>NC_071326.1:44165000-46778750 GCF_943734725.1 Anopheles marshallii | reverse complement strand
CCGGCGCCGCTACCATCATGCCACCGGGCCGCCCCATTGGTTAATGATAGCAGAAACAGAAGAAAGCGATTGCTTGCTCTTCTAATGATTCGCAATACACCGATATTCGATATTACATAAGCTACACACAAAGCACAACTTTCACGGGTAACTGCTTTCGTGTCACTTACCATAGATTACGCTCCATCGCACGGGAGCAAATTAGATTTCAACCTAATGCAGTAGAATAGCAGATTTGCACAACTTGATTACCCCATGTTGAACTGCTTTCCCATTCGCAGGGTTCGTACGGTTTGGTGAAGCTGGCGTACTCGGAGGAAGATTCCACACACTATGCGATGAAAATCTTGTCGAAAAGAAAACTGCTCCGCAAGGCAGGTCTGATGCGCCGGGGACCGAAGCGCGGTACTTCGCCCTTGGATCGGGTTTACCGTGAGATTGCCGTGCTGAAGAAGGTAAGAGAAACTTGACATCCGAACTGTCCAGCCAAACCTCTCCTGAGGTCTTGTTTTTGTGCCGGTTGATGTTGAATCTTGTCCTTTTTTCCTGTTTTTTTGTGTTGTTGTTTGGGTCGTTGTTTCAATCCTTTTTTTTCCCTCCGCCTTCGCGCTGCTGGCTCGCGTTTCCCGTCAGCTGGACCATCCGAACGTAGTGAAGCTGGTGGAAGTGCTCGACGATCCGCTGGAGGATTCGCTCTATCTAGTCTTCGAATTGGTGCAACAGGGCGAAGTGTTGAGCATACCGACCGACACTCCCCTGAGCGAGGAACGTGCCTGGAATGTTTTCCGAGACGTGCTGCTGGGTGTCGAATATCGTAAGTAATGTGTTTTGCAGCCTGCGGCCTGCGACCTTGGGATCGATGTCGGTTAGGTTACGCATAGTCGCCCGGCTGTATCCGCACCTATGGTGACCATGTGCCCAGTGGTGATTGATTTCCCGGGTGCGATGGTAGATATTTGTTTTGCTGCTGGACGCTAAATCACGCACGGAAAACAATCAACACCGAGGATCCGATTATCCCACTTAATTGGAGCACCCGGGGCACCCCCGGGGACCTGTTTTGTCCTGTCTGCTCGTAAACAATGCTGTCGGCTGTTCTGTTCTTTGCAGTACACTATCAGCGCATCATCCACGGGGACCTGAAGCCGGCAAATTTGTTACTTTCCGATTCTGGCAGTGTCAAAGTGGCCGACCTGGGCGTCTGCAACGAGTTTCTCGGTGAAGATGCCGCCATGAACAATGGGTCAACGGCGGGGACACCAGCGTTCCGGGCCCCCGAAACGCTGCTACCCGGGCAACACTTCTACAATGGCAAGGCGGCCGACATCTGGGCGCTTGGGGCCACCCTGTTCTCGTTGGTGCACGGCAATGTGCCGTTCATTGCCACCTCGGTGCCGGGTGTGTACGAGAAGATAAAGAACGACCCACTGGAGTATCCGGCGAACAGCGGCATCAGCGAGGAGCTACGTGATCTGATAAGCCGTATGCTGGACAAGGATCCACAGCAACGTATAACGCTGCCACAGATCAAGGAACACACGTGGCTCACCAGGCACGACAGCGTCCGGATTCCGACGGAGGAAGAAAACTGCCGGCTGGTGCAGATCAACGACGAGGATATGAATAGCGTGGTCAAAAGCATACCGAAGCTGGACACCCTAATACTGATAAAGACCATGCTGAAGAAACATTCGTTCCAGAATCCATTCACCAAAGGCATATCGGGTCGGGCACCACAGGCGGGTGGATCTCGACTGGAGCGTTTTTGTCGCTCGGGGCGATCCAACTCAGCCCCTGGTGACTACCACACCTCCGAACGGTAGGTCTTTGTTATACGGGTAAATCTTAATTCAGGCTGTGTCATTGCTTGTTTCAAAATGCGGTCTGCATTTGTTAAAGTTGGGTGTCAAAAAAAAAGCATCCGTACCAAGATGCTTGTTACAGATGTATTTTCTCTGGATCGTTTTGCTTTCAGACAACCTTCCAACGAATCGCTCCTTCCGTCAGTCACGGAAGGTGTGACAAGCCCACTGGGCAGCCCGGATCCCACTACCGGCAGCATCATCTCCGAGCTGGATAGCCTCACCCTTCGGTCGGACATTTCCAACCCATCGTCCAGCACCGACAACGATACCACTACGGTAAAAATTATCACCACTCCGCCAGAGTAGCCGTTTGCCGTAGACAGAAAGTAGTGGCGCTTCTTAGGTTCGCCGGCGTAACAGCCGGACAAGTTGCATCTTCTGTACATGCTTGACACTAGATTTGGTAGAAAAGTTACACTAGCGCGAAGTTGTAGCGTTCCTTTTCAGAACTAACCACAAAACATCTTATCTACTCTCAATTTCTTTTCCCGTTTTCTCTTTCTCTCTTTCTCGCTAACCTTTTTACTGTTATGGTTTTTCTCTATTTCCTTTTTTTCCCTCTAACACACATCGTTCCTGTTCGCGTTCGATGGTTTACAATTCTTCCTATTTCTAGTCCTTACTTAGCACCTCCTACTTCGAAGTACTGCTTTAGCTTTACTTGCCTTTTTCCAGCTGCGCCATCAACAACCGAAGGCTTCCTCGACCGTCGATAGGGTACAGTGGAAGCGCCGCATTTCATAGAGATGCCAAACACAAATTAGTCCACTCACTCACACTAAACCCCCTCTATTGCGTATCGATGTGTAACGTGGGTATAGTACTGTCAACTATGACAGCTCGTGCATCAACTGTCAATTTGACAACTACTTAAGCGATAGAATGGTAGTTGGCAGAAAATAAGCGTAGAACCGTTGGAGAAGAGAGGAGCAATTCTAAGAAGAAGTAAAAACACACACACAAACACACAATTATTGGGCCAAAAGTAACATAAGGAGACGTAAATTGCTTTGGCAAAGATTTAGAAGGTACGCTTGCTTTAGTCATACCGATACTTAGTTTGTTAGAAAAAAAAGGAACGCCACAGGCGTGCACAAAGAAGGGAACAATTGGTTAGAGCTAGGCAGCCGAAACGGAAACCACTGTGCAATAGGCGACCCAAAATAAACACATTCCTGGGGATGCTTTTTAGTGTTGGGTACGAAAGGAGGCGAGAACGGCCGGAAGGAAGGGATAGTTAATTATTTTATAAGAACCAGTTCGTGAAAACGCACCATGTTTCTATTCGCTGTAAACAGCACAAGTCATCAGAGTTACTATAAGATTCTAGCGTGCACAACGTGTACGCCACGATCATCTGTTATCGCGCACGGTGGTAAAGCGTTCATTTTGTTTCTGTTTTTTCCCCCCATACGATGATTGGCTCCTGGTGGCAGGAATGACATTTTTTACGCTGAACAATGTTGATCAGTAACTACTAGAACATCTAGACGATTTCGTTCAACATTCTGGCCTCAATTTTCTATACTATCTCACTTTATATTAAACAAAAAAGCATTTAAAGACGTACCACGCAGACGTGGAGTACGACGTCTTACATTCAGAATTGAATACGCTTTAATATGGTAAGAAGCACACTCACATGACGCGATCACTAGAACCGATCAGCAATGAAGCAGTGTTTTTTTATTAAAGTAAAACGAATAAAATGTACATCGGTTGTCCATGTTCATGGCAAACCGTCACACACCAATGCCGTAGTAAAAGCGCGCGTCCACTGAAGATTAAATGAGGATTTGTCAAAAATTTTACAATTGTACCGATGGTTGGACCGAATTTAAAGTACTCATCTTCACAATCTCCCAAGTTTCGATGCGCACTTTGGAAAGCCGGTGCGCTAAACCTGTTTGATATTTCAAATGATAGATCTGACCAATGCATTGTAGCGATATTTAAGCGTTAGAGAAGCGATAGATTTTTAATTACACAGACGAGTTTCCTCCAAAGAAACGGGTTTTAGCGTTAAAGTTTATTATTTTTTTGTTTGCATTCAATGTCGGGTTGAAGCGCGACGATCAGTGCACGGGCAGGGGCTCGCAACACCCTGCTGCAGGGTTCGGGCAACGTGCAGTGACTGAAGTGTCCAGAGCAATACACTATTAGCACTAGAGTGTTCGAGCGTAATAAGGTAAGGATGGTGAACAATTTAAGTCATGCTAAAAGTAGATTCCAATTACTTATTTACTACACGATGGTTACACTTTTCCTACTCTATCAATACATTTACGTAGGTTGTGTTTGTATCCGCCATTCCAAGATGCAATCACACAGGAGACACGTTTCGGTCTCCGTCACTTTGATCCATTCGCACAGCTGCACACTAGTGCATGTTCTCCTTTTCGTATGTATGTACCTAAAGGCTACGCAATAATCAATCCCATGTGGTCTGCCACGGCCCATGTTTTGACCCCGAAAGTGATCACAATACAACGAGAACCTGTTTGGCGCTTTGTTCTATTACGGAACGCTTACATTACAGCGTTAGTGTACGCTGCAGTCGTGCGTAAGGCAGCAAATAAAAAAAAAAAAACGGGAACCATTTTTTATAGTTACATCCACAGTCTTACACGGCGCCTCAAGCATTAGCACGAAATTCAATGCTATTCAACTGTTATTGCATTGCATTTGTAAACTAGAGTCAGTGTACCTTTCGCAAGGAGGGAAGTATGTGAAAAGAAACACAAACAACTGAAGAAGCGTTTGGATAATTGTTCGGTACAATTTTGGCGTACCCCCGCGACCCGGGGCGCACAGCGATGGTTTGCAGTTTATTTGTACATAGAACAGAAAATTTATAGCAATTGTTTGACGAACACTTCGGAAACCCTCACCAGATGGTCTGAGATGGTAGTTTAGTTGTTTTACTGTTTTGGTTTTGGTCCTGTGTTTAGGCAACATTGTTAATGATAAATAATATTTAAAAAACAAACCGTTAAATATCCAAACCGCCAAAGGGTAGGGCAAAATTTAAGGAACCTGTTGCATGGACGAAATTTTATATTGCTCTTTTAATAACCTACCTATTGAAGCATATCATTGAAACGGCTACGAGTTGCAGCAAGTGTAGCATGCGTGCACGCACAGACAGACAGACAGAGTGGTACGACAAATGCATAACGGTGGATGAATAAGTCGATATTAAACTTGATTCGTCGAACTCGAAGCTCATGGGTAGAAGGCAGATCGGTACAACCAACTGGTGATAAAAGCATGCAGCAATGCAGAGTAACAACATCCACATACATACGCACACACAAAACATGTGCTGAACATGATATAACGCACATAATGTAACGGCAAAACACGTTAGCGGCAGATCTTTCTTCAGAAAGGATAAAGCAGTAAAAAAAACTCCTAAACTTTTATATAAATCTTTTCCTATTTCAAAACCGATTCCGTGGTGAAAAGCATAAATGCCAAAAGCAAAGTGTCATAACAATAGTCATGAGCACACATTGATAAACACACTCTTATCCCGTTACTAGGCTAACGTAACGCCACGTGCAAAATTTTAAGCTAGTTGAAATTCGATAAACGCTTTGAGAACATTTGAACGTTTCTACCATTACTAACCGGCTAACATGTAACGGAAGCTATATCGGCACACTTTTATATTCCGCACTATCTAATACGTATTTGCACAACTCAAGCGCACACACTTTGCAAAAACAAAGTCTATTTTACCACTTTACTCAAATTTTGCTAGTAGTTAAGCGAATTGTTCTAAGCTCGTCAGTTTAATGATGAAAACTAAACAGCAATATCCTAAGTAGCGGTCCTTTCGGGGGCATGTAGATGTCTCTGCGTCAGGTCATCTCACGGTCCTGCAGTTTGCTAATTCCAACAAACCACACCCAAGGCTGGCATCAACGCGTACAATTAGCTGTTCTCAATCCATGCGTACGAAATGCACGTTTCTTATGCGTTGTAACCAGACAATCACGTTGGTTTGCGATTCCACAAGTTTAGACGTGTTCCAAAAGACAAAATTAAGTTGTTTTGAGTTGTTTTCAACCAATGTTTTAACTGGCAATGAGCAAAATTAGCACAGCAAAGGAATTGATGGGATTAGGTTTGGGTTTTAATGTATTTTGAAGCAGGCAACGCCCATGAGGGACAGTTTTATGCAAGGCAACAAGGCATTTTGACGGGAAGATTGAAGCGATGCAGTCCTAGTCATATGGCGAACCAACGCTTTTCACGCACTGATTTGAACATCGACACATTTGGCACAATACACGACTTCATTCCTGTGTTTGTTTTTAGATGTGGGGGACCCCCTTAATGCCAGTCAGCAAGAGACAGGAGAAAACAGGATAAATTTACAATGGAAAATCTCGCGTGTAGATCCTATGAGCAGAACCAACTTCCCATTTCTAGCTAAGTACTAAATAAACAAAAAAGAGAAAAACGAAACATAAAAGAGATATACAATCGATCGATGCAAGAAAATGATATATACATATATTAGATTCTACAGAGCCTGACATGTGTTAATATTGATCCAAATAAAATAAATCATTCGTTTTTTTCTATTTTAAAATCATTAATGGGTTGTTTTATTCCTCATTAGTCAGAAAGCATTGCAAAAACTAACAAACTGAACTGAACATGTGATTTCCAACGTACAGGTAAAGTATTTTCATTTCATACAAAAATTCCGAAAAATTCCCTAATCTTGTAAATTTATGTACCCTGTGGTGCATTCCGTTTTGGATAACTCGCGATCGCTTTGAATTTCAAAATAAATATACATTCTTTTCGCGAGTTACGCGAATTCGAGATACGCGAATCCCAAAATTTTGACAATTCGTGTAATTTTGTATGTGGATTTGAAGTTTGTATTTGTCAATTTGAAAATTTCCCAAAAATACGTTAAATTTGGATATTAAAACAATAATTTTGGTCAAAATTTACTCTAGTTGTCGAAATAAACGTAAAAATATCAATAATTAACGTGCTTCGTAACACGAAAAGAAGAACTCGATCATTGAATACTAACTATAAACGATATTATAAAGGGAATCCGAGTTACGCGAATTTTTCTGGCACGCATTATTCGCGTAACTCGGGAAAAGACTGTAATTATACGCGCATTAATCGATCGTGGTACTTAGCGATCGGTTATTATAGTTTAGTCCATTCAAGAATTTATTCAATTTTTTAGACTTTACCCATATAACATTTTTGATAGGATAATTTTAAACACTTAACAATAACAAACAGGTTACTGTGCCAAAACCATTGGAGTATAACTTAGAAACCCCCCAAAATGAAGGCGGCAATGTCTTCGATTCTTAACTGAACAAACACTGATCTAACTTAGGGTGAAATATATAAATACGGTAAACTTACGAATTACAATGACCAACGACGCATGCCAGGTGATGGTGGATGGAAAACTCTCAGGGCACTTTGCTACCACCAAAGGGTCCGCGCCAAGGAGATGGGCTAGCTTGTCTATTCCTCAACCTAGCGCTAGGGAGGGCCATCCCCGAATCGGAGGTGGAAACTTTGAGGGGCATCTTCTATAACTCAATCCAGATCCTGGCATACGCTGATGACATAGACATCATTTGTTTACGGCTCTCCTACATAGCTGATGCTTACCAAAGGATTGAGCAGGGGAGACAACGAGGCAAAAGCCAAGATGATGATGGCACCACCAGCGACCCTTCTAACACATCCTAACTTACGCAGGGGTGACAAATACGTGAGCGCTCTTTCGAAGTTGTCCAAAATTTCACCTATCTTGGGTCAAACGTCAGCGCCGGCAATAGCATTGATGTTGAAAAATGCTCTAGGGTGCTGGCTGCCAACCGGTCATACTAAAGACTGAGGAAACTTCTTCACTCAAAACACCGGTCGCGACGAACGAAGCTGGGACTATATAGAACCTATAAAGTTCCAGTACTCACATACGCCTCTGAGACATGGACTTTATCCAAAACTGACGTAACCCTCTTAACCGCGTTTGAGAGGAAGATGATCAGAAGGATTTTTGGCCCCATATGTGTGGAAGGACAATGGAGGTGCCGCTGCAATGACGAGCTGTATGGCGAACTTACTGTCGTACAGCGGATTAAGCTCGCCAGGCTCCGGTGGGCTGGTCTCGTCATGAGAATGACACCGGACGAGCCATCCCGTAATGTCCTTTTAGATCGTCCACTTGGACAGAGGAGGAGTAGGTGCAAATTGAGCAAGAGTGATGAGACGTAGCTAGAGAGATGGCGTAGAGAGAATGGAGACCCAAAAAAATATCAAAATGTTCTACTACCGCATAGTACTACCACAGTTCCACGTAGTACGATCAATTGGACCCGCCTTAATAAGCATGCAAAATCATCGTTACAAGGAACCCGGCCTAAGATATCTATCATACTTATTCATACAAACTGGCCTGTGAGTTAAAATGAGTTTGACACAACTTGTCTAGACGTTTGCGAAAGTGAACGTGTTGTCTAGCTGGGTAAGCTAAGCTTAGGCTGGGTATTCCACTGTTGGATGCATTATCTGTACAACACGAAAGAAAAACCTGACCTACATTCGCTCACCGATAACGGACATTCACCTAATACGAGTGCAATTTTTGATAAGATCCGTTGCCCGTTCGGTTTCGCCCAAAACCTTTGTGTGTCTTATCATACCCCAATGCAAACGAACTGCAAAAAATTCTGTCTAGCCTAGTATCGATTCGTTGCAATCAGTTTATGCCCGTTGAAGGTTGGACCAGCATTTAGTGAACTGCATTTAAAACGGTAGGATCGGTGTATCGAGTTGAAAAATTGTTGTGGGACCTATGAGCAACGCACCGTAATTTCTTTATGGTAGGACAGAATGGAATCGATTCCACTAGAAGAACGACATAGAACTGTGAGAGATCGAGAACGAATTGAGGACCAAGAACCAAGTGAGGATACCGATAGCATAACCGAAGCCCGTACACCCACGATCGATGTGCACAACATTGCCGGATTGATCACGATCCTAACGGTCAACATTCATCAGCTGGAGTCCTTGCTGCAAGTTGGTGCGGAATTGGGCTTTAAATTCTGGTTGAACATCGTGCTCATATCCATTTCTATCGTGTGTGTGGTAAGTGTATCCGTTTCTCCCTACTGCAGCTGTTACTACTAATCGTGAGTGCGCTAACTGTTTCATACCCACAGTACCCTTTGCTCGTTCTGCGAATGCTGCAAGGTGAAGGTTACGCACCTTCGCCTCGACGCTACTGGGCCAGTTTTGTGTTGATGGTGATCATTTTTACAATCAACCTAACGTTGCAGATTTTCAACGATTTGGAGGCTCAATGCACAGTGCTTTTGAATCAGGCATTACCACCGATCGAACCACATTCTAGTTTGAACTGTTCCGTCTGATGCTGCGATCCTTCCGGGGTAGAATCTTGAACAACTGTTTCGTACACGATGGTAGGCCGAGTTCATGTAGTACAACTAACCTGTTACCATGTGTAATATTTAATAACTAATCTACTGCAACTATCTTTATGTTATATTCACAGGCACACCCAAAGCAAAGAAGATACTTTGATGTGTCCTACATTCTTATCCTCGCCACTATATTGTCGGTTAATGTGGCGCAAATCGTGACTTACGTTCGAGCACATAACATCCGCGCTTCAGCCGATCCCGCAGTATGGATATTATTTGGAAGTGCTTTATTAGCTCTTTTCGTGGTAGGACTTTTGGTGCTTGCCAACGTAGTGATTCAAGTATGGTCAACGCACCGAAGGACAGGATCGTTTAACGTTGCCCTACTTAACGCTATGCATAACATTAATTCTAGTATTGCGTTACACTTGACATTGCTTTCCATCAATCTAGTGCTGCAGGTTTTTGGGGAAAGGTCCTTATTTTGTGATATTTCTACTTAGCTTATCCACAATGAAAAGGGAAAGCCGGTAAGCAAGATCTAATCTAGTAAAAAAACACATCAATTTATTGTACGCTGTGAAGCATTTTTGCTTAAATATGAATGTTGACGAACATCGAAGCTCAACGGCAGCATGTTACTTTTTGTTATAAATCGTGTTATAAATTACAGAGATAAACTGAACGAGTAAAATTTTTCATCCCCTTAGACATATTTTCCATGATTGAAAATTGTACTGTTCAAAAAGATTGTTTTGATAAACCTACATTTTAGTGTCCCCATACATATAGTGTCCATAGATTTGTATAAGGTATATATTTTGGAGGTTAATATAGAAATGAAAAATATCCCGAAAAGCATATTTCATTAGCACATAAAATTTACTTGCCATTATATGACCGACGAACCGTTCAGGGCCTTATTTTTCTTCACCTTCTGCATCTTGCACGAGTTGACCTGCGAGGCAAAGCGAAGCGATTTGACCGTTTCCATAAAGCAGTCCTGGAACGGTGCCACGTTGACAAACATCAGCGTTTTCGAATTGCCGCCCAAGCTTGGCATCAACAGGTGTGTTAGCTTGGAGTTGCGGTACGGGATGTGTTCGTTCCTCTGCACCAGGGCCAATATAACGTTGCTCAGTTCGCTAAGCGATCGATTGATATTTTTCGTCTCGTCCATGCGTGTGCTTGTCTTGGGACTCTCGGACCCGGCTAAGTCGACCAGATTTACTGAACCAACGCACGTTTCACACTTTTCCTGGTGCGTACCGATCAGGGTTATTTTCGTGACTGCATGGGACCGCGAGGAACGCTCATTACCGGCGGTTGCTGCCGTGGCGCGATTCATCTTTGCGATATTCATCAGTTGATGCAATCGTCCGGGCGATTCTACTGTCTCTTCGATTATGTTCGAAACGTAAACTTCTGTTTTGTTTTTCGCATTAGCCATTCGTATCTCCAGATCTTTCGTTGTACCAGAGGTGTCCAGCAGATCGTACAATATTTCGTTATAAATCTCAAGGAATGTGACACGGATCTAAAGGAGGAAAAAAAAACGTTTAAGAAAAGCCGATTTTTAAGTTCTGTTTATGCAACATAATGAACTGAAATAAAGAAAAGAAACCAAATCGCAAACTGTACCTCATATTCCCATCCAAAGCGTTTGTAATCATTAACCGCGTTGAAAATCAAATCGACTGTGCGAGGAATAACGCCCAAGCTCTCCGGTACACCATCCATCGTGAATGTTTTGCCGCTTCCCGTTTGACCATACGCAAAAATGCAAACGTTGTATCCATCCAAAGCGGACTGTATCAGGGGCGACACGTTATCGAATATGTCCTGCTGCGTAGTCCGGGGATGGAACACGTGATCGAAACTGAAGTCCATCCGCTTGTTAGTACCGTCCATGGCATACAGTTCGATCGACTGTTCGTCCAGATACTTCCAACCACACTCGATTCTGTTCGCTTCCGAAGGCAATGGTGGCCGCACACGACAAAATACGCGTATGTTGCCCCGTAGGTCCATAACCATGTTGTGCAGCTCTTTACGCTCGATGTTTGCATGAAACAGCAGTTCCGCGTTGCGTTCGTTTGCGTCCTGTAACGTAAGATTTTCTTCCTCCAAGAATGCTGACCGCTCCTCGAGCTCTTTGACTTGCTTTCGGAGCTCAACATTTTCCCGATCAGCAACGGTAAATTTTTCCTTATATTTGCTTAGTTCCGCTTCTGTTTGTTGAAGAGCAGTGGATAGCGTTAGATTGTGTTGCTTCAGTTCTTCGCTCTCCAAGCTTATCTTCCGCAGATCCGTCTGTAGCAGCGCATGTTCGTTTTTCAGATTGCCAAGTTCTCTAGTGCAGTCGTCGTACAACTCCTGCAACGCTTCCCGGCTGGCGTGTTCCTCCTGCAGTTTTTCATGCTTCTCGACAAGTGCTTTGTGCTTTTCGGTTAAATTCGCAAACCGTGCTTTATAATCGTACGGCGGAATGCGTTTGTTCATCGTTTTACCGGTCGTCTTCGTACCTACCCCGTTCGATTTTGGTGCATCCACTCCGGTCCTTTTAACGCTCAAAGCACCACCGCTACTGCCTGTCGTCTTCACGCCTAGAGTGCTTTTCATTGGCGGGACCGCCTTCTTTGATGTAGTCGTAGAGATAATAGTTGGCTTCTGTGATGAGGATTTGGTAAACATGCTAGTAGATCCTGTTGTCGCCATTCTCGGTGGAATTGTAGTCATTTTTGGCAGCTTAGCTGGTACAACATTACGGCAGTTGAAGCCAGTGGTCGGCGGTTGGCGCTTGTATCCGGCTAAGGATGACACCCCGCTAACTGATGATGAATTTGTCGATGAAGCAGAAGACATGTTCGATTTCATTGCAATATCGCAGGCGGAACGACTCCTGCGAAGATGCGTTCTTGCACCATTGGTATCGGTTAGCGGTTTGACCAGATCACTAGTTGCCATCATTGCCACCGTAGTGGCGTTTATATTTGCTGGTCTTGACGATATCGATGCCAGGTTAGACAGATACTTCGGACGATGAAAATCCGTTCTGTTTAGCTCGGCCGCCGATCGGCTGCGGCGTAGTTTCGTACGGTTTACCAATCCACCAGTGCTCTTATGATCTGGTGAAGCAACACGCACTTTAGCCAACATAGTGGCATTTGCTGACGGAAGATTGAGCAAATCTCTGCTTAACGGTAGACGAGCATTACCGGGCAAACTTAACGGCCCGGTAGGTTTTCTCAGGAACGCAGGTTTCGGAATTTTGGAATCCATACCCAACATCAGCCGCAACTCGTTAGTACGTTCTCTTTTGATATTCTGGTAGAAATTTAACACAGCGTTTGTGGTCGTTATCGTGTTATCACGGAATTACGTGTCGTGCGCTAGCCTTTCTGTCTATTTAACACCACGATACTTTTCGCCGAACGCTGCAAGTCCGTTTGCTTGCTAAATTTGTTTTTCAACGTTTTTGACAAGTGAAGGAAGCGCAATGTCGGTTAAATTTTGAACGCTCCGCACATCGAGCAGTCTGCTCGATAAGCTGCTCGAAAGCCATACGAATTTGAATGATCCCAACCAAGGTCGATATATACATAAAGTTTGCGAAAGGATTTGAATTACTTGGTATTGTTTTTAAGCTCTTCTTTGATCATTTGTTTTTCAACGTACTCAAATGGGTATTTGCAACAGAACAAACTTAACAAATTTAATTACAATTTATGATGCATTCGAATAGCCACATAGAATTTCGAATTTAGAAAAATTGACAGCTCGTAGCTGTCACGCGGTAACAAAAAAAAAACAACCAACTAAACAAACGCTGCTTGTACCGAATTGGTTGTACTTTATTGTTTTTATCGGAAAAAGTCACGAAAATCTACTAATCCGGTCAACGGATTACACGCACCCTATTTCCCGGCAGACCTCCGGAGAAGCCGCACGTCACCGACTGTCGGGAACTAGCCACATTAGCACCGTCGCGGAGGCTGAGGCCAACAAAGCTATGCCTGTTCGGTGCGCCTGAGTGTGGCACAAAACAGCAGCAAATTCCCGTTCCCGATTCCGGAATAAGCGACAAAGCTGTGTGCCAGGGGGTAGTTGCTAGGTCGCAGTGTACATTCTTCGCCAACACGGCCTCATTCCTTGCGGGAGCTTTCATCGTCATTCCGTTTTCAGTTGTCTGGTACGGGAGGATCCCTTATTTTCATCCCGAAGCATCTGATCTAACCTTACCCGGGCTGTGATTTTGCTCGTTAGCGTTAGTTTGTGTGCCTTCTTTGGTTTTTTTTCTTTTCCCCCTTTTCTTTTCTGCAAAATTGTCGGAAAGCTGGATTATTCAATAGTCTTCGAAGCGATGGCTGACCGACTAACTCAGCTACAGGACACGGTGAATCAAGTAAGCGTGATTAGAAGAAAAGCACTAGAGCGGGGGAATGATATCACTGCTAATATAACCCCTTATCTCTCACCAGCAAGCGGAACACTTTTGTAATAGCATCGGTATCCTACAGCAGTGCTCGATTCCGAGCAAGTTTGCCGGTTTTGAGCGTACCGGGTCCCAAACGCCTCAGCAACAAGTGCAGCAGCAACAGGAAGACTACCCGCAGCTATTCTCCACTCTGATCTCCCGATGCGCCAAAGACATCGACACCCTTATCGAATCTCTGCCCAGCGAGGAAAGTTCGATCGAGCTGCAGGTCCAATCGCTCCAACGACTCGAAGCCGAAAACAAAGAATCGGCCGAAAAGCTGGAAGAAATCGTACGGAAGGGCGAGCTGTTGCTGGAGAAAATTCAAGCCGCGCTCAGTGATATAGCGCAGTCCCAACTGGACATGCAGTATTCGTCATGAAATAGCCTTGGCAGCGAGTACTGGCAGCGGTACTATAGGTTGGTGATAGTTAATAATGCAAGGATGATCACAATTTCCCATACGAGGTGGCAAAGCACTTCATCATTGCGATGTGTGATGCGGTTCAATCAAAATGCGGCGCTAAGTGGGCAAAGGGAAGGCCCTCGTACGATGTGTAACACTCTCAATCAAACAGCCGCAACCAAACGATTGGGAAAACGATATTTGAACACCTTTTATGTGTGTGTCTTTAAAATCCCATATACCCCCTGTAGCGTATTAAGCAAACAAATAAAGTATCATTGATTTACATACGAGGACGTACTAGCTTCCATTGCCATCCATGAAAGTTCTCAAAAATCTTAAAAAATACTTCCCACCCAATAATTAACTACAATTCGTTAGATGGCTTTCGTCGTATGGATGTGTGTGTGTGTTTTTTGTTCATCAGTTGTATTTTTAATAATATTTTACTAATCGTACGCTTTATTTCCTAAGCTAGTATGATCAAGATTAAATCTCCTGTTAGTTTGCATAGTTTCTTCGTAACTTTTTAATTACCACAACACAAGTTTTACACTAACTCATCTTATTAACACCTTTTGAGATTCCCCAAAAAAGTTAGCAAAGGGAATCGAATACATATAAAAAATAGAAGATAAATGTAAAGGCCCTACGGTTGGAAAGAAAAAAGGGACACAACAATGACATTAACTTAATGGTCGCACTGTTCGCTATTGCTCTTCCCTTATCAGCTACTGTATATAAGCATAGGTTTCCAATAGCAAGCGCAAAAAGAACAAAACTGTACGTGTTTCGTTTTGCCGAGTGAGTTGTGTATCAGAATCGCACCGACCCGGTACCTGCATGTTCAGATGAGCATTTTCGTCTAATGAAAATAGATATATACAGATAGAAGAAATGTACAAAGCGCATAATGATTTTGCCCTGGGGGCTTGTCACGCTGTGTCACGCTGTCATTCCGTTGCCCCGGTATGCGGGTATCCAAGGGATCTAAGCATTTAGTTGAGAGTACCACGGCAACCGGGTGCACCGCACAAGCATGGGATCTTTTCGTCCTCCAGCGGGAATTTGTAATCGTACGTAATTTCCTCATTGACACCGATCGGTTGCTTTGAGTAGATTACTATCTTCTTTTCCGACTCGATCGTAATCACTTTTGCGTAGCAATTTGGCTAAAGAAGTATGGGGGGAAGAAAAAGCACAAAAGCAGGGTTTAACTATTAGTTCAGTGTTAAAATACGGTCGCGTTTCACACTTACGTTGCAACTATGGTTAATAAATCGCGCCAAATTACCACACTTGGTCGCATCGATGATCGTTTCCATGTCGATCCGGAACAAGTACGAACTTCCGATACCGATCGCTTCGTATTTCGTTTCGCGTAGATCGGCCACCGATGGGCGTACCATCTGTCCGACGTACTCGATCACCATCTCGTCGGCCGCGATCGGTTCCATCGCAAACAGGCCCCAGTCGTGAATGGCCGATTTGGCAAACTTGAGCTGCTTTTTGCGGAACTTGAGCTGATTGAACTTCAACAACTCTGACTCTGTACTTGCGCCGAACGCATTCAATAACCGGCGCTGATTCGAACGAGCCTCCCGCGATATACCTTGCATCTTCGTGACCGCCTTTGCCAGTTCCAGGTTGCTCAGATGGTTCGCCGCGGCCGTACCCTTGAGGTGGTGGTACTTGTACTTTGCCTTTTCGCGCGGATCAATCTTGTAGTACCCTTCCGTCCTGGCACTGCCCGTCCGGTGTAGCTTTATGTCGGCAAGCGAGCTACCGCTGCCACCCGCTTTGTCCTTCTTGCGTCGTTTCGTTGGCGGTGGCACCAACAGTGCCGGCTCGAAACTACGATCCGTAGCACAGTGGTCAACCCAGTGCGTCGCGTTCAACCAGTAACTGCTTGCATCGTCCATCAGCAACAGCTCGTAGCTCTGCCGAATGTACCGAATATCCTCGGTGTCGATGCCACGCGTCAGGAAGTCGAACAGCAGACCCATTTCGTTGGCCAGCTCGCGCGGTCGATATTTCGGCACCGGGACAAAACGTTCCAGCTGGATGCCTTCCGCTGTCGGATCGAATTCCGTGAACGAAAGCGATTGCCTATCTGGTCGCTTACGATCAATCCTTGGTTTGGTTTGGACCGGTGGTTTCATCACAATGGTATCACTGCCACCCGGATTCCGACCAGCGATCGGAGCAACCGAAGGATCGGTGGCAATGCTGACATTACTCGTCGCATCGGAAACTAACGGCAGCGTAGCAAGATCGGTTGCAGCTGGCTGTACGCCGTCGTTACTGTGCGTATAGCCATGGTCGTGGGCAAGCACGTTTTTGGACGAAGGTGCATATTTGTTTGTCTGTGTGTTGGCCGTCGAGGAATCGGACTGTTGCTGCGGTGAGGATGAGGATGGTGACGCGGACGGAGGTAACGAGTAGCAATGATCGAGTGCGACCTGACTGGCCTGGCTGGAACCACCGTCGGATGAGGCCGGCGATGCTTTGGCCGCTCGTCGAACGTTCTCATCGCTGCCCGCCATGAAGAAGTCATCCGAACGTACCGAATCACTCGGTACAGCCGGTCCGCTCGACGATGGTAGAGTATTAGCGTGCTCCGACCCATTAAGATCTTCCTTGATAGGTCCCTTGCGGGAGGTGCCTTTGGGTGATTTACCCGCAAGCGTTCCTTTACCACCGGCCGTACCACTCTTTCTTTTCTTCGCACTGGTCGATGGCGACGCCTGCTCCCTTTTCGGATGATCTTCACGGGCTGAAGAGTCAGTATCCGCAACACCTCCACTACCACCATTACTATCACTGCTGGCAAATAGTGAACTCAGTGGATTCTTTCGCAGTTCGCTCAGGCCCGCCCCTGGTGTAGGAGGCGGTTGCGAAAGATTCGGTGTCAAAGGTTCCTCCAGACTAGACGGTTTACCGCTTGTAAACGACAACATAGTTGCTTTCTTATGATCCAGCAATGCCAACGATTTTGGAACCGGCACCAATCCTTTATCCCTTTCGGTCGCCGGCTTCCTGGCAACCTTTTCCTTAGCCATCCGCTCCAGCTCTTCCGCACACTCCTTATCAATCTGCTGTAGGCATTCCGCTTTACGACGTCTCTTTTCTTGATACTCGCGCTCCTCATCCGAATCACTGTAGATCCGATCCAGCATACCGAACGATGAAGATTTTTGGTGGTTCTGCTGATTGCTGTCGCTGTTGTCGATTGTGCCGCTACTGTTTGTGACATTTTTCGCTTTGGTTGGAGATTCACGGCCGGGCGTTCGCGGCGGCTGCTCATCATCCTCCATCAGCAACATCTCATCGCCGGAACTAGGCGATAAATCTTCGTGCAGTTCCTGCAACGAAAGCTTTGGCAGTAGCGAAGAATCGACGGGTGGTCTTTCAGCGGATGGTTTAGTTTTTTGAGCCAATGTTTTAACGCCCGGAAGCCCTCCGTACTGTGGGCTGCGACTTCGGCTGTGACTGCGCCTTCGCTCGGTGGATACTGCCGGAAGCACCTCCTTGCGCAACGGAACACGCACATCGTCCGAATCCGAATCGGAATATATTTTGCCCACCACCTTGCCACCATCCTTCAACCGTCGCGAGCCAAAACTGTTTCCGGCACGCTGTTTAATCGGATGCGTATCGACGGTGTCACTGTCGGAGTCGGAGTAGATACGATTTTCTCTGTCACGCCGTTCACGTGCCCGCTTCGCACCGTATCCGGCGGTGGCCGTCGTGTCCACGTCCGACAATGAGCCCGATTCAAGACTATCGTCCGAATCGGTCGCACTGGAGTCTTCTTCTTCGCTGCTGGAGGTAAATGATGACACGCTAGGCATTCGCTTCTCGGCCGAGCGGGAAGGACCTGCTATTTCACTGCCATCCGCTCTTGCTCTCGACCGGCCGCCGGTCTCTGTGGATGGTGAAGATTCTCCGGCATCGGCTCCTTTACCGGAGGATGATGAACCTCCGGTAGCGTTGGACGGTCCTGCTGTAGTTCCGCTCGATGTTTCTTTCTCCGAATCCGATCCTCGTACCATATCGTCCTGATCGCTCTTGCGCGAATCTTCGTCCTGGGGCACAGGGCTCGGTTGTTTGCGTATACGCCTGAAGCTGGGCATTTTGGGTATGGTGGCGCGCAATCCAAGCCCCACAAAACTGCCCCCGTTGCTGTCCAGATTGTCGTACGTTTGGCTCAGCAAATGATTAATGTCAGGCGGTTTCTCTATTTTCAACGCTGCAGTTCCAGCCCCACCAAGTACGCCGGTACCCGTTAAGCTGGACATTTCCGTTCCGTGCGACGTTCGTTTGTTGTCGCCCTTGTTTTTACGCTCCTCTTCATCCCACCACGCTTCGTACTTTTTGAACGCGGTGTTTTCAATCATTTTTTTGTTGAAATCTTTCTTTAGGATCTGCTTGAGCTCTGCCACTACACGTTCCACAACGGAATCGATTGCCACCTCATACCGGTTTCGTTTACTACCGCGCGCTCGATCCTTGAGGTTCGTTGCTCCACCAGCATCGATAAAAGCATTATGCCCATCGTCGGGTCCATGAGTACCTGGTTGCTTGCCCGATGAATAGTACATCCCGGTAGATGCTGGCATGCCGTACGTGTTAAACAGAGGTGCTCCGGGGAACCCAGTAGGATAGCCATGGTAGTAGACAGAACCGGCAGATGAGGGCTGCTGGGCAGCATAGTTGTAGTAACTGTTGGTTGGATACAGAAAGGAAAAACTACCCCCTTCGGTGGGTTCCGGCGGTGGAGGAACTTCCGGGGCAGGCTCACTGGGTAATGGAGGTGCTGCTGATTTCAAACCGAGCTTTGAATCATCCGACCCCGGCAAAGGAGGCTTCTCCGTCGCTAGCCGCTTCTTCTCATCCTGTGGCGAAACGGCAAGAATTTCGTCATCATTTGCCAGGATCTCGTCGTCGCTCGAAGAAATGTCGCTCGCTCCTTCCTCTTTTAGGCATTCGATTTTCGGTTCCCGTTTCGGAGGCTTCAGTTCATTCGATTCCTCATCGGGTGGAAGCATTGGCGGTGGAGGTTGCGCAGATTCAACGGGCGGGGGAGGGCTTGGAGGGCGACGGGTAATCGGCACATCCTCACTATCCATCGGTTCTTCCTTCAAGTGACTAGTGTCAACGATTGCGGTCTCCTGTGCAGCAACACCACTGATCTCGGGTTTGCGATCATCCTCCTCATCGTCACTTAGCTGCAAAAAGCTCCCACCAAAAGTTTTCTCTTTGAACAGCAGTGCTATCCGTGTGTCCAAATCGAGTGTGCTCCCACTGTCTTCGTCATTTGCACCTGGTACTTTTGATGTTTTAGGTTCCGGTGGTGGTGTTGGTGACGCCGTTGGAACTGGTGGCGCTGGCTTAGACCCGGTGGCCGATGGAACGGCTTCAATGTCCCACATCTCGCCATCGTCCATGATCGTTTTGCTAGCAGTACTGCCGCTGCTGCTGGTACTGTTTTTGTTACCCGGGGGCGGTGGTGGCGCAGGCGGTTTGGAAGTACTGTCCCAATTTTCCTCTGGTGGTGGCGGCGGTGGCGGAGGCGGTGGTTGCGGCGGCGCCCACTTTGCAGAAACTGAAGACGTACCGTAGCTGCTTTCAGACGCCGGGTAACCGTACATACCGTACTCTGAGTTTCCCGGGTACGAGGAAGAATAATAATCGTATCCGGCCTCATACCGACTGCCCGTGGGATAGCCGTCTCCTTCACTGTACCACGAATCACGATAGCTTTTACTTCTCTTTTTTGGATCCCACTCACGGTCACGATATTCACGATCACGCGTACGATCCCGATCTCGTTCTCGAGTTCTGTCACGATCCCGATGTCTGTCGCGTGTACGATCCCGATCACGGTCCCTATCTCGATCACGATCACGTTCGCGTTCCCGTTCACGATCCCGATCCCGATAGCGTTCACGATCACGATCCTTTTCCCGATCGCGTTCCCGATCTCGTACACGATCACTCTTGTGATGATGATGGTGATGTTTACGATCCTTATCGTCGTAGTATTTCGCATCCCGGCTGCGCCCATCGTCATCCCATTCGCCACCATATTGCGACTGGCTGCGACTGGTGCTTTTCTCCTTGCTATAGTAATTCGAATCCTGACTATTACCCGCACTGCCGGAAAAATCATCAGCATCCCAAAGTTCCGTATCTTCCCCAAGAGCAGAAACGCCCTTCTTTTCCCATGGTTCGGGCACATGGTCCGGTTCGGGCGGGGCTTTACGATAGGTCGGTCTCGAATTCATTGCCGATTTCAGCCCAAGAGGATCACACGCGGACGAGTTGGGAAGGGAATGGTGATTGGAACCAGCAGGAGGTAACGGTGGAAGAGGAGGCTGCGACTGTGCTGGTTTCTTTTCGGAGGTTTTTTCCTCCAGCAACCGTTTGCACTGCTCGCCGAATGGGTCTTTGAATACGTTCAGCACTTTGCCCATTACGGATGTACCGTTTAACTTGTCCACACACATTAGTGCAGAGCGAACCTGCTCGAACACAATACGCGCCAGGCCGAGGTGTTTGTTCGATACGGGATGATAATATATGTACAGCTCGGTAAACGTTCCGCATTTCGCCAGCATGTCCGATAGAAATGGCTTATCGATGTTGTCGTTCAGATTCGTTATGGTGATTTCAACTGCTGGTGGTTCTCCGACGTAGTGCTGATCTATTTTAAACCTATCGTAGTAATCAAAACGTTTAATATCTGTATAATTGCCATAGAATGATCGTTTCGCTCAACAAACCTCGGAACAGGAATGTCCAGTGGTTCTACACGGGACCGAATACGGGCTAGTGGGTTCCGTGGATCTCGTGGAATAACCGGCGGATGGGTAGGGTCTCCCGGCACAACACCATCGTAACGATAAATCTTTTGAGTGCCCCTGTGCAGAAATGGATCAACCAGCAGCTTGAAGTTGCGAGCTGCTTTTTGCTGTGCCATCATGTTGCCTGCAGCCGATGCACCTGGCATAGGCGGAGTATTTGCCATGGTATTATTTTCTACCGTTCCGTTCATCGCTAAAAAGAAAGTAAAACCACATTATACAACTTAAAACCCGACATCGTTGAAGGCAAAACAAATTGTTTATCGTTTTGAGCATGGAACGCGCGCATAACATTCAAGAGTAAACCACCTGCCTCCTAACCTCACAAAACTATCAGCACCTAACAAGGGACGAAGTGTCAAAACGGAAACTGTTCTGCCAGCCCAGGCCAGCTCACAGAATTACTGTTGGGTTGGCTCATTTTACCTCCCAGCTAGTTGGAATTCGTACCGCAGCTAATGTTGCCTTTGCTCGCAGTGCATTAAACCTTCAATAGTCGCAGCAGTACCGTAAATACGGATTCAAGTTTCAGCATCGTACAAACATGCTCCATATCAAAACAACCAGTTCCCAGAACTGCAATGAAACAAAACATTAGCGTATACTTTATCCTTCGCTACTTGCTTACATTTTGATCCTTGTGGGCACTTACTGAAGGCTACTCCGCCGATGGGAACGATGATTTTTTACACGAACATGAACTACAAAATCGACTTAAAGTTGGAAATATTTACAGAGTCGCTTCACGTACGTCAGGGATTCTTTTCAGCTAGCCATGCACATTGGTCGGCCACCAAGATATAGGACAGCTTGCGA
This sequence comes from Anopheles marshallii, assembly GCF_943734725.1. Lineage (NCBI taxonomy): Eukaryota > Metazoa > Arthropoda > Insecta > Diptera > Culicidae > Anopheles > Anopheles marshallii. Next base: position 46,756,866 of record NC_071326.1, on the reverse strand, counting down.
AATGACATTTGTTGACATGGATAATTGTGTAATTGAAGTTGTAATTTGAAACAATGTAAAATTTAATAATAAAAACTAAATAATTGCAGCAATGCTCGATCTACAGGTATAAAATTAAATGAATGCAAGATCTCTCTTCAAAACACCCTGCTCGAATTCATGCTGCTTCCGAAAATACTGCTGGAAAAAATGGCGTAAAACGTCAGGCTGCTTCTTCTTTCGCCTCTGTCTCACTTCTTCTTGTTCCAAGTTGGACCAAAAGTCAGAAAAGAGTTTGTCAAAAGTTATATCATCGTCTGGTTGCAGCTTTCCTGTGCAATTTTTGGTAAATACAATATTTTAGCTACTAAACTAAACGAATAGCAATATGTGTCTATTGCTGCACGTTTCAAGTGCATTCTGTGCTTAATGATTAGCGTAACGTTATCAAGTAAATATGTGTTTTATTCGTCATATTCGTAGACTTGCTCGGTGATATCGAAGGCGATCGAAAGACCGACACGATGGCTGCTAGGAAATGGTTCTCATCCTTTTTCCCAACGGTAAAGGCCCAGGAAGAGGAAGATATTGTTGATCCACAGACGGTATTGCGGGTATGTGTAAAGTAGAATTCAAACCAACACCATACTTCCAATTACAGCATCTCACGGCGTATGAATGTGTCCCTATCGCTCCCTCAAACTTACACCGTGTGTGTTATTGTTCTTTGCAGGAAAAGTGCGCTCAACATGGACACAATGTTCAACTGTGGGAAAAATACCAGGCATGCAATGAACGTGTCGGTGGCCGTTCCCAAACGGCGGAGACCTGCGTCGAAGAGCTGTTCGATTACCTGCATGAATTGGATCACTGCGTTTCAAAGACCCTGTTTTCGAAGTTGAAGTGAGGCACTTACAGTAATGAAGTAAAATTTACTAGACGTGGTGTTACACGCATTTTCGGTGGCGTTATCCGTTTACGAAGTAAATTAAACGCCTTGAAATAGTGTGCAGATGAGTGCAAGGGCAGAAGCAACCAGAACATCCTACTTGTTTGTTTCGCTATCAAATGCTCTAATCTAGATATGCATCTTAAAATCGCATGCATCTACACAATGCCTCGTCGAAATGTGTATGTTGAAAAGGAGAATAGTAAATAAAATTGAGCTTTAAAAACGAATCACGTATGCGGATTGTTCTTAACGTTTTCTCTATTAAAAAGGACGGTACAGGCCACAGATAAGTTCGTTCTTTCCAAAATTAAGTAAAAATTATCAATACTGTTATCTGATACCTATGGATATTGATGTCGGGTACATCTTCATTTTCGCGTGTTACATGTGTGTATAAATAATCTTTTTCTTTATGTATAACAAAAAGATAATTTCCAAAATAACAAATATAATATAATGAAAAGCTGAGAATGCTCTCGATTCTGGATGACCACTGTAAATACACTGAAGAGAATTTTTGCACCACCAGCGCGCAGATCGCTCTCTGTGTCCTAGATCAGCTTACGTTACAGGTAGTCCGTACAATGATAACCATAGCTTATGGTGCAGCCGGGACACACATGCGTCAGAAATAATTCGCATTTGAAATGTACTTCCATTTCAAACTCCACCACTTCCAATTTGTAGCACTTCAAAGCAGACCGAACAAACACGGACCGGTTTATTAATGCCAAATTTGATGATTGGCACATCGTTGTTTGAACATCGGCTACAAAGGTTTCGTCCACAGTGACGGCTTAAAACATTCAGAAGGAAAGAAAAATGTTACCATGGAGGTCTAATTCCAATGTTCCTGTTTCACTATTGCTTACCAGTGGTGTTTCCGCATGGTGATACTAAATTTGGTGCCGCACTCCTGGCACAACTCTGACGAAGCCCAGGGGGATTCTTGCGGCAGTTCGTCCAGCAAACGATGCAACAGCTGATTGGTGGCTAGTTTAAAGTTAAATAGCGTTAATCCTTCCTTGTTTTCCGCTCCTAAGCAGGCGCCATTCTTCACCAACATGCGACACAGTTGTGCCTGACCACGCATGTACGCCAGCAGCAGGGGCGTGTTGCCTTGCAGATCGGGACTGTTGATCGGATACTTTGGCATACATTCGAAGAATAGTTCCAAGATAGCTGCGGCCGTATTATCCTTTCCACAGCGACACAGCTCATGCAGCGGATTGCAGCCTTTCATGTTAACCGCTTCCGCGTTCAGTTCTGACTCTGTAAGCAGCTCTCGCACGACCGCAATGTGACCTTCGCGGACTGCAATGTGTAGCGCATTATTACCGTCTCCGTCAACGGCATCGAAATCAGCACCGTTCTGCAGAAGCGCTGATACGGCACCCACCGTACCACGCTCGGCTGCCACATGCAATGCCGTTTTTTGCGTTGCATCACGATCGTTTAACCGAGCGCCGGCCAGGATTAGGTTTCGTATTAACATTTCCTTCTCGGATGCGGCCGCTAGATGAAGCGGCGGTGTCTGATTAACATCGTGCACGCGCGAATTTACATCGACCTGAATCGATAGCAGAAACAATACGGATTCAAGATCATCTCGCATGATCGCCAGATGCAGAAAATTGCGTCCCCGTTGATCGATCTGTTCCGCCGCGTTCGGCAACCGCTCAAGAATGTTCTGAGCCGCCTTATTGTTCCGCACTTGTAGCGCTGCAGCGAATGGAGTGTTGCCGGTTTTATCGCGAATCTTCAGATCGATACCCGGATGGCACAACAGAATGCCAATTATCTCTTCGTGCTGGTTTTCTATTGCAATGTGCAATGGGGTCTTAAGATCACAATCCACCGCATTCACGTTAGCGCCATGACCAATTAGCGTATGCAACACATTACGAAGACCCCATTGGCAACATAGATGCAGTGGGGATGCTTTATCCTTTGCCTCATCACCACCCTGTCCCTGAGGACCCGGTTGCCGAGGTGAATCAAGATCACACCCACTTTTGATCAGGAACATGGCCGCCTGCTCCTTGTTCTCGTCGATCGCTCGATGCAGCAGGGTTTGCAAACATCCGTCCGGTCCGGGTCCCCAACAGTCCGTATCGACACCGTGCCGCACCAACACCGAAGCAATTTCGAACTGTTCCGACTCCAGCGCACTCCAGAGCGGACAGTCACCCTTGTTATCCGGTGCGCTAAGCGATACTCCACGGGAGCAGAGCGCATCGACAACGTCCACCAAACGACAGTGGATGGCGAGCTGTAGAGGCGATTCCTGATCTGCTGTGAGTGCGTTCATGTCTGCACCCTGGCTGAGCAGAAAAACGGCCGTCTTTGAATCTTCCTTCAAAATTGCCTGATGAAGCAACGTCATATCCTGACCGTTGCGTGCATTTACATCTGCTCCACCCTTGATTAACAGTGGTACCAGCTCGTTGTATCCAAGGCTCAATGCTAAGCTTAACGGTGAATCGCCGAATGCATTTTTTAGGTTGAAATCTACCGTGCCCGGCGGGTTTGTTTCTTTATATTCGATAAACGCTTCCACCACATTGGTATAGTTCTCCTCGACGGCATAGTGCAGGGCCGTTTTCAGCTCCGTCACGCCGGACTGTACGTTGGGCGGTGCACCCTTCTCCAACAGGGCACGGGCAAGGTTTGCCAAACCCTGCGATGCAGCCACGTGTAGCACAGTCAATCCGGACCGATTGATATGACTAAGGTTGCAGTGTTCGGTAAGAAAGACGGCAGCATCCTCCAGCTGCTGTTTCGCTAGGATGTGCAACAAACTGTCGCCCGTCTCTGGATGGATGACACTGGAACGAGCACCACGTTCCAGCAGCCGGCGAGCCAATTCGTATGGTGGCCCATCAGTGTGGGGTGGCATCAGTGCCAGCTGTAAGGCACATTTTTCATCCTTCGTTCGCACATTCGTATCCACGCACGAGCCATCGGTTTCGGTCAACAATTCGTCTAGCATTTCCACGTGCTGGGACATTATAGCAACGTGGAGCGGTGTGCTAAAATGTGTGAGAAGAAAAGGAAAGTTGTCAAAAATCAAATCCGCACAAATGTTTGATCGTCAAAGATCGCTTACTAGCCCTTGCTATTTTGCATGTTCGGATCGGCTTGCTGCTTCAACAGCTGTCGGCCGATGCTGAGCATTTCGCGATGTGTTTCCGTGTCCGTGCTTCGCTCCGAGTATGTGCAAACCAGATGTAACGCCGTATCGGACGTGTCTCTCGTGACCAGATCTACGTTGCAGCTTTTTTCCAACAGAAATTGTGCCGTAAAACTATCCCCACGTTTAATCGCATCGATAAGCAGTGTATTTCCCTAATCAACACATTAGAGTACGGTGCATTTCATTATATTGCAGAATGATGTAGGCACTTTACCTTACCTCAGTTGTATAGGCGTTAATATCAGCTCCACCAGTTTCGAGCAGTGTCTGTGCGATTGCTGTACTGCGACCCATGAGTGCCAACCCTAACGGTAGCTGACCCTGCGGTGATAGGCTGTTTACAATTTCCTGTAGCTGTATATAAAAACCATGATCAAAACAAAGTTGTATTAGTTTTAATCAATGTTAATTTAGAGTTGAGTCGAGTTTACATTTGCTACTTAAGTATCATGTCCAATGGATACGAATTAATTTCTACTCCATTTAACACAATTTTTTAATTCGGTGTTTCTATTTAAAGATAAACTTATTTGATATGCGACTGTATTAACATTTTTATGCTATGACACACATTTCCACACATTCAGTTATATTTCCCAATTCCCAATTCCAAACCAAATGTTAACAATACGACGCTTGGGTTCAATTGCACAGGAACGCACAATCGTTGGAAAGCGTGCGTGCGTTACGCTTTCACGTGTGTGCTTTAAATGTGTCACCCCCTTTGTGGGCTCATGAAAGCTGTCCATCAAACAAACAACTGTACACATGTTATGCTAAATATCTATTAAATGCACAAACAATTCCAAACAGTTATTGAAACTTTTCACTCAGTGTCAGGTGTATTCGGCAACGGCGAAATGTTTCACAAACTAACACCAAATCGTCTGTAATTGTTTGTCGTTTAATTAACAAGTATGTCTTCGCAGCGTGTTGTTTGTTACAAACAATTTCAACGATCGAAACCAGAACGTGATCAATTAACGATAATTAACACGCAAAGCTTCTCACCAAATGCGGAAACGACGTTCAGGAACTCTTATCGTCAACAGCTCAAACCCGTTTCCGATGGCAAAACTTTTCCAAATCCAAACATGCAAGTTTTCTTCTTTTGTTATCCTCAAACGGAATTTACATATGATCACTACACTATATTTAAAATGGCCAACAGCGGTTTTTGAATAATTCATTTTTACCAGTCCGTTGACTAGGGTCAAGGATAGGAACGATATCTCGAAGGACAACGGCATCTTCGCTTCTCCGAAATGCGTCCGGTGTGTCGGCAGTGACGACAGCCGTTGGAAGGAGCCATGCGAGAAGATTCAAAACATAATTACCCCACCCATGTTGAGCTTCCGTGCCGGGCAAGAGCTGAGAGTGCAATGCACCAGCGCTGAGGGCACCAGTCGTAGCTTCTAAGCACGGGAAAGCCGACATCGAAATGAAAGCCCATTCATTCGCCACCCCATCCAGCCGCCCGTACTGCTCCCATTCGGAGTCAGAGAGTTTTTTATGCGCTCGTTACACCGCTATCGCTGCTTGTTTTGTTCGATCGGCCTTTCGCTACATTTTTGCCTTTTGGTTGTTCCACCGTACACGCCAGAGCGTGGCGTTCTCTCGTGTCTTGCTCTCCGTCTGGTCGCCGTCGACGCCTAGTGCCGGGTAGCAGCACCGACCCGATAGAGCCAAGCGCGAATATATGCGTACATTCGGTCACGGTTCTCTTGCACCGAGTAGCAGCATACGAGAGGAGATGATTCCGACTCAGTTGATGGTTGACTTTCACGTCGGTTGGATCGCCGCAGCATCGGGACGAAGCACGACGGTGACGTTTTTAAACGGTTGCCGATTTCGAAAAGAAAAAAAAAACCGGAACTGTGCCTAGTGTCTTTCAGTTGGTATCGGGACGGTACACCCTAACGCCGTCTATCTCATTTGAAATACTCAGTGACCGAAAGTCAGTCGCGGAAATTGTTAGCCAGCCAGCATAAAAATCCCGTTACTGCGATCGATCGTGTTTAGGGGTGATAGTGGTCGATTAGTCATACTTTTTCTCGTCCGTGCTGAGCAACACCGTCTCTGGAAGCTCAGTTCTATAATTAAAGAAACCAACAAAAAAAAAGAAAGGAAATCGCACCAATTCGACGGCCGCACGTCACTGTGCGGTTGTTATTTGTTTTTATTACCCCTGGTCACACCAGCCACAACGCTGCGCGACATCGACATCGGGTGCTGTGCCGACCGTGACCTTGTTTGGGTTGAACTGTTTTCCTCCGAATTCCTTGTGCCGGATCCCAGAAATGGTATAAAGGAACGGTTGGGTGTGTTTCGATCACGCGCGCGTATATAACATTGCTGGCGGCGGTATTTAAATGGTTGATATGGTTTAAAAAGGTGCACCAATCACTGAACCATCCCATCCATGACCTTTCGTCAGTATTAGTGGATCGGAACACGTAAAATTTTCTACAGCGGATGTAGTTTAGAAAAGTGTGGCGAATATGCAACACGATCTATGTGCGACGAACGAACTGGGTGCATGAAGAAATTCCACATGCGGTTCTTCTAATTTTAAACCGTCCGTTCGGTGCACTTTGCAAAAGATCAGACACGCGGATTCATTCTTGGATATACAGCATGGAGCATTGTTTTACCGGATAACGGCGTCTACAGCAAAACCCATAGACCGGTGAATCTAACGGGAATACGTTACATATTGCGGCTTTAGCAACGGGTCGCTGCGCATCTTCGTGAGGAAAAAAAAAACAGTAAGCGTCAACAATAACCATCCGCCAAGATTTCTCCTAATGCTCTCCGCGCCGATTTGTTGAATTTTCGTGTGCCATTTTCTTCGCTGGTTGCTTTCAAAATACTTTGAAATATCCAGACAGAAAAACAGCACGATTCTGCGTTACGTGACGATAGCAGAAAAGGTTTACGGCAAGATCGTGCCTTAACATCGGTTGCTATTGCAGGGTGGTCGAGACTTCTAAGGCGTTGAACGCGTTTCCGGACGGAAGTAAGGGCACACTAAGGCAGGTCACACCACTGATAGCAACACATTGTCCGTGTTCCAAATGGACAGGTTTAGCAGACAGAGCGGCAGCCGACCGGTGGTATTCGTAGCGTTACTTCTATTGCTTATTGCAGGTAATTATAGCTTTGCTCGTCGGTCTTCGAATCCGTTGATCTTGTTGCGTCAAATTTCGCAGTGTCAGTGCAGACACGCACAGCAAACGGTACTATTTGCAGTTAACAATAACTTACAAATCGTTGCTCGTTGCAATTGTTTGAATCTATAAAGTTATAAAGTTGAAAAGTTAGCAATTAATCAATGGTTTTTGTGTGATTCAAAGTGAATATTGAAAATCCCACCCTGGACATAGTAGAGCAAACAGCAATGTTTTCAAACGTACGACATGATCACAGCTTCCTTGCCCCAAACACCCTGGAGTAATGAAAAATGATGGCAACGAACAACACAAAAACACAATAACCAATGAGGCCAGTGAAAAGATGGTATGCAAATTAACTCCTCCTCATCTTTCCCATATTACGCCGCGATGCTGAGGGGATGCTGGGTTCAGTTGGTTGACCGGTTGTTTTGTGCCGAGTTTCTATGTGTGGCACTGTAAGGTTGTGCCGCTGGCATGTTAGGCATGTTTATCATTAATGTAATGTTTGTGAAGAAGGATGAAAGTGATCCCACAAAACGCATCCCCCCGCGTGTTTCTCTTTAACCTTTCATTGGTGTTGAGGGGGCATGTATAGTATTTGATTTTGGGCGATCGAATATAATGTTGCTCATTCAATATATGTAAAACAATATGCAGCAGATGTAGAAAGAGCGTGATAGAATAAACAACATTAGTGGTACAGTACCAAAACAAGAAATAGTTTGATGACTCATCAATGGGAAGTTGCTGAAGTACTAAAATCAAATTTAGGGGGATTGTTTATAAACAATATTTATGCCAAAGAAAGTTAAATCTTGACTTAGATTACAGAATCACTATTCAGACTTCATTATTCAATCGTAAGAAACGAACGCTTATTATACTTCAAACGAAACTTAATTTACTTATTAAGATGAAGTGAATCATGAAACTGTGCCTCGAAATACTATAAGTAATAACGCTATCTCAAGACTTCTCCGGGAACAATGTTATGTGAACAACAGTGGGTGTTTTTATTCCTATATGTCAACCCTCGGTTTCCCATGAATCAGCGCCTAGCACTTTACTGGTCGGCGGCATAAATTCACGCAAGACATGTCACGAAAAAGGAAGCTATCCTCAGTTGAACCCGTGGGAAGACATATTTATTCATAAAAAAACACATATAGAAATATTATTCAACCTTGATTAGTGTCTCAACTTTCGTCGAGAATCGATCAAATTGATTTTTTTTCCAGCGAGTTATTATATCATCAGTTAGTCAAAATTACAGAAAATGATATTGAAACTTCTGAATGTCGAAACAAACTACTTGACAATTATTAACTTTGGCCTTGCAATTCCTCTAGAACTACAGCCCTGATTTCCGTACTTTTACTGTCGCACAGAAACATCCATGGAGATGCTGGGCGGCGATAAAGTGGAAGGTTGAACTACTGTGAGCGAACGGTTTGCAACCGCGTAAGCATGTGTGAACCGAGTCACCGAATGCACTGAAACGAGTTCACAGCCTAGAAGCAGCACGGGTTAAAACAGGTTTCCGTCAGCAGAAGTGTACGAATACTTTCGAACCAGGAAGCCATCACCCAAGATCGGCAGGCAAAATCGGTTCCTTTGCGGTGCAAAAGTGAAGCAACTAAAAGGGATCACTGTGTCACAGTTTGGGGGCTACCATGAGGTGGACATTTTGATTCGATATTCATCTACTAAAAAACCTGGGGCAGACTGGCCAATCGTTGCTAACATCGGTGTTAAAACAACCTCCTTTTGGACAATCAATGTCCGATCCCGCAGCGAAATGCATCTCTCTTCCATTTGGCACGCTTCAACTGGGACAATTAGGGAATTGGGTCATAACCTGTTTGTGTGCGGCATTGTGCCCCGCGCTAGGGTGAACGAGCGGTGTCGCGGCACTTTGTGTGGCGATGGTTTGTGACCCGGTCCCTATTACAATGTTTAATCAGGCGCCATGGCTACGGTAAGCCGGCGGCCAGTGATTGTGTTGGGACTCAGTGGTTGAACTCAGACCCTTCCTTACCCTACACACGTGCGTACAGTGAAAGAACGGAAACGCCATCTCACTATCACAGTGCCCCATGCACGTTCCATTTCGAGCGGCAAATGTGTATATGGCTGCGTGTTACGATTATTTTTCTTCAACAATCCCTTTTTCGGGGGCAGGTTGGAACCGAATAAGATAACCTTCTGGAAACATAAGCCGTAACATTGATAGCAACTGGCATGGCATGCTGCTTGACGATGTTCGTGACGCTTGCCTCAAAGTCACACTTATTCGATCGCGTAGTGAATTTATTTGATCATTTCTAGACAGCGATCTATCCATAACACGAAAAGGTTGCAACACGTACGCTTTAAAGCAACACGAAGCGCTTAAAATAGAAGCTTGCCGAATAGCGAGATCGGGTACAACGACGACCTAGATCAACACGTGTGAAGTTTGCGTTTGGTTGTTTTGAATTAAATGTAAAAACGGTAACGGCGCACATTAGTTTGTATGAAAAGCAAAAATCTGTGTTTAAAAATAATGAATTTTAATGACAAATTTCCCTCATTTGTAAGCAGTGCAAGTATATTTAAGCACTTAAACGGACAAGGTTTAAACATCGACACTGTAATTGTTGTAATATATTTTGGTGATTCAGTATCGACAAAATAATGGTTCCCCCAAAAGCCACATTATTGCCAATATTATGGCCATCATAAGTTCGATTCCGAATCATTAGCCACCCGATAGATTACGTGGCTCGGTCCAAATGGGCGTACATACTGGCTGCTCACATACTGGTGCTTTATCAGGCTGCTTTAAATGCAGCAGCTCTACACAGCCGTACCACGACATGTGTACAAGCATCGGAGGTTAACAGTGAAGTGCTTTGTGTCGCCTGTCTGACTATGTAACGTGCTTTATCCTCAATTCTACTCCAACGGAGACTTTCAATCGTCTTCGCCTGAGAAAGTGCACATGAACATCGTGCTACATGCAACAACGCTTGGTGGGGCAAGTCGTTCAAAACCGTGGCTTCTGGTGCGACCGGAAGTGGTAGGAAACGTTTACCAGAGCATTACAGTAACGAGAGAAGTGGTTTTATACGCCCGAGAGAGCGTGTAGAACTTTAGTACGGACAAAGCATCTCTCACGATACCGATATCGATGCACCGGAACCGAATAAGTACGAAGATGCCAAATAGAATGTGTGCGTCAGAATTTTAACGTCCTATCATTCATCCATGAATGAATCAACCCGCTAAAGTGCTGGATGGGAAAAGTGGGCATCTTGGTGTGGAAGGAAACACTTGAGCTCAACTAAACGAAACAAAGTGCTGGGTGCGTGCTCCGGGCGGAAATGTTGATATTATCGTATTGTACACGTACCACGTTTCTGGGCCCTTGCATTTCTTCGTACAAACGAAGCACATGTCAGCTGTAGCGATTCCAGAACTACAGTTGGAGACAGGGGAGGAATGGAAACTGCAATCGTCATTCATTGAATTCATACTCTAATGCACCCTCACACAGCACAACTTCTTTTGGGATTGTTTGGGATTGGGTTAAAGTGCTTTTCTGCATCTTCTGTAACTTCATGCATGAACACGCACGTGGCCAGCTAAGAATTACTTGTGGAGATCCATGAAAACGGGGGTTTGTCTCTCGATTGATGACGCTTATAGTTAAATACTTTTTAATCACGTACTGAGAGCTTCATAGACATATTTGGATTGCAACCAAATTTCGTTGGTTCAGAACTCGTACTAGGAACATGCACGATTGATACGATAGTCGTTGAAATAATCAAAGAGAAGGATGTTTGAAGTAGCGATCCACTTTAAAACTGATAAGATGGACGGTTTCAAAAGAAGCTCGACGAGCGATTTGTAAAAAAAATAATGTAATCTTAAAGCCAATGAATCCTTACGAAATAATAATTTCAATTTTTTTAAACAATAACGCATTTAAAAAAATGATAATTTTTCTAAAACGTCCATAATTAAATTGCGCACGAAAACGAAATAAATTTCCGTTTTGTCTTTTTCTTCTATTCGTCCACAGAAGTGGAAAATGTGATGGGAATTAAGTGTTACCACTGCACTGTGGCACCACCGAGTCGTCATCAAAATAACACCAAAACGCAGCTATGTTCCAAATTCGACGAATCCAGCTACTATGAAGTGGACTGCCCTTGGTCAACCATGTGCATGAAGCGTATTTTTAAGCTGAAACTATTGAAGGGCGAACAAGAGACGGTGAGCCGTGGTTGTGCCCAGCAGAAAAACACGGAACAGGTAAGTAAATTTGAACTGTAGTAAATTTTGCTCCGTTTTAATAATAAATATTTTTTTCATTTTCGATAGGTTTATAAATCCGGTTCCTGGACGCCGCAGCACAATATCGAGGAACCGTACACGGAGGGTTGCCAAACGATAGACGATTCAATGTACTGTTTTTGCCGGGGGTCTCTCTGCAATTCGGCCACGAAAGTATCAGATAGAGCCAACTATCACACGGACGCGATGGCCGTTATATTTGTGTTTAATGTGATGAAATACATTCGCAACATAGAGCACTAAGCACTGAACGAACGGAAAAGGGAGACATAACAATAACTATATACAGTAAGTGATCGACAGGTTTCAACATCTGATCATAATGTGATACTGAAGTGCTGTCCCACGTGGCAATGCTTCAAAAACTATGCCTTGACTCTAAGTGCGGCAAAAATAAAACGATTTGTTGTATTGTTATACGAGTTTTGCTAATACGGACTAATGTGTATACAGGTAATAGGAATGGAAGGAATAAAAACAAAACGCGTGATGCACTTACCGAACCGTTGTTCTCCACTAAACACAAAAATACGACATCTTCTCGAAGTAACCGGACGGCAGCATGGAGTGGATGTTTTGTTTTGCTTTTAAGCATTTTATACAGCAGCGCACCGGACATATGTTCGAAGTCTTGGGGCGTTAGATCATCCCAATGCGTCGATATGAGACCGGAACAGTATTCTAACAGGTTCGCCGCACCCACTTCCTCCGCCACGCAGTAGAACCGTACGCAGGAACGTACCGAGACGGATGATACGAGCGCACGTTCACAAAGTCCCATCAGACCGGGCAGCTTGAAACGATGGGACGTTTTGAGCAGCTCTAGTGCAAGTGAATCGTGCTGGAGATCTACGACATCTGTGTAAATCCAGCGTAGCAGTGCATATCCTACATCCGCATCCATATCGGACCAATCTGGAACGGAATGATTGGGGAAAAGATTAGTACAAACATCAACTATAAATGATGTAAGCAATTATACCTAATTCACTCTTGTCCATTAGATTTTCTTCTCGCCATTCTTCACTGCGAGCATTTAGCACAAACTTATGGGCGGGCATCGTTTTTTCCTTGAGTTTGACTGTAATATCAGAATAGGTCGTTCTTCCATAAAGGGTGGCCACCGTCATGACCAGTCGCGATATGAAGCTGCTAAACTCGCCGGACAGATCATGATCTTCATTTGCCGCTGCCGCTTGACTATATTTGCGCTCTAGTTCGGCGTAGCTCTTCTGCAGCTTCGTATACTCCTCTTTCAGCAATTTCAGATGTTTCTCCAATTTCACCGTGTCGCTATTGCCAGCTGCCATAGAATGGAATCGTGAGAAATGAACAGATTAATGTTTTATGTATTGTTTTGTTTCAAAATGTATCAAATCATAACGGCAAGATTTGCGTACAAAGTTGTAGTTGTACTGTCTTCCGCTAGCAGCGCTGCTTGGTTTGTTTATTCTTGATAACACTACATCAGATCATTGGTGCTAATTTGGAAGCAGAGAAACGCCCTTTCTGCATTCCAAGCACCATTCCTCCCATACCCTTCAGCTACATGTACAAATTGTGCGGAGCTTGTGTTATGCTCATTGATTGCGATTTACTACTTTTTCTATGCCACATCCTCAACTGGGAGGATGCTTCACTTCTCCGGTACTCTTCCGCGAGATTCTCTCTTTACGCCACCATCGTGCACTTGTCCAACAAACCGCATTCATCACTTCCGGTAATAGACTTGTAATTTTTTGCTGCTCTTCACCTGTGTGACACCTGTTAGGTCTCGCAATGGCAACTCGGCAGGAAGGAATCTTCTGTAGAGAAACCCACCCACGTACGGGAATCACTTCCTGTACACATTCACCTACCCATCGTATCGGCGTTTTGGAACACAGCACGAAAGCTTCGGATTCACCTTGCAAGAGCACGTTATGCGAGTGGGTTAATGCCGAGGAAGTGAAATAAAGATGCCAATACAATTATGTACAGAAGGGCGCCGAGTTTACTACAATAACATGACTACGTTTTTTAGGCACACACTTGTTTGAAGCGGATGAGAAAACACAAATTCGCTGGCAGGTTTTCGGCTTTCTATCAACAGAGCAGAATGACAGCTTCTTTCAATCAATGGATGACAGATGCGGCTTTTCAATCTGGACGTTATATTTCCTGATGTGAACAAATGGAAAGAAGCCATTAATATAATCGATACTGAAATACGATTGTAATTATAATTATGTAATTCGATTCAGGTTCTAAACTATCCTAGCATCGCTCATTTGCTTCTGGTTCGATAAATAACACTGGATTCCTTTATTCAAACAATGTGATAACATGTTTAGCTCACTTCGTGAAAGATACATTATAGTTTATCGAAACATTTAGGGAGAGGAAGAATAAATCAACCAAAGCTGCTACACAATGTAACAGAATAAATAGGCAAATCTTGAATAAATGAGGATGTTTGGAATGAGTCATGTAGAAGCTTTTACGCCCGAAGGGCGTCTATTATAAAGCCCGGACTTCACCAATCGCGCTTCGCTACTGGGGCTGGTCGGTGTTGGTGCTGGCAAGGACATGGATTTGCATGCTTTTGGTCGAGTTGTAGATCTGCCCGGGCGGAAACGGTTGCAAACGAGAGTGGGTATCATTTTTGGATTTGTTCGCCGAAATGTACTTCGACAGGCGAATGTTGGGCAGTGGCAAAAAACCGGCCGTTAACGGGAGCACATCCAAAGTAATGCTGTGACTTTCAACTTCTTCCATGGATATAACTCCTGTGAGAAATGCGAGAGTACAGGGATTTGTGTTAAGAAATCGTATGCTTCTTACGAACAAAAGAGAACCTTATGCTTACCTGCCGTTCGACCAACGACTGCCCACATGTTTTGATCCGTTAGAACTTCGTACATCAGATCTGAATATGGATTGTCATGTACTTTCGAGATGCGCAGATTGAGGTGACATACGGAGTTCACACGGCATAATTCCTGCGGTTCTACCTTTGCGCAGATAGTGAACAGCGTAGTGTAGTCCATCACGTCGAACGTAACGCTGTACGGAAGGTAGTTTCGGCTTTCGTCTGGTACAGTGGCATCGGCAAATCGCATTCGGAAGTCGACGTTTACAATCGGTAGTTCGGTTTCCGCCTTCAGTGCCTCTACCTGAAACTCGTACAGATACGAAATCGACAGCGCTTTGCTCATTACCGTTTCCTGCTGCTCGGGTGGATTAATGTCGATGATAGTCACTCCTTCGGCCGCACATGTCATACGTGCATCGCGCAGTACGAGCCGATAGTCGCTGACACCTTTTAGGACGACTTGCAGAAATTTGCGATCACCGGACGAATGCAACCGGCAGGATGCTATGAGTGCCGGCATGAAGTGAAGCGGAATCGTAATTTCGTTTCGACTCCACGGAACTTGAAGAGATACCTTTTGTTCGATTGCTCGTTCCTCCCGCTTGCCGGGAAGATCGCAGATCGCTTCTAGAGCAATGTTTCGCTTTTCGAACGGAGCAAAATCGGTCAACTGTACAACCAGTTCTTTTTCGAATGGTTGGCGTGTTTCACCCGCTCCTATGCCGACGGATTCCGTTAGTCTCATTTTCAGATTCTTCGAACAGCGTATGGTCGCCGTGGCATCCTTTGGAAAACGGAAACTGCCAGCCGAAATGACTAATTCTACCGGCTGCTCCACACCGGCGACAAGGTTCACAAAATTCATTGTGGCCACGGATGCCTTCGTAATAGTTTCAAAGCTATCAATCGTGCACGGCAGCGCCTCGGATAGAAACTCTACCGTGTCTACTTGTATCGACAGTTGACGGAAACTCCAGGTTCCTACGCGTGTAGCTTTCGTTTGAAGAGTCACCGTGTTACGACCCGGTTGCAAAACGAGCCCTGATTCGCTGCAGACACAGTTGGTGAAATCGGACCGCTGTGTTGGCGATATCTTGCGCCGTGTGCTACTGCTTCGACGCACCGGTTGCTTTGCGCGATTGTCACATGCCACCGATGATCCCGCCAATGTATTGTCCTGCTTATGATCGAGATGCAGTTTTATGGGTAATTTTGTACCAACTTCTCTCAACGCGCTTGTTGCCGGTATTGTTGTCGGTTCAAGTGATTGCTTTGCGTTCATCTCGAACGATAGCAACACCTGTTCAACTATGAGCTCGCGCGGAAAGTTGCTTTCCAAGTCAAGTGTAACAAGTATGAAATCATCCTGAACGATCGATGTGCTATCTAGGCGCACGTTTACCACCAGGAAATGATCCTCCAGTGTGCTGATCACACTGAGTGCGTTTATATCCATATTGCGCACGGATTGTAACGTTTTGAGGGATTTCATAAATTCGTCAAAGTAGAATGTTCTTACTAGTAGCTCCAAATCCTGACAGCACGCGATAGTGCTGCATGTTTTTGTGTAGTTCACATTGTCCTCCATCTTTCGGTAGCATGAAGCCAGGTCGAGAAGCGTCTGGCTTGCAAGATAGTGCCAATTTTCCGATTTCAGTTCGCGCAAAACATCGGTAAAGAAGTTTACCGCCTTCTGTGGTTCGTTGAGCGTGATATAAAAATTGCCGAGATCCAGTCCCACCAATCTGGCTGATCGTAAGCGTGAAACATGCTTGTACGTGCTGATAGCCAATTCACTAAGCTCGAGGTAAAGCTTTGTAAATGCCTGATTAGAACCGAGTGCTTCCTTTAGCGTATCTGTGGCAGATTTTTTCGGTTTTCTAGCTGGTGAGTGGGCGGATTTAGCGTTTGTGCGATCGCTTATTTCCGGCTCGAGATTTCGTAACCCTCCGCTGCTTCCCATCTCTGGCACACTGTCTCCCATTCCCGCCGACAAGTGCACTACGGTGTGCAGTTGTTCCGAAGTGGGAACAAATCCGGGCAGTAATCCGCACTGTTTGCCAAGCATGTACAGTTTCTCTTTTGCCAAGTTCCAAATCGGAGCGGAAAACTGTGAGCATTTGTAAATATCTTTCGATTCCTGTACTTTATCGCACAGATTTAACACCTCGAGTGCGCAAATAAATTCCCAGCACGCCAGAGCACCTTGTGGGGTATCAAGTTTCAAGGCATCGATTTCACGCAGCGTGGAAAATAGAAAAGGAAGCAATCGTTCGGCTATTTCCCACGGCTTACCGGCGGCATCCAGCAGCATGCACTGCCGTTCAAACAGGTAGCTGCGAAACTCCAGTAGCGTTACATTGCAGGAGATGATTTTTTCACGCGTCTCCGTCATTTTGGCTGGATTAAGCGATATGCCGTGGAACGCGTAGAGCGGTTGGTCGAAGATGTGAAGCCATTTCTGTTTCTCTCCAAAAACGGAATTCAGAATAAATTGCGAGAACATTGCATCTAGCTCATCGTACTGTACCAATGCTTCCGGGTACTGACCGAGCATTTCCAGCACAAAGGCCAGCTGTTCTTGCAGTACAAAATAGTCGATGAAACTCCAGTTCTCCTGTATACGATTTTCCCTGTTCGTACGAATGAGTTCTTCGTACTTGACGATGGTTCTGTTGTAGCCCGTCAGCATGAGGTGCCGAATGCGCTGCAGCAAGCAACGGAACGATTCTGTGGCTTTCATTTCAAACTTGGCCGGATTTAAGATGGACAAACATCGGTCCCCATTCTTGGAGGCAAAGTCGAGTCGTATCTTATCTAGCACCGTTGTGCGGGGTAGGATGTTTTTGGATTTCTTCATATCCAACGTTTCGACCAAGAGAATCATCCAATCGGTTACGTTATAGTTGTTTAGCACCTTGAGCCATTGGTCGATTTCCTCCTTTACCGACGCCCGGTATGCTTCGATGTCGCTACATTCCGTCACGTATATATGCAGTACTGGATGATCCACGATGTTCCATTTGCCATCCTTGTACTTTTCGAGCACGTTCTGATCGAACGGCTTGAAGGTTGCCTCGACGCGAACGTTCTTCACCGGACGTCCATACGATCGTTTCCATTCCGCTGTGTCCGATGGTAAAGCGGCCACAATGTGCGGTTCGAGTGTTTTAAAAACCCGAACATCGCCGGAATCTGTTGTCGGATGAGAAAGGGTAGAAACCCGTGAGATTTTTTTTTCCTGTTTACGTGGGCAACCCCAAACCAGCACAGCCCAACTTACACGTCAGAATTGGTTTACAGTTCATGTTGTATCGAAAAATGAGCTTTGGGAAGTATGCTAGAGAGAAATGATGTCGTTCTCGTTTTAGATTCGATATTTTCAGCACCTAATCTTCAGAAACATTTTGAAATGAACACCAAACGTGCGGGCTACGACGATTGCACTTTCCGTCCAACAGGAATGTAAATAAACGATTGCACCAAAGCGAATTGACAGTGGGGTGGATCGACTCGCTCGCTGTTCTACCAAATTACGCTGACACATGCTTACGAAGAACAGGATGTAATGCACAATTTAAAATACAGTTTAATTCATTCATTTATTTAACGGGCAGTGTGCTCCACCATATCGTTGGATAACCACAATACAGTTTATAAAACAGAATCTTTTTCATGATGATGTGCTTTCGCCCCATGTGTCCACGGCTTCAACACGAAACGTCAAACAAATTTTACGAAACGTCAAGACGGAGCAAAGTTCAATGAAATCGTACTGCATACAAACAAACAAGTTGGAAAAACAAGCGACGCGCGATGAGTTCGTCTACAGGGAAAGAAATTTGTGGAATTTGCGGGATGAAAAGGCTCATCATGCATCGCAACCTAATGAAGGTGAAGACGAAGTTTTCAAGCACCACGGTATTTCATTTGCTGGAACGTTTTTCTGAGCGGAAGCTTTCGCATCGAACCACCAACTTAGTAGAGTCCGGTGCTTGTAGCGATTGCTATGCCAAGCTGAACGATTACGATGCCGCTCACACGAAAGCACTAATCATACAGCAAGAGCTGACGGATCTGCTGCAAAACGGCAGCTTGCGTATATTTGAAGACGTGCAGGAACTGCGTGAGGAATGTGTGGACGAAGACAAGCACGAGAACAAGGCTAATGAAATCAAATGGGTTCCACATCTGGAGCATCCTGGAGAGGTTCGTGTGGTTGACGACAAAAAACCAACATTCTCCATAGCTGGTTTGTCCACTATTCGCGTTTCTATGAAATGCAATGTATGCGAAGAACTATTTAACAACATACACGATATGAAACTACATTCCCATGATGAAGCTAACTGTGAAGAGCAGCTGGATATGCTGGGAAGGGAATCCGCTGTTCGATCACCGACGCTGGTCATTGAGACGGTTAAGTCGGAACGTGCATCACCGGTTAATTTTGATGATGATGCTGATGATTACATGGATTATACTATCAGTATAGTGAAAGAGGAAGTAGATGAAGAAGAAGAACGTGTGGAATATTACTCGAATGCGGAGGACGACTCGGAAGCAAGTGTGAAAAAGGCTGTACAATTTAAATGTTTTATCTGTGAAGCCAAGTTTGAAAGTAAACATAATCTTAGGGTAAGAAACAATGTGTATTATTCTCTGTAAAATCTAAAAAAAATGCTAATGTCTTCACGATTACATACTTCCAGGTACACTTCAAAACGAACCATCCGAGCAGTAGTACGGAAGGAAACATATGCAAAGTGTGCGGCATTTCCACCAAAACCCGGGCGGCACTTGCAAGCCACTATGGAAAGCACGTTCGGGAAACACAATTAACGTGCGAGCTGTGCAACAAAAAGTTCACCCAAAGATCATCTCTGCAGCGCCACATGGCGATCCACAAGGGAGAGAAGTCGTATCAGTGCGATTTGTGCGGAAAACAGTACCTTCACTATTCGTCGTTCTATATGCATCAACTGGCGCACAAGAACGTACGTAACAAGGAGTGCAACATCTGCGGATTTTTGCTACGATCAAATTCTCATTTGAAGCGCCACATGCGGGTAAGCCTAATCTTGTTTTGCTTGTTGTTAGGCAACATATCGTAACTAATCCAGTGCTATTTGTTCCCGTTTAGACGCACTCCGGTGAAAAGCCATTTGCTTGTCCAGTATGTGGTCAAAAGTTTTCACAAAGGTAGGTTATAGTCAAAATACATCTGTCGGTTATACTTGAATTTTTATTGATTTCATCGTATCAATCATCGAACTTTTATTGAACGCTAGGTACAACATGGTGCAACATCAAAAAACACACAAAGGCATTAAATGGCGATCCGATAAAACGTTTAACTGTACCTCTTGCGATTACATTAGCAGTCGGAGCATGCTAATGAAAAGGCATATGTTGAAACACCACGGCAAAGACATGAACACGTCAGAATGTTCTAAATCGACGGACGGAATGAAACAAGAGGACGGAATTGCAACCACTTAATTTGAGATAAATAAGCAACGGAGTAGTGACAGAGGAACAGCGGGTGTTTATGAACATGACACCGTTGATTTTGGTTCTTAGAACGTATTAATAAAATTTGTTACTGTTCCCATCGATACAATCTGACACTTGCCACAGTAGAACACCATGCTGAAAAACCGTCCTCAAGCACTTTATCTGTTTCTTCATCGTTATCGATAAGTGTGCGATGATAAGAGCACATGCTTCACCCCATTAGACAGTACTGCAAGGACTCTGACGGGCAAGAGACACAGATTTCGAAGCTAGGGCGTGGTAAATGAGTGACAGTAAAGTAATGGATAGTGATTGGAATACGGAAATTTACCGACCAATTCCACAACTGGAACTGGCTGAAGCTCCCGAGGTTAGATGTTTGTGGTGTGTTTCGCTGGCTGGAATGTGAACGAATGATACATTTATCTGTTTTTCTTTGCAATCAGACGAAGGAACCTTTGGCGCGTAACGATGACATCAAACAGAGAAGTGCACAGAGCAACATGTTCGTCCAGAGCATGTTCGATATGACGCTAATAACGATAAATTTTTGCCAAATATGCTACATCCTTAAAGTTGGACCGGGCTTAGGATGGTTGTACTACTTTCTGCTAGGATTGTTCGGTGTCTCACTCATACTGCTAGTAAGATGCAAATGTTACGATTGCGTGACGCATACGTGGGATTAATGATATCTGTTTTGACTTTTCAGTTCATGCACGGATTTATGGGATTGTGTGGAAGGTTGCGATGCAGCAAACCTCTTCCTACCAGTTGTTTCAACTGTCTGTACAACACGTCCATGTTTATGGTTGTGGCAGTGTACATGGTAAACCTCGTCGGCAATGTACTGATGCTAAAAGAAGCCGAAAATAAGTGTCAATTGATGTTAGAGCATACAAAATCGATCATCTCTCCGCCACTAGATTTACCGCAGTAATCTAATATTTGGGTGAGTGTGCCGTTAAGGTGGAATGAACTTTTTTAAAGAAGGTCTATGCGTTATTAGTCAAATGTATTTTTAAAATGTAAAAATAAATAAGTGGAAAATCAGGCTGTAGCAAAGCATAAAGAGCATATATATGCTGTGGAAATGTCTTCCATCAAGTTAAGAATTCTGTGATCACATATTCGATGATTTTTTATTTGCAAATGCATTGGAGATGGTTTCGTTAGCGGTTTTAATTAGTAACATAGCAGACTAATGTATATTTCCCACCAGGTTGTCTTTAATTATCTTTGATTTAGTAATTAATACTTTCAATAAAACGAACAGCTTGTATCCCGTAGTAGCGGTGCACGATCACTTCAAGTTGTTACGTGCGAGCTGTTCAATCGCGTCCGTTTGAAGTCGATAAAAGTGCCAGCATTCAGTTTCCGTTAAATCCATGGCACCCATTCGGCGATAAAACTTTGTGGCAGGATTCCAGTTCAGCACATGGAAATCGATTCTCGCGCACCGTTTATCCTGAGCGTGTTTTGCTAAGGCACGAAGGAACAACTCTCCATAACCATTACCACGGTAGGTCGGACGGATGTAAATATCTTCCAGTGCGAGCGATTTTCCTCGCCATGTTGAGTAAGAGTAGTAGCAGATAGCGTATCCAATCAATTTCCTATCAATATAATACAAAAGGGCAGAAAAAAAAAATTACTCAATGTCTATATCAGGAGCCAAGTTCAATTTTTTACAAATGCTTTCATCGCCCAACTCAGCCCGACAGGCGGGGCAGCAGAATATGTAATAATAATTGGTTTCATGCCGTCATTGAATAATCTCGATTTGTGATTGACTTTCCTTTAATTGTATAGTCGCCACGGCTTGTCGATCATTCGAAAGCGAGCAAGAAGACTAACCATTATGTGTGTGAAAGATGTTGGGGACGAGAATTGTGGTTAAATATGCTTAATGATAAGATAAGAAAATGCAACCCTCTCCATGAAACTCTCCGTTTTCCAGCGTGTTCTCTCACACTTTCGCTAACTAGTGCGTGGAGTAGTTGTGTCCAGCACAAATGTTGAAGAGGGCGACGGGCCGGGCAACGGCAATGACGCCCAAAACGCCCTCTGAGCAGCGGAGAAATTTCATCGAAGTCATGTTTGTTATCTACAGCTGTGCGGTTTCGAATGCCCGAGACTGTTGCCGTAGTTGAACAGCCCTAGGGCAGTCTCCCTTCACATGGGGTTTCAATGCAACGACGCTATGCAAACACCGAACCGACCACTAGTCGAGCACATTATGGCTGGACCGTCATCCCGTCTGCCCACCAGTCGCCGTTGGCGTTGGTAAGGCGAAAGGATCGAAGGTTGCCGGGTCCTGCAGCAGCGCGCGATCATCACGGTACGGGTAAGGAACGATAGAAAACAAACAAAGCCCAACTGATAGGACATGACCGTGCCGGGTGAGACGGGATGCAACTGAAAACGCGGGTGACATGAACTGGGGTAGAAGCAAGAAGAAATAACGACTGTTGGAAATCAAAACACCACTGGCAACGCTGGATCGTGCTCCTGACGGGCAGACAGAGCTGGGCAGTAGAGTAATCTCTTATCAGTGGCAACAGAAAACAGAACTAGCACGAAACAATCATCCCATCGCACACATCGTCTCATTACTGAGTACAGTCCGAGGACCGGTATTGGAAACTTTATGAAAAAGAGGCGGCTACAGTTAGTGCCTTCGTTCCTCGTTCCATCATGTGGTCCACCACTGTAACATCCCGTACCGATCTGCATGCTCTGCTTGGGCATTGGAATTGAAACCATCAGCGCGGTACCGTATTGCGCGCTATGTATTTATAAATAACGTCTTACCGGGTTAGAGGTCTTGCGTTTGCCGGATCGACCGATTGCAATGACGTTAACCGTTCCTGATTAGCTAGGCATTCCGGGTCGGCAGGAGCTTCCAGCACAAAACTATGAAACACTGGTGCACCGTCCGCCGTTCCTTGCTCCTCAAATCCACCGTCCCGTATCAAGTCGTCCACGGAAAGCTGGGGTCCGTCCGACATCTTCTCGAAGTCTGCCAACTCCTGCGCGATGTAGTGAAGTATTTTCTGCTCAGTAAAGCAATCAACAACTACACCGAATGATCCACCGTACCTGTATCATAGCGATCACTTCCGGCAGATCATCTTTCTGCGTCTTCCGTACGATCACACCGCTATCCTTGCGGGCCGTTGCCATTGCGCGGCCCAAGTACAGGTCCCCGGCACGTTAGCGGAAGCGCAATAGTCGATGTTTCCGTTCCGGGGAGATCCCTTTCTAGCTCGGCTGGCCAGATCCTGCCGTTTCTGCGAACGGCACAAGACTGAACTGCACAAGAGCCGCCGACGAAACTGGCTCTGTGTTGATAACTGGTTGAATTGAGCGGTACTATCAAATTAGTTTGTAAATTAAAATTTTATCTTATCAGTGCACGCGGCCGCGTTTTTCCCCGTTCGCGCCGGTCCACCACACCGCCGGTTAACAAATACACACGTACGCCCGCTGGCTACTAATCAGCCATCGGGGTGGTACGCCGGGCGGGTTTGCCTCCTTTGGTGACGCCTGCTGCCAGATGCACCGGCCGCCCGAGCCGATAGGGCAAACCGAGCGGTATCAGAACCAGAACCATGTTAGCTATCAACAGCTGTTCGGTGACGTGCGATTCACGCCCGATTCCACTCCAACGTTGCACGGTATTGGAATGGAAAATTTGCCAACTTCCTTCACACTAACACGGTGAATCTCGTTATCGATGTGTCAAACTCGATCACGGACCCGATCAGAGCGATCATCGAGTGGCGGCTGGGAGGTGCCGCTTGTATGGACAAGTTATCAAAGTGTGAACCAGTAGCACAGTCATGGTTCAAGTTCAACATTTGAAGCTTATCATATGACCGGGAGTGGGAGGCACAAGTTATGCAACCGATAGCTTATCACACCTTGCGCAGGCTGCTATCAGCGAAATGGTATTATCAAAAACCAATACCAGTCTCACTGTGGACTGTCAAAGAGTTGAGGGAGCAGCAATTGTTTGTTTTCTTCTCTGATTTGGCGAAGATTTCTGCGATACAGGATTTCTGCGACTATCGCGTCCCTGCATTCATCAATCATTTGGACGTGGTATTATCTAAGCAATTTAAGCTCTTTCCACGATTGTTCACATTTTAGGAGGATAGTTTAGTGATAGTATTTGCTTCGATTACCAAATATAAAAAACAGAGGCACAAATTTCTTCAGAAAATCTTTGTTTTGAACTATTTGTCCCAAGCTATGAATATTGTGTTAGACGAGTCCGCGCGTTGATTCAAAAACTAAAAAAAAAAACATCATATTCCTTCACTTCATCCTACACCGTACATCATTATCTTAATGGCTACCGGCTTGTGAACAACATGCCCCAAACACGACCAAGGGGGGAGATGCTGAACCTTAACATTAATTGGACGATTGATCTGTACGCGCAAGGAATTTTGTGCTTTTACTGCTGCTGCTGACGGAACTGACGTGGTGATAGGCGAAGGTTTACGAAAAGGTCGGTGGTAGAATATAAGAAACATTAATAATAACACAGCGTTTACCGAAACGGGGGAAAAAAACCCGAAAACGAAACGCGAGCAGAGGGATGTCGAAATTTGAAACCATTAAAACGTTATCAATATGCTTGAATGCAACGCAAGAAGATTTGTGTAATGGAGGTTGTTTTTTTTCTTTTGAGGAATAAATTCTAGTGCTATTGCTCCGCATAACCCCGAACAGTATTAACAAAATGGCGTCATTAAAAATTAGGAGGCTTCAATCGTCGCTTAAAAAGATGCGTAGGGTTTTCGCAACGAAATGAATAGTACCGTTTCATTCAGAATTATTTTGAATGTTCTCGAACAAAACTTACCACTCCGTGCTGCCGATGCTCTGTTTTTCGCGCGTGGCGTCTTCATATTCGAAATCGAACGATGTCCTTCAAACGGTGACTCCCATGTGCCACAGTTTGAACTTTGGTGTTCAGGTTGCCTTCTCTCCTGTTTTTTGTTGTTCTTGTTGTTCTTGCTTTCCAGTGCTACAGTAGGTTCTTGCACCTCCGCCACTCCGCCATCCCATTTTCCATGGATTTCACTCGGCCAGTGCCTAAGAAGCCACGGTCACCGGGAACGATGGCGCATCCTGTGGACGGCTGTGGGGAGGTAATGGTCGAGCATGACATGGGGAGAAAAAAGCGAGACCGCTACACAGCATAAGGGACGACGTGTGTGTGGCTCTTCGTCGCTACATACGCGATTCGTCGTAGCGTCGTAGTTGTGGCGGTTCCGGCGTTCGTGGTCGTCGTCATCGTACCGACACTGTACCGTTTGTGGGGGGGTTGTAGATCAACACAGCGGCTGTGTTGATCAGTTCAGTTTGAACGATTAGTGCGCAAGCCGTTTCCATCCGTCGACGTCGTCGTCGTTGCCGTTGGTGTGCGACTTGCTTACGGACTTCGATGTGTCCTTTGCCTTGCGCGTGTAACAAATCCTTTTACGTGCGACCTGACGCGAACGTTTCACTGCCGTGCGGGTAGAGTATTCGCGTCGCGATAGTAGTGTTGTGCCGAGTAGCTAAATCATTCAAACCGTCGGTATAAACGAGACCAATAATTGAAACATTGCGCGTTGGTATCTGTGCTATCTAGTGTCTCTGCTCCAAACACTTTGAGCAACGTTCGGAAGTGCAAATATGCCGGGAAAGGATTGTTATGGTACGTAAAGAAGGTTTTCTTTTCAATAATAGTGATATGGTGGGTGGTTCAAAGCTTGATAGCATTCGAATGCATCGTTTGGTTGTAGTTTCGTTCCGTACGGAAATAGACGTTCTGTTATCGAACGCTCCATAATTTGCACCTCGCCCTATAGAGGGACGGCCGTATCTCGGAAAAGGGAATTCCTTTGATTATAACGCTGCCGTCCGGCTGATAACAATTACCGGATCAGTTAACCGTACCCGAACCGTCTACCGGTGACCAGTGACGATCGGATCGTGAATCGGCACGGTAGTGCCAGCAGGAAAGATGTGTGCCGTACTGTTTTGTGCGTTGGCCACCAAGCCCCGCACGAGATACTCTGTTGGTGTTTTGGGTTCGCTCCGTGGGATGTTCTGGTGTGTTATCGTGAAGATTTCCGAGCAATATCGAAAGCTTCCACACAACCGGAGATGATAAGCTCCGTTCTGGATTTTGGGTAAAGTGCGTGCGTATGATCGCATGATCGTACTGCAGTTCCGCAAAGGATTTGATCAAGTAGAGACGTTGTTTTAGAAGGCCTTTTAAAATTCCAATCGAGTTGCAGAAACGCGAAAGCCTCTCCTTCAGAACATCAGAAGCGTTTGAAAGTGTAGCGTACATTCCACGTAGGTTCTCCATCATCAGACCGTCGATCAACGTTGTTGCAAAATGGAAATATAATTTTTTACTTCCAGCTCCACCGTTGCTACTGCGTTGCACTGATGTTTTGCATGGGCAGAAATTAGAATCGCACTACGCGCAATTGGCAACGCCTTTGCCGGCCGTGACGAATCGAAAAAGTTCAAAACAGTGTGCATGGCCCTTCGAACTCAACGTCTGGGTGTTTGTTTGTGGAAAATATGGCCTCGTAAGCTTCGGACCTAGCAAAACTTGCTTTGCGCTACCGATGTAACTTTCCGACCGTCGCTACACTTGGGCCGTTCAGGCTGTCGTCGCTACGCGCAAGTTCTCATGCGTCCGTTCAGTGGAAGGTGCCGTAAATGCTGGATGACCGTCACGGTTTTCTGGATGCTTGGTATGGTATTTGTTTCGCACTCTTTGGCACGGATTGGGGGCCAGCGGACTGCTATGCGGTTACGATGTGCGACGGGAACTTCGTCAAACGAGATGATCCTCAGACACTGTCAGCAAAATCTAGGCGGTAGACAGTACGACGAAACAGCTGCAAAGAGTACCTTAAAACTGAAAACTGAACGCCTTTTGCCATCACGGACGGAGTCGTAAAACTTGTGTTATGCACTTTAAGTGGCGAGAGCGTACGAAGAAAGGAAGGGAAGAAAGGCAACGGTGCTGAAACGTTGTTATGCACTTTTTTACTGTGTGCAGTGTACTTTACTGGGTGATCGATTTCTATGTGTGTTCCAAACTTCATTGCTTCCGATCACTGGCGAGCTTTGGAAGTGGAAGAATCTTGAAAGGAAGTTTCACGCTGAAATGTACTCGTTTATGTAAAACTTACACACAACTCACACAGTTAAGTACTCACAATTCATGTACTCATAATTCGAATATTGTAGATTAAAATGAAGCTCAGAAATTGTGCCAGCAAGAAAATAGAGAATGAGGTAAAATTTAAACTAGCTAGCCACGCGACAACTCCGGTTCGCGTTTATGGAGTCGTTGCTAAGCTTAAGCATTACCATATTTGTTTGCACTGCAAGGTCAACATAATGCATTCTGAAGGATGGAATTTGATCACTGTTGGTACAGGACGAATGGTGCATCAGTAAATATTATGATTGACCCAGGTAGAAGAAGGTCTCGAAATTGGGAGACTGTGAAAAATTTGTAAACCATTTGTTAGTTTGGAAAAGGATATTGAACGTTTGCTTTCTTTTTTTTATACGAACTCGCATTAGCTGGAACGATATGCGAATGATCGTCGTCCCGCAAGCCAGTCTCTGACTGTCCACAGTATCCCGCTGGCCACGCAAATAGTGGCAATAAAAAGTGGGTGCAATAAAGACGTAGAAACATAGCTTCACCATTGAGGCGGAATGAGGTGAGGCTTCGAGAGGGGTGGGAAAGGTAAGTTTGAAACGAACGGAAAGAGCGAAACACGTGTTGCACATTACCGGTCAGAAACTTCCTGCTTTTTTTTTCCTTAAAGCTATTTCGTCGTCGTCGTCCGAGGTTTGCGACGAAATCTCTGACTAACCCAAAAATCCATCCGTCACGGATGCGACGGAAGTGTCTTTGTGTTTTGTGGGTTTGAGGTGGAGATTCCTTTTTTTCGTCATGCGTGTATTACACACTTGAAGAACCAGCATTCCTTAATGTAATCTTTCGTTTTTTTTGCGTGTTTTTTGTTGTGTCAATTCCACGATTAAGTATTGCTATGGAGAAGTATGTTGACAAAATGGAAATGAGCATACTTGACAGAGAAAACCACACTTCAAACAGGCTGTTCAAAGTATAGAAGCGGTGTCCTTCATCCTTTCTGGCACGGGCGGCACGTGTGGTTCGGAATAACAGTGTCAAATTTCTAGAAGATTCTTTTCTTTTCATTCATTCTTTTTTCTAGATTCTTTTTTCCATATTAAACAAAACACTTTGTGCAACTTAAATCTGCGGCGTTTCGAAAAAAAAGATGTTCTTTAACCATTCTAATGGTTATTGAACAATAAATTAGTTTGTTTTAAAATCTCGATTGTATCTTCTTACGTTATTTGGTGGGGAGTGAAATTGATTTTTTTTCCAAATTTCTATTAATGCCATTGTAAACTTTCTACCTAACGCTAACAAATTATTATACGCCGACGATCTTAAGGTCTACCTACTAGTATCTAATATACTAGGATATACCATGACTGCCATGCTCTTAAAAATAGCTTGACACAATTAAGTTTGTGGTGCACTAGGAATCATTTACACGTTAATGTATTGTCGTTACTTTTTCACAAAAAAAGCGTCTACAAGTTATGTTTATCAGATTGCATATCAGATATAACTGTTCCTCGTAGTAATGAAGCTCGTGATCTCGGAGTGTTTCTCGATAGCACTTCAACAATACTTCGACTTTACAATTTATAAAGCTTTACGTGTACTAGGTTTTGTCGTTCGTATTTTTAAAGATTCTTAAAGATTCTTCTTCCTAAAGGTAACTTCTGTTTGACCCCTAACTAACCCCTTCTGTTTGAAATCACTGTTCTGTTCGTTAGTTCGGCCCGTTATTGAGTTTGCTTGTATAGTCTGGTCACAGCGGCAACAAGATAGGATAGTTAGACTTGAAGATATTCAGTGAAATTTACAAAAATACAGTTTTATCCATTACCTTGGTCCAGTAGTGTCTCCTGCCCTAACTATCGGACTAGATGTTTGCTTTTTGGACTAGAACCGTTCGAACATAGAAGAATGACGGTGCAGTGCATTTTCTTCCCTAAGACTTTTTTGGGAAGTGTTGACGCTTTGTATATTGTTAGCTAAATTAAGTTGCTAGCTCTAGGTAGACGTTGAGACCTAGACAATTTTTTCGGCCTGATTTTAGATCCACAACACATAGCGCTAAATGACCCAATAATTCAAAATATGACAGTTATCCAAGTTGGGAATTGTTTAAGTAAAGTTTTTTGACGATCTCTGTGACTTACTTATGTGGTTTATTGTTATATATGCAATCTATGTTAAATAACTTATTTATACGAATAAACGAATATCTAATAGATTGTTCTAGAAAATTAGATATATAGATATAAATATAGATTCTATGCCTATAGAGATGTTGGTCAGCCACTTAGTAGTTCCAGGATAATCAAATATCAAAATAGATGATAAAATTATTACGGCAATTAAGAAAACTAGCGTTATCTTCATTCATCCGACATATAAAACCATCTAGAAGCATAGACCAACAAAAACGTGAAGCATAAACATCATGATCACCGGACAAAATGGGAATGATTTATTGCCCATCATAAATATCATCGGTCAAACCCTACCGGATAGCCACAGTCCCAGAAAGATGTGCAGCGAAGCGTGTTTCCTCAGTTGCCAAAACATCGGTTCTGCGGATTATTCAAATACCTTTGAACGTAACACGGAACAAAGGCTAAAACGAAATGGGAAAAGCGATGCTCGTGGTTACCTATAAGGGCGCTCTTCGCCGGATAACTTGAGGATCACACAGCATGCTGCAGCGATCCTGGCGCATCGTTGCTAGGCACACTCGTAATGTGATGTGCACCGTACGGTTGTTTGATGGGTGGTAGCAAGCAGCGGGACGTCAGACAGTATGCAAATGGGACACATTGCTAAATGCGCGGGGCCAAATGGGCTTGCATCTGCGCCGCGGCGCTTAACACTCACACGTGGAGCTGTGGCAGTGTACGCCCCCCAAAAAGGATCGGAAATCAGCAAACGGGCAAAAGTCATTCTAGATCCAGATGTTAAAGCTAGCCATCGAACTTTAACTCTCATGCCACATCCACATTTCTTTCCGCTTATCACCGCAGCAAAATATTTCGACACAATTTTTGGGCTGAATTTTGTGAACCCAAGCAATATATAGCAAAATAAAACTATGACTCAAACATAACTCCATGGGAAATATCCGCATCGGAGGCTGGATACAGTGTCCGACCAAATGCAGGAACGGTCTTTAGGGCTTTACCAAAAACAACAGCGCGCTCAGTGGGGGAGGTGATAAAAGTGCTAAACATTTCTTATCTTGCCTTTTGTCGATGCGATGATTCATGCAAATATGAACGGGTCGAATGGTGGTGGAATACATAGACTCTTATTTATTTCAACATATTAGAGAAATTGTACATCATTTGGACGGCTGTAAGTCTGGCAGTGAAATATGATCAGAAAAATAGGGTTGCTATTAATTAGAGAACAAACTTTACTCGTGATAAGACACCCAGTGCGGTAATTCCGGGCCGGTTGTAATATTTTATGTTTTCCAACTTGTTCACACCAAAAAAAAAAAAGAAAAAAACCCAAATCAAGCCTGTATGTGATTAGTTGTTGTTTTTCCGTTTTAATTTTCTTTTACCTCGGCCCTCTGACCTCCGTGTCTCGGAGGGATCGTAAATCTTCTGCTTTCTTATCACCCCGTCCGCGTGATAGTGGAACGGGCACCAGATTATTCTCCGGCGGGAATATACCCGCCCAACTCTTTTCGTACAGAATAATGCTGCTGCATCGGATAGCGTTCGAAATAATGGTACTAAAAAAAAAACAACATAACAATGCCAGGGGCTGGTTACTATCGGAAAATGTGGTGTTTATTTTTTATTTGTTTTGACCGGCAAACGATGCATATCGGCAGGAAGACGAATGCCCGCGCAGTGACATTATGGTAACGACACATTCCAGACGGTTAAATTTTCGGAACCCGTGTGCTCGGTTGCACATTTCTGAAAATGCATAAAACTGCCACAGCATCAGCGGATGCATTTTCGTTGCTTTGTGTCGATTCGGTTCTCTACTCCGCCACTGACGGCAATGGCTGTTTAGTGTAACGGAGATGTGCGTTTTGAAATGCGAGAGTGATTTTTATGTGTTTTTTTTTGTACAGAACGAGCTGATCTTGACCCTAAGATCTGTCGTAAATAACGCGTGACACTTGCCTGTGTTGCGGTTCGACTTTAGGGCGTATCATAGCAAAAGCGACACTGTGTAATATTAGTGAGAAACTTTCGCTAAACACCGCGATCGTTTAAAGAACACCAGCGATTATTCTTCCGTAAAATCATTTGGGAGATGTTGCAGGTTGCGCACACCGGTAAACATCTTCATTAGACGATGTCGATTGGAAACGTTTTCGGGAGATGGCCGGAGAAACCACAAAGCCGCTTGTTTTCGGAGCCCGTGTTTGCTGAATTCACCCATAAAATTATCTCTTTCCGGAGGGAAAATAAATCACTCCTCATGGACGGAAGATGATCTGAAACGCCAGAACACCGATCTGTCTCGCATTTCTGTGCGCCTCCGCATGTGAACGGAAGAGTACACGCAGAACACTTGTCGCAGGCCGCCCAATTTCACTCGTAAATATTTCATTCGTTATCCTTTTTTTTTTTGTTCTGGAGCTTATACGAAATTGAACATGCTGTAATGCTGTGTACTTCGATCGCTCTTTATTGGTGTTTAGGAGAGAATGAAAAAAGCGCAAAAAAAACGACAAGCCCATTATCCTTACGATCCTCATTGCGACATGTGCTGGATGCGCATCCGTGCACCGGGAGAAAGTCCCGCAGGAGAGGAGACGGACTGTGCGACTGTGAACGCCGTTTTGTTTTATGTTGCGGATGAAATTTGAGCACAAGCTTGTGGTGGTCGGTGCGCGCTGACACACGGGAGGACGAAGCACGGACACCCGGGACACACATCCTTCGAGTGCGGTTGTATGGTGTAGATGGTGTGAAAATTCGAACATCTCGCCCATGTACCACTTGAATGGGCCGTTTTTTTTTTGTTGTTGCTTAGCGTACACGTTGCAGCAAAATTGTTGTCCTTTTTTTTTTCGTTATGTAAAGCTGTGAAAAACTACCAACAGAGAACGGTGGGGTATGATGGATTGCATCCTAAGTGTGCTGGCCATACTGCGACCGCAGATCGGACTGCATGCGCAACTACAAATTGTCGGTACGCGTTCGGTTAGTTGTGGGATTGAAAAATTTGTTCCCATAAGTTACCTCGTGTTAATTCTGTTACACCGGTTCTCATGGGTGTAATTGCCCCCCCCCCCCCTCCCCTCGCTCACTCCGGCTGCCTCCTTTGCTTTCTACCCTTCCGTTCGTCACACCACACGACCGCATTATGTGAACGTGGTGATCGCGGGTTCCGCGCACACCAGCACATTTAACAGGCGTAACGAGCATTCCGTTTCACTGAAATTAATAATTTCATGAACCCATTTTCATGCGGAATAAAGGTTCTCGTTTGATAGGGAAACTTGTAGACCTAAGCAGGGCTTCAGCGGCTTGGAATGGAAATTAGTTAGTACGCGTTCTTTCACATCGCACTGTGCTAAAACAGCCGGTAAACAATGTTTCCTGGGGCGTCGTCGTTAGGCAAGGGGGAAGGGGGGCGCCATGTGGAGACCGTGAGAGAGGTTGCGAGGGAGGGGGAGTTGGTGTACTCCAGCTTGTACAGTAATTTATGTAAGTAGAGCATGAAAATCACTCCAATATAAAACCAGTTAGTAGTTTCCTTATTAACGCGGTTTGAGTCGTTCGTTTTAAGTGCCGTTTTCATTTTGGCCGTACGCTTATCGTTGTGTGCCATGTGTGAAGCGGTGGTATTGTATACGCAACTGCGAGATGGTTATTGCCACCACGGGTTGCTGGAAAGCTTACGATTGCCGAACGAAAACAATGGAACAAGAACGTTTGGAACGTTTGCTGAGCTGTTGCTAAACGTTTGCACACTGCTGTGCCTTTCTATGCGAACACCGAAGTCGAGGAACGAGTACAAGAATCGGGGAGAAGTAAAAGAATGAACATTATTTGCAACGTGGAATACGTACACGAGGACGTTTCTCCTGGCCAAAGGTTAACGCTACAGCAAGCGCGTGCTAGGTGTCGATCCGTAGATCGTTATGCAAATTGTTCAAAATGCAACGGTTCCCAAAAAACGGTGGTTGCCACATTACGGATGATCGCCGATAACCTTGCACCTCGAAAGTTACGCAAACAAACAAATCCTGTGCTCTTTTTATCACCGGATCGGGCTCGAAAATTCGCTGATAGTGTCGTATTTTGGAGTACTTAAGTTGTTAAAACTCCACCGGCGTACAAACACTGTACTGCAAAAAACGGAATGGTATTCACTCCGTCCGTCCAAAACCTGCTCCATTGCGTGCACGAAATGTACAATCCGTTGTAAATCGCAGCGAGAGAAGCGCCATTTATTAATGCGAGCAATTTATAATCACAATTATAAAGGGGCGGAGCTAAAACTACTCGAATTCGAGCACGTTGCAGTCGACTGCTGCATAATTTATTGTTTCTAATGCACAAACGCATCACATTCGCTGTGCGTTGTGATGTTGCGTTACATCATTTGATTCGGGGTAAGGATAATATTGACCCGTTCCATCCCCGGGTACATTCGGCCCGATGAGTCACGCTGCCACGGGGGTAGATAATGTTCGAGCGGGTTTCGGGCAGTACCTGCCTAAGGGGTAGTGAAAATCAACCCCCTTTGTTTGATTTGGTTTGAGCTTGCCAATCGCATCATTACTGAAGCAATGTTGCTCGTTCATGCGTGCTGCTGGTTAGGAGAGGATTGCCGTTTGATTGCATTCTTGCAGGGGCAGGATCGGACGTGGATGAGACTGTTTTGCGGCACTGCAACGTACCTTTCCCGATTGTGAAGGGCTGCAGATGTAGGGACAACTCAACTATTGCGTTAGATGTTTGCTTTTGGACAGATTATTGCTGTTGTTTGTTTGCCTCTTTTCCATTGTTTGTTTCGCCTTTTTTCCAATTTGCATCGTCTGGCCCGTTCTGTTTTGAATGTGCTGCAGTGTAGCAATATTGCTACCGTCTCTGTAACAATAAATCTATCTTTCTCATCCCTTTCTCGCTGTAACTGCACATCGTGCTCTCTTTTTTTCTAGCCACGTTCCATTTGACCTTTTCTTTTTGCTGCGGTTTTCCTTTTGTTGTTGTTGGCTTCTCTTTCGCTCTGATCGATGCGTATAATGCGCCCACTGTTGCTTTCCCTTGCGGTCTGCTTTGTATTGACTTACGCATCTTTGCTTTACGGTGACTTTTCTTTTCTCATTCGTTTTCTTCATTTCCTCTCTTTCTCTTTCTCTCTTGTGCATGCATGCGCTTCTGCATCAACTCTTGCTCTGCAGAGCCGAGTTTTGGTGCGATCGTGGGCGCGTACAAGTCGCCAGTTGTAGTGTCCCCGCAAGCAAGCACGCAACACCCGCAGGAGCAACACCAACAGCAAAGCATCGATAACGGAGG
Organism: Anopheles marshallii; assembly: GCF_943734725.1. Classification (NCBI taxonomy): domain Eukaryota; kingdom Metazoa; phylum Arthropoda; class Insecta; order Diptera; family Culicidae; genus Anopheles; species Anopheles marshallii. The sequence goes on along the minus strand of NC_071326.1, from coordinate 46,722,163 downwards.
TAAACAGACGGAATCGCAATCACAACCCAACGATAGCGACCCAGACAGCAATATCGGTCGAACTACGTCAGAGACGGGATCTCCGGCAGCATTGCTGGTAGCACGTGCAGAAAGTGGTGATCGAGCGTGTGAAGTTGGTGATAGCGAAACTGGTGAGAGTGATATAAATCGAACGTCACACGAACAGAACTCCTTGCCAGGGAACATAACGGAAGCCGGCACTCCACCGACCAGCAATACGCCCTCAGTGATCACTTCCTGCTCAAAGCTACTGTTGGGGTCGGATCCGGTGAAGGGGTCTTCGTACGGATCGGATCACCACCAAGAAGCTAGCCCAGGCCCCAGTTCTCCGCCACGTTTCTCTACCCTGCAAACTGTTATCAACAGCAGCGGTGGTGCTGCCTACGCCCCGTACCAACATCATTGGCCGTGCGATTTGAGCTACAAACCTGTGGAACATCGGCCCAGCTCCCCGCCGAGTGAACCTTCCACGGGAGAGCTTTCGCGCCAGCAGCCCACCCCCCCGAGGGCAGTGTATATAGGCGATCCGGACGCGGGAGTGTCTTCATCCCCTTCGGGTCATCTCACCGTAGTGAGCCATCTGAACCCGTTGGTGTGCTCGAACGATCCCTCTCTAATAAGCGGAATGCGTGGAAGTTTGCTTTCGATGTATTCTTCCTATGCGTCTCCGCTAGGCAGTGTCCCGCACCATCATGAGCACATGGACGAAGCGAGTGTCCTGCAGCAGCATGTGCAAGCGCAAGATGCACACCTTCGAGGAGACGACGAAATGTCCGCTATTCATCATCATCTACATCAACATCATCAACAGCAACAGCACCATCACCATCATCATCATCATCACTCTCAACACCATCATCATCATCATCATGAAGTGATCGCTCCACAGCCCAACATTGACGAAATGATTGCGGACACGTTAAAAGACGAACAGTGTGGGATCGTGGACAGTTACCTTACGCCCGCTTTGGTGAGTGATCATCAGCATCACCTCGCGGACTCCCCTACGCATCACAGTCTGCAGCAGCATCATCACCACCAGCAGTTGTCGCAACACCACCTGCAACATGGCCACGGGATGCATGAGGCGAAGGAGTACGCCAACATTTATCATAACAACAACGACAAGAGTGTCATCAACTATAATCACGCAGCGACGGTAGTAGCGCATCACCAGCAGCAGTCCGATCATCACCAGCAGCAGCCACACAATCACACCCATACCAATAGCGGTGGGGAGTCGCGCAGTCCCGAGTATTCGCACGCGCATGACGAGTACGATGGCGGATTGCAGAGCTTCACTCAGTTGATTAATGTGCCTCGAGCGAGCGATACGGCGACGTCGATGTACCACCGCCACCAAATGTCAGCCGAGGCTGCAGCGGCCGTTGCAGCCAGCGCGTCATCGAACGGTGGTCAAACACCGACCACGACCACCTCTTCGCCCGGCCCTTCCGAGCATCTGAGCCATCTAGGCGGGGCGGGATCAACGGCGGGCGGTTCCGTGTTGTTACACGCGGTTGGAAATGGTGCCCAGGAACCGGGATCTGGTGCCGGTACCGATGGAAGCCTCTCGCTGTACGACACACTGAACACGAGCGTTCTTTCCGCCGGGTAAGTAAACGTTTTGCCATTCTAACAGCCATTCCGAGTGCATGTATCAAGCAATGTTGTGTATCAAGCAATCTAGTGCCAGAGTTGTGATGAAACGAAACGGTCTTATTGGCACTTTTTTGCCCCCGGAACTGTGATTCTGTCTGTGGAAGCGTTTTTTTTTTGCGCGAGACGATAGCGGATTTTATCATTTGATCGATATTGTTTTAAACAAAGACATTCCTAGACGCGGCATCGTATTTCCCTAAACGCCGGGACACACGCCATACGAGAGGGTAGTTCCGTGTAGTTTCCAATGATTCCGAGTTGCGACTGAAGAAATCTGAAACCGGCTGGCAGGAAGTTCTCTGGCTGCATCAAATGTTTGAGGGTGTAGTGGGGGGAACTTCTTCCTGTACGGGTGGAGGGTGTTAGAGCAAAATGCCATCCAGCGTTAACACATTCACCATGTGGAGCTCATCGTAACCGAAGACAAAGCGTACGATTGTTTCGGTGGACGAAAAAATTAGACGAGCTGAATGTACGGAATGCGAACTGATTTTGGATGTTTGGAGGGTGTTTGTGTGCAGAGCGATCGTTTCCATAGCGACCGCCGTTTGCTTGATGGTCACGAGTCTTCAGATGGGGTGTTAAACTAAGGTTGGGGAAGAGCGGCCATAGTGTGCTCCATATCTGGCAAAGCTGCCATGACCTTGTGCACTGACCGGGAGCGGCAGTTTCGCCGCCTGTTCGTTGCTGCACAGTTAGTTGCCAAGTTATATTTCTGGGCTCGCTTTATAACGATCGCGAAAGATCCCGTGAATCTGCAATCGGATATGTGTTCTACGCAAACATGTTCTTGTCGGATTTGTTTCGGCAATTGTTGACTTGAATACAGCGGGGAGGGCAAGAAAGGTACGAACGTTGATCAAGCTAGCGTGTTTTTGCGTGCCCTTGTAGCAACACATCAATCGCATCTGTCAAAAGTCAGCACTGGTCGGGAGTGCCGAAATTGATAAGCCGGTGCTGGCAGAGGTCGATCGTGTAGTCGATCCCGATTGCTCAACAGAGGTTTCGCGATTGCTTGCCCGAAAACGGTTATCAGGACGTAAGTAAGTGTAGAAATGTGCTATTCTTGAACATAAATGGCTGTTAAGATTATGGCGGGCGAAAGTGAAATATCATGCCTGTTTATTTTTGGCCCTTGCGAACTACGAGAACGGCAAACACATTGGAAAACAAAGTGTTTATAAGCTTGAACCGAAATTGTGAAAGGTAATTAAAATGTACCTATTTTACACTTACATCTCCATCCACTTGAGCATATGCCATGTTAGTACCCTTTTTTTCGCCATTTCCCATCATCGAATACACGTGCACAGTAGCGTTACCCTTTCCCATGCTAGTGCTTTATCACATCAAATTACTGCACCCAAATGATACCGCGAAAAGAAAAGGTAAAAACAACAACACTGTCACCGTAACTAGCGGTGGCCCGCTGAGCAAAAACAGAGCACATCAACTGGGCGAGGGAAGAAAAAACAAAACAGCAGAAAATAGTGCGCTGGAAACGAAACACCGCAGCCGCAGACGTGCCTTAGAAGATGTTGCGAAGCCTCGCAATGTTTCGCGTGCCGGCCCTTTAGCGCGGTGTGTTTGGTTGTGTGCTTTCCAACCCCTTCACCCCGTCGCCATTACCCCGCTCGGGATGCGTTCCGGTCGGTCTAGGGTTGTGACAAATTTGGTCTTCCCAGGCACGACTGCAAACGATCGTGCCTTTGGTGCAGTTTTTCGCGGACGCTAGCGAATGAGATCGGCATGTGGCAGTTGGGGTCGCGGACGCGATTACGTAACGGAGAGGAAAACGAGTGCAGCATGTTTCCGATAGAACAGCAAACCACTACGTTCTTTCCATTTAATTTTGGTAAAACTGATGTGCGAACGAACAAGATGGTACATTATTGTAAAATATTTGATATACAATCATCCACTATCGTAAATGTGTTCTGTGGCATGATGCTGGTAAGACTTATTGTGACATATTGCCTTCCAATGCAATAATATTCGATTAGCAAATTTAAACCACATCTCCTGCATGGCATCGGATCGCGTCAAGTACTCGACCTGGATGAGGGGGGAAAGTGCAATGTCAAGAATTTCGCTCGTCCATTCTCGCAGTCACGTGCCACATCGGTTAAGTAAGATACGCGAGGCCCCCCGCCCGTATTTGTCGCGGGTTATTTAATGTCATGGCGTTGTTTTGGTTTACGGGCACTGTTGTGTGCGAGCGTTTCGTGGTGAATTTTGTGGAATGACAAACCGCTCATATCTAGTTCTTTGGGGGGAACTTTTTCTACACCCATTTTGCGTGTTAATGTTGTTGCCTTCATGCCCGTTCAGGCAACCCGTTTCGTAGGGTGGTCTCCCACATTGAAGTGATTGCACGTGTGCCGTTGTTGTTTATAAGTTTTGCGGAATATAAAAGGTTTTGTTTAATTTCACCAAACCCTTAGTGGGTAGCTAGGTTGCTAGTAACTTTGAGAAGTTCGTATAAAAAATATGATCGTTATGGAATCACTCGTGCCATAACGCAGCTATAAAGGAGGGGGAAAATACGTTGAAGTAACGTTCTAGCATAAAATTCTAGCCCCACCGGGTTGGTAGCGAGATTGGGAAAAGCCTTACGCAAATTCCATGTTTTACTACCACCCACGTCAGGTATGGGACCGATTAGTTGCAGCAGGTCCGCAGCACAAAGAAACCACCGCGATGTCACGCTCCCGGTAGCGTACTGGCTTTATCGAAAGGTGGCAGAAGTTGTGACAACAAACGAAAGTTACGCTTTGCTAGTGGTCAAACGAGCACCCCACTCTTTTGCCGTCCACATCGCAGTACAGCAGCACGGTCGGTGGTTGAGTTTTGTTCAGTGTGTCCGAGCTTCGGGTTGATATTCACTCGTCGACGGCCGCCATCGATAGATGGTGCGACGAACCAAGCGGTGGTTTAATGTACGGTGGAGTTACGCGAAGTTGACCAAGTGCATGGCAAAAGCTTTGAAGTATCCCATTTTGAGGAAGTGATATGAGTGAATAAGTTGGTCGTATCGCGTGCTAAAATGAAGCGGACGGATTGATCAATGAGCGTACCGCAAACGCTCACCCGTAGTGATATTGTTCAGTGTGACAAGCAGAAGTTAGGCAAAGCAATGAATTATCGAATGTAAGTGTTGGTTGGGGATCGATTCATAGCTGCCCCCCCGGTGGCATTTGCGAGCGATCGTCCCGCTCGCGTCAAGTTATGCTGAATAGCGCACACGAACCGCACGACTGATGTTTGTGAATTTGCAGACGAAAACAAAAAAAGGAGCAGTTCGCGCCTGTGTGCGGCGCATGATCATGGGTGGGCGGCGGTGGTTTTCGCGTTTCCGCTGCAAGCTGCTGCTTTCGTAAACAAACAGGCCGCTAGCGCAAACACAGCTTCCTTGCTTAGGCGCACAGAAGAAGGGTGTGATATGTACGGTGGGGTTAGCATTAGTCAGTGGCAGATCGTTCGAAATTGAGCTCAACATCTTCCCACTCGATGAGGCTAGTCAGCGATTGCTATTGTTATTCTGCTAAGACAAGTGGCTTCGTAAAGTTGGAATTCTTTAACGTCAGGAAGGAATTCACGGATTTAGGCTGGGATCGAAACATTCCTTTTGCAGTGTCGATTGATGGTAGGATGATGAGTAAGGAATTTGAATTATGCGTACGCGTCATAGCGAAACCTGGTGCGTAGTAATTCAAGAGCAGAAAGTGTCTCTATTGGTGATTGTTCAAACTGATAGAAGTTAGGCTGTATATGTGTGTTTTGTTTCCATCATTTGAATGATTCTTGAAAAAAATTTCTTGAAGTAAAATTCCTCGAGGGCTTTCGACGTGGACAGTATTTGCAACATAGAAATGGAAAACAAACATATCATATCTTGTAGTTGAACAATGTCCACCAAGGATCTGTAAGGAATGGCAGTAGCAAACGGAGTGGTTGGTGAAAATAAGAATTGTCTACCAGAATCATTGATGTCGCCTTGTCGTACACTTAACCTTGATCATTGCTTCGATGTTCTCTTTTGTTCCAGTCCTTCGTACGGTCGCTGTTCGTTCCCGAGCATGCAGTACTTCAACGGAACCTCCGCCGACCATCTTTGGTCGAGCGGCGTTTCCGGTATGGAGAGTGAGTACATGAAAGGTGCCCTTCCTGGCTTCCAGCGGATCGTTTCCGGTACTAATACGTCGCGTGCCAATCCCTACAGTACCGTCTCGACATCCTACCCTCAACAGGTAGCCCGGTAGCCACACTAGCTTGCGTCCCTAGGTCTTTGTTTAATCCATGTTTGAATTTTTGCAGAATGATACATGGTCGCAGCATTACGACGCCAGCACCATTGCGTACAGCGTGGCAACGTCCAGTACCACCCCGGCAACGGTTAACAGACGGGCGGCAGCAGCCACGACCACCACAACACATTTCCCAGCGGCTGCCTCACTCACAGCACGTAAGCATACATTATCTGCTATGAAGCAACAGTGGAGTACGAATATTGGGAGTCTATTACTTATTATTATGCTACTGCGCAACCATACGCTCATTACTTGTAGTATCGAGCTTTGGAGTTTGTGTTCAGGATCATATACCGATTTGCAACGTGCAGGACGTCTGAATGTCTTTGCGTGTGAACGCATTTCGGATTTTTTGTTTTTGGTTGATGTTTTGGAATGTTCCTTTTCCCATTGTGGTGTGGTGGACCGTTTTCACCCCATTTCGCACCAGTCGGTGCAGGTATTTATGTTTTTTTTTGCGCTTCCTACGGGCATCAACTAGAAACACCAAGCACCGCAGGATGCGGTCCAAGTTTGGGTTTATGTTTTGGCCGTGCGATAAGCAGTAAAACCTGAATTTTACCCAATACTTAATCATCACGTAATATGTTACCTCGTAGATGGCAACAAACACAACGGAAGCGGTGCTGTTTTGTATTATTTTTCTTTGTTGTGTGTTCATTTACCGTGCGATGGTGATGCATTCCTGCAGGGTGGGCCCTTCAATACACCGAAAGAAGTCTTATTAAATTGTTATTAAATTAAAATGTAATTAAAATTAAATTAATTTAATATTACATGATCATATAAATGAACAAGTAGTGGAACTTTGTGATGTTGAATCGAAATGATTGCGGTTGATGTTGAATGTCATCCAGAGGAAGATCGTATTTCATATTTAGCTTTTTATTGTAATTTAGATATGTCGAGTTAATATTGTGTAAAAAGGAGTCCAAGCTGTCGTATTGAAGCTGAACGAGAGCTCTACGTGGTTTGACGAACATTATTTGTGACATTCTGCACGTACAGCAAATGCTAGCAGGCGATAAAAAATAACTTCCCCGTACAAACAGACGACATGATCACGGTACGACAGATTTATACGCCCCCCACGGTTGCATATCTAGCACGGACTGATGCCAGTCCGTAGAAGTAGCACATTCTTTCTGTACGTTACACTAAACCAGGACAAGCGAATCAGCAACCGAAAGCCTTTTTTCTATTCGCATATGCGGGTCCGCTAGCGTTACTGCTCTTCACGGACTGATCGTTCCTGCTAGGAAATTGATGCAGGGTAGAACACAAGAATTGTAAACGTTTTACTTGTTCACCGGAAGAATGTCAGCATTTTAATGATCAAGGTACACATAGTGAGTTGTTTGGTTTATTTTTTCGAATGAATCTTTATACGACGACAAGTATAGTTCGTCAACTGCAACCGTTGCAGACGTTCGGGAAGGCAGGGAAGAATAACCTTCTTTACCTATGGTTCGTTCTTCCTTTACACTGCTCAATGTTTTCCATGCGAGCTTCGCTTATCGGGATTGAACGAGCGCAACGAAGCTTCCGGTCGGAGACGATGGCAGAAAATGATGGGAAACTGTTGACCGCGAAACGGAGAAGTGTCATGTCAACCCGCTTACGGAAATGCGTAGCTGTGGAGCATGACGAAGAATTACGAGCATTACGCCTTCTGGGGTGCGACGATGTTGTCTTGTCGCTAATTATTCACCGTGACCCACACCGAACTGGAAACTATGCGTGATATATGACAACCAGTGAAAGCTGAAATGGAACCCGGGTCGTGACGGTTCCTACTGGATCAGAAAAGATGAAAATGTGGGCATGGAACTCCATAGGTGTAATAAGGGCTATCGCTTTTACAGACTGGCGTGGGCATTTGGTAAATGATGCATCATGCATACATTTACTAGTGGACGGTTGGCAATTTCTACTGCTTAACGTTTAACTATTTTTTCTTCGCAAAGTATACCTGGTAATTTATGCTGCGATCAAAACAATTGTTCTCTTTCGATGAACGGAACAAAGTAACGTATGGTGGAAATACACACGACGCAACCATGTAACGAAACACATCAAATAGACGTATAAGAAGAATGTACGCATACACACATAAGCAAAAAAAAGCTCCTGCAATTACTTTTGATAAAGTTTAATTTTACTAGTGTAGCAAATATGAAAACAAATTCAATTATTTACGCTTCAATAATCCTGTTTAACTTCACCCCAGTGGGCCTCGATGCGGACTTGTTTACGGAGGGACGAGAGTGTGTCAACTGTGGCGCCATTCAGACGCCCCTCTGGCGTCGCGACGGAACTGGCCACTACTTGTGTAACGCGTGTGGACTCTATCACAAGATGAACGGCATGAATCGTCCGTTGGTGAAACAACCAAGACGTTTGGTAAAAGATCCTGTAAACCAGAGCTTCTTAACTACTCTCTTACCCTGCTCCATTTCGTCTATATTAGCTCATTTTGTGCTCATCTTGATTTTTCTTTTTTTCCTGTCCAGTTTTATCGTAACATACTGTATTTTTTGTAAAGCTCTCATAATGCTTTCATTTATATAATCTTTCGTTACAATTTTAGCTTTTGTGATTGATCTAATTATATTCCTTACTGTCTTGGATGTTTTTTAAGCTTTATTGTTGTTTGTCAATTCAAGTTATACAAAAACAAGCGATACAATTTGCGAAAAACTTCATTATTTTGAACATTTGCATTAGTTCATTTTCCCCCGAACGATTCGTACGCTGCATTTGAATGAGTTAATGTATATATATGTAAATGTATGTTTGTGTGTGTGTGTGTTTGTCCTTGACTTGGGGGAACAGGGGGGGTGAAAGCGTCGCATCATTCTAATGCTCCCCCGAAATCCATTCCAACTTGGAAGGTCATATAATAGAAGGATAACAGTGAATGTTTGTACTAGTAGTAGATTACCAGAAGTACCCCGCCCGGCCAATTTAGAGACCATTGTCCACGCAATGCTGTCAGCTGTCTTTTTGTATGCAATGCTAATGGTTGATAGATGATAGACTATTAGTCGTTTCTTTGATGGTTGTATGTTGTGCTTAAGCATTATGATTGTAACTCCCTTACGGCGGAGATAGCTAGTTTCGAACCTTGATCGTACTCGAAATTGGTGTATTTTAATATTGTTGGAATTGATTCCTTTTTATCGCATCGTACTCGTCTGTTCTATTGTTTGTGAGGAACTAATCAAAGTCTACCATATCCAAAATTGTAATTCCAGTGGCCGCAGAACAGGGCGGGGATCTCTATAAGAACAACTATACCTTCAGTAACTTGACCACTCGCACCACCGAGGAGAAGCAAAGTCGACGGATGGTAGGTTTTTTCTTCGGACTTTTCATTTGGAACGGATTTCATAGAGCCTTAGTAGATGTTTGTTGTGTCGCTTGGAACCCACTGCACCCCGAATCCAGTAGTTAGTTTTCAAATATTTTGTTTCACGCATATACAGTATCGCTCTTTCTAACACGTACTAAAATATATAACTTTTTCAATTTTGCAATGTTTATTCGAAACTAACCATCTCATCGCCCCGTAGCTAGCTTGCTAACTAATGTCCCTTAACAAGTGTCTTTTTTCTCTTATTCTGGAAGACTGGTTGAGGAATGGACCAATGCTAATCTTTTTTATTTTGTACTTTCTCTCAGAGCTCTGCAAGACGAGTAGGACTGCAATGTTCTAATTGCAACACAACCAACACTTCGTTGTGGCGTCGCAATCAGGTCGGAGAGCCGGTTTGCAATGCGTGTGGTTTGTACTACAAGCTGCACAACGTAAATCGACCACTGGCAATGAAGAAAGATAATATACAGGTAAAGTATTACAATAAACTGTAATGCGAAAGCATTGTTCGGCCGACGATAACTTACATGGGCATTTGAATTTATTGTTGCAGTCTCGTAAGCGTAAACCGAAGGGAAGTAAGAACAGCGATGGCAGCAAGAGTAACGCAAGTAACGCATCGAGCAACCGCCAAAATAATTCGAGCAGTAGCAGTATATCCGAGACACCGAAGAAACAAGAAGGTAAGCAGTGCGGATTGCATACATTTAAGGGCAAAAGCTCGAGTTGATCTGCTCGAAATACCTTTGGACGCTGCTAGAATGCATAGTGAGTTTATTTTACATCAGTAACGTTGAGTTTATGATTTTTTTCTTTACTTTCAGGTATAAAACTGATGAATATTGGGGAAAACTCCACATTTGAAAAGCTAATTCCGTCATCACCGTCAAGCGAGGGTAGCAACCAATCACCCGCGCATCATAATCATATGTCACCGATTTGCTACACTCAGCAAGTGCCTTCTCCAATCACTAGCACCCCATCAAGCGGTGCCATAGTGAACAACAGCAAGTACAACCAGCAAACCAAGACGAACAATGCTTTCATGCTTCCCTCGCCCACACCGATGAGCATGTTTGTAGGCAGTCCCACTGGCGGTGTATCCGGACAGCATCACCACCATCAATCCTCTGGTGGGCCGTTGAGTCCTGTGGGTTATAGCATGTCTGGGGTCGGTACTGGACATGGCAATAATAACGGTTCTATGGTAAGCTCCAAATACCATCATAGCCCACCGCAGTCACCTGAGGACATGCTGTACTATGATATGCTACCAGCCGATGTGAACGGTAGCGTCGATCAACATTCCCTTGCCACTATCGTAAAAATGGAACCATTGGGTGGAAATCACTACGCCGGTTACCAACAAACATTACATCACGATGGAATTGTTGGATCGCTGGGACATAATCAGCATGGACCTTCTGGGGCACACAATCACAGCCGCAGTCCTTCGGTGGCAGATGAGGAGAGTGAGCAGGTTCACGGGCAGCAGGATATTATCGAGAGTAAGCACAGCATTAATCGCCCAACCGTGGTATCAATGTCCAGATAAAAAGGGATAAATGTGCAAAAATCTTCAACTCAAACGGTCAATCGTACGTGCAGTTGAACGAATCTCATAGGGCTTTGTCTCGTTCTGCCTGTCTCTGCCATCAGGGATGCTTATGATACCAAATGAACTGAATAACACAAAAGACTCGACGAATTTTAAACATATTATAAACGATTAGTTTTACTTATGATAGTTGATACTGCACAAGTAAAATGAACATTTTGGGCTAAGTGCAAATTTATATGGATTGATAGGAAGAGAATAGTATAGTATCGAAAGGAAAGGATGAGAGTTGTCAATAGTTTTTTTTTATTCGTTTACATTACTTCGTAGAATTGTAAAAAACAACGAAAATGGGCATGACTTTACGATATTTTGCTAAAATGTTTACCAATCTAGCGACATGATGGAATGATGATGAGTGTATACATCAAACCATGTTAATGCTTCGATGAAATCAGAACCTAAGATATTGAAGGGAAAATTTATGATCTGATTGAATATAGCATAAATACAACCCGCTTGCTCCTGGATAGAGCAAGCAGAGTAATAAGTAGCTGTAAATAATGTTCATTAACTTGTGTAGAAGTTAGCCGAACAATTGTACATAATAATCAGCTCTCTCGATACTTCGTAACCGTTCCAAATTGGTTAGACGCATAAAGAAACCTAATGTTAATTCTAAATTGAGATATGAAATTATTAGAGCATTGAAATTGGTGTAGAAACTTAGTTGAATGTTGTATCATATGATTGTTTGGTTCTTTTCCTCAAGATTAGAATAATATTACGTCTTACGTCTGATTAAAAAAAAATGACTCGTAAAAATTTTAGAATTATAAAATATGCAACGATTAAATAAATGCAAGCTTTTTCACAACATGGTATAATTGATGATGTTTCATGTAACATAAGAGATTCGCATCAAAGGCAATTTGTTTCACGGAAATTCACTATATCCAAACACCATTAAGCGGGGCTTTCAGTGGTGATTTATACAGAATGAAGACTGTATTTCAGCGTATAGTAAATCACTTTTCAAAAATGCCTATCATATTTTCAATGCAGTCCCCTGTACATTCTTCTTATTAGTCACTACCATCATCATTGTAATCATCATTATCAAACGGAATGGATGCTTGCATATGTGAGTATAACGTACTACCACGACGGTTTCTATCATTGGCGTTGTAACTCTAGCGAATATACGACATTTTGATATGGGGCGTGATATAGATAACGCTTATATACTGTCAGAACAATATTTACAAACTAACACAGTCTCACACATTCCGAGCGTTGATGTGTGTGTTAGTGGTGCAATCGCGCCATAACATAGTTAAATAAAGTATTTTTATTGAACCTAAGCGATTGAGCAAAGCACGGTTTACCGGACCAATTTTCAAAGCAGAGTGAAGTGCTTAAAAAACAGCATTTCTAAGATTTCTGATGAAGTAATTTGCCATTTCTTCATTTGCCATAAATCACACGTAAACTTGAAAACTCTTGAGCAGAATGTTGACGGTTTGATTGTTTTAAGAAAAAGAAAATCACTGTTTCATCACTAAGTTTATCCATTGTTACCAGGGAACACGGTTCGAAGGGATCACACTGTCACTGGACAATTGCTTTGGTTTGTCATTTCATGAAGAATGGATGCGCTTCACACTCGATCCCGTACATTCCACCATGCGGTAGGCGACTTGACTTTAAGCTTTTGAAAATACGTATAATTTTCACGATGCCGTGAACAGAAAAGGAAATTATTTAAAATGTCGAGACCCTTTTGGGTCTCCTGCCGTAATCGAACTGACACGCGCAGTTAAAAACTGATGTTCTGATACTGTGGTACGCAGATAGAGCCACTCGCCAGGAAGTAGACAGGAAAAATTGTAATGAATATCTGCGATAATCATATTATAAGATAATAAGTTTGATAATGTTATTTACTATAGCATACCTTGCCGCATACTGCACCGCGGGCAAGGCCGAAACTAACACTTCGTCTTAGGTTTGGCTTGCTGCCGGTTGTCCGCATGCGATTTTATCTGTTTGCACAGGCGACAAAATGCCTCGAGTGGGCCGGTTTCCTTTGGTGAAACCATATCTGCCAGATATGAACGGTTTCTATCTGGCGGTTATCTGCCGTACAATCACACTGATTGTCTATATCTCGGTTTAAGGTGAAGAGTGAAAGAACAAAGTATGTGAGAGAACCGCTCAGAAGGAAAGGTTAGAATACACAAACGAGCGAGTCTATTCGGTTCGTTGTGGATTGCAACGAAACGGGCAAGAGTCGAAGCCACTCATAGACGACAAAGAACCACGTACAAAATACGAATCAAATGCTTCTTTTTTCACGGTACGATTTGGATGGATGCATCCACGTCATCGTGAAGAACGGTTATCGGGGCAAATATGAAGTAGTGCATGTTGGCTAACTCCTTTCAGATGGGAATCTTCCGGCAATGTCCCGTGTTCCGAGAATATATGGCCTACCAGCGGAAAGGTAAATATTTAAACTTAGATTAAGCCAGACGAACTTAAACTGTTGTATGTCATAATTTGTTCCTTGCGCAAAAGGGGAAAAAGTTGGAATCCGAGACTAACTGTTGAAGAATGTTCGGACAAAGTTTGAGCGTGATTAAGAAGACAACGTGTGCTTTTAGGTGGAGAATGATTCCGTACCCGAGATATTTGTAATTGTTGAATTTGTATAATGGCCCCTTACCGTTTGCTATATTATTAAAGAAACTCTTTTAAGACACTTGTGCATTGCTAAGGTAGTATTTTCGTAAAAATTTAAATAAATAACAAAGTATGGATTACAATACTGGTTACAATTGTTCGTTATCCGATTGCCGGCTCAACTACAGAGCCGAAAGAAATGGTCCCATAGTTTGTAACTCAACGGTTGGTATAATACACCGAAGATCGTTGCGTATTAGAATCACATACGCGCTCTGTGGGAAATACGAGTCATCGGACTAAGTGGTAGAAGTGGGCCAAGCAGTACACCATTACTACCACGGCTTAGTAATTTAGTGATAGCGGAGCCAGTCTTCAAACGATACGACCGATACCCCATTTTACTTTTTTCTACGTTTTCTTCAGTGAATCTTGAACCTGCCATTTCTGATCATTTGGACTAATTTTTTTAAATGGGATTTCGGATTATTCAGGTATAAAACATGACATAGAATACCCAGGTCTTGGAATATACACGAGATAAAACTTAAATCAGCTCAATATCCCAAACAGCTCAATGACTTCGTCGAACTTATGGAACATTCGAATCATGGAATGTTCTGTCCATAATTGATTCATGGTAACTAGCGCACTGGATCCAATCTATTAATTGAAGTTGTTGTGTTGCTAATACAACATTTATTTCTACAATTAAAAGTTTCAGTTACAATTAATAAAATTTATTACACTCACAGGAAGCCGACTGTTCTTCGCCAAAGTACGTCGAAGAGAGAGTATGTGTGTGTTGCGGACGTCATCAGGTGGTCATCTCCTGTCATCTGTGAGTGGCTTAAGCGTAGTAGCCATACACTAGAACTTCTCCAACAGCAGTAGTTAGTAGGTGGTTGCACAATCTCTTCAACTTAAGACCTGGAATATAAACGACGTTCTTGTGTAATAGTCGAACAAGATGATTTTGTCAGGGTAGGACATCCGAATCGCGTACCTGACGCAGAATGGCATTCTGAATATCTCCGATGTTGAGAGGCCACCAAACAGGCAAGGAGAGGCAAGGCAAGGGCGTTAATTAGTTTACCGTTAATCTCTATATTTAATAGAATGTTGACTCAAAACAGCTGTGTTCAACACGCCTGCTATTTAACTGAAAGTTTACCAATATTCTATTGCTATAAAAATGGGGTTTATGGTTTGGAAGACAACAGCAATCGACTAGGGGTGGTTCGTGACCAGTGGTTGGCGTTGGCCTCTTGGGACCAGGTGGTATGCAAATTGGAGCCCAACCACTATTAGCTAGAACGCCGAAGCTGTTAAGCAATGTGGGGTGCCGGTGAATTATCTGCAAACGGAATGCTTGCACTACAGTTTCCATGGAGAAATCACCAAAAGGGGAGGAGGTTGAATGTGTTATATGTTTCAAAGGACTACTTTTCCTTTACGGATAAGGTTCGTTCGGATAGGAACTTCTACGAACCGTTCCTATCCTCGGGACGAAGATGAAGGATCTGTTGAATGGAGGTGACGTCCACGTTAGCTTTAGCGCAATTGGGAGTTCACGATGGAGCTGAGGGAAGTTGACCTCAGTTTTTGCAGTTTTTGTCCAGTCTCCCGTGCACTTTAATCCACTTTATGCTGTCTGCATACTTTGATGACAAAAACACTCCTGTACACATTTTTCCATCGGGACCTCAGGACTTTCTAGCTGGCAGGGTGGGCTTGTCGTGTGCCGTTACATCCGTTACTGCTCATCGCTGAGAAGTAAGCAGTGTTCCAAAATTCCCCACTTTAGTATACCGGAACTAATCTGATCATGTTCCTCTTCAGTGATGTAGGGTTGCAATTTTAAAAAGTCTTCCGCGCCATGTTTGTTCCCACCACTACTTCCGCATCCTGTGTGCAACGGATCGCTTTGTCTAGTGCACTAGCGTTGATTTGTTGGGGACGCATTTGAAGTAGCATATAGTTATTGCGCCTATCTGGCCACTTCGCCCACCCAGATATAGGTTGATAAAACTGTTGTCAGAGATAGGGAGTTATCATCCTTTTGCATGTAAGAAATAATAAGGTTAGTATGATAGGAGATAACTGTCCGCCGACCGGAGGAAGGTATCGCTTTCGAATGGTTTGCTCATTGCGCTCGTGCAGCCTAGAGCCGCTGCTCACCGTTAAAGGCATAAGTTTTCCGCCCAAAACACAGTCCCATTTCGCTCTCATCCTTCGGCATCGAGCAAATTTCGATTTCGATGGCGACCGGTACGAATGGTTCCTACCGGCGCGGGTACCGGGTACTCCACAGCGGATCGCACACCATCCGGCCAAGATTGGCAGAACGCCCGATACGTGAACGCAGCGCTTTCCGTGGCCGGGTACGCGAAGCGTAAACGGTACAAATCGAGGTACAACAAATTGATATGTTAACTTATCACCGCAACACTTCACTATCTGCACTGAGATATAACTTTTTGTACGAAAACGGCCCACAGTGAGTGCTAAATTTTATATTATATTATATTATCACAATATTTGAAGCATCACTCCGGTGGACAACATTGGTACGGTTCGGTATAGTCGGTTCGGTACCGTGCGGGTGGTTCGGTCGATCATACTATCCCGTAGCTGGAGGCCATGGGTTGAGAGCGGCTATTGCACCTGCGTTTGGCCACACCGGCTGGCGTACAGGGTGAGTGAAATTCGGTGCAAGTGTACAATCAATCTAGACAGTGATCATGGTGTTGTGATGTACTGTTTTAAATGTTACAACAGGAGGTAGTAAAGACAATCAGAATCATCACACGCCGATGTAGTTTGGTGATATGGCTGTGAGCAATCCCATCGAATGTCTGTGTGTGTGTGTGTGTTTAAGGGTGAAAAAGTTTAACCGACTGCTTTGTGCTGCAGACGTTGTCAAGATGTCGGTCCGCGATAGTGCTGACGTGCGAGCTGAGTTCTGCTATGGGGATCGTAATTTATGGCAGTGTCATATAATTCATTTCCACGGACGGTTTCGCTGTACAGTGCTCGGTATCACTTAATTGAAGGCAAGGGATTTTAGGGTGTCTTCTTTTGCTCGCATGCATTAGCAGCGACCGCTTGACAATGCGAAGCAGTGTCGTCGTACGGTGACGTGGATCGGTACATGGGTGGCGATCGCAGGGTGTGCGCGAAGGTAGCTGGGTGATTCCCAGCAACCTGTTTGACTGATATCATTTTATCGGACACCGGTTTCACCCCCAGGGCCATTCCGCAGAAGTTCGATTGATAAGTCGTACCGGGTGGCAGAAGGGTGGCCCTGCTGGCCTGATCATAAAAGAACTCCTCTGCACTGCACTGGCCTCTTTCATTGCGCTAGCTCACCGGAGTGATCCAATCAAGCGATGTGCGATGTTGCACTTCAACCACAAAATGGAGCACTTGTGCCGAGTCACCGGGGCTCTACCACGGGGTCGATTTCAGCTTCGCATAGGGTTCGGGCGATGAAACCCCTTTGATAAGTACATGGCCGGCTACCCAATCGAATCGAGCTGACTGTCGGAAGGGAAACAACAACAGCGAAAAAACGAGCTAGTACACGTATCGTCGTGCTGCTCCAACCCGCGTAGCCAACCGCTGGTAATGTTCCCGCGTTATCACACACTCCATCGCGGCCCCATCCGCACCGCCGCAGGTCATTATCGTCTATGCGTGTGTGTTTACCCTTCCTAATGAGCGTTTGTCGCTACAGCCGACCACCGAGCCGGCCTTCTGCAATGTGTCGGAGCCGTAGTGCTTCCCCGGCGTATATGTTGCAATTGTGAAGATAAGACCACGGGGCACCTTAAATGAAGCAATTCCAGCAAAACACCTCGGTTCGCTCGCCGCTACAAACAAGTTGCGCAGTTTCTGCAGGTGAAGGAATCCGCGGGAGAAAACTTAATCTCACCCCTTTCGATCCCTCCGCGAAGGAGGAACCATTCGGTTCTGTCGGTTGGAAGGTTGGTGATGAATATCCCAGCACCTTCCTCGATTTGGTTGCTTTGCGTACCAAGAAGCCGGCAGGGTGTGGTAGCTAAGAAATGAATTCCACTTGTTAAGGGATGCGAGCCAAGTGGATGGGAGATTGATAGAAGGCTGCTGTTTTTTTTCTGCCAATCGATCAATAACCTTATTGTCAACAGAGGAGCGCAACAATAGGTGCAATTGTATGTTGACTGCTGATTCAATACAATGGATGCCAAAAGATGGATCCATCACGTGTGGCTATTTGGGAGTTTTTGGGCAAGAATTAAAAAACAAAACCTAGATCGATAAAACATTGTACAAGTGAGCTGTCATCAACGAGGGTTAAATATTGCGTTCGAAGATCATGTACAATGGCAATCTTCTTCTTGATCGACACAACAGCCTCAAGAGGTCTAGAGAGGCCTGCCATTTCTGGCTTTCTTTGACTTTGTTTACCCGTAGCGGGATAGTCACAGTCCAGCGTACGAGGGATTGGTCCGGATGGGAGTTTGGACCGGTCTGTTCGTGTGGAGACAGGCGCCGCTACCAAGACACCACCGAGCCGCCCCAAACAATGTAACCAGTTAAGTTAATTTGAGCAGATTAGCAGCTGGATCTTATCACGCAATGTAATTATGAAGATAGTAAATCGATTGGAATTAAAAATAATATC
Source organism: Anopheles marshallii (assembly GCF_943734725.1). Classification (NCBI taxonomy): domain Eukaryota; kingdom Metazoa; phylum Arthropoda; class Insecta; order Diptera; family Culicidae; genus Anopheles; species Anopheles marshallii. The sequence continues at coordinate 46,703,879 of NC_071326.1, read as the reverse complement.
AATACGCTTCCGATCCCTTGGCCACAAATTTGGGGATCAAAAAGGCGAAGGTTGAGGAGCGATGATCTCCATCTGCTTGCTTGATGTGTTACTTTTTCCTGGTTGGCTATAATGTTTGTGGTGCTGCCGTGTCATTGTTTGTGTGGCGGTTTGTTTTTTTCCACCATCCAGGAGTTCCATCAACGGGGCGCCAGTTTTACCTAGGACTCCTGTCCCATCCACCACCGTCCGTTTCGACCTGATGAGGCACAAGCTTATAATAGATAAGATAAGCCAACCTAGGCCTACCGAAAATCGATACCGAACGTTTGTGAAGCTGAAAGAAAGATGGATTGAGGTTGGATTAAGAGGAAATCATCCCTCCGGAATTCGAAGCCGTGGAAACACGCAGATCAGAGCGACTCAGGAGACAAGTGCAGCTAGCTTCAACATCATTTCCAACCCTCCCAGATGCGCACGTACCGCCACGCTGCCTAATCTGATCACACTGTTATTGTGCCGTTTAGCTTATCCGATCGAATATCGCATATCAGATAAGTGAAGCTGTTCACGATAGGCACGCGCTCGCTTGCGCGGTTTTTGCGGTTTCGTGTTGTACCGCTCAGGCGAGGAATCTTTGTTTGATTCCGCACCGTGCCAGGCGTCGTGCGACAGTATGCAAACGATAGTTGGTCCGAAGTGTAATTTATGAGCAAATAACCAATTTGTCTCGGCACGTACGGGCTCAGCGCAGGTTCGGGCACTGGGTCAAGAGCTGGGGATAAACATGGTACAAACAACAAAGCAACCATCGAGAACAGTTTGAGTGATCGGAAGAAGGGATGTTTGGCCATTTTTTGGCAGTTTCCTTTTTCTTTCTCGGATGGTGATGATAGATCGAAATCGAAGATCGAAAGGCTACCCTTAGGCATGATGCCGGGGTGTTGGCAGAGCATGGTCACGTTGGTAAACTTGTATGACAATCTTTTGTACCTACGCGTAGAATCGGGTATTTTGAATGTGGAACGTTTTCTTATGGTTTCGCTCGTTGGTGGCGGAAACGCGTACAACAAAATCTGAGCAAAACTACACCAAAACCTCATAGACAAACACAAATGAACTTTGGGTGGAAAGGGAAAAAAAGCGCCTATGGGTGACTATGTATAGTCGGTGCCGGTCGGAGTTTATTGCAGTCCAAACAAGAATGCAACGTAGGCACGGCAATGGGCGGGGGGATGAGGGATGTGCTGTGATCCGGGGTTCCTGGGGACGAGGGGGGGGGGGGGGGGAATATGGGAAAGCATGGACGCTGGAAATCTGCACCCTCTGGACAAACAGTGCCGATGACGATGGCAACCGGCAAACGAGAGGGCTTATTTCCTTCCTGGGTCTGGGCCCCGCGGACGGACGTACCAACCGCACCAGGTCGGCCAATGTTGATTTTACCTCAAAGCCGTGTGTGTTGTTTCATGTTTTGTACAGTATTATGTGTGTGTAGGTTTTTTTTTGTTGCCTCGTTTTCTACGGTCTCTCCCATTTCGGAACATCATCTCTGGGCAAACGCTGCCATCCCGCACCGGATTCCGTTCGGGCACAGGGCAAACTGTCGGGCCGGTCATCCGGATGTCGGACACGATTTAAGACTTGCGGTGAGTACGGCGGGTACCCTCTACGTTAGTGTCGTTTTGGGCGGGAAAAGCTTTGGTGTTAAGTTCGCTGCTAGGTGCGATCGCACCCGGTCCATCGGTCGTACGATATACGATTGCATCTGAACGCGTGCTATGTGCGAGGCGGAGGACGATTCGATTGATTGATGGATGGTGAGGAAACCCGTCAACGCACCAAGGAACACATCGCGCAGTTGGCTGTGTTTATTGTGCGTAAGCTTGTGTAGCTGCGTGTACTTTGGTGTGTGCGTGTGTGTATGTGTGTATTTATGTGCAATCAAGAGTGGAGCGAGTCTTGCGATGTGTTTTTGATGTTGGGAAGGTGTGATATTTTTACCGTTATGAGCGCAGTATCAACCCCCGGGCTGATAAGATAAGGTAGCCTATCCCCAGGCACCCTAGATTGAAATCGGTCGAGGTAGACGTGGGGACGAACAGTGGGCCATAACACCACAACACACACTCGGAGCGGTCTCCGAACACCCCAACGGATCGGTCGAGTTCGATGAGGTTGCGATATATATACATACATATATATATATATAGGGATTTTTTTTTCTATACACAATTTTACCGATCAATTTCGTTCAATATGTACATAATTTGTGCGGTGCGGTAGTCGCCACATGTCGTGCGGCGCGGAGTCCTTAGTCGCAGTGAGATGCTCCTTCTGGTGTGATCGGGTGTTCCGCGTGAGAGCCATCTATTAGTGCGCGTATCAACCAAATCCCAAAAAAACGCATCGGCGCGTGTAGGTGTACGAACGTCTGATAAACGCTAGTTGTAGTCGGTGCCTAAGCACAATTAGAAGGATCGCGTCCGGTGAACGGTGCTGCATTCGGTGAGGTGTTTGTGTTCCGCAGTACGCAGCTGCACACGACTTTCGAATATAGCACAATCCGTCACGTGGTAGCCGTTCGTGCAAGATGGCCGTTTCGTCCGATACGAAGAGTGGTGGCGTAGCGGTTAGCTGTCCACCATCTGGCCCGGTACCAAGTGCGGCCGTAACAAGTGCATCCGCCACGACGACCACAGCGTCGGCAGCTCCGATGGTTTCGATACCGTTGGAGCCTGCCGCCTCAGCACCGCCCAATGAAACGACCGGTGTTGCTGTAAAGGTACGCTCCCCAGAAGTGTCGGGTCTCGCTGTTAGGGCCAGTTTGCCGGCCGGCATCCAAACACAGATTCGAGTCCTAATCGGGGACGCCCTGCTCAGGACTCTAATCAGTGGACGCCTGGACGCCTGCCGGTTCACAGATAGGCGACCGCAAATGTGGCAAACACAGTATCAGCAGCTTCTCCAGTAGTATGGAGATAAAATACACTTTTTTATCGGAGGATCCCACAACACGCCCGTCCCGATGATAGTCCGTAGCTAGCGGGAGGTCCCTGCTGACCCGCCCGGTTGACGGGGCAGAGCAGCGCTGCATAGATGGTTATCGTCGGTGGCCCCGGTTTGCCTATCGATAGCCCTATCGCCGGATGAGTAATCTCGAACCGGAGTGTGGGCTGTGTTGTGGAATTTGTATGATAAAAGAAACGACCCACGCACATCCGCATATGCAGCGAAGGGTTTGTTTTGTTTACGACTCGTCAACGCGCTCGTCATGCGTGCTGTGCAAATTTAGTGAACGCCAAAAACGCTCCACACTAAAATGGTGAATTTTGCTAAGGTAGCTAGAAATGTGAACGATCGACGGAAGGATACCATTTCGCTGGACATAATTTGTCCTGCCGTTACGCCATCTACTTTGCACTTTGGCTGCAGCCATAAATCACATTCTTTACGAGATGGGCACTGAAAACGTAAAAGAATGAATGGTTCCGGGCAGGACAATAGTTTTCATTTGTGCTTTTATGTCTTAACGGTTGGGTTATCCATTCTTTTGCCTACCGGATGATCAGCTATATATACCTTTTTCCACAAACCTAGGTGGTATTGAACCAGCAGTCGTACAGTTATTCAACCGTATGAGACTTAGCTGCCACAATAACCATAACTTGTGGCGCCTCACGAACAAGTGGATAAGTTCGCCAAGCCAACCGAAGGACAGTTCAATTCCTGTATGTATGTCCTACACGTTTCCTCTTTACCATCCTTTCCAAAGGATAACTGAGTCCTTGGTCGTAGGTACGTTAGGTGTGTTTTGCTTTATGGCCACACCGATGGTCAAGGTCCAAAAAAATGTAGTTACCCTTAGCCTGCTTCGTTACTGTGGTACCGTTGGGATTTTATTTTGTTGGTAAAACTGAATGGGAGATTTGTTTATTGGAACCGAGCGTGCCGGTTGTCATTGCAATTGGAGCAAGCATGGCGGCTTGTGTGTTTACGGCCATAATTAGAGAAGTTTATAGTAGTTTCCACCACTGTCGTTATGTTTGTTGCTTTCGAATGGTTTTACTCATGCATGCAAAAATAACAATTTAAACTGTTAAAGTAACAACAGCAAGAGTTAAATACACTGTTTGTTCGCAGTGGGTTGGATCTTAAAGCAAGAGCGAACTTCGAAGTTCGAGGTAGCCATTGTAATTGTCATGACTATGAAGACACATTCGATCCCCAGCAGTTGCGCAATCTCGTTTAGCTTCAGTTAATAAAATTAAGGAAGATAGATATATTCTGGTTGGATCACCTTACTCGGCTTTAATGGTGTTTATTATCACATAGGGAATAATAGCTTTGAATAAGTTGAAAATAGAGCTTAACGTGTGAAAAGATGCAACACGCATCGATAGAAAAGGATTGATGGTTACTATATCTGTGTGAAAAATTTGATAGATACCGCAGGAATATTAAATTCACAAGATGTTGAGAAGATGGTGTAAATTCTCTTTATTTATATCATTAAAAATATGATTAAAAAACGGTTTTTCAGGGCTTTTGTCTAAAAATTCCCTTTACGGGATTGAAAAACCATTAAATGTGGTTCTCCAGGTTTTGATTGGAACAACTGGGGGTTGAAGTAACATGTGATTGGATTAAATAATTCAAATAGAAACGCTTGAATTTTTCTGGCACAATTATACAATTTTTTGGCAGAATAGCAGTGATAATTATCAGTTACTCTATTTATATGTAAAATATTCGTTCACTATAAAACGGAAAGTATTTCGAGTGATTAGAGTACATTCTTAGGCCATTGAAAAAGCATTAAATAGCAGAAAATACGATGCTGTTTGCATATTTGGAGCTGTTAGGTAATATTTAAAAAAAGAAATGAAAACTGCTGCGTAAGGAATAGCAATTCAAGACAAAAATAGTTTAAACATGAAAAATCATTTTCATTTCTTCTGGATCTTCGGAGCTACCACAAGTATGAATGCGTTATGCGTATGCAGAAGATAAATTTTACGTACTGCTCGAATAGTCATACCAAGGTGAGATAATTACTAAAATTGATTTGGTCTTTACAATCTTTTCCATAAGCATAAGACTGCCTGCTCTGTGGACATTAACGCATATACTAAAACAAACTATTTTTTATGTATTCTACGTATCGAATTCAAATACGAACAAATATTCTGAAAACAATTTGCCATCATATTATCTATGTAGCCATTTTTTATTTTTGTATGATTAAACAGATCGGCCTGAAATAAGAAAATGGCGCCAGTTTATATGCATTATCCCACCAGAGCTTTTTTGCGGAATTTTCCGAAAGTGCTGAAATTGCGTGAAGTGTTTGGAGTATTCTTGGTACTTCATATTACTTTAAAACTCATCCCGTTTTGTTCGAAACACCTGCCACTAACCAACGCATAGTACGGAGCGTTGCATCTGCTTGCAAGAGTAGCGCCGCTGTCTGTCGTTTACCTTTCACTGCGATCTTTAGCACAGACAGACCCTCGCCTTCAAGATTAACCGAAACCGATTGGTCAGAATTACACGCTTAGAACCCCAGGACCCAGCGTCACGTCACGCATAAAAACCTATGTAAAATTGGTTAGATAACATGAATTTCCTTCGTGGCCGGCTGGTTCCGAACTACATCAGAGTAAAACCATTTAGGATCTTCAAAATTTGGATCGCTCGATGTATGCACGTACGGGTGACACTTTAGGGTAAGATTTTTAGAGCTCATTTAAGCTTATCGCTACGTGCCCACGATACGAGCGCAGCGCATCAGGTTGGTGATCATCGGAAGCGATCTCGCGATCCTTCCAACGTGCTTACCGCATTGGGCTGAAGCGTTTCGATGTTTCGTTGTGTATTTTTTTTCTTTTTGGTGTGGATCAGTTGTTTCCCGTACCATATTTATAGCTTTCTGATAGTGATATCTTACTTGCGGACCGAGATCGTCGAAGGGAATGTAAAATGTAGTGCCGTCCGTCGCTGGTTGGGTCGATGTCACCGCCGTTGGCTGGCGCATTCTTGTGGACGCCTCGGACAGTTTTCGTTGCAGGACATTACACTTCGACGACCGAATGTGTGGCTTGATCGATGGTCTAAATTTTGTTTCGTTAGAAAGAGCCGACGGCGAGCACGTTTCCCCAGCGCTTCGGTCGGCGCGTTGTAAAAACCGATGCGGCCTGTTAACAGTTGTTGAACTCCTTCTCCCGCCGAGGCACGCATTCCTGTGGCGTTGAGTCATCGGGCATCGGAGTCGGAACAAGATGAAGCATTTTGGGCGCCACATATGTGTGCGTTGGCGCCAAAGGGAAGCAACGATCGGAGCTTGACAACGGTTCAGGCCTAAAGCAACGATGCGTGATCAATGAACCATGGTGTAAAACGCTGCTCGTCCATCGACTACCTTCAGGAAGTTAGTTCTTTTTGGGTGCGATGATAGTCGACGTACAAGAAAAAAAAAACCAATGCCTAGATCATTGCTTGCGGCCAAATTACTTTCTTTGGAAACCATTTAATTAGCGTCTCGGTTCGCTCCCCCCCCCCCCCCACTACCTACCCAGTGTGATAGCAAAGGCGGAGGAAATGAAATCAGAACTGTTGTTCGGGTCGGTCGGTCACCGTCCAAGTGGGGCATAAATATAGCCGTGGCAAGTAATTTCCCGTGTTAGCAAATGGAGCAGTAAAGCAGGAGCAAGGTGACCGCGTGAGGCGTGTTTAATTACCACCCCGATGGAGACTCCCAGTGTTCGCGCCGCTTTGGACGGGTCCATCGCTGAGCCGCAACGTCCGGGCCTTGCGGGTTGTTTATCGAGGGAATCATTTCGTTTTCTTTTCCATTTTTGAAAGAGTTTATTGTTGTTGTTGTTGTTGTTTTACTGCGTGCAGGCAGGAGATAAGACGAAATTTTACGAACGCTTCTGACATTTATGAGCTCCCGCGCATCAAAAGCGAATGGCCGTTTCTTGCACGAGTCCGCACGGTAAAAAGGCTCGGTCGAAAATAGCATGATTTGCAGGAACGGGTTGGTTAAGCCGCCTTTTTCGGGGAATTGATACGCATCATCATACCATATGTCCAATGTTTAGGCATCGGTTAGGCTCTAAATACCGGGCCTTAGTAGCCGAAGGCCACCATTACGGGATAGGGGTCCGGTTAGGTTTTTTTTTCTTTCCGTTTCGATGGCAATTTTCTACGGTTTCGGTTTCGCAACGCAAGTGCCTTTAGCCATGCGACTGACTCGAACCTTACACGCATTTCGTCTTATTTGGGCTGGGCATTGGGTTTTGCCGGTAGCTGAAGGGAGTAGACACTTGGCGCGCGATGCTATCGGTGTGTAAGCATCCACTCAGGAACTACTGGTACGCCTGTCGGGGTTATCGGCCGTGCACGGCGTAGGTCGGGGATCGGATAAGATATGAGTTTGTGCGATACAGTATCACATCGTATCGATAGTTCGCGTTAGATGGGCCGACACTTTAGTGCTGGTGGCTGAGAGTGATAATCGGAAGGTACACTAATCAGGTGTCAAAAGCCGCGCCAAACAACTGAAAGCTGTTTTTTTTTCCAACGCCATTTGGGTATGTTTAACGATTTGTTAAAAATAGGTTTAAAACGATGTTCCTTGTACAATATATTTCACTTGGTTGATGTCCGTTAAGAGTACAAGCCGAAAAACGTTTAATTGAAGCAATTGAAGAGCGTTATAATACTCATTTATTTTTGACAATTTAACGATACAAATTAATTACATCACATCGTTATGGCCCTCAAGAACCCCCAAGAACAATCACCGAACGCAGTGATGATGTTGCCTCATGTGCTGATTGCCGCTTTGTTTACTCCGTTTTGAGCTATTTCTCAATTCAATTTATCTAGGTCCATTCTCTCGTTAGGCAACTGTCCACAAAAAGGTCTCGGATGGCCCCCGGGGGTGCCTTTTGCCGCATTGTACGCATGGTGGGCTCTCTACGCCGTGGCTCTACAGCGGTACGTTTCTTCACTGTCCCCTCTTCCCATTCTTTCTTGTTCGTTCTTTGCTTCGTTTCATTGGGAAATGGCATTCCGTTTCTGTGTGTGTCCCTTACCGGCGGGTCCTTCGGCATGTGTAACTGATGGAAAGTAACCTTTGCTGTTTACCTTCTTATCGCATTGCGGCAATCTCCTTCGAGCAAAGAGGCAGGGCATGATGTGTTTTGCTGGGTTGGGTTTCGGTAATAGAGATAGATTCATTAGGTTGCGCACGTGACAAGCACGCATATTGAATGGTGAATTAATTATAGTTGGAGAATGCTGTTTTACCCTTTTTGAAATGCGAAAAGTTTTAACACTTGCTTTGCTGCTTTTGTGCACGGTACTCAATCTGTTTATCGTTTGCTTAGCCGGTGAACGTTATTGTGGTAACATAAACAAATGGAAGTAATTAATTTGAGTCGATAAAAAATTACTTTACAGCTGTGTTTTAGAAGAAAATAAAAATCAAATTGCTGACGAATATGGTAGGATTGTAAGTTGATTGGATTCATCTTCAAGTGGTCTTGATAGTTTTGGCCGTAGCTGGTAAGGTTTTTGGTTTCGATCCTATCGCGTGAAGACCTACGCCAGCTACATCACCTTCCCACCCATCCTATGTGCTTAAAAACAGATAACCCCTTTGAGGTTTATGGATACAAGTAAAATTAGAGCTTATAAAAAATCAAAAGCTCAAACTGTTTCATTAAATGGTTAAATGGTAAACATAATTTAGAATAAGCGTGTGAGTAGCTGTTGGAGAGTTTGTTCTGTTTCAGAACAACTTCTTTTTTTTGTTTCGAAACCTTTGTACATGCGAAGCGGTCTGAGTAAGTGTCGCGAGCACGATACCTTGTAAATGAGAACGGAACACTTGCTTTACATAACGCTACACGCATGTCATAGCACACCCGTGTGCTTGCGGGTCACAGTATTTGGGTCGGTTCATTGGTTTCTGTGTTTATTCTGGGAGATTTCTTCCTGTCTCGCCGAATCTGATGATGCGGTCATTGATGTCACGTAGCGGAACCAAAGCTTCCTGCACAACCCCACCATCTACTTCCTGTCCCCCGCAAGCCCCCCGCCACGGGTTCGGTACCAACCGGAAACGGGCTTGTTTGGGCGGAAGTAGTATGAGTTTGCCGGGCACGGGCTGAAGGTTTAGGTGCGTATGTCTCGCGATTTGACGTTCCGCGCGACAAACCCATCGTTAGGTGTTTGCTTTGGCAGTGATTGCTTAACGGAATCCCCACGTTTTACGTCAAGCTTTTCAAGCCATTTCAAGGCGCGCTAGTCACCCTGCGATATTGGACGGCCGTGACGTGTTCGGCAGTTGCAACGGCGGGCCCATTTTTGTACTAAAGGTTGTGGCGTTTGGGATGACTCGGTGTGACTCACCGCTTTGCTCACTCGATGGTATTTGTGTGGTTGAGTTGGTTTCAATTGTGCCGCTGGTTGCCATTGCAGATGGAAACGTCTAACGAGCCCAAGGATCAGGAGCAGGCGCCTAGTTCGGAGGTGACTTCCAGCGTGCATCAAACAGTTTCTCATCAGCCGGTGAGCGTTTCGCAAGCGTCACACACCCTGTCCGACGTACCGGTGGGCGAAATGATCGTGAACTCGGAGCTGCATGCGGTTGCGGAGCGAAGCTCGCCCGGTCAACAGACGGCGGTAATCATCAACCAGCATAAACAGCGAATGATCACTACCACGGGTCAAATAAGGTGAGTGTCAAAAACAGCTGTGTGCAACCGACAGTAGGCGATTAGATCGGGACGTGCATAATCCATCGATCCATCGTTTTTTTTTTTGTATTGCAGGGAGATTGCGGAAGGACAGGAACCACCGAACGAGTCGTCGGATTACGATACAGTGGAGTATCATCAATCGGTTCAAGCGGCTGGCGGTGTAGAGCAGCATACGTACAGCTATGAAACCGGCCACGCCACTAGTCAGGAACAGGGCGTAGTGGTCAGTGCCGCATCTACCGCCTCGGTCCCAAGCGTGCAGATCGTAAAGCGGGAAATGATCGACAAGGAGGTGGCACTCGCCGCTGCAGCGGCAGCAAACAACCCACCAGAAACCACTATTATACCCGTCCAAACGCAGACCATCTTTGTGGAGTACAAGAACGAAGGCGAGGAACCGGTGCGATACGTGAACCGCTACGAGGACGTCAAGTATCATCCGCATCCGCGATACATCTATCAGCAGCCACCCGGTGGATTGTCGCTCCCATCGACGCTGCACTCGGGCTCGGGACATCCGCACGTATCGCATCATCCGCATCCGCAGCATCACCACCATCATCATGCGCATCACGGACATAGTATGGTTCCGCCGGGACATCAAACTCACCACCACGTACACCCACAGTCGGCACAGGTACAGCAGACGCTAGAAGCGGTATGGGATCGTGAACAAATTGCAAATTAAACCTGTCCGTTAATCCATTCTTACCGGGGGTCGCAATGTCTCTTTTTAGGTTCCTCAACATCCGTCAAGCGTTGCGGTGGCATCCCAGTCCGGCACAACGATTCAGGTGCAAGCGCAATCGCACCATCAAACGATACAGGTGTACGAGACTCACGAAGGATCTGGTCCGGGTGGTGAGGTGCAACAGGTTGCCGAAGGTACCGTCGATGCTAAAACGCACTACACCAACCTGGAACCAGTGCATACCCTCGCGTCACCACAGAACTATTACATTGCGTCCGATGGCTACACGACCGGAAACTATACCACGTTCCTGCCGCAGAAGGAAACTATCTACTACCATTCGCCGAGCCCGAATCCGGTTCTGTACAAAGGAGACCCGACGCTTACCTCATCGTCAATCATTACCAAGCAGATCCACTACCCTGCGCCTATTCCGAACTCGCAGAACATGTACGAAAATGCTACCGGACATAGCAGCAGTTCACCCGGTGCTCAACAGATTTACCCTGGCTATTGGAATGGTACAGGAGTTGACTACAATACTGTAAGTGTTTTTTAGGATGTAATACTAATATGGAGACGTGGTCCGGTGGCATATAGGCGCCTGTCTTCATACGACAGGACCGAGGCAAAATCCTATCCGGATCAAACTCCCGTAGCAATGACTTATCATCCGGCTACGTGGTATAAATAAGTCGATACGGCCTTGTCGTTCTAATGAAATAAAAAAAACAATATGGCAAGGTGCAGAGATTCCTAGGCAATATACAAAGGCACTCATTAAACTGCTTGCCCCTAAATTAGGAAGAGTAGTCGAATTTTGGTGCGGCCCAGTGAAGTTTAGTTAGCGGTGCCAGTCTTACCTGAATCCGGTCTAAATCCGGTCTAAACTGGTCTAAAATCCCATCCAGACGAAATCCCTCGTACGCAGGACTATCTATCTGACTATCCAGTTATTCCAGGGTAAATGAAGTAAAAGAAAGCCAGAAGTGGCGAGCCTTAGACCCCTTGAGGTTTTTGTGCTGATAAAGAAATAGTAGAATCAAAGGATCATTTGGTGAAGATCCAATGTATACTTTTATACATTTCTAAGGAATCAAAACACAGTTAGTGGAATAATGTGGAGATTCAAGATTTTAGTTTTCTGGAGACATCTCCGTTAACGAGTAACTGACGTTGGTGACATTGGTTTTTTTCAGAACTTTACAGGCACAATCGTGATGGATAATGCGGGCGGAAATGTTGGGGAGTATGCGACAAACGGGCAGCACAGTTGGCAGATTAGCTCGCTGAATGAAGCATACGATCCACAGCTGGCCGCTCCACCGGAACACCGTGAGTGTGTGAACTGTGGCAGCTCCGATACACCACTCTGGCGGCGAGACATCGTCGGCCATACGCTGTGCAATGCGTGTGCACTGTACACGAGACAGAATCCGGGCACAAATCGTCCACCAAATCGATCGCAGAAAGCCAAACAAGCAGTGGTAAGCGAAGCCGGCCAAGCAGCTGGAAAGCGGAAGACCAAGGTATACAGGAATCGTTTCTTTTTTCTCACCAGAAAACTCCTCCAGCTCAGGGTAACCGCCGTTCCGGTGTAACGTGCGCAAACTGTCAGACCACGACGACAACATTATGGCGTCGGAACAATCAGGGCGATCCGGTGTGCAATGCGTGCGGTTTGTACTATAAACTGCACAGTGTAAACCGTCCGCTTACGATGAAGAAGGACGGCATCCAAACGCGCAAGCGTAAACCAAAATCTAGTCAGCAGATACAGCCTATGAACGGTCTTAATACAGGTGAGCAAGTGCGCCAGGCACGGCGGGAAGCGGTTGCGATGTTAACACATATTTCCTGCTGTAGGGAAACTGCTACCATCGATGATACCGTCCCAGTATCATTCGATCTCCGAACCAAAGCTGCTGAACGCCAGCCAGTCGCACCTATCGACGTCACAGCCGATGGAGCTCCACAATTCACCCGGCCACGACCCACGGTTCGTGGACAGTTCACCAGGTGCACCGGGTGGTGGGGGAAATTCGTCACCTCATCTTGCACCCGTTCCTAACAATCTTACACGCCACATACCACTATCGTAAGTACTCACGGGCACCGATCGCTTCAGTATGATGCTAACGCTTTGCCTAACTACAGTGTACCTTCGATGGATGGGAATCGGGGAGCGAATGGAGAAATTACCAGCGTCATCACCAGCACTGCGGTGGCGGAGCGTTCTGGTAATTAACCTGCGATCGATCGTCGATCATCAAATCGATCAGTAGGAACAATAGATGGCTTCCCATGTGTTTGTTGGTACCAATGCAATAGTTTAAGCGATAGAATAGATAAGAGCTAGTATGTAAACACCAAAGTTACCAAATATGTTTTCGAAGCTAAGATAAATGTACAGTGGCGGGCAATTGGCTGGGAGCAACATTCGTAATAAAAAAAAAAACAAATGTACTTAAAAGATTCGAAACAGGGCGTTGCATCAATATGCAGGAGTGACTCATTCTTTGCACCATTCGTACGTTAAAAGAATGCTAGTCTAAACGACAATCGAGAAATGCTAGAAAGCCCGTGACTGGGTCTGAACTGGCCATAGACACCGAAAGCACTGAACCAATTGTCGCTCACGTATCTCCCATGGTGCTACTTTATCTTGGTTCCATTTAACTAATGCTGCGTCTCTGGCACGGCGATGCTTATGTGGACGGCACACGCAAGCTAGATTCTTTTCGGTGAACGTTATAAGATCATTTTGTAGATTGACCGGTGTCTGGGAGGCTTAAGCCGATCAAAAGAGCACAAACGAGGATGGTTCCTTTGTTTAGGATCTACACAATGGCGGGCAGTTTCTATCAAGCGGAATGAGTCATCCCTCGGAGAATAGTGTCTAAGCTCACACCAGATGCGTGCAGTTCTAAAAGTGAAAAAAAGCAATTTTTAATAGAAGAGATCTCGATTTTCTTATGGTTAACGTTGCGTACTGTTTCAAATCGCCGCTTGGAACAATGTTCATTTGTTTGGCTATTTTGGTGTTTTGCTTGGCGCCACATAAAACTGATCTCAAATGCACTTTCTACGCAAACATTGCGCGGGTTACGTTGTCTTGTGTGCATGCGGATGTATCGGTATTACGAAAGCGATTGCCCACAGCATCAGTCCAACATCAAAGCCCCGGCCGCTGAAAGAAAACGAATGTTCGATATAAAACAAAACCAAAACCAACACCGGCTTGGTGGAGCATGTCGCATCGAACGGAGAACCATCGTGGTACGGTGTTTGTTGGCGATTAATGCGAACTTGCGACGCGTTTGCATTAGCCCCGGGGTCGCGTTCGGGACACCGATTGATAACTCCGGGGCATCTTCGGGGCCGGGACGTGCCGGCGCTGTCCATGCGCGAGGTGTAGGATAAGAATCGGTAACGATATTTGCCGCTTTCTACGTTCGTTCCGGAGGATACAGCTCGAAGCGTCCGCGCAAAAGGACATGCGGAAGGGTCGGTTGATGTTGAGTGTTGGCAGGGTGGTGGCACATTCCAACGGGGCGCTACGGGTACTTCGGAGGTTTACTTGATTTACGTTTATATAAGGAGCGGGAAATTAATCAGATAATGGTCGCCATGACGGCCACCATGACGCCAAGATTGTGGGGGTGTGCTGGAGAGGGAAGGGTAATAAGGTCGGACCGGGAGCAGAAATGATGCATCGGAAATTATGAGAAAGGCGGCGAGAGCGGTAACGATTTTTCTCCTTTCGTGCTGTTGCACCCTCGTGGACCGAGCCGGCACGATGCGGCTTGGTTAGGTTTGGGGGACCCTGACGAACCGGGGGCACGTCTGTACGTGCGTGTTGGGCGGAATCGATGCGTCGCGACATGCTTTCAGACTACAACATAGAATGGCTTTTACCAGAACGCTCTACCTGCCCGCGTAGAGTGTAGCCATGGCAAGTCTGCCGAAAGCCCGCACGGTGGGTGAAGCGCGCAGATTTTTCGCGAATCGGGATGCTGCGATCGCGATCGAGGCGCTAGGGATGCACTTTCGTATTGCGGCATACGCAGCATTCTCAGTCGGTTTATAACGGGCGGGGCAGCTCACCAGAGGCGCCAGAATGTCGTTCGTGTGGTGAATAATTGCTTTGCTTTGGTTTTGTTCTTTTCCTTCTTTTCTTCTAATATTCACTTTAATAAAGGGTTCAAGTCTTTGCGTTTATGAAAAAGAACACCAGAAAACATAAAAAAAAACAAGAAAACATAGATAAGCTTAGTAAAAATTTGTAAAATGAACTACGATCTTCAGGATGGAACTGGACAGCGAGTTAATTTATAATGCGGGTATTGTAAACAGTTCAGCGTATGCAATGTTAAAAGGCAATGTTTTTCAACCGGGATTCTATAATAAAAAAATAACAACATGAACAAGCGAGGAAAACCACACAAGCCAGTGATTTTTTCGGCATATCATTACGGTTCACTTATCTTAATTTTTCATTTCTTATACTGATAAAACAAAAAAAAAAAACCAACAACATGCATAAGTCCTCGAACTTCCGATGTTTCACAAAGCAGAAATGTGTTAGAATTGGATTCGATTTGATTGATCGATTACTGCTTTACTACAGAGAAGTACGCTATAAATGGCTATGGGGTATAAAGGCCGAATAGACTAGCGCTCGTTTATAGCGATTGAAGTTGATGATGATCAGCAATAGCTGTCCCTAATTAACGAGCATACACACGAACACACTCAGCATAACAAATTCCACTCTGCGATCGGTCTCGAGTGCAGCCCAACCAGTACGAGTTTATGGTCGTTTAAACGTTTCAATTAATATTTATGGTAAAATAAAGCAATAAAGCTCGCGTAGCCGAAGGTACATAAATATTAATAGAACCCGATAGCGCTTCGGTGTTGCTCGGCGGTACACTGATGGTGGTCGAAAGTAACAGCCCTACCGGGCAGGAGCAAACGCCCGCCATCGCCGAAAATTCTCTAGCCCTCGTGTCGAGCGTCCTTTTTCCCCGTTGCTGCTCGATTACCGGCGAGTCTTCCGAGCCCTTGCCACGGCACGCTTCAGTGTGAGTGTTTTGGTTTTATTTTGCCTTTTGCAGTTCCAGCTCGGTTCCACCCCGAGGATGAGGCAATGCATTTGAGGCAAAGCTTTCACATTCGAATGTTTAATTCGACACCTTAATAAAGTTGTTCTGTATTGTAGAACTGATGGACGAGTGACTCATTGCCCATGCGCCGGATAAGATATCATGCATCGCCGGTAAGCGACGCCATGCAACAATTATTGCAAAGCGTGCAATGAGTATGATTTTAATTGACATGTGCTTAGCAGTAATGAGTGTGGCAGGGAATGAAAACAAAAAAAACGATCTCTTTTAATTACATTTTCATTACAGGTGAAGATAAACGTATCACGCCTGCTAGATTCCATGTTCAAATGCCTACACAGCATGTAAACATGTACGAATCACCAACAGACCGCCATGACAAAGATGATTTACTGTTTAAAGTGAGCAGGAATAATATCGTAAATGTAAAAAAAAAAACATATTACATACGGAATAAACAACATTTCACAACAAATGAAGTCTAGAAATAACATGAAGTTGAAATTAAAATTTACCATAAATGATTGTTATTGGTTTGCATTACAGAAAACTTATGATTAGAAAACACTGGTACAAAAAACAAACTCTCTTTCCACCATTGTTCCTTTATTTTCCTACGCTCACCCATCCGAATGCCGAGAAGAGCAAAAAGGGAAATGTTTTCCATCTCATTACTTTCCCTCTTTTCCGTTTAATGCCACCGTGCATGATAAGACCCCATTTTATTACACCATTAGGCTTTGAGGATATGCGGTATGGTTTGGCAACCGGGTGGTACCTCACGGCCTTACGTTCTACCAGGCCAACATCTTCCCGGTAGTAGGGCTGCAGGGACAACAATGGTGTAATCATCTCCATTTTAGCCAACCGCCGAACTCAAACCGTAATACCGTAAGCCCGCCGAGTGCACCCTTCTTGCGGTGGGCTGGTATAAGCGTTCGAATATCTGAGGGAGGCCTATTTTACGACCATTTCTTAGTCGTAAAATTTCAAAAATAGAAAGCCTTTCTTTTCCTGCTGCGTTCGGTTGATGCTGAGTGGTACGCTTTAATGCTGCCCATTGGAATGCCCGCCGCCAACAGGCTGAGGGTGCGGACTGCTTAACAGCAAAAAAACCCACAAAAACCAGCGGCATTATGGGCCGCATGGAACAATTGAACATTTTTCCACTGATGCACTACTTACTTAACGATTTCCTCAGTCTACCACGGCACAATGGTGAGGTTAAGGGGAGGCAGATATTTGAAATCTAGCGAATCAGTTCGTAAAATAAAATATCGCACATTGCCTTGCTGGCCGGCGGGCACTGCATTGTTCATTCTGTGCGTAATGTTAAACCCACAAGAGTGCTGAGAAATGTTTCGATGTACGCGAAAGAATCGAAAATTAAATCAAATGAATCGCACCCGAATCGGTGGGAGTGTGGTTTTTCTTCCTCCGTCCTCGTGCGGGTAAGTCCATTTTATGGCAACTTATCGAAGAAATGGGTAACGTCATGATAAGTTGTGTAGGAGGCCATCATAAGCTGCGCGACCATAAGCTGATGGCATTTCGGGGCCCAGTTTTCGATGCTCGTACCACTGCGGCACACAAAATGCGGTGGGAGGGGAGGGGTGCATGGCTATCTGGAAATAAAACCAAAATTTAATTGGTCCCGATACCTGGTGCGCAATAAAAACCACGCTGTTAATAAAGCTGCTACCGATGCGAAAGTGCAGCGGAAGGCTGAAGCCGCATGAAATGCACCGTGAGGGTGGGGAGGGTTGATCACCGCAAAACTGATCCGTTCGATCCGATCGTGGCAAATGGTGGCAATGGGGTGGTGGTACTGGAACGCCAGGAGCCGGTCGGTGCGGAATTCGTAGGTTTGGAAAGTATTGACTCGGGTGGTGGTTTTGTTTCCACCTACCTTCGTATCAGGCTCGGGTAAAACTGTATTTACCGCGAAGGATTAGATTAGCGTGATTTGAGCCGTTGGCTTAATAAATCATGCTCCGGTGCAGTGTGGCATCAATAGCGACAGTGTGCCATCGAATAAACACGCTGGATACATTAGGGCAACATTAAAATGCTTTAAGGTGTATAAATACGGTACGAGAGAAGATCAGCCTACATAAACAGGGGAAGGTGGAATGGTTCATTAACAAAGCCATATTTGTGATACATACCTCAAAAAACTTTAAGAGAAAAGTATACGAGTTGAGGATACAGCTACGGAAACATTTTTATTCAAGAACCATGGTTGGATATTATTTTTAAATGTAGTTCGTCCACAAATGGGATGTAATTTTTGTTTTGGAAATATGAAATCATTCCTCATCCTGTTGTTCAACTCATAGTAGCTTTCAGATTTAGTTTCTTTTTAAGTTATCATTTAGTTGTTTATTTCTTGGAGAAAATTGCTTGCTGTGGAATTATTGTTATCGTGTAATTGGTATGATTTCATTCACTAAAAAGAAAATATTTCTATTATGTAGAAGCATTATGGGTCGACACCACAGTTCCGGGGTCTAATTTCACGCTGGTTCAGCGTCAACGTGGCGTTATGCTTGTGGGTTGTGCATGAAGGGATCGAATAAAAAAATGGACAACCGCCAGCATCGATCACCAAACTTGCCACGAGAAAGAAGAGCACGAAACAAGGCAGTATCGTCTCGCACCTTTGAAAGAATGGTAAAGAACCGAAAGCAAAAAACAAAAACCCCGATGCATGTGGGATGCACAATTTCGGAAGGGACTGCTGTGAAATTGGTGGCGCCTTAACCGAACGGTCCAGAATCGCCCAAAAAATGGTCAATGAAGGTTGACGATGGTTACGCAACGCACGCATTCCAGCACGATGCACCATACGGAGCCAGACCAATTCATTCGCTGATGCTCAGGTGGATGGCCCTTCGTTCGGTTTCAAGGCGCCACGGCCCAGTTGGGATTTTATGTGACAGTTTTATGTGTCTATTGTCTGCAATCTGACTTTTGGGATCGATCAGAAAGGGGCTGATAGTGGGACGCTTCTGGATGGCGCCTCCGTTTGGATGGGCGTCGCGTGCATTTAGCATGCCCGGTTGCGTCGCATCGGTATGGGATTGTGTGACCTACCGGACAGCATCCGGTGTAGAAGGCTTAGTATTTGATGGTTTGATATTAATTTTACTATCCACTGTTGGAAGCTGAAGAGAGTCACTAATATTCGACTTTTTTTTCTTACATGCAGATAAGATTTGTAACACAAAGCAACTTATATTTTGTGCGATAAAACACATTCCAAAACCGATATTCAAGCCAGTAATTAGTTTTACAATGAGCTGGTACACAGCCAAATTTAAGCGTAAAGAAAAAAAACAGCCCTAGAAGTGGGTTTTCTCCAACACCAGGGTTGGTATATACGACACCAAGCAGAAAACAGAGTGGTTTGATAAGAAATATGTATGACGCAACTCTAATGTACGCTGATAAAGAAAAGGAAGAAAGTTAAAGAAGGTTGTACACAAACTAATTGTTTGTAATGACACACTCTCAATGTAAAAAAGCTGATAGTGAACAGAGGTTGTGGTTGCGATGGAAATGTGAAAGTTTTTAGTCGATGTTGTTTTACCAGAATCCTAAATCTACCGATCCGGTTCCTATGGTGAAGAAGTGAAAAGTCAATGGTTGAAAATAAATATCATAACACATAAAATACTAACATAAAGTGTGAATTAGCAAAAATCAATAAATTATGTCAAACAAGTAATGATTTTCCTCTTTCTTTATGCCAGCAATTAGAATAAAAAGTAAACTAAAAATCACACATTTTAAGGAACAAGCAATGAAGATAAATGTTGAGGAAATCGAAGTAGTGGTGCGTAAAAAATGCTCTTAATTAAGTTTGCTGTTCACATTTCTTGAAATTGTAGCTGAAACAACAGCTTTGATTCATTCGAAAATTTCCCAGCATGTAGCCACGCCTACTCTCCAGCGATCCGCCATTTTAGTGCTCCGCTTCAGGCAAGGCGTGGCTGTTCCACGAATAATCGAATAATCGGTCGCTTCTCCAGATGGCGACCAGTTTGCGTTCGTCGCTTGTTTTGAACGGAAGTGTTTTGTCGGAGCGCGTATTTTGGAACATGTATCAGCATTATCTTGTATTGATAAGCGAGTAATCTTGGTTTCTCATCGCGATAGTCAGTGATTAGTGATTGGCGTTCCGGAAGCTGCTACTGCGGAATCAGAATTTCCAGCGTCGTTACACGTATTCGTGCGGGGTTGAAGAGAATTGAAGTAGTCCAACAAACTTCCGACTGTGGCCTTGCGTAGTGGCAGTTTCGGAAAAAAGTACTGCTTGATGTCGTGTGTTTTGGAATGGTTTTGAACATGCGCGTAGTATTACAATAAACACGGTAAGAGGTGAATAATTAGCAATCCTTACAATTCATATTTTTACGTCACGTAACAAACACAGCATACGTTTTAAGGAAAGTGAAACATTGTACGTGGTGATATAGTTGTGCGAGAAATTAGTTAACGAAATCGTGCAAATATACTACTAGTGGCAAAGGGAAAAGTGATTGAAAACGATACGAAAATACGTTCCTACTTAGAGAGATCCACCTAGCAAGTGAAATTTACTGCAGTTGTACCAGTGAAAACCATTTTTCCTACTTATTGTATAATCGCCTGCGTCAATGAAAGCACGTTAAAGTACGCAGTTAAGTTAAGCCTTGAGAAGAGTGGAGCTGTCCTTCGGCAGACAACAGTAACCACCGTGACTGCGTGTCAATAAGATCTAAGGTAAGCAAATTGATTTGTTCTATAATGGCTAGCGCTCGACATGGCCACGATGTGGAATTATTTGTACACCTTATTTACGATAATGGTAGATGCTTCGCCTAAACCTACCCCACCGTGCATTTGCCAAACAGTTCGTACTAACGTGGCAGGATTCCGAAAGAGTGCACTGAAAGCCGTACAAGTAGCGATTTGAAGCAAGAAATAGAGTAACCGATAAAAGTGGCACCTATTTCTAAGTAAACACGCTACAACTACGCTTCTGTGGCACGTAAATCATTAAATTTAATGGCACCAATTAGGGGCGGGTAATCAAATCGGTAGTAAGGAAACCCCGGGACCGATCGTACCGGACCCGGGTGCTGGTGGTGGTGGCCTGTCATAACTAGACGGCGTACCGGGGCGAGATCATAATCAGCGATACCAATAATAACTATTCGAACCGGGTGGCAAGAGGATCTACTTTGTTGCTAATTGATAAAAGACTGCGTTGATTAGTCTACCAGACCAAGGTTTATAGTTCCACATATTCGACTTTGAAACGCTTAATAATGCTCTCATCGATGTCTATAAAGAGAACGTTAATTCTGGTGAATTAGGACTTATTTTCATGCTTTTTTACATGTTTATGCATAGGATTTTATTTATTTATTTACTCCAATATGACGGCATTTGCTGTGTTATCAACATAGTGTTGAGTTTTTACAAATTTTACAAGGCACATTTCCTCCTTGCAAATTGCCTTATCCCGGGCATACTCGGTTGATTTATACATTTTGCGAGTGAAAATAGACAGTGAAATTATATAATTGACTATTTTCAAATAAGCCCAAACATAATATGCACTGTAAAAAGAAATACAAAAATGGAAAGAATTATGATTAATTTTTTAGAAATCATGAGTTCCAATGTGCACTTTTTTGAGTTGATGGTAGACTAGTTTTTATACTCGTAATGTGCACAAGTGTACGATTATGTGTACACGAACGCGATACAGAAAATATCAGTTCATTCATATTTCATTCAACGCATCGTCAGCAGATTTACACGTGACAAGCGGATCAGAAAGATACCGGCATCTAGGTTTCGGAAGTATTGAATCGTGTACCATCCCGATATCGCCAAAATTTATTCACCCCTTCCTGTTTTGAGCTCAATTGCCCTCGAACAAAACAACAACTGCCCACAGAGAAAACACACTCACAGACGCAACAGTGAATCAGAACGAAGCAAAAGCAAAGGATACAAATCCGGGAGCTCTCCATCAAACGGACGACCACCGGCGATTGATCTTGCAGGGCGTGCGATTCCACCGTTGAAGGATCACTCCCCCCTCCCTCCCCCTCACCTAAACCTTTAAGTCCAAAATCGTGTATCTAGTTTGGCGGTGAAAATTAGTCAAAATCGTCGTCGCCGATCGTCCACGGTGGCGATCCGGACGCTGACGAAGGTGGGCCCCCGGCATGGATTAATCGCACTGCTGCTAGAATGTTCTGAACGGGCAGTGTACGGAACGGTATCACATTGAAGATTGTCATTTTGGTATTTTTTTTTTTTGCAACCAGTTTGCTCGCATACGCTCTTTGGTCGTTTCCTTCGTTCGCACGATCGAGCGAGTGATCTTGCCGGCGGATGTTATGATGCCGTGTCTTGTGATCTTTGATTCCGTTTGGTTAGTCACCGCGTATCCGCTCAGCTTCGCTGTCCGCTTTCAACCGTTGGCGACCGTTGTGACGGCCTGTTAATGCACTGCGGGCAAGGTGTATTTGAAAGGTTTTGGGTGTCGGGAAGGCTAAGATTGGCTTTTGCATAGGGGTATGTGATCATGAATGAACGGACAGTTGAATGGGATTGGGTATGAATGGTTTAACATTTTTGGGCGGAACAGGTCAACACGAGCGGGACCTCTAAGCCAACATGTTGCGAAGCAATAATAGGAAATTAGAGAATTGATTATTTAAGCTTAAGTCAAGGCAAATGATCGTTTTCTAAATATAAAGCTGTACAAAACCTCGAACTCTTGAGAATGCGAGTGTGAGATCACATGCGAGTTGGTCCGCTTTTGCTGATCTAATTCTAACAGATATGTGTCGCCTAGAGGGTGTGCCAAATCGAAACGCTTTGTGACTAAAGTGCAAAATATTGAAAACGAGCATTTGCAATGTCTACGCCTGAGCTCACCGTGTCCGTGTCACGTCCCGCGCCGTGTAGGTGGAGCGACTTTATGGGATAATTCTTCGTTTTCGTTTTCTGCTGTACTACATCATCGTGCATCAGATATTCCACTTAACGTTATGCTTTATTTCCAACGCATCAATGCACTAATGGATTTGGCTCATCATTTTGAAGCCATTTTATTGGCGCTGGAAACTGGAAGAGACAGCAAGCCGGCGGGGTGACAGTACGGTATCAAACCAAACCGGCCGTGGATCAATCACACCGATCTGAGATCGTAAAACTTTTTTACGACTGTTTACATTATTATCTGCGAGCGGCCGTATAATCCGGGCGAGCGGATTGAAAGGTGTGAACAGCTGCCCGGCAGCCGTCGTTTGGCAAGAAAGAAATGTTGAGGGAAAAGTCACAAAAAATAGCATGACATTTGAAGCAGGCAGGTATACTTAATTAAAAAAAACGTACCAAAAAACTATTTTACGAGATTTGCATCTAATAAGTTGAAGTGTATTGAATATGATAGAGTTGGATAAGGGGTGCAGATATAAAACCGAGGGGCGGTCGGTGGTGTATTGGTAGCGGCGCCGGTCTTCACACGACAGGACCGGTCCAAAAACGCAAGGGCTGACTATCCGGCTACGTGGTAAAATTAATTCTAGTAAGCCAGAAATGGCTGGCATGACCTATGGAAGGTCGTTACGCCAGGAAGAGGGAGATATAAAACCGATGTCTTTCTCAGCATGAAATAAGTATCGCAATGGCCGTTATTGCATCGTGCGCTATTGCTGTCCAGGCGAACTTTGCTATAATTATAGCATTATAGCAGTACCAGCTATGCTTTTTTTTATCGTTAAACGTAAAGATCGCTCAAGCCAGCTTTAAAGTGTTTCGCCGTTTTTGCTTGCAGTACAGCTTGCTTCGTGCAGTCCGGAGAAGGTTGATGGTGCTCAATAAATCACACATACATCACGGATCATCTTCAGTGCAATGGGAAGCCCGGAGCATAGCGCCAAAGTGGAAAGAAATAAACAGCCAGTCCAGCTAAGATCCTTGGCCGGCTCGATGAGATTAATGGTTGTTTTAAAAACCGTGCCTTCTTTCCATCATTGCAAACCGGCGCTGACGAGGTCCGGAATCCGATAGTCACAGTTTGGCCCGTCCTGCACGGCCGTTCCTGCGCTCTTAAACCTGAAGATACCGCGAGCCGTCAAATGATTGATTCTTTGCTTTGACTGAAATTCACTGCTCCCTTCGTCAGCTGGGATCATTTAGACAACATTATACTGTCCGGCACTGTGTCACAACACGTACCGCCTCCGGCATCACCACCTTTCCGAGAGGGTGCATCCGTCCGTGGTTGGTGCGTCGTGTTGCAGACGGACCGTTTACGCTCGCGCTCTCGTAAAGCTTTTAATGGGCTCGGACCAGTTCCTTCGTACGGTGATCGTAGAGCTAGATCATCTACACCGTCTCGTTTAGAACCGAGTCGGAAAGCAGTTAAACCGTCACCAGTTTTATTCTGCTGCCCGTCTCCGACTAGTTTCGTCGCTTGTGAGCGTCCCGCGGGCACTCGTCGGTTGTTTGGCCCGATCCGACCGCGGCACGGTCAGCGTTGTAGCGATGTCGATGGAAACGACCATAATTATTCTTTTATTAGGAAATAAAATTTCACTTAAAACATTATTTTCGGCTTCGTCGGGCCTTTGAAGGGTCGGTTTGTGCCGGCACCGCGCTGTGAACGGTAGGCCGTCCCGAAAAGTGTTTCCGACACGCGGACCAAGAACTGGCGCGGAATGCTTGAGCGACACCTACCGATCCCGAGCCGAAAAGGCAACGGTCAAAAGCTCGCTAATTCGTGCGCTTAATAGTGTGCGTGTGGATCGGCGTGACGACTAGAATCCTTTCCCCGTTGACAGGCTTGCTCCCCTGCCATGGAAGGCACCCCGTATCGGCTTCGTGTTCGTTTTGTTTGTTTTCCCATCCCTGTGCCAATCGTCAAACGGATGGAAAATCGGCAGTTTTGGGGAGAGAAAAATTATTCAAAATACATTGAAATCCATCGGCTCGGACACACTCTTTGGTTGTGTCTGATCGGCGGCCAGCCTCTTTGATACTGCCGATCGCGGCTCGCTTTGTGCCGAGTGCTTTTCGGTCGTGGTGATCGTTTTCGGCAGGGTTTGCAGGGCGCGGGGAGCACGGTTGAGGCGCGGTAACGAAAGACGATGATCTGCCCACAACCGCCATTCTGCTGTCTCCATGGCTCCATTAGGGCTACTTTGTGCAGAGTCCGAAAAATTCACTCCTCCCTGGCTACCCTGCCACCCTGCCCGGTGCACGAAGATCCACCGTTCGGAATTGTGGCAAGTGTGGCTTTGTTTTGTTTTGTTATTTTGTTTTACCACTAATGTGTAGTGACGCCTTTCGGAGCGATTTTTGCGGTTTTCTTTCAGCTCTGAGTGCTTTCTGCTCGCGGCCGTATGCCGTACACTTTCGGTGGAGCTGTATCGTGGCCCCCGGTGCGTCGAGTGCTTAGATGTATGCAAATTTTATGCGACAACAATTTGTTTTAATTGATCATTGATTGAAATTTTCAATTAAGACCACTCGGCTAAAAAGTTTTTTTTTTTACACGCGTTGTTGTGTAATGTTCTTCCTATTTTTTAGGTTTTACTTTCCCGCCTACTGTGGTGTGGGGGTTTTAGACGCATCGCGGGGGGAACTAAACATAGTTCTGCTAGTGCCTTTCGTGGAATAAAATGTTTGGAATGTGAGGTATGCAAGCGTGATAGCTGAGAGCAAGAAATTCTGAGGTTTGGCCTTGTCGGCAACGATAAAAGGGATCGATTAAATTTAGTAAAACATTTCACCGGGAATTCCATATCGACGTGTGTGTCGTGAACAAACAATCCTGGCGAGCAACAAAATGATGCACTACACTGTACAGTTGTTTGTTTGTTTTCCAACCTTAGCCGAAAAGGATTCCAATCCAATGCTAATGAGGCTTCAACTTTATGCATATTAAACATAATCCAAAGTGAGCACGCAAATTTGCTCTGGAAAAGGGGTGCTCCTAAGTATAAATTGTCTACTTGTATTAGTCATATAGGTGAAAATAGTTTTAAGTTTATGAAAAAATAACCTTTCATTCGTAGATTCGATCGCTATTGGTATGGGGTGGGAGACTAAAAATAAAAACTAGAGCACGATATGGCAAAAGCCTTTTAAGATTAGTCAAACCTACAATTTCCTCCTTTGTATAGCATCGAAGCTGAACACGACACGAACGGATGAAAGTAGAATAAAACTAAACCACTCCTGTGTTGAGGGTTGATATGAGTGTGCATGCTTGACATGAAAGGTCAAATGATTAATATGTGGTAGCACTGTGACGTTTCAAATGCGATAAGAGTTTTAAAATTAATTACTACTCATATTAAAATAAATGAGTAATGTTCACAACCGCATGGAATGATCATTTGAAACCGCATTTATTCTTCCTACTCGTATGAATCTCTGTGTCGTTCTCGATCATCGATTATTTTTAACATTTGCCTCCACTCATGCACACTTTCTCCGTTCGTGTGTCACCATTATACCACCGACCCCGAACACCGCGCATGCCACCCAACTGGCCCGATCGCAAGTAAATCACACACGTCCTCTCAGGCTGAAGTGGTTTCCGTCCACTATCGCTAAGTGCTGGGACTAATTTCTGTAATTGTTGTTGCGGCGGAAAACCTCGGCCAAGTGCGGTGTGGTTACGCGTGTGCAGGATCACTGCAGTTGCAGTTACGGTTTAAGAGCTTTCTCCATCCGTGGTCACCTTCACCGGAGAGGATACAGATTGCTTCTGTTTTGCGGCGGTGCCACGGTTTTGGGTTGAGTTTTTCAAGTGGCAAAATGCATAAAACGAACGCGCTCGTAAAAATAAACCACCGAAAGAAAAAAAAAATGTGGAAACGTGCATTCGCTCACGGGTTGCTCACTGTACGCGGCTGTGTAGCGTTGGCCGCAAAGACAGGAAGGACGGATTGTGTTTGGTCGCAAAACAACGAACGCGAGCCATTCGCGATTCCGGACAACATTCGACAGTGGCGATACCAGTCAGTATGCGTTGAAATACGATACGCTACAGGTGATCGTGTTCGTGTTTTACGTGCTGGATCGATCGGCTAATGTCCGTGGTGGTGGTGTCATCCGTGGCGCGTTAGTTGCAATGGTTTGCGGGATAAAGTTATCGATGTGGAACATCTTATTTTAAGACGGTGGCGTAAGAAATGGAACCTTGCTAGTTGATAAAAATTGTCGCTGGGAAGATGTAATGATTGTTGTCGGTCGTTTTAAGACGATCCGCTCGTTCTGACGCGTGCTGAAGGTAGTGATAAGGATCAAATTTCACGACCAATCAAGCAACTGATCGGCATATAAGTGACGTGTATAGAGAACTGTATAATCAATACGATAAGATGATGTGGTTTGCAGTTCATATTGGTTTAGCAAAGTTGAATTCGTGAACCGTGCTTGTCCGAAGTAAGTCAACCCTATTGTATCTGAAGGTTCATAAATCATTCACAAAATTACATGTTTCAAGAGAAGGCTGAATCGTCAACATACATTAGAGGAGGCGGCTATATCTCTCGTCATAGAGTACACTCCATTTCGTTTTAGTGCCACCATATCATCACTGTTTATTGAATCGTAATTATTCACCGTGACTGTTTATAGATCATCTTACTTCATCTCTTGCTGCTTCTCTCTCTCTCACTCTTTCTGTCTCTGTGTGGTGTGTACATTGCATATGATCCATGACGATAAAACCCTTGAGAGTTGGTTGTGCGCTGTCCTTGCATTCCGTGGATCGGAGATCTCTTCATCATATTGCAAGCAAGTTGTTCCACAGCTTGACAAACCAGTGTATATGACATCCCTGCGTGTCCGAGAGCGCACGGGAGAAGTCATTTGTTCTGGTCGTTATTTACTATCACCCATACCAAGCGAACGAGTTGCCGACCGCGCTGGAAGGCACTTAAGTGTTTTTTTTTTTTAGAGCTTCTTCCGCACTGGGTACAGTGGGTTTTATGTGCTTATGTTAGGCCGTTTTTTGTGTCTGCCGTTGCGCTGTCGGCTTTGGTTGCTTAATGGCATTCTCCTATAACTCATCGGGTCGTTCTGTTTTTATTCTGTTTCTCGTCTTCCGTTTACCATCTGGTTAGACATCCCACACGGTGGCATTGGGTTGGCACGATTGTCCCAACAGCAAAGCCCTCGGCAAGCCAAGATGCTAGTTACCGGGCGCTAGCGAGGAGTGTCCTCCGTGTGTACGGTGCGTTGTTTTGTTTAGCTTCTATTTAACCGTATGTTTTATTGAGCCCATTTCCCGCGGAAACAAAGCAACGGCAGAAACATTTCACCGGGCAATTTGTACTGCAGTGCTTACCGAACGTAACAGACGGCAAGGGCGTAACAAATCATGTCCTTCCGCGAGCAAATAGAGACATAAAGTGTAGGCTTGGACTGCTATCCCTGCTGATGATGAGAATGTTGGTGCTGATAATGAGCGCCATCATCATCATCAGCCCTGGTGACACTGTGACACCCGTTAGGGGGAGTTTTATGGGCGTCAAATCGAGTGTCAAAGCGAACCGCACTCGGGTGTTCAGCTTCTATTGATTGGAAAGAAATTAAAGTCTGTCAGCTAGGGCGCTCGGTTGTGGCCGTCTCGCTCGGAAGGGGGAAATTGAATGAGGGCCATAAAACTGTCCACACCGTGTGTGACAGAGCAATGGTGGTCAGCAAAAGAGATATATTGGCCCGTTGCATGCAACCCAATTCGCCAACGGTGTTGGTGTGAATGTGATTGGAGCAGCATTGTTGCTCCATTTAGCTGGATTGAACGGTCGCGGTAGGTACTCAATCCAACTCAACGAAGTGAAGAATTTATAGAACAGCGTAAACATTCGTCAGCATATGCTTTACCCCCTCTCGGCTACGATGAAGTTAAGAACGTGAGCTCGGTCCGGGAAACATTTGGACATTTTAATTAACAAAGGTCGGTAACGGTGTGGCCATTGCGCACGCTCGGAATCCCTGCATTAGTGTGGGAGGGAAGCTCGTACCAGCGCAGGAAACTTCCATCTTGACAAACTAATGGAAGAACAAACAAAAGAGCCCCCAAAAAGTAGGAGGGTGAAAATTGTTTCCCATTTTCCACTCACCACGCGCCGTGTGGTCAGCGAAGTAGGGAAGCGCTAGCTGGCGCGGCGGTATATCATAGCACCATAATTTGTGGTATTAAATGGGCCGATGGCATGCGGTCCGGTCGTAAGACAATTTGTTGGCCATGCTGAATAGTTTTAACTCCCTCTTTTCGATGAAGCTTCAGCGCGCGGGTTGCGCAATGAGTTCCCTTATGCTGCGAGGCGGGAAATTGCGGGCAGCGAGGAAATTGAAACGGTGTAATGGTTGCCCAAAAACTGACCCGACCACGCCGCCCAGCTCACCCACGAATGGTGCGGAGTGGCGCGATGAAAGTAACGATCCGTCCGTCGCTACTTTTGGCAATTAATTAACGTTTCTTAATAAGCTTCCTAATTTGGCGAACTTGGGATGGACCGACCGTGGGTAGCACCGGTGTACGGCAAGCAATTTGGATGATTAACTGTAAGCTTCTGTGCTGCCGATGGGACGCGCAGCTTTCTGTGGCTCTGTTTGCTCACGGAACTTTGGCGACCCACTAGCAAGTGGCCGACGCCACCAAAAGTTTTACCTCAATTTGCAACGTGAAACCCGCCCAGCCGAGATGGAGCCGACCACGGTGCTTCTTATGCCGCGGACTGTTAGCTTTCGTCGGAGCGATTTTCGTGAATTTCGTGCGGGAAGATCGATGCGAAGGTTGCGTTTGAAGATGCAATTAAAACCAAACCGACTGCCCACCTGGACGCGGGCGTCTTCACCAAGAGGGAGGTAAAGCTATGCTTATCGCTTACCACTGCAGTGGGATGGTGTGAGTGTGTTTCTGTTCCTTTTTTTAATTTCTGGTTGATGTGCAACATCACAGAACTCGGGGAGTCTCATCAATTTTGCACTTTATTGGTGCCAGAAACATTGTACTCGGGTCACTTTCGAAAATTGCTCCCCGTTGAGTTTTGAAGACAAGATGTGATTAAGCCAAGGGCGGGGGAGTTGAGCGGGTTACAGGAGGCGAGGGTTGCATCTTGGACGTTGGCTGCAATTTGTTACGACATTCTTGTGGTACAATTAGTGGAGCAAAGTTTTGAAGCATATCCGCTGGCTCAGGTTATATTAATGAATAATTCACCTGAGTTCGAGTTAATGTGTGTGAACAGTTTTACAGTCGTTGAAAAGTGTTTTTTTTTTGTTGGTGAAGTAATGCTAATGTGGTTCAAAGGAATTACCATATTTAATGCTACAGGAGATGGAAAGAAGAATAGATTCTTTGCAGAGCTAAATCTGATTATAAAGTTTTAGACTACAATGACTTAATACTATAAGGGAATGAAAACTATAACTTTATGGCAAGTGTTGATACGACTCGAGAGAATTGTTAAGGACTGTCTGTCAATGGGAGTGCAACTTAAAGCTCTGCTGTTATGATAACAAATCCCGTGTTTCCTGTTCGAGATCACTCATTTACTAAATAACTACGCTATGAAAAAAAGCCATATTGAACTGACGATTCACTTTAAGTAATATCCGGTTGACCTTTTTTCCCAGAAATTGCAATCGTTTAGTCAAAAATAAGAGACACCTCCTTACATAAGGACGCTTGTTGTGTTAAGTTGCACGACTCTTCCCAAACGTTAAACTCCTGTCAATAAATCATCATATCCGGCAGGGTCACGGGTATCATCCCGTTTTTCCCACTTTCATGCCACTATTTGCTATTTTTTTCTTATTTCAGCAAAGAAAAAGATATCCCCAACACATGATCCGTAATACAGGTAGTCGAGAATGGCAGTGTGTTTTGAGATTTTGTGTTTCCTCTCTTCATGCCTCGCACCGGGTTTAGTGTTCATATCTTGTCCACGCGATCGTCTAGCGATCGGGTTCGTGCAACTTATCTGGCAGGTATACGATCTTGAAAAATCTCAAGTGGCAGATCGATCGTATCGCCGGTCTGCACCGACCGAAATGGGATCTTTGCCGGCTGCAAAATCATCGTCTGGTTGCTCCGTAACGGGAGTGCGTTGGCGTCTGTTCTGCAATATTACAACGGGTTTCTACGATAGATTGAGCGTGCAAGACCTGGACCACGCAGGTAGTCTGTCCTGCGAAAGGGAAGGTTACGTTACGGCCGGTGTAAGGTTATCTGATGCATGCTTCCTGCTAATCCTCCACAGCCTGGTGACGAAAAGGGGTTAGGTCGAAGGGATGGTTGTTGATGTTGTTGAAGAGCAGGCTCAAAATATTAGCGCTATTAGATAAGTAACTTTTGTTGTTTCGATGGTCAGGCGAGTGCTTCTGGTGTTTTTTTTTATGATGCTGTTGTTTTGTTTGTGCTCGGTCGTGATCTGAAATGTGCTGAATGATAGGGCAAAAGAGGAGGCAATCGAGACGATCTAGATCTTTGCCAGACACACAGAAGCTATGTTTGTTCGACTCATTCATTAGGAAAGCAGATCAACGGTGACGTTGATGACAGGTTCCCGTCCAAAACCGGTGCGGACGGAGTGATTGATGCGGAAGATGAGGTTGACAAGAAGAATGTGAACTCGACGATCCGAGTCCGATCGTTGCGTTGACAGCTCTTGTTGGATGTGTGGTGGTTGATCTTCGTCGGCGAGCGCACGATCCCGTGGTACGTCCCGTAATAGGCTTACGGCAAGATATGGGAAGAGCAGCAGCTGTAGCTGCCGTTGATACCTGAGCTGAGTGAAGGGCGGGGGTTTTAAAAGCGTTGGTGCAGTGGCGCTGCGACCGGTAGCTAATCAGGCAGTACTTAGACCGTAGGTTCGGCCTGGAAGCACCCACACGATGCGGCTCACCGATAGATGATTGATGGCATCTAGCAGCACGGAGCGAGATTAAGGCACAGCGAACCCGTTGCTCGTTCGGAGTCATTTTATCATCGTTTGCGGTAATGAATATTAGGTGTAAATGTCACCCGGATTGAACTACCACTTGCGAGATGGTGCGGTTTTGTTGAGTGCGTTTGTTATAGCCCGCCGGGTTACCGGTGCTTCCGATACGGTTGAGTTGCCGTCGTTTGCTCGAAAGTGTGTGGTATCATAAATCACGCGACTTGTTGAACGGTGCGAACGGATCTCATGAGTACGAGTGGCTAATAAGTCACGCTGTCAGTCGACGTGATGGAATAAAAAAAAACACATGCACGCTGTCGTTTCGTAGTAGTGCTAGTAGTAGCCCTGCAAGATCGTACCCCGAATTGTGAGGTGCATGCTGTCTGTGCAGCCTGTGCTTGTTAGCATCCGGGGGAAGGTTGCAAAAATTTATGGCAATCGTTCCGCATCGTTCTGCATGTAAGCTTCTCTGTGTAAGAAACGAGACCCGTAGAAACCGGACTGTTTCGATAGTTGAATTTTCGAGGACAGGATTTGTGTACGTTCGTAACGAAACGTAAGTTTTTCCTGTGCGTTCGCTTACCGGCGGTTGTCCGGAGCGTCTGCCGGAACGGTAAGACATATTGCAGCCAGCTACCTGATCGATGGCGTAATGTTGAAGCGACGTGAAATTTTCTCATAACTGGTTGTCCTCTGCCATATTGACGGGGAATTTCACCGGTGCAGGAAAGGTGTGCACGTGATGAAGGGAGGACGAGGTACAAGCAGCGTTTGCACGAGGCAAATGTTCGAGGATAAAGCACTTCCATGTATCATGCTGCGTTTGCATGCAGCCACATGCAACGGATGGAGGAAAAAGGGACATTCGAATTTTCAGCCCGATCGAGGACGAACAGGAACCGAACCTGAGCGATTTGGGTAAGGCGCCAGTGCGCTACATGCGATCCGGACGAACGTTCACTTCAAGTGTGTTTCTCTGCGTGCCATTAACTTCTGGACGGGTCAAGTGTGTGTATGTGTGTGTGTGTGTTTTTTTGTCTGGTTCACTTACAACTTTGCTTTTTTCCAATTCTTGGTGGTTTGTCGAAAGAACTGAGCATGAAATATCCACTACAGCATGCGAGAAAACATAACAAGACCGGTCGGTACGCAGCACACGAATGTAGATCGTCCGAGCAGCATAATTTCATGGGAACAGTCGTTGATATGACGCTATGTGTATGTAACGTGTGGTGCGTTTGTTGATTTATTTCACTCTTTCGTGCTGACCAATGCGTGCATTTGTGTGTGTTGTACAGTTTAGGTCCACCCCGTGATGGCGTATTTTACCATGATGCACATAATTATGCGTCAGTGTTATTTATTAGAAACTCGTTCGAGTTAAAATGGGACACCTTCGTTTATATACAGTCCTTTGCAATACTTATTGGGCAACTTCTGTTTGTTTTTGAGTTTTTTGTGTTTGATTTTTATCACACCATATAACTTTTTTATAATTGGGGCGGTCCGGTAACGGTCTGCACACGAACGGACCGGACCAAAACCTCAACCGGACCAATCCTCTGTACGCAGGACTGAGTATCCAGCAACGGGTAAATACAGTCACAGAAAGCCAGAAATGGCAGGCTTAGACATCTTGAGGTTGTTGTGTCGATGAAGAAAGAATAATATAACTTCAGTTATATTACCGCATCGAATGAAATGAAATTGTCCTTGTTACCACCATAGAACTTTTGTAGAAATAAATGAAATACCACTTAAAATTGCTTTAACAATCATTTAATTAAAATCAACTTTGCGTTACGATCAAATATTTTACAATAAAAACGGAAATGAGATATCTGGGTGCAACTGGGTAACCGACTAAACATATCATAACATAAACATAAACATAAAGTATCTAAGAAAGAGTTTCATCAATCGAGGTCAATTGAGTACATATTTGGGAGAAATATTTGAGATATTTGGATCAGTACTTTCATCCATAAAGTCAACATAAGCAACATAAGCAGTGCAATAATGAATGAACAGTTTTACTACAGGCTTCTGAGCGGTTTATTAACTTCCAAACGGTGGTGTGAAGATGGAAGATGGTATTGAAAAGCAATAAAATAACAATTTTAATGCGTTTCTTGTTGATAAACAGTGATAGTTTGTAACAATTTCCTTGGTTTATAACGTAACGTGGTAACGGCCTGATAATATATTTAATATTTTTTACGCAATCGATTGATAACTCTCTTCTTAAAAAAATAATAGAATTATGTGTGGTATGCTACTGGGAGGAAATGCCCGTAGTCGTTAAATTTCGGCAAACTATGTCGATCATACGGCCTTTGGCCGTCGTAATGGAAATAAATAAAAAAATATGTGTGGTATGCTTTATACATTTCTATTTATGTTATTCAAGGGATATAGATTGAACTAATGTTTTAATTTGGAAAAGTTCTGATACCAATCGTGTCCCAACAGTTCATCGTCTTCGAACACTTTTGATCTTCCTGCATGAAGGCTATGACGGAAGTGACGGAAACACTTCTGATAATCAGTTAAGCATTAGCATTAGTTGATAAGCATTAGATATCGTACGAATAGCTTAAAAAATAACATAAAGCTACTCTACCTCCCGCAAATGACGATTATTAGACATGAGACATGATCAGACATGAGACTTCCATAACTACATGATCGAATAAATAAATAGCACACTAAAAGCAAAGCGGAAAGACCTACATATTATGGAAGAAGAGTAATCATAATGCAACTAATTTTACAATATAATACTCTCTAACGGTTTGTAAAGTAGAACAAACCTATTTCACTCTACCAGAAGCATAACAAAGTAGAGCGATGTGTATAAAATCGCATATTTTAAAGGCATCTGGTGTCCGCCGATGGCACGGCTTGTTTTTCCATACCAGCAGAGCGCGATACGGAAAAATACACTAAAATCATAACTTTTCATCTTATGGTGCTAAGGAAGTGTACGGTGGGGATTTCTAAATGAATCATAGTTTCATGCTGTTGGCTATGGAAAGCAAAAAAAAAAAGAAACATAACTCAACGGAACGTGAATCAGACCCACTCTGGTCTGACCGTCAAATGTCTGTTTGTGGCTTGGACAGACAGGGCACAACAGTACGTCCAACAGACGGGCCTTATAAATTTTAATTGAACATCTCAATAATGCGTCCAAAAATGATGATGCGCTACCCATCACGGAACTCCAGCTTGCCGGATCCACCGGAACGCATCTGGACAAAGAGCACTTCAAGACGCTAGCGTATCGTCAACGGTGGGTCGGTCTGGGTTCGTCAGCTCGGTATGAAAAACATTTTTCCTCACAATAATTCCTCACCAGTTGCTTCGGCGAGCGGCACCGTGGGTGAACTACCGCATGAGCTCATCGACGGATCGGAGCGAAAAGAGGGCGTATTGCCTGGAAGCCGTTTTGCTGCCGCTACCAACACGATTGACGCGTTCAATGGTAGGGAAGCGAATTTCCAAGTGGTGTGCTAATCGGTTTTAATATTTTTTTTGGCTTCCGGCCTCAACATTAACCAATCGACCGAATGCAGCCAGAATGACGGTGCGGTGTGCATGGCAAACTGCAGCAGTTGAGCAAACAAGAGAAAAGCAGTCCGAAAATAACAATTGAGAGCACATAAATTTCCATTCCTCACCATAACTCAAAGTTGCTAAGATACAAAACTGTTCCACCACGGTCCATGGGGATCATGTATGGGTTGACCGCAATGGTGGCACTCACTAATAGCAGCAGCAGCAGCGGAAAAGTGCATTCGACAGAGGGTCACAGTCACAGAGGTGTTGCTGTTCTGTTGCTGTTGAACAGAACTGGAGTGTGACTGGTTGTGTTGTATGCATTTGAGTGCACTGTTGTCGAATAGTTCATTGTTGTTTCGCTTTTACCCTCACTCAAGCGTACGCGTTCGTTTTTAATTAACAAATAATTGTAACAAGATGGACGTTTATAACATGAAGCAGCTAGACGACGGCACTATACAACTTTACGAGGCGCATCATTTCGTAACGGAAGCGAACGAGACAGTAATTCCGTTCAGGATGGATTAAGCTGTAAGAAAAGTAAAGAAAATCCGGCTTTTGTTTTTTAGTTATATGTGAAAAAAAGCTAATTACTGTTTGCTTTTTGCTTCATTCCTGGAAAAAGGTTTGGAACTGTTTACAGGTCGTAATTAAACGGTTGTTTAAAACCGGAGGTTCAGTTGCTGCATTTGTAATGATTTGTACAAATAGATGCACTTCAATATAATTGTTTCAACTCTTTACCGCAATCATGACAAATAGGATGAATAATTAGCAATAACTTCGTTTATAGCAAGACATAAATGTAGTGTAGAAGTGATTTCGTGACGCAACGTCTTATAAAGTAGTTCCAGCTCGCTGGAATATTCTGTTGAACATAGAATGGTTCCAGCTACTTTCGTTACTCTTCCGGGGATAGTTTTGATGACAAATAGTTCACTCTTGTTAGATGACCTGTTTCTTCATCTATCAGCATTCCGATGCCATGAACGTGAAGGCGCCAGTGAGAACTTTCTCCGTGGGATTTAGGTTGCATTTGGAAGCATTCTAAGCCTCACGAAGTCGGAAGTTTTCCCTAAGATCTCTTGACAAGTTGTGACGCTGATGACTGTCATGCAAGCCCATCCATCCTACATCCAACGCTTGGTGATCAGCGTTGGCCTGCGAGACCGGGCCCAATAAATAAAAGGTTTCGATTAACAAGATTTCGAAGCGATTGGTATCTTCTTTCCCTCTGGTCGGTGCTGTGAAATTAAGGGAATGATCGGCGCCGCACTATCTCACTGCTGGCGACAACGATAATCTTCCAAATGTTCTCCCCGTCGGCAAAGCACAAAGCAACGAAAGACATGTCACCAAAAAACAAAACCCAAAAAAACGAAGGGTTACCGTGTGAGGGCACTTTCTTTCGAACGTTATTCTTGGGAGAGAAATGTTCTTTTCTTCGCTTTGCGCTGATGCTGTGCTGTGCGTTGCCTTGGTTTAAGTTGGTATTTAAAAAGCGAAATGTACAACAAAAATCCACAACGCATAAAACGCTTACATCCGGCGCACCCTTGATCACTGGTGTAGCATCATGATCCGTTTGTTGGGAGAGAGCTGAAAGGAAACATTAGAGCAGTATTAAAATGTTTGGAGAAAACTTTTCCACTTTTTCCCTCCGCAGTACTTCGACGCACTGCTCAATGCCTGGGAAATGGATGGACTGGAGCAAACAGGCAAAGTTTCCAGGCATGCATGCGTTACAAGTCTATCCGGGGAAGTAAAGCAAACCTGGCGTTTCACAGCGAAACTGTTCGATCAATCATGGTCCGTTCGACGGCGATCCGAAGGCGGCAAATGTTGAATGGAGTGTTTGGTCACCCAACTAGGAATTGATATATTCGGCAGTTTTACGATCGTCGGCAAGCTTTTTGGTCTCACTTAAGTCGCGATCCGGTGGAGAGAATGTTTGTCAAAGTGGATGGTTCGATTTTCTTTCTGTCTCGCTATCTGCATCTGATCAATCTTGAAGGAGCAAGATTTCCTGGAGCTCCCACTTCCCACTGCCCAGTTGTACTATCGATCGTTGAATGCAGAGGGAATGGTAAACGAAACGATGGGGATTCTCATTGATTCGGTGGTGACGCCTCTGGAGTCAATCGTTCCGGGGTCGATTAAGCACATTTAGGGAGAGAAAGATGTGCCGGAATGAATTGAACAAACGCTTCTCGTAAATGGGTCTCGTTCACGCGAGACGCCATTCCGTACGGTCGGCTGCTCAGCTGGGAGGAAAACAAACATTAAGGAAATTAATTGCAGTGATTTAATTTATATAGATATTTCTTCCGCCGCCGAAGCAACGACGATCCGTGGACGATTTTCGTTCGGTTCCAGTTTGCTACGAATCCTGTCCGCTTCGAAATCATCAGGTATCGTTTTTTTTTTTTGGAGCGCGTCCGCCTGCCGTCTCTTCTGTCCGAACCAATCCAACCAATCGTTCCGGAGGCTTGCGTAATGGATTCCGATTGTGCGATCGCGTCATCCAGGCGCGATCCGAGCCTCCATGATCGCACAATCGGGCAAGAAATATTTGGTAACATTTTTCAAATTTGTCGGCACGTTTGCCTGTCCCTGAAAGCTTAATATTTCTTGGCGTGATCGCCAAGCCGTTCTTGTGGTCAGGCCGCTCCTCTGCCACCCGTCGTTGGAAGTCTTTTGCTTTGTTTTCGTTTTAGTTTTGGCATTTCCGATTAAACTATTCTTTAGGGTATTTGTATCTGTTCCTGTCATTTGCTCTATTTGTCACAGTGCTCCGTACGGCTGAGGTTTTGTTTGCTGTGTCGAGGAATCTTTTTCAAAAAATTATACATCCGGAGTCTATGTGGTGGTCCTGTATGGGCTTCCAAGTATGATCAATAGAATAAGAATCGTACCGTTTGGGTAGGGCCCTATGAAAACAACTATACAGGCAATAGAAATGTTTTCTTAAATGTTATACCAAAGTATAACTGCTTAAGTAAAAACATAGTACAGAGATTTTTGAAAGCTTAAGCGAAAGACATAGGCGCGTAAAGTTAATCTGCCGCGGGTGAAACGGAAATGAAATGAAAATAAGAAATGCCAGTACCGCCGCAAAGCAAATCACAAGACAAAAGTTCAGCGACAGAGGAACAAAAACAGAGAGGAGTAAAAAAAAAAAACACAAACAGAAAGGATGCCGACACTTACAAACGACCACGACGACGACCAGCGGACGCCATGCCCATACGCCATGTGACCATATAAAACATACAATTTCCATTAAAATCAATAAATGATCGAGTGCTAAATTATCATATAATATGCATTTTGTCGTTTCCGTGCCCGCGCCCTCGACCGCCGCGAGAGCAATTTTGCATTGTCCAGCGAAGAAAATCGCTGCCTTTTGAAACAGTGTGATGCGTTTGCCTTTTTTGCTGTTGTTTTGCTTTGCCTCTAGTACACACCCGAACGGTTGAACGGCGCGTCCACATTTTGTTCTGGCTTGATTGCGGTCGGCGCGTTGATGTCGATAACTTTCGCCACAGTGATCAATCTCGTGGAAGCACTTTTACGTGCATGGGCCTGCGGTCCGGGGTCCATCAAGATCACAGTTCGCGGTGGTGGCGTTGATCGTTGTCGCTGGCGATCGTCCCCGAAGTCACCGTCACTGAAGCAGCGATCGATTCTTAACGAGGCGGATGGGCTTTCGTTGCCTGTTCGGCTGTTGATGTCCTTTGTTGGTGAGTGTGTACTTTTATGATTTGCGGCGTAGCGGCAGGATGTAGCGCCTGCTAGCATTGGGAGACGGAAAAGGTGACGAAAGGTTTTCCCCCTTTTTTTGTCCGATCACTCGAACACCGTTCCGGGTTTCGTAAAATCTTAAGAGTCAACTGGTCGTCGTAAAAGCCCTGGTCTTAAGTACGCCATAATATACGGTTATGGTGATCGTAAAAATGTCTCATTTGCAAATGAGTCAATGAGTGAACGATGGAATAATGGAGGGCAGGGGGTAGGGCTTGGTGCGAGCTAAAGGGATGCTAACGGCACGGGGCGATTTTGTTCAACGTGTATCGGCGTGCTCACAGCGACCAAACCGCGGTGCCGAAATGTGAGATCGGGCGGCGAGGCAGCGTTGACACTAACGGGAATCAGCATAGTGAATTAATTAATCACAACACCGAACTGCTGAATGCCGATTGAGCACCATTGGAAATTGCGGTGGTCAAACAGGACGGGTGTAAATATTTGTCATTTCACTCTTCAAGAATAGCTTCTCTCTGAAGGAGTTTTCGATGTTGGATTGGTGTCGGAGAATATTGAATGATTTCAAGATTTCAAAAGAAATGATGACCAACGATGCTTACAACCCTGTACCACTATCCCACTGACTGAATGTAGGCAGGCTGGTTGGCATATCTGAGATGCTTCGGGTTTAGCCGCAAACTTAAAACAAAACAAACTCACAACAAAAGAAGGAAACCGACACCTTGTTAGAGCCCTCTCCACCAAGCCGTAAAGAATGTTGCTTTAGTCTTCCTTCATCGGTGTATGTGTTGTGTTGTTGTTTAGTTTTGCGCTAGTAGCATCAGTAGTGCATGCAAACTATGTCCGATCGAACTTTGGTTTTGGTTTTGTTTTGTTCCAGTGCGAACGCGTCTTATCGCGTATGATTTGATCGCGTTTTGCAGGCTCACGTGGTGCTTCAGAGACACTGCAAGATTGATCCTTGCCCAGCGAACAATCGCCGTAATCGTAATCCGTTGATGGACATATTTATGCTAGCGCGTGGTCACGAAAGGCCTATGTCGCATTCGGTAGACATATTGGCTCTGGTTGGTTTGCTCTACCGTCGTGTTCAACGCTCCACACACCGGGCGAATGTATCGAATTTGCATAAGGAATTGGCTGCGTTCGCTGAATCAATTAGGGAGTTTCATTTCGGGGGTTTTCACTCCGCCGGGCCTTCCCGTACGGTGGACGGTTCGAGTGTGGTTTGGGAGAGTGATTTAAGATGATTTAATTACTGCTTCGGTGTCGGGTTGGACTAATGGATGCCGACGCCCGGGGCCATCATGGGGTGCGAGCAAGAGGACCGGTAAGTGCGTGTCGAAAAAGCGGCATACATAATTTCGGAACGGAAGCCCGAACGAAATCGAAATCGTGCGAGGTCACAGCGAATGCCTCCCAGTGTGCGTTTCGATTTCTTGGTGACAGGGATGCGCTTCTGGTGAAGGTTAGCTCCGCTGGCCACTATCGTCAAGGCGTTCAGCGCCGTTTTATCGAACATCAAAACCCATCCTTGCCGAAAGACAAATGGGCGGTCAGATCGATCGTCGGCGAGCTGGGTGAGTTTGTTTGGCGTTACAGATTTGGCCAGCAAGTAGTGACAGGTGATCGATTGAGACTACATTCGGTGTGGTTCGCCTATATGGGGATGGAGTATTTTTTGTCCGGTCCGCTGAGGAAACCGATTAGCTGTATGGGTTAAGCAATCCCGACCAGATAGCCTTGGCAGAAGACGCTCGAAATAATTTTCCATCCACCAATACAACAACGCACGGTCGCTTTCCAATCGGTGTTCTGCAAGAGTGACCGATTGGCCAAGCATTGTTTGGACCGCTGTTTGGCAATGTCCAACTGGAACAAGCTGATGGTTGGGTGCGGTGAAAGCTGTGGGTTGAAATTTAAGATGCTCAAGGTAGAATTATTTTAAATAATTTTCAAACACTATCCGCATTCTTCAATAGACAGGGCAGCCGTTTTTAAATGATAGTTACAATTATAACGACAAAGTCAATGCAGTGTGGTTAATATTGAAATAGTTGCATAGTACGAAGAGGGAGTTATAAAATGGTAAGTTTACCAATAATGGGGCAGATCACACTATAAGTTAGAAAGCTTAAGCTTTTAGCCTGTATCTGTCCAATAATCCAGGTACCGGGCTGTATCATTCAGTACAGATTCGTAAAGGACATTGCATTTTCACATGAATAATGACACAAGGGATCATATGCGCGGAATTACAATTTGAGAAAAATCGATTAAAGTTCATAAATTTAGCTTTTAATTCAATTCATTTGAAACAATACATAAGTCTGATGATTAAAACAATTCTTTTTCAGTTGTTTTCGTTATAAAAAATGTGTTTGCATTTTTCGCACACGGCAAACATGGTCTAACATGGCTCAGACCAGCTAGCATAATTCTTTGTTATGGTATTTGTCGAGCTTGGAATAGCTGCTTTCATTAGGAAATCAATTTAATCCCTGTTTCCTAGGTTTAACTTGGCTTGTTATTTGTATGGCAAGCTGTAAGCGGATAAGTCTGGAAACGTCAAAACGCATACAAAAAAGAAACTGGCTTAGAGTATGATTCCGGCCAGTGGTGGAAATTGAAAGTTCTAAGACCGAAGACTGTTTGAAGTATGTTACAGGTGCTTAATTTAAACATATTATGATATTACCATAAATTATGATCGAAAATAGGATTTTATCATAAAAATGATATCCACCATGGTTTCTTCAGAAATTAATAAAAAGCACTATTTCATGTTGATCTGTTGTACCTATAATGTTAGTATGCTGTTAGCGTGGTAACATGTACCTAGAGAGGTACTATATGTTGTTTATCACATAATCATAAACACTTTTCCTTAGCAATGAGATAATAAATCAGCTTCGTTTCCGTAAGACTTGTGTTCAATTATTTCCTAGCTTTAGAGATCAATTTGTCGCTCAGGTGGCAAGGAACTGTAGACTTCTGATTCCCGTAATCCTTTGCCCATTCAAGAGGTTTGTTTTGTTTTGTTTTAGTCCAAAGTGCCCACAGGGCCAACATCAATAAAAAGTGATGAAACTACACTCAAATACCGTGAAATTAGTTAATATATTATTGTCAGCACACTTGCAAAGATTTCACACATTTTTAATGATTTCATGAAATCTTAACAATGCCAGCAGAATATTGCAACACATTGGTAGAGTTAGATGTTGGTTAATGCCTGGATAAATTTCACAACGTTACGCAATACGTGCTTTCATAAATGACCACCGCTCCTAAGTCCAAATGAAGGACATCATAGTATATGTACATAGGTGCATACGAAGGATGAGAGAAGGATCCATCCTCATAGCTAGAAGATGTTTTGGTGTTATAATTACAGATAATAAGAATAGTTTATAAGTTATATTGCCCGGCCGTTCTATCGTTAATAAAAAAAATGCAATATGTGATTCGTTTCCTTCCTACAAATTAGCTCACTAAACGATATATAATGCATGCCTTACATACTTATAAAAGGCCCCAAATGTAACTACAATTAGTTTTAATTGTAAGCAATAATTTTAAATTACAGTTACTAATGAGTTTTATGCTACCTTTGCACCACAAATCCTTGTATACCATGCATGCGAGGAGATCATTTTAAGTTCGTAGTGGGTCCATCCAGAATACCGTTTTGTTATTTGGCAAAATGTCAAAGAAGTCCATTTCGGTTACACATTCAATCTAATTGTTAAAAGGAACTGCCGTTGGATGGTAGACATTTATGGATGATCGTAAAAGTAACGATCTTGATCAGTATGCCATTTGTACGTTGCAAGAGTTTGGAGCTTAAGATTGGCCAAACCGCACAATGTGGCGGATTTAAATATTAAATGCTACTGCTCTTGCCTGTTTGTGAGTATATTTCTTCATTCAGATGCCTACTATACGCGGTGTATAGTTGATTTCTCTGAATTTAACATGAAAGAAACCGACACAGATACATCTGGCACGTATTTATCCAG
Organism: Anopheles marshallii; assembly: GCF_943734725.1. Lineage (NCBI taxonomy): Eukaryota > Metazoa > Arthropoda > Insecta > Diptera > Culicidae > Anopheles > Anopheles marshallii. The sequence continues at coordinate 46,660,973 of NC_071326.1, read as the reverse complement.
TGCGCCAATGGACATGGTCGTAAAAATCTTGTTCGTACGCTTCCGGTATGTGTATCGGAGCGCCCAAAAGATGGCCGTTCTAAGCACGGAGGGAATTCGAATTATTCATAGCTGTGGCGCTTTTTCATTTGTTTTTTCGGGTATAAAAAGCGTTGATAAAGAAATGGAAACAGATCCAAAGCAACCGAACCGCGACCCCCGGAATTGGGCATCTAATTTGATACCTTCTCACCAGCCAGCCTCGTTCCTTTCCCCCGAAATGCTGTGGGCACTTTAACAGTGCTTTTCGGTGAAGATTCATGTCTTGGAAATTAGAAATTCCAAATCACCCGAACTAGAGTAGCCGACTGGTCCGGTGTCGCTGCCCGTTCCAGTTCGCGTTCAGCCTAACTGGTCAATCAGTCTAAGGGGTACGATGTGACGGGTTAGTATTTATACATTTTCTAGGAATTTCCCTGGACTCATGTTTGCTGGAATTGCGGCTGAATGCAGCCACCCGGTAGCTGTGGGGCAATGAATGAAGATCTCCTGAGCCGGCCCAGTGTTCCCGGAATCACACATTAACGGGTTTGATTGCGTAGATTGGTGTATCAGATAAGTTAATTGCGCTTTTCGGCTCGTAAAAATTAAGAAATCACTTCGCCAACTGCAGACCGCGTGAAGCTTTCGAAAAGACAGGCAACAGGAAGGTGGAAGGTTGTTATAACGAGTGATAAGAATTTTTAGCTGGACGCAATCATTCAGCCGAGATGGATTGGAGAAAATGGTGTGGAAAACTTGTGGCCGCCAAGGGGGGCATGGAAAACCTACGGCATGAAGTGGAAAAATGGCCGCTCAATAAAACCGTACGCCAGCTATGTGATGCAGCCTAATTCTAATTCTACGCACTCGAAGCTTCTTGTTTGAGGGCTTGTTTCGCTCCGTTTTACGACTCTATATCCAATGAGCGTATGCCGCATGTGAAGAGTTTCTGTGCGGGTGTTTTTTTTCTGGGTTTGCTGCTTCGCTTTACGCTCCTACAAAGCAGCTCGTTTGCACGTATTTGAGTAAGTAGAAAAAAAAAGATGAGGGTTATAAAGTTTAGTCTATTCCAAGTCGTAAAACTGTTCCTTTCGTTGGTGGTGTTATCGGTAAAGTTTTACGACTCGCTGATAGCTAGCGTTAGCGAACCAGTTTGGTAGAGGTAGAAGCGTATTTGCTAGAGTGAGGTTGTGTTTTTGAGTTTTATTCAGTTTGAAGTAGTTTGCTGCTAAGTTTTAGTTGAATGTTTGAGGCAACCCAGGATGGTTGAGAGATGGATCATAAAATTATGAATACATTTATCGTTCTCAGGACATGGTAAATGCAGCAAGTAAATCAAAAAACTATAAAATTTAAGAATATCTTTGATGTATCGGTGGGACTAGACGGGAGCCTGCCAAACCGAGGGGAATTACGGTGGGAGTTGAAAGCACTGTTTTTTTTACGAGAAACGAAAAGAAATGGTTGATAACGCTTCTAATGGTACGTAGTGGTGTGGTAATGTTTAAATAGAGCTTATTTTTTAATGCGATATGCATAAGTAGTATAGGCATTTCCTTTTTTGGGGCTTACTCGGTTAACGAATGGAATAATCAATTACCAGAATGTGTTACACATCGTTTGATGCTGTATTTGAGGAAATTTGTCAGATTTGGGGTTTTTAACAATCAGAAAGCTTCGAAGAGCACCCACTCCTGACTTTAGTTACAAATGCACCATATTCAGTATACAAATGTTTCATTTTTGAAATTTAAGATGTCTTAGGTAAACACTTATTTTATGTTTTTATGACGAATACCATTAAATTAAATCTGTTCAGTTATCTGTATCAAGATGTAGAAAATGTGCGCATTGAAATTTTGGAAGTAGATAAATACCAATAAATTATATAAAAAATTATGCAGTTAGTGGATATTAAGTTCTGTGAGCGTAATTTTTTGCCAAATATTGGCAATCCTCTTATTATTCAAATACATTTCTTTCAGAATACCATACCTATGTCAAATAATTATTTCTTTGTTCTTAAAACCAAAAAGTCTTTATCGTTAAAAAGTATATTAAAAATAAAGAAGACAGCATGTGTAGCTAGTAAAAATGCGCTATCAAAGAAAACGTCGATGGTATATTATTAAATATTGAACGTACAAAGGCCGTATACATCAGTTTTGGACTGCTTTTCGTTTGGTCACTTAAAGCGCAAAAAAATATATAGGAAACAAACAGCAAAAGGCCTCTTCCCACAAAGGGGGATCATAATTTTTAAGGATTATAATTTATGTTTGCAACCGTGCATAATAAATTACTTATTTCCGTGCTCCAAACAGAGCCACTTGGAACTGCAAAATTGCGCGTCCCCAGCCTTCTACGATCGTGGTGCGTGCGGAAAGCGATCAGTTTAGCCCGGGTGGATAAAATAAGAGGCATTAAAACGATTCCTGCAAGTGGAAGTCAAAGAATTCTGGAAGGATGCAACAGGAATCGCAAATAAAAAAGACAAAACCGTCTAAAAACACGAAACACCGTCTGGGAACCGTGAGTTTGGCCTTTCTTCACCACCATTGGCTGGTTTGAATTCGTGCTGGCCTTTTCGAACGATCGATCTCCTGCTAGTGGCAGGATTGTGTTAAGTGGCTTTCCCGCACAGCAGGCAGGGTGACAGGGATCTACGGAATCTTCATCTTTCATCGCATTTATTGTCGATTCTCCGTCGTTCACAGCGCGCCGCGTTGGTTAGATTCCGCGGTTCCGGACCGAACGCAACGAAACGCGGCACAAGATGAACGAGAATAAATGCGTCCGGCTGGTTTAATCCCTATGGTGGGCTTTGTCTTTCACTTGGACGCAGGTGGAATGGAAGATCGGATCGGTTGCTTTTTTGTGTTTCATATTCTGGACGCGGTGGTTCGTATTCCAGAGGTGGTCGCGATCGGTGGCGATTCCGGCGATGATGAAACTTGAGCCGAACCGTTCTTATTGGTGGAAAGCCGCAAATGCTTTTATGCTTGTGGTTATGTTGCCCTCCCGTGGACGGCTAATCGCACTAGCGAATGGGCTTTCGACGGACATAGAAAAAAAGCAACAGTAACTCCGTTTGAAATTGTTTGGAAAAATGAAACAAAACCACGTACCAGTACCGGAACCGAGATCGGAAAAGCGATCATTGGACAGTCGCCAGGAAGGACAGTGCCGACGACAGCCATGCGGTCAAATTGTTCATTGAAAAAGAACTACCCGGAGTATATGGAACTACGTCCACCAACCGATCCGACGATCCGACCAATTGAACAACTTCTTAAGAGCTTACCAGGCCACCTTGCGGGACAGGACAGGGTGGCACACCGCGTGGCGCCTCGCAGTTCGATAAGAACCTTAATGGAAAGAATCTGTTTTATGTTTGGGAACGCCGCAAGACACGTTTGGTGTTTTTTTTTGTGTGCGTGTTTTGGCCTGCACCGGCGATCAACCACCCAGGCATCGCTTTGCATCGTGCGCCAAACACTTATCGGATGCGATTGTCAGCCCCGAGCGCGAGCGACTTTTCGATGGCCATTGGGGTAAAGGGATGCAATGAAATATATGCTCCTTAACGCGCATGGGTTAGTGCATTTTGGGTCCGATCTCGATGCAAGGGCTGCACGAATCGTGTTGGAAAACGAATCGTGAATAAGGGGAAAGATGGAAGGGCATGGTGCTTAAGAGAAATGGAATGTTCCTTCCTTTTCTTAAGGCAAATAAAGTCAATTCTTTGCGTAGACACATTAGCCAAACGGTTGTTTCAGTTGAGGTTTTCAAAGGCCATTTTCTCATATTAACTTAATACAATATACATACTAGCATTCCATTTCCATCTGGCTAACTTGTAAAACTATCAAATGTAGTTAATATCATCTGTAGTCATGTGGATGATGAATGTTGAAGTTATATCTTAGCAGTGCGTGAGTTAATGTGAATATGTGTGGAACATTTTCATTAATCGTTTGCGAATTAACTCGCTTCTGAATTATAGAGCCCATGAATGAGTTAAACAAGATTTGGAGATTTAGCATGGGAGTTAACTCTGAGGCGGCTAACGATTCACTTTTCGCACCATTCACTTATTAAAAATCTTTAAAGAGGAAGAGAACAAGAGTTAAAGTGTTGGCTAATTTTCATAGTTCACTTACAAACCTTTCATTCTTTTAATACGCAAAGGATTTCAAAATTTTAATTAAAAAAAATGAATTAACACAACAAATTAAAACAAAGAAATATATTTCTATTACGCTAAGAACTGCATGAAATCGCAGATATTGTTCCCGTGCCTTCTTTAACCGCCGGTGGCAAAGATTACCAGTGGAATAGGGCCCCACGTTGGCTGGGTGCCAAAAACACATGTCATCTGTCAAGCACTACCAGCAAAACGATAGCACAATCTGGCGACTGAACGAACGATAGCGAGATATTTATCGCACCTGATAACGATCTCGTAGCAGATCACGTTTCCTCTCCTCGTCACGTGAATCGTTACGGGGGTCCGATGTTACCGGTCTACGGTGAACAGTGCGATGATAGAAAATGACACACAGAGACAGCTTCGGTGAGCTTTCGGGAGCACGCTTAAAGAGCTACGCGATTGGGATGAAGATGAAGCTGGAATATGATAGCTTTAAGCGTATAATAACGTAGGTGCTGCGTAGTAAAATTTAACTGCTTCAGCTAGCGGCATAGTAATGCTTTATGGTGCAGTGGAGTGTGTGATCGTGAGCAAGGGCTTGCCAAAGAACGACTGCACAGTCGGTTGAACTTGATCGCACGGGTTATCAGGGTGTATAGAACAAGTTCCAAGGAAACTTTGCAGCTGTCCCCCCGGTACGATAAGACGAAAAACATTTTGCCTGAATTGTAATTGAAAAAAAAACCTGAAAAAAACGCCCTCATACGTAAAAGTTTCCGGTATTGCGGTAAGTTGCCAGGAAGCCTAGGAAGGAAGAACATTTGTCCACCGTCTAGAACCCGCAGATACGGTATGGTGAATAGTGAAGAGGACAAGGAAGGTGCGCAAATTGTACTCCGCCGAACAATACTGGCCTCCGGTTCACGATGGTTGATTTACCTGGCCGGATCGAATAAACCGTGTTCCGGGCCCATGTTCACCCATCCGTACAGAGTACCGTGCGCATCGGGGTTGATGTGCTGGCACTGCATGTCTGCCGCGGCTTATCATAATGGTGTGCTGGTAATATGCCACTCCAGAACCGGGGGCGGAAGTTATGTATTAAAAAAAAAAGAATAACGCTGAAAACCGAACTTCGAGTCAGTACCCCTTTCGTATAGCTCCTTGCAGTTGGGGCACTGTCTGCCCCTTATCAAAGATATGCTGGTACGACGCTAGTTGATCATTTCTCGCTCGGTTCATTATGGGTTCTGTTTATGCGCCAGAGGCCGTATTGTTTTACGTCTGGTTTTCGTCATCCACCATCGTGCGCAGTGGTGCTTTGTTGATGTTGTCAACCAAAGAAAAAAACCCCTGGCATAGCCATTGAGCGATAACGACTCCACTGGGACTATTCGGCGTAAGGGCACAGCGAATGCCAACATGCGGCCAACGTGTGGCTCAGGAGAAACACACGTTCCAGCACGCTTCCAGCAAAACGATTCTGGAACGATAGCGTGATGGAAAGAAAGTACCAACTGCTATCGGTACCACATTCAGTGTCCAAACCGATGGTGAAGTTAGTCAGTTGCGCGGGTGCGATAAGAGATGTGCAAATTGTTGCGTGCAGTGTTTCGCTGAACGTGTAGTGGCGTTTGTCCCGTGCTCCGGACGTCCATTTGCTGTTGGTGTATAGCTTTTTTTTGTTGTTGACAGGACGATCGATACGCACTAGGGTGACAAAAACGAAGGCTTTAAGCTGCACAGTGTTCGGGTGGATTGCAAGTTAATCGGATCCGATACAATGTGATCGAGGAAGTGAACTGTGATCTTTCGGTGGCGTAAATTCTGGACGGTGAAAATGGACATTTGGCGTCGCTAATCTTAATTCCAATTTATGGGTCTTTGATGAGCGATTCGGATGCTTTCTGAAGTATACGCAGTTGGGGAATGGTGAATAGTTTGCTGTTCTACGCGCAAATAAACTGCGGCCGGGTGTCTTCCTCATGGTTCAACATTTTATTCGCCGAGTAAAAATTAAGGTTGTTTCCAAAATTGAGATTGCGTCTTTATATATGTGCAAAAGTGTATACATAATATGGATAAAGTGTGATTGTACAGTTAAACTGCATCATTATTTGACGTAAGCTGTTATTGGGGTAGATCACGGGATAAGCCAGTTTTTTGTATGCGTTTTGACGTTTCCAGGCTTATAAGCTTACAGCTTCCCATACAAACTGCCAAGCCAGATAAGCCTGGGAATCGATGGTTAGATTGTTTTGCTTATGAAAGTGCTCGACAGCTGCTCGACAAATATCAAAACAAAGCATTTTTCTAGCAGGTTTAAACTAGGTTAGGCCATATTTCCCATAGGCTTAGGATGTTAAAAAAGGAAAAAAAATACATAAATACGCATTATTAATAAGTTTTTTTTTTTTTTAATTTCTGGTGTTCTGGTGTTTAACAATTATTATTTTTATAAAAAAATCAGTTAAAAAAAAATTATCAAAAAAGGTAAATTATTATTTCAATTTACTTGCAGTTTTCCAGTTCACAGTTTACAAAGTCTAAACATCACTTAAATATTGCCTTGAAAATAACACGAAACATAAATTATGCTTTAAAACTGAACCGAAGTTTGCGTCCTCCGATTATTTCTCTCGATTATAATAGCATACAGAATATGAACATACCGTTTGTTGTTGCGTTGTGATGCGCAAGCTCATTTAATTTAGCTCACCCTCGTAGCTTCTATCCTTTTAAAAAATATGGTGATGTATTACTTTCTACTTCATGGAACTGTTTCGTGCATTTATACATTTTTACTGTTTGATGTCAAACTTCAACAACACGGAACCCAAACTAAGCGATCTAGAGTAACTAACATTTTGTAGTCCTTTACTTTAATTAAACCCGTTGCGGTTTACCGTTGTACATGGAATTTTATATAAAAGACCCTGGCATTCTGTTAGATTCGAGATTCACCGACTGCTTTAAAATTAAGCATGTGCTGTTAAGAATAAACAGAGATCTTAATTACCTGCACCATTTGGATTGTCAGTTTTGGATAATGGGATGCTTGAGAGTGCTATACAATTTCTTTGGCTGAAGTATGCTTCTTTGATTGGTGTCCTTCCTTAATACAGCTATAGCACGAGGGGAATGATTCGACGAAGTTTTCACACGACAGCGCAAGGTGTATGGAAATACATGTTCAACAAAACCTCAGTACTCTAAGCGTTGCCAGTTAGTTCGTTATAGCTCTTCTCTTCAAAGCCATGAACGTCCGTTCCTTATACTTCTCGATCTCTGGCTTACTCATGGTACAGCAATCATCGCTCGTAATGAGAACGTCATAACCATACTGACGGGAAGCCAGCAAATAATTCGTCCAGCTCTCATCAATCTATCAGCATTATAGGCTGCTTCGATGGTCAATCACTGTTTAAAAAAGTTTTTTTAGTGCCGCACCATGACCGTCACGATCTGGATTATATTCTTCGAGTCCGGCCGTATCAGTGTCTTCCACTTGCCATGTTCTTCATCGTTGATACAGTAAAATGCTTCGGATATATTCGCAACGTTGTTCTAAGGATCATGCTTCAAACTCGAACGTTTGTCAGTTAACACACTGAACACTCGAAAATGCGACATGCATGTGATTTCTCCTTTTATTTATACACCAGATTTAGCTACATACGGATCGCATACCAACTACAACGCCTACTTTGAACACAACTTACACAACACAACAAAACTGTGATGTTTCTTTAATCACAGTATTCAAACGAATGAGAACGAAAGCGCGAATGAGATATAATCCTTTGATTTTTTTAACATGTGGCGTGACGGGTGACGGGTTAGTTGTCAGCATCGGATTGAATTCTTGAGTTCTTCGCTCGACTCAACAATTGATAATTTTTTAAGTTGAATGTTTTTTTTAATGTTGAAATAAAGGAATTTCATCCTTTATAAATTACATAAAATTGTTTTTGACTCACGATACTTGAGGAAATTTCTTAGCTTGTATTTACGTATTCCCATAAGTATGAGTATAAAAAACGGTTTGAACATGCTTGAACCAATCTTTTGAAAGACATGTAAATACCGAGTAGGATTAATAAGCTCATAAAGGTTTTGAACCGGCTTTTCTTGTTGAGACGGCTCAATTGACTGATATATAAATAAGGTTAATTATTATAAGTATCTATGTATATAAAAAATGTAGATACAATTTTAAACTAAAATAAAAAATAAATATCCTGAAAATCTCGGTACAGAATACCTAATGTCATTCTTTATGCCAAAAATCTATGTCCGTATGTGATTGATGCAACCCGTTACCGATTCGCCGCTCGAAATCTGCTCGATTATTTGACACATACCGGCTTAAGCTTAAGCTTTCTAACTTTTGGGATGATCTACCTCATTGTTTGTGTGTATTATGTATTAAAACATCTTTACATTACCTATCATGACTTATGCCTTTCATATAGCCATGTTCCAAACCTCCAGGACCACTGGGGTTTTTCTACGTTTGGGAAATAGGTTGTAAAAATTATAATGTTAAAAACTCCTCCAGTAGAGGAACTAATATAAATTATCCTAAAACGTCTCTTATCACTACTGCAAAATCACCAAAAATGTTTGAAAAAAAAAACATATTTGGTGATTTGGTTAAAAGAACTCTCAAAATAACATTGTTGCAGTATATAATTTTCTAAACACATACTCTAAAGATTTTGATAGTTTTATAATCTAAATGTATAGAATGATTGCAAGTCGACCACTAAGTGTGTTTTTTTAATTTACTTTTCTGGAAAAAAGGATTTTTCATTTTTTTGTTCCGAGTATAACAAATGAAAGATGAATATCTGCAATTTACTCGGTACGTTGTTTTGCGAAGAGGTTTCTAAGCACTGTAGCAATATTTGACTTAAATTGTTGCAATATCTTCGATATCCGTATGTCACAGTGATAGTCACTTGTGACTTCATACACTCTCTCAAGACAGCAGTTTGTCAGACACTCTTTGCATCATCTTGTCGTTCGTGAGTTTTTTTATAATTAGAGATTTCGAACTGCTGTTTGATGCTTCCACCACGTATAGTTCATTTTTATCCACAGTTTAGACATTCGTAAAGGAATGTGCTTCATTTGTCAAACCGTGGCATAGTTGCTGTTTGCAGGGCAAGGCCTCCCACGATGCAGGTGCCGCCCGTGTCGATGAGGCTAACCCTTGTTTCGTTCATTTGGAGGAAAAGGTCGTGAAAATAGTTCACATTCCAGGGCACACCAGCAAATCTGTCATCGCTATCATTGGAACACATTTTTCCACTGTCGTTGGTGCATGGGTCGTGAAGAAAATTCGTGCCCACTGTACTGCCTGCACTGTGATCACTAAACTAATCTATTTTCCCTTCCCGTCGTCCACTTCTGATCGCTTTCTCCTTCTTTGTATCTTTCGGTTCTACAGAGTGTTACATCGACGACGACGGTGTAGTTCCGGCTAGGATCATGTTTCACACGTCTGCCGCATACTCGGACATGACGGCAGCTGTGGTTGCAACTGGGAACACTGGCTCGTACCATCAGTCGGCAGCGGCAGCCGCGGCAGCAGCCGCCAACGCACCCGTGTATGTGCCCTCGAGTCGCGCCTTGCCCCACTCCCAGTACGGGGCACATTCGGCCAACTTTTCCACACAAAATGGCTGGCCGGCGGATGGATTTGGTAAGTGAGACATGTTCATGACCGTTACCGGCGCAACCCCGTTCGACCAGTTTGTGCTGCAGTTCGCCACGATCCGCCATTTGCAAATTTGTCTGATTTTCTTACCCGGTTTTTTCTTTCTCGTTGGTGGGGTCGAAACACGGACAGGCACGACGCACACGCAGCTTCCACCCCAGTTCTATGCGCAGAACGTGATGATGGGTTCCTGGCGCGCCTACGATCCGACCGGCTTTCAGCGCACCTCACCATATGGTAATTTGAAAAAGGTAATAGCCACTAGCGAATAAATCATACTAAAACACACTTTTCTCTTTCCCTCCCGGTTTTTCGCCGTTTTCTTCCCTTCGTGGACTTTTTGCGAAATCGTGGCGATGGCTCCACATTCACGTTCTAAACAAACGAACAATTCTCTCGCTCTGGCGTTCTCTTTCCCTCTCTCTTTCTCTCTTTCTCGCTCGCGCTTTTCAAATACGCGGAAATCGTATGTCCTTACGTACGGTAAATGATTCGCGAAACTGTATTCAAACCCATTCAAATCCTACCCCTTGTGCGCCTTTTGCGTATTGCGATTGTCCGGGAAACGAAAAATCTCGAAAACGAATCGAAATCACACGCAATCAACACGCAGACAGCGCAATGGATTTCCAATTCGGCGAGGGAAGAGAATGTGTGAATTGTGGGGCCATTTCAACACCGCTCTGGCGTCGGGACGGCACCGGCCACTATCTCTGCAATGCATGCGGGCTCTATCACAAGATGAACGGTATGAACCGTCCGTTGATAAAGCCCAGCAAGAGACTGGTGAGTGTGAGTATCCAATTTCTTACCCATGTTTCTGTCATTGTTAATTTGTATGTTATAACGTTTAGCATCTAGTGGCCTAGTGGGTATCTCAGAAGGGAAGAAAAGGTTAGGAAATAGGGCAGAAAAGGGAGGAAAGTAAAAAAAAACAGGAGCAATTTAAATTGGGTGTGTAAATGCATCGTAAATTATGTAAAAAGGGACCGATTTAAATAATATCGGGTCAATGGAAATAGAAAATGGATGGTGAAAAATTCAAACTAAGCTGAACTATATCATCCGAGCGCCCAATGTGCTATGAGTTGATATAACTCTTTTTTAAATTTTTCGTTCATTTAAAATGTGCATCATATTAATAGATATTTGTATTTAAATATAGGATGAGATTGAATAATTTAATGAAATAATTGAAAAACAGAAAATGGGAATTTTTCTCGCTATTCGACCATAGTGCCGTTTGTCGGAAAGGGTAAATTGTCGGAATGGGTCGTGTCTTTGCTAGACGTGCGCTGCCCTCTAGCGGTGGTGTCATACGTTATGCGTTAGAGCATGATAGGAATTTTTCCTTGAGGTATTAATACTAAGAAATTTTTGAACAGGATTTTGTTATTGTTTATTGTTTTAACATGTTTTGTTTTATTATGGGAAGAAAAGAAAATGTTTTTGGCAGTTGTTTTAATAAACACACCAAATTATTTACCGTACCCAAGTATCCAACGTATCCCGCGTTAGTTCGCTGTTGCTTTTCGAACTGCTAATTGACGTTAAAATACATATTGAACGGTTTTGGTTGGGCTTTGAAGACACGCATTCTGTGAGCATGATAAAACAATCAGAAGCAAACGTATGTGTCATATGATAAATTGGAAGCTCCGTTAACGCTTCCATTCCTTCGGAGCTCCTCTCTCACAGGTTGCCGGTGTTGAAGTTGGCTCGATGCTTTGGGGGTGTCGATATTGTATTTAAAAAAAAACACTCACACACACACACACAGTCATAACTGATATGAGGCTCCCGTTTGTTTTTCTCTCTTCCCAATGTTCCCGTTTCGGTTCGTTCTTTTAGCAGACTGCCACGCGACGGTTAGGACTGTGCTGCACGAACTGTGGAACGCGTACGACGACCCTGTGGCGGCGCAATAACGATGGTGAACCGGTGTGTAACGCCTGCGGGTTATACTTCAAGCTGCACGGCGTCAACAGACCGCTGGCAATGCGCAAGGATGGCATACAGACGCGTAAGCGCAAGCCGAAGAAAACGGGTGGATCCGGTTCGACGGACGTGATGGCGCTAGTGGGTGGCAAAAAGGATGATGGAATTGGTGACGGTAAGTGTGCGGCATAAAAGCGATGCTCGCGTGCCATGGGTGAATACTGATGAATGTGTCCATTTACAGGCTTGCTGCAAACCGATCGCAATGGCAACTCGAAGAATCTTACCGGAAGTCCCAAGTCGCAAAACCTTTCGTCGCCCGCAATCCGTTCCCTGCATATTTCGCCCCATCACGGACAATCGTACAATCTGCCATCGTCTCTAGGATCGTCGCATCACGGCGGTAGTGGATCGCTGGGATCCTTAGTAGGCAAGTATGATCTATCGGCCCTTTCGCCACCCGGTTCGCTTGGAGGCGTGCCGGGAAGTATCTCGAGTGTCGTGTCCTCGTCCGCATCTCATCAGCAGCATGCGGGACTGAACGCATCGCACATCTACACGACACCGAGCTCGAACTCGCTGTCGACCCACCACAGTCATTCGCCCGTCAACGGTTACAATCATACGACCGGTGGTTCGACCATTACTGGCAACGCTGGTAGCAGTGGTGCCGGCGGTTCTAATGCTTCCGGTTCATCTAACCTGGGTGGGCATAGCAACACACCCACCAGCAACACACCGTTCGGGCAGATCAAATCGGAATCGAATCCATTGGGTGCGTCCACCACTCCGACATCGTCCGTTCCGTCCAGCAATGGGTACGGGGACTACATGAACAACTGCCTACAGAGTGGCTACTTCGGTGGAGGTTTCGGATCGTTGCACACCCACCATAGCCCGCACCACGTGTCACCGGGTGTGGGAGGCTCGGTTAATGGTGCGTCCTTGTCACATTCGCATCATGCGCACCCACACCATCATCACCACCATCATCATCACCATCCGACTGCAGCGGATCTAGCTGGGTACCATCATCAGCACAACGTTATTCAGGCGGCAAAGTTGATGGCATCTTCATAAACGAAAGCGAGCATTAATTAGCAGTATGAGTACTTATGCGTTTGTGCAGCCGATTCCATTTTCAAGTTCCTCGCTTGTCACATGCCTGTTATTAGAATAAGACACCCAAGACAAGACAGAACAAGATCACATTGGTGGAATGAGCAATAGAAGGTGCGAATGTTGTAAAAGACGGAGAGGAATAACAGTTTCCTTTAGTTGATTGCATATAAACACGGTCTCAGATCTCCCGAGCATACAGAACAGTGGTGTGAGGTGTCGAAAATTCCAAATGCTGCCCAATGCCGACGGTTTCCAGCAACACAAAAACTCGTACCAATAGCTGTGAGCAAGTGAGCACATGAGAGCATCAGTACATATCGTCGCTAGTATTTTATCTGTATTAACACATACTTAAGCGTTAGTGAAATGTGACGTACACGTTTTGCATCATGACAAGCCAAGGCATCTGTAAATATATTTAGCAAATATACCTGTAGGCATTTATGTTTCCAACGTTAGGAAAAAGTGCTCCGAGCTCCTCGCACTTGGGAGTCCTTTACTGTGCTAAATCGAGCGCGAATCGAAAAGAGAAAACAAAGTCACTGTTCACATTGCATTCCCCGAATAGAGAGCACTGCATTTAAGATTAAACAGCTAGAGACTAGATTATTAGATAGAAAGGATCAGAACTTGAGAACCTAAACATTTAACCTAGAATATTCTACTTGGAGTATAGCAGAAGATGAAGTACCATTGGCTTCGTTCGTGTTGCAATAAAAACTAGCTAGAGAGATAGAGCGAGAAGAGTTAGTGATACAGTAAGCCACAGGTAACAGTAGCAACATATTTAATATATGCCGATAAAGGAACTGTATTACGAACCGGAACGGGAGGTATTTGAATAATCGGAAGAAGTATTGAAGAATAAAGCACTATTAAGGAAGTTGAACTATGTATATTATTATATTATGAATGATTTCAGCCCACATGTTGGAAAAATGTTTGAAAGTTTTAATGCTTAATTCTTTAATTCCTTTTTTGAATATGCTCTAGCAGCAGTAGGAAACGATTGGTCGATCACTCATCTGTTTTAATTTGCACAAATCATTGGTTCCATTTTTGTTTGTAGCGCATCTGAATATTAAATTGCCATGTTGTAAAGAAAATTGAAAGAAGTCGCTCATACAAGCATGTGCACAGTGTTTGATTGACCATGTGCTCGATTCTAATGAGCTGTCCTGACGCTCGGAGTGATCAATGTTTGCTTGTAGTAAATATACATTGCTACACGACGCCCCTCCCTCGCCATGGTTTGCGAAGCTACCGGAACGATGTGTCAACCTTTGCTCATCGATAACGATGTTGCTTCCCATGCCTTGAAGTGACATTTTGATGATTCCACATTCTCGACACGCATTAACCCACATGTACACAGCTCCATCGTCCAGGCCACGCGTAGATGATTTCCTTTCGAAGGTGTATGAAACCGAAGCGGAAGTAATCCACGGCTCGGGTCGTGCTCACGATGCGTTCGCTTGATTGTGGAATGATGAATGACGGTTGATCGATGAACGGTGGATATGTTTTTTTTTCCACGCCACGTTTCCGATCACAGCCCGGCGCCAATTGATTGTCCCGATTGTCAGTGGGATTGCATTGATTTGCGGGAAGGAATTCCTTGTTAAAGGTGAAGGAGCCCTATATTTATTCTACCGGGGCTCATACTTCATAGAAGGGTATGTCAGAGTGGGTGGTTTAACTGATTCATTTGCTGATTGTTATCAAGTTGCGCACGAGGCAGCGTAGCGAATGGCTATGGGGAACAAAAACACGCTATTGGGGATGGAAAAATTGTTTCCATCAACAAAATAAGTTATGCCATTGAGTTTCAAACAATAAAACATCTCCAAGAAATCAAAGGCAATTGAATTGATGAATTGATGAAACTAGTTTTACTATTACAAACATTTTGATTCTTCACTTATTTATCATACAAAGTGTGAAGTTCTTTACGTTTAGCATCGTCAGTTGACAAGAGTCCCACATGTGCTACTAGATGTGAAGTAGCTGCAAAACCGAGGGTGTTATCCAAGGGTGCTTTTCACCCTTTGCATGGAGCTATGACTTGCATACGAAGCAAACCCCACAAGTATAACCGGTTACGATTATAAGGACGTTTCGTGTAAACACGGAAAAATTACTACACCGATTTGACACGGATAAGCCACCTTCTCCCGATGGTTCAGGGCAGGTTCTTGTCTGCTGATGCGATAGACCAAGAACACGTTCGTCTATTAAACTAACGCGGTGACCGTCGATGGGAAAGCAAATAATGCATAAATGATTGTGGTGGCGTCTTGTAAGGTGTGAGCTGTGAATGTGTTGCTCAGAAGTACCCGTAAGCGATATAAAACGCGGTTAGCAAACGCGTCCCGCGGGCAGTACATTTTTGGCAACCGGACAACGGACAGAGATGTCCTCGCAGGCGCTGGTGTGCCGTGTCTGTGGTGATCGTAGCTCCGGTAAGCACTACGGGACGGTTTGCTGTGATGGGTGCTCTTGCTTCTTCAAGCGCAGTATTCGCAAACGTGCAATATACTCGTGCATCTGTAAGTGTATCCATTAGAGCAGCTGGATTGCATCCCACTATTGGAACTGTGCGTAATTAAAAGCAATGCAAGTAAGAAAAAATAAAATCCTTTTTCCCTTTTGCTTGGTCCGTTGTTTGCAGCCGGTCAAGGCGAATGCTCTGTGGATAAGGCACGTCGCAATTGGTGTCCTTTTTGTCGGCTACAGAAGTGTTTTCTGGTGGGTATGAATGCGGCGGCCGTGCAGCAAGAACGGGGTCCAAGAAAGGGACGGAAACTAGTGTCACAGAAACTACATCCAAGAAAGCCAGCGAATGGAGAACGGTCGAGAAAAGTGTTACATAGGACTAACGGGGGTAAGTGAGCTGACCAAGAGGAACATGCATGCATAACAATGTTCCAAGAGATTTTCACGGTTACATCCCGTGAATTGTTTAAAATCAAATGTGTTGCCCAACACGTGTTTCGAAGAATCAAATCGTTACCCATAGCAACCACATTTGAAATACCAACCAACTCGGTACGGTAATGTGATCAATGTAGGCAAAGCACGGGAATGTTGTTGACTGTACAAGCAACCCCTGCACATGTATGGGCTTACAAGTGGGTGAATAATGAGCTCCTACATTCCCTTCCCTCCGGTAGCTGGATGCATTCCTACTGATTACGGATGCTTAAGCTAATCAACTGTGCATCGGGAAGACGAGGCGAAAGCTTATTGTTTTACCGAAGATATGTTTGATACGTACGTCGGATGTGCGACAGGCAGCTGTAGGAATCGATGCAGGCAATGGCACCTGTCTACTTGAATCAATCTACACTTTGCATTGTGCAAGATAAACGAATTCCGAGTAATGTAATCAATGAAGCGAATCCATTTTGCAGTAGAAACCGATCGGCCTCCAACACGAGTAATGTGAAAAACGACCGCTTTTATATCACCCGCTTCTTTTACAGAAGAACAGCGCACCCTCTCGCTTTCCCTCCGTTGGCCAATGCTACTCCGTTTGCAAATAACGCTAATCAAACACCATCATCCTGCGATGGCAGTTCCTCAATCCGTTTACCTCCGTGGCATTGACGTGCGCTCCTTTCTTGCTCTTCTGCCTTCCCTTGCAGACGGGTTCTCGGTGCAGATTCTGTCGCAAGTGCTGATGGCGTGTATCCGGCAAGTGCGTCATAACGAGCACTTTGCCATCCTGAGCCGGATGCAGCAGAACGAGATACTGCGGCACGTGTGGTACGAATGCTTTCTGCTCCGCGTGGCCAACTGGTCCATCGACATATCCTCGCTGGTCGAACGGTAAGCAAGCGCGTCTCTGTCTCCTGTTCACCCTTCCTTCAGCGCTGTTTCGCACCGTTTCTCAATCTTCCCAAGCTGCTGCGACGGACATCTGCGTTCGGTAGTGGAAGACATTAAGGCATTGCGGGTGGATCTCATCGAACTATCATTGCTTGAGACGTTGATTCTGTGTCGGAAAGGTTCGTTACGGTTTTGTAAGGAAATACACCCCCCACTCCCCCCCCCCCCCCCATTGCCCTTCGCTCATGTTCATCTTTCCTTTCCGCACGCAAATTGGCCAAACAAAATGGACGTACCTGGATGGACATCAACGACAACAGAGTATGCTCTGAGCGAACGGGAAGCCAACCAGCTGGAACATCTTGCCGAGCGGGCCCTTACCGCCCTCAGCCACTACAGCTGGCAGCAGCAGCCGACCCATTCGGAGGCACTTACCTCGTCGAAGGAGCTTCAGTGTAGGGCCGGCGTGCCGTTTCGGGAAGTCCGGTACACATCCACCGGTACCGGGGGTGTACGGGTGCTGGTAGGCCCGGAGGCGAATGCACATCCTGCCGGTCTCGAAAGCGCATCGGCACGTTTGGGGAAACTGTTGCTTGGTTTGCGAACCGTGGCGTTGCGTTTTAACGAATTTGCCGTCCGTGCGATGCTGCGGGAGGTAATTAGTGATGATGGGCTAGCACTGGAAACTATTCTAACGAAACTGTAGTACACTGCCCCGGTGGGCTGCCCGGGTAGGAAAGGATGCTCCGTTATATTTACCCAATTCCTTCGGGCAACGCATTACGCACTTGGGCTCCTTCTCGGCATGGAATGTGGTTAGTGCGAGCAGAATCTAATTATGTGCACGAAATGCTGTGCATTTTCGCTGCTGTGCGAGTGTGCCAGTTTCGGCGAAGTAAACTGGGAACCGTTGCCCCGGAATGGAATGGCAAAGGAATGTTGTCGCTACCTGCGTCGTGGTAGAATGCCATCCGGTTGCGAAGGTCAACGCAATGCTGCAGGACATTGGCATTAAGGCAAGAGTTTGTAATGTAATTACACCTAGATGCTGACCGTGCTGGAATAAAGTATGTAGCGCCCGTGCACAAAAGGTTATCCGTGCAGTGCAAAAGTGAAGTTGTTACGAAAAAGAGCTGAGTGAAAAGTTTGTTTTTTTTTGGACTAACTGAAAGTGCAAACTGAAAGACAATTAAATTAAAAACGTACTCGAGCTTGACATCGATCGTGTATGTACTCCTGAAGCAGAAGGTAACTTCTATAGATTAAGTTTTGAAGGCTTCATGTTTTTTTTTCGCGATTTTGAAGTGATTGTTTTTCTAAAGTTTGTTGTTAGAACTTTAAAAAACAATCAATTAAACTTAAACAAATATATTTAATTCAACATCCAGCACAACAAACGTGTACATAGTGTTAAGCTTGTCCAAAGAATATGAAAAAGTGTAGTGGTATAGCGGAGACTGTGAGCAAAAATAGTAATAAATAAAAACTGTTAATTGCGAATAAATAAGCAATATAAACGAGCAGTTAGACCGAGGTCGATACCCTAATACCAATGGAAAACTGAGGAAAATTACTATGGATAGTAATGGATAGTGTAAACTATGGCTAATCCATGGCTAACTATAAGAAACTTCGAGAAAAAACAATGTATACTTGTGGGAACATAAATGGAAAATTGTTACACAATTAAAGTTTTAAATAATTGCTGAGAGATGCCGTGCCACATGAATTTCGCATGTATTTCAAATAAATTATATTACACAGAAACCCACACAAACCGTCCGCTTCGCGCTACCATAATAAAGTTCTGTTTGGCATTGTTTATTTTCATCCAATAATATTCTGGAGAGTGGAAAAATATAAAATAATCTCTAACATCCATATAAACATGATTGAATAGTTTACCATCGGCAATCGACAGGCCGGGGACAACGTTCCCGCTTAACTAGGGTAAATATGTATGTTCTCACACACACACACTCACACAATCACGCGCACGTGTACTAATAACGTACCTCCTTGTCATATTCAGTTCGGTTCTACACAGCACAAGATGATATAAATCGTATTCTCTTAGAGATGTGACTGTACACTTCGGTTTGGAGAATAGCTTCCGCTAATACCGTAGCGTTTCATGGTGCATATTCATTGTACATTTGCCGTACACTGCCCTAACTGTGTGTTGGCGCTGTTTAGTTTGCGCTTTTTGCGCTTCTGTTCCCCACTAACTAGCCCTTTGTTGAGGCGAAAGCATAGGTTGCCGCTGCACGAGTACAAACACAACACAGTGACATCTTGAAACAAACTTAACTTTTCTTCGCTACACCACAACTGACCTAACGGTCGGTCGGTTGGGTGGCAGGATGCCCGGAAGTCGCAGGGTTGTTTGTGCGAATGTGAACACTGACACAGAAATCTGTTACTTCTAAAAACAATAGTCAACATAAGACGAGCGGCTTGCGCTAACAACATCGCGAACTGTAACGCAACCAGCGCGTCTTCGGTTGACATGGTTAGCCATGGCTTGTTTGGATTGATGCTTTGCACTGTTTGCTCTACTTTTTATTACTCTAGACACTTTGAATTACAGTGTTTCTCTGCTCAACTCAAAACTGTCACCATGAATCTCTACACCGTCGCTTGCTATGGTAGCCTAACGGGCATATACGATTACAAAACGGTTGCCATGTTAACATTAAAACCGACAGTGTTGAGATTCCCGATGCCAGTTTTGAGTAGGGCTAAGAAACACTGTATGTTACACTGATACGCTAGATGGACATGCTAGCGAAAGTTCACTATTTATTCACAGTTCTTTGGTGGACCAGTAACAAACGGCTTGGGGAAAAACTGGAAACAGCTCGAATGCTTCGCCTTTATAACACACAAATCGAGAAAGTAATTGTTTATTTTTCTTGTTAACCACGCGGTTAAAGAATGCGCACTACGACGTACAAAAGCGGTAGGAGATGCTTTACGCTTGCTTAACTATCGCCGTTAGTATGCGCCAGCTTTGTGACATTGCATGTTTGACATTTTGCACAGCTCAACTATTGACTAGCTTAACACGTTATAACATTTTAACAATCTCACCTTTCGTCATAGATTATATTTTGGCGTACAGCAGGAGAAACAACGTTAACTGATAAGGTTTTTTATGTTTAGTTACATCCGTATTCTACTCTTCAGTCTACTCAACAGGGTGAAGGAGGGAATGGCATGTAAATGAAAACGTCTTTTGTTTTGTTATACATTGTAATATAGTTACGCGTGGTATTACCACTCAGTTTGGCATTTATGTTTCGCTAGAACACGTACACGGTCACAGCTAATTGTATTAATTACAATCTATTTACATAAACAGGATGTATCTGATAGGAGCATTTTTTAGCTAACTGGTTTTTAACTGAGATTTAAATTTGAAGGGGTTCAACATAAAAATATTATGAAAGGTTTGCATATTAAAAAAGAACTAATTTTCATCCTCCACTTGAACCCATTTGGGTATTTTCCTTGCCCTCACTGTAATCAAGAAACACCATTGAGAATTTAGCGATAATAAAATAGTCGAATCGATTTTCCATGAGGTTTTATGATGGTGGCATAACAAAAACTGCGGCGCGATTTTCGGATAGGAAATTGCGTAGCGCAAGCTGTTGCATAGATTCCGTCCCAATCTGTTTCAATTTATTGTCGCGAAACGATGGTCTGATGACCCCCAGCGACCTGTGCGTTGACGCTACTGACGGAAGTGTTTGTTAATGTCCGGTGCTAATTGTCGGACCAGCATTTCGTTTATTGCTTTTGCAAACGTGCCCAAATACCTTGCGCGCGTATGTGCAGTCTCGTGGGAATGTTTATCATAGGTTTGACCCGATTTATAGCTCCCTGAAATCGCTCGCAAAGTTCACACGAGAGCATATCGCTACAGGGGTGCGCCAAAACGCAGCAGAAAGAAAGAGTAGGAAACAGCCCAAACAAATGGACGCTTCAGTCAGATTGAAAGCGCGTGCCATATCGTGTGAAAGTGGCTGTGAAAATAGTTTGAACTAATTAATTCCACACCCATGTACGTGCGGAGCAAACGGCTTGACCTTACTGCTGGTTTTCGTAAAGAAATGTTCACGTAGGAGCTGAGCTGCTCTCTTGGCCCGTATGTTTCACTAGACGTGCATAACCGTACTAAGCATTCTTCCAGGTTCGGGCAACTGTTTGTTGACTGTCGTGAATAAATAAGTAGTGTTTAAATTAAATTACCACCAACAACGCCAACAGCACCAGCAAAGGAGACGCCCTTTGGATCGCAAGGAGACGCCCGGGAACAGTGCAGCCGTGTGAACGTAAGGCCTTTGAAGGTCGAAAGCGGATTACTTACAGTTTTGGTGCAGGAAACGGTGTCGGTATCAGACGCTCGGTAGCAAACGTTGGAAATGCAAAACTCAGCTGAGGCGTGAGAGTTAAATTAATAAATGATGATGTTCCGTTTGTGTTGGTTGAACGGGTGGGGGGAAAGAATGTGAGGCAAGTATTGGGGAGTTCAAAGGATTAACTTCTTTTTCTTGACATTTTTAGTGTATCTTGCTCAAAGAAGCTAGCAGTTTATGTAACGCTTTAAGAACGTGTTCAATTTGAGCTAGTCCGTAGTCATCTTCCAGGGAAAGACACCTTTCAGAACACCGATCAAAATAAAGATGATAACAAATCGCGAAAATATGGCTATATCATTCAGTTTGTATCCTCTAATGGAGGGTTAAAAACAAAGAACCGACTCCTGAAAATATCAGTGTACTTAATTGAAAGGGTATAGAAAGTGTCTTTAAGTCTTATCAACAGTTACTCCGGAGCATCACTGATACATTGTAAAAAGTCTATTATTTAGTTGTATCTTCTTGAAGCCCCATTCGCCCTGACTGATTATCACGGAGAATAATTGTAACATTCTACGGCGCATTTTAGCTATTTTCTGTTGGCAAACCAAACCTCTCGATACTTTGTTTCCGCAAGGCGTGCAGCAGATTTCGATTGAATGAAATGAGCAGGTTTGTTTGTGCCGGAGTTGTGATGAATTCGTTCCATTCCACGAAACTCCATGAACGAGCGCACAGAATGGCCAAACATTCGAGGGCGCCATTCGAACCGGTTGAGTTCAAACTTATTTTCAACACACTGTTCGACACACTGTTGCACATCAAAAGATGATGGACATCGATCTACTCGCCGTTCAGTTGTTTCTTCCTTTTGTTGGCCAAACAACTCATTGCCACATTCCACGAACGCCGCCTCCACTGTGCCCGATCGCTTTCTACCACCTGATTCCACTGGAAAAGTGTCTTGCGGCAGCGAAATTGATACGTCGGGCCGTGTCCGTTCGGAGCGGCGAACCGTTTGTTGTTGCTAGCGTTTGTTGATTGTTTTCGTGTGCGCTAGAGAGAAAATAAACACACATCCAACCGGGCAGGCCTCGGGGTGGTGTGTTGGGGGTGGCAGCGTCGCATTTCTCCTATGTTGTAGCACGGTTGTTGTGGCACTCGCGGCAGAAAACACGGCGAAAGTTTTAGCAGGCTAGTGGTTAGGTGCTGAAAGCCGGAGTAGGATAACATAGCCACATGCTTGAACACGTGCTTGCTCACACCGTACACAACCGTATTCTGTAAATAATATCATCCGGAGTCGGCGAAATCTGGACACATTTGTACCGCGTCGTTCGTCGCGTTATCGAGAAGTTTTTGTCCCTGCTGGGGTCACATGTTTTAGGTTGTTTGGTTCAGTCGAGCATGGTGGGTGTCGTTACCCGGGCGCGGTTACGATCGCGTATTACCCACGTATTACAGCAACGACACAGAGCTGACCTGGTGCACTCACCGAAGACCGAGCGCCTCCACACTGAGCCGCAGTTCCTTGCCGTTGTGGGCCCGATCGGTGGGTCCACCACCATTTCGGAACGCTCGGCCCCGCTCGTTGATTTCCGACTGCAAGCTCGAGGTGCTGCTACTGCCAGTGTGGTTGATGATGAAGGACTGCGGCGACAGTGGGATTTCCTCGATCTTCTCGAGATCCTGTGCAACGCTGGCCGATTGCTGGCGGTGCATGGCGAGACCTCGCTGCTTCTGACCACCACCCGGCAGCGAGGTGGAGTTGGTGGAGCTGATCGAGGGAATGGAGGTCAGCGTGCCCATCCGTGCCAGCTGCTCCCGATCGACTGATATGGATGATATGGTATCGAGCGTGGCTTTCTGGCTCATCGTAGCGCCACTGGTTGCACCACCCGACGACGGTCCGACGTCATCCTTATCGAGACTGAACTGGCGTCGTAGAAAGCGCGTCGAACCCGGTTTGCTGGAGCAGCTATCCGAGCGCAACTGGTAGCTGCCGTAGCGCGACTCCGTACATTGCGACAGATTGTTCTCGCTCGGACTTAAACACTTGTAATAGTTGTAGGGTGAGCTAAGGTCGATCAGTTCTTCGATGCGCTTGAACAGCCGCGTCGAGCTGGCGGTGGAGGTCGGGGAAGGATTGAGCCGGTCAAAGTTCGGGTTCGCGTTCAGGAACGAACCGTCGGCGATGACTTCGGACAGCTTGCGTGTTTGCGGGCTCGGCAGTGGCGTTGCCTTCGGTTGTACAAAGTCGCCAAGGTTCAGCGTGAACGTGTTGTTGCTCGAGCTCGAGTCGATGGAGAACGATGTCGAGAGGACGGCAGTATCGGGGCCCGGTTTCTGTTGCTGTTCCGGGCCGGGGGGAACGGGTGGCGTTATTTCCACCTTCACATCGATCGATTCACCCGTTACCGAAGGCGAATGGCTGGACGAGTGGTTCGCCGTCGAGCAGGTGTTGCTCTGGATGGAGGCGTTATTGATTTTAGTATGGTTCTGTTGCGATTGGAAGAGCGAGTGCTTCAGGATCGCTACGTCGAGCCTGTCAGTGTCGGGTAATAAAAGAAGATATACAGCGTTACAGCTCGTGCTGAATCTGAACCAGCCGAAAGGACCCGGGAGCTAACGAACCCAAACGGGAGGGGGAGACGAGGGGGAACCAAGCTCTTGGGATGTTTGTTTAGGAGGATGGATTAGCCACCCAAACTTACCCGTGCGATTCCCTGGTGATGAAAGGGTTGTTTTTCACGAGATGATTCGCCGTGGTCAGGGCCAGCCGGGTGGTCATTAGTTGATGGTGAACAATATATTGTGAGAAAGGGTGAAAAACGCAAACCGTAGGTATTAAGATCCTTTTAAGGTGGGGTGGGGATGGGTATAATCTCGACCGAGGTTAAGATTGAACAAAGTTGTAACCTCAGGAGGAAAGAAGTATTTTAAGTTTTGTTTTGTTTATTCGACCTTTAGATGATTAATAAAGATGAGCGGAATATGTTGTGGTCGCGTACATGTTCGTTTGCATAATGTATATAGCCTTTGGAACTATTTAACAGATTTTATTTGATTGGCATCATTAAAACGATATTGTAATGTTAGAGACCAATGGCCAACCAATGGCTATATCAAATAAATATTTCTTACAATAATAAAAAAGTGCCTTTTAAGTATAGTTAACGAAGTATGAAAAGCAATCGAACAGATCTATTTTTCGGTAATAGCGATAGGTTTTAAGTTTGGTGTTTAATGTGACCATGAATCACGGCCACTGCGGTGAGCTTACCCGATCGGCGGCGGTGGTGGTAGTGCCTTGTCAAACCCTTTTTTGCCCAGCAACCAGTACGTGTGCATTTTGCCTTTGCCCTTGATTTCGATAGGCCCCCGGGGCTCGATTACGTACCCGCCGGCTTTCTCGAGCAAATTGCACGTCTGCTGGGACATGTGAATCCTCCAGGACGATCCTTTTGCGAGTGCAACGGACGCGGTGTGCAGTGTAGCAGGATGTGGATGACAAGTACAAAAGAGAAAAAAAAACCAAACCCGAACCCAACCAGGTACGGTTGTTAGCTGGGTCTGTATGGATCGTCGTTTGGGGGTTTTTTTTTCTCCGTTCATAATGGTGGCGTATTTTCTCATTTTTTTTGTCGCCAGTCGAATGCGAGTGCAAAAATGAATGCAAGGTGATGTTTTACATTTGGTGTACGTGAGTGAAGAAATGCATGCGAGTTGAAGCGAATGAACGGGGTACGGGTGCGCGAAGGACATCGATGATGCTGCTGCAACCCGTATGTACGTGGAGGCGCCCGGTAGTTTGTACGCGAACAATTCCGGAAACCTTTTAATGGGCAAATGTGGTTGAGGAATCGAGGCGTATTCGTGGCTAAAATTTCCAACCAACGGTGAACGGAACGGTGAAAACCGTTGAAAAGAAGAAGCAAAAAAAAGCGAAATTATGACACAAAGGTACGGCAGTGGGTAATTTTATTCGCATGAATCGGACTGTGCACGTAAGCGGGACTGTCTTGTACCAGCAAGTGGCAGCTGGTGCTGGATGACGTCAAACTGTGCAAAACCCCGCAAGACGTCCCCTGGACGATAACTATCAATGTTGACAGAAACAGCAATGACGTTTGAACCGTTTTGGTTCATTTTCGTCAACACACTGTCACCTCAGCGCATTTCAGAGTCTGAATTTGTTGGGCAGCACAACGGGATGCAACTCAGTGCAAAGCTGAAAATGAGAAAGATAAGAGTTCAGCCACAAAACCATCATGATACTCGCAACAGCACAAAAAAAAAAGACCATCGATCATAAATTTGAACGCGCGTGCATCGATAAATTGGCGTGCAGTTGGACGTGTCTGGTAAACACACATCTGCTAATTAATGCGATTTTCGTTGTCTACAAATTGAACCGGATAGACGGGCGCTACGGCTGATTATGCCTATTTCAACTGCGACCTGACCCGAACTGCAACCGGTCGTGGCCCGGAAGCGATAGTAGACCTGTGATAAGATAAGCTACAATCGTTGAATGCCATAACGCGGCAGGAGAAGAAACGTAATTGATTTCCTACACCGACAAACGTTCATCATGTTGTGGGGGAAAATGTGATTATTGATCATTTGTTCATCGATTGCTCACTGCGGGATGATAATTTGAGGACAAGATATAACTTTTTGATTAGGAACGTTTATTCGACCACCAGGGGAGGAAATTTTTTTCGGCGCGTACATTGATTGTGCTTGTACAATGATTGATGAAAAGGCGTGCAAAGAGAAGTTTCGTATCTCAATTTTATCTTGTATAACTCACCCAACTCGAGAATTAATAATCAGAATAATCACTGCCGTATTGTGGGGTTGGTCAGGTTTGCCCCCTTAAGAACGTCTGTCTTTTGGGGGCGCCATAATGAGAAGGAGTCATAACACAATAACCGCAAGGTGGAAGAACCATTTAAAGTGTAGAGATACGCTAGTCTTAGCCATATCTTATTTCATATTGCATGGATTTCGTTCACACAAGCAACAAAATAGAGTGACTTGCTGAAGAAATTCAGAACAAACACCGGGAGGACAACTTGAATTTCTAAAACTGCCGTGCCGTCTTACGACAATGGTAGCATCATGGCTGAAAAACATTGTGGAATGCAGGCGTGGTGGTAGTAAATTGACGAGTTATTGTATTTTTGCCGTGTTCTATACACTATCTTTAACTTAGCGGGATGTTATAGAACAAATCTTGTTGCCAAACAGAGATTATTTTAACAAATATACATTCTTAGGTGCCAAAAGCCCAAAAAGCTAGTACATTTAATTAAAATTTATTAGTTTTGTTGCAATTGGGGAGTCGATTCTTATCATTAGCCCTTTGAGCGATGTCGCATCCAAGCTACTCCGAGGACTAATATCACAGGACAAGAATATCCATTAACTAAGATAAAAACATAATATGTGTGAAAATATCAATAATCATTTGTCTGTGGGGGAAACATACGCTTAGGACGCCAACACTGAGGTGTAGTTAAGTTTGTATCGTGAAAATAAATTATCAACAAATCTCACGTGAATGGAGTAGTATGAATTATGGTACAACTAGCTACCGAAAAAGAAATATGCTGCCGATTTTGCTCTTGATTTTGGATGAGATGGAATTGTAAAAAACGACTAAACTCATCTCCAAATCGAAATTGTTTAAACCTCAAATTCTACAACTTTTGAACGATGTATGGTTCTGTATTAAAATATAACGACAAATTGAAGACTTTTCTCACGATAAATTAGGTTCTAAATTTGACAAATAAATATATGCAGTTTCTTTTTAAATTGTTTGCAAGGGGGCAGTGTAAGGGAGGGTGGATATTGGGGTTGCACTTGTAAATTTTTGCCAAGGGCGCTGGTAGATCATGGTACAGCTACGAGGATGTAATGTAAACGCTATTATGTAGCAAATTTCAATAAGTTTGCAGGCTATTGAATCAAAAAAGCAATACTTTATATACTTTTTTTTGTATACGACCAGGCAGGTCAGGCAAATCGCCCAAAAATTCGGAAATGATTTGCCATATTTTCGGGTTATTAGGTCTTTTTTCTACCTATTACCAGCGGATCAATGTATATTTGATAAGCATACATTGTTAAAGAATTTCAACCCGATCACACCATCGATGGGGACCACTCAAGAGCAATCTTTTTATTGTTTTCACCGCTTATTTGCGCCCACAGAACGACTTTGTGCACGAAAACTTTTTTGCCCAAAACCCTACATTGGATTACAAACTGTCGACGACGTTGACTGACAGTTTCCCAACCATCCCTAAAAAATCACATTTACCACATCGGACCCAGAACACATTCCAGTTGGGAAAACGAGCAATCTTTCCACTGGCAAATCTAATTTTCTACTTCCCCATGTGTTGGTCACGACCGGTGGACGGTATAGATGAGGCATGAAAAATAAGGTGCCAATGTAGCATGATGATGTGGAAAATGAGTTCGAAAGGAAGCTATGAATGATTGATGGCGTGCGCCGGTGTGTGTGCGTGAGTGTGATGGAGCAAAACGGAACGTAATGTACGTGAGGCGTTGTGCCGGTTTTTGGACACATAAGCAGCGGTAGTACCTGTTGATTCCATCCGGGATGCCGTGTTGACCGTGTCACCGAAGAGACAGTATCGGGGCATCGTGAGACCAACGACACCGGCACAGCAGGGACCTGGCAGGGATGTTCGGTGACGCAATAACAGCCATCCGCAATAACCAACGCACAGGTTAGCAAAGTGGACAGGTAAGAGATTTCCGTACGTGGAATTGGGAAAATTTTTTCAATCATAAATGTTCAGTGTGTGCTTACACATTTGCCACATGCTTACCGGTGTGTAGTCCGATGCGCAACTGCAGTGGAACGCCGGGTAGATGGCGAACCTTGAAATGGCCACTCTGCGACAGAAGATCCAAAGCCATCGTAGCGATTTGTTCGGCGTGGTCGGGCGTGCGGACGGGAAGACCGCTGACCACCATGTACGCGTCTCCGATCGTCTCTACCTTGTATACGTTGTACGCGTTGATGGTGGCGTCGAAGCAGGTGTACAGATCGTTCAGCAAATCGACCACCTGCACCGGCGTACAGTGGGCCGCGATCGTGGTGAAGCCCACTATATCGCTGAAATAGATCGTCACCTCGGCGAATTCTTCCGGCTCAACAGCTAGTCCAAGTTTGAGCTTTTCCGCTACAGAGCTGCATGGAGGTAGAACGATCAGTTCCTTCCGCTTTCCCACTGAAACATCCCCAATGGACTCACCTTGGTAACATTCTATTAAGCAATTGTTCAGTCTTTTTCCGCTCAATGTCTAGCTGCTCCGTTCGTTCACGTATCAGCTCCTCGAGGTTGTTGGAGTACTTTTCCAACATTTGAAACATCGTATCTACAAAGTTAACCTTCCGCCCGTGGTTTAATTGCTTGAAACGCTCACAGATACTGTGCAAAAAGGGGTAAGAAAAGGTAGCACAGAAGGATCGTCATTGTTTATTAAGCCCACGGTCACGGTCAATCGCAACCGAACACAACTGACTTACGTTGCAAAATCAGGTCTCATTTCAGGGTTTTCTGCCCAGCACTGGCGCATAATGTTGATTGCTTCCGGCGGGGCCGCACCCTTCGACACGGAGGGCCGTATTAGTGGGGGTGGTTTCTTGATTTTTGCAATGATTTCCTCCGGCGATAGGGAAAGCATACAGTACGGTTCCCCCCGCACCACTACCTCCTGCATGATGATACCGAACGCGTACACATCGGCCGGTTGAGTGCCCGCCTTGGGGTAGGTTTTGGATTCGCGCAACGCTTCCGGGGCCGTCCAGAGCAGCTCCTTGGCGCCCCGAGGTGCCGGTGCAATGCCTTGGGCTTCGTAGAAGCTTAGCATGCCGTAGTCGGTAATCTTCAGCACCCACCGGGCGTCAACGACACAGTTCCGCGACGAAAGGGACCCGTGCACACGCAACGGGGAGGCATGCAGGTACCGCATGCCACGAACCAGATCCGTCAGCAAGCTTAACCGGAACGACCAGTCCAGTTTTATCTCGTCCATTATGAGCACATCCTGCAGCGAGCCGCGCGAACAGTGCTCAAACACCAGTGCCGTTCGGGTTGGTTCATTCAACCAGCCTGTGGGTTAGAGATGAACCATAGATTTTAGAACTTATTTTATCGTTGCAACCAAAAAACAAATGTTTTAAAATATGAACTGCAGCTATATGTATAGTGAAGAGCGCTCAATCCACCATGCGCCTCCATTATAGCAAGCATTTCAGCTTGGAGCTATTGTAAAGCGCATTTTACCCAAATAACAATTGTAATTGGTTCCTCAAATGAAGGAAATGTTGTCATATCATATTCGGTAGAAATATTTTAGTTTTCACTTTACCACATTGACTCCATCACAGAACTTCATGCTGCATGCTATGCCCAGTACTTGGAAACAATTAGGTATTGCACCGGGTAAGAGAGAATAAAACATTAATAAAAAAAATTATCCAAAGTATATTGTTATAGTAAAAAATATTTCCATTCAAATATCACATTTCTGGTACATCATATACGGCTTTCGATTGGTTTCATTCGTATCAGTGCCGGTTTGCCTGAACTACATTCAACGATCACAAAACATTCGGTTTCGATGGTAATCGTACGGATGCATTGGCTTAAATTACGGCCCAGCGAGATTGTTTCAGTGTTCAGATCATATGGCAATCGGTTCTGTTGCTTCCACGTAAAAGCGTGTGCTGAGTTGTTCGTTTGATGAGCAGTGTTTCTGATGAATGTTTTCGACCGTACACACCATCCAACCCGGTTTGACCCGGGAGCAAAATTTCCAATTAAGCAAGAAGATACAACACTGCCTGCGTTGATCTCAACAGCTTTTTTTTCTGTGGCGGGGGAAAGTTTTCTACGAATAAAATAAAGCATTTCACCATTTCTGTTTATTCATGCTCATATTGTGCAGTAGCACCGACCATTTTTTCTAAGTGAGTGCTGAGTAGCTCATAACGTACAGTGGAGTCACGATTTTAATATACGACTAAAGTTCCATGCGATGGGAAATCTATGTTCATAGTTGAACAAAAGAAAAGCACTTATAAAGACTATATTCTCCTTTAGGGAAAAACTCGACATTTCAATGAGCAGACAATATTTGTTAAAACGACAAAAGCCGCCATATTGAAAATATAAAATAATCAATTAGGAAAAAAAATCTCTTTGAAAAATTCTAGCGAAAAAAAACAATTAATTAGCAAAGAGCAAAAACAAAATGGCAAATCCTTTATTTTCCAAACTTTTTGCAGACGAAAGAGCGATAATAATTGATTTGCTTTAGCTGTCTAGGTCACCTGGGTAAGCTGCACTAAGCAGAGCAAATTTATTTACGTTTGCACTTTTTGCATGGCCTAGTTGACGAACCCCGCTCATTAAAAGTTTCACTTTTGTACACATTGTTTGTGTTAGTGCTCGTCGGAGATCATCATGATTTTGTGAAATAACTGATGCGAAGAAAGTTAGTGCCCTGTTCTTGCTGCGCTAAACATAACGTTGTCAGCGGGAAAGTTAATGATGTTGATATCTGATAGGATCATTTGGCTTGATGGTAAGTGGTGTTGGTAAAGGGGAAGGAAAGGAAGTATTCGTTCCATTCGGGAAACACTACAGGTGAACTACGTACTGTGGTGTATATTTTACTTTCAGATAGCTCGCACAGTAGCTGCTACCACAAAAAGGCACACAAGCTTGAGAAAAGGAAATAAAAGCCATGCCATTTCTTTCAAACGAGCCAGCACGAAATGATGTTGATCACTGCGCTTCCCTACCGGTGTAACAGCCAGTTCCCGGGATGGAAACACAATTTTAAATGAATTAAAATAGGAAAACGGATTCACTTCAGTTTAACCCTGCGGTGCACGAATGCCGTGCTGTGAATGATATGCGGACAATGTAGTGCGCGAGTGATTTGGCCAAGCAGTGGTACGACTTCGAGCAACTGGTGTCGTATGTGATGCGCTGGACTGTTTGGTAGCTTGGTTGGTGTAACAATCCCAATGAACGACAGTGAAGCTCCGACTTGATGGGTCGTCGTGTTTTCTGTAGAAAATTGCACAAAGTCTCGTTCGGTGTGTGCACGGCGAATGCGGACACACAAGGGCAACGGGACGAACAATTTTGGCACCCATCGGGAAAGGCATTTCACGGAAGAATGGCACCGTAATTGTGACTGGAGTCGAGTATATGATGCAAATTACGTGTCGCAAGGATTCATCGGTCGATGGTGAGTTAATGCATTGGATAAATTTATCGTCTGTCACCACCAACCGGTCAACCGTCCGAAACGGGATGGAAATGTGAGTGTATGAAGATTTTTCAGCCGTATCGTTCTGCCGGCTCATCGCATCGTATGGGAAATACAAATTCATCCTACGTATGTTTTGCGCTGTAGTACAAAATACGCCTGACCTACGCAGAGCGTGAAAAAGACATCTAAATGACAATCATGTGGATGCATGATTTCGGTTGTATTTGTTCATAGTCGAGCAGCACTGCTCATGATAGGACAATGTATTGGATGGAAGCATTGGAAGGATAGAAAGTACGGAAAGGTCCACTGTTTCATTTCGAGTGTGTGGTTAGCTGGCTACCCAAAATCTATCGATGTGATCTACATACATACTGCTGGAGTATTGCCAACGACAATAGGTTAAAGCTAAGGTTGTGAGAGTGTTCGCTGTATACCGTAGGCTAAAGCTATAATGTACATGTTTAGATAGCAATTCCATACGGTCATTTACGTTCCAGGTATGCACTGCACAAGGGTTATTTGAGATTTTTATTCTACTGTTACCAACCAACCACTTTTACCAACACGGTATTGGTCACGGTATTGGTTGGAAAATGTAATCTCCTGATAATAATTAAATCGAACGAAGTTTTCTAGCCTCATCTTTTCTACCTCAGCGAACATTGTTAACGCAGGCATTGTATAATGCTTTCCCTAGAACATCGAACTTGCGGCAGAATATATAAAAGGACACGGGAAGTGTTCGTTCGGCAGGAACCTAGCTGGGTAGTAAAATAAGATAAGGGTTTGTATGGGAGTT
The DNA here is from genome assembly GCF_943734725.1 of Anopheles marshallii. Lineage (NCBI taxonomy): Eukaryota > Metazoa > Arthropoda > Insecta > Diptera > Culicidae > Anopheles > Anopheles marshallii. The sequence continues at coordinate 46,628,676 of NC_071326.1, read as the reverse complement.
TGTGTCTATGTTTGACGCAAACGAGGGTTGTTATATTTAGAGCATTTCAATGTAATGTGATTGGGGACCACAAATGTATTGGGGTATACTACAGCCCTACGCATGATTTGCTTTAATGACCATAAACAATAATGTTTATGTGGTGACCACATAATAATGAGATTTTCTGTTTTATTTATAATGAGTGGGACGTAGACCAGGGTTTATAATTGCAAATAACTTTGATTTGAAATCACACCGCTCGTTTTGATCATTCTTTCCTTGTTGATCGATATCCTGTCTGCATGCATGGTCGATTGAATAGTTCATGATGATGTTAAGTACATCGAATGCGTTGGCTGGTGAACAGTCTTAACATGTCACAGCAATACGCAACAACAGTCGAGTGTATGAAGCAAGAAGCAACACAACACGTTTAATTAATAAGATTTAGATGTACCAATTACCGCTGAGTCCTTCAGCAATGAACACACCATGAAGATAGAGAGCGCACGAGTTTTGGCGGCAATAGTCGTATGCTGAGAACAGATCGAAGAATTAACCATGTCAGCCAGCATAACAGCAGCAACCACTCATCAAACCATAATGGAAACCTATGCACCACGGTGCTTGCGTTCGAATCATATCGTCTATAGACTATTGCAACGGGGTGATATTGAAGACTTGGCGCAAAGCCGCACTATAAAGCCCGTACATTTGCACCCCATCAGTGCTAATTGAAGGGGTAGTAATATAAGCCAGGACGAGATATTCGAGTCGTTAATTCATATCCCAAGATGCTTCAGGAAAGGTGGAAAATTAAACACACTGCAGCGTACAACCTTACGCGGAACACCAACGTTACGCGTTGCATTTACATAATACGGTTGCAGTGACGTAACTGTACAAACAATATTGTTGTAGGTATGGATAGGAATATTGTCAACACGTGTTGGTAGATAATTTGATATCCAAATAATTGGAATTGATGGTCAGTGCAACGAACGGCAAGCAACCGTACGGGCTCGTTGGAATATTATATGCTACCAGCTCGATTGATGTTGGATGAACGAAACTGAACATTAATTAGCTACTGCCATAGGGAAGCTTCTGTAATGGGATAAACTGCACCTCATATAGGATTCAGTTTTATTTTGACGGTGCGGTTTATAGCGAGGAATTGAAATTGGAGCATGACATTAAAATTCAGACAGTTACAAACATACAACTGTGTGTTATTGGTAGTACTCTACGGTTGCAATGTTTCCAGAATTGAAAGGAAAAGCCTGTCATGTTGTTGTACAACGTTTCCAATTTATTACAGTATTAATTGGAATTCAATTAAGCATGTTTCGAATTACTTAAATAAGAGAAACACATGCTAACGTGACGGGCAGTCGCAGTAATTAATCTACTATTTATTATATTTCAACCCGTTAGTTAAACTGTAACAATATAAAGCTAAAGCTCTTTTTATGAAGCAGCACTTAACACTCGCTCTAAATTTAAAGTAACGTCTAAGAGTGAAACGTTGAAACTGGAAAACCCGTCTGGAGCCTAAAGCGGTGGTTAAAGTTCCACCCGCTGCTGGGACACAATTATGAGCGGCAGAGAATAGCAGAGAAACAAGGCATAATGAATGTATTTCTATCGAGGGACTTTGATCTTGAAAACCATCATACCCCCCGGTTTGCTGGGACTGGAAAATCCCACCAGTGAGCTGTGCCGGTTGCCGTCGAGACATAGAAAACAACTTTGATGGTAGCGCTAGTGCTGCTAGACTCGAGGAGCTCGATAAACGGGCAGGTTAATGATGACAAATAGATCGAATAAGATGATCTGAGTTTATGTGCGTCCATTAGGAGGATGGTGGCAGGATAGAAAGCTGTCGGATGGTTCACGAAGGCACTTGGGTAGCATTTGGTCGAAGTGTGTTTTGAATTGGGATAAGAGCCTTAAATCTACTAGGACAAGGTTTTTGTGTACGCAATCGGTCGTTATTATTATTTTTTTTCGAGCGAGAAACAGTTCCGGATGCCCAACTACGGTCGTTTCCTTTCACACTTTGACGAATCACAGGTACGCCATAAAAATAGGTGGATGTTTACAAGGCACTAAACGCGACACATCCGGACGGTTTTGGCCGTCGTCCTGCATGTGCGCTGCATGCGACGTGTTGTACCGCGCGGCTAAAGTGGCACGACATGCGAACAGCATCTGTTAACAAAAGCAAAACATCGCTGCAACCTGAAAAACATGGCAACGCGGAGGAAAATTACCGATTAGAGGATTTATGTTTTCGTGTCGTAAACTGTGCGCCATCACGAGCAGGTCCATTGCCTTCGTTTTCAGTTCATGGGATGCCGAGCTCGATGGGATTTCCTTCAACTGCACTAAATCACCCTGTGCCGAGAGTGCCAAAAAGACAGATAAAGAAAATGAGAAAACTGTTAAAGGGAGGCGAAAAAAGTACTTCAAGATGGAAGCGTAAGATGAAGTTTTGAGTGTGTGTGCGTGTTGTTTTTTTTTGTTTGGTAGGGTGTATTTATGTGCAATGAAAAGAGTTCGAACTGACGAGTGCGAATGAACAGAATGACAAAGAAACAACTGAAAGATTATTTTACTGCCACAAAAGCATGGATGCTGGCACTGCCGCAGATAGGCCCAACGGTTACAAAGCTTGCAAGAAAGGGATGCTTACATTATAACGTGCCTTATGATCGATTGCAGCGGTATGATGACGTATTAACGTCTCGCTGCCCGAGCTCGGTTTTGTCGGTGCCGTTAGTCCCAGGTTCTTGAGCGACCCAATCGATCCCTTCAGCAGATCGGGCTTTTCAACCTCGGGACCACCGAATTCCTGTAGCTGTTGGAGCCAGCAGCACAGCATCGCCTCGATACCCTCGTCAACCTGTATGAAAGCGACCGAAACGGAAATACATGCAAATTAGACCTTCATTAACGGCTTTACCATAATGGACGCCCTGGGACTTGAACGCCGTTCCCAGGGCGCTAAAACTGAATGGTACAGGAAAGTAAAAACGGGCACGTTAACACTTACCCTTCGCATGTCAACTGGAAACACAAAATCCGACGGAGAGAGAACGATTTTGTTCGGACCCTTCGAGAGGCGCGTCTTGATGATGTAGTTTCTGCGATAGAAGAAGGGAAGAAAGAGCCATCAGACCGTTGTACTGGTTGGTGGCTTTGCGACTTTTGTAAAGCGTTGGAAGCGTGCCCAAAACGCGGGACGTTTGAATCCGACCCGAAAGCCACCTGCACAAACGGAGCAGCGAGTGGAGAAAAACGAGCCGGGGAACATTTTAATTAGCTGTGTAATGAAATAGATCGTTCAGCTCGGATAAGGTCGGATCTTTTATCTCTATCTTAAGCAGTTCGTGAGAAATCGTCTCGTTTGCATGTTTCGGCAACAGGACGTTTGATCTGAGTTGACAGCAGATGACAATTCGTTGTAGTTGCTGGTAGCTGAGAAATGGAAGCATGGACTTCAAACAGATGGAACAACTATTTGGCTCTACCAAGCGAGATAAACAATGTCAAATTATTTCCGCTACTTCCGCTAGTCGCTTTGTTATGTGTGTACTTGAGGAATAGTTTAGTCACGATGAGATTTATCCTTCAGCTTTGCGCCTTCATGACTATAACTGTGATGCAACGACTAAACAGAACCAAATAGTGTGTAGGAAGGAAAAATTCTGACTATGATTTGTTTGCTAGATAAGTATTATGCAAATCATCGCTAGATACTAAACCTAACTGAATGCTGTGAAGAACGCATAAAAACTCGAAGTTCTTTGAAGTTATATAATTTATGTTGTTTTGTTTACGGAAATGTACTAAATCAGCAGTAAATAGATCTTACTGAAGATTTTGCAAGCAGAAAATGATCGTAATTATGACTACTTCTTGTAGCTTAGACATCATGTTGAAATTGATTCTGTTATGAGGTCTGAAAAATTAACTAAATTTAATCAGGCGGTAAAAATCCGTGTTTGTATTTTTACGCACCTGCGCCATATGCAGGAGCAACGTATTTGAGTTTAACAATCCACCATAATTTTAGTGGCAATCTTTAGCCGCATTAAAGCTCGTTTCCTTCTTGTGGCAAAAGCAACACACCGTATGGAAATTTATGACTATACGTTCGGAGATGCGTTAAAAGATAAACTCGTATTTGACGCTATGGATGAATGCCGATTGTTTGCGGCAAAGGCATGGGCCTTTTCCTTCACGATGGATAGCATCGTTTGCTTCACTAAATTTGCATAGCCTGCTAGCGCGATCCTAGAGAACCGTTTCCTTTTGTTTTCCGAGCGGCAAACAGGATGGGGCGCCGTTTCCGGTGCTACGTTCATAAATCATCGTAATTTCTCCCCGGTGGCATGGGGCGCTTTTCGACTACGAGTACGTAATTGTAAGTGGATCTTGTAGCTGACCCGGCCCCAGCTATTCCTAGGATAATCCTACAAACCCTCGGTATCCGCAAGCCGATCAAGATCATCACTAGTCGTGCATCGTGAATAGCTTGTACTGCGCCTTTAGTTTGTTTCAATGTTTGAGTGTTCATCGCGTAATTCTTTACCATCGGTAGATTGTGCTTTTTGTGGCATCAAACGTTTGGGTAAGATGAAGCGAGTTGAACTTTTTCTTTTCGTCTTTACATTCAAAGAAGATGTTATACGGTTGAAGTATGACTGTAGCAGGATGAAATAGGTCACAACCCACGCAGGCAGAAAGCCAAAGACATGCCGATGGTCAATGTTTCATTTTCCTTCTCGATGAAAACTTAATTGAGTGAGTTATGCCTCGCCCTCGGGTGTCTGGAAGCCTTTTTTTTGTTTTTCGCGCTCTCTTTACATTTACCAGGGCCTGGAGTGTCCCGGTGGGGTTGAAGTTTCATAACCAAAGTGAACCGATTAAACGAAAGCGACATTCGGCGGTTAGAGTACAGAAGCTCCCGTCCTATTTGAAGTTTCATGTACGTTTTTTTTTTGTTTTGGTTGATATTTTCTATTGTACGGTATGGTTTACCCAAAGCAACGAATCGTTGACCCACCCACCAGTGCGCCATCCTAATCGAAGTCAATTAATTTTCCGGGCACTGGAGTTTTATGCCGGGAGGACCCTCATCATTTCATACAGGCAGGTCAGCAAAGCAGCATGACACGTTTGTTTGTGGACCGGCTCCCGGCTCGTACCTGGGGTTGGGAGCCGGGCTGAAAGCGAGCAAGTTCCGAATTAAAAGTTGGAAATACTTTCATCGCCAACGGGAGAAGAGATAAACACTCCATCGCAGCGCACTGGAGACGGTTACTTATGAATGGGTGGATACCGTTGTCCGGCTCGTTCGTCTCGTAACCTTACTGGCTACTGCTCAAACGGGATGTTCGATGATGAGGATACTTTGTAGGAGTTTTCTCCGTACCAGCCGTCAACCTCGTCTCCCGTTTTGCTGCCACCGGATGGGACGATAATAAATTTGAGGTTATTTTTTTCGGGTGAATTCTTCAGCGGTGGGTCTTCAGTATCGGATAAGTTTGTCGGTTAACTTTGTAATACTCTTGTGAGCTAGTCTAGTTTCTGGAGTGGCTTCAGTGCTTTGATTACTGAAAGGATACGAGTGCTGCGTTGGCTGTACATTTCGGCGCACCTGAATCCGACTTCCTGTTGGGATTTGTCTGCATTGGACCATTAAATGGCGGTAAAGTAATTTGCTGTCGATGCTATACCGACGGACTCGCTGTTGTTGCCTGCAGGCAGGAAATTGCTTTCAGAGATCCCTTTGATAATTTGTTAAATAGTTGTTTAAGCCGTTTTGCCACTTTCGACAACATCATGGAGGAGCTTTCATTAATGATGTCACAGATAGTAAATGCTGAAGATGTGATGTGTAATTAACTATTTACGATGATAATGACAACATGAACCATCCAGGGAATTTTGTATTACAAAACACGCATGTTTTTTATCAGCTGCGATGACGAACAACCATCAATGTACAAGTTTTAATGTTGACCTGAGCTTAATTATTCCAACACCTCGTTATCGATTTGCTGTGGCGCTACGTATAAGTAAGGCCAAACAAAAAGCAGTTTTATTATTCATTCATAACCGTTAAAAACTCCATTCTGAAAGCTTAAAATTGCTGAACGCAATTGCATCGCCTATGAGAAAGGGTAAAAAGTATCATAAATTTACGATACCCCCAAAATGCGGTGACTCGTAACAAATAAAACCAACTTTAGCGAATGCAATTTGGCAGGCGTAATCTCTTTTCCTTGCGGACCCCATGCACGCAACGACGGAACATCTGTTAGGGTCGGGTGGCAACAGGTTGGGCCTGGTTGCATTATTTATCATCGTTATTCTACGGGGATGATTGGTGCTTGGGCCTGAAGCCAGCGTATTAGCTGAACCGACGCAAGCGGAGCTGACCAATCTTGAACCTTCGGTTGCCGGTGATTGAATAAATAAATTCCCCAGCGGGCGCATCGGGTAGGAAGCGATTAAAACAACCACGTGCGATTACTTGGAAACCCCGTCCCGGCTTGCGGCACATGGTGGTTGGATAGGAAATTGGGCGATTAGTAAATGTTAGAAGCTTTAGAGCATTTCGTTCCACCTGCCAGCTTATTATCATAATTGGTTGATGAGAACCGTGTTTCTAATTAAAGCCGGATGGATTTAGTGGCATTAAAGAGTTTAACACAGCGCACGGTGCGTGTTACGGCATACTGTTGTGGCTTTTCGGTGTGTTGCAAAACAAGGAATTAAAAAGAAAAACACGATTTGATTAAAACGAAAACCTCACCAAACCTCAATGTTTTCGTAGGTTTGAAATTGATTGGACAAGTTTGGATGAAAAACAATTTTCAACTTGTCGTCGTTTTTCTCGTGTTTTGCTTTATCACCTATGTTTAGCTGGCGGTGCCGTAGACAAAAATGGAGTCAAAATGTAGTGAGACAACAACAACAAAAAAAGGGAAGAAACAAACAAACAACTTCAGGTCACGGTGGTTAAACATTGATGTTTTTCACCGGCTGCATGTCAATCAACGGAAACCGTGGAACGATACCAGAAATAGATCGTATCTGCAAACGAAAGGGCCCGGCGTAGTCGAAATTAGAGGGAAATCAATTCCGATGGCCTGTCCCCACACCAGGCCACAACCTTGACGAAAGGCCGGGCATATACCGGGCAAAGGAGCGATCCTGCTCAAACAGTATTTCAATTTCGGTCCCCACTTATGTAGCAAAGGTCTGTAGAATTTTGAGCGTGCGGATCCGAGCGAAATGGTCGAGTGGATGAAAACATTAAACAAATCGAAAAGGCAGATGGACGCACCCGAAACGAAACGGAACGAAACGGTAAGGAACGTTTGGTACGCCATGCTAATACAGTGCCGTGCTGCACCCGTACACAGGAAGCAGCGATGGGTTGCGTAGGTTCGGGACGGGATCGTAATTTGATGGGTCTCCTCTGACACTGGCAAAGGTTGCGAATAGCCGGTGCCGGTCAAGCGAAGCGAGATGGAAGTGAATGAACGCTCGGGTAGAAACACTGCAATACGCATGATGGAAAAAGGGACCTCGGCGTCTATTAGGAAAGGTTCTGCCAAAAACTTCAGCCTCATGGCGATGGTGGAAGGTGTTAAGTGAATCAACGGTTACGAAATGTCGGTTGGGCATTCGGAAGATACGGGAGAAACTTTTTCTCCTTGACTGATAGATATATTAGCTTCGTTAGCTGTGCCAAAAATATACCGAATGAAAAAGATCAAGTATCTTTAGAAGGAATTGGAAGAGAGAAATCTTGGAAGCAATAAACATGTGTACAACAATAGCAACGAGAAGCGAAATAAATTGGGCCAAGTTCTGGGAAGTGTTTTGCTTTTCTTGGTATTAAAGCTATCAGCTCAGATTTCGCTGGAATGCATTTGACTACATAGAAACCGAGACATTTCGATAGACTTTTGCAGGATCAAAGAACAGAGCCACGGCTACAATGTTCAACTGGAAAGGTTTTTGAAAATTGGTTTACACTCCAACTAAAAAGGGAGAAAGTAATCGAAACATTTTCGTCGTTTCCGTGTATTATCGAATGTTATTACAGCTAGTGAAAATTGATACGATGCTTCACGATGCATATTGCAGCCAGGAGATGGTCAGTGCTGCAAGAATATCGAAAACTTTCTCTGGTGCTCCGATTTCTAAATTTTCCTACAAAAAATGGTTAAAACTGTGATGCAAAAATGTCATGTTATGGTTAAAACTGTGATGCAAACTTACCGCACAGCGATACTGAACACGACGCTACCCACGATCATGGCGACAGCGATGATGGCCACCAGCCCAACGACGGCCCAGCAGAGCACACCACAGATCCAGATCGTTTCAAGCGTTGCCTCGACGACCCAGTCGGCATACCCGGGCGGTACCGGATGCATGCTGAACTGATGCTGATGCAGCTGGCTCTGCTGCAGGATCAGGAACGGACGCCAAACCACGGCCGTGCGGTGGTGTGAAATGTTTTTAAAGTCAAACGCCACAAAATCGAACTGAAACTTGCGGTGCTGCTGCAGCTGGTGCATCCGGCTGTCCTCCCATACGGCGAGCAGAAAGTCAAAGAAGTAAAAGTGTTCTCCAAACATTAGCAGGTGATCCGTCGCTGACGGAGCGTCCCAGTTGTTCGCATCCTGGGTTACGTTCGGGGCGGGCAGTCCCTCGATCAGCAGCTTATCGTAGCTAGCGAGAAAGAGGTCACAGAATCGCTCAATTTCATCGACGGTCGCTTCGAGCGATTGATTCACGGGCCGGCCAGCAGATGGCAGTGGAACCTCACCGGTGATATTATCCGACGATGATGGATTGAGATAGGTCGCACTGCCACGGTGACTCACGCCCGTTTCACAATAGCTGCCAAACAGTGTTTGACAGCGTGCTGAATCGAACGTTTGCGAGAGAATTTCGAACCAGTTCGCGACGTGGCTGAGAAAGTAATGAAAGTCGCAGCTTTGTGATGCATTCGTGCCGTTCGAGGCTAGGCTTAGCAGCTCCAGCAGCAACTCCGGTGGGTGTGGTTGAAGCTGCTGTATGTGGTCTTGCACCGTCGAATCGTCGTTATACGATGGGTGCAGGTTGGAAACTCTGTTGTCCTTTGTTGGGTTAGAACCATCGTCACCTTCATCTTTATCATCGCTATCGTGCCGCTCGTCAAACGATGGCGCATCAATGGGGATTTCTTCCGCCAAACGTATTTTCAGCAAATTCTCGCTGATATGCTTATAGTCGCCTAGATCGACACCGTGCAGTCGATGTAGGAAGGAACGAAAATTTTCGGTGAGTATTGTCAGCACGAGCAGGTTGCGTCGATGGCGAAGCGTTTCGCCGAACGGTTCGTCCGCTTCGGCCAAGCGGCTATATAGCACGTTGTTACTGTTGAAAATTGTTCCCACCATGTCGACGAGCAGGATTTTCGTTTTGCTGTACTGCTTAAGTTGATTGATTACGCTGATTGTTTGTGGTGAGTTGATCGACGAACAGATGATTACCACTGTCGGAGGAGAAAAGTGAAATGCGTCGCAATGAGAGCAAGCCATCATAAAAGTTCGTTAAATGATTTGTTTGTGTTTTTTTTTTAGTGCGTTTTTCCAATCAATGTCCCAATTGATTGCACAAAACGATGAATCATCGTTACAGTATGGTGATGAGGTTGTGAAGCTCCAATTTGTTCTCGTTCGAAGCGATAAAATATATTCCAGTTCCACTTTAATTCCGATTCATACACTTTTCCAGCTACATTCAAGCGAAAATTACACGGATGCAGATTGTACAAGCACGATACAACCCTAGCAGAAAACGATGCTGCTGATACGGACAGCGTGGAAAAACGGGCAGTGAAAATTAGATTCCTAATGAGCGATAAGGATTTTAATGAGATTTCGCTAGAGTTAAGAAATAAAGATTTGATGAGTGTAACTTTCAAAGTTTATCATCCTCCACATTCAGCCGACGTATAGCGTCGTAGCGTGAACGAAGTGTGAACGAGAAAGATACAAAAAAACAGCTGAAATACTTTTTGTTCCTTCACCTCCAAACCCTGCCAAGTGGGAGGGGGACTTAGGCAAAGATACAAGCTCTTACCGGGCACAATTTATTTCTGTTTCCAGATGCGAGCCTAATTAAATGATCGCCACGAGTGCAGCGAGGCGGATTCATTGTTTTACACGATGGACGCAAGAAAACAAGCAAAGATTATCACGGGAAAAAAGAAAAGAAAACACCCACATACACACAAATGTTCATCAAAGTTAATGCAGAACAAAATCAAATACAACAATGAGGAAAAGAAAACGCAAACTTGAGCAAGAAAACCAGTGAATAGGGAAGCAGGATAAGTCGATGAGGCGTTTGTAAATAACAAGTCCTTTCGGAACGGCGAGCTTTTTTTAGGATGGGAAAGAAACACAAAGTTACACACACAAGGGAACACTTTGGTGCACAAATGCGAGATAATTCGGAATCAGACAGTTCTGCAGAACGAGAGCAAAAACTAGCTATTCCAATAACCAGCCTTGCTGTGGTTGTGTTTGCTTACTTTTCCATATCAGGCATGATGCTTCGTAATCGGACACGGCGAAAACAAAACGAACAAACGTGAAAGCAACAAAGTTGTTGTATCATTTTTTCTTAATGTTTGCAAATCAGTTTTCTGATTTTGTGTTGCCGTTGGTTTTGTGTCGTGCAAGTGCAGTGGGAGATTCTAGAATCTAGAGATCCTTAAGATATTACGTAGGATGACCAACTATCTGAAAGCAATTTGTGGATTGAGTCGGTTGGATTGTTGTTTTATGAGCAATATCAGCATTACTTGGATATTTGCACAACTGGTTTTTCTAGCCAAAGATGATCGGTTTTGTTGCACAAATTAATTTCATTGCTTTTCATGCTGTTATCTAATTAAATTAGATAGGCAGGATTCAGGCAGGAAGGTACCCAAGAACAGCAGACAAAAAAAAAATTGCTGTGCTTCCTTTTTCGCTTAAAATAAGGACAGGTATGTGTGTTTTTTGGTGATTTTTTTACGATTCGGTTGTTACCTTTGCTAAGATGATTTTAAATACAGGGAAGACCTTCTCGAATCATAGGAACACTTTAAACCGGAATAGGGCAGTGGTGAAAGGAGCGGTAGTCATTGAACGTGAGTAAATTGAAGTTGCCTATTAGTTTATCAATTAGCTATATTTGATGACTCTATTCTGGTAAAGACCTGAACAATGGGTAGCTCCGTAACTCTGGTTGGGTTAGTTCGAAGAACTAAAATGTAACATGTAAGATGTAAGAGACTAGTAAAGTGAAATGCTATGAAAATATGAATAAGTACGTAAGTGTCTTATTAGATAGGAGTGACAAAAGTAAAATGATCAAACACTTTAAAACTATTTGTATGAGCTCAGTTGCGGCAACATATATGCGTTAAGTCATTAAGGTAAAGTGACCTACATAATACAGAGCTTCACAGAGTTTATAACGAGTGGGAAAATGATCAAGCGAGCTCAATAAATTGCCCCGTGATTTCGTTCATTGAAACAATGTTTTCCTATTGTTCAGACTAGTGCTGAAATCGAGAGTGTTATTAGATACCCCAATATGTTTAACATTTTTGATATATGGTCGCCATAGTCAAATTCCGTCGCTCTGAACTCAATACTGACTAAAGGTCATTGTTGTATGTTGCTGCCGGGAGCCACAATGTAGATTTTGTAAAAAATATATAAATTTCTCCTTTTAGCATCGTGAAGTATTTGATTATGATAAAACAAATTCCTCTCAATTTCAGGCAATTGCAATTCTCTATCGTGTTATTCAATTAAACAGAAGGTTAATGTTTCGACACTATTTCGATATAATGTTATTAAAGTTGTTTTATTAGCTTAGGTTTGTAACGGACGATTTAATTTATTTGTTTTTGTTTAAATCTTTTATATTGTGTAGTTGTCCATTTTATTCAAGACTTTGATCATATACCGCAGAATTAATTTCACAGTAAACGTACACATTTATTTTCCTATTAAGCTAGGAATCTCTTATTTAGATTGAAACTCTTTCCAAAAATTTTGGTTTTAATCTTTCATGCAATCATGCAATTGATTTAATTGAAAGTTGTACGTCAGCAGAGCTTTAAAGACATTAGAGTTTAAAAAAGTAGTGATGTGATCCTCATATCAGAATAACAAATGTTTACAATTCAGTGAGTAGTGAAGTCGATTCCATTGATATGTAACAACAAGATGTAATTTTAATGACTCAAAAGCATTGAATGTAAATGTTGTAATCCTTAATGTAAAGGCAATACGATAGGAGCAGGAAGTCTGAAAAGAATATATAAACAATGTTTATGTTAATGTTTACTTAACGTCCGCGTCAACAAGATAGAATAGTTAGAATTGAAGTTATTCAGCGGAAATTTACTAAACAGTTGTTCTATCGATTATCTTGGTCGAGTAATGTGTCCCGTCCTGACTTCCACACTGGATGTTTGAATTTCAGACTTGAATCATTTAGATTCACATGAACTCCTGAATATAAATCCACAACACATTGCGCCAGCAACTCTATTATTCAAATACGAAAATGTATAATATCAAAGTAAATTAGTTTATATGAATATGACGATTGACCAGGATAAGTATTTTGTATGACAAGTTGTCTAAGTTACACATTCTCATGTGTTATGCATTCATTTTATGCTAAATACTGAAATAGAATAACTGATATAGAACTATCCTAAGAACATGTATGCATAGTTTAGTTTGACAATAATATAAAATATGATACAATGTTTGCAAAGTGAAAATTGTTTCATCAATAAACAAACAAAAAAGGACAATTCGGAAAATAAAATCGAGAACACAATTAAGAAAAATCTATACGTCTATACGTTGTCAATCAATGAAATACTTGCAACATTTTGAATAATTTCAATTCAGCACCAAATCGAGTTAAGAAAATGAAGAAACCACGGTAGAAATTTTCACAATGAAAGCACAAATCCCTTGACATTTGTTCGTCTTCTTTCAATGGTACACACATCCTCGTACGTTTGTTCTTCGCCCGTTTCTTCTTATATCGTTTACCATCATTCCGAAGCATCGACAAAGAGACGGGAAAAGGAAAGCCAAACGGATTCCAGTTCATGCCGGTGCCTTTATTGTGCTGCTGTTGGAATCCAATTTTGATTAAGGTAATCATCGTGTTGCGATTGTTGATTTACTAAATATACACACACACGCGTACAAAACACATACAAGACAAATACGAACCACACACTGACGATCGTTTTGATCAACATGTTTGTATACACAAAACTGTTTGCCCTTCTTGCGGTCAGGAAAAAGAATATGGAAAAAGTAAAAAAGTAAAAAAAAAGCCAAACATATGAACACACGCATACGTACAATTATGTGTATCTACAAGTCTCAAACAAAAAAAATATATGAAGCCCGTTTGCCAGCAAACGAATTGAATCGACCAGCCGTAAAAAGCGCTCCCATTCAAAAAAAGTCCGTGTACACCGGAGGCAGACGGTGTACTGTTGGTAGTGGTGGTGACGAACAAAATGTAATAATTGAAATTCGAATTCACATTTCATTCTCCATTATGAACTCACTGGATGGAGAAGGTGCCAGATAAGCGCAGGTATTCCCGTGATCGGGAGCAGTACGCCGTGTGGTTCCGATATCGGTTTGTGTTGGTTATATTTTTCAATTCAAGATTCGCTTTCCGCAATTTTTGTTTTTTTCTTTATGTTTAACAGGGAGTGAGTTGGATTTCGCTGAATTTTTCCATCATCTTTATCGACCAACCGATCGATAATGAAATAGGAAAGTAATAGGGCGTGAAATTATGTTCATATTACATTTCTTAATCGAGCGATTGCTTCAGGTTATCGATGTGATTAGAAGTGGTTGAGATGGAGGAACAATTTGTCCAGCTATACTTTACCTTTTCCATTGCTATCGTTAAAGGTGGAGGGAATGCTGGATGGGTCCATTGCGATCGTGTAGGGTATGTGTAGATTACTGGCTAAGGCAAGCGATAATGCACGGTTGGCATCTGTAAATGTAGGAAAATAAGCAATCAGTGGTAATGCATCATAATATCCAACATTAACTTATACTAGAAATTAGCCAAATGTACTATTTTCAGTTCGTTTCCAGGAAAAGGCAGAAATTCAACACATCGAAATTAAACACATTGCTTATGCGGCTGAGGAAAAACAAACTTCATCCGTGCACAAGCACGAACTAGTTCCAAATATCGACCGATACACTTTCCGATCACGATGCTCTGTGTCTTTTGCCGAAAAAGCCAATCAATTTAAAACACTCCTTCGACCCGGTTTTGGCATCAATAGCGCGATATTAAACGCTGGCAACCAATCTGTTGACTTTTGCCGTACAAATTTCCGTCCTTCAATAGATTGTAAATATTTGTTTCGCCCGTGCTGGTGGCACACACGGATGCGAAGTGGAATGGCGTTTCTTTCCACGTGGGCGTCAACGGCAATGAGGAGGAAAGCGAAAGTCGGAACACACTCGGGTGAGATTTTGCGATTCAGCAATCCGTTGGCTGCATCTACAAGTGTGTGAGTATGTGTGGAAATGAGTATGATTTATGTACACTTGCGAAACCTTCCTCCGTTCGGTTGAATTGGGGATTTTGCTTTATTTTGCGCGCGGGATCGATATAAATCGTGAGCAATAAGCTATTACAAGTAAAAGCAACGCGTCCCCTTCCTGCACTGCCGTGAAAGTCTAAAGGCTGACACATTATTGTCCCAAATTAAGATATAGCTCGGTTTCGGAAAGGAAGCACCATGAGAAAAGATGCCGAGCAGTCTTACACCAATTGGATAATGTAAAGTAATGTAATGTAAGTAATGTAAGTAACGAAATAAATCAACCCGGAATGCGTACAGATGCCATCCAAAGTTGTTTTCGAACGCCCGAAATTGAACGGGCCCCAGAAGTTTATCAAAATCGAATGCGTGTGTATCGGTTGCTGGATAAAGCGGAAGCAAATCCCAAATCAGTGGATACGACTCGTGGAATTGAGACCGACATTTTCGACCTAGAGCAATCGTGGGGAGGATCGGAAGCTGCACGACAGCCCCAAACGGTGAAGCTCGAAATCAAGCTGCAGACTGGAAATAACTTTCTCACTTTAACGGTTGGCATGTGAAAGCGTAATCGGAAGCGATTCTCATTCCAAATGCAATCGTTTAGTAATGTCAGTTCCAAGAAAGCAGAATACCAACCGGGCGAGGCCTGTTTGGAAGTGAAGCTAATTCCGCCGGTTATAAATTTGTATCAATTTGTCACCAAGCCTGAGGTAGCGTGCAGGATACGGCAAGCTGTCCGGCTCGTGCAGATCGTGCTTCCTTATCGATGCTACGCTGGTAATCCGGTGTTCTCGGTGCTTGGGACGACCCCATATAAAACGCACCAGAGAAAACTCCTGCGGACGACAGCAAGAAGCAGCGTGTCGGCACCAGCCATCGTTTATGAGCTCATAATCTTTCCACCAGCGGTCAACATAGCGTCAACATAGTAGCAGACCGTTGCACGCTGGTCGCCAATGCTGTGAGTAGCGCATCGTCATCAATACGTGACAGTCAGATCGCATAAAAATAAATTTCAATCAGTAGAAATTGTTTTCTCCGCTATCCGTGAGCTGGACACTCCTATTCACTGTTTCCAGCGCGTACCCATGATGGTTTTTTTTGCGTCTTGAGTTGCCTCACACGGGTGGGGAAAATGGACTCCTATTGATTTGATTTTATCAGTGTACGCTGAATCCGGTAATCCACTGACAGTGGAGAGTCTTAGCGGGTTTGGATTAGCTTAGCTGCACGTGACGATTGGGGGACAAGATTTTCGCTTCTCAAGGGTGTAATATGACGAGTATGTAAAGGTGGTTGCAATTAGTTGCCTCAACAACTTACGGCTAGCTGTTGATGATGTAATAGCTTATTGTAGCACCTTATTCTATTGTACTAATTGTACTATTGTACCTGACTAATTTCGTTACCTGTGGAAAATGAAAGGGAATTGTTTCAAGGAAAGGGAAGGAAGAATAGTTTCGTGAAATAGATTACACTTATAGTTAGGAAACGTTTCATGAAATATTTCAAGTAAGAACTGGACTAGACACCTCGGACAATCGATACCGAGCAACAGTGATGCATTAAACCCCTTGGAGGCCCTAGGCGGAATAATAGTTGAGGCTCCTAATTACAGCGGGAGGGTGGTCTTGGTCTTATTTCAGAAATTACAGTTCAGGAAGGGGGGATGGGGGTTGGTACGAGGCCAATCAAATGATACGAAGCTAAAAGCGTAGTTGGATGGGATCGCCCGATAACATCCTTATCGGGCTGCCCGATAACATCCTTATCGGGCTGCCCGATAACATCCTTATCGGGCTGCCCGATAACATCCTTATCGGGCTGCCCGCTAACATCCTTATCGGGCTGCCCGATAATATCCTTATCGGGCTGCCCGATAACATCCTTATCGGGCTGCCCGATAACATCCTTATCGGGCTGCCCGATAACATCCTTATCGGGCTGCCCGATAACATCCTTATCGGGCTGCCCGATAACATCCTTATCGGGCTGCCCGATAACATCCTTATCGGGCTGCCCGATAACATCCTTATCGGGCTGCCCGATAACATCCTTATCGGGCTGCCCGATAACATCCTTATCGGGCTGCCCGATAACATCCTTATCGGGCTGCCCGATAACATCCTTATCGGGCTGCCCGATAACATCCTTATCGGGCTGCCCGATAACATCCTTATCGGGCTGCCCGATAACATCCTTATCGGGCTGCCCTGGACTTATTTCATAACTGTTGAACGAGGGGTGATACACTTCGGGACCCCTCTAGCATACGGAGAGGGTTAAAGCGACGCTTTTCTGGCCCATTTTTAGGTCAATTCATAAAGTTTTTCTTACTAAACATTTTTTTTTGGGCCCCCACACGGTGAGGCCCAAGGCGGCCGTCTACTCAGCCCACCATTAGATCCGCCACTGCCGAGCAATGTAAAATGAACTCTCCTGACAATGGAATAAACAGTAGCAAACAGACCGGCTCCCAAGGTAGACAGTTTTCTTGCAAACACAGTGTTGGCCAAATTCCGTATATTACAGCCAGTGGTTAAGTGAGAATTTCCTACATTACCCTTAAATCTCCCTTAATTTATTGGGTAGTTTAAAGGTAAGTTAAGAGAAGTCTCCACATCTTCACAGTCTACACATTGTTGGCTATCGTTCATAAATAAATATTGACTACAGTGTATAGAGCAACGGTTCATTGAGCATTGAGAATGGGAAAATCATTGAGGAAGAGAAAATACTTTGGATTCTTCCCTTGTAAATGCTTTATTGTAAGCGTGGGTAACCCGTAATTTATTTTAATGCAGCAACCGTTTAACCTATTGCCTTACCTAAACTATTTGTCGAATGCAACTATTCCAACGAAATACACAGCTCCTTTGCCATTCATTTCTTCTGTAAACATTCGTCCAAACATCTCAACGTACAGATTTCATCGCCTGAAAAAGATTTCATTTATTGTGATACAGCGTCGTCATCTTTGACTAAAGGCCCCTACGAAGGATGCTGCTGGCCGAAATAAAAACCGAAGACCGGAAGCTCCTGCTAGGCTTCCGAACGATATTCCATGAAATATTCCCTTTTCTCGCTGCTTGGGATTTGATGTTAGTGTTGGCCGAATTTTGGAGACGTTCCAACAATCCAACAATTTCACGGATGGCTTCATCCATCTCTTTTCCTAACCCAATATATACAACAGTGTGAAGTACTTCAGCATGACTGTCCGTGCACCGTTGTCACCCACTCAGTTTGACCTCAATATATGGTTTCACGCGTTGGTACACTTTCGATTTGACAGGCAAATGAAAATTGATGAACGTGTTGGTTTTATTGCATACCGTTAGCTTCGGTTTTATTTCCTAAGCGCGAAAAGTGACGACCAGGAATGGCATATTTGCCTCTCGAGCCTGGATCTGATTGACACATGAGCCTGGCGCCCACTGAACGGCAACCGAAAGGAATGAGCCATAGATTTATCACCCGGCTGGGGTGGCTAAGGATGTCCGTTGGAATGCTTGAAGAAAATGAGACGTGCGGCCGTGGGCGAATAATGTATTGGCAACCCTCCCGTGGACTATCGTAAGAATGCAAAAAAAAAACACCGACGCGTATAGTCACGCGCGAACAATGCCAACGCCAATGGGGGGTTATGGGCAAGCGTCACATTCATCGCTTCTGAGAGCATTTCAATTCCACCCCAATTTTGTAGGTGCCTCCCTGGGAGGTGCGCCTGTTGAATGAAGCAGAGGTTATCAGTAAAGGGATACAGCAAAAAGCCCGGTGTTGTAACAGTGTTCAATCAGCTGACTGGTGGATTGTTCAGCGAACGGAATTTCAAATCAGTCAGTGATTTTGCAAACGCTCCATAGCAGACATTAGCCCGATGGTCCCTCTCCAACGTCGACTACATGTTGGTGGCAGGATGAATCGCACAATGGATTGTTCAAAACCGTTCGATTTTCACAGTTTTCTTTCCGCGATCGTACCACCTTTGGACAGGAAAGAAAAACGGCTTACTGTGCAGGTGAATCGGTTGGGCGATGGGCGATCGCGGAACGATGTGAAGAGAAGAATGAATATTTAAATTGAAGCCGAAGGTGACTATTGTAACATTGCCGGTCACCCACCTATTCACATACACTTGTACGAACCATTGCCGTGGAATAAAAGTTCTTGCAAAACGCTGCAAGAAAACGGCTTTCGACACTCGTTAACACAAATGTTAACAGCGACGAAGCATCCCGTGAGTCAGCGTTTTAAACTTTAATCAGTTTTACGATCGATTTTCTTTCATCGGGATTTGGGAACGTGAAAATGGGAACAATTGCATAGAAAGGTCCTTTGAAAGCGGAAATAGAGGATATACAATAGAACCGATACAAAGTATTAAATTTTGCATTTGAATGATATAGTACACGAAGGAAGAAGGAAGTTGCAGTCAGTTCCAAATTTATTCGCAAGGTGATTTACATCGCCTTATTTGCGTGCTTTAACTCATGTTCAACAAAAGGAGGAAACGAAATTGAATTTTGACACCAGCAAATAATTTACGGATTCAACAAAGTCAGTTGTTGAGTCGGTTTGCATGCGGCACCACTTGGTGATTCACAAACTGCGCCTCTTCTGTGTATTTCAACGTTTGCGAAGAATGATGAACATTTGTCAGATTCATCACCATCAGTCTGCATATAAACAGCCGCGGTCCAGTTCAAATAATAAACGAGCAAAGTTAAAAGGGGTAGGTTTATTGTTCGGTTCCTCGCTGTGGTACGCGGCGCGTTCGAAATTTCCATCGCCAAAACCGTTGCGAAAGTGAATTCAAACCGCGCACACTTGCCGTCCGGAGAGCGGCAGAAACAACAGTTTCGAAATTTGTGAATCGTTCAAAGCTGCAAATAAATCCAAACAAAATGTAGCACGGCCCTAAATAAACAATGGCGTGTACTTTGCAGCCACGTGCGAGCATTCTCAGGATCGGCTCTGGTACAAAGCTCCGCGCGCGTCCGGAAATGGTCCCGATGGAACAAGGAGACGAAGTAACGTTGCCATTGCGATCGTGAGCCTGACGTTACATTCCACTCGTGTCGTACCAGCCATCGAAAGTGTTTCATTTTTCATTCCCTGATAAGTTTTAATGGAAAACGCTGGCCACCGTTGCACTGGTCGGTACTTCCGGAAACACCTTCAACGGTTCGCTGTTCGTGGCTAGTAGTTCTTTGCCGTGCGCTTGCCTCGGTAAGATAAAATGCTTAATTTTTCATGCTCGGTAACTAGAACGTTACCAGAGGTGCTGGAACAATTCAAACGGGATCAAATTTTCGCACGCCCTGAAAATCTGACGAGGAAGCAAAAGCTGTGCGGGCGTAAGGCACGTTACGAGTGGCCTATAATTTAGTTATATAATTTAACAAACCCCTTGGATCATTGTAAAGGCCACTTGGCAAATGGCAAAGCATGTCCGATGCTCAGTGTTGGGAAGATTCGATGCTACTTGTATTGTTTTTATTTTTAACAATCTTTCCGCCAATTATGGAACTAAACCAGGATCTATCGTAATGCATAGACAAGAATTGGAAAATAGGCAAGCACAGCAACATCACTGCCCACCAACTTTATTTTATGCGGTTAATGCACACCACATTGCTGGAACGCTCCGTATTTGGGCCGTTTGTTTGCTTATCATCTTATCATCAGCCCACGGAAAGCAAGAAACAAGTGGCACAAAATTTAAGCTCCCCGGCTTACAGCGGTTCCGGGGCAGAATTATTTGTGTGTGTGTTTTTTTTCTGCTCGCCATTCAGCAGCAAAATATGTCTTTTCCTGGTACGTTCAAAGTTTGACCAGGACCGTTCACTTGGATTAGGTCATGTTGGTCCGATCTTACAGTGTTTGTATGTATGCCGAACGGATCGTTGCCGTCTTGGCTGTCCTTTTCCACAGCAGCCTATTTCAACATTTTTATTTGATTACCGTCGGAAGCGCTCGGTAGGTTGTTTCATGCTTCTTTACGGTTATTACGGCACCGAGCATAGCAAAACCCCAGCAAACGTAGGACGCCAGCAACGCAACAACTTTTTCGTGTAATTCAAACCGTCAACAAGGGACCATAGGGATGGATTGTGGGTAGTACTTGTCGATTTCCGAGTGGCCTCATCATCGGCAATATTTATAATCGCCCACAGCCTACCGGGATGGTATGTCGACAGTACCAAAGCGACCGATACTAAAAGTAACAACTCTGCCAGCAAGAGCATGATAGAAGTGGGAATAGAATAGATACAGAGGGACTTCTGTTCGCTTGCATTTTCAGAAGGGATTTATTAATTTTATGATGCAATGGACACTCTTACCATGTTTGCACTGAAAAGTGACAAAAATAATCAAACGATTTCAAGATTTGTTGTAAATGAATATCATTTCTGCTTACTTATTCAAGGTTTAGGTTATGATTATGCTTTAACTATTGTTCCAACGCAGTGTAATAACTGCTTTTGAGGTTTTTTTTTAAACGACCGGCATTACATTGTTCCTGAAACTACTTCAAAGAGCTTCGTATTCGCCCGATATGGTCAATTTGGCATCAAGAATATCTTATCCCGTGAGGAGAAATCCATCCATCCGAACAGATGTCTTGTTCTGGCCACACTACATCAGACGTTACCGCAACAGAACAGTGCGGCATCATCTAAAGACGAAGATCGATGACAAAATAATCTTTGCATTCTCCGTGGAAGTTGAAACAATCGTCCAGTGGAAAAGTATCTGTTCAAGTTGAACTTTGTTGTCTGATGGCCAACATCAGCAAGCCTTTGCTCCAGAAGGAATAACTGGAGGTTTTGGTAAAAAAATCTATCGCTAACGTTTTATTGAAGACCATCAAGTCTCTTAATAGCTTTAAGAAACGATGGGCAAAAGTTTTTTTTAATAGAAAACCTCAAACAAAGAATCAACTCTAATAACTTTGAGATAACAACACGAAGTGATAGTTGAGAGCGATGACTACGTTACGTTACGACGTTACGTTAGGTAACGTTCTGGCCGCTTGGCCTTTGATAAGTATTTAATATGATCCTTAGGTTTACAATCCAGAACAATTATAATAAGATCATGATAACCACAATTTACATGTGAATCAGTGGTTATAGTAAGTCTGGTAAGCATATTATAGTTGACATGGCCTAATAGACCATTGCGCTAAAAAGAAAAAGATTCTCAACTGTAACAGATTCAAATCGGATGAGATGTAACAGATTTGATGGAGATGAGATACGAATGTGAGAATCAAATTTAGTTATTTTGCATGCGGTTTATATTAGTGTTTAATAAAGGAGACTAGAAAGGATACCGAAAACAGAGCAATTAATCTAAAAATTCACGACTTGTGAGAAATTATGGCGAATATTCTAGCAATACGCAAGTTGCACTCGTTTTTCCTCAGCAACAATCAAACACTTTTTTGTTTGGGCCGTATGTGCAAAACCATTGCCAAGCCTAAACCAAAACACTCTATCGATGGAAGCTCATGTATTGACCGGCACCGGGGTACGGTGGCAAAAATGGTATAGTATCAGAACCGTTTAAACCAATCGCTGGCGTAGCGTGGGCTACGGATTGATTTATTTATGCGTCTCGTGCCGGGGTACCGCGTACCGCTGCTTTGTTTGGTTGTGAACCTGCAAAAGACACTTACCTGTCGCTAGCAGGATCGCTTCGGTCCAATTAAGCTGCTGCGCTATGCTTTTCACAGCGTACGAAACTGTTTCGTAAGAGGGAATGAACTTTTCCGTCGCCTGAAAAGAGATGGGCCAGAAATGTAAAAAAAAATACGTGAAAGGAAAGAAGCATCGGTTGGGCCGTGAAAATGTCACCAAACGCACGAGTACTGCAGCAGAGCGATAGAGAGCGTAATGAAAAGACTGCGAATGGGTCGAGCTGGGCGGTGAGGTGATTTTCTAAGTTCTGGAAATTTGAAACGTCCCAAGGATGAAATACGAGTTTGGCGTGAAGTGCTTCGGCGACTGGCATGCCAGTGGCTGGAAACGGCAGTCGGTCAACGTGACCGTTGCTAGGGAGGTTGGCCTACGCGACGGAAAGTGCCCTTGACAAGCATTTCATTCTTTCATTGAGTGACACACGATACGGAAAGTTTACGTTTCCCTCGTATCATTACCACGTTCTAGCGCTGTTTGCTGTTACCTTGTCGTACGTTCCAGCTACCCAAAAGATGCCATTGTCGATGAAAGCTATTCTATTGATATTGACCGGTATAGTTGACCGAAATACGTTAACAAACTTTGAATGCTTTCATTGTACATGCATTGCATGGCATGGCTCCGACATGGTGCAAATCGAACTGGGTCAAATTAGTACAAAAACAGTGGTCGAATCAAGACAGCATTTAAATTATAATATGATACTTTTAAGTTGCCGTACACATTGATGCAAAAAATACAACAGCCCTTGAAAAACTTTCGTCCGGCTTAAGGCTGTTGGTGAAAATGCTATTACAAATTCAGCAGGCACTCGAGAAACAAGCCATAAGACGTACGGACTATTTGATTGACTTTGAAGTGTGCGTGAGCGTCACAAAATAGGGAGTAAGAGACGAAAGAATTCCACAGGAATTCAAAGTCTCTTTAAGCCATTACAACAACAACAACAACAACAAAAGGACGGAAAAATTGGTGCAAATAAAAGTAAAAGATCAAGCTGTGAAGCGTTCCTCCATTTATGTGTTATTTTTTGCTGAGAAATTTATTTAACGGTCTGGATGCAAAAAAAAAACGATGCCTTCAATCGTTTCCCGAACAGAGTGGCCGTTTTTCGCGGGTAACTTTATACGTAGAGATAGTCGGACTGTCACTTAACTTTTTTTATGGTTTTTGTTCTTTTTGTTTTTCTCTTTCTCTATTTATTTTTCTTTCTCTCTCTCTCTCTGTCTCTCTCTTTCAATATACCTATCTATCCTTCTTCCATCATATATTCGTTATCACCTAGTCTGAGCGATTTATAGCTGGCAGGTTGTGTTGCGTTTGTATTGTGCCACAAGGCGTGATGGAAATACTTGGGAGGCCTTCAGAAAAAAGTTGTTCCAATTCAGCTAACTTTCAGAGTGTAGCAAGCCTCAATATTTTACTGGTATTATGGCGTTTGAAGTGGTTGATGTATCCACAAAGAAAAGGGCACGGAAAAGCGAATCCTTGCTGCGGATACGCTGTGCGAACTCGAAAGGTCCTTGAATTTCCAACATCAACGGAGTGCCCGTTGTGTGTACGGATGCTGTACGATTCTGGCGCGTTTGGATTGAAACAAGATGGATTCGTGTTGGATACCATCACCAACAGTGTAGTTAGAAGTTTGCTGACCGATAGCCAGATGCTTGCCGTTATTCGCCATTAGCGAATTCTTTGAAAACCGATAGTGATAACGACAGCATCCAGTGGAGATGCTAGCTTCAGTCGCAAAGGTGGACCACACTCAAGCTCACGCGGTGCTGCTCTATGTTTACCTTCTGCAGCGCTCATTACGATAATGATGTAATCAATTAACAGGTGCCTATGCTGCTTGTCCGGCAGTGGAGCTGTTCGCTGTTGGTGCCATTTCAGGGTATGTTTGCCATTTTGTGAGACGTGTTGGATTTATTGTTTGTTTCCTCGCCCATGTGTGGCACGAAGATTTAGGGTACAGATGTTCAGGTTCTTTTAATGCAAAAAAAGGAGAACAAAACAGCGACCGGCAATCGCTGACCAATTTGGCGCACGTTGGCGAACGAACCATAGCGTAAACAGGCACAAATGTCGCACGACGAGTCGCAGATGTGCCGGTGCTATTTTAGAATCACGATCTTCACAGCGGATGCGAAAAAAAAAATGGCAATGAGTTTATAATCTAAACGAAGCGAACATCAAAGCCTTACTTATCGTCCGCAGATGATTATACATGCTACATTTAAAAAAAAAAAAACCCCAATGTGTACCCCACCCCAAATGGTTTGTAGCAAGTAATTAGATGCAGCCAAATTGATGCTCCATTAACAAATTCTTTTGGGCAAAAAAGGGTCAAAACAGAAGAGAATTTATTGAGAGCACAGCGAACAAAACTGAAGAAAGAAAAGGAAAAAAACCTCACAAAAAAAAACAACATTTGGATGCAGAATAAAAGACCGTCGCTTTTTTATGTTGTACAGAAAGAAATACCATCTTCGTGCACACAACAACCAGAACGTAATATAATCAAACGTGAGTTATCCGACATATTTTCGTCAGTTCAAAGTGCTCCATTTAAGCTGGACACCGTTCGGTGGGATTGAAAGCTACCGGCAGCTGTACTGTTCTGTTCTACCTACATCAACGGTACAATCATAATCAACGTTATCGTCATTACAGTGCTGATTCTATTTCTTCTCCATTTTCCCTGCTTAAAACGAAAGAAAGCTTAATACAAAAAATATGATAACCCAGGCACACTTCGCCCCTGCTCACTCTTGAGAAGTTGATTGCGGCGTGATTATGTAAATAAAACTGCATAAATTATGTTTTGCTTCGTTTCATTTCGTTTGCCTTCGAACAGGAAGCAGGTTCTGGATTGTTGCCGGCAGATACTGATGCTGGTCGGGAGGCATTCGACAGCACGGTTGGCACAGTGGTGTGGTGTTTTTCTTTCGCACCTTTCGTGTTTATAATCACACTGCATAGAAAATTTCAGCAGATAATCGTTGGAACGGTTGGTGATTACTGACCTTCACTAAAAATGACCATTTGTGCACCGGCATTGTCGAAAAGGTTGCCTATCTTTAGGATGAAAGAAGTAAGAAAGCAGTTTGATGTATGCTGCTAATTATCCTGGATGTGTCGTAATCCAAGATGTTGTTACAATAATATTTATACATGTGAATTTTTAAATAAGATCATTCGTATCGTTACAAAAAAGGATAACCAAAAAAGAAAATGGCTCAATTCTTCAAAATCCTAAAAACCAGATCTTAAAAATCATTATGAGAATCACAATAATGTTACCATGAATTGTGAAACGAGTAAAACTTCTTGCCTTCGAGAGCTCTGTATGTCTGTTTTTGTTGGTAGTATGTAGGCGAAGTGATTGCTAGAAAAGGAGTGAAACAGCCAATGTCTATGACTTAATTAGCCAAACAAATCTCAGCATGTAGTTCCAGTGGAGAGGTCTGCGGCACGTGTAACCCCAATCCTTTTCAGTTTGCATCGTACGTTTATGAATGGTAGATTTGTAGGTATAAGATTGATTCTATGAAATAAAATCACGTTCCCCATATTTCTGCTAGCATCGATTATCAGAATCGTTCACCTCAACAAGCAATGGTTTCGTGAAAAAGTTTACTGAAATTAGTGGTAGGATCAAATTGGTTTCTCAAACTAGCTCGTGCAACATGAATTACTGAAATTGTGAACATCTTCTTCATCTTGACACGTGGACAGATGGGCTGGTTATGCTGACATGGCCAGGATACCGTTCTTTTTCCACGAAACTCGCTTCACCATTTCTGTCCTCTACCTCCGGTTACGTTCGATCTCTGACAGGTTGGGCTTCTCTTGATCGTACCACCAAAATCAATGTGCCTCGTGCCGAAAGGGGCACAACCTAGCATATTCTTGGTAGGACATGGACTTTATCACGTGCCTGAAACATCGTAGCCTTTTGGTCTTCACGGATGTTGGGAATTCTGTTCCTCCTTGCAGTTCGGCTAAACCATGAGCTGTTAATTCTCCTTCTTCACTCACACCGCCAATGCTAGTCTGTTCCATCCGCTGTATGTGGCGAGGGTGTTATCATCCTCCATCCGATGTCTAACAAATGTATCACAGTGCAATTCAACCTGCATTTCGTGTCATGATGGAGTATTCTCGATCGCAGGAGCTGATGGAGCCCTTATTTTGTAAGATTTCTTATAAAAACTGAGCCTACAGACTGCACTGGTTAGCTTATGTTTGTTTTCTTAGATTTTGGCTTTTCTTCTTAAACTCCTCAATTCAACTCATCATCAAATCATTCCTTTCTCTGGTTATTAGGTGTAAGGTGGCAGTTATACTGATAGCTTGCTTCACAAAATACATTACTAATCAAAACATTTTTGTCTTCCGATGTTAAGTTTAAAACTCTTCTTTACTGGTACAACAACCTCACGAGATCTAGGTCTGGTCTAGATTTCTTGCTTTCTTTGACGTTATATACCCGAAGAATGTCAGTCTTATATACGAGGGATAAAAAATAACATCTTTTGTTCTTCAAGTGCTATTTGACATACCCAATATGCTTAAAACCCTCTATGAAGTGGGACAGAGTGTGAACTCTAACAGCGAACTCCGAACAGACATTGGTGGACATTTCAGCGACGCCAGGAATGTGCAGATGTGTAAGATTAAATATATAAACATTGTCCTAGCCATCTTTGCTTACCTTCATCCTTGGGCAAGGCCAGAAGAGCACCAGCTTCCTGTAGACGGTTGATAAGTGTGTCGATAGGCTGTCACAGTATCCGATGAAGCTGTCACTTTCGTCCGACATATAAACTACGGTCGCAAACGCGGGATCATCCAGCCAGCTTTCGAACGCAACCATATCTGTGATGATGGAAAGAGTGAATCGGTAAGTTGGCCGCAAAGCGGAACGTGTGTGCCAAATAAACAGCTCATCGATAAGGGTGTACTATAAAGTAAGTTCTTTTCTTGTTTGCATTGATATCGCGCTTCTTAGTAAAATCTCAAATCTCGAATGTAACGATGGAGCGAAAAGGGTTAAACAGGCAAGTAGCGTAAAAACCTATGCAATAATGCGTTAAGTGGTAGATGTTGTGTGGTAAATGGTGTAACGTGATTTTCCTCATACAAACACAACCGTTAGAAAATGAATTCGGGTGCAGAAATTTGCGAAGCAACAGACAAACCATAAGCATGCGTGTAGGGACGAAAAAATCGGATCGAAACCGAAAACGATCCAACCGAAATCTAGTTGTACGTCTCAGATTGGTGGCTAGGATGGTTATCGAGAATCGGTTCAAGGCCCCGGGGGCCGGCCCGATACGGAACGCTACTACGCTCAACCCGTCCCGGTACCGTTGACGGAACGACGATGACGGATAAATTGGATTACGTCTGCGTAAAATAAAAAAGCAAATATATTAGATAGATAAATCAATTACTGGGGATGGTGTTCTGCTTGATCGCAAAAACCATGGTTCCCGGTACCGGAACCGGGCATTGAATTCGTGGGATGTAGCTGGCAGAATCAACCATTTCCTTAGCTATTTTGCTTTCGATTTTCGAGCGAAACGTCGAATCTCCACGCGTCACCAGCTGGGGGCAAACATTGGAAGTCAGAGTGGTTAAAGTGGTGATACGCTAAGCGATCAGAGTAGGTCGAGAAGTTCATGGAAAGCGGCTCGAAAATGAAGTCGTGCGAATGGGTTCCGCAGGCGCACAGAAGTAAAAAAAAA
Source organism: Anopheles marshallii (assembly GCF_943734725.1). NCBI lineage: Eukaryota > Metazoa > Arthropoda > Insecta > Diptera > Culicidae > Anopheles > Anopheles marshallii. Next base: position 46,600,531 of record NC_071326.1, on the reverse strand, counting down.
ATGACATGGGGTAATGGCTGCTATAGAAATAAAAAAATAGATTGCTTTCGCTAGAAATAAAGTTATTTATCGATTCGAAATAAAGTAATTACAACTTGACGACAACAGGATCGAATTAATTTCATTTCTCGCCTGAGATTGAGTGCTGGTAAGGTGATTGACGCATGGTCAATGGGTATCGCCGTCGGAAGGTGGAAACATATATTAAATATACAATCCGTACAGCAGCACTCAAATCAATGCTCTTTGCATAGTATGCACTGGTAGTTAAACTTTACCACATAATTCATGCAAACTTTGTCCACTATTCGGGAAATGTAACTGTTGAGCTGACAAGAAAAGTGCCCCGAACGAACCAGCTTGTCAGCTGTGCGGACAAAACGAAGTTAACCATTCAAACTTTCATGCTTGAATTCAATTTAAAACATTCACGAGCAGTGTCCCGATTGTAAAAGAAAAGAAACATATTCAAACACCCTTCTTATCGCAAGTTGGCAAGTATAATAGGACGAAGGTATGCTCAAGGAACGCAAACAAGGAACTTACCGCGCCAGGCCCGGAACTGGATCAGCTTGTCGAAGCGAGAAAGCGTCAGATTGTCGCTATCGCCGTCGCTGTCGCTCGCCGCCACCGGTGACCGGTTAGTTTGCAGCAGTTTGACAAAGTTGAGAAATCCTTGGCGTAGCTGGTCGATAGAAAAGTTTTCAGGTGCAACCACCAAAACCCTGCCGGCAGTGTTGTTCAGCATGTCACTGTGCAGGTCACCTTCGGTATGCTGATGGTCGGTGGTAGCGATGGGCGGTGTGCGCACAAACGGCAACACCGTAACACGTTTGGGGGAGCTTGGAGCGCCCGTGGTAGTGAAACCGGAAACGTCGAAGGGCGTAGAACTGCCAGAAGTGGTAGTGCCGATGATCGTCGCAATATTGTCACTGCCAGCGGTGGAAAAGTTACGTACCGGGATGCTGCTAGTGGTGCTGATGAGAGGACGTGGAAGGACGTGACCATCGATAGCGGCAAGATCAATGAACGAATTGAGGAACAGCACTGCAAAGATCAGCAGTCTTTGGGTAACGTTGTACATGCGGCGCAATGGTGGCTTCATGTGGGTGACCATTGGTTCGCTCTCATTGGGTAGCACACGTCTCCTAAGCTGGTCCTGGCCGGGGTCCAGTGCAAACAGCGAACGGGGCAGCAATTTTCATACTCGACCCCACTCGCGTACGCTTACCCAACCGGTTGCCGCTTGATATGTTGCGCCACTGGTTCGTTCGTGGCCAATGATAAATTAGTTCGCTCGGTGCATTTTAATGAACTCGTCCGTCTCGGGTGACATCGACGATGGTCGGTGGCACACCCATCGCTATCTTAGTGTTGCATTATTTAATTAGCGCTACAATGATCAGCTCGTTAAGATGGTTCCAGCAGCGGCACCGTACTTAGCGCAAATGGCGATGGTCGTGAAGTTGGGTTCGCTTTCATCCGGATAACATCTGCAGCCGGGGTTGCATATTTGTAGCCAATCTAGCACAAAAAGAAAGGAATATACAGAGTTTTTAACATTTAGTATTCAAATACAGGAGGTCAGAGATGGGTACGAATTAAGCTATTATTTTCATATCCACAGTGAGTGAAAATAACCTTGTAGTTAATACAAACGTATGAGACTGTATGTTATCAACACAAATACAAAATCCACAGATTTGCTGTATTGTGCAAAATTCACGCTGTGTTACCCTGGTAGAGCAAGGCTCCAAACCCGATTATGCGTGGAAATGGAGAATTTCTTCATCCTCTCCCGTATGGTACGGCCAATGGCACCCAAGCAGCATCCAACCGGATCAGGTTAGCTAGCGAGATGATTTATTTTTAACAATATGCGAAACGACAATTTTTTTTACCTTTATATTGGAAATTCAATCAACGCCTGCTAAACCAAGTTGTTCACGTATGAAATGGTATTAGCATGAGAAGATGTGAATGGTCCGTGCCTTCAATCGACCGTGAAGTAATCATTCAATAATAGACGAAAGAAAACATAAAGCAACAAAGGAATCAAAACTGACACCGACATCGAAAGGTGAATGTGCTTTAAGCGCGGGATAAATGGTGATGAAGTTGATGGCAAGCTACTGTGCTTGTGATAGATCCACAACCTCTTTGCTATTCGTCTCTTGTTTTAACTTGTTGTTTAGTCACCATTTTATGCTAGATAATGTACCCAATATATTTTTGATTCCAAGAATATTGGTGTTTTGGTAGCGGCGCCAGTCTTCACACGGCAGGACTGGTCCGAAATGCCATCCAGACCAATCCCCCGTAGCAAAGGATTGACTATCCGGTTACGTGGTAATATGAGTCTAGTAACCCAGAAATGGCAGGCATAACCCTTGTAGGTCGTTATGCCAAGAAAAAGATGAAGTTTTCTCTACATGTATGTATGTATTAAGTATATTACACTTGTATTATGTATTATACATGTATTAAGAAGATTAAAAACGATGAACTAAACATACAGTTTAAAGTATCGTTTTGTCAACCGTGTATCACGATTGTAAGAAACAAACCTGTCAACAGTTTGCAAAGGTGCTTTAATAAATAGCAGTAATAATGCCAGCTACAGGGAACATCCCTGGTGTTTTAGAATACTATCAAACAGGAGACCAGCATCGCACTACTTCTCAATACTCCTGTTTGAAGTGATCTCAACGGGAGGCTTTTTCACTCGTCGCCGGCAAACAAGTTTGCAACGTTAGCCTGCCGGTATGCGGTTGTCCCTCTGCATCGTTTCAGTGAACTTTAGTATAAAAATCCTTTCGAACGCGACGGTCGACCCTGAAACCCACATAACCATCACCTACCGATACCGCAAGAGCTGACAGGGAAGCGCAACAGAACGAGTGCGAGCAAAAGCCATACCGATCAAATGTTGAAATAATTACTTTTCTCAAAAGCACTTTCAAAGGACTTTTAATTAATTCCACGACGGGATGCACGGGCAGTGGAAACACAGGTTTGCCACATCCTGAGAACGTTCAGCAACCACTCGGTTAAGCGGAGCATTCATAAGCACTCGGGCGCGTTTCTACTACCCCTTTCTGTCTTTGCGGAAGGTGATCCTCTCCGGGGAATCCTTACAACGTTTAACCTTCGACGTGAAACAGTCGACTGTAGTATGAAATGCAAAAAAGAAAGATGGGAAGGAACGGTGTATGAATAAAATACGGCTGACGGAGTGAGAAAAAAAAAACGCACACACAAACATTATGTAGGGAAAGAAACCTGAATCGTTATGTGTCACGAGTTGTTGCCTTCGGGAGGTGCAGAGACTATCCGTACCATCGTTTGGCGTTCGGTGAAGGATAATATCTTTCGTCAACCGACTCAACTTCCGCCTTTCGGAGGGAAGGCAACAGGGGACGAAACGATGCAAGGGCAGATGAACACATGCAAGCGGCGACACATTCATAACCGATTGCATAGGACCTCGAGAGTTCGGCACAGGCATAGGGGCCATAAGCTTCCAGCTCTCGAGCGGATAGGATGCCAACTTGGTTACGTAAAAATAAATGCATATGTAATGAAGCGCATAATCGCTACTCCCTGTGTGCACACCCATCCTTTTGCGAGAACGTTTTCTTCCGCCAGTACACCCGGATGGCCATGGACATGGCAGTGTATCCCAGTGGATGCGAACGAGAGCAATGAATCCTTCCGCGCGCAACTCAACCACAACCGGCGTTGCACCAACTGTCGATGGTGATATAGGCGATGCCACGAATAAGGCGTATGATTGTGGCCAGTTGACAAGAGGACAGCAGCGAAGAGAAGGATTTACAGCGAGCAGCTGAAGAGAAGCGTGAAATAAAATGTGTAACCTTTATTCCGTTCGGGATGAAAAACGCTTTACTGGGCACTAGAAGACAGCGCATTAGTTTTCTAGCACACGGGAAAGTACTGCTAGCGGGCTTATGAAAACATTCCCAACCATCTGGCTGCATCATAACATGCGGAATGGATCGTTGCATCACACCCGCAGTGACTGGATGAGTGTGTCCAAAAAAAAAGGCAACACTAACCACTTTTCTTTGGTTCTTTTCTAAAAGCCGGAAGATGTTCAATGCTGACACTGCATACACTGTCACTAACATACCTTGCATTTTACGTTGGCTGGCAGTTCACACCGTGCCCAATCCTATTAATATTAATAAGCAGTTGATCAAAGCCTAATGCAGCTGAAGGTTAGCTATGCTAGTGGACGACGAATTGTATAACCTTGAAGGTTTTTATGGCGATGTTAGGAATCGATGCGAGACTTACACATACTTTACAATTTCCTTTTATTTCTCATTTTTCAAGGGCTCGTTACCCGATAGCCATTGTGATTAGATGCAACTGGTTCAGGTATCGAAGACGAAAGGCTTAGGTCCCTTTCTGTTCACCATGTGGTCACGTTTTGCTTCGCTCAATGTTTTCTAAATTGGCACAGGTGTGTAGTTGCTTTCGACGCAATCAATAAGTTTAAATTGTCTAACAAAACTGTATGAGATTGGATGCGATGATAAGGCTATTATCGACCCAGGTTGAATATGATTATTATTTTTTTATGGGCGCTACATAGAGTTTTATGTTTTGCCTGGGTTGATAATCCTAGTGCAATAATTGATATAAGATCTGGTTAAAAAGTTATCAGGTCGATAAATAAGTTTTGACGGTTTTTTTTTATGGAGTTCCAAGCCTCATAGGCCCGAATGGTGAGCAGTTATAGGACTATCTGTTATATGTACTACATAACAATGTACATTTTTTATCAATTAGAAGCAAAATTGAATTATAATAAAAAAAAACTAAATTACTACGGATAAAAACTATTCAGACCGTATTTACCAACAGTTGAAATAGTTTCTTATGCGCCGTTTATACTGCGTTGTTTAATGCGATTGTAGATTTCCTTCTTTTTCGCTAGTGTCAACGGGCTATGAGAAATATTTGGCTAGGACAGATCTAAATTTATTGCACACGACTCAACCTTACGTACGGCTAGTATCGGTAGGTTTGAATTTTATAATAAAACGCGCAATAAATATAAACACGACGTTTAAAATGAATTTTGCTTCCGCGCATCTATCTCCATCCCGGTAGTCATTGTCATTTCGAATTGCTAAGCCGTTTCCTTTCGTTGCATGAGCTAGGTAGGTCGTATTGGCATGTTGTATAGTTCATAAATAAACGATATCATTGTACTTGAATGCAGACGCACCAATGTTTATGACCATTTAAAATCCTCCGGTTAACACACAATTGTCGTATGAAACCGTCTCGGTGGAACAACGAGAATAGGGAAATAAATTTGCTACACGTTCGCTGCATTCCGTACCCGGGATGGACATTAACTAAAACGGGGAGTTAATTTGATACTCATTTTATGATTATTTCACCAGCCAGACGAGAACGCATCGATTTCTATGACCCGCTGTTAGATTGGATGGCCATTCAGAGGTTAGATACGATTGCTCGTGAGTGTAATGCGGTAAGAACAGCTGTTAATTGCAGACTGCTGGCAGATGGTTCGGTGTTTGTATACGCTTTGACGGGATTTTACAACTCAATTAAAGCTTATGGGAAATTAAAATCTATTAGAGGTACTGTTGTAACAATTGATGACACCAGGCAGGGATTTGTATATGTATCAGCGAATTGCTGTTGAGAACATGTTCAGTGGTAGCAAATCGTTATTCGGATACTTTGTCGTTGGCTTATATTGCATTTCAGGTAGTTTAAATACACTTTGGAATATAGTTATTGGATAGTGCTTCTAGCTAACTTGAACATTATGCTTTTTTAAAACGGTTGCTTTCGGTTAAGAATGTTAAGAATCGTTGGGTATTTCAGTGAAAATTAATTTGTAAGATTTTATTTACTACATTAGGGTAGAAAGGAAGAACTTTTGCTTGAAGTATTGTCACTTTGGAAGTAGAATAGATGTAGAAAGTCTTTGGCCTTAGTATGGGTCCATCACCTATAGAGTTTTTGCAACAAAAGCATTTTTCGCTATCAAATTTGAGTGAACCATTTTAAAACATTCGATCGTATTAATAAGCAAATGATCTTCCATACAAATAATTATTGCAAAGAAATAGCTCAAGCCATGGACGAATCCAAAAGTGCTCAAAGAAATCATGTATCAAAGGTGAGTCGTTTTCTTAGCTTATCTACGTTCTTAGGTAGGAATACAAATTAGCTACTAGAAAATAATTCTCATACCGCGTTAAACTATGCTTATCCAATCTAATCTGTGATGATCTTAGTCAATTGCTTGAATATGTCAAATACGCAATTTACCACGAAATATTAAGCAAAACAATTTGTTGATGTCGCTTTGGATTCTCAATTGAAACTATGAATGAAGGTATGTTACTATAGATACAAAATACTCAAACGGCGAACGTTCTACTAGCTGTGATTCGTATGAGAGGGTTTGAAATATTACCCATCGACCAGCCGCAACCGCAACCGGTTAAGGATGTTGTTGTGGAGTTGTTGTATATATTCACCCCTTTCGTGCGATCTGCTAAACGGAAGCGTTAAGTGTTGTTTGCGGAAAGCGAAAGAAGGTTAAGGAAAACACACCGATTCACACTACATGGTGCAATAAGGCCACGCAAAATGGACATGAGAGGAAGAGGAAAGGAGAAGAGAATTACGTATTACAAGTAAATGAGCTGATCGACAAACAAGCAAACGACAACGCGTTGAATGATTTCGAGAGAATCTGTCATGATGCTGCGCCTGTCATGTTATGCGGTTAGCTTGTTAAAGTGGTGCAAAGGAGCAAAGTTTCTTCAAGTTTGCCGCCCCGATTTATCACACGTCCCGCAACCTAGACGCCCAGCATGGACGCACTTAATGAACACGCTTCAACACTAGCACATCATTCACGTTCATCTTGCCCAAACAGTGAATGGGTGGTGGGTGAGTACGGACGGATGGATGATAACCGGAAGCCGGAATGAATTGGCAAAATGAAGCAGTTTGTACAAGCTCGTTCGGCAACCATGGCAGCCCGGATTGGCCTTTTTTCAGTTTGTCCTGCTGTCGTTCACCGTAGCGTGCCCCGACGCTTGTCTTTCTAATTGCTCACCAAACGAACTGTAGCACCGATGGGAAGAGATCTCGGTTTCAAGTACTCGAGCACTCGACATGTCGACACTTCAGCGCACATCTTCTCCGCAACGCGCTTCTTGCGGTCTGCTGCGATGCCCAGCTTGACGCGTCGTTTGTTTGGCCACGGCACACAGTGTTGGGTTGAGGGAATATTTTTAAAGTTTGACCACATTTTGGGGCTAGTGCCATGTGTGCCAGCCGGGTTCGAGAGCGCTAGTTGTCAGTATTGTACATCATCATCCGCTCATCGACGCGCATCACAACAATCGAAGTTCGGTAAACAGATGACGTCAGGTTTGTGAAACGGCACCGCATATGTAAAACCGCGTATTGGGGGAGCAATCCGATGGTCCCGGGTGTATGCCACAGTGGTGGCATAGACCGATCATCACGGTATCGACATTTCACTCTCGGTATGTTAAAAATAAATATCTTCAAGAACGGACCGACCCGAGTTGTTGCACCTGTTTTCGGATACAAACGAGCTCGCGAATGCCATTTTCGATTTCGGTAGCATGCTATTGCCAGTACGGAATTGTGCTGCACATCGGATCCCATCGGTGGTAATGCAACGCAATCCGGAAGGGAAGTCGCTCCGTCAATCGGTAATAATATGATCGGCACGAGCACCTACTACGCGGGGAAACGTAGCGCTAACTGGTTGCGTTTGTGAATAATTTCTTGTGATGAATCTTGGCATCGTACCCTGGCTGGTGGTAACCGAACACCACGCTGGCAAACATCGAGCTGAAGTGGCGGACCACACGACAAACAGCAACCGCAAGATCGTGTGCGAAACCGTAAGCACATAAAATATAACACCTGTACGTTGTGGGTGCATTCGGGGCGAAATCGGATTGGCAGCCTACCAAGACTAAAATGCGATCCGTTCGCTGCCCTACCTACACTTACTTTGCCCGGCCGCACTGGTGAACTTGTTCTTAAAGGTTACTCAGGGGATAACAAGGCCAGCGTTGCGAAAGGTTCGCTAACCACAGCGCAGTGTAGTTGTTGTAGTTTTTTGTTTCTTTTAATTTAAACTATTCGCATCCACACAAGACGATGAAGTGATAATTGAACGACACTGCTATCAAATGCAGCCCCGCCTGACACAAGATCTGACCAGAAGCATCAACCGTAGCGAGACTGGTGTTAATGTGCTGTAAAGATGACAAAAGAGGATTTTTTCAAACATACGTAGAGAGTTGGATTGGCAAGAATTGCAATATAAAAAGTTACCAACAAAGCTTTTAGTACAATATATGGAAGCAATTGAATGTTAGGGACAAAGTGAGATATTACCATCTTATTATTTATTTTATTTTATTAAACATATAAATTATTAGTTTTTATTAAGAACAAAACTATCTGTTACCGTTTTTCAGTATGATCAAAAGATCTTCAACTTTTTTCATCTTTGACCGGAGTTTGTTTTTCATTTCAGTCAAGTAACTGTAATTTTTTCCCATGATGGCTATCCAAGATACAGGCAGTCCCTGAGTTACGCGGTTCCTCTTATAAACGGATTTGAAGATAAACGATTTTTAGAAATTTTACTGCTGAGTTAATTTATAGAACAAAATCTAAGCAAAAAGGTGTACAATTGGTCGAAAATAGCTTACTTTATCATATGTGAAACATGTGTTTTTAGTTTATTTTAATGTATTCTATCAAAAAGAAGCCTGGTTTGCTGAATAAATTAAGTGCAGAGATGGAAGACAACTGTCTAACTTTGAAGTATAAGTATAAATAGTATAGTGATATAGTATAAATGATTTTACTCCAGGATTCGACTTACGCGGAAATTCGAGATATGCGGATTTTTCCCAGGGTAGGGAGCAAAAGAGACGTGATTGTATTAGTAACTATTATTTAATTACTGTCGTTTACTTATGTTATCATATTGTAAGGAATAGTGTATTCAGCAATCTGTAAAAAAAAACATTTACATCAAGAAAACATTTACCAAAAGCTTCACTACGTTGTTCGAGAGCCGCAATAGAACCTGAACATTCAATTACATCGATAAGTTGGCGAAATGTTCGCCTTTTTCTCATCGACTACAGCAGTATCTGTCACACAGATGGCAACAAAGCGAAACTTCCTGCAGTCCTCAGTTCCGGAACCTTTTAAACCGTAAAGTACAAAGACCTTTGCCTGGTGCGGAGAATCACCCTTCACGTTACGTAAGTTTGTGGACAACAGCACCATCGGAACTAACAATTACATAAACTTTGGCAGTACCCATTGCCCCATTCCAAGACCATCTAATTTAATGGCTCGTTGCACGCTTCGCTTTCCAATTGGTCGCTGCTAATGTTCTCGCGTTCATGGTTTTGCCAAACGGATGGATTTAAAGATCAACCGTTGAAAGCCGTCCCGTGGCGCCTCGGACATGCGGCGGTTAGGGTCAACGGGCGCGCGGCAGGTGGAAACAACATCTCAACATTTATGAGTCCATAAAATTTATCAATGCTGACTGGAAAAGTTCAAACATTGACCGGCAGCAGCACACGATCGTGACCTGGGCACATCGCACCACTCGCCACGCCGTACCGTAGCATCAGTTCACTCGGTTTTGACCTATCGGATGCTGGGTGGGGAAGAAAAAACAACAAAAAATACTCCCACACACATACACACATCTGACCTCGGAGGTGGGTTGCTTAAAAATAGCGCCAGACATGTTTTCCTAACCGAGATTGCTCGCTACACATACGGGGTGGTTGTTTCTGTTTATGTAGCCCTCGCATCACGCTTCTTCCGTTTTGGTAGTTTGAATTTTTAGAGCTTAGCTCTACAATAAATAGGCAAAAAGGCACCACATAATCCACAAAAAAGCAAGATACTGTGGAATCGAAACGACTGCAACGAATAAGAACACCGAGCAAGGGGTTACTTGTGATGGGTCTTGTGATGTAAACAATAAACCGCTCTACCATCCAGCGATACCGGTGTGCCCCAAAGCGCGAAGCCCTTGCACTTTTGCGGACGCAAACGGTAGCTAGAATTTGTGTATATCTGACCGGGGCGCTCCAGAGGGGTTGCATGCTCCGTTGTAGTACATTATTTTCCTTTGTTTTGACAGCTTGAAAATTTATAATGCTTTCGCTCCGGGGGCAGTAGACTGAAGGTCTGTGCAAATGCTCGAACGCAACAGGTGAGAAAATGGATGCCCTGACCCCATGACGGATTGTGGGTTCGGGCGAGAACCTTTGCATTTCGCTCTGATCAGTTTTATTTCAATGATAAAGCTGATCAGGCAAGAAAAGCAAAACAGCAAAAATTAGATAAGAAAGAAAACCATCAAACACCGCATAAGCAAACACACACGCAAGAGAAAAAAAAAATGTGATGATGTGAACTCAATATGCAGGTCCAGTTGAAAATGAAAATGTACGGCCGAAAGTGATGCTCTTCCGACGGTGTGCTGATTGACAGGCGGCGATAGGTTGTGCTGAAATGTGAGACAGTTTAATGTTCCGCTTAAATTTGTTATACAAACACTGACCCATGATTTATCAACCAGGGAGGATAGAAAGAGCGAATATTTTTTAGCTTGTGTTCGCATGTGAAGAGATCGTTTCGAAGTGATTTGAAAAAAAAAATGGCATGTTGGAGCATAGTTTTATTGAAAGGTTATGAGTGATATATTTCATCTTGTCAAGAGCAGACATGTTAAAACAAAACAACAAACAAAATTCTCACCTATAGGCTAGTACCGTTGTCAAGAGAATGTATGAACAAATCATTTACTAACATTCCATTACAAGCCATTCAGTTCCAGTGCTAACCATTCTCTACTATTGAACTGGTTCTACACGTGTGTGGGATTTGTGGAGTGATTTTGATCAAATGAAATCACCCTTAAGCCCCTTAAAACAGCCCTCTACATCACCGCAACTCACTGAAGTGCGTGTGGTTAAACACTGTGTGAAGTTGATTTCGCCTGCAACAGCTATCCACAGACCACAAAACCAATTTCCTCTATCGATAACAGTATAATGTGTGGCACTTGTCACCTTGCTTGGGCCATAAGCGCCCGCTGATATCCTGCAATGCTTTGCAATTGTCAGGGTATTTCAAATTGTCAATAATGTCACTAACCAAACTGGTTAACTTGAAAATCAATTGATTCAAATAACGCCATGCTGTGTCATTAGAGAAAAAATCCATTTCAAGTAGTTATAAATACAACACATTAGGAATTCTTTACAATAATGAAAATTTATTCATTTTATATAAAATGCTAACCATTCCCTGGATAAAACAAAAGGCTAGGAAGAAATACCTCGACAAATTAGTGTTCTCAGCCATTAAACGGCTGAAAATACCGCTAGGAGCAGTTGAAATTGTAATAAAATGAAAAAAATAAATAAACAATACATATTGGTTATAAAGTGTTTGTTGAAACATTCCTTCAAAACAAATTCATATTTAAATAAATCTTTGAGCAGTAAATTTTTGGCAGCAGTGTTTGCTGTGATGCCAGATAAAAATATAACATTCGCATCACAAAGTAATAAATGAAAAGAAACAAACAAACTATACTTCAACTACACTATAAATTTCAGAATGAAAAAAATTGAAAGCTTCTATAACTGAGCCCAACATATTGTAAAAACAAGTTAATATTCGATTTATGTTTCTTTAATTTTTAAATTTGATATGAAACTTATGATTCTTTAATCATTTGATGTTTCAAATGATTAAAGAATCATAACAAACCATACTTTAACTACACTATAAATTTCAGAATGAAAAAAAAAGCTTCTATAACTGAGGTCAACAATTTGTCAAAACAAGATATTATTCGATTTATATTTCTTTAATTTTTAAATTTGATATGAAACTTATGATTCTTTAATCATACGATGTTTCAATACAATGGGACACATGCTACACAAAACGAATAATAAAAATCGTCAACAATACCATTTGCGAGAAAAGAAAACACCAGGCGGCTCCATCAATCACGCCTACGGTCCTTTCTATGGTCGCTTTATTGCGCTTGGAACAAATTCATCCAGCAGTCAAAATGTCAACCAGCACGTGTCATATCGGTTATTACCGTCACCATGTTCTATGGCATGCTTTCACTTCCCTCTTCTTTCCACACTCGAGTGCGAAGTATCACATCTTATATCAACCTCTAATGAATATCATCATTTGCCAGTTAATTACCGTCTAGTTAAGTCATCCCGATCGTTTCAGCAGGCCACCGGGTGCCGTGACACATGTGAGCGATGCCCTGACCGGCACCAACGTCACTGACCTACCCACACGCCAGAAAATCATCGATGAAAATCATGACCATAAATCATGGCCGCGAAAATCGAAAGCCAAAGCACCCGGCCCGGTTGGCTAGTTTGAGCTGAAAAATAAGCACGATCGGATAGAAAAAAAGCGAAAAGAAATAACCTAAAACACCACAGTTGTCGACTAGATAAATTGCTCCCATTTCATCGGACCTGCGCCATCGATCATCTTTCCGTTTCCTCGTAGCGTCGGTAAACGGATCGGTGGGGAAATATCGCTTGCGGGTGGCCTCGGGTCGCGCAATGCGAGACAAGGCCACACGCGAACGTCCCATACACGGCCGATGGGCTAGAGAAGCTGACAGAGATGGTTGTGTCAATGATGACATCGCGCCGGCAATGGTCGGAATGCAAACGAACGTGAAGGCCGTGGGTAGGGTAGTACAGCGGCCCCTACAGTCCGCGTACAATGGCGAAGGAAATCCGCGAAACGATTACCCACGAAATCTCAATTTCGCTTTGGCATCGGGCCGTGGCGTAGCTTGACAGCGTATAAAATTCCCTGCCTCTCCGGCCAACACCCCGTTTAGCAAACAGCCCCCGGATCTGGCTGAGTTTTCCGAAGACAGGGACGGAGTCACTATGGGAAAAGGCTTGGCTAGTGGTAGAGCCGGAATAACACCATCCTTTCGAAACGGCAGCAGTTAGACAGCTTCACAGTTCGCCGTGCTGTGAGGAGTGGTTGCGAGCAGGCCGCATTTAATTATTTCTCATAACAACGGCTCGGGGCGTGCTCGCTTCGTATCGTCGTCAGCCGGATGTCTTGCGGTGTGTGTCGCTTTTATTATGCTGTCATGTATTCGGCGGCCGACAAACACTCACTCACGTACACAAACACACAAAAGCACTGAGCAGTTTGGAAGGGGGGGGAAGCAGGTGGGGTTTATGATGAGCGATCGGTTTGTTTAAATTGCGAGAATCAATTCAAAAATAAATACCATTTCCGATTTCAGTTTCATTCGGTAGACGATTGATGAAGAAGACGACCAAAAGAGTATCAGTGAATGGAAAAAAGTGTTAGTTAAATGGATGTCCATTAAAATTAGAACGCTTGGTAAAATGAAATGGGCAGCATGTTGTGAGCATGTGATAGTTAGATCCTCCAAAAAAAAGTATTAATACAATACGAAAACTCATTGAAATGTTATTTACAATAATAAATCTCTTTAATAATTTAAAATTTCCATACAGTATTTAGTAATATCTTAACCGAGCATACCCGGTATAAGGCAATAGACAAGGAGGAAATGCGTTGAGAAATTTGTACTCTATGCAGCCATATAATACAAATATAGTATAGTCGGTATAATTATATTAAATAAATAAATAAATTTAAAAAAATTGTAAAATCTTCCGTACAAAAGGTGTATAAATTTTCGTTATTAAGGTTCTAATTATTCGGCAGTATATTGGCCGCGTATATCCTGTATAAGCTGTCCTTTCACAGCTTGGGAGAAGGAAATATTTCCAAAATAACGTTAATTGTACCTTACATTTAGAATTCAATGGCTATAGGTAGTACGATCTGGCTGTGCTTCGTTAATAAAATAAAATCTGCATTTAATGGAGTGAACTTGTTCCTCCTTTTAAATCTGTTTGGAGTTCTTTTAAGTCATACATTGTAGGCGTGATAGGCCAAATTGAGATTGAGTGATGGCGTTGAAGCGATCACCAAAAAAGCGTGGGTACTGGCAGGAGACGGTACTCGACCGTGAGCGGTTTAGAGGACTAGTGCAGCACGCCTAGAAGTGAAGTGACTTGTGTTGTAACGCCGGATAAGTCCAATTTCTACAACCGAGCAGTCACTAGTCTTGCGTATAACACCCGAATGGAATTTAATACCAGTCCGATTGTTTTAAAATCATCGCAACTATCAACATGCCATTAGTATACACCATTGGGTTCTGCTTAGATAACAGCAAATTGTTATAGGATCTTCGTCTAAATTACAGGCTGGTTGCAATAGGAACAGATTTGAAATAGTTGCATTGCAAACAATTTATATTTTAATCGATTCAAGTATCGTCATTAAACTGCGCGACGTAGAATTGTAAATAATGTAACAATTCTTAATGTCTTGTCGGAATCATGCTCAGTTTATAATTGTTAGCCTCATCCTACCATGATGAAACTCTATCACAGTTCTGGTAAGGTGACGGGAAGAAGTTTAGGATTACATTTTCGCCCTTCGCCAACCATAAAAGCCATTTCGTGTACCCTTTTTGAAAACTCCTCCGACTGAAAATGTGTCATCCGATCGAAGCGGAGAGCATATCATGGATGGTCGACAACACGAAATTAACGATATTCCTTTCTTGGAAGTTTGAAACGTATTCTCGCTTCATAATGTCCCAGCACGCTTACCGAAAGGTTAGTTACCTTCCCCACGGCTCAACTTGCTGTCCTTTACCTAACGCTGGTGGGGATCCAAAATCTTGAGATCTCGCAAACTGTTGCTTATGCTGTGAGGTTTCCTGGAAGGGTTTTTCTCGCCCAGCTGCGCCGACTCGCTCGAAAACGGGTGAGCGCGTTTTCGAGGTGATCCGATTTGTCACCAGCGCCCAAAGGCAGATGAGATCCCGGAATCTCGGACGCTTTACACGGTTCGTACGTTTCCACTTCATTGGACGACTGTATGCGAAACGAGGAGACGACGGAAGCTGGTCGGACATATCCGGTTGATACCACCTCTTTCACCCACAACCGGGGAGATCCATTTTGTTTTGGTTCGTTTCGTGTGAGCTTATTTGCCGCTGTTTCTTGTGTCACCCCTAGACGAGCACGAATATAACGGTCGTGCGGTCCAGCTTTTTCTCTGCTCACATACTAGGCTCCAGTCGACAGCAGGCAGCAGCTGTTCAGCAAAGTCCAACCCGACGTCGTCGATATTTTCCATTCCATCAAACACGAGACGATCAACAACCGGTCCTGTAGTTGGCCGTAGCATCACTACCGGGTGAGTCGGTCCCACCTCTTCCTTATTGACCGACCGTTTGCCGACACTTGGAACGAAATACAAAGTTTTCCTACCCCAAAGTCTGCAATCCATTCCGCTCCTTCCACGCTCGGTTTCCGATTGAAGGGATACGTGTTGGCGTTGGCGGGATTGCTCCATGGAAATTGTGTCACTTTAAGTGTTTTTGCTTTCCTGCTTGCTTTACACTTACACCACTAAACAACGACCCAGCTTCACCACAAACACAAACACACACACACGCACATTTACACAGCTTTCTTATCTATCGTTACAACGCTTTTTCATCGCAGTAGTCGCACACTATGTGGAATAGTGTTTCTAGCCGAGGGAACCATCGCTGCTGAATGTGTGGGAGAGCGATGGAGCGAAGAATTCTTCACAGACACGGATGAAACGTTGTTGCTCCAGAAGGATGCTGATATTGTTGCTGTGTCTGAGCGATGAAACGAATTGGAAGCAGACGGAGGACCGTTTTTCTGCGCTGGAACAACCACTTAAGAGGCACCCAGGGCCACGATTGCCATTGGGACACGGTGCACAGGGCAGGTCGGTAACACACCGAACACAGCAGCACTAGCATTTTCCTATTCGGAAATGGACTATGTTTATTCGGTGCTGGTGATTCTCGAACGGGGTACATCGGTAGGCGAATCAGCATCGGAGGAGGAAGGGGGGGGGGGGGGGGGGGGGGGAAGGGTTGAAGGCATGGGAACAGAGCCACACGGTTAGAAGAGCCACTGTCAAGCGATGGCGATGGGGTGTAGCCTTTCGACCGCTTTACCCGATTGACCCTTTTAACTTTAGTTGCCATCGGTGTAGGACGCAAGACGCACATCGATCGCCATTGGAATGAAACATACGAAACGGTGTGTTTGTGTGAAACCTTTCCCTTTCTGACCTCCCGCGACTCGGTGCCCCAGCTTCCCGGGGGCAATATACGCTCGTACGTCGTTCGTTAAGCTAAGTGAACATAATAAACGGAACGTAACATAAACATACACCACCCGGGCGTGCTGTACGTGCGGACACAAGGCAAAGGGTTTTGCATCATTGCGGGTGAAACTGGTAAGCATGTAAGCCAACACCCTCGCGCTAAACGCCCGGCACGCTCGCATAATGGCGCACTGGGAGGCGTGAAACAATAACGCACTGGTAAATAATACAAGACTTCGTGCGGCTTCGGAAGCAAAGAAATGAATCAAGTCGATTACCACCGCCAATCTACGGACGTTTCCCGATGCCTGTGTGCATGTGTCGGTGTGTGTGGGTGTCACCCCGTAGCAACATGTGCTGCAGAGTTCTGTGGCCCCGGTAGCAAACGACCTACCTGGAGGATGTTACAATCTCTGGCCGAATCCTGCGCTGTGCCGATAAAGCTCCGGTGAATGATTTGGTATGGCTGGCGTTGACACTAATGGTTCACCTTTCCCGCTGTGATGGCACGTGTGACACTCGGTAATATTTTTTTCCTTCTGCTTGTTAAAACCTCACCTCGGTACACTGGCACACGTGAATGGCGCACGGTAAATTGAACTAATAGAATTAAATTGAAAAACGCTTTTGTACACACGTTTCAAATTTGCTGAAACTAGCACAACACATCGCACTAACAAACCCCGTACACATACATCCAATCTCGTGCCGTGCTGGGAGTAGCCGCCAAGCTTTCCGCGGTCCATGCACTGGAACCAACTGTTGGTAACTGGGAAGCGACTAAACCCCAAGCGACTGGGTACCTTCTGATAGGGAAATTCAATTAAACATCACTCTGCTCAAAATCCACACCTCATCTGGCCTCGCAAGTGTGTGGCCTGTGCAAGTGAGTTTGGACGTAATCCCGACGCTCCGGAAACGACCCGCCAGATGAATATCTCTTTCCACCACTCGCGTATGCAAACGCAGTTTATACTAAAAACACACTACTCCAGCCACCAGCGGTAATGGTGATGCTGAGCTGAGGTACTTACAGCACTAGCAGCAGCAACAGCAATCAGGACACTCGCAGGACGCGCACGACGTTGGACGAAATTCCGGTCTGTCCGTATCGCACGAGCTGCTCACCGAAACTGAAGCTGAATCGCGGATGCTCCGGCCTGTTGAAAGATCGAACCGTACAGCCACCGCTTTGATGGGTCAGGATAACGAAGCACAGCACTGCCACGTTCTCGGATGTTCTCCCGTGTGCGGAGATACTCTCGCATTCGCTCTCTCGCAGGACATCCGCTTATCTGGAGCCTTTTAAACAGTTAAATTACTCGCGAACTAACTGTTCAATTGGCAATGCGTCTAGCTCCTGCTCGCAAGCATGTTGTTTTGTGTTTCACTTCGTATGAAGCGCTCACTCCTTCGGTCGAGAATTCTATTATCCTTCCGGAACTCTCTGTTTGGGGGGGTTTTTTGTACCGTTACTCTCGCCATGCGTTCGGCAGAAGGCTCGTCAAATCTGCTTTTCTCCGAACCGGGCACGGAGTCGTTTAAGTGCCGTTGCATCCGCTCATGTTTATCCTGATAAGATGTTTCTTTGATCATAGAGCGATAAGGAAGTTTCCTAGGAGCTGGACAGTGTGGTGTTAAAGTTTACTCAATGTTGAATTTGTGTCGTAACATAACTATGAAATCGGACTTTTACATTATGATTTTTTAAATCTGAATTCATAATAGCCTCTAGTCTATCGTCAACAGGCTTTATTATTGATAATTTAGCTGTATGCTAAAGCTGTAAGAAATATAGGGCAGTTTGAAAATTATATGATTGTTGAAATTGAAGTGAAAGTTTCGACTATACAAATAAACTAAATTTCGATACTGACTCAAGAAATTAAACCACGTAAGTTCGAACCACGGAGAAGGAAATGTCATCAACCTAATGCGGATTGTGCCTCATATTAAGTTTCCAATAGATTTAAGCAATACGACCTGGCCGGTGGTACAAGAATAAACAAATTGAAAGTTTTATTTATAATAAAAAAAGCTAGTCAAAACCCTGACTATACGGTAATGCAAAACTGAGCTACGGAAAAATATCCCTTGTTTGGTCCATAATTGGTAATGCTTTATCGCACCGCAAAGGAAAGAAAGTTTACAAATTTATAGCAATGTCCTTAGCTTTTCAACGCAATAAGCTTCCTTGAGCTTTCATTGGTTGACCGCGGAGCTTTTAGGCAAAAGCTTGAAAGTTTTTCCAACAAATTTTCTCACAAACCGTATGTTTTCAAAATTGGATACATACATTTAGCAAAACTTTTCCCACTCAACGTTGTGAGTGTTCTGGAATTATGCTGCAACAGTTTGCAGTTTGCTTTGCTTGAAATGTATATAATGTTATTATTCTTTTTACTATTTTGGCATCAGATTTCGCGCAATATCCTTACTAGACTAAGTAACGTAATTGGATAAACAAAAGGGGAAAAAACACCACTAAATAACCTTTTGTGTAAAATGTTAGCAAGATGCAAGGCTTTTTTTTTCTGGACAGTTTCGTTTTTCCTGCACAACAGCGTTTTTTGTTCATTTTCGGCACCATCTAGAAGGAGAACGTTTACGACACAATGCGGCATGGGTACATGTAATGCGTTGGATTTTTTTCACTTGTTTTTCTTGCAG
Source organism: Anopheles marshallii (assembly GCF_943734725.1). Taxonomy (NCBI): domain Eukaryota; kingdom Metazoa; phylum Arthropoda; class Insecta; order Diptera; family Culicidae; genus Anopheles; species Anopheles marshallii. Next base: position 46,581,469 of record NC_071326.1, on the reverse strand, counting down.
TAGAAAAACTCATTGATCCCGATGTGGCAGATGGTACACTACGTGAACACACGAGTAAACGATTTGTTTAAGAGATGCCGTAGTTAGCAAACCTGACTTACATCGCTCGGTAGCGATGTTGTAACACCTTCCGGTCAAGGTGCCACAATACTGGAAAAAAGAAGACGATTGGAAAAACACCAAGTGAAAGTTGTTGAACAATGTTTTACCTTGAGTTGTTTCCTTTTTTTTTGTTATGCTTGATTCGAATGCTCTAACGGATGCTCACACAACACCCTGTACGGGTTCCAAACCAAACAAGCGTGTGACTTTCGCCCCAAAAACATATGCTTCTCGGGTGGGGGAGTGAAAAACAACGAGGCTGAAAAGCAGACGACTCCACTAAAAGTCTTGCTCTTGAGGGGATATTTTAGGGCCTCCGATTTCTAACCGCTCTCCCCGAAAGGGGGATTGGTGAGGGAAAACTTTACTTGTTCAATGGGCCAATTTACCAAACGATGAATGGTCAGCGAAGGCGGTTACCATTAGTCCCTTTCCTTGCTTTTGCCATTGCTCTTATCGAGACCGTGAAAAGAAAACATGTGACAGTATATGGTAGGGGAAGAAGAATGCTTGCGTTCGACCCATTTTCCCGGTGCGGCTTCATTGTTTGGTAGCAACGCACAGAGGATAGACGTCAGTTGGTGGGAAAATCCAATAGTACGGTTGTTTATTTACTTGTTTACTGATCAAAGAAAAACGAAATCTTATCGCCTCCGAACGACTGGCACCTAAAGCCATACAGAACAGCAACAAAAACCAAATCTTTGAACCTACGGCTGTTACGTTCCGGTACGCTCCATTTCATTTTTGTTTTTTTTTTTGGTTTAAACTTCAGCTCGAAATAAATTCTTTTCGCAATATGTTTGCTCATGCGATACATGCTCCATCGCCTGTGAGCTGCAGCAACAGCGTCAGCTGCCAAGCGGAAAGACACAGAAGAAATATTTCCATCCATCAACAGAAAACAATAACTTAAGTACTATTATAAAACGGTGATTTGTAAGGGCGGCTGTGATATCCATGTGGTGATTTATTATTTATTATGAACTTATTTTTGCCACATACACCAACAGGCAATTATTTCATTGCCACCACCCTAAATACAAAAAATAGTTAACCAATAATGTGGGAATATGTTGCGAAAGAAAAAAATTCCATGTAATAGTATTATTTCCAGGCTTCTAAAGTTAAAGTCTATTGATCATGCAATTGTTTAACTACCTTTTGAAAACACACCTCTTATGAGAAAAATATGTGTTGCTAGTTTGGCTAATTTAGCTGGTACTGTGGTATACTAGCAACAGAAATGTTTTTTTAATGTACTAAAGTATTTAAACAATAAATCATTGAACATGTGACGAATGTGATGAGATGTAATAATTCTAATGACTTTAATGAAAACATTAACAGTGTTAAGTAGCAATGAAAATTCGATTTTGAAAATCAAATCATTTTAATTAATTTGGGCAAATTTGATTTTAGAATAAATAGATGACATTGAGGAAAACGTACTTCGTACAGGAATAAACTCTGGTTCCTTTTCACATTATAGCAAAAAAAAAAGCAGTAAGTCTTCCGTACCACTGCAATTGCCAGTGAGAAGTTGAAATCCTTTCCCCTGGTGTCGTTATTGTAATGCACCGGAGTGCGTTTGTTTTTTTTTTATTTGCTGAGGGTACAGAAATAAAATCTTTTAAAACCACTCGTTCTCTCAAAACTAGAGACCGCTCAGAACAAATTGAAGTAAAGGTAATGCTTTTACGGTGCAATCAAATGAAATCAAGACAAAAACGCGCATCAAGCAAAAAGGGTAGATGGTGTATTTACTTTTTTATTGGTCTTCAAACAACGTCGTGAAGTTACATCCCCGGAACAGAGATATGCAATCATTTTACGAGGAAAATCTTACAGCATCGGTAGGGAAGGTTGTGCCATGGCCGCAAGCGATCTTTGAAGAAAGTGAATTTAACTATACTTTTGATTACATTCACCATATCATAAGATTCATTGTTTCGTAACTCGGATATCGGGCAAGTGAAGCGAGTGGAGCACAAAATGCATAAACATCACGAGAAGTAGATAAATAAAGTGACGGTAACGCTAACAGCAGCCGGACAAGGAGGAAAGGGACGACGCAGCTTACTGCGAACGGAGTAGCAGTCTGGCGAAACGGATGGTGTCAAGTACCGTACAGGTACGAGAAAGTTGATAAATTATTCATCATGTACTCGCACGAGCTGCTCCAGTTCTGATCGTGTACGCCTTGGGTGCTTTGCAAGTGCGTTATTGACAAGGTGTGTGCCGATTTAATGCCTTCCCTCACCCTTCGGTCTGCTTCCAGAGCGTGGAAGATTATTCAAACTTTCACGAACCATGCAGCATCCAGCCGTCCACATTATCGACAAACGGTCGGAACTATATGTCAAACGCATGTTAGTCAAATAGCTAACGACAGACCGGGGTCGATGGTGTTTGCAAGTTTGTCATGGCGCAGAATAGTACTACCATATTTTTGCCTGGTAAATATTTCTCATTTTCAACGCGCACTCGGCTAAAGTTCAGGTCGACAAAAGGTTATCGTAGGGAACTGTAACACTTGTTTACCTTGGGTTGATTCGTCTTGCCGATATGAGGGAGCCTTGGGTGTAATTTGAAAAAAAAAAAGTTCACTTTCAACTAAAACGTAATAGTTAAAGCATCAAAATGTGTCAACCCAAAATGACGGCACGATCAAAACCATTCCACCGATTTGCTTTCGTTTGCGATCGAATAACTAAACGACCATGCTCATGCTTAGTAAGTACGGGCGTTTGGGTGCATGCTATAGCACCAGTGACCTTCACTAAAGTGCATGCTCATTTGCACCATACACAACATCAGCTAACGATGAAGGCAGCTTCCAAGGGACAGATCAACGAAGGCAGCAAGCAGCATCACGTACCACCGTACGGTACCCGTAATGATTCGTGCGAAAGCGGCCTGAGTTTGGTTAATGCCGAAGAATTCCTATTTTTTCCGCAAAACCATCGGCTGAGAACGTGGTGTACGAGAACGGATAAATGGTTATGCAGCTACAGCATCCCACATCCCACGGTTCATCACCCACAGTGCACTGCCCAGTGTGGTTTTTGTGATTTGTGTAAGTATGTGTGTGTGTAGGTGTGTGTGTATACTGGATGGTGGGTGGGCTTGTCCCGTTTGCAACTACTGTAAAAATGGGAATTTAATGAGTTTCATGAATTTATTATCTGCTCCACTTTCGATTTAGTGACAAACCATCGATGCTGAACCACGAGCGTTTCTGTCACCTTTCTTGTGGTGCTTATGTACCGTAAGGGTTCGGGGGGGTGTTTGGCGAGAGTCGTGCATGCATAAAAATTGGAAGCGGCGAATGTGCAACAGTACGTGGGTTTTGTGGGAAAACACGAAACTGCGGGTATTTTGCTTGCTATTCAGTTGCCCAGCAACCTTTACTGCCTTTGGATTGCCATTTTGTGTGTGTGTGTAAGTTTCGTTAAACATTTCATTGATATTTAAGTCTTTTGAAATGTCCGAACTCACTGAAAGAATAAAATAAAAAACGAACTTTAACTGATCTTATTTGACGTAAGTTACAGTTCTTTTGCATACAAACACTCTTTCCACCGAACGATACTCACAACAAGCTGGGTGCTCTGTACACTCCGAGACTGGTAACTCACAATCACTCAGCCAATCCCGAACGGTCGCAATTCGTTTTTATTTTGCAAAAGTAGCTAAAGAGCCATTTTTCTAGATATTAATTATTTTCTAACTTGGTTACGTATATATATACGTAGCTTCATAAAAAATATTAATTAAAGATCTACTTGTTGGTTTGCTAGCGCATTAAATTAATTTATTAAAAAAACCTTGTTTTCCTCTTAGAAAAAATAAAGCACACTGTTGATTTATTATTCTAAAAAACTTTTGTATCTTTCTTGCTACTTTTATCTACAACTTTTATAAGTGGTCTATCTTGTATTTTCTGTAACTAGAATTTATCTCCTCCAATTATGCAGTTCTAAGTATGAGAGTTATGCGTTATTTGAATTTCTGAGACATGTTATCGAGTCGTCTTTAGCTAACTTGAAACTTGAAAGACATATGATTAGCAGAAATACATATAGGTACAATCTTTAGTGGCCAGCATTTCGTAATTTCAACCAAATGCAAATAATGTAATAACTTAAAGAAGGTATAACCACCCTAGCCACTTTACTACGCCGTCCCAAGAGCATACTGCAAAAAGATGTATCATATTCAAAACATTTATATGCTCCCGGTTTTATGTGTTCCATGAACCGCCCTGTGTACGAAACGTTACAATCATGTCTAGATAGTCCTCCAGTTCTCGCTGAATGTCCTTCCATATGTAACGGGGTTTTGTTTTTATTTGCATAGCAATCATAGCGTCAGCAAAAGATCAATTTCGCACCAATGCCTAACAACTGCTGACGGTTATAATTATTTATGGCCCACTCCGATCGTAACGGCTACGTAACGGTACGGTACCAGTGGGTATTTAAGGGTGCCATGTTCGGCACTTCATTAAAAGCAAACTCGTCTCATCCATTCCTGCACGTCCTGTGGGACGGAGGAAAACGCATCCGACCCGAATATGGACTACATCAAACATTACGACAGACAATTTATACGCAGAGTGTGTTTTGTTGCGTTTATTTTTCTTCCACCAAAAAGCATCGAAATGGTTCAGAAATTGATGAGCGTTCATCAGCTCGATTTTCGCAGCATTGCACGGTGTTTATGTGTGTGTGTAGCGACAGTGCAAATGGAAGTTTTATGCTCTTATGGGCACAGCCTCTGCATGTGTGAACGAAGCAAAACTATCGCTTCGACGGAAGATTCGCAATCGGTCACCTAATAGGTGGTCGTTTCCGGGCTAAAGCTATTTAGATTACCATCATTACGAATTACGATCCAAAGTTCGATCGGATTCACTGTCCAGCGGGAGTTCGAACGTCGAAATCGTTCTGGCAATCAACACTTGCTAAGGGCTGGTAGCTTAAGTGCATATGGTAAAAACAGTTTAACGTTCGTTAAAATGCTCCATGGACAGAACGTTCGCTAGTCAATTTTCAGGTCTGAATTACAACACGTTTCTAACGTATTTTGTTGATCGCGGAAACCTGTACCATACCATTCGCAGCGGTACCGCACAGGATAACCGTTTGCATAACGCAAACGATGGTATCCCAACACCAGTGGTAGCAAAAAGCAAAACTCATTAAAAGTCATATCGAGTTCAGATTCCTTGTTACATGTTCAAATATCTGTATATTGCAAAGGTTCGGATCGTAAACATGTGTAACACATGCAAAGCAGGATGTGAAGCACAGTGACTCTAATAAATCGGTACAGTGTGTAGTGGAAAATATTGATTCACGATACATGTCAATATTTTAATGATTAATGTTCAAAAGTATATTAAATCAACTCACTCAAATCCACAGTCATTTTTATGTTTTTTCATACATGTTGTGTAATCTGATTTGACACCATGCATTTAGTATTTGATTTTAAATATAAAATTTGGTACAGTTTTATAGAATGTCCGAACTATTTGATGAAAGATTGCTATTTGCTGAAAGATCACATGTCTGAGAGAGTTAGTTAAACACTCCGTCCAGATGGTGGTGGTAACATGATGACATGTGTAACAAGTCATATCTTCATCAACAAGTTAACAAAATCGCTGGAAGTAATAATATGATAAACTGCAATGACTGAAGATACATCTATTTAATTGACACTGAACATTAACTGAATATTAAACTGAACATGACAAGTTGTTACTTGTGTAACTAAATATTTAGCAAAGTGGACATGTTAGTGCCCTAAATCACAAATTCAAAACCAAATAATACAAACTAAATCATTCGACGATAATAAAAAATCAGCGGAAAACAATACGAAAGCTATTCTTCATGAATGAAGGCGTTCTTCAGGAATAAAAATAAATAACACAGTAATAATTATTTCGTAAGCTCCCCAATTTTAATTTCTCTTCAAATACGATACAGTATTCGTGTCTTGTGTTACGATTCTACGTGAGCTCTCTTTTGTCGCGTAATAACGCAACCAATGCAATCTTGAATTTTGTGGCTTGTTTTAAGATGTTAGTAATTGAATGCATTGTTTAACAAGTAGTATTAGTAGCATAATATGTAGTACTGCAAGTAGTAGTAGCAGTAAAAATAACAGCAATGATAGAAGTACTTTTGGAAATGAATTATTATGTTGTCTGCAAGAGCATATCAGTGCTGAAGTGAAGCTGAAATGTATCAAAACAAGCATTGAACCCTTTTGGGATTTATTTATTTATTACATACATAACGGCTCTTAGCCGTATTATCAGCCATACATTGACAGAGGAAAGTACACATTCCTCAAGGTATTTTATTCTTGTCTTTTGCCTTATCCCGGGTCTTTTGGGATTTGTTTTGATTGAATTACATTAGACCTGTAGTTATCTATTTATTATTGATATTAAACTGATCTATAACTTTTAAGTTAAATTAAAGAAAATTCCAATATCTTCCGAGTACCTTTTATTTTGATACTATCATTCAAAAGTGGCTAGCATCCGATAAAGATAAATTATTCGTGCCAAAAGATTGATCTGACAGCGAAATTAAAATATATGAGCATTAAAACATTAAAAAGTCTACCCAATTTACCAGACTGCCCAAAAAATATATTGTGTAAAAAAAGATAAAATGTAAGTTTTGCAGAGATTATTGTAAATTGATAAATCCGCCACGTCCGTGCACGAATCCATAGTTCTACGTCATACTCATCACGCACATTCACGGTCACGGACACTGTTAAATGCTTAATCCTGAGAGGACAAACCTTGCCCTCTAGAGAAATGTACAGAAAAAATACCGACCGTACCCATCACGAATGGATGCTTACTAATGGACTAGTCGGAGGGTTACTCGTAACTCGATAATACCCTGCTTGCCCTGTCCCAGTCCCTGTTGCCCTTTTGCACAGATATCGATAGTGATAAGCGCCGGGTAGTACCGAGCGAGACCGATCATTTCACCACCGAAATGCTTCCGACGGACACAGGGTCCGATTTCCGGACCCGCACGTGATGCAAGATATAACAAAGTTACATCGACGCCATCTGGTTAAAGTACGTTAACTAAAACTTTTAGTCTCCATTTAGTAGTGCGTAATGGATCACATAAAGACGTCAGTCTAGCCTTGTCGGTCACTACAACGGAATTTATTCGTTGCAAGTTGGCGAGGCTTAATAGACTGCTGCAGCAATGGTAACATAATTGGTAACATCGTCCGCAAACGAATACCGCTCGGCGTATCCCAAGCTGAGTCAGGGTTGAATGTGAAAAGGGGAGACCCCGATACAACCGGCGCCCAACCCAAGCCATTACTTATATTTGTCTCCTTTCCGCTAACCTTGCTGCTTCAGGCCACAAACAACGATTTGCTTCAACACGATTGCAATCGATTTATCTGATTGAATCGACCGTTGCGAATAGTGGTGAAATGTGCTGAAGCAGCAGCTTTTTCGGCTCACCGAATGGAACCACCATTTCAGTTTTACCCAGCAACGATTCGTTCGTTGCCACATCGTTCTGGTTTCAGCGTTATCGCAGTTGAAGTTATTAAAAATCCGTTAAATCGCCTCAGAGCAAGTCGGGGCATTCATACAGTGTCCGAAGCAGTACGGTAGAATACCCGTAGAGAGACAGGCCAGAAACTGTCCACTTCTATTTATGCCCCCCGGGAAAGATGGTCCGACCCGATGTACTTCGCTGATGATCGTCCTATCAAATTAAACTGTCCGCAAACGGGCACAGCATAATTTTCTATTTTTCGAATCATTTTATTGTTTCACGGCACCCACGTTGCGTCCGGTGTGCGGATATTTTGGGTCACGCTTGTAGAATTTCTACATTTTCACTGCCCCATGGACGGGCACGTTCCATCAAAGCAGACAGGACGTTGTCCGGCGATACACTAAGGCGACAGTCTAAACGTGACACAAAACACAATCACACATACCCGAAACACTCCCTCGCGTTGCGTCTGTGTTGGTAAGAACAGCAAAGCACCATGAAAAGGTTGCTACAAGGAGTGCTTCAGTGGCAAATGAAGTTAGGAAACGAACGAAACACAAATGCGAAAGGTAAACAAGTGGCTAAAAGAAGCAGCGACACTTTCGGTGTCCAAACCACATCGATTATTACCGTTCGAGGGAGGCAGAAAACTGGGTGCCTGTAAAACACCAGGGAAGGTGTGAAGGCGAAAAAAAAAAACCGGAAGGAAAAGCTGTGCGAGGACCATTTTGTATCCGTTTTTAATGCTTCCCCATTTGCCGGGTCCCTGTTACAGAAATATTTCTTTTTTTGGTTTCCCACCAGCATTTCCATTCATATACCTCAGCAAGAGCAAACACACGCTTAAGGAGGCTTTTTTGCTCGCCCCCCCCCCAAAAAAAAAAAAAGTGTTTTTGGCTCAAGCGTTGATATCCGTTGCGGATGACGAAAATTGAGTTATATCTTCATTTTCTATCTATTAGAAAACGGTGGCTACTGTGGGTTGTTTCAACTTCCATGGCATAGCGCTGGTATCGTTTCAAACCAACGAGAACGATCACATAGAGAACGACCATCATGCTGATGATGATGATGGCGATAATGATGATGATGGTATTCGTAGTAAAAGCTGTTAGTTTAGCGTTTGGGAAATTGTGTATGGCTCGTGAAGGTTAGTCCCTTCTGGGCTGACTGAATTATTCGAAGATGGCTATTTTTTCACCACTGGTATCGGCATTCCATTCGTAGAGATGGGCCATAAAAGAAGAAACATGTGGCAAGAATGTTACCGCTTAAAAAAAGTTGATAATGAAATAAACCATACAAAGCAAATCAGTATGCTTCGTTGTTCAACCTTTCAACCAGTCAGGACGTCCTTTATGAAATAAAAAAAAAAAGTTAACCAATCTTTCCGCAACTCACGTTTTGCTGGCTTCTCATATTGAAGCAATACACCGAATTCCCTGCTACGGAATGTACACTAACACAATATGAAAGGCTATGGTTAGCTGTTGTTCAAAAAGTAGAAGAACCCGTTCTGTAACATTTTTCGGACATAGCTCTAATAACTGTATTCCATGATCCTTCAAGAAGCACACATTCCTGCTTTGTGATCAACATCATGATCAAACAACCCTGCTGCGGTATGGTAAACTGTGCCTTGTTCATACGATATCATACCCTGGTATTTTTTGACCAGGTATCATGGTTATCAGATGACAGCCAAGCATAATGAAAGTTAAATTACTTTTTTCTTCTCAATTACGGCAGTCGTTCTGTAGCCAGCGAAACAAAAAATATATATACCGGGCGATCGGACCCAGCCAAAATGCTGGGATAGGTTTTGCACTTCTTAAAAGCACAACTAACACAGCTTGCCTTCAAAACTTCCTTGTATTTTGGCTTTTCGTCGCTGAGCGCCTTTTCGGGCACCTGTAAAAATGAGAGTATATGTCTCGTTTATAAAAATACTTCAACATACTGATGTAGAGCATGAACGTGAATTGAATTTACTGGGACTGGCTATAAGGCTCGATCCAGTTATTTGCCAGCTCCACTTCAAATCCTTTCGATTCAAAATGGGCCTTCCCTAAAAATCATACACGCTTACAATGCAATCTTATCACACTTGAATGACCATACCTAAATTAATCACCTTGTGGTACGGCTGGAGGGTGGGCGATTAGGTGCCCTTTGAACATAAACTTTAATGGATTGAAATTCTCTTCCGCTTCCCCTTAAGGTTGGCAGCCCATGAGCATACGAGTCGTCCAGGTCAATAATATCAATCTCAGGCTGCCCCATGCAGCCATCCAGCTCGGAGGCTTTTCAATATCCATTTCACCGAAGCAACCACTACGCCTCTAGCCCCCAGTGGGCTATTTAACCATCGCTCAGCATGAACGAGGGTTGAGTGAAAACTGATGCATATGATTTATAGGATTATGTGTCAAGCAGACTGTTGACTCCCATCACGCATATATTTGCTAACAAAACATCCAGCCAGGATGACCGGCCCGGGGAACCGACATCCCGGCCGATAGTTGCAGGTCTAGCAGACCTTTGTACGCTTACTGCCACCGACACTTCGGTGAAGTGGAATGGTATAATAAAAATAAATAAACAAAATGCAGGAAGCTCACCGACCGATTTTCCAACTCGTGTAAGAATAGCTGGACAGGACATGTCTATGATGGTTGCCCAAAGGTTCCTCGGCCCAGCACAGCAGGCCCGTACCATCGCTAGCAAGCTGTAGGCGTATCAACAGCAATACTGCGCCGTCCCGGAAAGCTTATTACCACCGCTCGTCCTAGTACACTCAGCTGGCCATGTTTCTGTTTCCTTCATCAATCATCGTCTAGTAAAGTCGGACCAAAAGCGCACCGAATCCATCTTGTCCCGGTGGGTGAGAACATCTCGAAGCGTTCACGAACGACAGTCTCTTGTAAAACTCCAACAACCACTAGCGGTGAATCGATCTTTCGGCCCGGTTATGGTTATGACAGGCTCGACAGGTTCCATTCTTGCTCGGGACATCATCGTTCCAGCTCGAAGCGACTGGTGGACGAACATGTCGGCCAGAAGGCTTAGAGTGTGGGCCGTGTGTTGGGAGACACGATCTGAGCCAGGAAAAAAACGGGAGCTGGCTTTTCATCAACACAATCCGCAAAGATTATGGCAATCGTTTAATGGAACGTTATTACGACACCTTGCCGAGTGGATCGTGCCGGTGAAAGGTTATCCCGACGGTACAACGGTGGCCACACACCCAGCGATAAGATTTTGCCGAGGCAGCCTTGTGGTAGAATGACTTATTTACAGAAACGAAGAAAAATATTGCAGAATATAATCGTTTTCAATACTGAGAATGATGTTGAAATTGATTGTGTTTGTTCAAATGATGTGACAAAATTATTCACTGTCCTACAGCGATTTAGACCAGCCAGCCTCTGGTCATGTAATGAGAATGATACCGCATGAGCAACTCCGTAGAGTCCTTCTAGGTTGACCTCATGGACTGAGGTAGGCCCATTTAAAAATGGAGTGATAGCATTGAAGCGCCCGCCATAAACGTAGGGATAATGGATTAGCAAATGACAGCTCTCGCCCGTGGATGGCTTAAAGGAGCTTTGCAGCAGGTCAGGTCCGTGATAAGCAAGACCGCGTCAGATAAGAAAATAAGTAGGTATGTGACCATAATAAAAAACTGAAATAACTTGATTAAAATAACTGTTAAGAAAAAATATGTTAATTTAAAATTGGATTTTTGATAAAATAAGAAAATAATAGTTAAAAGTACAGATATATAAAACAAAGCATACAGACATACATAAATAACTACCTAACCAAATAAATTAATTTACACGTGCATACAATGTATACCAAACTTAAACCTTATATTGGGGGTAGAGCGATGAAGTTATATTTATTAAACTAACAAAAATGCTTTTTCTCCTTTCCTGCCGCTGTGCATATAAATCATCGCAATGAACCACTATGAGAACGGAAATCACATTTCCGTAGCTTTTGTCCCCAACGGCAGCACTTGCAACCTATCGTGCGAAAATGTTGCGAAATAGATTTCACACTGCTGAAACCCCTTGAAATGTGTTTCTCGCCCTTTCCACCCGGAAGGTTGCATGATTGGACGTGGTTCTTTACATCGTCGACAGCATCAAGAGCTTTCTCGTGTAAAACATCTCGAAATGTTTCGTTTGCACCTGGTTTCACCAGGGCGCACTATAAATGCTGTAGGTAACGTATCGCCTATCGTTAGTGGCACGAGCATTGCAAGCAGGACGAAATCCAATTAAAGCCGTTTCTCATGCAACGGCTAACCACATGGAGCGGTTTTCAGCCGGACCGGAACCTCACCCATCCGGGGTGGAAACCAAATAAAGCAGCTATTTATAAGTTCACTGGCTGCTTTGATCCTGACGTTAGTTATACATATATAAATGAACGCAGGTTAGAAAGCTCTCCACACCTGCGGTTTATGGCAGCAAATGGTTAAAAAATATCTGTAGGTTAAATGTAAACCGAGTACTTTAATGTGCGGTTTGTGGAAACTGATTCTACAAATTATGTTTAAAATCCTTACTTGTAGATTGACTTGTGTGATTGCAGGTACCTCTATCGTACCCAGCCGTTTTTTTTTTGTAATGCAGAAGTTTCCTGTTGAACACTTCTTTCTTCTTTATTGGCACAACAACCTCAAGAGATCTTGGCCTGTCATTTCTGGCTTTCTGAGATTTTATTTACCCATAGCTGGATGGGCAGTCCTGCCTACGGGGGATTGGTCCGGATGGGATTTTGGTCCGGTCCGTTCGCGTGAACACCGGCGCCACTACCATCATGCCACCGGGTCACCCTTCCTGCTGAACACAGCTACAGCAAAAAATCGATTAAGTTACAATATTTAATCAACGAAATTAATTCACTATTTCTCCGCATCAAAATTAAAAGCTGCCATGCGGCAGTACCACAAAACGCCCCGCCACCGAGTTCAATGAGTTTTGTTTGCCAAATCATTTTGGTTGGTTTACAGCGAACAGCACTGCAAATTCGATTCAAATCTAATGAGCTGTAATTACCAACCGCAAATTACCATTTGCACGACAGCCTATTGACAGACTGGATAATTGTTTGGACACAAAATTAATGAGGAGGGAATGATTAACCCTTTTGTCGGCCGGTTTGATATCGGTTTGAGTTAGATGAAAATACGTAAAATATGTTTCTTTTTATGCCACACGAACACAACCACCTGGCCGAGTACGAGAAGGGAGAAAAAAAAAGCTTGTTCCAACTGATTCGTAGCCTGCTCGACGGGTTTCATTTCAGTTTTTTTTGTATAAGACAAAAAAGCACCTCTTTTCTGATGAACATCTCACACACACACAAAAGCATATGGCTTCTGTATAGTACAAAAAAAAATCTTCCATCTGGGTTGTTCAAGCACTGGGCAAAAAAGGGATATTACCATTACATTATACGGTTACTGCTCGCGCGTAACCATAGAGATGACCACCGTGCATTACAATCGCGCACATGCGTTAACAGATGATGGCTAGCCATTGCACAGTGTCGGTGTTGATTTCATTTGTTGAAACAAACGACACCAAACTGATGATTCAAATTTAGATTTGTTTACTGGATGAGTGCAGAATTCGTCGACGAAACAATCCGCAGTACACCTGTCGCTGAAATAGCTGATTGCGGATCCATTTGTTTTTGTTTCTATCTCAATGCGTGCAACGCAACATTATAAGGCGGAAGATGATAGTCATCATCCGGGGGCTACACTTGTCGAACGAACGATCGCTTGAAGCACGTTAAATGGTCTCCGGAACGAATCACATAATTTGCTCCAATCGTTTGCTTGCGCTCGTGTTGGTGCGTATGATGTCTACAAAACTTCAAACCTCTACTCCTCTACTTCGGCTCATAGGAAACAAGTGGCTGGTAATTTCATGCATGCGTACCATTTGTTATGGTGTCTAGCGTATGTGTGCTATTTTTTTTAATCCAACTGAAAAGCAGCCGCTTGTACTGGTTTGCGTAAACAGACACACACGCAGCATCTTTCGAGAGTGAGATTTTTTTTTATATTACTTACTGGTGTTGGGTTTTCACCCCTTCCTACAGTGATGACTTCCAACTATAAAAAACGTTGCAGAATTCTTAGGACTGGGGCCCTTTGCAGAAAAACGTTTTTGTAAAACGCTCCACTCATCTTCCACCGCTCAACACCAACCGTCGGATTTGCTGAACAGATTGATTGGTTCAGCAGTTATTTTGAGTGGCTTTTTTTCTCTACGTTTCGCTCCACTCTCGATCATTTTTTTTTTGCGTTCGTCCAAGTGCTCTTCACCTTCACCTTCATCAGCTTCACCGCGAGCTGTGGGGGGGGGGGGGTGCGTTTTTGTTGCGAAAGAAGTGTGCTTGAAACAAAACAAGAAACATAGGAAATTGATCGTCTCGCCGTCGCGCGATTGCCCTTCGATTTTGATTCGGATGTTGCTCTTCCCGTGAAAGGTTTGTGCACACCTAAAGCAACATTGCTCACCGCACGGCACGCATACGGGGTTTTGCATAGTGGTAACGAACGGATAAAATCTTCCTTCTCGTAGTAATCAGACGGGGGAATAGCATTTTTGCAACAAGCTTACACTTTGTTGTCACAACGCACGCTTTCCATGTGGTGAATAGAAAATCAAAGAAACATAAAAAGTGTTTTCATTGCTTCCGTGCTGGCACTGGTACCGTACCGAATGTAGCGTCTCGTTGCGTCTCGAGTCACTACAGCTTGGAAGCTGCCATCCGCAAGCGTACTTTCCGCATGGTTGCCAACGCGAGGAAGACGATCGCCTAGACGTTAGCTAGAAGACGCTTTAGGCGACGGATGCTTAGGTCATGCTTGTGCCATTCAGCAGCGTAGGAAACTCTTTTGAACGCAACATCACAGAACAACGATAAGCCCGAGGGCCTACACTGGTAGCACTCGTTAACTAACGAAGTTCATATAGGTGCTTATCAACCGACTCCTTAAGGATGTGTGAATTTCTTTCCCACTGGTGGCTGAGGCAATCCCATTAGTAGAGTGGCGGTGGAACCGCAGTACGTAAAGACACCTGCAGCAAGGCGTACAAAAATTAATCACAAGACGACGGCGACGCCGCTCACTGCCACCACAATCCAGGTGACATTTAATTCGACACTCGATTTGGAAGATAGAAAAAAAGACAAAAACATTTTTTTTTTCTTGGTAAACGATTTAATGCGGGCTGTGGTTCCGTTTCATTTGATGGCTCTTGATTGCGGGGCGAGAGTGCTTATAATGTTATAGATTCTTTCTGTTTACGACAACACACTCATTCATAGTTCTTGTTTTAATTCCACGTAGAAATCTTATGTGGTTATCGCTTATTTGATTTACTGAAACATGAAAAGTAGGATTAAGAGTTTAACAAAGAGAACTTTGAATAGTTTTGAGTAGGAGCTGATTTTTATCACTTTTTTATCAGCTGACCATAGATTTATTGAAACAATTCTTCTCAAAAGACTTGAAAACAATTCTTCTAAAAAAACAAACAATTATTCTAAAATATCAACAATTTTTCTTGAAAACAATTGTTCTATAAAAAGACAACACATTTAACAGATTTTTAAACTGTTTGTTAAAACTAAGGGAAGGAGTTGAAAATGAAACATTTACTAACAGGTCGCAACGGATTTAACGTAGAAAGGAGATGATGTGGTGTGAAGCAACATATTTCGGTTGTACTGACAATTAGTGAATTGGAAATTAATTAAACTATTGTATCTTTTAACAAAAACTAGTAATCACTAGTGAATTTTAATTGGGAATATATTCAATACCTAATTAAATATGAAAATTTCTGTAAGACTAGAGAGGTCAATGCAGAAAATCCTACTAATGAAATAACAAACAACAACATTTAACAGAATACTATTGATTCGCATATTCTCCCAATCCGAACTTTACATAATAGCTTCTTACTATTGGGCCCAAGCTAGCATGTCACAGCTTCCACTTTAACTTTTATCAACCACCTGCTGCATTCTGCGCGAAATTATTTAGATATTTACAAGTGGCACTTACATTTTCCGCAGAGGTATTTTCCAGTCTAACTACAGTTATTTAGGACCTCTCTTATTATTGATGTGCACTAATGTTGTGCCGTCTGCTGATTTTATTTAATGCATACTATAAAAAAGGATTTTCCACATTTCTCGAGCAGCATTTGAATGCTGCATGGACAATTGTTAACTGATCCCTGTGTTTAGTTTTTTTTATTACAAACTCTTAATGTGTAACTCTAATAATTGATGATTGACTGACTCCTCCTCACTTGGTGTTGAATGTTGAAAATACGAATCTATAAATTTAGATGCATGATTGATCAAGATACCTTGACTATACTGTAGTCGAAGATTCTTTCCCGGCTATGATTAACAATGGCCTTGAACTGCATTGAAAGACGAATAGTTTGGAGAGAAGTTCAAATTTAACTATTTATTTCACATTCTACATTTCAGTCGAAATGTCTTCCTTAATCCGCACTGACGCTTATTCGTAAGCATTTTTTTCGAATAGATGCGATTTGTTTCCTTTCAAACCAAACCCATGAGCCTTATCACTTTTACACCCAAAGTTGAGTTGTGCAGGTGGATTTGCGTTCCGATATTGTTGACGAACCATGAGATGCTCCTATTCCATGCCATGCAAAAGAAAACCTCTTCACCTTTAGCTTCGGCTTACACTCAATCATACGCGTGTGATTTGTAACGATTTCCAGCGGAAGTTGCTAGCACACGGTGAGGGCGGTCCCGGGGTGGTGGTAAATTCTATCACAGCGGAATCGGCCTTCGAACTTTAAGCCAACTTCCATTATCCTTATTCTTGTCCGCGCGCTGTTCCTGCTTTTAGAATGTATTCTTCTTCCTTTGCGCTTTGGTGCCCCGTTTCCTGCCAATAAGCTGCGTGCTAAGAGTAATGCGATTTTCTCACAGTCCCAGGGAAAACTTGCTCCGCAATGTCTGCGCCGTATGCACAGAAACGGAGGGTGGCACTGCGCTGTGCTACAGCAAAAGCACGTTTGAGAGATTTGCGCCCGGGGGTGAACACATAAATCAAATGCCAACAATGGCCAGTCAGCCAGTGCCGCGGTACAGCGACCATTTTGTGGATTTGGATAAACGGTTCCAGTTCCACTGTCGTGCTCGAGTTGATGCGATTTTAGCCAACACAGTCGTTCGGGTTAGGCCGGCAAACGCATTAAGCATTGGTTTAATTGAATTTCCGGCACGGATCAGACCCAAAACTGGGGAAGCTGTGCTAGGGAAGCGTGGATTCCGGTCGCCACCCAACTTTGGCATGTTAGAACAAAACAATCGGCAAACTGCCAAAACCATCGATCGCTTCCAAATTTCTCATCAACTTTAGCTCGCTCGCTACAGTGTGGAATTTGTTATGGTAGCCATTTACGGTACATAATGCTGTCTCTCTTCCCCCGTCCGCCACCACCCCCGCGGCATCCAGTCAGCAGCATAATGGTAGTATTTGCCAGTTTGCGACGTTGCAAACGTGGCCCCCTGGTTATAACTGGGCGGATTGTGGGGAAAACAGCAAGACTTTGTAAAACTGTAATGATTTGCTCGTTTGCTCTTACATTTCGCTACAGCAGCTCCGGTACTTTCATTATGCGGCGTTGCGACCATTTGCAATAAGATATGGACGGATGGACAAATAGCAGGCTCGGTTTGCAAAACTTAACGAGCCATTATCGATTGATAATCTCGATAACGGTTGAACGCGGATGGACAGACGGTAGGAAAATGAGCTCTGCCTAAACTAGAGCCGAAGTGAAGCGTAGAAAATTCCTCATTAACTCCACTGACGGCAAAATACTCGTGTGAGCCCAGGTGGGCCGTTAGTCCTTAACACTAGCGTTTACATTTACAACTACCACTGGCATAATGGTTGTGTTACACTACCTTTCCCAAAACCCAAATTGCAGATATAGTTGAAACTGATATCAACGGCCGTTTAATTAAATAGCCATAAAGATGTATCATGGGTGGAAAATTGAATTGGTGATAAAACAGCTGATTCATCAACCGATTACCACTTCATATATTATGCCTGGGAAGTCAGCAGGACATGCAAATTGAATGCAAATAATCATATCGCTGTTGCGGTTTTAGATCGAAGCGATACAATTTTCCACGAGGATTCAGATCAAATGGTCAAATACGCGAGTGAAAAGCTTTTAAAAAGCTACCCCATTGTGATAGACACTCATCAATCATGCACGAGAGCACAATAAAACGTTTCATATCGATTCCAAAAATGTACTACCGAACATGGGACGAAACTAGCGCACGGAGTATGCAGCGCAATGTGCACGGATCTTCATTAAGCTGGTATGAAATAATGGGTATTTGAATCGGTGTAATGAATTATTTCGTTTTGCGCCAAACCATTCCGTCCCATTCGCGACCCCATGCCGAAGCAGGCTGATCGATAGTGCAAAACCCCTCCATACCGAAGGGTTTCGGTGTCGGCGAGGGGAATACTTTGTACTAAATGATCCGACACCAGCGAAGCGGCAGCGTAAGCTGGATACATTTTAAAGCAATTAATCAACTCCGCGCAAACCTTCGGTGTAGCGTGAATGTCGGGAACGGCATCCAGTACGGTGCCAAACTATCGACCTAGCGTTAAGGGAAGTGTAATTTTCTTTCTCTCCGATATGCGCCGATAATGTCCACCCTGTATCCCGGTTTCCGACCATTCCTTCCTGCACGGAATATGCAGCAGCGATCGGAATGAATAATCACATATGTCATTGCAAATTACAACGAACGTCCTCCAATCGGAGGAATCTCCTACTGCCCTGGGGTTATGAAAGCGGGCGAATAAATAAAAAGACAACACACTCACACATGCATATAAACACACACGTTTGGAAGCATCTTCCCATTTGCAATGGTTGCACTCGGTGGATTTTTCTTTGAATTCCAGAGCCGGTAGAAGTTGCGTGGAATTTGATCATCTTTTTACCGAAGTGCTTTCCGTGCATACATACAACGCGTGAGCACGTTCGCTCTTCTCGGCGATGTGGTCTTAATCGATCGTTCTACCGCACGATCAGTAGAAGGCAAGACAACGAACGTATTTCCTGCACAGTAAATGCATTGGTGCACAGTGGAAAAGGTAAGCTTGCGTGTCGTGTCGAACGGGAAACGAACAACCGACCAGCATCGATGGAACTAACTAAACGAGGAAATGAAGACCACTGGCAAGATCGATAAGAATGTATTATATTCATTTTACCCAAAAAGCCTCCTTCGGCACATTTATCTTTGTCAAACGGCGAAACGCGCGCGTTTTTCGCCCGTTCTCTTACCGTTGCCGTTTCACAGTGTTCTGGTCAAATGGATCAGTACCATCATCGTTGGGAAACTTACGGCCGGTTAGAAAATGTTATCCCATGCTCCATTGACCGGTCGCTTCGAGAAAAGCTACAAATCAAACGGTTAAGGCTTTACCGGCACATAGCTCTCGCAGCGATGAAGAAATGGCACAATGAGAATGAGGACAGACGAGCAAACGCAAACTCACATATGTTCCTCCACACGGCAGCGTGGGGAGGGGGTTATAAGCAGCCAAAATTGATCTTGATTTAGGCACTGACCTAGACACAGCCTCCAACATATTGTAAGAGTTTCTCTTGAACTCGCATGCAGGATACACGGATACGCTCGGTAGGTTTCATATTGGCAATACGAGGCATCGCCACAAAAACTTGGTAAATCCACAAGGAAAAAACAAAACAAACGACAAGATACCTACGAAACTATAAATCGCAGTTTAAACTTTTATTGCTGTATACTGTTGCTTCCAGCAGACATCCGCTGTTCCGGTAGACCTTCGTTCCGGCTTCCCGAGCAAAACTGCCCACCTCAATCGTGTTGGAGGTACTAAATCGAACAACCGAACCAAACGAATTAGTATCGTTCTTCGATGCGCTGTGGGGCTGATTGGATGCTGTCTCTTTTCGTCCCGACAACCGTTACGATGCTAGACACTCGGAAGGATAATTAACTTCCAATGAGACTGCAAACACCACTCTTCTTGATTCAATTTGCCACCTGTATGTTGATTCGCTCGCTGGATTGGTAGTCCAATCCGATTGATTACTGCCGGACCACTGGCACAGTCGAAAGGAAGCTAGATGACACTTCGGAACAACCGTCGTTTTCTTCGTACATGTGCACCACGGGACAAAGAAGAAATAGAAAAGTAGCATGTTCGGGGTGGTCTAGGGTCGGATGAACGGATACGTAAACCAGCAATCAGTTCGAGTATGTTTACGATGCTGTTGACATCGCGCGCCGTGCTCCTAGCCTGCATCTCGTGGTGCGTGCGTGTCCGAGTGTGTTGAGTGATACAACAAAGTCCAACACCCCAGGTTTTCGGGCGGATGTGTCGTTACCCTTCGCCACGTGAGAAGTCATTAGAAGTCATTACTGCACGAAGAGGCACAATCAAGGTTTGATCGACGAGGTAGCTTATTTGGTCGTGTGGTGGTTTGGGTTTTTTTTTTTGTTCACCCTTAAGATGCGTTCAGGTGTGTAAGTGTGTTTGTTTCTTTGCGTAGCACATTTTCTGGTTTTCTTTTGGTTTTTTTTTTATATCTTCGTCATGATGGTCTTGTCGATGATTTAGAAGAGCTGTGTTTTTTATAATGTTTTGGTTTGCTGCCAACCAGTACACATATGTTTTATTTATTTTTTTTGCAACTACTTATATCTATGCTCATTACTCGAACACGGACCTAGAGATTTTTTTCTCTTTTGCGTCGGAAACAATCATCTTGCTGTGTTCTCCGGACCTATTGGACGATATGAAATGCGCTTTACCGCACGTATTACCATTAGAATAGAATATTATTTTTTGCTAATTTCGCACAACAATTGTTGACGAGGATCAACAGCGCACTCACTACTAACGGACATGATAGGACATAATTTGTTGGACACTTAGGAGACCGGCTAAAAATTTGTCCAAACTTCGATGTACGCGATTGCCATGTTACAAAACCATTTTTTGTGCACCTTTTTGGGTAATCGATAGGGAATTACATTTGGGTAAACTTTTTCCTCTTAGTAGGAAATAACCCACCGTTAGAATTCCTTACAACGCCTCAAGCATGAGTTATTGTTTAAAGATGAATAAAAAACTAGGAAGTATAAGAAATGTGACAAAACCGTTTGATATATAAAAGTCTTTTTGAACAAAATAAAGCATCTGATAGATAGATGAAAGTGATACATGTCGTTGTTGTGCTAGTATTACAAAAGTTTTTAGTCAAAGCCAAATTTGATTTTATTTACTGTGGTCGTAATAGTTTGTTTCACAACAAAAAAATAATTAAAAAAGATGTGTTTAGTCTATCTAAAATATTTAAAAAATGTATTACTTTATGTTATGCCCAAAACATCTGTTGATAAAACTAAAATTTGTATATAGAGAAGTAAGTAAGGTCGAGCAACATACGTTTTGCGGAAATAAACCTACATTTGCCGTCAGTTTCTAAATGGACGAGAGTGTTTCGCACACACCGATCGCTCAAATAGCCGCCCGAACCGATTCTACCCACTCGTGTGAGTTACGATGAGTGGCTGCTGACTGCTAGAGATGGGTAATACGATGTAGAAATATTTTGCAACGTTTTGAGCGAATTAAAGATGTCAATTATTTCATGTTTTTCTACGAGTGGTTGTAAATATGTTGCATTGCGTTGCAGTTGTTTTTGGTAATTTTATCTGTTTTGCAAACTTTAATGTTCGTGATACCTTAATGGTGTAGGTAGATTAACTATTAAAATTAGTTTTGCGCGCTCATCATGAAAAGGCTGCAATATTTGCTACTCACGCAACATGATTTCCTTTGATTTTTTTGGCACATTAAATCATCCCTCGTATGCGCACCTATTTTGACCATCTCTAGTGAAACGCAACCGCTCGGAAAGCGCCCCGAGCGAGCGATGTGAGTGCGCAACACTCATTCCGACCGTGAACGCCGAACGGTTCGGTCGCGGCGTGTAGAGTTCAAGCGTGGATCGAATAGCGTAAAGACCCAAAACCGCAAAACGTGCCGTGTCAGCTTCCCGTTTCACCGCGTGGTAACGCCGTGGTGTTCCAATCTCGTCCAAATTTTGTGAAACACACCGGAAAGAAGGCCAACGCAAAAGGGCACAAATCGTCGGAGGACGCACAGAAGGTGTTAGTCGAGGTAACCCCGCACCACGTGGTTTCACTGCCGAATGTTTCTCCTTTGACTGCATACCAGTCGGCTTCCGCATAGTTCCGCCGTTAACCGATGCAACTAATGCGACGGTTCGTTAATGCAGATCTCGTCCCAACTAGTGGCAGTTGCTGTAGTAGCATCAGCAGTGCATGTTTACCCGTTTTATCCGAAACATCCGGCCTGCCTATACCTATCGGTCGTGGATTTATCACACGTGTACCTGTGTGCGTGTGTGTGTATGTGCATGTTCGTGTGCATGTTTGTATGTGATCGCGAATCGTAAGGGAGTCGGTTTCAATTTTGTTTTTTTTTCTACTCGGTGCTACCTTTCAATTTCGCAACATTCTCAAAAGTGCAGCTCTAGCATGATTCGTCGCAACCGCCGGGAAATCAGTGAATCGGAAACAGTGCTGCACTAGTGAGAGCATCTTTTGCTTTGAAAACCACCCGGCGGGTATGGTTAGGTGGGCAAAATCAAAAGGTGTCCCAAAAAAAAAAGCATGTCAGCACCGCTCTCAATCCTCCGGTGGTTAATCCATTGAAGATGGTGATGTATGCTTGGGAGTGCATGTGAGTGTACGTACATATGATGCCAGTGCATAGCAATAAGGTTGCACCGTGCCGGAAGAAGCTGAAATGCAGAATCACTCAATGTCATTATTTGCACGGTGGCCCCGTTTGCTACTGCGTACCGGCGTGTGAGTAATCTTGTGCTATCCGTGTGCTTCGCTACAGATTGAACCACCGCGCACGAGATGTATCCTGCACGTAGTGATCATCGTTACCGGGCGATGTAGTTCGCCACGTGGCGAGTGTAAATTGGTTTCACAAATTCTCTGTTCAACGTAATCCGTTGGATAAGGGTCCACTCTATCGAGGCAAGAGGCATTACTAATAACACCCAACTGTGCATTGCAGTGCCGTACCTTCGCTTTGCTTTACCTGCAACTACGCCGAAGAAGTGCAACCGACGAAAAGGTGCTTCCAATGTCGGCGAACATGTGGTTGTTAGCTCCGAGCAGTGCGATTATTTCCTCTTGTTGAAGTGATTAATGGTAAAAGAGACGCAGCACATTACGCTCCAGCTGCAGAACGTCGTGCTTTGTTGTTCCGTCAAACGTATGCGAAAGTTCACCCTGACGGATACCAGAATGTGACAGTGTCTACATAACCTAACACCGGTAATAAATCGCGTTAGACGCAAGTGAATGAATCCTAAAGAACGCCCCAGAAGTGTTTGTTTTCGGGTTGTCAGTTATTGGTGCCGGTGCTTGTGTAAGTCGATTTTACAGCAAATGTGCCCAGTGCCTTTAGCTGAAACCGGTGTTCGTTTCTTCCGCTGTACAATTCACTCATCAAAAACGCAAGATGACACAAGTGCATCGACGTGCAGTAGCACCCACAACAGCCAACCTGTCTCGCTCGTACCGTTTGTAGCTTATCGTCGATCGTATCAATACTGACACCGATGGGGTTATTGTTTGTTGCATCCGACCGATTGTGGATTCAGCTTGTTTGTACGGGCAGTTGCCCAACCTAACGCTCAAGTGAGTCGATTAGCACCAGCTGTCGTGGAAAGTGTTGATTAATGCATCTGGAACACAGCGAGCGCCGGATATCTGTACACAGCTCCCACCGCCGGGTTAAATGTGTAGTAGAGTTTTCGTATTGTACGCACCGAAGGGCACTTCATTTTCAAGTGCTTTAACATGTGGCGTACATGTTTTGGGTAGCGATGTAGATAAACTTTGCTTCCATGATGCTTACCTATCCATTTTCGTTAGTTAATATTTTCCAGTAAATCTTGTAATGAAGTATGAAACGTGCAAAGCCTATTTCTGCAAAAATTAAAAGTTAATTAACATGTTTTTATATATCATTTATTTACGAAGAAGGAAACCAAACTTTAAGCCTAGTTAGGAATAACAAAGCCGAAGAGAAAACAAAAAAAATAGGGAGAAAACAAAAAACACAGTTCACAATGAACATTCAAGAACTTCATTGTGAACAATGAACGCATTGTTTTTATGTAACCAATATCGTGAATGATTTAGTTAGCAAACAAGTGGAGGGATTGGAAGGAAGAAGCCAGGTTGTAGTCGATGTTTTGGAGCGGAAGACTCCAGGCCAAAGATACGTTGAGCTACAAAGCATATTTTCTATCCATCCGAGAGAATTTTGTTCAAGTTGATAATTCCCGATTCATCATGGAAAATAGTTCTCGATGAGCTATTTTTCGAGTACCAGTAGGTATCGAATGGATTTCTGTGATGATAAATGCTTTTCCTGTTCCAGGTTTGCGTTAGGGAACCTCTCAACTAGTTGTTAATATTTGCCGTAATGTATGCTAACTGCATAACAACCTTTCTGAGGCCTGTGTTGCGATAGCAGGGATGTGCGGATTAAGTCCTTCCGTGACTGCAGAGCAAGGCTAGATGACAGAAAAGATGCCTTCAGATCCTTGCCACAGGAATGACCCAATCGTCAGTGAGACCTTTCCTGCATGTTCAGTTCTGTTGCCACATGCAGAAGCTACGTAGAAAATCATTCAAAGGACATTCTTTTGCAAGAGGCTGAGATCTGTCATTTGTTGAAGACAGACCAGACGCCGGAATTGGTTGATAACGATATGCCATTTGTGGCCCATCGCTTCACAAATATGGTTAGTAAAGAGATTGCCGAAAATTCGCCACCTTCCTATAATCCTAAACCAAGGAATAGTTATGACATCGATTAGCGTATCTTACATGTCTTACAACTTCTGTTTCTTTTAATGATAAGTTTGGAAGCAGAACACAATATGATCGCTCTAATCCGCAAGATTTTTTTTGGAGAGGTATCAAAATTTTCTAGTTGTTTCCAATTTGTTGCTTTTTTAAAATCAGTTCCAAATAAAATGTTATGGAAATCGGATATAGTAGAAATATTGACTAGGCAATAAAAATGAAAAATCTCACTGCTAATTGAAATTCCGATTGATAGCAATCAATTTGATTTATGCATGTTAACTATGGATGAACAAACTAGATCAGTAATAACACACGACTTCACTAATAAACTTTACCTCACGCTTACCTTAACCCCTAGCGGGTGTATGCTCTGCGTTTATCATCGTGTGGATCACCCAGTGGATACTATTACACACGTTTGCCAACGTTCGCTCTTATCCTTTTACATTCGCATTCACTTTTTGGCAGATGGGAAACCCTATTTTCTACGCAATTAACTCTGATTATTGCTCCCGATAATAGCCGACAATGATTTTTCTGTCTGCCGCCCCAGAGTGGGGGCACTCTGCTTTCGGATTGTTTCCTATCGATCTCCACCCATGCCTTAAGCCGTATGGTGTGTTTTTGGTAATACCCGTATAAGCTTAAATCACGGTGAATCCCTCTGATCTTATCTTTGGTTGAGTGTACCTTTTTGTAGGGCTGCCAGATACAGATATGAGCCAGATAGGAGCGTGTTTGTGTGCCAGTGAGTGAGCTGTTGTGGCTGTTTGTGCAGAAATGAGCAGAACCAATATCCTGTGAACCTAGCCGAACACGTAAATAACATCTGGTCAAGGATCAGTGGCCGAAAAGCAGGGAAAAGGGATCCTTTGCCATCGCAAATGAACCCCTAAAACACTCTGCCAAGCCCCCTTGGCCCTTTTGCAAAGCAATCTTGGCGAATTAATAAGATGTACTTGTTTCATCGCCTTCCAAACAAGCGCACAACCCCGATCGACCAGTTGGTGGCTAACGAGTGCTGGCAGATTTTTAACGAAAAAGCCATCACAACCCCATCCATGTCGGGATATTTTGTTGCTGTTTGGTTTTGGAAAATGCTCACCCCACGTCCAACAGGGCTGCCCGTGGATCCAGCGTTAAGAAGATGCTGTACTTTGATCCTTGCACCCGACCCATTTCTGGGCAATTCTTCGCAAAACTAATCGCCCCTTTGCACGGTGCGAAGCTGTCTAACGGTTGACTTTGATCGGTGAAAACGGTGGCTGCTGTACCAGGCATGTTCTCGGAACACTCCTACCGAAGCGAAGGGTTTGATGAGATTTTAATCAAGAGACAAGGGTTCTGCTAACACCGGATACTGTCGGATGAAAAGTGTTGCTCCCCATCGAACATCGTAGGGTGGATACATTCCCGAGGAACTGATTCCTACTGCCAAACGATTCTAGTTCGAGCTGCGTGAAAGGAGAGTGAGTGAAAAGGAAAAGAAAATGTAATCCATTCAATCGATAGTAAGTTTCTCATATTGCATTGGATTTTCTACAGAGTACGCTTAAAAATGGACAATTAAGCTTAGCAGTTTGATCTATTGGCAGGATAAAAACATACGATACAAATTGTTTAGAAAAAAATCTGTATCTTCATACAACGATGAAATAGAGATGATTGATTTAATTTCAGTTTTTTCCTTGTTAATGTTTAATGTTTATTTCTACGTCCACGAAGAACAGGTTAACAGTGGATAAGGTCAGGGGAATTCAGAGCTTCAGGGAGTTTCTACAATGCCAATGACACTTGAAGTTACATAAAACGAAGCAAATGTTTAAATAGAAACACAAATATTTTGAAATCTAACTGAAATAATCATTGATTGATTGATTGGATCATCGAATCATTACTGGTAGTGAGTCTGCTAAAAAGATATTCTTTACCTTGATTGTTTAAGTTATTTTTTTTTGATTTTTTTTTGGCCCAGAAGTAGACAATGTTGGCAATAAGTTGGCAGGTTAATTAAGGTTTTTTTAAACTTAGTGTGCTGCCGACTCGTGTTTTCAGTAGTTTGGCTCCATACAAATGCACGAAATGTAAAGCAGATAAAACTTTGCCGATGCGTGTGTGTTATAGGAAAGAGAATGTATTAAACTCGAAAATTTAGAAATAACATCCAGACAAATGAAAAATTATCTCAGCACGATAAAACGGCAAAAGTTGCAACAGAAAAAATTGGAATCACCCACTTGGGAATACTCATAAAAACAAGGTGGAACTCCATTGCCCACTGCTTCAAACCATTATTGCATCGAATAGCTTCACATTTGTTGCTGTGTTTGAACCAATGAATTAGCAAGGGGGAAAATATTTCCCCCATTTTCTTTCTCGAATCACCTCATTGAAAATTTGCAATAACTCAAAGCATTCACCATTGCTATTGGCTGAACACTTTGTGGTCTGTATTTTTTGCTTCCTTTTTTACCAAAAAATACTCCCCGATCCTTTTTGGCAAAAACCACATCCTATTCTAAACAATCGCTCTGACAACAATGCGCTCGGGAAGAATCTTCTCGAGCACTTCTGCGAAGAGCGTTTTTTCTTTCATTTCCATTCCACGAACCATGTTAAGAGCTTTCCAGAGAACCGATTCTGAGTGAATGAACCATGTTATTTACAAAAATAGTTTTCTATCGCATTCCTTCGTTCAAGTGTTTGGAGTAGTTTTTTTCCATTGAGTTTTGACAATGACAACAAGAACTACAAAAGAAGCAATTTATTCGTTTCTCAAGGTCACAAACCTAGGAAAGTCCACAACCATTAGCCGTAGCTTATCGGGACGACAATATGAAACAACCCCTCACAGCTTCGTTCGTTAGCATTCCTACACGTTTGGCGAATCAAACTACCCCAAACGATATTGCCAATCAATATGCAACAAAGTGTTGTATTCGCCTTGAAGAGTTCTCCAGACATTTATGCGAGGGCTGCTTGCTTCATTCCGCAGTAGATATATAGTAGAAGAAATTTAAATATTATGAAAGGCAATACTCCAATTTGATGGCTGAAGTGCTTCCAGTGAATAGACACTGCTTGATCAAACTGTTGACCGTTCGGAACTGTCGGCAGTGGCCCGAAAGTACGAACCATTACACCATTTTACTAGATCCCAGATTTATTTTACCTCTGGCCGATGGTTTGCAAACATGTTAACATTATTTTACTACTTTCCAACATCGTTCGCTTTGGGTCACTCTGCTGTTCAATGGGTTTAAAGTTTGTACACATATTTGTATTTGTACAAACAGTTCCCTTACCCTATGTTGTCGAACGGCTCATATTTCCTATCGTTCGTTAATGTTTGGCATCGTTTGGATATTGCTGCGTAGTACCTATTTATAGACTTCTCTCTCTTTAGCGCTGAATCACGAGCAAAAATTATCGTTTCCTTTCTTTCCTTTATTTTCGATTTGCCCACCATGATCACATCGACCGTTTGGACCAACACCGGTGGCACGACACCTTTGGAAAATGGCAACATTGCCGGAACGTAGCTTTTTGAATTTATTACACTTCCAAAGCCTTCCATTTGTAGTTATGTCGTCTTCAGTGGTAAGAGCTTACGATTACACCGATACAGAGTACATACAACAAATATTGGCTCTCGTCAAGGGTACATTTCATTAAAACGAATCGTTGAATTTTATATCAAGAAACTCCCAAAGATGGGGTTGTAATTCAAACGTATAACTTTTCGCAGACAATTTCTAACTATTCGCTTGAAATCCAATAACATCAAGCTTCCGGCATAACGAAGTATCTAAACGTAGACTGGGTTTCACGAAATGATTGCATTTAATTTTTGCATATTTTGGCTTCAAATAATTAGCTATATTTTGCATAATTTTAAGCTGAACTCGGGTTTAAAATGTATAAATGTATTGAAATGGTCAGACTTTTTTTAAAGTAGTCATACCTTTGCACGGGTCTTCAAATATGTTAACATTATTTTACTACTATCCACCACCGTCCGCTTTGGATCACACCACTGTTCAATCCCAGTATTTAAATAAAAACTTATCCCAGTATTGCACGGGTCTTTACACGAACAAACCTGACCAAAATCTCGTCCGGATTTCCGGATCTCGTCCAATCCCTCCCACGTAGGACAGACTATCAAGCTATGGGTAAACAAAGTCACAGAAAGCCAGAAATGGCAGGCCTAAATCAGTTTCGGTTGTTGTGCTAGTTTAAGCTTCAATAGATAGTTTAATAGTTTAGATAAGTTTAAGCAACACAGTATTGCAAATTTATATAATATTTTTGCAACATCAATATGTACGATGTGAAAAAAGCTGTTTGTATAATTATGCTTCGGGATGTTTAGAGCACTAATTGAATTATGATTGGTATTTGTACTTGGAATTCGCTTTACAATATTTAGATTTTTGTTCACTTAACACACCTAAATTATGAGGTTTGATTGCGTAAAAGTGAATCTAATGAACGATCGCCACAAATTCGTGCAGTAAATAGTTTCAATTCAATTAAATATTTTAAAAATTATAACGTTTAATTCGAAAAACAAACATCACTATAATCAGAGGCAGATTTACGCTTTTGGAGCCCCAGGTGGTGATACCTAATGGGGTTCCTAACCGCCTCCTATAATATATGCAATCTAATATTAGTAATACTTCAGTTCAGTTTTATTATTTATTATTTATCTATTTTGTCAATAAGCATTTAATTATGTATGCAAATGAGGATTTCCAAAAGGAAATTTAGTCAATTTTTTTTTAATGTTCCGATTTTTTCTGATTTCTTTTAATTGCAAACAATGACTTTGTTTATGCCATATTAAAAATGGACATTCTTCTTTCTTCTATATCGGTACAACAAACTCAAGAGGTATAGGCCTACTCATTCTGGGTTTCTTTGACTTAACCAGTTTGATTTACTTTGATTTACCAGTAGTTGGATAGTCAGTCCAGCATAAGGAGGATCGTTCCGGATGGGATTTTGAACCGGTACTTTCGTGTGAAGACCGGCGTCGCTACCAATGCACCACTGGGCCACTCCAAGAAGGGCATTATCAAATATATTTCATCCAACATTATAGTCTTGTTTTTATACTAAGACTGGTTTGTAATAGTACCCATGCTATTCTATATGCATCTTTGTTGATTTCAACGCCTCTAGAAAATTCGTCTTACGCTTTGGAGTATTAAAGGGACCAACTATGTGTATACCCAAGTTTTTGATTAAGAATACTACAGCAATCATTACCAATTAAAACTTATCCCTACTGCTAGTTGTGGTATCTAATGCTTAGATGTAGAAGACTTAACAATTTAATTGTATTAACCAACACCAACCAATTTTTCGCGAACAGGTTAAATAGAAAATGATTCCGCAGCTAGCGAGGGTATGAGTTATTAGACAAACCAATTCGGTTATATATCAATGTATTATTCGTGTTGCAAATTTTCATGAAGATTAAACGGTAAAAACATGAATAAAAAGTAGGTGAAAAAAACTTTATAAAAACCATAATTATAAATTACTACTGTATCAATATAAGTTACTGTCACGGTATATGTTTTACTATATCTGGGTTGCTGGTGCACGAACTAATAAATCTTGATAAAATTAGGATATTAATTCACAAGAAACACATATGAAAAGATCTTGTGGTAATATAAAACCCGCCAAATTTCTTGGCCCGTATATAACGGGTAGGCTGGGCTTTGTCGACTCTTTGTCTCTCGCTTTCATTTCTCTCAATTCAAAAATTTCTCTCAAATATGTAGATAATTTTTTGCACTGTAAATATGAACAGTAACTTTACAAAACATAAAATTGAACTGTAATGCTTACCGGATACAAATTTTCCAACTCCAACTCGGAGCCCCTTAAGATTTATTTATGAAGTGTAAGAGTTTGATTATCAAACAATAATTATAATGTAGGGATGTTAACAACCGTTTGTAAATCTTTTTGGAAAAGTTTAACTTTTCCAGATATTATCTCTCACATACAGGAATGCAACACGAAATGCTTCCCAAACATGTGTGTTACAATCGCCGTACGAACGTTGCCGAAAAATATTACACAATTATCCAATGTATCTATCTTCGAACACCTCGATTAATCGATACATCACTTCAGCATGAGACGTAGGCTATGTACAAGCATATAACCTACGAAAAGCAACGCCAAACACTGCGCAACGCATGCAGCCGTCGACAGCGCTAGATTTGTCGCGATGATGTACTGCATCGACCGTGAAGCTTTAGACCACAGCTTGAAATCTAAACGCCGCATTACACAACCCACAACGATAAACCTCACCGTTCGGGTCTATGGTCGCACAAACCTCTACAACAAAACTGCAACTGGTTGAAAGCCACCCATCGGTGTAATTGTCGATGCAGCCCGCCTGTCATCACCAACACTGGTGCCGCTCGTCACCACGGCTAGCCCGCCGTTTCCGGAGCCTCACGCTAATGTCAGTGTCGGAGATAATCTGCGGTTATGTTACCACTTTGTACTCGTTGAAAGTATAGATTTTAGGGCGAGCGCACACATGATCCTCGTACAATGCCGTTTGCCGTTTCGGTTTACATACCGTGCAAGCACCTGGTATCAGGCGGTATGGCAGCCTCGGTGGTAATGTTAACCAGCGGTTTTATTCCAATCCATATAGAATGCACACCACAATCGACGCAGGGTGGGAGGCCGAAAGCTCGGGTGGTCGCTGTACACCAAAGGATGCTCAAATCGGTACGGAACTGAGCGTTAATCATGGTGATTATGATCGGCACCACTAACATTTGCTACTGGTCGTTCGAAATTCGAGCGGGAATCGAGTGACTGGGCCTATTTGTGCGAATACACAGGAAAAGGTGTACGGTTCGTGAAATTTGCGTGTTACACAAACATTTGCACTTCTAAAGCTGTAAAGCTCTGCTTGAAATGTCATCATTTGATTGGAATCAAATCGTACAGAAGCAGTTAGAAATCGAGGTTAAATGTGAACATCGGGTAGTTTGTCCAATTAGAAATACACACGAAGCTTTACTCCACTTTCACAAGGTTAGAAATCTTAAACCGTCAAGCGTAAACTGTAAACTTATGTTTAAACTACAGACACATAAACGAAAGCTTGTATCATTGAAGATGTGTAAGCTTCGAAGGGATAGATTAAAAAATCACCTGCAATCACAGTAAACAGTGCAGACTAAGCTTCATAGGCTGTTGCACAGCGAACGAAAGTAACTTTCATCACATTATTTGCAATTTTCAAGTGAACATAAACATACAAACTGTAAACATAGTTTATACTGATGTGATATTGGATTTTTCCCCTGGCTGAAGATGTCAAACCATAACAGAGTTCTAAGGTTATATAATTTTATGTAAGTTTTTATGCTATTTTTATGAAAATTTACATCGTTTAAGACTCTCCATTAGTTTCACTACACTTTCAATAACACGAGCGCGTGCATTTTTGCGGAATGTTACAACATTCTAGCAAGGCTACTCATGTATAATTCGAAAAATCAACTGAACGTTTCTTCACTACGAGGCTACCGAACCGGGCACTTTTGAATATTTAACGCGTGCTGAAAGGCCTACTTCTAAAAAATAAAAAAGATATATCTACAAAGCTCTCGTCAAACGGAATCCATCCAAAATCTTGTGTCATCAACATAGACGACCGACAGGACAGGGCTAAAATGGTGTACGATAGCGAACAGTGGTTCATCCGTGGCTCCGCATAATGCTCGTATATGTTGTGTAATTTCTTACCCAAACGCGCTGCACAAAACGGGTAGTCAGAAATCGGGTGGGCGCGGATCCGTAACTCCAAAACCATCTACATGTGCAATTTCAATTTAAATATTTATTAGGCTTGTGCAGAACTGGCGTGCTAATATGTATTACTTTCATCATCCCCTGCTCTCCCTCTTGGCACAGGCATTTGACTTCATTGCATCGGCAGCTACTCCCCGGACACTTTCATTACTATTTGACGAATGAGTTAGGATGGATCGTCGGCAGCATTGCAGCCGGGTTTTGGCAGTGATCAGTCGCCGCACCGGTACGCGCACCCCGCTGAGCTGAGTGCAAGCGAGCGAAAATTTGTCTCGCGCGCGCCGAGAGTGTTTCTCCGTCTGTGTGCGCATTTAATCGAAGACGACAGTGTAGTGAAAATTCCACCATGGACGATGGAGACATATTTGGTTGGTGGTGTGACAATTGGAAAGCGTGGCGCTACATGGTGTCCTGTGCCAGCTACAGCAATAGTTCGTCTTCGCTCCTTTGGGGCCCCGATGTGCTGTGCCGGTTTGATGACGAAAGTGTACGAACAAGCACAACCACCGCCACGGGTGATGGTGCGGTTGAGCTACGGACAGGAAATAGTACGGCGCCGATCAGCCTTTACAAGGCAGCAACACAGTGCTATCAATCGTTTAAGTGTGCCCTGCATTCCTTGCTTTCCGGTAGTGAACGACAAACCGAGGAAGTGCGGTGGAACGATGCGTTGTACGAGTGTGCCCCCGAACCGGTATCGCCGGGCAGTTGGCAGCTACCGGCCACAGGCTGCAGTGTGACCGCCTCCCACAACATAACGCTGATCGTGCGCCAAGTATTCCAACCAGTGTCGGAACTGATCCTGAAGCTACCGAAGCTCTTACTTCAGCTGACCGAAGTCAGCTACGGTAGTTTAGAACCGATCGATTCCGATCGTATGATAGCTGGAGGTTGCTGGAACGCTTCGCAAGCTCTCTTTTACGGTGACACTGGCCGGTTGTTACAGCAACCTGACCCTGTTCCACAATCATCCCACTTATCGCGCCCCCCTACCCCTACTGTGCAGTCCCATCGGCTTGTCTGCGGCAATGCAACCGGTGCCCAGAGTTCGTTCTTCGAAAGTGACGCGTTTGAATTGGTGAGTGTGTCACTGCTCGAGCCGATCCAGTGCTGGATGAATATTGAACTGCAGAATGCACTGGTGAGCCATTCGTGGCTAAACGGTGTGGAGCATTCGGTAGCTGCTTTGGCGAGCTGGAACCAGACGCAGTTCATCGATGAGATGCCAGTCGGTGGTGATGCGGCCCAGGACCGTTACGAGTGGAGTTTCCTATTTGTTATTTTATTCATATTTGCCGGTGGGCTAGGGAACATTCTCGTCTGCCTAGCAGTGGCGCTCGATCGCAAACTGCAGAATGTCACCAACTACTTTCTGCTGTCGCTTGCCATTGCGGATCTGCTCGTCAGCTTGTTTGTGATGCCACTAGGTGCCATTCCTGGATTTTTAGGTAAGTTATGCAAGGCAACGAAGCTGTAATATGAAGAATTAATTGCTAATTTATGCATGTGTGTTGCAGATATCCAAACCTCATGTTAAATGTACAGTTGGGGTATTTTTCTTGTTTGTTTATAATTGTACCGTATTAATTGATCATTAGAACAGATCGTGTTACAAAACAACGTTGTAATAATCGGGATGTAAACAAATCCTTTTATTGCTTTTATCCTTCGCATTTCGGTGAAAAACGGGGTTCGGGTTCACGCATTCTAGATTAGGGACCACCACGCGGCAAAGAACTGCCGACGATAAAGCACTAAAACGCCAATATTATTACCGTCCGATAGATACAAATCATCATTAGTGACGGTGCGTTGCTGTACGCCGAGCAATTCGTACTCCATGTGGAGTTGGAGCGCCGGTAAATCATTGCCTGCTGCGGGTGCCTTAGACCCATTTGTCGGCATCATTTTGTCGGTCCGGCTAACCGTATCAATACGGCGCTGCCGAATTTCTATTCATGGACCATTTAGAGCGAATATCAATCAATCGTACCGTTCGCTATTCTCCCGAGATTTCGCTCCGGGACCGCCTTTACGAGGGTGTCGAACGTTCGTTATTCAAAAGGGTGACAGTTTACTTATAGCGTGTGTATAGCGGTTCAATTTCGCTTCTCCCACCATAGCGTGGCGTCGCTTTTTGTAGCAAAACCGCACTGGGAGCGAACGGTTATCGCCAAAACAAGCTATCGCCACAGTTCCCACGGTTTGTTTTGCCAGTTGCCGGCGCTCATTCATTTTTGCATTTATTGGATGAAAGGAATTGTTGGCTTTTTGTTACTCCGTATGCGGTTTGGCAAGAAATGCTACCGAATTATTTTTTGTTTGTCATTTTCGTGGTCGGCAAAACTGGCTGGATGGGCTTTGTACCGAAACTGACTGTTTTCAGCTCGGGCCACTGTTTTTGTGCAGGGTGCGCGCTATTTTCGGGCACTGGGCCACTGGTGGGTTTACATTCGTTACAAAAAACTATATCCTACATTGCACGGTGAAATGCGCATCAGAAACGTGAAAACAAACCACTGAATCTGGACACAGAGCGGAGTAACAGCAAGATGGCAAAACATTGACACAATAACCGGGGTTGTATGTGTGCGTGTGCGTTTTTCCGCATGTGACTGTATAATGAGGAAAAAATGTGAATTGAATTGTAAATCCAACCATTCGGAAAGAGGGTTCATGGCCGCCACGTCCACGGTTGCAAGCAAAGAAGCTACTTGGTGGAGGCGCCTGGTCCCGCACGTATAAGACGAAAGCGAAAACTTCCGTTTGTAGCCACAGCCAAAATGACGTTAACCGGTACGCTACACGAGATCGTTTCCCAACATAGGCTTACGACTGTGGACATCCAGATGACGGAGGTTGCGTGAGGCGTGAGTGGCAATGCTGGTCGCTACATCTGCGCACGAAAGATTTATGGCGACCAGTGGCATTTTCTCCTATGCGCCATTATTTATATCACGTTTGTTGGGATTGTGGAATCCACTCGCTTTCACTCGTACTCGAGGCTACACTGTTGCAACCGTAGCTGCACCTCCGTCCTAACTCCAGTCTAGCTTGGCGCGATTCGTTTGTGGGAAGCATATTTTGTTTTGCGCTTCGGATGGCACGCACCATAGCCCAACGGTGGCTTTACAAAGAATTCATTCCGAACCCGGCCACACTGTTACTACTCACTTTCGGTAGTGTGTCGAATAAATCTGGCACTGGTTGTAACCGGTGATGTATGTGCTAGGTTGTGGGCAAATCATCTGCTGTT
Source organism: Anopheles marshallii (assembly GCF_943734725.1). NCBI lineage: Eukaryota > Metazoa > Arthropoda > Insecta > Diptera > Culicidae > Anopheles > Anopheles marshallii. The sequence goes on along the minus strand of NC_071326.1, from coordinate 46,545,622 downwards.
GAAAAGAGCAAACATGAACCGAAACAGCCATTCGGTGCCATTAAAGATGTTTTTTCAGTTGTTCCTCTTACGTCCAGCACCGCTTGATGGTTGCGTTAGGGCAACAGGACTGCTAACAGTGAGCATGAGCATATCACATATACCAACCTACAGGAGGGTGGGGTGTGCCACAAGCTCATCTCCCGATGGTACAATTTACTATTTCAAAATTTAAACCCTGTGCGTGTGACGAATCCAGTAGGTAATACGGTTTTGACAAACTAGTGAGAACCAAAGAAAAAACCTTCAGAAAATGGCATGTATCATAAGGCACCAAACTCCCGGCTACGAGTGTACTGTTCTCATGCAGCAGAAGTATGAGCAGGAAGTTGATATAAAGTTATGTCGTTGAAACGGATTATGGGCTACATTAATCAACTCTTGCACGTTGCTTGATATGTGTGGGTTCGTCCCATTGTTACGAGTTGCCTTACATACTTGGGGCGCTGGATATGGGCGTTTGGTACACCTGGGGACAATACACAAAGAAGCACACCTGGTGTGCTTGTAGATGCAGGAAGGAGTGTGGGATAAATTTGTGAATGTGCTCCAATCTGGCCCTTTCACAGATTCGGCGATATTTATGTGGGTCAGTGCATATAAATGATTCCGATATGTTACACACAACAGTGATTTCATAGCTAGAACTATGAACTGGCCAACGGTCAATTAAAAAACTAAAAGCAACGTTATTTGTTTTGTGTGGAAATATCATACATTGACTCATAAGTGGATGAATGCGAAGAAAATTAGTCTAGAATTGTTACATTGCTGCCAACAGTAGTAATATTTTTGTGGATTACTTTTTTATACCCAAAGAATATTTTATTTGTTTCTTTTTAAGAATAGTTTTATGTGCCATACCCATGGACTGATTGTTTTCACTGTACCTTTGCTACTATCATCAAGATCAGTTACACGCCGATAACGCAATTGAATAGGCTTCATCTATCGTCAAACTCGCAAATACAAAGATCCTCTCTGTCTCTTATGACTGTTTACATGTCTGATAGGTTAATGTATTGATAATGTACATGCATTGAGCATTTAAACATTAATTTAAGACAATTTAAAGCGAATTTAATTGCCGAGCCTTAAATTGTGCAACATGACGAGGGGTAATATGAGAAGATTGCTTCGAATGCTCTGGTTGGGGATGGTTGAACGCTGGTTCATCGTTTAATAATTATTAAATGATCAATTTCAATTTCAAAATTTTTAAAGTAATTAATACACAATATTTATTAGATAAACTTCATAAATATATGTGAGAGACATCGTAATGTGCACGTACGAGAATGTCAAATGCGCGTGGTATAAATGTTTTACAGCAAAACTATTATAAAAACCGGTTGCATGAAGAGTCAAAATAAAACAGCGAAAGAGTTAACATAACCTTTCCTACATATATTCTCCTTTGCTATCAGTTCCGCATGATTCTGTCTGGTCAGGCTATTTACTAACAACTGAGGAGAGAAGCGGTCGTGATTCTTAGTAACATTTCAAAGCAATGGTTTATGGGCAATCAACGGTGAATTAGTGAGTGTATGACGCATTTAACTGATGTATTGATATTTGTTAACAAACAAATCCATAATGGTTGGAATAATGGAATAGAAAGGCTTCAATACCAGTTGCATTACGATTGTTTTTAGTTCTAACCACGAAAATGCCAGTATTTTCCACCAGACAATACAAGCAATGGTGATATCAATAGAAATTGCAAAGGTGTTAGGAAACTCATTGCAAAAATGAACATGTGGCAGTAAGAAAGCATTTCTTCATTTCTATCAACAATCTATGTATGGTAATACGTTTTAGGGTAGCAATGTCATTTAATCAATTTTTTTTAAAAGAGCACTCACTGTGTTCACTGTGTAACACTCAAACTGCTCTTACCTTGCTATCTGAACCTATCTTTCCCGAACCTATTATTAATTATTCGGCAATCCTGCAGTGGCGTGATCACGGAAGAACTCCAAAGAACCTGTTGACTCCAGCAGAGTACTTGCCAAATTATTGGTGAATGATATCGCGATGGGTTGATAATTTTTGAAGTTATGAGTAACTATATAACATCGCTTAATTATGCAGATGTATGGAGTAAAATTTATTGGTGAAAAGGCTAGTGCTATGAGTAGCTTCAACGATAAAATATAGTGATTTTGAAGTTGAGAAGCAACCATACGCCAAATAATTGTTGTGTTTTCAAACCATGCAATTATATTTCGAAAAAAGCGCAGTACATCTTCTTCAAGACCATAGCTTATAAATAAGTTCAAAAAAAACCTATGAAAGGTGAAAACTGTAATAGCTTCATATTTGCCGAAATATTGAGTATGTTTTAAATAGAATAGCACTTTTCTAGGAATTGTTAACAAACTCTGACGTATTTAAGTGTCTGAATCATGGTTTTCTTATAAGTTTTTTTTTTAATAAATCGACACTTATGTTTTCCAGGTTATTGGCCTTTTGGAGTCACGTGGTGCAACATCTACGTTACCTGTGATGTGCTGGCCTGTTCGGCGAGCATCCTGCACATGTGCTTCATTAGTCTCGGCCGTTACCTGGGGATTCGGAATCCGCTTGGCAGTCGCCATCATTCGACAAAGCGCTTGACGGGAATAAAGATTGCATTAGTATGGCTGTTGGCGATGCTAGTCTCGAGCTCGATAACCGTTCTAGGTGAGTCGTCTCCCAACGAAAATGGACGTTCATAATTGTTCTTACCCACGCAACAATCGTTCCTGCGACATTAGCACCAATCAACTACTAACGTTAGCATCCGTTCTCTTTACACGCAGGCATGATCAACCAAAACAACATCATGCCCGGCCCAAACGAATGTGTCATCAATAATCGAGCATTCTTCGTGTTCGGCTCGCTGGTAGCATTTTACATCCCCATGGTGATGATGGTCGTAACGTACGCTCTGACCGTGCAGCTCCTTCGCAAAAAGGCGCGGTTTCTCGAACAGCATCCGGAGGGCGAACTATTCCGAAGGTAAACACACAAGAGGCCAACCATCTTCAAACCCGTTGTCCCCACACCGATAACCCATTCGTGCACTTCGTTGAACCGATTACTTTTCCATCGTTACAGACTGGGAGGACGCTTGGCATCTTCCAAACACTCCAATAACTCTCAAAGTGATGGCTCCTCCACTTCTAATAAAGCGGTCGAGATGAAGAAATTCACCGTCAATAACAATAAGCAGCCGGCATTTTCGCAGCACGACTCTTCGCCACCATCTTCACTGCCGTCGGTGGCAGCGGCGCATAGTGCGCTTCCTTGGCGGTGGCATGGCGCCACTACCGGCACCAGTAAATTAGACAGGTACGTGTAGTGAGTTGCTTGATTTGTTCCTTATTTTTTTTCAATGCAATAATTACAAAATATGGTTATGAAATTGTCTTAGCAGAAACAAACATTAATTTCGTCCACGAAAACATCAAATCCTTCACTCGCTGCACTTTTCCCTACTCTACATCCAAATGATATGAAACTATCTAGTCCTAGTCTAGCTTAGTCTTAAAAAGACTCTATTTTGTAAGATATTTATAAAACAAAAATAATCAAAGTTGAATACTCGCACGAAAGGTACTCTCACATAGCCAGCTGGTATCACTTAAAAATACAATAAACAAATTTGGTGCCGTATGGCTAGTCCTTAATGGTATAAAAAATTGTAAAAACGTGTACGAATAATGTTACTATACTTATTTTCGCTATACATGTTAACATGCTCAACCATCGATGACCACACACATAGTTTAACTCAATACTGTCGAAAGAGTTGCAAACAAATCGATGATCCAATTTTGTAGCATTGGAAAGGTTGCACCAGTTCATTATCATAAGATAGTTTTCCTTTAAGTCGCATGATATGAAGTTGTGCAAGCTAACCAGTACATGAATACTCAATTTATCAAACCAAACAATACCATGCTGGCAGCGCCAAGATACCACAGATGCAATTCGCCTGCACCAAACAGTTGTGTCCCATCCGTTTTATGAGACTTTTACAAAGTACGCACAGACGGCTGAGCGGTTGGGTGGTTCAATAATTTCACCGTATCCACCGGGCTAGTGTGAAAGGTCGCAGATGGCAGACCGCGTCCACCACGTGGCGCCAACTCAAGGAGAACCATCATCCATCCGTTTGACACTCACATCATCCCTGCTACATTCAAGTGTAGTGGACATTCGGTTTTGTATTTTTTCCTTGCATTGTCCACCGTCAGAATAGTGGTGGCATTTCGTGCCGAGACTGTGCGGGTAGATCGTTCTATCGTCTGTCGCTCAACTATTTGGTTTAACATTCTATCGGTTGGATGGATTTCTGTTTCGTTCTTCTCATCCTGCCGTGTCACTACTGTTGGTTCTTGATTTTTCACATAAAAATACATACCTAAAAATACAGACAATGTAAAAATCTAGGATTTTCCTTTATCTGGGTCATTTGTATAAGAGTTTTATTTTTTTTTGTCATAGGATGGATTCAAAATGAAATCTCGCAAAATTCCCTTTCAATAGCATAATCGCCCTTTTGGAAGAGGTGTGTTACATGATCATCTGCTTTGCAAAGTTGCAAATCGTTTAAATCCGTTCAGTTATGGAAAAAGTTTTCGATTATGAAAACATCCAATTCATTCCGCTCCCTTCGTTCTATTGTTTTATCATAACCCGTAAAAAGTAAAAAAAAACTTGTACCTCAAACACAAAATCTCATTTCTAGCTCATAAGCTTACCATAGCTGTCAGCGAGGACTTTACTGGCCCTTGAAAATTTACGACCTTTTTCTTCCCATTTACTACCTTTTGTAGTCCGTTAATTACGTCAACTCTCACTCAATTATGCATTTTTCTTGCTCATTTTTTCCATTCTTGCTGTTTTCATACTGGCTTCCGGCCTGCTGATAGAATGAGCTCAATCAAAGGCAGCATCTCGCATCCGCACCTTGGTTACAGTAACGGCGGAAACCGCACGATCACTGGCGGTGGCAAACGCTCCCGGACCGTCTGTGACCAGGGCACCCAAACGCCGGACAGCATCGAGCGTGAAACGAGGCGCCAAAAATTCTGCTCCTTCCGGATACACCTCAACAGCGTCCCGACGCCAGCGATAAATTTCAATTTGAAGTTTCTTGGCAGCAAAAAGCGCACCAACTTATCGGCGAACGCGGTCGCTACGGAGCAGAAGGCCACCAAGGTACGGTACGGTATGCGGTATCCTGTGGGTGGGTGAGCGATGGAGTGGGCACGAAAGGACGGCGAGGTGGTGGGAGTGATGGAGTAGACCGTGAGAATCAAAACACCTTTACATTGGCGCGGCCCTAGAGAAGGACGGGCGATGTTCTAGGTGCTAAATGAATTTAACACTACTGTGCATAATTGGTTGATTGTAACTCGCTCGGGACGAACAGATTTTTGTAAAGTAAAAAAGCGCGCTGGCATCATTTTGGCCCTCCATCTTGCCAATTTGCAGTTGGGAAAATTTCATTACAACAGTACTTTATGCACAACTGCTAAGTGATCATCATAGATTCGTCATTCTGCATTTTCCAACACGATCGTAGTGTGATGCTATAAAAGTTGCACGCTGCACTGGAAAAACTCCTACGATAAAAATTAAATTAGTTGTGGCCAAAGTAGGTAAGCGAGAAAGGTCCTCTGTCAAAGCAACCAATCCACAAAATGGCTTGTTTATCTAGTGCTAGCGTGATTCGTTTTTCTGACATTTGAAACTGGAAACTGTGCCACTCGTGGGATTGAATATTTAAACATGCGACATCAACTCTGTGGCAAGTGTTCACCAACGTATTATCTTACCAAGCATCGCCACAAGTTGTGAAGCAGTACGATCTTTGCCAGACATTTTCATTTGCTTATCCCGTGACTTGACAACAAGTCCTCGGGGCCAGTTGATACAAGGTGTGAAATGAAAATTCCGAAGGAGAAAAATAAGGAATCTTTCCCGCCGGACATTGGGAACTAAATTGGATGGGCAAAGAAACACGTAATGAAAGTGGACAGTTGCGCGTCGACATTTAGGCTTACTCGTAGAAAAGTCGGAATGGAAGAAGAAAATCACATCCCCTAATGCGCTGTGCGCCTTCATTTCCGTTTCGGAGCAGTCAAATCAAGTTTTGTTCCATAAATTTGCGCGCTGGTACATTTGTTATTTTTATTTTATTTAGACGACAAATCTTCAATTGCAGAGAAATCAAAAGGCTTTGAAGCGATGGTTGAAAAAAAAAGTTAGTTTGTCAAATCCATGGTCTTGAAAATAAATGTTTTTCAACATTTTTTATTTAGCTATATTTAGTAATATAGTTGTGCAGGGTGAATAGATGTTGGTTGGGTTATTATTTTTTTTTTTTTAATACTTAAACTATTTAATTTTGGGCCAGCAAGCGTGAAGAACCACTCGAACAGTCATTCATTCACGATGGCACTGTTCCAAATATTTCCTGCCGGGCTAGAGAAAAATAATATGATTTGCGATATTTGATATTCTGAACAGTATTTAGCGCTATGCACCAGTCCAGAGGAAACTTTTCCCTGTGCCGAAGGTACGGTGAGCGCATAAAATTAGTCAAGTGGATTGCTTTTTTATGTCTTTTATGCACCATCCACCATTTGTAAGTAGCGTGTAGAGTATGCTACGATGCAAACAAATGCGATACAGAAACTGTTTTTGTGTACCATTTGCTCACTCTAGCTTAGATAAGTCAAGTTTCTTGATTGTCAATATTATGCTCTGTTGATACTGCATGCCCAAGTTTTGGGGCGCAAGCATGGCTTTGATCTTTACACTGTGACCCTGGTTACTCTGAGATTCGTACAACGATCCAAGTGTGTGCCCTGTACTTAAACACTGTTCAAACAATTAGTCCAACAGTGTAAGAATACTACATATACGCCCAAACGCGTTAAAAAGGAAGGTTTCTTTGCCTTTCGTTGAAATTTTCCTTCTCTGACAACACACGATTTGACAGGGTGGAAAGCACCGGGAGCTTGTGTGAAAATTAGGAAGTAATTTAAAAGTTTTGCATTACATACAAAGCGAAATCATATCATGGACTATGATTCGGTCGAGCTAAGTGCGGAAGTGAGAGGCAAGGAAGTTTTCTAAAGAGCAATAAAAGCGTGTTACAAACTTCACGCTGCTAAAGTTGGCGGAAAACAAAGTCCTGCGGCGGATATATTATGCCGACCTTACCATGTCGTTGCTTATCTAGCACGATAAATTGCACACAATGGTTTGTTGGGTGACATCATGGGGGCTGTACCGTTCAGTTTGATACGACACCGATTTTAATGCAATACGTTCTAATCGACGTAATAAGTGTCTAATTAACGACGTTTATTGCTCCGTTCCTTTTCTAAGCGTGGTAAAGTGTGGTAAAGGTATTTGAAATGAAATGGTTTAAATTTACATTAATAACAAATCACTGCGTTATTGTTCGCACTTGGGTTGCGTTCAGACATGCACGCATAAATCGGATCACTAATGAATTTTCCTTTTCTATTTCAGGTTTTAGGTTTAGTATTTTTCACATTCGTATTTTGCTGGGCCCCGTTCTTTATTCTAAACATTATATTCGCCGCGTGCCCAGGGGCAAAGGTTCCGGAGAGGATTGTCAGCATATGTCTCTGGTTAGGTTATGTTTCGTCGACGATAAATCCTATTATTTACACGATCTTCAACAAAACGTTCCGGGCGGCGTTTATTCGTCTGCTGCGCTGCAGATGCGAACGGTGCGTATGGACGTCCACGACTGCGTGAATGTTGTTTAATTAACTGATGCATTTTTTCTTTGCATTGTAGCTCTGGACGACCACCAAGATATCGATCGGTTACGGATAGCCGCGGTGCGATTAGTCTCTGCACACCGTCAGCCTTACCGTTAGCCATATCACTGCAAGGATCATCACTACTCACTCCTTCTACTACGCAGGCCACTCCGCTAAGCGACTTTCGCGGAAGTTACGAAATCACGGACGACGATTGTTGAACAAGATGGGGTAGATCCGTATGGTCCTTTTTAAATTTGTTCCAAATGTTTGGAATCACCGGCTTGCTGCTCGAACACATGTAGCCTGTAGTTCAGTATGTAGTCAAATGTACAAACAACCACATCTGGCAGTCGGCAGTTTCACTCTTCCCTATCACCCCCTTCCATAAACACCCGTCCTAGAACGTACAAATAAGTTCACTGATCCTACCGATGGCAGTTGAATAGCAATCATTTTAAATACTTAAAAATGTACTAGCACCTAACTGTTACGGAACTCCACCAAATAAGGCTTATCGGCAAGAGAAATAAGAAAATGACAGTATTTTGTAAGGCAATTAGCGTTGTTTCAACTGTGCACAACCCTAAATGTGATTTTATATATAAACAACGTAAACATTAGTTTAGCCGTTGGGTTCCTACCTTTAATACAATGCATCCGAACATAAAATAAATAGACAATAGAAAAATTTATCAGTACATTATGGTCAAAGGTTTAACGAGACTGCAACGAGGACTTGAGCGTGAATGTTCCAACAGGGCCCGGTTCTGGCTCAAAAAGCTTAAAGAGAAAATCCACCAAAGATAGCAAACTGATCGGACGATTACAGGGATCGTAACCGCGTTTGGAAAGATCCTGGCGCATTTTTATGTGCTAGGGAAGTAACCTAGCGCAAAGCTGCTGCAGAATAGATGGATGATCACGCGATGCTTGTTGCTGATACTATTCCATTCCATGATATTCGATTGATATTTCATTAAACCACAAGCTTTTAAAATTGTTGTCCGTTCGCAGCCAAGCTGCAGGTTTACTGGTGGTGAATAGCAGAATTGTCTGAACGATGAACAATAAAATGTGTTTCCTTCAAACGTGATAAGCCAGCACTCAGTGTAGCTTAGTTAGCTAAGTTTCTCTGATATATCTACCAAAACGGTCACCAGCAGTGATCAATATTTGCCCAATCGTGATTAAGGGAGGCCAATTTACAGCAACTTTTGGAGAATCTTTATGATTTCTCGAAAGAATATAACTTTTCATGCGTTGGCTAAGGCTATAGAACAAAGATCTTTTATTCAAATTGATTCTATCCGGACAGATATCTGGCCATCCATTGTTCAAATTACTACTTCGAACAATACCATTATTGTGGTATTATTGATTTTATTTCGATATGTGGATGCCATTCACGTTGTCAACGCCGTCTGTAATGAATTTTGTATAATTGTTACAAGGCATTTTCTTTTTATTCATTGTGTGAACAAAGTTATGCACATGTGTGAGTGTTGAGTTGCATACATCGAAGCAAGTTGTAATACATTTACTTGTACAATCACCTTTATCTATTCCATTTTAACCTGCGAAAAATCCTAAAGTGGTTCTAACTTTCGTATTTCTTGTGAAAACCCCTGTACATTCCTAGCGTCTTTGCCATTGCAGGTTTCACAGCAAAGCACAAGCTTTTGTGCTTTTCAATGAAATATTTCACACGGCAGCGTGGAAACTTTCACTTACCGCTCACCAGGCTGCTCCATTGTACTTGTTTGTTTAAAATTCAAATGAACTGTGTTGCATCGCTAAGTGAATTTCCCCTCTCTAAATGAACACAACGGTCGCGACTTCGTCCGATGAATTGACGAACATTACCGAAGCAAGAGCGTGCGAACTTTTGCAGCACCCTGAGTTGAAACTTGTGTACGAATTTTAAACCAGGAAACCATCAGCATTGCAAGGATTCAACCAATTTCCGCATATTTCTTCGTTTACTTTGCAGATGGTGATTTTTTTTTGTTTTCTGATGAAATACATAGCAAAAACTGTGTTTAATGAGCGATTTATTGATTTTCTTTTTATTGCAACCAAACGTTTCACGCAGTTTATTTTTTATTAATCAATATTTAACGTACAAAATCAATATTCTTCATTTTTCCATCACAATACGGCTTCTTGCAAAACTATGTTTTGTGAAAAGAACCAATTTCATCCATTTCCGAATGTTAATCTAATGAGTTGGAATGATTTGAATCGTTTAGTGTGAAACGTACCTGGCTATGTAATGTGTGAGGACATGTCATTAATAAATGTGAAATGATAACCTTTACAACTATCTGTATAAATGCCGATAGAAATACGGATAAAACGAGCAAAACATAATGTATTCGATCTATTAACTTGTTACTATTTGAAATACTGTTGGAATCAAATCTTCACAATGGGGTCGATCTCTCAACCAATATTATTACTTTTGGAGAGTGGATTTCATTCCATACCTCCTCTATCAAATATTCACTTCTTTTCGAAGATCGTATCACAGGCCACACATGTATTGAGGCTGTTTAGCCTTAAAGTGCTACACACTGTTCACTACCGCTCGCAACCTGTCAGCCAGCAAGGGCACTACATCAGCCAGCACTTAACCATCCATCACGTCCATGCAATAACCGTCTCACGTGAGTATAATGCAACATTACAGTCACTTAATGCTGCGTTAAAAAATAATTTTCTCGAAAACAAAAACGCAAAATTTTCTTCGCAATGTGCGGTACACTATGGGGCAAGGTGCGGTGTGGTTTTATTTCCATTTCCAGAAATGGATCCATCCCATAGCCTGCTCGAACCGGTTAAAGTAGATTTGGAAGCGCACCTGTAAAAAATATCACCACCCTTTTCCCGATACATTTCGTAATGGTTCGTTAATGCTGTGCGCTTCTCTGCACCACGATCAAATGCTTCGTGAATGTCCAATGTGTTTGAGTAACGAGAATTTGGTATCCCTTTCGAGAAACAGATTCGAACGATACCTGATAAGAATATTAATTAAGACAGGTTCGTCCCTGTGCGTTTGGACGCGAACCACACTCGGTTAGGATGGGGTTTCCATACGTAACCGACCCGTTAGATGTTAGCATTAACGACCGGAGACCTGTTGGATCGTTTTCGAAGGAAACACGGTATCCAACTGCTCTTTTTTGTTACCATCCCGCACACTATCCACGGTCTGTTATCGCCGTGCACCTCACCAACTTGGCAAACAACAGCCGTTTCGCTATTTTCTCCGGCAGTCCCGAACCGCATCTTCCGCGCTGCTCGCAAATTATCTCATACGCATTCACCACACAAACGGATGGCCCGCTCGGGTTTCCGGAAAATCCCGCGCAGGCCGTACGGTTTCGAGAGCGTCCCAAACTGGGCCATACGGACGTGTTCGGTAGTCCCGGCGGACAACCATCGGAGGTGGGAGCATCGAGACCCGTTCGGGTTTCGGCTTCGGCGAGCCGTTCGGGTGGTGTGGCCATTTCGGAAAGGGTACGGCAACCATAGCAGCACGATGCCAGCCCTGTGTACGTCACGGATGAACACTTTCACTGCTACAGCCCGAAACTGGGCCCGAGTAGCGAGTTGTTGCCCGCAGGTACGCGCTACTTTGACACTGACAGGATCCGACAGTGGGGAACGGCGCACGAAAGTTACGCTCAACGAAAGTTTATGGTACGGAGATCGTAAAGTTTTCCACCAACACAAACACACATACATACACACACACGCACAACTACTAACAGGGCAGCTGCCCACGGGACAGCTTCCGACACGTTATCACACGATAACGCGCCTCTATCAAGGACCCTGGTGCCAACCGGCAAACTTCTCATCATTTTGTTGTATTCTCTTTTCGTTCATTCGTTGCCCACTTTGCCCACTCGGTGCTCGAGTCCTTCGAAACCTTTGCCCCACAGCTGCAATCAGTCTCGAAGGGAGCAACCGTGCCACCACCGCTTCCCCATGCCTTCCACTCGCGGGGGACTCTCCCAAAGCGAAGCCACGCAACAGCTATCCGTTGGGGAAAAGTTTTTCCTTAAATGTATTTCCCTATATGACACGCTTCCTCTCCCCGGACCACGGCACGAAGGAGACCGCCAACACAGCGCAGATCAGTCATCAATTTTCCATTTCAAGTGGGACCGCATCGCCGTCAGGCAGCGGAAGATAGATATTGAATATCGAATGCGTCAAAATGACGTACTTGATAGTACCGCGAGGACGTGTCCCTCGACCACCCGGTCCTATCACCGCCGGGAAATGGTACGAAACAGCGGAAGCATAAGGGTTAGAACACCGCCTTCGACACCACCTCCGCGCTGTCGGTCCCTTGCGTTTTTGTATGTTTTAGCCAAACGAGCGGAAAGCGATTGGCATGCTTGTTTGAAGTGTCCTCTCCATTGCTACCCAACCCGGCATCTGTTTGCGCAGCGAACGTGTGTTTGTGCTTCGTTTGTTTAAGGCAACACACATTGATCCGAGAACATCATAAATCTGAGCATTGGCAAATTGTTCGCTAAAGAGTACGGGCGTCCAGGGCTGCACGGGAAACTGCGGTTTCGGCTGTTCACGAGCCATCTACCCATTTGGGCGGAATAGTGTATCGCTGATACCTGATACACAAAATCATCCCACCTCGGACCATCACGGGACTCGCTTCACCAGTGAGGCTAAACCTGGGCAGACTTCCTGGTCTCATTAATTATTGCACATATCGTCCGTTTTCGATGAATCAAGCAAATTTCAGTCGGCAAACCTTATTCAATCTATGCCTCATGCGTAACCTCGTTTTCTGGCAAAGGATTCGGTAGGCGTTTACTGCCGCGTCAGTTGACGCGAGCCGCTTAAATATTTGAATCAATTATTATCAATTATGACACTGCATTTGCACAACTTTCTAACCGTCTCGGTCGCTCAGCTGGTTGTTAGATACCGCTGGGTGAAGCGAAAGTAATATTATCTGCCATAGCTACAACAAGCAAAAGAGCTTCCTATTATCCTCAATTCGATGTCCGCAGTTATATAGTATACCAGATACCTCAAGGGAACATATTTTACAATAACGATGCAACCGGGATAGATTATGTTCATTCGCGTTTGAGTTATGGAATTTAAATTTGATAAAATCGTATCGCTAACAAAATTTCGTGCATGCGAACAAGTACTAAATATCACACACACTGGCCAAGAAAAGTGACAAAATAATTATAAAAATAATGATAATACTCACGACAATATGTATGTATAAAATACATACATATTACTTATACAATATGTATAAAATAAATATTCGCTTCCGTGGATAGTTTAAAATACAGTTCAGTATAGATTTTCTGTTTAGTTTGGCATACTAGATCATATATTTTTCGACCTTAAACCAAACTGACTTGGAAACAATGTTGTAACATGCCAAACAGTTTAAAACGGATGTGAACAAAAATTTCATCCCAACAACCGCTTTTCAATTCGTTATAACTGCGTTATTTTTTTGAGTAAGTTATTACAGTGACAATTAAAAACAAAAACAACACACTCGTTATACCAGCTCGTAATATTTTTAAATTCTTCATAATTTGATTCTTCTGAGCATACCAAATTACAACACACAAAAATGTAATAATCTGAACTATAATAAAAATAAACGAAATGGAGACGCCCAGTAGTTGAGAAAGCGTATTAACTTAAGCATGAAGGATCCCTAGCATAAATGTATCATCAGTGGTGCTAGTACCAATAGTGTTAGTGGTGACCATACTTACGACGAACTAAAGGCAATAAAGACATTTATAGTAATAGAAAATGTTCTATGGTCTACGTATCGTTTAAAACATAGATGGCCTAATTCTGTGTTATAATGGCTAAAATATTCAACTTATTCAATCAGACTGCAACTTCATTCAGGATTTCTTAAGATTTTCATTTTTCAATTGATACAAAAAATAGCACCGCTAGTGGTACACGTCACCACCACAATAGGAACCATGCAGTGCAGTTGATTCGCAGTATACCGCGTTACGTGCCTCTGTTGTTTGTGGTTGCCTTTTGATCAGGAGCAATTAATTACTTGCTTGTTAAAAAATCCCGAAACAGCAATTAAATATAATTGTAACTTGTACTGCTAGTCGAAGCATACATTTAATTACTACGCGAAGAAGAGGCGTGAACAGAACCTACCAAACGTATTAAATCGTTTTGTTTTGTTTTGTGTGAATATTACTCAATCTTATGCGCATTCTGTGGCTGCAGCTTATCAATTATTGCTGCACGTCATAATTATAAAACAACAGCAAACCGTTCTGAAAACGGGGGTTTTGTCAAACCATTCAAGAACAATCTACCGGAAAAACTCTATATATCTCTCGGGGGTCTCTGGATATTGTGTGTATATCATTGTACGTATACATACATTTTGCGCTGAAAATAATCAACCATACACCAGCTAAATAACCTAGCGCACAAACTATTAAGACAAAGTTTCTAAATAAAAAACAGCACACAGGTTGTGTGCAACATTTTGGCATTATGTAGAAGTTATTCTAACATGCAAACAGTGCGGGAAAACCGGCAGTAAACTTTCACCCATTGCCGTGTGCGGTGCTATGCTGTCCAGTTTTCCCACAGCATAAATCAACAACGCCAGCTGTTCCACACCAACAATTTTCAATTTCATTCACCAATTATGGTTGTTTTTAAAACCCATTATTACCGGTGATCCATCAGAATTTTTCTTCCCGGCCGCCATGGCCAGTACGGTACAGCATAAAGCAAAATAGCTGCTGTTTCACGATACAGCCCAAAAAAAAAAGCATGCTTCATTCCCAGCGCGCCCGCTATGCCGAACGTTGGGTTTTGTAAAAAAGAAGGTCCAAAAGAAGATAAATAACACTGCCAGCTTACGGTGGGCCAGCGCAAAACAGCAGCAAAAAATACAAACAAACGCCCTGCATGAAACGAAACAGTTGAGCTCGCTCAACACACCACCTTGGCCGGGCCACTCGTCCCATTCAATCGAAACGATGCTTTCAATCCGGCACAAATACACACAAATGCGCACACATTTTGTTTCCCTGTGCCCAGCATGTATCGTGATACCCGTGCCTGATGATAGAAGACTCCCTTCGCTGTACGTCCGGTGTACGTCGATCAAGATAGTAAGTAATGGCTCTAGAAAACGGAGTCGTCAATCACAATATCTTTTCCAAGCTTAATTGAATCAAACTGCTGGAAAGGTTTCGCTCCTTTGCTTTCCACAATTTTTGAAACGCTCGAAAGCAACGGTGGCTACGATGCCGCGCAGCAAACGCAAAGCAAACAAAACAAAACACGAGCAATCACGACTGTTCGTGTCTCTCATTATCGGAAAGTGAAAATCAAATTTCAACGCACATAATAAAACGCATCAGGACACATAATGTAATGCCGCCTTGATTCTACCGATCATCGTAAGGAATGCTGAGCCTGTCGTACCGTGGGTCCATTGTTTGGCAAGCACCACGAACCTTGGCAACACTCATCTTATGATTGACCGAGTTTTCCAATTCATTTCAGTGGACTTTCACAATGAGCCACAAGTTATGCTCGTTAGCTCATGTAGGTTCGTTTGGTTGAAACGAGCTTCTTCAGGGTATCGCAACCGTTCATCAACAATTTTTTGTTCTCAATCCACCGCATGCCTGAGGCATCTGGGAACACACGGGCATACAACTTGCTGCTTTGGAATCATAAGCAACCGCATGCGAAGCAATTTGGAATAAAAATAATCACATGAGAACGCCTGAGGCACTGAAGGGAGTAATACACTCTGCATGTATGAAAAACCGTTTCGATTTGGCTGTTTACGAACTGTTTAATTCTATGGAGTATCCATTGTATCGTTAACTCATCTGTTCATGGATCTTTTTGACAAAATGTTACAGGCTGAAAAGCAAAGCTTTGTGTTCACTTCACTGTTAGCGGCCGGTAGTGTTGTCCAACGTAAGCCTCAACATATTTCTTTTGTAGTTACATACTGTTGTCATACATTTAAAATTATTTTTATAACAAATTTCAAAAATCGTATTTTTTTTTGTATTTAAACTGGCAGAGTATACTACCTCCTTAAACCAGGTAAGCGAATAATGAATCATAGCACCGTACATGATCGCTTCCGGTATGAAATGCAACAGCATACAGCTAACAAAATACAAATTACCCGTGCCGTTCGGATTGCCGTCTACCTTCTGCTAAGGATTAACGACGAACGGGCAGAAAACCACAAAGCCGAGAAAACTTAAGTTCGAAGACCACATCGTACCACATGACGCTTACGTCCACTATCCGACCGTCGCTTGCCTCATTTCCTCGAGCATCCTCAGAACGTAGTAAATAGTCACATCTATGATCCATTAACCATAGCACATGCTAGTACGCTCACAGGAAACATGTGCGCTATTAATGAAAACCTTGCACCTATACGAATTGTTTGAACAAGCTGGACAAGCTTCGGAAACGAAGTGAAGAAGCGAAAGCCGAATTTTAATCCAAGTGCTGTACGTGCTAGACTACCAAAGACACACATCTGGCGATCAAATTTCAGTCCGGCAAGATCCAAATCGCCATGTAATCCTTGGTGTTGCTATGGTTCTACAGTATGCAGCCCCTAATGCTGTGTACGGGGAATGATTGAATGATGCGGATAGAAATCTTGGAAAGCACACAGTACAAAGTGGTCCTAGCCGGTATCCGGCTAGGAAAGGCAGGCGCACACGTAAGAGTGTTGTTCTGAATTAGCAGAATGTAATAAAGAGGAAAGGAACGTTTAGCTGTTGTTGGAATGTTGAATCAAATAAACTAAACGAACGCTAACACGAGCACACACACACTCAACTCGCACAGCCTTGTGCAGCATGTTTTGGTCTACCCAAAGCTCCACGATGTTCCAAACACCGTTGCTACTAACGAAAACTGGTGTTATTGCATTCCTTGGCTTATTGTGCGGCATTCTTCATTCAGTGGGTGGGAAAATAGACCACTGAACAATTCTTCGAGGAAGCACGAAGGAGCAGTGGAAATTTTGTTGTCTACTTCGTTCTGCAGTATATCTACTCCTCCAGTCGCCGTAGTAGAGATGATCAGCATGAAGTTAAAATGCAGTAGGTGTTACTTTGTATGTGTTTTGGATCATGTGATGCTTTTGCGGCAATGCTATTTTCTGCCAAACGTTTACCATTAGTTATATGCTTTAATCCACGTGTTGGTTGAGTAAAGAGGTTAATCTATTTACAATCACGCTTACTTACATGTGATCTTTTCAATGTACTAGATCCGTTTTTCCATGTTGTCTCCTTCTAAGTAACTACTTTATGAACATAACTCTTAAGAAATTCCAACAAAATTTGTTCCTTGCCGAAAAGTTCTCACTAAGCACGTTCTACTGTTTTCAACGTAAGCTGTGATATGATTTGAGAAAATTTAATTTAGTAACACCTTGACTTCCTTCCCTTAACTTAATTTAATCTTTAAATATGGCGTATTTTTGAAACAATACAATACAATAAATTATCACCTATTTAAAATATGTGTTTGCATACAAATGTCCTTTGAGAGTTGAAACAGATGAATAAGATTTTAGCTTGAATTCGTCAGAAGGATTTTTTTTTAAATTCGAGTAATTTAACATACGAGTAGGGTAATATACATCGTATGTCGAGGTACCTCGACCACTGTATGTATAAACTGGTTTTATCAATGGGACACCCTCAATGGCTAGCGAAAATGTAAAAAGTAACTGTTGGAAGATGGATGAATTGTAAAAAATACATTTTATATGTTTTTGTTTTGTTTTTTGGCAGTTAAAAAGAATTGTTTAATTCAATTTGTCCTGAATAATTAAACATTTAGTTTATTATTATTTGTAAAATTTTGACAAAACTGGTTGTGATATGTTTATTCCCTAGAAGTAAACGTCTAGTCCCAGCAAAGTCGAATTCGAAGCATCGCAAACAAAAGAGACTCAGTTCGCCATAACACGTGCTGATTCGAACGGACCGGAACGATCGTTCTTTTAACAGTTATAATTTTTCTTTTCCTTCTATTACATAACCACTAAAATTATGTCCAACAATTAACAACACCCAATGTGCCTGGCCAACATTACGCGTACTTTGCGATAGCTCGAAACGGCGTTTTTTTGCTTCCACTGGATGCAAATAACGGTGGAATCTACTCTCAAACGTGTACCGTTGAATTATGTCAACATCGTACTGATATAAATTATTAAAACTGACATTTCACGTAAACCAGGCCCCAGCTTGCACACGGACGTTAATGCGTCTGCTGTGTTCGTCCTTCAACTGTGTGTTGCTCCAGCGCACCGAAGTTCCATCTTCAGCAGGAGATTTGTAAATGCCAACACATACGCGTCCCGGAATACGTGATGCTCGGCAGAACGTGTACAAATCAACAACCACAAGGAAAAGCAACATTAGTTTACTTGCATCTAGTATTGGTGTGTAATGTTGGCCAACGCTTTCTTTCTTGTTTGTGTTCCGTTTTTGTATTGCAACCAGAACAAATATGCTGTGAAAACGATACTAAAATTAATCATAAAGCATCATCAGGTGAAAGGTTTGCTTGCTGGTATGCCTGTGGGCGTTGATAAGCACCTTGTTGGGCTTTTTCCAAACAAGACACTAATAAATTGTAGCAAAGATGAGAAATATGCTGATGTCCGCTTGCATTCTCTTGCCCAGCCTACCACTCTACCACCGAACGACGCGGCGTAACTTTAAGAAAAAGCATCCGATAGCGCGTGAGAACATAAAGAGCATGTCGCTTAGAGCGAATGATAAATCAATTAAACCGTTTTTGATTACCTTTGTTCTGACTTTTTCAAGACAATTAGCCTTGCCCCGGTAGTCTACCGGTCGAGCAGGAAACCCATTTCGTGCCCTTCTTGATTCCACGTGCCGGTACACCTCCGAAAAGCCAAGAGCTACGAGCAAAAAAGGACACGACCTCACTCGGAGGCATACAACGTTGTATGCTGCGCGTCTCCCAGCCTAGTCCCATCTGACATCGTTACGCAATTAGTCGCAAAAGCGTAAACGCTGCCGGTGGGAAATTGTGATTTCATGAGTTTCCAAATGGAACACTCCTCCGCGTACAGTAAGTGGAGAGCGATGGTGCCTTATCACTTCGTCGCCCGGGTATGCGTATGGGTGGTGCGTAATGGTGGTCGGGTTCAATCGGAAATTTTAAGTCATTTTCTTCCGTCGTTTAGTTACCGCACCGCGCTTCAAGCGGCAATCACGTAATGCCGCGCGGCCAACGCAACGTCTGTTTCAATTATTCCCTAAACGAGCGGGCAAAAGTTAGTGGCGACCATTTGCCGGATTTGGGATTTACAATTCGATCAGTCAGAAGGGTTGTCACTTTTTTTATTCTTCGTTCTGTTACATTGTGTGGGCAATTTAAATGTTTCAAATTTGGATCGCTTTTCTTTAAGCATTGGTTCATCATCAGGATTAGATATCGCATTTGTTGTCTTTGGTATAGAACGTGCAACATTATAATTTGTTTTTGTATAATTTGGTACGGCAAGTTGAAATTCAGCCACAGATCATGTCGAGAATGAAGATGAGGTGATATTTATAAAGTAGATATTTAATTGGTAACTAAACCGATTTTATCCTGCAAGACTTTAAGCTGAACTTTAAGTTAATTTATATTCCTTATAATAATATGTATATTCCTTATCAGCCAAGTATGGAATTAAATATATTAATATACAAACTACATAAGTTATAGATTCGTCAAACAACTTTGAAAGTAATTGATTTGAATGTTATCTTTAATTAATATTATTCCCCAATTAGTTGTACATACTTATTATTCTGATCCAGTTCTGATCTACTGATTCACACAATTATTGATGGCAGTGATCGCATTCAGAAGTGCACGTTGTTTAAAACTTTACGGATTTTAGAATGAACCAGAAGTCAATAAAACCGAAAAGACGCGTAAAAAGATGTAGCAATGGACACTTTCAACAATGACATTGGTCATTGATAATGACCGACATCACATGATGATGGATGCAAAACTCTTAGGGCCCTTTGCAACCACCAAGGGTTTGCGCCAAGGAGATGAACAAGCTTGTGTATTCTCCAATCAAGCGCTAGAGATTGGTATGCACGATTTGGCGGTGGAAACTTCTTCAATGAGTCAATCCACATCCCGGCGTATGCAGATGGCATAAACATCATTGGTTTACGGTTCTTGTACATAGTGGATGCATGAGGAAAAGCTCAAGTTGGAGACTAACGAGACAAAACCAAATTGATGGTGGCACCACAATCTGAGTTGGAACTGTATGGATCTATTATAGTTCCAGTATTCATATACCCTGCTGAGACATCTGAGTCTTCCAAAACTAATGATATCATCTTAAACGTGTTCATTAGGAAGATTCTCAGAAGGAATGCTCAGAAGACGTATGTGTATGTGGACAATAAAGAAGCCGCTACAATGATGAACTCTATGAGCTGGTGGACTAACACACTGTCGTACAGCGGATTAGACTCACCAGGCTACGGTGGGGAGATCAAGCGTAGTAGGCCCCAATTCAGATTGAGTGGTGGCGTTGATGCGTCCGAAAGGCCGGAATTGGTTGTTGACGGCGCTCAACTGTGAGGGATTTAGAGGACCCCTGCAGAAATACAAGACCGCGAAGCGAGTGCTGTTGCGTTGCAAAAGTGCCAGTTCAAAAAATTACAAACCAAAACTCGTGTTACTTACATTTAATGTCCATTTAATTTATTAATTTTAATAATGTGTTACATTTAATAGAACTCAACATTATCAACTCATTATGATCTTAGGTATCTGGAAGGACGTAGCAGACTTCAAGGTAACTTCAAGGATCCTGGAATTGCTTGAACAAAATGTTTGCGCAGTTTCAACTCCCTTATTCATGATAGGACTTCTGATAGGACAGACCGATTTTGGAGTAATGTTTACTTCGATGGTTATCCACTGTGAGTTATGCACATTGGACGTATTGAGCAGGCCATCAGCAGTCGTTCGCCATGTTGGTAGTACACTAACCCCGCGCTCTTCCGTCGTTGTCTCCATCTGAGTCCAGGTGTTAGTTGCTTGATCGGATTCTCTGAAAGTCCAATTCCAGACCAGACTCAGTACTGCTGTTACCGCTCGGCAAGTCGAAAAGACTCTCTTGTATGAGCAATGAATCATTTTAATTTATTGTCCTATACATTTGATTTTAACCTATGATTGCGAAGTCAATCGGGCGATTATCTTGACTACCCTAATTTACAGCACTCGCACCACATCAAATCCCCAATCACAGAACCCAACATTTTCTTTTTAATGAATGTAAACATTTTCTTTATTCTTTCGTTGCAGATGAATGAGCATACCTACTTTTAGTTGCTGCGTTAAGATTTCGAATCCAATAATAACTGTATAGTCTTCCCGATAGTATACTTAATCCCGAGACAGTTGGTTATTGATACGAACGCAAAGCGACACATCGGACGATGCCCATTTCATTGTCGTTAGCGGTAATCGATATGGTATGACCTGATGTGGAGATATCATTTATCACCATTGCACTAATTACATTACCACACCACCACAACGGACTGCTAGGCCATAGAATCGAGAGAAAAAAAACCCCTTTTCACCCTGTATATAATTAATTGAAAGAATTTCACCATATTAGGAACCATGTTAGCAACAAGGCGGCACACTTGCAAACGCTCCCAGCGCAGTGAAAGATACCCAAAAATTTACCCAACTTCTAGTTACTCAGGAAAAAAATGAAGTGTACGACGAAGAAAAAAAAATACAAATTCAAACAACGGCAAAATATTTTCATCCCTTGCAATTCCATCCTTTGCGTTACCCTACGTTGTCCCTTCGCGCGATAAAAAGAAGTTAAAATCGATATCCGCTATCCACGGTCCTTGAATTACACTGGTGTGCTCTTTTATAATAGCTGTTGGCGTTTCCGTTTTCTACACTTTTTCACACACACACACACTATGCCCTGAAACCGCCTGGTGAATTCCTTACTTCGTGTCCCGTGCAAACGTTATGAGCGGTGTTTCCCTTACTTAAGCTATTCCATCCTCTCCAAGCTGATGGTTTCATTTCGAGTCAAAAGCGGTCCTTATCTTTGGTCTTGCTCCGATCCAATTTTTCCCACCAAGTGGTTCGTCGCAAGCAACAAGAAGAAGACGAAAAAAAACAATATAGCCAAGCGGGATGGCATCTTAATGCAATTAGACGGTCATTCCATTCCGACCCTGCGGAAGATTGAAACCACTTTGCTGGCCCGCGACGTTACTGCTCCTGGATGCCGTCCGTAGTCGTTCTTTTTTTTTGCAATGGAGTTTTATTTTTTTCAACACTAGCGTTTGTTAAAAGACAACTCGAAATAGCGTCGCTCCTTTCACTGTTAGGATATGATTTTTGTTTAATGGTCTATTTTTCGATTATATAGCGAAATTTAAACGTTGACATTGAACGTGAACATCGGATGATCGCACATGTTACGCCGAGTGGCATTGAGCGATTGCGGTGCATGAGGGAGAAAGCAAAAAAAAAACAGAGTTAAGAGCATTGCTATCAGCGAACAAATTCTCAATAAGGCACACGGCTCTCTAGATTGCAAATCTAGATAGAAAAAGAAAAACACGGGTAGAGGAGAGAAATTTTCGATTTTTCACCACCGCAGAGTCCATAAACTACTGCTGACACTTGCTGGCACACTGACAAACCAGAACAAATAGAGAATGTGCACGTGTACGTGTGCATGGGCACACATTATCGTGTCCTGAAAGTATGTCCGTCCATTTATCTACCCTTGAAAAGGGCGCCATCACGACGGTTGCAATGTCTGCAGGAAATGAATGGTGTGTGTGTGTGTGTGTGTGTGTGTGTGTGTGTGTGTGTGTGCGTGTGTTTGTGCCTGCAGGTTGCCAACAACCGTTTTCAATGCAGCGCGAAACATGGATAACCTCACCGTACCCACCGGGCACTATATTCACGCACGGCAACATTCTAAAGCGAATCATGCGTTGCCAAGAAGCCCGATACGAACAAGTCCGTGCCAATGAAAAATTGATCTCGGAAATGGCAACCCCCGTTGGAAACTGGAAGATGGTGGAAACAGTCGTTTGGTGAAGGGCATAAATTTATTTGTAATGCTCATGAGTGCGTTGTTTTCCACTTTTGACCAGGTATATATTTTTCACATCACAATTTGTACATGGCTGGAACTTCTACTAGCATATTCCACATCAAGTCCTGGCTGTATACAGGTACGGCAAAATGCAAACACTAGGTAACGCTTGTATGCCACCACTAAATGGTTCTGGGTAATGATTTACCAAACAAGGCTAACATTTTATTTGGCTCTGCACAGACCACGTCTACACTTGCCGTGTTGCTACGCGTACACCGCATCGACTCGTGACAGTTCACTCTTTCTTCATCCAACCGACGAACGGGGATACCGTCATGGGCAGCATCCTTCCGGCACAGGTCATCATCTGCTGATCTTCGCAGGTCAGGCCCTGCCGTGACGTCCAACCGCAACCTTTTAGGATTCGTTTCCTCCGACAGCAACTCAAAGCCGATGATTCTCTTTCGACGTCTCGCGAAGCTGCCCGTCACATCGCGCCCGCGTGTTGTTTTAGGAGTGCAAAACCGACCGCAAGCATCATCACTCGTATCCACCAGCGCCATTATTCGACTGTCACCATCCTCCTGATGGCGGAATGGGGCGATCGGTGTAAAGCCAGGCCCAGCGTGCTTTTCGGGCGATGACTTATGCAGTTCACTTTTTGGCGTGCCCATGAACGCTTCCACACTGTCTAGCGAAATGTCCTCACCATCGAACGAAGGTGTTCCGCTCGACAGCAACAATGATCGCTCGCTGGGTTCAATCTTCAAAGGGACCAGCACAATGAACGGTAACTTATGCCCGGCAGCAGTAGATGAATGCGTCAACAGATTACTGGTTTTAACGGCTGGCACTGTGTTGGGCTGTGGTTGGGATCTTCCGTGTGTTTTCGGAGTTCCAGTAGTAAGAGACAGAGATAAATCATACACCGTGTCGCTATATTTTCTCGACCGAAACCTTGTTCTGCCCGTGCTTGTTATCGTGTTATGGTGCTCTGCGCTGGATTGCTCTGTTTTTGTATCCAATTGCGATAATGTTCGAACATTTGCATCATCTTTACAGTTTTGTACGACCCTTACTTCATCCTCGTTCGAGTGGTGTGATCCACTTGATCGGTTTGTCTTGCTCGGTTCCTGGTCCATCGTTACCGGAGAGATGACCTCTTTTCGTTTATTGGACATCTCATGCATAAATTGCTTCATTACAATGCTGAGACGCAGGTTGGGTATCCAGCGTAGACAAATTTCGCGCAACTCAATCCCTTTCTTTGCAGTCATGGCACGTTGATGATGTTGTTCCACCCGACGCCAATCGATGCAGATGAAGGGGCGGTTGGTACGTATGCAACCCGTACGCTCAACCCGGTACCTGATGAAACCAAGCTTTCGCAATGCCGTTAAAATGTCGCTAACGATCATACCCGTTTCCTGTGATGCTTTACCCAACGTGAACGATTCGCTACGGTTGATGTAAAAGTACTCAAGTAACACCGAACACCAGTACTGCTGGTACGAGACTCGACCCAAGTCGGACAGAGGCCGTTCCGGTGTACCGGGCTTGCGTTCCACACGGCTCAACATGTAGCTAAAATCGATCAAAAGCCGCCCATAGCCCTGCCGTTGATACTGAGGCATCGTGAGAATGCAGGACACATTGTAGTTCAGCTGGTTGTACCTTTCCTTCGAGAAATATCCCACCAGGTGGTGTCCGAGCTGGTCGCGTATCGTAAGGATGTAGAACAGAAACGGTTCGACGTCAAAATAGAGCGTTTTGTGATCCAGGAACAGTTTCGCCAGCAGGCACAAACTTTGACAGTACAACCTCTGATCGTTTCCATCCACCTCAAACACGGAAATATCACCATCGCGATAGATCTCCCATCCCGGCGGATGTCGCAGCGAGCATGTACGCTGATGATGATCGAGCTCATCGTTTGTCTTCATGTACTTCAGGCAAAATTCACACATGTACAGCACCTTCAATTTAGCGTACTCTTGCGGAAATGGACTCGAGTACCACGTTTCGATTACGTACCGTCCTAGTCGTATGGCTTCCGGTGTGCGTTTAAGATTTTCCTCCTCCAGATTGGATCGCATGCGAAGCACCTCGCGGAAAACATCCAAATCATCTTCCGTCACTCGGTCACCCAACTTCAGCCTCATTGCTTCGATACGTCCATCTATCAGCTCGATTTCGGTCGGTTGTGCGCGGATGAAACGTGTGCCTGTTTTCGGACGATCCTCGCCATGTTTTTGATGGAAAGCGGTTGGATGGCACTGTTTGATTTTCTCAGCAGAGTCGTTGAATCGTTTGTACTGGATACACTTCACACAGCACCAGCTTTGCTCAAACTTCCGTTCGCCACTGTGCACGGGAGGGTTCATGCATTGGAAGTGAAACTTGCGACTACAGCTGGCACATACGACCAGGCACTGTGCTGTACGACTGATACTCTCATCCATGGTGTTGCAGCCGTCACACGATTTACATTCTTCACAGAACCACCGATTTCCTGACGATACTAGTTGGGAGAGCGACAGCGCAGTTCCAGTCCCGCTCAGTTTGTTCGCACAACTATCATGCAACGATATCCCGCACCGTTCACACGAACTCATCGGTTCCGGCGTATGTCCATCGGGACCTTTCAAAGACGTTTTTAAACACTCGATACAAAGTACGTTCGACAGCGAGATTAGTTTATCTGCTTGCTGCACGTGTTGACTTTGTGCACGTGATGATTTTACTACGCGGTAGATCGTTTTATCGCCCCGCACTATTGTCCTAATTGCACCACTCTCAATCGCCTCCTTCAGCCGGCCGGCAACGGTGTCCTCGTGGAATACATGCCGTTTTCGTATTGCGCCACATATGCGGTTAAATGTTGCCGCCTGCTTCTGCTTACGTATCGAAGAAATCGCTTGTAGAATCCATTCCCGCCACACTTCCGCACTGATATGGTTCATTTTTTCGAGCATGGTTTGTCAACACGCAGCAAGAAAGCTGTAAAGCAGACTAAGAGTGCTAACATCAAGAACTGCTTTATTATATAGTTCAGCACATCTGTACCTGTGATATGCTGTTTGGAGGTTAATCTACCTTTGCAAGGTAATATTTTTTTAGCCACAGACGATACATTTGTTTGGATGTGTCGCTGATGCATATGCATGCAACAAACCCACCCAGTTACCTATTAACAGATGTACATATCTAAAGGATAAGCTAGGAATACCCATTTAGCACTGTGTGCATGCAATGTAACCTAGAAGACAGGCAATTAATGTACTTACAATTACAAACGATACATCAAGGAATGATACTTAAACTGTTACCCGTAATCAAAAATATATACTGGGTATAAAATTGAGTTTCCCTAAACTCTTGTTCCATTACCCGTCCGAATGGCCCAAAAAACCAACTCACAGAAGTGTGTACATACAGACCGATCAGTTTATCAAAGCTACCAGATGAAGTTCAGTTTTTTAACCATACAGACAATCCGTTTTACCGAACCAAAGAAATACTGAAGCAATTAGTAAAATAACATTTCTAAGTTTCCTATTTCTCAATCATTTCCGTACACGGTTTTGACCAAGGCACGTAATACAAGGTACAAATACATTGATTCCCCTTCCTAATCACGCATACTATGTGTGTTATCACTAATGCTTGTCACCCATGTAACCTTTTTCTTGTAAATCCCATGTAACCTCACTGTGTATTCCGGGTTGCATAATCATAGGCGTCAACACTAAGTACGACAGTTGTGTGGCCCCATTCGACTACAGGGCCTTTACCTCCGTTCAACCCATTCTAGTTAGTAATTTATCCTATTTTAACATGCTCCCCCCACCCCGAAACACCTTTTTCAATTAGGGTCCTCAACTGTCATTCTGCTCAAGGGCTCCAAGCGGATAAATCCGCCACTAATTAAAACGAAGGGTGTAACTTAAGGATTACAATACTATTATTTTTTTTTTCATTCATTTAGTTTTATTTGCCAGATCATTTGAAAAATAGAGTTCCGCGAGATACAGCAATATTGCTTTTCAGTGACTATTTCTTTGTAATATTTGTACCTTTAGGTTGTTTTGTTATCTAATTTAAATGATGTTTTGTACGTTTTGAACGTTTGTGTGCAAAAGTCCTAGCATTTAAAATCTAAAACTACGTCTCTATTAAAACACTGAAATTTAACACTATCTACCATGCAGCTAATTACTCCTTAATTTATACGGAAATATTTCGTATGATCACATGTTCTGAATGTAATAAAGCGTTTCTTGTAGACTCAGTCATTTTAAGAATTAGATCATTTATGCGCATTGTGCCAGTTGAACTATAGAGATCAGTAAATCTAGTTATATATGGAGCATTTGTTATCATTCTTAGTACCTTATTTAAACATATTTGAATTTTCTTTTTATGCACCTGTGCACATGATTTTTATACAATTATACCGTATGTTAATGTTGAGACAAAGACTTGTTTGAATATGATTATTCTATTTGTACGAGAAAGACAAGATCGACGATTAATAAGTGGATACAAGTTTTTAGTTTATATAAGACACTTTAAGTTGATGTAGTTAGTGTGAGCTCTGATTAGAAATTTAAATAGAAAAAAAGAAAAGAGAAATAGAAATAGAAATAGAAATAGGTATTTTAATTCTTTTTCTCCAACTTTTTGAAGTTCCTGCGATTGTTGTATGAATGTTGGGGTTTAAAAAATATTCTTTGTTTTATATGGCACTATCATTGCCTTTGTTTCTCTTTGAATTACAGCTATCTTCCATGGTGTCATCCATCATATGCCATCATGTCATCATCATATGGCATTGAGACAGCGCTGGGTGGTGTAGCGAAGCTGTGCCAAGGTCCTTCCCCTAACAACTAGGGCCTGTGCACATGATTTTTATACAATTATACCGTATGTTAATGTGGAGACAAAGACTTGTTTGAATATGATTATTCTATTTGTACGAGAAAGACAAGATCGACGATTAATAAGTGAATACAAGTTTTTAGTTTATATAAGACACTTTAAGTTGATGTAGTTAGTGTGAGCTCTGATTAGAAATTTAAATAGAAAAAAAGAAAAGAGAAATAGAAATAGAAATAGAAATAGGTATTTTAATTCTTTTTCTCCAACTTTTTGAAGTTCCTGTGATTGTTGTATGAATGTTGGGGTTTAAAAAATATTCTTTGTTTTATATGGCACTATCATTGCCTTTGTTTCTCTTTGAATTACAGCTATCTTCCATGGTGTCATCCATCATATGCCATCATGTCATCATCATATGGCATTGAGACAGCGCTGGGTGGTGTAGCGAAGCTGTGCCAAGGTCCTTCCCCTAACAACTAGGGCGGTGTTATCACAGAAGAGATAAATTTCGCTTGTTACGGGAAGGCACTGGTATATCACTGGTACGGCTGTATACTAGATGTATAATAAGGTTTCCAATATAATGCCCTTTAGTATACCTGCCGGGATATTTTCGCAGCTAGATTTATTTTTCCCCATGCTGACCTCGTACGTCCTAACTTGGAGATAACTCTGCAGTAACTTGACGATATGTTGTGGCGGATAGCAACATTAGTAACGAAGGACGCAATTAAATACTTCACCAACTACACCGGAGAAGCTTTATGACGCTAAAGAAATGATAAAATGTTTTACTGTGAACACCCACACTCAAACATATACATATTGACATTTGGAAGGAAAATGTTTTCGAGTGTCTTAGCAAAAACAAAAAAAACCTTTTTCATTTCATTCCAATTTCTTAAACTGACTAGCGAAAACTTTTGGACTCAGGTTCATAGTTCGATCTGTACTAAACTTAATGGAAACGAACGTATTCTACTATCTGTCCAAATGCAACTATGTGATGTGATACAAAGTTTATGTGGCAGATTGGCGGGACGACGTTTTAAAGACACCTAACCCACATTGCAAATAGTTGCATGTGGGAAAGTTTTGAAATGTCTTGGACACTTACTGTAACCATCGCATACGCTGCAGGGCATAGTTGAAAAGTTTATTGTTTATTGTATCACGTGATGCATTACTTTGTTTCGATTCTATTCAAATTGTATTGCAGGCGCCTTTAATCGATCATTGAACATTTATAGGTAATATTCCCATTGTAAGGCATTCACAATTAATACTCGGAATTTCAACGGATGAGGCAACTGAGACGTAAACGATAACAATGTTCTAGGGAGACGAAGAAATCTCTTTCCATAGACCATAGTCCCTGTAAGCCATTTCATCATCACCATAACCATGTTTGGCTAACATTATTTTTTCAGTTAGATTCATTACTTCAACTGCGGAACGGATTTAGCAAGCTCACAGATGCCGACTGAAATCAATGCATTGCTCATTTTCTTCATAATCTACATTGCGGCACTACAACTCAAAGGTCTCTCCCCTCCCTTGGGGCAATAAGTAGTATCAAAATTTTAAATAAAAAAACTACTATCATAAATCGAACATAGTGGTTGATTGCAATACTAAAATACAAATTTGCAAATGCAAAATTTTATAATTTTTCTGCTACCAATAAATAATACCAATCGTACCATTCCTTCGTGCGACAGGACTGGTACAAACCTCAGTCTATATTCAAATTATTCTTAAGTAGAAAAGACTATCTAGGAACAGTGAAGACAAACTGAAGTTAGTAGAACACTTTTCATATTTTGCATTATCGAAAAATAATAGGATATTTTAGCTTTGGAAATTAATATTAATTTTGGAAATGTAAGTGCTTAGTACATCAGATGAACAGAACATGTAAATGAACACTTAAACGTAGTTGTTCAACAAATGTTTCATCAATTTCTAAAACACGGTTTAGTTTATTGTGCTCGAAAAAAACCTTCCTGAAAAAAATAATTACATAAACGATAATACCCTTTAATAAATAAGTACCCTAATAAGAGATTACACAAGACAGCTAAATAATAAAAAAAATGAATGATTAATTGTATTGCATTGACTTAAAGTTTGCCACAAAAACTAGATTGAACCCCGCCAAATCCCCAGCATATATAAATGGCCTTCGTTTACTTCATTTTTCCGCTGTTGAATAGTCAGTCATCACCGTACGAGGGAATGCTCGTGATGGGGGATTTGGTAACGCTCTTGTACTGTATAGTACGAATTCACCACCAAGATTTATTAATTAGGTTTTAAGAATGCTTCCATTGAAAAACATTTCAAATATTACACAATACAGTCTACTGAGCGGTGTTTCGATCACCCTAATCGGATATTCTTTCATTCATAAGAAAACAAAACTTCAACACTCCACAATTACAAGGACCGTCTTCAGTCGCAAAGAAACCCCCAAGGAAATGCGAAACAAGTACAGGAAGCAACAACAAAAAAAAAAACAAATCCAACCAATCGGAACGGATTTGAATATTGGATGAGAAAATAATTACTCTGTCGCAAGCGACCGTTTTCGTCCATTCATAATTGTATGCGGAACAAAAATGAATTGAAAGGCAACTGGCAGCCGTACCGGTCGGCTGGAAGCATGCGATTACGTTTATGCACGATGTACACCGCCACGATGTACGTTTTCCCAAGTTCCTGGTGTTCGTTTGGAATGGTGTCTCGGCACTACCACGAGACAGCAAAATAGATACGGTAGAACGAAAAATACAATGACAAGCAACAATAATCCCTGTCAGTATAGCAGAACTGCCATCGGCTATCGCAGTAGTTTCACTTAGCCGAACTCCCTTCTGGGAACCATTCCCCCGGTACAATGCCTGTTTATTCTTCCTGCGATGGTATGAAGATTCTTGTTCTATTTCTTGCTTTATTTTATTTTATTTTTCTGCATGCCTTACGGTGACGCTCTAGACGTACTTCAAGTGCCTGGTGAGCATATTTCATTTCTTCCCTGTCATGAATAATTGCAAAGCTGCTTTGCCTTTAATATGGCTGCAGGGAGATGACGCTGCTCCTACCTCGGCGATACATCGATCGCAAAAGGAAGTCAAACAGTATGATGGAAAAGTTCAGTTTGAGCTTTCCACCGTTTGCGTATCGAAACCAATCAAGTAGAAACTTTTGGCGGTGCTTCGGACCCTTCACCAGTTTCAAACATTTTCCACCGTGGCCAGGTAAGGGGAGAGCTCGGGAAATTGAGTAGAAATTGGCTCTCGGTCTGTATTGCACCTTAAAACCACGATACTGCGATAAGGACATGCAGGGTGATACACTGCCGGACAAGGACAGCGAAAAGCTCTTTAATGTCGTCACGGTTCGCATGCACTACTTTGGCTTTGTTGGCCTTTTCACGGTTCACTATTTCCTTGAAGTCAACGGTACTAATACCGTGCCCATTAACGATCTGCCGAGCCCATGGATAGCAAGTAAAAACGGCAGATATCGTATCGGGTTACAAGC
The DNA here is from genome assembly GCF_943734725.1 of Anopheles marshallii. Taxonomy (NCBI): domain Eukaryota; kingdom Metazoa; phylum Arthropoda; class Insecta; order Diptera; family Culicidae; genus Anopheles; species Anopheles marshallii. The sequence continues at coordinate 46,514,131 of NC_071326.1, read as the reverse complement.
TAGCTAGGGAATGGGCGTGGAAGCAACCAGCAACGACCCTGCAAATGAATCCCTAATAATTATCCGCGCAAGCTGATTGTATTTTAATTATTTCAACGCGATGTCGGGCTCTGATAGGCACAGAGCCGGGTATCTATTATGTTCTTCGGTTACGATAACGAGGTTAATATACGCAAAAAATACACAAAAACACAAAGCAAGAAACAAAAAAAAATTAAACTGTCACAATTTATTTAGTACAGCCTACCTTCCTAGAATCAAGCCAGACGATTCTAACGAGATAAAAAACTACCTAGAAGTTCAATCAAATTGCATGTCCGCTGTAAAATGGCTGCTTTTATTGTTCAACAGGTAAACCATAACAAACGTTGTGGTTGGATGCATGTGTTTTTGTGCCTGCTTGTATCGCATTTACAAGCGATAATTGAATTTATGGAGAAACCTCCAATGGTCGCGTAGCACCTTTCAATTGAACCCCATTGCGCTGTTGCGAAGATATCGACCTGTTGCTTTCGAACACGTAAAGCAAACCCGCTGCACATTATGCTCCCGGTGCGGTAACACAACCACAGCAGCAGGAGCACCGATGTGACTACTGGCTGTGATGAAGTTGAATTGTTAAGGCCGATATTATCGGGTATTGCTTCCGTGTCGTGCGGATGCGTACATGATGCGAGGAGATTAAATTTCTTAACTGAGTTTGTTGTCACACCTAAGTGAATCGCCGCCGTATAACGCACGTGCTGTAATGGAAAGTGTAACACGAAGTTGCTGTGCTGCTCGCTGCACTGGGTACGGAGGCTGACGGATGGTCGGAGCTGATGATCACTAAACCGAGCGACAAGCCATGGAATGATGGGTCCTCAGGACTTCGGGCAACAGTAAACGTGTAGTGAAATACACTTTATCTTAATCAAATTCAATTTCAACCGGTGCCATGCAGCGCTAATGTTATTTGCGATGTAACGGACGATAACTGCTCTGTCTGTGCGAAGTAACTCGCAGGGGCTGGGTCTCAGTGGGAGAGTAACTGGAGAGGAATTTAAATCCTGCAGTTTTGCAGCTTAACCTGGCTTCGGCAGAGCACCAGTACCGCTTGAACGCTGTGAAAGTTTTCTAGTTGCAGCTCTCCGCCTTGCATCCAAGCACTGGAAAATCAATGGGACATGTGTGGCTCAAAAGTTTACCCTTTTTGCTGCTTCGTCAACTTTAGTAATTTTATTTTGTGATTACGTCATTCAAGGGCTTAACATATACAAGAAGAAATATACCACTTTAAGCTACACCGGTAAACAACTATTTAACATAATTCAGGGTTTCTTATAGGACAGTGTAACGCAAGAAAATATGACAACAATCGCTGCATATGACATCTCAACGTTCTGAGATGGCACCACAACCACAACCAGACAAAATGAAATGCTACCACATGATATCACTATGGAAGCGCATGATACAACAACACCAGTGCGACGGTACCAGTGAAGTACGAGGGAATGGATTTCCTTGGTTGTTTAAAACGTTTACTGTATTTTTCATAATATATAGCGTAGTTAATAACGATAACTGCACTAAATGCATTACGATATCATGTTCTTCCATTTAATATTACCTGATGCGATTGTCGTGTACGGCGTAAGATGCCGTAGAGATATCAAGTGCTGCGATTGTTGCCATAGTTGCTTGCGTTGCAAAATCTAATAAAACATAAAAATCCTGTAACAATAAGCACAAATATTCAAAATACAAAAAAAGAAGGTTGAACGCAATAAAGGAAAATCAATATTGCTGTTAATCTAGAATTCAACCCACCGGAACAACGCCGAAAAGCGGTGCAAACCCGTACCGAACGAAAAGGACCATATCATTTTTTCATAGAAACCGTATAGAAACATCAAACCGTGTATGTTTCCGCTCAGGACGTTCGTAAGATCCATGGTACAGTATGTTTCATGATCCTTTGTGTTTAAATTCTTTGGATTTGTTGTCTTGTTGTGCGCTCAATAGTTGAATATGCGTCAGTAGCTTAGGCTCCCACGCAATGTACTAAAATTGATAGGCTTGAAAGAATACAAAAAAAAACTCTTGTTCCGTGGAGAAATCAATCGCAACTCTCACCTGTTGGCTGTATTGTGCAAGCGACCCAATGTTCCTGAGTTTTAAAACGATTAATGCCTGATTTAATATCGTCGATTTGTTTATAAGCCTGTCCGATTTTCCTCGTGAGCATCCTGTTAGTTTTAGAACGAACTAGGACAAGTTTTAGATCTTAAGCTCTTAAGTTAAGTGCTTAGTAGGCTACGGAAACTGGAAGCATTAAAAATATTGAGCAATAATAACAATAATAATAAGAAGAAAACCACAACAAGGAGGATGCACACAAGCACAACGTTTTGCACTCGTAGTTCGTATTGATTTAATGCGAATGTCATAGGAAAGGATTCGGTTGCTTTTCATCACATGTGGTGGCAACGTACCAACTGGAAATGCACACCAGTTGCTTTGTTAGTAGACGGAACGATTCTGCCGAGTGAAGAAATGTTGTTTTCGCCAGCTTATTGAAATTGAAATAAAGCAAAATGGCTACTCGAGGCTAACGGCAGGAGTGGCTGATTGATCCGGATTTCCACATCAAGTTTTCTGTTTCTCAAGAGAAAATGAAAAAAAAACGACACTGGTAGACGCCTAGACGCGAGCGGAGCGGGAACACTTTTGATGGGAAATGTCGCAAGTCAGTGGTAAACGATGGAAAGTTGTTTTGAACGATGCATGCTCATACCATACCAATATCGTCATCCTTTGTCGTGTACGAATCGTCGCACCTATGGCGATATCTACTGGGAAGACACAAACGTCCCTTCTCAAAAGCACAGCAATCATACCACAACAAATCAATCGTAAGTTAACGGTAGACAGTTTCGTAACTCGTTGTAGCAAGCTCAAAACGACACATTCACCTGTGGCAGATTCAATAATATCCAAAAAAGTAGCGTAGGTTTCCAATTCCATCACGATGATCTTGAACTGAAATAGTTCTTCGTCTCTATTTAGAGATTCCGATAGGAATTTCAGCTATAAGTAGGAATAAGAGAAGTTGATGAAATGTTTGATAAAAACTGATTTCTCAAATCTAACTAAGCAAACGAAACATTTGAACAAATCGACTTTCCGGTCATTCTGGAGTGAGCTATATAATCACAAAATAGTAGTTTCATTAAAAAGTTTTAAAGGTTTTTATTTAAAATTTTTTTTTTTAAACTTAAAACTTTTAGCGATTCTTCAGACATAAGTTCATTTATATCAATGTCCAAAAGAAAACTAATAAAAGTATTTGGCAATCATCTCTACCTAAGGAATAAGGAAGTCGAGGAATTAAACAACCAGCAACACCCCATAAAGTACCGATGATATCGAAAGGAATTACACTCAGGAACTGAAATACAAATTAAAACATTCACTGTATACTTACGGGGAAATAAGCGAATGTGTTGAAAACATATACCATAATATAGCATGTGCTGAAACAGTTGATAGTTCATGGACACTATTTTAATAAAAGAATTTACATTGATTATTTTACTTGGAACTGGGTTTTGATGCAATATGATGATTTAAAATGATTTATTTTTGTACACCACAAACAGCCCATAGTGGTGAGTTAGTGCAATGGTGCAAGAAGTGATAATTATGACATTTATTTGAATGTGTTTGTTTAAAGTTCGCTTTCGTTCCAATTATGGTCATCATGGTTGCAATCTCTTGAAAAAATCATCGCTTGAAAGAAAAACACTAAACAAAACCATTGAAACTCGACAAACAATTTACTACGAAGAGGATATAAAACATTTATTGCTAAGTAACACCACATACACCGTTCATTACATACTACCGTCGTCACGTCATTATCGCCTGTCCGTGCCCTGTATTGCCCTCGAGGTCGTGTAAACAACGACAGTATCGAGTCCCTATGTAAGTATCAAAACGCTCACCACAGACCGAAACCGTTCACAGGAGTGGGGACGTGCTTATGAGGAAGAATATGGCAATTATCGGCCAGTGGACATAAAAGTGTCTGTTGCCATGACTAAACCGGCTCACTCTGATCCAAACGTCCAGAGACCGCGGCGTACTAGCTGTTCGGTTGCCAATGGCGTGCCTTCAGTCCGTACCGGCAGAGCAACACCTTGCGGAACGCGTCGCGGAACGCTTTGTTGAAAATGGTGTAGAAAATTGGATTGACCAGACTGCTGGCGTACCCGAGCCAGGTCACAAACTCGAACACCCACTGGTCGATGTTATCCTCACAGTGCTTGCAAACGCTCGGCAGCAGATTGAGCACGAAAAAGGGCGCCCACAGGATAACGAAGGTGAAAAACACCACGCCGAGAACCTTGGTGGCTTTCTGCTCCAGCCGTATGATGCGCCCGTGCCGTGAAGAATTGCGCGAGATCATGCTCGAGTTACGCGAATGGTGCGACCTGACAGTCATCGTTGTCGTGGCCATGGTCGGCACTGTCGAGGTGGCCGCTGCGACCGCCATCATCGCTACCGCAGTGCCACCGCTACCCGTCTGGTGCTGCATCAGACACGGTGAGGAGCTGTTTTTTTTGGGTGCACCACGGAACATAGTTTCGCCACTACCGGCTCCACTGCAGGAACCTCCCTCGAGCGTGGAATGGCGAAGGTTGATCGATCGCCGCAAGGACACGCTGGATGGGCTCGCCTTCGTTGGTGTAAGCAGTAGCGAAGTTCTCGCCCCACCGAAACTAGAGCCGCGCCGTTGATGGCGCCGCTGATCCCAGGTCACCACGGAAATACCCTTCGCTGCACTGCATTTCCGGCTCGGGGACGCCAGTGCCGAGGCAGGAAGTGTCGAAAGGCTGCTCGAAATGGACCGCGTTGGCTGTGAGGTCACGTTGGAGCTGGACGAAATGGAGATCGTGCTGTACACGAGACTATCACCGGTACCCGTTATTGAGCTGAAGTCGGAACTCGTCTTCACGATCTTAATTTCTGCCGGTCGCAGGTACTGCTGCCGACTGGACGCACCTTCACCGAAAAACGGACACTTGCACGGTGGTGGCAGCTTTAGGCTTTGTCCCGCATGGTTTTGCGATAGCGGATGGGAACTAGCACCAGATCCATCACCTTCGATGCAACTATTCTCAGCATCCGGATGACGATTGTTAACTGCAGCGCAAGGTACACCTTTCTCCACCAGCCGTGAGATCTTTTTGCGCGAATCATCGACGGTCGCCTTGTCCTCCCTTTCGCGTAGTTCGAGCAGAACGTCCTGCATGAACTGTTCATCCACCTCTATTTCGTCCGATTCCGATGGAGGGATGGCATGAGGCAAACTTTTGAAACGCTTGCGAACTAAGCGAACTGGCGGTGGTGTTCCGGAATTTCTTCGATTGATCCAAGTGGACGTGGAACTGCGTCGTTTTTTTACCGGCACTGGTGATCGTATAGTGGCCATCGTCACCGTTCCTGCTGTTGTTTTCGTGCTCGGTTTTTTACTGTGGATAAACCCGTATGCAAACATTTTTAGAATAAAAAATTCATTCGAAACTTTATCGAACCGCAGTACAAGCTAGTAATATCGCATATAAATATCAATAAAATAAATTTTCATATGGAGGACTTTTTAACAAATAAAATGATAAACCCAGGATGTCTAATGATTGAGTAAATACAAATCATTTCTAGGCCGATTAATTTCCTCTCCAAACCGGGCCCCATCCGTGTAGACTGGATGGGAAATGAAATTATCATGAGCATTAATACATCTACTCTCCAATGAAATTAATAAAAAGAACATTAGGACCAGAAAACACACCCGTCCAACGATCGGCAGTGTCTTCAATGAAGCGAAAAAAAAATAGTAGATGTGAAAAATATTATTCTTTTCAAAACATGATTACATCAGCCCCCGGCAGCGTCTTATCTTCCACACCATTCAGTGAACATGAAGGCGCAGCAGCAACATAAAATATGAAACCCCTACGACTACAGCAACATGTTACCGACGTCGACGAATTGAATTTATCGCGATACGATAACTGTAATGTAATACACTTCATCACCTAACAGCCTATCCGGAGCCGGAAAGACGTAAAGACGATGACGAATAGGCTTTACGAATCCCGATGTGGCATTCCGCGGCGGAAAGGCAAATTTATCATGTTAAGGATGATGTAATGAATTTATCATCGCCTCATGCGGAACGATAAATAGCACCAGCGCCAAACGATCTTGGTGTCACATGTTTTGCGCTGCTCAAACTGAACAGGAGCAATCCGATCGTTACATCAAGAACATTTCCCGGAATTATTAACTTCTTCGCACGAAACCGGGAATTTCGAAGAATAATTCCGATGTAACATGATACCAGTTGAGTGAAACAGCTTCAAATAGTACTGGCACCATTGACCTTCCGGGCAACCGATACGAAACGCGAGCAAAGACTGCCGAACGTTCTACTGCTAGGAAAAGCTAAACACTATCAGAACTGAACTATCGGCTTCGAAACAGCGCCATAGAGTAGACGTTTATTTTATACCCTTTCCACTACAATGGTCAATCAGTGCTGCTACAGCTGCTGTCGTATGGCCTACACGTCGCGAAGCCATCCAGTCCTGCTCCATTCTCGTGAGGGACGAAGTGATGACATACGTAAAAGATTGCTGAAAATTCCTCAACTCAGCATTAATCTTATGCCATCAGTCAACGTTCGGGGAAAAAGGACACCGGGAATGGGCGATTTGTGTTTGTGTGCGAGCGATAAGCTTTTGTCGGTCGCGTGGCATCGCCATTCGCTATAAACGCTGGCATAAAAGAAAGCACAACCGGTACGGCGGAGGAAGAAAAACACGAAAAATTCCAGGATACATGAAACGGAACTCCTGCTCGTCATCGTCGAATCAAGCATCGCGCTCTTGCCAAATATCAGACGACCATGTATGTATTGCTTGTAGTCATCCTGCTACCACTACACTTTACTCGGATTTATCAATCCATCAAGGGTATCGTATACATAAGCCCTAGCTAGTCGTTTGCCAAACTCTTTTTTCATCGCTGAACGTGGGTTGGATTCCACGCTGGAAAAATACATGTTTTACGATGTGTGATATTCTTTTCTCCCAATTCGATTGCTTAAGTCCACCTTCATCCATCTTTGATTTGTGTCCAAAGTTGTTCTGAAAAAAAAAAACCAAAAGCGTATCCTTTTTGGCTCTGATTTTGAGTGTTTTACAAATTTCTTCAAACACTTCACCGTTGCCTTAAGTTTCCAATTCAAGAGCGATTACATCACTTAACTTCGTTTTCTACACTAACGCAGTACGGCGTCGAAAAGTAACTTTCAACTCGCTTTTGAAGTTGTAGCATGTAACAATATGTTTCCATCAATCAGAATTTGGTTGTTGTTCCAATTGCCTTTTCAACTTTTTGCTAACTGAACCTCAATTTATTTTAGCTTATTCTTAAACAAAGTGTTGTAGGTGGAATATCTCTTTCATTCCATCTTTTTGTACTAATTGAAGAACTTGTTTTGTTAAATAAAACACTAGAAACAATAGTCTAACCACAATGGAATGTGGAATTGGAACATTTATTACGTTGTCGCCTAGTGACATGATTCCTAGTTGATTAATAAAATGATTCCCATTTAAACAAATTTTTAGGCCATCTTCTATCAGACAATCCAATCATTCAACAGTGACGTAGACATCATTGGCTTACGACTCTCCTACGTAACTGACGCTAACCAAAGCATTGAGCAGGCGACAGAAAGCCTTGAGACGGAGATTAACGAAGCAAAAACCAAACTGTTGGTAACATCGCCAGCGTTCCCGCGAGCAAATCATGACTTACGCATGGGTTACGTTCAAATGGGTGACCTTTGGGCACATTTGAAGTAGTCAAAAATATCGCCTTTCCTGGAGTGCAATATTAACACCGATAACAGTATTGATGTTGAGATACGCGATAGAAAGCCCCTTGTATACTTCGAGGCCCTCTCTATCATACAAAAAAAAAGGTTAAAGAAGGCGCTTGTCCGTCCCATTTCTGACATAATTCATACGCTTTTCCTTTTAAACACAGCTATTTTCGGAGCCCTCTACGTTTGGGTCCAACATTAGACCCGACACTGCATGGAATTATATCTTTTACAGTATGTTCTTGAATGCTTTCAGTTACACTTACCGAAACGATTCACTTTCACGGCTACCTTCGGGTGATCGTGAAGTACCACTTGAACCCAGGTGTCGATCGCTGTGTTGCGCCACGGATTCTAACCCTTGAGAAAGTTTCAGCATCTCTTCTCCAAACCGCTGCATCGCAGTCATCGTAATAGAGCTGGGTTCTGGAATACTGAAACGAAAATTATTGCTGATGTAAAGCTCCGTGGCAAGTACCGAGCAAATAATTTCATTTCGTATGTGCGTGAATGCAACTAGAGCTAGTGTGTTATGTAGCTAATATGGTATTTGGGACGGTATGTACAGTAAAATCATTCATGTAATCATTCGATGAAGTTTATGATTTAAGTGTTGCTGTTAACATTGTAATTATTTCCGCTTTTGTACTGAACTTACAATCTACCAAAGAGCACTTTGCATCTTGGTGCAGTGAAGTTGAAAACTGTCCTGTAGAAAAGCCTTACCTCGACTCTAACAACCAAAGATCATGATTATCCAGCGTGGATAGTTCCGTGTCGGTCGAGGCAGCGGAATGTGCGTGAGGGTTCTGAGCGGTGGGTAGGCTGAGCTTAATGATTCGTTTCCATGTATTCCGCCGATCAAATGCCGGCGCCTGGCCCAACCACCCGCTGGACCAACCGCCACCACTACCGACCCCGCCCAAATTCTCGCTTTGTTGTGCCAGCAGACGTACGGTTAGCGTGTAGGTTATCAACATGACACAGAGCGGTATATAAAAGCATACGATGGATCCGACCAGTTTGTACACCGGGTCCGGTATTTGGCACGTTCCATTCACTAGCACCGATGCATGGTTCTGAAAGAAAAATAAAATACACCCATTTTACGTGAAAATTATGTTCCTCTGCAATGTTTCAACTGCATACTGGGGGCGATTGCACGGTTGCACTTACCTTAGAATACATTAGACTTAACGGGAGACTCATCGCAATGGAAAGCAACCACACAAAGCTTATTTTCAACACGACCCGGCGCCGCGTTTTGTTTCGCCCGAATTTCATGGGATAGCGTAGCGAAAGGTACCGGTCGACTGATATGGTGCACAGATGCATTATGCTAGCGGTGCAAAATAAAACATCCAAACATATCCACACCAGACAGTACTCGGAATCGAGCGGAAAGTGCCCTAGAAAGAAAGGAAGAGGACAACGCTGTTTACACAAGTACGGAAAAATTAATATTGTAATTTCCTTCCATATTTGCTCCCCATATTCTGCATGGTGCATTTTTAAACTCTCGACAGCTGTATCTATCTATCTAGATGGCTATATGGCTGAAAGCTGTTTTATCAATAGGTATTGCTAGATACCAATCCATTTAATTGTTCAATGTCATAGTTATACATCACGCCGCACAGTGTTCCTTGTAAACCTGTGCATATCTCTGGTTCAATCACTGTGGTTCATCGATCGTGAAAGTTCCTCACAAAACGGTGCTTTGATCGTGGAACGTTTGATTTCATTAGCAAATAATTAATTAAGTTGAGTAACACCCGCTAGCAGATGTCGAGAGGATGGTAAAATAAGGATAATGGGTGCACACTTTACAGCACAGGAGACTGGATGGATAATTGATTAATCGCACCTTTTGCACAAATTGAATTTCATGTTACTTTGTTTGGTGTGAAAAAAGTCTTTTCTACATGCCGCATACATAATTAATTTTAATTGAACCGTTATTATGTCACCTTCGCAAATATACATTCATTTTTGTTTTAACGCATTGTTAAATTCTTGGAGTTCGCTTGAAGCCATCGGTACAAAACAATGAACAACTCGAGTAAGATGGATTGCTACAAACGACTATTTGAACAACTCTTGCTGCATATGTGATATTACCGACCGTGGATCACTTTTATTGCTTCGGCAATCGTACAGGTACTACCACTTATCAATCAATCGAGTTTGATTAATTTTACTGGCTTCTGGATGATTTTTCCTTAGCTTTTCTTAGCATTAGATATTTTTAACAAACATTGAAGAAAAAAAACTCCAATGTAACACATTTAAGTCATCTTGGAACAAGCAACACGTCAGAAAATTTCTACCCACATTATTTTAGCTCTTCTCGTTTCCTCGCACTCACAGAACACGTTTTTTTTATTGAAATAATAGCACACGATGCATTTGTTTGAGTTTATTAATGGATAGAAAATCCTTTGAAAATTTGAAATTTGAAAATATTTGCAGCCATACAACAAACTAAGTGTGTTTGTTGCCTTAAAGTGATCACAACTAGAGGATTCCATCGGGCTTCAGTCTCGTTAGAGTTTCAGAAAATTTAATAAAATAGCAATACCTCAACTGTGGAAGTTGGACAAATGAGGGAAAAAATGGAAAAATCTCGTCACTCATTACGCCCGAGTGCAAAATCCATATTGATTACGGGTTTTCTCACTGAAATGGTTTGTTAAAACGTGATTTAAATTATTGAGAAAAATTCTGCACGTTCCCATCAACAAATCCCCAATTAATCTGTTGTTTACTATAAACCAACATTACAACCAACAAAGATACTTAGCCCTGGCTTCATCCAAAGGAAATTTATCACAAAGAGTGAATAAATATGAGAAAATGATGAACACAATACGTATTAACGATGATTATAATGCTCGAAAGAATGTTGATTAATCTTGTTTGATAAATAGTTCTACCGATATTCGTCAACATGAGCGACGATCGAAGAAGTTTCCACTCGTATCCTCACTCATTTTTCTCCCACTTCTGCTGGTTCATGAGTAAAAGTTTTGTTTTTCCCGCTCACGAAAACTTTTTCCCTGGTCATGTTCACTTAACAGCGCTCTGCATTGGTCGGTTATTTATTTCCCCTTTTGTTCTTTGTTCCTGTTTGTTCTTACTTCTTTTGATAAACACAATACTTGATCTGATCGGATCGATAATCATCTCGCTGGGATGTATAAATTTTCAATCGCTTATGAAACCATTAATCATAAATAATACATTATTAACAGTATCTATTGCATCACCACTATAACGTTTAGGCTGAGCCATACGATGCGTAGAGTATTATTGGCTATTTATTTGTCATTAGTATCATGCACACAGTAATATACATTGGCTCAATTATTGCTGATTATTCTCCCGGCCTCCCTGGCGATCCGAACGAAAGCGGGATTGAAGTGTGGCATTTCAGCTAAATTCTATGAAAAGATCAAATGCTCGATTGACATACGAGTTCTCACAAACAGTACTCAGTCCACGCTTAGCTAATGAAGCTGTTGTAGCTAACGTTGGATAACTTTTCCTGGGATGGTTTTTTTTTGTGGTGGTTTTGTTAGTCCGTCCAGCCAGACAAACGGTCTGTACCGCTATGTACGGACGCATTGGTAAACATCATTAATTAGACGGTGGCAAACGAAAACAATTGTTTGCGTTAATGATTTCAGCCGTTTCCAGCACACCCGTTGGGTAAACTATTGCAGAAACGCTCCAAAACGGAAGTGTACTCCAAAGCGTCTATTTACCACAGCCCTTTCCTTTCCTAAACCAGTGAACAAAGCGTGAAAATGTTGATGTGTAAGAAAACGTGCGTCTATTCGTGGCAGAGGCCCCAGAAGCTTTTTTCCTTCTTCTATCGGTTAACTTCCGGACATGAGCTTCCGATGGCAGTGGGTACAACCGTACCGAGTAAAACCATTTTTCATCCATGCTCCCATTCACCGATGTGCTTTACGCGCGGCTTCGAGATGGTGGCCCCAAGAAATATTTTCCAAAGGCAGGAAGGTGGTAAAAACGGAAGAATAACACCATGTTCGACACCCGGCAATCCTGTGGCACTTCGTCCACCTTCAAAGACAGGATCATACATCGAAATCGTCGGAAGGCCACGTCGTTGATAAACAACGCTTACCAGCGGCTGCGATGCAAGATTTGCCTGCTTCTGTCAGTCAGGCTTTTGACAGGATCCTATCCGGACCGGAAATGTGTGGCTGTGTGTGTGTGTGTGTGTGTGTGTGTGTGTGTGTGTGTGTGTGTGTGTGTGTGTGTGTGTGTGTTGGTATGGGTGTATGTTTTTTTTTTTATTTTCGTTTCTTATCCAATGTTTTACGGTTGTTATCCTGCGGTGCCGCGGTTGTCGAAGGCATTCGACTGCACGACTGTGTGATTGCGGACTCGGTTGGTTCTGCGAAGTGGCAAGCCGGCCACCCAAGCCCAGGGTATTTGACTTCGTTCTCTCGCCTATTGACTGGCGGTGGATTGCCGGCGCATGTGGACAAAGAAAAACGACCACGTACCGCTGGGCTTGGAAAACATTGGCAGGTGGCGAGGCGTCCGTGTGGAACCGGTGTATAAATATTTCATGATTCGAATTTACATAATATTATTCGTAATGCTTTCTCCATCCCCGGCGGATTTACAGAGCCGAAACAACAACATTGGCGGCGGGCGACGGTACCCCGAACGAGATCATCTCACGTCGAACGAACGAGCAGTGTCCCATCCTTCTTATGGCTCTATTGTGCCCACGCTTCTACCAAGTGTGAAAAGATTTTAAACAACATACTGACAATTGTTTAACACCTCTGTCTGTTGGGATGTCCTGCTACAGGTCGTTTCCTTCCTGCGATGGCAGCCAACGCGCAACGGTGGAGCAGGCTCATCGTCAATAAACAGGTGGGATGTTTTGCCTTCTTACTTTGTTTGTGCAAAAAAAAACGACAACCAACCTGTGGGTCTATCACAAAAGCTCCGATGGCATTTGCTTGTTAATATTGTTGAAATTGTTCCAAAACCAAACAACCCGTAAGCGGCCGAAAGCATCTATATTATTACATTGAGAGACGTTAGACACATCTTGCGCGAAAGTTAGATGTTTTACTTTCAATATGCTGTATATATGTAAAATTCAGCAATACAAAAAGCTTGTCTTGAGAGTCGCATCATTTGAAAAAACGCATTGCAACAGCTTTATAGCTTGACTGCTCTATTTGGTATCTATTTTTATTGCAGAAGGAGAAATCTTTTTACCGCAGATTTACATACACCATGCTAAATTTAATATCTTGAATCATCTTCTTTTATTTTAGGTAAGAGATTATGTAACATCATCTAACCGATTTAATTCTATCACATCTATAAGACTATAACGATCACACCAGTTGGAGTATATGGTGAGACTCGATGGCGGATCAATCCGCTTGGAAGCCCTGAGCGGAGTGTTAGTTTGGGCCCTTTTTTGAAACAGTTGAGCGGGGGGTTTGCTTATGGCCTTTTTTATTATGCTAACCGCCTTGTGTCAAACGTTGGAGCACCCGCTAACATACGGGAAGAGTCAAAACATCTTTTTTATTAAATAGCTTTGCCTTTTACTATCACAATTCACAAACCCTTTCCTATGTCACAGCTTTCATCGGAGGGCCCTAGACTACCGCCTACTTCGCCGGCGTGTTAGATCCGCCACTAGTGGGACTTATCATCATCATTACGAACATTTCCAACGCATAGTTCTGTTTCATAGGAATGTTTTGAACCCTTCCCTTGTCCGTTTCGACGAATGAATTTAATTTGTATATGCGCCAGCTTAACATTCTGAGCACACGCATTTGGAGAAACTAACAAAAAATACGCCCGATCTTCGAAAAAAAAAGATTGCTCCATTAATGCGTTAAAAAGTTTGCACGAGAAAAAAGTTTTGCGCCAAGGAAACGGTCGAACGATGGCAATTGTAGTATAGTATTTCATTAGCTTAATATTGTTAGCTTCATAGCGGCATGGAGCTAGCATGAGATTGCACCCCAACATCGATCAATAACTGAAAGGGAATGGTAGGAATGAATAAACTTTTGTTGCTGAACGTGCGTCGTACAAAATAAACTGGCTGGGTCTTCCCTTTTTTTGTACTACTTGCCGCCCGTTTAGGTGGCTCGATTTAATTTTGTTGATGCGTTCAATAGCCTGATCATCCCATTTCTGGTTGTTCACCAGGGCAGTTGTTTTCTCCATTTATCCAGGCAAAATGTTTTGAGCTTAACCGCTGCACACAAAAAAGAGGAACTCATTGAACAGACGACAGCAGTATGTTACAGCGGCGAGCTTCAAATCACACTCCGTCATCGTCGGACTGTTGTGCCTGGATGGTGGTATTACCGAAAGCCAACACAACAAACCCGAGTTCCGCAAGTGCTTTTTTGCATCACGTGATCCCACACGGGGGGCACCTTTGTACGAAGGTCAGACAAGGCTAAGCCATCACGGACGCATGGCGTCCTATGAAAACACGTTCACCGGAAGAGTGGAAACAAACATTTCGCGCTAACACAGACACATGGAAATATACCCAAGTCATTGCCCATAAAGGTCACCCACTAATAAGGCCCACCTCAGAAGAAATGGTGCTGTTTCGTTTGGGCACAGCAACGGGGCGGCTGGGTGGGAGAGTTGTAAAGTTGTGTTTTGATCGTAGTATCACACCTAAACCAATGAAAGCACTTTCCCACAGAAAAAGGTTCCATTAATGCTGTTCTCCCAAAACGAGCGAGGAAGAAATTGTATATGAATGCAATTAACTAAGGGTCGCACATCCCCTACCGGCGAGTGTGTTGCTGCTTTTGCCTTTACCGAAGAAGACAATTTCCCATCGTGACAAATTACATTACGAACGGAGTTACCATGTTTGGCAATAAAAAAAAAAGTAGTAGACGTACATAAAAATGTCAAAAGTTCGTTCGAATGTACCCAGTAGCCACTGGTGCGGTTCATATAGTGTTGAGTACTTTGTTTTTTTTTCTAAAATTCTAGGGAAAATACTCGTTTTTCGTCCATCAACACAATCGTTCCTGGAATTTCCGGTAAAAGGTAGCTTCGTTGCAAATGTTGCAAACAAACTGCAGCAAGCAATTAGCCTAATTGGAACACGTCGTGATGGTTCGACGAGAACGTGCTCGGCAATGGACTTTAGCTTGCAGTTCAATCGACAAAATTTGTATCCCCAATTAGGGCAAGCTGTTCAAAATCATTTTCAATATCGTTCACTCTACCTTTTATCATTGTCTGTCTTGCGTGTAATATTTCAATCATTATTGCAGCAACACTTGGAGTTCATTCTGCAGCAAGTGCATGAGACCTGATATCTATTACTATTTACTACCATGACCATCAAATAATTTAGCAACCCTAGAGGCAAACAAAAACAAACTGATGATGGCAAGTGTGACGTACCGGTAGGTGACCGCACCTACGAGGTCGTCAAAAATTTCTTCAATCTTTGGTCAAAGGTCAGCAACGACAACAGTAATGATGTTAATTGGTGTTGCTGTAAGTTCTATGAGTAGCCTTTTCAACTGCGCCACATACAAAATAAACCATCGGAATACGGTCCGAAGAGTTCGGTGAGTCCAAACATATGGACTAATGGACATATGGACTAAAGTCAAAACAATTCTCCAACAACTTTTTTTTTTGTTTTTCCAGAGGTGTGGTAAATCGCCAAATCTTAGACGCAAGTCAACCGCAGACCACGGAAAATGCGGAGGCATCACATTGCTTTCCCAGGATACACATCCTAAAACCATCACCGTTTGGGGGAAATCTGGTCTGTAGGCACTTTTCTTCGTAGTCACCATGAGAGAACCAAAAATTCTTCCTTAGAACTGCTGACCAATTAATGTATGACATAGGGCAACGTACAGGACATTTATGTATAGTACAGTACAGTCCATCTAGTAGCTTTCAAATGTACATCTTAACCTTTGGAAATTTTTCGCGATAATATCATCGTATGTGATCTATAATGGGTGACCCGGTGGCATGATGGTCTTCACACGAACGGACTGGACCAAAATCCCATCCGGACCAATCCTCCGTACACAGTACTGATTATCCAGTAAATAAAGTCACAAAAAGCCAGAAATGGCAAGCCTTGGACCTCTTGAGATTGTTGTGCCGATAAAGAAGAAAGAAGAAGTGATCAATAATTCGACTACTGTCACGAAAATATACAAATCATCTCAAAGTGTTTGATGTTTAAAGGAATACAACACCGGACGATGTTTGAGCTGAATTAATGGAGAATTAAGCAACAAAGCCAAACCAATCCAAGGCAACATATGTACCAGTTGGCCATATTGGTAAAAAGAGGGAAAGCAACTAGCATATAGTGGTAGTCGTTGTAAGCGTACTGTTAAACACCATTTTGCGTAGCAACAAGCATAGCCCAACCGCAATCGCATTATCATTTGCAAAATTGATGGTTCCACAACACATCGTTTGTGACAAACTCTAGTCCGTTTCCATAGAATCACCTTTGTTATATTGAATCTATTTCACTCTGTTTGTTGTGGTAGAGTAAGTAAAGTAGGAAAGATGAAAGCGATTGTGCCGATCTTGCACAAATGGGTGCCTGTCGATGATCTGTCTCGCCGTACGATGTTCATCTTCAACATCCAGGCTGATGTGCTAGAAACCGTCGTGTATGTTGTAAAGCTATTGCATTGAACCGGTGATTGAAAGAATCATTGTCACCACGGTGTGGCTATCTTTTTAGTACATAGTGGTTGGGTACACAATGAAAATCACAGCACAGATAAATGAAACACTCAAACAAGCTTACCTTTGACCAGCGTTAGTATTCCTAGCGGCATCACAGACAGAGCAACCATCAGATCCGTAATCGCCAGTGACATCAGAAAATAGTTTGTGACGTTCTGTAACCGACGCTCCCAGACGATGGCGAGGCAGACGAGAATGTTCCCGGCGGCCGTACCGAACACGAGTATAATTGCTAGCAGGGCCCAGTAGTTGTGCAATGCCAGTGAGCCATCATCATCGTCGGCAGCAATCTGATCCCCGATATCGGCGTTCACGTTCGTCCCGGACCGGTCGTCGGTAGACTCGAGGTTTGCAGTGAAATTAAAGCGTTTCATGTAGCTAACGTAGCCAGTGTAACCAACCGAACGACTTAAACTGCCGGCCGAACTATGACCACCCGTGCCAACGGTCGCACTAGCCAGCGTTACCGTACCAGGAAACCAATCCGGAAAAGTAACAGTCGATAGTCGAACGACGTGTATGGGTTTCGTAGCCGACCATAGCCACATTTCCACCGGATCATCGTAGTACGGGCGTCCCATGTTCTTTGACAGTAGAACAAACGTAAAGCGTATCCCAGCAGCTGCAGCAATCCCACCAAGCCTGCGTCCTTCCGTATGCTGGTGATAATAGTGAAACCCGTTCGAGGTACAGGCACTTCTAGCTTCAGCACACGACACAATTGTTGCCCGTTCGGTCTATGGAATCCTAATGAAAAGGGAAGCAGAAACGAGATTTTGTTGTTATTCGATTTAGTTTGAAGCGCTCATCTATTCGCAACAAAACACGGCAAAAGTTACCAATTAGGATAAATTTAATAGCTTTAACGTTCAAATTAAATGCTACTGGATCGCCAAGATATTGTAGCACCAGTGGATCTTTCTAACGTGTGTAAAACCACATTTGAAAAATGCAAACCATCTTCAAAAACTTTTATATCAAAATAAATGAGTGAGCCTGAAACTTTTTTGCAACCTCTCCTCTCCTTCTTCTTTGTCGGCACAACAACCTCAAGCGGTCTAGTCTAGCCTCTATTTAGCCGTAGCTGGATATTGAATCCTGCGTACAGAAGATTGGTATAGATAGGATTCTGGACCAATCCTGTCGTGTGAAGACAGGCGTCATCGAATCCTTTAAATAGTGTAATTCCTACCTAGAAAGTGCATGGACATTCCAAGCGAATAACATATGTTATAGAAGCGTTCGAGTCATCGAGTGTAAAATATTTAATTTATTTGCTTTTACTTTAAATTTATTTATATTAATTTTTTTGCTTTTTACCTTTAATGTACTACTTCGTCGATACATTTTGCGGTCGGAAGAATGCAAAACGCACGATGAGAGGAACAATGTATTGAACACATTTACTTAACCCGCCCGAATGCACCATTTAATTTCCAATCTATTGCACAAGTTTGCAAGAAAGATTGTAGCATGACAGGTGGTTGCCAACAGAATGTGTGACGCTAAGTACCATAGTTGCTACTAACTGGCTTTTATGTTCTTAAAAACAATTTTCCATCAACTGGAGGACTTTAACAAGCACCCTTTTTTGCTGAATGAATTAAACACAACGATGAATGTTTAAGGCAATATATGGCAACGTAGGACCAGCATGTATTTAATTGAGTTGTAGACTTTCTCGTTCCAAATTGGCTTTTTATCAGAATTGGATGACAGTCCCTAGACCTCTTGAGGTAGTTGTGCCGATAAAGAAAAGGAAAAAAGTTTCATACAAAAATCCATTAAAGCACATCGTCTATTGATCTGATGAAGATCACGATCACAAGTTTTATGATCTTTGAGAGCAGGTATGAGGCCTGTAACGTATGCATAAAAAAGGATTGATTTCAAATGGTGATGATATTTAAAGTTAAAGGTAAAGTTAATTAACCACCAATAAACTTTATTAGAATTCTATGTTTGATAAGTTTTCTACAAAAATGGGTCTTTCAACCTTAGTTTGAGCAAGGACCGCTTAAAACGTACTAGTTGGCGTTTAGTTTGGTCTTTTCTTGGTCATGGATATTGACTGCTCTTTCGGCTTCGCCTAAAAAATAGTTCAGATCTTCCATTTGGAGTTCGGTCATACAAGATCTAATGGCTCAATCTGAACATTATTGCGAGGGTTGGTGCTCATCTGTGGAGTGCTTATCTCTGAACAGTTCATCTGCACCAGTGTATTCATGGCATCAAGAACCAGGCGAGATCAGTCTAAAAGCAGGGGCGGATCATCCTCTACGCAAACTATGCAACCGTGGGCGGCTTCGAGCAGCTAAAAGACCTCAAGTACCAATAATACCTGAAGCTTGCCCCAACTGCCTAGCTGTAAGAAGCACGAATTGTCATTCTCCACCAAAGATCCGCTGGACATAAAGTGTGAAAGCCGGCAATGCAAAATTTCTAGGCCGAGAACGTAAAGGACAAGGCACAGTCCATTATTACCATTTAAAGCAAAGTCTGCTCATCCATCATGACATGATGAGAAATTTTTTGTCACCAATTTCAGCTGACCCTTTTGCATCAGAAACGGTTGATGCACATAAGAATGTCCATATTTTACATAACAATAACCATCTTAGCATCGGCCATACCGGGGGGGAACTATGAGATCATTTGCCTTCAATCTTTCCTTTCATATTCTGCTGCACTTCATGCTCACTGGTGGCCGGAATGAAGCTTCTCTTCGATAGAAGTGAGAAGCTATTATAAATACCGTCCACCGGTTAGAGGGTGGACACAAAGAGGATACTTCTTTGCTTTGGATTGGCGTGTGGAGTTCTAAAACATTCTGAAGAAGGTTAGTTAATACAAGATATTCTTATATTGTTTTAATTAAAGCTAGGGTATTATGGCAAAAATGGGTATTATGGCTCAAAATGAATATAGTAGCCAATTCTGGCTTAAGACATTTGGCAGTGAGACATTTCAGAATCTTATTTTGACATTGCAACAGATAACATTGCTATCATTGTGATGCAATGATACCAGGCTACACTGTTAATCCTACCCATAAGGTCTTGGAAAGTTAGAATAATAACAGTTTGTTAGTTCCTCTCTTTTTGCAAGTTTTTGCATCACGGAAATTAATGAGGTGTACGCCTAACGGTGCTACACTTTGCCTAACAGGGCGGCTAGAAGTAAAGAAGCATGTAAGACAACCTCAAAGATGAACTAGCTAAAAGGAGTCCTGACATCTTAACAGAAGGGTTCAGCTCTTAATAGTAAGTTGGCCTTTGGAGTCCCGTGTATTGGTAGCGGTGCCAGTTTTCACACAACAGCACTGGTACAAAATCCCATCCGGACCTATCCCCCGAACACTTCCAGCTGCGGGTAGATAAAATCGAAGAAAGCCAACAATGGAGAACTTCTTCAGGTTGTTGTGCCGATAAGGATTAAGAGTATGATAGTCTTAACGCTTGTTACCAAAAAAATTAGAATAAAATTGTAAATTAAATTTAACATTACTTCTCTTTCATACAAAGTTTTATTTAGCTTGATTATTAAAGCATTACAATGTACGCTGTAAGTTATAAACGCTTCCAGAAAATCTTGCCTGAGCTTTTATTGAGCTATGCGGTGGTCGACCAGACACGTGCGATGAACTATTTCTGGACGAACTACCCCAAAACCTGAAATCGGTAACACCATCTACTGACAGCTAGTGTTGTTTCTAGATTCCATTTTCACCCTGCATGCATCATTAAACTTTTCGTGATGGAAAATCGATGGTCCGCGCTCGTTGCCGTGCAAACGCGGAAACAGCAGCGTGGAAGCATCGAAACCACCGCACGGCAGTAAGAATTTCGAATCACATCATCACACAGCACTTCGTGCTAATGTCAACTGATAAATCCTACCCGCCGTGCCAGCCTAACCGATCAGTTTCACCTGCACCTTCACGATGCTTTTGATCATCTTCCGACAGTTGTGTACACTCTCCCCTATCTGTTGGGGGGGGGGGGGGGCTTCCAAACTGACACCATTACCCGTGGCGCGTCCCGTTCCGTAAACCACAAACAATCTCCGAGCGCTATTAGCGATTAATTTGATGTTTCATTCTCCCTTTTTCCGCAGGCACCCTTCATCACCGAAACGCCACATGAAAGCTCGCATGAAATACAGCACCTGCTGGATGGGACCGGAAAAAGGGTCGTCTGTAGATTATTGGATAGCCGTTTATGGGCAGTACCACACTCCGGGCAGTAATGTCACCCGCCGCATGTTTGTTTCCCGTGCGATGTGACCACGACCACCCGGCAAACCTTCGCATTAGCAAGCTGATGCTCCCCCGTGGAAAATGCATCATTATTCGTCGGGCAACGAATTTCCGCACGCTCGAAATGGATCGTCGCCGTGCGCTTTGCATGGCAACCGGGTGAAGAAGGACCCGGACCAAAAAACGTACTCCATTGAAGCGGTGCTTTATTTGAGTGAAAGCGGTTTATTTTCGCTTCGGGTCCGATTGTCACGGATTGCCCGTCAGCTGTTTCGGACGTTGAACCCCATTACGGGGATGAATGGGTTATTTACGCATCCATTAGCAGGTACGAAGGATGCGTAATTCAACTTTCCGGACCGGATTGTGATGAGCTGGCCCTCTGTGTTTTCCTTCGTTTTGTTTTTTGTTTGTTACAATCCTAAATACATTAAAGTAAATGTAAACTAGTGGCCCGAGGTGCTTCAGCGAACGGACGCTACAAACAGCTTCCCACACACATAGCAAAATCCGAAACGTTACTAACGATCCCTATCACGGTGCATCTCTCGTACGGATGAAATTACTTACCGCAAGCACACACTGAAATGCTGGAGCGGGAGTGTTTCTTTTTTTGCTACGCTGTAAATTGTACACACATCCTTTATTAAATCCAGTTTTCCCGCCACGGTCCGTAATGACGCGGGTTTATAGGAGACAAGTTGGGCGAAACCATTTTACCACTTCCGAGGTCGGTATGCACTGTATGAAGTGTTTGCCGTACTTATACGCGCTTCAATGAAACAATTTTAATAACCGTACACGACATTAGCGAACAAACGTTAAAATGCAACGCGATGCCATTTAGTATCCCTCTGCACTCTCTCTTTCACACACGCACGCACACACACGCACACACACACAGACTCTCCCACACATATGCAATAATTCATGTACCCACACACACACACACACACATACACACAAGCGTACACGTAGTGATGATTTTGTTGCTGTTACCCGTTGCTATTTCTCGCTCTCACCAAGTTGCACTAGTGGCTGGCAAGTATTCCCGGGAACTGTTCCGGGAGAGCTGGATTCACCGTGTACGTCCGAATGTGTATTCGAAACGGGAATGCATCCGCGCTGCAATTGGGACAAAAGTGAGAGTGCGCGCACTCGTCTGTGTTGGTGAGCACATGACACAACCCCCTTTGTGTGCGATGCGAACCTTTGTGCCTGTTGTGCCGTCCCGATGTGCGATCATCTGCAACGGTGATGCATTCGTTGATGCACCCGTGGCACCGGCCTTCACTAGCGCCTGGGTCTGGGACACCAGCAAATGGCACGATGCCAGCCCGCTCGGTAGTAACGCTCGGTCCCGGAAAATGCATTCACATGTTAGCCTTTCCACTGGATAGAATTCTCCATTTGCTTCGTTACACCGAGACTGAGCTCATTAGCTCGGATGCGCTCAGGTGCGGAAAATTGGAGAAAACTATGTTGCTATCGCTGTCGAGCTGCACTGTTGCTGCCCGTCAGTCACCGTACGGACGAAACGGATCACATGCGGTCGTTTGTATCCTTCTGTTATCAGTTCATGCCTAATCCACAAACACACACACACATATTCAAACACACAAGCGCACAAAAGCACACATCTTTATACACCAGCCATGGCTTCGTTCGCCTCCACACATTGTTAAACCATACAACAAAACGGTCATTTCCATTGATTTACATGCACTTTTCGCTAGTGAATAATTCCAACCAACAAAGCAATCGCATTCAAAGGGCACAATGCTCATCACACGGTACGCATCAAATGAACTGTTAAATAACAAAACACACCACTGAAAGAAACCGTTACGGAAGAAACGGGGACCAGCAAGCGCACTGTCCCCGCAAGGACAATCATGCTCAGCGCCACGAACACAACTGACCGGACGGTGTCAGGATGGTGCGAAGCTTCGGCAAGAAAGCTTCCCGCACAAACGAACGAACCCCGCACGAATGAAGCGCCGAACCGAGTGAACCGTTTCCCGGGACCGAATGGAGGCGCGTGGTGTTTCGTACTCGCGTTCGTACGTTCACGATCGCATCGCTTGGCATCACTTGGGTAATGATACCGAAATGGAAGTGCTTCAGCCAGTGAGTTTAATTAGCGTGCAAAGTGCATTGTTCCCGTGGGGCCAAACGGGCGTGTAACCGAAACCAGCACCCAACGGTGGTTTACAGGCAGATTGTTTTGTTTTGTTTTTCTTTACGCGAATACTATCGGACTGTTGCTACCTCCTTGCCAAATGTGTATGTAGTTTGGTTTTGTTTTGCAACTTTTGCTAGCAGTATTTGCTGGAACTGGCTGTTGAGTGGAGGACATCGTTAAAAGTCAAGGAAGCCTGGAAAGTCTGCCACTGACAGGGCGCTTGGTTACACACGGCATACTGGGAAGTTCGTTCACGAACACAAAAAAAAACTCGTCGTTATCTTCGTAACTCGCATCTTAAATCGTTTCACATCGTAGTAGTAATCATATTCATCGCTTTTTTTCTAAGAAGACATAGAATGCAGAAGTTCTATTATAATTTCTGAACTTCATAACCCTACGTCAAGTGCAGCCATCAACCTGACAGAGCAATGTCTCCAGCTACTCCGTTCAAAACTACAGGGGTTTTATGCAATTCATAATTATTTTTCATTTTAAAACATTTGTTTTTTTTTTATTTAAATATATTAGTAACGTAAAACACCCTGTTCAAAACTGTCGCGTTTCTTCGCTCATGTCGCCGAGCCATTGATGCACCGGGAGCGTATCTCGCACATCGATCAGCAGTGTTAATCTCGAGTGACAGTCTCATATCCTGCGAACGGGGCATCATTGCCTAGTGCAACACTTCAAACGGTGTGCCGCGTGAGACGGGCAGCGCTGCGGGATACTGCACGTAGTTTTCAACCCACTCCTGGAGATTTTCATCGTCGCGCCGAAACGGGTACGTACCGAGCGTGATCGGAATTCGGATGGCTTCCTGGCGCTCCATCAGGTTCGGCTCAATCAGCACCTGGATTAATGATAAATTGGAATCGAACCGTGCATTATTATTGTGCACCGTGTGCGCACCATTGCAACTCTACCACCAGCGGTGTGGGTTGCTCTTGAAACATTCGCTTTGATGTGCGTAAAACCATAGTTACAGGATGTTTGCTTCACGCAAATAAAGTGCACGCAGTGCAATCTGAGGTACGCAGATAAAGGCAAAACCACCCACGCCGGTTAGTGAAACATATGTCCCAATTCCCATGGGACGCTAACAGGGACGATGCTTCAACCCACACCCGGATAGTAATGCAACGACTCATCAGATACTCACACAAACACTGTACTGCACCTTGATCAGATGACATCCGAGCAGGTTGGTGGGTGGTAACGGTGGTACCGTCAGATGTCCATTCTGCAACACGTCTCTACCGCCGGACTTTATCTTATCACGCACAACCGCATCCAGCTCACGTCGCTCCTGGTGCACGAGCTTTCCATGCACAAAGTATTTCACCGTCTGATGGCGAGTTGGTGGAAGGAATTTAAAAAAAATGAGAGAGAAAAAAGGCAACTTTACTAAGCATTCGTTGCTCCAGCCGCCCAATTGGAAAGTGTTTTGTGCGAAGATGGAACCCCAGAAACGGTCTAACACTGAAGCTGACTTTGAGCTTGCTTATTAGAAATTCGATCAGCACTGAGAAATGTGCAGCACAGAACATTAAAATATTGCTTGTGCGTCTATCATTCTTGCCTAATTTCCATTTTCAACCACCTCCAGTATGTCTCCTGTTCACATGGCTACATACTGTAAACCAAATTGCCAACTGTTTGGCTCACAGCTTCAATTTCTACACTCAATTCGCAAGCATATGTAACTATGGTGTACAATTCTAATTTTTAAGCTGTTTTAAAAGCAGTTTGGTCTGAGGTTTTTAAATTTAAGAATTTTAATAGCAATCATCAGTTTAATTTTTGACCTGAATACTGAATACCATAACTGTTCATAGGGCGGCCCAACATGTACAATTCTTAGTGATTTGTTTTACACAATCATATTTTCAAGACAGAATTTCTGGCACGGGATGGCATGAACCACGATCATATCATTGTACGCAACGATCGTCTAGCCGTGCTTTTGCTACTATTACAAGTTAACCAACTACAGTATTACTTTCAGAGCGGTGGTATAAACTTATAATTTATGACAACCTGGTAAGGATTCCTCAGTCATAACTGGCATGTTAGACTTAATGTTACCATTTAGTTGGTACGTCAGCGGCTTGCTACGGAGGAACGGTCCGGATTGGATTTTGCACTCTTCTAATAATGTGAGAGATCTTCAAAACGTTTATGCAAAAATGTGGTGATTTAATGCTTTGATATTGAAGTTTAAGGCGGATTTTTTAATGTTAATTACATTGCTTGGAACAAGAAATGACCACACACAAGAATGAACACTAACTAATATTATGTCGAATGGCTTATTTAACTACACACTTATTTAATGGTAATCTACCAGGTTGTACTATTCTTCGCCCTACACGAAATAAAACGAGTTCCAGTGTCGTGGAAACCATTCGTAAAATGTGACGTCCACTGTTTGGCAGTTTTTTGACCATACGTAGAGCGTGCATCTTACGCGCACGATGACGCTTCGCTGGTTCGTACACAACAACAAAAACCTGTCCCCGCGTGGGTCGAACGCGCTTACCTCGATGAGCGCATACTTGAGCAGCTTCACGGTCACATTCGTGCGGTTGTGAACCTCGCCAGTGAGCAGAATGCTCTCGCCCGGCACGTACGCCCGTTTGTCCAGTCCCACGTTGCAGCGCACCACGCCACCGATGTAACCGACGCCTACGCGATGATCGACGTTTGCCTCGAGCGGTCGCTGTGGAATAAGACTTCGCAATAAGGAACACCGCTTTGCGGAGGAATAATGCATGGTACACACAACTTACGCTCATGATCGGCACTTCCAGGTTCAAATCGATGGGATTCAGCACGATAAACACCTGCTGATTCTTGTGCGTTATTCCAGACGTTTCCTGCAGGCTCGTCTTGCAGTAATACTGCACCCAACCGTGCCGGCCAAGAAAGGTGGACGGCAGCGATACGGGTAGTCCCAGCTTGAACGGAAAGCAGTGTATGCCGGGTGAGAGCAGGATAGGCTTGTTGTCGAAGTCATCCAGCAGCTTCATGCGGAAATCAATGTAATTTTCCTTATCGTACGATTTGTCCCGGCGTCCCTTGGGCACATGCACGGTACACTCGCCCAGGACGTGGAAGTGCAGCCCGAGCACGGCCGTGTCGGCCTGCGTTTCCAGCAGCACCCGCCCGGACAACACCTGTCCGGGAAGATACAGCAACGCGCCACGGTCGAGAATGATTTGAAATTTGGTCAACTTTTTCGACATTGTATCACGGCACCGGCCGAATCGAGATGGCGGCAATCGTTAACCAAGAAATCGGATTGACAAATCTTCACAAATACGCGGCACAATTGAACCGATACACCGTGCCTGTAGTGGCGTGTGTGTCGTGAACGAATCTGAATCCACACTGATTCAACCGGTGACGGTGCCTGCGGTGTGACGCTGAGATGAGAATTCTGGGCAGTGGGCGTTCGAACCACTGACTTGCCTTCCTACCGTCGGTCAGATTCCACCAAATAGCGATGGAACGAGTGCCGTCGGCTGGAATAATCTAAATGAGAAAATAGCAATAGACGAGTGGAGAGTTAAATTCAACCGTTGCGTTCACGTCCACGAACGGCAGCTTGGCACGGTTAATAAGGTGTAGTAATTAAAAAGCTACTGGTGGTGGCTAATCATATCAAATGGATTTTATTTCTTCATCTGGACTCCATTTTCACTTCTATTCTGTTTACGGTTTACGAAATCCACCAGCACCAGCCAATATTTCCAGTTTAATGAAAGTGCAATTAAAAATAACGCACACACAACGACTTCTGCGAACAACGAACGAACACAACGAACTGAAGAGAAAAACTTTTTATTTATTCGAAGAAATTAAAGGTAATTATCGTCCTTAGACAGTGAACAAGTAGATAAGCATAGAAGTAGATAAATATTCACATTCCAGGAACCTTTGTTGCTATTGCTTGCTGTGGAAATATATAAATTCAAGTAAATGGGTTTGTATAATTAATTGATTTTTTATGATCGACGTACTTTATGTATTTTGTACATATAAAATGTCATTTTACGATTTTAATGTAATTAACAACCAACGGTGCAACTAAACAAGAAACCGTTATTGATCGTTCAGCTGATGGCTCATAAATCGATACATACTTACATCGACGCTGGGGTTTCGGCGTTTGAACACCGTTTTCGCGTTTCGACATTTTCAATCTTCAGTGTTTCGGGTGCTACGAGATTTCGAGATCATGTACAACTCAACCGTCCTGAAGAGTTGCTGTGATCTACTGGCCTACCTCGCAGATTGGGCTCCAAAACAGGTCTGCGCATCGGTGTATTGTGGAAACGTGCACAATGGAGATGAGTGAATCCCGAAAAAAATCTACACAAATCCCGATTGATTCTACACAAATACTCCCGAAATAAAACGCTAACCGAATAGTAATTGCGCCAGATGGAAAGTAACCTCGTCGTTTTTCTATTGAACTATTTCATTTTATAGGACCATAATACGTACATGCTTCCACTTGACTCACCAGTCTTGCTATCCAATTGTATTTGCTGCTATTCCTGTAACGTTTTAAGAAATTCTTCCTTTTGTACCTTAGTAGCGAAGCCAGTTCACACGTAGCATCCTGTAGACAGTTATAAATCAAGCCTGCTAACAATGAGACTGTGGCACAATTAACCATGTGGAATGTACTTTTACTGGCAATGCACTAGGCTCTTTGCAGTACTGCAGATATACTTGCAGTAATAAGAGTTAGCTGCATTCTTCATAATTATTCTCAGTCCAGAATTAATAATAAGGTCATTTGATATCCCGCAATCTTTAAAATCGATCGAATAACAAGCATAATCAATTTACCTTCGGTAAAGACCGCGAAGTGGTTGTGGCACCTGATACGTAAAAGTAAGAAATTCAAATTCATTTAATTCAAAAACATAAAGTCGCTGTAGGCCTTAACTGTTGCTAGTTCCAATTTCCGCAATATTATTAATGAGCGGTTTTAACGACATTTTCAAATTTGTTATTTGGGTTGTTTGCGTCAACCAGCCATCAGCTGGCGTGCTGTCACGCGTCCAAATAAACAAACGTCATTCGTAATAAAAAAAAGGTTGTGATAGCAAATAAACTGTAACCGCCAGCTATTTATTCTTGTTTCTCATCTCCCTATGAGATTATTGTTTTTAAGAAGAATGTCGTTCGTAGATCTTGCATGTAAGTAACTTTATTATAACCATATCCGTTCATTAAAACTCTATCTTGTTTCTTCCATAACAGCACTCAGAATCAAGTACAAATCGGAGAAGGAGATCTTTCTAGAGTCCAGCATTGAGCGGAAGGAACCGATAAGCCTATTTCGCAAGTGGTTGCAAGATGCTTGTGAGACTCCAGAGATCATCGAACCAAACGCTATGTGCTTGGCAACAGCAACAAAGTAAGTAAATCGTTTAATTGAGTCGCATTCACTTATCTCGCCGGTTGCGGTTACAATCTGGTACTGATAGTGACATCATTCCACCAAAATGTAGAGATGCTGTACCATCGGCTAGGTTTGTACTATTAAAAGACGTAACCGAAGATGGATTTACATTCTTTACCAACTACGAGAGCCGTAAAGCGGATGAGCTGGCAGAAAATCCGTGCGTGGCGCTGGCGTTCTATTGGCTACCGTTAAGGCGCTCCGTCCGAATCGAAGGCAAGGCCGAGCGCATATCACGCGAGGCTTCGGAAACATATTTCCATCAGCGTCCACGCGCGAGCCAAATCGGCGCCGTGGCAAGCCCACAAAGCAAACCGATACCGAGCAGAGAGTTTCTAGACCGAAAAGAAAAAGCCATCAAAGAAGAACTCGGACCGGACGGTGTAGTACCACTGCCAAACTGGGGTGGCTATCTTGTACGCCCAAAAGCGATTGAATTTTGGCAAGGACAAACCAACCGTCTGCACGATCGCATCCGCTTCCGTAAACAGCTCGGTGCGCATGAAGCCATTGACGGTACATTGCTTCATCAGGGAGAAGAAGGATGGGTGTACGAACGATTAGCACCGTAAACTGACCACCATTTGTGTCGATCAATTCTAACCCTCGTCTTCCATCTGGATAACACACCCTAGTGGCTGTGGCGAATGAAAAAGTCTAATTCTATGTTTCGGATGCTAAAAGTAAGCCACACAATCGTTTTTTGGTTTCCGGGTCGTTTTGTTTAACCCGGACTTTCTTCTGTAATAAGGATTCTGCTGGTGGATCATAGAAGGAAACAAATCTGTGTTTGTTATCGTTTATTTATATTACAATAAAATTGTGGTACGCAAACCTGGAATGCATAATATGCTGTGTGCGGTGGTAATAGTGTTAAATCTTAGGAATTTATTCCATTCAATAGAATAGAACGAACAAGTAATTTAGAATGAGCAGGTATCGGGCAAAGAAAGTGTTTGAATTTGCAACCTTCTGTTCATGCGAATTATCCTTATCTAGCTTTAGTGTCTATTGCAACGCAGTAACTTGAACGGACACGCGATTACAATGATTTCAAACTGATAATTATAAAATATAGCTTACTTCAAATGCAGGTGGAACGTAGGGTTTTGGGTAAACTTAAATATATTGTTGATAAACTGTTGTTACATATCGTCTTTGCACTCGTATCAAACTTCTCTTGTTATAGTTTCCAAACGTTCTGGACAGCTGTAGAATTTGTAGAGATTGTTACCAATCTGCAAATGATATTTTTACATAGGTATATTTTATTTTGAAGGTATATTTTTATATAGTTAAAGAATGCAAAATATCACAGATTTAATTCGTGAAACGTGGTTTTGTGCTGTATAACGATTATAATGAACTCAGCTAAAGCAGAAAGCGAGGAAGTTATACAGCTCAGAAACGCAGTACAAATTAATCTATAGCTTGTATAAATGTAGCTAAATTAAGCTTCAATATTTATCTGAATTGTTTGTTTCTTCTGGAGGATGTGTATGGAGGGGTAACAATTACAACAGCTGATTATGCTTACATTAATGCTGTATCTTTTATGTATTATAAAATGTTTACATCTAATATCTATGCTGCATCAAACAGAGGAATTGTATAGAAGTAATCGTCTGTTGGAAGAATTGTATAAATTAATCAACTGCCGGGGTGCAAGCTTCAAATTCAAAATATCACCTCTGATTGCTAATTTCAATAATAAATCCAAAAAAACCATAACCGTGACCATCTAAAACTCAATACTATTTCCCATCGCTCGGAGACGTTCATAAGCTTCCTACACTTCGATGTCTATTTCATAGCTAACATCCAATTATATAGGAATAAATTGAATCGTCGTACCTATTCGATAGCTGGCACCGTCTCTCAGTTTCAATGCCGTAAGGTTTAGCTGTGAAATGCGTACACTTTTGTATTTGGTAATACCCGTAGTACTCGACTGCGTTATGTTGCGTTGTACAATCAGACGAAACGTAATTACGATGTGAATTTCATAACATTTACCGCCATTGCAATGGCGTTGTGTTGATGTTGCACAGTTTTTGGTTTGAGCTCATTTTGCATAGAACTTCTATGATAGGATAGCTTTTGCGTACCGCGATTGAACGTTAGTCTAGCCTTGCTAATGACTAGCTTGGTCAATTAGGCGGGTATGAAACGTGGCAGGCTCTATGTGTTACGTTCGTTTGTATCTGGTATCTATTTGATTTTGATTGGTCCGTTGTGCGTAGTGCGCTTTAAAGAAATTGCATGGCCAGGTATTACATTGGTCAGAAATTGTATTTCTGTTGACGGGGGTTGGGCAAACTTGCGTCCTCCACCTTCACCCTACAGCAGATGTCACTGGTTGTATTTAGTTGGTCTATGGTTGGTAAGATTATTTCACCAGCTGTCGTGATCCACTGATCACATCCTCCCATGTGTGTGTGTTATCTGACATGGCTTGCTTGTTTTACGGCTCATTCTTTTCGCATGCACCTTCCCTTAACATATTATATGCTGCATCCTAGAACAAGTAGCTAAACACAAAACATCAACCAATGCACCTAATATGTAAGCGCTTAATCAATATAAACTGCTTTATTCAATATGTGACTCTTCAACTAGGCATATCCATGCGGTCGTTAAACAAAGAATCGACACCAAACAGTTAGGGTTGGGGTTCACTTTTGCTGATACGTTTCAATCACCTCCCTATGCTACATTCCGCAAGCCAATACCACTACATACCATCATTTGCTTACAGTTACAACTACAATGATACAATTAATGCCTCCAGGGCAAGGTTACAAGTTTTGTGGGTTATTCTAATTAAGCCATGCGTAGCCATATTGCATCTCAATCAGTAGAGAAATTGCGTCCTATTGCGTACGGCACTATCGCCCACCCGTTACGATAGTCGAAGCAACATACAAACATTACGAACCGACTTTACCGCGCTTTTGGTTGGAAAATTTAATTCATTGTATGCTAAAGTTCGATGGGATACATCTTTGGCAAAGGATCAACAGAAGTGCAGTAAAGTATTGCCGACTGCATTGAAATTATCGATATTGCTCTTTAATGATTAACGAGCCATGCGTCACAAAAGCAACTCATGCGTTCGCAGTGGTTGCGTTGTGTGCTATGCTAATGGTAAATTGATGGCCTCGTTCGTTGCTGCTGCACAAAATTGCATCCGCAAAGTCTGCTGAAGTGTGCTAAACTAAAAGACTATTACTGCTTTTCTTATTGCAGCTGTGTGTTGTTTTATCGTTGCGATCGATACCCAGTCGAAGCCACTATTGCTGTGTGGGTTAAGAATATTTAAAATTAAAAGCTGCCGAAACTAACTTAAGTACAAAATGAGCCAATTCTTCTTACAGCGCGCTTTCGATGATTGTTCTTGCTGGTTTTTGTTTTTCGTACATCCCGGAACACTTACACTATCATGCAATGAAACTTATCGAGTTCTAAACATCTTTTTTTTGTGGAAATTTACGGTGGTTGTAATCCGGATGCATGGTTTTATTTCCACCACTTATCATAGGCAGGCTCGAATATTAAATGATTTCGTTTTGTTTTGTGTAACCTATCCATATCACTACTAGAGATACTACCAACACCTATCGCGAAACAGTCAATGATCAACATCTATCTGTTTCATTTCTAACAAATTGCCAATATCGATAAGAAGTTGCTTCAGTTTATATTTGCTCATGGTTTAGATTAATTGTTAAATGTTCCTTTATGGTTCAGTAAACTTTCTTATAATTGAAACGTCCTTCATCCGTAGGCATCCGTATTAAAATCGCTTCTCCCGATTCTAGGCATCGACGTGATACATTCTGCCGCATCATGCATTCTCCCACTAGCTTCTGTTTTTCCTCTATGCCCGTTTATTTTCCAAACCCCAGCAATAATGAATGCTTAACGTAAAGAAAGTTAGGTTTCCACAGTGGAAGTCTTGTTAATCTCTTGCTTGAGATCGATGATAAAAGTCTAGAAAAAAGGCGTCCATTAACATTGTTTTGTTTTTCAGCCTTCAAGGCTACATTCACACAAACACACACACACATAAAATTCACACACACACATTTTGAAACACAACAGAAAACTCCAAATAGAAGATCATATATAACTTTCCCTCGCCTTCCCGCCGATAAACACTTGCTTTGTGCCTTGCTTTAAGAACTACTCACCAATGACAGGTAACAGTACATCATTTCTACTTTTTAATCGCTTAATAACCGCACTACTCTATAAAGGTATTAATTTTGGTTTTAATTTGCCCGTAAAGTTTAAAGTGTACGAAGATGTGTGTTTTGTGATTTTGTTATTTTACGTTTCTTATCAACTTTTAATTCAACTTTCAACTACACATACTACGATTGTCTTTCGAATGGAAAACATCCCGATTGCGGAAAGCGTATTTTTGTTTCAATTGAGATCTATACTTGATAGCATATCGTCTGTTATCTTCCTTGCTTTTCATCTTTATCCTTTTGTGTACATTTTTTATCTCCCTTCCCCTCCCCCCCCCCCCCCCCCCTCCTCAATCTCTCTCTCTCTCTTTTTCTCTTTCTCTTTCTCACTGTTTGGAAAATTCTTTTTTTAATATAAACACAAACGATTGATTTATGATAACTATAATGCTACAATGTCTACCGAAAATTGAATAGTTTTTATGTTCATATTCTCTCTAGAAACTCTCCCGGAACAGCCACGATCAAATATTTCTCGATCGTTCTGATTAAAATCTGGTCTTATTCGGTCACATTGATAAATTGATTGGAAATGTAATCTTTAGTTGTTGGGACCGTTAGTGTTTTAGACATTAGTTGTTTTATTATACGATTTAATTGCATAGATTTAACTCTTCTGTATTTAATGCTGCATATGGTAGGGTTCATACCGTATGCCGATGGATCCAGATTCGATTGTTTTTTTCTTTTTTGCTTTTCGGGTTTGTCTGAAGATTTCCGACATCGTACAATTTCATTATCGGTACGTTACAGTATCGGTTCACTTAGCTTGCGGTGATTGCGTATCTGTTCACGCATAGTCAGGGTTACAATCTAATTGTATATGTATATTCTATTATTTGTATAAGACTTAGTATATCCTTACGGTCTGTATATTTAATCATGTAAAGTGTATAAGTAGCTTGCTTTGATCTGTTTTGTTTATATTCGATGAGATAACATTTACCCTTTTGTTTGGGCTGACTGGTTCCAATGATTAGTGGTTGTGCTCAGTTAACTAAAGTCCTCCGAATATTAATGTAGATTACGCTAGCGATATTTTTACTCAATAATATTCACTTATCACAACTAACACACGGTATACTCCATCCAGTATACCTAATCCGTACATAGTAAACATTCAACAGTACTAAACAGGAACACAAAAAGGATTACGACTGCTTGTGTACAGACAGAAGTGTTTGCTTACCGCGAACAATACGAGTTTAGCGTTTGTTTCAAATTTTAGTCATACACAAGACATCATACACAATGGAGAAATCGATCGATCGAGCCCAGTTGTGAAAGCGTAATCGAAACAGGAATCAGATTTTTGTCTGCGTTGTTTACGATCTATACAGTCGTTTTTTGAGACACGGCCAATCAACGATCAAAGGGAAGAAACTAAACCACACACAATCAACAGCCCATCATATTTACGATTAAGCTATACTATAACGACACCTTATAGTCTGAATATGTTATACATTAAGTGTGTTGCTTACGTCGTCACGATTTTGTATCGTGTTTTGCTTTACATCTTCACAGCGATAATTCATCCTTTTCTTGCTGCGGTTTATACCATCGCAACAGTTACTGGCAGAGATGTCGGTGGCCGTAGAAGAAAAGGATGGAAAAGGCCGCAACTATTTTTACTGCTATTGCTAAATCAGTTAGGAAGGGTACAAAAATTCTGAGTTCTTCAGACGGTGTAGCATTTCCTTACAACTAATCTTATGCTGGTATACCCTTATGGTAGGTTACGTTGCGTTCGCTACTAAATACGACAGATACCAAAGTCTTTTAGTTGCTTTTATCGAAGTTTTAGTTATGTCTCTTACATTCCTGTTAGATATACTGTCCATCGTTCGCAGAGGCTGAGATCTTATCTGCTCCAAAATCACATCAATGGTGAATTTTTGTTCGCTTCGTTTGATAGCGTGATGATTCGTTATGCGCATGCATCGATCGTGCGCGAAACATCACCGCTACTGTCACACATCTACCCTGTTCCTAGGTCTTTGATTGCTTGCAGAATACGCTTCACGTGTCCGACCTTGGTAACGCCTAGGTCCTTCAAATCACGGCGCGCCAGTGTGAGAAGCTCTTTTCCGCGTATGTCATTCTTGATGAAACTGTCCACGTACTCCGACAGTTGCATCGCTTCCAACCAAGTAACTACCTCTCCCACACCCCAATTACTGACCGTCTCACGTGATGTTGTGGCTGCTTTCGATACAGTTCCCGTTGCTGCCGGGCCGTGGTGAGAGCTGTGTCCGCTGCGGAACCGCAACCAAAACGGCTTTTGTTTTTTGCGATGATCGATTTCTTCGTTCGGTGCCAACACGTTCAGATACACCCTTGTCTCACCAGTCTCAGACGATTGCTGCAGCGTGCACTTACCAAGCTCCATTTCCATGTTTGCCAGCGAAACGCTTAGCTTCGTCTCCAGGTCTTCTCTGAGTATCAGACTATGGCTGCGCTCTCTCAACAGTTCACACGTATCCTCATACAGCTGTCTAGCGCATCGAACCTGCAGGAGGACATGGAATTACGCAAATTAAAAGGGACCATAAACACAACAAGGCGGTCCAGTGATGTATTGATAGCGGCGCTGGTCTTCACACGACAAGACCGATCCAAAATCTTATCCGGACCAAACCTCCGTACGCAGGACGGACCATCCAGCTACAGGCACAATAAAGGCACAGAAAACCAGAAATTGCCTAGACCTCATGACGTTGTTGTGCCAATAAAGAAGAAGAATATACACAACAAGGTCATTCAACCTACCAACTGTGTCAGCTGCCGACGAAGATTTGGTCCCTCGATGATTTTGCCACCAGGATGGATGGACTCCAGAGCATCCGCTGTCTTTGAGGCCACAACGTAAAGGTTTGGCTGCAGCGATGGGTGTGATATGATGAGAAACTTCACCCACTTTACCAGCGTGCTGACACATTCGATGAAGTTCAGCAGTAGGTACGTTTCACGCTCCGAAAACATATCCTCGGAAGGAGCGACGTGATGCTCGGACGCGGTTGAAGGTTGTTCCCGAGCGATGCTGATACTGTGCTGACGTTGCTTCTCTTGCCAGCTCTTCAGTGACACCTCCAGGCTACGATTGCGGCACAGCATTTGTACGCGATTCTTGTGTATGATCCGTATCATGCCAGGCGGTTGCAACCAGGCCTCTCCGTCTACCTGTATCGGAACGCATTCTTCACCTACAAATATGAACAGAAATGTTTGTGGCCAATTCTATCCACCTACGCTTCTTTGTCAAGCCTACCAAGAATATTGATCTGAACGCTCTGACACTGAGCTATCCGATGATGCTGTAGGTTGATAAGCCGTGACGCAGCCATCTGCACGGATCCGAACACTGCCACCACCTCCAGTATGCGATCGTCGAAACTCTGTGCCAGGAAGCAATCGTCCTCCTTCTTACTGCCCCAGAAGTTTGTGCCACCCATAAAGCTGGGAATGTTCAGCACTACGATACCCTGCAAGGAAGGCAGCGGGATGCGTTGTCCGTCGCACTCGAGCTGCACCTTTTGCTCCAGGTTTTTGTACGTTTTTTGCAACCATTGTTTCGACCCAAGTACACCGTACCACATGTAATTCTTGGCACGCGATCGACACTTCTCCGGATGCTCCTCACGTTTGTTGTGGAAATCGAGTGAAATCTTCGCATCAATGCCAATCCCGAAGTAGTTGTTCATTACCGCCTTCTCGTAATATCCTTCGAGCAGTGTTTCGTCCGGATCCATCAGTGGACTTACGGCGGCGCACAAGGTGTCGGCATTAGCGAGCAAACACTTCGATATAAAGCCGGTTCCAGTGCTTACATCTGTAAGCATTCGAAAATTTTTTGTAACATGAACAATCTGCATGCAGCAGCTAGCGTCCCTATACTATACTTACTTGGCCAGGACGGCAATCGGACAAGAGGGTTGATGATGGGTAGCTTCTTCACTCTCTCCTCCTTTTCCTCCTTTTTCCTGTCCTCCCTGGCATCAGAGTCCTTGTCCAGATTGAACAGTCCTAGGTTGGAACTGAAGATGTTACTCTTGGAGCTTCCCAGACCCTCCGGTTTAAACAGCAAGCTGCCACTGCTAATGCGCCTCGATGCAGCTGGGGAGCAATTTAGGAAGCGAATGTGTTCCGAATCGAAACCCAACAGATTCGGATTGTTGTTCGAGTGCCGGCGATTGATGTCGATTTCGCGCGGTGCCAGCATGTTCGGTGTATGCTCCGAGTGGCGCCGTATCTCCGGCACCCGCAGCGATCGCAATTCATCACTAATGGCAGGAGACGGGGGCTCCACTACCACATTGATCGTTGGGATGCACGGTAACCGGAAGCTTTTCTCGCTTCGATCATCCTTCTCGTGCTCATCATGATCAACCTGTTTGCCTTCACCTTCGTCATCACTATCCGCTCGCCCACCCCCTTGGCCATCTAGGTCATCTTCCTTTTCTTCCTCCTCCTCGTCATCATCATCTTCCTCCGCGTGTGTATGACCCTGCGGTTCGTCATTTTCACTAGACGAACGCTCGCCTAAATCATCATCAGGCAGACTTTCATCTTCATCTTCCGGATTTGCCGCAGATACTAGCTTCTTATACTCGAAGCCAGACGAGCGAACTGTATCCGTTTCCGATACAGACATATCCGAAGGTGAGCCGTGTATCGGTAGCAAGTTGCGCGCAAATGTTTTAATGTTTTCGTACTCATTCTCACCGACGGACAGACGGTTGGTGAACCCTGTTCCCAGGCTTCGCGTCATGCCCCGGTGCGGTCGTTTGAAGCTCTTGCGCGCAATATCGTTCCCTTCCACGAACTTGGCCAAGCTGCAAAATCGGGGTTCCTTAACTTTCTGATCATCGCACCGATTGTCGATATCGAACACACGGTTTTCGAACCCGCACTGTTCCAGCTCGACGGTATCGTTGCGCTGCTGCTTTGCCTTAAAGCTTCTTCGCTTCGTGTGATCCAGTGTGCACAGAGTGGTCGTGTCTTCCGTGATGGTATTATCCTGCAACGCTCCAAGCAAATCCTGTCCCAGTACTGAGCTTATGTCATCCATCAGGCTTTCGCCGTGTAACGCTTCCGTTGTGTCGCTCGTTTCCGGCGAATCGATATGGCTGAAGCGGTCGTTGTCCAAATCCTGCCGTGATTGATTACATTAGTGCTTTGGTACAACAAAAAAGCCAATATGTTGCATAGGCGTGGTCACATTCTACGGCACTAACCTGTATAATATCACCTACATGCACCTGCGAGTTGTTATCTGATTGTCTGTCGAGTATCTCCGACGTAACGCTACATTCTTCGTTGCTTATTGCTGATAGGATATCACTGCCATCGCCGGGTACCTCATCGGAAGACGATCGTTCCTGTGGAGATCAAACAAATGTACCTTACCGTGTTTAATGCCGATCCAAGCAATTCGCTTACCGGCATGTCCGTATCGATGATAGTAATGTTTTCACTAAAATAGATGTTTTCCGGTGGTTTTTCAAGACTCGGAATACAAATAGTGGGCACCTGCAGCATATTGCATGAAGAGCCAGGCTTCGATGATGTCGGTTCGGAACCAGCCAGACCAACTTTGCACGTACCCGTGGCGCTCAAGCGTTGCGCTTGGGTGCGATAATAATTACGCTCGTACACTTCAATAGGCTGAAACTGCATGTAGCCACCCTCGCTACGATGATGTCCATTGCCCAACCCAGCCATCTGCTGCTGGTGATGCTGTTCGATGGTTTTCTTAAACGGTTTAAAGCCTAACCGCTCGAATGCGCTGTTCGGATCAAGATCAAACTTCACCGTCTTAGTATCCGACTCGAAGGAAAAGTCGTACGGTGCCGTTGTCGACTGCGAATCGGACGTCGTAGTGGTCGTGGATTTTTGGTTCAACGTATCATCTTGATCCCGGGCCTGATTGTCGGTCGCTATTTCAGACTCACCCTCCAGCGGTGGTTCGAGGATGGGTTCTGCCATTTTTGGCTCCGTGTGAACGCTGTTCTCCTCCAGCTCCTCGATGCTGGAGATGCGATACGACTCCGGTACGCCGGAACTTCGGCGACTGCCACCGTCGGCAAACTGTTTCGGTACTGGTAGATTGAGAGTGCTGAAAAAATGCTCATCCATCGAATCGCGCCGCATATCCGGCAGGGGTGAAATGCAGGTTAATCGTGATGTAGACACCGAGGGCGATATCATGCCGGGAGGAGGTGGCAACGTTGCCGGAGATGTGTTGGCTGAATTATCCGATGAGGAAGCGGTGGCTGTAAGTCGTAATGGTTAGATGGTTAAAAATCCCTTCCAAACACTGAACCCACCGCCGGTCAACTAACCTCTAAGTGTGTTCATAGGCACGGAAAGGCGCTTCTGTGGTGCGTACGGTATTACTTTTTCGCTCATCTCCACCACTTCATGTATTGCTCGCTTGAGGCTGTTGGCCCGGCATAAAAGTGCTTCCTTTTCTGAACGACGGTCTATTCTACTGATGCGCTCTTTGGAATTCAATTTATCTTTTTCGTTTTTCTCTATTGTTTTTCTGTGAAAGGCAAAGTCAATCAAATCAACCGGTTTAGTCATACCAGGATCGCATTGAAGCCTTCTGCTACTTACGTATCTATTGGTCTTTCTGAGGCACTTTTTTGAGCAATTTCTTTCAGTGTTCTAAATAATTCGTCGTCACCATGAAGACCAGCTTCCTCATCCTTCAGAGTATCTAATAACATTCCTAACTTTTGTCTAGAAAACAACACATGTCCAACAAACAGGTTAGCGAGTCAATCACACGTGTCGTGAGGGGGGAAAAATCGTACCTTAAAATATCACATTTGACGCTTAATTGCTCTTCGTCGGAGCTGGTTTCTCTTACTCTAGCGATAAAGTCATTGACCGTTTCGCATAGGATTCTCGTCGATTGTATCATCATTTGAGTGTCTTCGTTGTATACAATTGACTGCAGATGCCACAGTGCGCTGTCTTCGTACTGTGATAGCAGCGGATCCGCGTAGTGCGAGATCGACATCTTTGGGGTCCGTGTTGTAGCGATGCCAATGTCCCGCTCAAAAACCATCACACTCCACCTGTAGGGAAATTGCAGAAGCGGATATGGTTCAGCGTACTGTAATGTAAGATTATTAAACGACCAACTTTGTTTTCTGGACACGTTTACGCCCTATTTTTCACGGAATATTGAGTATAATTAAACCCTTACGAGGGATCGACGGTATTGCTTGAAACAAACCTCACAAGAAACGTGAGCTAAAACCAATAGTATTTGCCAATAATTTGCGGTTGTTTCTCTCCCCTGGCATTACTCTACCGTATAGGCTTGGCACACGGAAGTCGCCATATTTCCATTGGGTCAGGGTATCGATAGGGAAAAATCGTGCCACAATTTCTCAAACACTCTTCTCACACTCTTGCCACATGCTTCCTTTCCACTTCTTCTAAACGCTTACCTGTCAAGCATTTTAGTGCTGGCTTTCTCGTACCGTTCGAGAAGCTGCGGCAGGTGTGCGTCATCATCGCAGGAGCTTCCCCAG
The DNA here is from genome assembly GCF_943734725.1 of Anopheles marshallii. NCBI lineage: Eukaryota > Metazoa > Arthropoda > Insecta > Diptera > Culicidae > Anopheles > Anopheles marshallii. The sequence continues at coordinate 46,473,668 of NC_071326.1, read as the reverse complement.
CCGAGAACGCGTGCCAGATCGTTTCCCGTTCCCAGCGGAAGAACTGCTATTTGGCATTGTTTCTGCAAAGAGTAAAAGTCAAACACTCTCAAACAACTTTCACCTTGATCGAATTTACAAAATCGAGAAAGTTTAATTCGTTACCATTACTGAGTACATCGCGACACCCCCACCGTAGTCATTCTAGGACGGGAAGGACCATTTTGGGGTAAGAGGTAACGTTTGGAGTGGGTTGTTATTCGAATGCCAACCATCAATTTATGGAAAATGTGTTATAAAAAAAACACCTTTCGTACTCTACGCTTTATATCGACTTTCCAAACTGATTACACAAAAGTTATGAAGAAAAACCGTTCACACGAGCATAGCTGCGAACTTTAATCAATTCTCGGAAGCGCAAATAAAAACGACAAAAAATGCATTAAACTTTTGTCATTTGGTACGCTACACATCCATTCCTGGGGGAATATGTTTTCTAACTGGCACACCTGTGTATGTACCAGCACCAGATGCGTACGGTTAATTTAAGAAAATTAATTGGAAAGAAAAAACTAGCTCATTTGATTTTTGCTTCCGCAGCTCATGGCTGTTCCGTATGCTATTTATCAGACCCAGAAAGGGAGACAAATGACACAGAATTTATTTAAACACATACCAATATCTGTATGTACCCATGTACCCATTACCGATTAAGCTTACCAAAACATATAAAAATATCAACACAAAATCAAGCCACTACGTCCAATTACAAAAACATGCTCGGACATGATATTCATATAACTGCTGGAAAATGTGCTGCAGTTACAAACTAGCATATAAGAACGAAACCAGTCGTCTGTCTAATGCAATCAATTTAATTGTCGCCCGAGCTCCTACAGCTGTGGTCTCCGACCTATGCGCACCAAGTACCAGTGGTACCTCTGGCGATTGCGATTCTTTAGCTGTTATCACTTAAAGTGTCATGGGTGTGTCTCCGATTTATTCTACAGAGCAAATAATCGCAAACTATCATGACACTTTCGTCATTCTTTTAGCATGTTAAGTTGCTCTAACCAAAATTTAGATCTGGTTAATAAATTCCCACAATGACTGGCCAAAGGTTCACCTGCTCGGTTTAAACATATGGGCCGCTAAAAAACAAATGGTAAACCAAACTAGTCCGCGGTATTTAAAAAGTTGGAAATCACTGTCCTACTCGACTCGAACATAAAGATTTAATTTTATGGAATAAATCTGTGCTTTTTTGAAACATTTTCAAATTTTTTTTTGTAGCACAACATTATTACGCTCATCCATCGCACATGACCTATGTCATATGAAGCTGTTATCATCCGCCCGAAAACACATACAAACATAACATCAAACAAAAACTTGGATTTGTGCCTTAATCACCAAACAGGACATTACCTTTCCCTGCCCCTTAGGATAACGCTCCCGCATTGCCGACACGTTTCAACGGAAAAATGTGGCCTGAAAACATTCATTCCACTTCCTCATCATCGTGATCATAACCGTTGCTCGGTTACATCCGTCTAGCCCTTCGCAAGGGTTCCGTTCTTCTCATTAGATATTAATCCTCCCCTTCTTCCGTGGGTAGAGTTCCGTTTAGATGCTTCATGCTGATATTGGGTGCGAGTTTTGTGCGTTTCGCTTTCTTGCATCCTTGTTGTCACCATTCCTGGCCGACCCCAAATCTCGCTCTCTCTCTCTACTCCCCACCATCAAACCCTCCCCACCCCCCTCCCCTCCAAAACACAATTCGTATAACTCATTTCCTGCGGGCGGGAATGGTTTCTTATCCAACCGTGGAACGGTTGGTCATGTCAGTACGTTAGTCGGACACATTTCTTCCGTCCATAGCGTTTTCGTGGCCCCCGGGAACTTTCATATCCGTCTTTCGAATGAGCTGTTTACGATCTGTACTTTGAAAAAAGCTCAGCGTAAAAAAATATATACTTGTTGCAACACAAGTCAACAGCATTGCGTACCTCGGCGGACGCAATAATGGGAAATTGGAAAGCCAGAACAAATATTTATTGAACAAACATTGCTACAAAATTCCATGTACAATTATTTGGAAAACTAATATTAGAAGGAAAGGTATAACTTTTACAGCAAACTGCCTCTGTTAGGTACACTTTCCAGTTCGATAACACCGTAAGCATCGTAATCTTTTGCGTATGTCGAAAAAGAGCACTAAAGCTTAGCAAAAAGCCTTGGCGCAATGGCCACTAACCGATCATAAAAGCGCCATGCTATGGTTATACCATTTCTTAACCACTTTAGTCGTAACGCATGGTTGGTATAGCTGCAGCTTTAGTAGTGAGCTTCCATCTGGCACTTGGAAGGAATCGCTTCATACCAAAACGTGTCATAATTCGTACCCTTGACATTTTACTACAGACCTTCAGTTTACAGCTGAAGTGGAACATCCCATCCAGACATTCCTTGCGAAATCGTCGTCACAATCGGTACGACCCGCCGGATTGGTCATGGTCGGAATAAGTCTGTCCTTGATACAACTTCTACCGTCTATAACCGAAAGGACGCATCGTATTATATGGGAATTCGTTGAAGCATTTCCGTTTGGTTGGCATAGACGAAAAGGCGGACGAGTGATGGAGGTAGCAATTGTACCAGCTGGTCCGTCCGGTCGAATGTTTTACTTTAGCCGGCAGCCCAAAACGAACTCAGAAACGGAGCGCACAGCTCTGCAGCACAGACACCACGGCAAACCACCTTATTAGCATACCATTTTCAGGACGGTTCCTAATGAGATGAGTTTTTCTGTAGTACTTCGAACAAAGTGCCTCGTTGGGAGTGAAGCAGAACGTGCGCGTCTAATTTGCCCGACATTTTCGTCCAACTGAACAAACCGTACGACCGGAAAGAGTACCCGCTGTAAGAGCCCGTATACTTACTTGCATGTTTAGATGGTCTATCTCGCTAAGTACCCAGCCGACGGATCCGTCGCCCGAGCAGATCAGTATGCGAAACGGATCAAAATGACGAAACAGACGCAGCCCGAGGCCAGGGCCGCTCGAGATGAGATCAAATACTTGGGCCGGATTGAGGAGCTGCTTGAAGCGGCGCAGAAACTTCACCCCCTGATTGTCTCCCGACTTCGAGTTCACGAACACGAGCAGTGGCGAGAAGCTGCCGTGAGGCTTGCAAACGTCCCACGCCTCGTCCAGCCCGATCGAGTGCAGCGATGTCGGTGGCACCATGGATACGCGGGCAGGTCCTAGTGGGCACGAATTCGGTGCCTGGGGCCGGCAAGCGGTATGCACCGTTGAGCGACACCAGAGACATCGCCAGTCTTGCAGACGCATCACGGAACCGCACGTCTTGTCGCACACCAAACATTTGGACGAAACGGGCAGATTGCCCTCCATCCACTGGTGGGGCATCACGATGTTCTGTTCACAAAAAAAAACGAGAGATGAGCAGTAAGTGAGCACAGACGGTGCAAGTACATACGGGGTCCTTGCTTACCCCATCGTTATCCTCGATGATGTCCTTGCCGACGCTGGCGAGCGTTGTCCATTTGCAGTTCGAAATTGCCTTTGCAGCGCACCGTTTATGCACCTTGCATTTGCACACCTCACAGGACAGCCCATGGGACGTAACGCCGGACAGTGCCTCCCGGCAGACGTTGCAGTACGTAGGCCGTGCATGAGATGTTGCATACCTAGTTGGAGTTGGATGAAATTTTGCATGACGGATCGTCCTAAGCATAGTAATTGCGAGGTATACAAGTGCATCGAATCTCAACGTACCAATGATGGTGACCGGAAAGGAAATCGTGTTGATCCGGTGGTCCTGGTTCGAAAAATTCGCGTGCCGAAGCAGCCTTCAGGGCCTGCAGCCAGTCCTCCATTTCTCGGCGTGATTCAGCACACAGCACTAGCGATCTGGTAGGTGTAATTAACTGGAAATAAGGAGAACTTCATATCAGCTATTCGGATTTACATGTTTTAAGTATGAACGACGTTTTTTTCTCATTCATTTTTTCATCTATACTACAAGGAAGAAGTTTTGTTTCTATTATTTGCTGTTCGTGTGCAGATACACGATGCTCTTTTGCATAATTATAAAGATAATTCCTTTTTTTAATAATTAATACAACGCGATTACTACGTGACCTTACTTTTCCCCGCTTTCACTGACTTATTCAACCAGCAAACGATTCGCACAATCATCGTCACGCGTCATTACATCGATTACTTCGAAGGTAACTTCAATGAAGCTGACATGCCATCCCAATCAACAACGCCATCACTATCCACTTACACCCATCGGCGAAAAAATCACAATCCTGGAAATGGCAATTAGATGGTAACGTAACACAGGATCACTGTTCATTAGTACAAATTCGGACAGCGTTCCTAACTATTCGTGCTCGCAACACTCTAGTCCACTAAGCAAACCCCACTCAAGAGCGTACTATTTCCCTGCCGGTCTATTCCACGAACTGTTAGGTGAATATAACACCGGGCAATTAATGAAGAATGGTCAGGGATGGCAAACCTTTCTGGTTCAAACGTAAAACAACAACTACGCCTCGCCGTAAGTGATGAAATATCACGCAACACATCAACAGCGTCCGACCCATGCTGCTCCCCACGCCTAGCGGACGTATCTCTGCCACGGCCCAACGGAGCCTTTTCCAATTAGCAAAGCTCATCCTCATCGGATCAGCGTTCTTGTGTGCCTTCTGGTAGGCTCCAGCCTTATCTTGAGCGTTGAGACGTGATAGCATGAAGCACACGGGGAGGGGGAAATGCTATTTTATCTCGCGTTAGAGCCGAACAAACAAAACGGTATAATAGAGACCGCCGAGGTTTCTTCACCATTTATAATGCCAGCATACAGCGCCGGACCCTGCGCCTACTCCACCCACCCTGCCAACCTTCTGCTTTCGCCAACAATCTGCACCACACCGTCACATCCCAGCGTACCATATGTAAATAGCATCCCATCCTAAGGGTTGCCCCGACTCTTAGCACAGGTATTGGGAGGGTTTCCCAACGCTTTTCCACCCGGGTACTGCGGGTTGTCTCTTGTCTATTATTTTGCTCTTTTTTTCTTTTCATATTTCACCTTCTTTCGCTACACAGCTTCTAGCCCTGCCGCTTGGCGTCGCCTGCCAGTTTGCTCGTTTGCTTTGTGCGGAACACGTCCCAGCAAAAGTGAAAGCTTTGCCGTGCAAACAGCTCTTGCCGGGGTTTGCTGATGCTACACCGTGCTACACCGGATTCGTTTTACTTTTTGCTTTGGCTCGATTTTCCTTCCTGTTTAGTAGACGGAGTGCACGAACCCCGGGTCACATGTAGCGTACATACTGCAGGGAAGGACTTTGCAAAAGGACATACAATCCGTTTGATGAGCGTCACACAGCTCGATTCCCGCGTCAAGACAAATGCAAACGCACCGATGCGTGGTTTCACATTTAAATTTGTTCAGTTTAGGGGTTTCTTACTTTTCGCTCTTCTCTATTTGCTAATAGAGTTTTTGTCCTCTAACCTGAAAGGTGTTATCTTCATTCCGTTTCAGCTTTACCTCACCACCCCTCACATAAGCACAGAAATCATGGTGGCTGGATAAATTTTCCCATTTTCTGCACAAACAATACCGAAATCGGTGCGCTACAGCCGAACCTGTGCTAGGTGAACGGAACGACGTAGAACCAGTCAGGCAGTATGGTTCTGAAACAACACCGGGAAAAAAAGCTCCACAGCGGTAAATTACAAACAACAGCACAACGCGGCAAACTAGGCCCCCAACGTGAATCCTTCCGTTGCGTTGAATGTTTAATCTTAGCGTTCGCGCTAACTGACTCGGCCTTGCCTTTGCTTTGTCTGCCCGCGAAGGTTCCGAGCAAATGTACGTATCGGAGGCCCATTGCGGTATGCAATGGTTACATGTTTGCCATATTTGTTTTTCCAGCCTATTCATGATTTTTTGAAACGTATGTAAGGTTCGCCTCGTGGTTTTGCTCTTTTCCTGCTGGCATTTGTTTTTTTTTTTACTTCTTCGAGGTTCGGTTCGAGCACATAGCGCGAACATTCACTGTCTGGATGACAGATACAGCAACCCCGCAAACACACAATGCTCCGAAGCGTTCTGACATTGCCATTTTACGGTGTTTGGAGATTTCAAAAGTAGCTTTGTGGTTTGCTGTTGCAAACAACACGCAATCAACGTACGATATTGTGTGTCAGTGAACCACAGGAACATTGATGTACAGTGATTGCAAACCGCGTCTGCTGTTTGCAAAGCAGTGCTGCGTTTCACGCTTGCAGCCATGTCTGCGTTTGAATGTGGAACTTTGCAGCGTTATGAATGGATTTGAAATAAAAAAAGGGCCCATTGTCAGTCAAATTGGTATCAGACTGTAAACACGTTGTTATAAACCTGTCGCTTGATCCTTGTGTAAAGTAAAGAGAAAATCATGTTCTAAAGCACTGCTGAGCTCGGGAAACCAAACCACACATTTGCCAGCACAATGGAGCATTCGTTTCGCTATTGTTTGTACCGTCACCAACCATATCAAAACTGGCCAAACGCAGAATAAAAACACTATTAACGCCCCGCGATTATAGTGTTCGAAGTACGAAAAATTATTGACCTAGCCGATACGTCGTTAATCCGCCTGTTTGTTCGCAATCGAAACGAAAACCTTCCTTTGAAACACACCTTAATCAAATGTACCGCTCGTTGCAATAAAGGGTTTATGGTGACGACTTTACGCTTCCCAAGCACGTGATGTTAATGATTCAAAACGAAACACGGCGTACCAGCGCACTGGAAGGACACGAAATAATAAAACCCGGCAACGGCAGTTTTCGGTCGCTGCAATTCCTAGCGATCAACATCCGAAACAAAACCCACTCCTGATGGCGGCGGGAAGTTGCCTGTTTGGTTTGGTGCTCTCCAGGACAAAACCGACAACGAACGATGGCGACATTGAGAGGCGTTTGATGGTTTCGTAATGAACTCTTCAGCAAGATGCTAGACGAAAGACAATGTCAAGTGCAGTGCTTTTTTATTGCTTCTGCTTTGAAGTCAGTTCGTTGCGTTCTATGTTGGCAGACCGAGAAGAGACACCATTCGTCGTTAGTGTTGATCTTGAACATGTAAAGAATTTACATTTAACGTTCAATAACGGTTGCAACGCACATAAAAGTTGCTGTAACTTTTTGTTTATTACTTCACCTTCATTAGTTCACTGGATACAAAAAAAATCCCCCGTAAAGGCGAAATTAAACTTAGCAACCTAATCAAATGTTTAATTAATAATAATGTTTATAATTATAATTAATTAGTATAATTAATGTTTAAGTAGCTTCTATTAGTAGCAAACCAAAAACCCTCCCAGGAACTGGAGCTTTTTTTTGGAGCCATGCTAAGCTTTTTTTGGTATCTACAAACAAACCAATACACTTATGTGTGTTTGTGTGCATATTTTTCAAAATAATCTTTTACACTGCAAATAATAAATTTAGCTGCATCGTAACAATGGTATATAGCAGTGGTCTCCAAACTACGGCCTTCGAGAGTCTCCAGTGTGGCCGGCGACGCTATTGTTAATGTTACCAGTTTAATAAATTTAGGTCCAATGTCTAATTTAGGAAAGTTGCAACATTTTTTAACTGTTCAAATATTAATTACAGTAACAGTTAGTAACATTTAATACTAGAAATTGTGCAAAAAAAATCATCTCGAACGCAACATCCCTGTAAATTACCCGTAACATACAGGGTTTTACATTAGATAGAATATGTATGTATGTATGGAAAAATTAAAGAAATTTTGAAACGTTGGAGTTTCTTTCATCTCTAATAGATAGAATATGGCGAGCCCAACTTCATGAATCGCGGTAGTTTATATAAATAAACGGGGAGATTTAAAGTGAAACACAACATATTTTACTGAATCACAACAGCTGGATATGAAATCCCGGGCACAATGTAGTGAATGTCAAATACCTACTCAAGTTGAGATAATACATACAAAATTAATGTACGAAATTTTAAACAAAGGATGTACAACATATCGATTAAATATTACGATTAATGATAATAAATACTTGTGATTAATTTCTAACTTCATTTCGTAGTTCAACTCTTGAATCCTCTTATAAGTAAACAGGCTGACCGATTTAGCATTCACTAAATTGTGCACGCGATTCCATACCCAGCTTTTGCGGTTCAGTAAATTATGTTGTTTTTGAATATCTATCTTCGTGTCTATGCTATTTGTTTGTGCGATTCAGTAAGTTGGATTCGTCATATCCTATCTAATGTAAAACCCTGTAATGTGTAAGTGGTTCTCATGCTATCACAATTTCAACCAGTGCGTCCCGCGAGCTGAAAAGTCTATAGACCCCTGGTATAGGGAATGATTTCTTTTAATAGAAACAAAAGCTTTGTAAGAGGAAAGCAAACTGATAGACGCATACACTGTAAAACACTTACCTGGAAGCTATGGTTTGCATTCTTCGTACTGCACTCCGCAAAGCACAAATTGGAGAGATCGATTTCATCGAACAGATCGCTCTGAAAAACACAACAATGCAAAGTATAACAGAAACATCAAACGACATGAAGACAACTTTTGTTTATTTTTTCAAAACAAATTGTACTGTCAATTAACATTCATTCGCAGTTCGCTGAAGAGTGTGCCGGCATGACATAGCAGGTGCGCTTCTATGCCGCTTTCTTTTCGGTGGACGTGTTTTCGCAGAATTAAAATCAGTGTTTCCTTTATGATTTACCAAGATATATTCATTTTCCGTAGTAAAAGCTTTCTATAGGATGAAGAGCAAGGCAGGTGGAAGGGGTGAGGAAGGCGGGAAGGTTAAATGGAGATCTCGATGGAAAGTGTTCGATACTAACGGTCGTAAATTACGATAAATAAACCCCTCGGTCTAGCGAAAAACACATAAAATGTCAATTTACGGTTTGTTAATTAGATTTTCTGAACGCTCGTAAAGAATAAACTTTGCTCGGTACCAGCTGTATAGGAAGTGGGACTTGCTGGTCCGCGATGAGACGCACCGTAAATGGTCGGCACCAGATGATCGATTTATTCAGCACGGAGCGCTTAACGCGTTCCACTGCCCAGCCACTTCTAAATCCTAAGCTTTGGCCCTTGTTGAAGCTTTCCAACTCCAGCAGACTTGACTCGGTACTAGTTTGCATAGGGCTAAAGCCCCGCCAGTGTTAGAATGCCGAACGGTGCAAATGGTGCGTCTTCAGTTCGTTATTTCGCAGAACTTCGTCGCCCAAACCATTTCGGTTAGATGAGATTGGTTAGGTTCTGGAGCACAGGACACTTGAACGGTCTAAGCGCGAAAAATAAACCAAACCGAACGATGGAAACCAACAGCAAAACGGGATAGAAAAAGAGATAAGTTTTAATTAGCGTTCCTTATCTGATTGCCTTTGAATGAATAATCTCGCTGGACTCTCGGTTATTTACTCTGCCCGCCTGCAGTAGCTTTTTTTATGTGTGTGTATCGCCACCCGCACCCGGTGGAACAGGGATCACTTTCAACCGAACACCAGTAAATAAAGATCAACGAGCTGGTCGCCGAGAGGATGCTGTTTTAAGCTTGAAAGGAAACGCTGAATACAGCAAACCCCTGACGGGCCACAGGGCATCGTGGAAGGTATAGCTTTTAATGATGCGCCTGGAAAACGGCGTAGCTGGTGTGTTTCGTATCTTACCGATCCTTGTCGAATGGCCATTCGTGCCTAAACTTCCGAGACGGATAGTGACCGCGACACGATGGCTACGTTATAGCCGTTCATTATGTAAATATGTGCTTTTTATGCGATTTACCACGCCAAATCGGACCATTAGCACGATTATTAGCTGCGTATCCTTGAGCCATACTTCAAAACAAACACTTTTAGGATTAGCAGGATTGCAAAAAGCGAGACTTTCGAGGACCTGGCCGGTACAGGGGTCGAAGTTTGGCTCTTAAAGTCAAGCACTAGGCTATGAGTGTGCGGTGCTTTCTTTTGGGTAAAGCAAGCTCAAGATAAGGATGCTGCATGCTTCAGTATGACATTCGTTCATCATTATAATGTGAAGAAAGCAATAACTTAACGTACCATGTGAGCAGGCATTTAAGAGCCCATTGCTACACAGAGTACAAGATTACCAATTTACCAAACAGCAGGTGGTTCATCCCTTGGAATCCCCATCCGGAATGTCTTTATTATGTGTTATTGATGCTTATCAACACCTGGCGCACAACTGTATGGATGCCGAAAGAAATTTCTTTTGGTCAAGTCTCACACGGTCGTTCTTGGGACAACCCGGAGAGGCAGAACATGGAAACATTTTTTTTTTTGCCCTCATAATCGAAAGGTCCCTCACTTGTAATGGCCGGAGACAGCAGTTGTTAGTTGCCTGTTTAAAATAGAAATAGACCTTTTTCATTGAGAAAACGAATCTCCTGAAGATGGTTAGGAAATATGGGTTATGTACTAACCAGAAGTAACACATTATAAAAATGTAGAAAAAAATTATTCAAAAGTAAGAGATTATTCGTATCTCGTGATACTTTACAGTTATTTCAACAGCCTCTACTGGTGCTGGTACGTATTTTTGTTTTAGTATCCAACCAGATGGCATTAAGATCATAAAAATCAGCACTAAAGTAGCACGTACATTTCCCTTAGACTAGGTAAAATTTACATACATTTACCATGTACACAACTTTCCACGGTACGCTGTTTGCTTTCACTAGCCAGAGGGGCGGAAATCGTTGACTTAAAGCGCTACCAAAATTGACGCAACTAAGTAATTAAATTATTCGTCACACAGGGCAACGCCTGCGGGCCGCGAACGAACGCTGCTGTGCAAATTAATTTGTTATTTTCAAATTTTCCACGTTTCACGCAGTAACGCGACGAAAGCGACAGGTTTGAACCATCGAAATGATGTTCGGGATTTCGTGCTGTTGGGTACGAGTTATAGTACTCTCCAAGCAGATACGAGTCGTACCCACGTGAAAGCAATACCATGTTCAGTCGTTTTTTGCTTCATTACCAATTTATTTATATAAAATAATAATTCGTACCGCAATTACTGTGGGTTCACTCGTTCGTTACAGCTTTCCAGTGTGCACTAAATCGTGATTACGATTGCTTCTGTCGTTTCGCGCGTAACTTTGATATTTGAAATGCGCTCCCTGCTCGGCTTGGATTTGGAATCCATCTGGCCTGGGAACCTGTGTGGGTGTGTGTGTGTGATTCCTTTTTTATCAATAAACACATATCTGTGCAAAGATCCTTTTTCTACCGGGACTCTTGAGCTCAAACACCGTACAACAACATAAAAAACACCGGAAAAAGCTCGTCCATCGGCTTTGCTCTTCACGGTCGGCAGACGTCTTGAACAGCAAGGAGAGCGAAATCAAAAACATAAGTGAAGACTTATACACCTAGCGAAGAAGGTGTAAGTTTCATGGGAATTTGAACGCAATGAGACACACCGTTTGCTGGACCATGGCGCGCAGAACCGTGAGAGGGGGAAATATGCTCCCATCAGGATGACTTGTAATTCAATTTTCGACTCCCTATATTACATTTCACTAATGGTGGCATCAACTTTCAGGATTGTGTGCAGTACGAAGAAACGAAGAATACCAACAACAAAAAAACTCTCATTGGCATGATGTTTAGTTCAGTGAAGCCCGTTAGCCTGACGGTTGTGCTGTGTAAATATACCTTTTCTTTACTGTTTCTACCTAAGCCTCTATTGTAAAAGTAATCTCACGAGAACTGCAGAACAAAAGGGGGGAACAAATCCCATAAAATCCGTTCGATGTGGAAAGTTACAATCGTTCTTTGGAAATAATTTGATCTGAATAGTTTTGTTGTGGACGCTGCACTAGCACCGCACGAACAATGTCTGTTGATATTAATGATTGCCATAACCTCTTGTCTTGCAAGGTGTTTGCCGTCAGGATCAAGGAAAAGAAGTTGCAAACTTTCTATTAACACTTTCACGAGAAAGAACTTACCAGCGTCTTTTTTTATACAAACTATGCTAAGCTTGTTCACAAGAAATTTGTTCTTCAACGGCAAACACACACCTAGTTCATTCTTTTTTATCGGCACGCTAACCTCTAGGAAGACGTCTAGGCCTGGCCTTTCTGGCTTGCTTTGACTTTATTTTCCCGTAGCTGGATGGTATGTCCTGCGTACGGGGTACGGGGTATCCGGATGGGACTTTGGGTTGGTCCTGTCGTGTGAAGACTGACGCCGCTACCAATACACCACCAAACCGCCCCAACACTGCTAGTAAAATCTACTAAAATATTTGTTACAAACACTTAGCAACTGGATCAACAGTGTAGAGCATAATTCAACGAAAAAATTGAGCACAGAAAATGGACGGAAATGGAAACTTATTTTTTAAAGCCAACCAACCTTTTGTAGCTGCACGCTCGAGAAAAGAAACAGATTGCTTGATATTACAGTTTAAGCTTTGCTTTTCTTCAATCTCTCTCAAAACAATAGCTTTCCCTGGAGACGTAGCCTTACGCTGTGGTGCTTTTATTTATTTATTTTTTTCCTAAAAGTTTATCTTGCGTCTAGAGCACCACAAGCCTCTTGGCAATTTTGTTTTTCCCTTGCCTGGAGAAAATGACATTCGACCTAATTTCCCAACAACTCGACTGACATTCACTTGACAGGTGAGTTGTCATCTTTCCGTGTTTTGGGTGTCTACTTTTATAACTAAATCACTTTTGTTGCACGTATAGTTTATGTAACTCAGAACTCAGAATAACCATGAGAATTTACCAAAACAGTACTACATCTCTACCTCTTTCTATAGCCGTAACGTTCATTTGTGTAGTATTGGGTAGATGTGCACATTTTAAATAGTTGTGGTTTTCTATGTTGTGATGTGGACGCATAATTACCAATTACTATTCTTCTTCAGGAGGAAATGCCGTCATTATGGAAAAAAATAAATAAATAAAATACTATTGTTGTTTATAATTTATGATATAAAAAGTTTATGATTATGACAAGACTCTAATTTCCAATTTTTGTACGACAACTTTCTACCATCAACTAAGAATGTGCTAAAATGTCAAATGTAATTGATTTCAGCAAAAAAAAGATTGAAGTGGACAAATATGACTATATACCCACAATCACAGATCACCAATTACACTAAACAAACAAGAGCATCCATAGAAAGTGGCAGCATGAATAAAACCAATACAGTAATATGCAAAGAATTAAAATATTATTGTTATCATTACATGGCAGTCAATGTTCATATATAATCATAACTACAATAAAAGGATGTTATCGCTTGTTAACATGATAAACTTTCTATTATATAAAAAAAATATGCGAAAGTAAAAATTAAATGTTAAACATAAGTTCATACACACCAAGCCAAAAACATGCAAACAAATTAAACACATTTTTCCATCATCTTTGTCAGCCGCTTTGTGAACGTCTGACCAAAGGTATTTTATGCACATTCTTTCGTCGAAACAATTCATAAGAACCATCGCTCTTATGCTATTGTAATTAAAAAAAGCTACGATACCGAAATTCCTCCGAGGCTTATACATCACATTCATGACAGTAACATGGAGATCTTCAAAGGTGGTAACGAAATACATCGGGCAAGAATGCGAAGTTTTTCCTTGGTGTGCATTCATATTAGGTAAATCGCCATAAGCCAACTTCTGTGCGTACTAGCTGGCGTAGCTTGCCGAAGAGTTGTTTGACGTCATCAACGTATTTTCTGTGAGCAATAGTCTACCAAACACAGGATTTTTTGAATCCTTAAGCTTAAGTACCATCAGTAAAGTAATCCAACAGACAAGACTTATGTGTAACGAAGTTACAACAAAACCAAGACATCCAGATCTAGCCAACAATCATCAAACCGTTAGTAATTATTTGAAATGCTGGCAAGAAAGCGACAAAATTTTCTCAATATTGTAGTCCTAATTAATGTATTTTCCAACAACTTCTGCTCCGCTTCATTAAACATTGATTTATCAGATTCATTCGTTCATTGAGCACCGTAGCTCCGTTCGCAAATGCTGACTATTCGAGAATGAATCAGTCAAAGCCAGATTCAAAATAAGTAAGTAAGCCAAACCAAGTTTACGCACATAGTAAGAAGTACTCGTTTGGTACATACCAGTTTTGTACCTAAACGGCATTTATAACAAACTTCTTTTCGAATCAATTCCATTAATACTCTCGTTCTACATAAGCTCGCCAACACTAACAGATTGTAGCTCATTCCTGTCAACCACTTTTCATCACCTTTCTTTTGGACTTGCTGGAACTCCCTTCTGGAACTGGAAACGAAAATTTCCCCCGAGAGCTGTCTTTTTATCGTGTAGGCCGTTCGGGAAAGTGGAAGCTAATCCGGAAGCTAGCTTTTCATTGGGAAGCCAATGGTCCCACATGTGCAACGTATCGAAATAGCTTCGGCAACAATGAAATGATCAGATCTTCAAAAAATGGTCGAGAAAGATGCAAAAGCATTTAAAATATAATCCCTTAGGACCAAATTGTACCCTTGACGATAGATAACAACTGTATGATGCGAGAGGTAAAAAAACTCCATAGCAATGTAAAAGCACCGCCTGTTGATATGGAAGATAAATTATGGACTGCGAAAGGTAGGAACCGGAAGCAGAGAGTTATTCACGAAAGCCTGAATATAAATATTCACTCGGCGCATTCGTCCTCAATAACTTTTACATTCAGATGGGTCTATTGAGAAAAAAAAATCCTCCCGTCTCCTCGTTGGGATCGTTCATCAAGTGTATGGATCGTGCTAAATTGTCAAATCATAACGAAACCCGCACCGGTCAGTCGCGTCCTTTTTGTACAGCCACGTCACATAGGGATTGTTCTTCCGCGTAGGGTAATTTTACAGTAAACCCTAACAAACGATTCTATCGATTGAAGTTAATTTAAAGCAAACACTCGACCGTTTGCTTTACGTGCCACCCCCAGCAAAGACTTAGTACAGGAAGTACAGGAAGAAGGCAATGTTTCGATTTCAATGATTCCGCAAACTCTATGCGCAGTCATCAGCATACAAATCATCGAAATAAATGTGCTTTTAACCTGTTTTCTTTGCTATGTGCTATGGCTCATAGTCATACACCATTGTTTTAATCAACCTTACAGTTTTATGTTTTGTTAACTGACTAGGAATCAACTATCGCATTTATTCATAGCACCGTATTAAATATCCATTTGAATTCTAAAGAGCAAATGCCGAGAATTCAAATGTTTAATCCGCTTTCCACTTGTGGAGAAAATAGATCTTAACCTCAGCGAAATTAACATAATGCATGTCTCCCGGGAACCAGAGGATACTTTGCAAAATATTTCCTGCTTTGAAAACCGCGTGAGGTATCAAAGCTCATTTATTCGCCGCCCTGATTAATCATCGGCAGCGCTATACAGCCTTTTATCTATCATAGGAGAAACCTTTTCCAGCAGCTGACACCAAATTGCATTAATAATTTTAAAAGCTTTCTATCGTGAAGACACCACGTGGAGTAATGAGAGCACAAGTTATTCCCAAATTTACAATAACACAATATTCATCAACGTCCTTCATCCGCTTAGCGGGTTCTGTTGTATAGCTAGATAGCATCTTCCTTTCAACTGCCGGTAGAATTAATAAGACGTACTACTAGAACACGTTGGACGCTTTCGTTAGCAGAAGGTTATGCCATTAATGTGTACCAAGCAGTAGTCAAACAGAGAGTACCGGTATGAAGAAAGAGAAAGGAACGAGCGCATGACACCCCAAGGATTGAAAATTTCTTTCCATGCCGAAACCATTACCTTTGTTTGCTACCCGTTCACTCCATCGTCCTGTAACAGCCCGTCTCCCGAAGTTGTAGAGCAAATGCCCCAAAATAAAAGCAGCGGTTCCGTAAGCCACACCGTCGCTTCTGAAGCTTCCACAAATTCTTCAGTTACAATATCATCTTCATACACACGGAAAGCTAAAGTTTCTCACCCCGATTGTAAGCAAATGTGGTCGAAATTACGGGCGTTTGCATTTAATAAGTGTGCTAACCTTAACCATATTCCGGAATTTTCTTGAAGGCTTCTTGTGGTTGTTATCCGTTTGCTCTCACAGAACTCCTGTTGCGAAGCTTTACCAAACAGTCCTCAGTACAGTTAGGATGGAGGCCAAAATATTCGTATGCTGTCGTTACATATTGTTACCTTCTTGAAAAACTGTTCACCAACTTGCCATGCACGGATTCGGATTTTTGTTAAATCGCAAAGGGGTAGCTCATCATCAAAGAAAACATTGTTTCAGGCATATTCTCCAAGCGGGCTCGGGCAGGCACCAGTTTGGGTGCCTAAACATATAAAAAAACAAATTTTATTTTGCTACTATCCCGAGCTCTGACAGAGCGGGCAAAGCAAGGGGAACTTTCGAAACTAAAGAAACCTTCCGTTGTCATAGTTTGTCGTTGTACAATGTAAAATGTTACAAATGGTTGGTATGACCTTGTGGTTAGGAATCCCGTTTGCCAACAAGATGGCCGTTGTTGGTCGTACGCTTAACTTATGAAACATTTCGATTACATTCTTTGATGATATTTACCCGTATATAATGGTACATAATGTTCATAAACTCCAGCACATAGATAAAACATGTATAATAAAAATATTTTAAACTCGGTTTACATATTTTTACACGGTACAGACTTTGGTGTAGATATTTCAGGACCATTACACGCATAAAACCCATTCTACATACAGTAAAATGTTATATAACGTAAATCGTTCATTATTTATTCATGTCTTCATTTTGTCAAACTGGATTGCATTTAATTTTACACCCGGACATATTATTTACTACGTGAAAGTTTTCTGTCAAAAAAAGGAAAATCTACAATATCCTTTACAGATATCTCGTCAAACAATTTGTTGCTTCTCCCTCTGGTTACAAAGTAATCGTGCTTTTTTTCAACATCCTTTTTGCTATCGGTGTAAATTTAATTTCCTGTTTACGCAAAAAAGTCATCGTCTCATCCCAAGCTACAGCGTTAGGAAGAATGAAAATCGCGTGATGACATCGATCGATTTACGATACTTTGATTCATGGTAGAAGGGAAAAACTGTATCTGAATTGGTAAGCTATCTGGGCAATTCATTTATATACAGATTTTTCTTCAGCAAAAATAAAACTTATAACACGCCGATTGATACTAGATTAAAACAATAACTTCATAATAAATAACTTTTAAGCTTATTTCTACTGTTATCTTTCTAGTACAGCAACGAACAACAATCTATCTACGCTAAATGAAGTTCGCGTGTTCACTGAAATGAGTTCCCGCAATAACTTACCTTTATTATAAATCATCGTATGTAATTACGCTTTCCAGATTGCAAAACCAGACTTGCACATACATGGATGTGTGTAGACCATCTTTACTGCTGTTATCGCCCCGTTAAGCTTAACAACGATATGCTGATAAGACCTAGTTCGTTATAACGATCCGTTCCTGATAGAAGGAAATTGAATATTATTTCTCTTAAGCGATTTACTACGGCAAACGTTCTAAGCACACAAAGAACGGCTCCACGAGGTACATACTAACTTTAGGTGTACATTTGTAACCTAAGCTAATACGCAGACAGAGTGACTTCTTTCTTACTCTTCTGTTTGCCGTTAAGTGGCGCTGTGTAGCCACGTTTTCGACCAATAAAACTTAACTATCCGATAGATGCCTTCTTGCGAGGTCACCATCATCACTAGAAGGGGGTCTCACTACCTAAGGTTTGGTAAGAGATTTAAAGTCTACAAACAATCTAATGAACGATCGATACTACCGCTATCATTTCTACCCCATTGCTCGTGAGTAAAGCATGAATGAAACAGAACTGAGGCCGTTTTTATGCAACAAAACTGATAATGGTAATGATAACAAGCCTTTATGGAAATAGGTGCGCTCAGTTCCGTTTAAGGTTCTTCGACACAGACCTGGAACAAAAGAATTATGTGGCCATAAGATGCATCCAGATAGCTAGGCATTTGGAGTAGTCTGCAATGAGAACATAGCAAATGTTCATTTGATAGCCTCGGAGTAGGAATGAACGCACTCGGAATGAACAATCTGCTTACCAAAGTACTAAATGTTAATCAATAAAGCTAAACCTGCATGTAGCGAACAATATTCCACGCTTGCTTCGGTGTACATTTCTTCTTCGTACAATCTTCACAGATTGTTCCCCGAACCGGTTTATTATGTCAGTCTATTCTCCTATCACGAACTGAAAATCCCAATTTGTGAAACGAAACTGTAATCAAGCAACGTTCGAACTACTTGCCCTTATTTATCAACTCAAACAACCCTTGTGGAATATATTTTGGAACCGGGTGATAGCAACACCTCGAACAAGGCTCATCGTCATACCTTATCATAGTATACCATCCCAATTACGGCATCATAAAAATGTACAAGGAAACTACAACCTGCGACCAGTCACTGGCAACAGGATAACTTTTGCTCACCGCAACATGGTTGGATGACGCAAGAGAGACATTTACGACTGTGTACTCTGGAACATGCTGCTTCACGCTAAAGATGCTGCATGATTTCATATTACAACACACAGAAAAACACCCACACATAAGAAGTAGAATATAATAGAGAACTTTCTAATATTACATTACCAACATTTTCACATCCCTGGAGCAGGTGAACCATCCTTTTGAGGAACTTATACCAACTTTAACTACCCCATAACACCTCCCAAAGTTGGCAAAGGCCAGAGGCCAAGCAAACAGGGAAAACAAATTTCTAGGAAACTGACGCCATTATTGACATTTAGCTGGTGCATGACTAGTGACTGGGACACTGGCAACGAAAACCACACCTGAGTATTCGCTCACCACCACACGCAGTTAGTTTGGGATGTACTAGCACCTTTTCATAGTATGATTCATCATTGATCTCGACAATCAAATTTGCCTGAAATTCAACATTTTTAATCTATTTAGAGCGTCGTAACTAATTTTAAGGCTTAATTTACAAATTCTATTGCGCTCACTAAAATCTTTCTACTGCATTGAATGCAAGAAGTACCAGACATTTCTTTGTTTTAAAATTGCATTTCCCGAAGTTGTATTTGATCCATTCCATATTTCACACTTCCTTTGAGTCTTAGGAAAATGGTACAATAAACTGAAAAGGATAAAAATAGATTTCCTTTATAGCAAATAGCTATATTTGGTTAGATCAAACACGGAATCCAATTGCCAACCAGTACGTGGAATTGAATGTAGAAAGCATTTTTGGTACGCCCTAAGCTGACCAAAGGGATATGCTTGGTGTGACGAATGTTTGCACGAGTAAAAAAAAAAACAAGGTGAAATACGTATGAAAAGCGCACGCATCGAAAAATGTTTGAAGTTCAATGCTTTTGGCTGGAAATTTCATACAAAGTCAATTACGCCCGATCAAAGCGTTTGGTGACGTCGGTACGTCGATAACGAAAACACGATTGCTAAACCACCGGCAGTTATGGTAGTTTTTATCTCTTGCCGCGCGATTCGTTTTCCCCATGGCAAAACCAGAAAGGCAGTTTTTGTTGTGTGTGTGACAATTTCTTGAGTTTAGTTTTCAAAGTTGTGAATACACTTGAAATACAACTAATAACTAATGCGTTAGTATGCCTTTAATATGAACAATTGATTTTACATACCATTTTATTGTTATTCCGTGGTGCAACTAACCGTTGAAAAATGTATGTACTTCATATCGATTGTCAACCATCGTCGAGCGTTAAACACACGAAATTAAAGAAAATTTAACGCAGAAATACACTGCTTACAAGAATAGTATAACCAACTCAAAGGATCCACGTGTGCTCAACTGTTTATGACGCACATGTTGGTCTAATGCCTTGATTAGTTACGTTCATCGATGTGGTGTACGTGTGAAAAGCCTCTACAAAGAAATAGAAGATTACGGAAACATTCGAAATTATATTCGTACGACCCAGTGCATCCAGCATCATAACATCAGGTACTGTGCGTCACGTCATAATAAACCATACCAAAACTTATCACAATACCTCGCATTGTTCTACTGGACAGATGTTATTAACAGGCGATCCGGGAGGAATTACACATTGATAACTGTAGCTTACACTATTAACGACCAACGAAATGCTCGCTTACACGCTCAAGTTATTGCGTGTGTGGGCAGAGATTTCGGAAGAAGTAAATAAATCATCATTTATAATAGGTAACGAAATTGCTTTTGTACCACACGCATGAAACTACGTAACCGAACTTTTCATTAACCAAGATTATCTATCTTCCATCCTTGTTCTTGTTCGACCTTATATCTTTATGACATGGGCAAACAAAAAATCGATTTACCTTAGACGTTTTATTTTTCAATTATGTGGTAGCATTTGAGAAATAATATCTCACTCAGTGTGGGTGGCGTATGTTGAAATGTGAAGGTAAACGAACATTATTTCGTTCTTTCCGTGTTCCGATAGTTACAATAAATGAATGAAAACGAAATTAAAGACGAAAGCATCAAAATCTATATAAATTGCACCATAAAATCGAAGGCGATTGATTGATTGGTAACGCGTCGGATGACGCACCACTACAGTAGTGTTGCGACGTCAGGCAATTAGATCATCTTCGGGCTAATACCATGTAATGGTCCATCACATCTTATCAAGACACAGCATGGTGAAAGGCGAAGAGCACTAACAAACTGGAAATACGTGCGGGCGTAGAGAGTAAAAGGAACGATATTGTGAGTGAGATAAATATCCTGTCCTTCCAGAGACATTTCGTCCGCAATTGAGGTCACATGGTTGTTATTTAGGTCATTCATGGGGCCACCTGCGGCCTGGGGCCGATAGATGTTGGTGTTTTCGGTGTTTCACAACTTATCCAGACAAAATGCAAGGTTATTGTTAGATGTGGTCTTATGGAATGGTTTGTTTTGTCCACCTACTCGCTCGATCGCCGAAGAAGGACAAACTGTTGGGGGAAAACATTTTATGGCATGTGTTTAGATTGCCCCTTGAAACAAATAACAAGTTCATGAAGATAGACGCACTGTTTCGCTTTAGTTTTGTTCTTTTTCTTTCAGGTCTTTGTTATTATTAGGCCATTTGTTATTATTTTTTGTGCAGTTAGATTCAACACCCATGCCAGCACTTACGTACCATACACCGACATACGGTGGATCGGATGTCTGGGGAATGTTTTCCATAAATTTTCATTACCTCGCGCTCGATGCTATTAACCCTCATTGTGCGCAGCGTGTCCTGCAGAACGATTATAGCATCCCAGCGTACACACTTTGCTGCATTGCTGTATGGATGTGTAATGGAGATTCGGACAAGAGCGACTGTCATTTTGACTGTTTACTTTGGCTACGAATTCTCTCACGTGCCGTTCAGTATGGTCCTGTAAACATTACTGCAAGCAAGTTATTTATACAGCCTGCACTACACACCTGTAGGTTCGGTACAACCGACACAGCAGCAATCTCATACCTTCCCTACGATGCATCGCGCTCCGTATATAGGTAGTAGATTGAAATCGTACACCTTCGTATCCATCCCGAAATTGTTTCATTTGCAACTGGAGCAAGCATGAATCAATATTCATTCAATATGCATAAACATTGATGTTTTGTTTATGTGCTGTTCTTTCCAGTCGGCTGATTGCCTCCTTACGGGGACGCACATTTCCATAGCGTAGCGTTTGGAACCCGAAAAACTGTCAGTCTGTCAGCAGCGGGATGGTATGTACACCTGTCCCTACAGTATCTTCTTGATAAATTCATGAGTAATCACGGTCGAACAATTTCTCCACCGACGGTCATCCCTTGCAGTACAATACCAGAATAACTAACGTTAGCGATCCGCACAGAATAGATCACAATAGCTACCATTGTGGTTGATCACCTAGGTACAACATTAAGAGTCTTTAAATATTCATCTGATACAGTTGCATGAAGGGCATCATCGTTTCTAAGAAAGTGATGAATAATGTTTACAGCGTTGCGCATGATAAACCATAAAAAATAGCTCAAATCATAAAAATCTCAAAATAATAAATAAATCAAACACTACTCCAAATTGTAGCAAACGTTTTGCATGATCGTTTGATCGAAAAATATTTATTTTACCATAAAAACACACACAAAACAGTCCACACTGTCATACTGGTAAAGCGATAAATATCAATAGCAATAATTCATCAGTTTCAATAAGAATGTCAAAATGCGACTAATATAATATGCTATCCTGAAAGATGCGGGGTATCTCGGCTCACTTCTCAAGCAAGTTGCGCGGTTGATGCAGAAACGGATTATTTTCTGACCAGAACTGAACGCTCCCTGAAAAGGGTCAATGAAACGGTGTGCTTGAACCGTTCCATTTTCTCACTGCTGGTGCTGGTGTTGCTGCTATTCCGCAGTATTATCTTTTGCACGGATAAGCATAACCTCCCAAAGAAATAACCCTCATTTCGTTATGTTTTATCTGAGGCAGCACCGTAAGCGCTTATAAGAATCAATAGTAATATCCAATTATTTCAACGTACCAACGTTTTACGCATTGATAATCTTCAACTCGAACAACCGGAGCACGGAAGGGATCTCAGTAAAGGTAACGGGGAGGATTACTATGCCCGTCCGACCCTTTTCTGGTCGAATCAACCCGTGCCGTGCAGCATGGTTTACGGGGCCTGAAATACCTGAAAGTATTAATCGGAAATCGAAAACCTTTCGCAACTACCACAACCTTCGATCGGTGAAAAATAAAATTATATGCCAGGGAAACTCATCCAGCTGACACTAACCGATGCACACGAATGAAAGTTTGTAATACTAGTGGTGGATGGAATACAATCAATGAGGCGAAAAAATATTCTACCTACATTCACATTACATTATTCGCCTTCATTTGTAAAACACAGGAAGGTGAAGTCATAAATATGCCCATCTGTGTTGTTCGCACATCCCTGTGCAGCATGAATTCAATTTTATAATATGAAAAATAAGATCAACGGTACTGAATCAATGAATAAATTAAACATAAGCAAAAAATTACGTAAGATCTTCCCTGCATAACTTCTGGAAGATGTTTAATTGATTGCATGTAATACACAAGTCGTGTTATGTAACAAGTTTAAAGCAGCTTTATCAGCAAGTGTCGGTTTTCGTGAGGCAACGACATCGCCCAAACCCCCCAAAAGTTATTTACTTTAGTAAGATTTTAGCTCACCTCAATATAGTCCACTAGTTTTTGCGCTGTTGCGAACAGAAAGTCTTATTCGGTGATATAATGCTACATGTGTGC
Source organism: Anopheles marshallii (assembly GCF_943734725.1). Taxonomy (NCBI): domain Eukaryota; kingdom Metazoa; phylum Arthropoda; class Insecta; order Diptera; family Culicidae; genus Anopheles; species Anopheles marshallii. Next base: position 46,450,266 of record NC_071326.1, on the reverse strand, counting down.
ATAATCGTTCAAACTAACACGTCACTCGCTACTTGTTGATTACATTTTAACGAAACTTCCATTAAGCACCGAGATTAATGGCACATACACAACTACAATCTTTTGCAATTACACTCCGCATACTATCATTTGCTATTCCATCTACTATCCGGATTGTTTCACGTTCGATTGATTGCTTATTCGGATTATATGTTACTCATAGACACTAGGTAGTAGATTCACGATACTTTTTACGATATTCTGAACAGTCTTAAGTGGCAATAGTTTAGAGTGTAAAATACGCTTTCTAAAGAACAGTGTAGAGTTCGGATGATTGATTTCCATCTCTCACCACACGTTCTGTGCTTGATGTGTGGAGTAATCTTACAAGATTATTGCTTATATCATACATTGAAAGGACACTACTAGTGCTTGATTTGAGAATCACGAAAGTTTAATCACTTTGACAGGGAATAACAACTTCTTAACGACTACTTGTAATAACTAGAACTGTTGTTTCATTTGGAGGCTTGTTGTTGAGAAAGGCATTCACTGTTGGTATGGCGATAGAATGGTGCTACTTGCAGTAGAGTAACTACATATTATAGTGCTGACTGTAACTAGAGTCTTGCTGAAATTGCTTATTGAAAAGTATTTTTTACGTTTGTTCTTATTCGCACCATTTATTGATGCGGTGCGATACCGCTTTTCCATCTTATCTTCACACACATATTCACCACTATGCCAGGGTACAAGAGTTCAAAAGTTGCTCACACTTTATTTTTGCTGTATTTCTTGTTGAATCTGCTTAAGAAAACCGTCCCGATCGAACAATGTTCAGCACATTTTTAAACTGGTCCACAAACTGCACAATGCTCTGTTACAACAGTACACACATGGAATGGCAATAGTATACTGCTTCCGGTAAAACTAATAACCAGGGAGTCTTACTGATTGTCCTGCTTAACAAACTATCGACACGTATCGCGGGCAAGCAAAATACGGTGCAATTTCACCCATCTCAGTTAAACACCCGCCCGTCCGACGGTGCTGGCTGAAGCAAATGTTTCCAATGCTGAAACCGTGTGTCGTCACAACGGTGTGATGGCCTGACTGTGTTAATGCCAACCGTGCTCGCTAGAACCTAGTTGCTGTACTGACTGTCCACCAGGGTGAGCGTTCTAGTTTTGATTCTTTCCGGTGTACTGCGGTACCATCGCATCCGGCTACGCGTTGGAGCCATTCGTGACTCTCTTCTTTAAAAGGCTGAAGCGCGCACTAATGTGAAAAGAGAGGTAACCAGCAAGAGAATACACTCGTTCGGAGATATACTACGGCTTTTCGCCGAATCGAATAAGGTACGAAAGTAAAACAGGATCGCATTTGTTTGCTGTGCGAGTAAAAGAGCTATCATTGCCACGAAAACACTGGTCGACCTTTTCCAGCTGCAAGCGCTCACTAAATGTCTCGCATATATCTAACATTGACTCTCATGCTCTTTGTTCGGGTTGTGGTAAAGTAATATGGTACCAACATTATAGCAAACTGCAGATGAGTTTTGTCAAAATTTCTCCAAAAGGTGTGGATAGAACATTGGGATCTGTAGTCACGGCGCTCACCGTGAGCATTTGTAAATTTCGCGCCCAAAAATATATACCGCAAACCGATACGGAAACATACTTTCCCCGTATCCGAACCACGAACAGTTTAAACCGCAAATATAAAGTATCTGAGGTTACGGTAAGATTCATGACGAACTTCATCCGACAAATTCTAAAAGCCCGTCGAAAATGAAGATGCCCAAGCCGAACGGTTTTTGCCTGCTAGTAGTACACTGCTGGCCGCTCTTTTCCGATACTGCAGCAATATAAGGTCAATATTTCTTTGAAGTGTATTTTTTGTATTCACCATTGTAATGAGCAAGAAAATATCATCAAATTTGCCGCCACGACACTTGCAACGTACGACATAGACAGCTCAGCCCAGAAAACGTGCAACGGCTAATTATCAATAACCCAAAGCATGATAAGCTTGTCGGGAAAACTTTCCCCAATTTATCGCATCGTCTCTTTCAGCTGCCATCTGCAGACCTAAAGATCTGCCTTTGTCTAAATGAGTTGGCAAGAGACGATTTTGATGTTGTCAATTCAATAAAACACAAACATGTTCTATTCCTATCTTCTATTCGAACGAGAATTTACACAACCACACGAAGAAATGTGGTAACAATACGAGCCATGTTCAAAAATGGCCCCCAGACATTACAGTGTCGCAGCTGTAATGTCTTTCCCTTTACGAACATCAGTGATACCTCGCGTCTCTTTTGTCTTACATCATAGATTAAAACTACACCAAATAACACGGTGTATCATGAATAGTTTGACCTAGAGCATTCTTCATCAAAACATCTTTACTTTCGCACTATTTCTGGGTAATCATTTATGCAATGCAAACTACGTAACAAAACGATCCATCAAGCACACAGCGGACAACATAAACGTCGCGCGCGATTCGCTACACGCATTATGGCAACTCGGTGCTCTAATATACTACTACTAACTGAGCTAATGTTCGTAAATTTGAATAATTTATTGGGCCATTCTGCTTCGGTACGTGTACCTTCCTCGAGCAATCGGGACTTCCATTTGAGAGATATGCCTTTTGTCATCCATATTTGAACAGCGGAAGGAAGTTACACCATCTGAAGGCGATGGAAATCCAAGAACTGCAAATATCCGGCAATGTTGTATGGAGAACGTGCGGATTTTTGCAGTATAATTTTTATGCAATAACGACTGGGTTTGATGACGTCCCAGAAGCTCGTCTTCTTAGTCATATCCAAGAGCATAAAACTTAATTAACATTACCACGGAACTTTAATGTGTCGCTTTGCTTGTTTATTGGTTTGTATCATAAAAATTTTGCATGATAATACTAATTCTCTTACAAACGTTAAAAGTTAGTGCTTGAGAAATGACCAAAACACCGAGTATGCCCGGGATAAGGTAGGAGTTTGGTGGGAGAAAATGTCTACTAACGAATTATCGGTTTGTAAACCTCAGTCGAGACTTGGCTTGACTATACGGCATTGACCGTAATAGATAAAAATAAAATAAAAATGTTCAAAAAATGATCTAAATTGTTCATATGTTGGTATTTATCGACAACACGTTTCAAATGCTTCTTTACTATCTTAGATCGGTAGCGTGCTCTGTTAATTTTTACTTTAAAAAAACTTTTGGTACATTAAACATGCACATTATCTTACGAGTCGAGTGTGTTTTTTGTAAAACTTTCATCGGGAGCAGCTTTCTGAAGTAATTGTCCCTTCATACGACTTTGATTTAATTGAATTTCTCAGTAGGCTAATGTTTTGTATGCTAGCGATCAGTTTTCTATGGCTCTTCACTTATTTTAACGTCTCTCAAAAAGAAATCTCTTTTCCTCACTTTTCTCTCTCGCTCATTCGTTCTCGCTCTCTTTCTTTCTTGCTCTCCTGGTTTGTTAACTTCTCTGGGGTCAAAAATTTGCCGGAAACCCCTTGCGAGGTAGCAGCGAGCAGATGCGGCAAAAGACCACTAACCTAATCGATACCGCCCTTCCACGCTGGCCCACGCTGCTTCCTCTTGCTCGCTTTCCTATCTTCAGTTTGTTTTTACGATGCGCAACACATGATTACGATTATTCTCCTCCTGCAACCGCGTGCGACGTTGTCTGGTCCCCAGTTTTGCATCACGGGTCGATCTGCATGGTTCGTTCCACACGGTCACGAGACTTGCTCATTCTCCGCACACTCGACTTCGCACCACTTTGGCAATCGTTTCCACTTTTTGCACTCATTTTCCAGCTTCGAGCGACCATCGTACACTCCCGTCCCCAAATGGCACGCGTTTTTTTTTCTCTCTCTCTCTCTGCCCGATCTGCTACTCGCTGCCAATCTCACAGCAAGCCACTTTTACATAGCGTAGCCCTTTTTCCCTCTTCGCCCTTTTTCATGCCGCCGCCGAATATCGCGCCAGTGACGTTTCGCTTCCCGTCATCAAATCGACTGTCTCGAAGCTGCATGGTGCGTTTACTCACGTGCCGAAGATTTTCTTACGTTATCCACATGCCAGCGCACGCAGAAGGTCTTTGCCTTTTGGTAGTAGCAAAACAAAGTAGTTTTACCCATCTTTTCCGTCGTATCGTAATGTGGGTTGTCGTAAGCGGTTACGACCTACGTTCACACATACCGTTCCACAGCTCCATTACTCCAAATTTCATCCACGTGGATGCTACAATCAGTAGTATTTCTTCTACATTTCTTCCGGGAGCTTACGGGTGCAGCACTCGCTCTTCACCGATGGAGACGCATGGTGGCTGACTTCAGATTAAACGTTTCATATTTTTTGTTCATTTCTAGAATACAGCTTTATGCGCTCACAAATATTACAAAGTTTAACAAAAATTGCTTCCAAACTAAATCATAAAAAATCCCACAACAATTAAAATTGAAAGCAAAGAAATTTGGAGTTGCAAGTAAAGTGTTTCACTCTTGTGATTATAAATAATTAACATATATGTAAATCTATAATTTTTCAAACATATTTTAAAAGCTTTACTATTGTTCAATGGTATTTAACAAACACATTAAATAGCTGCTCACACACGCTCGAAAAACAAAACATACAATCATTTCCTTCATTCATTACTAGAATATATTCATTATCAAAATGGATTGATGAAAATTAAAAATAAATCTTCCACACAATATTTTTAGACTTCAATCCAATACAAATAATAATAATCCTCTTTGCGGTTTCAATGAATTCCACCATTCATTACAATTCCACTGTATATTTTTCTGATTACTTCGCGAATGATCTATTCTCGGATGCTTACTTTCAAGTTCAATTACCACTAACAGTGCATATGAAGTACAACCTGCGTATCCGCTTCACCATACGCTTGTGGAGATATTCTGTGCCTTGTTAAAACATGCAATGATTAAAACTATTATTTTTTCATCTCATGTTGTTTGCTCTCGAACGGTGCGGCAAATGTAACTCATTAATTACCCGTCAATTCATTCAGGCAAAAAAAAACAGAGAAAGATAGTTTTAATATGAATGTTGATTGCAACTGTTATCTGTCTAAAACAGAGATCGGCACATTTTTCACGCTTAGGATCAGATAGTAGAAACAATTCTGAAGCTGCAGGTCAGACACTCCAAACGAGGTTTTAGACTCATGCAGTAGGGTGTATCGTCAAACCTTTGCTAACATTTTCATATAAATTTATAAAGCGTATTGGGTCTGCTAGGGTGTACGAAGGGCTTTTTTCAATTAAGGTTGCAAATTGTCCGCAATGGTTTTTTGATGTCTTATACTTTACTCACTTTTCTTTTTTGCTTGACATTGTTACATGGCTCAAAATCCTTAGAATGCCTGCGGAAAATAAAAAACATCGTCGTTGTTTGGAGTCCGCTTTTGGAATCATTGACCAAACATTGCTATCCTCAAGCCCTATTACATGGTACCCGATAATCGTTTCTTTGAGACATTAAGTTACGATTTGCGCGTGGAACAACTCGTAAACTAAATTGTCTCCATTAATATGTGACGGTCTTTGAAATGTTTGTGAGGTCTTTGAAATGTTTGTGAGGTCTTTGAAATGTTCTATCGGGGCAGGTAAAATCTTTTGGCATGTCGAATTTAGCTCGCGGGTCGCACTTTGCCGACCCCGTGGTCTAAACCATACCATGCTGATTCTAAAATCGTCCCAATGCACGAAACTTGTGGTGTTGTCTCAAAATACCAACTTTATTTAAGATGCTCATTAGCCTTTGGTTAACCGGTCTCTCTTACGATCTATTATTAGGCATTCTTTGAACTACACTCAACCATGCCAGCGCTCTGGAAAACCAGCGCTCCAAGACGCGTTGCATTACCGCAGTGTAAATGACGCACTTGCTGCATTTCCACTCGACTGCACATATGCTGTGAAACGTTACGTACTGCCAACGTATTGATTCACTCGACACTTTACCGATGGGATCTGGTTTTATGATTATATTAGCAGCAATGAAATTGAACGATTGTGAATACTAAGGTAGTCAATAAAATTGCAATGGGCACTGCCTCATCAACGATAATAAAAATGGATAGTTTCTGGCAAACGACCAATAAACAACCTTTAATGGTTCTTAATTTTATTAAATTTATTTTTTCATTTGAATTACTACCACTTCAAAAATTTTTAACTTAACGTCGTTAACGTTAACGAAACGTTAAATTGTCGACAAAAACTTAAGAACTAGAACCAGAAATGGGTTTTTAAATTAATAAGCAAACCAATATGAAGTAAAATAATAATTATACGGTAAAAGACGTCATAATGGAAGTAGTAATGGAAAACAAATGCAGTAACTTGTTTTTATAATTAAAGAAACACGCCACTACTTCACTAGCGATACGATTAAGTAAGTTAACAAATGTTTGTATTAATAAAAACATTAAAACTAAAAGTAAGCTTGTTTATATTAGAGATTATAAAAGACATTTAAAAAAATCTATCTTATCTTCTGAAAAGTAACCAAACAAAAACTCGCCCAAGTCGTCTTCTAGTACTCGGTGACCTGAACTTTTGGATACGGCTTCACGCGCAAGTTATCAATATCGTGTTTCCAGACCATGATGGCCACTCTTAATAGGTGTAGCAAACGGTTTTCGCCGTATCCAACCGGCAACAGAAAACATTACCATTTCCGATCATTATTTATAGCAATCGGTACCTTTCACGAAACATGGCATTGTTGGTGTGGCACGGACCCGCCCGCTTCGTCCATCCTATCGTCATTGTAGTGCAATTGACCAACCGACCAGTCAAAGGTCATGTGGCGCTAACGTAATATTCCTTTTACGGTGAAAATGGTTTCTGCTCCGTGTGTCGATACTACTACTCATCCAAAAACAGAATCAACCGCACAGAACAACGGAGCGAAGAGTTTCCGCCCGTAACGAAACAAGGCTGTGCTTGAAAACAACATAATGGACTTTGTCGATCGCTCAGTGGGAAAGCACACGAGAAAATGCTTTCAGATCTTCGTCAATGTGGGTAACGGCGTTGAGGTACGGAACGGTTGCTCCCTTTGCTCAGCTCCATTGTGCTTAGTACGTAGTGCTGTATACCACATACCGGTCGTACAGCAACACAGCTCACTCCATCGGTTAGTCAAATCCGATGGAATCATACGAACACCGACATGCTTGATGAGTTTGACAGTAAAGTCCTAACCTAACTTCTGCCTCAAGTGTTTCTACGTTCTCAAACCACAGCTTACCCAAGCTTTCGGAATGCTCCGAACGGATATCGCATTTGATTGCATGTGATATTTTCTCATTTTCAACCAATCATACGCAATACATTGTTTCAACGAAGGCAAACCCCACAGAAGCGGCTCATTACGGCACCTTCTTTGTGTACGTGTGCCATTGTTCGCACTGCTAGCTATTCGAAAATAGACCATCATAAAGCTCCACGTAGCAGGAACCGCGACTAATAGTGCTTCAAAACGGCGAGCCTGACGGAAACAGTCATTTCTCGAAAAACGATTCTCCGTAGAAGTATTAAACGCAGCATGTTTCCATTCGACCGTTCATCCACCAGGTAGTTCCGCATTGCGTGTTTTTTATTGCGGAAACAAACATTCTAACGTTCCGTAGGTAGTATGAGATACAGCAGAACGCTTTACCATGGCCCAATGTTCGATGTATCTACGTGGTTTGTCGATATCGGTGATATTTATGCCCTTGCCAGCCTTTTATCGATAGCCGAATATCTTTCGCGTGCTCCACACAAATTGGTCTGACTGATACAAAAGGCAGCTATGTAAGGAATTAGGAATTAACTCCCAGTGAGGTGGCTTGTCTTTCTTTTCCGTTTTTGGCCCCCATCCATTTTAACTTGGTCTTGTTCGTACAGCAGTACGAACGCTACGCTCGCTCACTTAGCTAAAACATTTAAGATTAATTCTACCTGCACAGCGTCAACACATCCACCGTTCGGAAATTCTTCTCTGCAATCGTTAGACTAAGCGAAAGGTGGAACGTTAACATGCAACATGTTGCCCGGCGTCAATCAACCACATCGACACGCCATCCTCTAGGGTAGTGCAGCATTTTCCAACACCCTAACCGTCGTCAATTCGACAGATTAGATTCGTATGTACGACCATCGAGCCACAACATGAAGGACCAGAAAATTGGTCAGGGTCGTGTCGCCGACCTCAGAACACGACAAACCGCAAACCACCACTTTCCGGCACTGATGAAGAATGAGACGAGGCAGCGTCTCCAATACGTACCTTGCTGTCCTTGGCGTAGTATAGCTTGTGTCCTTTTAGTCGAAAGTACCTTCTTCGCCATCGCTGGAATGACCATGTCTGCTTCATTAAGTAACCTTCTTTGGTGGCGGTCTGCAAAGAAACAAAATGTTAAACAAATTATATCGTTTTCTTCAAAACGTTCGATGAGGTATTGAAGGAAAAATATTTCTTCAAAACTTTGAACGCACAGGCACAGGCTTGAACAAATCCATTCTTTTTTTTTACTTAAAGATCTGCTAAGTCATGCCTGCCATGTATGAACTTTGTAGATCTTCACCACGTAACCGGATGGACATTCCTTGCTCCGAAGACCCGACCCAAGTTGGGTGCAATAAAAGATCTTCAAAATATTAGATAAAAAATGCAGGACGAGACCCCCGGGACCACGCTGCGTCTGGAATAATCAGAATGTCATGCTACAAGGAGTGACTTTAAAATCATTACGTTTTTGTTGTAGTTGGCCCAATCGTAACAGCATCACATCCCAATACCAATTGTAGCTGTAATTTCAGCAAGATGATCCCTGCTTTTGACAGTTCATGTTAACGTTGCTTGACGTGAATGTGAAAAATGTGAATGTGACTTCCAAGAAATTTTGGCTCTGTTCCGTGTTACGAGCGATACCCTGTTGATACAGACTTACAGCACAAGCCCGGGCGGACATCGTGTGCAGTACAGCAAAGGCAGAACCAATGTCCCGGAACAGTGCCTGATAGCTGTATTACATTGCGAGCCGCATCGCGTCGATTGTTCCGGGCAGCTTGATTTAAACAATTCTCCAGCCTTAGCTGCAATGTTCAACAACTATAGCGTGTCACCGGTTCGCTTTCCTGCCGTTTCGTCTGACGCTTTTATTCACGTCATGTTAAACTGGGAATCCAAAACTAACAGTAGGGTGAAATTAGGTAGGGTTGCTTCATACCAGCATCCACCGACCGGGGTTGTGTCAACGTTATCAAATGATGAGCAAACTAACAGTTCCTTTCAGCGTCCATGTACGAGCGTGAAACATCCAGCCAGTGTCAATTACACTGGCCGTGCCTTGTACCGACCGAAAGGACCTTCGGCTAAATTTGAAAACGGTCCACTGTCAGTCAGCTTCAGCGAACGTTTTGCTGTCAGCACCAACGTGTGCTATTCTTTTGCACGTCATCGCCACTTCCGGTTCGTTCGCTTCGGGATGTGAGGGAATTCACGGTTCTGTTCATTTTGTACCAAAGGCAGGGTGTGACCGAATGTAAAACGACGCACCATCGTAAATGAGGTCAGCGATGGTTGGCGTCACACAACTGCACGAAATCAGGTCAATCACAAAAGAAGGCGTCCGATAGTCGAACATACCATCCATCTTTGAATACTTTACAGTCAACCGTAGCCAAGTTGTATCAGCATCCTGTAACACATTATGTATATGCTTGCTGATCAGGAAAAGCTCCACCCAATCTAATGTCAGAAATTAATTTCACCTATTTTTTGCAGTACAAGAATTAGTAATATTAAACCGCACAGCATGTTAAAAACAATAAAACAAAAGTTAAGCACATACTGCATGTAAGAGTTAGAACAAAACATATTTTGTCAGTGCTTATATTAAAAGTACTTAAGCTTACATTAAATAAGCTTTACATTAAAAGTACATAAGCTTAAATGCTTACATAAAACCGTACGAATAGTTTCATGTATGCGTTATTCTTTGCCTTAAGCGCATAAACCCTGCGGGCCGTAATCATGCTACAACATAGCCATTATGACCACTAAAGAACAAAGCGCAATTATGGCGTTTTGCACACAGCACTCATCTATCTTCTCTTGACATTTGAAAAAAAAACGAGGGAACATACAACGAATATAGTTGTGGTCTTTGCTTACAGGTGGCTCGGTTAACCCATTACATCCCAGGGTTTGAAATTCCATACGCAGAAATAATCTTTCTCGAAAAAACTGTAATTATTAAACTAAAGAGTCCAGTTTGGTTTAAATGATACTAGATAATAATTTGAATGTTCCTTTAGTGTCAGTGATACTTTGTAATTCATTTGTAGTGATTTATATTGTGGTTTGAAGTGTGCAAAGTTCGGATGAAATCGAATAAAAAATTTATTAACTATTTTTGAATTTAAAAAAATTAAAAACAACATTTTTAAAATTTCGATATTGTTTTAAATTGCGCTAAAATGGTAAAAGATAGCCTTAAACGCTTGATTTTGCACATAAATCGACAAAAAAGAATGTCCTAGCCTCCTATTTTGAGTCATTTAAAGATGGATTACAAAGTTTCATACCAATTTGAAGAAAATGACGTATGGGATGTAATGGATTAATACAAATGACTAATTAATCTTAAACTGTCGCTTTAACTTATTCTACATTTGAACAAATGAACAAATTTGACTGAAGGTAATAAATCTGTATAGAATAATCAATTCCTACTCGTAGCATTTTTTAAAAAGAGATTTTTTACTAATCTTTGACAACAGAGTAATCAAATATTTTATGTGCTACAGTGCTTTATAATAAATCTCATATTGTAGCTGGGTTCAGAAGAATGCAAACAAATTAAATGAACTTCGCTTCAAAGCGCTACTCTAGACCATTATTGCATGGTGCTACCTGGAGTCCCGCAACTTCTGTACTAGCGTACATATTTAGTGCGACGGTTATTTTAAAACAAGTCGATTATGAAATAATGGATGCAAAATGTCAACGATATTATGCAACTTAAGTGCTTCCCTTTGCAGCATACAAAGGCACGGCACGCTGCAGGCTGCCGTTCCAACCAGTTTAACGAAGCTGCAAACGAGCCATCGTCAACCGCCGATGCATTCATTGGCACCGGAAACGGAGGAAATTTAATCAACTCCCAACGAAACTTCTACTCCCGGTGCTATTTTTCACTCCCTTATCGTTCATACCGCCGACGGCAAACGTGTCGAGGTGAGACGACCGTTGGCGGCCAGCAGATGAAATTATTCCACTTGCATGCATAAACCCGCTCCCCACCGGCTATCATATTCCATCCCTGTTTGCCGGGCCCCCAGGGTACTTACCGCTGACTTCACGTCCTTCTTGGTAGACAATTTCCGGTGGAATATTTTGGCCGGTTCTGTTTCATTCTCACTCTCCGACGATTCGTCGCCCGTACGCGGACTTCCCTGAACGGCGGCAGCCATACCGGCAGTTTCCGATTTTCCCGGATCCGCCCCGGCGGGTGATGGGTGGAAGGGAGGGAGGTGAGAGGGAGGGGAGCTGTGTTGGAATGTGCTCGGACTAATTTTGTTTACACAGGCTCCGCTCGTCGAAATCGCACCACCGTTTCCAACGTCACCGCGTCTACGATTAAACCCCTTTAATCGCAGCTATGGAACAAAAACAATGATGGCACAGCCATTACACGAACCGACCATTTCACAATAACCACCCACACACACACTCACACGCATATACACACGCACACACACTGCGAGAAAATTTTGGGAACGATCAGGATACACCACTTTTCGACGCCAACTGCGATTACCACCGAATTACTTCATCACTGTCATCGAATGTATCCCAGCAGCGGGAACTGTGAGCACACGGCCACTAAACGGTTTTTCGCTACCGGCTACTCGAATACTTTTGCATGGCACCACAGCACGTCCTGCACATTCGCGCGCTCGATGTTGTGTCCAAAAAGTTCCCGTCCACGTACGATTACTCTAGTGGATCTCTCTCTCTCTCTCTCACTCTCTCTCTCTCTCTCTTTGTTTTGACCTAGTTTTGGCTCTCGGCTCTTTGCCTTCTTAGTGTTACTGTTTTCTTCGTTCTATCGTAACGCGTCTTAGAAACACGCACACCACCAAATCCCTGCTCGTTCTCTGTCTATCTCCATCGCTCTTTGCTTCGCTCTCCTTCTTACACCAACACATTTTCCATACAAATAACTGCTGGCCAATTTTCCGCCGACCGTAGCGAACCGGACGTTTGCGATCGCTTGCAGGGGCGCTGGAAGTCGACTGGTCGCGAACCTTCAGCAATGCTAAGCACATTAAATTTTACTACTCTAACTATTTTGCTCAGCTATGTAAAGGAAATTACTTTTGTTACGAAAAAATGTCCACGCACACGATGTCGGGTAGAGTCCACCAACTTACCGCTGCCATTACTAAGGGGTGGAATTTCGTCGTGATACTTCCGGTTGCACACAGTGCACACTTTTCCCTGTACCAACACTTTGCAGCTCACACGTATATTTTTTTTACACAACTTCAAGAGGCAACAACTCGAGTAAGAGGGAATAAATGGCAGCGAAGTATCGCTAAAGAATCAGCACAATCAGTTTCTACTGCCGAATGATTCACACTTTGCCTGGTAATAGAACTGATGGTACGTTTCATTTCCTTTGTCCGGCACCTTGAAGACCGAAGCCCACCAAGTCCTGCTACAATTGGCAAATCCATTGTTCCATTTTCACAGCCACAAAGAACAGCGGTAACACCTTGCGGTCAGTAAACGCAGGACCTCAGTTTTTTTTCGTTGTATATTTTAATTTCGCTCACTGGTGCATGTCTAACAAGTAAGACGAGTCGTGATAATGCTCTGTTGTGCGCTGTTCAGATGCACGATTAAATATTACTTACAGCGTCGTAAAATATAGTCCGGGTCGCGGATACTACCACGAGTTCTAGCAACTAAGCTATCGCGTAACAAGATGACTCCAGGGATGCCTTAATTTGACTATTTTCGTTGACACTATCGACGTGCCACTTCACTCCCGTTACGCGAAAAAAGCACTCACAAGCGATTATTGACTGACGTTTCTCGCCGATAGAAAATTCGCCTACTGGGTGCAGCAAGGACCGGGTAACATTCCCACGGAATCGTTCAACCTCAACGTGAGCCGTGTTTGTACCGCTGGTGGAAGCGAAATTAGCGACGAATTTATAAAACTACAACCAAAACGGTTCACGAAACGGGCAGACTGGACCGTGGGGCTCCTTTTGGAGAAAGGACACTACACGCTGGCAATGTGTTGCTATCACGGTGCGACAGCGCCTACACTACTGACCCGAACTCACAAGCTTGCCATCGAAACCCGTGGTCTGCTGTCGTTGTTGTTCAGCAGCAGCAGCAGCAGTTTCAGCTAGAGCGGTCTCTGTTCCGACCCATGACCATACCGGGACGGGGACGATTGCTATGCCCGGTGGGGCTCGGTATTGTGACACGCATACCAACTCAAAACCACACACCGTACGACGCTCCGGACAGAAGCAACAGGATCCGTGTTTTACACCTTGTCCTTACCGTCACCAGGTGTGTGCCCGTGAAACCCGTGAACACATTATGGAAAGAAAAAGCACCTCCACGCCCTGCACCACCGTACGACTCTTTCGGTAGGCCCGCCGAAATCCCCCACCGGAACGCTACCAAACTAACACAACTGTACCGGGCTCAACCGATCACCCATCGCACGTCCAGAAAAACAAAAAAAACACACCACCATGTAAACCAAATAATTTCGCCCAAATGTCTCTAACCTAAGCCAAATGGGGTTAGTCGCGTTTGGGCTGCAGCCGCTGCTAATGCTAAAAATTAGGGGCGTCCTGGTTGGCGCTGCTTTGTTCTACCGTTGACTTGAGTGAGAAAGTCAATCGCTCGGTCGGTCGGACGGTGGTTGACAGACAAAATTGTATTCTAACATTTTTCCAAACTCGCACCACTAACTACACTATTCGGAGTGATACTCACTCACCCATACATACACCCAGTAGCATCATCATCCTCTCCTTCGACTTCTTATTTCTCTCTTCATCTCACGCTTTTGTGCATACAGCGTACTTACTCACCTATACACACTCAGCTCCTCTACTGAAGCAACATTTCATTGCCCGACCTGAATTACTACATGCAACGGAGGCTGCGACCATTGGTAGAACCTTTCTTCCATTTGTCACACCTACATACGCAAACATAACGCTCCATGTTGCGAGATAAGTGCTTCGTTCAAACCGCAAACGCTTTGCAGCACCATGCGTCTCCATTCGGCGGCAGGAAGCACACACATTCATTTTATGATGCTTTGTTTCTGCTCTCCGCGGTTTTACGCTCCCCCGGTTGCTCGATACACAGTTCGGCACACACTCTCCACAGCTATGCCGTATGATTTGAGCACGCTCCGAGGTGTGAAAGGGCTCCAACAAACAGGAGCGTAAAATCGAGTCATCCTTCGTCGCGCAACGGTGCCTTTTGTGCAAGTGGTGGTGCGTAAAGCTCGGTAGCGCTTTCCCTGCCAGCCTTACGGAGCTTATGGAGGGCAGAATGAGAGATGGAAATAAAAGTGGAAAAGCGTATCAGCTTTCCCACTAACCGACTGACGGCTGGATGGCAATAAACCGTAGCGTCGGACCGGAATTGTCGCCGGATTGCGTGCGTACTGGTGAAAGCAAAGCACGCTACTTGCTTTGGTTGGATGTGTATGTGTGTGTGTACAGTTCTCACACACTGTAGGGCTGTAGCTGTACTACAAATTTTACGTTTGTTTGGCGTTTCCTCCCACTGTCCGGCTCATTTCCGCCGTTTCGCTTTCTCCCACCCTGGCCGGACTTTCCACAACCATCCTGTAACTGGCAGTTTACGCATAGATGGTTTGTACTGTTTACTATTTTTCTTCTAGGAAAATTGTCCCAAGGTGTAAACAGCAGGTGATATCGATAATTGAACAAAACTGGTGATCGATTTCTTGTGCCTACTGGCTTCTACCGCAAATTGAACAAACGCTTGTAAACAAATTGTAAACTAATCCAAATTTGTTAGACTTACTTTGCCCTTTACTTTTGCCTTTTTACTTTGTCTAAAAAGTTGGTTTGAATCAGTTTTCAAACTTCTCAAACTTAAACTTGAACTTCTGTAAAATGAAATATAAGCTCCGGAATTATCACAAAAAAATTCGAAATTTATGCTACTACACGATGCATCAGCAAGAGCAACAACTGAGACGCAATGTTCAAGAATGAAATTAAGATTATCGTTAGAAGTTTAATATATGAATTCAGTATTGCGATTCTCATCCGTCGTCGGCCAATCCAATATTTCTGACGGACACGTCAACGCCCTCCTCTGTCCATGTGTATAACTTAAAAAGATTTTTCGGGCTGTATCGTCAGGTGTAATTCACATGACGTCACCAACCCACCAGAGCATTCTTTATAGTGGCTCATCATTATCATTGCCTTCATTGTCCTTCCATACATAAGAATCCAAACATTCTTCTTGCATCTTTCTCTCCAAGATCTAAAGAGCATATTTGTTAGAGGATCTTTGATTTAAAAATTCGTCTGACTCTGAGTCATTGAAACTGTAATTGTAGAATTATAGCTAATAATTATTTTATTTCTGTGCGAACGTGAGAATATCTGAGTTGAAACTTTTATACGATTGAAAGAAATATTATTAAAAATTAATCGAATCTATGTAAACATATGTAAAGATTAAACCATTGTCGCTATTTGCAAGAACGAGTCCTTTTAAATGAACCCAAGTACCGATATCCTTCCGGTGCAATAAACCTTTCATTGTGGGCCATTTTTCAAATGGCCATTTTGTCGATATTCCAAAGTGTGGGAATGATACGTGCTACACAATATAGTGCACGATTTGATGATTTTCTTTCTGCACTTCGTGCACACGGTTAGATTGGGTGATAAAAATACTCATCCCGTACAATCGATGCGAAATTGTACCACAGTGACAGAAACGTTTCCCACTCAACACCAACCCCTTTGGACGTATGCCAATGCATTGAATGAAAACAATTATGATGTATAAATGATGTGTTGGTTTGCATTTATGTAGCAATTCGTGTACCGATTGGCGTATACCTTCAGCTACTGTCCCAGGCAAGCTTAAAAGCTTCATGCATATAACAAGCGGTTTTAAAGTCCACATCGGACAAGGTTTTATTGTTGCCGTACGATTGTATTTATTCCATTGTTTGCTGCTACCTTTCTTTTGTAAACTATCACTGTGTCCGTGACAGAATCACATTCTCCTCCACTGGTCCATACCGTTCATGAACCACTGGTATGTTACGTCGTATCTACAAACTAACAAACGCATAATGACTGGTTTGAATGGCATCGAATGTTTTTTTCATAAATAGCTTCATATTTCTAGCCGTTGTCCGGAGCGCACTCGCCAACTCGCAGGACAACGAAACAATACTGATACATTCCATGGTGGCGTCGACGCTGTTGCTGATGCTGACTTATCCTGGCTGTTGTCTTGTTCAATACTTCACTTAAACATCCTCCCCCCCTCCGCTAACGCTTCTGATCGAACAGATTCGATAAACTACTGTGACGATTGCGTGCACTGTTCGCACCTGGTAGCCCGGCCGGTGCTGCCGATTGATCCGAATCGGAACGCATTAGGTTCGGTCTCCACCGGAACTGTCCCGGACCGTTCCCGGAAGCACCCATACCGCCGGAACTTGGCACTGCCGTCGGTACGGTTAAGTGGGATGATTGATTCGTAGCTAACGGGCTCGGTCGAGACGAGAGCCTTCGCTGCAGCGTTGTCGTAGGCAGATTGTGCAACGATTGGGACGAAGAGCTGATGTGCGATGCACCTTGCTGTTCGGCCGTACCCAGAAGCGGCCGAGGGCAGTGACCCGGTGGATAGGCGAGATTCGACGGACGCACGCTGAACCGCCGTCGGATGGGCTTCGGCGATGGGCTGATAACACTGAGCGTCGGACTACCGCCTCCACCGGGCGATCCAGATACCGTCGCCGAGTAGGACGGTGGGTTTGTTGGACGGAACGACGGT
Organism: Anopheles marshallii; assembly: GCF_943734725.1. Lineage (NCBI taxonomy): Eukaryota > Metazoa > Arthropoda > Insecta > Diptera > Culicidae > Anopheles > Anopheles marshallii. The sequence continues at coordinate 46,433,116 of NC_071326.1, read as the reverse complement.
CGTCGATTGATCGGTGCAGAATCGGAACTTCCCGTACGTGCGAGCGGTGGTTTCATTGATCCACGCCGCGACCCAACCTCAATCGGTGGTGTGAACAGTGTTAACAGCGACGGTAAATTGCTCTGCCCCACAAACGACGACGGCAGATTGCGGCTTCGGTCAAGGGAATCGTTTTTCTCCGCAAAGCTTCCGCGATGATCCCCGGCCGTTACTGTGTCCGTGTGCATCCGCTCCAGGGCACGCAACAGATCGCCTATGGTAGTCGTTTCGAGCAGATGCTCATCCTGCGGTGGCATCGACAGAATACTACCCCGTCCTCGCGACGTTGCCATCAGGTAGGATGAGGTGGGCAGATTGAACATAGAACTGCGACCCTTGCTGGTAGCCGATAGGTACGAGTCGAGCGGGGGACCAGCTTCGAGGTCCGGAACGGGTGTCTTAGAACGCTTGCGGAATGGATTTAGCCGTTGCAGCATACCACGGTTTACGGCCGAAGCTTTAACTTCCGGACCGGTTGGAGGAACGTTGATCGTTAGGCTGGAGTCAAACGTTGCGTTGTTAGATAAAGCCGCCCGCAAGAGATTATCTTTCTGCTTCACTTTCTGCCGGATCTGCAATATCTGCTGTATCTGGGTGTTGTCTCCACCGCTCCAAGTCCACTCGTTTGCATCCTGGAGAATGAATTGGGTACCATTAGCACTTACGAGAATCGCAGTTACCATCCTCCTTACTCTCACTTACCTGCGATGTAACATGCGGCGGCAGTCCAATATCGGAGGCGGCCCGAGGACGCATCGGAGGTGCCGTCAAGTAGGCGCTCTTGTCCGATCCGCTCATCGACCAGCCGGACCAGGTTCGTTCGCTCGCTAAAATTTGCGAGTCCGAAAAACAGTTCACACCAGCATTGAGTGAGGCCCGCTCGAGGAAGCTCTGATTATCGTCGGGATTGGCCGTTATGTTGCCCAGTGCCGTTACAACACGGGCAAGCAGTTCGGCCGGTTGCACGAGCGCCTGCACACCGAACGTTTTCTCGCGATTGATACGGTGCAGATCGGTATCGGATAGGCGACGCACCAGCGAACCACCATCGATGGGTATCGGTTCCGACAGCACCAGAACACTTTCCGAGTTGGCACGCTTGCGTCGAGTGATGGGCAACTCTGTCGAGCGGTACATCGACAGCTCGGGACAGGAGCTCGATCTGCTTTTCGAGAGACTCAACCACCGGTCCGAAGGTTCCTCATACACGGGCTGAAATCGAGGTGAGATGAAAGATAAACACACACAGTGAACCACTAATGAACTGCAATGCCAAAAGTACACCCGAACGAGGATGTTAACTAATCGCACATGGGATGTCGCTTACCGTGAGTTTGCAATCCACTAACAAGCGATGCATTGGAAGAAAATATTTGTTTGAATTATATCTCCTATTACCGACAGTACGCTAAGTTAACGCTCCCTAGTAAAACGGCAACAAAGCGAACAAACAGTCGCACGTACGATAACATGCATACAAACAAAAAAGCAACTAGGTAGACAACAAAGAAAAACCCCGATCTGACAACAACCTGCCAGGCGGTGTGCGGAGGGCATAAGCGTTGGCTAGTGTCTCTTAAACTCACCTTAAACTTGAGCATGTACACCTCGTTCAGAATCTTGCGCAGGTAACTAATGTCTTTGGTAACTCCGTTCCACACACGATGCTGCGTTTCCTTCAGGTTGGAAGCAACCAGCTTTTCCAGGTCTTGAATCTTTTTGTGCGATATGCCTCTGTAATTATGCGCGACCGGAAGGTAATAAATTAGCTTTATTGCATGCTGCCATCCCCTGCTGCTTCACCTGTTGCGCGAAACCCTTACGGTGACCACCGCTCTGCGACATGCCGGCGGGCCATACTTACTTGGCAATAAACCCCAAAATCATAAAAATGTAACCGATTCCGGCGAAGAACCAAAATATGATGAATATCTTGTAGACGGTGAATAGCGACCCGAACTCGTGCTCCTGCGACGATTGAAACGAAGCCGCATAGTCACCGAATCCGATCGTCGTAAGCGTAACGAACGCATAGTACACCGACACGTCGTACGGCCACTTCTCGAAGTACGTAAATACGCAGGCCGGCGCGAAAATGAACACGATCACGCCGGGTATGAGGTACAGCACAATCTGTCCAATAAAGCTGATCCGACGTGGAGCGTACCGTGCGTTGGCAGATAATTTATACGCCTTGTAGCGTCGGTATAACCGGACAAACTGTACGACAAGGGGAGTGAATTCGCATTAGTGAAAAGGTTGCGTGCGTGCAAACGCAGTTTAAACTTACTCCACGTGCCCAAAACTCGCCAACGTACGCGAAAAAGAACCCGTTGACTGGCAGACCGATCAGTGCGTAAAAGATTAAAAATATTCTTCCGAACGTATTGTGCGGCGAGATGTTTCCGTAGCCTGCAACAAATAAAAGGTTTTCGATATTAATTAAACCAGGTGGTTAACTGAATCACTGCTACCACACTTACCAACCGTTGAACAGATAATGAAGGCAAAGTAGAACGAATGGTAAAAATCCCAAACGTAAGGTGGCTCATATTCGTCTTCGGTATAATTTGTCACCTTGCTTCCACAGTACTCGTCCAAACGGCCAATCAGCTTACGTTGCAATAACACATCTTCCGGTGACAAATATTTTACGAGCATTTCTGTTGAGTGAAAGAGAAAATTAAATGTTTTTATATTTCAAGCTCAATGCTGATCAGCACGGAACAGCGTGCTTACACACGGAAATAGTTTCCGTTTACATCTCCACTTTGTTGCAAATGTAATACACAATACGAGTGTTTCATTAGCACCATTACCATTGCTATGTTTGCTAACAATTGCTATCACAAGTGCGAGAAAACCTATATGGAGCAGTGTGACATTTTACGCCAATCCTGTGATACTTCCATGGGAGGCTGCAGTAACTAAGGAGTTATCGGCAGAGCGATAGGCTGTGGGATGCGTCACGCTAACGGGTGACGTCATTTACTTTGGTGACCTGTTTCGAAACGTGTCATAAATAATGCTAATAAAGAGATATAATGGGATAAGCATCGTACTGCTGCGTTTGCATTTTTTTTTTACCTTCACCAAACAGCACATGGTCAGCGTTTGTGAATGGGATCGTCATAAAACTTGAGCATTCCTGCCACATGCAATAAATGGAAGGGAATAAAAAATCGAACATCACAATCTACCCAATTTAATGGGTTGCAAATTATTCTCCCATTGCATGGGAGATGGGTCACCGGGCCCTATTTTCAAATAGATTGACAAACTGACACCTTTCTCCTAACTTGCATCAATTTTTGGGCACTGGATATTGCCATACTACAATCGCGAATGTATCGCAACACAGATTTCTCCAAACGATGACAACATCAGTTGAGCAGTCGATTTTAGGTGTAAGAAACCAGCATGATAATAATGCAAATCGAACCGAAGTTTAACCACCTTCAGGAAAATATTTTCTTCCTTCCGGCATTTAGAAGGTCTGTCTGGCTGGCGAACAAAAAATGTGAGAACGTAGGTGCTAACTGAATCACAAAATGGGCACCTAATGATCTATTTGCATGTATCATGGACACCCAGGGCGATTCGATTAGTACCGGGGACTGTTGCTCCAGTCATAACACCGGCCATTATTGTTCGGCTAACCGCGGATGGAGCCATCCTGACGGGACTATCGTGAAGATTCACCGGAATGTGCAAATTGGTGTGCCTATATAATGTACAATTATCGATTCCAGCCTCATCTAGATAGGGTACGAGATTTATGGCCAAATACCAAGTACCTACTTAGAAATGAATTTAAATATTCTTTGTTCATTCTTGTTTATCAAGATTTAAAATATCTGTCATGTACAATCTCAATGAAATTCCTGGCGTGCCAATAGTACTTCAAACCAATCTGGTAAGTTATTGCATCGCCTGTCATATACCACATTCCGTCCTGATTTATTGATTCAAATTGATCTACCAACGCAGCTTCGGAACGGTCACGCGCCAAACTAGTCATTAATTAAATGCCTACCAGTGCCAGCGCTGCCAGCAGCGTTAAAGTCTCTCGTTCGTTCGATTCACACTCGTCATGTTACTGGAACACGCCTGATGCAAAATTGTAGCAACTGCCACGCGTCCCTACATTAACAGACAACCGGCAACAAACCGGGCATTGTAATATTCAAATTAAGTAATCGCATGCATCTGGTAATGCGAACTGCTTCAATGAGCTCGATGCTAATCGTTGCACTTGACACGGACGCGAGTAAGCTTCCATGTCGGGTGAAAAGCTGGGCTTGATGATTTGTTTGATTGAAATCACTTCATTGCTGTCAACGCGGATCGTGCTGTAAACGATTCAGCAATGTGATAATGTTGGTCCGAGTTAAACTTTCTGCATCGGATCGTTGATCGTTAGATACATTGTTGATTTATAACCATCTTGTCGTCTTGATGGGACCCGTCGAATGCATTAACTGCTCTTTATGTTGACATTGTCAACTGTTTTTGGTATATTTGTAAACTGTATGTATTTCTAATTTATTGCTGCATCGAAAAAAAGGAGCTTAAATCGATGTTTTAAAAGCCTCAGATATTCATCATCATGTACTGGTTTTATTCTTAACATTTTTTCGACTTTAACGTAATCTCTGCAATGTTTAAACATATTACGAATTTACTCTGGAGAAATAAGACTTCTTCTGCTTGTACTTTTTCTTCTTAAAGTTGAGGAAATTCGTATAGTTGCTTGGATTTGTGTGTATTATCTGAATCCTCCCCATATTGTTGGAAAACTATTTCCTCATTCATCAATCTAATCCAAATCTATAGAATGTAAGTGTGTAATTCGAGGTATATTGTTTTTTTTTCTGAGCAAGAAATCTCTTCTGCAAAAGTCCATTAAAGTCAATAACCAATTCAGAAAGTTTAAAAAAGTCCTAAATTAAATTAAATCAAATTTTGACCGGTACGCTTCATTTTCATCACATTTGTTTTCGTGGTTAAACAATTCTACAGTAGTAGACTTTTACACATTTTTTGGTAAAAATTTAAAAACATTAAAACATGATCCAGTTCTTCGGAATTGTTTATAAAATGATCAAGAATAATAAAAACGCTTAAACAACTCGGTAGTTCTAGTGTAAAATATCAGTGGTCGTTCTCATGACTTTTAAAACATTAACTATTCTTATTAATTTCATCAATTACTTATTATAGAAGTTTCGTCCGTAAAAAGTAGATATTTATTCAACAATAACAAAATTGTTTATTAATTTATAGCATCTATTCGTATTAGAGCTGTGAAAACGTCATGTTCGCTTCAAATATTTGCTGAAATGAATGCAATGCTTTGCTTTAATCGTTACTTATTGATTTGCAACCACTCCAGAGGTATTTGTTTTTTAACCTCCGATAGCAAGCAAACAACTTAACAAACGACACTAAAACACGGTTTTGTCATTATTTTAATAGCTCCTCTGGCAAAGGAGCACACGCTGTGAGTGCGATCGTGAAGACGCACAAGTAGAGCGCATCAATTGCTAGTATGTCCTCATCCGCAGACACCGCGTCGGTCACAACACGTGCATGCAAAGCTGTCCCTTTACTCGTACACAGCTAGCCGGTTGATAAGCGTTGCAGTGGCTGTACGACAAATAATAACAACCAAACACCCACCCGTGGACCGGGCCCAGGCAACCTGATAATTTGCACTACCAACCGTGTGTACCAGCTCGTCACCACCGAAGCGTGGCGCGTCAAGTGCGCAAAGGTACGTGAGCCTCTAGCTCAAGTAGCCGGCCACATTAGGCGCACGGGCGATTCGATTTCATTCACTGGCGGAACGCCGATGGGAAGGTTAAAGGTTCATTAGAATTTAAATTGTACTCGAATAAACGAACCGATAGGCATCGAGCTGATCGTGTCGCGAACCGGCAATTTGATGATTTATGAGCAACAGGAAATTGGTCACCACCGGCCATTCGGCCGAATGGCGAGATGAATGGGTTTAGCCACGGCTGGAGGGTGCGATTGTATTTACATGATCGCGCACCCACAATCACAGCGAACGTGCTTTTGCAATAAGAGATTAGTGCAGCGATCTATGACTGCAAAACCATTCTAGAGGAATAGGAAGGATGTAACGTGCAATTGTTCGCAAGTTCCACGAGCTGCATTATCGAGTGATCTGATCGTGAGTCCTTTCTTTTCACGCTAAGCTTTAGCAGAATAATATAAACATTCTCACGATTTCGTTTACGTTGACTTGTTGGTGATCGATTGGATTGATATTGAATGATCAAAGAAGTCGTGGATGTAATCGAAGTTGAAACTTTGTTCTGTAGATTGTTACAAGTTTGGTTCACCATGCAAATATTTGTTTTCCTTGCTATACTAATGACATAAAAGGGCAATGCAAGTAAATTGAAAAAAAGGAAAACTTATAACGCGAAAGTATATTATTTTTTTAATTTAGTTAATGCAATGTTTATGCCGAAATAACGTCTAAGATTAATTAAAATTACGTTCAACATAGTAAACATACAACAAATAACTCATAATGGGATGCTTAACGAACGAATTATGCTTTTATGTTGATCAATGTTGATTGTGATTTGGCAAACGACGTTTGTCTTTATATAGTTTATATCAATTATCAACAAACTAGTTAATGCAAACAGAAAAATAGCAAATAGCAGATCTACTTTGTGACTTGGACCGCTGCCCTTTGCCAAATGGAGTTTGTACTATTGTTGCAGGTCGTGTTATTTCAATATTTCATCTGCGTTATGAAGACTCATTTAAAGCAAGAAAAAATATAAATTCACCAAACAATCTAAAGAATAGAACCGAAAATTTTATACATTTATCTACATTAGACTATGGCGGCTGTTCACCGTATAGTCGAAAATTGTATAGATCTGTTGCACATTATTTTGTAATAGAGCATGATTAGGTAAACTTCTAACCACGAACACCAGCAGCAGGACCATGAGCAATAAATTAAGTCATTAAAACTATACATACCATTAATTTCGATCCGTTCTGCTAGCTCTTCAGCCCGGCGCTCCGTCTCCAGGTCGTTTTCGACATGATAGAACACGCTGGCGCCCATGAACAGGTACGCGGCATAAAACAGGAGCAAAGCGAACCACTCTTTGGGCGTCATGGCTGTACATTGGTGCGTCTACTTTACCCCCAAAAGCTGCGATTAGTTAAACGAGTTTCCCTACACTACACTTATTCACCTTTGTCGAATCGAGTGCTACACTTACGAACTACGTCAGTTACGATGCACTTAAAACGAAGTTTCGGTTCACGCGCACTATTTTACTTCCAGCAAATTGTTTAAATGACACTGTACACTTGTTGGTGCATCACACCAACCTCACCTATCACAAAATCAGCACCGGCAATCGTGTGAAACACTCTGCACCTTGCACAGCAAAACATTGGCGCGTAGGAATCGAATACGATCGCATAAGCTACTACCACATCACTCCACCTGCACCGACGATGGAATAAACTTTGCGGAGGTCCACCGTGCGGGATCAACCTCCAGGCGGGACTAGAATTCCATCCTCCTGCCTGCGCGGCATTCATTCACATTCGCGTACTGGTTTTCTTTCCGATTCGCTCGTTTCAGTCACTACCGGCCGTAACTGCGTAAAGCTGGGCAAAAACTTCTCACCTTACGCCAGCAGCGAGATTCACTGAGATCTGCCCTTTTATCTCCTATGCCTGCGTACGCCACACACATCCTCCACTTGCGGGATCGGGATCGCAACACTCACTCGGACATACCTGTGTAAAACAGGTACGCATCAGTCGTACCAGTGCGGTGGCATACGATAAACTTTTCCACCCAGCCAAAGCCCGATCTATGCCTGATCGCACGCGTACGCCCCTGCACGATCAGATAGTTGACCAAAGGAACCACCTTCTCGTTGCACACCTCCTTTGCAAACACCGCACTCGTCCCGATCGTTACACACACACACACACACTTTAGCTTAATGCTTCGCAGCTTACAGCCGAAGATAATGTTTTTATACCCGCAATTATCACTTTGCAAAATTTTATGAATTCGGTGCGTGTTTGATTGACGATCTCGCGCCGCTTCCGACGAGCTATCGGTCGGCCCAATCCGATTGGGCAGCAGATTAGGTAGTGGCTGAGAAATTTTTCACCGGGCCAAACACTGTACGCAAACAATTGAACTACGCTAGTTTAGCTAATCGATGATAGGTCGCAGTTCATGGACGAGTTTTTATATATTTTTTTTGTTGCTTTGCTATTTCGGCGGAAATTGCTGTCATTCAACGGTGGGCAGCCTGCGATAGTGACTAGCCCTTTCCGGTAGATCCAATCGCAACAGCAGCAACAACAGTAAGCGCACGTAACACGGAACAGGGACGGAGTTGATCAAATTCTCAAAGTATGCCATAGTACATCTTCCACGTGTGCCACACGTCACAGGTCCGGCTGCCCTTTACATGTTCGGAACTGTACAGTGTGCCGCACGGTTTCGAGGCCACTGGGAGAGATTGTCTGAAATAGATCAAGAGGAAGACTCAATTGATTCAATGGGCAGCTAACTAACGATTTGTTTAATTGTATGCAAATGCAGCCATAATCTCTTCCACTGTGCATCCTGAAGTTATTATTCTAGTTGCTTCCAGGTAAGTGACTGAACTGAAAGTAGACGCTGCTAACAACTGCACCATTAGTATTGTGGCATCACGCGAGGCGTTAAACAGTGTATGATTTGTAAATCAAAAATTTAAATTTGTTCCATACTTGTTCGCTATTTACTTTCGGAAAATCTCGTTGATATTCATCAATGAATCGTTCATCTATGTAAATTTTCTAGCAATTTATTTCAAACGTTCACAAGTAAAATTAGCTCTTCTACTTCTACCGCATGATAGGTTTTGTTTGCACAAAGGAAGCCACAACGAATATTTCTCCTCCAAAAACTGTTCCACTATTCGCATGTGATCGCATTATTCAAAACCACGTTGCCATCTGCCACGTACGTGAGCAAAAGCGAGGTATTTAACGCCTACGGGCATCTCATAAAACAAATCGCTTCACTGAATAAATCTGCCGGCGAAGAGATTTGCAATCGGCAAAGGAAGAGTGCCGCACAATATAACACCAGTAAGGCTCCTCGACCTCTAAGCTGGGGCGGAACTGTGGACGAGGGTGAATTTCGATACGGTGAACAAACCACCTTGGTCAACTGGTAGCGCGGGTCCGCCCGCGGGATGATCATATGCTGATAATTTATGTCCGATTTCTATGCAAAATAGAAATTCGATCCTTTCACATGTGCGTTACTCCGCAGCCCGAGAATCGTTTTCGGACGACTTCATTTATGGGAGCCATTTAATCAAAATAGTTGTTAATTTATTTGGTTTTTGTAGTCCACACCATGCTGCAGGCATTGACACTAGAAATGTTTGTAGAACAATCTTCAGACGGGGTTAATCTCTCTGAGCACGTGTCTAACAATTCTCGTCCATCTCAACTTCATACAGACGCGCATCGTGAGGGATCGTTGGTGAACAACGGCGATCAGGCATGGTACAAATATATTACCAAAAAAAAAACACACACACACTCTATCGAAGGTTTCACAGCTTCCATCGAACAAAAAAGCTTTTGTTCCTCCCTCTACAGCCCACTTATGGATGCATCATTAGTTTCCTTTCGGCGTACGAAGAGTGTATCGTACAGCCATTAACGTATTTTATGGCCGGTACTGTAGCTCGGATCATTTTAATTGGGCTACAATTTGAGAAGACGATGTATCATTTGCTGCTCTCTCTCTTTCTCATTGCCATCCGCACATGTATCATTTTCTCTCTCTCTCTTTTTATAACGCACAATTCGTTGGTGAACAGAAAATAATTCCCATACTGACAAAAGACACCAACTCATCCACCGGGGCCGAATCAGCCGGAAGTCACCGGCACAAAGTAACGAATAAACCACCATAAATTACTTCGTAAAACTCGTCTAATTGCTATTATTTTAAATCTGACCCACGATTAAGGTGCTTCAGCAATGTGGTTTTCGGCAAGAAGCTAAAAAAAATCCCCCGACAAAGCACGTGTTTACATCCATTTCGCGATGTACGCGCGGAATAGTCGGCCGGCATTGGGAAACTATAATTTTGGGTGCGTTTTACCATCCGTCCAAAGCACATACCATCCATCCGGGGTTTGGGACGGGTGGATTAATTTATTGTTTAATGGTCCAGTGTGAATACATGTAAGGGTTGGCTTCGTGCCGACCAGTCAGTTCATGTTCTTTCGCGCAACCGAAAGGATCCGAATCGGATGTTCGATGAGGTTTGATCGCGTTAGGAAAGCAATCCTACATGGTGGGAAGTGTAGTGTGCACTTGCGATGTACTCTAAGCCGGTTGACGCACGGCAACGTGAGTGCATAGACTCGAAAGCGCCGTCTATGGCGCTATCCTGCCAGTTGTCCATAATCTCCAAATCCCATCAACCATTCGCCACTTGCGCATGGTACGGCACTCAGGAAGTTCTGGTGGCTTCAGACAGGGTAGAGTTATAGCTTTATTACCACGATTGCTACCATTCCATTGCCATCGGTTGATTGATTGACATTCAACGCTTTGCGGTGGAATTCACTACGAATGAAGTAGTCTTATCAGTTACCGATGCAGTGCTACGGTTGACGGTGTCAGTGAAGTACAGCGACCATTTCGCCTATTGCATCTGCTTGCAAAAATCCCACCGACAGCACAGTCAGCTGTCAGCTTGTCAGACTTTATGATCCTAATCGGCACTAACGTATTACACTCGCAGTAGGCCAGGATTATCGTACCGTTCCTTTTTACTGCGGTATCTTAATCTTATTGATTTGGTTTAGATTGCGACAATTTAATCGACAAATGTCAAGCGGTGTTATCAAGAGGCAAGGCTTGAAGATCTAGATAATGGTCATCGTTCATTGAAGAGGCTCTCTTAACCCAATAACTAGCTGACTTCTTACAACTACCTCTTTCACATCTACAAACTTATTTTCCTCTTTAAGTGATCAAATATTCCACCTCGTACGTTCATCGCTGGGGTTATTGAATCATAGCGTGGTTCCTTTTTTCTGTAAGCTTAGCTGCATCCCATTGCCGAACAGAGCCACCGAATCGCTCAAAAAGCGTAAAATGGTCAGTCATCCGTGAACAGTTGTTTGGAGCCGAGCTGGCACCTCCACCAGTAGATCCGCACGTAAGCGAAGGCAACAGCGATGGTCGTTGCTGACCACCAATAAGCTTCGCGCCGGTACCGAAAACTAATCGTGAAGTGGCATTCGGCACAAGGCTTCCACGAGGAGCCGTACCACTAGCAGCAAATGCGCGATTGTTGCCTCGCCAGAACTACATACGATTATCCGTCCAGTTTGCGTTCCGGTTCGGGATCGACGGCCGTTTGCCACTGGCACACGGCGACATTGAGGAACGAACGAACAAACAAACCGAGGCTTTCTTTCCGATTGTACAACTCGGTGTCTGATTTCGTGCTTGTAATGTAGGCCAAGGTCGTGATTCAAATGTGCCACCAGTAAGAAAAAAAAGGGTAATGTAGTGAACATTAATTGCAGAGCCTCTACCGGCCACTGCCAGAGCGCTGTCCGTATTATTGCCATACCTGCAAAAATCATCAACAGCACTCAGAATAAGAAAAAACAGTTGCCCCGTTTTTTTTTTGTCTTATTTGGTCTCGCGAGCAGCTTCCTAGCCACTGACATTGAACGTGAACTTTCTTAACCTGCCGATGAAATGGAATCGTCGAGCAGTTCTCTTCATCTCCGCTGCATCCGAAAAACCGCGCTCGTGAGCTGCGCCGCTGCTGCGTGAACCAATCAACTTAGTTCCCCCAGCCCGACCCACCACAAACGCCTACAGCCACAATGCGCACAAAAGAACTCGTAGCAAAGAGAGCAAAGCAAGGGGACGCTAAAAGTGATGCAAAAAATAGTAAGACATCACAACAAAACTTGAACTTGCCCACCAGCTGTGCGTACAAAGATTATGCCACGGCAAGTGCATTCGCTCGCCAACCAACGGTTTGTCCAAACGGTCATGCGAACGCTGTTGTATTGTTGCGAACGAACTTGCAGCGATGACGAGATGCGTGATGCCACGGCAAAGATGATGCGAATCGATGTAACGATAGCGTTGTGATGAGTACGATCGCGATCGCTCGCTGGTCGTTACACTCTCACCACTTCTGGCGTCGATGCAGTTTCGTGCCTGTGCCGTGACCCACGAATTATAGGTCCGCGGCACAGGGCATCGTTAATGTGCCCCCGTTTAGCAGCGCGAAAGAAACGATGTGCCCCTTCTTAGCACAACACGATCACTTGTGTGGGGCTCGTTAGTAGCGCTTCGCGCTTGGGAAGAGATGCTGCTAACCACACAAAAACGCCTCTGAAACGCTGCTAAATATGCTAATCGAAACTAGACCAAACGCGGGCAACCGGCAGCCAGCGATGGGGATTGAAGTTGCCTTTCAATCTTTCGATATTTGCAAAGATATCGATAAGCTCTCGTGGCACTTATTTACACTTGTGCTGCCGTGCTTTGGCTCGTTTGCCCCAAGTGTGTTTGCTGCGCGTTTTAGCAGCGGTTAACAGATGGACCTGTGCGCGAATGACAGTTTTACTTGCCTATTTCCGTTTAGGATTGTTCATAACAATGCAAACAATCCGAATAGCTGAAAAAAAATGGCTGCGGTGAGTTAAAATCATAAGACCACTATGAAACGCGATCGAATGCACACGGAAAAATGCGCCATAAAACAAGACGAAGCTAAAGCTATTGTTAGTCATTTTGCAGCTAAAAATGGGTGATTAGAACAACGTATTTTTTTTTCAAACAACACTACAACACTATCGCGGGCGCCAGTATGGAGCGATTAAAAGTTGATGATAGCGCCAAAACAAACTTGCTTGCCATTTTGTTACCAGAACGGCTCCCTAGCAAAACCGTCTAATTAAACCCGATCGAAAAAATGGTCCTTATCTTGCTAATTGCACAAAACCGTTTGTCCTTAGCGAATGTTGAGTGTTATGGCATTGCGTGAACGTCATTGCCCGCATCTTTACCGCGCACCGTAGAATTGACACCGAAATTCGGCTCAACCAGGGTCATGGCATTATCGGGCCGGCTGTAACGCACTGTAACTGCCAAAGACGGTAAAGGCTGTTATTAGTTATTAATCAGCTCACTGACGCAATCGTAAACGATCTCGGGGCGGACCAAACCCGTGAGCCATCACACCCAACGAGCCATTGCCGAAAAGTGTGATATTTTGTCGTGAAACGAGTTTCGACGAAATGTTGGAAACCTTTTGAGGGAAGTCCCGAACCGTCCCGAGCTGTCGTCATCGGAAGCACTTGGGCGAAATTTTATCGTTGGTTAGTTTTTAATCAAGCGATGCCTCGGTTAAGTTTGTTTGCACGACTGTTTTAACTTCGCTCACTCGGAACACCACTTGCGAGCGGTTAGTGAGCATTTCTTCACCGCCACTGAAAGTGTTCCGCAGCAAAGGAATCCAAACCAGGAAGATGGTGATTGACGTTAGAAAACCGACCGGAAAGAAACCGTGGCACCTTACAGATGGACATACATTTTTTTTGTAGTAATGCTTTAGGAAAGGCTCCCAGCAGCATCGCAATAATGTGTTTCAATAGTTTTACTCATTTATTGCTGGTCAGCAAAAAGGAACATTCCAACGCTTCATGCACACATGCGGCCACTAGATGCCGATAAGCGGCGACGGTTTACACGCGCCTCCGCTTTATTATCAGCGCCAAGGGTTAGCACACTAGCACACACGATCGCACCACAAGTTACAATAAGAATATTCACCGCGTTAACTTTCATCAGCGACTGCAAACGATTCTTCACACATTGTCACAGGAATGGTCAAATTCGTATCATTTTACCACTTTTTTATTTTACCTACCCACTATTGCATTAATAATTCACGGCAAACAAACTGCACGGTAAAGGCTCGGCCACGGAACGCGTACGGCAGCGTATAGTGCGGACTCGGCAACGTACCCGTGCGACCGGTACCGACTGATGGACAGCGACTGTTACACGGAATCCGATCGCAAGTTCGAGCTGAACGATCGCCCGTCGAAATCGTCAATGAGCGGTGCGCGGTCGAGCGCGACGAGACTTCTACGCGCGAAAAGCAATGAGCAGACCGGGCGAAGGTGCAAACCCGCTCGGCGAACAATTCGACAAGTGTGCGTGCGAAGGAACTGTCGCGCGTACCACAGTGCACGAGTGAATCGGTTTGTCAGCAGAAAACACTATCGACCAAGTGTATGGCGCTGGTTTTATTTTTCTCCCTTTTCTTCCAATGTGTCGCCTACAACTGCAACCCATGCCACACCATACCGAACCCTTCTAATTCCGCGAACGAACTGCAGACTGTCCTGTGACAGAGTGCATTGGACACGTCGCGGACGCTGCAGTGCCGGGCACGAGCCAGACTCGCTGCTGTTCGCCGTAGTTTCCCTTATCAATCAATGCTTGTTCGAAACGGAGGCGTTGTGGCATGGCATTATGCTACGGCAGATGCCTCGGTGTCTACGGTACACACACGACCGATTACCAGCTCAACGATCCGTCCGATAATGTCCGACGACCCATCGGGCCAAACGGCTTATCGGGCACCATTGGTGCAGTCACGAGCGGAGACGCATATGTGTCACAGCGCAGCATCGATACGCTCAACAGATTGCTGAACATTGCAATCAGCCACGGTTATTGATGTCTACGGTGCGGTTAAGAAGCCGCGGAACAAAGGCAAACGCGTCCATGCGCACCCTTTCCTGCTCACCGTCCAATCTTCCGGCAGATAACGGATGGATCACCAAGCTGAGCTGCTCGCGCGGTTCGTTTTATGCGTAATCTAAACAGAATCTTACCGATCGCGATCACAAAGGATGCGCACGATTTGTGAATAACCGATAGTAATTACGGATGACACTGAGTCCCTCTTGCCCCAATGCACTAAACGTTGGATGTTGCAATGATGTTGTCTTTCGCGACAAAGGATATTACAATGTAAACTTCCCGACGGTCTGAACGATGTGCAAGTGATTGACAATGCAAAACGCACAAACACGCTTGAACGGCGCCGGTCAACACGTGAGCCTACCGGCCAATGCTTTCGATTAGTTTACACAAAGAAACAATTACAATCGCCCGATGCACTTGTTTGCGCACTGTTTATTTGGCAGCATGTTACGATAAGCACTTTCTTACGCTGTGTCATCAACGTGAGAAGCCGTACTTGAATTAGTTTACAGAATCAATTTCCTTTTTACTGGGGAAGAGTTGGAATAATTCACCGGTGTAAATGTTAAACATATAGCAAAGGGAAGATGGCACAGTTGACATCATTATTACTAACTTATTCACGAAAAGTAATGCTTTATTACTATTACTAGATATTATTACCACTATTGCCATTAGGATTTATATTTTAATAGACTATGAATCGCTCAATTCAACTACATTTTTCTTGCTGATCTCAATGCCGTTTATGACTTACCTAACATATTTTAGTACTTAGTTTGATAATCAGTCTTGTTATTGAAGTGCGGTTCGGATGGGATTCGATACCGGTCCTATCGTGTGAATCGCCTGTGAATATTTCTAGTCCGGCATATGGTGGGTATAAACCAACCAAGATTTTAAAATCTCACAAGCAGTTGTATTGGTGAGGCTTGCATTACAGATTCTACTATTTTACCAACCATTAGTTGTATTGTTCTAGCGGTTTGGATTATAAATAAATTAATGCATGGGCAATGGTCATCTGCCTTCATATGCTCTCGATTGGCTTATCAAAACGACTTCTGCTATTGATATATCTAATGTTGCTACACACACGATTAACTAAAACCTCCATTCTTCGCCTAACTCGACAGCTATGCTTCTAGTGCACACTGCTCCCCTCGACACTGCCATCGTATGGTTCTATTGTAATTGCTTCAACCACCTCAACACACAAATATGATGGATCCGGATCCGGTATATACGTTTCCGATCAGTGAACCACCAAAGCACGCGATTGAATGTCAATGCTTCAGTAGATTCAAGTTTACCAGCTGAGAACACAATGGGTAACAAATGGTTCTTTTTTTTTCTCATTCGAGAAAAACGGCCAAACTATATTGTTAACAGGTAGTTTTGATGCACGTTCAATATTTTGCATGACCTTGACAAACCATTCAATATACGCCCGGGGTCTGTTGCTGATCGCTATTTTTTTTTGGCAGTATGCTCTTGCCGGTAGATGTTTGTACTATTTTGTTCACATTTAAACAATGCATCCAAATAAATGTTTGTTCCAAAATAAACGAGTTAAAAGTATTGGTAATAAAGGCTTAGCATTAAATTAAATTTTCTGGAAAGTGTGCCTCCTGTTTTGGAATTACTTGATTGTTACTTACAAAAGTGATAAATATGGTGTACTATTGTGACTTTCGAAAACAACTATTTAACCGAATTATATACTGAATCAATGTAATGCGAGTAATGTAGTCTTCTATAAACTCTCCCACCAAAAACATAACGCGTGACTTTATCCTATCTTTTTCGTGCATATTATCTCAAAAAAATATATTGAGTTTTTGGTGTGTTTTATATAACATTTTATTAAAAAAAAACTCCCGTGTATCGTATTGCCTTTGTATCATATAACTCTCCCACCGATAAAACTAAGAATCTCTTTATCTAACAGCGGTATCTCTCCAAAGCACACGAAGTATTTGAAATTTCATTTGGTGAATCGTCTAGTAAAGCACTTTACTCAAACAATTCAAACTGATTCAAAAGTAAACACATTAGGGACGTTTTCTATTGATGTTAGTAAATTGTCATAATTAGTTTACAAAATTGCGTAATATGCAACAAATTAAAATTATTCTCGAAATTCATTTTAACTTGCTCTAATCTGGTGCACCTATTGCGTACAATTTCATGGCATGGCATGATTGTAGCGGCGCCGGTCTTCACATGAACAGACCGGACCAAAATCCTATCTGGACCAATAATCCCCCGTACGTAGGACTAACTATCCGGCTACGTGGTTAAAATAAGTCGATACGGCCTGGCCGGGCTTAAGTTGAGTTAAGAAAACCAAAAAAAATTGTGTACAATTTTTCAAACGGCATGAGCAACGTTGCGTACAAGTTTTTTGAATGCGTGAAATTTTACCGCCTAATTTTAAAGAAAAGCTGCTGCTACAATTCGCAAAACTCCAAACAAGTATCATGTGGTAACTAAATTGGAATAACAAACAACGAATATGGGTCTAAATTTTGTTTACTCCGATGATATTGTCCATGTATAAAAAAAAAACGGGGATTTCTGTATTGGGTACACGTGTCCGTTTGTTTTCTTCCTGAACTATGGGCAAGCGGATGGCCAGAATTGGACGTTTGTCAAAACGAACATATCAATGGCGACTGTCAGCTGATGTGATACGTAAACATTGTGGTGTGTAAAAAATGGACGGGGAAAGCCAGCAGCTGATTGCGGATTGCTTTTTAAGAACAATTGTCGATCCAAGATCCACGTAAGCAGTCATAATTCAGCTAATAAAATGTATGCCTAAAACGTTATGCTATTTGCAGCAATGCTCCCCTTGAACCGCCAGCCACCAAGCAACCAGTCAAAGTGGAGCTGCAAGTTCTACGGCTTAAGGATGAATCACAAACGCTTATCATGGAAACGCTTAGGGCAATTCATGGGGAGTCCTTTCAACTGGGTGATATTTCGAAATACGAGGACAAAGGTGGTCGAATGAAGAAAGGGTTCTGGCAGGATCGGGGCAATCTGGTCATACAGGGTGGTGTTGATTTCTCCAACATTCCACGTACTGGAAATAGCAACGAGGATAAGTTTCGAATGTATGCAATAATGAAGCTGCACAGTTACGCCTTCCATCGTTCGCATTGTGAGGAAGCGCTCGATCACCACAACGGGGATGTTGACAATGCTTTGGCGTTACTGTTTTCCAAGTATTTTCCTCCACCAAACGATCTGTTATCGCCGACGGAGGATCACAACGAAGATGAGCTGTGTACTTTGCGTGCGGACGAACGGGAAGTGTTGGAATCGATTTACGATAAGTTGTTTGTGGAAAAGGAACATAATCGCGTGTGGCAGCTGAAATTTAAGATTGATCATCTGCTTACGCACAGCCCTTCAGAGATGAGAAAACAGGCGGAACGAGAAGCACAACAGGCAGAGGAAGAGAAGCGACGTATGCTGGAAGCGCTGGCAAAGAAGAAAAAGGCTAAGCGTGAAAAATGCTGGAATTTTGCGAAAGGCAAATGCCGCTACGGGAATCGTTGCCATTACTCACACGAGCCAGATGAATCGGATAGTGAGGAAAAGAAGGGCAGTAAAAAGACGGATAAATCCCCCGACGAGGATCCGAATTGGTTCTTTTTGGAAATTCGGTTTCCACCCGGGAATCGATATCCATTCGAACGGCCAATACTGCTGCTGAAAACCACCTGTTCGGATATCCCGGAACAGTTGTGCCTTAGAGTGAACCGTCGATTGGTTCAAGAGTGCATTGAGCTCACCAACGACGGTATGCCTTGCATCTATGCCGTTGCCGATTTGCTCCAGAATGACGCTGAAATAGCTCGATTTATTGAACAAGATCGATATCAATTTCCGGATAGTAGGAGATCTCTCTTCTACGAGCCGGAACAGGACGCAGTGGAAGGTGGCCTTGGAGATAATTTACCTACGCACCATCAGCGTGGCGTCACTGGACGACAAACCGGATCTAAGGTAAACCCAGAACAGCTGATGAAAGAGGATCGTAACATTGTGCGAAAGTTTATGGACAAACAAACGAACGAAGCCTACAAGGAGATGCTGAGGAACCGCCGGAAACTTCCAGCATGGACGAAGATGGCGGAAATCATCAATCTTATGGAAGCGCATCAAATTCTCGTCATCAGTGGAGAAACGGGTTGCGGAAAGTCAACACAAGTACCTCAATTCCTGCTCGACGATTGGCTATTACAATCATCCAAAATGCAATCGAAGGAACCACTTCGGCATGTAGAAATTATTTGCACCCAGCCACGGCGTCTGTCAGCCATAGGCGTTGCAGAACGTGTTGCTGAAGAGCGCAATGAAAAGATAGGCAATACGGTCGGTTATCAGATCAGATTGGAGAACAAGATTTCTTCCTCCACCCGGCTAACATTCTGCACCACTGGCATCCTTTTGCGAAGGTTACAATCCGATCCGACCCTCACGACCGTGACGCACATCATCGTCGACGAGGTGCACGAACGCAGCGAAGAGTCTGATTTTTTGCTGATGATACTGAAAGAGCTGCTGTCCAAGCGTTCAGATCTGAAGGTGATCCTCATGTCGGCAACGCTGAATTCTAACCTGTTTTCCAGCTACTTTGGCGATATTCCTGTGCTGGAGATACCGGGACGGACGTTTCCCGTGGAACAGTTGTTCCTGGAGGACATACTGGAGCGCACCGAATTTGTGCTAGAGCCCGATTCTCAGTTTTGCCGCAAGCTGCGCAAGGGAGAGTATGAACTATTGACGCAGGAACTGGAATATTCGGATGTGAAGGCAGCCAATGTGGCACCGGCAAAAACGATTCGGGATGAAAATTTAAAAATGGCCGACATATTTGCGCGATACGCAGGTAAGCAAAGATTTGCATCAACTACATGCAATTGGTGCGATTTAACGTGCGTTTATTACCTTTCCATTCACAGACTATTCGAAACAAACTTGCAAAGCACTGTATCTTATGGATCCTCTTCGTATCAATCCGGAACTTATCGAACATGTGCTAACGTACATTGTTGACGATGCTTCGCACAGTTGGCCTAGAGAAGGTTCAATATTGATCTTCCTGCCTGGTCTAGCCGAAATACAAACCGTTCATGAATCGCTTGCCGAAAGCAAACTGTTTGGTGCCCGGGGTGATCGGTTCGTGCTGATTCCGCTACACTCAATGCTCACGAACGAGGAACAAGCTCTCGTTTTTCGTAAACCTCCCAAAGGGAAGCGGAAAATAGTGCTCAGTACGAACATTGCCGAAACATCCGTTACCATCGATGACTGTGTGTTTGTGATTGACTGTGGCCAGATGAAGGAGAAGCGTTTTGACTCCAACCGTAACATGGAATCGCTCGAGATGGTATGGGTATCGCGTGCAAATGCTCTCCAGCGTAAAGGCCGTGCCGGTCGTGTAATGCCCGGTGTTTGCATCCATTTGTACACACGGCCACGATTTACACACCACATTCTTGGCCAACCCGTCCCAGAAATCCATCGTATACCGCTCGAACCGTTACTGCTGCGTGTCAAAACGCTTTTCACGTTCCAGGAACGCTCACTGAATGAGGTGCTTGGCGCACTTATTGAACCACCTAGCGTGGAAACCATTCAAGCGGCCAAGAAGCGTCTCATCGATGTCGGTGCATTGGATTTGGACGAACAGCTGACACCGCTAGGTCACCATTTGTCCGCGCTCCCGGTGGACGTGCGGATAGGGAAGTTGATGCTGTTCGGTGCGATCTTCCAGTGTCTGGACAGTGTGCTTACGATGGCCGCAATGCTCAGCTACAAGAGTCCCTTCGTATCTCCGTTCGGCAAGCGCGATGAAGCCGACAATCGGAAACGGCAGCTTGCGATCGCCAACAGCGACCATCTAACGATGCTCAATGCCTACCGCCGTTGGATGGAAGCAGCACAAAAAAGTCGCTACGCAGGGCAGTGCTTCGCGGAACAAAACTATCTTTCCGGCAAAACATTGGCCACGATCGGGGAAATGAAGTATCAGTTTCTAGAGCTGCTCGTTTCGATCGGATTCGTGCCGATCGATCTATCCGGTCGATCCCGTACCAAAAGGCAACAGCTGGACGATGTTCAAAAACTTACCGGAGCCGAAATCAATGTGAACGGGTCGAATAATCGTCTGCTTGCAGCCATCCTGTGTGCTGCGCTCTATCCAAACGTGGTGAAAATTCTTACACCGGAAAAAAGCTTCGTCACCGGTGCAGTAGGGGCCGTGCCGCGACTACCGCAGGCTTCCGATTTGCGCTTCAAAACCCAAGAGGATGGTTACGTCGCTTTACATCCATCGTCGGTAAACGCTACCGTAGGACACTTCGGCTCTCCGTTTCTAGTGTACCAGGAAAAGATGAAAACTTCTCGGATTTACATTCGCGAAACGACCATGGTACCGCTACTGCCGATGGTACTCTTCTCGGGTAGCGATCTGCAAATCGAGCTGCATGGTGGAGATTTTGTAATTTTGCTGGAGGGTGGCTGGTTGATGCTGCAGGCGGCCACGCATCAGATTGCGGAAATGATGAAGTTCCTGCGCCTGGAGCTGGCCAAAATGTTGGAGCTGAAAATTAGCGATCCACTGTTGAACTTGATGAACCATGAGCACGGCAAACGCGTCATCGATACGATCGTACACCTTATTAGCAAGGAGTAGTGTGGCGAGATCATTATACTATCAGAACTTGCAGTATAGGAAGTGTTTTATATATATACCTTTTTGTATTGTATAGCCCCAGTTACTCCATGTAAAAACAGGTTCCTTTTTGGATTTAACGGTGCTTATAAGTTATAGTAAATTCAATTTATGTGAACTAAATTTTCACACTGTCTGCAGTACACTTACGATTGTGAAAGTAACTATCCATTATTGTCATCTTGTAAATCAGCCGAAAATTGCTTCAAGTTTCACATGCTGCCCTATTGGTTCAGTATATTCGGCACAACTTTATTCGCTTCAACTCCGCTAAACTAAGTCGAACTGCTCGCATAATCCAATCGTCAGCAGCCCCGCGCTGTACAAACCGCTGTACGTGCAGGACACGGAAAAAACGATTCTACGAAATCAAATAATCAAGCGCTTTATGCTTATTGTTGCCAAACTTCAGAAGTGCATCTGAGATTTTCTCTCCCTCGAAGCCAAGATCTAGCAGCTCACTCAGCGGTATAAGATGTTCGATGATCTGTAATGTTTGCGAAGGAAAATTAGTACCTTCCCCTAACGTATCGATCGTAAACAGCTGTTTCGTTAGTGGATTACCTTTTTGTCATCGTTTCCAATGCGCTTCAAAACCCAAACCACCCGTTCCAGTGGGAATCCCATAGAACTGATCCGTTTCACAATGTTTTGATCCGACTGTGTTAGTTGATTGTAAATAGTGTAGTCGACAGTACTCCTTTCGGCGACGTTATTAGATACTGCAAAGATTTTACGAAACAAAAAGTAATGAATTATCCACCTAGCTCGTTCATACTACACCTAACATCTTGGAAGATGGTTACACGATGGTCTTTCCATCATTAAAATCTTACCAGCAGATTGATTACTTTCCGCCTGACGATCGGCAATGGTTTGACTATTGTTTCGTGTACGCCGAGTCGCGGAATCTTGCACCTCATCGTCCAACTGTCGCATAATATCCGGAACGCTTCTAGACTTTGATCGCAGTCCCGTTTGTGTGTCCGTCGTTCCCGCTTCTGGCGTCCCGGTCGCGGTGGTATAGATGGAAGGATATGCTGCTACATCACTCGACGAGGAAACGGACTGGTAGTTGGTATAGTATCCACCAGCATCCTTGTGAGCCGTTATGGAGTTGCTGTTGTAACCGTAATTCGGAGCATAGGTAGAGGTCCCGGTACCGCTCGCCATTGAACTGGACGGTGCAGTAACGTATGACTGCTGTTGCTGATATCCGTAAGCGTAGTTTGTGACGACCGGTGCGTAGGAGTTCCGGTGATTTTGGGTAACCGGCGGAACGTGATACGTTGAGCTGGCATAATTCGTTAAGGAATAGCGACTATCAACAGCATTAGCAGGCGAATAGCAAGAAGCAGCTAACGACGTGGTTTCGTACTGGGTGCCATAATTGTTGTACGGTTGGTACGCGTTGTAGGGTGACGGAAGATACTCATTTACACCGGACGAAGCAATCGTTGTTTGAGTAGGTTGCTGGTACTGCGCCGGATACATTGAATACTGCTGATTCGCGCCGTATGCTGTGCTGCTGTAAGGGTTAGTTGTTATAGGAGCAGGATTATGAAGCGCCTGCAGTTGTGGCTGCTCCTGTTGTTGCCGCTGTTCAGAGGTATGTACAGCCGAAGATACCGACACCGGTTGTGTCTGTTTCATTGTTTCGTTCGATTCCTGCGGTTCTGGCTTTTCGACCTCATTCACCGGGCTAGTGAGAGTAGTGTTTTGCTGCAACACTTGAGCTAAAATATCCAAATCATTGATCGTACGCAACTCCATGTTATCGAACGGACTCGACGTATCGTTTTCGAAGTCCGAGTAATTGATTTTATTATAATTATTGTTATTATTATTGTTGATGCTCCCAAATGTAGCGTTCGGCGGCATCGCCATATCGGACTTGGCCGTCTTTGGAATGATAGTTGCTTTAACGAGCACATTTGGGTAAGAAGCTGGTGCGTCCACAGCACTGGGTACTGTGTCCCGTATCACAGTCGGTACCAGTATCGAGCTCAGCTGGCTCATATGATCGAACGCTTTCGCATTGGTGCGCTCGTCCGACGAACCGGACGGGGCAGACTCATCATTCTCTTCCTCGTAATCATCCTCGGACCCGTTTATCGTCCGTGCCGTTGTGTGACCCTCACCATCGGGATCATTATCGTCGCTAGCGCTGGACAGCTCGTCCGTGTTAGGGTATGATATTTGATTTAGCTTGCGCTTCTGTTCCTGCTCGATCACTCGCATCCGTTCGTGTTCCTTGGCCTGTAAACGAGCCTTCCGTTCGTAGCGATCACGTTCTTTCACCGCTTTCCATTCCGTTATTCGTTTAAGTACCGTGTCTTCCAGTTCGCCATCGTAACATGAGTCATGCATTACCTGTCCCACATCGTATTGGTTCAATCGGTTCACAACCCCCTGCGGCAGCACAATCTTTGGCGGAGGTTTAAATCGCTCGGATATTTTCACCGGAACACCGTCCATGTAGTTGAGCGGACTGTGCGACATGTCGTGGACACACCAACAAGCAATGCACGTGTGGAAAAACACGAACTATTCTACCGTGCTTCCATCCAACAAATTAAATTATCACACCACATCCTTTGTCGACCGTCGACCATCGCTCGTGGCCTTCATCTTTGTGAAACGACTATATATTTGAGGCCACACAGATTTAATTCACTAACTTTTCTTTCTATCCAACGGAACGTTTTGGGGAACTAAATTAAGAAAAAGAAAGCCGTAAATCCTAACAAAAACCTGCAGA
The DNA here is from genome assembly GCF_943734725.1 of Anopheles marshallii. Taxonomy (NCBI): domain Eukaryota; kingdom Metazoa; phylum Arthropoda; class Insecta; order Diptera; family Culicidae; genus Anopheles; species Anopheles marshallii. The sequence continues at coordinate 46,408,703 of NC_071326.1, read as the reverse complement.
AACGGGTCTAAACTTTCACAAAAACTCAACACACAAATTTTACGTTGGAATGAAAATATTTTCTTTTCCTTTTTGCTGTTCCCAAAAAAAAACATCCAAATGTCACTCTATCCGACGTTTCATCCCAAGGTGCATAGAAGTGCGGTCTACTGTTGACATGAAAATAAAAAAAAATAGAATGACATTTGGAACAACGAGAGCCGGCCGTACACATGTGCGACGGAAGTTGTTTTGTAGCGGATTGGGATACTTTCGCATCTAAACTGCACAAGTGTTACGATGGAAGTGGACGATAATGAACCAACAACCCAAACGGTGCAAGCCCGGTTCGTGTCGGATGTGGGTGAGGAAGCGGGCCCACCATTAGCTCTGCCGATAAATGTGACCAAGGAACAGCTGGAACTGATTTGCAATGCGCTACTGAAGAACGTAAATATGCTTTCCTCGAAGAATGATTACTGCTTACTCCTTTGGACCTCATCGTTTATCTGATGCTTTTTCCTCCAGGACAAACCAACGCCGTATCTGTTTTTCGTAAACGATGAGGAGATTAAGCAATCGATCGACCAAACCGTTGACCAGAAGCGATTGAATGCGGAAGATGTACTGGATATCATATACCAACCGCAGGCCGTATTCCGAGTTCGGCCAGTATCCCGCTGTACCAGCACCATGCCAGGTCATGCCGAAGCCGTCGTATCGCTCGCTTTCAGCCCAAATAGCATTCATCTGGCGAGTGGATCGGGTGACAAAACATTACGGCTGTGGGATCTGAACACAGAGACACCGCACTACACGTGCACTGGCCATCGGCAATGGGTGATGTGTGTGGCCTGGGCACCCGATTCACTCAAAGTAGCGTCTGCGTGTAAAGCAGGTGAAATCCGCATTTGGTCCCCAGATACGGGCAAACAGCTTGGTCGACCACTGGTTGGGCACAAAAAGTGGATCAGCTGTCTGTCCTGGGAACCTTACCATCGGAATGCAGAATGTCGTTTTCTGGCAAGTGCAGGAAATGATAACGATGCACGCATATGGGATGTGGTGTTGGGAACGTGCGTAAAAGTGATCGCTGGTCATACGGCATCGGTTACAGCGGTACGCTGGGGTGGTGCCGGACTGCTGTACACTTCATCTCGCGATCGAACGATCAAGATGTGGCGTGCGGAGGACGGTGTCCTATGCAAAACGTTCACGGGGCATGCACACTGGGTGAACAATTTGGCACTCAACACAGATTACGTATTGCGTACGGGACCGTTTCATCCGGTGATGGACAAAAGCGTAATGCACGGAGATGGTACCAACAAGGACGAACTGAAGCGGATGGCATTAGAGCGTTACGAGAAAGTGTGCCCGGACGGAGTTGAATCGTTTGTATCGTGTTCAGATGACTTCACGCTGTACCTATGGAATTCAAACCAGAAACAATTCGTCACTCGTATGACGGGTCACCAGAACGTGGTAAACGATGTTAAATATTCGCCGGATGTGAAGTTCATTGCATCCGCATCGTTCGACAAATCGATCCGATTGTGGCGAGCTGGAGATGGTGCTTTTATTTGTGCGCTACGTGGGCACGTGCAAGCCGTTTATACGGTGGGTTGGTCGGCCGATTCACGATTAATACTAAGCGGCAGCAAAGATTCCACTCTGAAGGTATGGAGTGTGAAAGAGCGTAAGTTGGTACAGGATCTGCCAGGCCATGCGGACGAAGTGTACGGCGTAGACTGGGCTCCAGATGGTTCCCGAGTTGCTTCGGGTGGCAAGGATAAGGTGTTAAAGCTGTAAGTGTTTTGCTGCTGGGCCAACAACCTCCAGAATCGTTGTTCTTTATTCTAAACATTTTTTTTATTCTTTCAGCTGGGCATATTAAGGCACATCCATTCTACTGCTTCGCGGTGAAATTAAATAAGATCAAAATTAAACATTTTATTCCCACATTTGAACCATAGCTGCTTCACTTGTTGACTAATGTCACAGTATTCTTCCTCGTACACTCGCTCAAACACGGTGGTAATCGCAGGTAATTCCTTTCGCACTTCCGCTTCTCGATCGCCCAAGCACCATAGGATGCTCACGTGAAATGACCGATCCGTGTAGAACAGTGGCAGTTTGTACTCGGCCAAACACTCATCCACGCTGGTGACGAGTTCATTAATTGGACTGTAAGATTCCTTAGCCACACGTACTCCCACAAATGTTCGCGTGCGTTCCTCATTGACGTACACCTCCAAGCCGGAAAATTCAAGTCTGAATCGTCGATGACCGGCTAGCTGCTCTCGCAGGTTTTCCACAAACGGTGCAATGTTGTGGTGCCGAATGGTAAAGGTTTTCGTAAGACTCAAATGCATCTGTTCAATTGGGACGAAGTCGCGAGTAGCAGTAGTGTCCAGGAAGGTTTTGCATTCGTTCTGCAGTTCAATCCAACCATCAGCATCACTATCTGAAATACAGGAACCATGAAACTTAAGTTGCCCTTTACAGTTTCTGGTAAAACATGAACAAAGAAACTTTGGAATCCGACTTTGTGCGTACATGCGTACGTCGAGTTTACTCACAATCTATGAATACATAACTGGCCCAGATGCCGCGTTCATGTGCAAATGAACGCGTTCTCCCTTGGTGTTTACTAGTGTCCTCCATGTGTGTGGCCGTATTGTTTGCATTGTCGTGGAACTGTAGTACCGGAGACGGTAACATTACTGCCTTCGTCCCTTGATTGTTTTTATTATCCGTAGTTGGAGTATTCATGCTTTGTGCACTGGAAACTGTTGGGAAACACTTTGCTGAAACTGTTGTGGTCGTTGAACAACCGGCATCGTTAGTTGAATTATCAGCTGAGCCAGCCCCGTTGTAGACATCTGTCAAAATATTACTTCTTGTGCTGCGGCTGTCATGTTTTTCATGAAATTTAGAGAATAAGTAGTTATTATCTAGTAGTGAACACTAGCGTAATCCATTGCTTTTAAAACGAATATCTTTGTATCACCGGGTCGATGATACTTGCAACACAATCCTAATTTGCATCAAAATATAACAACGAACATGTTATTTTCAGTGTAATTTTTGTCCTTTTCAGTGGTTGTCCATAGTGCTTTTCATTTACGAAAATATTTCTAACAACCTTGTGGCCCACGAAGCAGTTTCGAAGTTGGCACCAAGCGAAAGATGATTTTGAGCCACATAACAGGCCGGATAGCAAGATTATCCGGCCCATCGAGGTGGTGTGAAAAGAACGAGGCAGAGGCCGTGCGGATGCCTGGCTCTCATTAATTTTTTTCAACATTTTTTTTATATTATTCATGCACATTTTCTAGTGAAATTGAGATTTTATTCCATGTATGATCCATGTATAAGAACACAATTGACATTGATTAGCGCATACACACACACTTTTCACGGCATTTTTTTCACTACTCCTCTAAGCGGCTGCTTGGATGCCAAACGCGAATGTATATTGCGATCCTCCTATGGCCACTCGTATAATTTCTACTCCTTGCTCTGGATCTTAATTAAGACGATGTCCTGGTAGTAGCTACATTTAACAACACTTTCCTATTTTAATAAAACAAACCACTATGCAAATCCTTACAACACTTCACTTCATGCACTCACACACATACACATCCAGCTCCGTTGCAGTCAAAGCACGCCGGTAGTATGCGGCTGCGATGAGTTTACTGCGAACTTTTGAATAGACAGTATAAATAAACGTTTCTCGATCGATTATATTTGGTTTACTTACCATTTTAAACAAATATCCTAAGTTAATCTAGAATAATCCTAGAATAACCCACACGCGCACTTCTCTTCGACGCCGGCTTTAACAATTGCGAACGTGTTCATTACAGCGAAAAAAAACAATCTCAGAAGAGCGAGAAGGTACAATAAGCAGCACAATGTACGAAAGGGATAGTTATAATATCTTACCAAGAGCCGCTCAGTATGTGGAGTCAGCCGGCATGTAACGCAGTGAAACGGATAGTTGCGGGGTAAAATTTGTTCCTTGGGAAGTTCAGTTCTTAACACGCCGACGCCATTTTCAATAAAAACGTAAAAAGTCGGAGACACTGTTCGGCCGTATGTAGAAGTTAATTTGCACCAAATTACACTTGCATTGGTGTATTAACGTTAAACAAAGGTAAGTGGTGTAGTGTAAAGTAAAACACGCGTGTGTAAAGCAACGTTACGCTGGGAGAAGTCTCACAAAACTGTGTCATAGCAAAGCAAGTCTCTACGGTGCAGATTCCGTGCACGGAAGATGCGATCCAACAGCATCATTATTGTCTTAATGAAATGCATAATAAGGCACTCCTAGTGGTGTGTCAGATGGAATGTTACTCAAAGTTTGCCACTGTTTGCCAGTTATTCGTAGTCGCGTAGTTCGCCATAAGTTTAGTGGTCAAGCTAAGTTAAGCTAACAAATTCTTCCCATCATCCATCCTAGGGCTCAATTTTAGATCAGCGAAGAGGAGCCCCAAACAGTGCACGGGCCGTAGAGAAAGAGAAAAACGCGCGTGTGCTAGAGTGAGGTGGATAGTGTTGGATAGAAGAGGAAAGAGCACAACGTCGAACGACGGGCGTTGTACTTCACCGTCGTCATCGTCATCATTGCCAATCATCAGCGCCATCATCAACGAGCAACCTGATCGCAGCCATCCTGCCTGGCCTGGCGGCTGGCAAAATAAAGGAAGAAAGAATAAAGGTTGGAAAATAATAACAACAATCTTCTGCATACTCATCCGCGAACAAACAGACGGCAACAGAAAGTGTGTGAGCATCGGATCGTTGCGTTGGTAGGGTGTGTGTACACGGTGCGAAAAAGTGCGAACCAACAGTGACGTGAGCCATTGAGTGCGCAGAGAAAATAAGGCAAGCAGGAATTTTACAAGTGTGTCATTAAGGTTAGTGATAAATACGGCAAACGTGAGAAAAATCGACCAGATCCTTTTCAGAAAGGATACCCAGTCACGTCAATACCAACGCTCGTCGAAAGCGACTGCGTTTTTGCCGAAATTCGAGTGTAGAACGAACGAACGAAGAAGCTATCCATCATCTGTTGCCTGCCGTAGCTGGGTGGGGATTACAGCGGCCGTATTTGTGCTTTGTTAAGAAAGAATTGCTGCCCCCTGTCTGCACCGCACCCGCCCGTTGAAAATCGAAATTGCATCCCAGTTCAGGCGGTACGATGACGGAGTATAAACTAGTAGTAGTAGGCGCTGGGGGTGTCGGCAAGTCGGCGCTTACCATACAACTTATTCAGAACCATTTCGTGGATGAGTACGATCCAACAATTGAAGATTCCTACCGGAAGCAAGTAGTTATAGGTAAGTTTGATTGTTATTTTTAGCGAATTATTTACATCATTCCGAAGGGGACAAAAAACTCTCCTCCGTGCGGTAGAGCCGTATTGCATCGTTGTACGAGAAAAAGGATGAAATTTTAACTGGTGTGAAGGGAGATCATTATGAGCCAGGAGATTATTGGCCAAACATGTTCACGATTCACTTATAGTTATTATGAACGGAAAATGGTTCAATTGATAAGGTTAACGTTTCACTTTTAAACAATTACGCTTAAAATTTACATCGATTTTAAATTTTGATTTGTTGAAGTATGTTAATTGTGCTTCTATTTATTTGTGTATATTTCCATTTCTCTCTCTACAAAATGCATCACAAATGTGCAAATTGAGTAGCTTGCACGAAAATGCGCTGAGATGTGAATCAGCAAATGAAGCGTCTGGCTTAGATGGAGTTTCTCACAATAATTGAATTCAATTAATGCATCCACATGAATGTTTGCTGCAAGATGTTCCTACTCATCGTTGCTCCTACGCGTCGGTTTACTGGCGAGTTGCAAAATGGTTACACGATCACTGCGCCAAGGTTGTGTATCTACGAGCTACTACTATCTAATCTTATCGCTAATCATATTCTAATTACTTTCTACCACCGTATCATTGCTGCTCGTACGTATCCAATAATTTGCTCGGTTTTTTATTCTCCCGCAGATGGTGAAACGTGTTTGCTCGATATTCTGGATACAGCCGGACAGGAGGAGTACTCGGCGATGCGTGATCAGTATATGCGAACGGGTGAAGGATTTCTTTTAGTATTTGCTGTTAACAGTGCCAAAAGTTTCGAAGATATAGGTATGTGCAGCATATGGGGTCCTTAGTATATGTACTGATGTGATTCTCTTCATCTCCCTACCATACAGGAACCTACCGAGAACAGATTAAGCGTGTTAAAGACGCAGAAGAAGTGCCAATGGTGTTAGTTGGCAACAAGTGCGATCTGCAAGCATGGGCAGTTGATATGAACCAGGCCAGAGACGTAAGTATCTGCATCCCCGATTTCGGTGATGGCCTGGGCACAGCTTTTGCATACGGCATTTCAGTATATGTAACAGGAATCTAATCCGGTTCCGTATGAAATTTATCAAGTTCTTTAGTGAAGATCACCCCGAAATACTCACCTGATACATTAAGCTCTTGTTTGTGGTTATTATTTTTATATTTAACATCTTTGTGAGTCCAGCATCTTTTCATTTTTTCTTGCATCACGGAATGGTTTTCTTAGTTCAGAACAATTTTGCACACATGTCCAAATTCAAATGATATGACAGATAGCAATGCAATTGGTGATACGTGAAAATTAAAATTAACATAAAATCGGCACTGCTTGCATGAATGGCAAATTCTATAGTAAAGCCTGCGGGAGATCTGTGACCTGGTCCTGACATCGACACAATAAATGCGTTTACTAATCGTTCTACCACACGTTCTGTACATTTCCTGTTCCCTAGGTGGCGAAACAGTACGGTGTTCCTTTTGTAGAAACTTCGGCCAAAACACGGATGGGCGTGGACGATGCATTCTATACGCTAGTGCGTGAAATTCGCAAAGACAAAGAGAGGGGGAAGAAGAACCGAAAGCACCACAAACTGGTGTCTAGCAGACGATTCAAGTGCCAGTTGCTATAAGGCTGCAATGGATTAAAAAGGGATCATCGCACGTTACCACCCTCTCTCCTATATGAACAGCCGCAGCAGCAATAGTAACACACAGTATGTCCGCGCCTCGTTTTCTAATATTCGACTTATTGACCTACACGTGGGGGAAAACAATGGGCTACAGCGGAAGCGTTCACTACCATGTACCATATGCAGCAGTAAAGCGGTTGAACGGCGAGCCATACCCTCAATGTGTCCAACTTTCCGTGTGCTGGCCGCTGGTATATACACACTCGCACACTCACACACACACACTCCCCGTTGTCTCCCGGAAAGACAACGGAATTTTTAATATTCAGCTCATGGAGGAGATTTCCTTTCTGCGCAAATTTTGAAGTTTTACACGCACATCTTCTAAATGCCAATCATTGCGTTCGCAGTAGCTAGATAACACGCTAAATCGTGGTAATATTGAGCAATTAGCGAGAGATTAGTTCGTTTCGCAAAACTAGTGGTTCCGGGTGAAACAATTCAGTTTGACAGTAAATCGCACAAAGCAAATCCATTAAACTGTTCTACTGGCCAATAGGTTGCAGAATAGCGTTTGCTGTGGAAGAAAGGTTAGCTTTTAACCAAATGGTAAAGGAATGGGTAGTGAAATCCGTTTAAGACGACCGGAACAGATCGCTTGACATCTTGCAAGGTACATACTATTGAACACTGTCCTTCCCGGAATTACTTGGTGAATAGTACCGATAACGCTATAAAACACAACGCGAAAACAGATAAGACGAGAAAACAAAACAGAAAAGAATAGAGGTTTGAGCGCGAATGTATAGGCAATGTTTGTATCTAATCTTTGTACCCAGAAAACGGGAACTAACGTTCTTCACTTGTCTGCCTGTAAAGACCTTACATAAAGGGTTAAATATTAATTACGAACCATTAGGTAATTTAGATATCTCTTTTGCTCTTAAATTCACATGTCTACTATCCATACGATGAGGGGCAGACAGAGCCGGCACTCGTGTGTATCGTGGTAGGTGTAATCAATCAAAGCAAATGTGTGGAAAAAACGCAGAAACGATTAATGATATGCTTTCCTCCCTTCTGGAAGATGGTTGTTTCATAAACGGTCGTCCGAATGGTGGTAGTATAGGCAAACGAAAACGGTGTGTGGTGTGCTACTTTAGCGGCAGAAATAATTTTACGCGCCAGCCTGATAAAACACCTTGACTAGTGGGCAAAGATTGAAGACATTCACACCCAAACACGCATATATATATATATAGATACATATAAGTAACTTTCATCGGGATGCTAAAACATTCACCGTTTGCGTACGGAATGCGGAAGAAATGTGAAAACGTTACGTTGATAGATTTGGTAAGATTTCTAAAAGAAAATCCAAAAGTGTAGGAGCAGCGATAGGTAATGAAAATTGATCTACGGCCGAAAAGAACCACTGGCGAAACAATCCATAAATAATCCGATATTTTAGTTTTACGAATTAATCGAAACAAGATAGAGAGAGAAAACAAGAAAGTAAACAAAAAACTGACATTAATTTACGTCGTATTTTTTTAATGTTCGTTGCAAACAATCAATATCGACATGTTTGAGGGTTTGAAAACATTGCGACAAAACCGATCAGAACCCGACAGGGCCGTTCGGTTACCGATGGATATACTCCACACGGATATAATAGCTTTACCTTACCTATATCACGTAATGAAGGCGGTCAGTTACACTACTCCATGTGGGCTCTGCTCCAAAAATTGTATAGTGTATGCTTCATGTCTATGGGTGAATGCTTGTATATTGGTTATTTGACCTTGCCCGTTGTTCCGAAAGGAATATATCGATTCGTTTTCTAACACACTGTGTTCAGCCACCCGCGCATGTCCTTTGAAAGGGCATGGTTTTGAGTTCATTCTAAATGTGATTACGCTCGTTAATAGTACCATTTTGAGCTGTTGCCTTTTTTAGAGATATTTAGCTATTGTGTCAATTTCATGCAAAACAATCTGATTGATTACATCTGTATTACTGATTACTGTACTTGGTAGACTGAGCCTTTTGATATGATTGAATTTGGTCTCTTTGTATGCTCGGTACTTGTGCGCACACGTGTAGCTCTGCACGTGTGATCGGTTTTATTAGATTGCCTTGTTGCACCAAAACGAAACACAAAGCGAAGAGAGGAACCAATTTTTGTTTACATACTACACGATGATGTGCAAAGCGAGAATAGTAGGGAAATGATCTACAAACTAAGTGCAGCAAAAAAAAAAAACACTCAGGTTCACCACCACCTATAACAAAGCAGAAACTAATGATCCACAATGTGCGAATGTTCAATTCCTACACCATGGGAACGGATGATGTATTATTTGATGTGGAACATAATTTCTGCAGATAGCGGGGAAATCGTGGGTGCATTCAATAATAAGCCTATTCAGAGCTCGTGCAGGGTTATAATAATATTGAGATATTAAATATGTGAACGTTTTGCTATCTTCTGAAAATGTGTATCTAAATAATACGACGTCTTAGAACCGAATGGAAACGCAAACATTATATAGACATACTAGAAAACGATAGACAGCGGATACGAATTGCTGGAAAAAGGAACTTGCGAATGTAATAAGCTTACACACATTCGGAGTAATTACCAGACGCATTAGAGAAGAGAATGCAAACAGCCGATGCTTTACCGCAGTAAATACGCTTCTAGTGGAGTTGTATGAAACGCAAGAACGCTGTAAAAAAAAATCTTAAAAGAAAAAGAATAACAACCGCGATTCCAAGCTGCAGCGGCCTATCCCTTTCGAATGTCTACTGATAAACGCAGACCGGCGATGATGAAGCGAAATTCTCCTAACATTTACTGTTACACATTTCAAGCCATACCCTATAGTCCAACGTACAGACAAGAAGAAAGAACTGCCCATGGAACGGGGAAATGTAGGCGCGGAAATATGGTGGCATGGTGACAATTGGCTAGCGTTATTGCAAATGTCCATTGCGATTTATACGCACAATCCTTTCCACAACGCTCCGATGGCAATGGATGATAAATAATGATTGGCCACGCAGAATGATATCGTCCGTGTGGGAATGAAAGTTTTGCGAACTTAAAAGGATCTCTCTAAATGGCCTTCAAAGGATACGCGTGTGTTTGATGGTACATGCTAACAAACGCACGAAACACGCGCGGAAGTGTGGGCTGAGAGCGCAGCAGTCAAACTGAGCGTCATAAATCGCACATATTTGATAAATATAAATAAAACAGTACGTATGTGCGCCACAAAAATGATCAGTAATGTGAGCAGCATACCAGTAATAGGAACCGTGTGCAGGAAGAAGGTAACAAATAAAAACGAAATTGTATTCAAAATTCGAGTGCCGTTTGTATTTAAGCGCTGTTCCGAATGCATTTTATTCATAACTATTCGTGTGCAAGACACAGCTCTTTACGAACTAATTCTAGCGAATTTTATCCAACTTGTACAGCTTCTCCACGTTCACCGAAGGAAACCGTTGGGCCAGCGTTTCCCGATCGATGTTGGGGAATCGGCGCAAAAGATGGACCACCTCGTTGCGTTCCCGGTTGCGTAGTTTTCGCTTTTCGTTGTACAACCGTTCGCGATACAGGAGCAAAAATTTCCTCACTGCATGTCCACCATAGGTAAACTTGTGGCGTTTGTTCCACTTGGAGTTAGCGTTCTTGGGAATCACATGCTCAAATGCACGATAGTAGAAATTTATGCCGAGCTCGTTTGGGACGACCATTCCCGGCCGTTCACCCGTCTGTCCGGTTTCTAGTTCGTGGTATGCACGATTTCGCTCTCGAACCACCTCTTCCAGATTATCCATCGATTCTTTGACCTGAAATTGAGAAAATAAACGTAACCTCTTACAGTACTATTACAGTAAGCGCACGAACAACGCCTCTCGCTACCTTATCTAACCGTTCCGGACTGGGAAATAGTTCCATTTTTTCCTTGCATTCATGTTCCATCGTTAATAGCATGTTGCGTTCCTTCAGCAGTACAAACCACAGCTGGTGCAGATCGCTGTTCGACTTGATCCGCAGATCATCCTTCGTCCATCCACGGCCATGTTTTACTTCCTGTTCCCCCCAGTGCTTTTTGTCGTCGAAAAATTCCATCAATTCAGCCCGCGGAACCGTCGTGGAAATCGCTCTTACCGAAGGCGACATTTTCCTGCAACGAACAAAACAAACCGTGTGAGCGATTAATCCACAGTGCCGGCTTTTATGTAACTTTGAATCTTGTTTTCCCAGCGCTGGTCGTACCTTTGGAGAAGAGCAATTGTTTGCTGTGTGCTGACTGTTGATACACATTTCGATAAATGTAGTGAAACGGGGAGAATTCGCCTTAAAATATTCATTTTCGTCTACGTGCTACGAAAATGCGGCCCTCGAGTGATTGTGTTTTGGAAGAATTTTGGCATGTTTACGTTCAACAACCAGCTGTCACGTTCATCAGACGATTGGGAGCGACGACGAAACGTCTTACGTCTAAGAGCGTGTCAGGGTTGCAGTTAGATGTCGCGTTTTTCAAAGTTCAACCCCATGCGGTTGAACGGTTAATTTAGCTAAACATGGAGACGCCAGGTCTTTTAAAAATTATTAAATCGTTTGAGCATTTTAGGATATTGTATCTATTCGATTGCGTACTCTGATTATGTGTCAAACAACTTTATAGCATTTGCTGTACATGATAGTACAGTAGTAACATATGTTTATTTGAAAAATAAATTATTTGTACCGTTGTGCATCTGTTTTCAGAAAAATCTCTGCAATACAAACTAGTCACATGTTTACTTTAACTTTGCTGCTTCTTCTCTTTTACCACAGTCGGCCGGTACGATTTGCTCAGATCTTGTCGCGCGATTGCGCTAGCCATTGCTGCCTTCGGATGGATGTGTTGTGTCAAACGGAACCGCTTGCCAGCAATATCAATGTGATAAACTGTATCCTTGTCCATGAGGAACTCCGTGGTAATGGTACGCACAGCGTTACCTTCCGGGCGACTGATATACCCCAAGCACACTAGCTTTTCCGACGCAAATCCATAGCTTGAACGTGATAGAAAAATAAGGAACCATCCCGTAGTTTAATGTAGTCTATCTTGAAACACTCACCCGGCCGAAGTAACCGTACCGCAAAATTCGTTGTTTCTGTACAGTGGTTCACCACCCCACGGCCACACATCCTTATCGATGTCGATGTCCTCGACGTGAAACAGCACGAGCCGCTTCTTCAAACCGTCACGCTTCTGGCGCTCTAGCGCTTGCCGGCCGATGAAATTTTCCTTTTTCTTCAATTGTGAAATCTGTAAACCAACCAGTACTCAGAACACACGGAACATGCACACACTGTACTTACATCCAATCGTACCGAGTAAAACACCCCAGCCTCGAACGGTGTCGTCATGCTGGTCAGCTCATCGCCCCAGAATGGAATGAACTTGTCGATGCGCAGGAACCGTTGCGTTAGCGTACCGACATCGCGCGCCCCATAATCGCGCCCGCGGGTAATCAATCGATCGTACACGTGCAGTGCATATTCCGACGGGACGTACAGACAGTAGCCGGGCATACCGGTGTGCGTGAAGGACATGATCATTACATCGCTGGCGTAGCCGATGTTGAGCTTCCGGTAGCTGAACGGTGCCAACCGTACGTCCGAGTTCGACAGCTCGCTCATTAGCAGGGTGGACTTTGGGCCAACGACGTTTATCACGGTGTACATGGAGGTAACGTCGTTGAGCTGCACGGACGCGTCGGTGGGCAAATTCCGGGACATCCACTCATAGATGCGCGTCTGTTGCGAGGACGGGGAGATCATAAAATAGCTATCCTCCGACTGGCGTATCAGCATGCAATCGTTCTCGTAGCCACCACGCTCGTTCAGCATGCCGGTATGTACGATATGCCCGACAGTAATGTTCACATCGTTCGCACACATATACTGAAGGTAGTTCAGTACGGGATTGTCGCCGGAAACCATATCCGACTGGATGCCCGGTTTGATTTCGATCTTCGAAAAGGACGATATGTCAATGATGCCGACGTGTTGCGCACAGGCCTGATACTCTTTCTCCATGAATTGAAAGAATTTCGGCTTATAGAAGCTTCCTTCCGGGAGCGTTGGCAATGGATCACCACCTGAAATGTGTTTGAAAAGACGAGTGTAAGTGGGTGGCAAGCAGCACCGTAGCCCGAATACTTACGGCGAAAATCCGCATCGAAGTACAGCGCCCGTTCGTAGCCCATTTTCGTACCGAACACGGCACCACGCGCCTCCAGCACACTGTACAATGGGGAGCAGCGTAGCTTGCGCGAAAACTTGTACTCGCTCTGGTTCGGATAGAGGATCGCATACTGACGTCCAACGACCTCGCGGATACGCTGCTGCAAATACTGGCGATTGTTGTGCAGATCCAGGAAGCGTTGCACATTGAACGGCAGCATATCGATCGTCGGCGTACCGGTGACGATCCATTCCGCTAACGCCTTACCGACACCGCCCGATCCTTGCAACGGGTTCCCGTTCATACCGCAGGCAACGAAGTAGTTCTTTACCTCAGCCGATTCGCCGAATATGAGGCGCCCGTCCGGTGTGAAGTTGTCCGGACTGTTGCGCACCGCCGGCATGTTGAGATCGCGCAGTACCGGCAACCGATCGACAGCTTTCTCCCACAGACCGGCACAATGGCTGTGGTCGTCCTGCAGATGATCCTGCCACGCCTTCGGGATGTCCTTCGTGTCTTCGAACGCTGGTTTGGCATCCTTCTCGAACCAACCGACCAGCAGCGACTGGTCGTACTGGCGTGCGTACAGGTTGGAATCGTAATCCCTAATGCAAGGGAGCAAATTATCGTCGTCCGTCGGTAGATTGAGGCTGGGCGTGAGGGCGTAATAGTGCTGTGCTGGGTAGGCGGGTACGCGTACCGGTGGTTTCGACTTTAGCCCAAGCTCTCGGGCCCACATACCGCTACAGTTGACGAAGTACTCACAGGTAATCGTGCCGACATCCGTTTCGACTGAGTGTACTCGCTCGTTTTTGGTATTGATCTAGAAAATGATAGATCAACAACGTTAGTAAGTAGCACCAGAACAGGTTGAGATAACTTTGGAGAAATGTGAGAAACAAAAACGATGCAATTTTTAAATTACACTGACACGTATATCCTACCACTTCAACGTGGTGAACAACCGATCCCCACTTACGTATTTCACTTGGCATCCCTCGAAGTATTTAACGCCCTTGCGCTTCGCCTCACTCGCTAGCACCTGCACGACGGCCGCTGGATCGGCGATGCAGTCATCCGGCACGTAAACCGCCCCTTGCAGATCGTCGGTGTTCAGAAACGGGTGCAGCTTTCTCGCCGTGTCCGAATCCACCAGCTCGCACTGCATCCCGGTCGGCAGAATGTACGCCGCGCGGCGCTGTAACGCTATCACGCGATCGTGCGTTTGCGCTAAATTAAGACTGCCACATCGTCGCAGTCCAATGTCGTGGCCCTGCCGGTGCAGCTTCTGGTACAGCTTCAGGCTTTCCACCACAATGTTGCGCTCGGGCGTTGGTTTAAACAGCCCAATCGTACCCGACCCGAAATGGGACGTACCGCTGCCAACCTTGCTCTGGTCAAGCACCAGCACATTGCTCCAACCGTTGTCCGCCAAATGGTACGCGACCGAATTACCCAGCAGCCCTGCACCAGCCACTACCACACGCGCCTGGCTGGGGTTCGGTTCACTTATCACACTACGTGTGTTTGGGCGCGCACCGGGTACGGTTCTCAGTATCTTAAACATTTCGATTCACCCCGGGCACACCGATGCCACTGTATCACTGTTTTCTGATTCGGTTTCGGAACCTGTGCTTCCACCAAAATCGTACCACTGTATTTCGGGGGAGCTTACATAATTCAATTTAAATCGTTCACCCGTCGACGGAGCAGCGCTACCGATCGCATGCTGTCGCGCGTATCGACTCATTAATAGGAACAGTGTGCCCAGGGGTGCGACATCGCCTGCACGGTTTTGCAAATGTACTCACGGGGCGTTGAAAAACATGCTCGTTTCCCTGTCTAGATCACCGTGACAGTGATCGATATCCAATATTATTGTCAGTCAACTGTCGGAGAAAATCTGGTTCTGCCTCCGCGGCGGGCACATGCGCAGATCGCGCGAACGTTTGCGTTGCTCCTCTTTTGAGTGCTAAATATCATGTTACCGCGTGGAATTCAAGGGCGTTGCGTGTATGTGTGAAACAGCTGTTTGTAAACAAATGCATGCGGAGCTTTGTTTATACAACCTCGGTGCGTTTTGACCTCCACCCGAACTCCTCCCTTTCCGCCCGTTCAGTTAGCCTTCCTCTCAGTGCCGAACTTTATGACTGTTGGTTTAATAACCGGATTTTCCCAATACGTAAACGGCTTCAATCTTACAAAGACTCTTTACATTTCACCATCAAATAAATAACCAATTGAAATTTCAGCGATAATGTTATATTAATATTGAAGTTACGGTTTTAAAAACCTTGATTACATCATGTTTAATTTCTCATCCACTCAACGTTTACCTGTGCCACTCTTTACGAAGAGATTTTTGACAATGTTTTTTACCGCAAGTTACTGTTTTCTAACCTCCGAAGGTTTCAATTCTAGCCTTCCTTGCTGAGTTCGGACCGATTTGCATCACCGTCGGGGACCGGATCCGGCGTTCGTTGCACATTTGCTAATGGATCGCGCTGCAAAAGCAGTTTTTCCAGCTCAAACAGATGATCGTCCTGTTCTCCCGGGTAAAGTTGACGCATAGCTTCCGCGAGTTTGTACACGTACTCCGGATTTCGACCACTCTGGCCTACGGACGTGAGTATCTGTGCCGCAATCTCATCTAATGTGTCGCTCTGTCCCGCAAAGGATGGATTATCTTGGGTCGCTACATACAGCAGAATCGATTGCGGATCATTCAACTGGTCCGTACTCCAAGGGTAGGGATAAAACTTCACGCTATGTCGTTCGTACCCATTCTTCTCCCGATGGTCGAGATGTTGCAATACTTGTAGCTTATCTTTGGCACCGATACGATAGCCCATGCCCCAAACCTTCGATTCAGAATTTTCCGAGTGAATTAAAGTAACCACACGTCCAGGCTGCAATATAAAGAGTACAGGTTGTGTTTCGTTAATATTTTCGTCCGTCTCAATGGAAAGCAGCTTAATTACTGACCCGCTCTACTGTGCCACGGTGATCAATACTGTTCTGGAAGAAGCGTCGCAGGAATCCTTCAATGTAGCCCGTTCGTTTCTCTTCAAACGGAAAATCTGCCTTCCATACTAGTGATCCGTACCCGAAAATCCATATATCTTTCTGATTGTCTTTATCACTATCTGATCCAAGGAGCTCTGATGATACGGTGGAATGTACTGCTTCACTCATCGTTCGGAGATGTTTCACAGATTTTAAAGCACGGATGAAATTTAGCGCCAACGTGGTAGACGAAGCGAGCGAGCCTTTTTATTTCGGATTTGTAAAGACGGAGTTGAAGGTGCCCACAACAACACAAATCAGCTGTTTGTAATGATTCACATGCACTGCGTTACATGCATGGCCAACTTGGTGACAGTTTTCGATTTGAAATCTCTTCAAACCTTTTCGAATATTGCTATCAATTTATATTCCTTCAAACAATATAGAAATAATGACCGGTTAGACAAAATTACACGAGACCGAAAGCCAAACACGGTGTGACCATCGTATCAAATGCAAAAGTTTACTAGTGTTTAAACGGTCACGCGTTGCATTGAGTGATAACATTCCCAGTTAAAATTTCTAATGTGTACTATACCCATCAGTTACTACATAATTTGAAGTTACAATAAATAATACAGAAACAAATCAACCCATAGTTTAATTGAGGATCGATCACAGTGCAAAACAGAGGCACCCTGTGTACCAAAGAGTTGAAGTTCCAAATGTGGGACCATAAACACACCGCACTACAGCAAATCTGCCAAAATCAATGTTTTGAGAAAAAACAATAGTCGAAAAAGTTGCTAAATTTCTCATGTATTCAGTAAAAGTGCGTTATTTGAAATGCATTGCTGCCTGTCCATAGCTAGCACAGGTTCAGATCATCATTACACGTCTGCAAAACAGTGCGATTGAGTGCAGAAAGCGCAACTGCCGAAATTGCATCGTGTCACAACTCACAAAGCGCTTGGAAGAAGTCGAAATCGGGAAGAAGTGTTCTGCACGCAGTTTTTCCTCTGCTGCGTGCAAAAGTGTGGCTTAAATCAGCTGAGATACGTGTGAATTATGTTGAAATAGCGAAAAATAGTAAGTGTATTTCGATAGTTGTAGTCTATTCGATATTTCCGATGTGCGTCAAATGCGGTAAAGAAGGAAAACATGTGCAGTGTGGTGCGGTTTCTTCACTATCTTTAGCTGGTGACCCATTTCCTGATGATATCATTTCGTGTGTGTGTTTTTTTCTACTGCCTTCTCGGTTCAGATTGACCATTCCGGACACCTAGAGCGATCAAAATGTGTGGGCAGAACAAAGTGACCGAATCGGCCGAATGATGAAAAAATGTAGCCCTCTACTGGGTGATTGTTTCGTTTTTTGATACGATTTGGTATGTTGGCATTGTCACGACTACTACGATTGATTCAATATGGGGCCATGCGTTGTGTTACCGTGACGATATGACGATTGCTCATGAATTCAGTTAGTTCGATGCGTGTCCATGAGCTACGATGCGCCTGTTTGAAAAATGTGTGTGGCGAAATTAAATCGCCATTGCCACCGTCGGTCGCGGATCGCTGGACAGTGACTGAACAAGGGAATGGATCGATGGGTGAACGTGTTTAATTGAAACTGAAAAGCTTGCAGTAATCGAATCAAGTGTAGGTGGAAAATAATTAAATGTGCAAAGTAATGCGGAAGAGCATTTATTGGGTGGGATCGAGGAAAGGTTGAATTCCTGAAAGGAAACATGTGGTAAAATATTCGCCGCGATCAATTGAATTGCGCAACTATTTAAAATACTGCCGCACTAAATAATTTCAGCTGGAAATGTTAAATAGTTTCTGTCACATTTTATACAGTTTTCACACCTTTATTCATTCATGTTTCTTGCAGCGGAATGGAATATAATCCAACCCGAAACATATATCACCGTGCAACACAAAGCATGAACAGTCTCGACCAGAAAGATGGCAAACTTTGTCAGGAACAGCTTTAAACCACATTTGTGCGCATAAATTAAGCAGTGCTTCACGAGTCGGTAAATTATCAGTTTGTAACCGTTGCCAAAAAGTTTACCCGCCCGGCCATCAGTCACCCTCGATATCCACACCAAAATGCGCCGTCGATGCCCCGACGGTTTGCCAAAAAAGGTTTCACTTTTATGGGTCGCTGTATGTTCCGTCGGTGGCCATACAACCGACACGCACCGATCTCGACCGGCGTCAGTCGTCTTTTATGGGCAGTTTGGCAGACAGACAAAAGAGCGACCACGGAAAGATAATCATGAAAACTACGCTCTCTCCGATATTGCAGCCAATGTCTATCTGCTTAGTTCGGCTATCCGTTTTGCCGGTAATGGGATGCTGTAGCGCTGATCGAAGGAGTCCCTAGAGGCATTTGGTAGTTGGCGTGTTTACCGAAGGTTAACCTCCATTCGGTGGCGTTCGGGACAAAATGGACTGTTCGTGTTCGGTTGGCGTTACTGTGGGTGATTAGTTTGAAATATGCTTATCGTTTTGCTTAATTCGATGTTTGTACTTGTAGCAGCACCTGTACGAACATTCAAGGACGTTTGTTTAATTGTTTTGTTAACTAATCTAGCTTAAGATAGCGGGATTGTAACCCACTGTACTGTATGTACTCGTAGCAAAATACACATCATTTCATTGTAAGCTTTGAGCTGAGTTTATGGAACGCAGAAGATGTGAGCAAAGAAAAGGTACTTTTTTTTATTCAATAAGGACGGCCAGGGCGTATTGCTTAAGAAGAGAAAGTACTTTAATTTGATACAACTCGCCTAAACACTCATTTTGGGAAATGCGTATGCGAAGAACCTAATTTACTTCAAAGATGTTTTTAAAATGTTTCAAAAATAAATAAATAACGATAAATGCCCAATCAAGTAACCGGCTATGAACTTCTCATAATTAATGACACGAACCCCGTACGGGCGTGAACTGGTTGTTACACAATAAAATGAGCGATGATTATGATAAGTTTCCTACGCTTCACGCAGCACAGGCAGAACAAACCATCGTAATGCTCCTCCCGACCTCGCATTTGGAGGGCCGAAGGTGAAGCTGGTTACTGCGAAAGAAGAAGGAAAGCAAAAAAGATGGACCAAACATTGGACGGCGCCCCACAAAGTACAACACCGCGGGAGAAGCGCAGATCAATGAAAGTGAGAATAAGAGAGCAATAGCCCAGCAGAGAGTGAAAAAAAGCCCTTGTAAAAAAAGCCTTTTATTGGGTCGATGGCTCGGGCCGAAACGGGATGCTACACTTGCACGAGCCTTTTTAACCGCGAGCGCTGAGCGGTTGCTAAGATGCATAAAAAAGCATAGCCCAACATACCGCTGGTGCGCTGCGATTCCTTTACGTGGATTGCTCGCTCTCCGCTCTCCGGTATCCTAGTTTAAGGCGAACAGACAAAAAGGCTTCACGAATGCCATGTTCCGAAGTGGTGTAAGCGACGGAACCGGTAATAAATGCATCGTGGTCAATTTTCCGCTGCTGCCGGTTCGCTCAACATTAACCACTTTGCTTTTAGTTTGCCCCGGAACGGTGTCGCGTGACGAACGGTCGACGAATTCTTTCTGTGCGTTCCACACCGTTTTGTCCTTCGCGTTTCTTCGTGTGTGTGTTTCTTCTTTAAAGCTTAACTTGAAACGGCCAAATCTGAACTGGCGCGGTTCGAATCACGCGTATATATTATACACAAAAGGCGCATCGAAGCGTAGGATCAATAGTTTGGAATGTTTCCCCGTGCCTAAGGAAGTGCCTTGGAAAGCTTTGCCTATTTGTTTGACGAGCGTTACGATTCCTTCCAAAGCCAGTTTCTCTATGTGACCTGTCAGTAAGATCCAACACGGACGCCCCGGCTGTTACAGTGATAGAAGCTGGTGCTGTGTGCAAAAGCTAAAATAAAACCCGTTACCGCTAAATATGCTCAGCAAGTGTTTAAAAGTGTAATACCAACCAAAAAATAATCCCCACTCCCCGCTCATCTTACAGAGCATTCCGGACGCTGTAAACAAAATCATCTTGTGTGCCATTTTATTACGATCGGTCGATCGTGTAGCACGTGGCGCTCCATGTGTTCTGGTTTACGCAACATATTTAAAACTCATTTTATCGTTTGTGCCATGCCATTGCCAGAGAAGGATTGATGAGAAACCATTGCTAACGGCGGTAAAACCATTTAACCGCGTCCTGTAAATGTAATAATACGTTTGATTGTGCTTAGTCGCGCAAACTTTTGCACAGTTAAGTGATTTACCGGCAGCAAATTTTGCAACCACACACCAACCACCACCGAGTTGTTTCCAAGTGTTGCTATTTTGGCAAAGTGTGGACAGTATGGGACACATCGAAAATCTATCACTATTTCGGTAAATAACACAACGCAAGTGTATGACACATAATTTTCTCATGTTATTGTTAGCTCAGGTTTGGTTAAGGAGAACGCAAGTAAAACATGTCACCGGTACGGCAATGAAAGTAAAGCACACTATGCCAATAAATCAACCAATATGTATTTGTTGTATGAATTATGCTGTACGGGGCATGAGTTTTGAATGAGATTAATCGGCTTCTGTTGACGGTCAACTGATATTCGTTACCTTTTAGACGTGTAAGGTATTGGGAACTGCGATTTGAAAATATTCTAATTTATTGTTTAGGTTATAGAATAGTTTTAAAAAGAAAATTATTCCTTTTATTTAACAATTCAAGATTATTAAAATATAAAAAACAAACGCTCTTCCGGCACGCAACTCTTACTTCTATTTTTTACCGTTTCGATACGCAAGAACGTTACTCCAGCTTCTTTTCATGTTTCGACTTTTGTGATGAGATCATGCGTAGAGAAGAAGTGATTCCATCATGTTGCTGCTTTAGGTCGGCACATGCCGTAAAGTCCAGCTCAATGGACACATGGCGGGCAATATAAGGAAAGTTGCTCGACATTAAACTCCTTGTATGGCTTCAGTCAAGATCGCTGAACCGACCGTTCCAATCGGTGTAAAATGAAACAAAACACACACACAAACACACGCCCAATAAAAACTATGTTCGATAGAATTTCTATCAGTATCTAACAAATAAGTTATCTAAGCCAAGAGTTGTCAAGAATTTTAGTGATGTTATTTTTCTGCTTTCATAACTATTTGTACCATTTTGCATGATTGTAATAACAACAACCTTCCCAACAAATTGATTGTTTCTTTCTGTTTGCTTGCAGATATATTCGCGACGCAGCGACATTATCGTTAAAACACTTTCCGCAGCTTCATCCGGTCGGGCAGAATTCTTGCGACGGTGCGACAGAGGACGAAGAAGCGGAAGCGGAACTGAGCGCAAGAATGGAGCTCTCGCACAGCCTAACGCTGAACGAGGCCGCCCTCAACCAGCTGCCGGAACAGAAGCGTCCCGTATTTATCTTTGAATGGTTGCGCTTCCTCGACAAGGTGTTAGTGGCGGCCCAAAAGTCCGACATCAAGGGCTGCCAGAAGAAGCTGGTCGAGCAGCTAACGCAACACATTCAGGGTGCACCGGGGCCACCAACGCGCAAGCTTATCGCCCGCTGTCTGGCCACACTGTTCTCCGTCGGTGATACGTTTCTGCTGTTCGAAACGGTCAACAAGTGCAATGACATACTGAAGAACAAGGACGATTCGCCCAGCTATCTACCGACCCGGTTGGCCGCTATCTGTGTGGTGGGCTGCATGTACGAAAAGCTGGGCCGCATGATGGGCCGCTCGTACGAAGAGACGGTACAGATTTTGCTGAAATCGCTCAAGAATGCCGAATCGCAGTCACGCATAGAAATCATGATGACGCTGGAGAAGGTGTGCGCCGGCATGGGATCGGCCATCTCGAACGTGCACAAGGACATCTACAAGGCGGTTCGCTACTGCTTGACCGATCGCGTGATGGCGGTCCGAGTGGCCGCTTCTAACTGTTTGCTGGAGATGACCAAACATGCCCCCTTTCTGTACACGTCCGAGCTGGAAAGTTTGGCATCGTTGTGCTTCCGTGCGTTCGACAGCTGCAACTACGAGGTCAGGTGTGCGGTGGCCAAGTTGCTCGGTACGCTCATAGCTTGTACGCAGAATGGCAGTTTGCGCAACTTTAGCAGCATGACCGCGTCATCGTCGAGCACGAAATCGTTGCGACCGGTGTCGCTGGACGAAGCGCTCGGCGTGCTAATGTCCGGCTTTTTGCGCGGCGGTGTATCGTTCTTGAAGGGCACGGGCGAAATTATAAAGGGCAGTTCGGGCGTCAATCGAGAAGTACGGGTCGGTGTCACCCATGCGTACGTGGTGTTTGTGCAAACGATGGGAGGGCTTTGGTTGGAGCGCAACATGCAATCGTTTCTTGTGCACGTGCTGGATCTGGTGGCGAATCCCAAGGCAGCCTCCTCACATGTAGATGCGGTGTACTCAAGAAAATGCATCAACTTCATTCTGCGGTCCGTCATCGGGAAGATGCTGGGCGAAAAGGCGCAATCGTCGGCCTGCAAAGAGTTGATACACCTGATCGCAAAGCAGATGAATTCGATCGACTTCAATCCGGAAAATGCAAAAGATTCCAACCAAGAGACACTATTCAGTCAGCATCTGCTCGTCTGTGCGCTACAGGAACTCGGTAGTCTGGTGCTGCTGCTTGGCACTACCGCACAAAACCTGCTCGCCGACCAGTCGCTAAACTTTATCGATGCAATCTGTGCCGTGTTGATTCATCCCTGCATGGCAGCGCGGCTCGCTGCAGCTTGGTGTTTGCGTTGCGTTTGTGTCGCCGTACCGAGCCAAATCACACCGCTCATTGATCGGTTTATTGATGCAATTGAAAAGATGCGCACCTCGCCGGATGCAATTTCGGGGTACAGTGGAGCGCTGGCGGCAGTGCTCGGTGGTGTACGCTATTCGCCCCTGGGTATACCACACACGCGCGGCAAAATAATATTCAACACCGCCGAAGAACTGTTGCGTACGGCTAGTCAGAATAGTCGCTTGTCGCTAAACCGCACGCAGGCCGGTTGGCTACTGATTGGCGCCATCATGACGCTGGGTGTGCCAGTAGTGAAGGGGCTGCTGCCACGCATGTTACTGCTGTGGCGAAACGCTTTTCCACGCTCAACGAAGGAACTCGAATCGGAAAAGGCACGTGGTGATGCATTCACCTGGCAGGTGACATTGGAGGGTCGTGCCGGGGCCCTGTCGGTGATGCATAGCTTCTTGCTGCACTGCCCAGAACTCGTTACGGACGATATCACACGCCGGCTGCTGACACCGATCGAAAGTGCACTAGCTATGTTGATCAAGTAAGTGTTGATCTTGGTGTTTTTGTTTTGTCTTAGAAAAAGTGTAAACAATTTCCGTTTGTCACATTGTAGCATAACGTCAGTGCTGAAAAACTATGGCCAACACTTGAAAGCACCGACCGCGATGGTACGATTGCGATTGTACGAAACTCTATCCCTTTTACCGGCAAACGCACTGGAATCATCGTACACGCATCTGCTCCGAATGCTTGTATCGGAATTTACGCTCACGGAAAATCCGGCAAATACTACGACCTCCTTCCTGCGGCAGATGTGCCATGGTGATGATTCGATTATACTAGGAACCTGGTTACAGGACACAGATCATCGCACGATCGAAGATCAGGTAAGCGATCCAAAGATTCTAACCTTACACCTTTCCAGGAACTCGAAACGGGTGTTTGCGCTGCGCTGTAGAACGTGAAATTGTAAAAAATAACACAAATGATTCCATTATAACCATACATTTTGTTGTCTACGAAAGTTGTTCACTTTGAGTCCGTCGGGTCGTTACCACATAGCATTCCCATACACCGCTACGTGGACTCTGGTCCATATCACGCGTTGTTGAAGCGTGATATTATTCACGCGAATTCGCCAGAATGTACTGAATTCAATGATAATGATAGTTTTATCAACTTTTTTTTTATTTTTTGTGTTAATTTTGACAATTACAAGTTCTATATAAAGTCATAAACATCCTATAAATGGATAATGGTATCGTTTAAACGAATGGAACGTATATATATGAGTGTGTGTGTGTGTGTATGAGGAAGAATAGCACAACATTTTAAGAGACTACCATGTTAACAAAGTTATACAATTGAATATTTTCTTCCTTCTATCTTACTACACACCACCACCTACCACGGGGGTCCCTTCTGTTGTAATACATTTTTTTGTAATACGATGATGATAATGAAACAAAAAACACTCAATACTATACACCACAATATTAGATGGAACCGAACCGTAAGGCTGACGGTGATTATGTAAGTGAGACCATTTCTAGTGCCCTTCTTGTCCTGTGACTTGCTTGCCATATCTCTGCCGTCTTTTATGAGTACCTTTTTTTTACAAAGTGCACATTTCCGGTAGCCACGAACATGACTCGCTAGGCTCATTTTGTTCTGACGTGTACTTCGCTTTTCATCCACCTCCATATCCCATTGATTGCAATTGCCAACCAAGCTATTAGAAATTGGCTAAGCAAATTTCGTTAATTATGATTGGTTTGAAGCTTACTTTTTTATATTTTAATCTGCTGTTCTACACTGCAAACATACGTACGGAAATGAGTTTGAGCAATGTTTTTTTTTTATACATTCTTTCTGTGTGTTTTGATTCATCAATTTCGTCGACTGCAATCGTTTCAGTTAATTTTTTCCTGTTTTGTTTTTTTTTTTAATAATGTAAGCTATATTCAATGCATCGTAAACCCAACCAGCACCACTACGAGCGCCAACATACAGCATCATTTTGAACAGTATGCATTCACGTACGCAAAGTTGCTTTCTTCATACGTATCACAAATTTTCCACTTATGCTTGTTTCAAATGTCAAGCTTTTGTTTTTTTTGTTATGTAGCGTGTGCGTAGCATAATTAGCAACAGCAAACAAAAGGCAAACCAAAGTGCTTCACTTACATGCCTGACAAGGGAAGCTTTATGTCGTGGATCGCAAAGATCGAATGATTAATGTTGTTTTGTGTTTTATCGTTTTAGCTGCAACCGAACAGTGCAGCCGGTTCCGGTGCACTAGAGCATGATGCCTGCTGTCTGTTCCGGGGAATCGCGGCTGGTGAGCAGTGTCCGGGCCCCCTGCCACTCGGTGTTGCCGTGATCGATATGTCCGTGATACTGTTCGGGTTAATCTTTCCGAAGGTAGCCAACAAACACCGGCTGCAGATGTTGGAACACTTTGGCGAGTGTATAAAGCATGCCAAAAGTTCCCGCCAGGAGGCGGTACAGATGAACATTTTTACCGCTCTGCTCAGTGGGCTCAAGGGATTGACCGAAACAAAGTCAGCGATCGGACAGGACGATGTGCGCAAGAGTGCTACGAATTTGATCATTAGCGCACTGACTAGCGCGAACCCGATACTGCGTTGTGCGGCCGGTGAAGCACTCGGGCGCATCGCCCAGGTGGTGGGTGATTCGCGTGTGACCGCTGAACTAGCACAGACCAGCTTTGATCGGTTGAAATCTGCTCGGGACGTTGTGACGCGTACGGGACATTCGCTAGCGCTCGGCTGTTTGCATCGGTACGTCGGTGGCATGGGTTCATCGCAGCATTTGAACACGAGCGTGTCGATTTTGTTGGCTCTCGCGCAGGATGGAAGTTCGCCTGTGGTGCAGGTGTGGTCACTTTACGCACTGTCGCTGATAGCCGACTCGGGCGGTCCCATGTTCCGTGGGTACGTTGAACCAACACTTTCACTCGCACTAAAGCTTCTGCTGACGGTTCCCCAGTCCCATGTCGACGTGCATCAGTGCATTGGGCGCGTGCTAAGCGCTCTGATTACGACGATCGGTCCCGAACTGCAGGGCGACTCCAATTCGGTTGCCACCGCACGATCGTCCTTCCTGTGCGCTGCGGCCATTATGCAAGCGCATTCGGATCCGTTAGTACAGGCTGAAGCGACGGGATGTTTACAGCAGTTGCATCTCTTCGCACCGCGCAACGTCAATTTATCATCCTTAGTTCCTAACCTGTGTCAGAATCTGAGCAGTAACTATTTAATGCTACGAAAAGCGGCCGTCTCCTGCCTGCGGCAACTGACTACGCGCGAAGCAAAAGAAGTGTGCGAGCATGCGGCAAATCTGGTGAGTGATGAGGATCGGTATGCGTTGTCCGACTACGGTTTGCCGGGTGTACTGTTCGGAATGCTTGACACCGAGAGCGATAGTCAGATGGTGCGAAACATACACGATACCATCACCTCGATGCTGCAGATTCTGGCCGCCGAGAATCTGTCTCAGTGGTTAAGCATGTGCAAGAATGTGCTTACCGTTGCGTCGGATTCATCCGTTGGAGCGGAAGGAACGGTTGCTGGAGCAACCGGCGGGGGTGCAACTGGCGGTGGTGTCGGAGGTGCTGGTGCCGGAGCTGGTAATAGTGGAGCCACCGCCGGTAAAGATGGCGGTGGGGATGATGGCGATGGAGATGATGCAGATGATGATGATGACGATGACAACATGGAGTTCCATGCGGAGGATCATCAGGCAACGCACCCCGCGGTGCAACCCCGATGGCCAACACGCGTATTTGCAGCCGAATGCGTCCGGAAGGTTATCGCTACGTGTGAAAATGCTAGCTCGAATCACTTTGACTTACTGGCGGCCAAAGAGATGCAGATGACAAAATCTCGCGGCGATTTCCTGGTGCTGCATCTTTCCGATTTGATCCGGATGGCGTTCATGGCCGCGACGAGTGATTCCGATCAGCTGCGGTTGGAAGGTTTGAAAACGTTGCAGGAAATCATCGACAAGTTTGCGCACGTGCCCGAACCGGAATTTCCGGGCCATTTGCTGCTGGAACAGTTCCAGGCTCAGGTTGGCGCTGCCCTTAGACCCGCATTTTCCCAAGACACTCCGTCGCACGTGACGGCGGCGGCGTGTGAAGTGTGCAGTGCGTGGATCGGGTCCGGCGTAGCGCGGGATTTAAACGATTTGCGCCGTGTCCATCAGTTGCTCGTGTCGAACCTGAGCAAATTGAACAGCCGCACGAACAGTACACAGCTGTACAACGAAAGTATGGCCACGCTCGAGAAGCTAAGCATCCTGAAAGCGTGGGGTCAAGTTTACATCATGGCGATGGTTGGACATGGGGCCGCTCCGGCTAGCCAGATGCTGAAAACGCTCAGCACCGTCGCAGGCAATCATTCCCATCTGGCCGTTCCATCTGCGGCACAGCCGAAGGAATTCAGCAGATTGGCATTCGACGATGAGTTTGGTGATTTTGAAAGCCGCGGCGAAAGCTTACTCTCGTTGGTTCAACCGGAGCTGGAGAATCTCTCCAAACATTGGTTGGCGGCACTGAAAGATTATGCCCTGCTGTCTTTGCCGGCAGAGTATGCAAGTCAATTACCGCACGATGGTGGAGCATTCTACACGAACGACACGATGAACCTGTCGAAACCGCACTACCTTATCTCGTGGCCACCAATTCTGTATGCGGCGGCCCTGTGGCTAAACGCCGAAGGGTTCGAGAAGAACGACCAGCAACAGCTGTCCCGCGAACAGGAAGAAGATAAGGCGAATGCGAACGATGCGCCAAACGCCATGGTTCCGGCCACTAAAGCACAAACTGCCGGCACGCTAGCATCAAGCGCAGCGACGATATCGCACGGCAGTCTTAGTGCGGATCGTTTCCATCTCATCTTTGGCATCTGCATGGAAGCGCTCTGCAGTACACGAACGAACGAAAAGCTGGACAGCGTAATCGCTTGTTTGCAGTCCCTCTACACCGTGTTCGATTCGGCGTGGTCGCGCGAAATGTTGATGCGCAACAAAACACTTCCGGTCGAGCTGTGTAACGTGCTGCACAGGTTGATACTGACGCGGGACAGCGTGGAGGTGCAGTATCTGTGCATTTCGATACTGAAACAAACGATAATGGCCGCCAACGAGTGTTTGGAGCGGGAAAAGGAGGAGGAACGCCGCAACAAGGCAAATGCTTCCGGCGACGAAGATATAGGAACGGGAGAAAATGGTAACGACGAGACGGAACCACCTACACTAGACGTGGACTACCTCGGGGAAGGTGCCGAAGAGGGTGAAATACTTCCAGGAAAGTCACTAGTTTATGCCGTGTTGGAAGTGGTGCTTTGTCTTCTTGCACGACAAATCCCGGGCATGAACCCGTCCCAGAGTACCCGTGTGGCGAACGAACAGTTGCAGCGTCAGTTGGCTCAGGCACAGAACGGAATTATAAAGCTGGGCGATGATAATTGCTTGCTGGTAGCGAGCGCAATCCAAAGCTTGAACGATTTACCAACCCTATGCTCACCGCTCGGTGCCCTTTCCATCCTGCCGACGATTCTGTATCTCACAACGGGCGTAATAAAGGAAGTGGCAACAAAGTCCGTGCACGATGAGTCCATGATTGCAAGCACGAACGTTGTGGTGCAAGCGGCCGTTCAGCTGTTGAAAATGCTCGCCACCCATCGGTACGGCCAGCAGGACGCACTGTCCGGCGAGGAATGGCGCAAGCTGCTCCAGAGTGCGCTCGGTCGCATAATCGATCTCACCAAGACGGGCTGCGAGGAAACGAAGATGGACGAGGTGACGGTGATGTTGGCGATCGCCGTCTTTCTGCTGCATTCGCCAGCCGGGGTGGTTTCGGTGCCGAATCTACAGTATCCGTGCATAAATCACTTTCGGCAGTGCTTCCAAAGCACTTCGTTGCCGGTACAGTTGAAGTGCGTACAGACGATGCGCTCCATCTTTGCGAATGGCGAGCTGAAAGTGTCCACACCGTACATACACGCACTGGCACCGCGGCTGATCGAACATCTGTACTCGGAGCAGGCGCGCAATCCAACCAATGAGCACGAGCTGGCACTGGTGTTGGAAGGTATTACGACGGTTGAAGCACTGATCGCACTAGCGGAACCTCAGAATCGTAAGTAATTGCCTACCTTTATGACTTTTGGTTTGAAGAAAAACATTTCTTAGCTAATGAAATCATCCAAAGGGACGATTTTAAAACGTATTTCTTCAAATTAAATATCATTTGATAATGTTGTTCTAACGAATACAAACAATATTCATTGCGTTGATTTCATGCACACATTAGACGAATTGATGCAAGGTAATGATAAAGATTGTTGCTGTTGCGTTGTGAAAAAGCAATGGTTGCTTTGCCTAAACATCATAAAACTGTTGCTATGTTTCAATCACTAATGCGCCTTCTTTGGTTCTTATTTTCAATGCAGGCATCCAAATGCTAACCTTGCTGGTACCTATTCTTATCAACTACCTGGACGATCCGGAACAGCAGCAGCAACAGCAACGAACTACCAAATCGAAGTACGTGGTAGCACTGAACGATCACGCCATACAGTGGCTAATGAAGATTGGCCTAAAGTATCCACAAGAGTTTAAAACGTTCATGGCGCAGGCACCGGAGCTTCGGCGCAAGCTGGAAGCTGCAATCAAGCGCAACCAGATGAATGCCACGCTGCAGAAGAGTAAAAGCGAAGCAGCGAACGCTGCCGCTCGGAACAGTGCCGCCCAGCAGCAGAAACCAACCATACAGCTGAAGACGGATTTCAGTAACTTTAGCTTTGCATAGAACGCACGTTTCTGCTAACCTTGGGGAACTACATAGACTTTTGGGCTTTGGGCTGTTTGCGGCCACGCCGCTACAATTAATCGATCAAATTCGTGCAGATGCGAAGGTATGGTGGGCGCTTTCCCTAACCTTGCTAATATTATCGTTATCCAATAGTACATTACATAATATCATATTATTTATGCAATTGTAAACGAATGTCCCCGTTGCGTGTAAACTCTATCTAGATGTACCAGCCCGTTCGGTGGGTATGCTTCCTACAGAGTAGCAATCATCGTAGCAACCTGACGTGTCCCTTTACACATATGTCCTCCTCCAACTAGACGAACGAACAATTTTGTTAATAAATTGGAATTATAGGCAATAAAGTATTGAAACCGGTATGTAGAATCGCTAGTGGCGTTTATTTCATTTGAAGTTGAATTCAAAATATTACTCACGTTTGTAAAATTACATTCAGAGGTCATGGCTCTAGTCTTGTTTACTTTCTTGCTGTGCAACCAATTCCCGGTAATGCTCTACGGAACCGAGTTCTATGTTCGGAGGCAATTCCCCAACAACCGTTTCGCCCATCTTCGGCGATGGCTGCGAAACATCTGGACTATCCACTAGCGGTTCTTGTTGCTGCTGCTGCTGCTGTTGCTCAGCTGCAAGCTGTATTTGTTTCTTTTTCTTCAACTTTTCGCGAACTTTATTGCCTAGACGGGATGCGGCCATTACCTTGGCCACGCGGCTACTCTTCAACCAGCGCGTATTCCAGGACTTTGCTTCCTCCTCTGGAGGTTTATCCTCCAGTAGCAAATTTTCATCACCAGAATCGTGTATCTCCACTATGTCCTCATCGTCGTGAGCAGAGTTGTCTAACTTGGTTGGTTCACCTTTGGCCTCTTCATCGTCAGCCTCCGTGGAGCTATCGGACGAACTTCCACTGCCAGACCCATCGGACTCATCGCTGCTCGAGGATAACGTTTGTATTTCTGTCTCTTGTGCATCTTTGTCCTTTTCCACCGTTTCAGCTTGTAACACATTTCCTTCAGATTGTTCCTTTTCCTTTTGACCATCTTCAATGGTCTCGGCATGTACCGTATCCGGTCGCGTTGTTTCTTCTGGCTCTTCGGTTTGTCCAGTCGGATCACTCACCTGTTCAGTAATCGGTTCTACCAGTGCTGGTTCTTGTTCCTCCTCCGAAATTTCACCTTCCTCCGGTTCCGTATCTTCAGCTGGCTTTTCCGGTTCTGGTGTTGGCACTTTCTTTGCCTGACGGTCCAGTTCCTCGATGTTGGGGACGAAAATCGATGCACGTTCCTTGGCCAGCCGCTCTTCTTCGGAGTCCGACGAGATGCACAAAGTTTCCGGGCTAGCTTCCACAGGTATAACTTCCGGCGAGCTTTCACGTTTTTCGTCTTCATCCGGACGGAGGCTACCAGAATCCGGAACATTCTCCTTTTCAATTGTATCACTAGCGTCCTGTACGTTTACCGACTGTGTACCGACGTTTGCTTCATCTGCAGTACTTTCCGTTTCTTGTTCTATCGGGGAACTTTCTTTTTCCGAAGATTTTTCAGCTTCTTTTAATGTTACCGTTTCGATAGATTTTTCTTCCTCTTGTGTGTTTTCCGGAGCAACTGCTTCTGGTTCAGCATCCTCAACCGCTTGTTCGGTGGATTTTTCCCGACCATTATCGGGCGGATTGCTTGACACCTCTTGCTCATCATCATCTTCATCGCCTACCTTCCGGATGCGGAAGTTTCGTTTCAATCGCACTCGTTTTGTTTGTTGTTGGGCATTGTTTTCATTCTTTATATCATTGCCATTTTTCGTCGATTCTGATGTTTTTGAAGTGGTGCGCATCCTCGTTGGCTGCTTCGACTCGTCATCGGTGTCGACGTCACCATGGCGACCGTCCTCTCCTTCATGCTCGGATTCGATTTCTATTTTGGTTACCGGCTCCAAGGCCAGCTGCGAACGAATTGCACGAGCACGAGCTTGCAGTTCCAGTAGCTCCAATACGGTCATCTCCTTTTCCGCTGTAGTAAGCAATGTAGTAATAAATACATCAGTACTCATCATCTACGTCGAAGTGAGTGTTTTCATTTGATCTAAACTTACATTTTGGTTCACCATTCTTTTCATCGGCTTGTTTGCTGTTATCAACTAAAAGGAGGAAAAAATTTAATTAGAAAATGGAACGTATTATTATCGCACCAAATGCCCTGCTTTGGCAAAAGCTGGCAGTGAAAGTGCATAGAGATATTACTGCGGACGAGCTTCAGACAGCCCTGCGAAATGGCGCTACCTTTATACACATCCAGTGCGGTTTAAACACATTCCAGGAAACCATGGTTCTGATAGATCGTTGTAACGAAATCATCAAACGGAATGCCGAAGAATGCCGGCCGTGGACAGTGCCCACTGATATTATTTGTGAGCTGAGCGGTCCTTATCCACGTGTGCAGTTTTTCTCCAGCGGAATTTCACAAGTCCAACTTGTCGAAAACCAACGAATAACGCTCACGTCCGACATAAGATATGAACATCAGTGTTTTGATGAGGTTAAGTATGTAACGAATTTCGACCATTTACATCGATCCAGTGTTGGAAATGTCTTATCGATTGATACAGTGAAACTCACGGTGGAAAGAATTGTCCCCGGGTTTGTTACGTGCACAGTAACGCAAGCCGGATCTATTGGCCGTTTCAGCGTTATCACAGCGGGCTGTGAGGGTATCACAAAAGACGAGCAATTGGGATTGGACATGTCATCGACACTGGAGGAACTGGAACGTGTTGTAAACAAAGGATGTAAATTTATAATCGTGCCAAAAGTAGATACTAAATCATTGCAGACATTCTTCGAATCAATTCAGTGTAAAAAAGAAATTACTCGAAGCATTCAAATGATAGTGCACATAGATTTTTCTCCTTCGTTCAGCGCGGATAATGATATGGACCAGCGCATTGATGCCTTCGTAACGAAAACTGTCGATGAATTGAAACAAAGGCAGTCCTTGGGTAAAGCGTTTTTGTACGATTTGGATACCGAAGGAATGGTACCGGAAAGAGTTGAAGAGGCTGATGTGATCATAACAAGTGTTAATGATCTCATAAAAGTACAAACCCACTTGAAACACGTTAATCAAATTCAGCTTGCAATGCACCAGCAACCAAACAGAACGTTAGCCTCAGACGAAAAAGCATTGGTTACGTGTTTACGTTTCTCCGCTATTGAAGCGAATGCCAGCGCAATCATTTTGCCTTTGGAGAACGATGGCCTAAAACTAGCAATAGATATCTCTTTGACCGACCCGCTTTGCATCGTTTTACTTCTCAAACCATCCGCTGAAGAAGTTCAACGTATTTTGCTACGAAAATATCTGGTGCCTGTTATCGTACCAGCGGTACCAAATGTCTCACAACAAAAGCTCATTCGACATGCGATTGCTTACGGAAGGCGCTTCGGGTATCTGCACGGTGGAAATTGTATTGTATCAGGATGCACAGTCAATTCTGACACAGATGTACTCGGATTGGAAATGCGTTATGTACCGCTGGTGGCTCATCGACCGGAACCATAATCGTTTACGCTTACCTTTCTTGCTCCGCTTGGAAACACGCTTTGAGTCAACATCGGAATCGGAAGAAATTTCATCCAACGAAATGTGTTCTACAAAGAGAAGGGTGAGATAATAAATTGGCTGCGAATGGGCGCGTATTTACCATACCTTCAATCTTCTCCACATCTGACCCCTCGGATGACGATTCCGTGTCCGTAGGACATTTGGTATTGTTGATAATTGAGTGTAGCCGCTTGGTCGAGATGCCGAGCAGTTCGTCCAAGCAACGTTCCTTTATAACGTCGTTCGATTTACCCTCCAGAAAGTCCGGCAGAAGATACTTGATCTCTTTCGGTTTTACGCAGGAAAACACTTGCCGTATAAGCTCCAGCCGGTCGTCGACGTACGCGCTGAGTGGTTTCAACTCTTCCGGCTCTTGTTTGATGTCGGCGGTTGATTTAGCCTCACTGGTTTCGTTCGCTTTTTTCTTCTTTTGGGTAGGCATTCTCTGCGATGCGTTTCTTTGATAAATAATTTACGAATACGAATACGAATATTGTTGTATCATACTTTTTAAACACGGTTCAGGATGCTTGCAGGTAGATCATGCAAACTGGGCTGCGTACAATTGCTGGAATATCTTCAGTTTAAAACATAATATTTATTCGATAAAACCTCATACAGGGAAGTAATCTGCTGATTATAAATCACTTTAATTAGTTATTTGAGTAAAATAGATCCCGACTCGCGTTGCAAAGTTTATGCCGAATTTTGTAAACAAACTTTGACGTCAGAAGTGTCAGAAAGAAAACGATAAAAGACTGGTCCAAAAAAGGAATGACGTGCAGACTGGCCGTTGTTGTGCAGCCATTTGTAAATTCAATTTGACCAGTAGGGAAAAACATCAACGTGCGTATTATCGTAAAACGCAGGTCAATAAATAAACGAAACACGTGTGGAATGTTAGTAATGAAGGGGTTTAGATTTTATGTCCCCTCATATAACAAACAGCTTGCTCACACAGAATTATACTCTCTTGAATGGCCAACTTGAGTAAATTCGTGGTTGTGAACAATAAGGTTAAAACGATAAAAAAGTAAATTGATAATGCATTCGTTCAAATATTTCTATCGACAATGGAAAACAATACTAAACATCTAGGGATTGAACAAAAAATCGTATTAATAAAAATTTTCTTCCTCACAATCAGTACTTGACACCAATTTTTCGCTTTTCCATTGTGCAAGTGTCCAATCTTATCGTTTCCCAAGCTCCTACAGTGCGGCACACATTTTATGCACTCTTTGCTAGAAAGCATATTCTCTTTTGATGCACATACGACTCGTCATCATATGGTGTTCTTACACACACACATCCATGCATTTGCATACATCGCATTACCTTTTTTTGAAGAATATCAACTAGAAACACTTTTACTGACGCGAAAACACTCGATAGGCTTTTTAACACTAGAACTACCGGATCAGTCATTTTGGCTGGAACGCTGCAGTTTGATTACATTAATTTAAGGGGTAAAACCATTCTACCATGGCTAATGCATGACTTTTATAGATCTTTTCTGTAGTATGAACTCAAAAACGTTTTAAAACTCAATCCAGGAAAGCGAAAAAGGTTTATAAAGTGACCATCAATGTAAAAAAAACGCTTAAAACGCTTGGTAATTTTAGAGTTGTTTAAGGAGAGCGATAAAATAGAGAGAGTTTATCAGGACAACAATAAATTTGCTAAGTATTTGGAGCAGCGCTAACCAGAATTTTGCTAAGTATTTGGAGCAGCGCTAACCAGAATTTTGCTAAGTCTCAGATGAGTGCGACAGATACAACGGGTGTTTGACAGAGATGCATTGAAATTGTTGAGCGAAAAATTTGAAGAGAAATTGCCGAAGCGCTCGCTAAAACTCGTCAATGTTGATGCTGAGCGAGAAGGCAAGAAAAGCAGTGCAATGTACGACAGGGATAGGAATAAAAGCTCAGAGAGAGCGAGGCAGTTTGTGGGTTCCGTCGGTGTGAAACGCAGTGAAATTGGTAGTTGCAGGGTAAAAATTGCTCCCTGGGTTTCAGCCGTTCGGGAAAAACTGGTTAGTCGAGTATTCGCATCGGTCGCGTTCGGTCGTGCTCCAGCAGCGGTAAGATACCAACCACCGCGCAGTCGAGTGTTGTTGCTGCGGTGTGTGCGCGCGTCTTCCACCAAATTCCTGTGTGTGTGTGTTTGAGTGGGGCGGGAGGCTTTTTATTGTTGTTGCCATCGATTGTTCCAAGGGGTGAGTTTCGCGTGTTTTTGTGGGCATACCTACTCTCAACCCTCCCCCGGTTCGTTATGAAGCTGTAGTGTGCGGTGGTGGTCCGAACTACAGCCACTGGCGAGCCCACCTCAGAGTATGTACGGTGGCGAGTGAAGAATGGTATGCAAATTGAAATTAATTGCAAATTCAAAATACACAGCCGAAACACCGTACCCTGTTAGAAAGCTCACAGCGCACGCAGCGGCGACGTGCGTGGCAGTGTGTCCTGACCGATTGATCTGCCCCTTTTTGCCGTACCGTACCGCGACCGGAAATCGATTTCGGGATGGTCATTCTCTGAAAAAAAATAAATGCACCTTGCCCATTCTTTACCCTGCCAAACGCAGTGAAGGTGAATTGTGCAAATGCCGAAACGGCATGGATGTGTGAAGTACCTGTGTTGAAAGTGCGTCAGTCAGTGTGCTTTGTGGGTGTTTGTGTGTGTGTGCGCGCGTGTGTGTACACATGAGTTGGGCCCGGCTGTACACAAAAGCGTAAAACGCGTAACGAAAACCGCTACCAGCGCCTGCTTTGCTGCTTTTCCCGTACAGATTTCCACACAGTGGTTGCCAACCGCAGGTAGTCGAACAACCGAAAAGTAATCCCCGGCACAACTAAAAATTATCCAGCGAGCCCCGTCTAGCCGTAGCGGACCTGCAGAAGAAGACGATTACAAGAAAAAACACGAGCCAACCGGAAGAAACAGGTAAATTGAGTCAAGGGATGAAATGAGAACGAAAAATATGCTTCCCGATCGATTGCGTTCCAACTGCTCAGGAACATCAGGGAGCAAACCCAAAAAAAAGGATCAATGGGCGTAAGAAGAGTACTAGTGGAAAGAGAAAGAGAGGGAGTGAGAGCGAATGGAAAAAGAGCGCAAGAAATAGAGCGAAACGAGATCTTTCGTGCCGTTTCACCCTGCGCGCATGCTATTCTTTTTTTTTTATTTTCATCCCAATTGCAACTGGGTTGTTCGCCTCTGCAAAAAGGGCTCGTGCGAAACAAGCGTGAAATACTGAGCCGCGTGAAAACGGGATGAAGCTGCAAGGCCTCAGCTGGGTGCTGGGATGCAATATTACTGTTTGTTTTTTTCACTAACAACACACTACCGTATGCGGGGGAATGCATGGAGCCTGATTCATCGCAATTCAACGCGTAGCGCGTTTTCGTTGTGCGTTGTGTGTGCACGGTGAGTGTGCGTGCGTGTGAGTGTATGGTTAGGCTCCACCGACGGGCTCCCGGTGTGCGCGTGTGCGTGAAATGTCAATTCTTGCCGTGGTTTGGTGATAAGATAAAAAAGCGCTTCGCTGCTAGAGCGCCGTCCTGTACTGTTGATGCCGCTAGCAATTCTTGAGACAAAATACAAAAAACAAAAAAAAAAACAAAAACCTCTTTTTTACGGCCATCGTTTACTTTAATCTGAAACACAAAAAAAAAACACAGCGTCGAATGTACATGCTGTACTGTTAATCATTGGCGCCTTCCATGAATGGTTTGATTCATTCATACGGTGCATTTTGGTTGGTCACTCCAAGTGAATAATAGCTTGCTTTGATAATCACATTCAACAACATCACTGTAGCCACATGCAGTTTGGAAAACAGAACTAATCGCGGTACCGAATCTGTATAGCAACATCAACATTAGTCTTCTTTCGTCAGATATTGACAATTATGTGCCCTGGAAATATTTAGGTATCGGAGAATCGGCTCTGTTGACGCTGCTGGGCTCATATTGAATGAGTTTCACTTTCACATCGACATGTTCTACATGAATGCGCACCTGCGTACTTGACCGATGAATTCGGTTTCGATGTTTATAATGTTGCGGTTGCTCTCTTTTTACCGCCTCCGAATGGAAAGCAAACTGAGCGTTTTCTGAGCTTCCTTTTTTATGTTACTCACTCGCTTTCCATCTCTCTCTCTCTCTCTGTCTTCTTCAACACATAGCTAAATGCTTTCTCAGCTTCAAATCATTTGTAACTTGAAGGCGTTAGAAGACATTCGATCCGTCACATATATGCATCGCGTATGAAAAGGCTCGTTTGTTTCCAAATTCCCACCCGCTCGGAACCATGCTGTACCATGCCGTCCCAATGTTTGCTTGGTGGAACCAGTTTTTCCTACCACACACTTCCACTTTCCACCCCCTCTGCAACGCCAAAGCGTTGCATACAGATCTTGCTGGGTTTCTTTCACTATGATTTGCCTACTCAACCTCCATACGAGCTCGAAACCTGCTCAACTCCAGCATGCTGGACAATAGTTTATGATTCTTAGCTCTTGGGGGTGTTTCGCTTAGCCTAGGACTTCAGGGAATGCTAACGTTTGCGAAACTTCGCTACAAACTAGTCGACACATAGAATTTTACGATTCTTTCTAACATGCTCCAATATTTTATGTAACGACCGGTCGAAGTAGCAATCAAAATTGCAAGTAAAGAGACGAAATAACCCCACTCGGACAAGTTTGACTAAAGAACACATCCAAAAATGCTCCAAAAACAGGAAGAAGATACTTATGCTGCTCTATTCCCATACCGCCGTCGGGGTTTTTGTCATGTCTGGTACGTTACCGGACAAGTGTGCACTTGACTAGGCTGTTGTATTGTTACCCGTAAGGTTTGAGGAAGGAAGGATGGTGCTTCTTTCTACTTCAACGGACGGGATTAGTGATCAGACCAACCAAGTCAAGTTGCTTCTTCGTTTCCGACCATGCAACCGAACTGTTCTACCAAGTCAATCCGCTTATGTTTTTGTTCTATAGACACTTAACAGCGGCAACCGCTTAAGGGTTAAGATCCATCTATAGAAGAAAGCTGCGCTAGGGATTTTTTGGGTTTTTGCAAGAAGCGATACACGCAACCGAATTTGAGTGTCTTAAGATAATGTATTACGTAGAACTTGGTTTTGAGGAACATTTTTACGGTATTTTGCTTTCCGTAATACTAGAAATGGAACTCTTGGGGCAATTAAACTTAACATCCTGCGTATGATTCCCTCATTACATTGAGGGTCTATATTTGTTATTGCTATTGCTACCGACATCACGAACATTGTAAAGTCTTGAACGCATAATTTGCAGCGTGTGGTAAGAAACGCAACAATACGACCATCTCTAATTCCCGTTTTCTTGTACTTTTGGTACATTTTTTAATATTTCGTCATTTAACATAATTGCAAAATATTGTAATCTTATGTCGTATTCTATTCATTCTACATATCTATCCCATTTTACAGACAATTCTTAGATGAAATATCAGGAAAATTCGTCTGTATGCAATGAAACTCATAAGTCGAGCTTTCGAAATCTTTATATTAAGCTTAGTGCTACTCAGTCAGTACTTTCCCGGTACGAGCGAAGATAATCTGATAGGGCAAGTTCTTTATAGTAAAGCGAGTGTGATAGAATCTCCCAGTTAACGCTGTATATTCTACACTTTCCAGCTTGCGTGAACCGTGTGTCTTGTGTGTGTTCTCATGTTGCATATCTAATTTTAACGTGTTTTTGTGCCTTTTGTAGTCATTTTTTCATTAGTGAATTATTAATTATTAATTTACTAACGGTTTTATGATACTTCATTTGTCTTACATTCGATTCCTGTGACACTTCGAGCATTCGAACAAATTGTCACTTGCGGAACTACGAGTTTTCTTTTTTTTTGTGCGTTTAAAATTGCACAGTAAGATCAAATTCGTTCCATACTGGCATCAAACTAAAATTCATGCACGTTTCAAAACCAAAACCAAAACACACCAAGTCGTGTACTACCAGTTATGCCATGGATTTTATTAGTTTTGGTTTTTAAATATGTTATCCTGACCTTGCTACCACTATCGCATCTTAGTAAACGCAATACAAGTCAATACAAACCATACCAACCTGTATAAAACCGGTCCACACCGAGTAGCTGCTACCTAGCCAAGCTGTTTCGCCCAGCTCACAAATGATGCTTCAAATAATCGATTGTGAGATAAAATCGTGAATTCGAGTTCCGATTGTAAACTTCAACCTACCACCCCGAGGAGCACCATTTAGCCGCGTCCATCATCCTACCGAATGGGGCAAATAAAATACTCCACATATCAGTTAAGATTCCGTACCGTATACACACGGTTCCACGGTAGATAGGTTGGGAAACATCCGTACGGTTTGTTCATACTATTTCACCATCGGAATGGCAAATATTTAACCAAACTGGTTAACCAGTTGCAACGGTGCGGTGTGTACGAGGGGAGATACGGTGCGGTTCTTCAAACAACAGCCCTCCCGAACACAACGACATTTGCCAACAAGGGTTGGCTTTTACACTTAATTACTTATTTTTTGCGCCCATAACATAGTGAGGGACTTTTTTAAATTTAATGTCACTTGTGGGCAATAAGAATTGACTTTATTTCCATCATTACTGTTGAAGAGATTTAATGTTGTGCTCAGAAATCCACTTCTGAATCATTAGGCCAGATTGAGACATTTGGGCATTGTTTTTTTTATGTTTTCTTTCTTGGAAAAATCCTTGAATTCAAATCCGCATATTATCTTGGAACTAGTGTTTTTTCCCGTATTTGTTTATCGATGTGTGAGAGCTATGGTTTTCTAACCTTAACTACTGCCCGTCAATTACTCAAATCAGTGAAACGGAGAGCAGGAGATTTGGTCTTTTCTGTTCATGTAAAATTTACATGCATTACATTACCATTACCTACACAACCGCAAATCTAAACTCGAATTGATCTAAAACTACCCAACAGTGCCTCTTCCCGTATTCGTGGAGAATCCATCAGTAGATGTACAAAAATCGATTTTTGGCCGATTTTTCTATCGTTACAACCCACAAGAGCCCCGGGCAAGCCCAACCAGGTCCAATATCGAATCCGTTACCACTTTCTTCGATCGATACATTTTCTTGTGGTGAAGGTGGTTAAGCGATCCGTTCCTTCAAGGTGTTTCAGGTGGGCAACATCACCAATCTCCAGAGGGTCCTGTTCCTTGTAAAAGCCCTGTTTCTCGAG
Source organism: Anopheles marshallii (assembly GCF_943734725.1). Lineage (NCBI taxonomy): Eukaryota > Metazoa > Arthropoda > Insecta > Diptera > Culicidae > Anopheles > Anopheles marshallii. The sequence continues at coordinate 46,367,964 of NC_071326.1, read as the reverse complement.
AATCACCACGAGAAAACAGCTTTATTCGGAAGGAAACCATTAAAATCCGTAAAAAAGTTTCGCTAAATATTTAAACTTTTCCACCACGACTTGGTGCCTCGCAGTTCACAGACGCATCAACAAACTGAGAGGCCTACATTTTCCGAAGGATAAAGGACAAAATCCCTCGGGGAGATGGATGCTGGTGACATCGGTTGATTAGTTGACTTAACCTTCGTTCGGGTGGGGGCGTAGGGGAAATGGCGCATGATGGTCACAGCGCACACAAGGGCAGCAAAAGTGAGCATCAAGGCTGTTTCTTCTGTTGTTGAAGGTTTGGATCACTTCACCACACACGGACACGGCAATCAAAACCCTTGGCGTTCATCTCGTTGGGCCCACTGACTTTCCATGCCGGTTACACGATGTACAACCATGGTGTTGACGTTTCAATAATGCCCCCGGAAGGGTTGTGATGTCGAGCGTACCTCATCCGTTTTCATGATCTATCACGACGGTACAGGGAGGCAACATGTAATAGAACGGGTACGGATCCATCCCTCACCTACATCCCCCTAAATAGGAAACGATATGTTGATCGTGGATGGTACACACTGGGGTTGCAAAAAAATACCCTACGGCATGTACATGTTTTCGCTCCGGTGTGCTGTATCGTTTAGACGTTTATCTCCCCGTCCTGATTCGCCTGCATTCCGCGGGAAAGCCCAGATTCACTGGCTCAAACATTCCATCGCTTCAAACACCCTTACGACGTGCTATGGACGTTCTATGGCGCAAAAATAATATAGGGTAGTGCAAGAACAAAATAAAAACAAGGCCAATGACCTATTTCTAGTTCTGGCAAGATTTGCAAAATGTTTTCAGGACTATTAAAAATGCCTGCCATGCAGAGGCTTTCTTTTGATATGCGTACAGCGTAACAACCAGAGCATTATCCAAACAAAGCCCCAGTCTCTTGAAGATAAATGCTGGCAAGCTTCGGTTGTTGTGTGTTGCATCTTTCTTTGCGAATTTTTCAACGTGTGCCACATCCGATAGGGGATGGTGTAGCTGCTTGGCCAAGATTCGTAACGTTTGTTGGTTCGTAAAAAAAAACCATACGGTGACAAACGTGTTGCACTCTTATGCACATAGGAAGTATCAAAACAATAGCATTGGGCATTGTTTAATCTGTTCGCTCGCAGGGTGTTTTGTTTGTATTACGCTAAGCAGCAGCAAACAAATGCCGTCGTCTCTAGCATCGTTGCTTTAGTTGTCCTTGATGGCAGAAATCTTGGTTCTGCAGTGCGCGAAACGAAGATGCGCAATACTGTGCTCGTTTGTTGCTGCATAAAGCTATGCACTTGTTTTCTAGAAAACATTCTAAATTTTTTATACCTAAAGCACTATAAATTCTTGTGCTTTCAAACGTATTGCCAATGGTAAAGCTCCAAAAGTTGTATAATTAAATGTAGAACAAATACTGCTCAACGCCACCGATTCGCATCTTGAACGTGCTCAAATGCAAAGAAATTGCAATGGCTGTAGATTGTGATGGGTTGTGCAACGAAGGCAAAATGTTATCGTACTCATCTGCAACAATTCTTCCCAGAGCATTCCTTTTCCACGACACTGGCACTGGAATGGGGAGTCACCCGTCTGATATCCATGTTTGTAACGACGGCGGGTGGCTGCCGTTGTCGCACGATAATCAATTCCGTTGCACAAAGAACGCCCCGATGACCTAGAGAATGATAGTCGCCAACCTCCGACTGCTACCGCTGACACTGATGATGATGTCAATCTCTGGAGAACAAAACCTAAGGGTGTCATAAAATAGCACATCGGGAGAAACAATCTCACTTTTTTACCCCTGTGCACGTTGTTCTTTGGACCTAGAAGCGCCTAACTGTGCTGTTGCTTTCTTGAATAATCGTAAATATCGAAATGTACGAAACAATGGGACAAAAACCTTCCAACAATCCACACGGTGCGTTCCTTTTACATCCAAAGTAAACTATTCTGGTGTGATGGAAAATAGTTGGAGCATCTTTGGAATGGAAACACATCTGGACAAAACAAAAGTATCATCGCTCGTCCATTTTTTTTTTTGGTTTCGTTTCGTTTAGAAACCTATTTCGTTTGTGAGAAAGAACATGTGACGTTTGCTAGAACCTACCAGCCACAGGACACACTTCCTCTTTGCCCCCAAGTACACTAATGCGTGGCTCATAAACTTTCCATTTCATCATCCCCCAAAGCATTGGAGGATTTATTTTTTTGTTGCATTATTTTTCTAAGCTTTCTCTACAACTTCCCGTCGGGACGGACGGACGGAAGTTTTGTTCGTGAGGGAAATTTAATGGTTTAGTGTCCAGCACACACAAACACACTCACACGCAACACGGACCTCCCTGGACCAGGCATGTCTTAGACGTGGGGTCCTTCTTATCCTACAAAAATTGGAACTGTTTGTCAGTGTTTGAAATGTTTGTATTTGTCATGTCAGTCATGTCAGCAGTGGACCAGTTGTGGCTTTGAGCAAATGAAATTGAAATGTCACCACAGCTCAGCAGAATGGCGACTGATATTTTTATGCTTTTTGCATTTGGTGACATTTGAAATTTGGAAAGGATGAATATCTATCGCTGTAATATAAACACGACCGCAAATTGCAGGAGATGTTAACTATATCCTTTTCCATTGCCTATTTGTAAAGCAATAAATACTCAAACAAAGATTTAATATACAGGGTTTGGCGATAGATAGGAAGTGGCGTGCCAAACTTATTGAATCAAGCGCAAGTGAATAAGATAAACGGTGAGATTGATAGTGAAACACAAAACCCTTTACGGTAACGCAAACAGTGCGTAATGAGAGCTTGATCAGAGCAGTCGCATTAATTTATCTCTGTGTAGTATAACGGAACGCAATGGCATCAACGAGAAGTACGGTGAGAGTGGACTTCTCAAAAGTGCCGAGGAAGGTCCCGCATTTGGAAGCTGTTACATTTGTAATGGAAAAACTCGGTGTGGAGAAAGCAGAGGTGGTGCGCCTACAGCTGAAATCTTCGCATGTAGCAATTCTACAAGTAAAGGACGAGCACCGCGCGCATCAAATCGTCGATATGAACGACGGTAAGCATGCCATCACCGCCAACGGGGAAGAGATCCCGATTCCCATCAAAATGAACGACGGTTCCGTCATAATCAAAATACACGATCTGTCGGCCGATATTAGCGACAGTGAAATTAAAAAGCATCTTACGGCCTTCGGAGAAGTCCAGGCAATCCGTGAAGGTATCTGGGGCAGCCTGTATCCGTGCGAAGGCATTCCGGACGGATACCGTTACGTGACAATGGTCCTGACGAAACCCATACCGTCATATATCGCTATTGGCGGAGAGCGAACACTCCTCACATACACGGGACAGAAACCCACATGTCGGTACTGTGAACTTGCTGCTCACTTCGGCATGACCTGCTCGCAAAACAGAAAGTTGTGTGTGCAAAAGGCAAGTGTGCAAGAGAGACTCTTGTCATATGCAGCAGTAGTACATGAGAGAGAGTCTGCTGTAAGCCCAGAAGGCGTCACGCAGAAACACGCACCAAAGCAGACACAGCAGCCAAACAAAATCCAGCAGGCAAGCGTCAGAGAAATTAGACAAGGTCATTCGCCGGCCCCTACACATACACGCTCACAATCAGCTAGTAACAGCGTGTCATCAAGTTCCCGATCATCTTCTTTAAAGAGGCAAGCCGAAAAAATTAGTGATCAGGGGTGGACTTCTGTTCTTCCCAGGAAAAAGCAAAATCCTTATAAAAGGGCAACCAGTGATGATAGTGAATGCGAAGCCAAAGAGCAAGTGAAAATGATAGGAAGTGGTCGCGGCCGCCCTAGAACGATTCGGAACGGAACGGAACGGAAAAAGTCGATTTAAAAATGGCATCGTTGAATGTAAGTACAGTGAATCTGAACAATATCCAAAACCAAACGAAATTGGACAGCTTTCAATCCTTAATGGGATCCCTCGATGCAGATATAATCTGCATGCAGGAAGTTGCAGCCAGTGATATGACAGTGAAAGGATATGAGACAATAACGAACGTAGATTATGCAAAAAGAGGCACAGCTATAGCATTCAGAAATAATTTAAAAATAACAAACGTAGAGCGAAGCTTGGATTCAAGGTTAATTAAATGTGACTTGCAGGACAATATAACATTCTGCAACGTTTATGCTCCTTCAGGATCGCAAAATCTGAAGTACAGGAATAAATTCTTCAATACTACGATTCCCTACTACTTGAGAAACAGCAAACCAAACGTTATTCTGGCAGGAGATTTTAACGCCGTAATAAAGCAAAAAGACACAACATCAAACAGTGGAATTTGTCACGCTTTAAAAACTCTAGTGCAATCTATGAATGCAAAAGATGCGTGGGAAACGATACGTAGAAACGACGTGGAGTTCTCATACATAACATCAAACGCGGCTTCGAGACTAGACAGAATATACGTGTCCGAAAACCTTCAACAAGGTATTCGCACAGTAGGATATCATGTAAACGCTTTTTCTGACCATAAAGTGCACAGCATGCGAATAAGTTTACCTATAACTATAATACATGCTCCAAGAAAGGTATACTGGACGATACGGAAAAACATACTAAGCCAAAAAAACATTACGGAATTTGAAACACGCTGGACTTATTTAACACGACAAAAAAAAAATTACGCAAGCTGGATAGATTGGTGGGTTTCACATGCCAAACCCAAAATAATTGCATTTTTCAAATGGAAAAGTAACGAAAACATAAAACTATTCAGGAACTCACATGATCGATTATACTATCAGCTAAAACAATCCTACGACAATTATTTTGGCAGTCCTGAAGAAATCGTAAAGATCAATCAGATAAAAGCTAAAATGCTAACATTGCAACGGAATTTCATGGCGAATGAGTTTAGAATCAACGAAAGCAGGGAAATAGATGAAGAGATATGAACATTCCATATAAAAGCAAGAAACAAAAGAAAAGCCAATAACATCTCAGAAATAGTCACAGAAGACGGAACCATTATCAATGAATCAGATGAAATGAAAACATACATAACTAATCACTTTGAAAAACTATATACAGAAGATCGACATGATAGCCAATATACTTTCTCATCAAATAGGGTAATTCCTACAAGCTGTGAGAACAATAATAGTATGCATGAAGAAATATCGACAGCAGAAATTTGGTCAGCGATTAAACTATCATCCAAAGGCCGAACACCAGGCTGCGATGGAATCCCAATTGAGTTCTATCAATCGTGCTTTAACATCATACACCGTGAATTAAATTTGGTCATGAACGATATTATGCATTGCAAAATACCCTCTACATTGCTCGAGGGCATAATTGTACTTGTCAAAAAGAGAAATGGAACAGCTGCAGGATTAAAGTCGTTCAGACCCATCACGTTGCTAAATGTCGATTATAAAATTTTCAGCAGAATAGTACGAATACGCATAGAAACTGTAATTGACAAACACAATGTTTTGTCACCAACTCAAAAATGCCATAACAAAAAAAACAATATCTTCCAAGCTATCATACTATTAAAAGAAAAAATAGCTGAACTGAAACAGAAAAAGGTTACAGGGAAACTCATCTCCTTCGATTTGAACCAAGCTTTTGATAGAGTAAATCGAAATTTCCTATTCAAAACAATGAACGAAATAGGCATAAACAAAAACATTATACATATACTAACAACAATAGGAGACAAAGCAACATCAAAAATTTTAGTAAATGGCACACTAACCGATACATTTCATATACAAAGATCTGTAAGACAAGGGGATCCCATGTCGATGCTTTTGTTTGTGATCTACCTAAATCCGCTAATAACAGAATTAGAAAAAATATGCTCTGGAGAGCATGACTGCATCACAGTATATGCGGATGATATTTCTGTAATATCGTCCTCCCCAAGCAAACTCCACAGAATCAAAGAGTTAATCACACAATTCGGAGAGGAAGCTGGGGCCAAGTTGAACTTATCCAAATGCAAAGGATTAGATATAGGACATACAACAAATCGCAACAAAATTTCATTATCGTGGCTCAATACAACTCAAAACATGAAAGTATTAGGAGTAACGTTCATAAACGATATACGGCTCATGGGAAAAAAAAACTGGGATGAAGTAGTGAAAAAAATATCGTATCATGTATGGCTTCACAACCAAAGAATTCTGAATACATTTCAAAAGGTTAAAATTTGCAACACGTATATTCTGCCCAAGATATGGTATATCGCTGCACTTTTTTCCCCTCTCAACTCACAGATCAGCAAAATCAAGGCAGAAATAACAAGATTTGTATGGGACAGAGGGAAACTAAGAATTCCGGCTCACACTTTAGCTCTACCAATTAAAGAAGGAGGCCTCGGTCTCCAGATGCCAGATCTGAAGAGTAAAGCTCTGTTGATAAATAGGTACATAAAAAGTAAAGAATTCACCACTATATCCAAGCTTGCATTACAAACAATAGAAAATCCACCACATACTTCAGCGTCAAATCTTCCCTGTATAAAATCCGTAATCCAAGAAACAGCATATCTTCCGAGGAAAATAATAGAAAATCCGTCAAGCAAAGGCATTTACAAACACTATTTAAGACAATTACAAAAACCGAAAATATGTACGCAATACCCGTCCAAAAACTGGAAGCAAATATGGAGAAATCTTCACAAAAATAGTATGACAAGCAATCAGAAAAACCTGTACTACTATTTAATTCACGGAAAGGTACACAACAACGAAACACTCAAACGAATGAACATCAGAAACTCAGAAAAATGTGAAAGGTGCAATGAAATAGAAACGTTAGAACACAAGTACGCAACCTGTTCCATGATAAAACAAAAATGGGAAATTTTTCTAAAATTAACCAAGCAACTCAATCGAAAAACAAAAACTCAAATCTGGGAGGAATTAGTTTTCCCCGAAACTACCAGGAAAGGAGCGGTTTTCAAACACTTCGTCAACTACATAAATGCAGTTAGTCAAAATCCCGATGTAGACTTAAGTGAAGAATTACTAAGTATAGAATTTTAGACTAAGCTATTTTATATTGAAATACAGTTTTTGTTTGACTTTGTAAAAAAAAAAAAAAGGATATGGATGGAGGTCCTGCGTAAAAAAATATCGAGGAATTCAAACAAATATGTTGTTCTGAGGAAATTAAATGTTACGCATTGATTCTCTATTGCATCGCGCATATCATGAATTTAAAGTGTTTTCATTAACATGGAAATATATGGAAATAATCATGCTTTTTTTTGCCAAGTACACCCAACAGCCCATGATGCTTGTTAACATTTCCACAAATCACGCACCATGATTTTCCATTTAAATGAGGTTATCTTATGATAATTGCATTTGTTAGGTACGCTTGAACCTTTTTTGTGGTTGTGGTTGCATATTTCACACTCAATTAAATTTATTGCAATAATCATTTATGTGCAATATTTGCCTTTGAAACCCGTTCGATTAGACCCAAGAGTATAAAGCGGTTAATTGTTCTACAACCAACTAATCCTTCTCGAGGAACTGCTGCAATCGATTGGATCTTTATCCGTTTCCCCGTACCGTAGCCACTTGATCGTGTCGATTTGGGATGTTTTTTTTCTTACGACGGATTTCTTGCATCGACGAAATTAGATCGGCTTTTCCAGTCAGCCGGCAGATAATGCCGAAAAATCGGAAGAGGTCGTCACGCATAATGGATAGATAAAAATTAATGTTACACTCGACGGCTTTTAAGACCCTTCGATGTAAAGCGAGTGTGTTATTTTCGCTTCCATGCGTGTACGCACGGCGATAGGGGCGGTCTTGGCCCATCCTTGTGCGGTTATGGCTCGAACAGTAGCTCGATTTCGTCTTCGGTAGTATCAAATGGGTAAACGAAGTCTCGGGAGAATTTGATTTTTCACATCATTGGACCGTTCTGGGGTTTCGTTTGTTCGGCCGATGTAGAAGACGCAACAGAGTACGTTCTTTACCTGCCGCATGATGATAATGGTGATGCAGGAAATGGAAAAAATGAGTGCAGCACATAATTCCATCCGGGTGTATTTTTAGATGCAAATTTTACCCATTTCGCCAACAGTTTCCTGCTATGCTTGTAGTTTGTCATAATGTTAGTAAGTAGCCGATCGATCAGCTCTTAGGTCCGTTACTAGTTTTTTTTTTTTTTTTGCGGAAAGGTTTTATTTTCCTGTAGCTAATGCGTTCGTACCGTGAGGAAATATTCAGAAAATTTGAAATAAAAACCCAGATATTTGTAACAAATGGGTAGCTCCTGTAGTTATTCGAACTACAAAACATGTGGTCACTTTACGTTAGCAGCACTTCATCATAAATCGTTGTCGTGTTCGAAGCTCATATGTAGCTAACAGCATGTATCATCTGAATGCTGTTTTATTTTGGCCATAAACCACGCCAAACATTCGAACAATGCGGTCAGCAGCAAGCAGTACGACATATGCCCCGTAACAGTGCAGAAAAATGTTGACCATGCCTACACTATGCTCTATCTCATCCCAGTGCCGACTGAGACCAGACACCACCAGACGATGATTCGTGAATATTTCATCAAATTGGCTGCGGCTGGGTGTTTGATTGCTTCTCATTTGCACCGACGATTGTGCGTAGCCGCATACACCGGTTCGGGATCACCCGTTGGCGAACGATCGGGAATGTTCAAACATGCTCACCGTCTCTATTTGTTCAACGTAAAATTTGCTCCATAGGCACTATGGAAATTGAAATGTTTACACCCGCAATTGGATCGGAATCAATTGTTTGGCTATCGTCCAGCTCATTGGAAAATAAGGTCTTTGGCCTCTAGAAGAAACAAAAAAAGTTTAATTGTTAATCGAGTACGCATTTGAGGTTCATTATCCTTCAACTTCTACAGATGGAAAAGATTTGGCAATGTTTTTGCTTATCAAATGAACCTAACTTTTGCTTTTCTGTCGGAAAATTAATTCGCAAAGCCTGATGTCAGAGGTCTCAGATAATACAAAACATTAAACTTTATTCGAAATGCTTTCAATGTTTCAAAAGGTTACCTATGTTTGGCCGCCAAAGATTAGGCTATTAGTCGTATTTTCGTAGGGTGGCAACATGGTGCCATGGTCCTATGCTTCAACGTTCCTTCTAACAAGCCGAAGAAGCACGGATAAAATTTGGGACCGTAACAAGGATTGATAATCCTTAATTTGATAGTCAAAATAAGCATAACAAGCCAATCCATTGGGCGATCCGGTGATGCAGTAGTGGCGGGTTCAGGCAACACCCATCCAAACCATTCCTCCGTACTCAAGTGGAATAATCTAACTTAGGGTGGGAAACGTCTGAGATATTCAGAAACGCGGTACGGTAACACCAGAATTGCAAATTCACCACTAAAATCAGTGCTCTTTCATATTTCTTGGCCTCCACCCAAAACCAAACTATAACTTAATTGGTTAGGAATTGCCGTTGTTATAAAAACTGTTTGATAAACTTATTCAATTTCCATTTATAATTTTAACATCATTGCTATACCGCCAGCGACCCTGCTAACAAATCCTAACTTACGCAGGGGTGACGGGCAAATAGGAGACCGCTTTTTCGAAGTCGTCCAAAATTTCACCTAACTTGGGTCAAAAGTCAGCATCGACAAAAACATTGATGTTGATGAACATGGATGGAGACTTGATGGTTATACTATAGTCTGGTGAAACTCTCTTAGCCGCGTTTGAGAGGAAGATGCTCAAAAGGATTTTTGCTCCCGTATGTGTGGAAGGACCATGGAAGAGCCGCAACAATGATGTGCTCTATGAGCTGTGCGGCAAACTTACTGTCGTACAGCGGAATAGACTCGCAAGGCTCCGTGGTCTGGTCACGTCATGAGAATGACACCAGCCTTTTAGGATGTCCACATGGACAGAGGAGATGTGATAGGTCCAAATTGAGATGGAGTAATGGCGTTGATTCGTCCACCAGAAAGGCCGGGATAATGGATTGGTAGACAAAGGCGCTCGACCGTGCGCGGTTTAGAGGACTCCTGCAGCAGGCCAAGACCGCGAAGCGGTTGTAGCGCCTGATAAGTAAGTAAGTTCTTCTTAGTTTTTAGTATCAATGGGTCAAGATCTTTCTGTTTGTGATCAGTTCATTAGAAGCTACAGTGACATGGTGGTGTGAGCGGGAACGAGTAAGTCCATTGCCAGGCGATCAAACGAAAATTTTCCCAATTTTCGTTCACGTCATGCTTTGCGGACGCCCCCAGGGCAGAACCCACTTATTGGAAATTGTGTCTGCCATCTTGGATTTGGCCTAAGTGTGTGGACCTACGCGAAGCCTGTAACATCAGCAAACAAGTAGAGTAGGTAAAGGACCAAAATAACGATTAGCGTGTTGCTTTTGATTGTGTGAGTATTTATTCGAGCTCAACGAGACAGCGGTTGAAGCAAAGCCTAAAACATTCATCGAGCAAAATTGATGCTTCTTGTGGACTTGGCTCCTTTTAAGGTTGGGTCCCCTTAGAGCTCGGGTCCGTCCCCTCCGCCTAACCCGCCACTGATGTTGAGCATGAAAATACTGTAATTGCAGCATTCCAGCTTCCAACATTTGTCAATAGCGAAGCAAGCTTCATGGCAAATTAGAAGAAGTAAAAGCGAGATGTTCTGACCCCCATTGAACGTAAGCATAATATGGTGGGATATTTCATTAGGATGACAGATTCGGATGGCATAGCTCTCGTTATGTTGCATGTTATCTCCTTGTGGGGGAGATGGCACTGAGACCATCTCCCCCACAAGGAGATAACATTCATATGCGTGCGTTATTATTGCGCAACTGAACCGTAATGGAAGAATTACTGCCAAGCTTTGAATAGTGTTTGTCACGTTTAAGCTCCAACACTACATTCATTGTTTCCACCCATTGCACCATGGAGTCGTCCCTGGGTGGCGTTATATCTAACCCCTACAGAGTAGCAGGATAAAAACCCAGAAAAAAAGGTGGCGAAGTGTTTCTTTGGGGACGGAATGAAAAGCTTTCTCAGCTGCAAAAAGCATCACCCACCAGTGTTTACCTGTTTGTCTCGAATGCTGGAGGTTTGCCATTTAAAAAAAATAGGTGCACATTATTCACCTCGCTTACAAACGGTGTTGGGATGGAGAGCGTTTTTCATGGGAAAGTGACGAAAGAAAAAAAAGGCACACTGGTCGGTTAGTGGTTTTTGCCAACCTTATCCTTCCTCATACATATACGGTACATACTTAGCAAAAGCAGGATTATGAAGAGTAATGGAGTTAGTTTGCTTCCTCGGTACCTTTGGCTATGTGCACATAGCAAGTGCACGGATATGGAATAGGCGCTCTGTTTGTTTTTGTTTTATTTTTTTTTCTTCCTTCTATCATAACCCAACCAAACGACAAATAATTCATAAAAATGAGGATTATATTCACAAACCAGAGGAACCATTTTGACGGGCTTTTATGCTAATCGCCAATGTACGGTGAAAGCGAAAGCGAGCGAGGTTGAAATAAAAAGTTTTGTGTTCCATTTACAAATTAAAGTGGTTCAGACTTGCGGCCAGAGTTTGTTTGTTTGTTACAATTTGTTGCATCAACTTTGCGTTAAACTAAGTTTTACATTTATCACTTTGGTAAATATTAAAGTAAAACGAAATATAAAACTTCAATTAATTCCATTTATTTATAAGAATAATTTCTGGGTCGTCCGGTGTCATTCTCATGACGTGACCAACCCACCGGAGAATGACGAGTCTTTTCCGCTGTACGACAGTAAGTTCGCCGCACAGCTCGTAGAGCGTATCATTGTAGTGGTTCCTCCATGATCCTTCCACACAAACGTGGCCTCCTTCTGAATCCTTCTGACCATCTTATTAGGAACTGGGCTATACAGTGTTGCTGTTTTTTCGGTGAGTGTTTTACTATATTCAGAAATAATCCAAAACGGTTTCCGATATTATGGAATTGTATATATGATTTCTCTTGTAATATGTGAGTTTTTTCTAAACAATATGTTTTTCCCCGCTTAGGGTCTCCACGAGTGTGAATCCGCCGACATGTAAAGTCGAAACCATTTCGGGGATCCAAGTTGAAGTGGAATGTGAAGTCATTTCAATTTCCAAGTTGAAATCGTTTCTTTTTAAAACATTTTTAACTTACAACCTTGAAGAGCTTTTCGAATTGATGGAATAGTCGATTGAAAAAGCTTTAAACAGTTTAAATTATAACAAAAATCAATATCATTTTGAACAAGATCCATCGGTGGAGTTGATAAAAACTACACTTCAAGCTGAAAATACTTTTACAATAACATCTACTAGTTCGGTGTCCTTTTAAAATCAATTTTCGTAATGATATAAGGTACAGGTGCATAGCCTAATTGGACGGTACAGAACATAAAGCATTTTCTATCGTGACCATAAAACACAAAAACAAACTCTAAGTTCGCAAAGAAAAAAACTCCTCTAACCAATGGGTAAAGTTGTCGTGAATTATTATTCTAATGCACCTCTTTGAGCCGTGGCTTATGCATCTCGTGTGACCGAGAACTCTTTCCCGACCTCGATCAATAATGGTGGGACAAGCTAAAGCAAAGAAGCAGGCGAACGAGTGTTAGAAAAAATAGAACAAAAAAGCATGGAAATCATGCACCATGAATGCTAATAGCTTCAAAAGTACGCTTCGTGCTCAACACTCTCATTGACCTGAATCTAATATATATCATTAAGGGGAATAATTCTGTTTTGTTTTTTTGTACCCTCGATCAGGTTCCTACGAATTGCAATGTCCTAAACAACTATTCGTAATGCTTTAAGTGTTTTAAGTGAGTAATTTAATTGTTCTCCTCTGTGCGGCACTCTTGGCAAGATGATGGTGCGAACATGGAAAAGTATTTATTTTATTGCGCCCCAAGTTTGACAGCTAAGAAACCCTTTTAAAACGTTCTGATTTTAAAACTTTGCGTGATAAACGTAGCGCTGGGGGAAGCTTTTCGTGTACTTGTTTCTGGCTTTTTCCATCAACCGTCAGTGCTGATAATTACGTTTCTTTTTGGTGCAGTGCGTGATAATAAATGATTGTGCTGTTGTGTTTTGCTACGTACTTCACCTGAAACCAGCACTCGTTATTAAAACAAACAATCTTCGTCTCGAGTGCAGTCGATCGATTATGTTTTAGGACACGTACATATCACGCACAACACAGAGATCCTTCTTCCACTACCACATACATTCCCGCATTGAAGTACTCACCGAACAGTCGGCATACAGCTTTATGGCGGGATACGAGTTCGTGCCTTCACTGAATAATTGACGCTAGAACGATGAAATGCTAACAAACTGTCCAGTTCGATGCTTTTGAGGAAAAAGGTGAATTTCGATCGATCTCTCTGAAACCTTATACGGGAGAAAGGAATACACCTTTCCTATCCTTTTCGAATACCTTTGCCGTGCACGCATGGAAAACATCTTCCGTGGCCTGATAACGACCGGAGGATATTGCTTTTCACCCCAATGCTCCCGAAGGAACAAGTTTGACCGTTATCATCGGTTAGCTTCATTTTCCTTACATTCGTTGCCTTGTGTGTGCGGGTGTTCGATCCGAAGGAGGTTCAGTTTGGGGCTTAAAACTAACACTCTTTCTACAAGGCATTGCACAAAACCTTTGCCTCCTCGAGCTAACTGGTCGAGTTTGCTACTGGGGAAAAACGAGATCATCCGTACGTCGTACTCTGTCTTTTGGGGCAAGGATTAGACTACTGGAATCGATTAGCCCTAAACGAGTTAGTGACTGGCCATTACGACTGTTGCGAGCATGAAATTGTCGTTAGTTTTAATCTGGCTTAAATTCACTTAACTTCCGTGCACAAGCTGGGCAACGCTTCGGCACGAAATATTTACTTAAACAATGTTAACTTCAGACATTCTATATTACGTATTTGGGGGGGTTTTACATTAACCTGAGTAAAAGCTATTTCTAAATTTCTGTTCACAAACCAAAACGCTACCCAACGGTAATGCAATAAAACCGAATAAAAGTGTCCAACGAAATCAGCTTAAATAAATCTTTATCTAAATCGATTTCCACAAGCACAACAATGTAACCGAAGCATCACATTCGCGCTGGGTCCGCTAATTTGTTCCGCCAAATTTTTGTCACATTTATCATCGCACCAAACCGAGCCGAGAGTTTCCCATTTTATCGCCATTAATCTATGGGCGGTGTGAACGGTCCCCAACGGTCAGAGATGGCGCAAGACGCACCCCCGAAAGCGTGCTGTACGCGTTGAATAAATAACGGTCGCAGAAGCATTGTCGTCCATAATCGGTCCTGTTCGTTACCGAACACAGCCACGCAAACCGTTTTCCGTAGGCGGTCCGTTTCCTGTTACACTATCAGATGCCAGAAATGCTGGCTGGAATTCAAAAAGCTTCAATGTGGGGTTTGATACTTTGGCCTAAGTATTTCGGGTATGTTGGAAGCATCGGAACGTTGCGTGTACTGCATGATTTATGTCACATTTTATCTGAAATGAATAACACATGGCCACGTGTTCCGGTTGGGATGAGAAAGTTTGCCCCTCACGCCCTACCCCACCAGCCCCCTTCCTTTCACACTTTTCCAGGGAACCGATTTTTCCGAATTCGACCAGTTTGTACGGAGGGGGGGGGGGCCAGAATCAAAAAGGAGAAACCCGCACATAAAACCTACGCAACCAGTTCGCCGTTCTGAGAAAATGATCGATGGCAATGGTATGCATGCTTACCGTGGCGGTTGGTTTGGCGCTTACTTGGGGGAAAATTCAGTTACAGATGAACTACGGCACCACATCGGAGGGGAAAAACTCGAATCGAATTTTGATCCTTATCTACCGTGGCAGGGTCCTGGGCCTCGGAGGATACCATACTCAGGAGGAATTAGGAAAAGGTCTTTGTGTGCTGCGAAATGTCCTTTCGGTGTCGCTCTACTTACAGCAGAACAGCATTTTCCCATTTTACAAACACCAGACACAAGGCTGTTGGGTCTGCCTTGGACCTTGAGAATGCCTTCAGACGAGTTATGGCCTATTGCTCTTCTCGCATACATCGCAACGGCTACAAGCAGAAACCGTCCCAGAAGAATCGCCATCAAGGACTATTATTTGTCCGTTCGATTTTTTGTATCTCGTCAAGAAAAGGTCCTTTTGCCGGTGGTGTCTAGTTGCACAACAACTGTTCGATACGAGTAACGGCGATAGAATTCGAATGTCGGATGGAATGAATGAAATCAAATAAGTGTGCACTGCCACGTCCATAGTGGTGCGTAAGCGCTGTGGAAAAGGAAAGGGCCCAATGGTTGGCCGTACATTTTCCAGCCAGAGCATTTGGTTTCATTTGCATTCATTACTTATGAGTGGCTTTTGCTCGTAAATACGGTGTCGTTTCGTCTGCTACGAACATCGACACTTTTCCAGCGTTACAATTCATTGTAATAGCACACTTGGGGAGGCTTGGAGCAAAAAAAAAAACACCGGCAACCGAAATAAAACCCACATAATCCTTTTCTGACACCGACTGACATACGTGCACAAGAAAAAAGCCAGTCGAACATTTCGACTAATTGAAACTGACCAGCATCGAATGGGGGGCCGAATGGGGGTTGCGTTGGGAAGCGTCTGTCGTATCCGATGTGTGGTATTCGAAACAACCAGATAGGGAGAGCTTTTTTTTGTCTTGTGCGTTTCGAATTACTAAACGAGAACTCCACGCAGCTCGTTCGGTAAGACTTGGACTGTCTGTAGCCTGAATTTGCTGAAAAACTCATGGCACAGCCAGCCGCATAATTGCATACATTTTTATGTGCGAAAAGTGTGGTTAAATTTTCAATCCTTTTGCAGATATTTTCCTAACGGGTAAGTCTGGCACACTCATGTTTCGGCAGATATAGCCAAATGTCTGCAGTAAACGAGGCCCAAGTATTCGCCCCCCAGCGTCACTAAACAGAGCTCGCCACCTATTAAAAGTGGATGGGTTTTCGGTGTGCCGCACTCATTCAGTTGCGCTTTTTTCCAACAAATGCCTTTGGCAGCACGTTGCCAAACCTGTGCAACCCGTGCCGATGTTCTGACTCTGACGATAAGGAATGAAGCCGAAGCTAAAACTCTCCACCGGGGAAAAACGTATTACGAACGAGTGCTAGTTTGCGAAATACTGTATCCCAAATTGCCTGAAAGCCTTCTCCTCTCTGCTTGACTGGGTTTTATTCATTCGCATTGGTACGGTAAGGAAACGCGAAAAAAAAGCGTAGATGCGAAGTAATGGCGGCACCACGCGGGTATTTTTATCATTAAATCAATTAACCGAGTAGCGATACTGGCTGTGCGCGAGGTACACTTAATATCAGACCTTCCAAACGTTAATTACAGCTGCCTTGCCCCCAAAACAAAACAAAAAAAACTAAAATGCCCATCAACATCGTAAATGTGGGGATGGGTTTTATGGGTGGTATAGCTTCGTTTATAAAATAAACATCCGGAAAAGAGATTATCAACTTCATTGCGGAGTTTTCGAAGCACAATACTAGCATTTGCTGCATGAAATATTCAATTACGAAGCGTATTTCTGTAGCTTTCATTGTCGCAAATATGGAAAAGTTTACTTTAATAATCTTAAGACTTCAAACTTAATACATCTTGTTGATGTGATGGTTGTTTGACAACTGCTCAGTCCCCTTTAACAATAAAAAACCGCGTGATAAACATGGATGTGAACAGGAAAATCACAGTTTTTGGTTTGAAACAAATGAAAATACACCACAAAACAAGTGTTCCGTCCGAGTCGGTCAAATCACTCAGTGCAACGCACATGTGAACGTACATGGGTGGTGCCTTCGTCCAAACCACAGAATTCCCTCTAGTTCAAAACAAAATACCATCAAATCCACCGCACAACCATGCTTCAAATATTCCCCCTGGTTTTCGATGCATTCCATCACCACCACGCGATCGGGCAATGTTTGCCTAACGGAGCATAAAATTATCGTCGTGAAATCGTGCATTGCCCGGCAGTATGAGCCGCATTGCCGTTCGGGCCATGGAAAATGCATTCGGATGCACTACGCACTGATGCCACACGTGCCACTGATGGAGTTTAACTCACCGTCAGCCGGGCACTTCATCGATAACAACAGCGCTTGTTGGACAGTGCATGGATTATGTTGTTGTTCTCATCAGGTGGTCAGTTTAAATCATGGCAGTTGATGGCTGTGCTGTTAATTCACAGTTACGCCTGAGTTCCGCTCGAGCGGTGGTCGAAGCGAATCATGCTAATCAACCAAACCCATGTTGTTAAGCGGGCTCCGATCGGTGATCGATCGTTGATCAGTGAAACCTGTTTGCTGATAGTGAAAGGCAGTGAAATTAATTTGTACTTGAGTGGAACGAACATAACAGCTTAAATATACTTGAGATATGCACGCAATCCTCTAAAATAAGGTGTTAAACCTTATGTTTCATAACATTAGTATACCACAAATTAGCTTTTTCTTCAGGATAATTAATTAATTAAATAGTCAATACTACAATACTAGAATTATGAATTTCTTAAATTTTAAATACAACTCAGAGGTAGCAATGGTGTGTATTTGGTAACCGGTGCCGCGGTTCCACTCGACTCGAGGATTTTCCACAAAAACCCATACAGCCCGTTCCCTCGTAGCCAGCGTTTATTATCCGGTTTGTGGTAGAAATAAGTCTGTAGGGGAAAGTAGGTAAAGACGGACACCCTACGAATAATTTTAAATATCTTTTGAACTATAAAGCGATGTGAAAACCTTATTTTGCATCCATACTTCATCAGATAATTCAAAAACAGCTTGATTGTTCCGTACAGTTTGATGTTTTTTTTCATCGCCCAAAACATGTTTTTTAACGAATTTTAAAATGTGAGAGACAGATGGACACCGTGAAGAGTAATACGAACATTTACAGAAAAGATTAGAAGTTAAAGAAACCAGTAAAATATAAAACCAAGAGGTTTTAATGTTTTAAATAAATTGTTTGTAAATAAATAAATTGTTGTTTATTAACAAAACCTTAACATAAAGCTTTTTGAAATATCCATCAAACGTAAGCCAAATCAAACACCAGCTTTCGAAGGTCGATAATCAAAATCCCATATTTTTTCTAAGTCCAAAATATGTTGCACCAGTTTTGAGTATCCTCGTTTTGATCTATGTTGAATACAGAAGTAAGCGGTCCATGTTGTGGCAAAATATTGGGTTTCTTGATGTGGCACATCAGCATAATCTAGATCTGCTGTTTTCTCCGGTGTTCCATGTAGAATTCAATGCCTATTCTAGCTGCTGAATGATCCTTGACATTCAAACTTTTAACAATTGATCTTGCAAGCTTATTTTGTTGAATTCTGCTATCGAAAAATCGATAACAACAACAACACTACTGTGTCCTTCTTTCCCTACAATAGAGTGTCCGCCACTATACTGTCCCACTATAATCCCTTTTTTTTTAACTACTAATATGAAATAGTTTTATTGTTATAATTGCCTTTATTTAATCAGAAGTGTACATGGTGCTCACGACAGCTCGTGTACGTTGTAAACGCGCCGAAAATACAAATGCAAGATGCAATAGAACTTAATACCCGTAGTAACCAAATTACATCCTCTAGCGTGCTCACGAAAAATACTTGTTTTTTGTTCATAAATTTGACAGCATAACAGTTTTTAAATGTTTTGATGCTGCATATTGAAATACTTTATAACATTATTTATCCAACAATTATAAAAGGTGCACATCTTTCCCGCAGTGTCCGTCTTTACCTACATTACCCTACGGCCTAATCATTCTCATGAAAAAATAAATGGAAGGTTAAGAGAGGCGAATAAATAAAACAATGTTTTGAAGGGATTTAATATTTTTCAGGATCGGATCCGTAATGCTAGAACTACCGGACAAGTTATACGAATTTTATTCCTGGACGGTTAAACAATTGTATCGCAGTTGATTTAAGTTAGTTAAGTTATACTAGACTCTTAGTTATCCTAGCTCTAATGCTATTCATGTATTGAAATATATTTTTTAAACCTTATATGTACTGGTACAAACTATTTTCTTTATAAATCTGCAAATGAGTGGATAAATGGACTGATGGAGATGGGCGTATCATCCGGCAGTTCATTAACGCTATCGAAGCTCTAATTGTTATGTTCTGGATAAATTCAATAATGTCAGTGACAGGATATAGTGAGGATGATCTTAAAGAGTGAGGAAGAAACTAATTTGTGTAGTAAAATTTAAAAAACCCAACTATCGACTAATGATGTCTCAGTTTTCATCGTCAGAGAGCCATTTGTTCTTCAGCCTTGCATTGTATATTTGAAGACAGCATAATTTTGATTTTGTCTTTATTAGACATTCGCTCAAGATATTTGCGAGCGTATTCCAACGTTAGTTACGAACTGTCTGAACGTTTTGTCCAACGGTCATTGTAGGGACACCATGCGATTAATCCATACTCTAGACTAACTCTAGACTGTTGAAGAGAGCTTTAATACACAAAGGATAACGAAACTCGATTGTCATCTTACGAACCAAACCGAAAGATCCTATGGGATCTGCTTATCATCTCAATGTGTTTAGTGTAGGTCATTTTATCATCTAGCAAGACACCATGATTAAGAACTCCTTTTTTTTTGGTTGTTCGATTGTCGATAAATTAAAGGTTTAAAAAATGCTTCGATTTGTGGTTTTAGCGTCCTGTTTGGTCAACAGGACCAATGTACTTAAATTTCTTAAAAATTATGGAATCACGTGTTGTAGGCTCTTCTACACCAACTTTTCACAAAATAGGTTTTATAACGATTTTCACGTAATATTTTGCAAATAATAGAAAATTATGATAGTTCTACGGTTTTGCAAAGGACTGTATATTCCATACCTCCACACTACTCCGAGAGTGGTGATGCAGTGCAGCTCATCACCCAATCGAAGGCTAACGCCGTTACGCCCCAGCGTGTTCCAACGTCGTTGGTAATTTAATCCCTTCGACGCGCTGTGGCCGTCTGTTAGCTAGCCAGCTGCCTGTAGTACGCATTGCGGATTGCATCTCCTGCCTGGAAGGAAGCGACAACACGCCCGGTCCGAACTTAGCCACCCCGTGTGCAGGCGAATTTCATAAATCATCCGTCGGCCGACATTGTCGCCAGTGTGCGACTCATTTGACCGGGGGCAAGCTTGGATATGGTCGAATTGTCAAATAACTTCTTCCAAGCATTTGCGAACCAGTCGGTGGCACGCCGGTTACCCGACGAAACTCTATACTGCGGAAACTAATAACCTCACCTCATGTGGTGGTAGAGGATGGCATTATGAGTGTTGGAATGGCACGTTAGCACTGCGAGCGAATTGAAACACCTTACCTTCAACTGTTTTCCCTGTTATTGTTCTGTGTGCGTCATGAATCCGTCGTCGACACGATGCTGCTCTGACCGCAGACCACACAAAACATGGACCAGTAACGGGCAGGCCGGTTAGCGGCAGCAAAGCCCCGACAGCAGTAAATGGCCATGCATCTTGTTAAACCACACATTAATTAAGCACCGTACCAGTAAGAGCTTCTGGTATTGTATTTCAATCCAATCACTTCTGCATCTGTACAAAAGAATCATGAACAACTACATCGATTGTTGTCTACGTATAATTTGACGCCATATTAGTGGCTTCTTGGGGGTAGACATTTTGTTGTCATATAGGGGGAATCTCATTTTGTTGTTACGTTTATTCCACTTACATAAAAACTTCTTATCAGCGCCAGGCAGTCTTGCGCGCCATTTCTCCACGTGAAGGTTCTTTCGCAAGCCCCGTCCTTTTCAAACACCATAAAATCCCAAAAAATCCTTTTCCAATCCGATTCGACTTTTTTCAAGATTTTCACACAAAAAAAAGGCAAGCAAAACATTTGCTGAGTAAATAACCGATTGCACCCGTCTGCAAAACAAAAAGGGTTTTTTGCAAGGTTTATGTTTTGCTTTCATCGCACTACTTTCCAATTACGTGCAACGCACCCTTATCTTGGGCACGATTACACGGGGTTGCCCGGGGACATTTTGATACAAAAATGCACGGCGTCTGAAGATGAAAGTTCTGTGGTTAAGTTTGTTACCCTTTTCTTTTCTTCTTTGTTCAATGGCGATTTTTACCATTTATCCTTCAGCGTCTTGTTCAGCGCGTGGCCTGTACTGATGCGAGATTATTCGTATCCTTTTCGCCCACTGCTATGTTTGTGGTGGAAAATTGCGTAAAGCAAGCAGAGGAGTCAACGCTGCATTATCTTGCCTGTGCCTTTTTGTGTATTCCGGACCCGTTCGTTAGAGGGATCGATTGATCTTTCGCCATTCAAACTCTATCATGGTGTTAAATTGGATACCCTTGGTCAACAAATAACACCACAAACTAGGCATAAAGATAAATCAACCGAAAACATGCACCCCGCAGGGTTCAACCTTTTACCATTTAATTCTTAGACAAAAGCCTGCAAAATAGATGAATTTTTTTTTTATCGATGGACAATTGCTAATATTATTGCTTGAAATGTTCGTAACCATTGAACTTAAAATTTTTATACGCGTGAATAAAATTGGAACAGTGGTACTGTTTTCACACCACGGGTGTGACACAATGCCTCAAACAAGCTGTGCCTGATGCAACGAAAAGCTATTAGGCTACGCACCACAAACAAATCGTGATGATCGTTACACCCATCAATCATTACCAATTAATTTGGGTTTGTCATCGTACAAAAGTTCACCTTCATCAACAAACCCGGCTCGGTAGCTTCAGAGCTTCCACCACCGGAATCGGAAAATCGTCCCTTCTGTGCGGTGCAGAAAATTAAAATTTACGATCTATTCATTCCAAGTCATTCCCTGTCTGCCGTTTGCACACCGAAACAACGGCCACACTCTCTAACGATTGAAAAGCGTTTGTCCTGGCGAAGACACTTTTCCCTTCTCGCTGGAGCAAACATTTCTCCCCGGGCGTCATAATTGATGGAACGCCATTAGGTAGACGGCAGCGTGAAAAGGAGCTGGCAAATGTAATCATTTGATGGGTAAATTCCAAACCACTGCTCGTAAAATCCCATCACGATGCAGGTTAGTGTAGCGAGCGAAAGGAAGAGAACATCTTAAAAGCTTTCCTTCTTCTCTTCGCGTCAGATGTTTCCATCATGGGAATGGTGGTTTGTCTTTTTTTTTGTTCAATGTGTCGTTCTTCACGTTTGGCCATGGTTTGGGATGGTTCTCCGCCGTGTGCGGTATGCACGTGGCATTAAACCACGTCTTTCTCACCTCGTTGGCGCGCTTCACAGCTTACCCACGCGCTCGGTCGTTACTGGCTAAGATCAATTTGACAGTTTCTTTTATCATTGCTGCCGCGAGAATCATTTATTCACGCCGCTTCCAGACAAACGAACAAAAGCGATCTGCACAACATTCGAACAACCGACGGCATGGTGAGTTATGCACTGTAACCCCGCGGAGGCAGGAGGGCAATATGATAAATCTGACGTTTAATTACGTTCCGCGACGTACCCGATGCGAGAAATGTGGGTTCCATTGCGTTTGAGGAAACAAAACCATCCGTCTCCGTACATTGGAAAAGTGTCTGAAACACATTGAATTAAGCCTACGAGAATGTGTACATGGTGCGCTTGTTCAGGGCGCAATGGGGAGAAAGTCCCTGAAAAGAACAGCTGGTTCGTTTACATTACCCTTTCTGCCCAATGTTTAGCCGGCCGTCTGTGTCGTCTCTGTTGTTTGATGTTTTTTTTATCTTTTTTACTATTTCAAATCATGCACGCGTTTTATGACTTTTTGTTTCGTTTCAGTGAAGGTTAGAAAGGTATTACAAAAGAAAGGGAAAAAAACATTACCTTTGGCCACAACAAACACACTACAAACAGTCCAAGTCTATGCACTTCAATTCCGGAATCGATCCGGCATAGCCATCCGTGAGAGAGAGGAAAAAAAAACGTTAAACTAACCCATTCGGCGACTGTTACTTACATTTCGTCGACTGCAAAGCAACAGAAACATTCAATCGTTGACCCGGAATGTGATAAACAAACAAAGCCAACGGAAAGCCTCGTTCGTCGTTCGTTGCCTTGCGTTATCGTTTGCCATCAAGCGCATATGTTGCACCTTACCGACAATGCTCGGACGGTTTTCATGTGGCTTGCAAACCGAACCAGGGAGTTCTCTGTCACCTGGTGTTCTTTTCGTTCTTTTGCACCGTATATGGTGCGCACCTGTAGCACCAGCGAGCTTATCCACTGCCACTTCTATTTACATCTACCGAATCATTCCGATCTTGTAGATACGTGTTGTATCGAAGCATTGTGATTGTTTGTATGCAAATCGAGGAGATTGTTGTGCATTTATGTTTTATATATTAGGACAATCAATTGCAATATGTAAAATGCTGCACAGAATTCCATGGTGGAAATGTTCATTTTCCCACACAACAGCAGAAAAGTGGTGGCAAGATAAATTATCAATTTCGTATCACTCATTCACTGTGTTCTGTACGATCTATATGTAATTATTCTGTAACATATTGATGTCCTTCGGCGGCCCGTTGGCATGATGTTGGTTTTCACACGAACGAACCGGAATAAAATCCCATCCGGACCAATCCCTCTTAGCAAGGACAGACTATGTAGCTAAGTGGTAAAATAAATCTAGTAGGCCAGAAATGGCAGGCATGACCCAGTAGGTCGTTACGTCAAGAAGAGTGAGGCAGATTGATGTCCTTACGAGCATCACCAGGGGGGTCATCGATGGTGTACACATTCCGTAACCTCCAGAACCTTTATTGTCGGGATCTGCTGGACGTAGGCGGCTCCCGATGCTCGCTGTTGCCATGAATTTCTGGGACTTTTACACAATTACCGATCGATACTAACTATTCGTAGAAGGTTGGACACCGTCAAGCGGGTGGAGCGATAATGGAAACCAGCAGAGATGCACAGCAGGTCATACAAAACGTAATGCTTTAGGACATTGTACCGGAACTCAGTGTTACGATGTAAATTTCCCTCCGAGGTGCAAGAAACGGAGAACAACCCCCAGCAAAACTGATTGAAACCTAGTACCGAGTAACGTACCGTCAGGCATCGTCGTGGCTCCCATTCCGGGCCACTTTTGGTTGACCTCAATCTTCCAAAGAAACGTACGCGGTCGGGTGGAGGGAAGTACAGTACAAGCGAATTTGAAGAGTCGGAAAACTGTGGCAGGTCTATCTGTGTGTGGCGGTCACTCAGGTTATCTGATGATAGGAAGATTAATTGACCGATCGTAACAAATTGATGATGGCCAATTTCTGGCCAAGGGCAAATGGCGTGACCGGTAAGGGAAAATGCGTCGCATGGAGATGACTCGTCGTCCGCTTGCCCGGTTGCTGTTAGGAATTGACACGTGAGTTCCTTTTGCTGTCTTTTTTTTACATACAAGGTGGCTTGAACTACAGCAATTACCACCTCAAACAGTAGCGGTGTGTCAAATGTGTAACGGGACGCTTGTTTTCTTGGAATTTCTTAACATATGATTTCTTAGAATAAGGATATTGCAGCAAATCTGCTACTGTTACCCGTGTTGACGTGGTTTCTTGTTGAAAGTTGTGTTTTCTTGTAAAAATAATCATATTTTTGATTTGCTTGTTTGCTTTGTAAATGTTTGTTTGATACAGGGTTTTCGGGGATTATATTGACAAGTTCTGCGAGATGTTGTTTTGTTTGGGGCATACAATTGATTTGTTCGGCAAGTCATTGAATTGTACAGTCTTTCCCCGACTTACGCCAATAATGCGTGCCACATGAATTCGCTAACTCGGTTTTCCTTTATAATATCGTTTATAGTTAGTATTAAATGATCGAGTTCTTCTTTTCACGTTACGAAGCACGTTAATTATTGATATTTTTACCTTTATTTCGACAATTGGAGTAAATTTTCAACAAAATAAATGTTTTTAATATCAATAGGTAAAGTATTTATTGGCAAATGTGAAATTTGACAAATACAAACTTCAATTCCACATACTAAATTACACGAATTGTCATAATTTTGGGATACTCGCATCCCGAATTGGCGTAACTCGAGTGTCGCGTACCTCGGGAAAAGACGACAGAGAAGATGGCGTTGACATGTTCGACAGAACTATTGAGCGACGGTAGAATGTTATTGTTGGGATCTCGCTGAACTGGTCAATATAATTCCCGAAAACCCTGTAATGCAAAAGACTGCGATAAGAGAAATTGTGAGTATGTAATGAGTCTATGCAATGAGAGTCTTTTATTTCTTCCGTAAACGATGTTGGGGAAATATTGTCAAATTTAGCTTTGCAACTGTCATATCCGAGCAGCAGCGATAATCGAGGCTGCACAGTAGTAGAAAAGAAAATAATTAAATAAAGAAATTTGTGAAATACCGTTCAGAAAACCTATGATAATATGAAATTTGAGATCACCTCAGGAAAACCTATTTACTTTATCTACCGATGTATAATTTATTTTAGTACAGACAAAAAGGTCTAAAAAGCATGTCAGAAATACCATGCAAAATTCACAAGTGACCTATTTGTTATTGTTTACAACTTTGCGAAGCACCTTCTGTTGGCTATCACTGCGTTTGTTCCCCATTTTTTTTTATCAAAAACAAGTGACATTGTGCGGCGCAACGGGTTGTAATTACAAAAAAAGACCATCGGGTAATCGGGCTTTTCTTCGAACTGCTTGTCTTAAGTACCACCACCAAGTCACCTCTGTTTTAAATTGTTGAAATTCCAACACCATAAGAGGAGAAAAATCGAGTTGATCTTCTACTTTTGAACAGCACTGTGTTCTACAGCATGTTCCTCCGTTTCATCCTGTCCCATGTTTCCTATTATCGAAACACCAACGCGTTAACACAAGTTTAACCGCCCACACAACACCATTTTGCCATGATTCATCCCGGCATCTGTTGCTAATCGTCTCGTTTTCGCAGAAAATATTAAAACACGATAGCACCGAGTTTGCCTTTCAGCACCGTGTCGGTGTATACTGTGACATTCCACAAAATAGGCTATCCATCCAGCCGAAATGTGAATCCTTTCGGCGGCAAAAACCCACTTTACAAATAGTACGCGAGCCCGGCAGCTGTTCGCATTCCAGATGGTTTTTCCTCCTTTCGCCAACGCGTGTGCAACGGATTACTTTTCACTGCCTTGTTTGCTTATGAAAGCGCGCCCCCGAAAAGGGCGTGCTTTCCGAAGGGTCCCTCCTGACGCTCAGACATCAGACAACGAGATACGGGATTTAAAAAAGTGACACCAGCACCAGCGAAAATAGGACGAAAAATCTAAACAAATGGTAAAAACGTGATAAAACTTTTACGCGTCTGATTGCAAGGATTTCAAGCACGGCCGTAGCACAACCGACCGGCAGCAGCCACAACACAAAAGCAACGATTCTAAAACCGTTTAAGAAGCAGCACTTTCGAATCCTGACCATGTTGCGGTAGAACGACCCGGTAGCCAGTTATGACCCCCTTAATTGACCTTATCACGGGAAGCGGAATGAGAGTGTGTGCTGGCAAAGGTGGAAGAAAATGTAAGGCGTCGTGATAAGCGTTCGAAAAAGATGAAGAGAAAAAAAACACGAACCAAACCAAATATGCTTTTCTGCCTTGGGGAAAAGTCGAATCAACACGACGCTTCCTAAACACCCGGGAACAACGGGGGTGTGGTGTTTGCACTGGAAAGGGAAGGAATGAAACGAAGGAAAATCTTTACCAACTCCAAATACGCCTTCCAGCTTAACTGTGTTCGCGTTGTTGGGAGTTATTCGAGGAAACGACGAAAAGTAAACTGCGGTAACCTCACTCGTTTCGTTGTCTCATTGTCGCGTGATTGAGTAAAAAAAAAAAACACACACACACATATTATCCCTCTTCCAGTTCCCTTCCTTGCCTATCTCTCGCTGATCACTGCTATTCAACACAGTGGCGCATTGTGGGTGTGTGTGTGTGCATCTGCGTGTGATTAGAATTTGGGTGACCGGTTGCCTTAGCTTGTGCCGCGGCTATCATTACGTCCCCATGCTTAATTCAAATGTCGCGTGACATTTTCCGCCAAACGATTGTTTTCACTCCTTACCGCCTTGGTTGGTGGGTTGCCCTGCCCTGCTGGGCGCAGGAGCGGTCAGGTAGGGTTGACAGGGAAAAGCTTATTTTATTACGCCTCCACCCAATTGTTGTAATTGGATGGGTCTATTTTTCCAGCGGTACATTTTAACAACATGCCGGAGCGCCGGTTTCGCTTCGTTTCGCGTTTCGTGTGGATGGTTCCGTGGTAAAAATTCTTTCGCAAACAACAATGCTGCCTTGTCAGTCCACGTTTCTATCGCCACGAATAATTCTGCTGTTTTCCTTAGATCCTTCTCGAGCGATACGGTTGAACGATCCAGCATGTCGTCTAAGAGGGTGGGCCACCGTACGTATCGATAATGGTGGTGTATTAGGCTGACTGAAGCAATCGAAATGTTTGATAATGTAAAGCACATCTTTTACACGGCTGAATGGAGACGGCGCGCAATTCCGGGCGCAATAGAAACAACCGTCCGGTGTCAATAGCAATCGATGCAAAGAAAATAAATATTTTCGAGTGAACGCTTGACGAAAGTTAGTGCAGAATTTGATGAACGAAGAGGGGCTGTGAAACGTATTTTGACAATCGTTTATTCAACATTTGCGAAACGCTTGAACGCAGTATTTTCCACCAAGTGAAATAATTCACCAGCTACCAGGCGTCTCCATTGTAATTGCACTTAAGGGCGGACTATGAAGCCATCACGTTTAAAGAAACCTTTTTTATTTGTTCTTAAAATTTTCTTGAAGCTCACAGTTTCAAACAAAATCTGATGAAGGTTTTACGTGTTGTAAATTTTCTTAAAGCTCACTATTTCAAACAAAATCTGATAAAAGTTTTATATCAACTTTTTTTTATTTTTTTATTTTTCTTTTTATACTTTTTTTATATTTTATATCACGTAATTAAAGAGTGGAAAGAAGCGCTAAAGCATCGCCATGCGTCCGTGCATTAATGCTCAGTGTTAACGCGCGTTAACGTACTGCAAATCGGTACCAACCTTTTTTTTCTCTACTCCAAAATACTTGGCGCGATGAACGAAACTGGGACTGTATGGGACTTACATAGATCCAGTACTCAGAAGCGTATTCTGAAACATGGACTTTATTTAAAACTGCTCAGAAGGTTATTTGGACGAACATTTTCAGCTGTACGCCGAACTTACTGTCCTAAAGCAGATTAGACACGCCAGGCTAGTTAGTGAGCTAGTCACATCATGAGAATGACACCGGACGACCCACCGCGTAAAGTTCTTTTAGGTCGTCCACGTGGACAGATGGAGGTTTGGTAGGCCCAAATTGAGATGGAGTAATGATGTTGTTTCGTTCACCAGAAAGGCCGGGATAATAGATTGGCTGACGACGACGTTCGACCGCGAAGTGCCGGATAAGGCAACAAGCCCAAGCTACAGAGTTACTCAACCTAAACTTTATATAAAACGTACGAATGGCAAATTGTCGGTCGTAAAACGCATTCCATTTTGACAGCATTCCAAAGAAAACCCTGTAAAAAAGGCCAATTTTATTTTTTTTCGAGTGGAAAGACTGCACATCCAATATACTTCTTATATTGTCATGTCATATTTTCGAGCTTATAAATGTATATCATCCCTTAACGATTCATTATTTATGTGATCTCAGTTCTTTCCACCCACTATATGCATATCTGTTACTCTGATATGTTTGTTTTATTAATTTTGGCTATTACCAATCATCAACCGTATTACTCTGTTATATTTTTTTTATTCAACAAGGACGGCCAGGCCGTATTGCTTGACTCTGATATATTTAATGTTAAAACAATAAAACTCCATTTCAGAAAGAAAATAAAAGATAAAATTCAACTGAATAATGGAGATGCAATATGTTGCCTGATCACAATAATTAAAAGATGAACAAGTTAAGTGGTTCTAAACAGTAAGACAGCTTTAATGTTGACATCTAAAAACACTCTTCAAACTACTTCATAAACGAAATATCGATTGACTGGGTGGAAATAATCAGTTTTACGGTCGTTATCTTCGGATCCACTTTATAAACCAAAGCAAACATCCTAACTGGTGAACAAACGACTGAAGCGATTGACGAAAGTCAACGTTTACAATGCCTAAAGCCAGATCAATATAAAACGCTTACGAGTGGAAATATACTACCAGCGTTTGTAAGTACAGTATTCGACTTATTACTCTTTCACACCTACCTCAAGAGTGTTATCTTTTTTATACATGCGACATCTGCACCTAATAGCCGTCTGAAATGAGACCTTTACAGATGATTGAGCATAATCTTGGATAATCTTCGGAAAAGAGTGCATTAAAAAGCATTAGCGGTAAAAACAACACGATAGATTGATTTTACGATTACAATTAGTTTTAAGCAATGGTAACAATTTAAAAACATGTTTTATTTGCACGGGTTATATAACAATGTACTTCAAGCTCTATAAACGACACAAATTCGCTTTAAGAATAATGATTAAAACCGGCATAAAATATCCTTTACTTTTGTTTTCTTTTGCAGATATTTGCTAAAATCACAGCGTCGCCTACGGAACGTTCCAAAACCATTCCTATCATTCCAACAAACCAAACGCTCACAGACATGGAACCAATGGAAGCCCGGGTTGCGATGTTGCAGGATCTCAAGATACAATCGTTTGACACGATTCGCTTCGCATCCTATCGCACAGCCTGCAAGTTGCGATACGTACAGAAGTCGACTAACCGTAAGTGATGCAGTTGGGATGCACCGTAACTCTTCATAGCCTAATTGCTTTCTGTTTCCCATTTCCGACCCTTTCCGGGCACAACAGTGCATCTGGTCGACATCTGGAACGTCATTGAGGCGTTCCGCGAAAATGGACTGAACACACTCGAGCCCCAGAACGAGGTCAGCGTCAGCCGTCTCGAGACGCTCGTATCGTCGCTGTACCACAACTTAAATAAACGACTGCCACCGACCCAGCAGGTACATGTAGACTCCAAGGCGAGCCTGTTGCTAAACTGGCTACTGGCGGCCTATTCCGGTGACAATTCTGGCAAAATACGGGTATTTTCGATCAAGGTGGCGCTAGCGATCATGTGCGCTGGCAAGATGGTCGATAAGTTGCGATGTAAGTTGCAAATGGGCGGATATCGAGCATCCGACAATTGGATTTCTGATTGATTTGTTTCCCCATCCTTCCCCGGCTAGATATCTTCTCACAAATCTCGGACGGTGCGGGCCAGCTGATACACTGGAAATTGGGCGATTTCCTCCGCGAAGTGCTAGCGCTTCCGGCAGCCGTCTTCGAATCGCCAACCTTTTGCTACAAAGAGGGCCTGGAGTCGGAAATCTTTCCGGTGGAGAACAAAATCACGGTAAACGATTTTATGGCGGGCTTCATGACAGAACCCGGACCGGCCTGTCTCGTGTGGATGCCGTTGTTACACCGGCTCGCTACGGTCGAATCCGTCGTGCATCCCACCGTATGTTCCGTGTGCATGCGGGAAAACTTTACCGGTTTCCGGTACCGTTGCCAACGTTGCCATGGGTATCAGCTGTGCCAGGACTGTTTCTGGCAGGGACGCGTTTCACTCAACCATCAGAACGATCACGAGGTGAAGGAGTATTCGAGCTACAAAAGCCCAAGCAAACAGATCGGCCATTCGCTACGCAAAAGCTTCCGCTGTGTGCCAGATAAACCGATCCAAGCGTTACCACGGTTTCCGGAGCAGCCGGAGAAAACGCTCAACCTATCGCACATCGTCCCACCGTCACCGTTGCCGTCACACAACGGCTTTCCGGACGGAGGCATACCGGGTCTGTACGACCGCAGTAGTACACTAGACTCACGGTAAGGGTGAATTTGTGTTTCTATAATGAGTTTGAGTTTACATTCACTTTTTACTAGCAACTCTAGCACTAATTGTTCACTTGTTTTTCGATCCGCAGCGCCACCGGTTTATCGCTAGACAGTAACGGAACGTCTGGAACGCGTGGAGCCGTTAATTCTAATGATGAGGAGCACAGACTGATCGCACGATACGCAGCACGACTCGCACAGGAATCACGGACGGTAACTTTAGTTCAACCTGCAAACAACCTGAGTATACTGAGCAACACGCGCCCTTTTCTACTCCCAACAGCCCGGCGGGTCGGCCCCAGACCCGGTACAGATAGGGCTGGACAGTTCACGGGCACAGCGTGAACTGATCATGCAGCTCGAATCAAAGAACAAGGAAATCATGCGCGAAATACAGAAACTGCGCCGGCAGCAGGAAGCGGAACAGGTCGCACCGGAAAGCCCCGCCCTGATGAACGAACTGCGCGCACTGCGGCAACGGAAGGGTGAACTTGAGGGGCATCTCGGAGCGCTGCAGGATTCGCGCCGCCAGCTAATGGCACAGCTGGAGGGGTTAATGCGGATGCTCAAAAACCATCAAACCCAGAGCCCACGCTCCACTCCCAACTCTAGTCCGCGGTCGGGTAAAAGTCCACCGATACCGCAGGGTGGGTGTTGTTATTCGGCCAACGGTAACTTGTAGCACCGCGTGAATACAAATTTAATTCCATTTTAGGACCACCAATGCCAAATCAAGGTCCGCGGCAGGGACCGATGAACCCCGGTGGTTCCGGAATGCCACAAAATATACCGCCCGGTATGCTTCCTCCCGGTATGGGAATGCACGGTCAAGACCCGCACATGGGTCCGGGCGGTATGGATATGCGGGGATACGCACCAAATGGAAACAACAGTGAGTAGTGCATTCCGTACGATATTTATAGCTGTTTCGCCTCGGCTAGTCAAGACCAGCATAATTTTTCCTGTTTTCCTTCCCCGCCACTTGACTTTCCCTTGCCAAAACCTACCAAATGCCTATGCGCTATGAGCTACAATCAAAGCGTTCCCAACCGAAAGATTTTGGTTGGAAAAGCTCTTTCTGCAATGACAACCTGACGCTATATGTTAGAAGAAAAAACAATGGAAAGCTCTCGCTTCAATTGCTTCATCTTATGTTTCTGTTTGCTCGTTATGCATCTGTACTGTTTCTGTAATTGCATACCGTGCAATGCATCTCATCCTTGACATGAATGTTTGTTTACGCGCTTAAACTTCAACAACAATTCACACACTTTCACCATCTAATCGGTGTCGGACAGTTTGGTTAACAATTTATACGGTTTCTTTTAGTTTCTTTAGTCGCCTAATTTGATACACTTATATCGGTTAGTTTGAGTTTTGCCCTCATATATACACACACTCATCTCTTGATTTGACTGTTTGCGTTGGAAATCGCCATCATCGCTCACGTTTAAAAGTCATAATTCATCCAGCAATCATGCGCCGATTCGCTTCTATCGGTTGGTTTCTGTTGAATGTGTCGGATGAGTTTCCCTTTTACGCAAACCGTACACATCCGATAAAGCACCACACATTATCACATCATGTTTATGTACCCGTGTTGCATCCCACATTCGCTGTGAAGAACATTTCCATCTGCTTTTTTTTCGAATTTCGCTTCCGAACGCTATTCACAGATGGTAGCATTAATGGTGGTGGTCCGCTTGGCTCGAGAACGAACGCCGCCGGAGCGTGTCCGCCGGCCGGTGGCCGGTCGGATCTGCACTACGCGGCTGATTCCGTTTCCACCGCAATGTCCTCGCTGGTGCGCGAACTTAACTCAGGTACCCGCACGACTCCACATCGATTCGCTTCCTTCACCCACCTTAACGCATCTGCTCTCACGCACTTCAATGTCTTCCGTCTTGTCCCACCAGCCGTCCACAAGATCTGCACCACTGTATGGTCAACTAGTCATAGCTTTTTCCTTACTTCTTTGGTTTTTCGTCATCCCGAAAGTCATGCATTACGTTTGAGGGACGTTTTTTTTTTATTTGTATGTGATTCGATCCTCCTTTTCTAATAACATGCTGTTACGTTTTGGCGTGAACGGTCCGTCATGGTGGGGAAGCCAGCGGATGGGATTTCATACCATTTACAATGCCTGTGCTGAAACTTTTGTCTAATTCTGGATGTTCAAGCTAATTTTCCATGTTTACATTCTCTCTGTACAATCGCTCATTGTCGCTCTATTAATTACTAACATTCCTATCTCTTCATGTTTCTTGGAACGTTTGTTTTGCTATCTTTCTATTTGCTGTTCTCCTTTTTATAATCGTGTGTGTTTTGGTGTATGTACACGTGTCCCTGTGTGAGCACGGAATCAAACTATAAGTGTAACGCAACCTTTTTCCAACCCAACTCGTCATACAGTGTAACGCTTTGCCGTATGGCAGAACCTCATCAGTTACATATCTAAACTAGTAGGCGAAAAGTTCCTTTCGGCTTAAGACTCTTTTTGCTCAGATTAAAATCATTAGGTTTAGCATAAATACAGCTTTCAAGGCATTACTACTTGTCAAATGTGTTATTTTCTTAGTAACGTATCTCGATGTGACAATCATATGTACTGTAGCTCGTGTTCTTCTGTTCTGCACGATGCCACATCCACTCTGGTGCCGACCGTATCTGCCTAGTGTTTCGGTGTACACGTTTCATGAATGTATCCGCTGCGCTGTTTCCAATACCTATTGCTGCCACCGTAGTTACCTACTGCTCCGTAGTAGTTCATGCCGCGCTGTACTGTCATCTCGCGAGCCCGTCGATGTGCGCATTAGGAATGTTTCTTTGCTATATATACGTGTGTTTTGCTGCGTATTTCTCTTCAAACGTAATTCTCACCAACAAACGCTTCTACACCACCTTCCGCGGTTCCGCTAACTGGGCTGCGGACCGTACCGATAAGCGCGTGGTCGTGTATTTTCGTAAAAGTACTTCCAAAACTCCATCCTTGATTTCTAGGTTCATCCCCACCGGAAACGACATTCTTGAAGGAGCGCAGAGTTTAGTGCACGTTAGTGAGCAAGTTTTCCAAATACAAAAAAAAACCGCCAGCCACATGATCCACATTCTCCCACCGATATCATAGTCGACCAACTCCCAAATCGGGTAGAGGGCATCACGCGCGTGTGTTAGGTTGACCTTTCGCACATGGTGGTGGACAGCAATGGACTCGTAAGCTTAAGCTGAGTGAACCGCAAACTTTGGCGAAGGTGCAGAGGGTCCATGTACCATCCACACTCACCCAATCAAGAAACATAGCGCATACAACCTTGCGAAACGATAAAATAAAATGCTACAACAGAAACAGAAACAGAACATTTTTGCAAGCTAAAAATTGTTCACACATTTGCTAACTTTGCCAGGAAAACTCACACACTTTATTCGCAATCTTTACATGAAAAAATCTGGTGTTTTTTTAAGCAACAGGAATCTATTTTTGGCATTATTTTTCGCCCTCTGTTCCCAGAGTATTGAATTTTGTGCTTTTTTGTTTTGATTTTTGATGTTGAGTTGCTGTTTTCCATTGCGATAATGATATTTCATTATTAAATTTTGTTTCCGAAACCGCCCACATCGCCGACACCAATTATGTGAAAAGTAGAACATTGCTGTAATGGCATTTTGTTTTATTCCCTAACTTTTTCGAAACAACATTATACAGGAAAATGTAATTTTTGTGTTTTTTTTGTCTAAGACAATGATCACCGTCAGTAATAATGGTCTCGTTGTCGTTTTTTTAATGCCGGTTATCCTTTTATCCTTCCGTTGATCATTACCCACCAACATTATCACACATGCACACACAAACACACAAAACACATGTACACACAGTATCAAATTTATAAAATTGATATACCGCGATACCGCTCAGCTCAACGCAGCACAGTTATATTACACGCATGAACGATCTTAATTCGGTGATCGGTTTTCGATCGTTTACTTTCTTACACGCATGCTGAAAACATACACGCTCGCAAACAACGACAACAACCTTCCGCAACAACCACCACGAAATGTTTCCGGGAAAACAATCGTTAAAACAATTCAAACACTCCAACACCACCATCACCGATTGGCAAACGGCAATGCTGGCACACAACTGTGTTCTGCACACACACAAATGCACAAAATGTGCTGAATACTAAATAATACTAACCAACCGGTCCTACTACAAACTCATAACGAAACAACATCATCATCTTCCCCTTCGCACATAATACGTACTACCAAACTATCTTACCCCACCGATCGCCACTTGGGTGGGTGCGTGCGTGCGTGCACCACACAGTTTTCTATGCGCACTACGAAGGACATCTTCCGCCCGGCGTCGTACATAAGCCGCCGATGCGCTACTTTTCAGAGGGATCCGACGATGACAGTATCGCTTCGTCGCAGCACACAATGCGCCATTCGCTAGGTAAGCATACCCCCCAAATGCCGTTGAGAATTTAACAGAATCGGAATCTATATCCATCGAACGTCAATGATGCTTCTGCCATTACTGCTCGCCGAACGTACATCACTCTCAGCTTGGCTTCAACCCGTGTCGTCCAGCCCGGGCGAGGTTGAATGCGGTTGAATTCAGGCACGGAAGAAGCGAATGCTGTGTCACCCAGTTTGGTTTTGTTTGTTTTTTTCCCAAAGCCCCCCGCCCACCCAATCGCTTGTTTGTGTTCGCACTTCGTTGGCATGGTGCTCACACCGAACCAAGTTCAGTTCAGTTTGTTTTTGTGTTTTGCGGACAATTTTAATCTACCCTCTTTTTGCACTGTTACTGTAGTTTTTCAATGGAACGAATGAATACGAGAGCACCAATTTGCGCACCAATACACACACTGTCACGTATGGGAAACATAAAAAAGCTGCACGATAATCGTACTTGTTACTACCATAACCGTTCCGAACGCTTCTTCATGCGACAAGTATTTATAGTAAACTCCCCTTAATTAGAACGGGATTAGTGTGGTGTGCTTTGTATCAAGCAGCGAGCAGTTAGTAAACATTAATACAAATATCAAGTGCATTAAACGATCTGGACGTTCCTTAGTTTATTGCCGAACAAAACAACCTCAATAAAAGTCGTAAAATATTTTTCGTCGTCTTTTACTAACAATGTGTTAACAATCGAATAATCGAGTGGATGCTGTAGGAAACTAACGATGCATTT
Source organism: Anopheles marshallii (assembly GCF_943734725.1). Taxonomy (NCBI): domain Eukaryota; kingdom Metazoa; phylum Arthropoda; class Insecta; order Diptera; family Culicidae; genus Anopheles; species Anopheles marshallii. Next base: position 46,331,672 of record NC_071326.1, on the reverse strand, counting down.
ACTAATGATAAATATCCGTATCTATTTCTTCATTTGATAAACGTTGCGTGTTTCATTTACGTCTCCTTTTTTGCACCATTTCAACTTCTTTTTCTACTCGGCATGTTTTCTACCGGAGAACTTGCACATCCGCCGAATTATCATGCATCATCTTATCATGCTGTTGCGTACTTTTTCCCACCATATTTTTACAGACTTTGACGAGATGCACATGACCACACATGAGTGGAGCGAAAAGGTGAGTAAACGCAAAAGCAGGCTTGTACTCAAACAGATATTTAATGCACGTTATGCACTTTTGCAGGATAATACCCAATGGCAGGAGCAGTTTGCTGCCTGGAGCTTAAATTCACAAAACCAGTGAGCGCCGGAAGTAGTGCAATAAATCCAAGTGCGGAGAGAAAAAAGGAGTAAGCTAGCTACAAGCAACAACAAGCACGACGATGGCGATCGGATGACGATCACGTACGGAACACGCCATATAATTGTACGATCGCGAACCGTCTACCAGTGGGGTTCATTGATTTTGTAATGATAATTACCATTTTGTCGTTTAGTGTATCACTAAAGAACACATTTCAGCCGGCAGCGAGTATTCTTAGCGATGTAACAGTTGGAACTGTAACGAAAGTTGTCCTTACTAAGCGTATGTTGTGTGCACACAGGGCAGCGATATTGTTTTTATCTGTTACTTACATACGTTTACATAATTTTATGCAAACTAACACATTAAAGCGTACAAAGAAAAAACTAAAGGGACTTGTTTTAAGCAATAATGCAACAGGCAATACATTCATTCCAAGCACACAGAGAGACACAGGTGTTAAAGGTAACTTCTCAAGCGATACAACGGATTAGTTTGTTAGGATATGCATTAAAAAATACACACATACGCAAAACGGTTGAACAACAAATTTGTAGCGCCTGTGAGCAGTCATTTTCACTTGCCAGAACGAAAAAAAAAAACGTGAAAGGATTTCATTCACTCTATTCAACGGGTTGCCCGGGTTGAGTATAGTTTTAATTTCGCCTGTTTACCTTAATTATTGGGCTTCCAGTTATTATTTACCGTTGTGTTCGTATACGATTATTCGTAAAATAGCTCTACAAGGAAGTGTTAAACAATCTCGCTCGAAAGCCTAATTTTGTACGTTGAAATTGATTTTACCTTGGTTTTCCGCAACGCGTTATGTTGTACATAAATGATTTTAATAAACAATTTTTCTGTTGGTAATAATTAGCATTGTTTATGTTGTGATTTATTTTATCTTTAGTATTCTGTTTTGGAAAGCAAAGAGTTTTTTTTATTTATTTATTAGCTTTCGGACCGTTCCATAGCTTATTATCGTTATAAGGTAGAATCTGCTCGCACCTCATCACGTTATGTGGACAGTGTTTCGTCCATACTAGCAAACGTGCATTACGGATCAGTTTTAGTAGATGTGTACAACGGCAAGTTGGTGAGCGAATTAAGCGCATCGTTAGAATAAGCAACTCATATGCTTTTTACACCATTAAATTAACAGTTTCTTCATATGCAATGCTGTCCTTGCGAACTTTATATTATTCGGCACGATTCGGCCATGGGAAGACTAATATTGGTGGTACTTTTAGGGAGAAATACGAGATGGCTAATTAGTGCATTCTATTAAATCTAGTAATGTGTCGCTACATGTAAATAAACGAAAGTATTTGTTGGGAAACGCCCATTACAGAACGCAAAATTGAAAGACCGAACAAAAACCGTACGAAACGTAAAAAGCTAACAAAACTTTTCATCCAAGTTGTTAATGAAACAACTATAGTTTACAACAAAATAAAAAAAAACACACACACACTAGCAAATGATTGGCGTTAGTTTAAACACATGCACGATACTGCGCGATCCTTGCATGGTTCCATTCAAAGAAACCCCATAACGATGCAACAAAAGACACACAGCGTTTAGATAAAATTTACTTAAACCAACATCCGTACATAATTGTCCGAAGCGATTAGTGAAAACGAGAGGCCGTAAAAATATCGTCTATTGGAAACGATTCAAATTCAGCATCAGAAAATCTCTACTAAAGCGTATATAGAATCCCCTTTCTAACTCATCGATTAATCGCATATCTTCTATCAAAGATATATCGAAATATATTTGCATTAGAACGCTAGCAAACGACCCGTCATAGTGGTAGGAATTTAGGAAACAGGAAACCAATATCACTAGCTAGCAAACAACGACGGTTACACAATTCTGTACGGTTAAATTACTTGAGTCGAGTTTTCCAAATCCCTTATTCATCGATTCATTATGGCCGTAGATGGCGAACCGAGCAAGAACGATCGCTTTGCTATTTAACATTTTTTAAAGTCTATTTGCATCGCAACCTTCACTTCTCAGCAACTTTTTCGGCGTGGCCAAGCGAATAAACGTGAAATGGATGTGTATGAGGCACTAATGTTGCATCCAAAGCAAAACGAAACCAGAAGTAAACGTTTCATAGTGTCATGATTGCGGCTCCATTCAAGCGCACTGAATTGATTCATTGAACATACGTCATTAAGAGACTATTACAACAACTTGGTAATGCAATTGTGTTTGACGAACATAAGTTAGTAGTAGCCCATTGAGAACAATGGTACAACCATAACACAACAGCAAAGAAAATGTGTAAAGAATACCAAAAACACACTCCTAAACGGTGTAGATAGACAAACGTTTTAACAGTTTTCTGAGGGGCAAATTATAGTCAAATATACAGAGGCTTTTTCGACGTAGAAAGTAGAACCGTACGAAGTGAAACAGTTAGGGACATTACGGAACAAACATACAAAAATAATTAATTCAGTTCAAGTAGAGTTACCGCGAGTGGTTTCCAAGTTGAGAGTGAGATGAAAAAAGCGATATGAAGCATCGATCGAACACACATACGTTAGCGCGCTGTACCGTACATAATCGCAGTTATTCGAGAATTACTTCTTAGCGTTATCATTAAACGGAACCCAAAGGATAACTAAATGATTTTTGCAAATCCGACAAATGCTGAACGTACTGGGACATTCTAACAAGGGACGAGTTGCTAGAAACGAATGCTTGAAAAGGGGAATGCGTTCGTTGTGCGTAACGGGTCGTCGAATGGAGCGAAAACAGTAAGTTGGCGGTAGTGGCATGTTTGGCATTTCACTGTTACGAATAAAACATAAAGACTAAAGGACTATATAATACTACTAACCTGGTTGTTGATGTCGTCTTTCGATGGTTTCGTGTGATATTCGAATGTTCCACTGCTGCAACACGTAGCTCTTTCTCTACAGTACATTATTTTCAGGTGCGACAGCCACACAAATGGTTTTCTTTTATTCACTGTAGGTAATCATGGTTCAGTCTCTAGAAATGAAAGCTAGTATGAACGTTGCTGCTGCTGCACCGATACGTAACAGTTGTCCCCTATACCCTCCCGTTCCGGTGAGGGCTGCTCCCAATAATAGCGGCGGCTCGTAATTGCTTCCAGTGCTTTTCCACATTTAAAACATGTGCCAACTGTTTCGTTAGCGAGCAAGGGAGTAACTTTTCTGGCTTGTGCGGATGAAATTGAACGAAGCAATGAATCTTGGATGAAAAAAAAAAATCGTACGGCTAATGTACGGCAGTTCCTTTGACTGGTGGCACCAAACCGAAATGCGAGCGAACCGGAGTGATGTGGTACCTTACGCCATAAGCTTAGACCGTGTCGTGAAAGCAACGTATGCAACGAAGAAAACCATCACAGTGGCGAGAATTTCCGAGTTTACCCACGGTCCCTTATATGCACCGGAGAAATTCACGGTAACGGTCGTGAGCGGTTTCACCGACTGGATGTCTTCGCCGGCACGCTGGGCTTTGCGGACAGCCGCATAGGATTCTTCATCGAACAGACGCACTGCGTACGATCCGCTGCTGGCTTTCTTAATTTCCTCATTCCAGCTGACCTGAAAATACACAATATGGACGATACCGGTCAGCGTTACGACTAGAACTCAGAGTGCTAAAGGTGGCACCTAATGGTTTTGCGCGATTGCCTACCTGGTACTTGTTATCTCCGATGCGCACAACTGGAGCCAACTTGCCAAGGACTTCGGCGAACAGGGGCAGCTTTTCTGCTCCGGCGTTCGAACACTTAAGCGTGAACTCCGTTACAAAACCGATCTGGCTAACGATCGTGGCATCCGAGGTGGAGTAGAAGTTAGATTTCACCTCCGGATTCGAGCAGGAGCTAGCGATGGCGTAACTCAACGCACAGCACAATACGGCCGACGCTAGAACGAACTTTACCATGGTGTTGGCGTATTTGTTTGCTACGTACGATTCGAAATCGAGAAATGTACTGAAACTGCGCTGATCCCGGCGAGCTTGCAAATGATTCGGTTTGTTGTTTGCAACGAAACCATCCACGTCGATTGCTCTCCAGCCACGTCAAACGCAGCTGTCATAAACAAACCGGGCACGCTGTCAATGTGACAGCTGTAAACATATCGACTTTATGGAAAATATTTACTGAACTAGGCGTAAAAATTAAATACAATTGTGTTTTTAACAGTTTCATATTTTGTTATAAATCACGCGTAGGGATAATCGATTTACTAGTGTAGGTATGTCATATAGAACGACCAGAATAGAATCGGCAAATTGTTGTCCTTTATTGAACGGTCGCGTCTTGCGGATTGTCATCCATTGGATTTCGGCACCCAATTTCAGCAACTTTCGCATTCTCAACTGATCTGATTCAATAAGATCAGTTTTTTCGTTAGAATTTCAAGCCTTGAACCGTACTTCGAGTGCTAATAATTTGGTTTATTTCTATACATTAACCACAAATTGGGCGGCAGAAATGTTTGAACATTAAACAATAGCGCATATAAATGATTTTAAAAAGTGAATGATCTTAACAATTCCCAAAGCCCAATCAGTATGTTTCGTAAAATCGCACGAATTAGTATACATCCATCCCCGCGCAAAGACACAGGCAGTTCAGATTGACCGCTCGTCGATCGCGGGCCCGCAACTCCAACCAACGCTTTTGATTCGGAACAAACATTTCCGGTGGCAGTGGCGCTTTCTCGTCGGCAGTTTCTAAGATAAAGTAGATGTATGCATGTGTGCATTAGAGGAAGGTATTCTTTTACTGTCTTATCTTTACACACTTACCTTCGCTTTTCTTGCCCGCTTTCGATGGACTTGGCAGAATGGATATCGTCTCCTCAGGTTTACGCAGCAGTAGTTTGCCCACACCTTCACACATTCGCAGCACTTCGTGATGGGACAAAGTTTCCCGTAACCGTTCATCCAGCGCCTCACAAGCATTGATCCACTCGGCGACACCGTCGAAATCCTTCAGCAAGTTCAACGCACCGGCGCTGCTGAATTTCGTCTTTTTCATGTAAATGTGATCCAGCCAAGCTTCACAGATGATCTTTAGCGTTAGCTTCAATATTTCAATGTCTTTCGTCGCCTGTATGACAGGCAGATAGATTTGGTTGAAAAAGTAGGCCACATATTCGTTGGCCCGTTCCTGCAAAACTTCCGTCTGCCAGTGCTTGAAGTATGGAAAGCAAAGCGTCAGCGATGCAAGGCTCGTCGTACGGCAGACGGCGGCCAGTACATCGATACATTCGGTGCAGGTCGCTTTCAATTTGATGATGTTTTCCTTGATTTCTGATACAAGTTTCGCCCGTAGCGCTACGCACACCTGCACTTGCACTTCCAGCGGATCGTCGGCAGACAGCTCCGGGACGCGTATGTACTGCAACTGCTCCAAACACAACCCGATATCGTTGTGGACAACCTTGAAGAACATCATCATGTTCCAATCGGTACATAGCGATCGTGCCTTGTTGGCCGCCCAGATACGCATAGAATGAATGGAATGATCGAGTCGATGCAGAACCGGAATCTGCTCCACCAGTGGCAGCTCGTTCGCGATAGTGCCAATGTCACACGTGTTCGATAGTTGTACCAACTGATACAACAGCTCACTCCAAACTTTTCCACAGACAGTTCCTTCAACCTTGGAAGCAGTTTAGAAAATCGAACGAATTATTATGCCTATGCAAAGTTACCACGTGTTTTCATCTACTTACAATTACATTCTTCCCGCAAAATTCGCCCTCCTCGAAGGGAAAATCCACCGGAAGGCTGGAAGAAACGACCGCCAAACGGAACTGCTTGTCCCAAATCGTACTCGTCACATGCACCGTGAGTGTTTCACCCAAACCCTTTAGCGTGGACAGTATCGGTTCCGGTGCTTCATCCGGCTGGAGCAGCGATAGCCAATCGCGCAGATACTTTGCACAAGCCGCCGGCCGACAGGCCAACGGCGAAGAACTCCACCACAGCACAACGTGCTCCAAGGAACCGCCAACTTGCGTCCAAAGTCCCCGCGTACCGCGATTGACCCACTTGATCAGCTCCGTTTTGGTGAGTTCTCGCTCAAATGCCGATGGGCAGTACTTGATCACCTTCATGATAACGTTCGCTACGAAGATCTCCTCATCGGCAATCAAATTCTCCAGCAGATCCATTCCATCCGGTTCGTTGACGAGATAGTTGATGGAGTTGTATGCCACTGCTTCGGCGGCCATTTCATCGAAGAAGTTTATCGCGGGATCCTGAAAAGACATCACAGATAGTTGACTAGAATTCCCGCAAAAAAATAACTCATCTCATCCATACATTATGTTCTGATTCGTCCAGCTCCCGTGATTCCGGTTTGATGATGGGCGTTATCACAACCTTTCGGCCCGGTGTCGCTCTACCGCGGGTATGTATTTCTCCGCTCGAGATCATGTTCACGCTCGCTTTGCGTCGAACGTTCATCTCCTCCTGTATGGGATCGATATGTTTTCCCACCTCCGGTCCCTGTAGATTTGTCGTCAAAGCGCGCAAAATTTCCACACTCGAAGTGTCCGATTCATTCTCCTCGTTCGCTACAGTCAACGCACCCTTACAGGTGGTCAGCAGACAGTTGATCAGTGTGCTGCAGCAATCTTCCGCTCGCTGCTTGGTGATGATCTGCAGGATCGTTCCAACATCGACTTTCTTCGGAGTGGACATTAGCGGGGGAAAAGAATTGCTGCACACTTGCGCATTCGTTTGGGTGCGGGCCTGCGTTGTCTTTTGGGCCAAGAGCACGCTTTCGTTGTGCAGCGTACACAGCAGCAATGCACCATCGACGACGATTTCCGACGTGTAGGTAGCGGCGAGCATTAGCTTGATCTGTCGGAAAACATGCGAACATTGAAATAGGCGAAGATTATCAAGATCAAGATTACCGATCGATCAGGCATTACCATTTTGTTGATGATGAATACCAGCTGAAGATTGCGCTTACGCAAGTTCTGCCGTATCAGGTGTGCCTTCCGGTTCAGCAAAATCTTGAAGAAACTTCGCTCCACATTCTTGTCCGCCGATGACGCCGACATACGTATCAGCCGTGTCTGCACGTGGGCGGACCGTTCGAAGCATTCGCGACTTTGTTGTAGCAACCGCTCAAATTCCTGCGTTCCAGAGATCCATGGTGATGTTAGAGCCGAGCAAACCAACACACGAATGAATGAGCACAGAGACGTATTAGGGAGAGAGGAAGATTGGCATGAAGTCATCCTACGCCACGTGGTATTCCAGTGGCCTGCGTTCACCCGGATCGTAAAACGCTACGTTCGTTCACTGTCGGCAGACTACGATACACTTAAGGGGCGGCCGATTTTGCGCACTCGCAACCTTCGGCAGTCACTCCACTGCCACTGCTCGGCAGGCTTCAAAGCTCTCCAAAGGACATACTGCACTACTCTCGCTCCATGGTGCTTATACAAGCAGGAGCACTTCATTTCAATGAACTTCGAACATTGAGACATTCGAGGCCAAGCTAAGAGGCGGCTAGGTGAGGTGCCATATCTTTTTTCTCTGAAAGGCTAAATAAGCTTGGTCCCAACTACATGATCGATGTAACAATAATTCAATTTCTTCTTTCCTTTTAAATGTTTCCGTCCTCGACAAGTATTGGGTCAAGGATGTTTTGTGAAAGTTAGAATTGAGAAAGGTACCCGGATAGCCTGTGTGTTTTTTTTTTGCAACACGATTTGGAAATACCATTTGATTAAGTTTAATTTAGACCATACACCATAACGTTTAATGTATAACGGATGCAATAAAAAAATGGATTAATTTCAAACGACGATGAACGACGATAAATCTGTTGCAGATAACTGAATGCAATAAAGTTTGCTTGAATCCTAAACTTAAGATTCATTCAGGAAACTTCAGGAACTATCAGATACGCCATAGCTGCTGGCGGTAGCCGGTAGCTGCATTTTGTTGGCCTCGAAGGTATAGAATTTGGTTCTGTGGTTGTGATTTGATATAAAAAAGTCAGTTCACCGCTTTCGAGTTCCACCAGGGGGGTTTTTAAGTATTCGTTAATACATGATAACTAACCATTTTCGATTTTTCGATCGATCTTGCGTAGATCGTAGATTTCGACTTTCGAGGATTTCCTAGAAGGATTGATCGATTGAGCTGCTAGCCAGATGCGACAGATAAAAACTTTCGCAAAACAATGTCCATCTTGTTCAAGTATTTATTATTACTTACTATTCGTACTATTATAAACCTAGTAGTAGTAGGGCTTAGTAGTAGAATTATTTGGCCGATTGCTACTACTTCCAGGGAGAACGCAGGAAGCACTTTGGTTTTGATCTTCATCTTTAGGCTCTGCTGCATTTTACGGTGTTGCTATACGATGTTTGCTATTGCGGCCTTTTTTTGCTGTAGCGGCCAGAACAAAACTACTAATTGACACTCTGACCTTTTTTAAGATAGGAGAAGGCAAAACAGATGACAGATCGACAGATCGAAAATCCTTCGGTTCGGCGTGTCACTTGCGGATTGAACAAAGCCTATGAAGCAGTTGCCTTGCAATTTTAGTAGTGGCTATTCCACATTTAGCAATAACGTCATCCAATTTTGGTGGTGCGTAAAAGGACAGCTTTAAAACATAAAACAGTACGGAGTTCGCCTTTAGATGATAGGGAACTCGTACGAAAAATCGTTGAATTTTGTCCATTGTTTTTTTTTTTAATGCACCTACGTTACCTCCATTTAGTAATTTTCACCTCCATGGTAGTAATTTTTCACCCCACTTATCAACGATTGGAATGTTCTATCTCCCTTAAAGTTCTTCAAAAATTCTAACAGTTTTCTTATCATAAACTTATGAAGACAGAAACAATGGCTTTAGGGGGTTTTCTACGTCAACCATTCATTCATTCAAAGAATGATTTATTGCCGAAACTTTTGCCATTCCTAACCTTGCTCATTCCGCCCCAAGAATGAACAACACGTCGTGCCGCTTTGTGCATTTAGTGGTTGTTCGTTTATGTTTGTTTTTCATTTTCACCTCGACATGGCACGCGAACTATGTTTTGTGTCATTTTTTTTCCTGTTTTCCACCGTTATGCTTCTTTTACTCAATCTACGGCACCCTGCGCTCCGGCCAGTATCCACCACAGCGTCACACGGTGCGCTTTGCACTTGATAATAACTCAATATCAAGGTTTTTGTTTCGATGAAGGAAATTGGAACCGTTTCCTTACGATGACATTCAAAAATTTGATCCACAAAGTATCGTCGATGGCGTAACGTATCGACGGTGCAGCAGTCAAGCAGGGACTAAGCTATACCAGTATGGGTGTACGGATCGCTGGGTGTACGAACCGCGTATAGTGCCGGAAAGGTACCTGGTGTACAGCTGATTTGACCAAGGTTCGATGGTGAAGGGAATGGTAGCCTTGCATTATTCCGCTTCTCACGCTACTTACGTAGTAGTCGGGCAGATCAATATTAATATCCGTGGCAAACTTCTTGCCCAGTATCCGAAGCTCTCGTTCCAATTGGCGCGATTGCTCGAACAGCTTGATCACCTCCTGGTGCTGTTTCGGAAGCCACTTGGATGTGTTCATGATGGAAGCAAAACGCACCCTACGGTGCCCGCTCTGGCCGCGTTGGAGTGGAGCGTTCTTCTAGCCGAGTCTCGTTCGTTTCACCGTACACTTGCGCAACATTCTTACTCGACGGAACTCTTCACTGCGGAATTCAATACTGCGGCACCAAAAATTAGGTCATAAATTTGCGATAATTCACACGCGATCTGAGTGCACCACCATTTTACCGTTACGCCCGAAACGGAACGAAGCAACGTGGTTGAATGTTTCGAAGGATATGTTCGTCCGGCCAGCAGCGTATAACCACACGACCCGCAGATGCAACGGCGTTCGATCGGGAACTGAAACTGAAAGTAGGAAAACGATGAGTGCCCGACCATGATATTGACAACCTTGAATTTTCCGATCAGCCTCACCCATACACAAACCTGGAATGCAACTAAGGTGGACTCGTTTATCGATTAAGCACGGCGATGGTTCCGCGGATCCGAGTGTCTCCGAACCGAACCGACGACTGCGACGGTAACCTAGACAAGATTCTTGAAAGAGGTCGGATTCGGAATTGCCTCCAGAAAAGTCAAGTTTATTCCACGTAGCCGCAACTGCTGGTTCTACCGCAGCGCACTGGGTCGTTGAATGCCTGCCTTTGTTACATAGCTTTCCGTTGCCAAGGACACGAGCAGCTATGGAGGACGCGCCACCTGATACTGCTGCCATTCGCAGGAAGCACTTCAGTTTAGCACGTGATGCGGTGGTACAAAACTTTAGCATATTTGCCTGCTGTTTCTATTCTCAACAGCGTTTCTCAATACATATTCGCAGAAAAAACAATCACACGCACAAAAGAAATACGCATTTTAGATTTTAAATAATTTAATAATTTATCGACCAATTTTACACAGATCGGTTTTATCAAATTCCTTCCCTCTTCTTATCGTCTCTGTTTACATTTGCGTTTCCATCTCATCGTATGTAAACACGCGCTTACTACCGAAATTATTTTCATTTTTTACGTTTAGTTGGTTTTTTTTTGTTGTTGTTCATTCTCATATACACCTAATCATTATTTCAGTATAGACCTCAAAGGGTTTGTTTGATAATTGTGGAATCGTTATAAATAATGTAAAACTACTAAACAAACAATATTCATATGAAAACAAACAATCAAAATTAGTTCTTTAAATAAAAAAAAAGTAAAACAAAGTAAAACTCTTACACTCTCAAACAGATGGACTTCAAAACATTTGAAGCACTACACGACATCAAAATAGTGCCGTATACGCATACCGTTGATCGATCCTTCTCTTTCCTTTACCTTACTACTACTGCCACTGCTGCACCGCTACACTAAGAACATCCTTTTCTGGATCCTATTACTTCTTCGCTTTTAACAAAAGAAAAAAAAACAAAAAGGGGAAATTTGTTTAACGTATTACTTACACTAGGAAAATACTAAACCCTTATCTTAGCCGTCATGTGTTTTGTAATGATGGCAAGCCGATCTCGTCCGGCAGTAGGAGGATCTATTTTAGTAGCGCCTTCAAATGCTACTACCTGAAAGATGGTCTTAACTCTCGTTTTGACATTTCCATTTACTTACATTTAACGTGGGTGTGTATTTTTTGTTGTTTCTCCTCTCCTCAATGTCATGCACTACATAATTACGGTTATTCACAATAAAAATTAAATAATGTTCAGTTCTTTCTATTTCGAGTTTGTTTTTACCTTGCTTACATAGTGGTTTTCGATTAGATTTTTAACGGGCAAGGTCGTCTATGCACAATTCCAGCAACATTGTTTTCTTGCCTAACTGGTATATCCTATCCTGCCCATCGCCAAATCTTGTATCCGTCGCTTCCAAATATATTCCTGCGGCACAATTTTCTGCTTTTATCTTTTGCAATCCGTTTTGTTTTTCCTCCCAATTAGCAATGACTTTAAGTGTTGCTTTCTTTGTTTGTAAAATATGGTGTCATGTTTAGCTGCGATCACTTAGTAGTAGATTACAATCATGTTTTACGACTCGCTGCAATGGAGCGGGCACGACACCGCTCGTCCGCAGGGTACCATTTAATGTTTCTGAATATTACGCGTCTAGTCGTGGGTGTACGGGTCTACGGTAAGCAAATAACACTGTCCCGATTATGAAGCAAAAAATAACGCTTCCCTATGTATAACCTACTGGTGTGTAAGAAATACATACTACTGCTCCAAGTAATAAGCTCATGTCGTGAATGATAGGAAAACTGCAAATAATAGTGCGCTTTCAAACAACTTTCGTCCAACAAACGTAACCATGCGAATAATGAGCAAACACAAAACTTAACAGTGAACTTCGAGGGAATCGTTCTTCTTGTCATGTTGGGTTCCACTTGATAACGGGATGAAATTCGTTTACGCGTTTCGGGGAAGCTATTATTCGGTTGCAGAATTTTACACAACACGCATGTTGCCCTCATCAATATTTAACTAGTCCCGTTCCCTGCATACTAAGCAACATAAAACTGCTTTCAACTCACACGGAACACATCGATTGTGATAGCGATCTGGTATCGGCGGCGCAATTAGAATTTGATGCGAAAGTATCCAGTACATGTAAGAATATATGTATATTTATTTGCAAGAACTAGCGGTTAGAAATTTAGCACAAATATAACTGGACTAGATAAGAGTTACACAGGTTAATTATAGGCTAGATATGCGCTTTCTTCTTCCTTGCTAAATTCCATTCCGTGTGTCTATTGCATATATGTCTCACAGAAACGTTATACAGTCATCGCTTCAGATTGATTCATCCCGTTCGCTTGCGCAAGAATTGTGTAAGTGTGATCCTGTACAATCTGCGCAAAACGGGGCTTTGCTGCCATTTCCATTCTATTTACAATTACAATTCCTCTAAACTGGGTTAAAATTGCAATTAATCCAGCGTATGCACACCGATGCGCGTTTGTGTAGATAGTACAAAATTGTCCTTAGTTTTCTTAAAATACCGTCACATCGAGTAATTATATTTTACTTCCTACTACGGTTCACATTTGCTCTCAGTCACGTACCTCTGTTGCAATGAAATGGTTATCAATAGTTTTGTGTCTCGGTGTTGTTAAATGTTCACACTAAACAAATATCGCTAGTGGATCGTTTGATTGATCGGTCGATAGCGAGTTTATAATAAGTCCACTTCTTTTTTACCCGATGCCTGCAGAATGATGGGGCGTTTTGTTTTGCGCATCAATCTCCTGCTAGCGTCAGAACCAATTAATTTGTTTTGATTATAGAACTAATCCGCCTAACTCACCGGGGGTCGGCTACTGCTCGCTCGGTAAACTCAGCGCGTTAGTTTGCTTGTATTTGTATCTCTTCGTCATTCAACGACTGTAGATGACACGATAGACGTCGCTAGGGAAGGAAGAGGGATGCAGAAAGGGGCAGACGGTGGATGGAGGATCGTAAGGATAGAGGAACGGCTTTCTACAGAGGAAGTACGGATGGTACGAACGATGGAGGCGCCTAGCGTCTATCGGCGCTTCTTCTTATTGCGTCGCTTGCGTATATACCGCTCGCGCCAACTTATCCTGAGGCTGATCTTTTCGCTGTCACTGTCGTCACTGTCATCGCTGTTTTTCCTATGGATAATTCAAACAGTTCGCTTTAGTGTCCGGCCATAATGTGACAACGGAGCGAGTAAAATGTACGGAAAACGGAACAGCACAAGGATGCTCCAAACACACAGATGGCAGTAAATTCTAATATTCATTCTGGAGTATTTGTAAAAGAACAATTTTGCAATGGCTATCTGTTTATGTACCGTTTCCCAAGTTTTGTATTTTGTCTTGTCACTTCAATGACTGTTTACTTCACTGTATCTCTCTCTCTCTCTATCTACACTTGCATTCGTGCCAAAATGATTAATCGTTACAGTTACAGTCAAACGATTTATGCTGCTGGACGATCGATGATCGGCGAAGGCAAGTGTACGATGATGTTGATGCCAATGATGTCCCTGGTGAAGCGATGACAGAGATGAGTAGTAGCACGAAGAGTAATCCTGGATGATGTTTAGCCAACGACGCGCACATTACAGGGCGATCGAACATGGCGAGGGGGGAATGAGATATTAATTCATGAAAAGCATTAAGCTTACGATGCAATGACCTTCCTCGAACTGATATACGGTTGTCACGAAGTCGTAAAACTTGACATAACACCCTTTCCGTGCGGAACATCGTGTACGCGGGACGGATTAGAACTCGAATGTCACAGAGTGCTGGACAACTTGTGAATCGCAATGCTTGTCTCAATTAAACCGTCTCTGCGAGAGAGACACTTACGAAAACTTGTACATAAAAATCAATATCTTTAATCTTGCTCGCAGTTATTCCACACGAGTAACACCTAATTAGATAACGCTAAAACGTAACGAAACAATTATTTTGGCACCGTTGTAAAGCTTATACGAAACGTCTTAAATAAAGTATCCGAAGAATGCTGTTACTTCCCATGCATTGGTCCACTAAAACAATGGAGTACCAATGGAGAACTCAACAGACTATGCAAATCATTCACTGTTCGGTCATACAGTGTGTCTCTGTGCGAGTCTTATTAAACTCTTAGTGTCGTAAGTCTACTACTAGAAAAATAAAGAATAATGGCTATAAAATACTAATTATGGGCTGTGCAAACTATAGGTAATTAAATCTATCTCTAACCAATACAATTTGGGTAGTTAGGTACCTCTCTCAATGTATTCTGTCACTGGTTGGCTAAAAACGAAACTCCCTTACATCTATGCTACAAATATCACCGCAGACACGTGGTTGGTGGTTCGCTAATCCGCTTTTGATAACTACTTTTAGACAATATTTTCTGGTCCTATCATTTGAAGATGGTTGTGTCTGTGCATGCCGATACGATACGCTCGCTGCTCGTGACACCTATGAAATGATCCAAAATGTACAGATTTAGTTGATAGTGTGGTTTCGGGGTATGATTATGATATGACAATGGTTTGATTTTGTAACACGTTATAGGCAACACCTGCAACGAGCGTATGAGAAAGCATTCATCCGCAGTACGTTCGCGCAATTCACCGTTGGTAGAAGTGCGAGTGCATCACAATATGCGGTAATTGTTAAACAACGTTGTTGTAACAGTGTGAGCTCATGGTAACTATTAATTTAAACCACACAAAATTGTTTTGTTTTTTCATTCCTTGTAATTGTAGGACGCTTTGTAGGTTCTGTTATTTCGTTCGTTACGGCAAAGTTAATTTCCGTTTGTTGTTATTATTTCTTTTCGAGCATAAACACCTTAGCTGAGCGGGAGCTTTGGTAGAACAGAAGCCATTTTTTTTAATCTACAGTACGTACATATACTAACACATCGTCTTTTGCTATAAAGCGTCCTTGGAATAGTATTTGTAAAAAGGATGAGTTTTTGATTTTGAAGTAACTAGTGAAAACCAATTGCATTCATAATGCCAGTTAATAATGCCAACGATGGTAGTATTTGTAATAGTAGTAGTAGCAGCAGTAGTAATAGTAGTAGCGATTGTAGCATTAGCTGTAGCTGTTGTTACACTGATGAAGATGTTGTCCATCCGCTAGTGGTAGTAGCATTGTAGAGTGTTGCAAGGTAATGTATCTATCCCCTTCGACAATTCTTTCCTCTCTTTCTCTTTACGACGTTCTATTGTTTCATTCGCAAAGCATTTGACCGTCGATCGGCCAGCCATTTCCGTTCATCTGCTTACTCCGACGTCCGTATATTAACAGAGAAGCTGTGCTTGTGATTAATGTCCGTGCACGCCGAATATCGAATATCCTTGTGTATGTCCTTCCGCAACCGTACTCTCCACGGTTATCGCACAGCTACGCACATAAACTGTGTATTTCTAGTGTTTGTTCTAGAGTCGATTCAACTGTTCTTGAATGGCCCGTTCGGCCCGCTCGAAGTCCTCGGCCGACTCTATTTTCACCGTTTCTCACCATTCGTTCAGTATGCAATCATCTAACTGTGACTCGAGGATATCTATGTTTGGTTCGTAGTCCTCATCCTCATCATAAGAGCTATATTTGTTACAGCACACCGACCCAAAAAGGACGAAATCGATCGGACGCAGGTGTTATCGGGGTTTCATTCGGGGCCGACAAGTGAGTTTGAATTGTAGGCGTAGAGATGTGCATTCGTAGGTGTAGCAAATGGTAAGTGCAGAACGCAGTTTGCAATTGTTACATGTATGGGAGGGGTGGCGCGTTATTGTTTGTTTATATTTTGTTTTCCATTAATATACCGTTTTCCATGTAACGACACCATCGAACACAACAAACAACACGCGTGACACATTTGCAACACATACAACGGAATCCAATCAGTATGAATTAACGGGTTTATCAAAAGATGTAATAGAGAGGAAGAGAGAGAAAGAAAAAGAAAAAGAGATGATATTAATTAGTACATCGACAGCAGAGCAGATTGAGGTGTTGTGCTGCTAAACGCAAATAAGCAAATGCTCTTTTTCGTCTACATTAGCATCAAGTTTTTTTCCAGCATTTGCCAATTTTACCATTTATATTAATGAACAATATTAGCCTAAAGCAAAAGCATCGCTTGAAATGATTTGCTTGTCAATAATGGTACTTTGACACACGCAAAAGAACAATGGTTAAGAGTGTTTTATGTGCAATATGATCAAATCTACACGCAATCTAACAATTGTACTTGCTAATCTAAATGGATGATACATTTCATAAAGCATATGTGGATATTTAGTAAAAATTAGGTAAACCCAGATGCTAATTAACGATTTACATACAAACACTTAAAAGTAATGACGACCAGTGCAAAAGTTATGAAACATGCGTAAGCCTTACGACTTAGACATGGGTAATTTATATATACAAAAAAAAAACTTTTGTAATGCATTTTCTCAAAACGTATGTACAATTGCTGAGGGAAGAAAACATTCAGCTAACAAAACTACCATACTGAAACAAAAGGCAAAATGATACCTGTGAAGGAATGACAAAGATATGCAATGGTACAGACGAAACGATCATAGGTGAACAGGAAATACAAGAAGTTACATTATGATTATTCTTACATTAACATGTTACGTCCTCACCGATTTGCCTAGCACAGAGTTTTAGCACAACATTGCATGAAGCGTTTTCATGAAACGAGAGGCCTTTTCGAATCATAGTTATTCATTATCGTTGTCCCAATTGCTGATTAGAAGGTGACTTTGTAGACAAACAACAAACACACATTTTTGACACCTATAAGCCAATTTTATAAAAATACACGAGAAAAGAGTGTAAAATATTTTCGGTATACACTGCACTTACAACATAATCCGACAGTATTTTACACACTCGCACATCCTAACCATTTTATGCCCTTCAACCAATTATGAGCGCTTTCCAAAATGTATGTACAAAAATGAAAGTGTCATAGATATAGGAAAACAAAAACATAAGGTTTGCGTTGCCCGTTTCATTCGGTCATGAAACTGTACTTCAATGTAAACAAATTTGGCATTCGGTTAAAACCAAAAAGTTAATCCAAATTTGTATCAATTGAAATGCAAAATCGATCTCCAAGTATACAAAAAAAACAACATTTTACTCGTAACAGACAGAGACGAAGGAAAAATACACAAAAAGATTGAAGAAAAAGTTAATAAAAAAAAGAATTCATCACAGAGATCGTACTGAACATTAAGACAGACAAGTTGTGGTGGCAAACATGTTAACCTATACGGCGATTGGAAATGGTAACAATCATATTTAAATACCCAAGCAAAAATACACTGGCACATCAAAGTTTCCGATAGTTTGTAGCTGACTTTTCCGATTGCTAGCGTTCGAGAATATTCCACTGATGATAATATAGGTTTGGGCTATCCAAAGTGAATTTTGTACAGACAATTTGGAGCTTAGAAGCTTTCGATTCCAGTGCCGTTTGAATACAATATAGCAGTAAATTCATTTCGTCCCACACACACTCACACACACGCATGACGCATTCGAAAGCGCATAGACACGCAAAACATAGAGAAGAGAAAGTTGTTTTTTTGGACAGGATTAGTAAACAACGACGTAAATATGGAAAAAGGGATCAACTGAAGAACATTACTGTACACAGCAATGGATATAACATTATGGGGTTTACAGACAAAAGGAAATAGTGATATGAAATTAAAAAGAGAAACAAACAACGTTTCGAAAATGTGATCAATTTCCAACAAAACATACTTCTCTTATTAGCAACTGTACACGGAAAGGTGGGATTGAAGCAACGTATTAAAAAGAAAACAGCACTCTATTCAAATAAAGAAAGGGAACACATGTTTAAGCTATTGAATTGAATTACTGTCCATAAAAGGTGTAATAAACCGAACAGAACGCAAATCACAATAACAGAACCAGAAATGTGCAAGACATTGAACGAAATAATTGTAAACGGTCAACTGTCAATCCAAATGCGCAACTAAGAGAAAATCCTTCCTAATTGACTAATCAACTGAAAGTGGAAAGTTGCTCCACGGGTGGGATATAACACTGGGAAGTAGGGATGGATTGGATATAATATATAGAGACAAAGTAAGAAAGTGAAGAATTAAGGAAAGAAAGAGATAGTGAATAAATAGAAAGAGCAAGGGAGCAGGACAGAAAAGTGCTGGTCGGTTTTGTTACTTACACCAGAAATGCGCTATAAAAGGTATTAGGATCACTGTCGAGTGCCATCATTTTGCGGCTCGATTGCATCGGTGCTTGTGATGCAGCAGCGGTGACATCTTCCGGTGCACCATGCTCTTTGCGACCGTTGTTGTTGGCATGGGACGTGGAACCGCTACTGGAACCGTCGCCGCCGACGCCGCCGCCTCTGGTAGAGCTTGAAGCGGTGCTAGTGGCCTTGCACGTACCGGCGCGTTGGGCCGATGAGCGCGAATGGTGTACGGTCGTCGCCGACACGGACGTGCAATGCACGGTACTACTACTACTAATCATGGTGGTGGTCGTCGTACTGCGTCTGGCAGCAGGCCCGATGACACCCACTTGCAACAAAGATGGTACGGGCAGTCGTGATCTGGCTGTACCCGGCACGGTCGATAGCAAAGGCTGGCCAAACATGTAGCATTGGCTGCTGTATCTCAACCGGATTGACCGGAGATTTCACCATTGTTCGAACACATCAGTTTTCAATGGTTTGTGCACGTTTGCAGGCCCAAAAATCGTACATTCCCGCGTTTATCCATTTATTTTCATCAGCATTGTTGTTGGTCAGGTTAGTTAGCAGAACGTATAACTCGGACGTAGATGGAGGATGTTATTTGAGGGTGTTTTTATTTTGTATGTGTTTCATAATGTTCACATTTCATAGTGCGGTAGCAGCAAGTTAGCAAAACATGGTTATTGGTTTTGTTATTAGGTGAATTTTGAGGAATGTAATGTAATTTAGAGAAAAAGAAAAAAACGAGAAATCACTTATTCACTTTGTGAGCTTTGAGAAAATGCATTCATCATACCACAAGCACACATCACAACCCATCAAAGGCACGTACAACACAACAACGATAAATGTACAAATTGCTAGGAGCATTAGGACAACTAAGACAATGTTAACCACACATCCTTACTAGATTTTAATTTGGATTCCAAACTACACAATCGGGATCGGGAAATGTAAAGTGATAATTCATTTTTTGTTTGCTTCTTGTTCGGGCTAATTACGTTAAATGAAGGAAACTTTTCAGCCATGAAATTTATGTATAAGAGAGTAAACAAAACGATTCCTGTCCATGAGTTCGATTTCAGCAAAACTAAAACATTATGTTGACGAGAAAATTATCACATTAGACAAATACACTAGGCTCAATCTTTACATTATTTTAAAGCACACGAAAACGAATATTATTTGCGGCGTAATATTTGATGACTAACTTCCCAATCAATGTAAACTGACAGTAGCTTATCGATGGCCATGTATAATGTGTTCATAATGTGCACCATATTGATGCATCACACGTGGTCAATAGATGCTTGCAGAGCTTAGATGCTTGGAAACGATATATAGCCATAAGTTAAATCCAATTCACGTGAGCATTGAGCATCAATTCGCTATTATGTTCAAGCACGCGATGAGATGCACACGAATGATATGTTTTATTTTGATCTCAGAGATGAACCATTAATAATGGATTCAATTAGCGATTAAGGCATTTAGATGTGTGTGTGTGATTTTTTTAATATGCAATTCTTTGATACTTTGTCTTGTTTTGTTCTTACCCCTATGCATAGTGTGCTACGTTTCTAACATTTCGTTCTTGTAAATCATCTTCACCTATCTTTATCGGGTCTCTTCCTCCCTTCACCGAAAACGGAAAAGTGTACACAAACGAAAAAATAAAACCATCGAACAGGTGTTTTATGGGTAGGTGTTGCATTTAAATTGTTTATGTGAGAGCATATAGTTGAAAGGGTGTAGTGTGTAGGCAGTTGTAGAAAAACAAAATATATAGAGAGAGGAAGAAACAAGGAAATAAAAGAAAACAAACACAAAACAACAAACAGAGATTGAGAAACCAAGGAAATTATCATGTAAACATTGCAATAATATAAATGCTAACTACTCGCTGTTACAAGGAAGTAAAACTAAAAACACAAACAGTTCAGCTGATTACAAACATAAAGATATGCAGAAACAGAACAGAAGATAGACGAATAGAAGAGAAACATAAGGAAGTTTGAAGAGAGGTAAGAAACATAGAAGCTTTATGTATTTGGATTTAAGAATGCTAATGCTATAGAAACATAAATGGGTTAAAGATATCAGTTTCTCAAAAGAAACCATTGAAAAGACATATTTGCAATTGATTTGATGTGTGAATTTTGTACGTTTAATTTAGTCTTTTTTTGTTTATGTTATATTTTCATTGCAATGAAATACACTACACAAGCAACTGTTCTCACGCATTGACCACTGACCATTGATCAGTTGACTTTATCACAATGCTTCATTAGAGCGGTCTGCGCTTATTACAAACAAAACTGAATCAGTTTCTGTTCAGTTCAAAATTCTATTCGAACCGAATGGAGTTACTCTATTGTATCCGATTATATTCCTATGACAGATAATGCAAGACGATAACGGTAACAAGATGGAATGAAATGATGATGAAACGTATAAAATGATAGTAACAAGAGCAGAAATAGTGAAAGAGAATTGTCGGAAACGGAATTATAGAATAGAACAAAATATAATTGCATTTCATATATGCAACTTGGGTGAAATAGATATTGAGCAAGATATAGATAGAGGAAAGCTCCAAGAGAAAGTATAGTGAAAAGAAAGGTGTTAGTTCTAGTTTTTTATATATTACCCTTGCGTATCTCCGCCTTCTTCAGCCACCAGCAATTCATACTCCTGGGCTGCATATCGGTCCCAATCCGAAAGCTAAAAGATCACAAAGAAACATGTTATTAAAAAGTGTTAATGATTGAAGGGCTCTTTCCTATTCTCACATCATCATTTTCACGCTGTGCAAATGGATCACGCTGTTCGTGCTCCATGTATTTCTCCAGATTGAAGAATGTGTCGTAGAAAATGGGAGTCATCTTGCATCGTTTTAGATCGGCCAATGTTACACAGCCAGGTGTTGCTGGTTTTATCATATCCAACATCTGCAAAGAAAGGTGTTCAGTAACGCATCGTCCAATATTCTTACCGCCATCTAGCCAAACTTACTTGACACAGGCAGTCTTCGAATGGAAGCGTTTCTATTCCGAGCGATTCCATGCGGTGTTGTTGCTCCTCATAGAAGTACTCCAGCTCGTACATTGAAAGCACACCGTCACCATCGACATCCATACAACGGAACCAATACTCGATGGCAGTCGGATGTGATTTGTCCTCTTCTGCCAGCAGGAACCAAACAAAATCGGTGTACGACATTTTTGGACCGTTCGGACCCTGTATCATTGGGTTGTTATTGCCTCGCCGGGGACTTCGCGTAACGCAACCGGAGAAGATCCTTTCGATCATTCGCGACGACAGAGCTGAAATGTACAGAATACGCACCCGTAGTAAGTAAGATTACTTATTCGAACTAGCTTTCCATATCTTCATATATATCCGTACCGTGATCATTATGTCTGGCCAGATCCTGCTGGTCAATGTAGAGATCATGATCGCGATCCAGTTCCCAGAATTTGCAATAGATGACGTAGAAGTGCTCATAGCTAAAGTACGCCATAATTTGATTAATATCTTCCTCCTCCTCTAACAGCTGAATTACGTCCAGCAGGTTCGACTTCCGCAGTTCCGCCGTCGTGATCTTGCCGGTCCAACTCCGGTTCACGTTGTAGAAGATACGTGCTATCACGGTGTGTACGTAGCGGGAGTGAAATTCGGCTGCCTCCTTGAGGAATGCCAAACCTGGGTGCGTATCGACTACATCCTGTATCAATGGTGCGAAATCCTCCGGTAAGATATAAGGCCGCGTACGATCACCGCGGGACATTATGTAGACAAATCGTGATGCTGCATCGTGACAGAAAGATGTCATCCTGGAAATAAATGTAAACATAATGCTGGTCGAATCAAAAGTTCACATATGAAACACTGCGTGTGCTTACTGTCGCCAGAAGTGAAGGAATTTGTCTCCGTCAACGGCACCATTCGGCGTTAGCTGCGTACACATGAAGAGTGGCAAGCGCCAGTACTGGGGCACCTGGCACATCTGAACGATCACCTGGAAGCTGTCTCGGGTGCACTCGTAGTTTGGCATCTTGTCGAAAACCTGCTCCAATCGCTGCATCGTCGTTTCCGTCGTAATCGTTGGCGGTGGTTTGCCATTTGGGAAATGGAATCTGGCGGTTAAAAAGAGAACAGTGGAAAAGAATTAACAATTCCTAACATTTCGACCAGCTTGCCATCCACATTGCACAAATGCCAACAAATAAAACTATACTGCGACGGGTGAACACTACCACAAGCAAGAATGTCATTTTTCAACATTCGGAACCGTGCCAAATATTAGACCATCTTCTTTCGAAAAGAAGAAAAAAAAACAATTCATTCACAAAATATCGCTCAAATTGCCAAGACAAACACCTCCGAAACAAATTGCATTTTTTAATGAAAGAAATCTCTCACTTTTTCTCTTTTTCTCAGAATATTGAACCTGATTCCTGCGCCGAATGACCCAATGCACGAGGATCGCGAAGATTAACAGCGAATAAATTACATGTCAACAACAGAACATGCAAACAAACGGTCGCTCTTAATATAAGTGTGAATACTCATTGAAAACGCGCGTGCACACTCACAGAAACCTTCGCTACGGGCAGGCATGCATGTATCTACAGTGTTGATCTTTCCCGCGCGAGTTCCGGCCAATTCGTCGACAATGGTGGTTGACCCAACGCGATCAACATTAAGCCACGCTTCGTCCCTTTGCTCGAACGGACGTGAAACGATGTTTAATGAGGTCTAATTTCCAACCAAAAGAGTCCCATTGTTGGTTCGTAAAATTTTCCTGAAATCCCATAGCAACACAACAATGGGGCAGTAATGTGGAGGAGACAGTACCAAATAACAGTACCACTGATGGTTGAAATGGAAAGTTTTATTCAACAGAATTGATGCACGGAATACCCATGCCTGTAACGATCCCGAAGATGATTGTTGTGGCCGAAAATAAAGATAGCTAATGAGTGTTGTCTACCGAATGCGCTAATAGACCATTTTTTCTTTTCTCTGGAAAATCGATACACTGGTACAACATTCGCAAAACCAAAGCTCTGTCAAAAAGTTCTGCCCAAACACAAAACCCTTGTTCCAGAAGTTTTTCGTTGCAGAACGGAATCCCTTCAAATGTGCCTGTTTTGGGAATGGCAAATTTTTGAAGCATATATTTGCGAGAGATCAAATTGCGTCTGGACGTCAACAGGTGTCAAAGAACCTGCGAAAACATTCGTATTACATTCGAAAACCCGCACAACCGGAATGAGCAGAATAAGAAAAAATAAATTTAAGGCTCCAAAATGTCAACACGAATCAAATTACAAATGAAAAGAATCGCACAACGGCTCGCATTACTGAGAACGCGAGGCAAAACATTTCTGCTCCCTGTTGCACGGTCCTCTGTAAATCGCAGAGCATTTCATTGCTTTCACTACTAGCAACATTAATATGAAGATACTACAAACAAGAAGAGCTATTTACATTCATCTCTTCGTCAACACGGTTCGGTCACGGTCAGTCAAATACCAAAAAAAAAATCATCAAAAGAAGAAAGTAACCACCATAAGGACACTGGTCCACTGGTGGCGCTTTAAAATCTTACAAGTTGCAAATCTATTACTCCTAACGGCTGCCGGGAGAGGAAATTCACCAAGCACCAGAGGGATGGTCAGCGAAACCAACCGGTCCGCTTACCGACCGTAGTAATACCGACGCACGTTTTCCTACATTTGTCGAGTGAAATTTTTCGTGATGCGACACTGGCTCATCACATCCGTTGTGCCGTAGCCAGACATCGTCGTCATTCGCAGCACTGTCCGAATGTCGCTAGACCGTTGCGTTGGCACTGTCAGTGATTGACGGTTTTGCTATGTTTTTTTTTTTTTTATTTTGAATTATCTCTTTCGTTAAGCGCCACAAAGGATACTACTCGCTGACGGTTCAAGTGCGGTTAGGTAGATGATTCGAATGATGCTGCCCATCTGTGTCTCGAGCGAACATGCTGATATGGGTTGTATTGTTTTTCAGGCACAATTCTATCCCAGCTGTTTAGCAGTTGGTGACAGCGACTTTTTATGCAAATAAACATTTCGTGTAGGTGTAGAACCCGATCGCATACATAATACTGACCGTTTCGTGGTGTCGGTGTCGACACCACTACAACGGATCAAATTAAAACTCGCGTACAGCAACACCAATTCAGCAGCAAGAAAACCATAAAAACAAACCAAAAATCAGCGGACGAAGATGAAGGTCGGTGGCAAGATACTTACTGCGGTATGTAGGGGGCTTTGGTTGAGTTTTTCAGATGTCGCTGCAGCGTTGCGTGAATGTTTGGCGGAATCAGTCGGTTGACAGGCTTGGACTGTAAAGAAAATAATAAGAAAGATATCAGCAACCAGGAAATACGTACTTATTGTCACCCTATCGGTGAAACATGGGTGCATTACGTGAAGAGACAAACAGCACACGGCACAAATCGGTGGAATCAATTAGTCGGTTTGGTCGGCTAGAACGACAGTGATGATGTTTTGTCACCCCCATCTCGTGTGCGTCCGAAAGGCGCCACGGAGCGATGAGGAAGAAAACGAGACCAAACAAGCAAATATTGCCGTCAACGAAGGTGCTGCTGTGTGGTGAGAACGGAAAAGAGCGTCGAACCAAGAAGGACAGAACTGACATCAAATATGACGCGATCGTGTGATTTTACGTCTTTCAATGTTTAGGTTTTTAAAACATTGCAATAGATTTTATTAAATCATTAACAGTATTTATGCCTTTACATACACAAATTAAACTAACAGGAGTGCTGATAAATCGGTAAATAGCATCATAAACCATTCTAGAAGCGTTTCAGCAATGGGGTCGTAACTTTGACGCAATAAATCGATCGCGCCACAGTTTGTGGGTGTTCAAACATTCAGAAAAGAATATATGTCAGATACGAAACTGTACCGATGGTTTGTGGCACGGTTGAACATTTCGTTTACCGTACCATCGTGCACATGGTTGTGAAAGAGTGAAAAATCAATTTCCTGCAGATTGGGGATGGTAACATCTGTTTGGAATACGCTGCAATCCATCCCCGCTAGCGTATGCTAGAGTGCATCAGTAGGATGATTTAGTTTCTATTCGTACACTACTGTTTGACTCTTCGAGATGCAATCTGTGGAGTCATTCGAGATGTAATCTATGGACAAGCGTGAGGCAAAAATTGGAACAATAGTGTCAAAAATTGGGCAGTCAGCGTTAAAAGAACTCCTTAGAAGAAAATTTGTGACCAATGACTTTATATCAGATTAATTTTGGCAAAACGCATTGAAATGTATCCCTTTTTTTGGAAGCCGCATCATCAGATCCTACGGAGTTTAAAATGAACCAATCGGAACGACATGTACCTCGGTCCGAAAACAAATTCTGCACACATCCGTCAAACTTAGCCCTTCATCGATCATGCGTATCGAAGCATAAAAGCATACGAGCATGAATTGGAGAAAAGCAAAGACCTGTACAAAACAAAAAGCAGCACGTTCGGAAGACTCATACATAGGACGGACGCCAACCTTAGCCGTGGATCATTTGCATACTTCAAAATTCCTTGCACAGCCGAAGTAACGGTAGGTAGCAATGAGAGAAAAAAAACCAAAACTGAATTGCCAACAGTTCGATGGACTTTGAGCATAGTTAAATTAACCAAACGGCTGCGTGTTGTGAGTTCTTTTTATAGGTATAGAAAGGCGTTTGTCGTCTTAGACGTATAAACTTAACACCAATAACGTTATTGGTAACGTTATAACGCTATTTTTTCGATTATCAGGTTTCCATTATCTAATTGTTTACATGTTTCGTCCGACTTTATTATGTTTATTTATATATATTTACTAGTAAATTGTTATGCTCATCGGAAGCATTAAAACTAATACAACCGGAACGGAATCGCGCCTCAAACATTCATAGAAATTCCACCTTCAACGCATATTGCTGGTCAGTTTCGCTAGCGTATGTTTGTAAGGCTTGAAAAGACACGTAAATCGTTTTCGGTACACTTGAAAACAAAAAACCCCTTCAAACATAAAACATTACAGTTCATTCGTGCAGAACGCCCACTTCCTACGCCGTTGACGCGTAGCGCGTGACGTAACGTGGAAAACACATACTGAGCATTACAACAAAACGAGTGATGCCGTCCATCAGCTGGTCAAATCGGTCTCGTGACGGATCACTTTCTACGCCTTACGCCTACTTTACTTCCATCACCCGTGCGCAACCACTAGTCCGGTATTTGAAACAATGTATTTTAAATTCTTAAAGAGTGGATGATACTGGGAGCATGTAATTTAATCCACCACAATCGTTCAATATTTAGTGGTAAGTCTACGAAGTTTTTTCTTCCGCTGGTTGTTTTAATCGACCAGTTTCAGGCTACATTTGCACCCACTCCTTGCGCCATCTTTATTACCAACGGATGTGTGGACTCTTTTACCGTATTCTAAAAACCTGTTTTTGATATTTGGATGTTACCATCCCAATATGATGACAGCATCTTCTCATGCGAGCGAAACCGTCGTGATGAAATTAACCGCAGCAATAAGCTGGCAAAAAAAACATAATTCCAAAGCTTTTATTTTATTTTTCCTCCCATGGTAAACGCCGCACCCAAGAAGATATAAATCAGTTTTCTTTAAGAGGCATAATCTTAACTTCAAATCCTCTTTAAAACAGAAGTGTTGAGCACATTAACGCGTCGTGTCTGTTTCTCTAAGTATGTCATGCGCAGCGCAATGGAACACTAAACACTTCCTCGGCTCATAAACAAATATTTGTAAACCAAAAAATCAGCGTAAAATGGACAGGAATTTAAAAAGGTAACACAATCTAGATAGCAAACCATGTAAAGGTTTGAGCGGTTGCGAGATCTCTGAAGAGAAAAATACATAGATAAAGCCGGATTTTTCATTGGTGCTACAGTAATTTATACAACAAGTAATCCTCGATACGAAGTAAACTAACAATTCGTTCTTTACTTTCGTTTAGACCAGGGGTTTTCAAACTTTTCAGCCCGCGGGCCGCATTGGTTGAAACCATAATAGGTTTTACATTACATTAGAGGGTTTTACATTAGATAGAATATGGCGAATCCAACTTACCGAATCGCACAAACAAATAGCATAAACACGAAGATAGACATTCAAAACCAACATAGTTTACTGAACCGCAAAAGCTGGATATAGAATCGCGTGCACAATTTAGTGAATGCTAAATCGGTCAGCCTGTTACTTATAAGCGGATTCAAAAGTTTAATTACAAAATGAAGTTGGAAATTAATCACACGTATTTATCATCATCAAACATAATTTTTAATCGATATTTTGCACACCATTTGTTTAAAATTTCGTACATTAATTATGTAAGTAATATCTCAACTCTTGAATCTAGCAGGTACGTAAACAGTCCGGTCAGATTTGACATTAAAGTGAATAAAGTCACAGAAAACCAGAAATGGGTAGGCCTAGACCTCTTGAGGTTATTCTGCCTATAAAGAAGAAGAAGAAGAAATTGTGCTCGCGACTCCATATCCAGCTTTTGCGATTCAGTAAAGTGTTTTATGTTTCACTATCAATCTCCTCGTTTATCTTATAAGCTTACGCGATTCATTAAGTTCGGTTCGCGATATTCTATCTATTGGAAAACCCTGTATCTTCCGGGTAATTTACAGCGTTGTTGCGATCGTGATGATTTTTTTTTACAATTTCTAGTACTAAATGTCACTAGCTATTATAGTAATTAATATTTGAACAGTTAAAACCTTTCCTAAATTAAACATTTTCGTTAAAATGGAATAGCAATAGCGTCGCAGGCCACACTGAAGACTCTCAAGGGCCGCATGCGGCACACATAGCGGTTGTTTGGAGACCCCTGGTTTGGACAATACATTTCAATTGATTTTTGAAAACTCATCATATACTACGCTTACAAAATGTACCAGAACGTAAAAGAAAACTACAAAGAAAATTTTAACAAACTCATTATAAACACGTTAGCAATAGTAAGGTTTTGTTACATAAAATATTAATGAATGCGTTCAAATATAGAAAGCTACCGGTAGCTGAACTATAGCGATTGCCGAGTTTCGAACATTTCACACGGTTTATGGCATTGTGAAAATATGAATTATGAATGTTCGCTACAGTCATTCACAAAATATATTAATAAAATAAGAAAAAAAAAACAATTCCCTCCCACCGTCTTGCTACAACTTCCACCGTACGATTTTTACAGCCCGTAACGAATTTTCCAGTAGCTCGACAGTCAGTAGCTGTATCTCGCATGAAACAATTAATGACGATAATTTATGATCCAAAACAGTACGATGTACTATTCGGTTTAATCACACGATCATCTGATCTCATGTGTTGGAGCGTGTACAAAGTAAAACAGCAAAAAATATGCACCAGCACCTGCGATGTACATGCAGCCGTTACCAGTTGGCATATTGTTTTGCATGATGTGTGTGTGTGTGTACAAATAATGATCGTGCTTGTGCATTTCGTGGATTGAAGCGAAGCAAAGATCAACAACAAATACTGCAACTACTCGCCAGTCACGAGTAGCAGTAGTATGGTTGGCTATAAATACTACTGATACCGATACTACTATAAAACCACCAGATCGTAGACCGTCCCGACATGTTGCCGGTCACATTATTGAACGTAAACGCTTTTAATAGCATGCGCCATCGGGCAAGGGGGATCCGACCACAAATTAAACGGCCAATTAAAGACTAGAAACAAGGTTCGAAAATCTGCCTGAATTTGCCTAAATTATACCCTGTCACACAAACCTTGTATGCAACGCTATTCCAATACTACCAGATCTGGTACGGTCTCCGCATGCATACAACTGCGAACCTTTCCAATTCCACATTTCAAAGCCCTTTTTGCTCTCGAAGCCTTCAACGTTAAGATGCAAGCACGGGCCCTACCCATGAAAATCGCACACACATATACGCGCGCGCCACTCGGCCAAACCAGCCAGATCGACTACATCGTGACGAATATGACGAAGGCGTCGTAATTGCACACTTTTCCGGTTCATCTAGACCCGGCCAATGTCTGTGACTCGCCTGCAAGCAAGTGAATGTATCAATACCACGCAAAAAGAATCTACGATCGTGCACAGCAGATCGGATCTAAACAGACGCCCAACGTCGCGTAAAATTGTGCAGCACAAAAAAGCGAATCTCTAGGCACGAATCTTTAGCACTGTTTAGCACCAGCTGTGACGGCGGCCGACGTAAGCAAAGCCAATTTTTCCCACAGCACGGTTGTGTCTCAGTTGAGTAGCTTTATAGAGGTGTGTCAAGCCGATGACGGCCGTAAGGGGCAACCTTAGGTTTTACGAGAAGCTGTTGGTACTGACGCGGTTACGTAGATACATGTAGGAATCTCACTTTTATTGCATACCTCGTGCCCCCGTCGTCCACCAACCGCTAGTGGCCACCAACACGATTTTAAATGAAACCTCATCAAGCGGTTGTGCAAACGAATAAAATTTAATAACCCACTTGGCGGCTTCCGAAACTCCTCGCGGCAAGATTATCCCGCTGCTAAGATTCTTGGAGTTGGTGGAGGGTGTCATATTTTCAACATGGCATTTAAATAGCTGGAACAATAATAATAATTGCTCATATTGTTTTTAATACAACATACACTAAAGCTCGTCTAAGTCTCCAGTATACCTGTTCAACAATAATTAAATTAAATGGTTATGAATGTAAAATAAGTAAAGATCGAATATAACACCACCATCGTGACACTCTTCAAACTAATATTTATTAAACTTTGGATTTTGAACTAGAAGTTGCTAAGATTAAGAGGTTGATAAGATAAAAAAAGGTTGGTTTAAACATATGCTAACATCATAAATAAAGTAACATAATATTTTGCTCCGATTCTATCGTAAACTACGCTTGGAAAGTGAGTTATTGATTTAGATTGACTGTAAAGAATTTCGGCACAGAGATTATATGTCATCTTGCCACAAAGTAACGTATCTGCCGCACGTTTTGGGAAATCATCAATCTTCCTATACATTTCCAGCGATCATTCCAACCGTTACTCGTATTGCCTATTAGGTCTTTTTTCAATTTACACAAAATACAACACTGCACGCAAGCGTAACTAACTTGCCTCTCTCTCCCTGGCATTGCATCACTCTCGCACGGCCAAACATCGTAAAATCTTCAGCATGACCAAGGTTCAGCCAAGTGTAACCATTTTCCTAATTTTGGATCAAAACTACTTTAATGATCTGTCAATCTAAGATTTTTATGTCACTTGCCTTTTTTTTACACAACCCCGGCACTACTCAGCTTGCAAAACTTTCATGTCAAGCATACCGAAGATGGTTTATGCTAGCTGGCATGAATTTGGGGTGTGCAGCTTGTGCACATGTGAAAAGGAATACTCGCTTAATTCGCAGCATCACGGACGTAGCTGGCTGCTTGTCTGGAAATTACTACCCACGCGACTCAAGCGTACAATGCCGAACGCCAGTGCATAATCGAGATCAACTGTCACGACCATTTTACTGCTTAATTTACTCCCCAAAACTGTCGTCCACTGAAGCTGCGAGACTCATTCGACATGTTGCATGTTGCACAGGCAGACTGCAGACGCAGACATCATCGGCCAACTGGTTCGCTCCACCATTACCCAACGTGGGACGCTCGTAATGGCTCATTGTTGGTGCGCAAGTATGCAGTTTGACCTCGCGTCCGTGTACTAGTCGAACGTTGGTTCCCAGTTCTTGATGATGCAGACAGTGTCTTCCATATCATCGGAAAGAGCTTCGCTGTTGGGCAAGGTGACCTACTCGAACGTCTTCCATTTTAGGGTCTGCGCACGGCACATGGCCTGGGGGTTGTCTGAAGAACTTTCAGGGGCAGGGCAGCATAAGCCTACATGTTGCTAAATACCTCCCCATGAGGTTAATTGTACCAAGTTCGTGGATCAAGAAAAAAGAGAAGATTCCAAAGAATATCTTAAGTTTACGACAATACGACAATGCCGATAAGTGCGAGCTCTTCCTCGTTTCGTTCACAAATTCCATGAACTACACCACCAGTTGTTATAGTAGGAACGTACTCCATCATACGCTCGTCGTTACAAGGTTGTTTGCTCACGTTAATCGACTAACGCACAATTTAATGCGTGCACACGTGTGCTGTGATAGTAAGTTGCCTTCTTCATTCCGTCCTACCCTCGCAATAGTTAATCGCTGTTTTTACGCACAACCAAACACATAACGAGCAGATTAACTGGGAGAGAGAAAGAGAATATGTGCAGCAAAAAAAAGCTCTGCGACGACAGCGCTGGTGGACAGGCGGTGCAATGGGGAATAGTTTTTCATCACATCCATCTGAGCCAGCGCAATAGAGAGCTTGCAGCAGAAAACGTTCACTCGGTTCGCTCCGCGATTTCATTGCTACACGTGATTGCCCTGTACCGAGGCACAGCTTACCTTACGCATAATTTCGTTGTCGTCGCTCAGGAAGGTGCAGATGCGCGAAGAGCATTACGCTACACCGTTTGCAAACGTCGTCGGTACGCATAAAGATAGAACCGTCCATCGCACGATTTCTCTGCGGCGTGGTGCATGCCCAACCGAGGTGAAACTAGCATTTCCTGCGGCCCACTCGGTCGGCCAATTCTGTCACGATCGATGAAAGGGAAATAAAAGGAAACCAACAGTGATCGATCTGTTTGCCGGCAGCCCTCGCTAGTGTACATGTGCGGCCCCACACAACCGTTTCGATCGAGAAGCATTGATACGCCGTCGGACGCTTTTCCTAATGCAAATCTCTCGTAATGACCACCCCTCGCGCGTTCACGTACGCAAATGCAACCACGGTTGAAATACGAAATGAAAGTTCGATCCCGATCGTACGTACGGATGGGTTTGCCGGTGACGCTGCAAAACCGAACTACCATTACCCCCGTCGGGCGAAAGTAAAGGCTTCCCTCATGCACACGGTGCTAACCCAGGCGTCCATTTAGATTAATTTTTACCTTCGATGGGCTAGAAAGTGTTCGGATCCGGTCATAACCTTTTCGGTTGCACGAATCCCTCCATTGGCGTGGGGTGTTTTATTTGACATCGTTTTGATCGTGCTGTCACTATCATTAGCGATGCGAATCGATTGTTGAATTATCAATCAGCCCTACGCCGATAGGACGTGTTAAGTTCCAAAACGTTTCTCCTTGCGTGCCCAAAATGCCGAAATCGGATGGTGTCTTCAAATTTTAAGCCAAAATGGGAAAATTGTAGATTGAATGTTTTATTTGTGCAATTGGTTGTGGCCGTACATGAACGCAGCGTATGAATCGTAACAATTTTATAAAAAAAACCCCACATCTTGATACATGAACAACTTAAATATGTTGAAGAATTCTTCACTGTTTACAAACATATCATCGTGAAATAATCGCTGGGCAGAGAATATAGCGAAAGACTGCTTCTTTTCCTATTCGAAGGTCGTCCAGCCCTTTATAAGTAGCGTTCATTTGAGCCCAGCGGCATTGTTCGTAGAAAAACGCCGCAGCGCGCGTACATAAAATAACATAATTTAAAACCCTGCTACCCAACATCCGAACTACACTCGAACGACGTGTGGCCCGTGAGGCTGCCAAAATCATCGTCAGCTGCCAAAATGTTGCCCATCGAGAGTGTGAGACTGTTTCAAGGTCTCGCGTAACCCTGACCAATCGTTGCGGTGCGGTGAGTCGCACAATTAAACATGCCCAAAGTGTTTCCTCGAGCCTCCGTTCATCCGGCGTGCCCGTACTTTGGGGGTAGGTGGAAATCACACAAAAGCCCCGAATTAAATTCCGAATTGAAAACGAAACCCGTACCGAGCGGAGTGAAGTTTTCCTACGGCACCGTACCCCGGTAACCTTGAGCAAGAGCAGTAAATTTAGCGGGCGTAAATTCATTTGCTAGCGGAATGGAGGAGAACGCGGCTAAACCGCCCGCCAGATCGTGCTGATGGAAACGAAAATGAATGTGAAGCATACAGCATCATCAACTGCGCCACGAAATGTAACGCTATGCCGCATGTATGTCATACTAGTATATAAATGAACCACTTCACTTCAGCGAGTTAACTTATCGTAGGGCCCTTTCCTTTATTGGAAATTATTTTGTTGTAAAATCAATTCCAATCACTATTATACGACGAAACAAAACAACATATACCGCACGTGTTTACTGCCGCACACGATCACGCAGCAGTGGGCTGTTGATTACAACTTCTCTTGTCAACATTTCGCACATAGCACACGCACAGTGCGCCCGTGCCCGCCGAAACCAGCAAAGCGCAACGAAAATGCGCATGAAAGTGGTTAATAGGCTGTCATGTTCATCATCGCAACTCATCGCACACCGGAGGCAATTCAAAGTCGGTGTTCGGTGGATCGGAAACATTACGATGATCTGATCACGCATTGGGCAGGAGACTAGGGCGGATACGCCATTGTTTACAGCAGCCACAGTTTGCTGAGTAAACCGAAACGTAATAAGATTATCATTGGAGCCATTATCAATACAATGTTTTTTTTAACAATCTTAAAAAAGACTCTACTGGTATCTCGTCACACTGCTTAGACGGATACTAACATTTAAAGATCTCGTGTTTAACGACCGTAATGATCATAACAACAATGTTATAAACAAAAATTTTTCCATAATTATTGAAAGATATAGGTACGTTAACAACTTTATAAATTATAACCTAAGTCTAGAAGGTCACATTGAAGCATGACAATAACACTGCATGTGAATGGGTAGAACGCAGTGTCTGTTAGATTTATGCCTCACAAATTGCACTGAAAAAAGAAGTGGTCGTCGGTCAAATAAGGTATAATTTGCCATTTGAATTTGAATTCTGAGTTTATAAAAGGGCCCTTTTGTTTTTGACCAAGAATTCGCATCTACCTTAACACATTAAGGTTAATTTGAAAAAAATAAAAATATATCATACTCTTGACATGATAATCGGAGAGTATAGTATAAACGGATCCGTCTTCTTCTTCATCGGCACAACAACCTTAAGAGGTCTAAGGCCTGTCATTTCTGGTATTCTTTGACATTATCTGCTCGTAGCGGGATAGTCAGTCCTGCGTATGGGGATTTGACCCGGGTGTGATTTTGGACCGGTCCTGTCGTGTGAAGACCGACGCCGCTACCAATACACCACCGGTTTGATCTAGTCGGATCCATATATCATAGATATTGTAAGATCTTTGCCTTTCATGATCGCCTGTCGATCGTCAGTCAGCCTTTCTAAGGCTCATACCAAAAAAATCGAATAAAAGGGCATATTTTAATAGTGTTCTGCCTAATGAATCTTTTGAAAAAGTCAACCAACTTTCTACTGCATTCTTAAAATATTTATCAATCCTCAAATTATGCTAATAGGACTTAGGGTTATCATCAGTCTAGAAATTCTTATTTCAGACATTAAAAGTAAAATATGCGCTATATCAGAAACTTGATATACTCATTTATTACTTCAAGTTATGTTCAGAAATCTTCAAGAATTGACCAATTCTTCTGGAGTTTTTAATTCTGAAGAAGAATTCTCTGGTGATGCATAAATCATTCGGGAGTCAAGTTCAATTCAATACATATACTGTATAGCAGAACGCACGGTTTTTGCGAAAAAACAAAAACATTCCCCATGAAGTCATTTAACCTATGACCATCGGTTTGTGCTACAAACAGGCGTACCAACGTTGAAGTGTAGACACGTCGCTGTTTCTCAAATAGGTCAACTAACTATGTAACTCGATTGACACAATCGCTCACGCGTTCGCTAATTGGATCCATTGGAAAGCATAAACTAGACTACACCCAGCACAGTGTCACGTATAGTGCGAGAATCGGACCCGGTAAGGTTCGCCGCCAGCTCTACGCCAGCCCTGGCAAACTATTATTAATTGGGTTAATGTTTCGATAACTTAATACAGACTTATGGAGCATGTAAACTCATCGGTTAAGGCAACTCGATAGGCTAGGGAGACTATTAAGGCACTATCCTTGATGATCTGCTCAATGGGTGATGCGATATCAGCAGAACAATGCTTAACACCTCGTTGTGCGCATTAGCGGCAAGATGCTATTTTCATCACCTTTATCAATCACACCTTTTTTTCAAAGAAGCAATAATCTGTCAGGAAATCAGAATGCTCTTCTGATGGGTAAAAATGTGAAGACGACATTGAAACTTGAAACGCTACACTCACCTGAAGCTTTACCGGTTCTTTCACTCGTTCCCGTGGCGGTGCTTTCTCGGGACACTTTTCGAAAATTAGTACACGTTCGGCGACGGAACCACGGGACAGGAAGGGCCGTATCGGGCTCGGGATGGTTTTCGGCTGCATGTTGAGCTTCTTCTCATCGTCGACCGATGTGCGGCCAAAATCCTTCGGTAACCGTGTCGTCGCGACATTGCGCGTAAAATTCATCGACAGCTTCTCCTGCTCGCGTATCTGGTGTATGTTCAGGATCGGTATGTGATTCGGCTTCATCGGTACCCCGTTCCAGTGTTTCACGTTTGGCGTGTCACCGGAGCTGTGGTTTGTGGTACCGTTGCCATTCGCCGTACCGTTGCCGTTCAGTGTCGGCGAACCGTTGGTGGCGGCCACAATCGGGCCGCCGCCATTGCCGGCGGACGCCGCGGTCACCATTGCTGCGACGGGACCGGATTGAGTGTTGTAAATAGCACTGCCGCTTGCACTATGGCTGCTGCCGGCGCCACTACTCAGTCCTGCCAACTGTGCCCGATGGTCCACAACGGATCCGTAGTCCGGTACGTCACGATCGGGCAGGGTCGAGGTGATCACTTCGGGTAAAACACTATCACTACTGTTCAGCACGGTACCGGTTTTAAGCGCGTTTATCAGACGTTCTTCCTCCCGCGACACTTCATCCATAAGATCCGCGGTGTTCTTCGCGAAGCTGACGGGTGTGGAGGCACTGCCGCCAATCACCTTCGTGCCGGCGCCTCCGGTTTTAACCACGCGGTTCTTTAGCGGCCAGCTCGGCACATGGTTGAGCAGGTGCTCCGGTTTCACTGGGGTTTGCGGTTTTTCGCGCACAGTTCCGCCCGGCTTTGACTCGACGATCGTGTCCTTCAGCACGTCCGGGACGTCGTTCTTATTCAGGGTGTTAAAATTATTGTTATTATTGTTGCTACTGCTATTACCTAAATGGCTCGTGGGTTTGGCGATCCCGCCGGCACCGCTAGTGCGCAGAT
The DNA here is from genome assembly GCF_943734725.1 of Anopheles marshallii. Taxonomy (NCBI): domain Eukaryota; kingdom Metazoa; phylum Arthropoda; class Insecta; order Diptera; family Culicidae; genus Anopheles; species Anopheles marshallii. The sequence continues at coordinate 46,294,648 of NC_071326.1, read as the reverse complement.
AGCTTGGCCTACCCACGACATCCGACACACCGACACCACCACTCACTGTATCATCACCACCGATGGCACCATTTCGTTCGAACTTTTGCAAAACACTTTTGATCGCCGAGCTCGTGCCCGTTGCCGGTGTCCGCACAACTCCTCCACGCTGCTGCTGACGCTGGGCCGCTATGCGAGCCTTGTCTTCATTCACGAACGAACTCACCAGCTGCTCTAGGCTGTTGTTGGAGAGGTTCGGCGCTTTGGCCAGCAGTTCCGCTACGCCGGCAGCGTTGGAAGTGGGCGACGAACTGCCGCCCGGCACAACTCCCGCCGGACCGGATTGCCCGCTGGATATTGCGACGGAGGTGCCGCCGGGCTGATGGGTCGGTGTATTTGCAGGGTTTAACGCCTGGCTGAAGGCATGCTCGGCACCGTCACCGGTGTGACAGTTGAGTATCTCAGTCGGTGCTAAGCCGCGCGCCTTCCAGGTCTGGTAGATGGCTTCCGCGTGGTCGGAGATTTGTTTCGCGATCGCATCCAAATCCTCCTGGCCCTCGACGAACGTTCGCACGGTGTTGGAGGGCGAAGTCGAAGATGACGACTGTTTCGCTGCCGTGGCCATTTTGTGTGTGTGTGTGTGTGTGTGTAATTGTTTCGGCAATTGCAGACGCGTTCCCGTGTTTCCAGTATCACCACCGATGTGAAGAATGCACACAGTGACGTTTGTTGCGTTTTACCGATACATTTTCCGTTTCGACGTCCCAATTTGGTTAAGACGGAGTGGTTTGAATGTTGGGCAGGTGCACCGGCATCAACACCAGAGGGTAATGTTCATCGTTGTACCGTCAAAAGCGAATATCGTCACCGAGCGGCCCGAAATGCGAATAGCGCGTAATACACCATTCAGCACAAAGTTAGCCAAACATGGGCACAAACGGAGAAATATAAAAAAGGAGGAAGAGAAAGAAGTACAAAACGAAAGTCAGTTTTAAATGTCGCGCTTTTGTTGCGGCTTAGCACGCTAGCGGAGTTCTGCTATCGGAGCAGCACACACTATCATCACTGACACTAATGGCGTCGGTCGTTAGTACATCTACACGACATAATGACGAGATGAGTGGTGAAACACGCGTCTTGTTTTAGTAACGATAGCAACAGTTGGCAGGCAGCGTAGTATACACACTAATGCCCGCGTGTGGATTATGATGTGTGGGCTATTCTCCACATCGCAGCACACGCAATTATATCACACCATACACACATACATACACACACACAGAGATCTACACAAAAACGCGCTAGACGAGCGGTCAGACACGCGCAATTACGGCCGGGGGCGAAGGATTCGTTTCAGTTGCATCCGGAAATCCAAACGCCTTCCAATTCCAAGCTTCTAAGCACTCATTCTCTGTATCCAAGGCACGACAAATAGCACAACTGAGGCATACAATCCTTATGGAAAACAATGTGATACGCGTTCTTCCTTCCTTCCGCAGATGAAACTTTTACACACGCATAGATCACGCCCTTGTTGCCCACTCGATCGGATGGATTTCGCCCAATCAGAGCGCCTATCGAGCACGAAGGGAGCACACTTCGCAGCTGATCATTTACCGATCACGTATGCTCCAGAAGAACACTTGCGATTGCTTCGCTCGGTTTGTTTTGCTTCACCGGTATTATTTGTATCACACGCACACAAACGCACACGAGCACACACACATACTCCAAATCGTATTAGCTTGTTCGCACACTGAGAGAAAATGCGAAAGAGAGAGCAAGAGAGGGACAGAGCGACACTGAAGATTAGTTTCCTTCATTAAGGACAGTGTTTCATTAAACGAGTGTGCCGATTTTGTGTTTGGTGTATTACATTTTCAGCAAAGAACTTTTACAACATTTCCCTTTCCAAGATCGCCGTGCTCTTGGCGCACCACTGATTGACACATATACACAACAGGCACTATTAGAAGGGATGCACATTAAGTCGCACGAATGTCGGGCCGTGTGATGCAGGGTGGCGAATTTGTTTATCTATGCAGACACACACACACACACTTTTGTAACGCTGTTTCGAAAGATTTGTGAGAAAAGAAAATGGAATGGTAAGAACAATTGTAGTACGTGTAGGAAATTATTAAATGTCCTTCATTATTAACCAGCCACAGAGAGGCGTAGAGGATTGATTCTCTTCCCTACACCTACACGGGTGACCTCGATCAGGGATGTTGTGAACGTGGTATATAATCGAATTTCTCCTTCTCGTCCTCTGCGTCCTCGTCTGCGCCACAACAACTTTACAATACTATGTTCTGTTCATGGGTTAGCGAATGGAATTGTTTTTCCTCTAGTATTCAGAGATTGCGGCAAAGGCAATAGAACCGATTGTGAGTGTTGTTAAAAATGAACTAAATTTTGAAGCAATAAAATAATAGAAATTATGGTAGAACATTGTAATGCAAAGGATTAAACATAAAAAAAAATATTAAACATTCAAATAATACATATAACACACATAAAGAACCCTGCCAGATGCAACCTAGTAAGGCTTTCCAACTAATATAAAAAGACATCAACATGACAGAAGGACCAAACATCAAAGTCAAACAGTCAACAAAACTTTATGCACACACATTACAAATTACATATTTTATAACTATATACTTTATATTACAGAAAACAAACATACCAACAACTATTAAGAAACCAGTATAATCAAACTGTACTATGAGATATTGAGCATTTATAGTGAAACTTGCGATTCAAACTCAGAAGTCATTTTGAATAGGATGACGCGATAATGATTGAATTAAAAAAAAAATGTAAGAAATAATTCATACCCAAAAATCAATAAAAACCTTGCTCGGTTTGTTGTGCGTTGCAAAAACAAAAACAGTTCTCTAAAAGCACTCTGTAAATACTGCCTGTTCCACCTTTCCAACTCGAGAACAGTATCACTCTACGGTACGGCCCGCACAGGGTTCTTCAAGTCAATATTGGACACATTTTCACTGATGGCACAAAACTCTATCATTCAAACTACACCTTAACTGCCTCGATAGGGACGCACTAAAACAAATGTTTGTTCAAAAAACCAAAATTACTACCGGGATCGTCATCGCATTGCTGTTTGTTTTTTTTAAAGGAAACAGAAAATTATATTATATTAAAAGGAGGGAAAAACCAACAATCATAAGGGTGTGCATGTAAGTGTTATATCCATCAATCACACAAGTAGATTGGAATCCATTTCGCTACAGGTGCCGGAGGAACGTTGTTTTATGTATTAAACAATAACCAAAGGAATCACTATTGGTAGGGGGCAAAGCAAATTAGTACGACGCCACACAAGCAAATCAAAACACGCACGCACGGAACTCACTTAAAAGGAACAAGTGTTGATAGTAATAGTCGAAAGCGTCATTCATCGAAGCGCTTGGTATCGGATAACCGTTGTGCAACTTGCAGAGAAACCCACAACAGAAGCTAGCTGTCAGTGTAAACTTATGCTGGCTTGTGCGAAAGACGTGAAATGACGGTCGCTCCTAAAATGTGTTACCAAAACAAAAAAAAAGCTTTCTTCAAACAATCGAAAATTAGCCGGCGATAGTAGCGAAGGAGCTCTGCAGCTGCGTTAATTGATCTCGAATCAAGTTAATGCCCACAGATATTTCTTATGTGACCATGATGCACGCTGCGAGCAGGGAAATCGCCTTGATACACACTGAAGCACACTAGATGATGCCCCTGTTTTTGGTTTTGTTCGGGCTCGTTTTGTTGTCGCAGTAGCACCTCAATTCTGGGTTGTTTCCTTCCTTCACTATTTTTAGCACACATCGACAAACCTTCGATGAGTTTCCGTGCATCGTCAGTGCATACGCCAAAGCGGGTGAGAGACAAGCGCGAAAGGTAAAGGAAACGTGCAATGCAAATGCAATCATTCCGCAATGATTTTGGTCTTTGAATTGTGATAGGAACAATTTAAGTAAAAAAAAAATCGATGGAACAAATATCTGCATTAGACAATCCTCATTGAACATATCTTTATCTTTATCTAAACCCTATTTCTCCTGTTCAGATTTTAAACCTCCCTCAATTTCCTTTTATTGTGATGGCGCAAACGCATACTCTCAAGAACATGATCGATGTACACACACGATCACTCCACCCTTCCCAAAATCGAAGGTCACCGACGTCTGGCTCCCTTCTTTCTTGCCGTCTGAATCGAGACGGTTTCCTCCACTTTCATTCAACCGCCGCTGTTTTCCACATTTTCCACATGTTTTTCTTTCTTCCCTCCTTGCAGCAACACATACACTCTAGCACAAATATTCATCAGCTTGGTGGGAAATTCCTCTCACGAAATCATGCCTTTCACGCGCACGCACGGAATACACCCCCCTTGGGACGGTATAGAGGAACGGGGAGGGGGAAAGAATTTTCTTTCACCCTTTTGCCACCAACTTTTCATTGCATTTTATCATCATCCCGGTGCGGGGTTTACGCGCCACACACACCACGCATACATAACTTCACTCCATTACCAAAAACGGCCACCGGTGTTCCTTTTGCTATCTATTTGCTGCACTTTGGTAACATCTGGTCGTACACCCGCCAGAGCTAGCGACACTAAAGATCCCGATTTATTGGAAACATTACTTAGTAAACGGCCAGGCGCGGTTTTTACTACGAGCGACACGAAATCGTACGACTGGCACAGTGGAAATCTTTCTCGCAACTGCGGTTGTGCACGGTGCGCGACTGGGACGTGATGCTTGAAAGCTTCCTGCTCGCGGATGTTCCCGCCAGCCTCGGCCACCCGCCCCGCCGTTCGATCGATTGATTGCGCACGCGTATTCTCACCGGCACTGCCAAGGGGACGGGGAAAAGGGCCAGGATAGGAGAAACGGGCACATCTTCCTCACAGCGAATCGTGTTGCTGTATTAAAGATCACCGTACGCCTGCGCAACTTAAATAGAGTTCGTCGCCAGTTAGTGTGTGTCAGTGTGTGTCATTCGATTAACATCCCGCCGACCGTCCTACCCACCCCTACACGCGAGTTTCACCAAAGGTTCGTCCGATACATGCACGCACACGCACGAAAATCCCGCACGCATCAGAAAGAGAGTCGCGGCTACAAGTCCACGCTACGCGCGGTGGATAATTAATTAGACCTGACGTAGTGTTTGCTGAGCTGGCCCGCTAAGTCTCGAGTCTCGGGGTCCCAAAACGCTAGTCCACCTTTTCATATATTGTCACACACGGCATATACGGCTGGGGTGGAAATGCGCGTGTGTACGTAAACTCCAATCTGGGCATAGCTGCTCGCTTGGATTAGGGTTTGGAGTTTTGGTACACACTGTAGGGTGATAGGGTGTTGTGGGATGGTCCGACACCAGAAACACACACCCATACGCGGACGCATATATTTAGAAAACGGATCCGCACCACCTCCGGATTTGCCTGTAAATATAAACGGAGAAAGAAGAAAAGCAATTTTAATGAAATGTCTCTAAAAAAAAGGTTTCATTGGCAGTGCTTAAACATCATGGACAAACTAGCGAACGGAGCGGAATGTTGGGATGGGATTTCGGTGTGGAGTTTTGGAAGGTTAGAAGTTTGCATATCCATTCGCGTCGAAAGCCGATGGCAGAATAAATGGTAGAAAGACGACAGCGCCGATCGATGGCAACGGTTAATTCCGAATAAGATATGGCCCATGGTTTGTCCTTCCCACTCATTTAGGGAAAACGATAAATGTGTTTTTTGGTGTCGTTAATCGAAACACATCAACATAACAGCGACGTATTGACGGTTCCACATCAAGCTTCCATGCGATTTCGATATTAATTTCACGGGAAGAATTTATCCACTTGTCATCCGGAACACTTCGGAACACTTGCGCAGTGCTATCTGGAAGTTGCTTACTCTTCGAATTCTAGCTCGGCGATATTGGAGACTCTCCAAGGCAGAACCGGTGAACGAGATCAAGTTCCAGCAAAAAAAAAATCATCTGCTGCAGTTATCTTCATACTCTAAATGACTTTAAAATATGGCATAAAAGCTCCAACAGTACATTTTTAGCACATATTTAAGAAATCATGAGTTTGTTACGGTTAGACACAATTGCAAATGGACACTTCAATTTGCTCGCTTTGAAACCAATCCTCCGATTAATATCGAACATTTTCCCCATATCTTCGGGGCCCCCAACATTTTTGGGGCTGAAACTTAAGGAGAAACGTGGAATCGTATAGATTTATCGATACAGAATAGTACACTTGATTGCGAATGCGCAATACACACCTTTCCCGAATAAATCAAGTTCAAGTGTTTTCCTTAGCACTTTCCCCAAACTTAGACATGCTAATAGATACGAGCGAAAAAAAATAAACGCAAACATACATACGTCAAATAGGATGCAGCTATATCCGTTACCACAGCACGCGTTTGTTGATGGATACCTAACAGAGTGTTGGGCATTGGGTCGTACAGCAAAGCACCAACACGTTTTCCGACCTTTTGACATGCAGTTTTATTTTTTCCCGCTGTAATCAAGGAAGTGGCTTCTGACATGCAGAGGAAAACTAACAAATTTTCCCAAGCTTAAGCTCTCGTCATCCAACACGATCAGACAGCGAGCTGAGCTATTTTTAGGGCAACCAGTCGTTCGTTTTTCCTCATCATTTGTCAGTATACTATCGGCAATCGGTATCTTGTAGCGGATTAGCGCGATCGCTAAAGGCTTTCGAATGGCGGGTACGATGTAGTCACACCCTGGGTAACGAGGACAGTGTGCATGAAGGAAGGTGACATCGGAAGTACCGCCATTCAATGTACGCACTATATTGTGATCAGCTCTTCCGGCTTTCAGTGGGGTTGGAGGGACCGACCAAGACGGACGCATTAATCGACCAAGACAAGGCACTTCCGTTTTCCAACATTGAGAATTGAGATTTTCTAACTTTTCAGGGGCAGTGCGGCCTGTGTCGCTCAAAATGAAACCGTTCCCTTCGCACATCGATCATTAGCAGGCCTCGATTGACGTCGGCATCGTGGATCGATCATCACGGATGATCGCATTGTGCCAAGTTCTTTAAATAATTATCTCCCCAATGTCAGTACAGTGCAAAAACAAACGTGGGAGCTAATCATCGCGACAATGGTTTTTTCGTTAGGGTGAATTACTTCCGTCCCGGGAGACTGATCTCGACCCGAAGTATCTTCAACTGTTGATCTGATCACATATCCGGATGAATGCACTCGTTGCAATGTTTCACTACCATGGGAGATATTCGACTAGGAAAAAAGCACTTCATCGATTATTTACATGCAATTTTTTTTTTGTTGCTTTGGTTGTCTGACGACGCAATAACGTATCAAACGCAACGCAAGCACGAACCATTCCCGAAAGCACAGCCCGGAAAGTATCGTCAGCCGCGGTTCGATCCGTATCCCGCGATCTTTGCTTTATTGGTGGAATTTTTACGGTCGATAAATTTTACTAAAATGACACCCACCAGCTCGGAAAGCCACGACGGTTCCGCCATATATTACTAGCAACTGCTTCCGCCCATTAACCAGCTACACTCGATCGTCAGCCTATCGTACCATGACACGGTCGCCTTTACATGGTTCAACAGACGAACAAATGAGTATGGTATGGGCGATAACCGATTTTCAATGTCATGAGCATGGGCAAGATCAATGCAAAACAAACTCCACCATACTGCAACTTGGGCTCGACGCACTAAAACGTGTACCGCACATCAGCAGCATCTTTTGCAGCGCGATTGAATCAGCTGGCGATAATTGGTGTATCAATAAATTTGAAAATGCCTCACAAGATGCGATCGCGGGTTTTCGTCGAAACGTTAGCACGAAAGCAAACAAATATTCCAACCATTCCAAGTCATTCGCCCGAGGGACCTTGGCCCATTCAGCTCGATTAAAGAATAGGTTGCAGATGTTTGAACCAAAACCATACGACCCGGCTTAGGGAATAATTCTATTTATGTTTTTCCCAATGCGATACTCGACATTTAGGGACATGTTCCGGAACGTTCAGCTAAACGTATTTATCTGATGCAAGCAACGTTTAACGTTGAAATGTTGAACTGCAGGAAATGGGTGTCATGGGGATTGATTTTATCATATTGTATTTCAAGTGTATTGATTAACACAAGGCAACATTCCCCATCGGAAATTGTGTTGGAAGTTTGGACAATGTTGTTTTTTCTGTAATTTGTTATGGTTTATCCTTAATTAAATATCGATTCTAGATATTACCAGGAATTACATTTACAATCAATTTTCACCGATTTCACCGACCGAAATATAGAATTGCTTTCTAAAAAAAACCTTACACTGGGCGACACACTTCCTACCAAGAAGCATTCTCTATCCAATTCAAAAGTTTAGTTTTGAAATTTTGTATACATTTTTACACTAACCGCTTTTAATAAATATCCATTAAATTATTTCAAACAACATACGACTCCAATTGCACACCAACCGTACCGAGGCACAAAGTACGAGATGAGAAAGTATTTAACAAACGATTTGACCCACGTTGTCTTCTGGACGGGTAGATGTAATTTTGTTATGCAGATATTTCACAGCAAAGGTCAAGGAACAGGTTTCACACAGCGTTGTACGGGCGTGTCTGACTCATGCCCAAGCTGAACAATAGCAATCGAAAAAACATATGAAGAAACCGCAAGCTTCGAGACTATCGATAAAACATGGAGCCTGTCCCGTGACACCATCGAACCGTCATTTTCTTCAGGAGTTTCATCATGGTCGCAATCCAATCGCGTGCCGCTTAACATACAGTAAATTGTAGCTATTCATTTTTAACCTCCTTTTCATTTCACATTGACGACTTTTTCATAAAAATGAGGAGAGGCGAATATTCGAAATACATGTGACATAGTAAATAAAACTGATCATTTCAGGTTTTACTGAAAATTCAAAATATTCACACCGATTTACATGACAATTATTAATTGATTATTATAATGTGAATGTTATTTACAATGCTTTTCAATATCGAATATCGTAAATAATCGAAATATTGGAAAAAAGAACCTTAAAGCATCATATCAATCGATTTGATATATCCAAATAAAAATTCTTGTCAAGAGACTGACAGGAATTGGTGTTTTTATTTGTCAAATTTAAAATCGTAATTGGCCTAATAAAATTCAATTTCATAAAGTCGATCCCTAGCGGATAAGCGTTGCGTGGAGGTGAATAAATATATATTTTTATTGAATTGCCTATAATCAAGACCAGTCTGAATCAGATGACTAATGGACGCTTGCTAGCCATTGGGGAATTTATCAACAGGACTTAATGTCCAGAAGGGTCACATTTAGATGTTCGCGGAACCATTTTGTAACATTTGGTTTTCAGATTACTTCATAATATTTCAATGAAAACCTCCTCAAACGGAATATGTAATTTATACACAATTAAAAACAGTGGAATCTCAAAAGTAGCCATCAATGGGCATTTTAGTCTATTCACAATGCTTCATTTTAAATGAGAAAGCAGTGTATACCATAGTTTTGAAATCTTTTTCTGCTTGCATTTGATGGTTTTGTGTTGTGGCTATGGAAATATGTGTTAAGCTGTTGGGGCAAACGCAATAAAACTAACACGTGCCAGAGCTATGCTGTAACAGCGTCATAAATTGCAATACTACTAGTTACAAGATAAAGCTTAAAAAAATAAAAACGATACTGTAACTTCAATCTTCAATCTATTAAACAACGAACTAATCATCTCTCCGCCAAAACAGCCTTTGACCATCATTGACGCCGTAACGTTTGATAGCAAACAGTGCACCAATGCACCGAACTCGAACCACCTCATCCATTTCCATCCAACTGCTGTCCGGTTTAAATTTTTAGCATCCGTTACAATCTGGTCCCCTTCCATTCGGTGCTGGGCGTAGAAAGTCGCTGCAGAATCGCAAACGCAAAACACGCCTCGCGCGTCGGGAAAGTGAGCATTCGCGCAAACCGTACGGTGTCCCGGGCGCAGCGTTGCATTGCCACCATTTTGAGCGACCATTCGGTGAAGCGGCGCATGACTTTCAACACAGGTTTAGCTAGTTTCCAAGCAACTCCCCTAGTGCCTAAGCAACGTAAAGGACCGTCCTCTAGCACCTAAGACTAACAGGACCTGCGGGTCGACAGTCTAATCTTGATCCATCACAACCGTACACGAATATGTACTCCCCGAGATTTCGAAACACTGTCTCCGGTCATAGTAGAATATGCTGGGACCCTCCTCCCGATATAACGGGCACCTGTTACGGGACGTATCTTCCTCGACCGAAGAGTTGCACACCGACACATCAACTCCATCGTACCAAACACCCGAAACCGAAACAGGTCAGCGAACTCCAAGATGTGTCTGGGCGCATTAGTAGTGCACGGTGCATCGTTTGCTAGGGTAGAGTCCCCTGCCGAACCATGTGCAACTGGCGACTGGCTTTGTATGAAAGTGCAGTTTCACGGGACGCACACGATTTAGCTTGTAATTCGACCATTTTTAGCACTTCTCTGGTTGCCTAAAGCGATTTTCAAACCAAATGTCCACGCGAGCATATTTTAGGGTCTACATAGGAGGAAATATTTATAAATGAAGTCGCGTAGTTTGTGCACCGTCTGTGTTCATGTTGTTTATTCCGCGTTGAAAACGAAACGGAGCTACATATTTTTAACGCACTATCAACTAAGCGAAATGTTCGTTTATCTATTGTACGAAAATTATGATAACCGCTATTTAATGTTTGTGTTTAGATGTTTCTAAAATAGACACTCTACCCACTATTCCCTATCCGAAGCACTATAAGATTAATTTTTACATCACGTTAGAGCTGTAATCTCTTTAAAACCACATCGCAAGATGGTTCCCCCCGCTGAGATGGATGCTGCTGGAAGATGATACTAAAAGGCGATTGGTAGCATGTCAACGTTGAGATAAAAAATCAATCTTCATCCTGGCACATAGCGCGCTTTCCGCGATGCTATGCAATGTGGAAAAACTGGCTTACACGTTGGAAACGATTTTCCATGTTTGCATGTTTATTTTCAATCACGCTCAATCTGTCCGTGGCCGGGTTTCTTGTACCGCCAGGTACTAGTGCTCTAGCGAACGTATATCGATACAATATGCACATCTAGCACATCTGTCTCGCTCGCTCTTGGACTCACAATTCCCCGCTTTTGGCACCCCCTCCTGGCAACACTTCACCATGTGAAAGAATTCCCGTCTGAACGCATATGCGGCCATGGCGTTCCTAACGTGTGACAGATTAAGGAGTGAAGAAGCAGAACGTGAGGGCCCGCTGTGGTAAGGTGCATGCTGCGAATGCATTTCGCCGGCAGGTACTTGACAACAGGAGTTCGGCCGTGATGTTTAGTTTGCCACGGTAGTACACTTAAAAACATATGACGGTGGTGGTGGTTTTCCTTCGCAAAGTCCAGATTATACCACGTTCCTCAAACAACACACACCTTTTTTTTACAGAGAATTCCCACCATTCGCAGTGACGAAAGCATTTTCTCTTTTACTTATTGTTTATCTAAGTGTCCGCAAATGTTTAAGAATGTTTTGCAATCATTTTAAAAGACTTAAACAAAAATATATATTATATATAAAAATGATAATTATGCCACAGACAATCTTAGCACATTGGGCTAATGCTGATGAAACTAATAATTGCGCCGTATTGTGACGAAGAGCGCTCTTATGAGTCCTTATATATATTGCTCATAAATCAGAACACAGATTGAGATTCAGCAAGGTTTATTTATTTCACTTAGTTTATATTCGTTATGATTGACATGAAAAACGATTTCGTTTTTACAGAATGCTTTTCTCGCTATCGAAATAGAATCGAATAGACAACTAACGAAATAGAATCGAATAGACAATAGAATAGAATAGGTTGGTACTATATTGCACTTTCAAACATCCCTGACAAATATATCATTCAAAGAATTCGTCATGTTTCATCATTTCTTGAATATCGAATTGCAAAATTTTGCATAATAAAATAATGTTATTTAAACATTTTTCATTAAGAAAACAAGCGTGGTGTCGTGTCCACCCTTTACCATAATTGTCCAAGGAAATGGTGAAAAGCCAAACATCGGTGTAAGAGCTAATCATAACGATGGCAAAAGAGCCAAACGTTGTACCCATCCGTACATCCCATCGCCTTCACGGGACGTTGCATTTACGCAAGTTGATGTTTCCGGGTCGTCCAATAAACCGCCGACTAATTTGTCAAAATTTATGCCTAACGCACTCACACACACACACCTTGCGATTTTTACTCAACTATGTTTTTCGCCTTTAACTGTAAACTTTGTGCGTGTCTGCAGAGCTACTATCGGGTTTCATGGCGTGCTTTAACCCCTTGCCTAACATCATTAAACACCGGTAGCGGTGCGCATTGTTTTCCCACAGCCTTAAAGGTGTCGCAATAAACATTATCGTTCAGCGTGATGCTTTAATTTGCCACCTGAGTCGCGTTAGACTAAGGGGTGTGTATTTATGATGGCGGATTTTGAAAGTGAAATGAAAACCAAAACAAACGAAAATTTACTATAAATTATTGCAGTAACTAAGCATTGTGGTGGTTAATAAGAAATCAAATGAAGAAGAAAGAAAAGAGTAGATGAAAAAAAAACTCCTTTTTTTGTCTTAATCTTGTGATGACTCTTTCAAATAAAATTATGTAATCTTCAAAACAAAAATCAAAACCTCTAAATTTCGCCTAATATCCCAAACGCAGAATTTGTGTTAAATAAGTTAAATTAAACCTTAGTTTTTTTCAATAGGAAAGGCCAGACCGTATTGCTTATTATACCTTAGTTTGAAACATTGAACCTTTACGGCATACTCCAATATTTTGACCCCATTTTGGTATTAATTTGTATGATGTTTGCGCATCAACATAAAACAGATTTCAAAATAAACCTTGTTTTCGTGCACCGAACAAGATTTCTTAAATGTAAATGTAATGTGAAACAACTTTTAGTAAATATATTGCTGACTATTGATTGAAATATGTTGACCAATTGATGCCTATCAATGGGGTGGTCTTTAGATATCTGGAAATCCAGTCTCTCACACAACATAAACGGTATCTAATCCTACCCGGACCGTTCACCCATACTATCTAACTATAAACTCAACTATCTGTCTATAAATATAATAATAAAGTCAGAGAATGCCAAAAAATTCGTTACTTAAACAAGTTAAAATCGCTTTTCCTAAGTGTCGATAAAAAGTAATAATGATCATCAAAGTAGTTGCTTTGCGTTCAGACACATCGAACAAAAACAACAGAACCCAACCGTTAAAACCAGTTGAACGGAAATTATATTGATGAAGCGAAAATAATCGAATCAAACCGGCCGGTATTAAGTTTTCCGACCGAAATTGAACTGACCGGCACACTTCAGGCGGATGGGAGCGTACCGTGCAATCCAACCGATACGATATCTCCTTCAGGGGATAGCGGTGGATCTACTTTCACCGACTAGAGTCGCGTCAACGAGCGTGCACATTTCCTCCTTGCTCCGGACAAACGAAACACTTTCTGGCTTCTGTTCAACGCGATAGAACGAACGCCAGCAGCATAGAGGGGCCCGTGTTCAACAAAACCACCATATTGCGGTCGGTTCCCTATCGGACGGTTTACGTATAATGTTGCAGAAGATAAGATGACCGCCTAATCATCCAAAGCTGTCAGCTGTTGTTATTTAGAAGTTTCCAGCATTTTAGTCAAGATTACCTCGCTGTGTGTAACGTAGTTGCTAATTGGAACTTTCTTTCCATAATCTTGCATCAACGGCATTTGAGTAAAAATGCAATTTGCAAGTCTTAATTATGCTTTCGTTATGCAGATATGTGCATTATAGTGTTAAAATTAACCATACTGCAAGTTTTGTAAGGACAACATTAAATCATCACCCTCATCATAGAGTATTCAGAATGCAACCTAATTAAATTTCGTTTCTTATGAGGCCAAACACTCTAAACCTTGCATGGACCAGATTTCATCACCTGAAATACACGGCAGCCCACTGTGCTCTGCATCTTGTTGATCTTTGCTAGCAATCCCCACACTTGAGTGTCCACTAAATCCTTCATTGAGGACTCTTGTACGGATGGAGTTGATTAAATTCTGTCACTGAGCGGCATCGATCCGCTAAAAGCGTTCAAACCCATCAACATCCATCGAAAATGCCGGTAGCGTTAATTTACGGCTTTGCTTGCTAACGTTACGTTTAGCAGGTGGGCAACAACGTAGATTTCGATCCAGAGACTAGCCGTCAATATTGGCTGAATGCCAAACGCATTCCCCACATGAGTTACAATGGTGGATTAACTTTCAAAAATGCTTCCAAGCAAATTTACCAGAAAGGAATGTGAGTCAGATCCAGTGGTCTGCTCGATTTTTGCTCCATTCAATCGGTTGGAGAACAAATCTTTACAGCAATAATGTTTTTATTTCATTACGGAAACTATCTTTAGTTTAGTAATAAATATCAAACATTGCTTCAAAGTGTGCACTTGAGATGATATTCAACAAATCTTGAAACTGTTATGATACACACTGGTAAGATTCAGCTGAAACCATGTACACCACGCCCAAAGCAACGCCAAATCAATTCGTTGCTGCCTTACATTAGTGTGCTACTGCCAAATATCATATCTTCAGAACCGAAATATGGCTCGTCCCTATTTGGTTGACTTCACAGTGTTAAGCGTGAAGCCAGAGCCAGAGTTGAATAGTTGACAGCATTCTTTGGCTTCATTCATTTATAGACTGTTGTCGCCGCCTCCGCACAACACTAAATGCGGGTTCTTGTCTATTCTATGCCTTCCGACATTTCAACATAGCCCAATGACCCGATTCACATCGATGACGCACGCTTTTTCTTCGAAATGCTTCAAGAACGCACATACTCTTGTGCAGGACCAACAATAGACCAACGGTTTCATAACTAATCATTATTAACATAGTAATTTATCATGAACGAATATAATTATGAGGACCAACTAAATGTTTGTTGAAATTTGTTTAAGGTATCAGCAATCAAAGCTAACACAATGTTAAATCGCCCGGAATTTCGTTAGGAATTTCGTTTTCACGAAACATGCACTATTCTTTTCTTCTAACTTTGCCGAACATTACGTATTGTGAAGGCTTATTACACATTTGGACGAAAACCCATGTGTTACGCATAACAACTCCATGTTGTTTGACGCTTTTAGTCAATACGTCAGTCGATTCCAACGAGCATAAGTTCCTATCTATCACCACACAAAGCAAAAATGAAGCAAACGAAACCAACGTTCACCAAATGCCATCATATCACGTGCCAGAAGTGTACACACATGTGCAGTGTTAAGCTGTGGAAAAAAGGGAACAGAAAACAAAACACTATTCCGAACCACAATTAACACCGAAATTACAGCATTTGGTTTCTGTTTGTCATGCGCGGAAAAGCAATATCGCACGTAAAAAGCCTATGCTGTTGCTTATTCTAGTTTAAAATTATTTACGCATGATTCATGTTTTGTTTTCGGAATATGATTCTAACAGCATTTGATAAATAATGCGAACAATCCAATAATTACGGTGCAGAAGTAAATATAGGAACAGTAACCAATATACTTACAATAAAACAAAAAGTTTGTTAGTAAAGCTAATCAAAGACTCAGTAATTGATAGGAAAGAATGTCTTTGAACATTCCCATAACCGTTCAAAAAACTAATGAATATAAAATTTAAATAAAGATAACCTGAATGGTAAAATTCATTCTACAAAACTTCAAACAGTCGATTACCATATTCGAAACCATATTTTCAAAGTTGACGAACGTCGTACCTCAAAAACTATCTGTACGACTTAAATGCGGTTTAAAAATTGAACCTTACATAACTGCTTCGGTCATTGCACTTCCGTACGGTTCTTCGGCGGAACTTTTAGTTACTAATTTTGCGGCCGAAAACGAGATTTTTCTATTTAAATTATTGTATTTTTTCTAATTCAATCTTAATTGTTTACTCGGCAGAATGTACTATTTTCTAAATATTTTTAGTTACTTTTGAAAACTTAGGAAACAGTTCTAACGAACGTTAGGAAACAGTTCTAGATCGAATCATAAAAATCTACAAATAAAAGCTGACGGGAGTAGAATAGTTTCAGGTTTTCCACGAACAAAAATGTCGACCTTAGTCCAATTTGTTGGCTTCCAACACACAAATTAAGCGACCAAGACGACCGAAAAAAAAACGCACGCAATCGACAAATTAAATTTGTCCACTGTACGTCAATGTGCCCATCTACACCGCTGTCTGCACCTGTCTTCCGGAAAATAAATCGAGAGTGGCTGGATGGATGTAGAACGTAAAGCGCATGGGCCGGATAACCGATCAGTTTCCGATTAATCTATGCTGCTATTTTGCTTAAAACAAAGCGTACCGATGATCTGTTTGTTTGTATTATTGCAAGTTAGTTAGTAAAACTACCAAAGGAATATTTCGTTTCTACGCAAAATTAACCGTACATTTCATTCATTTTAAGCAGAAGCTTTTTGTTGAACTAGTCAAATTAGATTTTTATCGTAACAGCATACCATTGTTGCGAGAAATCTCTCCAACATACCGACCTATACACGCTTTGTGCAATTTGTTCGTTTATCTAGACAAAAAGAGACGCACTGGCAATAAAAAAAAACATTAAATAAAAAGCGCCAGACCACCGTGCTTCCGGTGATGGAGCAGTGGTTAGCGTTTCGTTGCTTCCGTCCCACAAAAACCACACTAACGAACCGAACACCATTACATCCAGCGTTGGGGACAGGGAGCAAAAAAAAAAAAAGCTGGACGTCGAGTGGGGTGAACAACGTTTAGCCCGGGTGAGATGAACAATTTCCACACCTTAGCAACAACCTTCATTTCCCTGCGTCTCCCGCGCATTGGGATGATTTTCCTAGTGTACAATTATTTTCATAGTTACACTGCACTCCCTTTCTAGCGCACTTTTTTCACTCTCGCTCTCTCACTCACTTTTTCCCTGCAATTCACCGTTCCATTTCCCTTGTTAACTCTAACCTTTCTTCATTTAGCCACCCCGCCCGTTAGTGCTTTCGGTTTGTTTATGTGGAGTTGCCGTGTGTGTGACTGTCTGTGTGTGGTGTGGTTGCTTCAATGTTGATCTTTTTTCTCCTTCTTAATCATTTCCCGCCATTCACCTCCTGGGAGGCTACCGATCGCGCATAAGCTGAAACGAAATGAAACCCATCCATGGGGCAAATATGCGCGGCCGGTATATGAATGAGTTGCCTGCCGTGTTCAATTTTCAACCCAATAATGCAAACCCCGCAGCGCACTTTCTCACTCCTTGGACTTCTTTTGGCCTAGCCGCAAGGCCAACTCGGACGGATGTGTCTAGAAGTGATTCTTTTAATAGAGATTTGAAGTGCATTTCGATACTCAGTAGTGTGGTCACGCGGCACTGATTAGCAATTCCTCACGGTCGAATCTTTGAGACAAAACACTCTTGAAAGCATCCTTATCCGATAAAAACACTATAGAACGGTAAACATGTTATGTAAATTGGAAGTAATTCAGATAGAAAACACACCTACCCATATTGGTGATCGAGAGAGTGATCGGGTCTTCCAAAAAAAAACGGTCTCTCCGCAGCATCCGCGGCCGCGTGCCGCCAAGTCGGTGCAGGAAATCTGCCCGAGTGTTGGTGCGAAGGCGAAACACCAAACTGGTATTCACTTCAAAGCAGCGCGACACGAAGAGAAACCTTTGCCGTTTTCAGTCGAAACATACCAAAACGGAACGGATTCAAAACGAAACGAAAACCAGACGAACGCGGCGAGCAAAACAAACACTGCAGTGTGCGCAACGGGCTGGAAAGGCTGCTGATTGTCGATAGAATGGGTGAAACAGGAAATCCTGTGTACCGTTTCGGCGTTAGGCATAGGCGACAGCAGGGGAAAAAAGGCCATACCCTCGAACTGTTTCATTTTCCCGCCGACCGGGCCGTTCCCGTTAGGCCGCGCGGGCGAACGATGAGTGAAGGAAATACGCTCAAATTGGAAGTTTGGTTTTTTGTTTGTTTTCGTTCTTTACATTGCATTGCCAGCTCAGTCAACAACATTTATCAACCCTCGCATCGACAAGCCTATTCTTACAACGTTTGAGTTTCATTCGTGCAACTGCCAGGATTGTGCGGACGCACAAAATGTACCCTTACAGCATCGATCACGCATGCTGCACAGTCTCACTAATCGAGTTTGCAACAACCACCGTACGTGTTGCTATGTTCTCTCACCACCACACAACCCAGCAATTATGGAAATTAAAACATCACTTCTCTCCTCCCGCTTTCCAGACACGACCACACGTTTGTTTTTGTTTTGATTCTGCTACATTAATTTATGCTCAAACTACGCAAAAAAAGGGAAATATTTCTTCTTGCGCTCTGAATAAAGCTACACAAACCACGGCACGGTTTTGATGCTGCGATCGCACCCGCTCGCACGATCAACTTTCTCGCTTTTATGCTCACTCGAATCTCCTCACGGCTCGAGGCACACACTACCACTCACGATTCACACTCTTTCTCACTCATTCCGATACGATCGTGCTGCCATGCGCTTACAAATGTTGTTCCCGTCCCTTTTCCAACCCCCAAGCGCAATATAAACACGGGAACGCATAAATACACACACACACACACACACATCAACCTACGCACCCTCCCAAACGCGACATTACAGGTTCAATTCATCGGACAGACGAACGAGAATGTCCCCCACACATTACTCTGCTGGCTTTTTGTGGTTGCCTACTCCGGACACGAAAACCACCCACATGCGCCCTCCGTAAAGGTTGGCGCAAACGGGACAATTACCGAACAGATAACTGGTTGGAATAAATGCGCGATGCTTACGCACACCGCTGTGTCACACACTCCCACACGCGTTGCAGGCGAAAAACACGATTAAAATGCACGGCGTACGATCTCTGTGGCCATCCGCGCTCCAGAGCATCCGACTCAGTAATGAGCGGTCTCGGTGGTTTAGCTCGCGATCGAAGCGCGACAGCATTTCATATTACCAGGGGCAGGCAACTAGCGCTATACGAGCTTGTGCCATTTTAATTATTTTCACAAAACGAAGCTATTTTCCGTACTTTTGCCAACTAGCAACATGTTCTTTTTTCTTAGAGCTTATAGTTAAGGTTTTGTTTTATATGTGTTTATCGTACAAACTTAGTCCAGTTAACCTGGAACTTTGCAGTCCATCTAGGAATGTTGCACTATAGCGGGCTAATGCCCTTCATTCATTCAGCTATCTTCAGAAGTCATGATATCGACAGGAATAAAATTCAAATTTCTCAAATCCGAATTTTTTATATTGCGTTATTTTCTTCGTATTTTGTGACAAACAAATTTAAGTCGTTGTATGTTGTTGAACCAAAAATTAATACAAAATAGCACTTTTTTAAACGTCTCTTTTTCATCATTTCACCCGAAATGCGCACAACACAAAACTGAACAAAAGCGAGCATACTGGAACCGTGAAGTGTTCAACAATTATCATCTGGTATTATCCAAAAGAAGCTGGATTGTTAAGTGTGATAAATACAATCATTAAAATGGGCCTATTTGTGTGTGAGCACTGGCATGTAATGAATTTGTCAATCAGAATATTCACCGATTTTACAAGTATGTTTAGTGATATTTCAATTCGTTCGAGCAAATGACTAACTACCGTATTTTAGCATGTATAACAGCCCCCCTGATGGATTATACAATGTTTATGGAAAAAAGTTATTATTTTCTAATTTTACTCAATGTTAAACATGTTATAATAATAATTCATTATTACGATTCACATTATTGTTCCATTTTGTCGTCACTGATGCTAGAAAACATCATGCACAAAACATTGATAATCGTCAATGTTTTCAACATCGTCATAAATATCTGCATAAGTTGCAACATCCTCAGTGTCAGAATCGAAAAGTTACTACCCATGTATAACGACCCCCTTAATCTTATTTTGGTCATTTTTGAACTAAAAAGGTGTCGTTATACACGCTAAAATACGGTATTTTGAAAGTTGTTTGAATATGCAGAGAATGGGACGTACAGGCGCGGTGACATCTAGACATCCAGATCAGCCACAATATATGTTTTTATTATTATTCTTCAATTCCATTTAAAAGCCTGTAAATTGTGCCTTTCGATCAACGGCATTCGATGGTGTCACGAAGTATTATTACGAAATAGGTAGTTGGGAATCCTAAATGCAATTATTCAAGAGCAAGAATGTCCGAAATGTTGATAATTCTTATTGCAACTAGAAAATATGTAAAAAATCTACTGTTTCACTTATACGTTTGACGACCACTGAAATAATGAAATGGAAAGTAAAGGAAGGCAAGTGGAGCACGAGTAATCTTCGGACTGAGCAAAACTGGAACAGAGAATGTGTCACGCACACAATGAAGGAGAGAGCGAAGCCGATCACAGCAAGATCACTCAGTTCTACAATACGCACGAGATTTAACCCTACAATCGATCTTTCGTTTAAGGATTGCGTGTGGGATTAAGACCAGCCATTTTTAATTATTTTTGTTACGATTATTTATGTTACAATTTAGTCATTCGCTTTTAACTTATCTCGCCAATTACGACGTAATAATGGATGCGTAAAATCTCAGCAACATAAATAATGTGTGTAAACATTATACACACCACTGGACGTGTACTACAGTGCGTGTTTACAACATCAGATAGGACGATACAAGGGGTGCCGCGCTTCAATAGATGCTTCAATGCTCCATAGGGATCGCCACGTGTTATCTATCCATCAGCTGGCTGAATGGAAAAGATTTGGCAAATGGCGAAAAAACGATTCAAACCTACACCCTTAATGACTGATCGAGTCCATAAGGCTAAAAATGGCGCAAGGGAAAGGAAATAGCCAAAATATTTGCAATGTTTTGGAAAAGCAATTTAACACCGTAACTAACACAATTTTTCTCGTGGATTATGTTGCAATCTGTTTTCAAGTTCGTAATGTAGAGTAAATATGTAGAAGTCATGCGTAAAGTACGGTAGACTTGAATAGTTTCAAAAACTTAAATGATTGGAAGGAATTGAGCTTCAGCAGTTTTTGTGCTAAAAAAACTACTTTGAAACTTCACGCTTAATTGCGTACCTTAAGATCAGTTACCGTGACAGCCCAGATAATGTTACACTGTGATATGGAAGGATATCTCTGGCTTCATAAATTATATCTTTTCACATTGCCAGTGTACGTTGACACAGTTACTCATGTTTTATAAATGAATGATATTACTCACAAATTCTCAACTCACTTACCGCACATGCTTCAATTCGTTTCAGAACCATCATACTTGAATATTATGTCAAGTGTCGATGTTCCACGAAAACCGACGGAAATAAAATAGCACTAATTAATGTGCTAGATGCACGAGATCCAGTAACGGTTCGTCAGCCAGTCAGTCGTTTGGAAGCAGCTCGTAAGTGAATTTTCCACATTATCAAGCTTACGTTCCAACGTATCATGAACATGGTAAGCCATTTTATTCGTGCTTTGGAGTATCTTGCAGGCCGAACTGCTATGTTGTGAATAAATGGCTCTTAAATGGAAAAAACATCTTCTACACCAGATTTAGAAAGTAGATGACGTGACTTTCATGTTCTTTCACATGACTGGGAGTCAACACAAAAAAAAAAACGCATCACATATTACTACACTATGAGCTTAATAACACGGCATTCAATTGGTCCGAATATACTGTAGGTAACCTAATAAAACCCAAACTTACACTAAAGCTAATTTTCGCAACACGTTACTTGTCGTCCATAAGAAAACTGTAACGTTTGGACTATGGTGAAAAAATATATCTCAACAGAGACAACATACTCCACAATAAAAAAAGCTTCACCACCGTAAGGTCTTAATAGTAACAGGCCAATCGTACCCGACCGTTCGTCCGACATTCACAATTCGCCGCACGGATGCAATTACCGGCGAATGAGTTTTAGTAGCATCCATCGTTGTTGGTTCGCTCGCTGGGCGTAAAGGCAGAACCTGCGCCTAAAATTGAAATCGAAAGTGGCGCAAATGCTGGCAACGGTCACAACAGAAAAATAAACACACTTCCACAATCGATCCAACAGCCACTGTACTAAAACTATCGATAACAGATGAATGGTCACACACAGACACAGAGTTTGTCAACACGGGCACAAACACAAATGCATTATGATGAAAAACGTAAGCAGATCAACCGAAGACTTTATCATCACCGTCGATGGTGTAGATAAATTTAGATTTTCGTAACTAAATTTCAACCTAGTCACGTGCGGAACCTTTATCCTACAACTAGCAGACACAATATACTAACAATCCGAAAAGATCTCGTCGGTTGTTAAAGGTTGCAATAATTTTATCCAATTCTTATCTAACATCGTACAGGGGTCCTGCTCAGGACACCACATACGTATATATTTTTTATACAATCATTTCCCAAGTTAGGCGACACTCGAGTTATGCGAATTCGAGATATCCCAAAACTTTGACAGTTCGTGTAATTTTGATGACGATTATAATGAGAATTCGAATTACGCGAATGTCTCTGGCACGCATTATTTGCGTAACACGGGAAAAGACTGTACAGGCTTTTATGTGTAACTCAAAATTTGTTACAAAGAACATTTCAGCTGCAGGAGATCGCGCAACAAAACATATAATAATTGTCAGACATCTTGGAACAATTTAGGTAACCACTCTAGTAAGATCGAGAGGCACGTTTATTGAAACATTATTTATAGAAATAAGACTAAACCCCCTTTCCAAAGAGGTGCTGTGTTGAAAATAAATTGTTTTATAAATATATCTAACACAAAGACAAAATGAGGAAAATAATTTCCACCGTTTTGTTAGTTTTATTTTATTTATTTAATTTCAGATAGAGATATCTTTCAACGTTAAGGTTGGGATGGACCAACATTTTTTTTGTGAATGAACTACGCTATTGGAAATATACATGTTATTTATTTATTTTATTTATTATAATTATAACCTCAAAATTCCTCAAGGCATTTTCTCCTTGTGTATTTCCCTATCCCCGGCATGTTAGGTTGTTATTAATATACATGTTTGGTTTTTAAATCCAATATTACATTTTCAGTCCAATGACCGCTTCTGTACAATATTGCATTGTTTCGTAATCGAGTAACAATAAATTCCATAAACCTGTACTAACGTATACTACAATCATAACCAATTCCCTCCTGCACGCTGTATAATCGACGATGGATTCAAGTATTGAACCGCACAGTGTCGACTGAACGAACGACCAGATTGAAATTTGACTAAAACGACATCCGTGATTTATGGGTCGTTAATAAAGGTGCGCCTCCATAACGACAGCCCATACAGGTCCCGTGCGAGTCCCGTAGAAACCACCATTTGCCTAATTTGGTTCACTTTTCATCACCTCCAGCGTCATCTTTTTAACGTTGCCAAACGATAAATAGGACACGGCGGTGCAAGGTGGGTGCAACTTCCCGAAAAAGGCACGGCCGACACTGTTCCGACACTAATTAGATTGTTATCAACCTTTTCCACAGACGGTAAAGCAATTTTGAACCATCGAATAGCCTCCATTTTCGAATGTCAAAATGACCGAAGCACAGGTCGATCGGGAACCCGGCTGGTGGTTGTGGCACCGTCTTTGCCTTTGCTATGGAAATATCGTTTTGATGAACGAGCTTTTATAGAAATTAATACAGCACCATGTGACGGGAAATCCCATCCTCGTACACTTTACTTATTCCAGCACCATGCCGGTTGGGCACAAGCTTCACAAGCCGTCAAGAGCCCCTTCTTTACACGGGGCAAGAAAAAATCAGGTCAAGCCACACGCCATTTCCACCACTTTCCGGCGTATGGGTGCGAGGATTCCGGTAGTGCGGATAAAGGAGAGGTCGATTTGTATCCTTTCTTCATACCGGTCACAGAACCCATCGGAAATGACGAGGTAGGCTCTGGTGTGAGGCAACATTCTGTCTCACAGTTCGCACAGACGATGGCAAGCCCACCATCGGAACGTCCGGAATCCTTCGACGAAGGTCATCCAATGAATCTATGACACATAGGCAGTGCTTTTTTTATGCAACTGCTCATTTTCTACCGTTCATCGGACAAGACAAGACAAGATTCGCGGAAAGAGGAAAACATTTAGAATGGTATTACACCCACTTTAATAGTTCATAAAAGGACGTCGAGAAAAAAAAACCCCTCCACAGGGACCAATAAGTTCTTTCGCTGTTTTGTGCTGTATTTTATCTCTTTGGAGAAATTCAACGGAGAACTAATATAATATACTAAACATCCTATTGTTTTTAGGCGAAATAACATAATTACTACCCAGCACAATGGTTTGTATTTAAAAAAAATCAATTAATTCGTGTGAAAGTGCATTTTTTCACTAACGCACTAACAATTTTCATTCGTTCTGTTCCAGTTGTAAAGTGAGCTGAATGCAAAAATTCACAAAGCGAACAAACAAGTTTACGTTGCAATTTCGGCACGCAGCAGAATCGCTTGTCCAATGGCAACAAATAAAACACCACCCACAGCACCGACTGTCCTTGCTGTATGTTTTTTTCCCCATCGTTGCAGCATTGGTCACACACGAAAACGCACGGCGGGAGAAAATATTTCCCCCCACATTCCATTCATGCTTCTTCCTCCACTCCAACCCTTTATTCTGGCCAGTACGATTTCGCATTAAACACGGCAAATAAATAAAATGGTTAAGAAACATAAGATAAATAGCGTCGAAAAGACAACTCATCCTGATGGAGGTCTACTAAGTGCCGAGTACCACCAGCCAGCACACCCAACGTTCCGCGGGGCCGGTCGGTGCATGGTTGCGCCGGTCGAGTTTGCTGAGGGCCGGACGATGTAAGCACGTCACGATATTACGGTTTTAGCGCTAGTGTGTGTGTGTGTGTAAGTGTGTTTGTGAGCGAAGCGTGCTGGCGAAATGTGAATATTTGCTCTGAAACGAAGCTAATTTTAGGCCGGCGCATATCTTACAGGCGGCACCGATCGTTAAATCTCGACACAATCACCTTTCCCGTTCGCGAAATACACGAAAGGGTGAGGGCGGCGCGGCCCCAAAACACGACGTGTAAACGATCATCCACAAAGGTGCTTCATCGATTAGAGGTTTTGCTAGCGTGGATGATAAATAAAACCATAAAGTTCTACGCAGCATGTAAAATGGTGCCGACATTAATGTGAGTTTTTCGAAAACCGAACGGAAATATTTCTAGCAAATAATCTGATATTAATTGAAATTTCGTTAAATCCGCACAGAATTCCGGTTTACTAAGTAGCATAATCGTAGTAGGCGTACGCTCACCATTTAGTTTTTCATTATTAGTAAAAAAAATATGATAAATTCGATGGAAGCGCATGGTGCTTCATGAAATACGAAGTGTTATAGTGAAGGATACCAATGTAATTTTAAATAATACTCCAGTTACTTACCGGAAAACATTTTATAACACCAATCCTCCTCGGTGGGACGCTTTTGGTACCGTTTTATACCGCAAGATGTGCAATAGCGACGAGTTTACAACAAAACCCGCTGATAACTTGATTGTTTCGTGCAATAGGTTGCCGTGATCCCGATGTTTGAATACTGCTATCAAGCACAATAATGAAAGCGCAGCGTGAAGAGAGCCGGGAAAATGTTGGTCTTTGTTCTCGGAATGCACTCTGCTCTCGGGTACGACAGCGAGCGGATGGCATTCCAGAAGTTTAGGATAGTGTTTGACAGCTCCTGTCCCCGCTACTGTTACGCTTCCAGCAAAGCGAACTTCCGGGTAAATTCAGTCGTCAACCTTTGCTACATAAGGCTACCACACACAAAGAACACAAAAAACACACCTTTCACTGAACATTCAAAAGAGCTTCTTGTTTTTCTATCGTATCGTTTTTCTAGTAGTAGAACGCAGGAACACTGCTGCTTCCTATCGTGGAAGTTTACTGTCGATTAACTTTACAAACCCCTTTAATTATTAGAATTTGCTCACCTACTTGCACCGAATATACCGTGTCCAGCGAGCTAAAACAACATAAATCAGCAAATGCTGCGAAAGAAAACAGTTCCTTTCTTTCCCCTTCTGCACTATATGTGAAAACTGGCCTCGAATCAGAGCAGATCCAAGTATACCCAGTGGAAAAATGGATTCTAAACCGAACACTTCACTTTTCCATTTTCATCCACCACTCAACGCCACAGTACAGCAGAGGGTGTGAAGAAAACATGGCACCGAGCGTTCGTTGCGAGCGAGCAAATGTAAAAAGAACCGATCCCGGATACCAACCCTCTTCTCCAGCACACGACATTAAAACACTCACTCCGCGTCGTTAGGTCACTAAAGTTGGTAACCGGTAGCGTTTAGCCTTCGTTTATGCATTAACCGCATTGGGAACTACGACCGAACATTCTAACATTACAAACTATTCTAGAAAAGCAGCAGCAAAAACACCAGAATTCGCTGACCCACACGCAACTTTCTCGATGAAAAACACACACAAACACGCATTCACATCTATCTGTCTAAATTTTGTCCTTTCAACTACCGTATCCTTAACGACACACACACGAAGTAAATTTCGCTTCTGTCTGCGATGGTGTGTGTGAGGTGCTACGTTGGAAAATCACTGTTCTTTTCCGTTCCGTTTCAGGAATGCCACCGGCCAATGGCTAACTGGTGTGACACATTATGTTGCAAACTATTATTGAACTATCGAAAATTAACTAATTCTAATTAAGTTGAGCGCATATCCACATCCCAGCAGATGTTTTTATTGTGCATATTCCTTTAAGTTGTGATAAATTTCATATAAAACATCGCACACCTCAAAGTACAATAAAAAACGCGCTGGAATCTGCAATAATCGTGCCTGCTGTCAAATTTGAACTGTTTGCGGATGGTCAGTAGAAATATTACTCAATGTGTGAAATTCTCCTATATTTATAGTCAAAATTTCGCACGTACAAGCACAATGCTCATCCTAAATATTAGGAACGGTTTTACAGAAAATGAATCGATTTTTGCATCTCGGTATCCACTGCGTCGTAAAATATGTTCGAAACGGCTCATAACTGTCAAAATCATATGTCAATGTGTGTGCCATGATCGTACCAGCTGTCCGAAGTGTTTAATTTTGTAGACAAAACAAACACAAATTGAATGCAAAACAGCCTCGAAAACGCCGGGATGGGACGACTAACCCCGTAAACTTATCACCCCCATTCCTTAGTAGTGTAGTGTTGTACACTCGATTGTTTCCCCCGGTTGAAACAATGATCCTAAACGATTAATGCCAGCAATTTTAACTTGTGAGTCGTTTATTCAGTGCGCCTGATCCAGTCCCGGTAATGTCTTCCTTGCGCCAGCACGCCTTGGTACAGGTAAGGGAAACAAACGCTCCGAAATCGTTTCGCTACTAACCTACCGATCGTGCGCTCCACAGTATGCACTGCTTGTCGCCGCCTCGCTACTTTCCTACGGCGGAGCATTGTACGGAACGTTCGTGTTTGACGATTCGGCAGCAATCGTAAAGAACATCGACGTACGTAACGTGGCCACCCCGTTTCACACCCTGTTGCGGCACGATTTCTGGGGCAACAATTTAACCGACCCGACCAGCCATAAATCCTTCCGTCCGCTGACCGTGCTAAGCTATCAGCTGGAAAATCGTCTCCTAGGTTTAAATGCCGGCCACATGAAAAAGGTTAACCTTGTCCTGCATACGATCGTGTGTCTGCTGGTGTTACGTCTTTACCAAACGGTATGGCGCGATACCGGCCCATTCCGTACTTCGTTTTGGGCCGCCTTTGTCTTTACCGTTCATCCAGTGCATACCGAAGCGGTCGTTGGTATTGTGGGACGAGCCGATTTGCTAGCATCGATCGGATACATTACCGTCCTGTTGTTATACCAACGTTGGTTAACGAGCGAACGCCGGTACAGTGTGTTGGTGTTTCTGGTTCTTTTCCTCCTCACCATAGTATCAATGCTGTTCAAGGAAACGGGCATGACCGCTCTGGTGGCGTGCGGGGCAATCGATTTGCTGAAAAGAATCAATTGGCATTACGTGCGGATGCCTGTGCGTGATTTGTTACAAACGCATCGGGCTTGTTTGGTACGCGTAACTACCCTGGCCAGTCTTTCACTGGTTGCAGTCGCGGTGCGCTTTTGGATTATGGACTTCGAAAGTCCAAAGTTCCATCGAATGGATAATCCAGTGGGGGCGACCAACAGTACAACCACACGAATACTTTCCCAGAGTTATCTGTACTGGCTCAACTCGTATCTTTTGCTTTGTCCCGATAGGTTAAGCTTCGATTGGGCCCTTGGGTCCGTTCCGTTGGTGGAAAGCATTTTCGATGGCCGCATGCTTCTCATCGGATTATTTTACGGAACGGTAGCGATACTAGCGTTACGGAGCAATGAATCCAAAGCAAGAGAAATTAAAATATCGCTAGCGTTGACCATTGTTCCTTTTTTACCGGCTTGTGGATTTGTACGGGTTGGGTTTGTAATTGCCGAACGGTTACTGTATCTTCCCTCGGTCGGGTTTTGCTACCTCCTAGCGGTAGGCTACCGGCGATTGATTAAACGATCCGTCGTATTCTACATTCCGCTATGCTTCCTGTGCACCATGTTCATCCTGAAGACACAATCCCGTGCATACGAGTGGACCTCGGAAGATGTTTTGTTTCGTTCGGCGTTGCGTGTTTGTCCGAGGAATGCCAAAGTGTACTACAACATTGCCCGACTTGCAACCGACCAGGGAGATCGTGAAACTGCCTTCACATTCTATCGGTACGCCATCGAGCTGCATCCGGAGTATGAAGCGGCTCACATGAATCTCGGCAATATGTATCGGGAAATGCACAAGCTGGATACTGCCGAACGTCATCTAAGGAAAGCGATTGAAATACACGAACCTTTTCCATCGGCGTGGATGAACCTGGGAATTGTTCAAGCGGCTCGAAAAGACCACCAAGCAGCGCTGATTAGTTATCAGCGAGCATTAGAGCTAAAGCCAAACTATGCGAACTGTTTGTACAATTTGGGTAACCTGGTAAGTGATAGTGGGACGGATTTCTTCCATAGTTTTGCATTGAATCTTTTTTGTTTATTTTATGCTTTCAGTACATCGACAAACAAAACTCCTCAATGGCATTGCGGTACTGGCGCGAAGCAATACAGCAAAACCCACGCCATAGCAAAGCGTGGGCCAACATTCTGGCACTGTACGATAATCGGGGCCGCACGGAGGACATTATACGCACATCGGCACTCGCGCTTACCTTCCTGCCGAACGACACCGCCATCCTGTTTACCCGTGCCAATGCGTTCGGCAAGCTCGGCCAGTACGAAACGGCTGAGGCACTTTACCGGCAGATCATTGCCGCCCGTCCGGATCATGCTGTGTACCGTGCCAATCTCGGTGTCCTGTACCACCGGTGGGGCCAACGGAACTCTCAAGCGATCGAGCAGTATCGGGCTGCGCTACGCTTAGATCCTAACTTGCGCAGTGCCAAAACAAATCTTTTGAAACTGATGGACTCATCGTAATAGCACACGTACTGGCAAATCACTCAAACCCACTTTGGCTAGTTTAGTTCATTTCTTATGTTACTAATTGCAGATAATTTGCTGATATTTTTTACCATTATTTATTTATGTAAGGAGTGTTGTGTAACTGGTAGCAGTTTATACAAACGATTTTCGAAATATTTGATTGTAATAACCAACTTATCAGTCATATGTTTTGAAGTTTAAATTAACGAAACAAGCTTAAGGCAGGGTCAAAAGTTAAACGAAAACCTCCTTTTACTCGTGTAATTTTAACTATTACGGTACCATATCGTACTTGAAAAACAAGCAATAACTTATACATCGAATCACGAATAATGCAGTGAAATTAAAACATAATCACGTATTTTACACACATAAACTCGTGGAATGATTTTTTTTATCAAACTTAATATTTATTCTAGTATGTAATTACGATTGTTAAGCGAGAGATAGAAAGTCAGCATAATAGACTATCGGTGCATCCGACGATGGCGGCCCGGCGTTTTACTCTGGATTTTCACACGAAAATGATGTAAAACGGGAAAAATGCATTACAATTCGGAGGCAGTTGACCCACATTCGATGTTTTACAAAAATTTAATTTCTTTTTGTAAAGATTTGTTTGATATTTTCCCAATTTTCCTGCTGACTATTGCACGTACATCCTACGCCCCGAAGGTAAACACAAACTGAGATCCCATGTCACAAAACCCAAGAAACAAGGGGACAGCAATGTGGTGTTAGAGTGAATAGTCATGAGAAATAGTGCCACTTTGCCATTAGGTACTAAAAATGATGTGGATTTAAATTTACTAGCGTCATCTATGTATCAGGCCAAACAATTATCAGCAGATCTGTTATTTCCTCTGAAGATCCAAACGATACATGGTTAATTTACATACATTAACCATTTGTACATTTTATCAGTCATTCGTATTGCGCATGGTTATTGCATACGGTAAATCCCATTACCAATCATCGGCCCATCAATTGCCGCCCAACCAACGGTTCTTCGTCCACAGGATCGTCTTCCACCATGAAACCATCGAGACCCTCTGTTTTTATCATATAATCGCTAAAGTTAACTATGGATACGCTTTCTAACTCTTCCGATGCGATCGTTACCCCGGATGCTGTCGTTCCCTTCTCACCATCCACTACCATAGGCCATTCGACCGTGAGCAATCCACTACCGGTGTCTGGATATGAATCGACAAGTACCACACCGTCCGGTTGCTGCTGTCCAAGCAGAGTGCTGCTCTCGCGCACTGTAACCTGATCGTCGTTCGATGCTATTAGCTCATCCTGCAACAGTTCCGAATACACGACGTGCGTTGTATCCTGCTTAATACTGTTGTTTTCTGCTTGTAGTCCATCAGTATCATCCTTCGCTTGTCCGGTCGCAATCAGCGTTTGTGAACTGTGCGTGTTACAGTGGGATTTTAAGTGATGTGATTTCGCAAATCGCTTTCCGCAGATGGGGCAACTGTGATACAAGAAAAAGTGAATTAACACTTGGAAATAATAATTGGATAAAATGGTCATACCAGTACTTCTTCACGCCCGTATGTATGAGACGGTGACTACTTAGAACGTGAGAGTAGGAAAATGCTTTGTCACAAAACTCACACACGTACGGTCTGGAAAGGGAAAGAAACGTGAACGAAGAATAACATTTGATTCATGTTTGTATTATCATCTTTCAAAAAGTGGTCTCCTACCTTTCGCCCGTATGCGTACGTTCATGCTTCGTTTTGCTGCCAAAGTCCGAATACGCTCGATCACAGTACTGACATTTGTACGGTTTTTGTCCCGTATGAATGCGCACGTGACGCTGCAACTCGAACGCGACGACAAACGATTTTTCACAATATCCACACTTGTGTGGTCGATCACCCCGATGTCGTCGCATGTGCGTATCAAGCGCATGTTTATGTTTGTACGTTACATTACAGATCTTGCACAGAAAGGATGGTTTAGGACCGGCAAGGTTACGTTTGATGCGTATTACCGTCTCCACACCGGTACCGTCTGTGGCTGGCTGTGAGGTTACCATTTCAATCGTAGGTTTCATCTCGTTCGGTCGGTTTGTTTTGCGGATGGTTTGTAACGTTTTCACACCTTCCTCTCCCATGGAATGATGTCGCTTTTCGTTGAACGCACTACGGTTCACCATTGGTTTCGTTTGTTTTCCAAAAACGGATTCCTACAATTATCAGTGAGTATAAATGATAAGGAACGGAATAAAATAGAACTCACAACTGCATCAGGACTTCTACCTTCAATTCAGTATTCCCTGCTGTCGTTGCCACGATATCCAGATCATCTTTTCGATAGATCAGGTATTCTACTTCATCGTTTTTCGATTCTTGTTTCGAATTTGGTAATGTGTTGATCATCATCTTTGTTTTAGTATCAAACTTTTCAGCTTCTTCCTGAGTGCCTGCATCAGTTTCATCGATTATTGTATCACTTCCATTTCTCGCTGTGGTTTCTTCGCTCCCTATAAACGATCTAGTCAACTTCACATTCAAACCGGCCGGTGGTTTGTACGTGTACATGATTCCGCTATCGAGATGTATTGCAATTTGGTCCTCATCTTCCGGAGCAGATTCTATCGGCATAACGATCGGCGATAAATCGGGTTGCTTCTCTTCAAGACAATCGAATGTGTCCGACCCGTGCAGTAACGCACTCGCTTCCAGGCAGTTCAACTGAAACCGGTACGCCACATTAAGATCTTCTATGCATTGCGAACAGATTCGATTGGGTAGATCGTCCTGCGCACGGATGGTCACATTTACACACTGCATCACTTTATCCGCGTAGGAGAGCTGCAAACTTTCGTCCAGCTCGAAGATGGAACGAGATACGCCAGACTGTAAACACGTCCGGCACATGTTGTTCCATTCCGAGTTCGGTTCACATCCCGTGCCCTCAGACAGTAGCGTTTCTTGGCAAGCACTCATGGTTTTTCGACGTCGCGTTCAACACAAGGCCAACATTATTTTGCCAAAGTACGAGATACGATTGCTTGCGCAGAGCAAAGCTACGCAAAATGTTGTTGTTTTCATTCTGGTCGTTCACCGGTGTCAAATGGTTACCTGTCATCTATGCAGGGTTCGGCAACAATGCGCTGAGAAGTTTGAATACAGAAACCCCAGATTCGAACACACATTTCGTGCGCCACATTGCTTGCAGAATGAAATGGAAATGATGCTGTTTCGGAATGGAGCGATAAATATACATGGAGAATAGAAATCTCTCGCTAAGAGGAATTTGAATAAACATTTTACCCATTTTTCCAATATAAAAAAAAAAATAAACGAACAGTACATTTACTGCCAAAGCTCCACGCAGAACAAATATGAACTGTCAACAGTGAGCACAATTACCGAACCTGATAATGTAGAGAATTCTATCGCAAAGAACAACCACGAAACGGGTAAAAAACGTAAAGTAAACTTTGCTGGACATCGACAAAAAGCGAAAGAAAAGGGACACTAGTGACCTGGCCCAGCAACGGCATCGCAGCAAGGTATTCGGTGGCATCAGAAACAAGCCCACAAACCAGCTCTTTCCAGCAGACTGTGCGTGTGTGCTGGTCAGCAGAACACCACGGTACATATTTTCTCTGCTGGTCGCCCGCACGAAGTGATTTGACTGTGTGTTTTCCTACTGCCATCCACACCCGTTTAGTGCGGAACCGTTGTCGAGCCGGATTGGACCGTGGTTGCCATCGGCCACCGTCGTAGATTGTCGTTTAAGCACCACAGTATTAACCGTCGTCGTCCACATTCATTCCGTCCTTCCTTCGAGTTTCGTACCACCGCGACCAGGTGAATCAGGTGTCGTGGTGCCTGTCAAATTCCACATTATCGCTCGTATCGTTGTAAAATTCGTCCAGCTTCTACCACAGAAACGATACGCGCAACCCGTTTATAGTCAGCGTACTAATGTTAGCAGTGAATGTTTCACCGCGTGAATAAGTAACAATATATTACGGATCCCCGCGGTGAAAGGGCTGCTGGTTAATCATTAACTATTCACCACTCCAATCGGACGCACCGCCGCCAGGCTCTCGCTAATGTCAGACGATCAGAGTTCACAATCCTCACCAGGTAAAGGCGACGTTTTCTATTTTAAAATAACGTGGGACATGTTGCCCGATTTGCCCGTTAGGTTCATTTATTTAAACTCTACCTCAACAACCCTTTTGCCTTTCACTTTCAAAAGCAACAACTCCATCATCAGCACGTCCCTTCATGCCACTACCATTGGAATTGAACGGAGAGCGAAGGAAACCGTCCAAGAAGCTCAGCTTTCAAGGATGTCAGGGTGGACAGGCGCCAATGATACCGGATCCGACCCGGGAACGCATACGCATGCAGGCCGCGGCGGGCAAACTACAGATCGCACCAAACCAAATGTACGACTTCACCTCAGATGATCTGCTCGACGAGGGTGAAATAGGGCGCGGTGCATTCGGTGCGGTCAACCGGATGAAGTTCACGCACACTGGCACGGTGATGGCGGTGAAGCGCATTCGCTCGACAGTGGACGAAAAGGAACAGAAGCAGCTGCTGATGGATCTGGAGGTGGTGATGAAATCCAACGATTGCAACACCATAGTCACGTTCTACGGTGCCCTGTTCAAGGAAGGTGACTGTTGGATCTGCATGGAGCTGATGGACACATCGCTCGATAAATTTTACAAGTTCATCTGCGAATGCCAGCAAAGCCGCATCCCGGAACCAATACTGGCGCAGATCACATTCGCGACCGTACGCGCACTGAACTATTTGAAGGAAGAGCTGAAAATCATCCACCGGGATGTAAAACCGAGCAATATACTGCTGAAGCGTAACGGGGACATAAAGCTTTGTGATTTCGGCATCTCTGGACAGCTGGTGGATTCGATCGCACGTACGAAGGATGCAGGATGCCGACCGTACATGGCGGTAAGATGGGAACGGATCGATAATCGATGGTTCGATGCAAGATTGATAGAATTGTGTGTGTTCATGTGATCTTTTTTTTACTCTTCAGCCGGAACGTATCGATCCTCAACGCGCCAAGGGCTACGATGTGCGCAGTGATGTGTGGTCACTTGGTATTACGTTAATGGAGGTAGCGACTGGCAAATTCCCTTACCCGAAATGGGGTTCTGTGTTTGAGCAGCTTTCACAGGTATGTACATTACAGGGGAAATTGCCTTAAGTCTGGTAGAATGATTCCGATTGTTTTTTGCCCCACAGGTCGTTGAAGGTGATCCCCCTCGACTATGTACCACCTACAATGGGATGGAATTTTCTATAGATTTTGTAAATTTTGTAAATACTTGGTAAGTAACTTGGAGTAGAAAGCGACAATGTCACCCATCTAAATATGTTTCTCTTCTACGGCTTTTAGCTTAATCAAGGACGAACGTGATCGTCCCAAGTATGGGAAGTTGTTGCAGCACGCGTTTATTCAGCTGGCAGAAAAAAGTGACACGGATGTTGCAGCTTACGTGAGCGAAGTGTTGGAATCGATGGCGAACAATGGTATCACACAATTTACCACCAACTTACCGGCGGAAGGTTGGAACGAAAGTTTCAATTAGGGTGCGCTCGAGAGGGAAACATTTCGTAAGTCAGCGTTCGCGTTTGCCTTTCGGATTGAAGCCCCGTTCTTTTTTTAATGGTTTTGGTTTTACCACCACTTTCTACACAACTTCTTGTACGATTTCGTTTGCTTTCACGACCCATAGACTTTTAGTACCTTTGACTGGTAAAACTGCAATCTTACAGACAGGGAAACAAAACAGAGTTGCGCAGTCTTGAACACAGCTATTCGTTGTTTTGTCTCTCTAGAGGCTACTTAGCCACGGATTGAACCGAAATTCCTAGCATACATAAGTAAGGGGTGGACAATAATGAAGTAGCATTTTGGCACAGCGAATTAGTAATTTTAGCTCTGTTCTGGTGTAGTAAAGTGGAAAGTAAAAAAAAAACCCAAATGAGATTTCCCAGTAGGTGTCGTAAATAGCGACAAAATACCAATCTATATCTTTTTAACCACATAAAAAAAACACATAAACTAGGACAATACACGTGTATTTATTCTGACCGGGAATTAATTACGTTAGGTCCTCTTAGTACTAAACACAACAATACTAGCACACAAACACACAAATACACTAATAGAATGTAAGTAGTAAAGGAAGAGTTGAATTCCTTGAATTATACATTTTTTGTAATCGTGCGGTGTAAGGTAACAGTGAATGTGCAAATGAATGCAGTTGAAGGTAGAGCAGAGCTAGCAGATAAGATGAGTGAAGCAAAATAACATTCAAATGTAGAACACTTCCTACCTAGTTGGTTGTTGTTAGTTGTTGAAATGAAGCATTGGTCAAATGTGATTCGGTTTTCATTTGTCAATGAAAGTCATTTTGTGATGCAGTGCAGCGGGATTGTAGTAGATGCTAATGGAAATAGTAGCGGATTAGCTAACCAGTAGACAAAACGGCACGATGGCAACTCTATACCTAAACAAAACTTACGGGGCGTATCTAACAGCAAACAAACAAAAAACCCTTTAAACAGATTAAACTTTTTCACACCAGAACACACGTTCACTAGTAGTAATAGCAGTAGTGGTAGAAAAAAAACAATGCTAGCAATAGTAGGATGAACGATATTGTCCGACAAAACAGAAGAGCGACAACTACACACTAGTAAGGATTTTTTTTTAGCTGAATTGAATTGTTAAAAGGAATACAAAATATGCCGGCTGCCGCGAATGTTCTCGGTGGAACATAACTTTATAACACTACCTTGTGGTATTAAATTTATACCTAGCAGCCCCTAGCGATACAGATAGCAAACAAATCCCTCTAAACCATTGTTGAATGTTTAGCTGTGCTTTCGTGAAACAAAATTTTTCCCCATCAAATTTTTATCTAAAATCCAGTTCGGTTCATCCAAGCTAAATGGTTCTCGGTTAGGTGTAGCCATTGAACGAATGGAGTCCCCAGCTACAAAAAGAAACACGTTCGTCCTGTTAGTTTATTAGTTCTTCAGCAATGTAATGCCCTTTAAGAAGCGGTACATGGCGTGCCCCCGGCGGGAACGAGTGCGAATGCGATGCACACATTTTCTACGCTACTACTTATCTACGCTTTTCTACTATGGTTGCCTTATAAAGAGATTAATAAGTATCTGTGTCTGTGTGTGTGTGGGTGTGCGCGCGCGAGAATGGGGATCGTGTGTGTTGTGTGGGAAAATAGAGCGCAGGCAAGGTGCATACCGTGCCGGTAAACCGATCACAACAATTCGCCGTCAAAGGCCGCAACTTTGGTTCATCATTCCTTGTACGATTTTAGCATGCAGAGGCAAGATACATCCTAGGGTTTTGTTTGTTACCATTCGTGGTTGAGCATTGTGGACGACTTGAGCTCTGAGACCCGGCCGCCCAGCTTCACGGTAGCGAAAGCCGTGGATAAAACACGATAGTACTGCACTATTTACACGGAAGTATTTAGCGATAAATACGAGATAAACAAGTAAGATAACATACACACACTACACACACAATGCAAGAGCTTTATCGTAGTTGTTTCGTCGCGAGTAATATAGTGGTAGTAAGCGGCACGTTTTTGGCGAGAATTGAACTGGGATAGGGGAATGTGTCCGCCGGGAAGGGATGCATACGAAAGTCAGAAATAGGTTTTGCATAAGTTTTAACTGTGAAGAAAAGCTTGAGATAATATATTGAAGGCGGGATATGTTAGGTGACAGTATGCCACCGTCATTAGTTATGCTGTGTACTAAGTAAGATGTATAACTTAAGAAGGAACGTCCAATAAAACTGCAAACAATATGACCGAACTAGCGCCATAGAGTATCAAAGGTGAGCAGTGAGGAGCAAAACTAACGAACCAACCAATGGACACGGACACATTTATCGAACAATAATGAAATTTAAACTACTGCTAACGTCAACTAAAGCTAACCTAGGAAAGCAAAAACTACAGAATACAATTCCCTGTTTCGGATCGGATCGTTAACATCACAAGAGCAAATATGTGTAGCGTATAAGAAACCACACACCAATTAAACGCATACGTTGCCGCCAAAGGTGCAACACAACTGTGCGATTGAAAGGAGAGATCTTTAAAAACAAAACGGAAAATTAAAGAACACAACATAAAAATAAAGACACACACCCATACACACTTACAAACTCTCGCATATTATTAATCTGTTTTTTTTTTCATTAGTTCAAATTAGTTATGTGTGCATACTGAATCAGAAGGAATGAGTGAGTCAAACCCTTGCTAGTGGGTTAAGTTAATTTGGATTGCTGCGAAGAGTGTTTAGCTCACTCACAGCAATTGAAAGCACTTCCGGATAATAAAACTCACCTGTGAGGTAGATGTGAATTCGATTCTCTGTGGCGACTAGCAGCTCACTTGCTGTGATTTATTATCACTCCGCTCACTTGCTGTGGTTCATTGTCATTCCTGACTCGGAATTACCTAGAAATTCCTCGGAATTACCTAGGGATTTTATTCTCCACGGTAACTAGCAACTCACTCACGTGTTATCTCACGTGTTAACTTCTTAACTCACTCTTAGGAGAGTTAGAAGAGTGAGTTAAAATATTTGCTCATTGTTGTGACTCACTCATTCGCTGCGCTGCGTTGTTATTTCCATCACTTACGGGCTTCATTACTGTGACCGCTTTGGTATTGTGCTATCGCAAAGCATTTGCAGCAATAATGTTCGCTTTATGTTCGGTTTTGCGAAGGACACACGACGTTCGTTCGTCGTGTCCTTAGCGGGCGCGCGCGAAACCACACCACCACGTGTTCGTTCGGCTGCGAGTCGAACCGATCCGTTCAGTTCCGTTCCGGTCGTTGTCGATGTACACAGCAGAAGTGCATCCACCATTTTGCAAGGTGTGTAGTACTGCTGAAGCCATCGTCACACCGATGCACGTGGCCGCATTTTAAACGGTGCTCGTCAATATTGTGCGTGATCGTACGTGGGAGTGGCTTTATGTAAATCAGGAGCTTTAGTTTTGGGTTTAGCCTGGAAAGTGAATAGTTCTACAGCATGCGCATCCACACGGCAGCGCAGCGTCGTGCACCGTCCTCTACCATGTCGTCGTTGGAAAATTGTCTCGATCCGTCCCTGATGGATACGAGTGTGCCGGCCGTCTATCCACCCGCATTTAGACGCTATCCTCACAATGGACTAACTGCAGCGGAAGAGTACAAACAAGAGTCATCGCAGCGATCACAGGAACCGGTCAGTCCTGGTGTAATGTTTGGCTCGCGTACGCTACCCACCGTTTCGGAGCGTGTCATTGGTTATGGTCGACGATCGAACGATTACGATGACAATGGCATCGAAGTGCAACAGTTGGCGAACGGTGATATGGCACTGATTGGTAATCGACTATGTCGGGAAGATTCCGGCATTAGTATTGGCGATCCCCAGCAGGAGGGTCGGTTTGAGAGGTTGAAGAAAATTTGCTCGTTTGGAACGCTATCGTCTGGCGGTGGTGGTGGTGCTGGCGGATCCGACTCCGAAGGATCGAACGGAATTAGCAAGAGTCAGCACTGGATGCTGTTGATCACACCCGTTGTGTCGAGGTTAGTGTGCAAGATAGGAATATGCATGCGTTGAGCAACAGCATACCTCCAATATCCCACATTCCTTTTTCCGCTGTTTGGCAGCTTTTCTTTGGCTCTCGTAATAGCTGCCGTTGTCGGACCTCAGTGGCTACTGACGGAGGAGAAAATACCGATAACTACGTACAACAGCAGTACGCACGGTGCTGGCACGATGGTGGTACCCACCAGTGCCACCACCAACAGCCTTCTGCATAACCAGCAGCTCAACATACAGCATCCACACTTGATACCGGCGACGAAGGACGATGTCACCGGTGCTTTTCTGACCAAGTACACCAAATCCTCGCTTTGGGAACTCTGCAGTAAGTATAGCGGTAAGTTCGGTGTTCCACAACAACCAAATATGTACCACGCTGTGCCGGTTCAGTTTGCATGTAGCACTTGAATTACCCGTAGTAGACAAAAATCACCCAAACTCCTGCTCATAGCTTACTGAGATTTGAAACCGGAGAGCCTGCAACGTGTTGGGGATCCGCCTGAACAGCACGTGACGAGCGGTGAGATGAATCGATGTCGTCCGGAAGTGATTCAAGAAAGTGATGGACGATGTCTTACGGTAAAACAAAGGAAACTCTCACCCGTAACGATAGTGTACCGTGTGCACGCAAAGTTAATCATTAAAGGAAAATTGATTTTTGATTTCATTTTGCCATCGGTGCCATTTCGGTTTAAGGCAGTGTTAGTGCTGCTTTGGACGGAAGTGGGGCCGTCCACTCCAACGAGCTATTGGTGTGTTTGCCTTAGGTGATATCGGTAATATCTTGCCAAAACATCTCTCGTCGGTACGGCAGGAACAGAAACCGTTGTGAAACAACCTCAACCGATGCTTAGAGGACAGAAATCGAATGATTGAATTGATTTTTGCACGCACACAACAATTCTGCAGATTAGCGTTTTGTCTTACAGTAGTCATCCTGCAGTGATGCCAAATCATTTCCACAAATAGTAACCTCGCGACCGAACGCTTGGGAAGCGTTACAGTAGCACGCAGTGTGGCAGTAGAACAGCACCGGATGGATGAGTCCGCGCAAAACGTTAGCCTTGCACCGGGATAACAGCACCAGTACAGCGTAATCACCGGATATCGGAAATCGGTAGAAAAAGACTGCCGGGCGAATGGAACGGTTGGTTGTGGTTTCGGTTTTAACACCTGTAACGATGCAACGAAAGGACCTGCCCGCCGGAACGTATGGTGGTGGCACATTCTGCCAGAGTTTCTACCAGCCGGCGATAAAGGTAGCTGGCTTGATTTTACAAGTGCTTGCCGCACCGTACCGGATGCAGCGCCCCGACACATCGGAAATGACACTTTGACGGTGGGAGTTTTCTTTTCCATTTCGTTTGCCATGCTTTCTTTTTGCCCCCTCGGATGCTGTAGTTGAATTTATTCTGTGCTTCCTTCCTTGTGACCCTTTGCCCCTTCCCCCCCACTAATTTCCAGCTGACTATTGAGAGGAAGAAAAAAAAATAATCCCCGAATGCTCGGTGTCTAATTTGTGTGATTTTATTGCTTTCGATGCTTCGATTTCTACAGGTGGTACGGTCGCGGGACACTCGCAGCCACAGACGGTGGGGAACGAATTCCAGTGCTCCAAAATCGATTATTTCCCGAGCGAAGGGTACAGCCCGGACCCGAACGATTCGACAAATGCAATTCCTTGTAAGTGTGCCGGGGGAACTGTATTTCGGGTGGTGTATGTGACGTCTCGAGTGCATCCAGAAGCGCGTTAACGGTCTCGTGCGTGGCATTAATGAGCAGTAAAAAAGAACCCCCGGAAGCATTAGTTAAAATTCCGTCCGTAAATTCTTTTGGTTTAGCTTGGTTTAATGAATGGTCTGTACTTAGGTTGTATCCTGAGGTATGTAATTGCCTCTTCTTGACCTTCATGAGGGGTCGAAATGTCTGCCATGACAGGTCAATTTTAGATAGAGTTTAATTTTACCACGAAATTGAGATAGCCAGCCCTGTATCTACGGATTGTTCTGGACGATCGGAAGGAACTGGTCCTGGTCCACTACCAATAAATACCACCGCGAGCCCTGGACTGCCCTTAACTGGATAGATGGTGCATTAGGTCGAACTTGAAGACTTAGACAAAGAAACCACGGAAATGCCCCACGGTTCGTATGTCTCGATCTAGCGTTTGATCTCCGTTACAGTTATCGATTACTCGTGGCAATGTTTTAGCTCTACGGCGTAAAAATCACACATCTGAAGCAATAATACACGCTGCAACGCTGCACACACCTGTTACTCCTGACGATGGGGCCACTGTTTTAGCATCCGCATCTTTGCAAACGCCACCCTGCGGGGCACATCGATACCCTGGGTGACCTCATTACGGTGTAATATAATTATCGATGGTCACAATCCTTTTGATGTGTGGCAACACTAGAACGGTTCGTCGAGACAACCCAGTCTCAAATTAGGTGTGATGGGTGCGCTTTAGCCCACCAACCGGTGGTGTACTTGCCTTGCTGTGGGCTTTTTACCCCTGCACAGCCTTTTACCGTGCCAACCCGGTAGTGACCAAGTGACCGAGATTTTCCTTTTCATTTGCTATAATCGGCGGGCCTTATTTTGCACCACACCGCACCGCACAGCATGATGCTGTGCTGAACACTGTTCAAAAGAAATGCACCTGACTGTTTATGTGTCAACTCAAAACTCCTACCGCACGGTGGGCCATTCGTTTCGTTCCCTAGAACTCCTGGAATGTTGGGGTTCTGTGCAGCATTGCAATGGACTCGTGAGCAAGCACATGTGGCAAATGATAAGTCGTACGGCACGACAGCATTGGATGCTTATAATTAAAGACCGTCCGAGGGCTATCTTCAGCCATGGAGATGAGATTAAACTGCTGTTTCCGGATACGATGCGCCCTGATGCATCACACGGTACAGTCGTGATTGGAGTGGATATTTGAAGTTTGAAGAGATGTGTAGATCGTTAACATGCTATTATGCTCCAAATTTGGAACATTTGTATATTTAAACCGAAGTGAATGGCCAACAGACGGGCTTGTCACTTATAGAACTAACTTAAGAGACTAGGAGAAACAGAACAGAGACAAGTATAACGCAGCACCAATTACCTAATTTAACACTAGTCCCAGTCGAAGTAGTCAATTTTTTGATTTATCCTAGAAGCCATAGCCGTCATAGGAACCTTGTCACTATACGCACGTCTGTTTTGATCAGTTTTCAAAGTCCTATTGCATCTTAGCGTACGAACAGGTACATTGAAATTGACTCTACTCAGTAGTTCCGGAGAATCGATCTCCCCTACAATAATTGATAATGTAAGATGTGATGTGGCGTGTGATGTACAATGAGACTTGAGCCAACTTTTTATGAACCTTTTCGATCTTATTAGACCACAAAATAGACGACAAGCGCCCAACTACTGAAGAGAATTCAAGTAGTGATCTTACAAGTGATTTATACAAAGAGATAAGACAATGTGGGTCAGAGAACTCACTCGACTGCCTTCGAAGAAAACCCTAACATTTTAGAGGCTTTATCGACGATTTCGTTGTGGTAAAGAAGTTTGCGGTCAAGTGTAACTCCTAGGTCCTTAATGGCATTGCAGTCCTGAAGTTTTATACTTGATATACTGTAGTTGCAAGCAATGGGACAGTTGCGACATTGCCGAACACTTATGAATAGAAAGGCAAGATCATACACAGGCTAAGATCATCCGCATATAACAAACATTCCGAATCGCTGACTACAGTGGTAACATCATTAATAAACAGAGAAAAAAGAGGACCAAATTGCTGCCTTGTGGGACGCCCGAAGAACTCACGAACTCCCTG
Organism: Anopheles marshallii; assembly: GCF_943734725.1. Classification (NCBI taxonomy): domain Eukaryota; kingdom Metazoa; phylum Arthropoda; class Insecta; order Diptera; family Culicidae; genus Anopheles; species Anopheles marshallii. Next base: position 46,251,382 of record NC_071326.1, on the reverse strand, counting down.
GATAGGTGAGATACGATTTATGCCAACACATTACCAAGTACATTCTCAACATTCTCCAAAGAAACTTCAACTTTCTCCCCAAACCGGCCTTTTTTTAGTATCTTTTTAATCGAATGATCAAAGGGATACTAAATATCACTACTTCCTAACGGCATTGATGCGTGTCATAAAAACGGCCTAAAGAATGCTGCTGCTAGTAGTTGCTGACACGCCTAATTGGAATATAGGCGCTCAAATTGATAGTGTTCAATTTCCCCCGCATAAAAATCCACACCCAATGCCATGGGTAAGCATTATCTAACGGCGATTCCCAGCAAACGCCGCACACACTTTCTCTTGCTCCGGTGTGCCAGGTGGCTAGTATCATGCACCGATAATCCAATTATGTTCAGAAGGTTGAACGATTCCGGGTGTGTGTGTGTGTGTGGGTTTATGTTGCCCAAAAATCATCGTTCCCAATCGAAACTCGTTCTTGTCGTTTGAATTCTCGTTTGGCGGCATGTACGTGTGTACCGAGACTAGCCGGACTTTCTTACGAATTTTGCACCGAATTTAGGACACATTCATAACCGACCTCGTTCAAATACGGCAAAATACGGGGAGGGTGGTAGCATAGCACCAACAGCGAAACGGAGCCTGCATCCCGGAGCCCAGCCCGGGAGGTGGTGCGCCAGGTGGGGCAATAATTATCGGCCTCCTTATTTTGCAGATACCGTAACGCATTCGTCACCGTTCTTTCTCGCCTCGAACGGTGTCCTCATCGTAAGCTACGGTCTGTTCCTGGTGGCCATGTGCTCGACGAAGCACAAAATCTGCTACTTCGTCTCCGGGGTGCTATTTATAATATCCGGTAGGTGTCCCTTTTCGTGTGTGTGTGTGTGGTTTTTTGCATTGCAACAAACAGCAACTGACTTTCACTTGGTGGACTTTTACCCTCCACGCGGTTAGGGTTGCTGATGCTGATTGGGCTGATAATGTACATCTCGATACTGAAGGCAGAAATAGGTTCCAAGCTGCGGCCAAGGTCGTCTCTGCAGGCGCCTCAGTTTACTTTCCGCTACGGGCAAAGCTTCCTGCTGTATGTGTTCGGGTTCATCATCACAGAGCTGTCGGGCATCCTGAACGTGCTGATCTACTCGAACGTACAGCAGGACGAGTACAGTGTGCACGACAGTGGCCAATCGGGCTTCCACACCTATCAGAACCTTTCCGGTGGCATCCATTACAATCTCCACTATCGGCGCGAGTTACCCGCTGCCGTGGGCGATGAGCTCGGCAAAGGTCAGAATAGGCCACCGATCGTTGACTATCGCTATCCCTACGATGGACTGGACTGTGAGACCACACCGCGATACTATTTCGAGCAGCAGCAGCTGCAGGATGACGGCGAAGTCGATTGTCGCCTGCACAGACGCGCCTTTGGACGCATGACGAACGATGGGATGTCCAAGAGCCTCACGGATCTACTCTACATGGAGCCGACACAGGTATATTCCGATCGGCAGGTCGCTCCATCGCGTGTGCGTACCAACGGAGACGGACAACGCACGGATCGCCCATCACCAATCGCAGACCTGGAATTCTCACACTGGTCTTCAACGGGTAAGCTAACACGAAGCGTATCAACCTGCACAGATCTGCTACCGGTAGGTGATTTCGCTGAGCAAGACACGGTACGCAATCGCCGGGCACGTTCCCGGTCCCCGTCGCGTAGTGATGACGAGCCTGCCAATGAAAAACTGAGCAACATCTGTGGTCTCTCCCGCCACTACCTGTCCCGGGAGCTATCGAAGGAAAAGCTATTCAACGAGTTCTGCAAAAAGGTCGGCCCGCGACCGAAGCCAAAAGACATCTACTACATCGAGAGCGATGGACGCAACGGAGACAGCAGTTACCGCAGCGTGTTTGTAGTGGAACCATCGTCGCCATTTGCAGGTCGAAACCGATCCTCACAGCGAAGACGCAACTCGATGGCGGACACGAGACGCAGGGTGACTGCCCATGAACCGTCCGCCTATGCGTCCAACTATCGGCAACGCATACATTCGGACAACTCGTTGGATGATTTGGAGCACGATGCACATGGCCGCTACAAGCGGCGTCGGGATCCGATCGGGCGGGCACGTTCGGTGGACTATAGGCAAACGTTACCCCGCAACTTTCAGCAGCGCCACATGGAAACCAGTGAGCCGGAGGATGAAACTGGAGGTTTCGGCGAACGGGTAGCACTGGAGCGGAAGCGTGTGTCCGCTAGTGGGCTTTTACTGGAACCCGAACGGTAAGTCAATTAAAGTCAGTTTGAAATATAAACACAAATCTTTGGGCTATCTTCGTCTAGGGTTAATGTGTCGCATGGAGATCTCTCGTCGAATACCAGAATTGGTCGATGGCACAGAAGCGGAGAGAACTTTTCACTGCACACTGATATCGAACCGGACATCCGACCAGCGGACAAAACGCATTGTCCCAAATATCTTGATCCACCTCCACCAGCCTACACATCCACGCTTTCCACCGCTGGACAACAGCAGTCCCAGCTAAGGGATAAACTTACATCCTCATCGCACATGTACCGGAGTTACGGTGATTTATCTTCCCAGCAGGACTTCCGCCGGCCAACGATCCTGTCGCCCCACGTGTTTTCACCGATCGGTCAAACGGCAACATCAGCCGCGTTGCGTCCCATTCTTACTGTAGTGCAGCAGCAACCACACCGGCACGTTCACCATCAGCACCATCGCCATACTGCCGTGCCACAAGAGCAGCAGCCACATGCTGAAACGACGATTATCAACCGCAACCATACGCTACCGTCGCCAGTGTTTGATCTGGATCGCATCGAACAGGAAAGGCGCAAATCTCACTCGCAGCTTTTTCTCAACAGCCCAGCCAGCAGTTCGACCGTAGAGCAGTATGATTTTGTGAACGGTACAGCCGTTTAGAGAGGGCACATCACCATCGACTTGTGCCACCGAACAAATCGTCATAATACGATAATCATGCTTAATCATTCCCGTGTGTCTGTCGATATGTATTGTTTCAAATGAAGCTATTGCGCTAGTCTATCATAAATTAATGTGAATAAACATGCTTCTCATAGTTTACAGTCTTGTAACATTTGCAAGCACTTAATTCGGATTATTTGCATACTGTGGCCGTTCGGTCCCTTTTTTATACAACATACATTTATTTATACGCATAATACACGTTTCTAACAGGCAAACCTTTTTTTTCATTGAATGCACCACCTTCGCTTTGTAGCAACTTAATTTTAGCCGGCCGTGAGCATATCTTTACCATCTTCATTTATAGTGCATTTGTACACACGTGGTATTTACCTTATGCGCGTCAATTTATATACGCATTCGAATATATAAATGTATAGTACTGTTGCAACATAGCGCATGCTATATGAACGTGCTATTTACAATGCTTTTACTTCGCGTGGTGCACCTTAACTGGAAAACAATATTGCGAATCGGGGTTTGTTGCGACTAAGTGTAAGTTTTAAGTAAAAGTTTTGGTGGGTAGGTCCGACATGCTGTGGCAAGGCATTCGCCTACAACAGCAAGCTTTACCTGACAACTGATATGAATCGGTATCTTTGTTGATTATGCTCGAACGGATAATAATTTAGCTCGGCTTAGAGTGGCCCAAAATCATCGATTTAAAATGACACGGCTTCCGGTTCGAAAGTAAATCAAATTCTGCTGGATTCATTTGGAGCTGAAGCTATGATAACTAGTTGATCGTATCTTCAGCATCGTTCGTTCTGCTCTCATCATCCACCGTATCATTATGGTTTTGTGTTTCAGATCATCATATACCATCATCATGATGCAATTGATTTTGTACAGAAACAGATAAAGTTACCCTTTGTTTGTTTAGTAGCATTCTAATAACTCGTGTCTTTGGAAGTGATCTGATCTGGTACGCAATTTTGTTCTAATCACCACACGGACTAATTGAAAGGAAATTGTGGTGGGATCACTAAACGATACTTCACCGATCACTGGCAGTTCTTGGTTCTTAATCTTAGCGACGGTTAAACGAATACATTCCCACGATAATTACACACTAATATCGATGCATGGCACTGCATGAACCGTTGTGAGGGTTGGCGCGTTTAACGATAGTATAATAGCGAACAGATATGAAGTCATTATTCGGCGCTTCAAGAGAGGCGTACACCGCTAGTACACAGATACACAATAATTGATTTAACCTAACTTTGATAAGCTTTTTTTGCGCTATCAAAGCAATTGTAACAATTCTATAACACACACACACTTCAGAGGGAAAAGCGATGCAATATACGCATGTTTTGTTTATCGTTCTTACATTTGTTCAAATTATCCACTGAAATGCTAGTTTTATCTTTATCTGACAATGATATCTATATGTTTTACTATTCGAATAATGGTGTGGTGTTTGCTGTTACCTCTTCGTAGAGGAGACGCTATTGCTAGGGTTTATATTACCATGAGAGAACTACGATTACATCACATATCACATTTAAATAATCGAAAACATTATTTGTGATTCTAGTTCCGCTTTCATCGAATCGAATAACCGATAGAAACTAGTTGCACATGCTGCTCTAAAATGCTTTTCTATGAGCTTTGTGATCAGGAGGTACAACAAATACGGGTGAAACAAACGGAAGCGATGTCGAATTCGGTTGGAAAGACCTTATAGTCGCATTTCAAACATCCATCCCGTGCAACGTAAATGAAACCCAACAGAGAAAAAAAACAACCTTAGTTAAACATAACAATACAAAATGAGATAACCCGCATCACTTCGTAGACGCATATACGCCTTAAACGCTAAATAAATTAGCTATTCGCTGGAAAAATTTCGCATACGGCTATATATCATACGCCGGTAAAACTCGAGAGTTCGGCTCGAAACTAAAATATATCTTTTTTCCCTTCTGCTTCCCCACCCAACTATGAGTCTATCTTTCTAACGGTATATGCGCACAGGTTGTGCATTTCCGTTTTGTATTGAGCATTTTAATATCCGCGATCCTTGAACAATCAAGGTATCCATCTATGTAACGTTTGGAACTGATGTCTCGTACTGTTGTAGTTTAAGGCTATAAAAGAGAGCACGCGTTATTAATGAACCAAAAACTTCCAGGGAAATAGGCGCATCAACGGTGGCTGATATCTATGATAGTCAAAAATAAATACAATTTTATAGACGAAAATCATTGCTCCATGCTTACAGCCTAGATCATCAGTCAGGAGAATCATTTTGTTTAACTAGGGCATTCGGAGACAGCGCGATTTTCCACATGAAGTATCAGAATTAGCCTGAAAAGAGGTAGAATTTTCTACTGCAGACAAGCCTGGATTTTCTCGATCCACTCCTGGGCACTGGATGCTTCCTGGGCGTAGAAATTATACGTTCGTCGGCTAGTTTTGAGCTGAAAATAGAAAATTAATGTGTTTGTTATAATGCAATTATCAACGAACAACTACCAAAGGTACTTACATCGAAAAATGCTCGATCATCAAACTTCTTCGAAGGAGCTGGTGCTGTTTGGGGAGGTGCTTGTGCGACCGATTGTACTTCAGCCAGTTCTGTAATGAATCATTAGAGAGAACGTACAGTGTGTGGATGATATATGTCAAAAGCTCCAAAACAAGTATGAAACACACTAACCAATGTAGCCCTTGCAGCTGCAATCATCCGTCGTGTCATAGTACCGCAGCTGATGCTTGTGCGAGTCCAACACAAACCAACGTTGCTTCCAGTTCTTTAAGATTGCGCCGCGTTTGTAGAGGTAGCTACAGAATAATTGCAAAAAATTGTAACAGTGCTTCCAGGACCATCCGTATATATTCTACACACTTACCCTTCGTGTGTACGATCGTCAGCAACCTTGCTATCATACTGTTCGTAATAATGCTGACTGTTGGTATTTGTCGTGTTTACACTAGACGTTACACTATTATTATCGCCCTGCGTTCGTGGTAGCGTCGGTTGATTGCCACCTTCGACTGCTTTGTATTTGGTACAATTCTTCGGAACCGATTCCGCACACTTCTCGTGATAGGTGTTTCCACAATCAACGCATCTGCATCGAAAGGAAACGTCGTTAAGATTTTGCTTCAAAATGCCATATGACGGATGTTACCTTAAACCGTTCAGTAGAGGACCCCAGAGAACGTTACCACAGTGATTGCAATTGACCGGTGCCGAATAAACGTGCTTTTCAAAGCGATGTGGATGCAAGAAATTCTCCTGATGAAATCCAGCCTGTCGACCGCGCATTAGAATTTCCAGCGTGGATCTAAGTTGCAAAAAACCAATAAAAAGAAACACCATCAATGTAATGGCCCACCGCATGTAAATCCTCATTTGAATTATACCTTTTGTGTAACAATCGACCATGCGAACGGACCAAAGCACTGCTGAACGATGCATGCCGGGTCAGTGAATCTGAGTGCGGTGGTTCCAGTTTATCCCACACCTGGCGCCACTTTTGCGGCAATAAGCCCCGCTCAGCCTCGGCCGTTTTCAACTCATCCAGCAACTTTGTGAACGCGTCCGCTTCGTAACGGCTCAAACTATCATAATTAACGGTCACTACACGCCGTCTTGGCTGTCGTAGCATTAGAGCACCTGACGGGCCACCGGTACTGCCTAGACTTCCAGCATTGCCCGCACCACTATTGCCACCGGTTGTTGTCGAATACATGTAATCACAGTCGTCCTCCATATTATCACTACCGACCAGCTCGGGATCGTACGGTGGTCCTTGGGCGAGTTCCTCGCCTAGATAGTACGACCAAATCTCCAACACCGAAATGGAACTCTGCGGCCGCAGCACTGTGCGTTCCGGATCGGGGGTGTACATAAAGTTGTAGAACATTGGGGATTTTGCGTGCTGCCGCTCAATGTAGTCAAAGAGCGAGGGACCAAACTTTTGCGTGTTTGTGTTTCTACCACCACCCATTACTCCACTACTGTTCGACGAAGATCCCACGGGACCGCCGCTACTTCCAACACCGCCTGGAACGCCATTACCACCGCTTCCTCCACCCATGCCGTGATAGATCAGATTATCGTCATCGGAAATCGTAAGCGCTTCTACGACGTGTTTGTGATGTGAGTTGAGCGAGCCCCGCTTATCGTCAATCGCAGTTATGCCAAAATCAACCCTCTCCAGCTCGCAATCGAACAGGAATGTTCGAAACCGGCAAGACACATGATGGTACGCCAGAAACCTTAAATAGAACTCATTGAACTCGAATGCGAGAGGAAATTGAAGCTGTATCTGATGCACCGCATCCAAAAACTGCAAAAACGTTGGTGCAAACGGTGAACCGGAGCTTGAATTCGGCTTCAGATTGCTTCGGTGACCAAACCTGTGGCCGAACGCAAGCCACTCCTTCTCGATCAACACTCGGAAGCCCTCAATCGTGCGGTAGTACGGATCGAGACATAGCTGCGCTAGGGATGATATTTGCGCCGATACGTCCCAACCGTCTTCGAGTGCCAGTGTTACGCTGGATTCCTGTAAATCCATCAGATCAACAACGGCTCCCGATAACTGCAGTAGGCCACGAATCTGTTGCAACCAATCCGACTGTTCAACCAGTTTCGCGAATGTTTGGTCCGGCTCGTTCGTATCACATGACGGTAGACAGGCTCGCATTAGTTTCTTGAAGGCAGTTCGGGAATGTCGCACGTCAGTGTAATCGACCGGAATGAATTCTGCATACATTTCCGATAACTTCGCTGACTTGGATTGCGATTTCTCGCCCAGAAAGTATAGCGGTACGCGCTGGAATGCGTAATGTGCCTGTTGCCCTCCTTGTCCAGCACCACCAGGGCCACCGTAATGAAGATGATGATGATGATGTCCGCCAGGACCGTCGCGTTCCCAGTGATTCACATCCCGCAAGCTAGTGGAATCGGGACCACCTCCTACCGCTGCCGATGAGTTGCGGTTTGGTTTCAATGAAGTCCATTTGTTCGACTTAATATTCGATCGCATCGCACCGAAGCTAGAGAATGAAGAATTGTTGATGGAATACAGACCTCCACCACCGGTGGAATTTAGACCACTGCTGTTTCCACCATCATGGTGCGAGTGATGTTGCTGCTTGCGGCCAACATCAGGCGTTAGGGTAGAAATATCCGATCGCGGCAGATTGTTCGCAGCCAGGGCGAGCGAATCAAGTGAAATATTGGAGTCAGACAGTCCACCCCACGCTTGATGCCGAATCGTGCGCGTATGTGGTGTCATTTTGATCACCTGTACGAAGTATCGATCTTGCTCCTGGAAGCTTGTACTATCAGTGGATGTATTCGCTGAACCTGGATGCCCTTTAAGCATCCCCATCACGCCCTTTGCTTGTGGCACGGCACCACGCAACAGCGTGGCCCCATTACGATGTCGCCACGTCGCCACCGGTATACGGTGCTGTTTGTAGCATCGTGCCATACATCGAAGCGAATCATCCGACACTTCCTTCGGGCAAACTATCATTGCCGGGTACGTTCGACAGATACTGTAGTTGCTATTTACGGGAGAAATACGATACCCTGTCGTCTGTACATCGCCCAACCCCAGCCGTAACCAGTCACGAACATAGCTTCGCTCTTTCAACCGTTCCACGTCCTTTACGTGAACACGTGGCAGTGTATCCGTACCATCGTCGGAGACGTCATCATCGTCGTTGTTGTTGTTGTTCTCGTTCATTCCACCACCACCTCCGCCGGAACTGTTGCCTCCACCTGGTCCACCCATACCTAGCAATCCACCGCTACCGTATGCATCGTCATAATCAACCGCACCTGGCAGTATATATTTCCGTTTCGTAGCGCCTGTCTTTTGTTTGAAGCCTGCCTTCTTTGCCGTACGCAATAATGTTTTCTTCGCAAAGTCCTTCAGTGTGGCATTTTTTTCCTTCACTTTATGACCCGGCAAAAGGGCGGGATGCGCCAAACCGTGCGTGGCAAACGCAAAATGTCCAAACTCGTCTTCCGGGTGACGTATCTTATGCACGGCTTTCCGAAATGCGTCCACCTGCTCCTGCGGTACTTCCTCATCGAAAGCGACTTTAATTAGCTGGAAGGTGCAAGATCGCAGCTGCATTCCTTCTGGCAGCACCTGCTCGAGATGCTGCAGGTATATCACCGTCAATCGTTTTTCTTTTGTAAGCGATGAAATGGGGAACGCCCGGACTACGCTCTGCTCGCAAGAGTACGAATCGCAAGGCGATCCTCGGAACACCACACGGTAGTTGGTTAGGAATAGAGCTCCCTCTGCCGGGAGCATCGTGCCACTGCTACCTCCTTCCTTATCTTCCCGCCCGTCCGCCAACAAATACGCCCGCAGCTCACCAATGATCTTTTCATCCTGCAGCAAGACCGGATACTGCAACTTCGGTTTCTGAATCGGTGGTATACGCTTCGCTTCGCGTGCAACCGCCTCGAGCGTCTCGATGTGCATCTGTATCGTACCAGGTACCATCTGATGTAGATTGCGCACGTGCTCCGCGGTCACGTTACCCTCGGTGCAAACACGATCGATGAACTTGCACACCATCTTCGTAACCGCACTGCCCGTTTCACCGGGATCGTGCTCTTCGAATCCTTCGTCGCTGTTGTGGTCGCTGTTATGGCTGCGCGATTCGATCACGCTATTCGACACGCTCGTATCGTCCTCGAGATGGCGACCGTCCTTGTCACGTTGCACCCGACCCACGGCACCACCAACATCTTGCGGAATTAATAGGTACACCATCCGGTAAGCGTAGTGAATGGCATGGCTGTACAGCGTACTTTCCTCCTTGTTCGTAAGTTCCTTCTGTGTCACCGAATCCATCGTAGCCCACTTACCCATCTGATCAGCCGCTATTTCCAGCGCCGACGGTTCTTGAGCCCGCGTAAGCATCGAAGCTCGGTCGAGTTTATCGCGCGAAATGGATTGTGAAAGTAGAGAACTGCTGTCCGCATATCCCACAGCACTTCCACCGACACCGCTCGGTTTCGGCCAGTTGGCAAGTGGTAGATACAGTTCTTTGATCGCCGTCTGAACCTCTTGGTAGTACGCATCCTCCCAAAACTGTTGAGACTTCCACACCGGGTGATCTTGGATACAGGTGTACGCAAACTGAATCACACCCGTACAGAGCTTACGGCAAAACAATGACGATAATGGAAGCAATGCGGCCGCCACGCCATACTCGTCCTTCGCCGAATCATCTTGTAGTGCACGGTTCATCAGCTTGATCACGAGATCAAACTGCTGGTGATCGAGTTGCTTGTTGCCCTGTCCGATCTTTGCCAGTTCGCGGCACATAGTAAGTCGGGCTTCGCGCTGCTTCAGTATACGCAGCACCGCTGGGAAGCTTTTGCGTGCTTCCGTTATCTTATTGTCGAAGATGCAACTGATACAGTTTCGCAGCACCTCTAGCTTGCGCGCACTATTATTCACGATGGGGCGCGATTCTTGTGGAGCCGGTTTCAAATACGGTCCCATCGGTACGATACGCAGCTTAACCCGAACCGGTTGCATACGGGACTGCAAATCGTTCGCCTGCAACCCATCGTTGATAACATTTTGCACTTCCTGTGCGTCAATCAGCGGCATCGGTGGTTGATGAATTCTAGCAAAAGCACCATCCGGAGGGCGCAATATTTTCTGCTGAAACGATTGCGGATTCGGGTACTCGTTGGTGTACAACTGTTTCGCCAGATCCTGTATATGAACCAGCACTAGCGAGGAGTCTAGCGATTCGGATTTCAGTAGGTCGTTCATTGTGCTGTACAGCTCGTCCCATGCGTCGCATGCACGCCACGGTGGGCCACGTTCCGTCACAAACCCGGTAAAGAACATACTGTCCAACACACGCGACAAAAATTCACAATCCACTAGTTCCCGGGCCCCGAGGAAACCGGCTCGATGAAACTGGATGATCGGCTTGGGGTTAATCCGAATCAGTGTGAGGTAGGATCGATAGCCCTGCAGGAGTTGCGCGAAAAGTCTCATGAAAACTGCTCTTATCTCCTTATCAAGCATGATGTCGTTCTTTTGCTCGCGAAAACTGAACCCATTTGTGCTGCTTACTGGCGCCAGGGCCATACTCTGGTTGATGTTGTTGTTGAGCCCAGGGCCGTGAGCATTGCTACCGGACGGAAAGGCGAGATCAGCCAATGCTAGTTCCGGATGCAAAACCGTCCGCAGAGCATGTTCGGTTGAGTCCCAAAGCGAAGCCGGTAACCGGGCGATTGGTGGTACGAGTGACTCGGGAATGTGTATTGATCCTCCATCGAGATCGGCAACGATCACGTCCAATATTTCGCTGATTTCCGACCGAAGCGAACTGTGGATGCCCATGATAAACGTTGTCGGCATGGTAAGTACTTCCAGCAGCGATGCAGGCAGTATCGGAATGTAGACAAGACTGTACCGGAAGGGGTACATTAGCGCCGTCAATGCCCGACAGCTGTCGGTTAAGCGCGTGTAGCTGGTCGAGTGAAACAGGATCTTATGCTCGGTCATGACGGCACAAAACAGCAACATTACGTTCTTAATACCCAACTGATGGAACAGCAAGCTGACGCATGAACCCGTAACGGGCAGTGTGTTTGAAATCGGAGGCTGCAGGATCTGTTTATCGCCCGCACCGATCGAAAAACGTACCGGAGGTCCACCGGGCGGTGGAACCTGTATACAGCCAAGGATGCTACCGATCAAATAGTGGAGCTGAAATTTGAGGCTCTCCAAATACACCGTGTAGATCGTGCCGAGACAATTGCGGAACGCTTCAATGTACTCCAATCGTGACACGATCACGAGACATTTCGGTGCATACATAATGCTATGGTGGGTGATCGAAGGTGGCCCACTGTTTGCCAGTAAACCACCACCCGTTCCACCGCCCGACGGTGATAGATTGTCGTCCTCTTCCTCTTCGTCGATCGGTTTGCTCGGTGTGATGGCGATGGTTTCGTTGAAGCACAGACATGCACAATAATGCCGGTTGCCGTCCATATCGGTGAGAACCGAAACGAAAAACTGTGGCTCCTGTCGGATGGTAGAAAGGGACCATCCTTGCGGTTGGCAGAACTGAAAGTAATAAATTAAAATCAATGTTATAATTCATCACACTAGCCAAACAAAAGATAAATTTTGGAATACCTACCAGTTCTATTCCCTCTATGAAAGGTGTATCGGGCCAGTCTTTCTCGGGAAATCTTTGAATAATTTTTCCACTCCTTGATCCAGTTCCTACAAAAAAAGTAAATCAACAATAGACCATTAGACAAATAATTCACAATAACTAAATCAAACAATTATACTGAAAATAGATGTTTACACCATTAAATTTAAGACAAAGTTTGTGGAACGATTAGAATTGTAAAAAAAAAACGTTTCACATTATAGAATCCCAAAAAAAAGTGTTCATACCGATTCCTAAACAGATTGATCGAGTTTCAATAAACAAAAGGCTTAGCCGATAATATCAATCCTTTTTCTTTGCCTTCTATCTATCTCCATCTTCACCTAACTCGCACAAACGAACTCTGCTCTCCACTGTACTTGATTTAGATTTCACTCTCTATGCGGAATGAGTGATCGCGCTCGCTTTCCATTTACCCTGCTGCCCAGCGGCTCGGACACTAATGGTTTGAATTACTTTTGACACTGACCGCCGACTAGTCCGTTCAATGTGTGCGCCAGCGAAGATTTCCATTGGCTTGTCAGTGCTTGCCAGGCCAATAAACCATCAACCGCAGCTGACGAATGATTTTCATTCATTTTCACTACTCTCCAATAGTGTGGTGTGCGAGGTGCGTTTGCAGTCACAGTCACATGTTTCATCCACTCTTCGTGGTGTTTAGTTTTTTTTTCCTCTTTCGCCAAGTGTGACGATCGATGGCGAAAGTAAGCGCACCATCATCATCGATCAGCCGAAGGCTTATACGGACACACGCTCTTCCCACCGAGTAGCGGTGTAACTAGAGACGCAGTGCGTATAAATTATATCTATGCGATATTTTATGGTACTGACGATGAGTTATGGACGTACCAGCGATTGATACGCTAGATAGGGAATGCAGTTGTTGAAGGAAAACCCAAATAATGGCGTGTTTCTATTAGTTTAGAGCATTAAAGGAATGTTTGCTAGAGGAATGGTTTTATTTTTGATAATTTAAAATAAAAAGTTCCATATTGGTGAGATTGTAAATCAAACATTATACACACAAAGACGCAACAAAATTAGTGTGCAATCAGAATCAAATCCAGAAAAAAATGAATTAATTTTTAAACAGAATGAATGATCCTGAATCGCTATTATAATCATTCTTGAATAATAGATTCATGATTTATCAAATTTATCTCCTCTCTCTTATTTATAAATTTAAATTTAATTATGATTTATCTCCAAGATTTATGAATCATCAAAAATTCATTTGATATTGTAGTTATACTTTGTTAATCTTTTAATGTTAACTAACTAACTAATATAGCTAATATAATAGCTTAAAACCATAAAACATGAGCTAAATTAGGATTTATTCGCGATTCATACATTTTTAAGGACTCGTGAATCTTCGAGAATTTATCAATCATTAAGAATTTATAGATCTATGAAAATTTATGAATATTACGAGTGTCAAATCATGATTTATTTGACTCTTCGCTAATGATGGTCAAATGACTCTCCTCCAAAATTCAGTAAACATAACATCATTCTAATGCTAGTTGGCAGCAATGAATAAATTAATTAACTGGCTCTTAATTAAATTTAAGAAACTCCAAATAGCCTCGGTTCATTACTTTTATCGGTCACCAGGACCGATTAGTTTAACCAAACTGGAATGTAACGTAGATCGAAGTCGAAATGCAACTTACAAAAAAAAAAGACGAAGGAAAATGAAAACAAACATATTGAAGCAATTTTTTGAAACCATAACACATTTTCCCTCTGTGGAAAGAGGAAGTTTTTTTTTTTGGTGCATAGTTACGTTGCTTTGGCTATATGTTGCTTTTTCACTTTAAAGTGAACGTGAAGAAGAAGGAAAAAATTGCTAGCGAAACGCAATTTAACGTCGTTAGTGGCCACGGTGGCGGAACAAACACACGCACCCGGGCAATGGCGAGTTGGAAGCAACAACACAGCAACAGAATATGCGATCCGTTACGATCGAAAGATCGCGAAAAGGAAATTCCATGCACACACGGCCAACCGAACATCGTAGCAGCACCCACGTATTGCAGAGGGAGGACGATCACCATCAACATCAGGTGGCGCGTGATATTGAAGTGATTTTATTGCCTACTTTGACCGTCTATCAAACCAGCGTCAATTAACGCACGGGTAATGGAACACTTTCGTGTTTATGTTCAATGTAACATTTTCTATAAATTGATGTACAAATTGACCACCTCCTGATTGACCACTGCTCGATAGTGTACGAAGTAGTATGTATGTAAAACAAAAAAGTAAACAATCTTCCGTTCTTATTCTCAAACAAATCACAAAAGCCAAACAAAAAAAAACGAACAAACGTGTTGCAAAATTAAAAATGCAAGCATAAAGGAAAGTATGCTTCCCCACTGAGAAATGTATGATGCTTTCATCAGCAATTTTCTGGCAATTCTGTGTATGTGTATGCCAACTGGAAACCAGACAAACGCAGAAGAATGTCAACGATTGATAGTGACTTGTAACCGTATAACTAAAAAAACACGATTGGTTTGATTAGTCGTTAGAAGCATGGCCTCGGGTCTGGGGCAACTGGGTCAAATTTAAATGCATTCCAGCGAATGGAAGAACGTAGCCGTGAAACACATGTGATGATTTTTCTCCCTAAGCAAACGATGAGGTCAGACCTACAAATTAACCGTTCTATCGTAGAACAGATCGGAACGATTGTCCGAATGGAATATGCGTTCAGTCAAGGATTCTTTCTCATGTAAAACTCCTAATTCTGAAATAGATCGCGTTACAATAATCACCCCATTAGTGTCTGTTGTATGTCGCATTGCTTCGGTCCTTATCGCAGAGATATATGGACAGCATTCTGATTATCTTTCACTATTCCATTATCAATAGTCATACAATGTGCTGGCAATGGATGGCAATGGGTCCAAGACGTTGGCTTGGCAAACAGAAAACTGTTCCCCAGCAATTACGGATGAACCATCCATCCGTTGGGTGGTATATAATGCTACATCTTTAATGCTCAATACGCAGTGCGAGCACCCAACGGCGGACATCGCTTACACTGTGTGGAATGCAACCAACCATTTGCCGTTTGCGTTGGATGTTTGCTCAAATGTAACACTATCTATCGCTATGCGTTTGCGTTCTATCAGTGAAACGCTGTGACCAAAGGGACAGCTGGTCACGAATGGCTAGGGATTTT
Organism: Anopheles marshallii; assembly: GCF_943734725.1. Lineage (NCBI taxonomy): Eukaryota > Metazoa > Arthropoda > Insecta > Diptera > Culicidae > Anopheles > Anopheles marshallii. The sequence continues at coordinate 46,235,977 of NC_071326.1, read as the reverse complement.
AACTTTGCAAATGGCAAATGATGAATAATGTATCCCCCCGGTTGCGAACTCATAGCGCACCATCGACGAGTGTCCCAACAAGCGTCGAGGGGGCGAGGGGGAGAGGCTTTACATAGCTCAACTAAAAAATAAACATAAATTATAAGCGCATGAGCATATTTACAGAGCGATATACGATTCGGACTTACATGCTTGAATCTACCGAACGAGAAGGATCGAGCAAACTGAGATAGGGTATATTTGAAGAAACTTCAAATTACATTTAAGAAACAACGGTGTGACTTACGCTCTTTCTCATGATCGTATCCAACGATGACGAAGTAGTCGGCAAGCCGCGACATTTTCGATTCATTGCGCGAATTATCCATCGCCGCAAAACGTTCTAACGGTGTTGCCTAGCACTGTGTAGAGTTGCTATCCGTTCTTGCTGATGTGTACGATCGCTTTCTAGCCACCGAATGAGGTACACCGGCGATCTAGGTTGATCGGACACATTGAGTAGAGTCTGCGAAGTATAAAAGCGAAACAGCCGGGACGTCACCTAAGACGCGAACAGTGGCTCCACACAGTATGATGAATCTTCTAAACGACGATGATGATTTAATTCTCCTTCCCTGCGTATCTCGTACGCATGATGGCCACGGAGAAACGATTGTGCAGGCTGTTCTCGTGGATGAGTATGTATTGTTCTGGTTTCGTGTTTTTTTTTGTTGTTGTTGCTGCTGCTCTGGGCTATGTCGCTGGTTCAGTAATTAATGCAGACGCGCGCGCTTCTCGTTGCTTTGGTTTTCCGCTGCTCCGGTTGTTCGGTGTTCCCGTTGCTATGACTGCACACCCGGTTACAATATGTATATACACGCACACACACACACACAGATACACTTTAGGCACTAAAAAAACAAACAGTTTACGGGCGTTTGTGGTTTCAGAATGACTGCGAATGATATTTTTCTCTATCCGCATCCGTGTGTAGTCGTCGATTCGATCACTCCCTACGGTAAGAAAAATTTAACTTCGCATTAGCACACATTAATCACAACAACGAAAAAACATCTGTATTTTTTTACAGCAAAAATTCAACCACATGCAAGGGGGACGTGCGTTTGCACTTGCGGAGGTTCTGGGCGCACTTGTAAGCACTCGGGAAGAAAGTAATGCTGCATATCTCAATAACAAAGGAACCTGCATTCTGCGACTCCCAAAATACACCCTTTTGCTTGTTTTCGTTCTCGCACACATAAAACACTGAACTAAACCGCTATTTCGGTGCTCGTTATTAGAACCAAAATATGCTAAATGCCACACCGCACAACAGGCCACTGCCCTCTTTTTTTTAAATAAGTGCTAACGTGCGGTTGGTGAAGGGAATGGTTGGATGCTGTTACCCTTACTGGTTGACATTAGAAATTCTTAACGGAACGCAAAATGAGATCACGCCATAACCGGGATGTATGTTTTAGGCGAATACTTTTCGAATTGCTTTGTTGTTCCAGCTACAGCACACGAAGCGATTCGGTTTCCATTCTGTACACCGTAGAGCAGATGGGCACGGCTAGCAACTCTTTGGAGCAGTCGGTGCGCGCTTGTTCAATAATCTGCCCTTCCTTATTGCTACCTATTGCCCCGCTATTGAAAGTTGATTTGTTGTTGCTTCCTTAAATTCCTTGACACGCATGCACGGGTGGGCGCACAGCGGGCGAGATTCCCTGCTCGATTTAATTTGGCTGCACAGCAACAGAGCGATAAGCATGAATAATCGGCTTTCCCTGCAGGAACTGCACCATTTCTTCACACACGGGACTCTTCTTGATGATGATTGTTCCGTGGCTGCTTGTTAGTATTTTCGATCACGACCGCACCCAGCCGCTTACGTCTTTTTGCTTTTTCTGGCTATCTGTGTTAATTTTGGGGCAGCAGTTGATGATTTCACATTCGCTTGAATTATAACCACTACTGTAACGAATGCCGTACCAGCACTAACAATGAAATGAAAGTAACACAGCAGAACAATAATAATTTTCGGTCGTTCCTCTAGCAGCGTTTTGCATTAGCACTGTTTTGACAGTTCTCCAGCTATCCATTCGTGGCCTACTACTGTTGCTGCTGCTGTAGCGTTGATGCTGAGCGAACTGGGCCAGGCAGAACAGAAAGATATCCAACCGTTCGATGACTTTACGGTCCAACCACTTTTCACTACACTTAAATCCGCGCCATCCACCCTAGGGAGCGAAAAGGGCAAGTACTGGAGATAGGGTAAAACAACTTTTGCTCATACAACGGGAACCAGCAGTTGCCCCTTTGTCCGGATTAGCTCGATCCGCCACCACCATTTTCACTGTACACATTGTATGCTATAATTCACAGAGCTTCAGGATGTACAAACTTACAACACTTTTTCCATGGCCGTTCGTTTATCCTTCTGACGGCATTAGTACAGTATCAGCTTACGAAACGGACAACCAGCCAAGCGCTAGTTGTTCAGCACTACAACCTCGCTCTCTCGCATGCTAAACACAATCAACACAGCTCATAGGAATGGCACGCGTCAAACCAGTCAGAATGCGCTTTTTGTGGAAACAAGTGTACGAATCGACGAACGCAATGTCAACGGTTGCAGAGTGGAACGAAGGCACGCCGCGTTGATTCTCCAATGTGTTACAATGTGATTAGCAGTGAAGAATGAATTTATTGAAATATCGCATTATTTATTCGTAAAAAGCGTATCATAATAACTAACAATGATCCCTACCTTCGATATTCATTTTGTTTTTGAGAATTGACAAAACGTATCCGGGCGGCAAGTGTTTGAAAAGTGCAAGTGTTTAGACAGTTGTGATAAAATAAATCCCTTTTCAATACTCATCTTGTATGAATTCATATCGTGTAATATAAATTTGTACTTTTTCTCGCTTCAACGTTTATAAATTTAAAAAACAAATTCAAAAAAACAGGTGAGAGCACCTTCCACTGTGCTTACAATTATCAGCAACTGTCAAGTTGGTCAGCTGTCAAAAAGCACCGAACCAGGTTTGTTTTTCTTCTGTGCGCTCCCACTCGATTCCACTTGCGGAAAAACTTATCGGGCCAAACGGATAACGAAGATGAGGCTGACTTTGCTTCGCTTTGCGCGGCTCAACCCGTCGGTCAAGGAGCTTCGGCTACATCTCTGCCAGACTGGTGAAGAATCAAAGGGTGTGCGGTAAGTAGAGTGTCGCTTCGGGCGATAATCGCCCTGGGCCCTGGATGAAGGGAGACCCAATGTTACACAATCGTCCACCGGTGATGGCATTTCCCTTTTTACCCCTCCCTCTCTCTCTCTCTCTCTCTTATCCGTGACCATAGCGATTTCGTTAACACCCGCTACGTACAATTGAAGCGGGATAATCCTACGCTACCGATATTGGTTCGTGAATGCAGCGGCGTACAACCAAGAGTTTGGGCCCGTTACGGTAGCGCATCGTTCGTATAGTTTTAATCGCATGTTGAGCTGGTATTTATCCAACTTTTCGATCCTTTCTAGAATTGGGGAAAGAAAAATCCGTAACACTAACAAACGCCACTGCTGAGGACGTCTCGAAGCATATCGAACAGCTGGGCAAGGCACAATAGAACCACCCATCTATCGAGGGTTGTTTGAAGATGTTAGGAAATTGAATGTAAACAACAACAGTACATGGAATAAAAAAATTCAAAGGTAAAAAAGCAACTTTTCTGGAAAGAATATGACCGAAGGCAATCGCAGAGAGTTCAACGTTTTTATTTATGGTTATTTATTTGTTTTTCTTTATTTGCACTTCGACATTCCCAGGCTAAAATCATCGGCGAACTGGAATTGAGGTCACACATCTATTGCTCTTAACATATTTTGTTGATTTACGTTCTGACTATTACAGCTTTAAGTGTAATGCTAAATTTACTGAGATAGCTTTCCAACGCTTTGTTACATGCTTGCTTTTAAGTAAAGATAAAAAATCTTAATCTTAAATTACTTTCCTACTTTTCATTGTTTTTTCTTAGTTATACTTAATCAAAATTCTCCATAAAAAACATTCGTGTTTGTGTAAAATAAGTTCACGCTTGTATGTGTCATGAGAAGAAAAAAAAACACAAATATTCCACCAAGCATTGCACTGATTTCAATGATTTAGAATTGTTAACGAAGTAAAAACAGGAAACAAGCAATTTGTTAAGCAAAGGGTCAGATTAAATTTCTACAAATTATGAAATACACAATCATAAATGGTTTAAATAGATAAGATTAATGAAATATTTCGTAGACATTTCTGACGCGCGTGTAGCTCGGGAATAGCTCCTTCCAAAATATACCTGCTGTGGTGTCAATTTCCTGGACACCGTTTATGTTTTTTCACTGCAAAATTCAATGGAGAGATAAATAGGCTTTCCGAAAAAGGGAACGACAGCTAACCACTTTAGTTTAGCCGCTGTGCAATGGGAATTTTCTTTCGACGGCGGTTCATTTGCGAACGTTCCCACAGCTCGTAATATCGTTCTTGTTTGAGCCATTCTTGGTACTTGTACCACCACTCCTCCCACTTGATGTAATCTTGCAAATCGAGATCCCGCAAATACCCGCGTCCCTTGTAGTACTCGTATCGTACCCGTACGTCATCCCACGATGACAGGCCGCTCGGTCCAGTAGTCATCAACTCTTCTGGGAAGTGTCCGGCCGGGGCTGGCGAATAGCTGCAGGAGGAAAAATTACATTTAGCTCTACAAATATTACGAAACTAACTACTTAAATCTGCAGCTTGTAATGCTTGCATCAGAGATATTTTGGTACGATTCGACGAAGAAGTTACAGTACATATGTTCTAATGCGTAAACTTACGTGTAACGTGTCGGTGGTGCTTCAAGTTCCTCTTCGATCATCACTTTAAGATCCCCGCCGGACGAGTTCTTTGTGATGCGCATATTTTCCATATTCGATCGATCAACGCTCCACTGGGCCATTTTACCAAAGCGCTCCGAAAGTGTCATGCGAGTGGTGGCCGTAAAACGAGGCAAGGAACTTTCGCTACTGCTTGATTCCTCCGAACCGCTTGACGGAGAGCGTGGTCGAGAACGACGTTTCGGCTCGCCTTCAATTTTCACACGCGCGCGCAGTTTATCCGCACTCTTGTCTTTATGATGTTTTTTGTGGGTCGTGCTCGAGGAGCTTGCTGCTGCTGTCAGAGCCGTCTGGGCAGAAGATGACGGCCGAGATGCAGTATCGTGCCCATTCGAGCCAGCCGCATCTGATGACGGAGCTACCTGTGTTTTCGATGCACGGACCTTGGATGGTCGTGTTTCTTCCGGAGCTGGGACAGTACTAGAGGGTTTGCTTGCATGTTTTGTACGCTTCGGAGGTGACAAAGCGCGATCGGAATCCGGTGTTTGTGGACGCCTTGTTCGTTGCTCGGAAGGCGGTTGTGGGCCTGATCGTGATGGACGATGATCACGTGAAGTCTGTATGAAATGAATATATCGAATAATTAGATGTTCTAGACGTATGCTCTTGTGTAAACATAGTTTGTATTACCTTCTCTAAACCGCGATGGCCTTTCAGTGGCGGTTCGGGTGGTGGCAGATGCTTGCGGCGTGGATCCACTGGCGGTGGACTCATTGGCCGCAGACGGCTATCATGATTCCCCGGGAGGCCCTCCCGACGGAATACTTTTGGACCGTTGTTATGCGGTGGTGATCGAGCCCTAAAACACAGAAAATGGTCGAGGTTTACTTAAGGAACATTTGCTTACAATAAGTAAATAATTATTTGCATAAAAAATATTTTAATTACTTTTTACCAACGAATACATTGAGAATAGACAAGTTTTTACCGACTTAAGCTCGTTATCGGAAATTACGCGGGAATGTAGATGATATATCACATTCCAACTAATAACAATCTTCCGAATTCTTTAGAATTTTTTAAAGTAAAGAAACAATATCCGAAATAAGAAAAATGTGTGAAACAAACAAAAACTAACACCTTGTCAACTTGCAAAATGCTACTAGCACCCGCTTGTTATTACTTACCTTGAACGACGATGGCGACGACGGTGATCGTCAACCGAACAACCGGAACAGGAATCATCGGAACAGCTACTCATGGATGCCGACCGACTCATCTACTTTCAGTGAAAAAACGCATTATTTCATCGCATAACGAATGTACTACGATATTAAATATTTTAGATCGAATCGAAAAACAAATAAATAAATGAAATCATAAAAATAGTAATTTGATAACATTGCTTCAATAAAGTTCCGATAATAGTAAACGTATGTTGGATAGGGCTGGATTGCCCTATATACCAGAAGTAAGAAATAAATTAGAAATTGCGCTTTTGATACACAAAGCTAAGAATCATCATAAGAATTCTGTGTAGCCCTAATGGCAAGATATTTCATAGGCATGTTTAACGAAAAAAAAAACTACAGAAATACAGTATCCTACTATATAGTAGGACCCCCATGTTAAGTAACAAATAATTTATAATATATGCTACATTTGCAACACAATTACGCGAGCATTACTACTCATGTTCAAATCAGCCAACAATACTTAGTCAGCAATAGAAACTAGAATACTCTAACTAAAACAGAATGAGTTTGTACTGCATTACAAAGCAACATTTACACGCATTATACCACACTAATATGAAAGAAATATACTTAACACTATTGCTCAAAGGAACTACCCATACCGTTCTGGGCATGGACTAAACAAGAACGTGGCATGTTGACTGTGGGAAGTCTAATCAAGTTTTTTGTTCTCACAATTTGTTCAAGTTTGATTCAACCACGACGAACACGTTATCTAACAGTTGGAAGATAATATTGAGAGATGGTCCTATTGTTTTTTACGACGTTGTAAATCTTATACTGTTCCAACAACTGCACAAAACAAACAGTCACAAGTAGTGTAGTAGGAAGAATCTGAATAAATCTTTGAAATGCATGAATGAATCTCTATTAAAAAGATTCATGAATCCTCAAAGAGCCACGAGTTATGAGCCGATAGCAAAGATTTATGACCCCTCCTCAATTTCGCATAAGACCTCAAGGGACTTCATCCGCCACTGCTCTGAAGATTCATGAACCTTCTGGAAGTCGATTCCTGATTTGAAAGACTCCTTATTTAAGATTCTTTTAAATGACTCTTCTCAAAACATTCATAAACATCCAAAACATTCATTCGTAAAGCACAAAAGTCAGAAGTATAAGGACGACTACATTTATGTGTCTTTCTAATTTAGAATCAAGGCATGCACTAAAAATGTTGTTCAGTGCTGGATGCAACTGAAGCAATACGAATAGCACAGTAATAGACAACTATCTATATGAAACAATAATATTCACCCTTGGCGGCGGTGAAGGAGGTCGCTTCGAACGTGGTACCGGTGGAGGCAGCCGTCCACCCTTAGACGGCGGAGGACCCAGATGAGGTGACATACGGCGAGGTGCTCTGCGTGGTGAATCCGGCCCCATACCGGGTGGTGATGGACGCCGTCGCATTTCGCCTGGTGACATGGGGCGGCGCATCATCCCCATTGGTGACTTGCGGCGCATTCTTGGTGAGGGCGATCGGGGTCGTCGTTTCAGTTCAGGTGGTGGTGGTTTACGATTGATCGGTGACGGCGATGGAGACCGACGACGCATCGGGACGGGTGATAGGGGCGATATATGGCGTTTGCGCATTGCTTGCATCGGCGATGGTGAGCGTCGATGAGCCGGACGCGGTGATCGCGGTGATCTACTGCGTCTACCGTTACCATAACGACCACCTCCAGCACCACCACCACCTGGACCACGGTCTGAATCTGAGCTGCTGGGATCATCTTCGATGTACAGTTTTTTGTAGCCTGTATGGCGCCAACGGTTGGGATCCTTTTCTTCCACTTCCAATAGCTTCTTATCCCACGTTTCATTCGGGAAGGCACGGGCCTTCTTCATGACGTTATCGATCTCTTTCCGCTTGCCTGCCGGATGGCTTGGATCTGGATAACACGACAAGCGTGCATATTACTTGTCGTGTTGGTCATTTTCAAAGAGCAATTAACAAAACATACCAGTAATCTTCGCCCGGCTGGGATTTCGATCCATACGAAGTTTGCTGCTGCCACCGAGAGGACCACCGCCGCCTCCACTTCCAGGACCGCGCCCCGGGGGAGGACTTAAATCGCGCCGACGTACTGACATCGCTTCACGATAGTTCACAAGTTTCGGTGCAACAAATCACACGCTTTTTCTCGCTCAGACACGCGCGGCCACGGAGAAATCTGTGGTTCTCGTAGAATCGCACCCAAAACTCACACGATTTGACCAACTTGATCCTACCGTGACAGTTCGGAGTCAGCGAAATTAGGACTCTTTTACTGGAACTGCAATAGTCGATGGATAGACCGAAACAGGTGTTTATGTTTTCTGACTGACCCACGGTTTACGCTACACTGAACTTTCCGGATCGACCGCAGGAGCGTATGTGTGGCCAGGGTTTTGCGTGTGAGTCTTAGGATGAAGAATGAAGCGATGCGATAAAATAAGAAAAGCAAGCAGAATTAGTACCACGTCTCGAACAATGTAGAAAGAATTATAGAACTGGCTATCTTGGGGATGGTAGGATGTTCATATCCTTCTGCCAGAACTTCGCGCTCATTAAAATGCGATCCGAACAGCGTCGGTGTTACATCGTTTTCGGCCAAGGCGCGGGATAATGAACTCTCCTCTAGACTTGAATATTGTTGAACCGCGAACCCGGCGCGACCACGCCGCAAGTTGGCAAGAATCGTATAGGAACCACACCGCGAACGGATCCAGATCGCGGCATTTGACCGAACAAAAGATGCTTCATAGATGGTACGACACGATTCGATTATCACGGCACGGAACGCGTAAAGGAACAGGAATGCGAAAGCCAGCGCGGTCAGTATGTTGCTCGTACAAAACCCGGCGACGGAGCGTTTACACGGCGAATAAATTTCGATATCAGCATACTGCGAGATATGCTTCAGACCAAACGGAACTGAACAACAACGGAAGAGAAAGAACGATAATCGATAGGCGTACGGACGAACGGACGGAAGAACGAACGATAGTCGCTAGAGGAGATATTCAAAAACTTTCGTGAATGCGCACTGTTTGGATTGTCAAGTTATCCAAATTCAAAGAGTATGCACCTTCCACACTTATTTCCATTATTTGGGCTTTAACTCGCATAGGAATTCCGCGAAATCACCACTTTAAGCCCGAGCAAACTACACCACACCACCGTTCCGAGATGGGGTTTTATGTTTATGTTGAGCACTCCATCTTTTCGTGCACCTTAGCTCAACCCGGTGATGTAGCGGAACACCGGAAAAGTATCGATTCACCGCAAGTGTTATCCTGTGCACTCGCACACCGTGTCGAACCACACATTTTCGATTTTATTCGGTGACTGCCGATAAATGCAACACGTACACGACAATATTGATAAAGAGCCGTCCGAAGTTTGCGTTACTTTTTCATATTTCGATACACATTATTTACCGCTGAGCAACGAGCACCGAACAAACAAATCTGTGAGATAGAGAGCTTGCCTTATTACCTCGTTTTTTACGCGCAGTAGAATCGTGAAGTGATTATTACGAGTGTTGAACGTTTTGCAATGGTTACCGCGAGTAAACTGTAGCTAGTTAGGTTCGAATTCGACCATATTTTACCGCAATAATTGCGTTAATTTTCCGCGATACTCGACGCTTTGCGTTGTCGTTTGCTTTGATACCGAAAAATACGCCATCTTTTTTGTGGCGACCCGAACAAGGCGTTACGAGCATTTTGACAACTGGGATGCGTTACATGCGTTATCGTTTTCGTCGATTTGAAAATTGTGTTCAACGCAATTTGATTTGTTGCTCCTGAAAAGGGTATAAAAACACTTATACATTATGTACCTAACTGTAGGCTTAGCAGAGAGTACAGCTGGAAATGTTGATCCAACTGCGAGGTGAATGTCCAGAATTGATGAAATTAGAATGTTATTTCTGATATCATATGGGAGACCGTATCCTCTTAATTTTGACATACTTCTCTTCATTTTATTTTATTCTTTTTCCTCTCTTTGATGTGTCAGCCAGGGAATACCGCAAACAACTTCGTTTTGCTAGCTGATCCAAAATACGACCTCGTGCCGCCTGAAGGTGTGAAGCGCCGTTTTGTGTAGTTTAGGTTCAATAAAATCATGAAAGAAAAAACAAAGATACACGAACTGTTCAGCTTGGCGGCCGAACGAAACACATTTCTTAAGATTTGTGCTCCGATGGTAAGATACAGCAAGTACGAAACTTTGTCCTTTAATTCACTACTATAGTCTTTGTGCAAGATTGGTGATAATTTGAGACACATTCTTCTTCTACAGATTAGAGTTTCGCAGTCTAGTTCGTACATATGGTACCGACTTAGCCTTTACCAGCATGATTATGGCTGATTCTTTTTGTAAGAGCGAAAAAGCCCGTCTCAATGAGTTCACCACAAACAAAGGTAATAGACGGACTGGAGAGCAACCAAAATAGTTAATGCTAGATTTTACTGTCTCGGTTTAGATGACACACCGCTAATAGCCCAATTTGCAGCTAATAATACAATTGATTTTTGGTCCGCCAGCGAGATGGTTTTCCCGTAAGTATTTGCGTTCTAAATTTACCTTTTTGGCACTTATTTTAAGTCATATTCATTGTGATTATTGTGTTTCAGTTATGTCGACGGTGTTGATCTCAACTGTGGCTGTCCTCAGCGCTGGGCGATGGCCGAAGGGTACGGAAGTGCGCTGTTGAAAACTCCCGAACTAATAGCCGACATGCTAGGTACGGTGCGCCGCAACATCCCAGGGCCGTTTAGCGTTTCGGTTAAGGTGCGGTTGCTTTCTAGCTCGAACCATAAACACACAGTTGATATGTGCCGTCAGCTGGAAGCCACCGGCATTACATTCCTTACCGTGCACGGTCGAACAGCGGCCGAGATGACGAAGGTACCGGTACATAGGGAAGCGCTGCAGGAAATTAAGCAATCCCTTACCATCCCCATGGTTGCCAATGGTGATATTTTCACGCTGGACGATGCAGAACAAATGTACTCCCAAACAAAGTGCGACGGTACGTATCCAAACAACTGCAATCGAACAATTGCAAGAGTCAGCAGGGGAAACATTGGAAATTTATTCAGTTCGGTCGCTCAATCTAAGCTCATGTCTGACAATCTGTTCGAAAGGGAGGTTAAAGATGACGATCCGGACTGGGGTGCGTTATGCTCGCCGAATGTATTAATGTCTTGGTTTAGCTCCGTGATCGATTGCTGGTGACTGGTGATTTTCTTGATACCTTCAGAAAGATCACTAATCACTTTGAAGAATGCGTTCAATTCCGGTAAACTTTCCACGACTTTAGTACGCTGTGTATCTTTCGGTACGACCTGCAGCTGCTCGAGCGACTTTGAAACATCGACACGATTATCGACACCATGAACGAGTACGATTTCTTGTGATGATGTTTGCATGCCATCCGCTGACGGTGATGCGTGATCTTCCAAATGGCGCAAACTGTCTGTGTTGAGACGTTCGCCTAGGTTTTCAAAAGATATGGATGAAAGTGTTGCCTGAGCGTTGACGAATATGTTATACGTATCATCCAACTCCATCCGAATGTGGTTAATCCGCTGTTGAATGAGATCTTCATTGGAATTGTTCACTTCCAACAAGGAAACGGTGGACGTTTCAGACAGCAGTTTGGTCGTGTTATCCATTTTTTTCACCGTTCAACAGAAATTGCTGTCTTTTTTCTTATAAAAAACTACGTTTCTTTTGAAGTACGGGTTTTGCTAGCACTACCTGCAAAAGTCTCCTCAGCAGTACGACCTCAAGGTGTTCGACTTGCAGAAAAATAACTAACTGGTTACCATGAGCAACCAAAGCATTTGTAATCGCGTTGAACAGTGTGCTTCAGTCACAGTCGTTTCAGTTTGTTAATATTTTCTCAATTCTCGTTAATGCTATTTATATTAATTTTCATTTTAGTTATTATTCCCAACAAAAAATATTTTTGAATTGTTGTGGGCATTTCTGCAAAGTATAATTTTTTTGTTGATAAAAATAGTTTAACCAGTTTGAAACAGTGTTGGAATAATCGATTGAGTTATCGCTTAACAAACAAACTTGCTCTCTATTTCAGGCGTCATGGTAGCCCGTGGCATACTTTCCAACCCGGCCCTATTTTCGGGCCACAAAAGCACGCCGGTAGAGTGTGTAAAACGATGGTTGAACATTTGCCAGCAAGCCGATACCGACATAACGTACCAATGCATGCACCATCACTTTTCGTTTATGACCGAATCGCTTCTTACCAAGCGATTACGCTTACAGCTAAATAATCTGTCCAAGGAGAAGCAAAACGTCTACGAATTCGTCAGAACGCATTTGTCGTTAGATGATGTTGTTGACGATACGTTTATGTATGATTACCCACCAAAGGTAAGTTGCTTCTATAACGATCAAAACTATCACAAAAGGGCAACGGAACATGGCGCAAAGAGTAATATTACTGCGAATGGTTGTGTATACGACCCGGAAGCGTCGGATGGTAACTTTTTTCGGAGCAAACTAGATAATACACAGTCTACGGATGATGAAGAGGAAGATATTGATGGAGTTAGCTTTTTGTTCGACGAGTGAAATTACAATAAATAACAAATTTTGTTACGTAGCAGTAATGAGTGCTGAATGTTAGTTATATCCGAAGGAATCTTCAAATCACTCGTTTCAAATTGTTTCGGCGCCAGGATGATTGGCCCGTGAATTCAAAGTGAAACTTTGATTTCCCACCCAAAGATGGCGCTACCTGTTGCAGCGAAGGATTGTGAGGAGCGTTCATGAAACAATTGAAAACAGTGAACAGTGAAACAGTGAAAAACAATTACCTTATTCTTTGCGTCAAACTGTATTGGATGTGATAGTAAAATGACACTGTTTTCCCGAACATCGCTGGATTATGGTGGTGACGTACATGTAGAAAACCGAACCGTCAAAGTCGTCCAAAATTTCATCTATCTTGGGTCAAAGGTTAACACCGACAATAACATTTATGTCGAGGTACGGCGCTAGGGTGCTGTCTTTCTACAGTCTAGAAAGGCTAGCAAGCCGGTCTTTCTACAGGCTGAGGAAACTTTTCACATATGCTCACATACGCTTCTGAGACTTTGGCTTTGTCTAAACTGACGAAACCCTCTTAGCCGCGTTCGAGAAGAAGATGCTCATAAGCATTTGTGGCCCCGTATGTGGGGAAAGACATTCGAGAAGTCGCTACAATAATGCGCTCTATGAGCTGTGTGGCAAACCTACTCTCATTGGATACACTCCGCGGAGCACAGTGGATTAAAGGCTCCGGTGAGCTAGTCACGTCATGAGAATGACACCGGACGACCCAGCCCGTAAAATCCTTTTAGATCGTCCACATGGTCAGAGGAGGCGTGGTAGGTCCAAATTGGAGTGATGGCGTCGGCCGGGATAATGGATTGGCAGACGAAGACGCTTGACCGTGAGCGGTTTAGAGGACTTCTGTCGCAAGCTAAGACCGCGAGGTGGTTGATGCGCCTGGTAAGTAAGAGATAGAATTTCTTATCCACTTCTTTTCAAACAATTTTTGGTCCGGGCAGAAACAGGAGACAGGTGGGAATTCCATTGGCGTGGTGGAAAACGATTGCTTAGTCTCAGTTGACCTTACCCACCGGGCTTGGCATGTATAATTTTGCATTTCGATATTGGATAATACATGTGTGGCGTCCATGCCAGATAGGGAGCCGGCTGAGATGAGCGGTTTCGGTATATTTAATTAGCAGCTAAGCACTAAATATCCTACTCGAAACTTTCACTCTTCACGTTTATTGTGTGACACCTAAGCACAGATTGTCGAATTAGCGTGGGTTCCAGGTCCCCGATACCTCTTAGTTTGAGAACCCACGCCTTTTAATTACCTCGTAGGCTTTCTTGGGCTTATTTCCATTGGCCCTCTGTCCTACTTCAAACGATGGGTAATAACCGGTTCCTGGACTTTGGTTTCGTCAAACGATCGATTCACGATCGCCTGATCGATACCAAACTCGGCTCAGACCCCCTATGCATAAATAAAAGTAAATCGCAAACCGAAGCGGAAAAGCCGCTTCACAAGTGACGTGTACTGCAAATTACGATTTCTGTAGTTAAAAAGTTATCATGATTTTGTTGAAAAAATATGCAACGTCGTTTAAACTGATATTATTATACTGAACTATTAACTGATGTACAACCAAAATGCAGTTGATGCTCTCATTACGAGTACCATTTGTCACAAGTTTGTCGTATAACGAACAGATCTAAATATTATCAAATTACTCCTCTAACGAGCAACATCTCGCATATTTTTGGTTCATCGATGCATTGCATCGATGCAATAAAGTAGTTTTAGCCTGTTATGCAATGTTCAGAAGCTGGCCTTTTGACGTACTTTTGATGTTGGACACTAGCTCAAAGTTGGGAATTCAAACGATAAATTTGAATAATTTCGAACGAAGTACAACGTAGGACTTGTGGAAGAGATTGCGAAGGTGTTTAAAAAATGAGATGTGTTTCCTTATATCTTAGCAGGGCTGCTAAGACCATTCCACCATTAATTCGGGTTTTGCGATATGTAGAGCTTTAATCCAATGATCATGTCAACAGTGTATACTGGGGTCTAGATTGACTTATATCACTTGTAGATAGGAAAGCCCCCGATGTTTCCATCCCCGAGTCGTGGATGGCACTCTCTAGCGCTAAGTGGAAGAGTAACCAAGCTAGCCAACAGACCAAAATGATGCACCATTTGTGTAGATACCTCGTTTTTTATAGTACTTTTTATTTAAACATTGGTTTTTCCATCTGCTGTTTTTCATACATACATCATCAACACACGCCACACTCGTTTCACACATATGATGTTGTGATATTGTGTTTAGCTTTCTGTTCTGCTATGCTTTGCAGTTGATTTAGCCTTGGTATCTAGCTGCTATGCTTGCCTTTTGCTCAGATGATCATTTCCTTCCAATCCTGGCCGGACCACACTCCCGTTTGAGCTCCATTTGAGACGTGTTACTGGCTGTGTGTTGTTCGTGTGTCTGTGTGTGTGTGTTCGGTTTTTGAAGGTTCTGTTCTTATGTATTCCACTTTCACTTTCCGAACTCTCTGTTTTTCACCAAAAGCACCCCAGCACCATTGTTTGTATGGGGGGTGCTTTTCCGGTAACATTACAGGTTGGATCGCAAAGTTATCTTGAGTGTCGACTCACACGGGGAAGCGGTATTTGTGTATACCGGGGTGTGTTAGGTGTTGATTAGAGTGCCTTTGATTTCTACTGGTATCTCATTCTTCGGTTTCCTTTCGGTTTTGTTTGTTTGTTTTTTTTTTTATCAAAATTGGAATTCGAGTATTCTCCCGTCTAGTAGCTTATCCGTAACCTGCCTCTCGCACCTTGGCGGGTGGGTAGGGGCCGGTTGTTGGAGAAAGGTCAGCAGTGTAACAACAGTATAGCATCAAAAACCTGGGAAATGTTAGTAAATAACCCATACATGGAGAAACAAACACAAAAAAGAAGGAAAAACCGAACCCCAAGCGGATTTTTATTTTGATTTAGCATGTGCACGTATTTTTTTGCATTAAACATGTTTGTTTCTCGAGTATAGTCTTGGTTGTGTGTGTGTGTGTGTGTCAATTTCGTTTGCTCTTGTGGCGATTTAAATGTTCCGTGTTTGTGGTATTGTAACTGTTGGATTATTATTGATTGCTGGACAAACGGACTAACAAGCAATTTGTTTGCCCATTGCAAACATTACATCTCGTACATCTGTCGCATATCCGGCCACCTCAAGACTATGCAGCAAGATATCCACTACGTTCCAGTAACTTCGATTTTTGCCCTTTCACCTCATCGGAATCGGTTTTTGACGCAAACTTTTCCAACCACCACTTCCCACACTCGACTGCATCGCTTGTAGATGGAAGGCCCGAAGGAAGTCTTCATTGCTTCCAACAAGACAACCAGTGTGAGAGTGCGTTACTGCACAGATCAGTGCAATACACGGGATAACGACGAAAAGCATGCTTTCACATACATGCTAAAGCAGAAGCCGTCTCGCTGACTCGCTTTCAAAAATGTTCACTCCCAGCAGGTGGATCACTACCTGCTGCGGAACTTGTTCCATCTTCGTCTATACTGTTCTGGGTTAGATGCCGACTAGGACTAGGTTGGCCTCTTCTTCTGTGTACGAGTGTGTCCGCGCTCTTGGCTTTTTCTTATCGTTCGCTTATTAAGGGCTTGCTGTTGTTGTTTAATTTAATTACACCGGTAGCATGTTTATTTTGTTCTATCCTTCCTGTTCATTCTTCCCATCTTGTGTATGATCACCTATTAAAACTAATCTGTAAATGTTTACATCATTACACTTATATGTGTGTGTGTGTGTTGTGTGTTGTGTGTTGTATATAAATATATTCATACTTATACATGATATATAATCTATTCTATGCATCCATTCTGGGTTTTTTTTCTTCCGTTTTCCACTTACAACTGTTCCAGCTTGTTCATTTTGCCTGTCCGCTGTTAATCTTCATAACGTAACGCCATGCTCTCTCTCTCTCTTACTTGTTTCGTTTCATTATTGTTTTGCCTTCGTGCTTATAGTGTTTGCCGTTTAGATGTTTAGTTACTAGTTTTGTTTACGTTTTCCCATCTTGTTTTTTTTTGTTCTCTATTCTTTATACATAGATTATATATATGCTGTGTCTGTGTGTGTGTGTTTGGGTTTTGCTCTTTTATTTCGCTTCGCTTCTTCATTTAGTATGCTTTCTTTTACTGCTGCCGTGTAGGTTTGTTTTATTATTCTGCAATTTGAGTCACTTTTTGTTTTATGTTTTCAAAAATTTCATTTAATCTGTTTACGAGCCAAATCATCGAACTATCGATAGTAGACGAGTGTGGCATCGCGACCCATGAACAACCCAATTAAACTAGTAAAAAGTAAGGATAGATAAGTGGTAGTAGTTAGTCACGCGTAGTGTAAAAGGAGCACGAGAAGTGCGAGGCCCCCGGTGGCGTGCTCTCGCGCTGCGTATTTCCTGCCAATAGCCGTTGGTTGTAAATAATGGTGAAAAAACGAAAGGCGATACGCCCCATATAGGTGAAAGCTCTAAAGAAAGGTTAAGCCGAGTATAGGATAGCTGGTTTAGCGGTAAGGTAACGGAAAACAGTAACATGATGCTTTCAAGCCCTACATATATATATGTGTGTATGTGTGTGTGTGTGTAGTTCACTGGCAAAATCAGCGTGTCGGATCAGCGTTGGGATAAGATTGTTCAGCACTGTTTAGCGAAATTTTCCCGTTTCGATTCCCTTTCGCACAGCTTGCCTACATGATTCTCATGCATTACTCCGAGATTCCACAAGTGTGCATGGCAAGTGTTGCCAGCACCGATCCCTACCACGTTTGCTGCCTAATTAGGAGTTCATGTAGATATCAGCTCTCCACGGCGGAGGGATAGGGTGTGGGGGATGGGGGACAAGGGACTTAATGACACACTATCGATAAGATTTGTTTGCATTTTTGCATTGTTTTTTTTTTGTTGTTTTGTTTTGTTTTGTTTTACTCTCTTTTTTTTCTCTAACACCTATTTGTTTAACGCGCGTCGCAAAATCCTACAAAAATGGACGAATTTTCTTTGCCTAGGATGCAATTTTCCGACTGTAACCTCTTCTGAGTGATTGGATTGTGTTGCGAGTTGTTGTTTCATTCTTCACCTTCATCAATTTCCCGCCGTTCCGTCCTGCTGCTCTAAATACGCTACCAATCGTGGGCTTTCCTTCCCGACCCTCTCGTGCTTTTGTGCGCTGTACGCACGCGGTTGTGAATGTGCCAAAGGACGTCCTGAAGCTTCAACCCATCCGTCGGGGCGTTTCCGGGGGGCAGCATCAATGGCGAGAGGTACGGGAATGGTGCATGCACATTGCCAATAAGTGCAATTGAGTGTTTTTTGTTTGTTTGTTTTTCGTCACGGCATCAAAATAGCTGGGGCTGCGCTGGGTGCATTGTCTCGGAATGTTGTTGTACGCTACAGATCGGAAGAAGCTCTCTTGTGTTTGTCGTGCTACGGCGTTTTGTGGCTCTATGTTTTGGTTGTAAATTATTGTTTTTTGATACACATCTTTTGCAATCCTTGCCGAGCGGGGGAACAGTGGCAATGGGGCTTCGCAAATCGCGCTTCGCACAATCATATTCGCTCACACATACACACAGCTGCATCATGATCAATAGTTCGAAGGTCTGTCGAAGGGGCTATTTGCGAGCTCTTTACACACGGGTTTCTTTTTACAGAATATGGGAAAGGGTCCAGCGTTGCTTAACAACGTGGTGAGTCGGTGTGCTGGGTATGCTAAAACAAAAGAAAAATGAGCTAATTTTGCGATAGCCTACTGTGGGTGACCGTGCGTTCCGAAACCATCCAGAGACTAATGGATTACTACCAATATGCGAGCCTAATGAATGTAATACAAGAATGTATGTGTGCCTTGTGTTCCACTTGACAACTGAGTCCTTTTTGCGCCAACGCATCGGCGTTATTGTTTCATGTGCCACTGCCGATACTTCCGTCCCTTAACGCCACGGGTTGTAACACTTTTGTTCTGGTTCACTTGTAAATATATATATAGCAGACGCGTTAGCCACTTATGCTTTTTTTTTGGTTCGTTATTGTTTTGTTTTTTATAAGGTAGTATAAATATGAAATTTCAAAGCGTATAGCAGGTGTGTATTACAAAAAATATATATGTATATACTTCAATAGCTGTTCGTTACGTTGCGTACATACTGTTCTTAGGTAGTTTGTCGCCCTTTTTTTGTTGTTGCTGTCAGACAAGTTATGCTTGGATTGAATTGTATGGTTGTAATTGTTTGCGTTGGCGCGCTTGTATGGTGCCTCTGACCCCTTTTTTTTTTGGTGTTACCTGCAGCGAACTTGATTATTGAGTAAGCACAGGTGTGCGCGTTCCAATCAAAGCACCAAAGCACCGGAACGCATGTGCGATGAAGGACGCACCATGCACCATCAAACACCGCGAAGCGAATATATAGATCTAATTGCAATTGGTTGTATAATGTACGTTTATTTATGCATGTATATTCTTACAAGCTTATCAAATGAGAAGTAGTGTGTATTGTGTATGTATGTGTGTGTGTGTGTGTGAGTTGGCGCATTCTAGTTTCGCGGCACCGTCCGCCCACAGTCCACCCACGACGGTCTTTAAGCGCGGCTGTTTTGGTTTTTGTTTTCCTTAAAGGGCCCAGTGAAGAGCGTGACTGCCTGTGACTAACCTGAGCTGCGTAACCGATCGGTTTTTTTTGTTTTGTAGAAAATTAATAACTAATTAGCTACTTAGCTATCTAACTATCCTGCGCCTGGGTCCTAAAGAATGGTGCCTTCGGTTTCGGATGGGCTCTGGTGATCTGCTCGTGATGGGCAATGGGGAAGGGGGTGTTTTTTTTTGCTGTTGTTTTGTTATTGTTCCTGGAGCTATGTGGATGTGTGTTGCGATTGATGCAATTTCCTTTCGCCGCGATCATTGCGAACGTTTCGTTTGCTACTAAGTCTATAAGAGCGCAGCAAGAGCATTCAACTATAATTAGTGACTGTTGCTTGTTTGTTTATTATTATTCTTTGCTTCTATTCTTTGGTAGCGTCGTGCTCTACGTCTGGTCTCGTACAGTCGAGAGTGATAAAGAGAGAGGCGTATAGGTTGTAAGATAGGTGTGAAAGGAAAGGTTTGTTTTGTTTGTTTTTTTTGTCTTCTTGAAATAATAACTCGCAAAAACGTTGCCATTTTGTTTTTTTTTGTTGCGATCACACGCACGATCGCGCTAGTATTAACGCTCGGTTTGTTTGAATTTAGTAGTATGCTATGTTAGAGATGCTCAAACACTCCCATTTCTATACACGCGCAAAAGGACACTCAGTGTGTGTGTGTGTTTTGGTTTGTTTTTGCTTTTCCTCACAAAAAAAACCTTTCACAAATGTTTGCATTTCGCTTGGTTTAGCTTTGTTGTTTCGAAAATTGTTCTTTAGTGCAGCGAGTTGGACTGTTAGTAGCTGTCTCACGGTTTACTTTACACGTACCGCACGCACACACAAACCCTTCCGAGAGATCGTGCTTTGTTTTCTGTTTGAAGATCGTTTTGACAAAAAAAAAACGCCCGATGGTCTGCGTTTCGTGCTGCCTCACCAAGAGCACAAGGACATGAGGCAGGAGTTACAACGAAGTATATAAAGATCAGTGTGGACAGAAAAGGAACCCAACCCTACAAACGTGTGTGCCGGTGTGTACGTGTGCGTATGTCACGCTTCTGCTCAGTTTAATGTTTAGTTTTTTACATGTTTCTTTTTTTCTTAATCCAAACCAAAACGGACATAACTACGCATATGCATAACTGTGTGATAGTTATGTTTTGGTATAGCTGGTAGATAGTTTGTTTCAAGTACACCCAGTTGATGGTGGTGTGTATTCTGCCTTTTGTTCGTCTCTGCCGTTTGCCGTGTTTTTACGATGTGTGTGTTGCAACTAATGTTTTCCCCTTTCCTTCTACCACGAATATCGATTTTTCACCACCTAGCTGGTGCCGCTGTTGATTTGCTCTTGCCTCTGTTACATGACATTAATCGTACCTCTCAAGGATCTTAGCTCTGGAGTACTTATGCTTTCGGCTCCTTTCAACTCGCCCACTAGCAGGCCAATTCGAGTGGTTTATGGCCCTGACCGACAATGATGGTTTGCGTCCTTTTGTGGGAATTTATTCCTTGATTTCGAAGTACTTGTAGGTTGGATTTTCGTACCCATTAATCTGCATGTTGGCCACATGCCGTTCCTCTGGGGTGACCGGTGCACCGACCGCCTGGAAGGAAGGGAAAATAGCTTGGGTTAAGCAGCGATGTAATGCGCGATGAGCTACACTATGCACCGTACCTGATCTACCTCGACGAATCCTTGAGCATGAGGTGACCGGGAAGCTTTCCATTTGGCAACAGCGACACCAACAAACACCGCAGCCATCAGGGCCACTCCGGCGAAACCGACCGTGAAGTACACGTTCTTGCTATCCCGTCCGCTGGAACTGTAGACTTCGCGTCGAACTGAGTAGCTCTGTAGCGGGAGGAGAATATTGCACGATAATTTAGTGCCGAAGCGTTGGGTGAAGTGGATTTCGATTCGAAAATATGAATGAATCTTCTAATCTAATATGAACTATCCAGAATAACTAATAACCTACTCTGAATCTTGTGATTGTGTGGATTGATTAATCTTTGAAGATTTCTAAAAATCCTCGTCATCTCCTTTAGTATTTTGATTAATGTTTAAGCTTTTGCATTTTTTTTAACCCATTTTGGTCCAGAGCTACGAAATCTTAGTCCAAATGCCATGAAACATGTGTTAGTCTAACTGGAAACATTAAAATATTGGGGGCTGTGGCACTATTTTTATTTAAACATCTTTAGAATTCGAGACATGCAATGTGAATTCTAACTTTCCTATCAAATAATTTGTCTTTTCGATACTTTCTTAAAACTTTAAGCGAGAACATATTTTTACGGTTGGCTTTTATAATTTATCGCACTACAAAACGTAACATAATCGTCCAAAAGTGCCATCGAGCCACGAAGCACTCTTAAAGTGTCATCTGATATCATTTTAAACACGTTCAATCCTATAGTTTGATACACTCAGCATTTAGAAAAAAAGAGTATTTGTGCGTATGAAATTATTTGAATAGGTTCAATATATGAAATATCACAAGTAGTGCAAGATTTCGCATTGCATGGATAAATTTAGCACCAGTTTTGTTTAGGTTTATAAATATGAAATAGCGTAGTGACTTAAAAGGGACAACTTCAGTAGAATCGATCCGTACTGTGCGTGGTATGGTCAAATTGATATGGAGTAATGGCGCACTCGAGGAGTTCTGTAACAAGCCTAGCCTGAAAAATTAGTAATTAATTATTTCCATGCATTCATCTGAAGCTATCCGCAGTTCGAGTTAGCTTCTTCTTAGTTTCTTATCTTCTTATCGGCACAACGACCTCACGAGGTCTAAAAGACCTGTCATTTCTATCTTTCATTGGCTTTGTTTACTCGAAGCTGGATAGTTAGTCGAGCGCACGGGGGATTGGGCTGGATGGGATTTCGGACCGGTCCTGTCGTGTGACGACTGGCGCCGCTACCAATACACCACCGAGCCGCTCCGCAGTTTTAGCTTAGTTTTTCCATAAAATACGTAAATAGTGTGTTGAAATTGGATGTAAGTGCCTTGAGGAACAGTACACTTTTGGAGGCTTCGTTTCATTTAGACCGGCAATTAGAGATACATTAATCTTACAATAATCGCAATCGTTGAATGGTTTTTTTTTAATTATTAAAGCTTTTTGTATCATTAAACTGCAATAGATCCTTAGAATCTGTGAATAATTTAATTTAAAATAATTCCAATTCGATTCAAATTAATCTTCACTGGAGATTTATACGAATGATTCCCCTCGACCGATACAACTATATATAGTGCCATTTGGTTCAGTCGCAAAAAAATAAACTAGTCCCAAAGCATAACTTTGCTGCTGATAGTTTTGTGGTTGCAATTTGCACTGCTTTTCGCGCGAAAACGGCTAATGAGTGCTAACGCAACAATTTGCGGCCAACGGAAATTTGCCTCCACTTTTTTGTATGTTTGCCCCGGCGCTTCGTTTCCCCCTAAAACCACCATCACTTACCGGTTCACCGTGGCCAATGTCGTGGGCCAGAACGTGTTGCATCTTCGGTTCGGCTTCCTGATGGGCGACGGCCGCAGCAACCTCCTCGACGGCGCGCTGTACCGCTTCATCGTCCACGGTCGGAAGAGCCGTCGGCTGTGGGCTCCTGTTACACCGAGCCAGATGCGCCACAGAGGAAACGAAACAAAACGAACACAGCAACACGCGAGTGATTAATTAGTCGGCAGCGCAACGGGAAGCTACTAGCAAAGGAAGTCAATCGAGCTAATTACGGTCGCGTTGCTCCCATCCTGCCACGGGCGCTGGCGACGGAAATGGTGCGATGTTCGTTTTTTTTTCTCTAACAATCCCCAAATACTTACGTCACGGCCGCTTCTTCGGAGTAGTCCTTGGTGGTGTCGGTTTCCTTCTGGGCTTCCATGTCCGGCTGTTGCTTTTGGGTTTGGGGTTGATCCGTGAGCGTCGGTTGCTGGGTTTGCATCGGTTGCTGTTGCTGTTGCGTTGCTGCAAATGTGGCAGCAACCATTTGTGCCTGTTGCTGTTGAGCCTGTTGTTGCTTTTGCTGTTGCTGCTGCTGTTGCTGTTGCTGCTGTTGCTGCTGCTGCTGTTGTTGTTGTTGTTTGTAAGCGGCTTCCATTTTCTTAGCCTCCAGGCGAAGCTTTTCCTCGCGTATCTTCTCGCGCTCCTGTGCCCGTTGCTCCTTGCGCTGCTTTTCCGCCAACCGCTGACGTTCCTTTTCGCTGACCTTGCGCTCAATCTCCATGCGGTATTTGTCGAGAATGGCCGCCTCGGCTTCCTCCGTCATGGCCAGCATCGAACCGGGCGTTTCGTCCTTGGAGCGAAGTGCCTGGATGTAATCATCCATCAGCTGGGACAGCTTCACCGATAGTTCCGGGTAGCGTTTGAGCATCGCCATCGATTGATTCACGGCCCGGTCAATGTCGACCAGACGCTCCAGCGTGCGGGGGCGCTCGGATGCGGCCGCCTCCAGCCCACCGGTACCGCCCGAACCGAGCAGATGCCGATAGTGCGATAAAGCATGGGCACGATCCTTGTGAAGAGCACGTAGCAGCTTCTGCAAACACTTTTCCACCCGATGAGACTGTTTTGTAGTGGGCGAAGCAGGAAAAAGCAGTGAAAAATGATCAAATATTCATCCGTGAATGTGTGCCAATTCGGTTCAATAAGGTCTCCGGATCTGGAGCGTTACGTTCGCCATAGTTACGCTAAGTTTAATTACAGTTTACCAAACGAATCAGGCTCGGAATATTCGTAAACATTCGAACGGTGGATTAAATATGGGTTGCTGAGAGCTGCACAGAACACACACACACACAGAGCCCATATTGTTGGTGCGTTTTGCCTTTTGTGCTATATCAACCTCGGAGAAAACGACTTCCCATCGCGTCACGTTTCTACCCATCACGTGCACATTTCGCCATTCGTACAGGCCGAAGCCGAAAGCCCAGAACAACACCCATACACAACGCATCAGTTTTTGTGGGCGCCTCTCGAAAAGAAAGTTCATTAAAATTGTGAAATAAACGGATTTCCATCAAAGTTGTACATGGCGCGGAACGTGCCTGGCTTCGTACGGTACAACGAGCACGTACACGCACCGGACGGCGGGATCGCTTTTTCGATGCATCGACGACGATTTCCAAAAGGGCAACCCATAGTTATGTGTGTGGGTGGGATGGGTGAGTTGATATTTCTTGGCCGGTCCGGATACTCTCCGTACCGAATCTACCGAAAACGCGGACATCCGCACTGGCGAGGACACAAAAATGTCACCCAGTTCGAAGAGATAGGAAGGAAAAAAAAACCATTTGCTCCACCACAGATGCAGCGTACCACAGGTTCCGGCTTTACTTTGTAAAGTTATGAAACTGAATAACTTACGCTCGGCGGTTGCTCCGTGAGGGCTTGGGTGTAGCAGGTCATCGCCTCCCGCTTGCGCTGGTTGATGTGGGCGAGTACGCGCTGCTGATGCATGGCCGCCAGCTGATGCTTCTCGGAGTTGCCTTCCTCTTCCAGTGCCTGCACAGAAGTCTAAAATATTACACGAACGAACGGAGGTTGGCCATGTGGGGGTGGCCAGATTTTAGTTACGAACGAGACCGTTAAACTCATGTCACCAGTTTTGAAGGATTTGTAGTTGCTGCTATTTGGTTGTTTTGGTTTGGTTTTTTGTTGCGCAATAAATTAACTACGGAGCAAAACCCCCCACACACACGCACGGGGTTCTAAAAGGGGTGGCCCGCAGCAAACGAAGCGAACGAGTGCGCTGGGGAAAATGCATTTCGAAGGATAACGAAAAAAACACACACACAAGCGTGCTGCCGTTGCGAAAGGATTGTCATTGGTGTGGCGCAATAATCGTTAGTTGGCAGGATGCAATGGGGAATGTTACAGGGCAGCGCGGAACGTTTCGGAGAATGTACGCGAATCGTTTTGGATCGGTATTTAATTGCTTTTGGGACGCTTAGGATAAGCGGAACATTGGCCACGTTCCAGCCAAGGCAAAGGGTGGACAGCAGCAAAACAAACCTAGAAATTTGTAATAAAACTCGTGCACTGACTGGCAATTTTGGCACACGATGGAAACGGTGTTTTTGGTTTTTTTCTCCGGTGGCATCCGGTATTTTTTTTTTCCTTCGCTCAACGGCAAAATGCAGTCGACAGTTAATCTAAATTGCGCTCGTTCGATCGTTCGGCTGGCCTGCTCGGGAGTGGTCTCTATCGCTACGCTAGTGTGCTGAACAAAAGGTTACTACATCCGCGACAAACCTCTAACCACCGATCATTTGGAGAGAAACAGCAGCAAAACTCACTGTACCCGCAAACCACGGCCATTGCGTACGATGGCCGCGAGTTGGCAAATGGTGCTGCAAGCGTTTTGCTATTTCCTCACAAATGCGAATCAAACGTTCGACTCAAAACATGACATGATTTTTACTGTCAGCTTACGTTTTTGTTTTTTTTTTGGGGGGAAAGTGTGTGGATGTGTTGGCAGTAAACATTGGGAGGAGACACGAAACAAAGTGGGGGAAACAAAGCACTAAACCGATGGTGCATACACTGCGCCACACACATGCAGATAGTGTTGCGCGAGCAAACCGAAAGTGTACGGTAAAGGATCGAACAGAAAGCCGCAAACAAGCAAAATGGTTGCCGGGGGAGGGACATTCGGTGCGTGCTTTTTTTTGTTCGCTCCTCCGCTCCGTCGCTTACCTGGAACCGGGCCGTCATTCGCTGCTTGAACGTTTGGGCCGACTTCGGATCGGCCAACCGCATATCCTGGTACTTCTCCTCCAGATCGGACCAGTCCTTCATGACGCGCGTCACCTTCTCCCGGTGGCTCTCCTCGAGCCGCTGCTGGGCTTCCTGAAATTCGGCGTGCAAATTCTACGAACAGCATATACAAAACATCAATTTCGTGGCTCGTACATACCTTGAAGCTCTGATGCTCGTTGCGCGGATCAAAGTGCGTGAAGTATGGGTCCGGCGTCGGGATGGCCGTGATCGGTGTCGTCACCAGATCGATCGTGCCCGATTTTTCCGTCGAGCTAGCGGCGTACCCGCCGGCGTACAGCATACCACCGATCGGACCACCAATATCCGCCTGCTGCTGCTTCTTCAGTCCATCCTTGCCGGGGGCGACCTGGGGCGGTGGTGGTGTCGTGAAGCTATCCCACGCGGCCGAACCCGTATCGATCGCGTCCGCACCGGACGGTTTGTCACTGCCGGAGTCGAAATCTTCGTCCGAATCGTACTCGTCGTCATCGCTCTCGATCGGTTCGTCGCCCAGCATCTCTTCGTCCTCCTCGTCGTCGATATCGTCATCGTCCTCGTCATCCTCGGAGTTGTTGTCCGAAACGCCATCCGAACCGCCATCGTCCAGTGCGGGCAGCATGTCGGTGTCCTGTGGCAGCACCGGCAGATCCGTTTTCTTCACCTTCATCGGAACAGCTGGTGGGCGAAAAAGTAACGAAAAAAGCAGGCGGAGAAGGTTCATTAAACCATTCGCAGACAGTTCCCAGCGATCCAGTTGGAAAGTTCTCAGTTGTCAGCTGCGGCCCCTTCAATGATCACCACCATAAAGCAAAACCCTACCCCAAAAACGATAATGATGATACGATTCGATTAAGCGGTAAAGTGTTGCCCATTAATCAGCACGGCGCAACCATTAATACAGCCGTTCGTCTAGCGTTTCGGCATTGGTTGTCGGCAGCAGCTGCGAAATCGTACCGCACTCACCAGGAATCTCGAGCGAAGGCGAGCGCTAAAAGTCGGAGACAGCACTGTATGTTTATCTGCATCACATTGCGGGTGGCTTGATTGTGAGCGTCACAAACATCGATACGTTATGGCACTTGGTAGCCCAATGCTAAAACGTTAAAAGAGAACGTCGTTAAGGAAAGTGCCATCAGAGCTTACAGTGCGGAGTTTTATCCCAACACGAACTGGATGGCCATACAACAACCATTTCCGAATGCTGTACGTTCAAAGCTGGGCTGGGTTTATACCAATTCAAACCCCAGAATTGTTTCCAGCTGGGCGAAAGAGGAGTTTGCGAAAAGTTCTCAACGATAAACAGTAAAAAAAAGGGCAGCAAAACGAACTGTCAAGCCCATTAATCGTTCGCACCGTTCGGGGGAGAAAAAAAAAAAACCCGTTTGGGTTGGATACAAAATCAGTGGGCCAGAAGCTATCCAGCCCAATATTGGTGAACGATTTTTTTCCCCTCCGCTTCCGAAATTATTCGTGCTCGGTTCAATAATCGAATCGATTCATCAGCCTTAGCTTTATGCAGAGTGTTGCGAATGTTGTCGTTTGCGAACGACCGGGCCACCATCGGAAAGGTTAAAATATTGGCGTCGCCAAACCGTTTTTCCAGCGTTCGAGTTCGGAGGTTAATACGGTGAAGACAGCGGACAGTGGGTGATCCATAACAAAATCTGTCCAAGTCATGCACCATGCTACTAATGCTGCTACCGCGTACATCGAGATCGTTGTGTTTGTTTCGAGCTCTACCGAGCAATGCAGTGTTCCCGCTAGCGTCATCAAGCGAGTCTCGTTGCCTGTTTTGGGCGGTGGGTGTTATGCTCCTTTTTTTCTTTGTTATGCTGTACCGGATGGTCATCCTTCTGTTCGAACCATCAGCGAGCAGTCGTCTGCACGTGAAGGCAGCAAAAACAGTGAACATTTGTTATTATCACCTTCTATATGCCGGAAACTGCAATTTTCCGGTCGTGGAATGGAGGGTGGGTGTACCGTGGAATCGAACAGTTTTACGATCGCAAAAGGGTGTAGGGAAAACGGGAACCGAACATAGAGCTGCAAAGAAGTACACACACACACACACAGAGGGAGAGATAAAGCGTAACGTTGCAAAGGAGACTAGTAGTTGTGTGAATGTCCTGACCGAGAAGGTAGACCACAATTTTTGTCCACCACCCATCTTATTCACCAGCTTTTTGGACTTTTGGCATTTTTTTTTTGCTCCTTGCTGAACATAACATCGACCTCATCCGTACTAGAGAGAACGATTCGTTCGCTTGCTCGAATCGATCGTTGTCATATTTTGTGCCCGAGTGTGCCCGCTCGCTGTGTGTGTGTGTGTTTGTATTTTTCGCGCATTTTTATAGCCGATCGTTGTACCCTTCGCGGGATGAATGGTTTCCCGTTTTTTTTTCGCGTTTTCGAAGAGTGTGTATTTGCTTTTTTATGGTTTGCAATGGGGCAGGACTGTACATTTACCTTCTGGAAGGACGCTATCCTCTCGCTCGTTGTGTGTGTATGTTTGTGTTGGTGTACCAAATGCCAGTGAAAGGAAACTGTGGCGAGATGATAATGACCTAACCCACCGGTACCGATACACGGCGGTCGGATAGCGAAACCCATGGATAGCCTCGCCGCGAAAGCTTTCCATAAACACCCCTCACTAACGATGCCCACGGGCCGGATGTTATACGAAGGAAACCAGCTGCCACTGTCACTTCTTCGCTTCATCGAATGGACGGATGTCAAAGTTTTATAACCAAAAGGATATCAATGGTTGTCATTAGTGGGGTATCGTTTTTTATTATCATTACACCACCACTGGTCTCGAGCTGGGTGGGTGAAGAGAGGGGGGAGGGGTGGTGGACACACGAAGGGTAGGAACAAATGGTGTGTGTTCGTTCCACTGCTTCGACCGATCATTATGGTCTCCATTATAGGTTACCGTCCGTTGTGATTGTGTTAGCTTGACTGATAAGTTGGCGATGGTTCCGTTTATTGGCGAATGTTTATTTTTTTTTCATAAGTCAGAATTTTCATGCATTACAGTAACTTTATACTCATATTAACGGAGTATAAAAGCACCGATCAACCATAAAAATGTAACTATCTGCTTGCATTTTGTCGAATCTTCGATGAAAACCCTGTAATGTACTGTTTAGAGGAGTGGTAGTGCACCAAACAACCCAAACTCATGCTCGCTGTGTAGACGCAGCAGAGTACGAAATTAAAGTTATGCAAATGAATCACTTCATCTTACGGTTTTGAAAGTAATACTCCATCTCAAATGGAAAATGAGTTCCAAGTGTGATAATCCATCCACCGGATGGTGTACTGCGCGCACTGGGCATTAAAGCCAAACTTCCGTTTAATATACTGTCAAAAGTCGTTCAACAGTGGCTCGTAAACTTTACGACATAACGCGTGTTCGACATAGAGTTGAGAACTCCAAGTCGAAGGACAATGCCCGCTTTATGTTCGCCGATCACATGAAACGTTTCGCATAAACCCAGCAGAAACTACCTTCATATTTACAGTGAAAACGATTTCCCAGCACAAACCCGTTACTGACTGCCACTGGTTGGGTAAATACTGTTCACTTTACGGCAAGGAGCTGTTGAAAACTTTCGCAGAAAATCAATAAGTTTGTTTTGTTTAAATTTCTGAGCAGTATAAGCTTACGCTTACGTACCCATCGAAAGCTCCAGAAGATCTTGTCTGAGATGCTGAGAAAGGGTGGAAGCGCATCGGGGTGCTTTACAAGGACTTTGGATTATTTTGAAATATCGAAAGTAATCCTAAACGATACGGTATTTTATTGATTCGATCGGACATTCACATACATTTGATATCACTGTACTTTAAATCAGATTTGTCGGGGTTGGCATCGCACGAACCGTATGAAACATGTAGCATGTAGCAGAATGGGCGAAAATTGTCCAATGTTTACGAATAAAATACGGATAAGATAGTACACGTATGACACTAAATTAGTGTACCGTTTAAGATCCTTTGGCGATATCTGTAGGCTAGTAAAAGATCTTTAAGACCGGACAAAATGGTGTCTTCTTCGTTCGTTCATCTAAGGATTCTAGCAAAACTCCGCAAAATGTCAGCTTTAGCGTGTAGAGCGTACACGAAGCGAAACAAATCCGCACGTGGGGAAGGAACATTCCATTTTCCAGTATAAACTGTTATCTCCCCGTGGAATATCCGGTGGTGGTCCCTCGATTGATATTACCAAATACTCTCGAAGCTGGTGCTCGGCACCTCTCACCATCTCATTTCCGGCACGAAGCTTTTTCACTCCACCACCGGTTCTACCGTACTTCATCGTAGTAAAGTCAACAAAAGTGTGTGTTCCAAGCTCAACCGTAACCGACCAACCGTACGTCCGTGGGGATAAAAGCAACCGACATCGGGCAAAACCGGAAACGGCCATGAAAATCGTCTTCGCTGCTGCTACACCGGGCGGGCAGGTACTGATCAGCTTTCGAGGTTCGTTCGAGGTTACTTCCGAGACGGCGACAGTGACGGTGCACGACAGTGCGTTATGAAACCTGAAGTTTAAATGCTTCAATGCCTCGTCCG
Organism: Anopheles marshallii; assembly: GCF_943734725.1. NCBI lineage: Eukaryota > Metazoa > Arthropoda > Insecta > Diptera > Culicidae > Anopheles > Anopheles marshallii. The sequence continues at coordinate 46,205,259 of NC_071326.1, read as the reverse complement.
AAGCGGGAGCCGTGGAAGCGCACAATCTCGTGGAGTGGCACTCAGGAGTGCGCATCGAGCCGAGTGGTATCGTATGAAATAATCCCCCAAGCTCTCTAGGGGTTGATTCATTGCATGGAGCATTATATGCTCCAAGAGCTTCGATGCGGATCCGTTCGTCTTTCGTGTGTATGTATATATGTATATACTATTTGTCTGTATGTGTGTGAGCGAGCAATTTAAAAGATGCGCATTTTGAACAAGGTTAAGAATATTAAAGAAATTCTGCCATCGTAAGCTAACCGGATGGTCGTTGCAAATATCCGGCGACGGAACGTACGATGTAGCAGGGCAAAGGTTCCCATCGTCCTGCGAAACGTACTTGAGCTTACCGGGGCATAAGATTAGCCCGGGTTGGACTTCATCTCGGCACACCGTTCCGTCGAGTTTTCCTATTTCTTTTTTTTCAGAATAGAAGAAATAAAAAGATGCTGTTCACTATGTTCCAGTTCACCTGGTGCCGCTCCGAACCGTACCGTTCCGTTTGAGCAGTGATTTATGTAGCAAACTTTAAAAACTTTCCATACATTTGCGATTCGTTCCCTGAAACGCTTTAGCCCTCGAGTATGAGCATATTTTTCCCAGCAAACTTTCTACCCTCTTTTGTGTAGTAACTTTTATTTGCCACGCGGAACTCTGCTGTTCGGTGTTGAAATGCTTCTGTCAAACAAGGCTTTGCGCTGGCAGGTGGAAGCTGCCGATATGCTGGAAGTTCGTGTACCGAGCACTGCACTGCAGGAAGAGTTTGGCGCAAACAAATCAACTATGACTTACTTGGCAACAAAACTTTGGCACATTTATTTTACACCACGTCTCCACCCGCCTTTTTTGACCCCGCGGTCGGTTAAAGTGTCGGCCCAGTTCCCCGGGGGCGAAAGTGCTTTTGCATTGAATCTGCCTACTTTTAGATTGATTCTCAATATTGATTTTGCTGTACAAGTTTTGCTTGCAAAATTGGGTTGCTCTCGGTCTGCAGGTTTGCTGACTGAAAGCTCTTATCCTAAAAGACAACCATATTTTATTGCCGTGAAGATTGTTTAGCTACATCGTAGATGTTTGTACAGAGCCTTTCGCACTTTGTTTGTATACGAGCCAAGTTCATCAGTAAAATGATGGTCAGACATTCTGTTTTCAAGCTCTAGCGTTGCGAAATCATCATTTTTGAATGTTTAGGTTTAGATATCACAAAGTGGATCTGTAAAATTCGACCATTTGTTAATTGATGTTGAACGAGAAACCTGTCCGGACCTTAGCTATCAAGCGAGGCACATCCGAGTTCGGGTGAAGTGTTTTTAATGCTACATCAGTGTTTATGATTCGCTTTCAACAGCTTTTACGATTCCTATTACTTTTTTGCCTGCGGAATCGATACCTTTTCCAAAGAAATCAAATCATTCAGCTTAATGGTGTTTGAGCCTTTTTCCATGGTGGGATACAAACTGTGCGTACTTCCTACTAATGAGCAATTTGTAATGGATACCTTAATTTTCCAGTAATAAAGGTAATAATAAAGTTTTTTTTTCGTTCCAATTTATATCCTGCCTTTTCGATCTCGGTGAAACGTTAGCGTGAAAAATAATAACATATCAGTCAGTTCGGATGTCCTATCCGGAGGAAAGTGAAAAATATTTTAAACCATTTTCCATCGTTACTTTAACAAATAAAGCTCACTAATGTGCTTCCAAGTAGTTGAGTTTCATAAAAAGATCACGTAGAAAGGGCTTTGCTTTATTAAGTTGAACATTTCTACCGATGATTAGTGCACATCAGAGAACTTCTTTATCCAATATGCGCAAAATTCTTTGCAATACTCTCTCTATTTTCCTTAATTTTTTCCTTATTTTCCTATAGGTGTTTAAGCGTGATCACCACTTGTAATAATATAGAAGTGTAGATTTTGAAAGGTATGGGAAAGAATTTGAAGTCAGCATTAGCACTCAGTGACGATTAAAAGCTTGGAGCTACAATGAAGCGTCACACCTTAAATGCTGAGGAACACTCATTTCACAGACCTAATCAACTCAACACTACTTGTCTGATTGACGCTGACTCTTGTAGCATAAAATATTATTGCGCATGTAACAGATGTTTTTCACCTCCTGAAACACTCCTCAGCTTCAACATCAACAACATCATTACGACAGACATAGAAAAATGTTACGAAAACATAGCATGCCTGAACGAAATACTTAGTTTTTAGTTGTCACCAGGTCATAGGTTACAGGACTCGATTATAGTCAAAACCTAATAAAACAACTCATTTCAAGAAAACTGTTAAAACAAACGTTAACAAATACATTCGTTTAAAAATTGGTACAAAAATGATAAAATCCTTTGAAATCACCGTGCACGTATGGAATAAAATAAGGTCTTCGGGAGAGAACAAGCGGAGAGCTCCGAACTCTAAACCACTGTGTTCTCTGAAGTAAAAAATATTTTTTGATGGGTTGATAATATTTTTATCAAGCTTTTGTTTCAATTATGATTTGTAGAGTCCTGAGCTACATAAAACAAACAAAAGAGCACCCTCGGAGCTGTCGCTTGAAGGAATATTGGTTATATCTCTTGTGTTAAAATGTTTCCCACTGGTTAGCACACTGGTTCGTAAACGCTTGTAAAAAATAGTAGAAACTAAACTATCTACGATAATTTTTTTAACATATACCACCAAGACATTCATCCAATGAAAAGAGCCTTTTTTATGGCAGTACGCGATGTACGGTTGAATAGAGTGACCTAAAATATGCAGCACAATGCTTGAACTAGTAACATCAATGTCAGTATCAAACCGATGGTGGTGGAAAAAGGATACATCCATTCAATCCTTCACGGTACACTCTTCTAACATTACCCTTTTGGTTATTTGTTCGTTCTCAACCGTTCGTTCTCTGACGGATATGCTCCGGCGTGATAGGATTGTGTTCCGTTTCGGCTCGATAGATCGATTTATGCGGACACAAATACCGTTACAGCGAGCTGAAGGACATACCGCTTACACGAGCGGCACTAGCTTGTGATGGTGATCCGATGTAAAAAAAAAGCTTTGCGCAATGGAAACAAGTAGCACGGCAAAAGAGCAATATGTTTCGCAAAGCACACTGTCCACGCGATACAGGCTGTGCATCGGAGGAAGCGGTTTTAGTTTTGCTTCTCATTGGTACTAATTGCTGGTTTCGGATGTTTTCCTTCCATAATGCATGATGATGTGGTTCAGCTATCAAACTCCTCTTGCACCGTATGTGCTGCAAATGGCGGGTTCCATCCCAAATTGCTTGCAAACGCGTTTGCACAGTTGGTCGGGAACAAGATTTTCGTTGTAGGCAATTTATTCGTTGCATTATATTCGTTGCTTTATATTCAACATTTATTTTTGCCCACAAATTACGCAATAACTAAATGACTAGAAAATGTTGTATCGGGAACAAATGGAGGCGCCTGGTAGTTTGTGGAAAGTTAATGTGAAAATGATCGGTGCACGATGTTTATATCTACCCAAACAGATATATCATGCAAAATACATTTTATATTCATTGGTCGTGTTAATCTTTCAACGATTTCCTTCCTTTTTGTTAATGGTTTATCCTTCGATGCCAACTGCTTATATTTGTTGTGTTAAAAATACCATATAGTAACTGTGCAGGGGTCGTTGTAATGTAAATAAAAAGAAATTCATTCTACCTGCATTTCATTCACTTCACCCGTACAAGGCTGCAAATGTAATGGAATCGGAAACATAGACCATCAACATAAAAATAGTACCAAACGGTTAAGTGGTAATTAAAATCGCTTAATATGCACGGAACGGGGGTGATCCACGTGCAGCAAAGCTTCCTTTAAACGGAAACCGCCCTATTGTTTATGCACGGGGCTTCTAGTGAATCGACTGTCGGTGACAACATTGGTGCAGATGGTAATTCCACCACGAGCGTTCAAGTGGTGAAGGTCCATTTGATTGTATTTTTGCTGTTGTCCAACCGACTTTGTGACTTTCATAAAATGGACATTTTTCCCCATCCGCTGGCTTACATTAACATCGCCGCTTCAATATGCACAGCCGGGCTTAACCGTGCGCATTATAATTCTTCGTAAATGGGGTACGAATGAACACTACACACCAGATGGGCAGGCAAAAGAAGGCAAAACAAAGGAGAGAGGCAAAAAAAAGAAGAACATTTGAACAACATCAACACGAAAAACGGAAAATAAATGAAACCATTTCGTCCACTAATGTCCATCGCATATCGCGTACCGTTGGTGTGGGTCGGTTTGCAACAATACCGAAACCGTTTAAGCGAACTGCATGGTGGATTTTGTCGCATTTAAAAAGGGTCATATATTTGTGCGTGTGTATGTGCGTTTTTTTGTGCTTGGAAATAAACGGGCTCTGTCTTTGGGAGCTCGGGAATGGTGCGCGAAAGCACTGGCAAAGAGTGAAAAGCACAAATTAATCACCTAGCCAGCAACACGGCTGGAAAACAATTAATGGGAAACAAAACTGAAAGCATCCTTCAGCAGGGCCGGTGAAGGATGGCGGGATAGGTGCAAGCGTGAAGTAAAGCTTGAGTTTTTGGCAGTCTGCCGAACCCGCTCGTATTTATCCCAAAAAAGGTTGATTTAACTCAAATGAAAATGCTTACTGTGTGTGTGTGTGTGTGTATGTGTGGTATAGAATAATGAAACAATTGCTGTACCGATGACAGCGCTTCAATGATTCGTTGTCCTTGGCCAGGGACCATTTCGACTATTGGCGATGTATAATGATCCATCGACTATTGGCACAATGATCCACATTTGCGTAGAACGGATCCAAAAGGTTTTTGGAAAGATTGTTAATACTACTACAAATAATCGAGTGTGTTAAAACGTGTTTAGCGGGCTACCTGCGTGTAGTGGCATTTTCCTGCTCCTTCTGCTTTGGTCGACCAATGCCTGTTCTGTGGCATTTGCAAAGGTTCGCAAAGAAAAATGGCTGTCCACGGTAATGGTGGAATAGGGGGAAAAAATTGGAAAGGTTTCTCATGCTCACTGACCATCTCAATTACATACAAAGCACGCTGCCCGTAGAATGTTGGCGGTGGAGGTTTTTTCTTTTTGTCCGTTCTTATGTTTTGTTTGCAGTTACCCAGGATTCCCGTACCCGTGTGGAGCTCGCGTCTCCCGGTGGCATGTGGCAGCCGAACGAATAATGTGTCCCTGGAGAGAAACGGAAACTCCTCCTGGCAGGAAATGCCAGCGCGGATAACAGATGTGCACCAAACAATGAACAAATGGTTCGTTGGTCACTGGCTGGCGTTTCGTTCGTCGGTGCACCGCGCGTTCGGAAGAGTGTAGAAACAACAAGAACACACAAACAAACACAGCGGAGCAAAAATGTACAAAAAGCGATGAATAAGAGAAAAAACCTCCCATACTGGTGAATGCTGGTGGAAATATGGTGGTCCAAACAAACGAATAAAAGAAAAATCACTTTTTACCTCGACACGTACAAACTGTTTTGCACGCTCGGAAACGAACTTAAAATTCATACTGCATGGTGCGTGTTGGAGAGAGAGAGAGAGAGAGAGAGAGAGAGAGAGAGAGAGAGAGAGAGAAAGCGAGAGCATGTCAAAGATGACTACAGCACCGTCAGGGGGTACATGTGTGTGTGTGTATTTTTTTTATTTCCTTCACCTCACCCTTCGAGCCTTTTCACACGGATGGTGGCGATCTGTCGACATTGTCTGTTCCGGACAGGCCACGGCCAGGAGGAGCAATGTCCGGGTGTTCGGTCACTTCCTCGGTTGACCGTCTCCGGTGTGTGGTCCCGGGGCAGTGTTTGCTGATGACACATTCAATGTGCAATTATATTCCATTTTGCATTCGAATTAATCATTCCACGTCAACTGATGGCGACAGTAGCCGAGCATGAACAGGAACCTGGAAATTGTTCGGCGGTTTCTCAGAGGCCACGGCACGGGGTTTGGGTGGAGCGGAAGCGATGCGTCGCTCGTTGTTCGGATAGGCAATGGATAGCCATTTGCAATGATGCTCGGGCAGGTCGGGCTAGCGTGCTGTGGCACTGGCACAGCTGTTGACGCAACAGAACACGGGGACACTATCTGCTCCCGCACATTCGCTTAGGGGCGAGCTGTTTGTCAGCCCAAACTGAACCGCTTCCGAAGGACGATGTAGGCTGCTCTGTAGCACATGTGTTACCCTCTGGTGCAGTGCATCAGTGTATCAACCCGCTGTGTGTGGACCTCGGAGGCGGTGAAGTACGACAGGTCACGCGGAAGGTACGATGGTGGAACCATCGCCATACAACCATCGCCGGCTTTGTACTGCCTCACTGAGTTGACCTCATTCCGGTTCACCGAGGACATGATCGGATGTAGGGTCGGTGCGTTTATGAGTGGCGATGTTGCGCCGTGGTGCGCCATGGTGATGAAAGCCCCTGCCCAAAACCTGACATGTCGGCGATCACTTGCAACGCTTTTCAGTTTTATACCCTGCCACACCCGTTGGTCCCGTTTGGTGTCCCAGGCAACCTCCCCCACAATTCATCTCTCGATGGTGTGTGGCGGAGAGTGATTGATGCTATTTATGCCTTCAACAGCATCAGCATGAAGTGCACGGTTTGGAAAGCGAACAAGGACACCCGTTAAGCCTCGCAGAACCAGAAAAGGTCCTCCTCCGTTGCAATGATACAGCTCGTTTAGCGCCGTGCCCGTCCGAGTTCCTTGGTTTGATGTCATGCGATGACATCTTCGTGGATATGTGCCCATCAGAGCAGTGCCATTTTTGTATGGCCACTTCAATTGTGTGTATGTATATGTGTTCATGTGCGAGTGCATCGCAGGCATTTGAGTGACGAATTGCGTTGCAGTTTTAGGTGCATCGGAGCTCTCTCCGGATGGACAGTGGTTGCGAACGATGGACGTAATTTATATCATTAATTCATGCCAACCGATTAGTCCGGTGCAGAACATTTGCAGCAAAGCGGATGCGGTGTACGGAAATTTATATTTCTACCTTCTTGGAACGAGACCATTTTCTACCTTTGCATGGTGAAGGGGGGGGTCTTATGTTAGAGCTTAAAACACTTTTTTCGATAATAACTTCAATTGTGACATGTAGAGAAATCAGAATTATTGTTATAATTAATTAAATTAAGTATCATTTTTTTCTCAAGCATTGCACCTTAAAGAAAAGGTGCCTGAATAAACACTCCTGTGGCCGGTTGTCACTGCTGTAGCATGAATTTTGTTATCCGTAAATTTGTGCTCCTCCTTCATTCAGCAAAGATATGGCAAGTGGAAAACACTAACAAGATACAAAACACCATGCAAATGATACAATTATACGCTCTTTCATCGGCATTCCCATTCGCTATCCATTCGCCAGCTCGACATCACAAGAAGCGCTTCTCATAAAGGATCTTTTTATAGAGCGCATATCTTTCCCTCTGTTCGGGGCAGATCGTCTAGCTGATGGTCGGCGTCTTTTCTCGCTGGTGTCGCTCGACTGTTTGTTCTACGCTTTCACCAACATTTCAACGCGCCCGGGCAGGACGTCGATGACGGCGCCTGTTTCATAACTTCGTCGGAAGCAATTTGTGAAAATGATTTCATCAAAATGGCGCTTTTATTCCACCATTACCATAGACAACGGGCTACTTACATTCGCACGCGCTCGCGGCAAACATCCATCCGCGGAAGTTAATTCAATAGTTAAAAAGTGACGTTTTCTTCCGGGCGTCTCCGTCGGTGGCTACAAGTCCCGGCTGCGCGGAAAACCACGATATCCTGGCGTTGGTAGCAGACGGCGCTTTCCCGCGTACCATGATGGTTGGCTTACTTTCATCTTTCACAGGCTTGGCTGCGGAGCGTAAACCGCGCCACTAGCGGCGCAGCAGGAAACCGGTGGCCGGATTCTTGGGGATGAGGTTTTTTGGTGCCGTTTTTGGATGGCGTCTGTCTAATTAAGCGTAGCTCGCCTCCCATTTCCTTCGGGCGGATCATTTTCCTACTGGGCCCACCCTCCGCGGCTCGGAAGGAAAGGAAAATGTGCTTCCGAATCCCCACAGTACATGGGCACGATGGAGAGCTTCATCATTAACAATATTAACTTTGCTTCCTACGATTGTCCTCGCTTCTCCGCTTTGCTGTGATGGCGTACGCTATGTGCTTTGTTGGTAAAACAAAAATGAAAGCTTCCATACCATTTAGCAAACGCCTGCCTCCAAGCCATTCTTCACCTCCCCAATTTTGCCTCCAAAACCCCAAAATCAACCAAACAAAACGGTCGGCATTTAGCAGGCTAGGCTTTCTAGGGGGAGGGTCAGACCTTCCTTTCGTCTGTCAGCCATTTTGCAGTCGGTTCAACTTTCCCATACTGGTGCAAAGCTTTACCGAGCGGAAATGGATTGACACGGTGCGGCGAAAGCGTTTTCCATTGAATGTGTTGGGGTGTTGTTTCTACAATATGGAAACGATGGTATCGTGCTCATACCATATTTGGGATGATGAGTAAAACTTATCGATAGGTGAAACGATTCTAGCACACTTTTATGTTCTGAAATACAACACAACAATTCACTTTCCGTAGAGCGATGCGTGTGTGTGTTGTGGTTTTTCTGGCTGAGAAATTTAGTTCAATGACGCAGCAGCGTTAAGCTCTTCATAAAACACACCAACATAATATAGAAAAAAAAGCATCAAACGGGCTAAGCAAGTCACTCTCTCATTGGAGCTCTTGACTTAACACTGTAGGTGGCGAAGCCATTTGTATGAATTTATTTGTAGCACGATGACGTGCGTGTTTATTGACTGTTACTGAAACACGAATCCCAGACGAATCGTATCAAACGCGAAGAGTTCCATTTCCCATGTCTGTGTTGTGTGGTTTATTTGCTTTTGTATTATCATGAACTATTTAATCGCTTTGATTTGCATGCTGATTCTAATTTGTATTTTTCAAAGTAATAATTTGATTATGATAATAATTGTAATTTTCTTTTTCTTGTTATATTAGCTAATATATTATCAAGGGTTTAAAATTTTCCAACAAATATTTTACCATGCGCTGTATTACATCCAGTTTTTAAAGCTGCTCACAAGTGAGAAACGTAAACAGACATGAAAGAACGCTGCAAATACAAGGATAAGTTTTACGTTCACAAGCTGATTAATAGTGCTGGCGGGGTTTTGCGCCCCTGTGCATTTTTTTTTGGGCGAAAGCAGCAAAACTTGCAGAAATAACTTTTAGCCAAATTAGTGAAGGCTCAAAACCCCCGCGCACTGGTGTGTTTGCGCTTCTAGCTTCACAGCAGTGACGGCCACACGGAACAACGTAAAATTAACATTAATTTCCTTTAAAACTTCTAATTAAGGGATTTATGATGTTTTCGGAAGTTGTTTATTTGAAGTTTTTGTGCTTGAAGACTAAATTGTACAAGTTTGTGTAACTAAGTAAGTATTTTTTTATCAGTTTTGCTACACTTTTCACCTGGTTTTTTCTTCCCTGACAATTCTTGGCAGTGGAAGGGAAAGTTTGCTTCTGCAATTAATTCAGTAAACGATGCAATGTATCGCGTCTAGTTATTCTTCAACGAAGAAAAGTTAATTTTGTGTTAAAAATGAATAATCTTGAAGCACGAAGTACATAAGGGCTACCAATTTATCGAAATTTGCGGTGTGCCATAGAGGCAAGTGCGTCACCCAGTATTGTTTTAAAAGATATTTTATTGAATGCTGAAATGAGTATACTGATTGTACTCGTCACAATGAAAAGCCGTAGTAGACCGAATTCCATTTATATAAGCCTATTTTCCCATAATAAGAAGCCCGTAAAAAAGATAAATTGTTACGTAGGATGGGCCGAACAAAAAACAGACATGTTTTCGTGGAAAGTAAATAACAAAAGAAAACTAACTTTTGGGACAAAAGCACCAACACTGTTTGAGGCAAGAGTGGCACCGATTTTTCTTTGAAGTAAAGCTGTCGGAAATGTAGGTTCTGTTTGTTAAGCCCACACTGTGGCAGGAAATTGTTGGATAGGGTTAAATTAGAGTTATCCTAATGATGATAAACTTAGCAGCGTGTTGCTATTTTCTATTAAAAGAGCGCTGACATACACACTTGCTACACCTGTTAATATTTTGCATTGTTAACAAAATCAATTTATTTAATGAAAGTGACTTTAAACGTCATTTTTAACCATTTTTAAACTCATGTAAAAATGATAATGTTAATAAATAATAAATGAAAAATTAAATGTAAAATGATAAAAAATGCGTATTAGGCTTTTTTCAAACTGGTTTTAGTAAGCCAGAGAATGAATTGCTTGAGGTGGCAAACTTGCCCTAAATTCCGCTAAATGTATGTACTGTGCACGTTCAGTTCCTTTGTACTCATTTTACCAAACTAACAATGCAAATCCTTTGCTAGCTGATGTAACACATTCGGCACAACTTCCCATGACTCTGTAGGCAAGGTGGCAATAATGTTGCCGTTGTACAAACTAAGTAAAACATCTACGCTAAAACCCATGTATCACAAAACGACGCACACAATACTCGTGTCGTTCCATGTTTCATTCCCATTGTTTGATGCATAGATTTGATTGAGGTTCTTATCCCATCACCCAGTAGTTGAGTTAGCAAGCTGAATGGGTGAAACTTAACAGTGAGCAAAAACGGGTCGGAATCAGGATGTGATCTGAGATGGGTCGATACGATACGGGGAAGAGAGGGGGAGCTCCACTTATCCGTTTTATCAAATTCCTGCAACTGATGTAATACAGCATGATTTGATTGAAAACACTCTTCAACTGTTCTTCACTTTTTGGAAACGTAGCGCTTGGTTGTCTATTGAATCGCTGCTCCTAAACCTTAAGCCCTCCCCCCCCCCCCCTCGAGTGGTGGCGAGACTTTACTGGTGGTGGTAGTCAGCTCTAAACCTACAGCGCATGTGTGCGTGTGTGTGTGTGGGGTGGTTGGTAAATCTAACCCATTTCAATTTGAGCTGGTGGCTTTCTGAGGCCTGAAGAATGAAGAGGGAATTACTGACAGCCATCACACTCGTACCGGTTCGACATGTGCCACTGATTGTCGTGTCAGTGTGGGTGGGTAATGTTAAAGCGGGTGTTGAGGTTTCTTGCCTTGCATGGATTCTATGAAACTCTAGTTTATTATCTGACATTTAGAGGACAAAAGCATGTTCGACAAAAAACGACTTGTCCAACTTTAATCGAGGCAGAAGTCATGAGACTGATTCGTTGGAATGATTAACGACGTAGCTGGGGTTGCTAGCTTGAAAGCGTTTGTAAATGGTTTTGTGCTTTGTTGAGGTCGTGTTTGTTTGAAATAGTTTTTCACACACAAATTGTTTGTGACGTTTCAGCGGGTATCATAACAAGTTAAATAGTTACTTTTTCACAAGAGAAAACTGTGTTAATTTCGAAATATAAGAGTAATATTACAATTTCTTTAATATAATTTAACTTATTATAAAATAATATATAATATTTTTCCATCCGCTTCACATTTTCTATTGTTTTGATATCAGCAATAGCAATAGGAGAGTATCATTCTAGTTGTGCTTAACCTCAAAGATTGGCTATGGAGGCGCCTGGTACATGCTGGAAAAGATCCTGTCATGATTTTGTTCGCCTTCCATCAGGTGTGAATGTATGTGTCCAAAGTATGAAAACTATTTTATCTGTGGTATTTCCATACTTATAAAGGTTTGGTTACAAAGGCAAAGCGTATCTCTATTTTGCGTCTATTATTATAAGTTATATAATTAATTATAATTATTAATGAGCAAATTACAGGAACTATAAATGAGCAAAAATTTTAAACACATTGTATTTGGCGATTGTTTATGCCATATCATAAAAAAACATCTCTTCACGCTTGCAACCAACTGCTTTCGGATCATGGGACTGTGACTTTCTCGTGATAGTTTTCGATTGATCCGCCCTGTACAGGCGATTTAACGCTACATTATGCATGCTGAGCTTCCAAGCTCTCGCGGAAGTGAGTGGGACATGTGATGAAAATATTAAATATGCATTGAAAAGGCTTGATGCAAGCAGCTTCACTTCTTTGGTTAGTCTGAAGTGTGCAATTGGTCAGCAAATAGTGGAAATCGATGTCGTAGAGCTATGGTTAGACCTTCAAGTAATTTAAACTGTACTGCTGTAGTGACATATGCGAGCGAGTGCTTGGAAGTTTGTATTACTGTTGGCTGTAGAAGCCAGACCAACAACAGATCAATAAGCATCAACTACAACAAGGCGCTAAATGATAAATGATTGAGCCGACTGCGGTACGGTTGCCTGAAAATGTTTGCCAAATCGCTAATCATGTAGCTGTTCGGGAATAGCTATCCCGTGTTGCGTTTCTCCCAATTTGTAGCTTTTCGTATGTTTTCTGTACGGTTGCAACTTTACCGCCCAGCCACTAATGAGTGCATCGTTCATTTTGCTGCAAAAACACTGGGCGTGTAAATCTCGGTCACTTCGGCAAACACACCGCAAGACCCCTGCAACGTCCTGATTTCGTCGGTCATCAACTTCATCTCTGCTTGCTTGTTGTTGTGCTAGCATACCCTGCCCTTCCACTGTTCGATGCGATCCCGCTACGGTGGACCGAATGTTCGAGTATACCCCCGGGTAGATGGGGAAATTGCTGTCAGCCAGAATTAATTGCTCAGCGGGACACTGGTGCTACTACCACTACTACGGGGCACAATTTATCGCTCTGCGTTGCCGATTTAACGAGCGTGAGACAGGAGAGCTGTATAGCAGCAGGGTAGCACACCGTAAAGCTGAAGAGCTTGGGGTGCTACCACCGCGTGCACATGACATTGGCTTTTGCCAAGCGGCTGGGCAGCGCTTGAAACTCTCCAGAGAACCATCCAAGCCAACAAGGACACGATTGCTTCAGGAGACTCAACTCCCAAAAATTGACGGAGGGCAGAAGGTCTCTACCATGTCTCTAGTTCCCGAGCAATGAGGCCCCGATGAGGGTGCAAGGAAAGAAAACAGATTTCCGATAAAATTAATGATGCTTTCGATTCGAAAATTACGAGCAATTAAACAGTGGCATCTGCCCTCCGGTTTCTGGTTTCTGTGGTTTTTTGTTGCTGGCGGTTTGGTCGGGTCTGATCGGGAGGAAAGTATGACGCGGGATAAAATTATCGTCTGATTGCAATGGAAACAGCAAACTATGACTCATCTTCGTACTCTTATTAGCACTAGGAACAATCCGCTTACTAACTTTCATGCGTTAGTTTTACGAGCAGTATGAAGCGGAAAGTTTTCTTAACTTTGAATTCTGCTGTTTCAGCTTACAATCAATGTTTTAATTTTCGATAAACCAATCTTCTCTTCCGTATTCAGCAGCTACCAGTTCGGATGTTCAAAATCCCTGCGCCTTAGACAATAGCGCCATTATGCCGCTATGATTTTGGGATACAAGTCGAGATGAAATTTAATCATCCAACTATTTACTAGCTTGCCACCGATGAGAAGGTTAATGTAGGGATATTTGGCCTGGGGGTATGCACGAGGCCAGCACAGCAGACAGCGATTATGCCGCGCAGAACTTTAAATCTTGAACCGCACGATTTCATTCCACGCATAACCCAACGGAAGGATGGACGCGCCGCGTTGGTGTGCAGTTACACGGTGAGTTAATGAGTTTTTGAATGGGCTATTACTTATCCTTTGCAGTGAGACTAAATTTTCGAAGATTGTAAGGTAAAAGCAGGAGCGTGTTAAAATTCAAAACTGCAAGGCTGTCCTCCCGGTAAGGTATTGCTGGCGCCACGACTACCGTTGTAAGTTATTGAGGTTTATGTGCCGACACAATTTAATATTAATATGAATGGTGCAAAAGTCATTTTTATTAAACCGGTTCAGCGAACGGACAATTTCAAGAGGTCTAAACCTGCCATGTCTGGCTTTCTTAAACTTTTATTTACCTCGAATTGAATAGCCGAGTGCTGCCTGTGGGGCATTGATGCGGATGAGATTTTGGTAAGGTCCAATCGCGTGAAACCGGGATCTCTACCAAATGCATTATACACCAAGCATCTAAGTCTAGGTATAATAATACATTATTAAATGTGAATGTAGTCGAGAGATTGTTAATCGATATTTGTTGCCTTTGTGAGAACAGTTGATTATAATAAGATGCAAAATATTTCCCATAATATTTTTATATTTTTGTCCATCTCTCGTGATATTTATGGATTTTGTTGGGAAACAAGTACGATTGTTTGTTCACTATCCAATAACTGAAAGGTTACTCACTCAGACCTTGCTCCATTTACCAAACCAGATAGCAATCAGAAGAAGCAATCTCCATGTTATGCAGTCAGTCGGACTTCAAAGTTTTTTTTTAGTTTCCGGTACACTTTAACAGGAGTGGCAATATATGGCATAAGCATTGACATGCTCTAGGATAACTTTACCTTTCTTTGCCACGGCCACAACTTATTTCTACAATTCGGCCACAATGTATTGCTCGCAATACGCATTATTGAGTCGATGAAATCGATCCGTAACAGTTATTTAAACCACATCATTGACAGCCGGGGTTGAAGTTCATTTATATTTGTTGTATTTGGTATTTGGTGGGACCTGCGGGGTATGGTCTATTATGAGCTGCTACAATCAGAAAAAAAAGACAAAAAAAAGGCTGCTACAAAGAAAAGATCAGACAGAAGATCTACCGACAGCAGTTGATATGCACGAGTCGCGATTTGAGTATCAATTGTCGATATCATTCGGATCATTCGGTTAAAAATTTCCATTTTTGGAGCACTATTACGAAGCCATTATGTTGTATACACTTACTAAATTTCTTAATTTCTTGTATCGGTAAAACAACGTCATGAGGTGTAGGCATAGCATTTCTGGCTTTTTTTACATTATTTATTTTTACGACAGTTAGTACACCACACGTACACTTATACTTAGCATATTAGGGTGCAAAATATTTCCTAATAAAGGAAATTTAAAGTAAATCGAATGAAACAAGCATATAATAACATTTTTAAACTATTAATATACCATTCCAATCATAATCTGGTATAATTGATTGGTGAAACAAATCAGCTAATCAGCGTATAAATTCTTATACTGATCGCCTCATAACATTATAACGAAATTAAACTAGGCAAATTGAGTTTAATTTGTTAGGTTCAGGCTCTCAGGTTATAGAATTATGTCTCTTGATTTACTGAAATTCCTTCAGTTCTGTGTAAATGGAGGCACCAACATCTCCAGTTACCAATAACTTTCAACGCGTGGATTAAACAACCGTCTTCGGTAGCAATGGTTCAGCTATCACATTCGGTTAAATGAGATCGTTTCAGCGCACAAGCGTGTCCCTTCTAGACCCCACAACAACAACAACAACAAAAAACATTTCGCTTCAGGACCCAGTGGATAATCAACTCAATAATCGGGATGCTTGCCGTCTGGCAGATCTGGCTCCATCGGAAGCTTTATACTCGGCGGCTTTCGTTGGACCGGTCGACTACCGGATCACACCACGATAAGAAAGGGGCCATGATCTTAAGGGTGGAGTGTGTGATTAACACTGCTTAAACTCGTTTGTACCCGGCTGCGCCCACATTCGCATCACGCTAAACCTTTCGGTTTTCCGGCAAAAAGGGGCCACTAGTCGCTCGGGAAGCTACCAACAATTGCAGCTTGCACCGAGAACAGCCGGGAAGAGAAACAGATTTTCCGGAGATTTATTTGCATAATAATAACATTTAAATTGTACCCAAACCCGGCCGTCCAACCGAACCGGGTCGACCTTAGCCGGTACGGTAGGCAAACATCATCCAAACAGCTATTTTGCATCGTTTGTGTGCGTAATCGTTTTTGTTCCGGTCCATGTGGCTTTGTGTATGGGTGTGTGAATGAGTTGGAACATAAAAAAGGGACTTTTGGCTGATTTTTCCCTCCCTCTTCCCTCGGTCAAACTGCTCAGTCAGGGAAAATGGGAAGCACGATGAAAAGCGCCTGGAAAGTGTGCTATTGGAGGTGTCGTGACGGTTTACTCGCGTCAGCATCAACGTGCATTGCTGCATGTCTTCATTGTAAAAGGGATGGTCATGGCAAATGTACATAAGTGTGTGTGTGTGTGTTAGTGTGAATCTGTGTGGTTTCGGAAAAGCTTTTCTCACGCCCCAGCAGGATAGGGACATCAAGGCAGCTTTCATCCGTCCAACTATCCGTGCACTCACATGTCCTTTTACCAACGTCGAGCTGCGAGCGCTGTGCCACATCGGGTGAAAGGTTGCGTTGGATGAACCACACCCATTTTGCTGTCGGGCTCGTACCGTTCTACCGTTTCCCGGGGTACAAGATTGAAAGATGACGCGATGCGAGAAGGGTAATATTATGCAAATTTGATGCACTCGGAAAACTTTTAAAAGACAATCCAGGGCTCCCGAGAACCAGGGTGGAGATTTTTTGTTCGCCCCTTTACCGCTTTTTTTTTTGGTAGCAGGAACACTACATCATGGGTGAGCTGGAGGAGGTCATGCGACGAAGTTTGGCCGTTTTGTTTGTTGTTCGTGGCCCTGTTCGGTTGCCGGTGTGTGTGTGTGTGTGTGCTTGTGAGGGTTTTGTGCGTGGTATTGGTTCATTTTTACTTACTTTCAGTGTCCATTTCAGTATGTTTTTTTTGTTTGCTTGTCGAACAGTGTCATTATTATGCCACTGCGCTACTCTGTTTTATGTTTCTAGCTCTTTTATCATTGTGTTGGCATGAAAGCTATTTTTCACTCGGTGGTTGGGACAGCACCGCGCGACCCGCAAGAAAGCTTTTCCGAAAAAAGCCATTTGTTTTACGTTCACTAGCTAGGCAGGACCTATGTTATTGCCTGACTCGAAAGCTAGCAACTTTAACGGGTGAACTCTTTGACATTGTTGTGCTAGTTTTGTGGAGTCGTATAATTCATATTTTCGCCTCAACCAGCGGTACCAAACAATCAACCTTTTCGCTGAAAAATGTTTCCTTCCGGAACGCCAACAAGTACTATTTTTCATCTACGTTCTTTTGCCCTCTGTCGCATGCTCGTGCACAATTTTGTTTTATCTATCGATAACACAAGAGCCAACACGAAAAAGATGCGGGTCGCCAATTCACCGTATCGCAATGTCGTATTCATCTGTGATTTTTGTGATAGCGCGACCTCGATACGTGTCGGCAAATGGCTTGCGGAAATAATTTCGAAACGCGTGTTCACGCATCGCTTTCGCGCTTGGGAAATGAATGAAGCTTTTTTTCCTTTTGGTATCACCGGTCAGTATCATCATTGGGCACGGGTTTGCTTTATCGCGCACTGTACGAAACAATCAAATCCCCGGGCGATCCTGTGCCTGTGTTTCACAAGTGACCCTTTTTTTTATTTCGCCTCTACTCTCTGCCGCTGATTGGCACCCCTTAAATTGTGTCCCGGCGAGCATAAAGAGCTCTCCAAGCAAATGATGAAGGTAGCAGAAATTTGCCCACTCACTTGAACTTGGGCCGATCGTTTGAGCGGAAGCAGAATAACGATGGATGTGTATGGGAGGATCGAGGTATTCATCACCTACCTTTGAAGTGCTTCGGACAGCAGACGAATTCAACGCCGGAGAAGAGCGAAATGCCGCAGGGCAGCAGCATGGCAAAGCTACGCATCTGCATGTTGCGATCCTGGCAGGCGGCAGCACCGGTTTGGTTCCACCTGACGAAGGGCCAGCAGCGAGATGCGTTGTGAATATGATCGAACAGGCAACCTTCCGGTACGAGCAGCGCATCCGACTGGAACGGTCCCTCTGTGGAAGAGTCGAGTGGAAAGAGCAAATAATAATAATACTTTTTGTTGGGAATCTACGATTTTGTTTGATCAAATGACACATTCTTCGTTAATGTAGGTCAAGTAATTTCTTCAAAAGCTTTATTGGAAAAACTATGAGCTATGAAGCTATTGGTAAAGCTGGATTTTTTGGAGCACAGAAATTTGGACAAACGTCACAAGAGTTTGAATAAAACAATCGCTACACAGCATGAAATAAAATCATTTAGTTACACGAAGAGTTTCTGTGTTTAACACATGTATTGAAAACCGGGTATTTTCATTAAAAATCGGACAACGCACACGTGACCATAAAATATTAAATGATAACAAAAGCCTTGGACAACGTGGATTTTGATGATCGAATGTGTTAATCTAGTCGTATTGCATCTAAGAAGCATGAAATCACGAAGAAAAAGCAGCTGAAAGTCCGACTTTCCCGACTAAGCGTCGGACGTCAGGGACTTGAGAGTCTAAATGCCAATGATAGGTTTGAGAGTAATGTATATTACTCTTGTAAAGGGTTTGTAAACTTTTGGAAAAACTGATCAATACAGAAAACTATAGCCAAATCTCAGAATCTTGGAATAATTTTGAGACCAAAAGTGAGAATCAGTTGAATACCATGGCCTCGAAAGAAAGATGAATCAAAAACTAATTTTGTGTTTTGAGCCCCGGCTGGATATCGTATGATAAACCGATAGGGTATTGACGAATAAGGAGGATATAGGGCTCAAGAAAACTTTCATGCAAACCTGCAATAAGTTTGTGATTCATGTACATCATTATTTAGTGTTAGATGAATCTGATTCAGATTCCAGAAGCTTAAAGAATCTTTGAACTAATTCAACTCATTTGAATCTTTACTGCAAATATTTATGAACATAGGTTGTAAAGTTGTTGTAAAAAACGGGTTTAAAAGACTTTCATTAAACAGAAAAATAATAAAAAATGAAATCTATTGTGATCTATCGAAACAATAAGAAAATGAAAATGAAACAATCATAAAATCATGCTTCCGAAGAGATTCATAAATCTGTAACAAATCATGAATTTATGAGGTATCACGCATCTTTGGGATTTATGAATCTTTGAGGATTGGAAAATCTTTTAAGATTAGACTGCTGTTTTAAATGACGCCTTGTCATAGATTGATTGATTCATCATGAAAGATTCATCAAACACAATACTTTCGGTATTATTGTTTTCTTACGTCATTCGTAATTAGTTTATTCCTAACGCATACTAAAATAGCAATCTAAGCATCATATATCTAAATCTTATCATTCTTTTCTTTAGATTTGATAGATAGGAAAAAGTAGAAATTTAAAAACATAAATAAATTGGAATGGAACTAACACAGCGCTGCGCTGGATTCGAACAGAATCAGACGGGCGACAATCAACACGACATGATACTTTCATGTCAATTCATTATCCCCAAAATCGACGGCACGGTACTGCGAATGGGTCACACTCGTTCTAACGTTCGGAATGTACAAAAAGGGAAAGAATCACACCAGCTTTACCGTGCCGTTAGCTTTCGCCCGTCAGCATCAAAGAACAACAATCTCGGCTAGTTCGCGGCGAACGATGTGGATGAATCTGTCGATCACCAACCGGTTGCCGACTATAGCATCGGATTTGTTCGATAAATGGGTGCAAGTGAATGAGTGGCTGCAGCCAGTGCTACGTAGTTCACAATTCGGCCTATGAACGTTATAGCCACTATTGCATGAAAGGAAAAGAAGATAAATCTACAGGATACGCAATTCGGCAGTACGACGTGATGCGTTGCACCAAAGAGTGAACGGTTTCTATTATTGTGCTTGCTTTCGTATGCTTTATTCATTCGTTTCGTTTAAAAGCCAATTATGCATTCGCTCCATTACGCAAAAGTGTCCGCTGCGTGCTGGTGGCGTGGGGTGAATTTGTTAAAGCGATTGCCACATTAGCAAGCTTCAAATAATACCGTCTGTAAGTGCTTACACGCACCTCGTGCATCTCATAACACATTGACCAAACGAGCACAAGTGCTTTATCGCGTATCGGTCATTTGTGAGTGATAGAATTTTTCATAACCATCAAACAGTGCTCAAATTAACTCACTAATGCGTTTATGGGCACAGTTTATGATTTCCAATTAGTCTACTTCCCATAGTAGTGGGTCGCCCTTGTGTGTGTGTGTGTGTGTGTTTGTTTGTGTGCTTTGTTTTTTACTTCGTTCATGTGCACCGTTCCGTGGAAACCTTTATCCTCGTCCAGCCCCATTCCAACGACCGATAACGCCGAGTGACAATTGGCAAAGCAAACGCACCCGTGCCGATGACGGCCAGACTCGCCGTTGCATAAACTGTTTGGTAGCCGAGGTGTCAATAAATGGATTGAGAATGGAAAGTAATTCAATTACGGATGATACGAGTTCAGCTTCTGTGATGCTTTTATTAAAATGTAAATTGGTTTTTGTTCGCGATTAGATCATTGATTGGTGATAAATTCAATTAGACTACCAAGCGACGCAGTAGCCATTTTGTGTTAGAAATGATGCGAAGAGCGTGGACATAAAAAAAACAGGATCTGTATTTAGACGTATTTTAGATGAACGCTCACAGCATAATTGCAGGATAGACGACTGTGTAAAAAGTATTTACGCTTGCACTCCACGTTGATGATGTGGATTAATGTTTGAAACGTCGTACACGTTTACTACCCATCGTTGGGAAAGGTCTTGAAGTTACTTAAGTTGTGCTCGATGGGAACTAAAACATCCGTGCGTACTGTGCGACGCGTCACACTGCCAGCATGAAAACCCGGCGCTATCAAAGTCTACCATAAAACACGAGACGGGTTCATTTTCCTCAGATCACTAATTTAATAATGTGCGCTCCATATTTTTACAATTCTTCCACATTGCTTTCGCCGTTAGCGACTTCCCTTTTTTGCTGTGTAGGAATGCTGCATTAGATTTGAATTCTATTTCCCTTCTGTTAGTCAAATCCTGGGATGTGTTTTGTCATGTTATAGCATGATTTAGTTGCATGGTGCGCCGTATGCATGGTGACGCGATAAAAGAAATGTTTCCTTCTCGCACTCTGCCCTTTACGCACTAACGCCCTACTACGATACCTTTGCTGTACAGGGACAGCGTTGCCTCCGAGGGTCGCCTCTTTCTCTCTCTTCGTGGCAGATACTACAGGAAGCGTCTAAAGAAACATTTCCTCTGGCTGTACATCTTTCCGAGTTTAAAGCGCTACTGTTTTTTCCGCCTTTCGATAAAATCATTGCGCGCATTGCTAGGGCGTACAATGAGTACACGGAAAAGCGGTTACACCATTTGGGTTTAGACACTGAGCAAACAGGCGTACAACATTTTACTGAACCCCATTTCGACTTACGCATTCAGCACCGTTACGGTGCTAATGGGAAAAGCTAGTATCTCGTTGCAAATTATGGTGCGATAAGAAATGTGGAAACATCTTCCCCGGACGGTGGTGTGGCACTTTTGGCCAAGGATTGTGAACGGAAGTCCAAAGAGAACATGAAAATGACTGGGTTTTACTGGGTGAGTTTTACCTATCAGACAGCGAGATAAATTCAATTTGATGTTAGACGTTTATATTCGTTTCGCTAAAGTGAACGAAGCAAGCACGACTCATCGTGGTTGAGGGGAACAACCAACTAAAGGGTAGCGAAATATCTGCACAGTTAGAACAAACTTGCGTTTATCTACTTAAATCAGCATTAAGCGAATGTTCGCCCGAGTTACCTTACTGTTACCAACGGTAAGCAATGTGAGCAAACACCATTTTGCCACCGAGTGATCGAACCATGGGAAACTACTTACCGAGACACCGGAACGGTTTAATCCACCGCTGAGCTCCTTTGCACTTGGCTGCATTCAGTGCACCCTGACGACACCAACCACCGATCTTTTGGTAGTGCGAAGACTCCACAATGTTTGTGATGTCTCGTCCCGGGTATACCTGGAAAACGTGGAGTAAAGAAAGGAAAACCAATCGATGAGCTTGCATAGTGGAGAATCATCGGAAAAGGTTGATTAATTTCTACACCGCTAAACCAGGTCGTGTGGAGCCAGCTACGATTGCAAACCAATTATGTTTTTCTTTTAAATCGCAAGGAATATTCTTGTAAAATGGTGAGAACAGTCGTGAATTAGTTAAAGAATTTATGGTCTAGTACACCCTAGTAAAACCGGGTTAATAAATGAGGACAAAACAAAAGGTTTTTACATTTTTACAAGCTTTTACACGTCTTATTTCAATACAAGTTTAGTTGCGTTTAGTGCCATCGTTTAAGTTCGTTTAATAAAACAGTAATTAATAAAACAAAAATAATTAGAAGGCCACAAAAGTCAACATTAACACGCGTACCAATGAGTTTGCATTTACTTTAGACAATATTCATTCATCCCTCACGGTTTGTTGTTCATGGTTTGTGACAGTAAGATTGTTATATTTCACACCATTTTTCACCCGAACTCAAATTAAATCAACACTGACATTATTTTGCGAAACGGCAAAACGAGTACGACCGACTTAGGGACGGCAATCGCGTCTGCGTCCATGTCCAATTCCCTTCCCATCCCTTAGGTGCCCTGTGCCGTACGCTTTTCTCGTGGCTTATCTTTAACAACTTTTTGGTTCGCAGGTCTGCTATCGTTTCCCTCTTTCGCGTTAAGTTTATGGCGTTTGTGACTGTTGATAGTACGATTGTGTGACAGGACCCGTTGGTTTGGTTGGTCTAGTCTGCTTACTTATCGTTACATGTCACTCGTTTGCAAGAACGTTTTTTTCTTTTGTATGGCAACACCGAGGTTCGCGAGTAGGAAAAACTCGCTCCGCGGTTTTGCATTTCATGGTTGCGATATCGCTCAGCAACAGAAGCTCATGATTCACGACCACACTTTCCGTGCCCGGAGAAAACTCGCAGCCCCAGCAGCGCGAAAGCAATTTAACGAATCCTGTATCACGTCTCCGCGCTGTCTACCGCGAACTCTGACATCCACAGATTCACACTGTCACGCCACGACCACCGCCACAAGCCTCAACGGAACTTGGAAGCTCATCTTTATCTGCCTAGCAGGCGTGAAATTAAATGATTTTATTCCCACCGGGGCTGTAGGCTTTTTGAAAATGCTGCACAACGCACGGCACAATGGTTCGTACAGGATGGTCGGATGCTTTCGGGTTGTTTTCCCAAGATGCAAAATTAGCAGAATACCTAAAATGTCGAATTACGCACTACCAACACGCATCAGTCAACGGCAACAGTATCGTGGTTGTCTTTAACTTTTTTCCAGCAGCTCAAATTCCTCTACCACGCCTTAAGCATGACGACTGTGTGAATCTTGTAAAAAATCACAAAAGGAGATATGGATACCGCATTGTGCTTTTGTGGTAATGAGTGATAAAGCCCCAAGTTACATCAATACTCCCTGAGGCGAAATGTTTAACACGGGTTTTGAGAGATGGCGGGCAGGAGAGTTGTAGATTAATTTACTAACGTTGGTGTATTACATTTTCATAACTAATCTCATCGTTAGTATTAACATACAAATATAGTACCTATTGCAATTTAATGATGCAACGCTCATGCCCGAAGGATTGAACGTAATATAATTTATTTCTTCGTTCTTTCTGCTCTGTACTGCACAACTCCGTGTTAATGTATTGAAATTGCTGTTTTTGATTAATACCTTTATGCATACATATTTTATATAGTTTGTTTGATAATTTATGGTTAATATATACTACACGAGGATAAAGTATACTTTATTCGTATCCATATTATAACAAAATTACGTCTGTAGGTGGTTATTCTGGCTTTGTAGCAGAAAGCAAGATATCAACCATGAATTGATTGAATGTGGCTTGTGGCGAATACTCATCGGATATCGATTCCGTGATTATGTACGTGTATAAATAAACATCCGTTCTACCTTAATCAACATTTCTGCAACTTTGATTCGTTATCCCAACGTAGAGATAGAACTTCCTGTAGGAAGTACATCGTGGAACCGGATGCCCCGTCTGTCGTAACAAACCTAGCTAAACTTCGGAACGGCTGTTCGACGTAGTAAAGGCGTCGCAGTTCCGTACGATATGTGAGCATTTGAGAAGTAATTGAAAGCACTGATGAATATTGCGCCGCATCTTGTAATAAACTCGTTCGCTTTCGGTCGATGAATTGCGCATGATGCAATCACGCCCGATTGTCGGAAGAAAATATCTTACGTCCCAATTGAAGCCGAACCCAACAAAGCGTAGAATCTGTCCTCACCAGTACATGGGTGGAAGAGATTCTATTGAAATTTAGTTGATAATGTTGCGAATGATTAAAATGTCCATGTTGTTGTGTGTGCGATTAAAGCAACAACGTGAATGTTAAACTTTTTTCTGACAAAAGCTTCGGCTGCTTTGTTGCTCTGATTTAAGTTTCTGGTTGTAGTGTAATTTATGTCCTTGTTGTATATTTATTTATATTTTTTTCTTAATTTCAGACAAGATAAAGGACATGTCCCCAAACTAATATGAATAGAACGATAAGTTTAGATTCCAAAACATATTTAAGCAATACGGCTTAGCCGTCCCTCACGAAAAAAAAAACTTTCTGCCAGGCCGTTTGGACCTTATCTCTAGAACTTTGTAAGGTTTCAACAAATGGTAAAAGCTTGGGGCTAAAATTATGCGTAGCTTATAACTTAATCTGGCAATATACAAAAATACTTGTAAAGCCTAATTCTTTTCTCGAAACAGTGCCTGTGGCAGTTTCAGCAAGGAGATACAAACTGTTTCATTATATTTCTATCGCAAAGCCATTTCAAACAGCTAAAGCATCTCCGTGTCTAGTAAAGAAGATCCGACCGAAAGTGGTCATGTTTGGGTTTGATGGTGCCTTTCAGACTATCTTCGGCATTTCCAGGCTCGTTTGTAGCACTGTTCCGCACTTCGGACAACGTTTCGTACTTCTTGCAACCAGTTGGTTCGAAAATGTAGCAAATATAACAGACTACAATGACATGCTAGACGTGGCATATGTTGATACGCTTTCTTTTATACCAACATGCCAGGAGGATTATACGAAAGTGTTACGAAAGGCTTGCTGTTGCAGCTAGCAAGTGAGCTTCTCACCCATGGCGAATGATAGCCACATTGCTGACTATCATGGAAATAGTATCATGTGTCGAAATTAGGGCAATTGGGGCCACTTTGGATTGGATTGAGGTCTTTTATTCGCACACGAGACCATCTTGCAACTTCGAACCCATTTTCTAAGCTCTGTGTGCGATTTGTGCCATCGACCGATGCTTCTCCCGGGACTATTTGACCCCACACGCTTTACGGAGATTCGGATTCGGTTTGGGGTGGTTGGACCCGATAGGTGGAAACCCGTTTTGTTATGTTTTGCGTCAATTTCCCGCACAATAATTTTCATTTCACAAGCACAACCAAACGATCACGCAAACGGACTATGAAAGCCTTTAAAGCCATAAATCCGATGGAATCTGATTAATTTATTGCTTTATGATAAACAGCACACAGCGGCCATTCCTTGTTCCACTGTACACTCCCCCGAAAATACACCCATGGCCAAGGGTTGTGTTTTCGGGACACTGCCGTACCGTAGTTGTTGGTTTATCGTATTAAAAACCAATAGTGTGGATGCCCGGCAAACATTTTCATTCCGGTTTGCTGACCGACGGGGAGCCGTGGCACCGGCCGATGCATGGCTTACGTAACCATTAGCATGGCTGGGAGTGGGTATTCGGGCAGTGCATATGTGCATACAGGGCTGGGCAATCATGCGGTCAGCAGGCGGAAGTTTTGATCCAATTTTCCTACACAGAGAAAACCCGATTTGCACGTCCATGCAAAGTGAGGCGTAAACCGAGAATATCGGTTAACAATTTTCGGTTCATTTCGTTTTGGGCCAATCATAAATGAATGCCTGTCGGTGTGGGTGGTTGTCGCTGTAAAACAGAACACTTCAATACGGACAGGGTATAATAATTTTGACATCATTTGCCGAGTGCTTGTATAGCAACCATTTCCCATAACACTGGCAAACATGATGGTAGTAGCTCAGTAGAACGTAATTTTAAATATGGTTCCAAAAGATAATCAGTTTTTCTAATTAAATTAATTTCATGTAGTCATTTTCATCCGTCAATGAAATCGTATCAATAAGAAAGAAAGCTTTTGCCCAAGCATGACTCACATTTTCCTCAGTTGAAACAGAATAAACCCAACTGTGTAGTAGTCACAGTCACAAATAAATAGTGAAATTAAATCAAACCACCAGATCGCAAAACCCCAAAACGCAGGTAAAAATACGAAAGTACTCGGGGACGCGTTCGGAATTGTTTGTTTGCCCGCGGTTCGGATCAAACGATCAGTGGCCATCGTTGGGGGTTTCTGTTGGAGCATAAATTTTAAACGCTAGGTAGCATAAATTATGCCAAAAACATCAGTCGTTCCACTTTATCGGTTTCGTTTACCTTCCGTCCGTAACGTAACCGTAACATACTCCCCGACCGTGCATCTCGGTTTCCACGGTTGGCTATCAGTAGCTTTGCCACTCGGACCGTTCGAAAGCTGTTGGTGTATCGGCCAGAATGGTGATGGTGGTACTAGAGCTGTGCGCTAGCTATTCCGGCAGGGTGGAAACGTTAGTGGGATCGGAACTGAATGTCGAGTGTAAGTTTATTAGAATCCTGCAATGATTTATTCACCCACATTTCCCGCATTGCAATAGGGGGCCATTGCCAGGTCGGTGAAAGGTGGACCGGCGATGTACAGATGCGTTCAGATTATTTGGCTGCCGACGCGTGCAGGTTGCGTTTATTTTGTGGGAAGGGTCCGTTCGCCTCTTCAAACCCCCATTTATTGCCTTGCCACAGGTACCGGTAGCAACGGATGTGGTAGCAATCGGGGCGTAAGAGTGAGCACGGTTTATTTATGTTTCACACTTTGATGTTTTCCTGCCATTTACCGCGGGTCATTGAAAGCGTTGCGTTCTGTTCCGGTTGTTCGGCTGTATGTGGAAGGAACCACATCTCTTACCTTTAACAGGTATTGGGAAATTTAATAACACAGATATGGCATGGCGCTAGTTACTATTCCACAAACCATTCAGCATTCAAACGAACCGTTCAAATGATAAGCAATAAATCATTAAGTAGACCCGCTGGTTCGGGCATGTCCAACTATTCTGCGCTTACAATCGGTACACTAACGATCCTGGAAGCTTCTTATGAATTCTCTTACCGAAACGAGAGCATCTTTCCATTCTCGCTTGTCTACGGTCGGATGAAGATTTGAAGCCCGTTGCAGTGGCTATTCAATCTTCTCCGATAATCAGTTGCCGATTGCACGGTACCGCTACAGGGAGGCAGGAATGCCTGTACATCGTACTGTCGGCCATTGTAGGAAGTCCTTTACCACTCGGGAACCACAACAGTCCTATCCGGAAACGGGTGAGCGGCATGTTAGTGTATCAATTTCTGGTAAGCTAAGCTTAGCATATCCCACCAATCCCATCCGTTCTGGCAGCTACCTTCATCGGGTCAGACCGGCGTGTATTAGCTCGTCTCGTTTGTGGATAATATGGTTGCAGGATATATATGCTCGTTTCCCCCACCCCCGACCACGAGTATCAATCGGATTGGGCTCGGTGGAAGATTTATGTGCGTTTTGTTATCCTGTTGATGTGCATTGCGTCGAACGCCCGTAATACCACAAGATACATGGCCTAGTGCCGTGTGGTCCTATAACTGGGAAATCTTTAGCACGTGCGTACACATTGTCATTGCACTGCTCCGGACACACATCCACAGGGATAGTGATTCGAGCAGAAAATAATTGAACTTAGTGTCCTGCGTTTCCCGTCAAAGCGGGCTCGGGCCGAACGAGGCTGACATCCGTTCTTGATTCGTGCTGATGCTCGGAGGAATATATTGTGCACGGAACGGAAGAGACAACGAGAGATTTCCGCTCGATAGTGTTATTAATTTTCATGAAGTTTCACCCGCCCACGGAGGGAATTGCACCTGAAATTATCTTTCATCGTCTCATCGGCCTGAGAGAGCAGGAAAGTAATTGATTGTGTCTACCGTTTCAAAATTTTAACATAATAGTTTGATGTCATTGTTACATTTATTAATAATGAATAAAATCTAAAATGTATATATAATATTGATAAAATGATTATATATCCAGCTGCAGCTGCTGAATCCGACTGCTCACAGATATTTCTCGTTTCTATCAATGTTTTATATTTTATTATTACGCAGTAGAATTAATGAGGGCAATGCGTATTATGTGAAACAATAAATATGAAACGCGTCGGCTGATAACGGTTGAAGAAAATCTACTTTTTACACATCTCAATCAGCATAGATATAGCGAGTAATGCACTTTGCATTCATTACACTATGGAACCAGTCCAGAGGTCAGTCTATCTTCAGTGCATGTTTGAAAATACACTGGTCAAGCAAACAGTCGGCATGGTCTGCTGTCGAACATATCCGACACGGTTCGAATACTAATGAGTCTCCGAATTATTTACCGGCCTGTATCGAACCATTCGGCACTTGGTTGGATCTACCAAATGTTGAGCATTGATATCGTCCGAGAACAGTACAGCAGCGATGCTAAAAAAATGTAAAAAAAATCTCTCACACACACGCAAACAAAACGAGCCTACCACAACTCACCAGAATAACACACGCATTCTAATCATATTCACGCCAGCACGCTTATAATTGTATGCAAATTGGTACCATTCATCTACCGCCGGTGAACAGAATGAAAGACCGAGCGCAAACGAGTACAGGAACCACCATCGACACACGCGAGTCCACATTAGGTTTCGCGCAGTTCGGCACGCGGTTGTACCGTAAGAACTTATTTGAAATTCATACAGCACCGCGCAGTGTGTACTTGTTTGGCCCGATGGGTGTCTCCGTAGTCGCGAACTACACCACCCTGACATTGATTATCGACATAACAATGCGAGAGATGCTGAAAGAAAGCACACAAACGTCATTTACAGATGATGAGCGTACAAAGTTATGCGGAACTCGTTAAACCGCTGCTCGTCATGGAAATTCAATATTATTTGCATAATAATGTGCTTAAAAAAATATGTATTTGGCTATTTCTAGCTGGTTCTTAAAAAATATGAAATTATGGAACTAAAATTTCAGAACTTTAACCAATGAACCAATAAACTAGAGAGCGAAACAATTTACAAAAATCAATTCGTCAATCCATACTAAATCAATTAACTCTATACGCAACTACGCAACTGTTGATACATTTGTTCTCATGTGTACTTTCAACTGCATTCAGCGCTAATGGTAAACCACATCCTCACTGCACAACACATAGCAACCGTGGTTCGTTTCTAAATTAATCACTGGACAGCTTCATCGCAACCGCTAGCCGATTTGGTCGAGTGTAAAATGCTGAGTTATTAAATTTTGCACATGCAGAATGCATGGTGAACTCTTCGCACATCGGGCCTACAAATCTAATTTACCACCCGCAGACCATTCTTTGGCCTTAAAGGGGATAAATACGGCTTTCAAAGGGAACGTCAATTCTAATGCATAATTGATTGGTTCGCATCGTTCGTGCCAGAAGTTGTGCTTCTATTATCGTCGCAGCTCACTACCGGTAGCTTTTGATGCCGCATATGAGAGACACTAATTGAATTTTAATGTGGAGATGATATTTAATGATCATATGAATGGATTCAAATAGTTTCGGATGGATATACCTGTGATGATTACGGTGCACTTCACTTTTTTTATTAAACTTTTCGATGGTTATGAGATAAAGCATTAAGTAGCAGTACCACATGATCAATATCACAAAATTTATGCATTTTAGGAGGAGTTTCAGGGTTCTATAAGGGTCTCCCTTGACACAACTTCCAACCACAACCGCCGTTAATTAAATACACTTCACAATGGAGTAAAAATAGTTTTTCCTCATCCAAACCTCATCTGAACAATTGAATACCAATTGAAATGAGTATACTCGGAATGGGAAAATATTGTTCCGTTAATAGAATTATTTCAGATTTAATCATCGTTATATACTCCCTGCAAGCAGCCACTAGAAACGTTTTCCACCGTCTATATGAGGGTCCTTGGAAAGTTCTTTACTTCCATCCCACCTTTGCTGTCGACATTATTCCGTATTTGTGGGCAACGATACGACAGTTACTACATGTGACATTTTGGCACAGGTAAGTCATGGCACTTACATTCTACACCGCACAATGCCAGCCTGCCATCCACTTCATTGCGATCCACGTGATTTTCAGAACGCAACTGTAATATAACTGTTGAAGTGATCGTGAAGCGCATGAAAAGAAGTTTGAAAAATGTTAGATCATACACCGAACCTGCAAGGCAGGGCAGGTAGCGTGTTCCCGGTGCCGGCAAAAGTTGAAGGAAAGCTCTTGTAATCTGATTTTCCCGTACATGCTCCATCGAGAAACATCAGCTTTGACAGTGAAAAGGACAGTGGTATGAAGCAGGGGAACACACGGAGCGGTAAAACATAGGATGTACGACTTATTGCCGGCAGTTGTAGCCATGCAGGAAGCAACTGCTCACACTCTAGACTCTCTGGACATCGTACGAATGTGAGCGTATTCTGCCATGTAATGGATTTAATGGAAAAGCTCGCAGCTGTCCGACCAGTACCACCGTAAAAGGTAGTCACAGATCGGAGAGTAAAACTTTGAATCGCTCCTGCATAGCGTAACGGCACTTGATACGCCATCATCACGGTGGACGATGGCCATTACCGAGTTTCGGGAGGCCTGCAGCACGTGTCAAGCCTAGCCACGTGGACGGTGATGTCTGTTTCCATTATCGCGATCGCGATGAAACTCTGCCGCGCTCGGCATGGCCACTCGAGAGCCCTGCCGTTGCTAGCGACTTAGTGGAAATAAATTGAGTTTGACAAAATTTCATTAAACGCGTACTATAGCCGACTTCACTGTCTGCACTGCTGCCAGCTGCTGTAAATACTTTCACAGCCTTCACACGGACGGTGGTTTTCGTGCGCTTGTCCTGTTATGGTCCCGCGTGCATTGGCCAGCGTAGTGTAACCGTACTCCATAATGAACAGCCAATTAGCTCGAACAAGAGCTTGAACGATCAATTGTTGATTGATAATATTGGATAAAACTGGAAGGACACATTTGAGTGTGGTGGGTTTAGAAAGGAAGTTGAAAACAATGAGGTTAGTAATGGTTAATCGAATCAGCGAGTCATTTGAAGTAAGCAGTGTCATTACACAGCTTCGTAGTGTGTTGTGTGCATATGCTCCGTTTAGTTTATTTTCCCGTGCGATATATTTCTCCAGTAAGACGCGTACGAAACAAGCATACAAGAGTTTTTGTTTGCTGTTACTATACTGCGGTTATATCGCAAACCCCTCTCTAGTGACATTCTGTATCAGAGTACCACGCACAGCTTTTCAGATAACTTATGAAGATTTTTTTTATTTAAAAAAAAACAAGCCAACCTGAAGAGACTGTCTTGTTTACCTTATTGTCTGGCTTGCGGTGATTATCCGACAGATATGCAAATATTGACGCCCTATTGAAACCTTAAACCATCGCCAAGGATCTCCAACTGGCAAAGCGACCAACGATGGGATGGTGGCTATTTAGAGTTGCTACACATTACATGCTTGGCACTTTTGTTTGGCCACGATGATGAACTTGGATGGTGTTTGTCGATAGTAAAGGTTGCAAAAAGCAGGAGAAATGAAAACAAACTCTGAAATTACCTCCAGAGAGGGTTACCTTTAGTTTTATGAGACTTCTTTGAAGTTTGAAGTATGGTTTGAGATAGTCAGTTTTATGGTTGCTTAAACTTTACTTAACAATAACAGTTTGTGTACTTACTGCATTGTAACAAGTATTTAAAAATGTGTTGTTTATTTTAAAATTTACCAGACCATCATATCAAATAGCATAACATCGCATCATATCAATAAGAGGTCAGTAGTCGATACGGACTGGGAGTTATAACGAAAAACATAAATAAAAGGGCCCAACCGAATATGTCCGGGATAAGGAAATTCGCAAGGAGGAAATGCCTTGTAAAATTTGAAATATTTGTAAAAACTAAAACACTTTGTTGATAATACGGCAAATGCCGTCATTATGGAATAAATAAATAAATAAATAAAAGGGCAATAGGAGTAGCTTGTTTGGAGAATGTTTTAAGTCTAATTTTTATTGCGTTAAAAGCTTTAAGCTTTGCTTTAAGTGATCCAAAAACGGTTAGCTTCATAATAACCCAGCTATGTAGGTATTTTGTTAAAATTAAACCAAAAAAAAAGAATCAATCACGGAAATGGATGCATTCAACCATGTCCGAGAGAACGCTTTTGCAGCTTGTGTTCGCTCTATTACATATAAAACAAGCCAATTTGTGCAATGAAATTGAAACAGTTTTCCAATTTCCTGACAACCATTCCCATGCATTTACCATTAGCGTATTCGAAACCGTGGTGTGTACCCCAGTGCCTCACTGCAGGAGTGTGAGCCCTGAGCCAGAGAAACGCCCTGATAACCTGCAAGTTGAGCACAATTTCATTTCACGCTGCGTCAATCAGATGCCACGAGGGGTTGGAATAAAAAAAAAATACCAAGCAAAAAAAGCTCTCAGTCACATAGCCTGCGGATAGCGAATGTGACGGTTGACAGCACGCGGCCAGCGCAAAAGCCGAGCAAGATGGAAAAAGTTGAATACTTTTCTGACAGTCCGCTCAAAGCATGTCCCCAAGATGATGATGATGATGATGATGATGGTAGCGTACATACATTGACTGAAATGACTTTCCCAAACGGACATCCTAAATATGTGCCCGCAGCAATTGTGCCAGGATGTTCGGGACCTTTTTGTGTCGTTTCGAAGACACAATGTTCTTATCTCCGTTGCTCCAACTGCGCATACAAACACTTGCGTTCGGGATGTAACGAACGGGTTGGATTTTCGGAAACACTTGCAGCCAGTTGATGGCACCAAGTGAGGATCACATTTGGAGGACGAGCTGTGTTGATCACGGCACTGTGCTACCCGCTAGAGTGTAACACAAACTATCATTCATACACACGAACCATATCCCATGTAAGCAAACAGTCATTTGAAATGCAAAATTCGACCGTATGATGTGTTAATTTACATCACCTCCGGAATCTCTTGCTTGGAGCGATACGAACGGGACAGATCCGGATGGACGATGATTTTTGAGCGGGATGTAGGACGATAGTTGGTATCACACATGCCATGCCATGCGGCCATGAGAGTTGGTCCAATTGTGATGAAATTCGTAAAATTGGTATGATTTCCGCGCTCTGCAGTCTGTATGCGACTGCAGTGAAGGATGGGGAAGCAACAGAGTTGAGATATTCAATTAAAATCTCGTTACACAGCGGATGTTGAGTTGTTTCACGGGGAGTTCTCTTAAAATGGGAAGTACAACAGCTGTATGTTGAGCTTTCTGCTGGTAAATATTTGGTGCAGATATGGTAGCATTTGTTTTGTTTTGTGGAAAATAGTAAGTGTAAGAAGTTATACTAGAAATAGTAATATATTTTACTTGCTACTGATAACTGACGTATTCGTTCAAAGCATTGCATTAATCGTAGTACCAAAACATTAGTAGTGAATAACAATAAGCTGTAATTTAAATTTATTTTAATATATTTTAATATAAATGCCTATCGCTTACCACATTGCCTAAGACGCTAAACGAAAGAGGTTTGTTTTTGTAAGCCAACAGGGACTTGAAGTATCTTCAGAATGTAGCTGATGGTCACACAACTGTTTCAATGAGGGAACCATCATGATGCTGTTGCTGTAAAGCTGAGCTGGTAAAGTGCTCTTTACTTGCTTCAATGCAGACCGTTCTGTATAGAAAAGTATATCTTTCATTAGAACGAAATCATTGAGTCAGTTTCGAGCGGGCCCGACACGAGTTCAAGGCAACTGGACGGGAAGCCACCGGAACAGTAATTCACGTGGAAGCGCGATAAGCGTTTTATAACGAGGGTAAATGCCATCGTCAATCTCGATGGTGGTGGTGTCCTCGTGTATGAAAACCAACCAGCCAACAGAGCGCTGTTTTATTGTTGTGGGACTTGCGTTGGGCTTGCGCGTCTCATTTGTCGCAACCCTGCGTTATTGTCTTCTCGTGCTACTGTCTGTAACCAGCAACAGTGACTTAGAGAGCATCAAGTGTACGAAGGTTGCAGAAATGGCTGGAAAGAACATGCAGTACCCCACCTCTCAACATGAAACCTTGGTGCAACAATCCGGTTAAATGCACACACACATATTCAAAACGAACTTCATCACGAACTGTGGTATCAACGGTATGGCAATATTTTACCACTCGATTGTCATTCTGACCCTAAGCACCAGAGATTATTTATCCTCCGGACCGAAACGGCTGAGCACCGATGGGCATGTTACACAGTGTATTTACTGCACCACGGGTGGTAGTCGACCACAGGCAGGATACTCATCTTGCAACTGCATAACGATGCAGTATTTCGCTGGAAGCCTCCATCTGAGTTCACAAAGGGTAAGGTGCAGTGCATGAATTGTGATACAATCTTTTTACACAGCTGCATAGAGCTCACACACGTACACCTGATTCAGAAAGCAAAACAAAAAATAATGACCTCTTGGCGCCATCATTAATTTGCCCATAAACCCAGGAATAAGCTTTTGTAATGGTGAAAGTCTTTCGTCGTAATTGTCACCGCGGAGTACCCGCACAATCTCTTATCTGCAGACAGGGCAGCAAATTAAGCGGTATCTATAAAAATAATGATTGCTTTCATTGGCGAACGTTACAGCAGAGTGTATGCCGATTTGTGCCGAAAGCAGGCTTTACAGTCGCACACCCAATCACAGTGCCGGCTTCTCTGTTTCAACTCCGTTCGCATTCTGCCACGACGCTTGGCTCGCTGAAACCCTTGAGGTTTTGCTCCCAAAATAACGCCGTACAATTAAGCTCCGACACCATCTGCATCCCTTTCTGGTTTTCCCATTTCTTTTCACTTGCAGCACTCTGACCTACGTCCCATAGGCTGCACGGTGCACAATGTCACAAACGTCAGGCAGGGCGATGTGAGGTTTATCCCCTTCTTCGGTGCTTGCGTTGAGTTATTATTATGCATGCCAAAATTGGTGAGGTTACCGGTTTCCACACTGTAAATCGTTATACCATCGAGTCTCAATGGTGGATGAAGTATAATAGCGTTTTGTCGCATGATTCATACCGGTCCCACAGTTTCCCCGGGGCTCGCTAACAACATCACGCTAGCGGTTTCGGTCAGACGGAAATGCTGCTTCGTAATGAAAATTCAATGCACAGGCACCGGCACGAGGCGCAGCGAACCAATTTATCCGCAGTTTATTTTTGTGCAAATACTCCAGAACTGGCCCCGTACCCGGGTTGCGGGTTCCGGGCGGGGTCCTTGGAGACTCGGTACGCGACCGAGGGATGAAGCTCCGTCTGTGGACATCGTGGCCCGAGATCGGTTGGTCGGATAAACTGCGGACTATCAGGGCGGGAAAAACAAATAATGGTCGTGTTGTTTGCATGCTGTGCTTTATGTTGTTTCATAATTTAGTCCTTTCTGGCCGTAGAGGCAGCCTCTGCCTGCAGCGTATTGCGTCGATTGCGAGAAGGATGAAGCGATTTGAAGATTTTTATTGTTCTATCTTGCTACGGGGCGAAGAGAGTCTTTTCAGTGACGTGACTTAGAGAGAGGGAAAGAGAGAGAGACAGGCACGCGCTATGGGATAATATGAGACAAATAACCAGCAGAGATACTCGAACTGGATGCCCTTCAGTAGGCAAGAAGCTCCTAGATATTTTGTTACCCTTTTGCTAGGTTGTAATTTATTACAATGCTGCGTTTGGATTGTGTTTGGTCTGTGCCTTCGTTGCGCGTTTATTTCCACAGAGAGCGGCTGTATAATTAGTGTCCTCGGTTTTCCGCGAGAGTAAGCCATTCCGGGACAAATGTTTGAACTACCAACACGGACGACAACCAATCCATGGGCCTTCCCATTTACGTGGAAAGCTCAACGTAAAGTGAAAATGAACTATTTCTCATTTACATCATTTCAATGCGTGCAGAGCGAAAAAAGCTGAAAAGCGTCGATGAGCATCGTTTCAATTTCTCATGAGGTTCCATTCCATTCTACACACACACAGTCATCTCAATCAATAACTCCTTAACCTCCAAGGACCTTGCACCAACGACAAAGCTCCGGGTTTCGCCGCATAAAGTAGAATGTCGGAGAGCGCCCAGGTAACGTTCGTTGGCTCTAACACGTTTGCTTCGTTACCTTTCACACTCCACTACAAAGGCAACAAAGGCCCGAGTTGAAGCAGAAGCATCAATCCCCAAGATGCAGCATTGAAAAAAGCTAGCTGACTAAAGGACTATCGATCGGTTGCGATTGGACGAGCTTTAGTATTGCGAGTTCTTGTTGATGCGTGAGATTTTTATTTGTATCGTCTTCAAAATCGAAAATTCCCAATCGAGAACAATGCGGCAGGACGAGAGCACTTCCGCAATATGTAGTAGTGCGGTAGCAGAATAGACCTGTACCAACCCAATGTTGCTCTAGCATACCGTTCTATCTATATACTTCTTGAGTATTGCTTCATCTACACCGTACAGGACAGTAAGCTTTATCCTTCTCATCATCATAATCATGATTTCTTTCCGGGAACTTCTACGTAGGTACCGTGCTATTCCTGGAGCTTCAATGCTTTCCCCGGCGCACTCATGGCAACGATTTGGCGCTTTAGATTTGTGATAACGAAAATCTACATATTTTTATGCTGATTTCATCATCAAATCAAATGGTCTGCCGAGTATGCGGATAGCAACAGCCAACATTGCTACGCAACCGTACGCACTACGAATGTATCCGCGCGATAAAATTGCCGACTTGTTTGCGTACGGCATGGCCAGCGTCTTGCTTGGTTGAGCTTGTGGTGCAAATGGTTCCGCACCAGCATTGCGGGTGCAGACAGTTTTGGGTGCCAGTTTAGAATGTCGATTTTACAAAAGGGCGTGTCGGCGTACAGTGCGGTGCCTGAGAACAGCACGCGTGTTACGTACACAATCGTTGCAACTCTTATGAAATGGGTGTCTTATCGCACACATCGCACCATCCCCATCCCTCCATAGGTAAAGGCTAAGAAAGAACATATTATTTGAGCAAAAGTTTCAATCGATGCTGATGGTGCGATATTTTTACGCTCTGCATTGTTTTTGTGCGCGATTTGAAGAAATTAATTGCTACTATTGAAAAGTTTGTGCGGGACTAATCTTTACTCGCCGCAACACTATCCCATAGGTCATATGGTTAGTGGCTGTAGCGCGTGGAAAAGTTTCACCCATTACGAGATAAGTAAACACGACGAAACGATGATCCAAGCATGTGTTGCACTGGTTGTTTCCTTCGCTGTGTCGTTGCGAACGGGGTTCCCGTTTTGTGCCACAGCGTGTATAACATCCGACACGGTCTCTGCAAGAAGTTACGCTTTCACACAAGTAGCATGGTGGTTCGACCGATGTTCAAGAATGTGGTCCACCAGTTCACACCAATTCCTTTCCGTTTCGCACTACGACGACGACCGGTACGGTCGCATTAATTTCGTGTATCCTTCGCCATTGTTGCCGCTGCCGCTCCACTCCACGCGATGCCGATTGGGTTGGAAATATTTCAGCGCATTTGTTTGAGAATGTACCCCACTTTTGCCCAACGGTCCCTTATTTGCTCGGTACCCGGCAGTACATCTTAAGATGATGGTGTGAATTTGAATGTGTTTTCCTTTTGCTTCGGTGGTTTCGAATAGCTCGGGTGGAAAATGAACTCCACCTCCAGCGCACTGGTTTTTCCCGCACATACACATGCAACGGTTTGGCAAAAGGGCTCCCTACCCCCCTCTCCTCCTTTCCCCCCGTCACATTCTTTTATGTTTGCAAGGGGTCACAAGGACACGAACGCCCCAAGCAACTGCAGGGACACCAACCATCCATCCCGCCAGTGGAAGATGGTGAGTTCTGCTCCGAAGAACCGGTTACCCGCTCTGACGGGTAAAACTACTGCTACGTGCTCTTTCCACCCGGTTTGTTTATGTGAGCGTTCCCGGTGGTTCCTCGGCACACCGATCTTTGACGCTGCTTTCCACATTGCTTTTGTGTGTTGTACGGTACGGTATGTGCCAAGTACCGGATCTTTCTTGAAAATGAAACAAACACAGTACTATGCTGGCCAGATTTGTGCTACCGGTGATTGTTTGCTTCAAGCAATTGCAGCAGGTTCTTCGTTGCCTTTGGAAGACGATGCTATCTGATGCAATGCTACCGGTGGTATCTCCGCTAGTGGAGGGTAAGCATTAGAAAAAAAATCATCCCCAGGTAAGATCTTGGTTCCTTTCACGTGTACATCCACACGAAACGATCTGTACTTCAACCAAACGGCATCAAACGAAATAGCATGAAAAAAATGGCAATGGTTCAAAAATTCCTCATATTGCACAAATGCCAGATGAATACAGGTGCAGTCCAGCGAAGGCCAGCCATGACCGTAATACGTGACGTGGCACAGTAAATTTTCACCAAAATACGTAACCGCAAAAGAGCACTGAAGCGTCGGACAATGTGTGGTGTATACGTTGGCTGCAATAATGTAAATCCAAAAGGCGGTATCACAACCTTTTGGCGTGACAGCGCACGAATGCCGATGGGTGTGATATGAAGAGAAACAATGCATCAACCAGCGTTGACGCATTGTAGTCCTGCAGCTCTGGGTGCATTGTATGGGGTACACTTTCGCTTATCCTTAATGAAATGCTAGAAAAATCAACAATCCAGTGGTATGCACCACTGGCTTCAATGGAGATGTGTCGAATTGTCAGAAAGGATGACATCTGAATTCACCCGCAATCAAAATTGGAGAAGATGAACCAGCTGCATTTTTCCCTGCAACCTGCTACCGTATAGCGTTCTATGTCCTTAACCATAGCAGCAAAGGCAACGCGGCTCCTTCACAAACAGTACAGAAGAAATAGAAATAGTAGAATGGAAGTCAACGATAGAAAAGATTTTGCTGATTTCTCAGGTCACCAGCTGGGGGCTTAGAATTCAATTCTTCAGCAGTTTCCATCCAACACGGTTCGGTAAATGCTAAATGCATGCTGCTTAAACACACCGGAAAGTGTATGCAACATCCACCACCGACTGGTGAGAGCTGTTGAATGGATGGATGAGGAAAAAAAAATCTCTTCCAAGCAGACAAAAAACCACGGAACTGGAAAAGAAAATTCCCAGAAACATTATACTCGCGCTTCGTAAAATGCACCGTGTGGTGCATATCGTCTTTGCGTCGTTTGGCATTTTTGCGCGCCTTTGCGCCGATGGGGCGTTGGCGCTTCCTGGCAACGATGCCAGCCAGTCATTATGCTTATACTGTGTAGTGCTCGCAAATGCTCGGTGTTCGGGCAGCAGATCCGCCCGACGTCTCAGATGTTTGCACGGATGGTGTGGCAGGGAAAATAAAATGTATTGCAAATAGTACTTTCATCGCAAAATGCTCCGCAAACACTCGCAAAACTTGACGCCGCATAGCCGTGCGAAGTGGGGGCAAAGTGAAAAGCCCGCGCGTATAAGATTGGAAATACCTTTCCCAAACGTGCTTTGTGAATGAATTTGCTGGTAGTGTTTTTGTGTTGCGACAAAAAAAAACAAGAATCAGAATAAAAAAAAGATGCAGATCTTATGAAAACCGTAGGCAACGCTGGAGGTGTTATTCGGTGGTTTGCACCACGGCAATCATGGTGAAGCATTGCAGAAACAATCAGGAACGACCAGCGCGGTATTCCCACCAGCGGCTGAGGGTTGAGAGGCGTTATTTTGCTCTTAATTTATTTGCATTCTTCAGTACGGAAAAGCTGAAGCCCCGAAAGCAATTAAGAG
This sequence comes from Anopheles marshallii, assembly GCF_943734725.1. NCBI lineage: Eukaryota > Metazoa > Arthropoda > Insecta > Diptera > Culicidae > Anopheles > Anopheles marshallii. The sequence goes on along the minus strand of NC_071326.1, from coordinate 46,165,301 downwards.
GACACTCTTGAGACCGTGACCACCGGCGGCAGCAGGAGAATGCGAAACTTTCACACCCCGTAGAGCGAGAAAAGAAACGCCGAAATGAACACATAAATGAAACGTTCGATCGGTTTCATCAACTTTGCAAGTGGGCACCTTCAAAGGCTTTTTACTCCCCGGTGAGAATCGTCCAAAAGGTGATATTATTTATTTGATTGCTCAATTGAGCGTTGTATAGTTTGATGTCTAAGCTATGAAACACAGTCAGTATTCAATTTCCTGGAATGAGATAGCTGCATTCGGCATGAGGCAAAACAGACTGTTCAAACACAGAAACAGATTTAAGTGGATGAATACCATAACTCAATTGAGTGAGTTGTTTTATTCTTTCACGGTGGTTAACAATCCCATTAATGTATGTAAATTAATGCTAGTAAAGGCTTATAATTATTGTTGGTGTTTGTTTCTGCAACGCTTTTATCACAAACTGCAATGCAACGAGCAATTAGAAAGGAAGACAACAATTTCAATGCATATACGTTTGATTATCATTCCCATGTACCATTGCCGCTCAAATTCATAATAATTGACATTTATGACATCTGCATCATGTAATTCATTACGAGAAACGGCACAACAGCATTACAAGCGTTGTCCTTTTTGCCAGCGAACAACCGATATGTGAACCGGATACAAAAGGCTTTGAATGCGCTATTACGGTACTGCAGGCGGTGCACTAAACTAGAGAGAGAGAGAGAGAGAGGAAGAATGGGACGGCATTGTCCCAAAGGGTCCGTTTTGAATCCAACTGAATCGGTCGATATCGAAAGCGTGTGTGTTCGATTTCAAGATACTTTATGAACATGATCGATATAAAGTGCTACCAAGAGCGTCTGCATGGAAACGAACCGGAATGAATGCCCATCTATTTCCAACGGCTTTTGCCTTGCAAGCGAGAATTGCATTTCATTGGTTCGTCGCGTAAAACCGTTCGCTACACGTAACCTAATAATCTACATCGCACCGTTCCTTTCGAGGGCAGCCGGTGCGGTTGACTGTTAAATTGAAAAATCTAATTACTCCCCTGCTGTAAAGCTATCTCCACCGTTATCAGACGGTACGGTAGCTACAAGGATGGACAAACGAGCAGGTAGTTGTTTGTGAGATGGGTTGGATACATGAAGGTAATGGAACCCAGCGGTATTTAATGCCCACGGCTACGTATCTTCAAAGTTGGAGCGCTGCAACGTTTGCTAGAACTTCAAACACGATTCGTTACTAAAGCTCAGCGCTAACAGGTATGTTCTAGTGGGGAAACGGCAACCATCTGCATAGCGTTGTCAGCTTCCCGAAGGGCATGTTGTAAGTGTTTGGCATCGTTGACATTGGTGAACAATCGACAATCGACAATCGAGATATTTACATCCTCCAAGTTACCCGCAAAGTTTGTGAATGCTTTTAAGCCAATCGTGAGGAATACATTTTTAATTATAATTTTGAAAGTTGTTCCTCTCATTCTTATTCGTACTTTTCAATTTCAAAGTGAATATAACAGACATTTTAGCTAGTATTCATTAGTTGACAATCATTATAGTTAGTGGAAAGATTTTGAAGATCAAACAACTCTTTTATTTTCTTACTCTTACTGACAGTTCTTACTCGTGCGCTTACTGAAAGCTTAAAACTTTTTCTGGAGCTCATCTTTAAATATCTTCAAGCTTAGAATATGTTAAACATAACATCCTCTTTTATTCGTCGTAACCGTTTGTCAACTGCTTACCTTCTTACAGTAGTCCAGCAGATCCATTTTGTCACGGAGACATGTCGAGCCGGGGACCTTAATGCTCAGGTCCGTTGTCCATCGTCCTTCCTCGGACAGAAACTGCGGATGGTAGGTCTGTCCGGCCTCACACAGCACCGATATCTGTGGTTCCCACCGTGGCGAGGCAGCCTGTTAGAACGAGAAGCAAAGGACATTAAGGACGATGAAATAAGACGCAAAGAATATGAGATGGGACGAAAATGTGAGTGTTCAAGGCTGCAAATCAGTGAAACTGGCTGTAATCCTCCGGCCCCGGGTCGGAAGACTTTCCGAACCGTAATATGCTAATGCGGATGCGGGATTCATTAAACATTCAGGAAGCATAAAGCATTCGTTAGACATTCTCGTGACCGTTCGTTACAGGTGCTGCAGTGTGGCCTATTAGTGCTTCGAAGATCAAGGATTAATTGAAAACAAATATTGACCCGGAGATGAGCTGGGGGTGGAGATTCCCACCGTGATCCTTTTCACTAATCACCGTACGATCGCTTTGGAAGCAGCTTAACTTTCACGGTAAATAAGATTGCCGTGCCGAACCGTTGTCGCTCTCGTGATTCAAGTTTCTGTATCATTAGGCCGGATAAAGATGTCATTGTAGGTGCCATTGATCCATCTAGGAGGGAACAATTTGGTATTAGCGTAATCAACCATTGGTATCTTGATGCCGTTTATCTGGAGAATCTTGTAAAGCTAAAGCACTTGCAAATGAATCAATCATGCTTTTCGGTGCAGAACACTCCAGTCGCCAACCTGCTCTGATTAATTATCGCTAATCACTTGCCTGATGAATCGTCAGGAAAATGGCTGATGACAACGAGCGTGATGCTCTTAGCAATATTTACACTTGTGACAATTACATCTCATTTTGCCGTGCTTAAGATTGGCTCTGTGCATCTTTTGATGTCGGCCAAAGTCTCAAAAACCAAAAGTTAGTAAAAACATATAGGTCACCAGCAGATATCCGTCTCAACTATCCATAACTCGTTACTGCCTTGCAACTAATCATCTTGAGTGTAACCAAGACCGATGTGCCAGCTGTGCTTCACTATCCGCCCGCTGGCTTTTAATTCTGTAATGGCACTTTTGCATGTTTCTGTTTTCGGTATTATTTGTGACGTTGATGACGCACGGCCATGAACATCGTTTCACTAGGGACAACTAGCCACCATGTTGTCATCTGCGTTTTGTGTTGTTGCTATTTTATCTCGAACATTTGTGCTCTGTTTTGTTGACCAAAAGATACACGAGCAACATTTGTGTATACTTCTTTCGCCAAAGTTACAGCGACGATGGTGCCAGATGGCGATGATAGTAATTATTCAACAAACACGAGTGTCGTTCATTTCTTGGTTAAGCAATATCGAATGCTTTAACTCGCTTTAACAGGATAGATAGTATCAATGCTCTATGTTGATATTAATAGTAGACAATATGAAGTAATTTGCGCGGTATAGTTTAGGGAATTTTATAGAAACTAATTTTTTATTAACGTTTTTATAGTCTATGTATCAAAAGATACGTAGCAATCTGATATGTATGTCTTCAATATGTATGATGCGATATATACTTTGTAAAACGGTAACCTTCAATTTCATGACATAGCACAAACTAACTTTAGATGGAAGCGAATTCGTTGTTTAAAAGAAATATAAAATGAATCGTACCATATTTCCTTGCAGTTAAGAGCAACCACTTTCAGCAGGTATTTCCGAACCGCTCCGTCGACAACAGCACTAAAGCATACTCTCAGATAAGACACCGGAGGACCAAATCCTTTTCGGCAGCGTTGGCATGTTTTAATTAAAAACTCGTCCATCTTTGACTCAACCAGGCGAAGCAATCCATTGCCAACGAGAAATTACTACGAGTGTCCTGCGAGAATTAACTTGCTGTCGGTAGAGGGAGCAGGACGTGTCGAATATTTTCAACAACCTATTTCGTTCGTTTCTGCCATTCAGCCATTTTAAGCTCTTATCCGAATCGAACGTTCTAAACCGTAACGAAGCCACAGTAAAGGAACATAAATCGTGTTGAAATGGAGATCGAAAGGAACAAAAGCAGAATGAAGAAATGAAATAATAACTACCGTTCGGGAGAGTTTTGAGGTTTCGGGAAGAATATTGTTTATGCTATCGTAGGTAAAATGATGATGACACCGATTTGCATTGATGCATAGTGAAAAGTTTAGAACAGCCTGCTTCCGAATTATAATAGGTACGATAAATTGGCCTTACGTTTAATAACGACACCCGAAGTACTCAGCAACTCAAAAAGAACCGAACTCAACTTGAAATCGTTTGAAAGCTTAAAGACTTTTGTCATTTATTCAACAGCTTTATTATAAATGTGTTTTTTTTAAGCAAATATCATAACTTTCTCGTTAAAAGACCATATCCCCCTGAAAGGGATATCCATGTAAAGCCCAATGGAATATATCCCCATTCTTGTTGGTCGATGGTGAATAAAGACGAAAGAAATTTATCACATCCCTCACCTAAATAGGTAACACTTTCTATCTGCACTGCTTGATAAAAAAAAAGTAAATAAAAATGCCAACGAAAGTAAAAATAAATCGTTGACGTGTAAAAAATGTGCCTCCATAATAAGCTTGAGAAAAGCTTTTCCTTGGTGTGGTGCTAAAGGAAATGGATGAAGATGAAAGGATTCCGCATCTTTCGGAAAACGTTTTATCTCCCCATGGTAACGATGTGCGATACCTACCTACTGAGTGGCATGATTCCCCGCTCACACACTGCTGCACAGTGCCCCCGTACCGGTGCACGTGTCACACATGCACGTACGCGTCACCGCACACTCGGGTGAAATCCTATAACGCGCTCTTCACTCATCGTTCATTCTCACTCTCAGCATAATATGGCCCTGCGTCCTTTTACACTGGTGGCGGAAATTGCGACAAGCAAGGATGCGGACATGATGCGTGGAAAAGCGATCATTTTCTGCTCAGCTGAGCCAAGGTTTAAGGACTTGGACGTACGAACGCATGGCCAACAAAACGTGGCCCTTCTTTCACCGCTCTTGCTTCAACCCTTTGCCGATGGCAAACGAAAGCTCCTTAGCTTTCGCAAGAGAGAAAAAAAAACACCACAAGGAAAAAGCCACTTTAGGGAATTCTGGAGATACGCTTTTCGCGAACATACGCAGTACGCGCATCGAATCGAAAAGCACACAGGCGGTACGACAGGGTAACTCGGGCAGGTAGGAGAGATCGATGGCGCTTTTCCGGTGTGGGAGCGTACCGTACAGCACGAATATTGAAACGATTGCTGACGAGGGGCATGACGACGTGGGTCGTAAACTTTGTGGCTTTTTAAGCCTCCCACTGGTGTGAAGGATGAATGTGTGATGGTGTTGTTGTTGTTTTTTTTTTGGCGGGTGAATGTTAGAGTTGAAAGATTTCATCAGCCGCCCACACAAGGACGTGGGTAGAAGTATCGAGCGATGTAAAGACGATTTTCCGCTATCGATGTCAACAGATTTCTTTTTGCTTCTTGCGGGTAAAGTCCAAACAATGCAAAGCTTGTTTAGGCACCCGCTCTAGTCCAGTCACTCCACCCACAGCGCTCCACATGTTCAAATTAAAACACTGCTTTAAGAAAATGGGATGTTTGTATGGGAGAAAATTGATTTGGAGTGTAAATGTTTATACAAACGGAATATATTTCCAAATATCCGTCCCATTACCTCGGGAGCAGCACGATTAATGTGTTTGCAGATTCATGGTGCAAATATCGATTATCGGAACCATTAAATCCACATCATTTCGTTTCGATGGCTCACGGCTAGGCTATGGAAATCGTAATGAGCACCCGGCAAGTGCTACCGGAGATTGTGCTCGAGAGCACGATTAGAACGCTCGGTGTGGCGTCCGTTTGGCGTTATCCACTCAGCCGTAAAGTTGCTGCCTTATGCTTTTGGCACGACACCTAGCTTTGTCGTCTCATCCAGCGACCCGCTCTCGGCCGGCGAGTTCCCCTCGAGAGGTAATCAGTTCCGGATATCCATTTTGAAAAATTAGCTTCTGTCGCCACACGAAACTCAAATCGTTTTTCTTTTTCGTTTTGGTTTGTTCTTCAGTTTTGTGCCGTAGCGCCTGTCATTGTGCTCGGTTAATGGTTCGTGAAGCGGGCACGAAAAACATCGCATCGCTCAAACAGACACAGGATGACTACACACACTAATGGGTGTTTGGCCGGTGGCCATGACTGTGCCAGCAGAGCCTCCGTTACGCGATTGTGGCCATCTTCGTTTAGTTGCAGCCCTGTCTGATTTCCCACCCTTTACACTCCCCTTCCCACCCCCCAAAGATGGGTGCCAAAGTAAAAAGATCGATCGATTGCAGGTTCGTGTGAATTGCTGGTCAAAAACGTACCGGGACAGGATATTAATTGAATCGTTGACATCGGGCTGTCAGAGGCTAGATGTCAGGTTGCCGGTGGTACGGCTGTAAAAACTTAATGTAGCATCCATTTCCAGTGCCCTAGTGCCCCCCGCCCCTACCACCCCGAGGGCTCGATCGTCCCGGCAATCAACTTTCGTTCCGAAAACTACCATTCGATCTCCCAATCCCTTGTCCACTGCCTTTTACACTGCTCTTGAGGGCTCTTGTATCGGTCTAATAAAAAAAAAGGAAGAGAGAAATACAATTCCCCGAAGTACACTGCAGGAACTGCTGTTTCATTTTGCCCGATTGACATCGTGCACCGGATGTGCCCGTGTTTAATTTAGTTCTTTGAACTTTTTACCACTTCTCTGGTGCTATTGTGTCTCGTTCAGGGACGGGACTCTTGGGCGGAATCCTCGAAAGTACCTTAAATTTCATCTTCGACGGTCGCATCTAGCGTCAACGCTGGAGCGCCGAGAATCACTTTACGGCTGTGCCATAGAACAGATTATAAAGCAAGTTATTGTTTGAGTTTGCTTAGTTCTTGACTCGCAATTTGTTTTTCGGTTTTGAGTGTGTTTGCGGAGGCTGGATTCCGTGTTGTCGGTTGGCTCTGGAGTGTCGCTAAAAGGACGCGGGGTAAAGGGAGACGCCGGGCAAGAACATAAACGTTGAGGCCGGGGGCTGAATTAATATAACAAGAGCAATTGGTTGCGAGCGACGAAATAGCAGCACAGCGCAAGAGAGCTGAGCTGCAAATGGGATTCATTACGTACGCCCTACATGGAGCAAGTCTGTTAGGCTGGTTTGATGTCGGTGGCGTCGTAGCCTATCGCGAAAATAAACCCCACCTAAACAAGAGACGTCCCAAGACGTTCAACGACCGATGCGAGTAGATTCGGATCCCTTCAACTCATGTCCATGAGTTGACTAAGCAACGGCACACATTTGCCGTATGGTTGATGTAGGTGAGTCTTACTCATATACTTGCTGTGGGTTTTGAAATATACCACACTCGCTGTTATGCAAATATTTTGCTCACACAAAGAGTGCCAGCCAGCTTTACGACCAATCGGCAATGAAACGAGTAAGTGTCAGAAATGGGTAACACCGCATGGCTCTTCACATTCTCTCGACATCTTGCCGCCATCCCTCGGAACCCGATTACGCCCGAGCGCTTTGGACGGCTTGCGGGATGCGCTGAGAAGGTAATTTCATTTCGTCGTAATGCGAAATGGTACCTCTGCATTAAGTACCAACCGTTTCCGACCGTTTTCATCCGCTGGCCACGTTTCAAACCCCAGCCCAATAGTCCATATCCTGATTCGCTTATTCCAGCCGATTCGGTTTGGGGTTTCTTATCTTCTTGCTATCCCCGTACGAAAACCCGCAGTAAGCGGGAAATATGGCACAGAAAATGTCATAATGGTTTCGTATAATAAAAGAAACTCACAGGCCTACTCGCGTCCCGTTCCTTGCAACACATTAGACCAAAGTGATCCGAGGTGATAGTTGGTCCAAAACGCGCCCGTTGCCCTTCTAATAGTCCCTTCGAGGTATGCATCGCCATCGCATTAACCCGTCCTAATGGGATTCCCGTTTCTTTTCTTCACTGTTTTCGGCAACAGGGCCAGTAAATTAAGAACGATATTAAAGCGCTTAGTGGAAAAAAATTGGAAAATTATTCGCTTTACTCTATTTTCAGCCTTGCACGGATTGTCTGACGAAGGGAAGTCCAAAAACGGAAGATATGCGAGACTTACTGCACTAAAGTAAATAAACTGAAGTTGGGTAGGTTCATGACTAGAAATGATTTCACAGAACTTTACGTTTGTTGTTAACGAAAATGTCGCGTGAAAATACATTATCAAACGAACACAGGGTACAGATGGTTATCTTGACGGCCTTCAAATATTTCATATAGTACGAACAGTGAAACTTTGTTTTCGTAATTAAAATATCCTTTAATAACACTAACTAATATCTGGCAAAGATTTCCATTTGAAACATATTTTCCGAAATTAGAACATGGAAGCAATTCCATTCGGTGATTTCAGGAAATATAAATTAATATGCGATATAGCAAAGTTTCAGCAATGAACCAATTCAACGGCTTCAAACATTCGCCAGACAAATGAGCATGTTTGCGCCATTGTTCAATTCAAAGGAAACGGAATCATTTATTTCATTTTAATGCTGTAGGAAAATCATATTATTCATTTAAAAATCCATAGTTTTCTTGGTACTTCAAAATGATCGTACGTTTTCTAGGAATATTTTGGAGTGAACCGCATCATGTAATATAATACGTAATTCACTTGTTAAGTTGTTTAAAATATGGAATAATCAAGCAGCTATATAAAACTGCATAAAAGGACTGTAACTCTGTAAACGTTAGAGAATTTTCTATAACTTCTACTGCGCGGAAAGTGCTGGAACGTCCAACGTTGGCTATTTATATTTCCTCTCTAACTTTGACATACCGTCATCGATCGGTGTCCTTGGACGAACGGTGAGCTCCATTCGTTCGGTTGAGTGGACAGACACTCCAACGTGGCGCTGCGAGTCCAAAGGGATAAAGTGACCAACAACTTTTTCGGTCTGTGTTTCGCCTCGCAAAGGTCGCTTGGTTGTGTCTCCAAACCTATTAAGGAGAATGCTTTTTCATAAGTATATACATATATACATATACAGGTTGATATGTAGTTCAACCGACCTTAAAGGACTAACGACGACTTTATCGAAGGAGGTCACCGAAAGAATATTCATTGAATCCTGAAAACCTGCCGTCTTTTGTATCGGGAGGACCATTTTGGTATGAGTTAAACGCCGATGATAGAGAAGGTAGTAGCAGTGTGTAGTGAAGGGGAACAAAGGCAGCATTGTAACGTCTACAGCCCATTGCCGAGTTTTAACTAAATTATAAAGCTCACAGTCGCTGAGCCCGTGGTTCCGGCATCTTTTGCGAACCTTTTCCGGCTCCATCACCAACCAGGATGTCCTTTTTTTTCCTTACCGTACAAAAATTCGTCACTATTCGCAGGTTCCAAGGAGGTGTTTTTCAAAAGTCAACGATGTCGAACCTTTCGGTCGCCACCGGAACCGAAGCCTTTTCCGCGGGCTATTTGCTTGTACTTTTACCGTGGCCTATCTTTCTGCACCCAACTCCAGCCAACTTCTGAGTGCGTCCGAAATATCACGTGACAGATTTTAATTTATTCAAAGGGACAGTTTTGTTCCGATAAACTTAGGGTTGAAAACGGTGATGAAGCACTCGTACGCACGCTTGCTTGGCCGGTGGCCTCACCATAGCATAATCACATTTGTTTCTGTGGCGCATTTTTCTTCATTATCGCGCGGTATTAACGGCCTAAAGCAGCTCTATCCTCCACTCAATGGCACACAACCACACACACTCATTTACACTGTGGAGGGCAGTTGGGAGGCACATTTACAAGCCATAGGAATGAAATAACTAGGATTGGTAAGAGCAGTGGGGAAAGAAAAGGAAGCGTTCGGGAAGGCGAAGGTACGCGCGGTGTGGACGCCTGGAATGGCAAGAGTCTTATCGGAAAGTCGAGAAAACTTCTAGTAGCTTCCATGCCGTAATACTCCTTTCCTTTGGGACAAGTCGTCGTCGTTGTCAAATGACTTCCGCTTTACAAACGGCCAAAACGTGAGAAGGGCCTAAAATGAGGGCGATACTTCTTAGGGATGCTTCTGGCGAATTAGAAAAGGACGCTCTTATTATGCTTTTTTTTTAGGCTGCTGTCGATATCGTTTGGCATTTTAGCAATGGGTTGTAATGATTTCTAAAATGGACAAAAAAGGTCAATGAGAAGGTTTCTGTTCCTCGGATACATCTAAACCTGATCACGAGGAAAGCCCTTTTTTGTACATCTGAACTGTCCTTCGTTCTTTTGTTTCAAGTATAATTCAATTTTCCATTGTATATACCCAGCTATCGTCAGCTTCACTAAATGTTGAATGTTAAAAAAAAATCAAGCAAAGATTCACAACAATTTGTAAGATGTATTGTGTTGATATTGAGTATCATTTCAGAAGAATTATTTAGATTGTCTCATACAGAAGAACATTAAATAGAATATTTGTCTTAACTTCAAACTTAATTTACAGATTTTTATATCACAATTTAATGTATAAAATCAATAATTGCTTCTCATTACAAAAGGGTGAGATAAATTCATGGTGACATTTAACGCCAACGACTGTCCAGAAAGAGCACTCTAGGGCCTTTTCTTTGAATCGTATTCTGCTTCATCTTAATTTTCTAAATGACCTATCGTAGGTACGGCACAAATCCGTAGAGGTCGAGTTTGTCTAATCAATTTCCTAAATCAATTTATATCATTTGTTTTAATTTCCTCCGCAGTTCTACTTGTACATTTTAGATCCTTACTAAAAAGTAAGAAGTGTGCTGCTTATTATTTCTGCCTCTATTTGTTTTTGTAAACAACCTTTTTGTTTAAATCTATTTGTTTAAAAACAAAACAACCCAACCCATCTCTTAGCTGCTCGAACGCCGTTTCAAGCACATTGCTAGCACTTATGGATGCGAGTTAACTTTCAAGCAGGAATCATCACATTCCGATTCGGAAAGGAGCGTTTGGAAAAAAAACGAATGCTGCACGGTTAAACGTGGTACGAAGTCGTAATGCCACGAGCGCACCACTGCCATGACTCATGCTGCATATTAAAATCCTTCGTCACTGGAAGGCAACACACATTGGTCTTTCACACCTTCCCATGCCAGAGCGAACCAGTTGGAAGTGATTGTTGAGACAGGGGACGAAACGATCCTACGGCAAAACGTTCCCACGATGGTGCGGCTACGAAACCGGGGGTGTCCTGTCAGAGTTTGTGACATCCTCGGCGCAGTGTACGCGACCCGAAGTGTCGAACAGCTGCCTTATTCACCACGGCGCAATAATGGGAGGGCGGCTACAAGTAAGACAGAGGAACATACCAAACCAGTCCAATACCGAAATTCTTTTTGCGCAGGACAATCGGTTCGGTGGCGGTCGGCATGGTGAATAGTGCACCCCATTCCTTCCGTATCGGATTTTCCTTTGCGCACAGTGGTAGTAGTGGTGTGAAACGTGGAACCTTCACCGGTGTGCTGCTGTGTAAGTACTAGTAAGTGTCGTTTTTGTTATTTTTTGTTCCTTTCGCGTGTGTTCCAGCCAAGAGCAACCGTCCGTCTGTTGGCAGCCCTTTCAAAAGAATAAACAACGAACAGAAAGCGAAGCAGAAGCTCCCTCGGTTTTCCACATGGTGTAACTTAAAATCGCATGTAAACATACACCCACATTCTTGGTTGGATCCCATAGTTGCCTCACTGGGATCGCCTGCTTCGGAACGGCATAGAACGAGGTGACTTGAACACACGTGTAGAGACGTTGCTCCATTATCGATTTTTCTCCCCTTTATGTTGGGAAAAGTTTCCATTAACGTTCCAACTGGCGTGCTAAACCCTGAGCGTTCTTCTGTTACTTACTTCCAAACGTGAGTAAGTGCGACCAGTAACGGGCAGGACCAAGCAAAACTCTGGGTGAAAAATCTACAGCCGTAGGGAAAGTGTTCTGTTCGTTGCGAATAATACGAGCAATGAATTTGTGGCATTGCACCTTGCCTCATAAACCGCACTTTGTTGGACCTCCTAAAATACATTGCTGTATGAAGTGGTGTGTAAAGCAATCGTTTCAACTGCCATACGACGGACACTGGGAGCCGCCGTTCCGGGTTCGGCTTGCGCGTTACTTGCGAAAGCCACTACAAAGGTTTCCCTCCGTTGTAATCTTATCCCTTCAAGTAATGGCTAGCGTGCATTATAGCGTTGCGTTCAAGTCGAAATCTAATTTCCTGACCGCATTCACCCCGCCGAAGGTTTTTTTGCCGAGAAGTTTTGCGGAAAACCTTCCGGTCAAGTTGAAGGAGAAGAAAAATACAAAATGCAATCAAGAATGCATTAAAAACGAAAAAAGCCGTAAGTTGACATTTCAACCCCCTTTTCTGGGTCGGATGAAACACGAACCGCTTGGGGGCTAATGTGAAGTAAGCAAGAAAAGGGTTCTTTGTTTCGTGTTGCGTGCAGTCCTTTCGAGTTCAAGGTGTTCGTCCCGTTCCGCTGCGCTAGAAGTTGCTGCCACCGTTGTCGGAAGACTTCCGAGTGAAAGGCTTAGCCTTGGCAAAGGTGACCAAGTCGTGGCCCTATCCGAATTGCAATCGATATCGGATGGTGTACCGAAACGGCGGCGACAGGATCGTGCCATGAACATACGACACCATGCAAAGCCATACGCTTGCTGCTGCTGGTTTTAATCCATACGGTTTGTATTGTCTCGAAACGGGATATACGATCATTCAGTGCTATCAGATTGGCAGGCAACCGGATGGAAAGATGAGCTCCAACCTACATTGAGCTTAAACCGTTCCCAAAACTGCGTCAGAAACCATGTTGTGTTCTTACCTGGCTAGGATTCGACGAGCATATTGCCACCAGGACAAATGCGACGGCAGCAGCCCACACAGAGGACGACATAGTAGCTTTGCTGTTTTATGAACGCTGAAACGGCAAGGAACTACGACACTTCCACACAGAGATTCTTCAACGGTCTTTATCCGTAGTAGTTGCTCTTTTTTTGGAGCGTTAGAATTATATTTCGCTTTACGTTTGCTTTTCACACTGTTTCACTCCTTCGTAGCGCTACTGTTGGTACCACAAGTACAATGTCACTACAGTTTGAGTGTCACAACAACAAGCGCTTACACACGGGATTAAGATACCCGTCGGCAGACCACTGCACAATCGCAACCGTGTGCAGCTAATGCACGACGCACTAGGACGGTACGGACTCAACACTTGCTGGTGTATAAATATTCACCTGAAATTATAACGATACAAGGAAAATAAAGTGTAAAACAATATTACTGTACTGTTTCCCCTTGTTTTTGTGTATACTAGCTTTTAAGTTGTAATGGGGGTATCACTGTATATATATATATATATATATATATATATATTTTAAATTAACAAATATGTGTCGCTTATGATGAAATTTGCCAGTGTCCTCTTTCTGATACCCTCCCAACTCAATCAAATAAACACTGTAATTCTGTTCTTTTCACACACTGCAGCGTCATAAAATCCTACCGCTTCGATATTCGAACACTCTGATTAGCTTTGCACTGGACAGAAACAAGGAACGGGATTTAAAAGCCGATAACAAAAGCGTGTATGTAATCGAATATCCTAATCCCCCGCACGGTTTGATAGTTCCATTCGAATCACATCCCGCTTGCACTACCACTATCCTCTCCAACAGTTACGGCCGCTTGAACTAAACATCCTTCCCGGTAGTTCTCTTTGAAAATGGGGTTTATTTTTTTTTCGCTTCTATTTCGTGTCAATCGATAAAAATTACAACGAACCCAGAGATATCAATGACCAACGGTGCGAACCAGTGCTCTAAAACAATCCCTAATCGAGAACTCGATTTTCGGCACCCGGATTTGGGTCGAACGTTATTAAATCCTTTTCCCGAGTTGGGGCAATCCGTTGGCTATCGCCTGCTACAAGAAGGACTATGGGGTTTTAGTATCCTTCGCACAAACATGGAGCGTTTGTGTTGGTTCGTAACTCGCACACACACACACATTCATCGTACACTTGTTCTTCTGCCTTTCCTTTGTATTCTCCACCAGCTCCACTGTTTCCTTTACCCACACTCGCACACGCACGAAAACATACACACAGCTTGTGTGTTTCCTCTCGCTTCATTTGGCACGCACACATCTGCTGATACACACGCTCGCAGCTGCTCATTGTGTTCGCTCAGCTGCGCAATATCATCCCCCTCGTCCATCGCACACACGAACACGAACACACATACACACAGTGGAAAAGAGTTTTCCTTTCCACACATTTGCGCACGCACGCCACAGGCGCGCACACTACACCTTGGGTGTGATGGTACACATTCGCACACAAGCGAGCGCACACACACACACAGACGCGTACACTGATTTGCTGGGTGGTTTTTCACACAATGGCGCAATGTCCATGGGGGGCAATGGGGAGCAATTTCCCGACGGATGATTCATACTGTCGATCGATTCATGTGTACACTACGACCTTTGGCCGCACGGAACCAACCGTACTGTACCGTACATTCAAATTTTACATCACACACACGCAAACACACGCGCTCACACACATATATATACTGCGGAAAACTGTCATGGAAATTCATTTAGTGGAATGTTCATCATTCCTTTTGAAGACTAATGGACCGAATTCGTGGAGGTGGTAAAGCCTACTAAGATGGAGTCAGTTTACGTTTAGCTGATTTCTTTATGTTTTCCTTTGTTGGGGAGATTTTAAAAGTTCAAGTGCTTTAAGCACTACGTAAACGAATTGGTTAAAAGTTTTATTTTGCTGTGCACTTTACAAGTCGGTTAATTTAGAGACTCGCTTCATGAAATACCAATTCAGATGTTACACACTCCATTCGTTGTTGGAATAGAATCGACTAGTTTGATTCCATTCCTTCGGTTCTAATGGCACCAATACGTTCTAGATGCTTGCGGGGTATCTCTAGTTTTACCGAATAATTGACCCTCTTTGCTCGAGGATACTCCGCAACGTAGCCTGTAAGCAGTTCTAATCTATCCCCGAACAGTCATACAAGAATATGCAATGCTATGCAATCAACGCCAAACCACACACACAACGAACCCTAGAAATGCACTCGTACCCGTAGGAAGAGAAAGCTCTGCTATTTCTTGCTTAATGGCGGTGCGAACCGACGGAACCGGTACCTGCACTACGAACCACTGGGGAAGCTATTTCCGATGTGACTGCGTACGGCACAACATCCAAACTGTCGCTGCACGAGAACGGTTCAGCTTCGCTGTTCTGTGTGCTGTGCGAAAGCGACCACCCTATTGGGAAGCCGAAACTTCCCGCACGGAGCATCGAAGAGAGAACGAACGAACCTTTTTGCGAGAGACCATTACACGGCAAACTCCCAGATCACAGCGCAGCGAACAGAAGGTTCCGAAAGTTCGCCTGACGAAGAGCATGCCAAGACGCAGGTGTGCTGGACATCAGGGACCGGAGGACAAGACGTTTTACCACTTGACTCCGAAGGACGGGATGGACGGGCTTATGCCGTGGTCGACGCACTGCCATCGATTGCGACACGATGGAGACACGGGTTAGAAAGAGGCCATCGGTTGGGCTCGACACACGACACGACGCGTTAGCATAACAAAGGTGTAATCATTGATCCGCTGCAGGAAATCCGAGCGTATTTCGAAAGGAAGCAACTCTCGGAGAGCTACGCGGCTTTGCTGTGTTTGCATCTTTTATTTTTAAAGTAGGAATGGAGTTGTGGTTCTTATAATGAAGAACTTACATTCAAAGTTAAGTTGTTTGTACTTCGTTTGGAAGCGAAGAATATACAACGCTGTTGATATTATCGACGGGAAAAGCAGCACAAATCATGACTCACTCAATGCAACAAAAAGAGAATTTGAAAGAGAACCATCCTGACAGAAGAGCGCTAAGAACGTGCGAGTAAAAGACTCCTTCATCTTGGACATGCGCACTGTTGACCGGTGCCAGCGTTTCCATGTTGCCACCATTTTTCACGTTCTGTTCTTCTCGCTGTTCTGCTTTTCTTTTCGGGATGTTCTTCCCCCTGTCCACTCTTGCAAACTCCTTAGCCACTCGACAGCACCGCCAACCCGCCAACCCAAGGGTCAGCAGAACGAAGCCATCATTCGAACGGTGGCTATTGCACGCGAAAGGGATGTTCTGGCAGGACATGGCTAAAGCTGTCACACGCTGTGATGCAGTCACTGTAGAGCTAGTAGCAGCACAGAGATCGATTTAGCTACGTTAAACAACCATATTCCTGGTTCCGGCGAGCGTTTTTTTTTGTATATGTTCTGTGTAACATTTCCCCTTCAAAAAGTGCACGTAAACATCATCAACTGCAAAGCGAAATAACAATACTGTGCTCGGATCCGCTAACATAACGGAGGCGCACAATTCTGCGGCCAGACTTCCTGGGAGGCACATGAAACGGGCAGAAGCGGCCACATAAAAAGAGAATGTTTTTGGAGACTATCGAAGGAATATCGATATAACACCGTTCTCCGGGTCTGTTCGCATTGCTGGTCGAGGTCGCCATCGTCTCCGTCGCTCGTGTATAGAATAGCGAATTATGGTGGAGCTCCCAACTAGCTGGTAAACCTGCCGGCAGAACGCGTTAAGGTTAGCAAGCGAATACCACGCAGTGGCGGTTTAGGGAAGCGTGTGGGTACGGCAAAGGGTTTAGCAGGAAATTGAACTCGTGTTCGAACGACGTTACCATCACCAATTGTTTCTCTTTTTTTCTATTCACGCAAGTGAACGACTTTGTACCATGTTTAATGTAGCACTCTTCGCAAAATGCAATGCTCGCGGTACGGTCGTTTAATCTTAAATTTGTGACACAAAATCTTGCATTGGTTCAAGATTAAACGATGGAGGCATTTATTCCCTTACTTATTTCTTAATTAATCCCATCGGACACTTATGGTTGACATGGGTTACGATACGGAACCGGCTCACAAAAAAATAGATCAGATAATACATAATTGAACCACACAACTACGCAAATTGCTACGAAGACGTTCCTTGAATGTGCTCGTTAAAATCTTCCGCGGATAAATTAAAGCTACGAAACAAGGAGTTTACAGGATTATTGTGCAAGCGTATGCCGTCAGAACAGTTCAGTTCTTCGTACAAGTATACTAACTCTTCCTTTTAATCTTAAGAAAAAGCAATATTGACAAGGTGAGCGGTTGTTTAACGTCTCTGTCGATTACTTCCGCGACGATATAAGCAAAAGGTGAAACGTTAAACAGCATTTACATCTGTAAATGCATCACGCACTGTGAGTGAGCGAACACGACCTGAATGCTTAAAATATTCAACAAGCATATTATTACTGTAGAACAGTAGTACTAACAGTATCGATGAAATTTTTCGTTCCCAACTCGCAAAACATAACATTTAATTGCAGTTGAACTATACAATAGGCGAAGCAACAATACAGATGAAACCTAGCTGGCGTTTAGTAGGGTTCTTACGCACATGGCTATCTTACGTCATGTGTGTCTATATTTAAATAGAATGATAAATATTACAAACTACCTATTATCAAAAGCTTAATTTAACTTCATTCAGCTTCATTATATTATTATAAATATCTTTTCTATAGTGTGGTCTGAGTTTCATGTTCAAGAGTTTTATTGTATGGCTATTACAAAGAAGCGAATAGATATAACTTATAATTTGGGATAAAGATGGTAAATGGGCTTGCAGTGGTCTAAAGCATTGTAATAGAATACTACCATATAATGATTATGAAGGGGACTGGTTATCGCAAAAACAAGACTTCATCACTAACAACCGCCCCAGATGTCAAAGAGAAGCACCATTTCTCACATACGGGAATCGCAAAAATAGCGAAAAGTTCATCATAAATAAGAAAGAAAATTGTTGTATTGACGAAACTGTATTTTTTACAATCTTTAATAAACGGTTACCCAAAACCACCAAATCTAAGAGAGTATTCTGACATCGACGGGCTTTATTTTTTATGGAAAAACAAAAACTTATTTTTTATATGTTACGAAATGTGGTACTGATAAAAAGAAGATTAAAATTGTTGTTTTGTTGTGCATGCCTTATTTACAATAAGTATATAAGCTTGTTGTATTCATTCCGCATTTAAAGTACAAACGAATACTTTATTCTAAGTGTACAAGGGTGTCATCCACTTTTGGGTGACGCAGCCTCCTAGAAAGACTTCGCGTCACGCGGGAGTGACACATTTGGGTGACATGGTACGGAACGCAATAACTGCTTCGTTTCTGTAGCACTAATTTTCCTGAAAGTCTGATGCTATTACCAATTCTTGGTATCACGAAATCATATGACGTCTTTTGGCAGCATTGTCATGGTTTGCAAAGTCACCTTATACATGGAAAACTTTCACAATAACCGTTTGGCAGTTGCTAGACATCCCTGTCTCCTCGTTACTAAACCTTTCATCTTTTACATTTAACTCTACAGTACATCGATCGTGACTGGAGCGCATAGTTTTTATAGAACAACACAATTTCACATAAATGATACACATTTTAATGTATCAAATACTTCTTGGCTTTCTGCGATTAATTTTGATTCGGAAAATAATCGCAAATGTTTCATGAATATGTGTACAGAATTCGTGTATGTTTTTTATTTATCCTGAATCATTTTCACTGAGTGCAGCATCTCAATTAGAAAAAAAAGTTTTAATTATGTTTATTGACCTACTTTGCATTTTAGCCCCGGTATGGCCACTAAACTTTGTGCCAACGAAACGTGTACGAAACGAATCGGTACCGTTTTACCGAGGCCAGCATAGGAACGGACTCTAATCAACTAAAACCAGAAGGCGGCCCCCTTTCTTCTCCCATGCAACGACCACAGCCACAGTAGCTGCTGTATGTGTTGCTCTCTTATTTTTTACAACAAATCATGAAATGCACTGTTTACCATCGCAAAGTTAAACAGGAAATCCGATGGGAATGGAAAACAACAAGACGCTGGACGACGGTTTGTGGAATGTGGTGCATAATTTATTACACCGTCGACATTTCGTTTGTCACAGTATGGGACAGGCTGTTGCAGTGTGCGAAAGGCCTTTCACGAGACGGCAAATGTAGTTTGCACTGTACTAAAAGCCTTAGCAGTTTGGGCGATTTTGTTGTTTCGGTAGTTGTGGCCTGGCCAGGAACTTACTTTCCAGTGCTGCACGGTGCGAATCCATTTAGCAAATATTTGCATCTGACGGTGTGCTTTATTGAATTGATTGGTTCAAAATTATTTTAATTTAAAATAAAAAAAAAACTAGAATTATACGTTTAGTTAGTCCTTGGGGATCATCATATATGCAGTGATGAACTATTCTCATGAGATCCTCAGAGGTCAGTAACATCCGGGTCCCGGAGCATTCCATCGCCTTCAGCTACTCATAATGCTTGCCTTCGAACATATGAGTCATTGGCCTGACCCGTTCGCATCGAAAACGCACACATACCCGGCACAACCCATCTAACGTTTTGCTGCCGGTTGCCACACTTGTGACAAACGTGAACAGATAGCTATCTTCACCATCATGGTACGGCCATATTTCATCCCAAGCACAAGGAAAATGTCTTCAAGCGTGTACGTCCTTCTCATTGCCAACAAAACGCAAACGCCATTGCTGGAAGTAAAATTCTCCATTGCAATGTCTGTTTGCTGGCTGTCACGTGCTTTTTTTCCCCCCCTGTCGCACATCACAAGTGATGTCATTTCTTTCAGCTGAACGCCAAATAACGAGCCGAGCAGATCGAAATGGTAGCGGTAGTAGAATAAAACAAACCCATGCTTTACACAACCGCACGATGATAGCTGACCTAAAGAGCGAGCGACAGTTTTCCCACTGCATTTTCCTCTCGATCGAGTGGACGTAAAACGACCACACACGCACCTCTCCTCGTCCACACTGCAATGTTCCGTCTGTCCTGGTTTTAACGCAGCGATAGGCACCTCGAGCAAGAAAGCACCCAGGATGCGTTCCGGTTCTGGACGGGACGTTGACCGGATGCAGAAGAACAAGAAAGGCGAAACAGTTCTGTCCAAGTGCTGGGAAGAAAGCAAAAACCGACCATAGTAGATAGATGCGCGCAATAATGGACACAAGTAGGAGAACACTCGCGTCACATCCTAATTGCTGCTGTGATACGTGCTGGCATTTCGGCTTTATTTCATTTCCAGACGCCTCTGGTTCGCATGTAGCTCATACGGAGCTACCACTTCCGGAAAGATGCCGAACGGAACGGAGAGACGTTCGGTTATTGGGTCGATTCGATTTGCGCGTCCATTTGGTGAGTGTCTGGTTTTGTTTGCTGCCATCGCTGCTGGCGAGTTCCACGCTTCCCACGTGTTGACCGTACCCCGCTGGAATAAAAATCATGATTAGGAATACCGATCGCCCGACACTGCCTTCAAGTTTATGGTATAAACAGTATCATCGGAAGGAAGGACACAGGGGCGGACGAGTGAACTGATCCATTTTGTGCTTCAGATTTTTAATTCAATTTTCTAATGGAAATCCAACCTCCAGCGGGCATGGGAGCTGGTTCTTTGTGTGTGACCTGGTTGCCGGTACATGCATGTGTGTGTGTAGGCACGAAACCATCCGGATGAATGTTGCAGGATGCTGTTGGGAAGCAAATGCGACCACCAGGCGCAATGGCTACGCCCGCAACCGGAATGGCTTTGATATAGGTGATTGGAATTTTTTATCTCGTCATGCACAAGGGATGGTTTACTGCCGGTTTTTTTCCTCGTGTTTTTTTGTTTGTTTATTAATTCCATGATGGCATGTGCAGGAAATTAATCATTGCGTTGAGCCATAAGAAAACATTCCAGCAGTACTGCCGAACTGTCATAAATTGTTGTCGGACATTTTTTGTACGTGAATTGCGTTTATTGTATTTCGCTTTCACCACACCGCTGGTAATTTCAGGATTTGGAAAATACTCAAACAAGTTTCAAGTAGATTGGAAGTAATAAAATGTTTACAGCTATGATGTGGAAAGCAATTCTGCGTTTTATATTGCTTTAGTATAAATGTAGTTTAATGTATAAATCGTTTGATAAATAATATTAATCCTAATAAATGGTAAATGCTAGAATTTTTTACATTAATTTGTCCATATTTTGAAAACAACTTGTAGAGTTCTTCTTCTTTTTGATTGACGGTTCAACTACTTCAAGAGGTCTGCTATGAATGGCTTTCTTTGACTTTGTTTACCCGTAGCTGGATAGCTGGTAGCCTGTGTACGGCGAATTGGTCTGTTTGGCACCGGTTCTATCACGTGGAACTGGTGCCACCACCATTGGGCATCTAGTTTTTGCTGTGGAGAGTAGATACAGATCGGAGATTAAGCGATCCACAATCTTCGGAGGAATTGATAGTGATAGAGGGAGCATCTGCCACTTGGTTTTAAACGGAATTGAGCAAACAATATCGCTTTGTGTATTTAATGATAAAAAACTGGAACTCTGGCTTGCAAACTACACGGGAACAAAAATTGGAGAACGTCCACCAGACATACGGCAAATTTAAGGACTTTTAAATTATTCAAAGCATCGTTGTTTGCAAGAGTGAGGATGTTGTCGGTTACAAACAAACGTCGTCGTAAGAGTTGCTTAAGTATACTAGTTGATTCTTTAGCATAGACAAGCGTAGAGAAAAAGGCAGCAGTATACTCCACGCCGATCAAACTCGGGAACACTACGGACTCTGGGATCAAGTTTATCCGCCCAGGAGTGTGCTGTGCAAACGGAGGATCTTCGATTTATTTTGAGAGTGCCATTTTATTGTGAACTGATAAAAGCAAGCCAGATCTCTGCTTTGGTGACAGCTGGCGAGTGGCAAAGTTGGCCCAAACTAGTTATCAGCCTACAGTTGGGGATTCCTGCTTCACATTTGTTCCAGGACTTCTCTCATCTTGCATCCCACGAATATGTATAGATGATGATCTTTGCGAGCAGGATATATGCATGATCCAGTACAACCTTTAAGAGACGATGGTACAGAGGTAATGTTCGGGGGGATTCGCAGACACTCATATTCTACGACATCTTCTTGTGGTAACAACGACCTACTAGGTTATACTTGTCATTTCTGGCTTACTTAGTCAGACCTTGCTACGGGGGTACGGTCCGGATGGGATTTTGTCTCGGTTCTATCGTGTGGGAACGGCACTGCCAACAAATATACTACCGGACCGCCCCGGGTTCTACGATATACTTTCACATTTTTGTTGTTTAATTTCAACCTCATTCACCTACAACCAATTGCCGGTCAATATTCCCATCAATTGCCGTCCAAGCGACACCATCAAATTCTCCAAGCGGTGATATAAACTAGATAAACACTAGTTACAAAACAAAAAATAGTTACAAGAAGAACCTTCATGGTGCATTGTTTTTGCAAAAGTTTTTATTTGGAATTGGTATCTTACTATAAGCAAGGAATTGTTAGAAAATATGTTTAAACAATCAAATTGTATTAGCTTCTATCAACTGTTGGTTTTGTTTTTTGTTTGTTTGTTTTTTTTTCTCTGCTAAGTGCATAACATTTTTACATATCCTAGCTTATAATGATGCAATGCGTCTCCTCCACCAACACCACTACTACTTCCATGATCATGATCGCGACTTCATCTCGCATGGCTAACGACGGGTGTTTGTGTATGCTAATGTGATATACTACTTGTCCTCTGATACAGCTATGATTACTTCTTATACTTTTTTGTTTGCATTCGGACACAATCTGTGTCTGGTATGTTGGGTTTTTGTTTTGGTTTTGTCCTATATGCAATATGTTGTATGTGCTCTGTAGGTAGGTAGGTAGGTCGGGTGTGTTGCTGGAAGGTAGATAGGGTACGCAGGTAGGCAGGAATAGGTAGGTAGGTCTGGTATGCGTATGTATGATATTTGTATGATATTTATATACGTGTACATGGATGCTACTGCCGATTATGATAACGGTGTACGAGTGTATGTATGTACTATATATTGTTTCGATACCTTGTGAGCCGCTTACTACCTGTGCACTGTACCGGCTGGATAGTTCGCACTGCTTGTTTGACTATACAAACTTGCCAGCCGTTTCGATCGGTTCGCTGTTGTTCCTATTGGTTTTATTTCTGTGCGCATGAATCGAAAACAACAAGTCTATTCCAATGATTTAGTTGCTTTTCTTCCTTCGTCTCCTTCTCTTTCGCTCGCTCTTTTCGTTTAAGTTTAGCGAATTTAAATTCTTTTCAACATCGATGATTTGTTTCTTTTGTTTTTTGTTTTTGGTTCTTCGTTAACATCAAATGGAAAAAAACATAATACTTTACGGGTGATTTGCTTAAACAGTTTTTGATTGTTTTTTTTTTCGTCTTTCGATTTTGTTATTTGGCTTTTCGCTTACAACACTACCGATCTGATCTATGAGCTCTACGTCGATTACCGAACGGAACGCGAGATATTCCCTATTTTCAAAAAGGAACTGATAACATCGGAACGTAGAAGAGGAATAACATCAGATATATTCAGAGTAAGGAAGTGGATATGGTGGAGCGTATTGAGCAGCTCCCGAACATCGATTGTTTCATGGTTGCACGTGTTTGATAGTAGTAGTAGACGGGAAGTTGGGCCAAACTGGGCAGGATTTACCAACCAAAACGGAACGGACGGAACCTCCGTCGGTCCGGATGCCAACGTCCTGCCACCAAGAGACACTCCTATAGACGACGAGTTACTTGTTTTTTTTTGGTTTCTTTGTATAACTATGACGACAATACAATTTGCGGTTGGGATATACACACACATACACACACAGTGATGGTACGATCGTAGGAATAGAAGTATAGTCGAGAGATAAAGATTAGTTACGTGTATAGTTTTACTGCTGACTTAACATCTTTCGCTTAGCGTTCTCTCAATGTCTCCTAACCCTCTTCACGTCACCTGATCGATACATTCCGTAAGAATTGCATTCGGTAATCCATCTATTGTTTGTTTGTCTCACTTCTTCCATAGCTACTTACGCCATACTTCTTACTCTTTTAGTATTTTGCTTTGATAGGTTCTAGGTTGATGTAAGTTGAATAGTTTGTGTGTGTGTGTTCTGTTTTTTTTTTGGTAATTTTTGGTTTTGTTTTTCTTTTTCCTTTTGTCTTATATTCACGAATAGTAAATAACGAATTATTATGTTTTCGGTCCACGCAACACTGACATATTTGTTTAACTTTTGCCTTTTTTACCCCTGAGCCGCAATCTCCTGCCGTGCTTCCGACTTTAGCTTGACGAATTCTTTCGCTATTTCGTCGTTATTGCGCTGCGACAGAATACGCAGGATGGTCCAGCCAGTCTCGTCCATATGGATGCGCTTCTGGAGCGGTAGCCAACAAGCGAAGGAACTTTGCTATAAGGTGGTTTTGTGGAAGGATTAAGTACAGTAGAACAAGAATGTTAGTGTTTTCCCCTTTACATTCGCAGAAATGCTTTTCAGTCCCGTCCCGCATAGATGTATTCATGTTAAAGCACACAATCTCATTCACACGTACACATACACACATACACATACTCTGGCGCAAGAAGAACTATTCGGTTGCTGAAATAAAATTAATTTGTTAGATTGGACAAAAATGGCACACAAACGCAAGAATGCGGTCTCGGAGTATCCTGAACGGATGTTCAACAGCTAAACTACTTCCCTGGAATAAAGCGTCCGCGGATGACCTTCATATCCGTGGCGTCAAACAATTGTCCCTGGTCGACATGCAAATGGGGTTGTTTTACACGAGTTCTGTAACAGAAAACCAATCAGTTCTACTGGTTCCACTGATTTATGGTGGTAATTTAAGGGTATTACTTTTTCAGCAGATGCACTTTCCTGCACTTTTTCCATACGAACTGAACTTTTCCTTGTGCAAAATCTCACCATTTGCAAGAGTTTAACAATGTGCCATCGGCAGACTGCCTACACTATTAATGCGAACGTTTTGCAATGGGGAGCACGGTGGAGCCGCCGAGAAAATCGATTGTGTTTGCTCCATATTCATGCGCAGTTGAAATCAGCGTGGAAGATAAGATAAAAGTTATACAAACGCTCGAAAAATACGTTACTTTTGAAGGAAATTTGTAGTAATTTGTTAACAGTAATCAATGCGTGTATTAAAAAAATAAAGTAAACAGTAAATAAATAAATTAATTAAATTAAATCCTTGAAAATGTGCGTGTTTGTATCATACATAATATACAAGTCCGAAACAAATAAATATAACAATTTAAACACAAAAAGAAATTGAATAAATATTATCCTTTTTCCCTCAATGATACGCTACACGCAGAGTTTTGGAGATATTATGTATCATCACTCCTAACATGTGTATAACAAAGTGTGAAATTTATTACAATTCTCACTATAAATTTTCACAGTGGTCGTTTCGCTTGCATAGAAATTTTTGGTATAAATTAATAGATTGGAACGAATAACATTTTCTTAAAACGAAAAAAAGAAATTGAAATCGTGAATCACAATTGCAGTGATGATAGCTGATTATTTTCAACATCCATGTTGGACTACAATCCTTGCATCACATAAATTACATCGATAGATTGCATATCAGTCTGTATAGTTTGTTTGATTTACTTTTTTCTATGTTCGGAAGCTATGAAGGCTGCATTTCTGAAATACAAGTTTTAAAAATAAAAATGTATCTTGATTCGCACATTTTTGCCATTCGTTTAGTACCGACGCCGAACAATAGATGGTGCTAGTGCGAATGTAATTGACATTGTTATTTGGGAATGGAATGCTTTTTGTTGTTGTTGTTGTTGTTGTTGTTGTTGCTTTCCGATCTGTCAAACTGTCATATGCTTTGCATCAACACTCCGGATTGACAAAAACGAAAAACAACGAAAAATTACATAAGTTTTTAAGGTAAGCAATGTATTCTATTGATATTTGTTGTATTATTAACTAAATTATTGCTTTTAGTAGCACTGTTGAAGATGTTACGTTCGGCCAGCACAAAGGTAACGCCCGTGCTGCTTGGCGCGGTGGCCGTGAACGTCAGCACCGGTGCAGACAAACCGAAATCCAAGGAAGAACCAAGCAAAATGGTTTGCAAACCTTCTGAACTACCACTTTATCGATCGCTAAATCAGAAAATTGACTGTGAATGTCAACATCGTAAAATCGAATCTACCGGACCAGCGTCCATGCTCGAAGAAGGATTCCGAACCATCCGTATACAGGTGCAGGAAGCTTCCAAGCTGGTGGATGATCAAAAGAAACAAATCGTCGATCTGTACGAAGAAGGCAAGAAGCAAACAAAGTGTAAGTACACCGAAATAATTTTGCTTAATTGAAATGTTTAGTAATATAACTGTTTATACATTTGTGCGCTGCAGTTGTTCACGATTATCTCCATCAGGAAGACAACACCATGCCACGTGTAGGAGCGATCGCGATCGGAGGTTTGGCTGGTCTAATCTTTGGTCTGCGTGGAGGCTTCTTCAAGCGTGTCATCTATACTTCGATCGGTGCTGGTGGTGTAGCGTCCATCTGTTACCCACAGGAAGCGGACATGTACGCACAGCATGGACTGGTTGAGGCGAAAAAGTATGCCACGATAGGGTACAACTTCGTGTATGGCGTAAAGCCAGGTGATAAGCAACTGGAATTGCCAACCATCCCGTCCAATTTGGGCGAACTTAAAGACAGCGTATCGGGGTTGGCAAAATCCGCTTACGAGGCAGTATTTCCCGAGAAGAAATGAATCGGATAGTGGATTATGTGTGACTATTTCCCTTTCCTTGTGATTCGTGATATCGGTTGGCGTAGAAAATTGATACCGTGTCGTGCATGTTTGCTGGTGAAAATAAATCACTAATATCTAGGAGAAGTGAGTGTTTAATTGTTGTAAATATTGTTAGCTAAGACATGGGTTAGAAGATTGTGAGAGTAATAATTCTACGTTAAAGAAAAGATCGTCACCCAATTCAGCCTTCTTGTACCACTGGCTTCTCCAGTTGGGTCTTTCGATCGCGTTTATCTTTTATAGTTCATCGTTTTTCGTTATTGGAATTTGTCTTTCTTCGCAATTCGTCAGCAAATCCGGAGCCCCCTCAGGTAGGGTGCTTAGTCCTCTTCTCTTCATCCTTTTTATTAATGATGTTAGTTTATCCCTTCCTTCGACCTGTCACCTCTTATACGCTGATGACCTCATAATCTCGTATCTCCTCCACTTCCGCTTCCGATATGTATGGTATGGTGCTGAAAAAACTTTAAGACTTTCTCTTCTTGGTGCTCTAATAATTTCCTATTCCTGTGTCCCGATAAATTTTCTAGTACGTATATTGCTCGCTCCTAAACACCCATCTGTTAAAAAAAACGTAACGCTCTTATGGTCATGGTGTCCCAAGGTCGTGGAAAGTACCCTGGAGTGAGGATGGATTGTAATTTGTCCTTTAATGTTTATATTGATGCCTCTAAGGACCGCTAAGGACCTCCTATATTTAATCCCTTTTTGTGCCCCCTCTCGCAAACTTAGAACTCGTGATCCCCTGTACTTACCATGTTGTCATACCCAATACAGGCACAACGAACCGTAATTGGTTTGTATTCGCAATTTCTATTTCTTCTTTACTTGCTTCGATTTTAATTTGTCCCTAACTGCTTTCCGACTTCGACTCTCTTCCAACTTCAATCTTTAATTTTAAATTTCCCCTACCAATTTTCTCTCTTCTAATCCTCTAAGCCTACTGTATGTATGTATTGATAGATTCTATGTTTAGGTGTATCCTAAGCTTAATATTAACAAGTTTTTTAATTTAATTTAGCTTTTAATACATGGTTTTTAAGATATAATAGTGAGTTAAGCCTAAAGGCAAACCACTTAATAACAAAATTAAATTAAATGAAAAAGGTCATAAACATCTCCCGTGTTTCCTTACGCACAAACTTTCACCTTTCAAGAATTTAAACGATTGTATGGGAATTAATATACGATTAACATTCTTTCCTACGGGCGATCTGGTGGCATGATGGTAGCAGTGCCGATCTTCACACGAACGGACCGGACGAAAATCCCATCCGAACCAATCTCCCGTAGCACGGACTTGACTATATCCGGCTACGTGGTAAAATAAGTCTCTAGCAAGCCAGAAATGGCAGGCAATGACGGGTCGTTACGCCAGAAGAGCGAGAGAGAGAGATTCTTTCGTATTTGTCGCTTCATTATCGTAATGACGAATCAAGAACATAAAATAATCATAGCCTTAGCATTGAAACTTAAGCTTGTTCGGATACATTGTAGCTGACAGGAAACGTTTCAACGCTTCCAAATTCCGTTATCGTCCGTTACAAAAACGCAATGTTCACATTTTCTAGCAGTTCTGTACAATCAATCTTGATTAACTTTTATTTATTGTATTCCATTCCCGTTTTGTGGTTGATTCTGCTGCATTTTAACTTCTCCTTTCTGTTTTTGTTTTAAACCGTTGCTGGCAAAAGAGGCCGCACTTGTAAGCTTTCAGCTGTGAGTTTGTTGCTACTTTGGACACAAGAAATAAATTAAACCATGCAATCGAATCAAAATAATCATACCACACTTCGCTTGTCCCGCAAGTGTGAACAGCACTCCGACCATCGTGGAAGGGTAGGGTCCGATGAGGCTTTCGTATTGTTTATTTTTTTTTACAGCAAAAAGCACTATTTTATCGAATATTTGGACGTTTGGACGTTGTCGCACACTGGCTGTGGCTTTATCTGCTGCTAAATCCTTCTGTTCGGTCGCTTCGATTTATCAGCCTTCCTTCTTAGCTGATCGCCAATCCAGCGGATGCTAATTGAGATGCTCAAAATAATTCGTCACTTGTCGGTTTTCCACATCGTGTATCGGAACCGGTTGCGAGTTGCATTGTAAACGGGCCGATTTCTCACCCGGTACCACCGTGAGCTGACGCAGTTCAACCTGAAGGTAGACCGCGAAAGTAAATAAGCTTGATTTGCCTGAAGTACTGCGAACAGAATAGCGTGTTTTTTTTTCAACTCACATTTTGTCCAACCTCCACGATTGGATACTGGGGCAGCTCGATCGAGCCCTTCGTCAGGACGAACGAATTAATCCATTGGCAGTCGATGTAGACCGTTACGAAGCCACCGTTTCGGCCACTGTTGCGAAGCATCGTAAATTACCAATTAGTAAATCATCCATAATCGCCCATCGAAGTAAATGCCCCCAACGGACAGTTGCCGGGGTGCTTTGTTTTCTTGCTTTTGTGGTCTGCACCGGTGATCTGTCTTACCTGAGTGCCAGCGAATGCCAATCACCGTCGCGCAGGGTGAGTTTGCCCGATCGCACCGGTAGCATCTCGGACAGGCCGTACTTTTCCTGCAACACCCGTATCCCGCCGTGCCCATCGGTTTCGAAATTTATCGACAAACTTGAACCGGTCGTTAGCTTGGACCGTACGGAAAAAATGTGCCCACTGATTGGGCGAACCGTTGACGAAGGATCCGACCCGATGTCATCGTCCGCGCGGTGCTCCCGGTGACCACTATAACCGGCGGCCGGCTGAGTGTTGGTGCGCGTTGGGGTTGCAGTACCAATATGCGGGTTCAATCGTTGCCGTCCGGTCGTGCAAAGTTTCGTTTCGCCGGTCGTGCAAGATAAATGAAGACAAATAAACTATTGAATGGAAAGTTTTGAACGCGGACAATCGGGAATGATGGCGGTTGGAAAATGGAGTTGCAGTTCTCGAACACAATAGGTCACCCAATGGATAACCAAACACTGTTTTATGCTACAAATTGATGTTCGAATAGCTGGGTTTTACATGAGTTGAAGCTCAAAAGAGAGTGAATATTGGAGATACAATGCAAATAAAAGATTCCATTAGCTTGAGGGTCGGTAACGCAACAAAAAGCAAGTCATATACACCAATTTTAATCGTAATAATTCATGAAAAGGTTCATATCCAATAAGAACTCATTAGAGTTCGGATAATGTTTACCCCGCTCGAAAGTTTCATCGGTTCACAGGGGAATAACATTTGTGTCTATCATTATGTTTATTGATGTCGGACCGTATCATCCTACACTGCCGGCCAGCAAAGGCTGCCAGCGCCCGAAACTGGACATCCCTTTCTACTGAACATCAAAAGTTTACCATTGGCCGGTAAAATCATCTGTACCGGCAAACAGTGTGTGTGTGTGTGTCCGCGTACCATCGTTTCGTACCATTTCCCATTTCGTGTACTGCACCAGTTAGCGATCAATTTAATGGTGGTTTTTATCGTGTTGGTCAAAGTGAAAACTTTCCACTTCTGTGATTTGATACCCGCATCAGCCCGCTTATTGGAATTGCTTTTCCATGTACACTTTATCGATTTACGCCTTTACGTTCATCTTCTGTAGAGGGTTTATGTTTTATGAATTGCAAAAAAACACATACACACACAGACGCCGATAGATGTAAAACAGTTCTCGCTTTGCATTGCGAGATAAAAATCAGTGTTTAGATAACTGTATGCGGGTTATGCTCTGGTCATCTCTGATTCGATTGTTCGCCTTGCACTTGCCACTGAATAATTTTCAAACGGTTGGCAAGTTATGTGGAAAGAGTTGTTGAAAGTTTCTACTAGCAGTGTGTTATTAATATGTTAAAGAAAATCGATATCTACACATGCACTCTGACTTTGAGGAACTTGCTTGAAGAATGTTGAGGTTATAACAATTTGTGTTGCTCACGGATGGTATAGTTTTGAAGGTTTTCTGTAAATACTCTGTAATTAAATCGTAAAACATTCGATGTTTAGCTGATTGCTAGATAGGAAAAATTATCTTCCACGAAGTAAGTTTTCATGTGCGAATTAATTTGGAACGCAACATTCTTTGAAGCTCTGAAGTAAGTGCCATTGACTGTCCTGAAGAACGTTTAAATTTATGAATCCTAAAATTTAATCCAGTTTTCTCCTAAACAATCATAACTGTTTTTATAAGCAATTCATCAATATTGCTCTATATTTGCATGCTAAACAAAGTTTGCTATACCTTTTAGCGTTTTACAAAGAAAGAACCAAAATTCAATAATTTAGAGATATTTTGAAGGAAAATACTCACAAATAATACATGTTGTTATGGATTTTCAAAGCTTTTCTTTATGTTAAAATTGCGAAAATTGTCAGTGTTTTGCAATTAATATGAAAAAAAAAATCATTATGCAAATAAATTCGTTTGCTCAGTACTTGTAGAAAGGTGTAAAAAATATTTCACATTTTGAAGTTAATCGATACACAGGCCTTTCAGAAATTACGGGTACCAATTATGAAAACCGGATATTTCGAGAGAAACGCGTTTGATCATTGAGAACCTGCGTTTTCGTATGAAGTAGCCCTTTTGGCAGCAACTTTGTAATTGACCAGTTGAGCTAATGAAAATGTAATGGTATTTGTTTGATAATCGAAACAGCTCTCCTTAGAAATTAAATCCTTTCGGAAAAATCACTGAAAAAATTCGATTTTTACGGAAATGCTGACGCCATTATTCCCATTTAGTAATATGTATGATGATGAAGGATAAGGAAAAGCGAATGATTGAATCAAATGATTTTGGTGAATAATAGAAACATTATACATGTATGCATTATTACATTATTGCACATTTACATCACACTTACCTTTAAGCGCAAACTCATCATTAGGGTAAAATTTTGATCTAGTTGATTGATCTGATAGTTGATTCGATCGTCGATCGCTTCGTCCCAGGCCCTCCAGTGGTAGTTTGATGTGAGTGCCGTTAACAAATTAATTGTACCTTGTGATAATGAATAACATTAATAAAGCTAAAGCAACTCATTTTAAAACATTTGAAAGAGCTACTACTGCTAATAGCAAAAAGGAATGTTGAACTATCTTTGCGATAAAATAACCACCGGAGGAATTTTTAACTCTCGGAAGGTGTTGGTGCTTCAAGTGAGGTTTTTTGTTGTCCTTCCCAACTGGCGCCAAAACGACGCCATTGAAGTACCGTCCCATTTATAGTCCGTTTAGTGGCGGAAGCGTAATCCCGCATAAAGTTATGGTGGCTTTCCAAACCGTCATCTGCAGATTCGTAATGTTTTCCCGTACAACATCCCGGGGTCGACACGCACCGGCACACCGACCGATGAAGCTTATGTCCGTCATAAAACTCCACCAAAAACACCATACAAACGAGCGCACACATATACACCCATCTACCAACGGTTCATTTGGAGTGGCCGTTTGGGACAAGGAAGGGAAAAAATACTGCTAAAAGAAACAAATGGCACATTTCAGTTGAGTGTGTGCATGATGGGACATTGGCTTGTGGTTTGTATATTTTTATTTTCAAGAGAAAAAAGGACGAGATTTTTCTACCTATACATCCCGCCCACCGATGAAAGGTGATAAATCAAAGAGTAAGACAAACAAAGAACACAGCAACAATATCGAAGGTGAGCCTGATGAGACGAAAGGAAAAGTCAACGAGACGCGACGACGTTGGTTTTATGCATGCCATCAAATTTATGCACCCTGCGCCAGTGGTTCGTGGTGCAGAAAACAAACGAATGTCTGCGGATATGAATGGTAGTGGTGCTTTAGAGCTTTGCACAGTTTCCACCTGTTTGTTTGGTGGGATGAAAGATCGAGAAGAAACAATGCACCCAAGCAGACAAGTCTTACCAGTGCACTCGAACATGTTGCAGTTCCGCTGCTCGATATTGTGACCCTCGCAGACAGGCCACGTGTCCTCGTCATCAGCAGCCTCATCCGATTGTCGATTATGATCCGTCTTCACTGCAGCTTCCATAACCATTCGTTCGTGGGGTGGAACGGATTTACCCTGTACCGTGGGGGTCCACTGGGTAACAGATTCTGATGAAATGGGTTCGCTCGTTGAGGGGTTCATTATTATGCTCTTTTCATTAACCTTTTCCCGGAACTTCATTCTTCGCTCCTTTTCATACGCCATCGTTTGTTTTGATTTGAGTTTTCTTTTCCGTTTCCCATCGCCATCATCGTTCCCGTACGACATTCGAGTAATGGAGACGCCTGGTTGCGCACCGAACGTAACTGGCTGCGTACGTGCGGTGGTGGCTGCGCTGGTGGGGTTTTCAATTTCACTGCTTAAAACATTGCGCCGATGTCGCGTGGTAGCAACCGAAGGTGTTACCGGCGGTGGCGTGATGGATTCCGTGTGTATCTCCGTCGCACCGGCACGGTCTGAGGGTGCCGACTGTAAACAATGTCGAAACCGTTGTTGTACACCGCCTCCGCACGCCACACTGCAGCCGGTGTTGTCACTCCATTCGCTCCAGCCTGTAACGTACATGGGAAGGTAAACACACGAAAAGGATAAGAAAGGAGTACAAATAGGTTGGTTGTACTCGAGAGGTTTTTCACGGAAAACCCAAAAACAAGCAACAAAGCTTATCGCAAACAAACGCAATGACAAAAGGTGCTTCAAAACCGAAGCCTCGCGTCTCGAGGCCAGCCGAAGTAAATTTGGAAAGAGTGTACCGTCGTTTTATTTGCATCTTCCTCACTGTTCGACAACAGCAGCGCTTTTCATTGTTGAAAAAACCTCTTTTAACGCGTGACGAATGTTAAGCGAGTGAAGTCGAACGATTCGTTCCACGGCCGTTGATTGTTTAGTTTTCTGATTTAACCGGCACTGAGTTGAAGTGCTTCACGATGCTCACAGCGACCATCGAATGAATGTTTTGAATGGAACCAAATGAAAGCAATGTTTTGTGCAAATTTCCGTTGAAATATCGTTGAAGTTTAGTACTGTAGAATGAGGTAGGCGCAGCAATAGTAAATGTTGATGAATTATTGTAAATGAATTATCGTCTACTTCTACAATGCCTGTGAAGCCCTATCAACACCTCAAAAGACGCCACTCAAAAGACACATTTCAGCATATTTTTCGTGGAATTGACTATCAAATGTTACTCAAATGGCCTCAAATTTATGGGAATTACTTTTCAAATTGAGCTTTGCTCCAAAACATTCTGCCCATTGCTTCCTAGTACAATAAGGTAGACTAGTTAAAATATCATAATTAATTATTTTCTAGCTAATGTTTACAAGTCGCTCCTTCCAAGAAATTGCTTACTGGACAGATGCGATTGGTCTTGTTAAACACTTCAACAAACCAATGCAAGATGCACAAGTCCAGGCACTTCTTCACTGTTTGGATGATTGCTTTAAAATCTGGGGATCACACCGCAAGGATCACAATGTATTCGATCTTCATCTTTAGAATCTTGTTCAGAATTTTTCAGATTGATTCAGGATTTCGCTCAAAGATCGCTTTGGCTTTTTCGCATCGCTTTTCATAAGATTCTAGGTCTAACAATAAGCACTTAGTTGTGTAAGGCAAATCATTACCAATTGACCATTTAAGTTAACTGATTTCGAACCGAGTTATTTTTTTTTACGGACTCAATCCAGTCAGTGCTGGGGCACCAAACAATTGATCCATGCTCTAAAATAATGCTTACTGGACAGTCATAGAAAGCTTAAATACAACAGGCACAACAACCTCAAGAGGTCTAAGCCTGCCATTTCTGGCTTTCTTTTACTTTGATTACAGGGGTTTGGATGGGATTTTAGACCGGTCCTGCCGTGTGAAAACCGGCGCCGCTGTAAATACAGCAACGAGCATCCAAACGCTACCGATGTCAAATTGAGAGAGTGCAATTAATTATTGTAGCTTAAATTTCTAGACGAAAGTAATAGTGATTACTCTTGGATCTATTCTGCAACTTCATCAACTTTAATTGTTTCCCTTTCTCCCCGATAGAGCCATACCACATGGCAAGGAGGCCAGAACTTACTCGACTTAACAATTTCACGTATAATTTCTCTCCTTGCCCATGAACTACTGTACGGCTAGCTTAACTATTTAACAAATGGAGCTTACAATCATTATGTGCTCAAGAACTAAAGTGTACCTAGGAACCGCGCCGGGAAGCAACGGGTTCTGAATGGGTTTCGATTATCAACGTTCATGCGTCATTTACACCCTGTTTCACATTGTTCTTACGGGTTCGGGTGGGCAAAGTACCATATTCAACGTTACCGGCCTACGAGTGGTACTCTTTTACATTCCCGTACAACAGGCAGCTTGCCGCGTAACGGCAGCCCTCTTTGAGCCGAAACTCTCCCTAAAAGCCTCCGTGTGCACGTGTGGTCGGCTTATGCTGGGGGTTAATCGGAGTGAAAGGGATAATTTTCTACTCACCAAGCGCTTGCCACAGGGCATCCTCGAGCTGCTCGTCCCAGCGTAAAAGTCCCACGTACGGATCCACTCGCAGTAGCTTATCAGTGGCACCACCGCCATCGTTACCACCCGTGGACAGACGCCCAAATACGACCAGTGTAACAGGCAGTATCTCGCTCAGCGTGCGGCTAATCTGACCCTCGCTTTCGAAATCCTTTCCCATCGATTTAGGCACGGCCCGTTCATCCGATGTTTCGTCTTCCGGCAGTGTGCTCTTGTTGCTTTCAGCGCTTTGCTGCAAATTGACACGTTCATCAGCAGACAAGGGTTTGTGCTTGTGGTCGTCATTCGAGAAAGTATGAGCTGGACTGCTGCGGTCGGTGTCAAGGTTGTGCGCAGCCGAATGGATTGAATTGTCAGTACCGATCGGGTGAGCTGGTTGGAAAGATGAGTCATCGTGGACTCCTTCCGTAACAGCTGACGGTGTACTTTCGCTCCATGTTCCTCCGGGTCGCTTGTTTTGGCAACCTGGCTTTGTGGTCTTTGCCGTCGAGATAGGTTCTGCACTGCGGCGCTCTAAATGACTCGATAAAGATGCATCAGCGTTCAAACCGTCTGGGTAGGTAGTGTCCGCCGTCGTCGATTCGGTCGGTTTGAAACTCTCGCCTGTCGTGTGACCTTGAACGGGCACATCACGATGCGTGTACTGTACGCTGCCATTGCTGCGAAAGGATGATTGTGCGAAGAAAGAAAGGGAAGATAAATAGGCCTGAGTTGTGGAAGAAATTTCATTAAAGGAGCTGCATGGTATCGGTGAGATTGAGGCGGCAGACAAAGGTTGTTCTCGATTAAGCAGAAAGCGTGAACAGCAGGTCGGAACGGTTCGATTAACTCGTTTCGCAACGCAACCACTATTTGAACAATTTTCTTAATCTCATAAACTTTTTTTTTCTTCCCAACCGCTTACGCTTACGGTACGCTGCTGGAGGATTATCTCGAGATCGCTCGGTCTTATATGGTTTGCCTTATTCCGAGTACAAGTAGGGCTTACGTGTGCTGGATTGGGTTTGGGAAAGGAAGATAATTTTCATTCCGTACTAGATCCTTCACGCCAGCTTAAGTTAATGTAGTGTAGTATTAACTTTGCTTTCTGCATTCATTATAGTTTTTTCTTCGTTTAGACGAGTTATTGATTTATAACGAACCGCACCAAATTTACTATACTGAAGCTATTAAAAAGATCAACAAATACATCATGAAAAGCCCAATCATGCTTTCCATTTTCCGTACTTATTCAACCAGAAATTCTCCATGTGCGAACAGGAGGTGTTCCCTGCTACACAAAACCGAGATACTCAGAGCCGTTTGATTCGATTTTCCTTTTACAGTGGCTACATGTTGCCCACTGAACGAATCCACAAATATGCCGCCCGAGTGGGTTGATTGGAGCAATAGTTTTCTGCTCGATGCAAACCAACACATCGATTGCAACGTTTGCATTTGCATTTGGTTCCATTGATGCTGCACGGTCGCTTCGTGGCGTATGGGTTTCGATTTAATCTGCAATCAATTCCATTCCCCGTCGTTCTGGTTGGTGCTTCGCACTGTATCCTGACTTTTGTGGTTCTACGTTCATTTCCCGTAGAATGGTTGGGTTTGCTAAACTAATCAATCTACTTGCCACAGCGGTCGTCCGATTGGTTTTACAGTGAAATGGAAGTAGCTGTTGGACGATTAACGGTTGGCATTCTGGTTTTGGAGATTGAATCAGCATTTCACAGCTATTGTACGTACTGTTGACTCCGCATTTTCATTTATTCATGTTCTTCCTTTTGAAATTACAGAGTTAGTTGCGTTTTGTATGTTTTTACACTTTCTTTTTGGTAAAACAAAGTAAACATAAATGGCTTTGTTTCGTTCGTCACGCATCCATGCTAATGAGTTTTTGGCCTGCCCCTGAAAGGGAGTAATTATCTTAAAAGACATATGTTCTTCCGATTGTATTCATGGCTGCATGTTTACAGCAATTTAAAATGTCGCAGCATAATTTGAGCGCTCTTTTTTGTGTTGTTACTTTCTACGGTAACTTGATTTTAGAGCAAAACGAAAACAGGAAAATCTTTCCCCAAACGAAACGCACAACGTTCACACGGTGTACCTAAAGTGACAGCGCATTTGACGTTAGACACGTGGCACCGGTTAGTTGTTAACCGTTGGAAAATTCAATTATCGTTCCATTCTTCAGCGGTGGCGCATGTTCTGGTTCGCTTCCAGTAGTACCAGTGGCAGACGCGGTTCCAACTCGCTGCGCACCGTGTGCACGGCACTATTCGCCCTCGCAGTGGAGCCCCAGTCTGGAAGGCTGGTTTTTGGGGGTGAAACCCTCCCAGGATGGACAAAACGCAATTGAAACTCATCGGACCGGAACCAACTTATCCTGGCTTTGCTCGGGTGAGGCAAGTATGACCAGATCTCTAAACTATGGTGCCGCATGGCCACCAGACGGCGAAGGCAAACACACTCCAGGAAAGACACTCAAATCGTGGTGGCACATTTCCATTGGCAATGTTTGTGCGCTACTGCGTCTAGGTGTGGGTGGACAGTAGTAAATGAATAGAGGCTTGGATAGACAGAGAGAGAGAAAGAGAGGGAACGGTACCTAGTGAATGAGAAATGCAGCAGAGCATTCGATGCCACGGTACGTTTGGTTTGAAATTTATCTAGCCGAAAATCTAGTTAAATGTTTCGGGAATTAATTGAATATCAATTGTGCCGGTGATTTATTGTCCTAGTGCACCTAGTACAGCTCGCAGTGAATAATGGTCGGTCACTATGGTCGTTACAAGCTATAAGTGTGCGAAGGTTCAATATAATGTAGAGAACAGCTTTAAACATCATATTTCAAAAGTCAGATAAACTTAAATATTTTACGCTTACGGTACTCTTTTACAACACGTTGTAAAAAGATTGTTTCAATTCTATAATGAATGCCTTAGCCTGTAAATCCTTTTGTTGCTGGCATTTTTAACACATATGACGTGCACCCATTTCTTTGGTTATGTTCACTCTAGAAAATGATTAAATAATTTATTTTTCCAATATTAGCATAGGCAGCCATCCATTAACACCGCCAGTTTATTTTCCTTTTGAAAGGCTGCACAAACACTGCAATCCGCGAATGTAAAATCGCAGTCGACGCAAACCAAGCGATTGTGTACGCTCAAACTTGAGCCGTACCGTTCGGCAGTCGTACAAAAGATGGGTCTTCCCCTGGGTTTTTTTTAATGCGCACTCTGACACTTTATATGTCCGCATGCATGCATGTCTTTATTGAAAATTGTACAATAATGCCAAATTTCCTTAAACTTTACGACACTCTACCACAATTGGTGGTTCAATGGCAATAGTTGAACAAATACAAATTGAAATAAACAATGGATAACATTTTCTTTGAGTATTGAGAGAGTTAGTGATTGTTCTACACCCGCTGGGACAGGTTGTCTTGGTTTGATTGATCTTATGCGTGGTCTACAATACAAAAACAAGACGACGCTTAGATTGTTATCCACAGTACAGGTGGTATCAGAGATACACTACTTCTTCTTCAACAACAACCTCATGAGGTCTAACCTGCCATTTCTGGCTTTCTTTGACCTTATTGGCCCGTAACCGGAGTACCTGATCCTGCGCCGGATCCTGCGTACGGAGGTATGGTCCGGATGGGATTTTGCGCCGGTCCTGTTATGTACAGTAGCGGCTCTAACGGTAAGCGGAATAAGCGGCAACTTTGGACCCGAGCTTCAATGGGGCCCGAGTTCATACGACAAAAAATATATACAGGTTAGATTATCTTTTTTAATTTTTTTTTCTAAATTTAAAGAGATTAATGTGGACAATTTTTATTATTACTTAAGGAACATAATGTTTGAATTGAATCATAAAATATGAACGACAAAGTTAATGAGCTGCCTCCTGACAATAATGTAAGTTTATTTAATTTGTATTGCGTGAATTAAATTTGTATTGACTATACCCATTTCTAATTCTTCAGTGTAAAGTTATTTAATGTTTTAAAAAGAGGAAAACATATTTACGAAATTCGTTGGGAATTAAATAGTTTGGCAATATTGTTCATTCAGCAGGTATTTTTAGATAATATTTATACGACAGGCATCATAAATGAATTAGATAGGAAGAGTCGAAAAAATTAAATTTAGAATTTATGCATATAAAACTTAAAAAATAATACTTGCATATAGAAAAAATACTTGAATAAATGTACAGCAAATCACACAAATATAAATTGACGGTTAAGGATCGTAAACTATGTAACTATTTTTACAAATACATCTTTATGACAATGTGAACGATCGTATTGTCTTTTAAAAATACTATTATTGGTCAAAACCTAAACATTAGTCATAAGGGGCCGCGTATGTTTGCTTCAACTGTTTGCAATTCAACGTTGGTTGGTTTGAGTTAACGTTTCCTTCCCTTTCCAAGTCACCAGCCAATCGTTTAAGGTAACGGCCATGCTAATGGAAAAAGCATGATTACCGGGAAATGAACAATGTTGTATTGCCTCTGCCTCATTTAAATTTTTTGTTTTCTTGTGTACTATCTCTCAGAGCCATTGCATTTGCGCCCCGGACTGCACAAAAGCAACACAACGCTCGTGATGATAAATTGCATAATCCATTTGCATCAGGATGAAATCCAACCCAAAACTGCTTTACCACAGCTTTTGCGGTGTCACTGGGAAATTCACTGGCAAAGGAATTAAAGTGTACACATAAAATCATTGCAAACCACTTGTAATGGTGCAAGTGTGATTATCCCTTTCCCTTGTGCTGAGAAGCGTGACGGAAAATGGAAAATTCATGATGGTAAATTTCTCACTATAGAAAAAATCCCCCCAAACCCTCTTCTCGTTGGGTCGGTGAAGAGAAACGTACATACGACTGGAGAGCGAATGCATCGGGAACAAATGGAGTCATGATATTTTTTTTGTAGTTGCAAAAATTCTTGGTGTGAATGCATCCACTGGAAGGTGATTCTTTATTTTACCTCCCCCAAGTTCCAGCTCCCAGCAGCTGTGTTTGTGTTGTATCGCAAAAGCAAAGCGTGAAATTGCTTTCAATAAAATTATTTCTTTAGGAGATCTTCCAGAGGGAAAGGCGTGCGAGAAGGCAAAACGCAAAACAAAACGCAATGCTACATTTCTCGCTGCGTGGAAAACGGCAACCGGGTAGCGTGTAAGGGTGTCCGAAGGCAAACCACAAACGACAAAATGGAGGTAAAAGGGCACAATTGCGAAACGGTTTTGTTTTTGTCATCTGGCAGAGCCCACGCTTCGGCCCTACAAACACTGCGTCATGCTTATGGTAATGAAATTGCATCTCCACTCATTTAGGCTTCTTTTTGTATTCATTTCTTTGTACATCATTTGCCGTACGTTTTATCGTTTGGTATGCGTTAAATGGCGTGAAAGGTTCGAGGGAAATGCGGTTTGGAATCTTTTAACTTATAAGAAAATGTCTAACATTCTTGATTTAATTACATAATTCAATACAGAACAAAAAAAAAAATAAAAAATAAATCTTTTATACTTCTATAAACAACATGTAGC
Source organism: Anopheles marshallii (assembly GCF_943734725.1). Lineage (NCBI taxonomy): Eukaryota > Metazoa > Arthropoda > Insecta > Diptera > Culicidae > Anopheles > Anopheles marshallii. The sequence continues at coordinate 46,124,532 of NC_071326.1, read as the reverse complement.
GGTGCCGGTCTTCACACGAACGGAATGGACTAAAATCCCATTCGAACCATTCCCCCGTAGCAAGGACTCACTATCCGACTACGTGGTAACGTAAAGCCGATAAGGCCAGGCCGTTCTTACAAAAAAGTATTAAGTATTATTATTTTCTTATCAACAATTTTACAATAATTTCTGATCAAAGGTGGTTGTAATAGAAACCAGAAAAATAGGAAAGGAATCAATGTTGAATCAGAACTATCATTGGCTAGTTCTTGGGATGGCCAATAAACACAAACACATCGAATTGATAAACAAATTGTCAACATATTTGACAACGTAAAAACGTATTTGAGAATATCCCAACTGTTGCGTTCTAATTAGCAACGAGTCCATTGCAAAGGTTTTGGGTAACTTAAAGGTGGCTTTTACATTGCCTAATATTGCTAAAACACTATTCACGTCCACAGAAATGACAATACAGATTAAAGAATGATTTTTTTTTAAATAACATAAAAAACTAACCCTAGAACCGATTAAATGTTGAAGAAAAATAAAGTGCATCGAAAAAAGGGACAATTTTGGCTGTTTGCACCATTTAATCCAGCCTGGCAACATATGGTCATTAATGGTCATTATCTGTTTGTAAATGTATTGTTCAATGCATATTTTATTTCCTATCCTAAGCCGCTTTCATGAAGAAGAAAAAAGCCCAAGCATTAAGAAAGGACAACTATACCGTTAGAAGATGTCCAACATCATTTGATTGATCTGAGAGCTGTAATACTCTCTACGCCGCACAAACTAGATAAAACTACAATCGTTTCAATGCCACATTTTCTTTGTTCTGCTATGGTACGACTGCTTTTGTCGCGAACTCAAGAAAACGCCGATCCAACCATTGTTCGTGGCAGTTGACATCATTAGCAAATAACAATGCACATGGAATAATTTCCTCGCTCCAATCAACAAACGGTGCGGCCAATCAAGCAAACTAGTTTCATCACAAACGATTCCGATTGTCGACGGCAAATGGTTTCAGCGTTTCGCTTTGATTCCACACCATATTTTCTGAATCGTGGCAATCACTTCATCCTGTTATGAGTGGAAGAAAAATGTACCATCGGAGAAGGCGGAAGTGACACCCCACCGTGTTTTTGATTCCTCCAATCCTTCAGTTCCCCAGTCCGGTTGTAACGCAGCAGTCTGTCTCACATCGTATTCACGATAATGTTTTTTATTTTTATTTCAAGTTACCTACCTCCAAAGGATGAAATAATGCTTCCAGCTGTTCAGTTGCAACTGTTTGAAAAGCTCATTTCCTTTGTAGACGGTGCCGGGCTCGAGTCGTACGATAAAATCTGCGCCTGCCTCATGTTTCGCGTCCACCGGCTGCGGTTTCCAGCGTGGCTGGTGATGGTGCTGCTGCTGCTGCTGACGGTGTTCTGCCGCTCCCGTCGCCATGCTCGAGAAGTTGAGAGCCGCATCCCGCAGGTCGTTTCCATGGCCAGCGAATGCTTTGAATATCACATCACTTTGCGTCACAAGTTCGGACAGCTTCAACACGCTGCCAGATTCGGGCGGTGCGCGTTGGTTTGTGGTGGTACCGGCACCACCCGACTCCTTGCAGGGGTTGTTTAATGAACGCACATGCGACAGGACAGCATAGTCCTGCAAGTGCAACTCACGCTCTCTGCTGCCGGCGATCGGTCGGGCAAGACAAGTCACTAAAAGGATCGACGTCAGCACCAAACCGCGTCTACAACTTGACCACAAACAGCTGCCTGCTGTGGCTGTACACTGGCGGGTTGCCTTCGTTTCTATCTTTCGACGACAAAAACTCCACTGTCGGTTTGAGCCACTTCCCACGATTAACGCCATAATGCTTCGCAAGCAATAGGTGGCAGCCCGCGGCGACGATCGCCAATCCATTTGCACCTTATTTCTTTCACTTTCAATTTAGCCACCCTCACCGTCTCACCATTCGCCCATCGTCACACTTGTGTCGCACGGTGCAGTTGCCGGTTACTCCTTAACGCCGGTACTTCATGCGAGTAAGCTACCATCAAAGGAAGAAGGAAAAAATAAATTGCAATAAATTTCACTTATCCGTGTACACCTTTCTACTGCCGGTTCGCTGTCGGTACCACACGGGCGCCATCAACTTCATAACCGGAATTCAGACGCTACTGCGAACTGCTTCTGCGTGTTTCATTTTACATCGCAAGAAGGCGCAGTTGAACTTGGGTTCAAGCTTCTTTTTTTTTGTTGTGTTTAGCGCTTCCTGTCGTTGTTACTGTTGAACGATTGCTTCAAGCTTTTACGATGCCGTAACGCGGGCTTCTACACCATTCCACCATCTTGACACATAGAACAGCCGCATAACGGTGAGAGCATTTGGAACCGAAATTGTTCCGCATTTGTTGCAGCACAGCTTTATCCTTCTACGGTGGGTGCGTGTGTGTGTGTGTGTGTATGAATGTCTCACCGCCTCTTCTCTTGTGCCACAACGATATTATCCCTTTCCAAGCAGACAACACTCGCAGAGGTACCAGATTTTGGGGGAAAAATTTACGACGACGATATGACACGGAAAGATGAAAACCTTTTCTAGTGCGGGCAGAAAGTTTATTATCACTTTTTTTTGTTGGTTGGTAAAGTTGCTTGGGAGGTTGGGTGTTATTCAGGAGACTTTTCTGCTTTCGGTGACGAACGATCTACAAGCAGTGCAAAACACCGAAAACTATAACCACTTTAATAAATACGCCATTTGGCGGAAATAGCGCATTTCGTGCGAGGCTTACAAGATTTATGCAACGATGCGGAAAGGATCTATTATTGTGAAGGAAATTTGTGTTTTATGTTGTTCAGGTTGTGATTTAGCAAAAAAAAACAAATTATGCAAAGATGTTTGTGGGATAAGTAACATTAATGCAACCCATCGGTGTAACATTGTCCTTGAGATGCGTGAATGGTGAATGGATCTTATAGAATGATATCATGATGGAAATGGAACAAAGAAACGCCAGCAAAAGGTATACACATTATTCTTCATCAGCTCAAGCTCTAAAAGAAGATAAATGTATAGCGGGACAACGAGAGAGATTATAATTTATGGATGAATTAGAGAAACCCTTTGTTACATTACACGGATTCCCAAGCATCTAACATACTCTGACTGAATATGATCGGTTCCTGCTTAGGTTGTTATTAAATCTGTTAATAAGAATGGAACATAAATGTTACAGTCTATTCCATGCTGCGTGAAACATAAAAGCTCCAGAGCAACCATTATGTGCCCCGTTTTACCTGCATGATGTCATTGCCCGGATAGACGGGCTCACTCACTGGTAAGAACTGCTCGAATCACCCGGGTCCAGTTAGTGTGGTCCGTAAATAATGGTTCTGATAAACGAAACGATGAAAACCCCTTATCGAAAGATTTCCCGTATGAATATTTTATGCACTCAATGCGACCACCAATGTTTTTTCGTCCATTTTCCGAGTACCAGTGGTTGGCCTTTCGCCGCGGCGCACTTGTCTGCCTGTGAACACTAAACAGCTTCAACAGGCTTCGCGTACTCGGCTGGTCGAGGGAGAAGATGCCGTATGCGGGGAAGGCTATTTATCCCACCGATACGCCTTACAGCATACAGGGGATGCCATGTTTTGGACATAAATATTGCATAGCGCTGGTGAGAATTTGGCATGAATATGCTTCCAACCGTTTGGGCCGATTTTTGGGTTGAAACAGTAAGAGCAAGGAAATGCGGCAGAAATTCGAAAAATATACCGGCAGCAGGAACATTCTGGCCGCAACGATACGCAATCCCGCTGTTTGCCGGTCTTACCTCCAGCAGGAGAAGTGCTGGCAGGTTGATAGTGGTTACATGTTCCTTTTTTTTGTGTCCCTCTGTCCGATGCGGCAACAACTAATCGACAACGAATAAAGTACGATAAGGCGGGATGGTGGCGGTACAGTTAACAGCAACAGGAAATATAGTGGCGCATCCTTTCGCATAACAGCAACGCAATATGGGTTGTGTGCCGGATGCTAACACTGGGTGACACACATGCGGATCATAAATTATCTCACATGATAGGTTGGGTGTTTTAGGATCGAAATACACGATCGAAGTTCCCTGAGCCACAGGAGAGAAAAAGTTGAACGGGGTAGATTGAAAATGCAACAGAAACGAAGAAATGAGAAAAGGGAGTATTTGTTTTTTTAAATGTCAGTATTGAAATTCGGAGCAGATGTAGAAGAGCAGTTACTGATTACATTCTAACTTGGAAACTGTAAACGTACGAAAAGAATTAAGTGAATTCTTGAAACATCATTCAAAGTTTGACTTTAGTTATTATTTAAGTTTTTTAATTAACTTTTGTGACTAAAATTTACACGGGGGGTTGGGGGTCAGTCGATGATGTATTGGTAGCGGCGTCGATCTTCACACGGCAGGACCGGTCCAAAATCCCATTCGGACCTATCTCCCGTAACAATGACTGATTATCCGACTAAATGATCAAATAAAATCTAGTAAGTAAAAAATGGCAGGCATGGCCTTGATTGGATGGTCGATACGCGAAGGAGAAAAAGAAGACTAAAATTTAATTTGAATTGTACTGTACCCAGTGTATTGGATGATTAATAAATATAACTTCCATCCGTAATTTTATTTGTTTTTTTTTCTATTTAATAATTAGTGAAAACGGCCCATTTTCCTTTTCCGACACCCACTGGCGTTTGGCCCATTGTTTTCAGTTGAATGTACCGTACTATACCATACCATACCATGAATGTACTTAACTATGGACTTAACAATTACTATGGAGTAATGGCAAATTTGTCAATAATCTGGCTTATGAATTGAACGAATAAAAAATACCATCAAATAATAGATGATGATAAATGAAACCCTAGAAAGATTTCAAGTCATTCGGGTACGAGGAATCATAGGTATCAAGTTCTTAAAACAAAAAAATCCTCGGAAAATTAAACATGTGCGTTTCCGAGTGGATATGAGTTTAATATCCATGGTAACTTTTTTTGAATTGAATGTTTTACCAGAATTGTATAAGCCATTATTTGTTTTGTATAAGCCATTGTTCCTGCTGTCTGTATTTCCTCGTCCGGTAAAATATCTATTTTAGCCTCGTAAACCTCGTAAATATACAGTTACAGATTTATTAAGGACGATTGAGCAAAATATTTGGCTTGCCATTCATATGAGTATGATATGATATTTTTCTAGTAGTTTTTGTCATTAGCTAAATAATCCTTCTCACAACACGCTACGTTATTCCTTTGTACAGTGAAACATTGGAGCTTAGTGTGAACTTAAAACAACGCAAAGTCAATGCTACGCTGTATGTATCACCTTTCTAAATGCAGGCACAAAAAATCTTTTCAGAATGCACGTTCAAGCAGCGTGTGTTTCTCATCATCACCGTCACCGTACGCCATCCCTGCTATCCGTGGGTATCAAAATTAATTAACAGTCTCCCTTTTTGCCGCTCGTTTTTCGCCGGATCTTGTCGGCTGCTTTATGCTAACCGCCAGCGTACTGGAGTGGCAGTGGCTCCCAAGAACAGGTACTTTTGGTTTGCATTTTCAATCACAGTGTCGCCTCCAAAGGTGGAACAAATTCCTGCAAACACCGCCACTAAGGAATATGACGAGTGGCAAAGGCAAATCCCGCCATCTTCCTTCGTTTTTCCTGCCCACTAAGGTGCAGCATAAAATATAAGCAGTGATAAATACACTCGTTGAATGTATTCATGAAGGTACCACAAATGAGTGGCAAAGCTGGATGACGAATAGCAGGGCTTCACTGCGAGAGCAGGGGAGATCGCTCGTTTTAACTTTTATTTCTATTTTTATTAACGCTTCAGGCAGCGTCCCAGGCACGCTGAATCATTAAAGCCGACATGAAAACAAGAGCATGTGGATAAGTCATAAGCACGCGGCTAACAGACCAGCGAAAAATGCGGGAAAGTTTATCGGCTCGGTAAGAGCAAGACGGGACCAGACTCGCCGGTGCGCTTATCGTCCATGTGTGAATCGCCAGAAAATTGTCGTTATCATTCGTATGTATGAATGACGAGCGGTATCGCGGTCTGCCGGAAGCGCACACGGGCAGTAAAATGTAGGCCGACACAGACCGAGGTGATGGCATCTTGCCGGTATCGTACGGCAGCCTTCAGGAAAAAAGAACGGATGACTCCGTGCGAACAACAAATTACGGCCATGATGCTGAATAATCATGCCCAAGATTGTATGTAATAACGGTGGGTAGATTAGTATTTTACATTCATTGCGCAGTTGTTTCGCGGTGCCCTTTGAAAAAATGATGAAACGTTATTAGATTTAACGCTTATTAAACAAAGAAATGACATATAAACATTTGGCTTTGATTGTTCTAAATTATGTTAGCAATGCTCAACCAGTACGAGAGCTGCATTTATGAAAACTTTGAGTAAAAGTTTAATGCTTCAATGCTTCAAATAATTCAGATAATTCAAATTAATCGTCGCTCTTTTTAATTCTTTGCACTTCCACCAAGCCAAGCCTTATTATGGAAATGAGACAAGTTCCCCTGGTTTATAGCCTGTTAAGCACCATCATTTACCAATTGGTTCGTGAGATCATCGCCTCCAATTTAAAGCCGACATACGTCTGTATCGAACACAAAGCAAGAGAAATATTTTAAACGAAAACTTAAGAAAGACCAAAGAGTTAAAATAAATATAAGAAAAGTTTTTTTTCCTTTCTGCACAAAAACTTTTAACCTCTGTTCCATTGTCACGCTTTTGTGCCCGTCTGTGACATAACATTAGTATTTGACATATCGGGGTGAGCAAAGTTTTGCTCTTGTGTGCCCCGTTCCAACCCGGCACGGACACGGATGGGGACAAAACTCGAAAGAAATCACTTTCAGTGATGGAGGAACGAACGGATTACGTTTCCTTACCCAGTGTTCAAATTTAAAAGCTTTGGTGGCTTGGTGGCTTTAGGAGCTTTTTCGTTGCTAAGGAATTTTAAGCAGAAGCAATGCATAACCCTGTCATTGCGTGATCAAAGTAACGTACAGTTTTGTGTGCAATGCCACCATGTCTTCTGCCACATTTATAATTTCCTTTTCTTCCGGAACCATAGATTGCGGTGAGAATGGTAAGTAGGTGTTGAAAAAAGATTCTTCCCCAAAGCAGCGTTAACAAGGCTCTGGCATCGAATTGTTCGAAAGGAACGGAACCTGTGCGTAATTCATGCGTAAAAATTATTCTCTTCCTACCATCATTGAGCGCCCCCGGAATGAATCTAAACTCCATGGCAGTGAGGTCAACCAGACAAAAGGGTAAACAGTGCTAATCGTTCGAGCTTGCAAACCCATGTTGACTAATTCCACCCACTGTTGATCTTACAAATTTTTGGGAGTGGACCGTCCCGAACTGTGGGCCGGTTGCAGACCGACGGGAAACCGAGATTTGTTTTCCGAGTTGAATGAAAAGTTTCAACAACATGCGCCATACCACACAGGATGCTTTCATCAGCTGAAAATGATGCAGCCACATTAAACTGGGACTCGAATGAGTTCTAACAATGCCCTCGAGAACATCACCAAACAGGTGGACGGACAGACGAGGGAGGTTTAGGGGGGGCAGCTTGGCGCCGCTCCCGATAACTGGAATGGGTATTTGAATTGAAAGTTTCGTTCAAACACTTAATGAAGAGCAAATTCAATTTACATTTCGTACATTTCACAGCCATCATTGACGCCGTGTCGGTTCATAAAGGATCGTGTTCGACGCTATCGGACAGTGGCTCTTATCACCGTTAGCGTATCGGTGCTAAAGGATGTCATCACCCCCCCAACATCACTCGTAGCTTGACTTTCCCTTGTGCTGCGCTAAGAATGTTTTACCTTTCCACCATCCAGCGCTTGCCGAAATCCTCTCTCAGCTTCTGTCGCTTGGTGGAATATCTTTCCACTCAGCAACGCACCATTGGCACACCGCCAGCGCGTTGGAGCAGTGACGCGGGCTTACTGGGTCGGTTTATTCTTAAGCATTGGGAAGCAAGAAAAAGGCGAATCGTTCCCTCGGGCTCTCGCTTTCGCATAGCGTCCCCACCGACACCAGGCTTTGATTCGGGCTCCGGGCGGCTAAATTTCCATTGCAAATGAGGCAATCCCGTGGCGACGGCGTGGTGTGCGTTTTTACCTGCCGTCATTCACCGGCAGCACCGGCGTTGTCCCGTTTCCCGTTTCAAACTCGTTCGCTTTTTCAATCCCCCCCTCACAACTTCAAGGAAGAAAGACTAAACGGATAGGAAATTGAAAAAACGCCCGCACATCGACGACAGCAAAAAAAACCTAATTGAACCAGAATGGAATTGAAGCCCAGCAAGCGTACCACACCACACAAAAGGCTAGCGGTTCAAACGGGTGACAAGCAACCCGCAACATCTTCATCATCGGTGATGATCGCGCTGCCCTCCGGGGCTGGTCGTGCCGGAGGCGATCAACCCGCCTGCCAACTCGATTGATAGCTGAGGACCGTGAATGACGCGGGTAGCACAAACAATAATTAAGCTAGCATTTGTTGACTGGCCTGATGGGGGGAGTTGCGGTGTTTTAAGGTTTGAACGGACGTGAATCTTTTGCGAAGGAAGAAAACCGGATATTCGTGTGCTACATTATGTCGTTCTTCGTTCGGGCGCAACAAGATTGAATGGATATTTTGTTCCAGGCTTGTGCATTGTCTACGTTTTGCTGCATAAATGGTCCTAGAAAGGGCTTCATGTCCGTTTGACATCGCCTTCGTTAAGCTAACAAGCTGTTGATGGTTCGTTACATTGATCAGCATCCGACGCGCTTTGAGAACATGTTCCCTGTACATCCATTGTGAAAGTGTCTGATTAGTTCGTTGATTTGAAATCTTGCCGCGATTTGAGAATTTTTAGGTTTTGTTCGACTATTTTATCTAACTTCGGTTATTCCCAATTTCCAAAGTAAATACATTGAGTAATATTTTCAAGCACCAATCATAAAAATACCCATCTAACAGTATACAACTCAAAGTTCCATATATTCCCACCCGGATGTGCTATCCCGGTAGCAAGCACATAATCTGCTCTAGGTCAAACATCAAAGCACTTTCAGCGGCAGAAAGGCATAAATCAGACACCAGCTCAAATGTTTCGAATTTCCTGCCTCTCGCAAAACGCACTTGCGTAGAGATGTATTCACCGATCCATTACAGCCGAATGAAAGGGAAGGATATCGAGAGGAAACCATATTCCAGAAATAATGTAGCATATGTGTGTTGCGTCGGGGAGCTCGCAAGTTTTCCAATTACTCTTAGGTGTCAGGATGTGAGCTGTTTGACATTGGCATAAAACCAAATTGACGAATAAACTCTGCGGGGTAGGGTAAGCGTCGGCGTAGTTTCCAGCATTGGGAGACATATCTATACTCGAACGGTGAAACCAAAACATAATTGTCAAATTTTGAACGACAGCATGCTGATCACGTCGGAAATTGGACAAATTTCATGATGCTACGAATCTGCCACGGTACACGGTACATCCACCCACATTAACTTCTATCGCCGAGGCGCACAGCACGGTATATTTTGTCAATTTGTTCGTCAACTGACGGGCGTAATATTTTACAATGCCGACAGCAGGAGCAAACAGCAATTTCTCACAGGCAGCTGGAAATGTCGGGGTGTCACCATGCTGGGCTGTCGAATTGAAATACAATCCTTAAATCCAACCAACGCCACCGTATCAACGACTCGACACAGGGTAGATGCCACTACGATACGTTTAGCACACGGATCCTTCGTACTATATCCAATCACACCAGCAAATCATTTCAGAACCTTTTTTGTTTGTTGCTTTACTTTGGTAACTGTTTCGTTATTCTTGACTCGTATCGTTTTCTTTGTATATTTTACTTTATTCTTACGCGCACGTCGAATTATTTGGGCGGATGCGGGTTGTAGGACACGATGCTCCGAACCGATTCGCACGGCGCGTTCTGATGTACTGTGGTTCGTGCAGGTTTGAAAGTAGCTCATATATAAGACAGCGCTTCGGTCGAGAGCAGCCACAGCATGTCGATGAGAGCAAACAGTGAAAAGCATCCATTCACAGCAGTGAGAAGCCTTTATCTCAGTACGAACAGAAGGAAAGCTCACCACTCACCTAGCTAGCTCACTACTCTCCCGGTAGCAACACTTCTCGCCTACTGAGACTTCGGGTGCGAAGATAAACAAAGACACGAATAAACCGAATCACGTGCTCTTTCAGTAGCTCGTTATCAATACCCACCGCTCCACCAATGTGTGGCCGATGTACATTCACCGTCCTCCCGGCACATTATTCTGATGCGTGAGAGCGTCCGGTTGCGTAGCGACCATGGTCAAGGATTTTCCCTGAGCAATGTCGGTCAGCTATCCCCGTAGCGGTTAATGTTTTGTCCTGCCTTAGTTAGCGCTGTGCGCCTCTCATCGTCTTGTCGTTCTTGGAAAGCATGATCCGTTCCATCAGCATACGAGCGTTGGCGCGAATTCACCTCTACCTTCACAACTGCTGCCATTGCTGGCAATCGGTTACAGACGGCTGAATTTATTTAAACGTTTCGAATAGTGCCCAGGTACTGTAATCTCGATGGTATGACTCTCATTTGTGTACATTCAGTAGGGGAAAAGCCAAATGGGTCGTTGCAATCTCGTCCAGGTTACCTTCAGCAAGAACTATCTGCCGAAACCAACATGTATGGAGGCAGTTGTTGTTGTTACGGCGCGTTGGGGTTTCCGCTACGGCCTAACAAAGCCGTAAAGGATATGAATACAAATGAACGTGCATACGAGCTGAGCTGAAAAGTAGCTATCTGACGTAATGGATAACATCGCGCTCTTGAATTCGTACAGCGGAACGTTGTCATCCTGGTTTTTCGTTGCACTTATTGTCATCTCTTATGAGTCAACTGGACGTTCGGAACGGTGTCGCAAAACGATGCAAATGGAATGATAAAATAGCAGCACTGTGCAGTGTGTTTACAGTGGGAAATATCATCCATAGAACAGCTTGCTTATATTAGCCAAACACGGAGTTTTGAGTATACTGAACAGTTCTTCCCATTGGTGGTCAGGCGTCTCCATCGATAACCAAGCGTCTCCATTCAACACCAGGCGTCTCCATCAATAATGCAGTTATAGATTTTTTTCTTTTCTAGCGGCAAAACTAAAGCAATAAATTTGAACGCAATTATTCAAATTTATAAAATAATTGTTAACTACTGCAATCTCAATTGCTCTCGTAAATTTCAACCTAAAACTATTTATAGCGTTTTATATCGGCTTCTGTTAGTTGAAGTGTTTTATACTTTAATATCTTCCGTTTCATTTCATTTCTCATTAAAACCACTTCTCTGTGTACGCTACGTCACCATTTCAGAAGCAATTCAATTTATTGACTCATCTGCACTGCACCTCACACATACGAACGTCGCACATAAGCATGCACACAAGTACGAATAAGTCAACCTCAAAGCGGATGTGTACCATCTACGTTGTTTATCATCACGCGTGTATGTCCCTGCTTACTTCACTCATCTGCTCGAGAACATTCACCGCCACTGGTGAAGGATTGAAGCTAAAACACTTCTTAGAAGATAAATCCGCCCATGTTCAGCAGAATGGAACCGGTGCTGCTTTGCGCCATAGCTGCCTGTATCTGCTTTGCATGTTCCTGCCGAATGGCCTCGTAGGCTCCTCTCGTTATCCAGACCTCCATCGCGAAATATACTTCGGCGTCGTGTTGTGATGATGCCAGGCAGAAGATTAGCGGTCACGTGCGCCCATCGCGGTAAGTGGTAAAGAGGTAAGCAAATAAATCACTTAACGTGCGGACTAATTTACCAAAGAACCCGTTCCTCTGGGAATGCTAACCGGGCATTATCTTCATCATACATACATACCGCTGGCTAGTATCAACACGACACCCCACACGGAGAGCAGAGTGCTAGAGGTGACTGCCCCTCGGAACGCCAGCAGGATGGCCAACCAGCAGTAGAAACAGAATGACATATGGAACCACAGGTGTAGTGTATACAGCTTCAGGAGAATGCATTTTCGCTTCGTTAAAGTATGATGAGAACGGGGTTTTTTTATAACACAGTGAACAATGGAAAGTAAAACACATAATGGCATGACGCTTTACAACACTTGCTCATCGCTTACCTTAAAAATTGCCACCACCAACACGAAGGACATGAAACAATCCAACCCACTAGCGGCCACCAAAAAACCGTATGTGACTGAAATTGAAATGAAGTGCCCATCAGTCCCGTGTATAGCGTCTCGTATAGAGGCCCGTTTTCATGACAGGTTTAATCTAGAACGTTGGGAATGAAGGAGAACACAATCACTTCAATGCACTCACATTGATTACACGTTTGATCCGGTGTGTTGCTGTCATCTTCATCGGATGTGTCGTTGCCGTCGGTACAATTATCATATCCGATAATTTGACTAACACGGTTCGCGTTCATAATGGCACTGATTGACATGAACAAATTACAGCCAGCGTAAAAATAGCACAACGCTTTGAATGTGGTACCGGAGCACATTTTAAAATTTCGAAGTGCTGGTAATAATTCTAAAAGTTTCTGACAGTATTACCACACAACACTAACTCCGCGGAAGACTCGTTCAAGACTGGATCAACGTTCGTAACGATCAACAAATCTTCGGCTGTTGTACGATCGCTACCGTATGGAAATCCTCAAAAGCAACATGATCTCTTCCAGCATGTTTTCGTCTCAAGATTTCCATGACCTAGAGACGCACTCCGTATTGGCCCATTGCTGTGATTTGTTTATTTGCACAAATGAAGCATAACAATCGAGAAATGTGTGGAAAAGATCGCAACAGGGTGGGCTGTTGTGTGAAAAATTACGAGTGAAAAGAGTTTCCCACCAATCGGTTGAGTACCGAATGATGAGAACTATCAACAAGGGACCCGTGGCTTTCGGTAAACAATAAAAAGCCGCAAAGCAAACATCTTTATCCCGCAATCGGATGTTCGGGGTGGTATTCTCGAAATGATCCATTGCCGCAACCAAATTAATGGATTAAGATAGATTGCACTGTTTGCGGTATACCAGGCAAACAGGGTTTTGGCGGTAAAGCTGTAAACTAACGGTAGGGAATGAACGAGGAGATGCTGTATACTAGGAGTCCCAATAGGCTGGATGATGAATTTCGTGGTTTTTCTGAAAAAAAAACATGTTTTCCGCGTTGTCTCGTTGAAATCTAATAATTTGCTACATCCGAACACCTTAAGAATAGTTTGTATTCCAATTATTTGTATTCTCACAAATTGAACCGCTTTAGGAACACGTTCCATGGTAGTAATAGCTAACTCCTTTGTAATGTTATCCCTAGTATAAGAGCTATATTAGTATAAGCAATATTGTGGGGTTTTAGAACACCAGGAGCATAATAAAAAAAATATTTTGCACTCACTGTTACTGCGTAGAATACGAAACCGCTAAACCCTCCTTGATAGGAGCAGTGGAATCCAGCGGTACAATTCCGGATACACCGATACGAGATGTTTTGGCTGACAGGGATCTGAAATACATCAGGCTGATCTTTCGCTTCGCCAGGGACATCGGTCCTATCCTATGAATCCCTTCCATACTACCCCATATATCCTTTCCTTTCCCATCCTTTGTTATTCGTTGTGTTGTCCTTGTAAATGAATATTTTTTTTGTAGTGACATGTTTAAACCGTTGAGGACAAAGTCGCCTTTGAGGACAGCACCAAAGCGGCATAAGGAAGGCATACTAGACAGTGTGTTTTGTATCGTCCAGTCTGTATCTATTTGTTGTCTTTTTTGTTGCAGTCCAAGGACGATTAATGAGCTAACCTCGATCCACATGCGACAATAATGAACTCGGAACCATACCATACCACTGGGAAACAATAGGACGATCGACGAAAGCACATCGCAATAAACACAACAATAGAACCAAACACTAGAAGACAAGATGACGATACGACTCGGACGATCCACAGCAAACAATAAAACATCTACAACATCTACACCTTCACCAACAATATTACAACATACATTTACAATCGGGCATGCCCGGGATAAGGCAATAGACAAGCAGGAAATGCCTTGGGGAGTTTGTACTCTCCGCAGTCAATGCAGGACTGATGATACGGCTAAGAGCCGTTATAATAAAATTTAATAAAACAAATAAATTGCACTCACTGTTCTAAACTTCTACAAAAGCCAAAACCTAACTGAACTGTTGTCCCTGGTTGATCCTACATCTGCTTATTCGGCTGTCTTTGATGAGTGGTTGTGATCGCGACGAGTTTGTTCACTCTACTCACTAGGCTATTCAATGACCATACACTAACACTTCATTATTGGCCATTCGGATTTCTTGCTCGTTGACGACTATAATATCATCGTGATTTGATTTTATATTCGTGATTTGATATATATTAATATATTAATATATATATATATATATATATATATATATATATATATATATATATTAATATATTAATTCACAAAATACAAAAATATTAATTCACAGTGACACCTAAAATTTTTAGTTTCTATAAAAAAATATATAAAAAAAAATTGCGAAATCAAAATATTATTACCAATTAAAAATGACATTATTGCATTTGTTTTTTTTTTTTCTTAATTATTTATGCTACATGTAAAATTCATATTCGGAAAAAAAATTACGTTAACGCAAAAGCAGAAACTCAAAACAACATACTAAAGCCAACAATCAGCGACACACGATGTTGCTGTCTCGTGTAGCACACGCCAGCAGTTGTAACGAACCACCAACGACGGGTTCCTCATCCCGATGAAGATGGCTAAAAGAGGAAATTCCAGCACCCGCAAAGCAAAATGAACCGAAGCATTCGAACAATTTATGCCATTTCCTACCTCGGTTTCCGGATCCGCGATGAGGACGCGGTAACGACTGAGGTGCGGGTGACCTTCCGGAGCAATCCGGAGCTAGGGTAGCGGAAGGATGTTTCCGTTCCACTAAAGTTCGTTTGGTAAACGTTGCTGCCCTGCCATTCCAACCTTTCGTTGTCGCACATTCGGTTCACTCAATGGATTCCCGCAGCAGTGTCTTACTAAATTCTAGCGCTCCAGCGCAAAAGGTTCATGGTGAACATGCTTTCACAGTACATAGTTGTGGGCAAGCCTATCTACCAACATCTTCCCACACTCTCCGGTGCTAGTTGCAATATTGCAAAACCCTCTCTAAACCGCTACAATAAGCAATAACGACTTAACAATCTTTGCCCAATGCCATCCGTTCGCATATCGTTGGAGGAGTCCTTTCCCGATGCTTGCCGGAAAATGCAACGGAAACGATGCGGAGGAAGTAGTTGCCGGCGAGGTCTTGTTCTTTGCGCTCGTTCTGTAGGTGTGGCGCTTGTGTGGCGGTTCAATTCAAAGGCAACGAGACAAACTTCAATCACCACCACCACACTCACCCACACGAGTTGCCAAATGAAAGCATCGTTTTCGGTCTGTTTTCACACACGTACCGAGTTGCAATGTGGCAGAGTCTGGCTGTGTTCGGGTACGTTCCTCAGGATACCCAATTCCCAAAAAACCGAAAGGCCATCCCAAACACCATGCAACCGGTCGTGGACCGGTCGTGGCAAGAGTGCAAGCTAGTGGCGGCGACTGGATGGAAGCATAAAAACAATTTCCCTCTGCCGGATGCCGTCACATTTCCGCGACTGGGAGCAAACCCATCGGTAATGGGCCACAGTCGCTACAGTCGGCTGGCAGTTGGCCCTCAGCCAAACCGAATTGAAAGCCGAAGGGAAAGGATGAAAGCTGACATAACGCTGGTAAAACGGTTTTATTGCCTTTCTTCAGCCGCTTGCACTCACGCCGCACCGCGGTCGGAGCTGGATCAACTTCCTAATTGTGCGGTATAAAGGGAGCTAGGGGGTGTGGCGAAATGAGTGAGGCCATCATACAATCAGCCCCCCACAAGGTCCGACGTGCCGAATCATAATGCAATTCGATTTTTGCGATGGCCAGGAAGAAAGTTGGTTAAAACGCTGGTCCGAATGATTGTTCGGTTTATTCGCTTTGCTTTTGTCTTTTGCACTCACTGCTACCATTGAATTTTATTTTCTTAAACAAGCAGAAAACGAGATGGCGAAGAAAAACCGCTCCCATATAAATCCTTTGGCAAACCTTCACCGTGCGTCCAGCCATAACAAATGTGTACAAATTGAAGAACGGTGGGAAAATAGAAGTGTGACAACTAATAAATTATCGGGAAGCTTCTGTAAATAACAACCCACACCACAATCGGGCAGGCAAAACCTCGGATGAAAAATGGCCTTGCATTAAGAAAAGGGCCACTTTGAACGGATAAATTCCTTTGTTTTTATCTGCCACTGTCCTGGAAGCTCATACCACCAAATGCGGCACGTGGAGACGGAGTATGGTGCTAGTTTGTTAGAATCGGCAAATGGTAGTAATCTGTTTATGATGGATGTTAAACGAGATTTACGTCGTTTCAAATGTTTTGCATAAAGGCTTTCTTTACTTCTTTTTGAAGCCAATTACGTATTTTTTTCGCATCGGTTTTTTTTTCATGTACGATGTTCCTACGAGCAATACGTAGCTCGTAGAGAAACAAAGAGTTTACTTCCAGCGTAAGAGCAAGACGTTCCTAAATTTACGACCCCTCACGCACGTAGCAAGAAGGCAGTTATTTCCCGAATGACTTGGGCGTTTGACGGTCAGTGAAAATGATAATTTTTTTCGAGACTAACGATAATTAGATTTTGAAGTTATCACTTTCTTAAAGAAGTATAATACCAACAGGGATATGATCTTTTGGTCTGATCTGTCATGTGTGACAATTATGCAATCGTACTAAGTTGTAGTAGGCTTGATGAAGATTGCCGACTTACCGAAGACCCTTTAACCATTCTGAAGGTTGTACTGAACCAGCCGACAGAGCAGTGTTTAGTAATCCAATAACTGCAGGAACAACTCCAACAGCTTTGTTAAGATTTTATCACGAATTTCAGATAACTTTGTTATGATTTTATCACGATCATATATTTTATCGTTTATTATTTTATCAAAAAATATGCAAACCATTTGAAATATAGCCAACATTGCATATTATGTTAATTAAGCGTATATGAGGTCTAGTAGTGAATTCAAAACCCTGCCGCCAGACGGGAAACAACAATTTACTTGAAAGAAAAACAGGAAGTAATAATAAGTAAAGGATCCATGGACAATAACACCTAAACAAGAATATTATTGTTTTTGATTATTTAGCGACCCTTTGTTTCCTCAGGGATTCTTTTGTTTCATAATAATTGGGGATTCAAACTATCAAACAATACCAATTAATTGATAGTAGTTTTACAAGAAGGTTAGCTTCCTTCTAGAGTGCAGCAATTTCAGGCGTATTACGGTGTTGAGTACCGCCTACGAAATATTCTCCCTTATACTACAAGTTCGTCTTGTCCCATTCGTAGAAAAGATAGTTGGAAACTATCAGAGGGGATTCCAAAACGGAAAATCAACCACTGATCACCATGCGGCAGATCTTGGAGAAGATGGCGTAACAGCAGCTACACTACTACACTATAGCAGCTACACTACACTATCGAGATAGACGATAAGCGGTCTTTCTACAGTCCGAGGAAACTTCTCCACCCAAGTCACCTGTCGCGACGAACGAAGCTGGGACTATATATAACCTACTTAGTTCCAGTATTGGCATGTGCCTCTGAGACATGGACTTTGTTCAAAACTGACGAAACCATCTTAGCCGCTTTCGAGACGAAGATGCTCAGAAAGATCTATAGCCCCGTAAGTTTGGAAGGACAATGGAGGAGCCGCCACAATGACGAGCTCTATGTGCTGTACGGGGAACTTACTGTCGTACAGCGGATTAGATTCGCCAGGCTCCGGTGGGCTGGTAACGTCAAAGACACCGGACGACCCAGCTCATAAAGTCTTGGTTGGACTTCTTTGTCTTCTGTGAACTTCTTTCTCTTTGGACTTTTGGTTTTGATCGTCCACATGGACAGAGAAGGCGTGGTATGCCCAAAATGAGACGGAGAGTTGGCGTAGTTGAGTCCGCCAGGAAGACCGGGTAAATGGATTAGCAGACTGTGAGCGGTATTTGAGGGTTCTTGCAGCAGGCCAATGCCGCGAGGCGGTTGTAGTTGGTAAGAAAATATCAATATTTGTTTAACTAGAATGCAATTAAGTGCATTGGTTTCGTTTTAAAATTAGTTTTTTTAATTCAGAAAGAAGGGCTACGAGGTATAAATTATGAAATATTCAATAAGGGTAGATCCTTCCACTCCTTCACGTTTAGCTGCAATTCAAAGCGGGAAGTTTTAAGATTCACAATTTCGCACTATACGTAATAAATGGATGATCCCTTCGGTTCCCCAGTACAAAACGCAGTACGTGACATAGATTTTTAATAATCTAAAAGTAGGCTATGTGAATTTTGAACAAAGCATCGTAGTTTACTTTTGCTTTGCTTCAGGATGTGTACACGCGACTGTTACCGAGTGTTTGGTTACTTTTTAGGCTTTTTGTGGATGGCAACTTCCGTTTATTACACCACAGAAACGATCGAACTGCTGAAGTTGATGAAGTTAAGATGTGATAAACTGCCAGCCTCATCAAGAAGCATCGGTGAACCCGATACCGGACTGGCTCGGATCCAGTTTAGCGATGCGATGATTGAGAAGGTGTGCGATTTTTACACACACCTCGATGTGTTTATACCGTATCACATCATCACCACCGTCATTAAAATGATGCCCGGTATGTTGCTGGTTGGGGGCATATTTACGGTAAGTTCACTTCAGGTAACAAATTCATTTCAAAAATTTATCACATATTTTGTGTGCTTCGTGTTTGTATTACAGAACAACATCACGCTGGTAAAGGTGTTTGCTTTGTACGGATTTCTGGAAGAATGTTACTTTGTAATTGTGTTTTCTAAAATATTCGCGGTCATGCTATCGTTTGACATTAGCGTCTGGGTCTATTGGATTGTTGTGTTTTTCTGTGGTAAGTGTAATACAAAATCTTTAAAAAGATTCCTTTCGAAAATCCGATCCATTGCATCATTCTTCAAAACTACGTTTCTTTCTTGTCTTGACCCCAGTCAAGCTTTTTTTCGCTATCTGGATACTGCTGGGTGTGTATGCAGCAGTGAAACCCCGCGTAACAACCCGAACACCTCGTGCGTAAACAAGTCGCGAACAGAACAAAGTACAAAACAAAACACACAAACATACGATACGGTTTCTTTGGAAATTAGAATATTATTTACTAATTGCTTCTGCTACTATTCGGAACAGTTACATAAATACACCGGTATGTGAAGGAATAATAATCAGCTATTAACAGGAATGCCATTGCGAACACGATCACTAATAACGTTTATAACTGCCAAGATAAACAAAAAAAAAACCGCCGTAATAAAATAATAATATTAATGAACATAATTAGATCGGATACTGAGGAGCAAGTAGAAGCGTTTGGCCAAACATTCGTCACTTCATTCTGGCTAGATAATCACGCGCATCGGTATGTACAAATTCATTTACCTTTCTTTCTCCGTATCGCCTATTCTTATATTGATGGTTATTCGTTTATGTTACCCTTTCGTTGTGGACTCTATTTACACTCACGAATAGTTTTTCCTTTCCACTCTCTCCAAACCATTCACAAGTTGCGTACAGTTTTGACGGTAGCACCCTTCATTTGTTTCTTCCATGCATTCTAGTGCTGTGCTCAGCAAAGCGCTCGGTCATATTTACATTTCGTCTTGCTTGCAATTTTAATACCGTGGTTGCTACTTTCCGTTGTTTAATTTTCCTGCGTTGCATTCACTCGGCAGTTTATGGGTTTTAAGCGTTGTTACAAGGGCTAAATTTCCTACTCAATTCTGTCAGTATTTCACCTAAGTCGAATGTTCTGCTTGACGCCTGTGCGCTCATAGTAGTGAATTTTTTTTTTAAATAAAGCTTCTTAATGTTAAAGATACGCTTCGCTCATTTCATCAGTGCCCTTGTTTCGTGTTTGATGATTAACTTACTTTATCAATGCTATATACACGCCGTTTCGATTGTTTTATCCGCTTTTGTTTCACTCTCACGCCGCTTCACTCTCAAATGTACGACGCACCGACTAAAGTTGCCGACTTCTCGTTGCTTGGTTTGGTCCCTCATTGTCCGTCGGTATCGGTCCAACACGCTGCGTGATTATCACAGAACGGTTTCCATGATCCACGGCACAAACTTTGATATTCGCGTACAAACACCCGGTAGGTTCGCTTCCGCACAGCCAATGCCCCACGATATGATGCCCGCTAGGAAGTAGTGACCATCCTTGCCTTTGACCTGCAAAAACGGAAAGAAGTGAAGTGTAAGGAACGGATCGATCGGTCACCGAAGGGCACTGGGTATATTTTTCCCATCGCAAAAAAGTATCCACCATTCGCCGTTCGGCTCTTACCTGCAGTGGACCGCCCGAATCTCCCTGGCACGAATCCTGCCCGCCCGTCTCATGACCGGCGCAAAGGAAAATGTCCGGAATGAACTCGTGTCGGCCGGCGCGCAGAAACATCGACTTGCACCGGTCGTTGCTTACGATCGGCACGGACACCTGACGGCATTATGGGAGGGGGAAGGAAACATGAAAGAAAGCAAATAACAACAAACGGTGAGAAAGTAAAGTGGAAAATAATGGCAGAAAAATGCATTCCTATGAATAATAAACGGCTCGCATAACTCAACGATGCGGATGGTAGGATAGCAGGGCGAGTACGTGCCAATAGAACCAGAAGCATCATGAAAAGTTTACGGACGGATAAAACGTACGGAGTAGAAGAGAACAAAAAATACACGAAAGAGTAAAGAAAGCGATAAATATGCAACCATCTGTGTAGTCTGTTTTCCTTCTTCGTTTATCGAAGGTTTTGTGTGGAGATCAGTGAGTGAACAATATAAAAAAGTGTAAAAAGGTTTGGCAAGGAAACAATAGGGAAACCTTTACTTATACGTCATTGGTTTTGGTACTCGGCGAAAAACTTTGGATAAGGCATATTGTTGATAACGTGGTGTATTATCTTGTACTTATATTGATTGTGTTCATATCAATATCACTGCTCGCCATAACTAATTTCGACTTAGTTCGGCAACCACTAAGTGCAATAAACTTTTAATCAAACGCTCCTTCCCATACAGCCACTTTTGCTCGAATAAGGCGTGGGCAGGGAAAAAAAACTTTCAATCTCCATCACCATCGAAAGCAACCGCGTGCTTCCGACCTTCTCAGAATCTATTAATTATCAATGAACAACGAGCGAAACTATCAATGGTTAATGGAGGCAGTTCGCACTAA
Organism: Anopheles marshallii; assembly: GCF_943734725.1. NCBI lineage: Eukaryota > Metazoa > Arthropoda > Insecta > Diptera > Culicidae > Anopheles > Anopheles marshallii. Next base: position 46,103,059 of record NC_071326.1, on the reverse strand, counting down.
CAGTACGTTCCATCATCCACCGAGCCATACGTCAGTGTCGGTGGCCATCCGTTACCGCCGGCAACCGTACCTAATCAACATCAACCCTTAATTAATACAACGGTCCCAGATGTTACGGTACGGCGTAGCCCTTTCGCACCGGAACACGCTGCTTCGTTGAACCTGCCGGACTCTAGCCGATGGTCCTTGAGAAACTAATGCTGCTGCCGTTTGCGTGCTGTTTCTCGGGAGAAATTCAATATACCCGTCGGTGTAGCACCGGAAAAGGGATTTCACGTCGGTTGGCAAAGTTGGCTCCGGATGGGGTTGCAAATTGATGCTGAGGGATTGGCCACACACAGTGTATCTGGTGTCGAGTGATTGCTAAAGATGGGTAACAGACCGAGTGCAGGGAGTGTATTTTCTAGTGCATTATTTAACAGCAGTGAGCTCAGACACATTTCGGTCGGTCAAGAATTCCTTTTTGTTGTGCTGTAATTACTCGGTTGTGCACTATGAGACATAGTTTTCTTTTTTGTGTAACTCATTGTTGTGTCCTACTAAACGGGCAGTTTAAATATGAAAAATGTGTCTGTCATTCTCCGCTTTTATTAGGGTAGGGTAGGGTCTTCGTTCTGCAATGAGTTCAGTAATATACTACTTAAAGCACACTGCTAGAAAACAAGGATTTCAATACATCAAAGAATGGATCATCATACGCGTCGCATCATTCATGCATTACGTCCTTGGGCTACCTGTCGCAACAACCTTCAATCGTTACGAGCTGGCTTATAACCCGCACGAGGAAATGGATAAAGTTTTCGCACCATTCAACGAACTGACGGAACGGGCACACGCTTACGCCTTCCAAAAGCAGACGACGAATGACAAATCTTCACCATCCAAACCTGGCGGAGCCTTCGTGACAAATGACAGCTCCACACGCACGCAACTACGACGCCAGGAGCTACCGGCAGATGCCCGTGTGGAGATGTGATTTAGTCAAAATCCCACCAAAAACCCTGGAATGGAATAATAGGCGTGAGCGAACTACTAATCTGCCGAAAAAGAACAATCTCAGTGAATACTGAACCGCCGGCGTCTGAGGATTGCCGTTCTAGCGCGCTTATCTCGATGGCCATTAAAAGTTTGCTAGTGACACCCGACGACAGGACGCTTGTGGCTGTGTGTGTTTCTTTGGTTACCGAAACCGGAAAGGGATTCATTCGATGATGATGACGATAATGATAAAGAGAAAACCCAACGACATGATGATAATGTCAGGCTATACGTTAGCGACATACCGGTAGAGATGGGTTTGTGTACCATCGCCAACATTGCAAACTTGTCCTTTCGGTGAATCTTTCACCTGGCCGTACTGCTAGTGACGCTGCTTCGACAAACGCATCTTTAAGTGATTCGAGAGGCAAAGGCTTCAACAAGATTGATTGCTTTCGGATGGTTGAACAATTAAATCCATTCCGTCGGCAGTCGGTGTTCATTCAAGCGCTCCGAATATCGTCAATCGCATAGTTTGGTGCTTTGGCAGCTGAAATTGCTCGTTTGACGTGTCCTATAAGGAACGATTTCTTCGCAGTTGTTGTTGATTCGCTTGGGCCAAGGTACGGTTCGGCGCTCGGTTATTTTACCAACCGTCTGCACACAGCGTACACGTTCGCCATTCTGTGACAAAAAATCGATCAAATGCGTCATTTATCTGTGGCTTTTTAAAATCACAGTTGTACCGTTCGGTTCTTCGCCAATTTCCACGCCAATTTTAGTCCTTTCCAACGATGTGTCAAATTCAATAAGCTCATCGAATAACAGATATCGACAGAATTGTTGCGTTGTCTTCACTTTCCACTTGATAAATGGTTTCCGATAAAAATGGGTTGGAAAAGTCATTTTTCTAATTCGATTATATTCGACCCACATTTATCATCATCAATTACTAGCAAGGGGACAAAGGAAAAATGGTCTGATTGTCAATTTTGCGATACTTTCACTTCAAAGCTTTCCGTAAGTCTTTCAAACGCTACAGCTACATGTTGACACATCAAATACCATAATTAAAGTAAATTGTACATTTTAGAACAGTCTCAACGTAATGTAATTGTTCAATAAACTTCATTTAGAACTGACGCCACATAGCCGCGGGTGCGGAATAAGGGTCACACCATAGATAAATGTTTCTTCTGCGACATTCTCGTTCAGTTTCTGACTAGAACCAAACATAAAGGGCGAGGGAAACCGTACACATTCCTTCAGTTCGGCTACAGCCAACCAAACGTTTTGCTTTTCCCGCTTGCACTGATCTATGTTGCTTCTCCTCTGATGTGTTTTCGTTGAAATTCGGTTGTTGTTGTTGCGTTTCGAAAGCTTTTACCATGCCAGTACGACGTGATACTGCTCGAGCGCTCGCAACACAAAAACATTTCCCAGAAGCAGAATAAAACGGAACGCAAACCAAAGGAATCTAACGCTCGTGCGGGGCAACGTGTTTAGAAACGCGCTCCAAAATTACACCGAGCTCTCTGTTCCTATTATCAGCCCCATTCTTCCGGCAAACCTCATCTTCCTCGTTGTGGATGAGAATAAAATTGGAAAAACCCATACTCAACCACCGAAAAAAAACCACGCGTGGAAAAAAAAGCTATTTTCATCCCATTTCGATCATATTACGCTGGGCAGACTGGTGGTTGTCTCCTTCGCTTTCCCACGCACGGTTCGGGGTGTGACGAATTTCCAGGATCGACAACAAATCATTCCCCAGTCACCATTCCACCAGCGAGGTAATTCGTTTTCCCATCGTAAAGTTAGTCCTCAGCGCTGGAGTGCGGGATTTAGAGATCGGATAGATGGGGTTTTGGGGCGAATGGCACTTTTCCTTCCTTGAAGCGACGAAAAAGTAGAGAATACTCTTGCTGATTACCCTATTTTCGGTTGTTACGGTCAAACCGTGCGTTCCCGGTGCAGGAATGATAAGATTTATTTCTCGTTTCTTTAAAAATGGCTAGTGTCGCTGCAATATGGTGCAGATATTTGTCTAAAATATATCTTCCATTATGTGTACACTCGTAAATCTCAGTGTAATAAAACCATAATAAAAGAGTGAACCAAAGAGGTAAATGATAATATGTTTAAATTCCTATAAAGAATTCAAAATAGGAAAAATCCCCTTTCAAACCTCCACCATTTCAATGGTTTACAACAATAATATAAAAAAAAGATAAGATACTATTTTTGTGCCTTAAAGAATTCCGTCTCAAGTGGATTTGATCAATGAATAACCAAGCCGTTGGAAGCACAGTCTACCTGTGCTCTGTCACTATCGACACGTCCTTCCCATAAGCTATTTTGCTTTCTTTACTTTCAGCGGTACTTTCGAGAAAGCATTACGTTTCCTTCGGAAGGGAATGTTCCACTGTTAGCGCTAGCCAACTCCAACCTAGCCTAACACGGTTGTCAATGGTGTCCCAGTGTGTGGCTTCCCGTACGTGATAATATCCATTTCAGCTTGCCCCGAGTTATGCGCACCGACCCGTTGGGAGGGAAACAAAAATATAAAAAAGGAATTTATTCAACGCGAGACTCTTGTCCATCCGCTATGACTTACCTTCCACAACGGAAAACACACTGAACCCAGCATCTTGCCCAGACGGAGTACGGTGCTGTGGATGGCTTGCGGTTATTTTTCTGAACCATTCTTCAAATTCTATCCCTGTTTTTCACAACCACGCGTGGTGTGATAAAAAATTTATTGTTATGACGTGCAAAAACGGCTTGATTTCCGCCTTTGTGCTGTATGTGAATAAAATTGATATCGGTTCAAAATATAAACGCTTGCGGCAGAGTGGTAGACAAACTAACGGTAGACGTAAAGTTCTATAGCTTTGTTCGTAAGGAGTAGCAGATATTCCCTCTCAGATTAAACTTTTAATTTATCCAGATAGAAACATTAAAGTTTAAATGTGCTTTCGAGCTCTGTCACCCGTAGCAGATTTCAAACGGATTAAAATACATCGGAAAACGGGAAAGGTAACTACCCCAGAGCGCTTTTATCTTCCGCTTCTTTAAAGGATAATAGCGCGAAAAGCCCCGAAATATCATCCCATCAAGCTCAATCACTTGACATTCTTTCACACCGGTTTCGACGGTTTTGCGCCGGTACGCGCCACGGGGAATCTTACGCTAATCTCTTCCCTCTAATTATCATCTAACCACAACGACAGCCGCTTATCGCCGCTCGGTAGGTCGATGGCTGTAGCTCCACAGAATGCCATAAAATAGCGTAAAACAGCATTCAGAAAGCGTTCCCTACGCTGAGAGCGAAACACTTGAGAGCAATCATCAGTGAATCTTTTTATTTCACTTCGAAACAACAGTCTCGCGTGACTTTCTTTCTGGCCGCCACAGTTGCCACAGAACGATCGCGAAGTGATAATCTAGGATTATGGGTTTTTGTTTTTCATCTCATGCTGTGTACCGTCAGTTTACTTTCACACGCGTTCGTTGCCACTTCGCTTAAGGATTGAAAAACCTCAATCAGAGACATCAACCGTTCGCCTAATGGGTGATTATTGCCAACATTGTTGACAATGTTTTATGGCAGTCGTTAGATGTATGGGAGTCCTGGCCGTGAGGCTGGGGTTGCAAGAACACAAAGAAAAGCGCATGAAAGCGATAAAATTGTGATAAATATTGTAACAAACCAATAAAGATCAACAGAACGGCTCTGTTTGTCTTTTTTTCAGTAACACTCATTATCGTTATCGCGTTGTGGTTTAGCTGATACGTTATGTATCATTTCACTGAGCAAATAGAGTGTGACTTTAATAATCGCTTAATGATGTACAGAAATATTACAGCGACACTTAAAGCAGTACCAAGGTTGAATGTTTTCCAATGTGTGTCGATGGTTCAAATTTTAGTGTTAATATAAAAATTCCGTAATTAACATCATTGTTGAATGATGAAAGCAATCCTTCCAAATGATGGCAGTGCATGACAGTTCTTTATCCTATTCATCTCTCATCTCTTTGTTCGTAGCTCATACATCCTGAAAACATATTACTATCCGTAACGAAGGCGCATAAGGAATGCTAGCTCATAAAGTCAGAGAAAGAATTCACACGATCTCTTTCCAACCCTTAACCGCCGCAGCCTTTCAATGTGTTGCGAATCATAAGAGTCGAGTTCATGAAGATAAAAGCGATGGAGGTTTCGTAGCACACTATCACCATCATCGCCATTATCACCATCACGAGATGAAGCATGGCGTTTGGTGGCGCTAGAAGAAGCTTAATGAGAAACACAATTTATTCATTTCCATTCGCACAAACTTTCCCCGGCCTCAAGACGTGAAGAATGTACAGCGTACTTTTGTATTTACCAAACCAACATACTGATTCATTTACGCTTTCTTGTTAACCTTTTTTGTATCCATGCACAATTGGGGATTCTTTAAAGTGGTCGAGAAGCCAATCACTCCCGTTGAAAGCTATCCAATGGAAATGTTAAAAAACATCGACCCTTTTCATTTCGGATTGTGTGACGAAAGAGTTGACGAGAGTGGAATTGATTACAGCACATTCCGCAGCGACAATACGCCTTTCCTGGGGGAGCGCTTATAGAGCCCCGTAGGTAAAAATGGTTTCGAACCGATTTCCTTCCAAAACCTTCGAACAAAACCCTTTCTGGAAGTTATCGAGAAATGGTATAGGCCATCTTAACGTAAAGAATGTACTGCCTTGGGAGAAGAAATAAATAACTAAAGAGATGCTGCATCTTGAGCGCCAAGCTTCGACGGGTTCAGCAAAAGGAGATGAAATGAAAGGACTTTCGGTACAGATTGTTCCAACAATCGTGCGCGGTGAAAGAACGGCAAACGAAGGCATTCGCTTTGAATCTTCAATTCGCTCAAAAGGCTGAGCACGAATATTGGTTGCTTTGGTGGAAGAATTCTACTCTAGATGGAATTTTCCTTACCGTACGGTGGTGTGATACCGTTGAATAGATTCAAACCCCAAAGAATGAAGCGACCGGCGGTTGAGAATATGAAAAATCCAGCACAAAACGTTGCTCGGAATGTTTTATACCACTGCTGCTAGGACTTCAGCATGCATCAGCAAACAGCGTGCCATTATTTTAAACTTGATCGAACTCGTGATGAATCCTTCTATTCGCTCCCGTGCCGAATGATATCGACAGGACGATGGGCATATAGTTGTGATGGAATGACCACAGAATAGTGAGGGTGGAAAATAGTAAGTCAACCTGTTGGACAGCATATAATTATTTAAGCAGCTAGGACATATACGCTGAGCAACCCATTACAGGGTTTAACAATCCACTTTGTCATGTGAATGGCATATTTTGCCGGACTTGAATTGTATTTATTTTCTATGCAGTATGTCCTCCCGCTCAAAATGTAAATCCGCTGGCTTGATATGAGTTTCGCAGCGTATGCTTTAGTTTTTTCACTGGGTTTTTGGGCTCCATCTTGTCGTGATTTGTACCTTATTTGCAAAATTATTTTAAACTACTGTTCCGTTCCCATCCGGTACGAAAAGAACCCAAATGACATTTCGTCATTTACACATCCCTATGCGGTGTGCTAGAAGGATGTGTGAGAAGGAGGTGAGAGAGCGAGGTGAGAGAACGAATTGGAAAAGGAGAAGTAGAGTGATCGCCAAAGGGAACAGACGTATCTTGAAATTGTTAAAGTTAAAGTTAAAATAAATGGTCCTTCGAAAAGCAAAAATTCCCAAAGAGTTCAATTGTGTACAAGGATTGAACAACTACTTTTATGCGCATGCTGAAAGAAATTAATTATTTTAATGTATATTATTAGAAGTGATATATTCCTATATATCCTATATATAATGATATATATTATTTAAAAAATTCCTTTCATCCTCAATAATAGTTTGTTTACATGTCATTCTGACTCGGTTTGACACATGTCCATATAGACACATAAACATAAACGCCTTCCATTCACTGCCCGAAATCTCAGTGAAAAAACTAAAACAATCGTCGCTAACATCATATCGAGCCAGCAAGACTGGCAAAGTATGTCATTCACATGTCAAAGTGGCTTGTTAAACCCTGGTATTACAGGGTTTACAGGTAGCTGAAGGAGTTTACTTTCCTGACACCACTCATTCATTTCAAAAGGTTTTATCACTTAGATTAAATTTATTCCCTCACTTGCAAAGTTTATCACGACCAGATTTGCTAATCTTCGGTGCGATCCCGAAATGATGCTTATTTTCTCAACACACACCGCTCACTTAAATGAAGTGGAAACTTTAATTTTACCAAAGTTTGCCACTCGACATAATATTTCCTGCCGCATCACTTCGACCGAGCATTTTTCGCTGCTCATGATTCTAATCAATTAACACCACTTTCGGTGTGCTGTATGGAATTGGTTGGAAAGAACTTATTCCCGCTCGCAAACGCTTCACACGCACGCGGGTTCAGGAAGGAAGAAAAACTTAATGCTTTTAAAAGTTCTCGCTTCCCAGGGCGGTATTGCTAGATGGTGGTACAGTGGCGCCATATTCTTATCCGGAAAATCGCGTTATTTTGCCACGTTTTTTGCTCTCATCTTTATTTCTTCACTAGAAATGGTGAAGTTTAATCAACTGCATGCACTATACGAGGCACAAGTTGTATCGCTGCTTAATGGCTTAACAATGACGATTTGAAAAAGAGTAAATCGTTCAACACTGGATCCGTGAGGTTGTGAGTGAAATAAAAAAAATACTGCTAGCAATTGCATTTGCATTCGAAATGAAGTTGAAGTTTTATAATTTCCTTCATAGGTATGCTAATCGTGGAGTTTTTCATACCAAATACTTACTGACTTGCACAAAGCGTGTTCATGATTTTTGTATTTTTCCGGAAAGTAGCTAAAAATACTTGCCTAACATTATATCGTAAATATTTCCTACAAAAGAAATCTTGTGAAGGCAGAGCATTTCCACGAGCTTCTGTATGCAGTACGTAGGTACATATTTCCAAAAAATCTCGGAATCACTGCACATGCTTTGTTCGCTCGTCAAGCGCCATGTATCATCCTCAAAGCTTATTGACTATCTGTGCTGCTATGTGCGTTGGGCCCTTCAATCTGGCCCAAACGCGCTACGGTATCACGTTTGGCAAACAACTCAAATTGCAAACGAAAAACGATTCCACCCAGTACAATTGACCAATGGAAGTCAACATCAAACATCTCCGTCGTTTTGCTTTTCCCCAATGTGATTGTTTTTTTCTTCGTTAGCAAGAAGGTCCTCGTTCGTTCTCCATTTCTTTTCTTTCGGAAAGGATCGTTTACATGAACACATTCGGGTAAATTTCTTTGCCGGCCACTCGTAGACCTTTGTTTGCTCTGTGTCTGTTTTGCTAGCAGCAAAAGTTCATCTTCCTTGCGAACTATTGATTCCGAAATTATCGACAACTTTTTCTAACTCCAACTAGCCATGGCCAAACACGACACGTCTGCTGTGGTGCTGGCGGGCAGGGCGTTCTTTCCGATTCATGCAACTAGGATAAACACAAATCACGACTTTCGTAAAGTCATCTCTTGCCTCTACCACCGTCCGTGTACGTGCTGTTGTGGTGTGTTTTCTTTGCTTTTCAAACAGTTTCGTAATAGCAACTTTCTTACAAATGCCATTAACAGCAGTGCGATAAAGTCGCACACACAAATCCCATCGAAAAGCATGGTTCTTTAGTGCGACTAACGAATTCCACCTTCCACTCGAGTCTTCGGTCCAGAAGGAAGTGTTAGTTTTCACCAGTTGGTCTCAAAAAAAAAAAAGGAAATCGAATCATTGCGAAGCACCACAAATCGAAACGAACCGAGCACACGGAATGGACACGGAAATACCAGCCAGCGCTAGTGAAAGTCATCGGGCCATTTCATCAACACACCAGTACGACTTTATTCGACGTGACGATGCTATCGACGAAGTGCTTTAATACATACAAACGAGCAGCACTGCGTGCGCAATGATACATGTGAAATGTGACAAGAAAAAGGAAAATTCTCACCAGTCAGCATGGCTAAACGAACTTGTGAATTCGCCTCTCGTACGTTCTTAATTAATTCCTTCGGGAGCGGGAGGGGACATACGGGTGCGAACATGCGTCGGTAATCCCCAATGTCTAGCTTGCTCCACCGGTACGTGGTAGTTTGACACGCGCTGCCCGAAAGGATTGTATCTCTTTCGGGTTGACGGTTATGCATACAAATCTGGTCAAAATAAACGCCTTTTGCCATTTTGACCTTTACTGGTGTGGACCCAGCAGGATGAAGAAATCAATGCTCGTAACACTGAGCCCGTTTCCGATGCGGAGTTTTATGGGCTACAGAAAGCTAACGTTACTTATCACGTATTCTCGTGCACTGAAGGAACCTGCTAAATCTATTCTGGCACTGGTGTAAATTGAATGCTTGTACACAAAGAACTTCGCACAGTAAATAATGATCAAGCAGAGTCACGCTTGGCAAGAGCTTAAAGCCAGAAGATTTGGAAAGTTCGCTCCAGCTCAGAATGTTATTATCGTCGATGGCAAGGATTGTTTCAAGATTCTTTTTTGTTTTTTGCTCTCTGGTAATGTTTCTTTCTTCGTAAGGATACACACAATCCAACATTGAGGAACGGCACGATGACTGACTCTTAACGATGGTTGGTGTCATATATCAACTTGACACAAAATAATTGTGCACACTCCATCGGGTAAAAGATACGAACGCATCGAACCGATCGAATAGACAAACGAGTTGTACATAAAACTTGTCAGCATCCCAACAGTCACGTGGAGAACCAACAAAAGGACCACACAGACACAGACAATCAGAATTGGTATGGTGGTTGTTGCCATTTATATCATTGCTATCACCATCTGCTGCTGACGGAAGCAAATATATTTTTAAAAAATACATTGAAAATCTCACGAGTAAGAAACATTTTTAGACCCACGATGTCAGAAATGTCATTATGTATCGAATTGCAGGGGAACCTTGACCTAGTATTGCATCCGTTAGGATTTTAGTTCTTTTTCATCTAGAAAGAAATTTATTCACTAATGTACTTATTTGTGCCATCCTCAGTAAAAATACCGAATCCATTAACTCTGTAGAATGTTTCATCCCTTGGCAAATCTTCCATTCTGGGCTTTAAGGATAATTCTTGCTGAATACTAGTGGCATTGCACGTGCCGTTTACAGTTACAAATTAATGGAGCACGTGCTTTTATACACTTTCTTCCTTTCACTACTGCTAGAAAGTAGGTTAGACAATGAGTAATAGCTCCATAATTAAGCTATCGCTGTGATGTACATTTAGTACCGGTAGCAAAATGGAGTTGCATGCATGAAACGTAGCACTTTTACATGAAGAAGTTGCATCCATTTTCATTATTTTCCTTAACGAAAAAAAAGGAAGAAGTAGTGTTCCGAAAAAGTAAAAGAGAACCGCTTTCCGTGTACTTCAATCATGAAAGCGTCTTATCGTACCAACAGACAGACTGCACCTAAGGCACCTTTACTCAGAAAAATGGAAAATTCTACAGCACCACATGACGAAAGTTTTCTGCAGCCCCAACTCTTCCATTTTTTTTTTCGTCTTTTAAATCATCCCCGGTTTTGCAAGTGATGAGTTTCCTTAGAATCAAGAAACGTGTGTCTTTGATTTTTTAAATGTTCACAAAAAGCAATTAAACACATTATGAAACGTATAATTTTCTGACTATTTCACATTGTTTACCATCCCTATTTAAAGAATGTGTTAACAAAAAGTTAAGCTTATTTGTCCAATATATGGCTAGAATGTTTATAAAAAGTATATGAAAATGTTGGGAAAAACTTGTGTAAAAATCCCGTTGAATCAAGTCCCTGACACAACAAAAACTTGCTGCGTGATTTAAGTAGTCTGTATGCAGTTTATGCCAAATAGCCTGAATAAAAAGAAGATGTTGTACAAATTTCATGATGAAATTATCGTCCTGATGGTTTATGTGAAAACATTTTATAGCTAAAACTAAAACCTACCTCCTGCAGCACGGATGGCAATGTGCCGCCTTCGCTCAAACGACCCCAACCGGTAACGGTCGCATTCTCGCCGATCAGCAGATCGTCCGTCGCCGGTAAGCAGATGGGACTGATATGGGGCGCAAATACGAGCGGTTGCTCCAGCTTAACCAGCGCCAGATCAAACTCGTACGTGAAGAAGTTATATTTCGGATGGACCACCTTCCGTGCGACTCCTCGCTCGATGTATGGCAGCTGTTCCTGCACGTGCGAGAAGTCGTACTCGCCAACTCGTATTCGTATCTGTGACGTTAAAAGACTACAAAAAAAAAATGGAAAGAGAGCGGAAATGGACAAGAACGAAGAAGAAAAGATGACCAAAAGGAACGTAAGCAATTAGGACCAATCAATACAGAAAACGACTCGATGCAGGATGCATGGGATGGTCACTTCAGAGTTCACTTACTCATCGACACAATGGCCTGCCGTTGCTATCCAGTTGTCATTTATGACAGCGCCCCCGCACCGATGGGTACTCGAGAATCCGAAAAATGACGTTCGTCGCACTGACACCTGCCATGGCCAGCGCCCGAACGGAGCATTTTTGCCACCGACGATCCTTGTCTCCGGGCGGCCCATCGTTTGTATGCCGCATTCTAGTATGTTTGTTGTCGTATCCGTCCGGAATGTCGGATGTGGTACAGCGTGCGAGAAGTAGATGGAAAAACAGGGAATATGTGTATGACGAGCCAGGACAAGGACAAGCAAAATGGTTCTCCAATCAGCCACGTCCGGGAGGATGGCATTGAACGAACAATTCCATCCAATTTTGCGAAAGTGAGCTTCAAAACCGAAAGCGTGAGGTTTTCGGCTCTTACCAGCGTTTCTTGCTGCGGAAATTGTATATCGGCCCGGTGCCGCTGTGTACGATGAAATGGACGGCGCGGCATCGTCGACGTCAATCACAGATGGGGATGCTGCGAGCAGTTGTAAACCTGTTGAGCTGCTGGAAGCAATGGTGGTCGTGGGCTTCGCCGTGGTAGTAGTGGTGGTTGTGGTGGTGGTACTGGACGTTGACGTGGTTCTTCTCGTAGTAGGCCGCGGTGTCGTGGTGGTGGTCGTCGTTGTCGTCGTGGTAGTGGTACTAGTGCTTGTACTAGTAGTACTTTGCTTGGTCGGCTTTGCCTGTGAAACGTGCAAGATGCATGTCAATATAAATCACTCGAAGAAACCCCAAAGCAAGAGGCGGTTTTGTTTGGAAGGAAGGAAGTATCGATTGCCCACAACAAAAATTGAATCTCGACAATCCACTATCCGCATTATTCCAAGAACTGTGCCCAATTTTCCCATCGCCCAAACAATTTTGGTTACCCAATACGTACCGATGGTTTTGGTTTCAGCACGGTGCTTTGAATGTTGTTCGAAATGGACAGGATCGGTTTCTTCGACGGTTTGTTTGGTTTCGGCGGTTTCGTCCGCGTAATGAAACTTGGCTCCGTCGTGGCCTGCCAGTGGGTGGTAAAGACGCCTGGAGCGAGACGGAAGCAAAACAAACTCACATTACAAATAAAACACATTTTCGATCGCAATATTCCGACACGAAGCTGGAATAACAACAGTGTACGTGGAGGGAGCTCAACTTTACTCCTCCAGTAACGTACCGGTCGCTGCACTGGCTGCCATCTCCTGGTCCACCGGTCCCGATTGCTGCTGTACTAGCGTCGATAAGGTAGAATGTTTATTTACAGTGCCTTCTGTAGGCTTTTGACTAAAGTGATTGCTGCCGGTGACGAACGTGCCACCATTGCTAGCGGAACTACTACTGGAACTACTAACGCCATTGCCATTCCCGTTGCTGGAACCATGGCCAGGTTTGCTATGGTGATATGTGTGGAGTGGATGTGACTGCTGATGATGGGTGTGGGACGGTCGTATCACCAGCGTTCCACTGCCATTCGGTCGATAGATGGTGGTGTAGCCATTACTACTAACAAAAGTACTGTTGAGGTTATGGTTTCGCATTATTTCGCCAACCCGTTGGGGAATTTGTTCAGGAAAGGGTGACCAATTCCATGGTGACAGTGCGTGTAGAGGTGTTGGTAGGTTGGAATGAATATTTTGCATCGATTGTAAGGTTATCAAGGGTCCCGCGTTCCGGTTGGTTGTGGCGCACAACGAGGGGGAAAAGTTAAGTGGAGAAACATATAGGTTAGCGGTGGACACTTATGGGGCAACTAGTAAACCGAGTCGATTCGTCCCACACTTACCTTGGCCTTGGTGGTTTATACTTGCCACCGGACGGTGATGACGTTGGTTTGGGCCGGTAGCCCAGCAACGTCTGCTGGTTGTTCTGTGGTATCACATTTTCGGTCAGATTGTGCGAACAGCAGGACCCGAACATGAACTGATCCATGCACATGCCCACGTGCTGACCCTCGGATTTGATGCATTCCCAGACGAACATGCAGGTACCCTCGAGGCCGTTCACGGAGCAGGGCTTCGGGTTGATCTTGTAGTTGTGACTAGAACCGGCAGCCACTCCGGCCACACCCGCCACCGTCGGCGTATGCTCAGCAATCCAACAGAAGGCCGTTAACAGTAGAATCGATGCCTTCCATCGACTCCACATGGTGGAGATGTTTAGATCTGCAATAGAAACAGTAAAGAGAAAAGGCATGATGGTACAATGGAACGAATGCTTAATTGGATAGTACACAGACAACTCTTTCTTCCACTATTTATTACATAAACGTTCCAGTTCACTAGCTTGCCCTTGAAATGAGTCATGAACCTCAACCTGTAAATCATAATCAATATTTGTGACAGCTCACTAGGGAACGGGCCAATGCTTACGCAACGGGTAATAGGACGGAGACTTGAAACTCATGTGTTTGTGTAAACCACATCCATTCGTTCCCATTTATGGACATTCTCCCCGTTGGCGTTGGCGTTAGCTTCCAAACTGTCCAAATCAACAAGTTGCGCAATGCCCAGCACGCGCCCATCGCTGCACTCGCTTTCTCATGCAAGACTAGAGCGTGCTAAAAATAAAACAAATCTATGTCCCACTGCCTATGATCACGATGATGATGACGGTGATGATGACGACGATGATGCTGATGGTGTTTGTTTACAAACAACCGGTTGACACCCAGAGCCCTTGGGTGGGTGCACCAGTAAAACCCCAAACGAAACACATGTTGAGTGCGAACCAATGCAACGCATGCTCTGTAGTCTTGCCTGATCTCGAGAGCAGCATAAACTGCCCTCCAAGCATAAAACGCGCTATATTCGTGTTCCGTAGCTACGCAACGGTACGATAAGCAAGTGAGCGTGTGTTTTACGCGTGTAGGCCAACCGGTGCCATGCGTAGCGTGAACTGAGTGCCGTGAGTTCATTGCAAACCAAGAATCCCAGTCCGTCGAGCATGGACAGGTCTTGTTTTTCGGCGAAATTTTGAAATTTTTGTGGAAGCAAACTTAAGAATGCAACAAACAAAAAACACTACACAAATGCATTTGTGTTGTCACCAAATGCATTCTCGCGTTAGAATATCTGCAGTTGATATACGATTTTTATTTCGATTTAGGAACCATTGCCAAAAAGCGGCCGTTCTATAGATGGTAAATATTTGTTACAGAAGAAAATATAGAATATGTGTTATTTTAGAATTTTAATTTACCAAATAAATATAAACCCCTTAAACATACATTGGCTACACCACTATATCGATCATGCACGTTTAACGTAATCGGTATATGCATAATTAAAACACCGCCTGTTTCATGCTTCGAATGTTCCCAGCTAAAGCACCAATGGACAATACGTGCAAGGATTCTACTAAAGCTAGAATATTCTTTAAGAATGTTTCTACTAAAATTAGAAGATTGTGGTATAATATTTTTTTACAAGGTAGTATGTTTTTGGTTAACTACTTTTAGTTGAATAAACGAAACCAAATAGATGTTGAAGTAGAATAAAACGACTATTTTTCATTTGTATTTCCTTACCAGCACACACCAGTTTTGATTTCAGATCGAACCACGGATAAAAACAACTAATATTTGTAAAAAAAATGAGAGCATTGTTTAAATAAAACATATATTATAATTGTCCTTAAATCCAAGGAAATATTAGGATATCGACTTTATTGAACGTAAAAACCTTCCTCTCTTTTTGTACTCAATTAAAATCTAGAAACCATTTCTTGCTCTGTACCATTTCATGTTTGCACAACTGTTGAATCGTGAGTAACCTCCACAGAGCGTATCGATGGTATACTGTATAGTTTTTTTTACAACTACACATCAAACACGGCTCTATACGCGCTGTTGAAGTCAGGGGCTTTGCAAATAAACGTTGGCTTTACTCAACTAAACATGGAATTGTTATTACGTTTAAATTACGTATATAAAAATCAATGACACTTGTGAAATAAGTATTTAGAAATTATCAAATTGAATCTAATTTTAATATTTACCAAACCTTTTGTATCCATAAAATATATTATTTTAAATACAATACTAATGGGGTTTCAACTTAAATAAACCATGCATTAGTGTTCGGTTTTTTATCATTTTTTTAAATATCGGTTGTTCAACTCTGGCGCACACTAACACATGCTCAACTGCCATCCATTCCCAACCATATTCACATTCGCTGCTGAGTCTCGGAGGTGCTCAATTTAGCTGCACAACTCAAGCAGTGAACGTCGTGGATCTCGTGCCTTCCGGAAGGCATGTCTTTGAAGATAACGCGCTAATAGTTCGGTAACAATATATTACAAAGTTTATGTGCCTTTGAATAGTAACACATAGTGCCAAACGTCGCAAAACATTAGTTGTGGTAATATTTTTACAAAGGGATACAAAAAAGTTTGTAAAAAAGTGTCGCGTCACCGAATGAGGATCGATTCCGTGCGGTTAATTGTAGGCAACTAACGGTGGAAGTAGTGTTTTGCTTAGGTGCCAAGAGTGGACAACACTATTGCTGCTGTCCTTGGTGTGTATGCGTGAGACAGCTGACCCGCTCCGATCGTACAAAGCATACGCGTCGAGAAACGCTCTTTCTTCACACGGTGCAGCGCGTGTACACGCATCGCAACAGCAGCTGATTATAATTAATGCAGCGAAAGACGAGATCGGTAGAGGAATTGAAGCAAGGTACGATCGCGAAGCAACGGTTTCATTTGTCCAAGGTGGTATCAGACCATTGTCACGATAGTGGCGTCTTTGTGCAGGCAAACCCAACCCATCCTTAGCCAGCCGTTCGGTACTGGCACGATCAACAGCCTCAACGGATGGGGATTACGAATTTCAAAACAAATCCGGAAAGCGTAATCGTTATCAACCCTTGAGTGTGGGGCACACGAATTTAAATGAATTTAGCGCATTTCTTTTCGAAGTTTCGGATTAACCTGTTGTTTGGTGAAATGAATAAATTAAGCGATTGGTGTGTGCGTGCGTTGGACGGATGGAAATGGAAGCATGGCTGGTACGGAAATGATCACTTTTCAGGTTCATGCCTTGGTTATATTATTTTTACCACTCTTTCCGTAACAAACCCACCCAAACGGAACACAAAGAAGATAGCCAACAAACCACGCGTGTGGTGGTTTGATAGGCGAAACCATTCCATTCCCTCTGTGGAAGCAGTGGGGAAAAGAACTGTGGTGCAATGGACGTATGTGGTAGACGATGTTTTACGGCATGCTCGTGGGGCATGGGACTGGGTATGATTCACGCCGGACGTACCGCACCAACGTCTGCCAAGCGTTGGAAACAACGACCAACGCAGCACATGGCACTAATATGTTGCCCTGTTCATTGCCTGTCGACAACGCAAACAAAGCGAATGCGCGTTAGGAAAACAAATGGCACATAATTCTGGTCCTACATCACCCACGGGGAGTTATTATGATGTTATGAGTTTAAAGTTGTGTGTGCATTGTTCAAGAATATTGTATGCTCCGCTGAAGAAGGATGTAGTGGTATTTATGAAACAAGTATTTTTATTATGTTTTTAACAACTCAAACGTTTTGTTACATAATCGTCAAATTAATCTTAGTAACAAAATAACTTTAAAAGACGGTACTGCTCGGTTTACTGTTCAAATGTAAAACGTAAAAAAATAGTTGCGTAACAGAAAATCAAAGATGTTGACTCTACGATTGTCTTAAATGTTAGTTTTTCTAAACCACCAGAGCTCTGCTTCCCCAAGCCCAAACAAAGGAAAAGAAACGTATCATCAATTAGCAAACCATGGTTCTACTAAAATACCCTCCGTGCGTCATGCATGGCACACATGCAACCTTTGTCATGTGGCTGGAGCATGTTTCATAACGGTTCGGTCCATCGCAGTATCACGGTCAGAACTGCACGTCCGACTATTGCTAATTAGCAAGTATTTTTTATGCTTTGTTGTTACATGATTCTTTCCTTCTTTTCTTTTCCATCTTTTCAGTTTGTATCAGTCACTAACCCTAAGGGTGGTTCTTCCATTTAATCACAAAATTTACTTGCCGGCCAGCGAGTGAAACACAACGAGGACCTTAAGGTATACTTACGAACCGGGAAATTGTGACTCAGTGCTGCGGAAGGAAGTGTTTCTTTCTTTAAAACGGATTACTTAAAACGAAACGAACGGCCGTTCAATTGTCGACGGGCGCGACCATTTGGGTGGTGTGAATTATTCCATCTCAGTTGTAGTGGAAGCGACGGGGACCCGTCGTTTGAGCTCGATTGTGCGCTTGATTGAATGCAATTTGCTCCAGTGTGTTTGGTTTGCTGCGTGTCAATTTGTCTGATCACATGTTCAGCACACACCACAAACGAGACCATCCAAATTGTTAGCCAACCGGGTCAAACGGACACAAATTCCAATTGATTCGACATCTTCACCAGTGACCAGTGGTACGTACAGTGTTCTACCGTAAATTGGTCGTTTGTGCCAAAAAAGACACGAACTAAGAAAGACACCGATCGTGGGACAGTGGAAAACTGTTGTAACACATCTTCACATCACAAAACCCCCAAAAATACTTGGCGACAGTTGGTAGCGGGTTTTGCCTCAACGCGAAAATAGAACACCCCTGCACAGGCAGCAGCAATGGCCACCAACACACTCGTGCTGGTCGTAGCCATCATCGCGACGCTGCGGTTTATTGAAGCGGCCAAAATACTGGCAATCTTCCCGGTGCCTTTGAAACAACATCAACTAGTCTACCGGCCGCTGATCGAAGAGCTCGCGAACCGAGGTCATGAGCTGGTGCTGGTAACAACGGATCCCATCGATGCGACGGATCGCACCAATGTATCACTTGAACGGATAGTGCAGATCGATCTTAGTTTCGCCTATCAGCTACCGGTCTTGGAACAGCTTGGTCGGGACGGGCTGGATGGGCGTGACATGCTGCGAAACATATTCGATGTCATGCGTACGATCTCGGCCGAAGAACTGCAGCATCCCGCCATGCAGAAGCTGATCAAGTCGGCCAGCCCAGGGACTTGTGATGCCGTGCAATGTAACCACTTTGACGTCGTCATGGTGGAGTGGTCCGGTGTAACGCTGATGAATGCATTTGCGGAACACTTCCGTGCGCCGCTAGTGGGCATCGCCAACGGGGGTGCCTTCATCAATGCGCACGAAGCGCTCGGCAATCCAAACCATCCGATCGGCTATCCTAGCATTTTTATGCCCTTCAGCGAGGATCTGAGCCTGCTGCAGCGTATCTCGAGTGTACTGTTCACCGTGTGGTACAGGTAAGTGTAGGACTAGCTTTAGGATGACACCATTCCTCTCTTCGCAAAACAGCTGATTACGAAGGGCTGCAGTAATTTGCAGCCGCGCAACGCTCCCTTGTTAAGTTATCTTTTATTTTTTTTTTTGCCCAACAAACTCCACAATTAACGACGTGTGTTGTATGAATTATTCAACCCTGACACGGTACAGCTGGAGGCAATTATAATTGAGCAATTCTGCCGCTGGTTTCCACCATGTGACGGGCAACCTCTCTCGGCAGTCACACACATGCCTCGCCCGCAGGTCAAACCGGCTTCCAATGAGCAATGTGCTCGGGCACAAACCGTGCACAAATGTGCAAGTCAGTCGGTGCAGTGACTCGACGTGCTGCCGTCGCAACCATGGAAAGTAAAAGTGATTAAGGGAATTTGAGAAGAAAAAAAACACAAGCACTTTTGTTTACGTTTCACATAGGAGTTAGAATATGAAATGACAAAACAAATGCAGTGGCTGTTTGGTCTCATAGCTGATATCTCATAGCGTGTATTAATGTTTGGCTACTTTTTTGCTTTAGAGCAAAGCAGAATGCTTGCGTGACGGAACTAAAATAGCAGTTTGAGGACACGATACACACGTATCCGGTCACAGTATCTAGGCTCATTCGCGTCACACAGTTTCTAGAACGTTGCTAAGGGCGAACCATTCTTGCAAACGCTGGCAAAACGACCTGTTGAACGTGTGCTAGTTTCACTTATCGATTGTGCAGCCCGTTTCTATGCGGTTCGATGAAATACGAGAGCCGCCTCTCCACCAAAGACATCAGGCACGTTCAATGATCTTCAAATGCTTACACATTATATTGCCAGCTTCCTGCTAAGTAATCGAAACGATTACATCTCACCCGGCCTATTTACTGAAGCGGTGACGCAGGAAGCAAACCATGTGCTAACATTGTAGTTTGTTTTCGCTGAACATTTCTATTTAAAAACATTTGGATTATGTTTGTGCTTCTTAAAATAAAGTCACTAAAATCTGAAAAAAAACCCCTTCTTATCGAAAGAAGAATTCCACACGGTGATTGAACTGAGAATGATCTGAGATTTTTCCACTAGACACATTTCAACATGCAGCGTTGATATACGTTACTTGATAAAAATCGTAACTTCACGCATGAGATATCTAATGCATTATCGAGGACATAACAGTTTTCGCGCTCAATTGCTAGCAGACGGGTTCGAGTGTCTGTTATCGGTGTGGGATTTGTAGCAGTGACCGAGTGGCCTTGATATATTTTTTTTTTTGGGCAAAATTAATGTTGGAAGATTAGATTGCATAATTCGTGAAATTACGCATCAGTAGATTTGCTAAAAACAATTACAACCTCTGTGACGTACTTCGGTGTTGACATTACTTATCAATCGGTAGCTGATACCATGTTTGTATGTTTTTAGCCCAACCACAACACATCTGCTATGCTATCGCTCTAGGAGGTAGTTTTTTGCTGATAAGCGCTTTATGGACGAAACATGTACAACAGGATTGAGACACATTTTAACCATATTTTAACCCCAATCTTACTTGTTTGTTTGCAGATTCTACTACTACACTGAGGAGATTCCTGCTCAGAACCTGATCGCACAAAGCAACTTCGGTGATCAGATTTCCGATCTACGCCAAATTGAACAGACGGCCGATTTGCTGCTGATCAACGCGTATCAACAACTTGGAAATGTACGTCCAGTTGGACCGACGACCGTATATCTTGGAGGCATTCACCAAAGCCGTCCGGCTGTCGGAGCTGAGCTACCGGAAGATCTTAACCTTTTCCTGTCCCAGTCGGACGAACCGGTTGTGTACGTCAATCTGGGCTCTTCGCTCGGTGGAATTGCCGGTCGGACCCGCATCGACAAGATTGTTAAGGCACTCGAACAGCTAGATTTGGCAAGTGTTTGGGCGCTGGACGACGTCATGGAAGTGGTCAACAGTACCGGGCGCACCTATCAATCGCACCACCTACCTCAAGAGGCCGTTCTGGGTAAGTTTTCTGCTTATTTTTTTCATTGCAATTGTTTTTGTGCCATCCGTTCCACTTTTTAATTTGATGCGCTTCATTAACCGATTTGCTCCCGCGCCACGAACGTTAAAACTCGCGTGAAGGTAACTGGCCAGCTTCTGAAGTGCAAAAAATGTATAATATTATATGAATAGAATATACGCAGTATAATCACCATTTCTATGGCGTGCTAAAAGCTAGAGAAAGGGACCTTGAAAACATGCTTCTTTTCTTGAATACTTCAAGGAGCACCTCTTTGGCAAGATTCATATAAATAAGACGAACTATCGCACCTTCTGCTTCAGATAGAAGTGTGTTTGATGGTTTCAAAACAACCACGAGACGGTTCACATGCCGTTTTCACCGCTGTGAATATTAATTACTTCCCGGTATCTATTACCGGCGACCGGCAGCGGATGGGCGCGGGACGGTCGCGAATGTTGAAGCATGAATCCGCACATGTAGCAGCGAGGAATGTTTGAAGCAAATCAAAACAAAAACAAGATTAGATAGCACTTAAAAAGGGGAATTGGTGGGGGCCGGTCCCGTGGTTAGGCAGGCCAAGTTGAGTGCTCCCTACCCCAATGCCATCACACTTCGCAACGAACTCAATCGCACAGCTTAACCAATGCTGTCCCATTTGGGGGCTTGGCAGCCGGTTGCCCATTAGCCTGTTGTTTTGCAGCGGTTCATGGTTCCGTTCCCATCGGCGGCGGTGCTGGTTGTGTTTGTGTAAGTGCAAGAGGGTTTTGTGCTGAAACGTAGTAGAGCGCCAGTCACACTCGTACGCACGTGTTTCGTTGGCGGTTCATTGAGAAATGCAACCGACAAGTGACAAACAACAGCGCGCTGTATCTCGGGCTGGTGGATAAGGGTTGGCAATTACAGTGGAATATGGTACAGAAAAACAACACGCATCATCAACAACAAGGCGCGCTTGGACGCAACGATGAAGGTCGAAAATATTTACATACGATGCGCTTGTTAACGGAAGACATTTCTGCAACTAGTTTGTTATTGTTTACTGTGCTTTATCAAATGCATCGTTGGACGCAAGCATGTTAGGAACTAGTTTTAGGATAATATTGTGCACTAATAATGTTGAGCGTCCTTGTAATTTGGTAGCGGTACCGATTTACACACAACTGTTTTGTGGCTCAAAACCCCTTATGGGTTACTAAAAGTTAAAGAAAACTAAAAATGGTAGACCTATAACTCTTGAGGTTGATGTGCACTGAATGTTATTCGATTGCTTTGTAGGAATTATATTCTTACTATAATAATCTTTTTGGTCTACAGTAATACATTTCTTTTATTTCTTACTTACAGGACATCCAAAAGTGAAAGCGTTCCTCACGGATGGCGGCCAGATAAATGTGGAGGATGCCATCCAGCATAAAGTACCTGTCGTTGGCATTAGCTACTCGACCTCGTACGACCATTATCTGCGCCAAATGGTCAAATATGAAGCGGGCATCATCTCACTCATCGATTACGAGGCACAGACTTTTGTGGATAAGCTGCGCGATGTTCTAACAAACAGCAGGTAATTTACCATCCCTTTATCATTTAACCTCAGCATCAATGTAATAATACGAATTTTACGATTCATGCAATCGTTTTAGGTATCAAGAAAATGTCAACAAGTTGCACACTCTGCTCAACGACCAGCCTCAAACGTCCATGGAGCGTGCCGTTTGGTGGATCGAATATGTGGCACGCAATGGAGGAACGAAATCGCTACACGTGCGCCATCTGTCGTGGTTTGAGTATCTCATGCTGGACGTACTGCTCGTGGTGGGTGTCTTGGCTACACTCGCGTGCTCTTTGATTGCATACGGCATTTTTCGAGCAGTTCGTTACTCGAAAAGCTTACCGATGGAGATGGTGACGCGCGGTAGCCGCAAATGCAAACTGATGTAGTAATTTAGTCACTGTTGCTTAGGTATACAATAGCAATGATATTTTGCTATGCAAAAACTACAAAAATAATGTTTTGTTACATTTGAAACCTCTCGCAATAGGCAAGAGAAGCCTTTGATAGAATTATAGAATTTATGAGATGTTGCAATTGCTCATGCCGAAGGTTATATGACAGAGCACCGTATGTCAGCTCATTGCAAAAAAGAATTATTTGAAGTTTGTTTATCTCTTTATATCGATAAGATCCAAATGCCTCACAAAAACATTTTGAAAGTCTGAAACGGTTTGGAGCTTGTTTGTACAAAGAGTTGATACTTGTGAAGAACTTTGAATCTGTACTAGTTAAATCAAACACCTCGTATATTGAACAATTCTAGTGCATAAGTGCATTGTGATATTAACTGCATAAGATGTAGAAACAAGCATAGATTGTACAATAAAAAAAAAACACTATTGAAACAAAAAGAATGAACTGTTTTTTTTTATACAGTGACAAACTTTCTATATTTATGATGAATGATGAACATTTTGATAATACTTTGTGGTGTTTTAGAGTGTTTAAAAATTCAGCGATGAATATTGAATGAAAAGTCGTAGTTGTTAGTCGTATTTTTAACGAATTTTGTCAAAATGATCATCCACAATTGGTAAGGGCCATGTTTTTCATTAACACCCATTAGTCCAATAAAGAATGCTGGCAAAAATGTACGGTGAACCCTCGTGGACTGCATCCATTTATTCACGCAAAGAGTAAAATGTACAAAAAATCTAATAGAGATCATCTCAGAGATCGTCGACGAGAATAGAGATGAATGCAGCCGAAAGACTCGAAGTCTCTATAAGCTGACACAACAACAACATCGTCGACGAGAAATCAAAATCTGACAGCAAATATTCAGCATTATTTCCTGTTGCTTAAAATCTAATCGTCGAAGTGTTAGTAATAGTTATAACTCCAATTACTAGTACATAACTTAATACTTCCAGATATAGAAACGAGCTCTGCACACATTGTGATCCAAATGGACAAGAACAGATTACGTCGTATAGCTTCTTCCAGTGAAGGCAAAATATTTCAACACTGCAACACGGAAACCGCTGTGCAGTACTTTCTCCTGATTAATGCATCACAAGGGCCCTCATAGTTGCATTTAAACACACACAAAATGAACAAAACCACTCCATATCACCATTGGATCGCGATGAAGGTGGATAATGTTTCGTTGAAAAAATGCATCCAAAGTCTCGAACGGCAACGATCCGGAACTATGGAAGCAGCTTCACTTCATCGCCAATTAGCGCAGCGCTGGTGGTGAATTAATCTCACTGAGTAATCCCTTTTATTCGAAGCGATCATTCACATTTAGTTGCAGCCGATTTGTGATATAAATATTCAGTAGCATAGGTAGCGGGGAACGTCCCGATGCGGTTGCACACGTGGTTGCAACACTGTGTTGGGGGATCAGTCCAAAGATCGCTCGGGAGGATTAACATTTTTTGGAAACTCTTACAGACAGCACACTCAACACCGGCCCAGTGGAAAGTGCCGACACGGAAAGATTGGTATGAAAATGATAGACAGATACCGATACGATAAGCGGGGAACAAATGATTAACGAAATTGAGACGAGTAGGACATTGACTACTTCCCAACATGATAGCCTGCTCATGTAATTGCACAGCTTCGCGATGGCTAAAACGAAGAGGTTCCTCAAGAGTTTCGTTTGTGACCAACTGGATGATGAATACAGTAGTAATAGACGCAAATCGTTCATGCTTATTGCTTCTCACCTTCTCAAAACCTTATCTGAGGGTGAATGAAAGTCTGCAGAGAAGGATCCACTACACGACCAATCAATTTGTTTATGTTACCGCTCAGCTTCTTGCCACAGTTGTACACGAGTTTCACAACATTTTACATCAACCGCTGGCGAGATCAGCAGCCTCTTGGTGGGACGGCTCTAGCGCCACCGGATCCTATGCACGGTGTGCCTTGTCGTGATTGTCCGACAGCCCAGCCCTCGCTCCAGCATACCGGACTAAATGATCTTGTTGTACAACATGCAACACGATTTGCCGTACGGTAGCAATCGCTACGATAGACCGATCAGCACCAGGCACGATACCAGTTCTGTTTTTTTTTGTTTTGTTTCTTCAACCATTTTCATACGAAAATCCGGCCCGAAGGCTAGGTGTTTCAGGTGAAGTTTTTCACTGTTTGATCGTGACGGCTCGTTTGTTGAGCTTAGGCAGATTACATGCTGCCGATGTCGAACGAAAGTGAGAGTGGTATGCGTTAAAGTTTTCATGCCGAAAAGAGGGTCGTTCCGATGCGAGCTCGCATTATTCGATGCGTACGGTGGAAAGCAAGGATTACTGCTGTTTAATCTAATCTATTCCATGGAGTTGTTTTATGTTTATGACTGCAGGTTTGAGAGGAAACGAGTATGTATGGAAGCAGGTTTGGATATTTCCTGCGCAATGGAGCGAGTTAGTATTAACGGATAAAACTTATCTCAAGCAGATTAAGCGATGAATTGATCGTTCGATTAGCATAATCATTAATTTATTACCTATGGCTTCATTCGGAACTGAACGCTGTACTCATAAGTGTAGTATGCTTGCGAGCGAGAGTGTAGTTGTGAAACAGTCTTATTATAGTTTGAATTGATGATAACTTCAAATTATATATTACAAGATCACTTCTTTAAAAACAATCACATATTACCTGAGTTCTAAATTTATTTGGGCCACACATTTACACACTTCCATCTTCAACAACAATTTATTAAAACGTATTACTTCATATTCATTTCACTCTATAGCAATTTCTTACGATCAATCACCGGTAACACACTTATTAACTGTTGCAGGGAAAAGAAACCACAATTTTTAATACAGCACCCAGCAGTTTGTGCACTGCTTTCGTGCGCACAATGCCACAAGCTGAACCGTTATGACAATGCTTACCAACCTTACCGAACGATATATATGACGAACCAACTGTCATCGATAATCAAATTCGCGATCACACGCGCGATCGGCTCGTTCGTGCACATTCGTCACGGTTTCATAAATCGATGAAAACCCATCGCTTTCCCGTGGACCGAGCGTTTGTCAATCTTCCCAAAGCATAATGTTTAAATTAGCTTTTTTAACCACGCGACGACGAATGGTTTGCCCTATATATTTCGCTCTGTGTGTTTTTTTCCTCCTCCAAACAGTAACAAATAACCCCAATGCCCACCAGGCACCATAAACCGATCGAACGTGACAAAACGGCAACGCGGAACGTTCTAGGCGGCGACAATCAAGTGATCCCGCCATGCTCTATCAATGCTTTGACTTGATAATCTGTTCCCCCTGTCGTCACAACAGACGGCCGCAGCCGCTTGCGTATGCTAAACCTGACCGCCCACGCCGATTTTCGGGGGACTGATCGATGGCAATCGATCGAAAAAGTGGATCAAAGCGTTTAGCATAAAACAAACTACAATGTTTTGCCCAGTTTCTTCATCGTCGGGCTCGTGCAGGCGGAGAGTTGGTGGAAAGATGCTCAAACGGGCGTGGGAAACGGGATATACAGCGATGCTGGGTGGACTAATTCTTTCCCTAAGCTTTTCAAATCTCCCTCGAGTCCTCGTTTAATGGGCCGTGCTCCTTTTATGTTCGCCTATGCCTACGAATCTGGCTAGATTACAGTCGCCCGGCCACAAATCTAACACCGAAACTGGATCCCAGCAAATTTGACGACAGTGGAGCCGGTGCGTTGGAAGATCCGATACGCGATCGTGCCATAAATCGTGCTTGATTCATTTGGCCAAAGCAATTCTGAGGCGACTGTTGAAAAAAAAAGTGCCATCGGAGGTGCGGTTTTTGGTGAATGGCAGAATGTGCCGCGGAAAACCCGACCATCCCTCGCAAAAATTGGATAAAATTTACATTTTATGACAAGATTCGGTACCGCAGGATAATGCGCCACAGATACCGAAGATGCGATAGAGGTGATAGAAGGATGTGGTAAGAAGATTTAAGAAAACTATTGTGTTATGTATCAAAAAACAAACACACACACACACGTCCGCCTTCATATAAATCATAGTAATTAATCAAAGCGCTAAAGGAATTAGAAATAATGCCATGGAAATCTGCCTGCAAGAATGAGTGAATTTATGTGGAAAAGTTGAATAATGTAAAACAACATCTTACTTCTCCAACCTTCCCCAAGAAAAGAATAGAGATGAAACTATTTCTGTTTTACCGTTTTATGCACTTAATATTCAAAACTTAAAACGAAGCCAATTTCAAGCCCTGTTCAGCATAACATAACATTTACACATATAACGACTGATTAAAAAAAATCACTGCATCGGATCATGTCAAAAACACACAAACGAAACTTTCCGAAGTATTTATATTCCGAAAGGACAAATTCCACCAGTCAATCATGGCTAATCGCTTTTACGAGGAAATTAAAAACTGCACCTCACGCTGCAGTGGAAACGGTTCGTACGACAATTTTTCATTCACTTTCTTTCCACGCTTTGATCGATTGCTTGAAACGGTCAATAAAAGTATGACGAATGGCGGTAGATTATCGAATTCATTAGCAAAACAAAACGATGCGGCCTTTCCTTTTGGGGGCCTCGGCGGGAGGTTTGAAACTTCGAAGGGAATTTCGAAGCTATCACCTTTCGACGTTGATGGCGCAACATTCATCATCAAAGCATCGGCTCAAAGCATACTGTGGCCGGTTGCCAGCAGCAACCGACGCTGATTGCATTAGCACGTATTCGCCTAGCACAACGATCTGTCGCCATCACGTCGCATTGGATCGGTTGATAATGTTTTTAATTGATTGAATAGGCAAAACTCGACAGAAACGTCTGCTTCCTAGCCCACCCTGTCCCGCGGGAGAACGAGATGCTATTAGCATAAATTTTTCCCCGTATTTTATGCTACGCAGAAAACAAAAACACACACCGAAAATGTTGGTATCGACGATATCGTGTCGTAGCGTTCTGCGAAACCATGAAAAGGTTCATCACCATCCGCAGGGATAGCTGTGTTCAGTCTGAGTCAGCTTGATTTATGTGTGCGAATCCAATAAATCTTGACGTAGGTTCCAATTGGCCAACGCCGGTCTAGCGACTGGCTTTCTTCTGTCAGTTTTCATGTTGTTTGCAACCCACGGACGCGAGCTATTCACTAATTGGCAAACGGCGCCGAAATCGGACCCAAATTAGCGGTCAATCGCACAGTTGCCGATCAATTAGTAATGGTTTGTAAATTTTACGTGCTAATTGTGTTTAGGGATGCGCTGCCGAACGGAAATACCGATACCTTAAATGAGCAGCATGTGTGAGCCAATAAATACAGATCAATGGACGTTTGGGGAACAATTCAATGCGACAGTAATTTCATTAAATGTACGAAATAGTTCTTACTTTTAATTCTTAGTGTATTAGAACACACTTACCTGTATCCACCATCGAAAGCCTTTTTAAGCGACATTTATATGATCATATCAGTTGTCCTGCAAACATAAAACAAAAGAAAGATAAATTAATGTTTGGCTCATCTACAATATATTGCTTTTATAAAGGGTTTACGAGATTGCTTAGCTACCGTGGAACTTTTTCCTGAATCCGTTCAACCAGAACTAACAAAAGTGTCAGTCAGCTTTGCAAAAAAGAAGTCAGCTGCTATTTGAGCTGGTTCCAAATGGTGCGAATCATTCAGGGTCTATCTGTTTCAATGCCAGTTCTTTTTGAATTGAGTCAAGAAAAACGTCGCGAAGTAAAATCATAAACCCTGTAATCAATTCAGGAAACAGCTCCGCTGTCGCCCAGAAAATTCGTAAACCCTGTAATGTTGTTCGCAATCACCTTTCAATAAATGAATATCACCAAAAATGAAGATTCGAATCTATACACAATCACACACGCATCATGGTCAATGACTTGTAAACCTAACCACAAATCACATCAACGGTACAGTCGAACCCTTCGTACCGTCACGTGCATTCGAATGCGCTACCATCAATTACAGTCCCTTAACGATCCGATTCCTTTGGCACGATAATTAAGCCGTAATTTTAACAAGATGCTGCAATGTTTGATAAGACTGGCGAGACAAACAAAAACCCGCAGCAGCTTCACATTCGGCACACCGTGGCGTGCCTCGAACCCATCACAACGGTCCCGCTTTATATGAACGCCATGTTTTGATGCAAGATTACTCCCCGGCAGTACAATGAACCGGCGGTCCAGTCTCGTCGGACCGACCGGTATGTCCGGGCGCCGGAACATTCGAAAAAAAACCCATATGCTTCTCTCTCGCTCGGGACTGTAGCTCGCCTGTCCTAAAAGCTTCCTTGATGTGTTTTCTCTTTCCGGTTCCTAACGAAGCAATGCGCAAGCGCAGCCTCCCAAAACCGACCAATTTGCGAATAATGAGCCAGCGTTTCACGAAGAATTTTAATCAACGACGCAATGATACTACAAAACTCGAACCTTTTGTACCGTTTAGCAGGCGCCAATCGGTACTGCTGCGGCTCGACAGGATGCACGTCGGGCTCCGTCAGTACCTGCGACATTATGCACACCAAGCAGCGAGAATGAAGACGAGCGCATCACCAGCCGATCATGGAAGTCAGGCAGCCCCAAGCTGTCGCACGACCCGAGATTAACTTGCGAAGTGCAAGCCACCGGAAAATGATCACAACAATTATCAGATTAAACGGCATTATTACGATTGGCAGCAGCAGTTGCGCTCGGGCTTGCAAATACCGGTAGCTGATGGGGAATGATACTTGTTCCCCGGTTCCCTTTCGACTTTGAGCATGCTGATGTGGTGTCGAGATACATGCCCGGGCAGGATACAACCGTCAGCGCGCGCCGCGTTCAATGTTTTGAATGAAGTTTGTCCAGGCGAAACATGGACGCGCCACGCTTTCATCTGTCTGCAGGGGTGTTTTTAATGATGTTCACACCTTCCCCGCGGTGGATTGGTTCGATGCGCCGACGCACCGGGACGCCCTTCACCCGGGACATTGTGGTGTGCGCGGTTTCCGCTGCAAGAACAATTAGATCGTACCGAAGTGAAAGCATAAACGGCGATGCGTCCATTCGTGGAACGCAGGGGTTCTACGAAGGGACGCTCCATGTCTTCAAGATAAGATCTCCCCATGGAGAAGGGTTCGGAATTTTGGACATGCTGCAAAACGGGTCCATTCGCTCCACAATGAAGATGCAAATCATCTGTCACCCGGAGGGTTTCCGCAACGTAAATCGTGTGTCGCCTTCCTACCGTGAACGGTACATGATACAACAGTTTACGGTGCGATCTTAATTACAGCACAGTTGACGACCCACATTGCATCGTATTTCTCTAAATCGTACCTCCAAAATATGGGTGAAATGAGTTTAATTACTTGAACCACTGTTAGGCTCCTTTTAAACTGCGCTTCTACCCACCGCTCTTCCAACTAGTTCCAACCAAGCGAGGTGAAATGGTTTGCGAAGTCATGAACCGACCGGACTGGCCACTCCACTTATTCGACGCGAATTCTCGATCAAACCAGAACTAGGCCAAAGAATAAACGGCCAACCGGAGCAACTCGAAAGGAAAACCGTACCAAGCTAAACCAAGGATAAGCTCGCTGATGCCCCACGGGCAAATAATTACGCCAACGGTTCTTTCCGAGCGATTCGGTCAGTTTTGACGATTCTGGATCAGCCCGACACATTCCGCAGCCGGCCGTCCGGTTCTTCCTTCTGCGATGACGGTGGTCACGGTGGACACAATCGTAATTCATGATCACGAGCGCCTATTACGTATGTCGTTGTTAATTTTCGTCTCCCCGTGTGTTTCTTCCGGGCGGGCAGACGAACGGGCGTGGCCAAAGCAAAAAAAAAAAAACCAGGTGACATTGTGAGGATTGGTGGTCGAAGGAACGGATCAGCGGGCTCGAATCAATCAGCGGGCACAGTATAAGGCGTAGTTCCGCTGTTTCGGGTCGCTCGCGATCGCGAAAGGCGTACGGTAAGAACAACTTTTTTGGCGAACGAAAAAATACATTTCAATCGCTGTTGAGGAACAAGTTGATGAATTCTACCTTTTTGGAGCTCGGAAAAGTTTGGGGATACTCGTAAAATATGTTAATTTGATGGTATGGGACGAATTATGCAATAAATCAATGCAAAGTAAGTAATGTTGTCGTGTTTCTTTGAGTTTTCCAGTTTTGACATTTTGCGTCAAGACTTTTTCTTTAAATTTGTTCACCTATAATATTTTTTGTCATTAAAAACAAATACGTTGCATACTACGGTTAGGTTGTTTTAAGCATGGATCGACATCCCGATACTCTACTATGCATCAATAATTTACAATTAGCGGAAAAAAGCGAAATGCACCCTGATCTTGTAGTCGGCGTAAAAACGATTCGTCCGACTCTCAACAGGTAGTTTCAGATTCATTGGAATCATTAGTTTTTTTCTTGTTTCTTTCTCTCCCCGACTTGCTTTAACCTGACGCAGGCAACATAAAGCTGACGGGCAATTGCAGCTTGCACTTGCCTCTCGCGTAGTCAAACCGCCGACAGCGCCGAAGCGTGGCATTAAGGTGCGCATGGCATTACACTGCCCGGCGCACGCCTGCAGTTTAATATAATTTATTAACCAATCAGTAGCGCATCAAAATAATAGACCGTTCGGAATAATAATTCATTAGCCATGCACGAATGCGCCAGCATTTACAGCAGCCATTGTATTGGACCAGACGTTCGACCTTCAACGAATCAAGAATACTGGGTGGTCCAAAGGGGTTCCGGCCGTAGTACCATGCGCGGGTTGTATCTATCTGTATCAATCAAAGTGCAATCCGTCTCTGGCGACATGGTAATGGTGTGTATTGGTTGGAATTGCACTTTGCAATTGCAATAATACTGTTGCCGTAGGTGCGCTAACTGAACACACAGACACACGCGAATCGGCAAGCATCTTAATTGAGATATTCTGATTGAGATATTCTGATTTTACCGGTGAATTGAATTTCAAATCTAATGTGAAACGGTTGCCTCGAGTGCAGTGATGGTGAGTGGTAAATTGAATTTTAATTCACTCTCTTTGCTATGCTTGAAGAAGAATTTGAAATAGTTTTATTTCTCTATTCAAATAACTATAATATTGAATTTTAAGGAACAAAGAAATCATCATTAAGCGCACGTACTAAAATAAACTCATCCTACTATTAAAAGAGAATCTTTTTGCTGTTCCATTGTTATATCCATATTTTTCTTTGTTCATAGACCTTTTTTGGGATTTATTTTTCAGATTCTTGAGAGCTTGAAAGGTGTCTGACCAACATTGAGCTATCGACACATAAAACGGTTCCCAAAAATAGTGGAAACGCTTCTTTTCACAGAGATAAAAATAGTATCCCAAGAGGAAGTTATTATTACTCAAAACAAAAATGCTTCTTGCACGCCAAAGATAAATCAACACCTGATCATCAACACTTCATAACAGCGCGAAGAAGCTTGCGAAATATAAACATACCCCTAATCAACACGCATACACTATTAGTTTCTTTTTGCGCTGGTGAGAACTTTCTACTCTTTCAAGATCTTTTCAAGATACCAGCTAATCTGTGGGAATGAAGAACGTACCCTGAAACATTTCGTTTGCCGAGGTCTTGGGATGGATCCCATATTTTTTAGATTTTGTTTGACCTCAAAAAGTTCACCGCGTCTAGATGAGAAGACTTCAACCGCTCAGTTTACGCTGTAATACGTGTGTTCTACCAATATGTCGCGGGAAAGTGTGCTGCTACCGATCAACCGACACTCGCAGGTAATCAATATTGACCTCCATTTGAACAGTAAATTGATACGATAGAATCCGCAACCTCAATCTCCAGCCCGTGAGCAGACGATATATCTGCAGGAGGCAGAGGGAGATATAACCGGAATGGCGTAACCGAAGGACCCACTCTACCGGGCTCCTGATCGTATCTTTATCGGCATTGCGTTTCTATTCTTTAACGCCCGTTCTATGCACACGCAAACCCCGCAAACACCAGCGCACGTGGAAACGCTGAAGCGACACCTAGTCCAAAAGGCCGTTGCCGCAGCATATGTCAGAACGAATAGAATAGCTATCGTGATGTCTTGTCATTTATCACTCACCGACAACGCTGGCGACGAGCCGCCCGGGAGCCCAAAAGAATGCCAAATCGGTGGCAGTGGCTACCCTCATGCACCGATCCCATCCAGGATCCTGTGACACCGAACCCGAGGCACCCGCAGGACAGGGGCATGTTGATGGGTTGCGACAGTGATAGGTTTAGGCAGGCACTACTACCATGCCATGCTACTGGTCGCTCGCACGAAGAATAAATGGCCCCCGGGAGAACTGAGACGCCTCGCGATCGGCGACCGAATGGCCCGGCATGGTAGCACATTTTTTCCGTTATTCATTCTGACAGGCCAACGTTGGAGCCTGTTTCCTGGCGGTGCGCCCAACCCGGAGTTCGTCTCCATCTCCGACCCGGCTTTTGGCACGTCTCATCCGGAGCCATTTGTTCCCGAGCGGTTGGATTATTTGCAGCGAACAAAGTCCGTCAGCGGCTCGAGCTCGAATTACTTCATCGAGC
The DNA here is from genome assembly GCF_943734725.1 of Anopheles marshallii. Lineage (NCBI taxonomy): Eukaryota > Metazoa > Arthropoda > Insecta > Diptera > Culicidae > Anopheles > Anopheles marshallii. The sequence goes on along the minus strand of NC_071326.1, from coordinate 46,069,663 downwards.
TTCGTCTATCGTTCAACGATCCTTTCATGGTTTCAGGGGAGACTCGAGACATATGAAAGACAAAAAAGAAAACATCCCTAACGCTTTCTGTGTCAGTGGCTTCCAATGATCAAACAACGCTTACCGAGAGTGACTACATCGGTTGAGTGACTACCCAAGACAGTTCCCTTTTTTGGTGCTACCAATCGGAACATTCCAAGCCGGTTGTGAATCGCTTCGTTCTACCGCAACGGTCCCGGAAATCTTGGAACCCTTCCATAGGGTGTGTGTGTGTGTTGTGACCGACCTTCGACGTTGGCACTGTTTGCGCTAATCGACAACACGATCGCAATCGCAGCTGTTACACGCACACGGATCACCGTTTGGGACACCGTTCAGATGAAGCCGACCGATAACGGCCGACGTGATGATCGTACGTTTATGGGCATGGTGTGAAGTGACACCGGGAGTTTGCCTCTTCTCCTGATGGTCCCGATGGAAACGACACTGGAATTTGGATCCTGACCAACCTGAACACCTGTACCCTGCCAACCAACAGGTATGTCGTGAACTTTTCGGCCCTAATCATGCGCGGTAATTTCAATTAGCTGGATGACCTTCACAGTGTTTGAATACCACAGGATTTCGTAGGCCCCATTTTTGGAAAGCTAACCATTATGATTAATCCAATCAAGCAGCGGCCACGAGACTAAAACAACCATTGTGGGTAAAACAAAACAAAAAACAACAAACTCGGCCCTTTTTGACGTGATGAAACTCCTCACTGACATAAGCAATTATCATCCCTGACCATTAATCACCCTCATTCGAACTGAATACCGAACCGGTCGCCATCTGCCAATCAATCATATTTGCCAAAAAGGTCCTGCCTGCCTGTCCAGTCTGCCGGCCCGCAAGAGCTGCAGAATGAATGAAGTTGTCAATTTGTGTCCGGGTCAGGCGCCGAAGAGTTGAAAAGCTGTGCAAACATTAGCCAAGTGGTTGCTTTCACCTGAACCGATGGTTCAGCTGAATGACCACCGAGTGGGAATGAGTTGGCAGGATTATTTTGCATACAGTGTCATGATGGGGTACCCACCCGTTCATCCCATTGGGGCGCGTTGGTTATGCAGGAAGAGTTGTTCGAGTGTGCTATGATGATTGATGAAGGTTCGATGATTTTGGGGGTTGCAGTGGCAATTATGAGCACAATCGTCGCTTGCTAGCTTGAATGCACTTCCACAAGTACGAGGAGTGAATGAAGCTTGACAATAGTGTACAGCTGTTAAGAGGTGTCTTAAAGTACACTTTTGCACAAAAGCCCTTTTTCCTGGGGGTTTTTTTTCACCAACGCATTAAACCTACCACCAACAAATCGCCTTAAAAATGGTGCTGCAATTTCTTTTGATTAATGAAAACATCGTACGCTGTCCAACTGCTGCAACCTAACGAGAGTGGATGTCTTGGAGCGGTGCAATAAACCGATGGTAATGAGCAAACAGCTTCTCGCTTGCCGGGCTAATGAGGCTTAAATGAAACACCAGACATGGTGGGTAGTCGGTAGCTACCGTCACCGATCCCAGTGCACTTATGTCGATGCGTACAGCGCTAGAAATCATCATCACGCTAAGACGGTGTATTTGTTTTTATTTGATGAATCTAATTAATGCTGAAGTTTGCGAAGCACCACGCATGCGGTTTTGCTTGCTGTTCTTGATGGAACTGTCCACTATTTCCGCCAGCCTTGTTTTATCGTGGTAAGTTGCCATTTCGCTAACAACGCTCCTAACAATGTTCAAACCCCTCAATAGGATGTGGAGAAGAAAGCTGCACTGCGGTCCAATGCAGTCCGGTTGTTCGGGTCTTCATCGTCCCGTTTTTTGTTGTGTTGAAATTCCAAACATCACCATCGTTGACGAAGCGCTAGACGAAAGACTAGATCTCACTTAGATGTGGTTAGATTCATTCGCAACCGGACCGAAGTGAAATGATGAGCAAATGCAGGGAAAAGCAACATACGGGTTCCGAACCACTCTACCGAACGGAACGATTAGTAACAATCGGTTTCTCTTTCGTTTTCTCACCGGCGAACGGACAAGTCACACGCGAACTTGATTCCACTGCAAACATACGCGCGTATGATCAACCGCTCGACGATGTGTAATACGAATGGTGCTTGAATTTTCCTGCCCAGTCCCTGGAATGGGTACTCGATTTCATTTGGCGTGGCGGTAATTAAACGAGACTCCAAACGATCCCGGATCGGACAGCACCTAACCGAGACAAACCATCCGGCCCGGCGAACCTTTCTTCTCATTCCCAAGGGCAAACGACAGTGACAGTGAAATGCCACGATAGCATGTGACGTGGGACAACATTATTCCAGGCGTGGAAAGGGGTTGACCAGTGGGGGTGTGATAATGATTTAGTCATTTAGGGGAGGCAAAAAAACATCTAATTACCACCGCACAGACTGGGCAAAGGAAAGGTTCGCGTGACGGTGGTTCGTTGACACGTTTAGCAGCACACTTGGTCAGTGATAAAGCGTGCGCGTACAGGCTCATTAATCTTTGCTGTAATTTTTCAACGTTACGTCGATGCTCAAGGCGTGGGCAAGGTATTCCCATTCCAATACCTATCGAATCCCACCATCACCTATAAACCTGATTACTGCCGAAGAATTCTTCACCTATTTGCAGGAAGCAAATGAGAGAGTGCAAAACCACCACATACCACCGGTTCAGCTGCATAATGGAGGTGTTTATGGGGGGGTTTTCGACGCCCGTTCGCCCATTTGAAATCGGTGCAGAACGCACTCTATTAGGTACAGCTATTTACCGTACTGTCCGCACGGTTCGCACGCCTGTTCACCTGGAAAAAGGTTCGCATCCGCTCGGTGGATCAGTGCTCCCGAAGGAACACTGCCTTCTACTCTACGCATCACCCTTGTGCCCCCGTACGCCCTGCACGATCGAGTACGCAAACAGAAGGTGCCTGCTAATTGCTATCATTTCGATCAATCCCGTTCAGCTCGCTACCGGATTTCACCCGGCCCTGGTACGAAAAGTGTGGAAATGGTTCTGGTGCGTTCCCGTGGCTCGAATTAATCCCGCACAGCTTATTGCATTAAACGTAACCGGTATGACCCCGTCCGGTATGAAAGATTGTGCCGGAAAAATCGATGCTTTCCGAGCGGGTGGCTTCCGTTTGCTTTGTTCTTTTCGAGACAACCGCGGTAGGAATCGTTTGCATTCCAGTCTCTGACGGTTGGTGGAACATTGAAGCAATAATGTGGGTGTGGAACTTAAGACTGTATTGTTGTGTGTGTGGGTCATTCATCGGAAGCAATTGCGGTTCACTGGAGAAGTATTTCTCCGTAACCGGAAATCGGAAGGTGCTATTCTAGTATGTGTGGATTAGGTATGATTTTGCATTTGATGCACCGTCGTGTGCATACTGGCCGCAACTTCATTACCTGGGCCGGGTTTTTCTTTTCTAGGTTAGTTACATAACTGTCCGTCGTGGGCGCTCCGGAGCGGGCATGTTTCCTGTTTACTGCCCGTGAAAGAAAGGCATTCCGTCTCAGCAAACCAACCAATTACCTTCGATATTCTTCAAATCGCTCGATCGGTAACTAGCTCAGTTAATAAGAAAGTCTATCCAGGATGCAAGACTATGTGGTAAGCGATCTATTCGTTAGCAGAACCTCACCCAGCTAACGAGACACCTCGTGAATGTTCTATTACCGGTTAGATGGATTAACGTTAGAAAGTTATTATGTTTTTTTTACATCATAACATTAATGGTGTGGAGAAATTAGCTCTGATCATAACGGCTATGCCATTAGGTTGAATGATAATGGATTTAATAAAGTTTTTATATTGTACACCTGAAGAAGTATACAGTGTACGATTATCGACCTTTATAGTGTTTTCGAGTTCAAAGAAAGTTGGAATTCAAAGTTGGAAGAATTTCTAGTTTATGTTGAATTTAAAGTAGACAGTATTGAGTAGATCTGCAATTCTTTCGATTTTGAAGATCGAAAGGAAACCGATTCTGTTTAAAGAGTTCTCGTTTGACGCATTGAGAGATTCAACAGGGGTTTCAAATTTTGAAGGAAAAGATTGAGATTTTTTTTAAATTATGCTCCACTCGAACTGGAATATATGGACAAAGATCTGGATTTGCGACCCGGTGGTGTATTTGGTATCGGCTCAGATCTTAGCCAGGCACGACGAGACCGGTTAAAACTCCCATAGACCATAGAAAGAGTGAAGAATTCCAAATCTAATGCGGCACTGTTTAACAAAACTTCAACAGATTCTAGAAATTCCATGGCTTTGTCAGTTGAATCCGAAATCTCTGTAAGAACGATTGTACATCCCTGTAAACGAACCAGACTTGTTTTGCCAAAGGCACTTGCTTTATTTGTGTACATATCTCATTGATAACAACTAATACCTTACGGTGATCTACAACATTAGCTTGGTTCTTGTCCTTCACTTACTGCATACTGTTGTATGTGTCCCATTAACATTAGTGCTTCATTATGTACCATTATTCACCAACTGTATGTTATCATCCACTCCGGGGTAAGTGTTGCACGATATCAGTTCTGTCCCCTAGCATTAGTGGCTATTTGCTGTCGATTTCCACGATTTCGTCATTAGACGCACACAGGTTCGCATTAACCTATCGCTTCAAGCACCAAGAGACAGGATAGTGTAATGCACGCCAGAACAATTATCCTTTCCCGGTGATTAAAATGGCAAATAATTCAATCGATCGCCACTCGATCGATACCCTTTGACGCAGAGAACCACTTAGACTGTGGCTCTTTCCAGGCTAACAGTGCTACCCAGTGCCTTCACGTTCTTGCTAATGGAAAATCACGCTTTCCCGTTAAGCGAGCAATTATTATTACGCAGTGGCTATCGGTTTCATTTTCACTGGCGCGTTTGTGTAGTTTGCTGAAACTCCCGCGTGTACCCGCTCGCATTCAGTGAAAGTAATATTACATCAAATTACATGCACTGAAGACTTGGGCATGTAAAATTGGACTCACAGCAGATAAAACATCGGTAAGTAGTTTCATGCGTAAATGCGCCTAATTAACGCAGGCAGCGGGCGTGAGGTATTAGGCCCTCCGTATCCGTAACGGTTCCGATGTACTATCGCGGTACATCTAATCGTGAGGCACATCTGCAGCCCGAATGCCGTGTTTTTCTTCACTACGTGTTTCGACCCGTCTATGTTGCGTGTGAGAAGATGCGTGGTTCCGATGTAGGTGCTGCTGCTCGACGTTCTTCCCCGCTTCGATCGATTGCTCTCGGTTGAATCGGCCCAACGGTCGTGTGGCGGTTACAGCGATCGGTATCGCAAGATGATAGCCCGGCCCCTGGGTGGAACGAACGGACGATTAACCCGCAACAGGCGACAGATATTCTACTCGTGACAGCTGAGGAGTTGCTTTACCTTCCCCCTGTCACAGATTTTCTTTTTCTTTCCACAGGTCACACCTTTTCGATACAACGATTGCCCCTCGCTCTGCAATCGAACCGCTGGTGGTTGCTAAAGTCGCTGAGAACGACCCATCGGGGGTACCTTCAATTGACCATCGATTTTCACCGATTTTCAACACTTAACTGAATGGCGCAGTTCCTCCTCCCGGTAGCCACACTACCCACCATTCAGACACGACCACAGCGGTAACGGTTTCGTGTGGTGATCGTGGTTGTCGTCCAGATCGGACGCATGTTTTCAGCCCATGCTCCCTTTCCGCACACGGTTACGCAACCGTGCGAGCCATCGATTGAGCAATAGCTCATCAATCATTGTGAACAACGGGCCCTACTAACCCGCACCGGCTGTCTCTTTTACAACGAACAGTCCCGTGCTGTGCATCGACCCCTTCGGCCAAACGCACACACACACACCCACTCACCCTGGGCACCCTTTGCCTTAACGGTGCGGGAAAATGTTTTCCCATTCCCAACAGCAACAAATGGTTCGATTATGATAATATATCTAATTGATTACCGGCTCATTTGAATATTACGATCACACCGTTGGGTTGGCTAGTGTGGAACTACAGGCCGATTGCGTTCAAACCTCAGAAAGCCTCGGCTGGAGCAGTCGACAGCCCCACAGTGGGCCGGGGTCTGGTTAAGTGGATCAGCTTGTGACAGGCGTGAAACCCTGATCACCACCTGGAAAGCTGGAAACTGTTGCGTACGCGCAGCTGGTTTCTGATCTATCTTCCATCGCACATCTGTGATAACAGATCGAATCACAACGGCACTTCCAACCGTAGAAGCACGGTGTGGGATGAAATAGACGTTGATTCGCGATAATGATTTAAACGGGTTAGTTTTCTGTGTGTTTTGCCACAGAACGCCACAAGGTTCTAACATCCGAAAATAGCAACATTTATACGGATTTGAAATATTATTACTATTTTACATCACTTGTGGGCTATATATGCTATGTATTCAACATGCTCCGACTACTTTGCCCCTTCCGTTTCACATGAATGGCCACAATTTAACACATTCTATCCACAACACAACAGGTTTCGTGAGGAGCATAAACACACTTTAATTAATTGCGGAAAAATTGACTTCCTTCCTTCCATTTTACGCACCCAGGCAGGTAAACGAGCTAAGTTTAAGTGATGAGTAAGTGTTTCTTGAATTTCTTTTCAATTCTTTTCTTTTTTCCAGCAGCAAGTTTCGGAAGGCACTTGCCCGAATGGCCAACCGAGGCCAAAGATGCCGTGAAAGGCCACCCGCTCTTTAATGCTTACCGACCGATGGGTGGTCCAGCGAAAGGGCGTGTGTGTTTGAGTGGCCATCTTACCAGCTTATGTGCAATCCCATACAGGCACTGGTTATTGTCACTGACAGCATTTTGCTACTGTGCGAATGGACGAAGCCACACGAAAAAATACCCATTCCCGCACGTGAAATCGGACACTTTGACCGTAAAATAAGGGATGATGAACCGAAAATAAAGCCGTAAAACGGTGACTGTTAGCAGCCACAAAACCACAAACACCAGCACTGTACGTTGCATATCAAAAGTGCGTTGCTATCAATCGGATAACTTTGTTCTTAATTTCACTGCGATAGAGCAATGGCTTTGGACAATAAAAACATTGGTGAAAAGTTGAACCATATTTTAAATAACGGTCTGGAATGATTGGAATAACGTTAGACAATTGCAGTTTTTTTTTGTTGTTGTACTGCAACATTAAACAGCACAATTCTGGACAACAATGTAAAATTGATTGATATCGTACATCCCACCCAGAACGATTTCCATCCAACAATCAATCAGTGCGCGATTAAGTTTCCCAATAATTCCATATCGTTGACCGCCATTGTTCTTGCTTATCAAACTCGAATCGATAATTATTCATTTTTCTGTATCATCTGAAACCAAATTGAAAACAATTCAATTTTATATTGCCAACGGCTGAACTCGATTGTTCGATTCTTTCCGTTGCACATTACAATGCACTTTGCACTTTGAATCGATTGGAATCAAACAATTTATTTGGCTCCTTTCGCCTTCCCCTTGTTCTGTTGCGTGAATCAATTGCAGTGAAGCAACATTTACGAAGAAAATACTTCAACCACGACATTCTTTAAATGATTATTTTGACCAGTTTGATATGGTGCATTAACCAGACAGATCGCACCACCTCTTCCAGTGGTCTATCACTCACGTAATCGTTGTAATTGCAGTAAGGAATTCTGTCTGCGTGCATCATCCTGATTCAGCTCACTCGCACAACCCCGACCGGTACATCCAGTTACGTTCCTGTTTTTTTTTTTGCAAGGCCCATTTTTGTTTACTCAATCAGATCGATACCAGAACCCATCACCATAAATCCGTAAAAGTGATGTCGATGTGACAGTGCCTCCATTTCCCTATCACTGCTCGGCCGTGACAGCGTAAAATGAAAATTCTAAGAAACGGAAAACTAATGAGAAAAGAAATCTTCTCTAAGTGGTTCTCCTGCAACGGCTATTTCTGGCCGCAAGCCTGCTACAGCTGCAATGATAGCGAGCTGTTTGTTTTGGTCCGGGCAAGAAGATTCTGCAATCATTCGTCTTTGTCTTCGCAATCGGTTCGTGTTCCGTGTCTCATCGGTTCAAGAATTACGACGTGCGTCGGAACGCTTGCTGACTGGCGAGCGGTTAACGCAAAACCAATTGCTTGCGGATAATCCATAAATTTAAATCACACTCACTCGTTATCAATCAATCTTCGGCCGTACTTGGATAACGTTACTTTGCCATGTCTTTCGAAGGACGGCATGGATGGGATTGTAAACGCGTTAGAAACGCATCCTGTTTTCCGGTTGCAAGCTAACAGCTTTACACTTCGGTAGTGCTTGGAACGAGCAAAATTTATAACAGTTCACCGTGATTAATAGCTTACACTTCCAAACAGCTCGTTATTAATTTAAAACTGTGAACATTACATCTTAGCACCGCTCCTGAGCACTGCTACGGCTGCTTACTTACCAGAAATGATGCTTAATTACAATCGGGGTAGCTTCGAACAAAATGATCCTCAAGCCATCTTACGCTGGTGGCTTTAGTTCGAAATTGATTTTTCACCATTTATCAAAGCTACAAACGAGACAAGGCGGAATGAGTACCAGCTGTTAGTTTAAGCGATTTAATTGTAACGAAAGCGTACTAAAATAAATGACACCAAATAAAGCGATAAATCTTCGCCGCGCTAGCAATGATGGCGCGTCTGTGGGTTGTGACCTACGCTTGGCTACCTTTTCCGTTTGCTATCCCATTAACATTAACTTAACTTGTTGCACACATACACACGCTTGGGAACAGATGACGCTTACACCATTAAATTTCCTGCTATGAGGCTCGTGTGTATTTAAGCTACAGACTCTACAGAACTCTTGCTGAGATTTGTTCTATTCAGGTTAGAAAACGATATAGAATATCGAAACGATTCCACTAATCGCTTTGCGCTAGTCTAAAAGCTCTAGTAGGATGCTGCATTAACATGCCAAACATTTCTGTAAAATTAGAATCATACCACTGGATGCAAGATGGATTAACTCTAAATAAGTGATGTTAGAAGAAAAGGTTGTCGTAAACTGGAGGAGTCAGCAAAGTATCATGTATCTTAAGCAATTAACATCAACAGTAAGTTCGCAACATATGGATGATGTCTTTCGACTTTTTTATTCTACACAACGAGGTCAGCTTCAGTGGAAATACATGCAGACGTCCACGTCCGAGATGTATGGCTTACTTTACCCGATGGTCCACATTCGAGATTAAAAGTATTGCGGCTTTGTTAATTGCTCCTCTGAAGCATGCGCAAGGGATGAAATGAATCATTCAAGCACACGGACAACAGACATACAAGAAGTCACTCCACACGGGAACGCAATCACACGGAATGTCTTTTCGACTACGGAGTGGAACGACGTTTGCCCAGGCCGTTACCGTATCATGCTTTCTCACGCCCTGCGGACACAGCCGTATGGCTTCCAGCACACAGCATAACGATAGGGGACACAATGTTGCAAATATGGGTCCATCAAAGCTTCAATCGCACAAATTACCACTCCATCCAGTCGAGGGCGACTTGTAATTCGATAGCAAAATGTGTGCCTGAAACACATGTATACACACACACACACACACACACACACACACATACGCAAGTTGTGTGGTTTTGGGCCAACCCGTCTTACGTGTGTATTCTTCGGAAAATTCATTTTGCACTACCACATTACTTCTATGCTTCGCAGCACTCGATAAGTAATTATTAATCAGGATAGGTTTTGCGCGCTTTTGGGTTGGGTTTCTCAATACCTCTGACACTGTTCCGCATGCCGTGGGGTTCTATTTCCCGGCGGAGACCGTCCATAGACAGGGTTGTAATTAATGTTTTGCGACCAATACCGGTGTATCTCGGCCAACGGTACGTTGTATAGCGCCCTGCTACTGCACTGATTATACCCGAGCTGGCCGAGTAAATTAGTGCGATTGCTTCTGCGATGTGAAGCGGTCTGGCGATGGCGCCGTGCAGCATACGGAACAGGAATCAGCAACATTGTTGCAAAAATATTTTGTGTACGCTCGGTTGAAGCGATGCTCGATATGCATCTCGAATTAAATATTTGCTTTATTAAGAGCTAAAGACGATTTTCCTCAGCTCGAATGATCACGTTACTAAAATAGCAACTGCTTCAATAACACCATAAACGAATAAGAGCAACGATGACAGTTCGTCGCTTCACCGAACGTTAAAGTCTTTCATGCGAATTCCGTTCGACCAGGTTTGAACTCTTCATAACTTATTCTATTTATAGAACTGTCTGCGTACTGAACCCAGACACCGTTTACGGTCAATGAATGGCAGGTTAACTGCCGCTACATATTCGTAATAGATACCGACAATTAGCCAGACTATTGAAGTAAGCGGTCCGTGCATCTTTTGAAGCGGGAAAGCATTATTTGCTGTTTAGCACATACGAGTAGATTTTTTCATTTGACCAACGTCCGTCATGATAATTTCAGTATCAAAGAAAATGAAGTGAAGCGTATGCTAACCAGAACGCCTCTTGCTCGATGGTTTAACATTAAAGGTGTTAATTAGAGGCTGAGCTGTGTTCTATTCGCCGTAGCGGGCCATAGCAACCGTTGCCGTGATGGTAAGAAAGGTTCTAACCAACACAACCTTGACCTTCGCCACATCACCCTGCACCGCAACGAAATGTACAAAGGCTAGCGGTGAAAATTGATTGATAGTCTTGGGTTATAAAAAAAATGTTCCCTTTCGCTCCAAAAGAAAGCAATCAAGAAATATTTTCTTTTTTCTCTATCGTCAACCGAACTGCCCAATGAAAGTATTACTGTACGTACATTTATCTTGCTTTTGCCACGTTTTTTTTTCATCCCGGTGGCTGAAAGAGAAATTGAGCAATGAAGATGAATGAATTTTGAAATAATACCCCATGTTTAGCCGGGAATGATACAACCGGTGGTGGTGGGAAACCACTTCGAAAACCGTCAGCTACTAGCAAGTGCTCCAGCGTGAAGTGTTTAATTGGACGATTGAACGTTTATCCCTTCCAGGAGTGGATTTAAAACTTAAAAGTTACTAAGTTAAAATTGTTGGAACAAAGCGAATTGTTGAGGGACGTGTTGAGTGGGGGTATTAGTTGCATCGATTGAACGATTTATACATGGGTTTAAAAGTATTTTTTGTTGTTTTGCAGGATTTTCTAAGAAAATATCACTGCATCATGTACTGTTTTAGTAAATTGTATTAGCAAGTCTGCCATAAGCCAATGATATATTGGATAGTGAAGTGAGTAATTCCATACACAAATTTAAATCATGTTTGTTACGAATTCAAAAGGTATACGAAAACAAAACTGACCAGGCAACTTGATAATATTATGGACATCACTCCTATGAGACGTTGTGCAATTGCATTTACTGCTTCCAAAAGGTATGGATATCTCAATTATGTCCTACGGCAGAAGCGCAATGCACACCGATCCTACGATCGGTACCTGTGTACTTGCAGCAACTCCTTTGCCCTCTGTTCGCGAAAACTTCTACTCAGGCAGGTTCGGGCTCCGTTACATGGTGGCGTGTTGCCGATGTGTTTGGTGCAAGATTTACGCATCACCGGTGGCAAGATAGCGAGCTGCTGCATTTCTACCGCGTCGAACCGAGCAGAATTCTCCTGCATCCCCTTTTTATCCTTCATTTATCAAGCCAGCGGTGCCAGCGATGGTGGACGATGGTAATCGTTAGCCGAGGGGGATCCACGCTCAAAAGATGTGCTTCCGTTTCACGCGCATGCCAGACTGGTGGGCTTAGACAAAACGATTAATAATAATTATTCGTAATTTATTACGGCTACCATTATCCGATGCCTTTGCTTACATTAGATCGTTTTGTGTTACATTTTGTGGAACATGGCACTAGACAATCTTTCGTAACCAAAATTGCTTTCAATTTTATGGTTCGCTTTGTTGTTCATGTTCTTCTTATGAAATCTTTATTTGGTGTTGAACCTTAAATTATTTATTCGTTTAATTTACTATTCTATAAATTACAAAAAATCATTAATAACAGCCTACAATAAAAAGCTGAAGACCACGTGTAGCCTCAGATGGTATTTTTCAATCGCAGTTGTCTTCATATCCACTCAAAACAGCTCATGCTCGTTGTGCACTAGCAATGCAAGACAAATGCACCCCGCCGGCAAAGCGGAATAAAATTGAATTAATAAATATATGCTCTTCTACCGCAGACACATGTGCTGCCCATTACGAAGGCGATTTACAATGCTGCCTTAGCACTTTGCTACCAATGTTCCAACGCTCTAGGCAAACGGCAACGCCAATTGACTAGCCAACCGACATCGCTTCCAGCCCACTCGATAATCGGCCACTGGACCAGTTCAAACGGCACCGTGCATCGTACAGGCGGCTTCTGGTCGCTACATTCGCGAAAGGAAATCTAACGAACGGCCAATAAATAAATACACTCAATGATGACACTTGACCAGTTTCGCGAAGGCTAATCATGCGCCCGATGGACGCGGGCGGCTCAACGCAACCCTGCACCGGAATGCAGTCGGTGCGATTATGTATCGAAAATGGGTGGACGACATGAGAATAAAAGGCAAACCGGCAAACGGTTTAAACGATGCAGCCAGCCACATGTGAGCGAGTTTCGTTGGAACGATCGATCGAGCGTGTAGGCATCTATAAAGTGAAAACATAATTGTATTTGTAAAAAACTGTTAAAGCGCAAGTGTTTTTTTTGTTTTTGCTTTGGTAAGATCGGTTTCGCTGGTCTGTAACGGTGGGAATGTTGAGGAAAAATGTTGCCCCAAAGGATTTTTATTCCAACCGTGCTGCAAGCATAGAAATGGTGGACGCATTACTTACAGCACACGACAGCACGTGGGAATGTTGTGAAAAAGAAACAAAGTTAACACCGTCACAATACCGGTCATGCCAATTGTGATTGAACATATCTTGGTTAATTCATACGATTTTGCGCCGAGTGCTTCCTTTTACATCCTGCCTAAATTTTATTTATAACATTACAGTAAAACGTCGATTATCCGGAAAACTGCGGACCAACCGCATGCCGATTAATCGATTTCCACAGGTCCTTCTGCTTTGTACGTGCAATAATTGAACATAAAGATGACAGGTCATCGTTAAAAGTATTCATATGTTTTAATATTGGAAGTTATGGTTTATTAACAAGATTAACAATATACATTTCCCAGGAAGTCTAACTAGATAAATTCTTTATAGAAAACACTCGAGTTCCGACTTGGGCCAACCGGTTAAATGGTTAAAAATTCAAAACTATTCTACTAGCTGTCATTTTTTAACACACGGATAATCCGCCCACCGGTTAATCACGTCCCGAATAATCGACGATCTACTGTAAATGGAAAGTAAAAACAAATCGAACCGATTTGAGGTGTCTTCATTAACAATATACTCAGCCAATGATGATCCTTGCTTAAAGGTTTTCCTTCCCTTTCTACTTGTATTCAGTTGTTTATTCAGATAACTGCAAAAAAGATGGCATCTGATCGTCATCAAAACATCGATCATTGAGCACCTGTCTTCGAGAGTCGTTTTCGTTCGTATAATCATTTCCACGAACATCCAAACAAAAAAAAGACGCTTCATTCCCAACCATGACATTGCCGTGCAGTGTTGAACGGCTGTTTGCCACTTGAAACCATATCCCAGTAGCACGATCGATCATGAGCAGAATGATAATTTATTTGTTAAGTAAAATGATCGTAGTAGAGATCGCTGCAGTGGGAAAACCCGTGCAACACAGCACATCCAGCTCAACGACAGATAGGGAGCAAAAAATATAGAATGGCCCTCAGTATCACCGATAAGGATTGATTTGTAATTTTATCGATCTTTGCCCGATCGCTTGCAGTACGGTGCGTCACCCAAAGGAATGTAAACGGGTGGGAATGTGGTTTTCCTCCAATGTGCACATCGCGACCGGCCCTCGGGTTACACGATCAGTCGCGATGTCGAACAGATAATGTCATCGTCGATTGACACGTGTTCTACTATTGCACCTTTTTTTCTGCTCACTTGTTCGCATGTCTTCTTTCAGCGCGTACCAATTATCATATTCTTTTTCATTTGCTGTGGTTCGGTTTGATTTCCACTGGCAACGTTCCCGGTTACGATGCGTTACACTAACATTTGGTGAGTGCGGCGAGTAACATTTGTTTACCGTTACCGAGTTGCACAGAATACAGTGAGTGAACTTGTTCTCTCCGTTTTTGTTTACCTTTTGTTTTGTTTGTAATTGTCATGCGTGAAGAAGAGAAAACAAACTATAACCATTCATTTCTCAACTAACATTTCGTTTAAATTTTGCATTATTCCACGGATGCATTAAATGATACTTGGGAAATTGATGAGTTTGTATCACTTCACTCGTGTATACAATCTATTCTACGTTGATCAAACTTACAACTGCAGCTACTTTTATCGTAGCCACCATGTTTAGGGCAATTAGCATCTTCAGTTCAATTAGAGTAAACTATAACACTAACGTTCGCTAACCACATCGAAAAAGAAATGTTTTAAAAATATTCACACCCAACTGTGAGTGTTTGTTCCACCCGGGCCGTATGCAGTCAAGGGATCGCTCCAGTTCGTTTGCCAGGTAGGAACGGTAGGCTTCTGGAACTGTCCCTTTCCCTTTGTACAACACCATTGCCATAAACGATTGCTTTCACCTTCTCGGTGTGTTTGCTAATAGATGACAATTCACCCGAATCCACTAAATAACATACCCTGCGCAAACTGATGCTTTTAACACTTTCATTGTTGCCGTTATGTTGCGTTATGAGTTTGTTCTGTTCCTCTTTACTTCCACCACCTTCCACCAGACCCGCCTCATATCGTTCTCATTGAAATGGTTTGCTTCCTACCCGCCGTGGAGCTTTCTCTTGAGCTGGAGCGGTTAAAATTTGCTCTGCATAGTTTACCATTTATCTCACTTTGTTCCTGTTTCCGAAAAGGATGGTCCAGGTTTTGTGTTTGAATCGCACTCCACTTAAAAGCCTCAGTAATGTGAGGCCCACCAAGGGGCCCGGCCCGGCCCGGCTGTCGAATACGATCGTCACCTGAACGGGCACGGTACAATATTTAGATTCACTTTCGTTCGCGTCGAAAGAAAAGAACCAAACCCCTTTTTACCGAACCTTTTAGAGTTGCCCAATTACTCGGTGAATCAATGCACGGTGGGAAAATGCAAAACATATATTAGGACATATCGATTTGTAAAAATTTTACGAATATATTCCAATAGATTCCATTGAACAGTACGCAAAAACTATATTTAAATGTATATCTATAAATGAAAATCTTTTAAATGCTGATCAAAATGAATAAAAATAAATTTATTTCATCTGTTTAAAAGATTCAAAGAACCAATACAAATACAATGCATTAATTGCTAAGTAATGTTAATGTAGCAATCACTGCCATAGCACAAGCTAGCAGAGGCTTGTCAAGAGCCAGTTAAAAAACAACATTAGCGAAACGGAGACATTCACATTTGTTAGCATCTGTTTCGACATAAGAAAACACAATTTTGAGCGCACTTTCAACCATTTTTTAGTTCCGGATGAACAAGTTCTAGTTATGTGGTCTGATGTTGTTAGACTAACAGTAAAAAAAATATGTGTATGGAATTAATTTGCATGTAGCATTGAATATATGGTTGACTTTCAAATATTTGAAGAAAAAACATTTACATAAATACCAAATATCAAACAAAGTGTAATGGAAATGGAATAATGAAAGGCAATAGAAAATAAATAGACAAAAGAAAGGAAATAGAATAAAAAAGGAATAAATTTCTTTACGCTAAACAAAACAGGACAGCAAATTTAAAATTAGTAAATTTTTTGCTCAATTTTTAAACCTCAGTAGTTTGTAACCTTATTTATTTATACGGATTATTTTCTTATTGAATATAATAATCCATTTTTTGTGTCTCAAACGTTCGCAACTTGTTCCAAAGTGCAGCAACTCAAATCCATTCACCGGTCTGTTATAAACTTTACCTCACGTCCGAAAATGGGCCATAATTGAAAATTAAAATACTGTGAGTCATTTGCTGGTCGATCGATCGCATTACAAACATCATCATAACCATTAAACAACATCGACATGGTCCTAACATTATGACCATCAACCGTCAAACCTATCATCACGGGCTATGCGGGAAATGCCAACAACATAGTGTGGGTTTAGCGTCATCAATCGTTTAGCAGACTTTTCATCGAAACAATAGACTGTAGCTTGAGCCATACGGTTTGAGCTGTAACCTGCTTGTGTGCTTTTTATAAGTGTTCCTTTCACATTATTGTTACACTATGCTTCACGACTTTTGCACAATATTAACCTATTCTTACGAGCAACTTAAAATGAGTAATTAAATTAAAGCTAGGAAAATGAAGTCCACATATTGAGCTCACTTTATTACAACAAAATTTCTCTTTATGATTATTTCAACGCAACATAACTGAACGCAAAGGAGAAAACTTTCGCATTAAGAGAAAAATACGAGCGCCAACACCCAAATATCATAACCGATCTATCGGAACATCTCTATTAATTGATTACTTCACTGACCATAACGACACCATTGGAGGAAAACAATTCCATAACGATAGCAATTTTTGATAAACCCATCTACAACCCATCCGGCACTCCTTCCCAGCGCCTAAATGTGGTCCAGTTTTTCGGGCACGGTCTGTTAATCTTTTCTACTCGGGAGCCTCCAACATTTGCTTTCCCCACACTTCCCCACAACGAAACACGAAAACCCGTGCACACATGCACACGAATTTTCGCATCTGTCCCACTTGGGTCGTGCGTTTTCTTTCTCCATTCCCGCAAACGCATAATTTCAATTCCCGAAGCTAATTGAATATCACATTCCTGGGCCGTTGCCGCGAAACAAAACAATTCCCTCCGCAAACAATCTCCAATCACCCTAATCAGCGATCGCTCCAAACCACCCCGAACCGATCATCACGTGTGATGTAGTGTCTTTTCTCTCTCGTTCCCTCCTTTCTCCCGCAGGTTTATTCGTTTTCTTGTTTTTCCTTTTTGGGGTGCTTTCATGCACCATTGGCAAAATGATCGGCTGCGAATGAACGCCATCATTCCGGAACGTCATATTCGCGCGTCACCGCCGGAAACAAGCTGGTTGATTGTCAGCGCTCCGCGCAAAAATGAAACCACCGGGACACGAGAAATTGGCAGCCATGGGTCCATGTTTGGTTCGGCATCACTGTGTTTGGTTTGCATTGCTCCCCAAATGATTCCGACTCCGCAAGGGGATCCCGCGTTCCTGTTGTCATGCGGCATCCCCCAAGATCGGGCGGTATTTTTTGAAAGAGTTGGTTTTGTTTCATGATTATGCGCGTGTGTTTGGTTTTTGGTTCACTAATTCATCGTGCATCAGATTGCGCTCGTTACAAGGTCTAATTTGAAATGTAGTGTCTAACCACAAAAAACTGAACATGAGGAGCAGCAAATCTTCTCGTTGGTTAGCAACTTTTTTGGTTCCCTTTTTCCGGCAGCGTTTGAATATCTTAACATATGGCAGATTGCGTAGTAATTTTTGCGTACCACTTCCGATCAGTTGAAATTGAAGATGGGATATAGGACGACGCAGTTGTGGTTGAAACCCTGCGTATGAGTACTGCTCGTTCCCGTTTGACATTTGCGATCACGTTGTGAGTGCTCTAATCCCTGTCCGGCGATGAAGTCAAACGTTCCAATCCGACACATCCAGCTTCGCCAGCAGGCGGGAAAGTTGAACCAATTTATTTGGGGTGGTGGTCACGCGTTCGCAACTGCTGATCGAAGGGTGCAAAAAGACGTTTCTACTTGCCGGCCTGCTTGCAGACAACATTGGCCACATCTTGGGACGCGCACCGGTTGCCCAAAGCCGGTTCAACTCACGCCCGAAATGACAGACGAACATTGACGTGCTGGATGGATTTTGTGCGAATTTCGAGCCTCCGGGCGGCAACGGGCGTTGGTTGTCGATCAAGTTTGCCCTGGCCGTCCCAAAAATTCCGCTCGATTTCTCTTTCAACACGGGCACGACGATGATTGTGGATTAAATTTCTATCCCTTCTATGGTCCGTGCCATCTGGGGCCGAAGGAATCATCGAGACTCGTCTTTCGTCAGGCACTGTGCGAAAAAGATTCATACCGAACGTGCTCTGCACTGTTTCAATCTGTTTCAATTTTGAGCAAATTGAAACGACCGAAAAATTATGTGGGATCAATTTAGAACATGTAAAGATTATGGCAGGACAATCATAAGTCTCATAAGTCTATACAATCGGGATTCGAGAGGAAACCGAAATATGTCACAAACGTTTGGTCTGGCACGCGTCAGAGGGGCAAAAGTATTTACACAATTGTGTCTGAACATGTTCATGAAAAGCAAAGATATACAGAAAACATACGATTCTTGTTGCAAACCCCTATAGAACCTTACCTGGACACTTGGAAGTCTACGAGTCCATCAGAATATCCACTTGCCTTGCCGTCGCCAAACGAGTTAGTCCGTGCCAGTATTCACCTTTCTTTCTGTTATTATTTGCTATTAACACTGCACACTCGAAATAAACGCCGCACTACGCCTTTCGGTTGAAGCAGAAGGCAGTTGGGTAAATGTCTGAAAGAAGAACAAGCAAAAAGAGCGATACAAACACGTGAGAACATTTGGAGTTACGGTTTGTTTACGGACATTCCAACCAGCTGGGGATGAAGCAAGGGACCGGGCCGCATATCGAGCATGCAGCAAAAGAAGCGGTAAGCGAAGGCGTACGTGTAACGTTGAACAGGTGAGTTATACGGTGAGACGTAACTTTGCATACGTATCGAAACGTGCACGATCGAAGCGAAAGTTGATGTCAGATGAAATGTTCATATGCAAGCACTTTGGGCACGCGAGTAGATCAAGCGTGTCTAACGCCGGAATCGTGCCAGGCTTTCAAAGGTGGAGTCATAACTTTGGAGACTATCTATCGCTGCGGGTTGTTGATAATCAGTGATAAACGAGACGATCTTTATGAACGTTAGTAGTAGTAAGAAAATGGTTTAAACGTTTGTAAATTTAAAGGTTAACATAATTTACCAACAAATTGAAAAAAATTGAAAAAAGTAATAAATTTTACCTAATATAGATATATATAGTTTTTCAATATTTTATCTAGTTGTGCTACGGTTTGACATTACTTATATTTGTTTTGATTATTTTATTAATTCTTCCCCGTGTTCATTTTATTCTATCAGATGATTTGCTACCATGTGCGATGTGATCTCCCTTTTTTTAAATTCAACCTGTAGCTGTAAAGGTTGTTCATCTATACGTCTATACAAAGTCAGGATAATATATAACTATAACACACGTAAAGTATGGAACTGTACTTGCAAAAAACACTATTAAAAACTAAACACTCTCAAGCACACACCCGGCTTCAACAATTTATCCACCATATTCTTGCGATGGATGCTGCTCTGCGGCAAAAGAGTGCAAATAAATGAAATTGATGCTAGCAAACGTGTGTAGCCGATATGTGTGTGCATGGGCAAACACACAGCAAAAAAAAAACAAAATAGAAAACGGCAGCATATAATATAGCATCCGTTGCACCAGTGTGAGGTTCACATTCTTGCCGCTATTCCCTTGGGCTAATTAGAGTCGATAATTTATCCTTCGCTCCATAAGGGAAACCAGCATGATCAGTCTGCTACCGGAATGGGTAACGCTGTTGAGGATTGATCATTCGTTACAGAAGAATTATGTTTCAGCTTTTCCATCGGGGGAAAGCCCTTACCATTGCTTATGTGTGCTATACTGTTTTTAATTTTGGTGTTACTTGAACTGTTAAGAAATGTTTAAACCATGACTAATGTTCAATGATCATCAATCAACGATTCGGTAGAGTTAAGACAAATATGTCAAACAATCCCAAACGGAAGACTTTAAGCGACGAACCTTTTTAATGAAAACTTTCCTTTGGCACAACCTCAGCATCAGCTGTACCCATTCAACCGTAACGCACTGCCATGTTCAACGATCAGCGCCAATGCACGCCTAAAAACGTTTAAATTACAATTTCTTTCTCCAAAAAAAAACTTTATTAGAAACAGCTACCCCCAGCAAGACACCAGTCGGGTATGTTCTTCTGCAGCGAAGGTTCATTTGCACCGCAGATATGCAGCATCATGGAGGCATAATTTCGGCGCAGCACTCAGCCCACCAGCGAGCAGAAATTTGATTGATCGATCGATGCAAGTTTCAAGATAGTGAGCGAACCCTCCTCTCCCTGTTTTGGGGCGTCGGATTGATTTGATGGACGCCCTGGTACATGCGGAAGGGCCAGAACAAACGGCCGACACCTTCCGTTTCGGCTGTACCCCATTAGCGGGTGGCTTATGGAGTGATCATGCGAATGTTTCACCGTAAGCGAAAACACTCTCTTAATCGTCGATCGATCGGCTACACGTAGTAAATGAAATCAGGGTAGGTTAAAAAAATCCTATTCAACATTTGCTTTGATCTTCGTACCGTACGACCGACCAACGCAACCATTTCCATAGACTACCACCACACGCCACCACGTTCTTAGCCGAGCGAGGGTGTAACTGTTACACAACCGCCAAAATGTGGCTTTTCTTTCTCCGTCGACCTCATTTTTTTACGCTCCAACGAAACTGGGAACGTATAGCACTGTAACTGAGCACCGCATAGAACTGCAAACCCATCCATCCATCGAAGATTTCCTCCATTTATTCTCCATCGCACATCAGGTTCCATTAGTCGACTATTCCGTGGTGTGCAGAAGCAGATGGTAGGAATGGGTTCTTAACGTGAAAATTGCAGTCATCGCCCAATTTCATTCCCGCGAATCTGCCATTGTTTAGATTTGGGTTAATCGATACGAATGGATGGTACACGATTTTGTGTTCTTCTTGGAATCGGTTCACTTGACCGGGTTTGCTGGAGGTATTGGAGGTATTGACACGGCTTTGGGGCATAGACTACATTACAATCAGCAGCTATTGCAGCTTCATTCAAGTAATTTTTATGCTCTCAACTTTTGAAATATATGTTTATGCAGTTTGTTTAGCTCGCTTGACATATTTTCCATTAACGTTCACAATACTCGTACATTCAAACCGAACTGCAGCTGCCAACCCCTAGAGCGTTGCATGCGCTTCGTTTTCTGAAATGGAAGTTTCCCTTTCCGCTGACACTGATTAGCCTAATGCGTGGTTCGACAAGGGTCAAAAGTGACAACTGATCATACTAAATTACCGGCGATTCAACCGACAACAATAGATACACCTCCTGTCCCGTGGGTTCCACTCGCCTGATTGTGCATCACTCGACCGATGTGAAAGAAGGTCACGTCCGACAAGCCGATCCGTGTCCGACCCGGAGCCACCAGAAGTCCAACACGATATACCATTGGCAGGATCAAGCCTTTTATGGTAACGCAGGCTCCCGATCTAGCACCGCACAAAGTCACCCAGAAGCTCAATCAAACGCTGTTACGTGCGGGACGGACTGCAAAATATGTCTACCGGTCCTCAGTGTTGGCGACCAACGCTGACAAACCTGCGGTAGCGAATGCAGTGCATTATTCAAATGATTTGCTCCACCAAAGGGAAAGCGCCAGTGAATGATCCGTACGCCATAACACGCCACAACAACGAGCGCATCATAATGCACCGTGACTGTCACGTATTCATCATCAAGATATGTGCGCCAAGGCGAAACATTGGGGTAGAAGCAGGAAGACCTTTACTCCCGACTTGCAACACTTCCAAAGCCGCCAAGATGTCTCGCATGCGCACGCCACACAAAGCGAGTAGGAAGATTGTGAAGTGGCAGCTCGAGGGAGATCTTTACCGACCACGCAATAGAGAGCTCGGAAAAGCTTCAAACTTTGCCAAGGGTTGTGTCTTATCATATACCTTCCTTACACCTTGTGTGTGATGGGAAACAGCGCTAGACATAGACATTCTGCGTACGTGATGAACGTAGATCAAAAATGTGTCATCCTTTACCTCTCATAGCATAGCGCCGCCAACTCTACTCAGCGTCGGCTTTGGGAGTATTTTTTTGTTAACGCATAACGAAAGAGAACGATACACAATGCTCCGTGTGGTTCAGTTTCACTTTTATTCGCCCCTCACTCATCTTTCAACGCCGATAACGGAGCCCAACATTGCCAGAAGGGAAAAACGGCGCTAGTGTTGGTACGGTGCAGCGTTAAAAGCGCAGAAGAGGAAAACAATTTGAATCGAAAGTAAGCACACTTCGGCGACAGTGTAAGCTAGCTAAAGTGAAGGAGTGCTATAATGAGCAGGTTGCAACGTTGCTTTCCCGTACGAAAGTGCAACTGCTTGAAAAAGTGAACGTACGCGTTAACCAATGTGAGATCTAACACGGAATTCTGCAGGTAATATTCGAATATTTGAACGACCATGTCACGTATTTAATTTAAACATTCATCACTTCCTCATTACAAACACTACACACATTGATACTTTGCAATCATAGGGCATCAGCATCGCCACGAACTCCAAGCAACCTTGTCCTTAGCACTACTAACCCATCTAGGCGGAAAATAGGTATGGCAATTGTTCGTCAACGATCCACTCAATTGACCCACAGGTCAGCTAATAGATTCACCAGCGGAACTACTGTTGGAAAACCCCGGGCTCAAGACTCAACGGCAAAAAAACATAATCTTCCAAAGCATTACCATCCGTTTAGCATACATTTTACTGGTCCATAAATATTTCATTGCACTCCATTGAAATCGCTTTCGCGGTCATTCGTACGCCGAAAAGGGGGACAATATTTTTGCATCACCTTAACCACCTTAACGTCATGGTCAGCTGTACAGTTAACGCTGTCCTCGCGGGCTCACACTGCACTGCAAAAGAATATTTTTCCCTTTCGATACGTGGACCCGAGGAAAAGGGTTCAGGGTTCAGGATATATGCCATTTGCTTCAGCTACTTAACCAAAACCTACTTTTGTCCTCGTACGATCGTTTCGCATACGGACGCCGAAAGCACCCTCCGTGAGTGCCTTGATTTACGAGCAAAAGGTACAAACTCCCACTGTCTTATTGCGCTCTTGCCTCACCGGACGGTTTGTTCCACTTCCGAAAATATTTCCCGAGCCAACTGTGACCACGATCGCGGGCAGGGTTGCACATGGTGTGCGATCTATGCAGCGAACCGATCGCAATCGAAACAACAATCTGGCACGATCGCTGTCCGGAATAATGGTGACGGAGACTAATGCGCCGGTAACTATCTGATCCTGGTGGCTGCGTTGGTCAGCGTGCAACTTTTCTTTTCCAAGAGCACGGTGCACACGGTGCACCGTCGCTACCGCTCTATTACCGTGCCTTTTTTGTTTGACGATTCTTTTATGTAAATGCGTACACGATAGAAAAACGATCGCAAAGAACGAACACCGCCTGATGCCAGGCACGGGATGAAGCAAACGTTCGCTTTCGTTATGTGACAAGCAAATGGACTACCAACGAAAGATTTATTTACTTAAACGCGGCACCGTATTACCAGAAGAGCTATTGCGCTTAAAGCTAGTCATTGGCATAAAGCATTACAATTCAATTAATTCCGAAGGCAATCAATACTTTGTAAGTATACAATGTGTAAAAGATTATTTTTCTAATAATCACATGAATTCACAAAAATGGTTTAAAGATTATTTATTTTTTCTACCGAGTACGTATGAATTGCTTTCAATTAGTTCAAAATAAAACAGAAGTTTTATCCGACGAACAAACAAAATGGGCAAACATTTTCGGGCCAGGAATAATTCGTAAACAAAACACCATTACCATGGATTCTGTTCCATAAGAAGGTAGTAAAAGTTTTACAGCAGTCAATTTGAGCGGAATGCTCGAATTAGAAAGCGTGAAATTGATAATTTCTCTTTCCTGCTGAACCTTCTGGAACGGTTCTCAAACCAACAAGTTTGGAGGTTGTAACTCTACAAAGGTACAATAATATTTCTTCAGTTCTCCTGCATTTTGTTCGGTCTTAGAAACCGTAATCAGCCGATGAAATTGTTTTATGATATATACTTAAATTCATAAACTTACGAAAAACCAAAGACGTGGCAAACTAAATGTTGCAGCTGGTTATGAAAATATTACATCCTTTTTGACATTTTCCTTACATTTAATCGTTTTCATTTTAAGATCAGCTAACTTCTTGCAGTAAAGGGTCAAAAATCACAAAAATACACACGCACTTGAGTTTTAAAGAGCGATATTGTGAGATATGAAATTTGGTGTTTAATTTTTAATAATAATATATCCGAAGACATTTCATGAATCATCAATATGGCCCAAATGCAGCTATTATTTTTACAACACGTTAGTGTCTTAAGAGCATCAGTAACAGAATATCCGGCAAAACAATAGACCCATTGGATATGCTAGAAAAGCAGTTGTATCGAACTACGGGCAGAGACATTTTAACGTACCTTTCCCATTTGTTTTTTCTCACGTACGCTAAAACCTCCTAAAGGAGAACCATAAAGATAAACGAAGGGCACCCTACTAAGTGCACTACTTCTGGTGGTACCGAATGCAACAAGCAACAAAAAAAGCGATCTCAAAACGAGGTCCGTTCGCAGTTGGTATTGTTTCTTGGCTGGGGGTTTTCCTCTTTCTCGTGCAACTCGCTTCACGATTTGACATGATCACATCGTGATGATACGGGAGCGTTTAACTGCGCCGCAGGGGAGGGTGGGTTTGTTTGAGCATTGAGGGAATTCAATTTATATTCGATAATAGATGATGCATTTCCATGCGAGACCGATTAATTTCTCGGTCTCGGTCAAAGCGGCACGCCGAATTTCATGCCCAGTAGCTGTGCTGCTGGCGGCAGCATGTTTATATCGTGACAGTGAACGATAAATTAGAGCTGCGCTTGCGCCTTGCAGGTGCACTTTGCATAGCGTTGTACGATACCATGCAGACGGGCGGGACACGAATACAATGGCGAACTGCGCCACATGCGGCGCAAGCAGTCACGGTGTCACGAAATGGGTGTGAATCTGCAGTGATAGTTGGGCGTTAAAACAAATAAATCAATATCCGCTAACCGTTGTCGATTGCAATTCAGATGCAGTTGTTCAGTGCATTCAAGGCAACCGGAAAGTATTAACTAGTTCAACCTGCATATTGTTCTACGTACATGAAGAGCTATGTCTTACAATTACTTAATTTACTTTAAAACCAAAGGTTTCAGTGAGTTTAATCAAAATACAATAATTACATGTATTAACCAACATTAAACGGCAGCTCTACTTAACAGCCTTATATTCTGAGTGCTTGCTGGCTAAATGATTACCACCGGGTACGTTTGACGGATCCAGTTCAACCCCTAGTAACTTGAAACAA
This sequence comes from Anopheles marshallii, assembly GCF_943734725.1. Classification (NCBI taxonomy): domain Eukaryota; kingdom Metazoa; phylum Arthropoda; class Insecta; order Diptera; family Culicidae; genus Anopheles; species Anopheles marshallii. Next base: position 46,044,100 of record NC_071326.1, on the reverse strand, counting down.
AGTAACATCGATAACTACTCATTAGCGACAGCTAAAACAGTTTTTCCCGATCAATCAAGATCAGTAAATGTGTCATCATGCGTGCATCCTGATTTTCTGCACGAAAACCAGAATGAAAACTCTGCCCGGTGAAGAAATCCAAATGACCACTCGAAGACACAAAAAAATGAATGCAGCTCCACAGACAGCAAACGGCTTTAAGAGCCATAAAACAAAACCTGTACATGATGCGGTGGGTTTCCTGTTCAACATGCTCATTACACACGACCAGAAAAGCAAACTACTCATACGCAAACCTCTTGCCCATTCTTATCATACTGTGCATCCACCAGTTAATCACTCAATTATCTCAACGCAGGGAGTCCCTCGAATGCAACCCGAACGTGGGCCGTTCCGACCCTTAGTGGTGGGGAGCATTTTTTTGCAACTTCAACTTTTTGCTACACCACAGAAAATCTGTAACCGACTCATTCATCCTTCTTTTATCACAAGCAGCAACAGTACGTCAGAGATCGGTAGAATGATTTTATTTACATGTTTTTGCCTCGCTTTTGCTTATGCTGTCGACATCAACCACCTTGATAACGAGAGTGCAGCATCTAATTAGCCTGCATCGATCGCGCGCATTCCAACCTGAACTTCACCAACTCAATTGCTGGCCACGCAAATCGATTAAATGGTCCCGCGCCATCAGTAGCGGTTGGTCGAAATGGACAGGCGGTGCCACAACAAAGATGATGCCAATGACCAGGTCGATGACAAGTCAACGGTTGCACACTTCGTCCCGGATGCAAGCTGCGACAGAGTTATAATATTTGATTATAGGTATTGAGCTAGCAGGCAGTAGCAGCAACGCTATGTTCAAATATGTTCTCAAGCTAAAGTAATTAACAAAAAAGGAAGTAAACAAAACAGCAACGAAGAAGATGTTTAAGTTTACTACACAAAAACGAAAACCGCAGCACCAGTACCGATGCCAAACGTGGCAGAAGATCATGGAAATAACAGTCGTGTAATCAAATTATCACACATTCTCTTGGTAGGTATTTCACAGCTCTAATACCATAGCCCAGTGAAAATAACAGGACTTAAGAGGTGACTGCTTTTTCGCGTAACAATCTACACAAACTCTACTGCTGCACGGCAATGATCTTTTAATGATTCACTACCCCCCCCCCCCCCAAAACACAATGGAATCGTCGCAAAGGAGTCATGATGGAAACAGACTGGTTCACATCGTAAAAGATAAACTCGCACACGTCGCTTTATTTGCACATTTTTATGATTTTAAAGAAAAATTCTATATGCGTTGTATATGTTGGTGTACATGTTAGACAATCAAATTTTCAAAGGCCCAACATATATTTAAATATGAAGTTCATATAAAGTGTTATCAAAAATAAAAATAACCAAGTACATTATGGTTTAGGTTAACATGAATCTTTAATATGTTTCAGCCATTTTATGGAGGTGTCCGATAAGGGTGCCCGATAAGGGTGTTGTCGGGCATTATATTAGGATTTTCTTCCCGTTTAGACTAGGTTTTCTTAGGTTAGGTTAGGTTTTCTTAAATTGTTTAAATTATTGTTCAAAATGACTTAGATTCAAGACCAAGCTTTGTAAAAAGACACTTATGGCAAGTGGAAAAGATTTACGAGTGCTAAAGGTAAGAAAACTTTACACAGAGCACACTGCTCGATACTTTCTATGTATAAAGTGCTAGTCTTGCCAGCTATCGTATCGTACTTTATGATGTACTTCAAGCCTTTTTTACCTTTTTTTCTTTTTCATTTATCAAACCCCGTGGCGAATTCGAAATACTATTATGTCGTTCATATAGGTTCAAATGTTTGCAACACGATACGATAAAACTACAAGATGTTGAGACGAAGTTAAATAAACATTAATGTAGCTTCTCTCCTACAGATCCCAGCGATAAGCGCAATAAACGCACTGTCTTTCGTATCCCACACTTGCCATCTTTCACTTCTTTACAAACCAAATACCACACACCCGGTATGAGGAAGTGAATGAACCCGGGAAGAAATCGGACGCAGCTGGGGTCATCAGCCAATCCTGCCGATCGACGTTCCCCGCAGTCAAATGACAGCAAATCAGGAGCAAATCCGGAATATCGGTCGAAACGGTTACGTGGTAATCGGCCGAAAATTACATCACCCCAAAATTGCACCAGATGCTCCCGGGTACGGTCAGATGCCCCCGAAGCCACAGAGCGCCGGTGATCGCACAGAATGTTGACCGCAATGCTAGACACATTTCTGACACCGCATCCGTCCGTGGTCGTATTAAGGTTCGCGTGCGTTCGAATCGCATCGGTCCACCTCGCTCCCGGGACACATGCGCTTTGCTTCGTTCGTGTATTTTGCCGACTCTAGTTCATCGCTTTGTTTCGAACCGTGTGGCACTCGTTGCACACATACGCTACCGTACCCCAAATTTCCCATTACTTCGTGCAAACACTTTTCTCATGGCAGGCGATCCGCAGTTGGGATGATTTTTCATTTTGGCCAACTTTTCACCACCACCAACACCATCAACGGGCTACAAATACCACAAAACGTTCCAGTACACGGTACCCAGCAAACACCTTTTGTCTGTGCCCGGTCTGTGCCAAGCACGATCGTTTTCCTTTTGTTAGTGTCTTTCGCACACGGGTACGTCCCGCGCATCCCGAATATCTTCCGGCCGCCCGCATCGCGCCGGGTGAAACAATTTTGTGGCCCCGAAAAATCGTTCCAATGCCTCCGTACAATGCCGTACTAACGCAGAGCGCCCATTCTCTCCCCGTACTGGGCGCACCGCAATTATATCGGAATCGTATTCCGATTCCGCGGTCTCTAATCATCTGTTTTCGCCATTTTACCACCTGCTTCTTGCCTTTTGGTTACGGACCATCCCATCCCATTGCACCCACAATGCTGAGGCCGGGCGGAAATATTTGGGCTGGTCCGTGTGTATGTTTCCCCTCAATACGCAAGATTCGCCTTCCCGAGTTACCTACCGACCATAGTACGAAACGTTTACGTAACATTCAAAAAACTATCTGGCCAGATCATTCAACCCGAAACACCTTTCTGCCTTTCCCGACAAAAAATGAACTGTGCGCCTCAGTAAACGGAGAAGTACATTTTTACGTACAACCTTACCACGATTGCCTTTCGTGGTTTTCGATCGCGAACTTTATTATTATCACCGCCATCTTCATTATCATCCGGTTTGCTCCGACCAGTGTGATGGTCGTTCTACGGCACCGGTCGAAACCCTTCCATTCCTCACGATCGCCAATCGTACGACTTGCAAATTCATTCACACAATTTGTTAGATCGTAACCATGGTTACGGTAACGAAAAGGCAAACAAACGCAAGCAAACTAACGAATGCATCCGCTTGGTTTGCGGTTTTCAAACGGTTACTGCACGGCATGCATTTCCGCTCTGCGGCCGTGCTCGTTCAGCTTCGTAAAAATCACTTAGATGTAAAAAACAAAAATCAGCTCACACACGATTATTCACCCGAACACTATCATTATCTCCAGTTCCAAATGCGATTTCCACCGTTGTCTTCCATGTACCCATTTTCTGCCGTTGCTTTGCGGTCAAGGTTATCGGCTATCGTGATTCTCGTATGCTCGTTATGCTTCATCGCTCGTGAAAAGGTGACTTTATGCATTCATTCCCCAAAACATTCTACTTTTTACGACCTACCGCTATATACGCGTGTAAGCAATGTGCACCAATGTTGCTGTACGTATCGGACCAGAAGAGTGAACCAAGGGATAATTGCCTAACTTTCTCACAATCGAGAATCGGGCGCGAATGGCATGCAGAAGACTGGCGAAAAATCAACATCGAGGGCATCGACGGTAACATTATGCGGTCATTTACCTTAGCACCGAGCCCGTCTGCAGATGAAAGCCTTCTGGCAGTAAGAGTTTAATTAATTTATGGCCCTACATAGTATTGTGCAATGTTGCTTTGCGTACACGGAATCATCACGGCAACTAACAACCTTTGCAATATGCTAAAAGGAACTGCACGTCTAAGGAACTATATAAATATAACAAAGAAAATCCGAAATTAAAAAAGAGTACACACATTCTTTAACGTAAAACATTCTAGGAGGTTCAAATTACATTACAAGAATGCATCCATCCATCAAATATTGGCAGCTAACTTCAACGTTAGCTCAGGATTTCGATCCTCATTAGATCGAATAAGATTAATTATCCCGCGTGGTCATTGTCATTACCATTTCATTGTTCTTCTTTAAAGTTATTTTTAATTGCATTGGATTGTTGCGGTAAAAACTCATCCCCTCGGGAGGAATCAATTTACTTTCGATTTCAACCTCTCCAACGAATCGCTTACAAACAGTAACCTAACCAGCTGATTCGGTGCAGGTCCCCGACGTACTACCGGTCGTGGTGGTCGGAAGCCCGTGATCGAAAGTAAAAGCCATCCGTCTCATTCCCGATCCACCATTCGGCGGCTATTCGTTTGGAGTAATTTCGGTAAGTTCAGAGATCACCGCACAGGGGTACGGACAATATAGCTCTTTCACGTTCACCGAACCGAACGAAACCGTTTTCAACCGGAACGCGCAAAGCCTGTAACGAACGTAAGACGGCTAAGGGTTACGACTCGCAGCGCATCAAAACGTGCGATAGAAAATAAACCCTCAATGCTGCTGGTCAGCATCAACACCCTACAACCATACGCGAAACTTCGAAATCGGATCACGGGCCCGATGGATCGCAGCGAGCAGAAGGAGCCCAAATCGTAAATCACGATTCATCAATCATCAACCACTATGAACACCCCGAAGGTCAATTACAGTATAGAGTGGTTTTTTTTTATTGTGTGACGTAGAAAATCACGGAGGTAATCAGTGAAAGGAATTGAGTGGGTAGAGGGGTCACTTCATTCTTGCAGACATCATTGCTATCTCACTTTTCATGTGATATCGAAGCTAGGAAGGTTTCCGCGATATTCGGCAGCCCTGAATAAAATTTCCAACCCATGTGCTCCGAACTATACCAACATTTGAAGGCTTTTTTCACTCACGATCCATTGAACCTTTACAAACTACTCGAACGCTACCGTCGGTACATACCTATACGAGCATCGACGCCTTTTTCTCCGTTTCTGGAGCAGACAAATTATGAAATGATCAACAAAAACCGAAAATGACCTCGCTTTTTCTAACCTCGGAATCATTTTACCGCTCTCATACATATACAGACACCGCAACAGCAAGTCGTCTGCAATGCCAACAGAAGAAAGGAGGAAAGTCCACTATTAGCGAGAAAGTTAAGGCTCTTATTATCAACTTGGTGCTGGTGTTGCTGATATCGTTGGTGGTCTTATCGGTCTTATCTGATATGGGCAATTGTGACGCTAACACCTTCTCAAACTGGCCGAGCATATGACGCAAATCTAAGACACGTTGAGATTGACCACAAGATCAAAACTAGCCTTAACGTTCCCAAACACGTCTTAACTGACTGGTGAGTAAAAATGTCGGGTGAAGGAAGCCGCAGCGTGCAGCGATACAGCACGATAGCATCTGTTACAGTAAAATGCTGCCCAGCGATATGCAAAGCCGAACCAGTAGACTGTCATAGATGGAAAATGATTATTCATAAACACTAACATTTTTCCTAAATTGATAATTATCACATCCGTTCCGGTCCGAACTTTTATCCCTGGATGTTGCTTTACTTTTTGCTTCATACAAACGTTCCATTGGTTCAGCATGGTTTCTTATATTTACGTACCCAACGAGTTATGGCCGTTTCAAGGCACACGTATTATGTCTATTCCAAGATGAACGGCTTACCTGAAAATAGAGAAAAAAACAACAACGATCGTCAAAACTTGCTATTTGATTGATTCGATTAAGATAGAACTAATTAAACCATTATTACGTATCTCAGATGAATGATCTATATAAATAATTTATAGAGACATTTTATGTTTAAGCAAAAATTGCATTGATTCTCCGGTTACTGCTCAACACATTCGGAATGTTAGCGAAGAAGATTTCACACAACCGCAAAAAAAACATCGCATTACAGCAGTTATGCAAAACGATGCCAGATGGCACACATAAATCCTCACCGGTATACCCATCACCGTAAATGGAGCGATGCAGGAAGGACCTCGAAACCTTTCACTCCATTTTTGCTGCTTTTGCAATGCCATATCACCCTCCGGGACTGGTCGAACTGGCCGAATTTAGATCACGGCTAGTGGTCGACCGTTCTACATCCATCGATCCATCCGCGGCTTAAATCATGTAACGGTGTTATGAAAAGGAAAATCTTTTATTTATTACATCGTACGCGACCTCTAACGCTGAACCATATTGCCGAGCGGTCCGACCGGGAAAACTCATACGGCGTAAGCATGCGCACACACACACACACACAATTGCCCGGGCATTCTGCAATAGCGATCGGCTGGCGCACCGCTGCCAGAAGAAGGTCATCCCGTCGGTGTACGAAAGAATTGGATCTGCCGGATGAAAAACTAGGTCTGCTCAACCATCCATCCATCCGCGATGGTTCAACTGCACCACCAAAGTCGCACCGAAACGTGGACACGGCGACGACGCACTATTTGTTTTATGTTTGTCTGCTGCAAGGAACAAGATCACTTGCAGTGCACCGATACGCAATGGCGGTACCGGGCGAATGATGGGCCCGTGATAGCACCGGGCACCGGGTTGGCAAGTTACCGGTGTTGGCTATCGCGATACGGCTAACCGTCGTATTTGCCGTTAGCTTTTACTTCTTTACTCAGGCCCGCCCCGAGGGGCAGAACGATTTCGCTAATGCCGCCGTTGAGAGGGCAAACCGGATCGTCAGGACGTTCGGTCTGTTTTGGCGTACTGTGATGCAAGAAAAACCAGCATGCATGTGAAAATGAGGAGGTAAATTTACTGTTAATTTTGTAGGGGGGGGAGGGGGGGGACATACGCAAAAAATTGTGTAAACTAACACGAGTAAGTGTTGGGAAAGCTTTTATGAAGTAATGTATAATCGAGAAGCGAGAATAAGCTTTACACGCTTTATGTCGAACTTTTGTCTTTCAAATCAAGTTTTAATTTCAACATTCCAATATGCATCGAAAGCAACTATACCCACCCCATCAACATTCCATTGAACAGACTAGCAAACATTTTAAAAGCTTTATTTTACAAAGAATTCCCCACTGCTCATCGCGAGAGATAAGAATCGCGTTACGGTCCAAATGCCAGCTGCGTGTTGCATCCCTGTTTTTTTGTTGTTCAAATCAGACGCACAGCCACAGCGAAGGGTCCAAGGAGGAAGGGTTAATGCACCATACTGTACCATGTCTTCTCGCACCTCGCGATCACCATTGCCGCGCTAGCACGAAACTCCACCGAAATGCACACTTCCACCATCGCATAGGGATCACCACCTTCCATCTGTTTGCTTTAAGCTACTCAACCCTGGAATCCTCCCAATGGAGTATTCTTCTTCCACAGCGTACATACACATGTTAGATTAGATAAATCAACAGCCGTAACTGGCGAGAATGCGAAAGGGGAGGAATAATTTCGCACATCGCGATCATCAACGATCGGTTGCGATTGCCGCGATGCGGGCAACCCGTCTGCAGAGCAGTTAGACTCGGTGGCCTTTAGGGTAAACCATTGGGTACAACGTTACGCAACAGTCCGATGGCGATCCGATCGTGTAGGAAGAATGGAAACCCACCGGGGACTTTGCCGACAATCGCGATCGAAACATTCCGGTGCCATTGCGCAAGGGTTGCCCCCGTTTTCCAGACACTCACCTCATGAACACCCTATTATAGGTCACCCGGCAGATTTAGAGACGCGCGTTGTTGCGTGCTGATGCTCTCTGAAATGGTCCACAGGGAATTCCCCCTCAAAACCAGTGACCGTCCGTAGGGAAAGGATCAGGTGGCTAGCGAAACAGCATACCGGCAAGCACGGGTAAAACACTACCACCACGGCCATTGCCACTGGCCGTTGGCCTTTAGCAGGTGGAATGCGTGGAAGTGGAGCAAAAACGCACCACACTCGGTTGGTTGGCAATTCGCACTAGCAGACTGATTTATCTCGCTCGTCCCCCGTGCCCGGGCGGTGAAAGCAAACGAAGGAATGAAACAAATTTAACACACAGATTAATATAAGTCCAGTGAAATAAAATCCCGGTCCGATCGACCAACCTTAACTAGCAGCGGTCCAGCTGACGGGGGACGGGGTAGCTGCGGGTGGACCGGTGGAGAAAAAGCAGGCGTCGAAGAACTAACTGCAACAAGCACAAGCACAAGGTGCATCCCGAATCAGTCGATGCATCAGTCGACTCGGGGTAAACCATGGCCGCCATGCCCTAGCGATACAGTCTTGCTAAATTAAATAAAATTACACCACACATAAACCAGGACGGACGGCCGGGTTTACCGTACACCATCCCCACGGCAGGCGCGGCTCGATGACAGAACCGTGTGTTCCAATTATTTCTTCATTTGCATCTAATTGTCCCATGGGGTCCGGTAGATACGCATCGTCACCTTCGAAAGCGCAGCAACTGCGCGACAAGCGAGTTTGGTCGAAACGGAGGCGACATTGGACGGATTGCGCAATAAAAAAAGATCCACTGGGTAGTTCAATTATATCATAGAGGTGCTTAACGAGATTTTTGTAACGTGTTTCTACTGTGAAACGGAAAGGTAGACAAACGGGCCGCACCTTAGCAAAGATTTATTCAATGCAATAAACACGCAAGGCCCGTTTTCCTAAGTACTCATAAAAGGGAGAAAAATAAAATGTCATTCCGGAAACATTAAACATCTTCGAGCAATGTGGGTACGTATGTAGATTTGTCCAAGAGTACATACAATTAAAAGTATGGCAAAAGCGCTCATTAACGTGAGACTTTTTAAATTTATAGCCTGTGCCAAATGATCCGCGTCAAATTGCAAAAGAGTTGATTGAATCACACTCCAACAATTAAGATGCATCTCTTCGAGTTCTGAACGTGTTTGGCTTTTCGGAAAAAAAGAAACCCTCACTAATCCCATACGTTAACAATCCCACCGCAGCGTAACCGTCCGCTTATGGTCTATACCGGTGGAATCATATGATCTAGCTAATGACATTTTCATTTTGATTTATTACCCCACCCGATAGCGGGACCACTTTGGTCGTACGGAGTTCGCTTGACCACTATGCGTATGCTTCCCGGTGCTCGGCTATGGCCTGGCACCGTTGCGTTGATCGTTGATGCGATAGGCTAACCGCTTCGCGATGGCCACACAGCCAACCCTGGATGGATCAATCGGCACGACACCGAACACGGTGGTCCGTGTGTGGAGGTCGGCTATGTCTGCTAACCTTCCCGGACCTCGTGAGATTCTGGTGCAGCTCCGAAAAACCACCCGACCGGTGCCCATTCCACATGCACCTTCACACCGCTGCAGTTCCACGTCACGATCCGGCGTGGTCCGGCAAACGCATTGCGAACCACAAACAGCATTCCTACGCCATTTTCCCTTCGTACCGAACGTGCGTTCCGAAAACGTTACCGTTCGGTTCGGTTATGGTGCAGACGCACCAAAGTGCTTTCCACCGCACACGCACATATGGCCGAGAGCAGAATGGTAAACGGAAGATGTGTTTACGGCAAAAACCAGTGCCTACCTGCACATCTCTGCCGATGTGGTTTTGCCTCGGGCTTCAACCAAAACGGAACGGGTTCACCAGTAGTACCGTCAAATGGCCGCATGCCAGAACGCTCCTGCTAGCATTGGCTACGGAATCCCATCCGGTGCGTTCCTAATCGTCATGGTGCGATGCGGACGTGCACCGATCCAATGCCGAGTGCTGAATTGTTGTGCACTTTCTCTTCGGAGCTCTTCTCCGGCACTCTGCCATGGGTGGAACGTAACATACTACAAAGTAGTTGGTATGATAAGGAATGCATCTTGTACGCTGAAACTGAAGTTGTAAAAACAATTTGTACATCATAGTGTGCCTTTTGTTTTACAGATCTTCTACAACCAGACACTCTTCAGATGAGTGACAACTGTTCCACAATTAGCGAACGTCGTACATCTTCATTTATAGTGAATCTCACGAATATCATAGACGCGATCATTGAAGTTACTTCATGCCACTGAACTTAAACGATACCTAGCTGCAAAATGCGGTGAAGATCACTTAAACTGAGCAGCATTTGAAAAGGGTAATAGGCCTTCTATGTGTGTAGTGGTACAGAGAGGATGAAATCTGACTTTACGCCTATCCATTTCGGACCTCTCCAACTTGAGGGCCGAGCATTAACCATTATTGCACTCACGTACAAGAGCATACTCAAGTTTCTCCACAACTGCAAGTGCGATTGAAATAATTTAATAACCTCTTTGTGACAAGCTAAATGCTTTGCGTGTGAAAATAGGATATATTGACAATGTTTAACATAATATGCTGACATCAAACTCCCGAAGTAATTGGGGTTGGACTGTTGAATAGTATTCAAATGTTTTTAATTATTTTAAAAATCAATATTGTTGTTGGATATAATAAATAAACATAATTTTATTTATTTATTCTGACAGGATACATAGCACAACTCCGTTCGCTTTGATTTATGAAATAGAATAGCAATATCAAAAACATCTTAGAGATTACTTCTCTGACCAATGACGAATGAACAGAGTCAGAAAAGTTTTATGAACTGGAGATTTTGGACAATCTAATTACATTACAGGTTGTGTCGTTAGAGAAAACGATGAGCATTGCATCAATATAATGAGTTCCTCGTCCAAAACGGTGGAGGAGTTGCGTCAACCGATTATTTCTGATTTATAGTTGTTTGTTTTGGAATCTTGCGAACCAACAACCAATGAGTTATTGTTGTATCCAAACAGCAGTTAATCTCATCCACGGTGCATTACAAGCAATATTTACATGTTTCTCTTCTAATGCCGTAAGCCTCCGGTAACGTTTCGGCGCACTGGTTCTAGTGTGATCTCTTCATTTCTCTGACGCCTCACGCCTGGCAGCTTATCGCATTCAACTTGCTAGTGGCTCTCGGTTATGTTTCTTTCTTCCGTTTCCCTTTGGCCAAAGTGTTGATTTATTACTTGCCAACCACATTCGCGCGGGCGGGGGTATACGCTGCGGCAAATGGAAACAGATTTACGTTATGGGCTTGTGAGCGACGACCAACTGCAACAGGCTGGGTTGACCGGTTTGATTTATGGAGGCAGACGTTACCGTGCGTTTCAAGCGAGTAATCACTCGGTGCGGGAACTGTGCCCTAGTGACGGTACGCTTTACACTATATCGAACGTTACCGATCCGCGAAACGGTCAGACAGTCGCACCCAAGAACATAACATCGTATCGGTGTGAAGAACGAGAGTTGATTCACCCGCAACACTGTACGCAAGATTGCCAACCGTTGATCGTTTACCAGCGAGTTCGGTGAGCACGATGCGTGTGCAAGATTTTTCCCATCTTCCCCAAACCGTCTGGGCCCATTTTCGTCTAACACCATCCCACAATCGATCGAGAATTATGTTGAAGAATTGTTCTCGATTGAGAGAAGTCCCGTTCCGGAACTCACGCCTTCAAGCATCGCCGCAGCAGGTGCTTTTCCAGCACCCTGTCATTATTTCTGTTCATTTGCGGCACGTTTATGGACACACTCACCGAATGCTCAGGGCATCTTTCGTCGATCGAGCAACGGTGGCATCCGGCTACTGGTGTTATGGGGTGCTACCATCAATATACTCTCCGCACACAGATACCTGATCTTGTAAAGCATTGAGGTAATGCGAGTTACTTCAACTCTATCATTTTTTTTTGCGCAGTTCTGAGCTCCCAGTCCCGTTGCGTGAGTACGTATGGTGACGATAGGAATAGACATCGAGAACTGTTAACTATCAACGATGAGGCGCTTGGCAATCTTTTCATACAACCCGTTCTGACCGGAAAGAACCAACGATTGGTACTAACCATGTTTACTTCGGTTCACTACGCAATAGTTCCCACATGGAGCTTAAGCTTCCGTCAATTTGCCAAACTTCACTCCCGAATCAATCGCAGCTTCGTCCCCTTTATAACGAACTACCTCGATCGGTGCCTCCAACCATCACCATTTAACTCGAGAACATTTAGCGAAGTGGTCGGTAAATGAACTAGCGGTGTTTGTTTTCTATTTGCTCAGTCCTTTTCAACCCCCAGTCGTGCATTGTGCTTCCACAGACAGACAGGACGCCCTTAGGCTAGCGAGTCGTGGAAAAACCGACGCATCTCTGCGGCGGCAATCTATCTCGATCTCCGCATCACGAGAGCATCGGTACCACCACCACCACCACCAGAACTCATTCACAATTTGCCGCGTTGAAAGAATTTCAATTTGCAACTTTGCGCACTTACTGCCCACCCTTGATCGACTGGACAACCGACTAGTTGGCTTACCGCATCGCATTCTGGGCAGATTGGTTTTTGCACAGCAGTCCTCCCGCACCCAGTCGGTTCGGTTCCAATCGGTTCTGGATGAACGGTGGAATAATTGGAGAATTCGTTGACCACCCTACGGGGCGGTTAAATGAGTGCAAATGGGAGCAGAAAGCGAACGAGAAGCACATTAGAGAAAATAAATCATCAATCTTTTACACACTCCAATAATCGTGCCCGCGCATTGGCGGAACACATAGAACGGGGTCTGGGTCTCGTCTGCATTCTAGCTGCCCAGCACACCACCACCACCGGTCGCTCTCGACAAACCGACCAGCCAACCGGACAGGTCAGTTAGTTCGGGACGCGGCACTACACGGTCAAACACTAATTGGCCAGCAGGTTGGGGTCTCGTACTGGATCTCGTACCACTGCGACTGATTCCGACGGTACAGCGGTAGGAATTTATATGACTTCCGTCATAATCTACGACAAGCGATCGCATTGCGATCGGCAAGCCCCCAACCGAAACTCCCACTGCTTCATATCGGTGACATCTAGGCTATTGTGCAACGGCCACGACCATCACTGAGCCCATCGATGGTTTCGATTTGGAAGAATATGTATGTTGGTACAGAGCAGTGTACAGGTACATTGGGAGTAGGAATTGACTTGACTGAAATTTACTCCATGCCCATCAGCTGTGATATAGTTTCGCAAGACACTGTGTTTGACGGATCTAAATGAGTAAAACGTCACCTGCTAGATTGAATTCTTACGATAGTTACGTATCGACCTGTCACCGAAGAGATCCAATCGAATTCCGAGTCAGTTCCTAGAGGATCAGGGATTGCCCAATCACATGCACCGAGTTACCGTGTTGCGGAACCGAATTGACAACCAGTTGCAAAACTGGAGGAACTTATGCTACCTCACGAGTCAAGTTTGAAATCTATATGACCCACTTCGATCGTACCGTAGTCGGTGCAAAGCGATATCTTCGCAGTTTAGATGAAAGGTTGGCCTACACCACACGCCTACCTTGTAGTAGCTAATTGTGTATAGAAGTACCGCATTACAGTACATCTGCTAGCTTAAACGTGGATACGTCCTTACATCAGATAAAAAGGTTTTTGCTATAATCGGTTGAAAACGAAGCTACCTTGCTCGAAACCGGCATACGGTCCTGGCACACATTCCCTCTGGTTCACCGGACAGAGCACAGCGCAAAGATTTCAATTCTAATTGAATGTCGAGTGGAGGGTCTTCAACTATTAGCCACCCTAATGGTGAAATGCACAGCGGGAATTTTCCCAACCTCCCCGTTAACCAACCATCACCAGACTGTTCCTATCTCCGCGTCTATGGAACTGACCTAGAGTAGGAGTAGTACCCAAATCGGCTGATACGAAATCTGCGAACATTCGCAATTGCCAAGATCCAAGCTTGTTCACACTGTTGTTCCAATACCGTTTTGTTTTGCTTTGCCCACTTCCAATGGGTCATTAATCTTGAACCCACAAATAGGTGTTACTGGAAAATTACGCCACCGAGCGAGGTCAGCCGTACACGTTGGCCGTGGGATCGAATGCCGATACAAATGGGAGCATACATCGCCCGACCCTATTGGACAATTGCTTCCAATGTGTGATGATGATTGATAGTGTCTTATTCAGCTGGTAGGGGCGATTGGCTCAGCGGCCGGCAATCGTTCAGCACCGGATGAGCGTTGGAGCCATTTTTTGTCCAGCTGATGGTTCCAGAATGCTGCACTGCCGGCTGATGAAGCATTCAATTCTATACATCCGACTCGCCATTTCACCACGGCTCATTTGGTGCAGTGAAAGGAAAACGGGTCAACCGATTCCAACCACCCAACCAATCATCATGCTGTGACATTGAGCAGTTTGCCAACTGTCCGCGAACGATTACTCACTCGTATCGAGAACAAAACCATGGGCGAACATATTGAGTGGAAGATCGGAGCATTAGAAAGTATGCAGCGGCGCGTGAGAATGAAAAGAATATGGTTTCGGCTGTTGCAATTAAAAAGATTACGATTAAACTTTTTAGTTACTCGGCCTGCTATCTAAAGAAACCATTTATCGCCCAAGCATTTTTCCGTTGCTTGGGTGCATAAAACCCTTCGTGGTTTTTAAATAATGTTCAGAAAAATGTTAAGATTAATAAAAACACATAATCTTCATTCCGGGGCGCTCTCCACTTGATACCTTTAAAAAAAAAACAACCTACGGCCCTATTTTAACAGGTCGCCTCCTAACGGTATGAAGGGGTCATAAAAACACTGTAGAACGAATTTTGTTAGATCGACTCCCAAATTACAATCCCAAGTCCAAAGTCTTCCGGCGCCATGCCTCACGAACGCCGGGTGATCCGATCGGTTAATTACTCTGTAGCTGTAACATTTTTTCTGGTCTCGTGGACATAATGAAACCGAACGTCACCTCCAGCCATCCGCACCGCCAACGGTATTCGCTTTGGTTCGGTATTGTAAAATGGCCCTTTTTTTCAAATGGTGGGCAGCATTTTTTTGGGCTTTATTTTCATTTCAACCCCGGTTCAACGTTTACGGCTTAACAGTTTTATGGGTAATTATTAATTTGTTATTCACATCTTGCTAATAAATTGTTTCCGATCCAATAAACCTCCCGCTATGTTTCCGGAACTATTCAACAGTCATCGTCGGACCGCATCTTCCCAAACAGCGAGTATACGATCGATTATAGAGCCCTTTTAGGGCAGTTACCGAAGCATCTTTGGAAACATATCACAACAGCCCAAAAATATCCCATACTCTTTTAAAGAATATTTCGCTCGTAGATAGATAACAATTGTCTTTTAAACGATTGCTACGTGTTAGATTGCCAAAATTGCATTTATTAAAAAAAAATTGATACCGATCGTGTCAGCTTTGCAAAGTATTCTAACAGTTGCGGCACAATTTGGCCAGCGCAAGGCGTCTCAAACCGATTTACACCAAATAAAGACAATGCGCTCGGCAGGGACAGTACGATCAAGGGGAGAGAAAGTTCAATAGCGATCCGCCGGTGGTAACGGGATTTGATTTCTTTTAAAACACCTGTTCACAGTTTTTCCTCACAGCAGCCTCTGCATGCACCGTTTCGTACGAGAGCGAGAGATTAGCAACACATACTGCGGTAAGTGAGACATAGAACGAGACGGGACCAATGTCTACCGATTGGGAGAGATACATTTTATCTGTTTTTAATTGCGAGGTTTCGATCATCAGCCTGGCCATCGTTTAATGATGGGGTTTTCGAACGGGGAACGCTCCCCTTACCGCCTCGCACCACGTCGTGAGGCTTTGGTTTTGCAGCGGATCGATATGTTTGGGGGGAGAAAAACTAAATAAAAAAAAACTTCCTACCAGATTGAGCTTCAACGGTATCGTTTGGGAAAGGTTAAATGATGTGAAAAAGTGCTCCGCTATGGAAACATTGTTCAATCTTTCATGTTCAACCCATCGGGGATTAGGTCATCGTGACTCAACAGTTGCAATTGCTGGTAAAATCTTCATGTGAGGTAACCAACACTGTTTAATACTCACAATTCTCAAACAACATTTGTAACTCACATTAACAAACAAACATCATGTGCATTGAATATGTATTAGCGTAGATAGAAGCGTTAATGCCAAGTAAACGAACCACACTAAAAGAGCCCAACATTTAAAATTATGAAAACACATTTTAACACCCACCACGATGCTAAAAACAATGTCCGATCGCATCGACCCAATTATCTGGTGTGCCGCTTCATAAAGATGCACAAATCATCGCAAATAATGTTGCCAAAAAAAAAATATTAAATCGCACAACATCTCGATAAGCAATGTCTCGCTCACCAATGCTCCATATGATAATTCACCCATAACTGGGGAAACATTTTTCGCTTCCCACTTTCCCATTACGGGGACACACACTGGGCGCATCCCGAAGTGGTCATACAGATAGCGCGACGTATGGCGCATGGTACTCCCGGAACGACGCCAACCTAAACGGCTAAACGATGTTGCGAATGTGGCCGTTGGTTACGGTTACGCGAACAATCAGTCGGTCGAGTTAAATAGTGGAGCATGGATCCATTCAGTCTCCATATTTTTGGCCACCATCCCGTGGGTCCGTTGGTTGTGCGCAGGCCAGGCTAACTGTTTCCATACATTTCGTGGTACAGGTTTCTATTTCGGTACCCGTGGACTGTGGAGTCTGCTGTTCGTGTCCCATTTGTCTTACCGCTGGTAGACGTACCGAAATTGTTGAAGTGAGATAACATCTCACTATATCTCGATTAGAGCACAAAGAAATGGGAGCTTTAGGGTAAAATATTGTTAGAATAGCCATTCACAGTTTAATGGTTTATGCTAACCGAGAAGAGAGTTTTGGTAACAGGAAAATTTGGAGTTTTAAACATACATCCAAATGTTCACTCAATGTTGCAAGGTTTAGGAAATAAGCACTCGAGACATTCTTAGAACCTGCCGTCCACATCCTTCCCATTAATATCTATTTACTACTGTTACAATTGCAGCAGCTGACAAGAATAACAAAGCCATTCTTGTTAGTGCAAAATCAACCTTTAAAATAGTCGTTCCCTACCAGCACCTCGTGCAGCTCCATCATCCAAACGATGATTGTTGGTATTTCATCACCTTCACTAATGTGGATGGTAAATGTTCCACGCACAAAACTGGTGCCGTAGAATTTTAATTGGAGCTTAACAGCCAATTTATTATTATCTGAAACAAGCTTTCGCTCGTACCCGGTCCGAACGACAGTTGCGTCGGCTGTTCGGAAGCTTCGACCGAAACCGTGGCAGAACATTTTGCCGCAATGAAGCAAGACCACGTTCCGCTTGCGTTTATGCCGTTTCGCTTTCAATTATTGTCCTCCCGATGCACTTGGCGATAACTCGCACTGATGATACATTGCGACGTGAAATGAAAGTCGCCCGTTCTAGCTATCATTATGCTGATTATAGCAGATTTACAGCGTTGCTTCGATGGAAGGGAAGAAACACAGAGACCGAGGAAAGATCACCACCGATGAAAACGACAGCGGCAGCAGGCGAACGCAACACTGCAAGAGGACCGACACAACAATCCCTTTGTGCCGGCAAGGAGTTGAGCCTCCCGTGGGTTCATTCACTTTTCGAACGACCACCACAAGGGCTACCGGGGTGACGTAGGGGTAGCGAAAGTGCCCGGGGGCGAGAGTTGTCATAATTAAAATAGTCCTCAGTTCAACTGGTTGAGCGTGCCATACACACTTAACCCCAGCATCGTCAAGCGAACGCTCTGCATTGCGCTCTTTCTAAACCTTCATCACTCATAACCATCAGTGATGGTGAACGGATCGCGCCAAGGAACGGCCAGGATCTTTCATTCTTTCCCTCGCAGCTTGTTTTGGCACGGGGGGGTAATAGCGACACCAACACCAGCAACAACAACAGCAGACCAACGAGGAGTAACGTCCTCGGAGCGTCAACGCAACCGCATATCTTTGCGCCAGCGCGACAACACCGTTGACGGCGACAACGTGTCGTGTACTTTTGCGTGTGCTGCGTTGCATTCGCGCGTGTCTGATTGCGATGTGGTTGCGCTAATTATAGCGAGCCGGGTCCGGTTGTTATGGAAGCAGATCCAAAGAACCGATCCAGAAAGAGGCAGAAAATCACACGCACAAGAATACGCGCGTTGTTCGGCCAATCTTTCCAGCATTATACGCCTGTAGCACACAAGGAAAATGTGAACTGCAGTTTTTCCGCAACGCATCTATTCAGGCTTACTTAAATGATGTGTGATTTCTGCGAATCGGCGCGACATTTGCCGGGAAACAATTCAACTGAACGTGACCACGGACGAGTCTCTGTATGCATTCTCCGCGAGACATTAACTGATGCCGGGGAGGATGATGAACCGCTTTTAGGAACTTCACACTCCTATAAACTTCTCCTTTAATAATTCGTTTCAGAGCACTTGTGGTCCATACTAAACATTCGCTAGTTTACTTCAAAGTCAAGCACATCTATCTGTTGCAAAGTCAGCATAAAAAAAAACACTTTCTCGTCGCATACCTCACCCTGTACGGTTCGCATGTCACAGTTTGATTAGCTTCGAATTTGCATGAGTACTTCTGGCAAAGCAATCTCACGTACGAATCAAACGCGGATGGGCAAAGCGAGAAACTGAGAAGCGTTAACCCAAGCCTTGCCCCCATCCGCTCTTTCCAGAAGGCCAGAAGGATTATTTTCACATTACGACGAGCGATCGGGCTGAACTGCGATTAAAAGCTCATTGTCGCGCGCGTGGTACGGCAGAGGCATCTTCGGTACTTGATACTTGCGAGCGCACAGGGCACACAGACTCTCCTTCCCATACGATTTGATGCCGCCTCAATCGGTATGGAATAATTGAATAAAATTAGCATACACTATTCACGTGCAGCAGGGCACGGGATTCTAAGGGTTGCCATCCGACCAAGATTCTTTTTTTTCACATGTTCCCTTTCTCCACTCCACCAGCTCCAATTTGAACCAGTGGTTGGAATTAATCGCACCAAAAGACACTCCATACCCAAGCCTGGGAAACCGTGGTATGCCAAGGGAGGTTGTTTATTGGTTGGCTCTTACATAATCCTTCTGGAGAATGTAAACTGCAGCGGCAACAGTGATAAAGTGGATTCTGCAGTCAATTTCGAGCGTGAATGGGGCGGCCACTTCGCCACAGTTCGCGAAGCAAATCGATGTGGGAAATAATATTGAGCCATGGATTGAGTCGTTGTTGCGAGAATACAAATTGAAGTCAATGTGTTTCGAGCGCAAACCGAAGGATCTTCGGCCGCTTCGATGGTTTGTTATCGTGTTTGCTGTCGTTCTGTTTCAATTCTGTGACTATTAAGATAGATGTGCAAATGATTTCCACCCGAACTGGTCACAAAACCGGGACAACACACTGCAGCTCCTTCGCCTGGCAGTGGCACAGTTACATACCATTAGCGTGCGGCTCTCCGGAGGTCGATCTTTAATTTGCCCGGGATCGTTTGCTCCATTAGCTCGATTTATCTCGGGGATGCTTACCTGCCAAGGGACAAATATGCAAAAGAGAAAAATAGAGAGAAAGAGAGAGAGAGAGAGAGAGAGAGAGAGAGAGAGAGAATTAATTTAGAGATATCGAGCTTTTTTTGACAGGTGATCTTTAATGTCATCCTTATGTTTTTATAATGTTGCATCACAAAATAAACTTCAAAACGTTATGCCTGGTAACAGATTTTTCCGCTGAATTCACTTTTAATTGCCTGCACATAAAACAACTTCACATTAATGCAACATATGAACATGAGCTTTTTAGTCATCCATTATTACGCTCGAATTTTTCATTCACACACACCCATTTCACTGCTCAGCTAATTAAAACGTCAAATGTAGTGATGTCTGCCACCAACACAGCGCTGTCATTGAGCCCAAACGATCTCGCGAAAATGGGATTAACATTGTGGGTTTTAGTTTTCTTTCCTGTTTGATGCGAGCACCCTCTTTACATTATTAATCTTTTTACTTAACTCGTTCGTTCAAAAACTCATCGCCCCGTTTCGTACGCTGTTCCCGCTAGGCGGCAGCCTGTCGAAGTCAGCCAGTAGCTCCATTAATTCCGCATGCCCGGAAGATAAACACACGAAAACACTCCAGCCACCGTCGAAATTCCCGAAACACGCATGCCATCGCATGTCAGTTGCCATTCGGGGTGATTGCGTTATAGGCTCTTTCGTTGTTTTGCCACTTCTTTTTTGGAGCGTTTAAAAGCTCTACCAGCCTGATCTGATTTCGCTCGCCATCATTCAAATCATATATTGATAATAAACGATGGATTGTTTATGCTGCTGTTTCCTTTTCTTCGGCTTCCATTTTGGACACCGTATGGTGAACATGGCGAATCGGTAGCCGTTTGCCGTGCGTTTTTCGACATTGATCGCGTCGAATCAGTGCGCGAGTGCGATGTGAATGTTTTCTTTTCATCTTTTTTTGTTTGTTGCGGTTGCACGTGAGATTTGTACGCTAAATTCACTCTCGAAACAAGGTCAATGATTTCGGATCGTGGCTACTCTTGGCTACATGGCGATCTTTTGCCAAGCAAAATCGTCGCTCGTCCAGCCTTTGAGGGATTTGAGAATGATTATACAATCGTTCCCCAATCATGTACAAACAGGTTTCCGTAATTTCTTCCTTTCTGTGCGGACTTCAATTGGCTTTTTTCCCTTGAACGGACATAACTTTGCTCAATGGTTTAATGGTAGATTAGAAAACGAACAAACCCACTTCCAGATAAGATAAATGTGCTTATACTATCATACTAAAATAACTATTCATTTTTATCCTCTGCTTGGAAATATTATGTCTCGCAGCAAACATAAAATATGTTTTCATAATTTAACACCTTCAGACGTGAGAACGATCAGTTTATGCAGGCGTATTAAGAGAGAAAAACGTACGTCAAGCGCCATCAACCAGAAACAACCGAACGTGCAGCGAAGCGGTACAGCAATCGTAAATTTGGATACACAAAACAAAAGCGGGATAATTCATTCTATTCGTTTCTATAACTCACCGGCGTTGAAACCAAACACTTATGTTGTGATTCTTGCATAAAAAACAACCACGATAAAAGTGATGTTACAAATTTTTCACTGAATTATTCATACCATTCCATCCGCACGGTTACCGGAACTCGGGTATGTCGTTGCCGGCGCTGTTTCCAACTTCGCCATCTGTAACAAGCTCAGCCGGGAAAGCTCCCGTTGTAATATCGCGTCCCTCCTGTCAAGATGGGAAGCGGAAACATGATCCAAATTGCTGTCTGCCGTGTCGGTCAGACCCGATGCAAAAAAATAACAGACCCACAAACCACCCGGTCTAACTGGAACACGGACGACCAATCGAAGAACCTATTTTCATGCCCATACGAACATCAAATTCAGTTAAATACATCACATGGTGTTGTCATGTTTTTATGCTACTTACAAGCTTTTGCCAAACGACAACCAACACAACACCATGGTAGTAAAGCATGGCAAACGAAACTCAATTGAGTTATACAGCAGTTCGTTGTTAGATCATTAATCTCATTATTACAACGAAATTATATGATTAGCGCATATTGCTTGCCTCTATCTGGTGCAAGAATCTTTCAACTGCGCTTACAGTCTCTGCTGTACAATGCTCCAAAATCACTTGCAGCATTTGTAGAAATATAACTCTAAGTTACAGGAAATCATGTTTCTAACCTAACAAAAGCACGCGAAGAGTTTTAATGCATTTCTTTCGTTGCACAACCTCTTCCGCGAGCTTCCTGCAGTTTGCACATTTTATCCATCCCCTGGAACGTATCTGTCCTACTCTCCTTTCGCGTCAAAAATGCTCCCAAGTTCAAGAGAACCAGAATAGACCATTAAGCACGGACAGACCTTGTACGCGGTACAGAAACGTTTCAAGCAACTGGACGATGTGGTTTTCCTTGCGCGCGAAAGAAATGTGCTGTTCACGTTACGGAACCCGCACGGTGGGACTTTGCGACTCAGCAGGACTCCCCGCATGTGCCATTTGCTGCGCCAATGAACCAGAGACCTCCTTTGAAACACCAGTCCAACAGTTAACAGTGTCTAAACCATCAGACCAGCGAGCGCACCGGACGGTGGTCGGATGCTGAACGAAAGTAAAAGTGCTCACACACTGAATGCCCCGCACAAGCGACGAACCTTGCCTGCCTTTGCACGGGAACCGCGGTAAAGGTTGCCACACGTAACAGTGTGTGCCCCCGTTGTGCGAAAAGTGGTTAAGAATGAATCGTTAAAACGACGATCGATCTGGTCGGAAAGCGTTTCCGTGCCAAACGCAGGACACAACGGCGTACCGGGGTGTGTTGGAAGTGCCGTGGCGCTGTGAATCTACGAACGGAATGAGTTTTAAACGAGGTGCACATCGTTTGCGCCTGCACCATTATAGTTTTATCGGTCAACTGACCGTTTGTGAGGCTCGTTCACCCGAACGGCTATTTACTTCCATCTCCAGCTGACCGGTACCAGTCGGCGCAAAGGAATGATTGGACTGTCCGTTGCTATTGACTAACCGACACGATACGAGGAGGTCATTCTATGGTCAGCGTCATCATCAACCATAGCATAGTGCCGGCGGATCGGCAAGTTTCCGGAACGGCAGCCCATGGGGATGTTCGAACAGTCGAGTTCTGGGTTTCACACGTGTGCACAACTTCAAGCTCAGTTCGATTCGGTCACCGTGGAACCAGTTTACGCGCAGGAACCCGTTAGATATTGGCGGTTTTGCTGTCGCTGTACCCGCTTTCGTTCATCATCCAGTCAAACCCGACCGGTGGAATGTACCTGTACCGGGTCATGCACGCGCATAAATGCGTTTCGTCTGCGCAAAATGCCGCCCGGACAATGGGTTGATGCGCAACGGGCGTAACGTAGCCGATTGGATCTTTGTGTTTTTGTTTTTGCTTCCTATAAGTGCGATTATAGTACCAGCGATACAAAGTGTACGTGTGCTGTGTTTGGACGCACATCGACCGTCTTAGCAGCTTTCTTAGTAACAATGTGCTGATACGGAGGTCTTGAAGATTTAACATTATAAATATTTAATACATCCGTTCTATGAATTAAATATTAATCGATTATGTCGACTTTTTTTTATGATTGCGTAGTTATGCAATACATTTTCTATTTTAGTTTTATAATTTATTACTCAAACCCATATGTGGGTTCTTTGGGTTTTCTATATGTATATGTGGGTTTTCTAGAACTGCAAAATTGAACAAAAATTAAGACAATTTTAAAATAGTATCTTAGCTTTTAAATATTGGGGCAATAGTTTCTGAATCGTTGGGCAAAATTGCCAACCGCTGGTTTATGTAAATGTCTCGATTAGTTTCACCATGCGACACGGACCAAACCGAGTTGACTTTCGATCAATGATCTCGTTACAACCGCAAGAGAACCGTAACCATAATCTTTTAAACTCAATTTTAACCCCATTTCCGATCTGTATCTTTTGAGCGCACCTTATCGCACCGATGTGATCGTGTCTTTGTCTGCTCCATTCACAGCACAATCAATTGAGCATGGATTCAATTCAAATATATCCAGCTACCGTCCGTGTATGCATTCTCTTTTCCTGCCGGCTTTTATCCAACGGAGCAATAAGGCCCTTTACATACTTTCGTACGTAGGGTGAAGTTTGATTTGGGGGCCATTATGCAGAGAACCCGCGTACCCGGACGAGTTCCAACTGAATGGATTCATCTGTTTTTGTTTGAACCCCCAGCCACCTGTGTGATTCTGCTGCGCCCCCGAAATCGTTTACCCATTTACCGGAGAAAGGAAGCCTGCTGTGTGATTCCCTAAATAATCCAAAGCCCTCATAACTGTCAGGGTCGAGGTTGCCCCATTCATGAAGCCCGGAAACGTGATAAATGAATTACGCCTAATAGAGGCGTTTTGTGTGCGGAAACATGGCCATGATTTGGACATTCGGCTGTTCATTGGGTGGACGTGCAGCATCAGTGGTGCCGCTACCTTCTTATCTTCCAGAAATAGACATCACCGGTTTGAAAGGCTACCGTAGCAGCGGACGGCAAAGGGCATCGCAAAGGGTTTTGCGGCATCAGTTAACGATCGTTTTTAGATCTGTTTTGATCGCGCTAAATCGGCCCTTCCGATGGTGTACGATTTGAGCAACGAATGCACTTCTACCGAACATTCCATTGAAACGGGTCACTTTCTAGGCTGTGGTAGACATTTTATACAATTGATACGAGTTCCGATTCATACCGAAAACGTGAACGCTGCCATTCCGAATGTTCAGCTCCATTCGTTCGTAAGCTCTTTCTTCACTGCATACCATTCCTTTAACTACAAACAATGTTTTGTTCTTAAAACTTCCTACCAAATCCTCTTCTACACATAAACTACCTTCTACAAGCGATGGTGCTGTAACGCAGTTCCCCACGCTTCCCATACTCAATAAGCGAATAAATCACGAGCTAATCGAATTACACAGTCTTTCAAAGGCGAGAAAACCGACTTTTACTGGTGCGGAATCGATCGTATGCTGCAGTTCGTTTGATTGAAAAGTGTAGCTAATTGAAAACGACCACAGTGTGAAATCCAAGGGATGGTTGCTGTTGCCGGTGCTACTATTGACCGGGAGCGATGACTGGAGTGCTTCCAACCGTGTCGGTAGGAAATGTTTGGCTGAATTAAGGCAAGAGCAAGCAGCGATTGAGTGCCTTACCGTTTATCGTTTAGAAAACATTCTTGCAAATTTTGGAATGTCAAATTTCATAACTTTTTCTGCCAAATTTCATTGAAATAAAAACAACACTGTAACGGGTTGGTAAGTACTCCATTGAAAAACTGTTATCTGGAGATGCTTGTAATGATCGTTCACTAAAAGTTTCCTTTCCCACTTCACACACATACCTGAATGAGCATTATCTTTCAGCTGCTTCTACTGCTTCCATTCTATTTTTACGCACCGACCAGTGACCCAATTCTCATCGCCCAAGGAAGAGACGAAAATTGACTTTTTACAATCATCGCTCAAAGATAATCACCAAACAGTCAACGGTTTCAATGCGGTCGGTAGGACACATTTCCCTTCAGAGACCTTCTTCCTCTACCGGCAAGAACAGGGTTACTCTTTGCCAGTTCGTCTACCACTTACTACTCCATCGGAAGAGTTTAATGAAATTCGATTAGATTTTTTCTTAATTTCTCTTTAGAAGCATTTTTCAAACACTCTTCCCTTCTCTCGTCAATGGCTAAATTGTTTTATTTTTTTTTCTTCGTCTACTTCTCTCCTCTCCCTAAAATCGGTCCCCTTTGCTACCGTTATTGGTGACTTGCTTTTTCGAGCGTGATCGATCGCGAACCGAAAATCACACGCCAGCAGTACCGTTTTTTTTCATACGGCAGTCAGAACATGAAAACAAACCAAACATGATCAAACCAGACCACCGAGCAGCGGCAGAGTGAGCCTAATGCTCGAGATGACCTCTACAACTCGCATCACGACTGATTGTTGCGCACTTTTCCAAAAGATGCCATACACAAAACGCTTGCTGAGTAATATTCAAGTGATGGCCATTTCCTGCTCATCAAACTGCTGTGATGTGGTCTGCCTAGCGGTGCATTCTAAACTAGAATAGAATTAAAACAAACCCAGTTAGCCGTTTTAAATGCTTTACCGATCGCGATCTCCGCTCCACGCCTCTTGCTTTTGCGGTTCGTCTACAGGAGCTCAATGAGGTCTGTTGTGGTAATAATCGCAAGCTATACAAGCACCACTTTGCCGAGGCGTCTCAAAGCCGCAAATTAAACGTTTGATCTAATGGTAATTAGCATATCCTTCTCTACGTCTGCTGATGAGTACTTCATCATTCACCAGTCCCATTCATCGATCATCAGCTACGGGAATGAGGCTTCGAATGGGATATCGATCAGAATTCCTCGGTCGCTTCATTCTTATTAGCACGGGAAGCTGACCTTCTTCTCAGACATGGGTTCATCGCTTTCCGATACCCGTTCTATTAGGAACCCAGAAACATAATCCTATTCCACGGCGATTACATTCCTTCTCGGATCAGCCCGGTTAATCACAGACCATTGATATACGGGATAAGCGAGGAAGATATGATTTACTTTTCCACGCGGTGCATTACGAATGAAACTAATCATAATATTTTCTCCCACTCGCGGTTACAAATATTGGACTACATGCTGAGCATTACCTTGCCGCGATGGTGGCCGCGAGGGAAGGAGAAACATTCTCATCTAAAACGATAC
Source organism: Anopheles marshallii (assembly GCF_943734725.1). NCBI lineage: Eukaryota > Metazoa > Arthropoda > Insecta > Diptera > Culicidae > Anopheles > Anopheles marshallii. Next base: position 46,017,723 of record NC_071326.1, on the reverse strand, counting down.
AACATCACCGCAGTTTCCTGTTCTCTAACCACTGTCTAAGAAGCATTTTGTGCAAATGATATGAGCAAAATTCTTGTAAAACATTTGTGAAGTAGAATAGGGTAGACGAGCAGCATGCTGGAATCGTTGGTTTATGAACTACCGCCGGTTGTTTGTCGTGCCATCCTTTCCGGAAGGATGGAAAACTTTTTAGTTCTATGAAAACGCAATAGTTAATCTAAAACCTTGCTACTTGGACCACAACGATTCCGGTATGCAACCTGGTATAACATGGACCATTGCTGAAAAAAGCATACAACAGCGCAGAAAATACATCATGCTCCATGGGGCCAACCATCTTCGACAAGGGCATTATGCAAAGCGAACTACGAAGGAATGGATAGATAGTGCAAATGCTAAAACCGGACATTGCAAATTGATGCTTTCTACTTTATCAATGTGAAACGGTAAATTGGTATATTACGTAATTTACTGCCTAGGATTTGCTTTGCCGTGGTTGCATTACAGTTTTGTGCTGTTTCATCTGTTTATTTTGTGTTTTGCTGAATGAAGTTTGACCGTATTCTAAATGTATTTCACTTCATATGCATTTGTTTAGAATTATTTTCCAGCAGCGTAGTAAACAATATAAAATATTTAAAAATTAATTTCCATCGTCACAAAGATTATGTTTCCCCGGAAACCAACGAGAACATGAATTGATAGTTACCTTTTTAATCGACCGTTCTTTTCTTCTCACATTAATCGAATGCAATCGATCACATTGCCTCACTTTAACACCTCATGCTGTCCGAACCTACTTCCATTGAAACGGTTTTCCACGATCGACGAAACGTTGTTCCGTTCGCGATCAATTCATCGATCTTCGTCGACTAGCCCCGGACGGACCCGACTAGTTGCCGGAGGTAAGTTAATGATTAATTTTTTAATCGTCCCTATGCACATTCTCCTCCCCATCATTGTAGCGGCTTAAAGTTGCTATTAGTGCAACGGAAAGACGGGTGAACATGGGCCCAGAACTGAAAACCGAAGCCTATAATGAAGCTCACCTAAAAACGCACGGAATGTTCTGATGAGACCGCTCGCACCCGTTAACCGGGTGACGCACACATTTCCAACTCCCATTTAACGACCGGATATTGATCGAATTGCTTCGAGGTTACCGATTCACCATCAATGGGACCCTATTCAACTGAAGCTCACGAGAATCGTTAAACACTTTGTAGATCACGAACTGTTTCAACCCATCTGTGAACAAGATTTATTTATGTTCTGTAGCAAGATTTATCGACTTGGTCTAACAATGGACGATTTCCTTATGTACATTTTACTGACTCTAATAGAAGTGGTTGATTAATACAGAATTAATCACAGCTCATACAAATGATGGATATTTAGTTATTTAGTTTACAAACAAATATCCAGTGTTTTACAGAAATTGACACCACCAGTACATCACGGGGAGGAATGGTAGAACTCGCATCTCATACTTGTGTGATGTGCTATTTTTCCTACGGATGTTGTGCATCTCGCGTCTCACATTTATTGTTTAGAAATAAACATTTGGGCATTTTAAACTCCTTAATATAAAACATAATAAATATTGACTTGGTAAGTCTTCACCCAACATTATTCCTATTTCTAAGGGTGAATCAAACTGCAACTGAAGACTTAAATATTTTCATAATTTTATAGTTAGTTTGAAAAAGGTTTTATTTTCCGATGGAAAATTTTCTTTTAAAAACTATATTCTACGCGTTTGTTGAATAAAACAAGTACGTATAATAGTATTATCACATGTTAAACGACCAAAATCCTCTATATGACGCAATTTGTCACCACCGAATGTTACACCACCACAAAAATTTCTCCACCATTTCGTTCCTTCGCCGAACTTCGTTTACGGTTTGCCAAGCGTGAAGTCAATCGTATTCGTACGCAAATTCGTATAAGAAAACGTGACACATGAAGCGAGCGCAATGAGGACGATGAGCTGGCATGGGAACTTCCTCGAACTGAAACTGAAAGTAACACAAATTTCGCTTCGCGATGTGCGATCGATGATGCATAATAAACGTGCGAAACGGAGCGGCGCAACAAAAGCAATATGCAAAATGTGTGACAAATTAGCGACGATTAAGTAATACGTGCTTTAACTGTTATTTAACACTTCCTTACTCACAAATTTGACCTCGGTAATTGTGTAGCGGATGCCACTTCGGTTGTTTATCGTATTTTCGTATGATATATCCGCACACAAAATCCAAATGATTCATTACCTGTCACAAGAGTAGGTTAGGGCTTTGATACATGAATACTTTTCCCGATGGCTTACAGTGAGATCTTCCATATGAAAAGTAGCCCAACTTGTCATACGACATATTTACTCCGCCGCTGGCAAATAACCATATCAATTCGCTCGGCTCCTACAGAAGTGAAATTCTGCTTTATTGGCCTTGCTGCATTGTAAGCTCATCCAAACGGCGTAATTCATCTGTCTGCAGTTGATCGAAGTTAAAAGGTGATCAGTTTATTTGCCCGTTTAAAACGGGAACGTACACACTCGCTTTAAGCCACCAAACATGCCATCTTCGATCGGTGGCAGCGTGCCGTCCTTGTGCTGAAGCATCATGATACAGCCAGAATGATAATGGTAATGAACAATCGCACGGTCAGCACGGATGCAAGTATACTAGAAAATCGAACACACCTAGTCGAGAATGTCATAGGAGACGAAAGAATGTCGTAGAGAAATCACCAAAGGCAGAGAGAGAGAGAGAGCGAGAAAAATAGAATCAACGATAAAGGAGATGAATGGAGCAGCAGAATAATATGCACATATTTATCCCTCGCCATTTAAGGTCAATGCGAGGCAAGAAGTTATGCACGAACCGCACAACGGGCAAATGGGCGTACGGCAAAGTCTTAGATTCCTAACAGTCCCGGCCGACCGAACAGCAGATCACTTGCATAATGCACCATCACCACCAGCATCATCAACGCCACCATCACCTGTCCGATTAACTTCCGAGCAAACACCGGCAGCGAAAATAGCGCGAAAAGAAAGAGACCCATCGAACGGGAGGAAAGAAATGGTAGCAGCAGGGCGGTAGAGGAAGCGATACGACACGACCGTACGGCCTCCGGTAAGTGGGTCCAAAAGCGATTTTAGCAAAACCGGCCATCAAGGACTGTGGCCCGCTAGCACCGTTTTTTTCTCTGATTTAGCTTTTTTTCCCTCCAAGTTTGCCAGTTTTCCCGTTCTCGATAAACTAACACACACGCTCATGGGCACATGCACAACCCTTTGCAATATTCAGTCCCATTTTCAGGAGACTCCCGGCGTGCGGTAGGAAAGAAGTTGTCACTATTGCCCACTGTCACTGACACTGGGGCTCGAAGCAAACGAAACAAAACGCAAGATTCGCACGACACCACAAGCGACGAACCCGGTTCCAAAGCTTTGCCTTCGCGTTAGTGCATTTCTTTTATTTGCCCGCTTTGTCTTCCATTCAGCTTCTTGGTCTTTCTACGACAGCACCACACGCCGAGTCCGACAGTGTCCACATGCAGCCATTGTTTTCATTCAGCACCGATAGGTTGATATTTTAATTTGAAATAAATTGTTTGATACCGCCGGTACATGCGTGCACACGCGAGGGACCAAGTCTCCCGGAACCAAAAGGCTAAATTCAGAATAGAAAGATCAAGGGGTATTGACTAGCCTTCGAAAGAGCACGTCTAAATCGATTTACGATACAATGACACACCTGGCGATTAAAACAAATGAAGAATTTAACCTGCTTTTACTAGATCACTTGCAGTAATGTTGCAACGAATTATCATATCCATTCGACCATAAAAAATGTGAACTACCATTCAATTAATATTATTATTATAAAACATATGGTTTGAACTGTACAAAAAGCTTAGTTGATATATAAACTCCAAACATTACCTACTTACTCCATCTCGACAGTAGTTTTCCTCAAATGACTAAGGAATAAAGCGGAACATACGAAATTGCTATCGCTCGCGTGACATGTTTTTTCGAGGCACAGCTCAAAATCAAAACCCCGCACAGAGAGCTAACTGTAGGGTAATTTTGTGTAATTGTTATAACCGCCTCGCATACCGTCGGTAGAATTTCAATTTGCTTTTAGAAATTGTAAAAAAGTGCTCCCGCAGGAATTCCATTCTATGATACCCGCTAGAGCACGGCGCTACCGAGCGGTAGCTTAGCTACCGAGTCCACTGACGAAAAATTGCAAACAACGACAAAACAGAGGGTTTCCACCTGTTGCTTATTCTTTGTGTCACTCGTTCGCACAGAATAGCTTTGATGGGCCTCGGGCAGCCTCCCTTCTGTTTACACCGCCGCACGTGGAGCTCAAAGGAGACGCCGTGTGTGTCGGTATACAAACAATAGGGTTCTTTTTTCTATCTTTCTTCAACTTCACCACCTTGCCAGCAGAATAACGTGCATAAATTTATGTAATAGCGCAATTGCATAAACGCCACGACCGATGCAGTGTGATCTCACCTAACCGTTCCGGCTCGATGCTGCAGAACGATCTTCCCCGTGCTGGATCCTCACTGCGCACCGAACAACGCCGACTGCGCGCGTCTGCCGCACGATTCTTTCTGACGTAGCGGGCAGCTCTTTTGTCACTTGGCGAAATGGTTTCTCCATATCTGGCTGATGCCGTTTACGGTGGCCGTTCTTCGCTCGTTCGCCTCTTTCTATTGCCCTGATTTAGCACACGCTTTTCCGCTAACTGTTCGGCTAAATACAAATAGAAAGCTTTCATCACTAGCGAGATGCAGTGACCGGGGTGGGACCGTGGAAGGGTTTGGCCAGCTGCATCCGGGCACCGGGCGAACGTTTTGTCATTGTGCAGGTGTAGCAATTTTCTCGTTAGATAAACGGCTGAGAACTAGTGTGACCGAAAGAATCTCCAGCCAAGAAATTGATGTACTTTGGCAAGCAAGAAAATTGTGCGGGATCACCTAAGATGCAATGGGCAAGTTTTTTCTATCAGTTCAATTCCCCGATGGATTGGAATTCAGAAATTCTGTTAAGCTAATTTTATGACACTCTGGCCATAAATGTGCTACCGGTTTGATGCATTATTACAGCGAGCGTACTGAAATGCAGAAAATGTTATTGATTCTGTACAGCTCAATGTGTTCATGTTAAATATCGGCACGGCATAAATAAACCACATGTTATTGACACCCTACAATTGTCCTTTTTTCTGCTGCGGAGCCTGTCCATGGCTCTGCAGATTGAATTCTTCTTCGCCTGCTTAACCAACGGCGTTCGCAACTAATCTCGGTGACAAAATAGGCACCGTTACCAGTTAATTTATCCGCGTAAATACGCACCTCGTCTAACCGGTCGATCGGGACTGATCGCGTTGGGCAAATTGGATCTGTAGAAGTGTTTCCGTTCGACCCCGATCAGTCCACTAAGATGGATTTGGTTACCGCCGCAGATATCGAGCAAACAAGCAACCAAATGAAAAAAGGAAACGATTAAATAAGAATATACAAATAACCAGACACACTGCGATCGTCAGTTGGATTGGAAAAATCTAAGTGGTTGATTGATTTTGGTGATCCGTTTGAATGGAGAATTACATAAGCTTAACAGTTCGCGTTCAAACTGTTGTACAGGCGATGCTTGTATGTAATGTAAGATTCTCGTGCCCGAAGCTTCGATCACGGGGGACGATGAACCTCAATAAAACGAAAGTAAAATCATCGATCGATAAAAATGGAAACCAAATCAAAACACACGCCTGCAAACTTTCATTAAAGTTTTACGACACACCTTCTACCTGCCTTGGCCGTGTCAGCTCGCCTAGCTATTCCACACCATCCCGGCCGGGTGTCATTCAACGCCGCCATCGAACCGAGAGCTCGGTCGGATCGTACTGCTGCAACCCATTAAACTCACTAAACCGGATGAATTGTGTTCAACTCCCGTAGCACGCTCCCATCCTCGTGTCCTCTAAATAGTGCTCATCTCTGTTTGATTCGTTTGAAGTATTTTTCCGTGGAAAAGCTCCCATAAATGATTAGACGAGCGCCAGAAGAGCCAACCACAACTAGCGCATGCATACGCCCCAACTCCAGGAATGGTCATAAAAATTTAGTACATTGTTCGTTCTCTTTCGGCCCTGGCGTGAGGCTGAAGTTCACCATCGCGTGGCTAACCAGTCGTGAGGCTAACCAGGCGAATCCTGCACATCCAGCCACCGGCCCTTGATTATTCTACAAAATCTGCGCAAAGCAGCGTGATACAGCAATAAACATAGCTATCGAAACGCACACACAACAGCAAAAAAAATACGTATACACGTCAAGAAATATTACCTCTAATTAGTTGGCTGCTTCGTACGATGCCACTGCACGATTGGTGTTCTGGCGTTCGCATGCTAGCGTGTTGAGTTTATATCCGTTCGATCTAAGAATGGTTTGAGCTGATGGAACGACGATCAACGATGAAATCAAACTCGTCTGCTCATGGTCTTAAATGTTTCCAATTTGTGCATTTATCTTACGCAGGTGCTTTATATCATCGTCTGTGGGCATTTACTGATAACGCTACATAGTCTTTAGGAAGTGAGTTGGATTTTCCAATTGCTATTTTTCACACTTTTCTTGCTCAGTAAAGCACTCGTTTTCCAATGCTGTTTCACTCACTTTACGCTTATCGCACGATGCAACTCACACTTGACACTAATATGTTACAAAAATGGGTTAAACTTTCTAATAGCCTATCGTTTCAGTAATTTTAGTAATTGATTCACATTTCATAATTGTTCACAAACAACGGACATTTGGTTCTCTGCTCAGTTTTTTTTCTAACCAAGTCTACATCAAAATATGCCCTTATTCGATGAGAAGGAAATACTTTCACGCTATCATCGCATCGGCCCCAAATGTTCGCCGACTGCAAAACGTGGTGTGGTTTGGTGTGCAAAACAAAAAAAAAAAACAGCACACACCTGTAAATCGGACGTAACTAATCGACCTGCAATAAGAATTCTGCCAACGAGAACGAAAGAGTAAGAAAATCGTTAGTGCAGGCAGAAGAAGAACAACCCCATCTGTTAAGGATCGCTAAACGAACGATGAACGAAATGAGAACCGAATCTAATTGACAACTTGTTAAAAAGCGATTTATCAAGCATCTTGTTATATGATGTGCTCGTCTGCTCATCTTTCCTGTGTGTGTTTTTTTTTTTGCTCACCAGCGACACCTTGCGTGCTTCCCTACTGGCTACACGGTTTAGCATAAGGTGGTGCGGATTTAAATAGGCGAGCTGTAAGAAAGCACCACACACACACACACACATACACTTCCACGCCATGCCTTCCCGTCTGGGTCGTTGGGAGCCGATAGGCCAATGGCCACGGTTTGGACTTGGGCATTGCGAAGCTAATGGGATCGAATTTCCGAAGCGGCGCAGTTTATCCACAGGAACGGAAATGAACACCACAGAACCGGTGTACCAAACAGGGTGTCGAGCACGTGTGGTGTACGTGAAGAAAGCATCAGTGGGGGGAATCTACCGCGGTCGGCCGCATTGGTTAGGCATCTTTACCAGCCGGAGGTGTTGGAGATGGGGATGTGTTTTTGCTCAGGCCCGTTTCTTTACTATTCGTCAACACGATGGTTCATCCCAATTGTGGCTAAGCTATGTGACCGAAAAACATCGACCCAGGGAACCAGAAATGTTTCCCTTGCACTGGCAGGGCGCTGGATTTCGTGCTGGGCGGAAGTTAACGCTCACCTAACACCTCGGCGACCCCAGTAGTGCAGCCCAACCGCAGGAGACCAGAATCGGGTCACCGTTGGCGCGGAAAAATGCCGTTTGACTGCCAGCGACGATTGTGATGCTGCTGATGGGATTTCATTAATGCTGTTAGATAACGAGCTCCGGTGCGAAGCAGATTTTACGCGGCGCCAAACAATTGAAATGCATTTTCTTTTTTTTCCTTTATTCCATTTTCACGGTTGTAAATTTTAGCTTACTTTTCCATTCAAATGTTTAAGCTTTGGTAGCAGCTGCAGTGGTGGTACCTTTGCGTTTGCATAAATAGAACGAATGCAAGGCTTGGATATTGTTAAACCTACTTAGCGTTCCATTAGGCTTATGAATCATGCAGTCGGATGCAGCCGCCTTCATTGTAAAGGTTTAAACGTCGATACTAAAACTGTACGGACACTTGAATATATCAAATTCTATTGCAAGATATATTCTAGTACTAAACACTTACTCCAATTCGCTACTCAACCAATAGTATTATACCACCATGAAATATGGGTTTCATTGCTCAATCACTTTTACTATAAACATCAGTAAAGCAATACATCACAGCGAAATGATTTATTTAACTGCCAATCGCAATCAGTCTAATCCTACACAAACTTCACATGATTGATTCATCCAACCCGGTGCAGTGCACATACACTGCATCTCGGGACGGGAGGCCAAATAAAACCATCGCGCAGTCCAGCGAAACCAATCGCCTTTTTCTCCCTGCACCCGGTTTGTTGATGGCAAGCACTTGCAAAGCATGTCAAATTTATTGACAAGATCTTCCCGATCATCTCGAGACCTTGTCGAGCTACGAGTAACGAAACGGTAGCAAACTACCCATGGCAATTTGCAGCAGGATTGAGCAATTTACGATGCATCGAACGATGCGAAGATTGTAATGGATTGGGTCGGCCGGTACATGAAACTGAAAGCAAAGTTCCTGTTTCACTTTGCATCCTGCCCAACGGGGACGCCGTCCGGACGGACATGGTTTTTTCCCCACATTTCGCCGATCATGCATCTTGCCACAATAGGTTTTATCGCTCATGACCTAAACAAAACAATTGGTCACAACTTCCTTTTTTCTTGTGTCCCTTCTCCAGCAAGGAAAGGATTTATCGATGGTGACTTTAACATCGAATTGCTTCCACTTTCAGATTTCTACACACACACACACACACAAATACACACAGTCGAACGATTGTTTATATATGCCCTTTCCCTGGCCTGTGGCAGAGAAAGAGAATTTCCGCTAGGTTTTTTTTTGCTTCGGAAGAAATTACAACCACTCCTCTCGGTTCATTATTTCATCACAGCACAGGTGCCAAGAACAGACCACCGGAGAAGAGAAAACCCCGCACGGTCAAATGGGAAGACGACTATGAATTATTTATAGGTAATTATAACGATATTAGACAAATTAATGTTCTGCCAGAACAACACCTTTCAACAACAAAGAATACGGGTGCAGGAAACTGCACGATTGTAAACAGTTTGTACATCGTAACCAAAGATAGGGTAGATGAATAATGTGAAAAGAATTGTTGGTCATTAAGGTGCCAGAGTTTGATTTTGGATTTTTTTGTTGTTGTTGAAATTGATCTGCGCTTTTTTGGGATTATTCTAGTGCAAGTTAATACCTTTTTACGAATAGGATAGCTTAAATTTTGATTGAGGGAATTTCAATATTACCTTTTCAAACACTAGCACTTGGAGCAAACGGAACGTAAGCACACGTACGAAATTACACTAATCAAGCTTTTCATACACTGTGATGTTTGCACACATATTTTTTTTCTGACAGCATAAAGCACCACAAACGTAATCCACCAAATGTAAACATTCACTCCCCTGGACGAAACGTTGTTCGATATTTGCTACTTCACGTTATTTTCAAAGCTAACGAATGATTTTTTTTCCGTTTCTGCTATTCCGCTCCGTTCCTCTTTGCAAACTTCCCAATCAATAGGAGATTATTTTTCCTCCTCATACACGCTGCGGAGATTGAAATAATTTCTGCTCGCACTTATCACCCGATGCTTTTCCAAGCAGGCGAAGAAACCGCTACGGACCACAGCAAAAATAGTTTACAAACAGCTACTGCGGGAAAGATCGTACGCACAGTGTGCGCAATATATCACTCGGAGGAAAATCTCCCAATGATATGAAACCCAGAATCGCACAGACAGGTACACCCAAATGGGGAAGCACACACCGATGCTGGTACCGGTGGCCACGGCCAACACCGACAACAATCCTCCTTGCACACGAACACGCAACCGTTTCTACGCACGCACGCACTGTACACGGCACTCGTCTCGACACCGGACAACCGTTTCGCTTGAGCAATGCGACCGAACCGGTCCGTAGTCAGCAAACAACTGACTGTGATTCCAAGTTCCGAGGAGCGCGTTATCGTAGAGAGCCCGTGTGAGAAAACTCGGTTCGAGCAGTGCTCATCAAGCACATGAGTAACTGAGGCGTCTCATCGATCTCGAATAAAAATGGATGTTTTTCATTTAATTTTAGTAATTGTGACATAACAAAAATATTGTAAACTAAAAATTAAAAAAAAAGTATAGTAAACATATTTGAATGCTTTAAGTTTAATGGCATTTTTTCTTAGGTAATTAATTTAAATTTAACAAAAAATACAAATGAAATTATATCAATACCAAATATTCTTTACAGAACCTCATTAAAAGTTTAAAAAAAACTGAATAACACTACTTTATGGCAGTAATGATATGATATGGCAGTAATAACTGATGTGAAACAATAAAGCTACAAATATATCCAAATTGTTGACTTATGATTCTCATATAATAGAATTAATTATTTTAAATATTTTCTTTTTCTTCACGCTCAAATTTATTAGATCAATTATGGCTTAATGAATTTCATTTCTTCTGTGGTACTACTGTCGGTAAATTTGGCAGACTCAGTCCTAACATTTGTGGCTTAGCTTGCATTATTTCATAGCAGATTTGAAAGCAATGGCTACATTGAAACAACAACCTTTTATGACAAGGTACTCGTTCTGTCTTGTGGACCCATTAACCACAGGACGTAGCTCTCTACCGAAACGAATAGAAAAGTTCGCTAGTTATGAAACCGGCTAAAAAAATAAAATATTTCATTAATACAGACAACATGTTGATATTTTATAAAGAATTGCTAAAGGTACGTTAAGAATGATTAAGAGATGGACATTTAAAAAAACCTAAAATCCTAAATCAATACTGTACGTGGCACACACTGCCAACCACTGACTCTGGATGCCGGTAACTTCAACTGCCGGTGAGTGGCAAACTTACGCATGCGGAACCGGCTGTGGCTTGGGGCCACAGTTTTTCTCGAGAGAGCCTACGCGATGCATTGGACGGTGTAGAAATGATGCACATTCATCAGCAGCCGACTGTCTTAAGAGCGTGAAACCACGAGAGAAAGAAAGTGAGTGTCTTGTGAGTGTACTGAGAGTGAGTCGAACCTGTTTCACGGTCTGCTATCGTCGGTAGTGCCTGGGTTTGATCGACTTAGCATGCTCAATGGTACAAAACAAGTGCTATATGGAAATGTGTGGAAAACTCATGAGATCACACCGGTCGAACGGATTTCGCGCTGCCCATGATTATGTCAGATGATTTGTTCATTCGAGACGCGCCCGGAACTAGTCAAGAAGAACGGGAAGAGAACACTTATGTGAAATTTTCCGTACAATCTTCCTTGGGTCTTTTAGTCTCGCTCTAACTGAACGCACCTCCCGAAAGCAGGAATGAAACTTATTATTAACAATCAATATAATGATTGTAAAAAAATATTACCAAATGATATTTCCCATTTGAACGATTACATTGCTCCATTTAATATCGTGACACGTGTAAACTATTTCGGATAAATTTTCTGTGCAAATGAATCTCTATAGGTCTGCTTAAGATCATAAATTAAGAATTAATGTTCTCAATTTCTATTTCGTTGCAAGCCAACCAGTCCCTTTTTCATAAAATATTAATTTAGAAACGCTGTTTGAATGTTCATAAGCCCTTTCCCAACACAGAAATGTTAAATTTCACTTAAAGTTGAACAACAAAGACAGCGCAAAAGGGTTTCAATCGCAATTAAGTGAAATCGAACTATGAATATTGGAAAAGTGCAACAATTAAACTAATTACCAATCATTTTCATAATGAAATGGGAAAAGTTGTTTTTATCGCACCAATACCTATGTTCAAAATGATTCCATTTCATGTTTCATTTGTTGACAAATTTATTACCCACCAATTCGATCGCAGTTCAACCGTAGCAGCGTCATGCACGAACAGTCAGCATTAATAGATGAACGATTTTATCTTCCTTTAACTCTGCACACTTTAATACTGCACCAGCGCGATGCGATGAATTTCACTGTTATGAGCAAAGAGCATATCAACTGGTATAATTATTCCTGGCGAGGGAAATAAGGTCAAAACCGTTCACTGGGAGTGCAGTTTTCACTTTCCTAAAGAAAACAAAACATGAAAGATTTAGCACCAGCCAATTCGACAAACCCGCTTATGACAATTCCTTGATCAGCGACGGCCACCCAACGAGAGAAATGTCATTCTTAAACGAATGTGCTGTTAAACAATTTTAATTAACGCACCGTTCATGAGGACGGCATGGGTACCGCTTCAGAAACATACAAAAATTTCCAAGAGAAATCACTGCCACAGATAATGCTCATTAAAATCATTTAAGACGAGCAAGCAGAAAGCAAACAAAAGCATCGCCCAACGGTGCGCTTCAATGCCACAAAAAGAATCCGTAATTAATTGTACAAGCGTTGCAATGCAAGGGCAATCAGTTAAGCCGCTTACCGTTTTAAAACATGCTTATGTTGTACGAAATTTTTCTTAACAGATAATAAGCTGAAATAATGCTCTTACAAATCGAATAATTTAACCATAAGGTACATTCGATTTGTTCGATTTTTCTGTGCTCCGCATGTTTTGTTAGCTTCAGACGAATTTTCTTACTGCTCGTCATTCAACCATAATATGATGCACCAATTGTTATCTTGTGCATTTAGTTTACATACCGCATTATTGATGGTGCAACTTTAATGACATTTTCATCGTAAACTTTTTTTTATTTGTTTTATCGCCTGCTAAAATTTTGCAAAACTTTCCCTCTCTCTGCATTACACTTTTTGTGAGTTCCATTTTGCTTTGAACCAAATAAATTCACCCCTTCCAACACAACCGCCGTCGAATTTTTTTTCCAAGAGATTTGTTTCATTTGCGGGCAGCAGCCCCAGCGAAAGGGTAATTTTAATTTTAAAAGGAAAATCTACCATTCCATCCAATCTTGGTCAAAAAGTTCGCTCCAACCGTTTAGCGAGCAGCCCCGGGGGAAGCTCGGGTTGTTATTATTGCGATAAAATGGAAAACCCTCCCACATCCCAGCCCAGCCCGAGTCTTCGCACAACTACCGCAAAAACAGTGCAGCGATACGCTCAGGCAAGCAATTAAGACATTTATTTTGCTTGCATTTCAGTGTCGGGTGATACGTCCAACCAATCATCCCGTGGGCGGTATATTGGAAATGCAAAAAAAAGGTTAATCATCCGCACGAATGAAAAATCGAATGTGAAAATTCGTTCGCTTCCTACCCGCTCGTGCAAGTCTCTTGCTAACTGGATGGTTTAGCTAGGCAAACAGTTAATGAGCATCGAAATGAGAAATTTGTAGCTCATTTCCATCACGATTTCAATCGATTAAGACGAGTGACAAAAACAATTCGTTCTCTATGCCTACTTTTCTTTGGCTTTTCATTAAACGCGGAATTATTCAAAATATTAGTGTTCAACCACCATTTTCATTCTTGTATGTTCCGTTACATAAATGACACATTTTGCACATACTTCAACATAACAACACAAACACAAACAAGTTTCGTTTCAGTCGTTCTAATCCCAAATAACAACAGTGACCTACTCTATCAGTACGCGTGTTAACAGTTTCTATCCATTTGTGATGCCTTCGGGGGTAATAAATCTACATTTTTTTTTCTCTTCGACACACAAAACACGCACAATATGCGATTTCTCAGCTTTATTGCATTGGAAAACAATATTATAACGATGACACTTTCACATGCCCACCTATTTTGTGATATACTCGCGTGTCTCATCAATGGCACTTAAGCCATGCTTTTCCGTGATCAATTTTGAGGAACAGATTTATTGCAACACGATCCCGTACACACGCGTCGAAACGGGTGGAAAAAATCCCCTAATGCTAGGTTGCAATATTATTTAAAGTGGAAGTGTATCACGCCGCTTCCAAAATCTTGTCCAAATCCCCTTTTCCATCCCATTTTAAGCAACCGTAAAGCAACACATAAATCAAGCAAAAAAACGTAAACCACCCCGCAAAACCCACACACAAAACGATATGCTACCCCAGATCAACAAACCTGAAACCTTTCGGTAGATGTCCAACGAAACAAAATCGCACCGAAACTGAGAGCGACATTTGTGCACACGCATGACAAAAACCATTCAGAAGCGTCTCTACGTAACGGAGATCGCCTTACGAAAGTGCCACCAATTAAGTTCTGCCGTGGAACCATTTGCATTTCCGGACACTGGACAACAGTCGACCATCGCGACATGTTCATCAGCGCTGCCTGCGGTGGGTACAAGGGATACGGTCCGTTGGGTCCACCTGGGAGACGTTTTGCTATTGCTATCCCCCCAGGCACATCGCACAGCTTGGACAATATGTGGAAGTAATGTTGAGATAGTACTGACCGCTTCACGGATGGTACTTTCACTCTTACTTGCGTGCAGCGAGCTGCTTATATTCTCTTGAATGCTTTGTATTAGACAAACAACATTCTTTAAGGACAGTTTAAACCACACGCAGTTCATGGTGTGGGAGATACGAATTAAAATAACTACATAAAAGGGTAAAAATATTATAATTTCTTCTCTTTAAGTTTTCGTATTAACTAACACGAATGTGGCAAAATCAACATAATAGTGCATTATGAAATGATTTCTCGTGCTTCTTTTCACTATCTCTGTATCACTTCCTATCTAATTCACTAATGGCATCTGCCTTGGCTATACGCTGTTATGCAAATGAACCGAGCCGGAGTGATCTTGCAGTGAGCACGGTTAGTAAAACAACATTAAACAAAATGATTGTTTGATTTTGTTTTCTTCTCCCTGCTGAAGTATTGTTTTAGATGCAGTGGATGCGAAGAGAAACGCTTAACTAGCCCCATTGCAATGTACTGGGCATGCGTGCCACCAAACAATGCACCGGCCATACGCATTTGTGCCTCCGTTTTTAGTTACTTTTACTCTCGATGGCGCTTTACTGCCGCCAAGGGTTGGGATTGTTTGTTGTTCGTTATGATGCTTATAACTAATTCGTTGCTACTAAAGGCACCAGCCGGGGCCTTCTTTCAACGCTTTGCTACACTTTTCGCTTTCGTTTGGTCTTTTCTAATGCGTGCGTTGAGTAATGATGTTTGTACAGTAATGATGAAACGGACGAAATTACGGCTTCGATTGCCACTCATCTCGGTGCAGCACCGTAAATCTTATTGTGCATTTTGGTATTTGTGTAAAATTCAACAAAACATACGCGCCGGGCATGGTTTCAACATTCCGAACCGGCCTATACGGTGTTAGATGCTATTGATGTCTTGAGATGCAGTTTGCGATCCGTGCAGTGATTCATTTTTTCATCGGTTCAATTTAAATGAGAGTGAAAGTTTGGTTGTAATGATCGATCCCATAATCGGACAGTTGAAAAGCTGTTGATGATCGAACGATCAAGCTTATCCACCGAGCGCTGGTAATAAAATAATTATGTTCGATGATAGTGCATTGAACCGTGCTGCTGCTGCTGCTGCTCCTGCTGCTGTCGTAATC
The DNA here is from genome assembly GCF_943734725.1 of Anopheles marshallii. Taxonomy (NCBI): domain Eukaryota; kingdom Metazoa; phylum Arthropoda; class Insecta; order Diptera; family Culicidae; genus Anopheles; species Anopheles marshallii. The sequence goes on along the minus strand of NC_071326.1, from coordinate 46,001,961 downwards.
ATTTGCTCGTCGCGTATTGTTTGAATACCTAACATAACATATTCCTCACATCGCTGAAGAACAAAAGGTTATCGGCACGTTCGCGGTTGCCGAGCGGTAGTGATAACATCGCATGTGTATTAAATCCAAGCGAAACGGTAAGCTTTCACCATTTCCATATGCTACCGCGTCCGATGAATCATGCCGGATCTGGCCGGTGGTCGGTTGCATGTGCGGTAAATTTATCATCATAGCACAACGCCCACGCCCATTTGGGCAAAGGCCGAACTCGTCAATCTCGAAAGTGAAACTGACTTATCGGCGGCTACCATGTCGGAGATCATTCCAGCGTTCCGTCTGTTTAGCGAATCGTGCTCACCGGGTAAGGTCAGTGAGTCTAACCACCAGCGAAGGGTGATACGAAGCGGTGCAAGATCATCTGACTGGTAGGATACATCGGGATAATGGAATTAATGCATGCAGTATCAGCCCGAATGCATCTTTCAAGATTTTCTCAAAATCTCAACAATGGCCCATTAAGCGGTCACTAATCTTGGGGTCAGTGTGCACCGTCTGAACCCCGACATGACATTGCTTTCGCTCGGCAAATATAAATGGGAACATAAAACCGTACACAACAGGTTCCCTAAAGTATGTTCTTGCTGCACTTATAATCCTACCGATAAATGTCGCAGAGGGTCATTTTACAAGCAAAATTTACTTACAACAGTTTGGAATATTAAACCTCGTTCAAAGACATCTTATTCCGTGGCCATTCTTTGTTGCCATAAGTTGCCAGACCGAAAGTGACCTTCAAGGCAAGACAAACGAGAACTGCAAACATGACCAGCATCACAATGCACTCAACACTTGCATCATTTGCATGATCATGCACCCGTCAGCCATCCGTTCAAAGACATCCTCTCCAGTCATTTCACCAGTCGGCTGGTTCCTCGGCTGTATTGCAAACAAACGCTTCAGACGCTCATTTGTGCGTTGTTATTATTTCGAATTTTGTTCATTCGACGTAACAACCCGCTCAACGCAACAATGCTACCCACCCCGTACACGTACGTTTCATAATCATGTGTCACTCAAAACTCTTGCTCTACGTCGCTATTGTCAATGTTCACTTTTGCCATCTTCAAATGAAGTCACTTTTCCCTACCTCGGCGCTTGCATTGGAAACATTGAACCACTTTGGTGCAAAATATTAATTTCCAGGCCGCGTCTATCGGCGAGCCGGTGTTTGAGGTGTTTATGCTACCTTCATTCCTTGCGAAACAAAGTGTGACAGTGTGCGATACGCTTGAAATACAATTCACCCATTCGCGTTTACTCAAATACGCGTTTGACAGAAAACCGCGCAACATGTTCGCTCCGATGCGTTGACTCAACCCTGGACGAGAATGCAGCAGCACCAAAGTCCGGAGCCGGTTCAGGCCAAGGTTGCATAACGGTTATTCCGGGCGCAGGAAGAAGGTCACTGCAAATGGCATGCGGATGAATAAGCAATCGTTGGGTAACGCTCGACGCATATACCCTTTCCAAAGGGGGGAATTGACAAGGGTTACGCGACAAGGTTACGAAGAGAAATGTTTTAACCGGGAGGGAAATACCAAAATCAACCAGGACGTGCCAATGATGAGACACAGCATCCTGCAGGAAATGATTGAAATAAACAATTTTATGTCACTCAAAGCTCTTGCGTTTAAATAAAGTATATTATCAGCACATTTACCAACACGAAAAGAGGAAAGAAAAAGATGTATGCGTAGTTTTCCATGAGTGCCCCAAGATCTTATAAGTAAGTGTGAAAGATATGAAAAAAATCCATTAGTCATGTTATACGTAACGTTAGTAAAGTTTCTAATTTAAGATCTCAAATCAATTCGTCGTAATTAACTCAACGTGGTATATACGAACAAATATGTTAATAGTACAAAGAGAAAATAATGAATGTTTTGACTCAGCTTTTGTATTAAATAAAAATATGTAAATAATAAAACTTATATTTTTCATTGGTTTGGTAAGTCAGAAATAATAAATAAAATATGAAATATATGTATTTAAACATAATAGTTTGTTGTTATTTCACGAAGATTTTCTTTACTACTTCCCTATTCCTTGCAAATACCTTTTAAATAACTTAGAAATTAATGTTTTCATGATGACGATATAAAAGAACGAACGACGATACTTGGTGACAAGATGACGATATTGGATGCAACGCTGACGGTAATGCTTGGGCGAATGACCTTATAGGACGGGAAACACTGTATTTATCCGTAGCTGAGTAGTCAATCCTACGTACAGAGATTCTAATGTCAGTGAAAATACACCAATCGCACAAGTTGTCTCAAATTTCTGGGGTCACTAATTTTGAGCCCGGTGTGCACCACATGACCCACAATATAAGATTGCTTTCGCTGCTTGTTGATGTTGATTACGATCAGAGGTTTATCCGAATGAATATTGAGTATACATTGCATCGGATTGATTTCAATGAACAATTGCGTCATTAAACACGCGAACAAACTCAAAAGGTTGCTCGCAGCTGATCTCCGAAAAAGGAATCACGGCAGCAATCAAACAGTTCCCGATGAATAATGACGATGATCACTTTCAAGCAGTGACACTAACAAGTGATTCCTTTCTAATATTGCACTTCGTTTATATTGATTAGAAAAAGCTAAACGAATTTACACGCAAAAGGACAGCGCTTTGCTCTAGCGATATTTTTCAGAGATATGCAGTGTAATTTGAAGTGGATGCTTCAATCTAAATTGGTAACCAAAACAAAACATGGATAAATGTTTTTTTTTCATGATAATGGTATTCTGGTATTTATTATTCCTTAAACCAAACATCACAACCAACCAAGAAATGCTTTGTACCGTAGAATTCCACTCAACGATGGTGGTCCAATTTTTAAAATCCCCACCAAGTGTTCGCTTCAGCACGAACAGCTTCAGTCTATCCACTACCATACATCACCGAAAACGCGCGTACCATACCCATTTTCACCTGCACGGTCACTTTTTATAAACGTCGTAAATGCAACACATAAAACATACACCCCTTAATGATTGCCTCGAGGGATTTCCACGGCGCGGACAGTTCTTTATTTTTCACCTTCCAAACCCACTGCGCCGTCGTTTTTTTTTGTTTGATTTAACATCGTTGCAGGCTGCACTTCTGTACCGTGCTTAATAAACCCGCTTTCAACACGCATAGCGCGGATCTTAATGAAACGATCGACACATTTGTGCACCACCACGCACAATAAATCGATCGTACGTTTTGTTTGTCAGTTGCGGGACCATTTCCGATGTTTTTATTTTTCCCGGAACACGATCGACCGGTGCAGGCCGGTTCGAGGCCAACGGTTTGGGTCTGGGTCCAAAATCCAAATAAGGTCACTTAAAAAATGCATCCAAAAGAAATTTATTGAGATGCCTCTGGCTTTGGAAATATGATACCCAAGCGCAGCAGCTTTCGGGGTGGAACGACAAAAATGCAAGCATCGTAAAATGGACAACTGTAAAAAATAACACACACAAACATCGTGCTGTATGAAAACATCTCTAGCGCGGCTCGATGTACCATGCCCCACAGTACACTTTATTAGCATCCGTAACGCATTGGACCAGGCACGATCGAAGGCCGATGAAGATCAATCAACAATGTTCGAACCACAACGACTATGTTTCATGTTTCACACATTATCATCAACATAGTGATCGAGAGCATGGTAGTTTCCGACTGTGATTTGAGTCGGCCAGTTGGTTAGGCCTGGAAATGGCTTCATTTGCTTCTTCCCGACGTGAAATCGAAGCTCATCCGGTGCACACTAATGCTCCGGCTCGTCGACGTGTGTTTCCACCACGAGTCGTGACATTTCCGTTCCGGCAGCAGTAGGCCAAACAATGGGAGGAAAATGTCAAGAACTGTAGGGGTTAATGTGATCGATGTATCTAACTAAACGAAAATAATGAAAGTTTCTGCGTTAGGGCATTTCAAAGCGGCGCTGTACAATATCTCACGCCACAACCGTGAAACGATACCGAGCGGTGAATTATGTCGGTTAATTTTCGATTCAAATAGAAACAAACAAACAAAAACTGTCACCCATCACGCACATGGCAAGAAGGATAACTTCCGAAACGGAACGATCACGCCAACTTCGCGACAGCGATCGATGATGGCTTAGCTTTCTCACTATGCGGATGTTCTCATTACTGCGCCATTGCTCATACCCGATACGTATCCACGGAATGGCACAAAACTTTCGGCCATACACAGCGTTCATAGTTTCCTTTCCTGTGTCTTCTGTACGGGCTTCTTCCCCGGTGCGGTCTATCTTTCCTTCTATAGTCGGTGCTAATGATTCGAAATTGAAAATCGTCACCCGGTCGATCGAACTGGTACCGTTTATAGCCTATCGAACTAAAGCTCTACTACACACGCCATCCCGTCCGTGCCCGTCGTCTTGCACGCGTACATCATAATGGGAGCGGAAAAATTCAATCTTTTTATGACAGCTCGGCACACGGCGGTGTCACATTCATTGCTCTTCCCGCTGCTCCGAATATGCAGCGTCAGCCATTTTCCCTTTCGTTCGTTTGTTTGTTTCGGAAAGGAAGGAGGGGAAAGGAGGGTGAAAGGGAGAACGGTGGATTTAAGGTTTTGGCCCAAGTGGTGTCACTTGTGCCCGGAATACTGTCTAGTTTCCCCCTTTCGATTTTACTTTTTCACCAACGCCGGAGGTTCGTGTCATCCGTTGGCATTGAAGTCTTCCGCTCTGGTAGTGAGTCTAGCTAACGAATCTGCGCAAACACCGGCAAAACTAATGTTGTTCGTTGTCGTTTTTTTTGTCAATGTTTCTGGGCAACGAATAAAAAAAAAGTTATGCTGAACTTCTGCTAGCCATTCATTAGGAACGGTTCGGATATTTGGAACGATCAACTGTACGTGCCGCATTAGAGACAGCAAGCGACGCACTTAAACGTGCAGGAGGGCGGCTACAAAATCCCAAACATAAAATTAACAACCGGTGAGCGAACCTCCCGGCAGCAAAACTAAACTGCATCGCGATCTACTCGGAGCTGACGAAAGGAGCCAAGCGGTTAAACTGCCTAAAAACCGAAATTACTCATCGCTCATCCTTGGGGGGCTTCCACGTGAACAACATCAATAGTAGCGCCCATGCTAACCCGAATGATGCTGCTGCTCAAGCGACACATAAACACAATGCGCTGGTACAATGCACGAATCAGCGGTTACCACTACGCGAAACAAAAAGATTCATTTTCGTTCGAATGAAAACGAAGTTTTATCACGTTTTTCGTCCCGTAACTGATTGAGCAGATGGGACGGGTTGTGTAGTAGAGTTCCCGGTTCTTTTTATTTTTGCGCCTAATGGGTGCTTCACTACGTCAGCCCGACGGATGGCGAGATCCGACCCTTCATGCGCAGCATAATCGGTATCGGTACTCAACGGCAGGCACATAAGCATCACTTTCAGCCATCCGGTTAATGCTAGCTGAAGAACATCAGCCCGTAGTGGTAGCAGGGCTGATGAATAAAACAAAAAACCTAAAAAGCATCCTAACATTCGTGAAAGCTTTCACCCCTTTGGCGAGCCTGTTGGCGATCGTCCGTGTCTTCATTTCCCTTTCGAGACTCGCAATGATTAGGTGTTGTGTTTTAGACGGTTGCGTACATTGGGGGTTGGTTTTATGATGCGCCTAACAAATCGCCCACCGTACCCACATACGCAATTAGTGCAGACTACGCAAGTGATGTTGTGCGTACGTACCATTATAACAACATACGCATGGTACATTTGATGCGTTCATCTCGCCATTGTTTTAGCAATTTTGTGGTTACGGATGTAAAAAGGCGATATGCAGTCTTAATGTTCCAACAACTCAAATTATTTTTATTCCTTTCATTGGAAAAACTACTACCTCAAAAAGAGGTCTACTATACATGTCAGGTTTGGCGTTCTTTGAAGATATTTTTCCGTAGTCATTCCTTGGGGGATTGATCCGAATGGAATTTAATACGGATCATGTTGTGTGTAACCGGTCCCGCCAAAATACACCACTGGGCAGGTTTAAAAAGCCGACAAATAACGAATTTATAGTCCAAAGAGTTAATTCGTCTTCTATATGTATATGTTCCATTTTTAAATTTATTATTTCTTAAATTTTTTATATATATTCTTCGTATTTCTTAAAACGACTACTTACAAATCAGTTCCCAGAATATCTCAGAAAACAGGTAATCGATTGGCTTCAAATTTTCATCAAGAGTTTATATTTTACTCGTGTAAATTTATGTTATTATGTGCATATTTAAAAGATCGATAAGTAATACACTACAGAGTTTTCATTAACAACATTTCTTTACTTATTTGGATTTCGATGGGTTTTGAAAAATTTCCCGGAGTTTGCCGGCGCTGGTACTATTATTATGATTTTATAAGTCTGTTAAAACTTGCGTATTTTAAAGTTAATTTATTGAACCAATTTACTTACTAAAGAGAAATTCAGCCATAAAACATACTTTGTATTACTGCTCAATTTCTAATTGAAGATGCATCAGAAATAAAGTGTTGTTAGCATTAAATATCGATTTTCAATCAAAGTGCAAGTGATTAATTACAAACAAGCCAACCTGTTGCCATTAGCCCTAAGACATAAACTATGACGGCTGTCTTTAGCTCGTAAGATTAATTAACAAACTAGCAGCAATATTTCTACCCGAGGATATGAAAACGGGCGCCGTTAACGGTTGCGTAGGACATAAGATTGTAACCTGAAGTAAAGCTCGCACCTATTCCATGCACCAACGAGTGTTGGTGAATTTTCTCAACGGTCGCACCATTTGTCCATTACCCCCAACCGTTAGCTCTGTAAACCGATACAAAGTGCCTACCTACTCATCTCACGTAAAGGTCCATGGGGTCCATTGTATTACGCCCCATCCCGAGGGTTCGCGTGGTGTGGCTGGGTAGTTAATTATTTTATATCACTTTCCCCTGCTGCACTGTGTACCTCATATCGTGACCACCATCGGTTCGGAATGCATTTGGCATAAGAACACATGACATCGGTCACGGTAGAATTGAGGTTATGCAAAGTCCGAAGAGAGAGAGAGAGAGCGAGAGAGAGAAAACGAAATATCTCACCCTGGTGCAGTACATCTGTGTTTACGATTTTCTTCGGCCATGGTTTTGTCTAATGAAAAGAAAACCAAGTAAATAGGTTACCGGTGATAAACAGCGAAAAAAGACGCACCACCCTGCCGGTCGGTCATCCACGCAAAATGTGTCTATAAGAAAAAAAAAACACCGTGGCGAGTCTCCGTCAAAGGAGACATCGAAGAGTTCCTCTTTTGGGATTTGCCGACCGTACACCCGTTTCGGTTGCGGACGGTACCAGCAGCATCTGGGCATGGTGGGCATGCTGAAACAATAACTTGTACCAACAAGCATCCGACCGGTACAAGGTACCTCGTGCGCATCTCGGTGCGTCCATCCGATGCGGATCCAGCGAATGTAGAAACTGCGAACGTAATTCATCGAGTAAAGCGGACAAAACGAAGCGCCAGTGAACGCAAACGCGCCCGTGCAAGCGTTTATGGAAATATGTTAATGCCGTGGTACGAAAAGCGAATCCTGCCGCTACTGAACCGCTCTTGACGTCTGTGAACCCAGCCAAATCTTTAAGTGGCACGGTATTTGTCGCTGTTGTTGCAAGAATATCTCCCTTGCGCATCCACTGGGGTAGGTGTGTTCCAGTGGTACCGAAAAGTGAGCTGCTTACAAGGAATGGACACAGCGAAACAGTGTATTATTTGAACGAAATACTTTTGCCCACCTTGCGTACGAACCTACAGCAAGCTCTCAAAACAGTGCAGCAAGATTCGACGGTGCGAGATTAAGTATAACAATCACAGAAAACACGGTGTCGGTTTCAGTCGGTTCGTTCCAACCCAACAGCGTTGCTCTGGTTTGCTAGAACTGTTACGGTGGCAGTTACGCTGCTCTACACCGCCACAGAATAGTAGTGCACCAAAAGACATTGAAGATTGGCCGGCTCGGTACATGGACACGGTACGTGCACGGACACGATTAGCACTTTACACTCGAACCCTCGAACATCGGCCTCCAATTTGTTGCCGCGCCCGGCCAAGTCCTTGAGCTAGATTGTATTGACCTCTCTCGGGGCTTGCACACGGTTTTGCTTAATGTTTTCCAGTTAACAATGCTGGCGCAAAGGGAGAAAACACAACCTAACCTGCTTGGCTTGATGCACTTTCCCCTCGGTATCGTTGAGCTCCAGGAGACATTCAGGATGAATTTCACGGCAGTCTTGGATGCTCGCTTCCTTTGGATTCTCCAACAAACCACCATCAGCCTGAACTACATTTTTTGCTCTTCAGTTTTCATGATCATCTTGCCCGACGGTCTTTTTTAAGATAAGCGTTAACGTTCCGGTTCACCTTCGTACCGATGTTATAGCTTTGTAGTTTTTTTTTATACTAACGATCCTGCAAATTGTTTGCCCTGCGGACAATGTTACACCGTGCAACATAATGCCACTTTCAGTTTCACGAGCGCGAAAGTCCGTGAAGCACCGGAAGACTCCGAGTGAATCCGACTGTACGAAAAGAAGCACGTAAAACACAAAGCAAACCAAAAAACGGCCTACTAGAAGTGGAATTTGGCTTTGATGTAGCGGCGTGAGTGATCTTTTTTTCGCCGGGAGACCCACAGTCTGTGCCAAAAACTTTCAGAGTTCATTATCAAATCCTGGCTTCTTACTTCACGTGTGTTTTCCCCGTTTGGCAACTGACGCCCCCTGGTGGTACCGTGTTCCGAGATGTTTTATCTTTCCACGGTTTGCGTTTCGTCCGAGCTGAAACTTCACATACATACACCCCGCCTTTGGTTCCGTTGGGTTCTCTGTCCCCAGGATCGGGTCCGCTTTAACGGACGCACCACGTCAAGGTTGTTTTTCGTCAATTACCTGTCAGAGGGATTTGTCACCACCATATTTTATGTCATTCCTTCCATCCTTAATGTTTGTGTCCGCTTTAACATTCGCATAAATTAAGCACCCTGAATTCCATCCCGGCGTTTGGTGCACTGTCAAGGGGAAGGGCAAGAATTTTCGACACAGGAAGCGTGAAAATAAATTCCTTCCCCAGACCAGATCCGATCGCTTTAAATATTGCCACCAATGCCGCACCAAGCGGAAGGGTTATGCGTACAGATAGAGGGAACACAAAACAAGGCGAACGTCGGGACCAGGTGAAATTAAACCGCGAGTGATTGCACTAACGCGAGGGCAGCATGAAACGAACCTTAAATACTTGTTTTTGGTGGATATTTTTCGCCGATCGATAAGATCCGATTTGCCGCAATCCAAGCGGCAGCTTTGCCGACACTTTCACTGCCTCGGGACGATTTGCAGATTTATTTATCTACCACGTGCAAGGATCGTTTCAGGACGCTTTATCTTCGACTTTGCGTAGAGATCATGGCAAATAAATTGACAATTTTACTTTTGGCACATACACAGGGTGATTATTAATATTACACCGCGACCATAAAAAGATTTCGAACGATCGATTTTATTCTTTTTCGACACAACGTTACAGTGGCGTATTTTATAGTTCAAGGTAATAATTAGGCAGTCCACTTGGTATTTTTGCAAGATAAAGGAAACTTCGTTGGTGCAGCAGTTCAGTTTTTTTTGTTTTTTTAATCATACGAATTCAGTAATCCGTTCTTCATGAATAAAAATGTAAGATTGGCTACACGCTTGTTAAACTTGAATTAAAGTCATACAATCAGGGTTACTGAACGATAAGGGAATGCGGTGAATATACAGAATGTGATGAATTCGTAGATGAACAAATCTATTTCGCCATGCTGCACTGATTTCGAAAAAGCTTCTAAGCCACGAACACAAAATAATGTTTTTTTTATATTTCTTTAAAATGACCTGGCCGAATTGTTGGCATAAAAGTGATTGATAATCAAATAATTAATGGCACGGTTCGTCCAGCGGCACAATCGCATTGCCACACAAAGTAACCACACAGTGCAACAGATACCTATTCTTTTGGGTAACGACCCTTTCTGCTTGAACATACATCATCCACCGTGGAAAGAAAATGGCAAGACATTGATCATACGAATGGGAATGAAAACGTAAGGACCAGATAACAAAACAAAAGTCCAAGGTGCGAATGTTCCCCATTTGCAAAGATAAACTTTCAATACGCGCGTTGTACGTGTTTGCAGTAAGTGTCCTGCGAGTTTTCTGGCCACCAGCCAGAGTAATGAAACCGAAACGGTGAACCCGTGCAGGAACTGGAGCTGAAACCCATTAACACCGACCATTTAATGCCGGCACCGCGACTGCACCCGATTCTTGGCCTCTGGGAGCGACTGTTTTTATTTTTGGTTTGTTTTTCGTTCGACCCACCGGTCCTGGTGTTTGAGCTGAAGGCTTTCTTTTAAAACATACGCATAAAACTAAACTCATCCGACACCTTTTTCACCATTAAGCGGGAATGCACGTTGTGGGCCGACACGTGCATATGCGTGTGAGTGTGTCCCGCGTGGTAAGATGGTTGTAAAGTGTGCTGTAAATTGTCTGTGAATGTAGCATTCTCTGAGAAAATTGAAAAGTGTATCTCCTTCTCCGTGGCCGGCGCACCCCAGAAACGCAAACCTCCGTGTGTCCGCGCTTTCGGCAATCACACGAACCCGACGCGGAGTAATCGCGGTAATCGTAAACTTTGCCGAACATAAATCATCACCCAGGTACGGCGAGACTTTGGGGTGGAACCCCGGGGAAACATTGGTGCCGGGTCGCACAAGCTATTAACGCCACCTTGTGCATGTCCATGTTCGGCTGCACGCTTTCTGATAGCAAGAGTGCAAGTGATGCGCTCGGTTGCATCTCGTCGGGGAACTGATTCGGGGATTTGGCGCAATTCAATGTAGGTCACACCGCAATTACTGCGACCTGAGTGGTCTCTCCCGTACAGGAGCTTAACATTTTGGAACATTGTACAGAATTTCACCAATTTTTTTTTTCAGCTTTCCGATACTTCCACGTCTGGATTTTTGATCCTCTGTTCTATTCTTGGCCACAGAAACGCAAAATAAAGCCAGGAGAGCTATTTTAGTTTGTAGCCTGTGTACCTTCTCTGCAACAATGCTTAATATTCTGCAATTAATGAAACACGAGTGAAATATCAATCATTGAAGTTGAAGTGAAGTTAGTGCATAAACTTTTAAATGGACATCTATCAGATTACTTGGGACGCGACTGTGAATAAAGTCACAGAAAGCCAGAAATGGCAGGCCTAGACCTCTTGAGGTTGTTATGCCGATAAAGAAGAAGAAGGAGGATACAAAAGAGGTGGAACCCATGTTCAGACATGGGTCATGTGTTGTTAGATCCAACATACATTTAGCTAAGAAATTCAAACATCGTTAACCGTCTGAAGCCAAACCGTAGACCGTCTGAAGACAAACGTTGTCTTCATCGTTTTGCTACTCATTCGTGAAACTTTGCAATAAGTAATCATTTTTTAAATAAATTTATTTTATATCATACAAATTAGTTCACAAATACCTTTCTGAATCTGTCAAATGAACTGTAATTAGCTCCATTTATGATTAGACATCCTGGTATGAAAGTGCAGACGTTTAAACCACAAAAAGTTCCTGGCATTGCAGATAGGAAAGTTTGATATAAAACGCTTTTATGATATATACACTTAATTAAGGACAGTCTGGCCCTTTTGACAAGCTTGTCTGACGTAGAGTGAATGAGTATAACTTTTCCGTTCAATTATATTCCCCAAAAAACTAGGTCCATGCAGTTTTACAACATGAACACCAAGGTAAGATACACAATTCTGTGTCTAACTGACATCCACTGTAAGATATTTAACAGTTTACGTGAATAAATGAACCGGCTACCAGATCCATATTGTCCCTTATTGTCTCATTTTGTAGTCTTTTTGTAGTTCGGACAATCTGTGTTTCATTTGCAAGTTATAAGAGCTCAAAATTCTATGTTCACATTGAATAATGGCTTATACATCCTTATACACTTACAAATCTCGACAGGATATTTATTTATGTTGGTGGAAAGAGTGTTTACCAACAATTTGGTTTTACTTATGTTTATGTGCAATCGCTTGAAAAGCCACTCGCTCAAAAATGAATAGATAGAACTTCATAGGCAATAGGCAAGAATAGGCAAATAGGCAAGAACTTCAACGCGAAAAAAGTGACGAAACTTTGCGAAGGAGAAAATTTAGACTAGTGTCGAAAAAACATTATTTTTTTGTTCAATATTAGAGCTGACAGGGTTTATATTGGCTTTAATTTATGCATATATAAAACAGTTTAAAAGAGGATGACGAGTTAATGTATTTCAAGAACGGTTAAATTTAAATATTTATGTAAGTAGCAGGAATCCCAAAACGAATCATGACTGGTAATTCTACTGTTCGAAAACATTGTTCGAAAACACTCTTTATTAATCTTGTAAATCAGATGGCTAACCTCTTGCACTCTATCTAACAAAAAAAGCAAACAAATTATATAATTGACGCTTTGTGTTTCGAATTCGCCGATAGAAGCACCGCCACGGCTGTACGCAGTGCAATTTGTGTAGTTTTCCACTCATTGCTCAAGCACAAAAGAAAGCGACAACGGTTGTACCTTCGCAAAGGCGTCCATACTTTAGCCAATTGGAACGGATTTTGCTGCCAGCGTAATAATGGGATAAACGATCGCATTGACACAGAGCGTATCGTGACATTGTGACGCGCCCAGCGTCGACTAATTCCGAAGTACATCCTTCAAGGAAATCTGGGCACACACAATGCCGGGAAACCATCCGCAACGCACCAACGCAGCACAATAGGCAAATGGCGTAATATCTGCGCGCCGTACAAATATCGCCACGATATTGTCCATTATATAATTTTGTCCGTTGCCGACTACTGGGCCGATTGTTTTCGCGACGCGGAAGGATTATTATCAACCTCCCTGTGGTTGTGATTGTTTCTGTCACAGTTTACCGAGGACACTTGTTTTGAGGTGATGCCAAGATTACGCTTCATTCTACGGTGGGCTATTGTTTCTCTTCCTGCATTTGCTGCTGTATCTTCACCTGTGCAGTGATTACTTTGCGCTTCCCCAAAACAATGACTGTGAATTAATTTTTTTTCGGGCATAACGCTCACATGACGGAACCTCATGGCAAAATTCTTATGCCCCCGGGGTGATTGTTCGATGATTGCACCACAATGCAACGTGTGAGGAACGTGGAGCAAATTCTCTTATCAACACAACAAGCGGTTTGGAGAACCGCTGCGCGAACAGTACGGTTAAGTAAACACGTTACCTTTAGTCTAATATTTATTCTCCAATTAGTTTCCACTGATTGGTATTCCCCAAAAAACACAATGTTCAATGCATTCCCCTTGCATTGCGCGTGATTCTTCGGGGCCCATCCATTCTGAGGTGAAAAAACAAAAAAGAAACGAAAGTATGATCACCTGATCGACGCTCGTGCTTGGCTTAACAAACAGGAAAAGCCACTAACGGCAATGTGCACGGGGCGCGGGGAAAAAACGGTAAAGTTCATTAAGCAAAATCTTTCCCAGCTTGCGAGAGAAAAAAAATATCTATTGGTCAAACACAAACATTGTGCGTCGCACTCGAACCTCGGGGGTCCCGCTGCAGTCGTTAATCCACCCTTGCTAGTGTTTCCGCCCCGTAAAGGTGTGTGTTTTTTGCCTTTTGTTTTTTGTATTTGTGTTGCCGTTTAAATCCCCGTTTCGTATCCCATCCTTGGCATGTGTTGTGACGCGTAAATGAGCCACATGACACACAACGGCCACACGCCGAACCGCACCATAAGTTAGCCGAAAAGTGGGCGCATCCTCCGGCTCGTCTCTCGCCACTACACTACGGGTCAAGTGTGTGTCTTAGCCAGTGTTTTTTAGCCCAACGTGGGCCCAAAGTGCAAACAGAAACGGAAAGTCAACCCGATCATCCGTGGTCGGTGTTAAAGCCGGGAAATCCGTCCCATCCGCAACAAAACGGGGTCGTGGCGCGGAAGCATTTTGGGTTGGATCGTATTGCGTCTACGTGTGTGTGTGTGTGTATAATGGGAGATGTGTAAGGGTGGGGGGGTTGACGGAAACTAAACAGTGAAAGGTAAACAACTGCACATAAATGTCGGTAGAAAAGATCAATTCTCGGTTCGAAAAACGGCCGTCCCGCGGGAAGTAATATGACGATTTAATGATTGAAATGTTTTTCCACCACGAAAACACATGTCTGGCACCGCGATGGCGATGTCAGTGAAAGGTTTGGTTCATAAATAACTTATTTAAGTATAGACACTTTGATTCGATAGTCCATGGCAGCTTTTCCCTTCATCAATCTAAAGTGGCCAAAGACAAACAACATAAACATTTAAGTGAGAGTATTAACCATTAGAAGTATGAGTATGAGGAATAGTTTGCTAAGAATAACAAAAAAAAACAAATCCGTCGTAAAGCGGTTCCGGTGTTAACTGATTCATAAATTAATTAAACCCTTTCGAACGACGAATTGCTCAACCCATTTTTTCTGCGCAAATTCTAACGGATGATGAACGAGCGATAAAATGGTGCAAAAGTAGCTCAATCACTCAGCACCACTCGTACTCACGAGCCTGGAAAATGAAGCGTGCGACCGTCGGACGGTTCATGAATCGATCCGCAATCCGCTCCCCAGAACCAGCTCGCACAAAGCTCAAGCCGCCAATCATTATCAGCCCGACAAACACACGCATAGCCCACGAAATGGTCGAGTGTCGGCACGCTTCCAGCGTTCTCTGTTGGTGCACGATACGATATGCGCTCTTCCGGGCAGACGCCCCTATGATTGATGTGATAGCGAAGCATCAGAACGTTACACCAGTCGATACACTGCCACCAGCAGGCTTGCATAGGTGCATCGCAACGGACGGAGCTGCACCGATGCAGCGACGAGATTGTTGCCCACAAAGAAACCACTAACCGATGGTGTGGCTCAATTGCTGCCACTAGAGCTCACTAAGCCCACCGTTAGCTGATAAACCGTGATTGATATGGCGCTAATCCCGGCGCTAATTAATAGCATGCAAGCTTGGCCTGGTCGAAGCTTAAGCAAACCGGCACAGCTTATCAGCTAAATCCGTGCGTTATTTTGCGGAGAACGGTTCTAACGATTTTGCTCACAGTGCAGGTGTGCAACACGCCAAGGGAATGCATGCATCCGTGGCAATGGATGAAATGCGGTAGGGAATTCTTTTTCTAACCGGGCGTTTCCGCTCTATTTAGCCAGCCCGCATCAAACAGCTTTTGCACATTTATCTGTGAAGAATTATTTCATGATTGAAGACTGCCTTTCCTCTCTCTCTTTCAACACGAAGGTATGGTTTTGTTTGTTTAGGTTGTTCAAATTATGTTCCACACGGCAGTGCATTGTTTATACATTGGGGTAAATTACATGCCACACCTGGAATCTGTTCTAACAGCCGCACTGAACCGAGGTGTTTGTTGCAGAATAGATAGAACAAGCTGATGTTCAATTTAATCCACACCATCAAGCCTATGTTAAACTAGTGGATTAATTTAAAGTTAGAACCTGGCCACTCGCTTGCTAGTTCCACAAACATGCACAAATATAACAATTCTTCTCAAATATGGTGAATAACTCACGCGACCCGGGAGTTATCGCGCGATTTGCGTGCTCTTTTCATTGGAGTTTTTTTTTAAGATTCATTCGTAATTGACTTTAGAACGTGCTGTCTTTCATTAACTGTAGTAAGCTCAAGCCTAGTGTTGAACAGAATAAGGAGGCTGCCAGATGTACTAAAAACCATTTGGCAGAATTTCGCATAAGACATCTTTGTATGAGCTGACGACGTAACTCTGCTGATTCCTTTGCATTGCCAGTTCTGGTCAAAGATGTCCTTGTCATGAGAGATAGAGCAATAAAATTATTGAAACTAAAACCTGCACCAATATTAAGATGCCTTAATATCCTGCATCCAAAGACTGCAGATTAGAGCATCAGGATCACTCTAGTCAAGACTTTGACAACAAACTCAACTCATTGCATACGAAAAATACTATGCTCACTAATGTTGAAATTGTTATCAATCAATATCATTTGAAAAATCTGACGATTGAAGAAAACTTAACAATTATATCATCTTGTTCTGGGAGATAGTGTCGCAAGACATCTCTCTGCATTAGTCGAAGAAGTCAGCTACCAATACCCAAATCAATTGGAATGCTTAAACCCAAGTATTGTACATGTAGTAGTCTATGAGAACTCAGAATTTGTTTGCGAGGACTTATCATTGTACACGCTAGTTCATGCCGAACAAATTATTAAAATAAACTGATTACATTATAAACTGACAATTACACGTGTTGAACTATTAGGTGAGATGTTGGAAACATTGAACAGTAAATTTCGACAACTACGCTCTCAATATTAAACAAAATTACGGAGAATTTATGTAAATACGATGAATAAAATTTGAGAACTAAAAGATCACATTCCTACACAGTTGTTTTCCTACGATTTGCATTTATAATCACTTAAATACGATATATTCAATGCGTCGTAATGTTGAGTGGAATATTAAATACATGAAACGATTTGCTGATTCGCAAAACCTACTTCTAATGAACATATCTATAGGCATGATCACTTTGATACATCTAATAAATAGGATTCTTTTGCACCACAAAACACCACTTAAGTTCTATCGATGATACTTGGGAAACTATTAGCAATTCGGCATCCTCTTCATTGTCCCTCTTGACCAGAACTATGATCCAGTCATTGTCTGGTTGATCTGCGTGCGAATATTAAACCATCGTTAATCCGATACTCACACGCGTCTTCAACCGCTGTGAAGTACCCTTCATTGTTACTCCAAACAGCTTCAAAGAATCTTCACTTCCACTCATTAGTTCTGCCAGAATGCAGATAGAAGCCTCGGCACTCCAAGAGCACGCGGTCCAGGCTCAGCGGACCGACGTGAATGGCGCATAGCCGCCGTACCACGCAACGCGCAAGAACACACGCAAGCGCGGGATCGTTGAACGATACCAATTGCAGTTAGTTCCGGGGAGAAAGTTCATGCCGGCAAGGGAAACCGTTCGATGACCGTTGCGGCGCACGCGGTGCACCACAACAGTACATCATATTCGTTTGTGCGAGATGGTAAGTTTACGTAGAACGCCCCGCTTGAAGTAGGTCAGGGTCCGCCGGGCAGCGGGCTTTTTCCCTCACATCTGGGAGAATCTGTTAGTGGGCAAATTTTGTGTTTGCTTTCGTTTCTTCCCATACGTACAGTGGCAGCTGTCAGATTGATCATCCGGAAACTCGATAGATTTATAAATAATGGATAATATGCCGGGCGGGGAGGTTCAATAATAGGAATTGCCTACCGAACCACAAGGAATGTGGCACTGCTATCTTCTCCCCAGGCAAGTGGGCATATGCAACCCCACACTGCACAGTTATGCAGCTCCCATCAATGTTTTCTTTCACGGGCATAGAAGCTTCCCTGGGCACAACAAGACGAACGGAAGCAACGAACAAATTCTACCGCATGTAACTTTCATGTTAAAGCTGGCTGGTATTTGATAAATGGAATTAATTTTTGGGTCATTTAGAAATTATATCGTGATTAGGTCGATGCGTTTGGAATGAAGTACAATTACTGGTGATTGCACCATCCAGTTGAGCGTGTGTGTGAATCGGGGCAACGCGATGCACTCAAAACTTCAGTGAACAGTTTGCATTCAATATATGTTTAACTTAGATTTTTAAATAAAATATTTTTTTTTATTTATTTACTTAATATAATTATAATCGCTCTTAGCCGCATTATCAGTCCTATAATGATTGCAGAGAGTACAAATTCCTCAAGGCATTTCCTACTTGTCTATTGTCTTATCCATGGCATACTCGGTTGTATATAAAATATGTGTTGAAATAAATTCGATTACGTCTTCAATGAGTGTTTTGTAGAGTAATTATATAAAGGATGAATTCCAGCCCATATACAGTGTACTTCGTTCAATTTAATGTGTTTAATAGTGTAATCTATGTTTAATGGACTTAGGGGAATATTCAAATTCTTCCGGAAGATTCCCGTGAAAATTCAATACACTCATAATGTGTAACTTCAATATTTAAACGCGTTAGTATGTGTATCATTTTACCCTACACTCTGATATTATATTCTTTATAACAATAACTAATATCTCAACTGAAACATTTCGAAACGTAAATGAAATGTTGTCTTTTACGGAAAACATAAATCGAAAATTGCCTTCAAACATTCTCCATACTAATGAAAAAATATGGAAACTTCATTAAGAATAATACGGATTTTTTTGTTTAGATAATTTATGACGAACTGCTCATGTGGACCGTCAACAAGGTGCATAAAATCATTAACTGTGATGATGTTAAGATTTAGTTACACATTCTAAAGATTTGATCCCGAAGAATTAATGAATCAAATATTCCCAAAAAAAAAACATTCGGCTTTTTTATTGTTATATTTTTTTCTCTCTAAAAAAACACAAAAATTACCCTTTTTCCAAGTTGCTGAGAATAATTTCTTCTTTGGGGTTTACAATAACTGTTGTGCTAATCGAAGTCAATGGCGGAAGCGACAAGAAACGGATGAGCTGCAACAAAGCTTACCGGGGAAGAATACTCTCATAAATCGTCCCAGAACTTTCTCTACGCGCCCTTTCCCTACAGTGGACCTGCCAGACTACTTTTTGTTGCTTTCGCATTGTTCAACGGTTCCTCCCTTCGGTTGGATTGTTTTGGAGCATGTTTTACAATTTCACAAACTCGTGTACAACCGTAACGTCTGTAAGTTGGAATCGAGATTTAGGGAAGCCCTTTGTAACCTTGCTTTAACCCAATTATTCTTAAGCCCGTGTTCCTTCTTCTCTTGCCACTGCCACCATATTGAAGCACGAACCTTGGCGTGCTTTCGCTGTGCTCCCTTTTTTTGGGGGTAAAATATTTTGACAAACCATTTTCTGGATGCCATTCTTGGACGGCTAACAGCGAGCTAAAGGATCAACGAGCAGGATGATCGAGGACGCGTGCTTCACGGTTGAACTGGTTTCGCTCGAACACAGCACACACAAAGGCCGTGCGTCGTAAGGAGGTCCAAAAAAGGGCAGCAGCTTACCGAAAACGAGTGCTGCGGTATAGGTCGGACAGCAAAAAGAATACCGAAAAGCGCACCTGAAGGCTTGTCGAAGCACAACCGTTTGCCTGACCTAACCGACCCATTCCGTTCTTCGTGTCTCGGGAAAGAATGAGGCTATTGGCAACGTGTTTCCTCTGCCTGCCTGCTGGTTGGTACGACGGGAAGATTTAAATAAATTTGTCTGTCAAATAAATTAACCATCGAAGCGCACAAAACGATGT
Organism: Anopheles marshallii; assembly: GCF_943734725.1. Taxonomy (NCBI): domain Eukaryota; kingdom Metazoa; phylum Arthropoda; class Insecta; order Diptera; family Culicidae; genus Anopheles; species Anopheles marshallii. The sequence goes on along the minus strand of NC_071326.1, from coordinate 45,982,409 downwards.
CCGTAATCAGCCATCTGGCTGGGTCAGGACGAATATCGAAAGGAAGAAAGCGGGACGAATGCGATGATACGCTCATTTTTCTTTGCAGCGGATCCTTGCAGGATGGTTCGCCCGATTGCGACAGTGGACGAAGCGTGAGAGGACGCGAATTTAAGAGGAGAAAGTTATGCTTTGCTTTATATGCGTTTTCACCGGAAGGATAATAAGCGTCCGGTAAATGTTTCGTTACCGTAGATGGACATAAATAAGGACAGAAATGAATACCTTCAAAAGATATTAGCCATGCATAAATAACTCCGCACGGTATGCCGGTGTTGTCGAACATTTTCTGTGCCGAAAAAGGGAATTTAATATAAACTGTCTAATGTATGCCAGTGTGCAAACGATACAAAGTAAGTGTCGATGCATCGCGATTGAAAGATAAAATTGTGCAACAATTGCATCCCCCGTCACACACGGCTGACTTGCATAAAACCGGATCTTTCACGCCAGATGTCATCGATAAATGTCCTTAAGGAATTTACATCGCTCAATCAGTGTGAGCCGTGCTGTAGACACGTACCTTACAATCACCCGCAGGACGGTGTGTTGCATTAACTTTTTTTCTTGCACTTTCTTTGCGTTGCTGATGACCGCTGGTAGCACGCCCCCCATTTTGGCGGATATGACCTTATTCGATGCTAACACGATACCGGTCATTGGATGTGTACACTGTTTCGAACAAGCTCCGATCATGGAATCCGTGACCGAAGAAGCGATGTACCGTGCTGTAATGATACTGCGCGAAAGGTGCATAAAAAAAAGGGAAAGAAGTTCTCCTTTGATCAATCGTTTCATTTAATGCGCGCCTATATGGTGCGAGCTCTTCCGATTCCGGAGCAGGGCTCCGTCATGCCTCTTCAGCTCTCCAGCTCTCCAGTCGAATCCAGGATCACCAGGGAGGATGGCGCGACAGCAAAAATCAGTCGTCCACAGGTTTAAATGTCATAATTAATGAAACCTTATCGTATCTCGTGTACCGTTCCGATGAAGGAGTGTAACAACGTTTATCGTGTTTTTACGCGCCATCTTACGATAGCCCTCCAGCCCTCGGACGAACAGCGGAAGGGAGCAATTTTCGGGAAACCGGCGGGGTCAATTGATTTATTGCATGCCGGGCAGCAATTTGTGGCACCTTTGCAAGAGTTTGCACACAAAATTGGCGTGAACTTTCACGGCACTTTTCGCTAGTACGGAAGCATGCATAATAAGTTTCAGTGCTTATTTCAATAACACATTGAGAAGAGATAACAAAACAAACTTTATCTAATCACAAAATATTTTTCCAAGCTGCCACCAGATTAATTATTGAAATATAAACATCAGCAGAGAATTGATATAATCAAACAGACACCGGTCAATCCGTGCATTGTTCGTACAATGGAAGATCGATTTGGATGTACCGTTGCCTTAAAAAAAAGCCCAACAACACACAGTTGATAGCGTGTATCGTGTTAATTTAGCATACCATCCCACCGATAATTCCCGTTGGTATTATTTCGATGCCCGGGAGCAGCCAATTTAATTTAATGACTTCCAATTTTATGGAATACGCAACTGCTTAAATCGAAACGCGATCGTAAGCGTAAATTGCACACCGATCGATGCTGTACCATAACACGGCATAAGAATAACGAACACACCGATGCTACCGATTCTCACCCTACAAGAACCAACATTTGGGCGTAGCTGGTGTCTCTAAGCGTGTTGCAGAAATTAACAAATATCTCATTTAACATGATCGTCGATCATTATGAGGTTGTATGTTAGTGAAATTATTGGATAATGTGAAAACGATCGGATGTTGGATTAACTGTAGAAAAGCTCTGAGAAGCTCTGTTATACTCTCTGTATGAGGTTAAAAAGTGCATCAATGGTTGTTTTACAGTACTTTTATACGATCTTCACTGTTAAAACCATCCAGTGCGCACGAAATCTCCTCTTGATGGAGCCCTTCAGTGCCCGCACTGCCCGCAGGGAAACGGACACGAAATCAGAATATTTATTCCATTTTGCAGGCATTTGTTGGATGTTCTTGGCTGTCCCCTTCGCTGTAAAATTGATCCACATTTTTCGAGATACTTCGGAGGATTCATTAGCTTGGGCCAAACTGAATCTTGTTGGCAGCCCTTGTGTTTCGTCAAAACAATTGACAGTTGATTGAACAAAAACAGTTGACGTACGATCATCTGGCCACAGTTCAGATCGGAGTTGGCTAGTGCGTACCTTAACACCTTGTTGCAGTATCTGACGATCATTGGCTCCAATTTTAACAAAGGACCCGTGACTCCGTTTCCTTCACTGTTGTTTTCAGCATCTTCAGCACTTTAGCCAGCTTGGAACCAGACTGCTGCGGGTTTTCCAAGATTTTGTGCACACTATTTTTTCTTCGTTTTTCTACGAGTTCCATTTGAGATAACTTGTGGACACGATTGATTACTCTTATCAAACCAGCACTAATTCTTTACTACAGAATTGTAAACAAACTGCTGTCAAAAGTTATCGATTCCCTCCACTAGAGGCGTGCAAGTGGTACGCGAGGGGCATACCAATTACCTTTTATTCTGCCATTCCTGCATCTTGAATGTACACTTTTAACGAATCGATTATAAGGAACAAAACATTACAAAAATGATACGGCCGAATGATCGGTCATTTACTGATCAAGAAAATTAAATCGATAATTGTTTAAGAGCCTGCAACAAGCTACCGTACAATAACAAATTAACTTTCAACCAACCGATAATTTCTTCCGACACCAAAGCTGTAAACATGTTTCGTCTGAGCCAGCAAGGTATGGCTGGAGCAGTTATTGATAAATGACTACCGGCAGATCGAAGCTGGAAACCAACACTCCGCGACAACACGGCGTAATGCACCACTTTTACCCAAAAATTGTTTCCACCCATAATACCCATTTTGCTTGCCAAAACCGCGGCTGTGTTTCTGCGGTGTAATTGCAAGTAACACTTAGCGTGTGCAGGGCGAAGGAATCATTAAACGCATGTTCAGAAAACCTTGCTCCCACGGCCGTGGAGCTACCGATCGCCTGTAGAGGTCGGTCGGTCCGGAGCGCCGGATGAAATTAAGCTCCCGCCACACCACAGCGAAGGAAATGACACCAAATGGCCAATCAATCAACGTAGCAGCCCAAAGAGCAACCAACGACGGAAAAAGATACAGCCCGGTAAGACAACGAGACGCGCATTTGGAGGGTGTTTCTGCAACCATTTTGACCCTGAACCCGAACAGGGGAACGCAACGGGTGTGCACAACCCATAGGGTGCATCCAATGCCGCGGGAGTCACTGTTTTCACCAATCAACCGTAATGCGACAACAAAGGCGGGCGTTTTCACCTCTCGGGTTGTGGTCGGTGCAAGCGTGTGCCCGCACGGAAAACGAAAGGGAAATGACATTCGCTTTCGCTACAGCGAAAGTTTTCTACAGTTTTTTTACCCCCCTTTCGACCAGAACCATCTCCGTTACGGAGTCTCACCCTACAAACCATCGCGCAATGGACGCGCAACCGGCATCGGAATGACACTAAACGGTTCCATTATCGTTAATTTTCCGCGGCGACTGACAAAACGACCGTATTTCGTCTTCCTGTGCGCTTCACCCGATGCTCACGATGCTGCTGCACCCTTATCGGATGTTCACTGATTGTCTTCATCCGATCGTTCCCTCTTGGCACCTGAAGAGGTTTGAGGATGTATGCTGCACTTACGCACTTTTACTCATTATGTATGTTACAATTGCCATTCATCTCCTTGTGCGGTTCACTGTGCCACAGAAGCGATCACTTTTGTTTTCGGTAACACTGTACGCGGGCAATGGTTTTACCTTTTATACGCAAGAAGAGACTGTAACTGTGTAATGCTAGGAAAATGAAATTTAAAATTATGCAGCAACAAGCAGCGCATTACGAAATACATTGTTTATAGGAAGTTACAAAAAGAGCCACAAATGTATCTGCAGTTCTCCTTATTCTTGACCCACTGACAGTTGAGCACGTCGTACTTCCATGGCCAGATCACCAATTCGATTCCAGCAATACTTTCCTTATCCGACAGGTAAATATCCCATTTTATTCCAGCCAACGAGAGCTCACTACTCCAGCTCTCTTACGCCTCGTGCATTACAGGTGGGTCCGGTAGTGCTACAGCCAGTGCTGCTCCGCCTACAGCTCAACTAGCAAGTGGTTAATTTTCCTTTTCAAACCAGAGCTAGTCCGTAACTCCGGCCGTTCGTAAATGCCAAGAGCATGGGTGTCCTTCGCCCGTATCGTACAAACAACAAACAAGCAAACAGGAGAGTCCATATCCTTGAGTCTATGCCCTGCGCGATTTGAGCGGTTCAGACAGCATGTACGAAACTCTTATGGTAAGTATGGTAAATAATTTTTCACAGCACACATCAAAATAAGTCAACCCATAGGCAAAATACGTGTGAAAACGAAAAGTTTTTACTTACTTTTGTGAAGTTAGTATATTTCACCAAATAAAAAGAAACCAATCTAAAGCAGTAATCTAAAAATACTAATATAATGGGGAGGTAAAAGTTTAAATAGATAGTAAATTGAAAAGCACAACTAGCATAAGCTGCCCTAATAACCAAGCCTGTAATGAATTGTTGTTCAAATTAAAACGATTCATTCAATTAACCCATAACTTAATACGGGTTCTAATTGATAGAAAACGTAAACTCGCGTACTAACAAGAATCACAGGAACTTCATACGTAAGAAGAGTATCTCTAAAATTAACATTAACATCTAATTCTCAATACCAACAGCAGAACAACCGTAATTACTTATGAAAATTTCCATCCATTTATTAGATAAATCATATTGATGCAATTGTCTTGTCACTGTCTGCTAATTGCGACTCACACAGGACAGATAGGAATGCCGGTAAAGTGTTCTAAATCACAAAAACAGAAGGAATTGGACAAGGACAATATGAATGAATAATTTAAAACGTAAGAAATGGAGTATAAAGTAAGAATATAAAAACAACTGCACTGCTTTAGCAAAGTTACTTACAATAGACGAGGAAAGGTCGTAAAATATAAGGATAGTCGCACGAGCACATAGGTACGAGAGCGAAAGAAATGATCCGAACAAAGGATACTACAAAAACTTTCCATCCAGATCCAGAGAATGCACTTTTCTGCTCTTTCGTTTACCTTACGCACTTGAGTTATTAGACGCCGCTACGTTTTCCGTTTCCGAAGCGGTTTTCTTCGCCGGAGATCCTTCCACCTCGGTGGTGACGCTGTCCGGTTTCTTTCTCTTGATAAGATGCGAAATATCATTTGCCGGCTTTGAGGAGGTAGCTCCCGTGGGCTTGGAACTGCAACCATTAGAGCTACCCGTTGCAGAAGAGGTACCGGCACCATTGTTTAGATCCTTGCCATTAGATTCACCCTCGCCGGAAACGAGGATCTTTGAAAGCTCTCGTTTTACATCTTCTATGGGCTGTGAAAATAATTTTACAATTAAAACATAAGTACGATGTCTTATTTTGAAGCAGTTTAATCAGTGGGACAGTATCACTCACCGTTTTCATCGCATCTTCGACATCCGTAATCTTTTCTAAAATTTCCATTTTCATTTGCTCCAGATCCAAAATAGTTTCTTTAATGTCATCAGTCTGCTCTTTCGCTTTTTCCTCCTCTACCACCTTCTCCAGCTCCGATACAGCGCCTTGGAACGATTTTATCGACTCCTCGAACTCTTTCTCCATCATGTAGCACAAACCAACTTTGTAGTTCACTTCGGCCAGCAAACGCAGGTCGGGTTGTTTTGTTTTCTTGTAAATCTCTAATGCTTTCACTGTAAAGATGAACAAACGATGCACAAATTATACATTGCTATTATATTATTTTACAAAGTTTCAAAGCCGATACATACCGTAATCCTTGATAGCTTCCTTGAAGAAACTGTTTTCAAAGGAAATGCCAGCCAATTCTGTGTAGCATTCGGGAAGATTTTCGTATCCTTTTTCTCCCTGTTGCTGGAAGATGCTGACTGCCAGTTCAAGGATTTCCCAGGCAACCTGCAAATTGTCGGCGGAATCCTCCTGCACACAGGTTTCTCCGTTGGAAGTTGAAGGTCCCGGCTGTGGCTCACCGTTTACATCCTTCGTGCCGCTGGTTCCTGCTACAACTGGTTCAGAGACTTCTGTCTGTTCGGCCTTGTCCTCGGTATCATCTTTTTCATCTTCTTGTTCCATGGCTGTACCTTCTCCATCCTCATGTGATGGCTCCTTCGCATCCATCTCTTCATCTTTTTCTTCTTTATCAGTATTTTCTGCTTGTTTTTTCTCGTCGCCTTCGTTCTCTCCCTCCTCTTCCTCATCGTCATCGTCATCCTCCTCGTCTTCGGCGTCCTCCGCAACGATCAGATTGTTCTCATCTTTCCCGAGGGCAATCAGAGATTTGGCATACATTAGATAAGGCAATCCTAATTCTTCCGCATTCGGCCCGTGCACCTCGGAGTAGATGGAACAGCATTCACTTAAATCGTCGGCCGCGTCCGCGTACTGTTTCATACAATAGTTTCGACTACCGCGACCAAACAGTTCCTTTGCTTCATTAATTCGCTCCTCCTTAGTGACAAGTGTTTCCGATTTCTCAGCCATCGCGAAAATACTAGTCCGTTGCGTGTGTTTCGATGAGTCCAAGTCAGCGACGTGTTCTACACACGGGAATCCTGTAAGTAAATTAGGAAAAGATAATATCATATCCGCCGGCATAGCTTTCAGATGAGTTTTTTTTTTTTGTAATGTAAAATGTATTGGACCATTTCGTAGGGTGCAGAAGTGCCCTATATTTGAATAAATCATGCGAATTTATGCTACACAAGATGCATGAAATGTGACCGAGAAAATTCACATTAGTATGCAAAGAAAATTATGCACGGATCGTGCAGATTGTTTATGTTTTGTTTATGAAACGCAAAATCTAATCGCAAAACAACTCAACAAAAATGGAGCTTTTTGTGGAAGTAACGTATTATAACCATTATTATTTGTTCGTTCGGTTTTACATCACTTCATATTATAAAATAAAATATCATTCATTCATTCGTTCGGAGTGAATTTACATCTCTGAATTATTAAATTTAGTAACAATAACTCAAAAAATAGATCGTCGTGAAGCTTAAAATAGCAGACAGTTTTTATCAGAACGTAACAAACAATTTCCCTTTTATTATTGTATCACGCTCAAGAGAAAATTTCAAAATAAAAGCACGTTTTTATTAAAACTACACTTGAGAAATAATATTAGATTCTTAGATATTCGGTTTGCAAACAAAGCAAAAAAATCATGATGTAATATTATTAATTATTAATATTATAAGACAAGACCCTCAGAATAATAATCACAATGTCAAGGTCCTTGTAAACTGTTGCACGTTGCTGAGGACACTCAGGATAAGGTGCCCTTTCACGGTTCGGTAAAGGAAATACCTCCCAACCAAAGTTATTTGCATGTAAATAATGTAATCCTCAGTTAGCGGCAATACCGGTCAAGCCATTCTACTCGAAATAAAAAAAAAGATTACACGTCCCCATCTGTTGTAGTAAAATGAATGCTGGTGTTGACACACTCCCATGTAAACTAATATGCCATTGAGCGTCAATACTACACAGAAAGAACGGCGAATAATTTATGCAACGCATAGCTGTAAAAAACCTGTTTTTGTACATTATGTATACATCGTGGCATATGTATCGTGGCAGCAGTACACCGTTTGGGATGGTTTCGATAAGGAAAGTAATGGATCCGTACCATATTTTTACAACATATTCTTTACACTCTAACCACTTAGCTCGTCCCAATACGAATATAGATTTCACTGATCTTCATCGCTTATAGCGCGAATCCTACTAAAAACCCGAACCGTAGCTGCAAATGTCAAACAATAGTTCAAACACAATTAAATATCCCTCTACATTAACAATTGATAGCACTGTGAAGTTAACTTGTCTGTGTCCTCTGACACTGTTAGCGGCAAACTATCGGATGTTATCGATTTTTTTCCCATGCCACCCACAAGTGCGCAAGCTTTTCACGGAAATAACAACCGCCGAACAATACCGGCGGGAGATGAAAGTTTCGATGCAGGATACGTTGAGTGCGCTCTTTCTTTGTTCCGTACCGTGGTTAAAAGGACGAGTGTAGAAAAAGTCTCAACTGATAAACAGTTAACCGGCCGAGAGGTGCACGCTATATCGCAGAGCGAATAGGGACGGCCATAAGGATGAACTCAAAACGACGAATCGGAGGAAAATGCTACAGGACGAGAGAAAATTCATTCAAAGAGAGGAAAAATAACACTTTCTCCTGAAAACATTGATGTTGTTTTCCACTCAGGAAAACTCCCTCACAGCCACTTCAATTCGTCCTCGTTATCACGCTCTTGCTTTCTCTCGCTCTTCTGCTCTGTTTCGGTTGCATTTGGTTCTTTTCAAACAAATGCTCTCAAACCACAAACAACTGTGCTCTGTTTTGGGCATTCTCGCCAGGGAAATGTTCACCCGTTTCGTGCATTCGGTGCAAGTTCGGTAAGGAAAGTTCACAGTTACAGCGCCAACACGCAGCGCAACGTACGCGTACCGAACGCTCTGGTACACAGAGAGACCGAACTCCACCACGCAATGAAAGGAAGCAGCAGAACCATTAAGCCAGTAGCAGTGTCCTAAAGTGGAACCATCGATATCTCAACGAAGTGTGATCCCACCATTAATCCCCAAACCAACAAAACGGCTACTAATTGTGATTTTTGTAAATGAGCTCCACTTAAGTTTTACTGTGCACAGGTCAGAGGTCACTCTTAGACACTCGCACAGACACACACACACAAGAGGTTAGCGCCGCAGCAAAGATACATCAATTTTGCAACACAACGCCGTCAGGTTACATATCCTTTCTCCCTGTAAGCATAATAATGTAGTGTAGTGTTTCTAATGCTACTTGGGAGGGAAAATTACAAGCAAGACAAAAAGACCACGCGTTTGGAATTGGTTTTGTGCGTGGTGAGATTATGGTAACAGAATAAAAACAAAACATCTTCCAATATTGCATTTGATGTTGAGCGACATGTGTTTACGATGTGACTGAAGTGCACAAGAAGCGGAATAGAATATTCACAGCTGCGTTTTATTACACCCAACGGGAATTGTTTGTTTGCACACTATCTTACTGCCATTATGTGGGACCGACTCGAAAGTGTGACCGTGTGTGGCCGTGCTCGAAGGATAAAGGATATAGAGAAGTAAACGTTAAGAAGTACGACGTTCGGTGACGTTTGGGATGAAGTGCTTGTCTACAACAGTGTGGAGGCAAATCTCGGTGTTACTTAATCAAATGCATACGTAATCATACCATCGGATTCGTCACAATTGGACAGTATCCTATTTGGTTCGTTAAAGACATCACAAGCAACATTAAAACCCTAAAACGGTGATCGTTCAGTAAATGTAAATTGTTCTAAATCGTTGCATCACTGTGATACTGCTTCAAATGATAGGTGTTGCTAAAGTAGCTTTTGATACCCGTACCTAGCCGCCCCAAAGGACGAACCCAGCCGCCTGAAACAAGCGCCTTTGTAGTATTTTGCATGTACTTCCTCTTAGTACAGTAAATAAGAAGCTTAGAACCATTGAAAGATACTCAAACACCTTCAGGTCCTTGCGTAAACCCTTCACCAATAAAATTTAATTGAAAAAGGACAGGGGGACAAGAAGTACAAAAGCAAACAACACTAAAAATATTTAAATCGATTTCTTCGACACGTAGCGTAGAGTAGAGGCAAAACGAAAACAACGAACCATGCCACCTTCCTGGTCGAACGCAAGCATTTACCAATTTGCTACGTTGAGCTTTTGCGCCATCATCATCATCGCTCCTGCATTGTGCTTCTTCTTCTCCTGTGACCGTAGTGAGTGATGTGCTACTACCAGGGCGACCTACTAGAGCCACCACAAAAGCTCCTAAAGCAATCCACCACCTCTTTTTTACTACGGCGGTCCCGGGATCAGGATAATAACACCAAGCGCTTTTAACTGCACGAACCAGTCCAGCAGTAGCAACAATTGAGGCCAATTTTCGTACAAATATTTTCACCGTACGATTAGAAAAATAATTGAACATTGCACAGTAAATGGAATTAGAATATTGCATACAACCCAACGGAACTCCAGTTTGTGTGTGTGTGTGGGCAAACCGTGGGATTAAAGAAGTAAAGTGCTTCCTACTTAATGACACTACTGAACATTCACGAATCCTTGTGCACAAACTATTGCCTGTAAGAAACGCTTCGTGACAAATGATTGTTTCGCTCTCCTTAGTTGGTTTTTCAAGTGCTTGCAGGGAGCAGCTGTAAGGTTTGCTCAAACAAAACGCTCCACAACAAGAACAACACCCGGTTCCGAAAAAGTGTTAAATTTTGCAAACAAAATCGTATAAGAGAGTAAAACGATATTGAACAAATTCGACAAATAACAAACAACTTTTACCACTCATCTTACATGCTTGGAATTGTTAGTTGAGCGTAAAGTTTTCGTTATCCAAATCACCGAAACCAAGCACACCGAAGTTTCCACAACCTCCGAAACAACTGCATAGCGTCCGCGTAGACTTCAACGCATTACAACCGTGTAAGTAGAAACGAAAACTTTAGCTATCAATGTCTTTTGCTTTTGCAAAACCAGTCTCGTCACACGCATTTTAACTGTCGAAACTCTTTGAAAGATTATCTTCGAGGAGAGACGCAATAACTTCAAAGAATAAAACTTACTACACACCACAATGTGCTGGTGGATTGGACGGACGGCTCTTATACAAGAGCCGGTGATTTTGGACAATTAATTTCTGTTCTACTTTTCGTGAAGCCAAGGACAAAAGGCGAAACAGAAGTTAACACATCCACAAAACCGGTGTATAACAAACCCTCGGCAAACACGCAAAATCTTCGGTGGCAGTGTGCGCGCCCGTAATCCGGACGGGCATAAATCAAAGCCAAACATTTCGATTGCTTTGGTCCTTTCGCTTTCGACCGCGGGTTTTTGCTGGTCCAAACCACCAAAAACAGAGCGAGAACGGTACATAATATGTACCACCACCACTGGGCACCCATTGTTGCCAGCCGGGGCCGCGTTGTGGCCGGCTGGTTTTTCCAACGACGGCCAACCTCATTACAATATTCATCCTGAGGTTGGTGTGTTTCTATTGGCGCTACTGCGAAAGGTTACTGGCCCCATCAAACGATACACAGGACGAACACATTAAACCGTGTGCTGTAGACGTTTGTAGGTCGCCAGATTGTTACAGGTTATGATTAGGATTTGCAAACGGCCAAGCCATTAAGAAAACGGAACAGTACCGTCTATCAGCGATACACCAGCTGGCTATCGTCCAACGCTGTCTCCGGTGAGATCGGTTGTGAAGGTCAGGAAGGGGACGGATGTACGCATTAACAGTGTCTGATCGTATATGCATAAAACACGCAATCTTGAAACTTAACGGAAGCTTATTGCGAGAGCAGTGCTGAAAGGAGTGTGTCAAATTGTATTTACATTCATTTGAACGAGATAAAATATTATGTTGAACATTAACCTCGTAGTAGCGAGGCTTTCTATTTTAACTAAAATTCGTGGAAAACAAATGTTTATTCATGAATTTATAATGTATGTATTCACCGTTGCTCTTCACGAACTTTTTACCCATTTCGCTACCGTTTCAATGCCAATACTGAAGTTCCACGTATTAAGCGCCATAAACTTTGACGAATTGTAGAGAATGGGACCGTGACACTGTCGTTAATGCGTATGGGTTTGTGGTTTTAATCGGTTATACTATTTTATGCTCACATTTTTTTGCTATTATTTCCATTAAATGGCGAAGGTTGAGAATTGTTGAGAACGATCGTAGTTCATTTACTCAGCCAATTCGTACGACGCTTTTCATTGGGGAAAATTTTGGGGAAGTCGTTGACGACAAAAGAGCCGTATGTAAACTTCCAATAATATTTGGTAACTCTAAGCACACCTATGACACCATCTCCAGATACGCTTGCGTATTTCAACAACTCCCGATAAAATCCTGATCAACTTCAACAGTAAGTTGTTGAAAAAAAATGTTGAACAGGGATCGAAAATGTAGCTTATTAAACAATGTCATTTTAAGGAATCAAGAATAATACAAAGCTAATTTTGAACAATTAAATAAGATGGAAAAGCCTCTTGTTTTGTATAAAACCCCAAGTAACTTATTCCCAAAGCAGCTTCTTTTTTTTATAAGAATATAAGGATTTTTTGTCAATAGGACCTAAGTTCATTTGGCCGAATAACAGAGATTCATAGAACAATAGTATCACTGTTGTTAACTATTGCTATTGCTATTGAAGTATATGATAACAGAAAAGTTATTTAACTTGGGAACTACCAAGAGTTTTAAGCGTTTTTCATTGATGGTCACTTTGTAAACAATTTTGATGTCCTGGCTTAGGTTTCAATACGTTTTTGACTTCATACTACTGAAAAGATACGTAAAAGTCAGCTATGGAAGAACTGTTTTACCCCAAAAATTAATGTAATGAAACGTTCCAGTCAAAATGACTGGTCCGGTGGTTCTAGTGTTAAAGAAGGACGAACTTTAGATAACGACATAGTTTATCGATCATATTATCCAACAATATACAGTTAAAGAATAACAATTTTACATAACTACTTGACAATTACAATATGAAGGTCCACTAGAGATGTGTATATAAGTAACAAACTCAATCCAAGTGTCGTGATTTAATTGCTCAACGACCACTACTGCTTGCGTCAAAAGAACAGTAGTTTACCGAAAGGGGGAAAAGATACATCGTCTACTCACAGTACCACCGGAAAGCCTTGCAGAAATAAAACGAATCTACGCAAAGATGTGCCTTGCAGCAGAGCAAACCTCGGTAGAGAAGTTATAGAGCAAACAGTCACACCATCTATTATCCACCTCTTATCATGGGGGTATATACCGAAGAGCTCATAGAAAAAGTTTTTCCCATTAGAGTCATAAACGCTACACCACCGTTTCGTTGCATTGCTTGTGACCCCAACGCACATCAGTCATTATTTTTACAGCCTTTTGTTGTCCTTAACGAAACAGGTCGCAATCGATTGTGAGCTAATGGCGGATAGCACGTACGCGCCTGGCCCAAATTAACATTTTCACAGCTTAACAGACTACTTACTGCCAGCAGTCGGCTCGAATAAATTATGCATTGCTCATGTGGACTTAGTTAGTTAATTGTTTTCCGTCTTCCGTTGTTTAAATGGTTGATAAACTAATCGAACCTTGGTGAAAAGGTGGGGGGTTCATCATCAAATATTTTAATTATTGATTAAGGGTTGCTTATTTTGTTAAATATTTTATATTTTCGTTCATTACAATTCACTAAACTATTAAAATACTTTACTACAGTACGCTAAAACATATATTTGCCCGTTAACAAACTGCTTTAGCGAAAAACATAAATCGCAAACACTTAGCTAATGGATTAGGGCGTCGATATGGTACACACTGTTCAGAGCAACCGGATTCTTTTTCCAGATTCACTTCTCATCCCCCCCTAAAGCGGTGCTGCGTCAGTGCTTGGTATAGAGTAACATTTGCCCATTTAGCTCATCCTTGCGATAGCACACAAAGGTTGACAGTTGATCCTCCTACAAAAGACACCCTGTCTAAAAGCGCGTAGGCCCAACCTACACATTTCGTCCTTCCTGTTCTGCTGATTGCAGATACAAAAAGCCTAGGAGACAAGAACTACATGCTTGGAGTGCATTTAGAGAGCAAGAGCAAACATTAACAAACCGGATTGAATGAATACACGACGACACACTCACGGAAAGCGCCAAAGGCTGTATCAATGCGAGATCATAAACTCTCCGTGGGTTGAAAGACCATTAGTTCCAATTTGCAAATTGTAATACAACTGAACTTTATTGCAAAAGGTCAACAATATTTAAATCAAGGAGCAACCTTAACTAATTTGTATTAATCTGATACCACTGATTATCACAAGCATAACAATAACAGGTCCATTCAATATTAAACACCTTTAAACTTTCAATGTCCTATAAAAACTCTGTTCTGTGTGCAATATTCAAACACGCAAAAATATTTGTCAACCCTCGCGGTACTCATTATCAACAGTGCAATTAAAACGCGCAATAACGTTTAAATTTTATGCACGATTAACGCATGCATGAGCCCACTGTGTACGACGAGCTCTCATATATGGCGCGGGGGGGGATGATGTTCGCATTTTCCATACAATTTACCGTGCGCAGGAAATGATCTCATCCAAGGGCCGGGGTATTTTAATATTCAGTTAAATTAACGACCATATTTGCATGACAAACAATCCCGAATCGTTGTCATCGCTGTCGTTGTGCCAGCTGAATTTGAATAAGAGAACAAGCACCACAGCCACCGGCAAAAAACCCCAGTGCAAAGCTCGCGGATATCATAATTGAATGAATAAATAAACACGGATTTTTTTTACCTTTCAAAAAGAAAACGGAAAAAATGGCGCTGTGTGTTTGATGTGGTAAAACAAATTTCATACAGGGAAAACTCAAACAAAAAATGCTTGATCATTAATGCATCGCATAGAAAATGAATCGGAACTGCTGAAACTTTTCCTCAATGAAAGTTTCCATACTTTTTTTCAATAATCTTATACTACATACAATGTTAAGCAATCAGGCAAATAAAACTTACTCAATAAAAAACTAAATAAATCAGCATCAGCCGAAGAATATTGTTCACGAATTATGTTAAGAAGAACGTTAATTTGTTTACCATACTCAAACGATCGCAATACTATCTCTTTAACTATGCTCGCAAAAAGCTAACACAGCTCGTCGTCTGTTATCCTGAAACCTCGCTTCGCACTAAAAATACTAATTAAGGATTTTGATTATCCGCCTCCCGTTAACTGACGTGCCATGCTTTCAGTGAATTGGATCCATTTTACACAAGAAACAACGCTTTGCGCGCCGTTATGTCGTTTGCAAACACGACCTTAATTAGGCTAGATCCATCCACCGCGTCTTCAAGAGCTTGTTTCGTTTCGTCAAACGAAATGTAAACGAAGACCCGACCCGTTCTCAGCTTCTGGTGAAGCTTGTAGCACTCGCACGGCGAATACGGCGGTGCGGCAGAGATGCAAACGGAGGTAAACGGATTGGAGATTGTATCACAATCCCATTATCATACTACCATGCGCCTCCATCATCAAATGCATCGCCACACAGCTCAACCAGAAAACTGGCGAACGTTTAAAGTTCATTGTGCGTTCATGGTTCGGTGGCGTTAGCAGCGTCACGGAACGGCACTCTGTCTCACACTTGCCGCACGGGTCAACCCGCTATTGCGAGCGTCGTAAAAATGTCCAGCGGAAGCCGGCTGGCGCCTGAATATGATAACGAACCAACCTACTACTAGCGCGATACTACCAAGCAATCCCACTCGCATGGCGTAGCAACTGATGCGTTAGTTAGTTCTGATTGTAGATATGCGCCAGAAAGGAACTCTCACCAGTCACTGCCATTAAATGTCAGGGTAACTGCTAATAGAAATCCACAAATGCCGGGGCAATTGGAAAACATTAATGGATTGAAGAATAATTCATCCGTATAAAGAACGGAGCGAGATTAATTGTTAGATTGAAGGTAATGATTCGCAAGAGCTTCAATTGATTTAAAGGATAAGACGGGGTACGCGAATGCAATTCCTGTAAAGGATTCTCTTACCCATTAGTCATGTTTTATGCGATGAAATAATCAATGCACTCGTATGCGGTGGTTTATGTGAAAGTGTTGTTAAACAAACCCTTTATGTTTTGCAGGGATAGGTTAACAGTATTGTAAAAAGCCGTCAATAAAAGCTCGGCAATATACAGCGGCTCATATATCGTGAAGAAAAGTACGCTACAATCGATACAACAATTATACCCATCCACGATCGTAGTGACAAAATGAAGAAGCACGGGAATGATTTATGACTCGTAAATCCCGGATCGGACACCGGCTGCAAGTACACCGTGACGACCCATTGCCTACCAGAAGCATCGACGATAACCACCTATATCATACCAACACCAAGGTCACCGACTGTAACCACAGTAGACCCAGCACCACCTACACCATTAACACCACCGAGTATCACTCCCGTTCCTGCTACTCCGGAAACTGCGAATCAAAACACCGATCCTGACGTAGTTCCTGCCTGCCTAGACGAACGCATCTCCTATCCGGCGGACGACAATAATAAGCTCAACGACGCTGCAAGTTTTGAGCGACGTAGAAGCTCCTTTTTTGGCAGCATTCGAGCAGCGGTTCGAGGTAGCAGGCAACCAATCAAACCCAACGAAACGCACAACAGTGAAGAGACGGACAGGGACGAACTGCAATCACTGTGTGCACCAGCACCGTACACCAAGCAACACTCCATCGTGGATCTCGGACGGGAAGAGTACACGCTCGAACAGACGACAACGACGGCCGCCAATATTACTTCCACCGACGCAACCGCCGCCACTCCCTCCACCACCACCACGGCTAACAGCTACACACGGAATAAGTCAACCACCCGCAGCTGGCCGGTAATACACCGTAACAATTCTTACTACCGCTATCAAACGTCGAGCGGCAGCGGTGGTGGAGCTGGTGGCGGTGGTGGTGGTGGCCTTCAATTGACGGCCAATCGAAGACAACCCACATCGCAGCAGCAACAGCATGGCTATCTGCAGTATGACTACGATGCAGCGTTGCTACAGCACGGTGTAAATTACTGTCCGCCCAATGATACCAACAACAACACCCTGCTCGGTTACGGTACAGCGAACGCATCGGGCAACGACTACCATCTGCTAGCGAGCGGCCATCACTATCCGCCGGACAAGTCTCCCAGCATCGATAGTTGCTACTATTATCAGCACTACAGCGGCAGCATGCAGCCTTTGGCAACGACCACCATCATGGCCACAACCACCAGCAGTACCGGGGCGGGTGGTGTCGCAACTACGACCACCACCGCGTCCGGAGCCACTGCCCATCAGCAGACACCGTCCGGCAATGGGACGTGCTGCTCGATACCGCCACCGATCATGTTCCTCTTCCTGACGCTGCTCATGACGTCCAGTGCAACCGCCATGCTTTGTGCCGCCATCATGACCGATCACTGGGAGCACGTATCCTGGGATCGTACCAGCCTCGATCGGATCAGCAACGAAACCGCCATCGAACTGCACTGGTACCTGGACGGTCGGGCAGCAAAGATCCCTCTAAAGGGCAAAGGTAATATGCCGCTAGCGGGAGGACAGTTTTCTGCTCAGTCGCATCCTAAAAATACAAACAAAAATTGAGTTTCGTTTTGCATTTGCCAAACAGGTCTACCAACGCAACATCATCAGCATCATCACCAGAAGGGAGGTGCGGCTACGCCGGCGGTAACGGACAATCGGGCGGGCGTTTTTCTGGTGCCGATGAACGGTGGCATCTGGACGCTGTGTATCGATCTGACGGCGGATGAGATCCGCACCATGTCTAACGATGGCTTTCCGCAGGTGGACCAGTGCGTTAACTATCTCGCCGGTACGATGGAGAGCGCACAGGGTAACGACGAGGATGCAAGGGCCGATTGGCAACACAGTGAGTCCCAGGCGTCCTTACATCCGCATTTAAGTAGGTACAGCGCGACACGTGCAAATACTTTCATCCTAGATCATATTTATAGCCCTATCTTTAACTTCTTAACACTCTGTTTGCAAACCCACCGATGGAGTCAGTCTCTTAACTTCCCAATTGACCTTTTAGCACCGATTCAGAGCGTATGGGAAGATGGTCCTACAGACATAGCACTCTCTCACCGTTCCTGTCACCTTTTTTTCTCGGTGTTTTACAAAGCCCAATGAGGGTGTTTTTCTTCAAGTTTTGCTTCATTTTCCAAGCGCTTTGCCTTTCTTTATCATATGTTGGTGATAGATAACACCTACAAACAAACATGGTCTCTTTTGTCACCTTTAACCTTTCTACGTTTTCTACGTTGGTCCCCGCATTGGATTATACTGTAACAGAAAGAGAAACCCCGTGATACAGGATAGACTCGATTGGCTGATAAAAGATGATCGAACTGTCTAACAATCTACCTTGTTCATAAATGTACAAAGATAGCAACACATTTAACAAAGTGTGAAACTAATCAATTACATTGATCAGCACGAATACTTGATTTTTTTTTCTTACATCGAAAAACTTTCGCCATTTACATTTGTCATGAATTTGCTTTTAAGAACAATCTTTTATGTTGGGGATGCACGTTCTTTCCTTTCTGGCTGCTGTTACCATCATCTCCTGATACCAACACCGGGTAACGAATATCGATCGACCAAGTGTACCCACACCCTGGGGGGGTGATGTGCAAAACCAGTCACATTTGCATTTCTTTTTTTCTTTGCTTGATTCATGTAGGTAGCATCATATGAGCATATGACTTCATCGCTAGTGACTAGCAATTGCAAAGCTTTTTTCTATCCCATGGTTCGCTTTCATTCCTTCCAAGCGTACAATAAAAGCTTTGTGCAATCCCGGCACAAACCACCCATTCCCAGACCCGCTCCCCTTATACTATAGCCACTTTTTGTGACCGAGTGCATAATTTACTCATTCGTTCAGTGCTGATGCCGCCGGGATGGTGGGTTCGACAATGGTGCCATACAGTACTGCAGCTACTCGATCGATCACAGCGGGCCACCATATCGTCAATCGGTGACAGAACACAACAATTTGCCGACCCCACATATATATATTCCATCTTGCTATTACTTACGGATGCATTACGTTCAGCTACACTTTCCGATTGGCTTTGCATTCCGGAATGCTAGGCGATCAAAATTTTCTACTGCAAATTAGCATTTCACATTTGTCCTGAAAGCTACCTGTAGACATTTTCCTTTACTTGCTTTACTATTTTACACACATTTTCCATTACTATTACATTAGTTTCGCTACACTTTCGAACTGCTGCGCTTACTAACAAATTAATTCTTCAAATAAAATGCAATCGGCTGTTCTCTCCGGTTCTAACTAATCCATCTTCCCACCTTCCGTTCTTCTCTTGCGATGTGTACCCTTTCCTTTGCGATCGATCACATCTCAACAGGGATGCAGAATCTATCGATTTCATGTTCGCTGGTGTGCCTAATCATACTCGGCAGCGCTGCACTGGTGGGCGCCTTCGGCGTTTGCCAGCGTCAAATCAGTGCCGTATTGGTGACGGGCGTAATGTACCTGCTGGCTGGTAAGTTTAATTTTCCCTTCATTTACACACGAACTGCCCTTGGAGTACATGCTTAGTTCGGTTGCCGTCGCACACAGGTAGCGGTCGCATAGGTTTATTTTTTCCCCCCGCTGGGTTTGGCAACGAATCCTTGGCATAAAAAATTCAACCCACTAAAACCATAAAACTTCTTTGCTCCGCGTGTTGCTTTTGAAGACTTAACGTTATTGACTGTTCGCTTGCCACTCCGACAATCAACACGCTACTCCCACCGGGATAGGCGAGAGCGCGCCACAAAATCGATGAAATGTGGAGTTTTATTCGTTTAGATCCCTTTGTATTTCTCTACCTCTACGCGTTCATATCAGCTGTTTGCTCTCCCCAACCAAAACCAATGTTAAGCGCAGCGAACGAAGTGGTAATGGTTGAACGACGACGACGAAGACGACGATGGGGCAATAGGTGGTATCCTGCCCTTATAATACTTGGTAACTTTGTTGCACACACGCGCGCGTCCATTTCGCGAACGATGCAAGGAACCGTCGACCGTTAACACAGACGCGTCGGAAATAGAAAATGACAAATTCTATTCCTTCGAGGACCCGGCCAAGGTTTCAACTGCCGTGTACATCTTCTCGGTGCACAAGTCACGCGATGGAAGTTCAACAAAACCATGCAGAGCGCAATGGCGATGGAGCTTCCTAACTTCAAACAATTTCCCTCCCTGACTCTTTTTGTTAGGATCTTCTTTTGTAATGCTGCTGCCCCCTTTCAAGGAGGATAAGTGAATTTCAGGCTGTATCGCGCTGCACATGAAACGCGCAATATTCATAAACCATGTGAAAAACCTTTTTGCAATACGTTGTTGTGTTGTGAATTAGCATGATACAGCTTTAAATTCAACAGACGCAATAACTTTAGCAAACACATTAAATTTGCAAAGAAATAATATAAACTATAAAAGCCTTCGCTCCCAGAGTGTCGCATTTCATGTCCTTTCCTCTCCCGTCCACAGCGCTGTTCGCCTTGTTCACGCTGATGATCATACACTTCAAGCGGCAGCAGGGACGACCGTTGCTCGACAGCGACTTTGACGGTACCATCGATGGGGTGGTGGCCATCAAGGGTACGGCTAGGGCCGCATCGAAATTCCTCGGCGCCCGAATATTCGTCACCGCCTGGAGCCTGGATCTTGGCTGGGGTGGAGTGGTGCTGTGCGCCTTCACATCGTTCCTATGGATTCTGCTCTCGAAAATCATGCGCTTCAATCCACTGTCGGCAATGATTTGATGATTCAAATTTAAGTTCAACAAGGTCGCCGTTTACAATGTAACCTAGTAGCTTCAGCTTCTGCGACCGACCGACCGGCCTCGGGTGCGTCATGCAGAGTGTTTCAAGGTGGCGATATCCCGGAGAAGTGTACGATTGTTGGAATATTTTAATTTAGAAAAACGTGACACCATCGTGATACCGTCATCCATTCGTCGCGGGAATTAAAACGTTCAAGCGAACCATTCTTGCAAGGGAAACTCATCACAATCCTCCCTCTGGTGACACATCCTGAGGACACATGTCTTTGTGATAACATTTCGATGATCGAACAATCGCACAATTTACCACCACGCTGCTACTGTGCGTGCATATAGCTCGTCCTATTTGAGAGCGTACTAGGAGCGGTTGAAGTTATTATCGCAATAATTTCTCCCGACTCAAAAAGCAAGTTAATCTAACTCCATTTGTAGTTTTCGCTTATACACCGTTTTATGCGCAATTTTACACATTTCACTATGCCTTTCAGCTACAATCGTTTTTGTGTGACGCATTAGAGACAGAGAGAGAGAGAGACAGTTAGAAACAGCTTTGAAGGATTGTTTCACGCAAGCTTGTTAGTGGTACATGGCCGGTGATCTCTTTGACCCGTAATAGTGGCTCATATCTTTACGCAAAAATTAGAATTTAAAACCATCCCTTCAAAAGCTACTTACATCCGTAGAAGTAAACGTAAAAAAAATCTACTTTACCGAAACAAAGAATGGAAAGGATAGTATTGCAACATTAATGATTAGTGCTAGAGGATAATACGATCGGAACGATTAGGAACGATTATCAACTTAACTTGAAGAATCGATAGTTCGCTTCAATATTGCATTTAACGGCAGTCAGTGACTGCTACTGTGAAAAAGAACCAATTCAAAGTAAGAAACTTGTGCTTGTCTCCTGAGATGACGATGAACAATGTACGTATTGTTTGTTATCTTCGTTTATTTATTCGAAACACATGCGCTGAAAAAATCGAACGAAAGCAGTAAAAAAGTGATGAAAAGTTCACAAAGCATAAAGAGACAGCGTCTACAGACTGTATGAATCTATTATACATTATACACACTTTACAACACACAAAACTTTCAAACACGAAAGGAGATAAGAAATACTAAAACAAACTGCAAACCCAGAACTAATCTATACATTGTTGTACAGGAGAAGCGGTGTTTAACCAGTTCTTGTTAAATATCTTAGAGCAATGCTTTCATTGCCTTCGCAGCAGCACTCTAGAGAATAGAAGTTTTTCCGCCGTTTTGTACATTGTTTCTCCCTTCCCCAGCTGCCGCCGCTGAACATTTGCTTACGTTTGTTCCGCATGATCCTATGCGCACACGGTTGTTTATACTTATATTACGTCTGTTTATAACGAGGATGACGCGCGCGAGCTCAATTCGGGGCAACATTCCGAGCTTACATTAGTTACAGGTTTTAACGCGACACAAATCGAACAAAAGCTGGGAGTTGGAGTGGATCGGTGGTTCGAATCTCGGATGCATGACAACCAAAAACCCAATTACCGCAAGCTCTGGGGGATTTTACCATCAAAACCAATTATCGATATAGTTTATGTAAAAGCTTTGCCTTATAAAAACG
Organism: Anopheles marshallii; assembly: GCF_943734725.1. Classification (NCBI taxonomy): domain Eukaryota; kingdom Metazoa; phylum Arthropoda; class Insecta; order Diptera; family Culicidae; genus Anopheles; species Anopheles marshallii. Next base: position 45,960,116 of record NC_071326.1, on the reverse strand, counting down.
TAAGTGGAGACAAAAGAGGTGCGGAACAAAAGATTCTCTATATATACATATATATACAAGGATATTAATTATACAAATATAAACTTCTGCGAAATATTTCGGTGCATGAGAGCGCGATGCTTTAGAATAAAAAGAAGAGGAAAATATCACACCAAAGGCCCATGCACGGAGCGTTTTCTCACTGTAGCTAGCTTATTTATCCGAAAGAAGAAATGTACTTTTGAAGAGCAAGGAACGAATGGATCACAAAGGAATTAGTAAGATTCCTTCCTATTATGATTACTTCCCTTGCGAATGTTCTCCGAAAGGCTAGCTTTTGTTTGTGGAATATCATCTGACGCTTTGCGAAGAACTGTTCATTTGTGGAATACTTTTTGGCACTATATCAACAGTTGGCCAACACTTTCAGGTGGAATTCATCATTCCGGATCTATGATAAATAGCGTCTACAAATCTACCGATCCATGAGAATTCCGATAGAGGCAATGTAGCCATAACTTACCTACGACGGATTGAATGAAACTCTGCGTTAAAGTTAATCCGCTACACAACAATACACCAACAACACGTACCCTATCTTTTCGGTTGGTCACAAATAACTATTTTCTATAGATGATACTGAATTTAACAAGCAAAGCGCCAGGAGTTTAGCCGGCCGCAATCGAACAACATACAAATGGCGCGCAAGAAGCGGGGAAACATGCGGTAAAACAAACGTCAAACATTCTACCATTTGTCGCATGACGGTTGGTCTGGTGGTCCTTTGATATGACAGCGTGCAACATTTCACATATTAGTGCAGGAAAATTTCAAAAGTGAAAAATTTCTTGCTGCTATCTATTGAAATTAATATTTTTTTTTTACACTAACATACATTTACGAAACATTCATTTGTTATTGCCACATTTGCATAATTTATTTTCTAATCCAACTGAACGTTAAAAATCTCAACAATAAAACCTAATCGATACAACTGAAATAAATACAAAGGAAGAATACCATCACCGCCGAAACGCTTGTCCGCGCTCACGGGAGAATCGAAGATCGTTCTTATACCGTTTCGATAACTCCACGCTTTTTCTGGCGCTCTTCTTCGGGCGCAATGAATGATGTTTCCTCCGATGTGGGGCTTAACTCCGACGGCACGACCGTAGCGGATAACGGTGTTATGATTGGTGCGGGAGTAATGGTGGTACCAGCTAACAACACATTAGGAATGATCGGATCTTTGACGGAACCGCTCAGCACGCTTCCGTTGCCACTGTTCCCATTTCCATTGCCACCTATGCTCGGTGAGATGTTGACCACACTTAGCGGCTCTAGCGACAATCGAGAAGGAGTATGCGAACGGGATGGATTGTTGGACGAGTTGCGCGACACAGGACTAGAGTTTTGTGAGCGACGAAAATCTTCCAGTGGTATTTCTTCCGAACGTGGTCTTGGTATGCGAGGACTCGATTCCCTCGAGCGAGGCGTACTCGACCGGTTACGTGAATTATCACGCGATTTCATCGAACTCGATCCAATACCAATCGGTTGGCTACTCTCTCGCCGTGCAGCTCCCACGGGTAGTTTCCTTCGTGCACCAGTTGGTTCGCTAAAATAGAAAAAAAAAACAGTTATCAAATCTACATGCAAAATTTTTCATTGCAAGAATCTGCCTAAAAGGTAATTTAACTCATTTCTTACCCTTCAGTTGAGCGACTCGCGCTCATCTGCACGCGGCTAACGCTCCCCGATGGCATACTGTCACGTCTTAACGCAGCTGCCACACCGGGTACACGGTTGCTGGTAGAAAACAGGGGACGATGTTCCCTCCCTTGGCGTGCGGACGATCCATGCCGTAGCGACGGCGTACCACTTGCCGAAGATCCTCCCGCCGCGAGTGATGGAAAAGACGTTTCGTTCAACTGTCCCGGAATTTCCAACAGTTGCGCTATTTGAAACATTTTCTTTTGCCTTGCTTTGCTGCGTCCCTTGGTCAACCTCTGCTTAGCTGCCATACACCGAATATGATCGTCAAACATAAACTTCGCGGACAGTATGGGCGTACGATTGTTAGTCGCACCACCTCGATGGATGGTTAGATGAAGACTGCGCGAATCTTCCTTATCACCGTTCACTTCCACATCCTGCAGAAATCCAACGAATTTTGCAACACCCCATCCTAATCGTTTGCTGTCCGGTTCTACCAGTATGAGCTGTAGGATATCCATTACCAAAAACCGTCGATATTTCGTCCCGTCTCGCATGACTACGGTGCAGGCAATAAGATCACTATTATCTACAAAACAGAACGATATTTTATTACAGTAACAATGCTACAACAGCAGTCGCCATTAACACCACTTACTCAAATCAAGCGCATTATCTATTTGAACACATTGGCCCAGATTGGTGAGCGGAAGCAGTGTTTCCTTTTCTCCCGATGTTGACTGGCACATTCGGCGCAGTAGAAAAAATACACGGATTGCACGGCGGGCTTTCTCAACCTCCCCGCACGGTAGGCGACGGGTGAATCCAATGCCAGTCAGGGGCGTTCCAGTCGGTGGTAACAGAATAGTAGAGTCATTGCAGAGAAATTCCACATTCAGTGTAGATTTCACCATTTCGTTATATCTGTGGTCAAGAAACATTGGCACATAGCATTACATCGTAAATTAAGGCAATCAAGCAACAAACGCAACGTTTCCACTTACTCGTCTTCGAAAAGGTCCAAGAAAATGTCTTCCGATTTGTAGAAATTTTTCAACACATTCATCGCCTGATTACGGGATTGATTCAGAGCAGACAGATACTCTTCCGGCACGGAAGTGGCAGAATCTTCCATACCGGTGCCTATTATCTGACCGAGAAGCTTCAACGCTAGTTCCGTGGTAACGAGTCGTATCCGGCAGGCTAAGAAGCACATCCAGACATAAAAATAAATGTTAAAAATTTCACCAAAACTGCGAATTTGTTTCATTCGTTACTCACAAGGTTGGCTAGAAATGTTAACGATCTGCAACAACTTCTCGATCAGAACCACATTATACTGCGTGCGGTTTGTAGGCGACGAGCGATTCAACACAATCTCTAACCATTCTGAGTTAACACCTAGAAAAGGTCATGGATAAAATTAGATTAATCGTTCGCTAATATAATGCATAATCTCAAACAAAATAAAACTAGAAAACGTCACTTTTACTGCCAATGTTAGTGGTTGATGGTGTCTACTAATGGTTGTTTCAAATTAATACCACAAATACATTTGTTTTCACTATTCAGTGATAGATACATAGAAGCATGCCAATTAGCCAACCAAATGTTACAGGCGTAAATGTTAGCAAACTAATTTTTATCAACCACCCGTGTTCATAAATTTTGCATAGTGGCCGACAGGAAAATCCATATTTAAACGTAAAGCTACACATTAAGATTATACATTAAATAATAGATAGATAACTAACCGTCTACAAAACCGGCACCAACAGCGAGAAGAAGTGTTCATTGCAACGACACGATGATACGTTAGTCAGGATGTGCAAAATTCGAATAATCATTTCAAAACAGCAGCAGCAATGTTAGTATGAAAAGTAATTTAAAGTTAATAGTGGCAAATATTAGCTGTAGTGTAATGCGATGAGCAGATGAGAAGATGTAAAGCGTGAAGGAAACGGTAAGTTAAATACAATCTGTGAAGTAACTATCGCAATTAGCGTTTGGTTAATCGATGATAGCCATTTACAAAAAAACCCCATTGTATTACTAAATCCCCTGGTACTACTGCTATTACTACTACTGGCAGTAATTCATACATTCTTCATACCTTTATTGTTGGCAAGTGCATAAAGCAAACACAAGGCCAACAGTGCTAGAAAATCGTTCTCGGTGCATTCAAGTGATGATAGGACCATGTCGAGAAAGGGACGATTCGTTTCGGGCGTTCGGTAAGCATTGAGCAGGAGCTTCTCCTTTTCCTCATCGGTGATGTTCACCTTTTCGATCTCTTCTGAGAGCGTTGGCGGACTAGGAGAATCTGAAATCCGAGGCAACAAATGTAATGAAGAAAAGTATACCACGAGTGCCATTTGCAGCTTGCTTACTCGATATGGGTGGTTCATTGTTGGTTGAAGTGCTGGAGCTACTGCTAACCTGGCTTTTGTTGCTACTACTGCTGCTACTGTTGGGGCTTTTATTACTACCACCTCTGTCATTGGTTCGTTCATCTCCCAAGTGTAGCTGCTCAACGCCATAAGCTGCCGTAGACGGTACCGTACTTTCCAACGCTTCTTCCAGACTTTCCACCGGTTGAACAAATCCCAGCGCTACCACCTCCCGGTTGTCGATGTAAGCGTTCAGTACCTGGGCAGCTCCCTCCTTAAAAACGGTGTGATCCGCGTTCAGAATCACCCAGGTGAGCGCATTTATCAGTGGCCGATGCGTTACTACAAGAAACACGAGCGACAGCAGAAACAAAGCCACGACACTTGCAACGCGTGGATTGTTCATCTCTTTGATGTCAATATCGACCACCTTGTTCAAGACGGCCGCAAGGTTACACGTCACCTCCGCCATCGACATTGGCGGTGAGGGTGTAAGCGAGAATATGTACAATGGCACGAACAGCTTGTGCAGCAGGTGCTCGGTCAGGACGGCATTCAGATCGGCAATATCGAGACAGAGTATATCGTTCAGATAATGTAGATGATCCAAATGTTCCGCTACAAGGTTTGCCAAACGGTGCTGGGATTGATGGCTGGGGAAAATAAACGAACAGTACTTCGTTTACGGCATGTTTCAGTGTAGTGGTGCCATTTACTTACTCAATGTCATTGCGTACGCAATTGTCCAACTCCAGGATATGTTTCCCTATGAACCATACTAGATTGCTAAAGTACGGTGCGGCCGTTTTGTCGCGTATGAACTGCAACATGTTCGGGTTTTGCACCCTGTAAACGTTCAAGGTAATCGTACGCACGGCAATGCGTACCATCGACTCGGGGTGGTTGAAGAATTTGATCGCTTCCGTGTAGAGTGGAAAATCGTTCGTATGCTCATTGTAAAAGAAATGTATCGTATGCGTGTTGAGCTTGAGGCTCAACGTTTTCAGAAATAATATATAATACCCCATTACATCTTCGTCGGAGAAGTCAAATTTGTGTACTATGATCGAATTGACCAAGTTATTGCTAAGCAAGTAATCTGAAAGTATAAGGAAACACCGAATGGTTTGTGTTAGCATTACGGAGCGGAAGTATGCTACGCGCCATTAAACAACGGCGTAATGCATGGTGCATTTCGCGCATTACTTACACAGCGACGTCTCGTTACGGATGTTTTCGAACAGGATGTTCAGTGTTTGGAGCAGTTGTACGCACACGAAGCTAGATCCTCCGCTCTTTTGGCGCATAATATGCAAAAAGTAGGACAGCATATTCTTTTCCAGAAAGAAGCTACGAGAACAATAAAATACAAAAACAATGAACAAAGAACAACAGCCAATAATGTAACTGCGGAACAGCGAGAACTCACTCGAACACGGAAGAATCATTTTGATCGCCCCAAATCAGTATTTCCGCTATCGAACGTAACGATTCCACCAGCAGTCCTCGGTTACTTTCCGACACGGTCGTATTACGCTCCAGTACGCTGTACAAATATTTCAGATGATCAAGTGAAAGACGATTCTTCGGGCGATTCCATCCACCCCCAAACCAGCTGCGACTCCGAAACATTTTCAGGGTCACAGGGTCTCTAAAGGTGCGCTCGATTGAATGCTAGCGTGTGCTAAAAGTGGAATATTTGCAATAAACCGTACGAAATCTAATGAGATTTTAATAGCACGTCACAGCACATCTTATTATAGTTTTTTCGCACTTTTCCTACAGCACTACGAAGGAAAAACAGATAGCGCACAGATGGGTGATGTTTTTTTCTTGCTAGTCTGACATTACGTTAACACAACAGTTCACCATGGGTAGGGCTTCGAACAAAGCGAATGACGTTAATTTCGGTGTCATTTATAAAGCACGCCATTGAAATTATTAAATGGTTCTTATTACATAAAATAGCTTGTAAATATTAGTGTATTATAAAATAATTCTAACATTGCAGATAAATAAGAAATGCAACCGGTAAACTCAAGGGGCAGGAAATCTTCAACACCACAGCATAAATGGAGAAAGCCGATGAATGTAAACAAATGGCGCTGTCAAATTTGCTCTGAAAATAAACCATAAGAAAGCGGCCCGCTGCAAACATTCTCACAGAAATTAGCAATTAAATTGGGTAAAATCATCGTAAAATGGCGCTCTCCATGCAAAAAAGAAACAATGTACGTAATTGGTGTGCTCTGTGATTTAGTTCGAAGACTCATGTGATGATTTATTTCATTTTTTGCAGGTTCGTTTACCTCCGGAAGTGAATCGAGTGCTGTACGTGAGGAACCTTCCATACAAGATAACATCGGATGAAATGTACGATATTTTCGGAAAATATGGTGCCATTCGACAAATTAGAGTGTAAGTTGCTGCCGTATGGTTCACATAACCGAATATTGATATTAATCAGTGCATTTCTTTTTACAGAGGAAACACACCAGAAACTCGTGGTACCGCCTTTGTCGTGTACGAGGATATCTTCGATGCGAAAAACGCACGAGACCATTTGTCGGGATTCAACGTATGTAACCGGTATCTGGTGGTGCTTTACTACCAGTCGACCAAGGCATTCAAGCAGCTCGATGTCGATAAAAAACAGGAAGAACTGGACCAGATGAAGGCGAAGTACAATATCAGTACGGAAGAGTTAAAGAAATAATGTTTAAGCAGCTATTCTGTAATCCAAGTAAATGTAAATTTAAACAAATGTATCCATTTTAGTGTTAATGTGATCCAAATTTATATGTTTTTATTCCCCTATAGTTTAATAGCGTAATATATGATTGAGAAAGATGATCCTTTCGCCCTTACTTCGGTACCTTTATACTAAGATACATTTTGCCCTGTATCGTCTGCTTGACCGGGTTGATGCGTTTCAATATTTGGGTCATTGTTTCCACCAACTTCTCGCTGGAGACTCCCGTTTTCTTGTTCTTAAACTTGGTTAGCAGTTCCGTTGTAGTCATCGGCTTGCGCATCAGGTACCGTCGAACTGCCTCTTCGGTTATACCGTAATCACTGAAAGAGAAAACGAAAATGTAAGGTATGCGGCATGTCATTAGCGTCGATCATCGCACTTACTCTTTGCTAGTCGCGTTAACGATTCCAGCAAACGTGGGCGGAAGCGATGGTGTAATGTCCGTCTTCACTTTCTTGGCCGGCGTGGACACAGGACTGTTGCTGTTGTCCGAACCCGTCAGATCTGTCGTTGGCATATTAGAGCCGGTCATCTTGCGTTTGTTCGAATCAAACTGACTTAGGCTCGGCGATGCAGAGCGCGAATTGTTTGCACTGGACAAATTGGAACTAATACCGTCTTTGCTCTTTTTGTCCTTCAATTTCTTCTTAGGGCTAGCGGTATCCGAATCCGAACTGTCCGAGCTGAAATCACTGGACGAATCCTTTTTGTCGGATTCCGATTTTTTGCTCTTGTTCTTTTTGGCCTTTTTCTTCTTCTTGCCCTCCTTGCCTTCCTTTTCTTTGCCATCCTTGTCTTTCTCCTTCGATTTGCCGTTCTTCTCGTCTTCTTTCTCTTCGTCCTCCTCTGATTTCTTTTCCTCTTCCTCCGAGTCTTCATCTGAGGTCAACAGTTTCCGCAGCGCGTCCTCTTCAGCCACGGATTTCATCTCCTTCACCACCTTGGCATCGTGATCAGACTCACTGTCACTCGAGTCCGATATGTAGTCCAGCTCGCGCCCTTCCTCGTCACCATCATCTGACTCTTCGAACGCTTCCTCATCAACGTCTCGTTTCTTCTTTTTACTGTCTGCCAGCGCTTTCTTTTTGTTCTTTGCCTTCTTGTCCATGGCATCATCGTCGCTATCCTTTTGTTTCGGCTTTCCCTCATCATCGTCGTCACCGGAAGAGGACATCTCGTCTGAATCGATCCACTCGTCCATGTCACTGATCTTCAAATCCTTGCTCTTGCCACCCTCGCCTTTCTTGCTCTTCGTTTCCTCTTGTTCTTCGCCATCATTGTCCTCCCCTTTCTTTAGACGCTTGCGGAACATCAAGGAGAAGTAGTTCATCGTTTTCTTGCGCCGGCCGTACTCCTGTTCGGCTTCTTCCGCCGACAGTGCCTTATAACGATTTATTGGCTGGAAATTGTACCATTCGTTTAACGGATACGCCTCAATCGCTCCGTCCGGCGCATGGGTAAACACGTAAAACGCTGCATTCTCGCCAACTCCACCCTCCCGGATGCCGCGAAACATTTTGCCACTCTTACCGCCGGCACGTAAAATCCAGGGCTGGGCCTCGGGTTTGTACTTCTTTGCGATTATACCGAATCGCTTGCGGCGTGCCTCTTCACGCAAATCACGATTGAACTCCGACCCGGCACCAAACTTGGGCATCACTTCTTCGATTCCCTTAAACTCTTTCTGATTGTTTTCACGCTCCATCTTCACCGTCCGCCACTGGGTGAAATCTACATTCAGCGTAGCGTTGAACCGCATCACATGATACTTCTTTTTCAGATTCTTGGGCACACGAATCACAAATTCCTGCACCGAAACTGGAGCCCCCGAACCCGAAGCACCTGGCTGACCGCCAGTGCTGCTCTTCGAGTTCTGTAAATAGTAAAGGTTATTAATGAAGTATGCGGGTTGGATTGTGTAGATAACAGCACAATATTATAACTTACCGATGGTACACTCATTCTACAATTTACAGTACACCTATGCTTTGGAGGAACTAAACTGAATCACTGAACTTAAAACACAACAACAATTTACTGCACACGAAGCACGTACGGTGAAGCGAATGTTTTTCACTCTCGTTGTATTATGACCACAATGGCGCGAATATGGTCCGTCATTCGGGTGACATTTTATTTAATAAATATGTTAATTGATAGCAGCACCATTGTAATGGGACGAATAATTTTTTTTTTTGTTGAATTGCAGTGCTTAAACTTTTCATTTCCAGCATTAGTTTTCGTTTAGCAAAAAAATATTTAAATACTTATTGTGCGAGATACTTGTCCCTTCGAAGTACGACTGTGGAGCAATCGATATTTTGACAGACTCGTTAAATAAAAAAGAAAACCTAATTCAAACGACCACCTGGATGACAATTTATGCATCATTTATTTGTATAAAAACCTTTGAAACTCTTCATCAGCATCATTTTCTTGCGCTAAATGATACGTTAAAGTTCCAATTATTCAGGTCTAGTTTGTTTCCATCTGAAAGTCGTCCCTTTACACGTTTTTCAGTTTTACAAACTTCTTTCGTTAAGATCCAACGTACAAACACCTGCTCAGTTCCAGGTTGGATGTTTTTCAGTTGCAATTAGCTTTGACGAAGTAATCGGACGGCTGTTTTCATTGGTTTCGTAGCGCCAAGGTCGTGTTTAGTGTGTACCAAGTTTTTGAATTTAGCAAAAGGCACTACAAAAGCACCGAAATTGCCGTGTATGCCACTGTATGCCTGCAGCGTATCATCAAGTATTACTTGTGTGTACAAAATATGAATATACGGCGTTGCGGACACCGCAACACACGACGACGAATGGTCCAGTTGTACCAGTAGGCGAAGACCCATCATGCCTACGTGCTCTGTTTTGATTCGCTGTGCACTGTGCGTCGGAACGGTGCTACTGGCCACGGTTGTGACGGTGGCACTGGGCAGCAATGGCCAACAGCAATTACCGAAACTGCCGGAAGACGCGTCGGCCCCCGTCGAGCAGCTCCCATTCTGTGCCGAAGATGTGCCCCAACAGCGTGACCTTAACGATGGGTAAGCAGACTTTTTCGTAGCATGCAACTGCAACGCGCACCACTTTCGCTCGAAACATGTCTGGACGTGTTTTGTCAAGCACATCCCAACAAAACGTAAACAATTATTACAGCATAATGAATGAGGGTTGATAGTACGTGCGTTAAAGTTGATGCGTTTGCTCTTGTCTTCTGATCGCATTGATCGATTGACGATCGCTAATTAGAACGATATTTACTTACAACTCTACCGTTTGACTAGTTGATGGTGATTTGACCTACTCTTATCTTTCCTCATAATTGAAAAGCTCTCCAAAACTCAGCTACTTTCAATTATTGGTGGTCAGGTAATTCTTATCGGTCAGGTAAATACATCACCTTATCAAAGGACTCAATTGCGTCATCATTTTGAGTGGGAATTTTGACTCAAATTCTAATTAATACTTCTGTGGATTAGGATTATTTGGCAGTTGGAGTTAGTTCGTTCTTTCTAAGGTCAGTTGCAAATAGTTAAATATTCCGTAGCATCGTCTGATAACAGCGTTTGTGGCTGCGCAAGCACATCGATTGTGGGACACACGTCTACCTATTTGTTTGCAGAGTCTGTTTTTGTCTGACTCATACTGAACTGTAGAAAACAAATCGTTTTGGCCAATAAGCAGCTTACAATTGCTTAGGGCCACGAGGAAGAAGTAGGTGTCTTTTTCAGTAAATAAATGAAGATATCGCTTATTTCTCGAATATAGAATAAATTGTATAATAACAGTTTTAGAAATTAATTAAAAAGTAACGAATCAGGCTTAATTTTACTTCCTGGGCTTTGGTCACTTTCCAAAATTGTTATACTTTAAAAGCAATCATTTTTTTATTAACGTTTATTTGTGTTGTAGTAGCGCATACCAGCGAGCTTTTTTGCATTTCAAAGCACTTGGGGTATAACATTGAAGAATATAGATATCACTCACGTCCACAGCTTACAGTTCGTAGTTTTCATCGTAATTTTCCTTAAACTCCAACAGTCGTTCGATCGATTCCTTGTAGTCCACCTCCTCCAAACCACACTCAGCAAATCGTGGTATTTTCGGTAACCGAATTCGACTAACTTCACGATGAAGCGCATTGAGGCCATCCCCTAAATCAGACGACGATTGAATTGCAGCTAAAGCCGGACAATGCTGTACGTACAGCGCAGAAGCTTGCGCCAATGGACAGTCGGTGAGGAAACCGTTGTAGCCAACTCGTTTGTCGAACAGTTCCACCGGGAACGGTTGCCGCACGGTCATAGGACTCTGAACCGAAGTTACGTGCGTCATGCTGATCTCGAGACTGCAGGAATAGAAGAATTGTAACATTTCGCTCACATTGTTGCATCTGTACGCAGGCATTATCTGTTGCCGTTGGGCAGATTTGGCTGTTGGGGGCCGCTTTAGACGATTCTGTGGCAATCCTCGGGCACACACGGATTGTACGACGGCACGATTGCCCACGTTAACGTTTGGAGAAAGCTGAACGGTCAAGCTTTTACCATCCAATTGATCGAGACAGTCTATTAAATCTTGCGTGTCACCTAATGGAAAGGGAAAGATTAGTCCGGCTGCAGCCATCTTTCGTCCGTAGGCATTCAAATCGCTGCACATGCCGGAAATGTAACTTCCTGCACCGGCTGTAATCGATCCCTTTAATCGATAGCGCAACGTTACTGTTTCTAAGAAGCTCGCCAAAATGGCGGATGTTTGATAGAAATTGGTAGGATCGTAAACAAGGTTAGGAAGCGAACGTGGCTTGGTCACATCGCGCCAGCAGCGGCTCATAGTTGATAGGGGCACAAACAGCGAACACTGTTCGGATAATTGTGCAAAAGCAAGTGCTGTATTAATAACGCGTATAGAATCGCTCATGGCTTCATCGGCATTTTTAAACATTGGTGCCTTGGGCGAAAATACTGGAAATATGAGCGAGGATTTGCTGTACTCATCCTGCAGATGCTCGAGCAGCTTGATTGCTAGTCCAGAAAATCCATCACAGCAATCGAACAACATTTGAAATCCCTGACAACCATCGCACTCTTCGATGTACTGCCGCACACGGTCAGTAAAATCGTCCTGAAAGTCGTAATCCTTCCACAGCTCCATACCGTTCATAATAGTATCGAGTTGGGATTCTTCCTTGGTGTGTGTATACCTTTCGATGATGTTTAAACTTCGCGGATGGTATCGGGTGTAGCTAAAATCTATCCAATTTTCAACCGTATTGGAAAAATTGTAATCTTTTTCCGTTGCCTCCTCGCTGTCGTTGGAACTTCCGGCCTGAAGGTCCGCTTGGTAAGGATGTTTCCCAGCGGATTTTTCCTTCTTTATCACCTCAACCTTTCCAGTTTCCCATCCGATGTCAGTAACCTCCGCAGGGTCCGATGATATTTGTTCCGGATCAATCGGTTGTTCGTACAGGTCGCCAGTGCGTGGCACATGCTTCAGAGTCCCATTCAAATCAACCATCAGCAGGCGTGGTGTGAAGGTAACCTGTCGTTGTCTCGTTTGACCTTCTCGATACAGGATCGAATGATCAATTTCTGACGGTTTTGCGTTGGGATCATAGTTGAATGAAGATTCCTGACGGGTAACAGTTCATATACGTAAGATCATGTTCGGATTCTACTCGTAGTCCACAAACCATACCTGTATGTTCCACCAATGCGTACCGATGTAGTTGGAATAATTGCCCAATTGGAATGTTAAGATTTCACGTGCCATTTTCGGGTTTGGATGTTTCCGTAAGTTATTTCGCTACTCTAGCACGATTTCCACGATGTTCGACGCTCGTCTAGTAAACAAACATCACCTGTCAAGATACAAACAAAGCGCTACGCAGGGTTGTATTGCAACGTGAGAGTTGTTTACATGACTGGTTTGAAAGATTCGCATGTGCATTCAACACGTGCAAGAAGCCGGCTTTTCTGAATGGGGTTTCGTGAACAAAAAAATATTTGAAAACGTAACAATTCGCCAAATAAATATAGTGTTAAAGTTTTCTTGCATGAAGTGCAACTTTAGGCTAATATGAAAATGTTTTCTATTTCAGATTGGTTTTCGTCACAACGTTGGACGGTAAATTGTCTGCCCTGGACATGCTGAACGGGGGTGTAGAACGTTGGAGTATCCAAACTGGCCCAGGACCGCTACTTTCCTCGAGTATTCACCGTCTAGAACTGACGAACAATGGAAAATGGGTTCGCATGATACCGTCGCTCGGTGGAAGTTTGTACAAGTTTGATGGCGATTCTATCGAACCTATTCCATTCAGTGCAGAAGATTTGCTCAAATCTTCATTCAAATTTTCTGACGATCTGGTTATATCTGGCGGCAAGGAATCGCGTTCGTATGGCGTGTCTATGCAATCCGGTCAACTGATTTATATTTGTACGATGCAAGGGTGCAAAAATGCGACAGAATTAGCGATGGAATCGACTGGAGATGGCAAGTACGGGCCGCCCGAAGATGATCGACCGTCCGCTGGAGCTGGTACACTAGATCCAATGCAGGAAGATGTACTCGTTATTCGACGACAGACACAAACGGTCAGAGCGGTCGAATCACGCACCGGTAGTGAACGTTGGAATTTTAGCATTGGCCATCATGAGCTGGAAAGGATGAGCAACGAAGACTGCCGTGGAGGCAAGGAACGCCGGGAAGTGAATCCAGTAATACTTGATCTCGAACTTCGGGTGATCATTCCGGAGGGAGTGATCTGCGCCGTACGTAAAAGCGCACCGGGTGAGATTGTTTGGCGCCACAAGTTTGATGTGCCGATTGTAAGCGCATGGCGAACGTCGGATAAGAATGACGATCAGTTGGTCGGTGTTGATCTATTCGATCGTACGGACTGGTTGTGGAATGGCAACGTGGATGATGATGAAACCGATCGACCTCCGTTGATAAATCCGTCTTTGTACATCGGTATGCATGAGAAACAACTTTACATACAGGAATCGCCGACGATGCTGAACGAGCGGGAAGAAAAATTGCATGACATTGCATTACTAACCGACGAAAGTAAACTTCCGGCAATTCCGTGGAAACCGTTACCAGCAAGCCCTTCTGTTGCGGGTTTGCTTACAGATGGGGACAGTTCTGGTCAAGTTGTGAAGGACGAAGACGACACTGGCGAATCAACTGCAATTGCACGTTCGGTACTATACGCATCGAACTATATCAATGGAAATGGATTCTTTTTAGTGTATGATTCCGATCGTGGCGAACAGTGCGGTCAGACTGAGGACGTGTCGAACAGTACTGATAGTACAAATTACAGCCAAGATGAGCATTCGGTAATGGATGCTGGAGACGATTTGAACACAATGTTCGATGCACCTGTCAAGGTAATCATCGTGTCGATGTGGTTCTGGTGGAAGGAAATACTTATCATTTCCATCACGACCGCATTAATATTGAATATGATGCTGAAGTTACGGGCGGAAAAACCACCGGTTATGGTAGTGGTCGAACGTAAGGTAACAGTTCCAATCCCGACTGCAGTGGAAGCAGTGGAAGAGTTCCCGCCAGCGATACGAATGGGTACGGTGCGCAGTTACTCGGAGTCTAGCTCATCGAATGGCCCACCGGCAATAGTGGAAAATTACATTTCACGCTTTCGAGATGATTTTGATCTGGTGCAGTGCCTTGGAAAAGGCGGCTTCGGTGTCGTGTTCGAGGTTCGCAACAAATTAGACGATTGCCGATACGCTATCAAGCGTGTGGTGCTACCGAACAAGCAGGAGTCAAAAGATCGTGTAATGCGTGAAGTGAAAACGTTGGCCCACTGCGAACATCAGAACATTGTTCGATATTTCCATGCTTGGGTTGAAACACCTCCACCGGGATGGCAAGAGCGGCACGATCGTGAATGGATCGAAAGGAACTGCCTTTCGACGTCGATCGACATTGAAACACCGACCGATACATGTCCTCCGTTGTCTGGTGGAATGACTGCAGCTACGGCATCTTCGTTTGAGGTAGGAATGAAAAATTCTAGGCTTCAAACATCGTCTGTGCAATCGAACCTGTGGATGCCACGGTTCCCAGAGCCAAACTTTTCCTTCTCCAAAGGAATGGGTGATGGACCTACGGTGAAGCGGTATGAACAGAGCGACAGTTGTTCTTTTATTGAGTTTCGCGCCGAGGGCGATCAGGACAAACAACGGACACATGATGATGGCGACGATACATCCAGCTCCGATTCCGACGACTTAGATGAAACGTCGGGAATGGAAGGCAACGGAAAGCAGAGATGGAACGAAGAAGCGGATGTCGATGATTCATTGGATATTGTTTTCAAAGAACCGTCCCACAGCGAAGGCATTACCTCTAATGGTTTAGTATCCCAGCATGCTGTATCGATTGATGTTTCGTTCTCGCCTGAAGCTCCATCTCAACCAGTGATGCTACATGGTGCCAGCAATGGCACAATGGAGCAGCCGGAAAAGCAGAACCCATTCCGTAAAACACACCGTAGACCACTGTCTCTTGATCTCACCAGTAGGGGAAATGTGCGCTGTTTCCCCGATGATCCGATTGCACGAAGCACGGTAGACCATAGCACACTTCCTTCATCCACTGAACAATCGAAAGCCAATTCTGCGAAGAGCAATAAAATTTATCTCTACATTCAAATGCAGCTGTGCCACAAGCAATCGCTGAAGGAGTGGCTCTGTATGAACGGGTTCCCATCGCGGCGAGATAAAATTGTGCCAATTTTTGAACAGATCGTTGCCGGTGTTGAGTATGTTCATCTGAAGGGATTGATCCATCGTGATCTCAAACCGAGCAACATATTCTTTTCGCTAGATGGCAGGATTAAGATTGGTGATTTTGGACTCGTGACAGATTCGAGTGATCTGCAGTACGATAGCGAGAACAATATGCCAACCATGGTGCCCAATCGGCACACGCGGCAGGTTGGCACGCAGTTGTATATGTCGCCGGAACAGCTAAAGGGTTTGCCGTACGACTACAAAGTGGACATCTTTTCGCTCGGGTTGATCCTGTTCGAGTTGCTCGTTAGCTTTGGCACAGAAATGGAACGTATCTGCACGCTAAAAAACGTGCGTAAAAGCAAATTTCCGGATAATTTTGAAGAAGAGCACCAGCGTGAGGTTTGTATAGTGGAATGTTGTTTCCTACTTGTGTAACTATAAATGTGATGTTTCTTTTCAGTTTAAACTACTAACGTTGATGTTGTCTGAAACACCCAATAAACGACCAACGACGTTTGGTATCAAGGCTCATCCACCGTTCAAGCGAATCCCTTCTAACAAATCCACCAATGCACTGGGCGTTGTGGATGAGACGTTGGTCGTTGATAGCAATCCCGGCTCTACGAATGGATCGTTTGAATCGGACGATGGTGAAGAATGGCACTTTGAGTTGCCACCGCGCAGAAAAGACAGCCGTACTTACAGTACGTCCGGGTCCGGATCAGGCAATGGATCCGCAGGCGTACCAGGCCCCAATCAATTGTGCTTTTGAAGAACTTGTATTACCTGGGATCACAATAGGAGTGCGGCTTATTGTGATGCTGGCTGAGTTGCCAAGTGAAAATGTTTAGTTGTAAGATATTTATGTCGTCCCACATGGTTGTTACAGTCTTAACGCATCCCGGTGAGGTATTACGTTTAGGAGTGAAAACGTAAATATTGTTTTAAAACTACGTAAACTAATCGTAAACGACGGATGGTATTGAATGAGAGTTATGAAAATAAGTAATAAAGTGATAAAACTGTAAATAGTCCCGATAGGTTTTTGAAGCTCCTATATTTGATGTACCACAAACATTCATGTGTCCGGTACACACTTATTTTTTCGCACGTTTTCCTTCGCCCTTCTTCGGTGGCGCTTTTCCACGAAGCGCACGTAATCGTTTCATTTCCTCCTTGAAATCCTGATGTTCGTCCCGGAACAGGCCATACTCGCGAAGTTTCATTGCTAGAAGGTGTGTTTCAACGTGCCGTGGATACCAGTTCACGACGTAGTCTCGCTGATGGATTGGTTCGTCGCTGAACATCTTGACCACCTTCATGGATTGGGAATTCGTCGGACGGGCCACTTCACCAAAGATCCGGTTCGAAAGGTAATTCATCCGGCGCGCGTACGTCGTCGTAAGTTTGGTAAGTTCTTTGTACTTGGACATTATTTTATTGTGCACTGGTCAGAAACCGCTATTATCTATTATCCACTAATCGAAAGGAATTGTGTAATTTGATTTGTTGACAAAAAGCATTTGACAGTGCACGTTTCTTCCTGTGCGTGAAAGAAGCCCTAAAAGTTTTTGACATGCGGCAAATATCACCGCCTGCTCAGATTGTTTACATCGTAAACGCGGACTGCTACATATAGTGCTATCGCGGCTAAATTTATTATTTTCCAATATGAAAGACCAAGAAACTCCAGAAAACAAGAACTTGCTGAAGTGCCGTGAACAGTTGTATCGAATGATGATAAGGTTTGCATACTTTTGATCTAAATGAAGTGGTGAATCCGTTACTTATCTCATGGTATCTTGGCTTCTTCCTTCGTGTAGTCAACTTTTCTACGACGGACATCATGCTGTTGCGGTAGAGCTGACCAATTTGGTACGGGCAGATCCTCCCTGTCCACCGAGCGATCGGCTGATGAACATTTTCAAACAGGCCAATCAAATTGAACAATCGAAGGAAAGTAATCTGTTCGATGATTTGCCCTGCGGGTTGGATCTGGAGTTTGAAACGGAAGGTTCTACACTGGCACCGGAACCGGCATCCTATGAGACGGCTTATGTAACATCCCATAAGCAAGCGTGCCGTGCGGGTTGTTTCAGCGGAGATGGCCAGCTTGTGGCCACCGGCAGCATGGATGCTAGTATAAAAATACTCGACGTTGATCGTATGCTTGCCAAGTCTGCACCGGAGGACATGGAACCGGGTCGCGAACAGCATGCTCACCCTGTCATCCGAACGCTGTACGATCACACAGACGAAGTAACGTATCTGGAGTTTCATCCGAGGGACCCAATTCTTGCTTCCGCGTCACGCGATCACACCGTGAAGTTGTTCGACATTTCGAAAGCGTCAGTTAAAAAAGCCCACAAGGTACTGAGTGACTGTGTGCCGGTCCGATGCATAGCGTTTCATCCGACAGGCGATTACATGGCCGTCGGGACGGATCACAACGTTTTGCGAGTGTACGATATACATACGTCGCAATGTTTCGTGAGCGCAATTCCATCCCAACAGCACAACAGTGGAATTACGTGCGTTCGTTACGCGACCTCAGCGAAGGTGTACGCAACTGGCAGCTTGGATGGTTCGATAAAGCTCTGGGACGGCGTCAGTGGTCGCTGTATCAATACATTCGCGCAGGCTCATGATGGAGCGGAAATATGCTCGGTTGTTTTTACAAAAAATGGCAAATACTTACTATCATCGGGACAGGACTCGCTGGTTAAACTGTGGGAACTGAGCACAAGCCGCTGTTTGATTGCGTATACCGGAGCGGGAACAACCGGTAAGCAGGAACACCAAACACAGGCCATCTTCAACCACACCGAAGACTATGTTCTCTTTCCGGACGAGGCAACCACTTCGTTGTGTGCATGGAACTCGCGGAATGCATCCCGTTGTCATCTGATGTCCCTGGGTCACAATGGAGCAGTGAGGCACATTGTTCATTCGCCTACTCAGTCCGCATTTCTCACCTGTTCGGACGATTATCGTGCGCGTTTCTGGGTACGACGTACGACTGCTCATTAATTTTAACGATGACGTTAAATTGTCATGTAATTGATAAACTTTAAAATAACTCCTCTTTGCACTAATCAATGTATCCATATAAAAGTAATAAATAAAACATCCAACCAAAAGGAAAATCCGTTAAACATTTTAAACGTACGAAATTTAGCTTCGAGAAACGATGCGAGGAAGCGACATTTAATTTGTTGGTAAACAGTTTGGCGTGCGTGAAATAAACCCGCAGGCATAACATCCACAAGCAGCTGTCATTCAGCTGTTTTCGGTTCACGCATTTTGCTACACTGACGTTCGTAAACTTTACGTCTTCGAGAGCTGTTTACTGAACAAAAAAATCCATAAGTGCACCGGGTTTAAGTACACCAGGAAGGTGATTGCTTGCAGCAGCTTAAGGCGGAATAGTCGATACAGGAAATGCCACCGGCATCGACACGGTGAGAATGTTTCGCAAGGATGACATTTTTGCAACACCCCAAGAGCGCCGGAAGAAGTTACGCTTTCGGGGTGATTTGGCGGCGCACTTCAATCGTGATCCCGTCGGTTCCGGGATAAATGGAACGTCTGGCAATAATCGCATTGAGGAAGTTTCATCGGATGACGATACAAAACGGTTGAATAATGGAGAAACGGCACCGGGTAAGCGAACTAGTCGGTATATACCATCAGTTCATCGTTGCAATAATACTTATTTGTGGTTTGAATTCTCATCTCTAGAGCGACCAGAACGTGGTAGCCTGTACGATTTCGTTCGTATAGAACTTACCAGAGGTTATGTGCTGGAACACGACGAAGAGCGCTACTCAGCACGGCGTGAGAAAATATACTCGTTCCTGAAGATTCCGCGCGAGCTAGAATGCTTCATGCTGTACGGTGTGCTACAGTGTGCCGATTCGTTCCTGTACATCTACACCTTTCTACCGATAAGATACATCCTAGCACTGTGGGCACTAATTAGCAGACCGATCGCACGCTGTCTCGGATTTCGACGTCCGTCCCAAAGGTTACTGGCACCGGCAGAGATTTGTGACCTACTAAAGGGCACCATATGGATAATCTGCAGTTACACGCTACTGTACGTCGATACGAACATGCTTTACCACTTGATCAAGAGCCAGTCGATCATTAAGCTGTACATATTCTACAACATGCTCGAAGTGGGCGATCGCTTACTGTCCGCATTCGGGCAAGACACGATCGATGCATTGTTCTGGACTGCAACCGAGCCAAAGCACAGCAAGCGGCAGCACCTCGGCACGATTCCCCATTTTTTGTTCGCGATCGTGTACGTGACGTTGCACAGCGTGCTGGTAATGTTTCAGGCCACCTCGTTGAACGTGGCCATCAACTCGAACAACAAAGGTTTGCTGACCATCATGATGTCGAACAACTTTGTTGAATTAAAGGGCAGTGTGTTCAAGAAGTTTGACAAGAACAACCTCTTCCAGCTAAGCTGCAGCGATGTTCGCGAGCGGTTCCACCTATCCGTGCTGATGCTGATCGTGCTGATACAGACGATGAAGGAGTTCAGCTGGAAGTCGGAACAATTTTTCGTGATGATTCCGGACTGTATGTATGTAATGTTTACCGAGTGTCTGGTGGACTGGATCAAGCACGCATTCATTACGCGGTTCAACGAGATACCTTGCGATGTGTATCGGGAGTACACGACAAGTTTGGCCTACGATATGACGCAAACGCGACAGAAGCACGCATTCAGTGATCACTCCGATCTTGTCGCCCGGCGCATGGGCTTCATACCGTACCCACTCGGGGTTATCCTGGTGAAAGCTCTCTACCATGCGCTGTCGTTTGATAATGCTGGTTCGATTGTCATACTGTTCGTTGCGTTCCTGGTGTTGCTTAGTGCCCGTGTGTTGAACACAATTTGTGCCCTCGGTAAGGCTTGTGATCTTACGCAGAAGCACCAGGATGAGCGGAATCAAAGTGGATGCAATCCGCTTACTTCCACACCCCTGCCGAGTAATGTCCGGGCTGCTGGTGGGATTGGTGGCCGTGCGACAAGCGATACAGCTACATCGCCGATCCATCGTTCACATGCAGCACAGTCCGCAAATCTAATCACATCTTCGACCGGTATGGTGATCACGACACTTTCTCCATCCACGCCGCAATCGACACCGATGTCGGTGGGCAAATCTACAAGCTCGTTGGCAAGTTCCGCGAGCAACAGCTCAACCGACGTGCTGCGCAAAACATCCGGGCTCGGTGCGACCGCTCTGTTTTCCAACAGCGACGTTGATCTAGATGACGTCAAGTTGAACGATCAGGTATTGAACGGAAGTAGCACTGGGAATGGGGACTCCAGCGTAAGTCGTACCCAAAAAGAGGAGGAAGAAAATGTAGCTCGCAGCGTGCCGGATCTTCAGCAAGAGCCAGGGCTTGAGAAAACACCAGGCCGGCATCAGAACGAATCGGTTGGATGTGAAGGAGGAGACGGACCGTTGCACCTTCATCACCACCATCATTACGTGCGGACACATAAACGGTCCGAGTCAGAACCATCGATCCAGCTGGAAGGTGGAGGGTAAGGTCGTCGTACATCGTAGAACGCGAGGAACCCGACCGCTACAGCCAGGCGTTGTTTGATTTTGTTAGTACACGGTTGTAGCAACTTATTTCGATGAAATGCAAATTTTTAATTTTGCCAATCGACTGCGCTCGAATGGTTATTGCTTGCTAAAGCACCAAAGGCTGACACAATGCACGTGAATGTGTGTTTTAGTTTAGAGTTTGTTTTCACTACATTCGCGTCCCTGGTTTTGTTATGCGTTTTTTGTTTGTTTTTTTTTTGTTTACTGGACTTGCGAATAGTATCGTTTTTTTCGGAACCCGATAGGTAATGAAATGTGAAAATAAATAATGGATAAAACTTAATCGTGTTTACGTGCTGTACCTTCTTGAGAAGTAATGACCGAATCGAACAGCATAAACTGATTCGATGAAATACTTCTGACCCCGGTAACGACCTTGGTAAACTACATTTATCTCACCCACTAATCATAAATGCAATAAGTTTTTCTTCTTACAGCAGATAAATATTGTTGCCGGAAGCAACACGATTTTCTATGGATTTTATTTGTAAGCAATTTCTTCTACATAAGAAACACCTTCATTGGTGAGAAAGCGTGAAAACCGCACAGCACAGAAATATGTGTGAACAACACTCACAGCTTCAGGGCACCTCGAGGGAAATTCAGCTTCAGTTGGATCGTTAAAATTTAATTACCACGACTCGTACCGATACCCGGTTTCACGCGATTTACTTTTATCACACACTATTGTCGCTTCGTGTCCGTCATTTTTGCTCGTCATTCCATTTCACGTTACACTTCACCAGAACCGATTCTTAATCCACCACTTAAAGCATAACTGGAGGGAGTTTTATTTTATGATCGCGTTAAGCATCAACCGGCCAACACTCTAGCGCCTGTATAAGGTGTGGTAGCGATCGAAAATTATAGACACCTTTTGGGAGGGACGATGTATCGCAGTACTGCAGTGGCGGTGAAACGGATCGAGTTTAACGCGAGCACCGAGAAAGAGACACTCCGGAAGGATGAAACATTCATTTCCTTCTCCGTTCACCTTATCCCCTAAGATGGTCCTGACCTTTTGCTGCTCATGAATGGGAAAGACAAAAACAAAACAGACAACAGCTGGATGGTTGGTGTAGTGCAGAACGGTTGTATTTGGATGTTTTTTTTTCTTTTTTCGCTTCACGATTCTGCCAACCCATGGATGCAAGCCCCGCAAAGACACATTCTGACATCGAAAAGACAATCGGTTAGCTGCCTTAATTGATAATCTTATGATATGTTATTTTCCGCCCGTATTTATGCTTCGATCGTGACATCTTAAAAGGTATCATTTAATTTAATCCGCGCAAAAATGTTTCCTTCGTTCCGTTCTGCGATTGCCCGTTTTCTTCTCGCGTTTCCTTGTGCACGGCGTGAAAATTGAAGAGCAGTGCGCGCGTTGTGCCTTTTTCTTTCGTTTTTACTTCATGCTTTTGTTTCGTTCTTTTTCTTTGCGCAATCGAATCCATTCGATACAGAGCTGTTCTTTGATGCGAAAACTTACATTTTCGCCACATTAACAGGGTGGTAGAAGATTTTCCGGTAGATGGCGGTAGAAGTACAGGGAGGAACACTCGTCTAGTTGAAGCTCAACATCATTTCCTGAGGGACATCTTGAGCATTTACTCGCCCTTTATCGATGTGTAACTCGAAGAATCAAATTGAAGTCAATAAACTGATATTTGATCCAGCTGTACACGTTGTACAGTAGCAGCGGATAGTTATGATGTGCTGATCTGATCTCTACTTAGTTCGCGATGTAGCAGCAAACGAGGGAAGGATCGTAAAGTGGAGTGTGTTTCAAACTCGCGTAACTGATGTGGTTATGTTTCGCTAATGAAGTACGTTGGAATTATCACGTCTGTCAATCTGTGTGCACCGCAGACTTCACAGGCGGTCGGAGGTCCTTCAGTACTGCAAAATCTTGGAGTAGTAACATTATTTCATCTAAAAACTTTAATATTTGAATATTCCGAGATTTAATATTCTTAGCTGCTGCAGACATTTTGAATATATGAAATAAATCCCTAAAAGATTATTATTACTGATAATTGATTTTATTTTAACTCCTCCACCTATTAACCTGCTTATACTTGAGTACTGCACATCAAATTCTTATAATGTTTCAAAGCGCGTGTACTTCGGTCCGATGGACCGCCGGAACTGTTTTCACCAAATCCGTCCGGCATTCCGATAAGGTTCTGATTGGTGCCACTGCCGCATAGTCACTGTCACTCCGGTGACACGATCGTAGATGGCGGAAAATGGGCAAACAAGCACACCGATCGATACGATCACCTATTAAATTATGGAAAATTATAACCCGCACCGACCGATCGTTCGCGCAGCGTGGGGGTTCTTCGCGTACGCTGATCGCGCTCTTGGGTCTCGGGAACATGCTGGTTCGATCTGCAGTACGATGATCATGCGTTTCCATTCGCATAAAGTTAAACGTGCAAATCGAAGTCAAAGGTGTACATACGCCCCTGGTACGATAGATATATGGGACCGTTCCGAAGGGATAGTGAGCAGAGACCCAGCCGAGAGTGGGTGCGGTCCAACCGAATCCGTTGGAATTCATTGCGTACCATCACTTAACCGTTCTGGCGGCTGATGTTGGCTTCCCGGTGGCAGCATGCCGGTCGTTCGACCATACTCGGTACCAGCAGCACAGTCCATTTCTTGGCACCTTCACGCACCTAAATACCACATTCGTATGCTAATTGCCCGTAACGACACCGGATCCGGCTGACGCGGCCCGATCGACGGCCGGGTTGTCGTTAAATTAAAACAAAACAATTTGTCCAACGATTCATAACTCATAACCGAAATGCGATACTCCCGGCTGGTGGGTGACGCATCGGGGCGAGCATGGGTGGACCCGGGGCTCATCTTAAGTGGACGCGTGCCCCGAACAGCCGCATCACACTTGGGTGCGCTGGGTCCACTGGCCAAAGCGATCGCAAACCAACAGGAAGTGACTTGAAGTATAGCTAGATGAAACAAAAACAGAAAAAATAGATACAAACCAAAAACACAACAAACAAAAAATCATAAAATATGTGAAATTTGAGTAGCTCAAAAGCTGGAAATGGATGGTACTGATAGGGTGGGGGAAAAGCGAAACCGATTAACTATCGCTAATGCAACGCTAAATGGTCGGTGAAATGGCTGAATGCTTAACCGGGAAGGGAAGGACAATGTCTCTGCAGGTTTTTGGCGATTGATCAGATAAAAACCGTCCCAGCATCGTTTTACCGCCCTGCCCGTTCATGGCTCGTGCCGAAAGATTGATGGGCCGAAAGGGCATATTCATTGTGGGGTTGGTTTGTGGAGGCACCTTCGAATATCTCCACCTTGCGAGATGATGTAGGAGTTGTTTTGATCTTAAGCATGATGATCATCTGTATTTATCACATGTTTAGAGGCATATTTATTTGCTGCGGTAGCACCGGTTAATATTGTCCAAACGAGTCGAGGCAATAGATGAAAAAATATGACCAAGACAGTCATATTCTTTAGATTCTTTAGATAGACTCTAGCAAGTAGGAATATTAAGAAAAATGTGCAGAGTTAATCTGGAGATGGCTGAATAGTGGAGTTGACTGCCAACGACTTGTTGAGTCCGGTCGGTCTGAGTTCAAATATAGATCTAGCTATCTTCAGGCACGCAGTAGCAGGACTGATGCATCAGTTCCACATTGGCCAGCCATTAAGCGAATAGAGAAGCTAGAGCAAGAAGTCCCCCGGCAATTGTTATCATAAAGAGGAAGAAAGTTGCTAACCAACGTTCCAAAAGCATTCAAATACGCCTCAAATATTGCAGATAAAAGAACTTTCATTGAATATGTTATGTCTTTTTATGCCTTCTAGCCTCTAAAACTTTACGTCTGTAGACCGTTTAGACCATTACGTCTATAAAAATGCCTTATTTAAGACATTTTTGAAGACGTAGCACAACAGTTCGCGCTTACTACTTAGGACCCGGTCAGCCAAATTTTCGCTTCGATTACAGCAATCTTCAAGGCAAGATGGGAACTTAGAATGTGTTTTACGAATTCTGAACGTCGCTTAATAAATATATGGTATAAAATAAATGGTTTCAATACACAAAATGAAGTGCCATTTTTGCAAACCAAAAATCTGCACCATTCACATCACATTACCGGTGTGCGGCTTTATGGGAGGCATCATTTTCTGTTTTACAGCATTCGGGTCGCCCGGCCAGTGGAACGATCATAAAACCGTGTCTTCTACTTCACATCATGCGTGCAGTAACTTTGCTTACGGTTAGAATGCATGCGTGCAGCCTGTTCGTCATTCACCGTGAAAGGAAGCTGTCTTGCAGGGAAACTTCTCCCGGCAGGAAGACACAAAACCGCGATCATCTAGGTGCGCGCCCGATACTCCACCGGGGGTGGTGTTGCATGGTTACCAATGATCAGCATTAGGAAGAGAGATGAAAAAAAGCGCAAATGTAGTTCACCGGTACGGATGCTCCTGCTGTCGAACGGTACCAGCTGCCCGAGCGGAGATCTTGTTGCCTGCCTGGTCTCATATGAGCTGTGTAACTCCGACTCCATGGAGTGATCGTTACGAGCGGAGTAACTAAATCGTCGGCTCCGCA
Source organism: Anopheles marshallii (assembly GCF_943734725.1). Taxonomy (NCBI): domain Eukaryota; kingdom Metazoa; phylum Arthropoda; class Insecta; order Diptera; family Culicidae; genus Anopheles; species Anopheles marshallii. The sequence continues at coordinate 45,934,255 of NC_071326.1, read as the reverse complement.
AACGAACGTGACGTCCTGTTTTGCAGTTACCCTCTATCACTCTTTTGCACCGCTATTCTTCACCTGACACAACGCGCATGGGTTAAATTCATGTTTTATTTACAGTACCGCTCGCTCGTACACATTTAACAAACCGCAAGACTCCTTTCTCCGTGGCAGTGAACACGGTGAGGCCCGCCGGTCGGTAACAGCTATCGCATGTAGATTTGACATAAACACCACTGCTGGGTCGCTGATGGTTGGCGATGCCACAAAGTTCTGGTTAATAAAGCTTGGAGTTAATCGCACCAGGGATTCTGGGGGGTAAGCGATTGGAATTTTTAAAAATTGATTCATATACGTTTGGCATTCTTCATTCAAATTATGCGTGTTTCCCTGGAGAGGTTTTGTTTCCTGTTTTTGTTAATAACAACAAATACAAGTGGATTCCAGACAAAACAGCACTAAGAAGCAAGTAATGTTGTGTCTTCAATATATAGCTTAAGATGTGAAATCTTATGTCACGTAACATGAAACAAAGTGTTATGAACAATTCGTTCCATTTTAACATGTCCCTTTTCGAATTTAAGCGATGCTCAACTTCTCGAGCAAATCTTTTGGGAATTGTAGTTTGGGGAATATCATTATCAGAAACTCGGAAGTGGAATCTTCAGGAACCATCTTCTATAAGTCAATCCAGATCTTGGCATTCGCTGATGACATAGACTTCATTGGTTTACGGCTCTCCTATGTAGCGGACGCTTACCGAAGGATTGAGCAGGCGGCAGAAAACCTCGGGCTGGAGATTATCGAGGCAACAACCAAGTTGATGGTGGCACTACCAGCGGCCCTGCTAACAAATCCTAACTTACGCAGGGGTGACGTACAAAAAGGTGAGCGCTCTTTCGAAGTTGTTCAAAATTTCAACTATCTTGGGTCAAAAGTAAACACCAGCAATAACATTGATGTCAAAATACGCGCTAGGTTGTTGGCTGCCAACCGGTCATTCTACAGTCTGAAGTTCAAACTTCTCTACTAAAAACATCTGTCGCAACGAACGAAGCTGGGACTATATATAACTTAAATAATTCCAGTACTCATATACGCCCATGAGACATGGACTTTTTCCATGGAAAAGGATATTTGGCCCCGTATGAAGGACAATCGAGGAGCCGCTACAATGACGACCTCTATGAGCTGTACTTACTCACTTACTGACGTACAGCGGATTAGACTCGCCAGGCTCTGGTGGGCTAGTCCTATCATGGGAATGACACCGGGCGATCTAGCCCGTAAATTCCACTTAGGTCGTCCAGATGGACAGAGGAGTCGTGGTAGGCCTAAACTGCGATGGAGTGATGGCGTTAATGCGCCCGCTAGAAAGGCCGGGATAATGGATTGGCGAACGATGGAGCTCCACCGTGAGCTCTTTAGCAGGTCATAGGGCCCTGTAGCGCTGGATAAGTAAGTAAGTAAGTAAGCATTATTAGGTACAAGACTTTGCAATCAGTTGCTAGAATTTTTACTAAACCTACAAATCTTTCAAATTTTTAAGTCAAAATGGGTTTTTTTTCTGTAACCATTTTACATTTTGTTATTACAATATTATCATTAGTAGTTTAAATGTTTAAATGCTGTCTCGTATCGTGACACAATGTTTTGCTTTGACATAGTTTTGGGTGCTTCTATCTGAATGACCGTCGAATAAACTCCTGAGGGAACAACAAATGCAGTTTATTTTTACAACATTTAGTAGAAAGGCCATTAGAAATAACCACCTTTTCTGTGTAGTTTGTATCTAAATCTGAATACATATTTAATGTTGTACTGTTGAAGATAGTTTTCCCTTTTTTCAAGTTATTGTCGTATACTGCCTCTTACAATATGGTAATTTAAATGTGAGCTTAGGTCTGATTGTGTTGTAATTTTTATTGTATATGTTTTTTTTTATTAGCGACCGTTCTTATAGTAAAGAATATGAACATTTATAACACTAATTTACAATTATATTGATGTCTGATGAATATCTTCATACAAATCTAATGGAGAATTTTCCTTAAGGCCATTTAAAACATAAGTGTATTTGTAACTTTATTAATCATTTATTTGATATCATGACACATAATTATATGATATGATAAAGATTAATGTACCTAAATTATAGCATTTATAACTTTTACGACAGTTTTTTACTTTATGAAAGTATCACTTTTACCATTGTACCGATGTATAATTATCCATTATGCAAAACTACTACGTATGACCTTTCACTCTCGTTGCGTTTCGGTATTGGGGGTCCTTCAGCGTAGCAGCGCCATCCAGTTAGCATACTTTACGCTGTCGCTTCATCACATGCAAGGAGGATTAGATCAATTAGAGTCAGTGTACCAGTAGTGCACCGTTACTCCACACAGCATATCACCTTGTGCGCTTCGTGATTAATTAATCATTAACCATTGGACGCGCTGCATTCCGGCGAAATGTTGCACATCATGTTATGCTGCGGACCATCCCACCCGATAATCCCGTGCCCTGTGCGCCGTTGCGCTGATCGGCGGCTTTGTATTGTAGCGTGCCGTGCGCGTGAAATTTATTGCCCGTCACCAATCGATGCGATCGATGCGTTTTGTTTTTGTTGCATCCAACGTTCGCGTGTGCGTGTGCCCCAGTAAATCATAGGCCCTGCTGTCCTGCTTCACCTACCGCACGGGGTTGGTGTTTCAGCTGATGTCACGCTGATGTACGCAGCTGATGGATGCGACCGGGCGGTTTCGCACAAAACTAACGGGCCATTGCAAATGTGGAACCGATCGGACGCGAAGATTGCAGTAAAGTGAAGAGTTGCAGCTCGCGAACACAATTGGGGTTGTGAATATTGCGTAAGGTACACCTGGTGACTAGAATTATAAAGGGATGCAGAGATAGGAGAGTACCTTGGATATCATAGACCTTCGCTAGTTCGTGATTAGTTCGTGGAGAATTGGAGGGAAGAGCTTTTTTACGATCCCAATCAATGGGTTGTGCAATGTCGAACATGTACGCTGATTGTAGTCACAAAACGATACGACTTCCTCAAAGAATCAATTTGTCTAAAGTCCATTTAGCTCGGCGTATTCTTTTCAAGCTTGATACCAGCAACCGATCACTGTTACAATCATCGGTGGAATATTTTACCACGAAGAACGCAATGCGAGATCAATAAAGTGAACCCGTCCGAAATGATGACTGGTAGAAATTGGGACGAAATTGAACCCTACTCCTTAACATCAAGACATCAACCCAGCACCACCCGACGCAACCACCCGAGACGGGCATTCATAATCTTGTTAGCGGGTGAGATGTGTAAAAAATCGAACCTCAAACAGCGGAAATACCGAACCGACTGTGCAACTGTTCGACGCTTAAAGGAGAAACAGCTTACAGGAGTCTACAATGTTGTTAAAAGCTCAATTCAATCAAAGTATTTCAATTTACTGTTTTCACTGTTTTTTTTTTGTCTCGCTCTCTTTCGGTTTGATCGATCGGTCGATCGGTCGCCACCAAATCCACGGCAGGGTGAGATGTTGTGAATAGAAAGCGAATAGGCGCATTCTGTTACCAAGGCTCTCGTACTGTGTACCGTGTCGATCAAATGGTTGGGATCAAACGGTTTCCTATGGAAGTATCGCATGGAGGCTTATGGAGGTGGCAGCTACCAGCAGTAGCGTTGAACAAATCATCCGTGGTGGGTCAATATAAATATCAATCCCTAGCAGTAGCCAGAACCAGCAGCTCCAAAAAGCTCTCGATTATTGTTTGCTTCCTTTGCCCTTTCGCTCCACCTGCAAAGCCCCACTTTGCTTCCCCATCCCTGTTGGGTCACCCCTCCCGGACGTATCCAAACCGTACGCAGTGAAGTGTTTGAAGTACGGCAATATCGGCAGCCCCCAGGAACGTCAAGTGGCCGCCGCCGTGAATGGCATGAGACTACGCCACCGAAGAAACGGAGCAATAGGAAAATAAATAAAGCACAACACGTGCACCGGTGTTCGTGCCAAGCGCTCCTGCAATGCGGACAGGATCCGATTATTGTTGTTGCTTTTTTTTTACTCCCTTCGATATGCCACACAATGAATTTCTTTCACGTTATGGATGAATAAATCGCCGTGTGTTGTTGGGGTGGTGTTTCAAAAGAAACGGCAACAAAAAATACACTAAAAACAAGCAACAACAGAAGCTGCGATGGTGTTGCGAGATGTGAGGATCGTCGTTGTTGGGTGTTCCGCCTGTCAGTTTGTGCGATCGGATCGGAAACCACACACGATCATTTTTTCGAAACGATTCCACAGCTTCCACGGCGTGAGAGTGTTTCAGGGAAGGCCATTCGAAGTATGTTAAAGCGTGTGCCGATCGATACCCCACCGATACGATCGGCATCGATCGGTAGTATCGATTGCTGCCGTTGCTTCCGAAATAACAGACGGGTACACATTAATCGCGATCCGATCCGATTCCGATCGGATTCGATGAAGATCTGCTGATAATGCTAACGACGATGCTAACGACGTAGAAGAAATCGTTGCGGAGCGATCCTTCCCGAACGAAGGGAATTGATAGCATCCGGCACCGTTTGCTAACAGTTTTGGGATGAAAAATGCAGTTTTTTGTTTGTTTCGAACGTTGGCCAGCTTTAGGTGATCGAGCTTATCAAGCTGTACGATCAATGGGTCGGGATGTTTCATGCAAAACCGAGCGAATCGGTTAAATGTCGATGTAAATAGTCGTAGATATGTATCGGATGATTAGGCCTGGCTGAGTTCAAATGCGCCGCCGGAGCGATTGGGTTGTTGGGGGAAGGATTAGCAAACGTGAGTAATTTTTAATTGCTGTATGATGTGTGGTTGTTGAGAAATTAAGCTGCGAGGCTTAAAACGCGGATTGCACGAAAGATGGAGTTGCTGTGGCGATTGTTCTAAACCATCTTCCTCCTCCTTATCGGCACAACAACCTCACGAGGTCTAAAGCCTGCAATTTCGGGCTTTCTGTGACTTTATTTACCCGCAACTAGGTAGACAGTTCTGCGCACAGGGGAATTGGTCCGGATGAGATTTTGGTCCGATCCGTTCGTGTGAAGATCGGCGCCGCTACCATCATGCCAACGGGTCGCTCCGTTCTAAACAATCTAGAACATGTTAAAATCTCTTGGCCCAGTGACGTATGGTAACTTAAATAGAACCACCAAAAATGTGTAAAAACTGTGAAGAATAAGAGTAGATCTTGATTTTTCGCGGTCCAAAAATGAATGCTTATTTCAAGAATTCATATCAAAAATCTGTCACAATTTGTTGTTCTCACTCTTCGTTTTTTTCGTAGGTCGTCATTTCAACCGCGTAGAAAACTCCCGCTGCGCCGGACCGGTAATAATCAATTAAAGAAATGCTCGAAAATGAAACGAAAGGTGTAAAAGATAAAGCGTTGCCCATTTTTTTGTCGTCCGTTCGCACTTCTCCTCGTCTTTTTGTTTCCAGTTCATGGGTCCTTCTTCGCTCCCATGATATTGATTAATATGAAAGATAACTGCGGATGTCTTCTGTATCACGCGCAGAACGAAACTAGCGGCCGAATCGAGTCACAGTAGACTTTGTAAGGTTCCAAGTTTGCTGAGCAGTATGTTCTTGAGGAAGGCAAATGGTTTGCTTTCGTTTCTTTAGTTGAATGGTTTTTGATTCTCCATTTTCTCTTCGCTTGTTGGACAAAGTCATCAGAATCGAACGAAGAACCTTACGATGGGAGAGACCTTCCGAGCACACTGTAAGGTTCGGTAGCCAGAATTGCCCCGCAGTATCGTTGTGGAAATGGACCCCAAAACTACCCAGACCGTAAGATTCCTGATAACTTTGCTCAAACTTGGGGTACGCGTAAAGCTTTCCATCGAGGTTTATTCAATTTTTCCTGCAGCCCTGTGTCTTCGATTCCTTCGCTCGCCCTTCTCCCTTAAATTCCGCTGCCGACTGGTTCATTCATTAATTCGCTCATTGATGGTTGTGTTTTATAATTTATTCAAGTGAACGCTTTCGCACCCCCTTCGTCAGCGTTCGTTGCTGGATAATCTTCTACAGGGACGGTGCTGGATCTTGGATCTGATCATGCTAAAAAGGAAGTGTCTACGACCGGCGAGATGAGGGATCGTGATCGTGACAGCAGTGTCCGTGTGCTGCTTGCCTTTTGGATAGCAATATCACCCGAAATCGGTCTTCTTTGGCTAGTTCTTCTTTCGACGCCCGCGGAACAAAAGGGGTTCGCCGTGTGAGTAAGGAGCAGAGAAGAAATGACTTAAAATGTGACATTTCCTGTCGTAGAAGTGATGGCAATTAATTATAACCATTGGTCCATTATGACTGCGAGTTAAGCAAACGGAGAGTTGAATTTCGAAGTGTTTGAAAATCGTTTAGTGTTATAGTATATATTTCTTCAAAACCTTACAATCCACCGTAGATATTGCTTCGTTTGAGTTGACAATAAAATATAGAAATGTTTGCTATACTTTTCTAGATTACAACAAACATAAAATAATGTGTAAAGTTGTTCTTCACATGCTTCACATACCAAGACATTGCTAATTGAGGACTGAAAAGGAAATATTACCACTACCTCATTTACTTGTCAGGAGTAACCTGCGCTTATGATTTAGGAATGCTACAGAGGTCCTTTAAACCGTTGATGCAATGATGCATACCCTGCTTCGCAATACCTCAATTTGGAACTACCTCTTTGTCCGCGTGGATGATCTATGAAGACTCTATCGGTTGGGTTGTTCGTTGTCATCCTAATAATCCTAATAATCGTACAACTCATAGAGATCTTCAATGTACTAGCTTTTCCATGGTCCTTGGTCATTGCGCCATATCGTTTAACTCTGTACATTTTATTATATGCAGCTCTTAGGTGAGGAAATGATAAGAGCTTCAAAATCAATTTAAAAGATGATACGTTTGTGTTGATTAGTACCTGTTGCAGGACTTTCTCTCATTATTCTCTCCTATTAAAACTGTCATGGAAAAAATGTCCTATTAAAGTGCCATGTTGTTCACACCTCACAGCACCCAAATCGATCCCCGTGACACTCACAATTGGAATGCAATCGGTTGACACAGTGGTTTGAGATCAGAAACAGTTAACTAAATTTCATCATTATTTTAAAACTAAATGTAACCAATATTTTTTGTTGGTTTAGGCAGCGTGATTAAGGACAAGCTTCCAATTTGTTTTATCCTCGCGTTAATTAAAAAAAAATAACGCAACAATATTTATTTTATTGTTTCGGTGATAGAGCGAATTGAGATCAATCACTATTCGATGGTTAATTGATCGCTCGGAATCGTATTGTTATACATCTGTTCGACAAAGATCGCGGAGGCAAATCTTTTATCACTGAGAAGAAAATTTGTCTTTGTTGATAGTTTTTTCTCTGTTTTGTCAAAATCTTTAATTATCCATCAACACGTTCAAACGGCAAGACGGTGGATCACTAATAGATCGCTACTGAGCTAACGTAACGATATTAACAAAACAAAGAAAAAACATGTAAATCACTACATCTTCGATCACAAATTGGGATAGTTATAGCTGAAACCTCCCCAGCCAGCGGGTTTTATCATCCGGAGACACTGGCTAATGATCGAACGAAATAGCAAATTGGGACCATTTTTCTCGCAACTGTCGCTGTGACTTCTGTTCGCCTGCGGAGAACAGCATTTCGGTCTAGTTCGAGATCCAGTTCCACCCCGCTTAATTACGGGTTCGGTTTTCGATTGTATTTCGTTTGAGTTTGTGTGTGTGTTTTTTTTCCATCTTTTTATGTACAAATATCCAAAGCCAACGAAAGGAAAGCCAACCCGCTAACCGAGGGTGTCGATCGTTTAAATTTCCCTCCAAAAATCGCACGAATGTCAAAGCAATATTAAAATGAGCAGCCAAGGAGAACGACAAAACGTCGAGATGACAAAGAAGCAAAAAAAAACAATAAATGCGCGTTACGGCGCAGGATAAACTGGATTTTAATTTGTGAAATATTTTCCAAACGAACAACAGAGAGAGAAAAATAAATACGAATACGAATTAAACGAATTAAAGGTAGACTGTTAACGTGCACGGGAGATGCTTTAAGGCAACCAGCGCGAGGTGACATACGGTGAAAAGAAAAACGGTCGCCTGTTTGCATGGCCCGTCTCGATTGCTAATGACACAATTTTAATCGGATGTCACACGCTAATGATCGAAATCAATCCGACTAGCTTCGGTTGAGGACGCTGTAAGGGAAGTGAGTTGGGGCGAATGGTTTGGGGGGGATGAAATGTGCATTTATGTGAGCTGCATCGGCATTTTCTTGATTCGGTTTAACGGCGCAAGCCAGCAACGATTCCGATCCCCAGGAGTAGTCAGGAATAATATCGAATTTTTGGTTCTGTTTATCAATCGCACCAGAATATATGTGTTCAATGTAAGGTGTTTTTATCACCCGGTTGGTATAGGATATAGGGGACGAACCAACTGCTCGGCTAAACCAGTTGATCGGTCAGCTTTTGGGCGCACCAACAACTTGATGGTAGCAACCACAAAAAAAAAAAAAACTTCGCCTCCATCATGTTTTTAATGTGCGAAAACTCTGCAAAATGCATAACAGAAGCTACGGGCAGGCCGTATTCGTTACTATTGTCGTTAATTAATTGCTCGTGTCTTATGGAACTGGACATTTGTTTCTGCTGTGCTGAACCGTGTTTGGTTGCGGTTTTATTTTGTTTAGTCCAGTGTTCCACACAGCGAGAAGCACATTTCGGAAGCTACATTTTTGGCGCCTTGATGTGTTGCAGCTGAGACATGTTATTTTTATCCACGCTTCTTGCCGCAGCTGCTGCTTGTACAATGGTTTGGTGATTTGCATTTTACACCATTTAAGTTAATGAAAGATGAAATTAACAAGATGCTTTAACGACTGCTATGAAGTGGGAAAAACATACAATAAACGGAAGCATGTTGATTGCTGACAGCCGAAGCGAAGACGATACGTCCTGTAATTTTGTTGTACCTGATCGGGATCACAGGCGCCACAGGACGATCGGTATGACCGTGACGATAAACAAGTGGTCTAGAATGTAACGTTCGTTGTGGTTCCCGGTGTGCCAAGTGGATCGAATTAAGGGAGAGAGTTGCCCGATTCATCCATATAGCCTTCAAAGCAGCACATGCTTTGCCTAAATACTTCTTCGTTTGCAGTTTACACCGGGAGATCGCTGCCTCCCATCGGGAGACGGCAACCAGATAACGAAACATTGTATCCTTTGCCACTGCCACCAATCGAAATCGTCGTCCCATTGGTCTGTTGTTGTTGTCTTTTGAGATTCGTTTTTCGAGCCCGTGCAAACGGTGTGCCCCTCAATGTGAAGATTAATCGATGGCGATATCTCATCAGGGATAATTAATTTTCCTTCCGCACGGTCTCAACCCTGCCGGTTGATTTCTACTACTACTGTGCACCACGGAAAGGATGGTCACCGTAGCATAGCAGCGCGCCGTAGTTTGGACCCTGCAAAACGGATGCATCACTCACCGAAGGAGATGCACGGTGCATTCTGCACCGCATGCCATTTGTGGGGTGGCGGATGCGGTGAATTTTCGTTAAAGGGTTTCTGTTGGGCTACCGGGCCTGCTTCGGTACTTCCAAGATCACAGTGGGGGGTCGCACACAGGCAAAGGGAAGGCAGCTTTGCTTAAGGTTAAGGTTAGCCACAATGCTGTGCAGTGCAAGGGTATTCTACTGCAGTATTTTCCGCTGATAGTTTGATCCGGTGTAAAGAGGTGTCAGCTCCGGATCGGGAGTGTACGCAATCGTTTTCAATGCTTGCCTGGAAGGTATATGCTGAGCCCTTAGGAAAAGAGATGGAAATGAAAAGAAGCGAAATGAGAATTATGGCAAGATCGGTATGGAAGTAGCCGTACGCAAACGAGCGAGCTGGAAACTATTTTTTATACGCATTTGAGTCATTTATAAAAAAACCCGCTTACAGTAGCCTGATAGGTATCGAAAGTCATTTGCTACAATTTTATTCATTATGCTATGCCGTAATAGCATCAGTGAGCTTAGCTTACTAATGAAGAAATATGAGTAATATAAGTAAACTTATCGTGCAAAGACAAATGGCAGTATGGCGGATATTGAACAACATCAATAGTATTGGGAGTATAACTAATCTTTATAGTTAGGTTTTCTTCGTTAGGATATTTCTTTAGAAAGTATAATTTATTTCCAGCTTTTTGTGATATTGAGAGTTTTGTGCCAATATAAACGCTCGTCTTTTAATTCCAAGAACAATTTTATCCTATGTGTGAACGTTAAAAACAAATGGTAGTCGTATGTTGCCTAGTTTGGGCTAAAAAGTATGTATTGTACTCGGGTGACCAACAATGTTCCTGAAAAAATATAACTATCTCATGTCTATTCTCATGGTTTGTAAAGTTTTCCTTCAATGGAGGCTTCAAACAAATTAGTTGGGTTCAATACTGTATTCTACTGATGGCTCAATCAACTGAAATGAAGTACGTAAAGTATGTTGATCAAATAATGTGCAGAGCAGGAGGGAATTTTTCTCAAAGTCACGCTTTTCTTTTTGAAAACGCTCCAGGATTTCGATCGAAAGTTTGTCATTATTACGATATATGCCCAAATGACCATTGGATGTTGCACATTAAGTATAATATTCCAACAGTTTTAAACAGTGAAATCCGACCAACAGTGAGTTCTAACATTACATGGCAGCGATCTTTGAGCGTACAAGCATGCTCGTATCTTGTCAAATGCCTAATGTTTAGGCATATATCGAAATTCTTGCATAAAATATATTTATGTTTTGTGGCGACTCAACGAACGTTTATGAACAATGAACGTACTATGAACGTATGGATAGGCACAATCCAACAAAAAGCTTCCCGACATTGACATTTAAAGGTATCAGTAGCAGGTGGTTACAAAAAACATAAAGATTGTATCTCACGGCATAAATCATTACCCGTAATGCATCTGTTTAGGTGGATGCATTTCCCTAAACGGTGTAGTTCGTACAGTTGTAGTAGTAAATGCACGTTTTGCATTACCATCGTCCGATGTTATGGATGGTACTGATTAGTTACGGATGTAACGTAAATTTAAAACGTTCTGTGCGAAATGACCTTCAACAGCTGGTACTCAATATATTCGTACATCAAAACTTCCAGCAGAGATTGTGGAATGAAGTTGAATGAGACATGCTTAATAAATGAAGAATATTTAAATTTTCTGATGTATAGCAAGAACTATATTGAGTTGATTAGTTAAATTATGCTTTTCATATACTGAACAATAATCATTTTCATTGAATTGTTGAACATCAACTTTGCGCTCACGTTTCCGCTCAGTTATAAACCAAGTGAAAAAATGTAAAAAATAAATGCAAAAGTAGCAGTTTATATTTAGAATCAGATAGCTTAACCGACAAATTTAAAGAACAAACAACTTAACATCTCATCACGGGTTCCCACCAAGCAGGACGAACTGTCCATCACTGATCGCGAACGATGAACCATGAATAAAATTAAATCTCCCCAAAATAAAGCGTTCCGACGCTATTCCACGCCAAACCGCGAGGGATGTCACGAAATCTTTCGAACCTAAACCCAGCTTGATCGTGTGGATCAGCGTCGAAAGGTGTTCACAGGCAGAGTTCGTGCCATGCAGATACCGCCGTGCGTTGAGTGCTTTCGTGGGCCACCACACCGAACCCCGGCACACTGGCTGGTGTGATGAGCATGAGTAAGTTGTCGAGCACTTTATGCTGGCGCCGTATGATTGTGTTGTCGCTTGCGCTTATCAGATGCGAGCCGGCTGTTGCGATCTTCTGGTTTCATTTTTTGGCTGTGTGCTGATGCGATTCGTATTCGCTGGATACCGCTCGAAGGCGATATGTTTTCGGTAGCCGAGCGGTTGGTAATTCAATCCGGATTAACACAGCCCCTGGTCTGGTCACGTTTCTGACCGGTAGGTGACCTGCATCTGATCAGTGGAGATGATTTGGCGAGGAAGTGCTCTTTTTTCTTTTCGTACGGTAGCACAGTGGACTGCTTAGAAATGGTTGAAAATAAGCGTTTCCTGCATTGAACGAACTCACATTGCACAACCGAACAACGACAAAACAGGAAACGGCCTCATTTTGTTGTGAGGATTTCAACAATATGGCGCATGATTATATCGGTAATGTGAAGATAACGAACACGCCAGAGTGTAATGAATAATACGAAATATTGACGCATTATTCTTCACGCTCAAACGCAGCGCATGTATCGTTCGCGATCGGTACGTGCCAAAGGTACCGTCCGGGTCGGTTTCAATTACGAGCGCATAAATTATCATTACCAACAATCGAACGTTATCGAACAGAGTGCCGGCGGAACGGGAATGCTTAACCATGATGCGATGCTGTAGCTCTGGGCGGCTTCGAAGAGAAAACTGTGAACATCTTTTAGGTTACCGCCTTGCCAGCCGATCGCAGCGTACGCAATTGTGATTTTATTTTTTATTTCACCTGGTATGAAAGAGTTTAATCGTCATTTATGAGTAAAGTTGTATGGGTATTCAGATGTCCTAAACATTCATTTCTAAATCAACTTCAATCGGATGTCGTTAAAATCATCATCACTTTCGACTGTTTGCAACCGTCTTAAATAACAATTTCTACTTGACAATGGATAGAATATGGGGTTTATTAAATTTGTACCAAGATTAGTTAAATGAGTTAAATGCATGGCTATATATTGAGTTTAGAGGTAAATTTCAAGTGTTTTATAAAATTTGTCGTCACAAATGCATTATGCTACAACAATACGAGTAGGAATATCAGATCTCATATGATGTATTTAATGAATGGATATCTGAGTCCTTCCAACCGCTCACGATCGAGGGCCGTCGTCTACATCTGTCAATATCCCGGCCTTTCTGGTGGACGCATCATCGGCATCACTTCATCTCAATTCCAGGCCTCCTCTTACCATGTGGACTACCGAAAAAGAACATTGCAAGTTGGGTCTTCTGGTGAAATTCTCGTGACATGATCAGCTCGCGAGATTTTATCGTGTAGCTCAAAGTTTAAGTTTGTCATTGGGCTCCTCCTTTTTTCTTCTACATGTACTAGGCCAAACATTTTTCTGAGGATCTTCCTGTCGAACGCGGCCAAAAGGTTTAATCAGTTTTGGACAAAGTCCATGTCTCATAGTCTGATATGTCATCTTAGAAATTATACAAATTTTATATAGACTCTGCTTCGTTTGTCGCGACAGGTGTTTCGAGTGCAGAAGTTACCTCAGACCAAAGAAAGATCGTTTGGTAGCCAGTATTGTAGACCGTATCTCACTATAAATTGTTATCGGTGCTGACCTTTGACTCAAGAAGGTTGAATTTTTGGACAAATTCGGAGGTTTGTTTAATTATCTGCACGTCACCCTTGCATGAGCTAAGAATCACTGGTGCACAGCTTCACTGGTGGTGCCTCCATCAATTTGGTTTTTGCCTCGGCAGTATTTAACCATAGGGATTCCATCGCCTGCTCAATCCCATGTAGGAGAGCCGAAGTGTTGGTCATCTATGTGTGTCTTCTATGTGTTCTATGTGGATGTTTATATCATCCAAGTTTTAAGTTTTCACCTCCCAGTCGCAGATGGCCTTCTCTAGCGCTAGGTTGAAGTGTAGATAAACTAGTCCATCTCCTTGGCACAAATCCTTGGCGATAACAAAGGGCCATGAGAATTTTTTATTCACCATCACGTGGCATGTGACATGGTGGCATGTTCATTATCATTTGTGCTAGCCTAGCAAGTTTGTGACAATTTCATCCAGGCTGTGCTATCGTATGCGGCCTTGAAGTCAATGAAGAGATGGAAAGCGGGGAGCTGTTGCTCCGCCATCTTCTCCAAGATCTGTTGCATCGTGAAGATGAAGTGATTGATTTTCCGATTCGGAGCTCTCTCCGATAGTTTCCAACTATCTCTAGTGTTGTATTTTGCTAAAGTGTTTCAAAACAGTTGTCTGATGTAAAAGCTTAAAAAAAATGAACTTGTAACAATGTTCTATAACTTTTGAGGAGAAAATGCTGGAAACTTACTTGTACACCCAACTGTGGTATGATTTTATTTAATTTTAAAATAAAAGTTTTCAAAAATCGGTGCTTCTTATTTCCAAAACTTAGTCCCTCATAAAGCACATGAGGTGTGTAATGAAACATAAATTAACAAGCATGTCGAAGAAGTTCAGTGTTGATTGATTATCGTTTAGGTAATGCATACTTTTAACCTTTTAAAATGACATTGGCTGCAACCAGTAACGAATTTTAGCTTCGAGAATCAATACAAAAAAAACACCCTTCCTTGCAAAGCATTTCATAACATGGGAACCCTTCATTTGACCTCTCTGTTAACGGTCGTATGTTGTTGTCTTCTTTTTGTTTTAGCGAGTTTACGACGAACTGAAGTGTTTAGGGCTGCTCTATGCAGAAAATCCCCTTGGGGATACGTATGGCCCATTTGTTTTATGGTGTGAACTGCCAGTGAAGAAGCTCGTAAAAATGTATGCACATCTTGCCATGGTGCAGTTTGGAATGCACGGCAAGCATTGGGAGTATCAGCGACCGCAGTGGATTCAATTTTTAGATGTTCTGAGCAGCGCAGAGGTGTCAATTGCCCCTCATTTTGCCATTTTTGTTGGTTGTGTTGTTAGATGCTGAACATAAAATTATATTCGGTATAATTATTCAACGGACAGCTTAGACCTTGATCACACTTTCGGATATGTTTGCGGTTGATCAACATATTTGCCAAGTTTGCGCAACTTAAAAAACGTACACCGGGACTGTTTTCTCTTTGAGTGATTTATTCTTAATACATTTTCATTTTAAGAGCAAGAGCTTACAACCACGATACAATGAACTTTGTTCCATTCACCGGTAATTTCTCACTGTCTATCAACGTTGTTCCAATGCAGAACAGTTCTGAGTCGTATTCACCGATCAGCTGACCGGTCGTCAGCTGATCGTCAGTTATCATCAGCAGAATATAGTTTAGTTTTATTCCTTATCCTAAACGTCTGCATAGTGTGGGACCAAAGGACATTTTTTTAAATTTTCAAGTAAATAAGAGAGTTTTTCTTAGTACTTTTGTTGAATGTAGATCATGGTAAAGATACGTCTGCAAACCACCAGATCCCCACTTGAGATTGGAAATTTGCATCTAATTGCCACCTTTGGTTGCTATTCCGTATTTAAATGTTTTATTGTTAACCACTTTGGAAAATAACATCTATTTGTTTGTAAACGTAAAGAGTTCCTTAAGTCGTATTCTGGTTGCTCTGCATTAGTGGTGATACAATGATGTGCGTGTATATTGATAATTTTTATGTTCGATCAACAATGTTGATTTAGTAAATAAGTATTAGGCTAAAGAAATGGTTTCGTTTTGCGTTTTGATGCTTACTTGTTTGTACTGTTTTCAAATGTTTTTCTACCAGTCTGACGTTTACATGTGTTTTTTTCTATGTTACGTTTTATTTGTTTGTCCTTCCATACATCAAAATGCAATCAATTTCATTTATTCATTTACGACACTAAACCCCCAGTACCAGCTGCCGTAGCTGAGCAGAGAAAAAATTCGAAAAGGAACTCACACATTTTTTTAGCGTTTGCCTTATTGTTGTCTGTTTGTATTTTTTGTTTTATTTTTGAAACCATCCAATGTAAATCCGAACTTTAGAATCGCGGATTTTGTGTTGTAATCCCATCTTCGAAATGTTTCTTCTGCTGGCTAACAGCACTGGGTTGATTGGGTTGACTTGACTTCCAGCCCATTACTTAGATTGACTCACAAAAACGAGCAAGTAATGGTGATTAAATGTTTAGTCAACTTGTTTGAACTTTTGCATCCCGTCCCGTGTAAGTTCTATCTAAAAAGGGGTGAAAATATGCTTCGGCCTAAAGGCAACCCTTCGTTTCTTCTGTCCGCGAACCACAGAAATTGTCCCTTCCCGGGCGTTGCGCTACCTAAATTTGGTGGTTAATAAAACTGTCCCCGGGATCGCCGGGAATCGACGTTCTCGAATATGTTACTCCCACCATTGCCTGGAACGAGATACTCTGTACGGTGACTCGTCCCAGCATGTCTTGATCGAGCTATCTAGAATAATTTGTTGACCCCACAAATAACACTTACACTTACAATGTTAAAGAGGTTTTGCTTAGAAAAAGAGCGTACGATACGTACGGCGCGTGTGGGTGTGTGACTGTGTAAGGAAAACTTAGCATATACTATGTGTTATACGCTTATGCTCTAGTAAGTATCTCTCTTATCTGTGTGGGTTATCCTATGCCGATGGGCAATCCGTCCACCGTTCACTACCTTAGAGTGTAGGAAGAAGTGTTAGCAAAGTGGTTTTGTTACTGATGAAAAAGATTACTTTGTAAGTACACATCTAATGCTTGTTTGGAGCATTTCATACATTGGCTTAGCTAAATTTCATTTTTGCACAATTAATGCTCGGTTAGTTCGTTGCTCTTCCCTTTGACTGTTTAAGTATTACATAGAATGCGATTGCCATTGGAAGCATTGTGGTACAGTAGGATATTAAAATAAACATCTGACAATTGACAATTGTGTTGGGTTTCTGTTTAAGGTGCTGTTCGCTAAAACTTTGTTTATGCGATTTCAAACCAAACAAGTAAATAAACTGCCATTTTTGCTATTCTTTTCATTAAATAGTTTCCATTTAGATTTACCTAAACGCAGTAGCGGTTAGGCCGATTTCGTGTAACAGATTAAATTTATTTCTACACATCTGTGCTGTTTTTGCTGTGTAAGTATACGGATCGAGAGATACATTGTTTTGTAAATTTCTAACATTTTTCGCTTTGGCAAAACAGATCGTACGAAATCAGTAAGGGGAGCATTTGATAAATGTTTTTCTCCGCCCACACATCAGTCCACTACAAATATGTCTGGAATGAATTTTATATAATTTAAGGCCATTTTCACCTGTAAATTTGCTGTTTCACTACGAGACACTTTATGCGCGGATGCTGCAAGCCACTCGTTAATGTTTGATCTTTCTTCTTTTGGTTTTGTGTTTCTTTTTTTCTACCTCGCCTTCATGTACAATGAAGCCTCGAGCAGATATATCGTTCTACGAAATCTGATACCTTATCTAATTTGGCAACTGCTGGTACGAACTACATGTAAACGATATTAAAAAAGAAGAAAAATTGAAAGCAACAAATGATATTATAATAAAACATACAAACCTTTACAACAAACTGAAAACAAATGAGGGTAACAGAAAAATTGTGAAATAAAAAAGAAACCACAAGGAAACATACAAAAAACTAAAAATGAAAAATAAACTCAAATTGTGGAATGTATTCTTATTTTTATTTTTTTTTTATTTATTAGAAATACGTGTTTGCTCTTTCATATTTTTTCATCGTACTTGATTTTTCGCTTTGTTCAATAAACGCAATACCTCCAACAGAGGTTAGTACCATTAAATTATACACAATACTACAGATAAATGAGTTTCACACATATACTTGAAAATTCTACACAAACAATCCGATGGGATAGGACATCAGTAAACTGATATCAGGGGCACAATAGAAAAAAAAACAATCGCAAAATAAAGGGAAGCTACTTAGGAAAACCGTCGTTACGCTGATGGTACTGACAGAACACAGACACTGAAAATTTATGCAAAAATTCCCTAGAGCCTGCAATGTAAAATGTAAAGTATCGCTTTCGCTCTATCCTCGTTTCGTTAGGATGGTTTTAGTGATGGTTAGAAAATCCACACTAAATGAGTTTTAATAGCCTACGTGGTATGATTAATTTATTAAAGCCTTTAATTTAGTCATTTTCAAAGCATACCTTTTATGATTACGTCAAACTATACCTGTCCTACGTTGTGTGCGCTGTCTGTGTGTTTGTGCGAAAATGTTACCACAAATTAGTAATATTGATGCGATACACAACAACAAACACCAAAACTTAGGTTTGCCTTATCTGAGTCTCCATGTTGCTTCTAGCGTCAGTGTACAGTGTTATAAATGCAAATAAAGAGAATTAAACTAAACAAGCGTTACGACTAGCTCCATACAGCCCGTAAATAATACAAAGAAACACTTTTTTTTTGCGGGCAACGCGGTATTACTGACAATGTGTCGATATGCAAAACGGACTAATGGCTTAATGGCAAAGCATCAGAGTGATGTAGCGTGAACCGCTCTCTTCCCGGCAGACCCGATTAATTCGAATCAATCCATTCAAGGAAGGGTTTACTTCAGCAAATGCTTTATGCATGAACTTGCATTGATGGCACTGTTAGAAACAGGGTGCAACATAAGTTGGGCAGCAAAATACAAACAAAGTGTTATGTACAACAAAAAACATACAAAAATAAAACACACACAAAACACATTTCAAACATTACATAAAAAAACTACACAAATATGTACACAGAAGTACGAACGAGTTTTAACCATGTAAGGGAAAATATGGACAAAAAGCAGGAGGGATAAATTCAAAAGAAACCAACTAACTGGGAAATAAGGAAATGAAACAGAAACGTTGCAATGGGGGTGTGTGTTTCATTTGCAGCAAAAGGATATCTTAATATGGCAGCACATTTGCACGGTGTGTTGGGGGCTCTACAGTTTGTATTCTTTGTTTTACATCAGCAATCGGACGACCATAACTGCTGATACTTGGTGCTCCCCAAACGCGTTCTTCCAGAGCATGAAATGTTGCTATGGTTGTAACAGTTAGTAAACTACACAGTACAGTTAGCGACACGATAAAATGCGATGAGCAGGTTAAACTATAAGTTAAACGTAGCCTAAATCTAAGCAAAGTAACGAAAGGAACGACCACACCACGGTACGGTGACTTGTAGACTTCCACCTTGAACATTGTTCAACAACCAATGGGAACGTACAAACAAACGAAAGGACTTTAGTGAGGGAACCACAACGAATACCGAAAACCATGCCAACCAACCACGTGTGTCACGAGGTTCGTGCAATGTTGCGCCAGTTCAATCTCCCTAGTGTCGTCGTCAACAGTCGTCCTTTTGTTCCGTTTTAGTAGTTGTTTGTGGTTTGTTAAATACTAGTAGGCTAGAATTAGTTCTCCCGTTTTGTTTGCTTTTCAATGAGAATCATATTCTTTTCATACGAAACAACAGAAACAAATGCATCCTAACTACAATCATGTTCGGGGTTCTGTTTGCTAACACCATTAGCATCCCTTAGTTATGTACTTTCCATTCTATTACACCTAAAGTATGGTTTCCCTTAAGCTTAAGATCATGTAATTCTTAAATCTTCTACATCGTATTCGTCTTCTTCTACTGGTATCGCTTTGTGTGATTCTTCGCCCTAGTGCGCCGATTTTGTTTGCACTCATTGTGTCTTATAGCTAACGTTACTGGAAGTAAAGAGAGAGAAGAGAAAGGGAACGCACCGCATGTTGTACATGCGTGCACGTCCTTCGGCCACGGGGATTGATGGTACAGCAATTCAACATTCAAAAATGTTTAAGTTTCCGATTAAAATAGCACTAAACACTAAAGCAGGGCTGTCTGCTGAGATCTGAACAGCCCTACACATCTAGTGGGAACATTGTGCCGACATTGTGTGCTTTTAAGTGCGTTAAAGGCGAAGATTAACCTGGGACACGAGTTAGTGTAGTGGCAGAAAAATGGGGGTTTTTTTTTGGAAGGTATACACTGATAATGGTTCGATGATGTTCATCTTCGCATAATGCGAAATAGCAATCGTAAGTTACGACAAATGGTTTTTTTTGTTGTTGTTGTTGTTCTAACCTTTCTTACCTTTGACAATCCCAACCCAGATCAGAGCTCGCACGGTTCCCGGATCGTGCGTCGATCTTGTAAATTTTAATCAATTTGTTAGATTACCTACTGAAAGGCAATACTTAGCTTAGCTCGATTTGTCGCTTCAATCTGGTTCCAATCAAGCTGCTCTGAGGCCGCTCAGTGTTTTTAAAAATTTATACATATTTATATATATATTTGTAGGTGTTGTTTTGCATGGTTATAATTTCCTTTTCTTGCTTCCCGCTTGTTCGCTTCGAGTTTTCGCTTTGATTTTCGTTGTTGCTCCTATACGAAAAATGAGATCACAGTATTCTAAGAGATATAGAGATTATAAGAAAGGAACGGTTGCGGGCTCGATGGTGGAGCTTGGCACCACATTTCACCTTCACCCCGTTCGAGAAAATGATATTATTTCCCTAGGTGAGCAGTAACGCTAGGTTTTCCAAAACGACACGAAATTACCAAACACGCGGGAACACTTCCGATGAAACGGATGAAAGTAAGTTACATTTAACGAGCGTAAGATGATGTAGTTTTAACATTCAACATTGCACGAATACAAACGCCAAAGTGCACCGAGTTGATCGCGTAGAAGATCCATTACGAGTGCAGGAAACATTCGTACCGGAGACCGGCGTGTAAACACATGTTGCGATTCCACATGATCACTGTTTGATGGTGCAGATTTGAGAGAGTGAAGGTGCTAGAATTTAGACGTGTAAATACTGTTTGCAAGATCCGAATTGTAAATTTCCCGAAACGCTTATGAACTTCCGCTTCTAGCATTCTAGGTAGATGTGTATAAAAGGTGAGCTTTTTGATCGTGTTCTGTTCATTTACTTATGTACGATATCGTTTAGCTGCTATTGGATTTGCATATGGAGTAATTCCAGTTTACTATTTCGTCAAACGGTATTGTGCGGATTTGTAATGGTCTCACTTGTTCTGGTGCTGTTTGTTCATGTTGGTGGGTGATCCCAGCTGCGAAGTTTCTCTGTTGATGAGCGTTGACACGACCGGTAAATGGCACTGCCAGTTAAGCGAAGCTGTGCGGCTGCACCGTAAATGTCATTTTCGGCACGTTGGTTTGCTATTTCCATCGTATACGGGTGGTTGAGAGATCGTGCCACCTTACTCCATCAGTAAAACAATCACAAACGGTTGTCTGCCGTACGGCGTGGTGCCGCCAGATGGCTGTTGTTCCACCGGCTGATGCACGGAAGGGCTGGAGGTGGGCGATTTTTGGACATTAGAAATAGCCTCCGTTCGACTGTTTTCACCAACGTCCAGCTCTTCCTCCGAATTGTCGATGTCCATCCGGTCTGGTTGCGTTGCTGGATCTGCGTCGTCACCAGCGGACATCTCCACCTCCTCCACAATCGCTAGTGGAGTGGCTGGAGCGTTCGGATGCTCAGGTTCGGTGATTCCGTTTCGGTTCGGTTCGGACGTGTCTTCGGCGGTGGTATCTTCGTTGATGTAGCCCATGAACGGATCGTCGTGGACTAGCTCGATCTGGGGATCATTCAATCGCATAATATCGATCGACGAAAGCTCGGTCTACAAGCTGCTGTTGGCCGGGTTCGATGAGGACGATACGATCGGTATACCGGTGAGATCGTCATGCGTGAGCAGGTGATGCGCGTGCAGTCCTGGATGTACCGCGTGATGTCCGAGCTGCTGCTGCTGCTGATGGTGTTGCTGTTGATGGTGGTGTTGTTGCTGCTGTTGCTGCTGCTGTTGCTGAGCGTGGTGGGTATGATGAGCACTGGAGGCACTGTTGTTGGCACTGCTACCTCCGGCGCCGGAATTCTTCTCCTTCTTGATGCGCTGCTTCAGATGCACCTTGGCGTGACGTTTCTTCTCGTCCGAGCGCGCAAACTTACGACCGCAAATGTCACAGGAGAACGGTTTTTCGCCGGTGTGCGTACGGATGTGCGTCGTCAGGTGATCGGAACGGCTGAACGAGCGCATGCAGATCCGACACTGGAACGGCTTCTGTCCCGTGTGGATCCTGATATGTCGGGTCAGTTCGTCGGAGCGCGAGAACCGTCGGTCACAGTTTTCTACCGGGCAGGCATAGGGACGCTCATGCACGGGTGTCTTGCTCGGTCGGTTCGGGTATTTTCGTGGCTTGACGGGCACAAGCTTCAGCGGCATCGTGCTCTGCTGATAGA
Source organism: Anopheles marshallii (assembly GCF_943734725.1). Taxonomy (NCBI): domain Eukaryota; kingdom Metazoa; phylum Arthropoda; class Insecta; order Diptera; family Culicidae; genus Anopheles; species Anopheles marshallii. Next base: position 45,912,172 of record NC_071326.1, on the reverse strand, counting down.
CCTGTGAAAGGATCTCATGGCCCTTGCTGGTGGCCTGGTTGTACTCAGCCAGCTGGACGGCATATTGGGCCTGTTGGGCGGCCTGGGCCGGTGTCAACCCACCGAGCTGACTCGAATCGGACGTGCAGGCGTTTGGTGTGGAATATGGTTCCTGCTTCGGAATGATTGGCCCGACGGAGATGGGTGTAGACGAGGGTCCGGGCAGGACGACCGATCCGTGCTGCGGACTACCGACGTACGGGTCTACCGGTGAGTCTAACCACTGATACTTCTGGCTCATGCCCAAACCTGCCTGGCCCTGGCGACCGTACGCATGCATGTCCTGGCTTTGCTGCATGTCGAGCGATCCGACGCAGCTGTTGTAGCTCGGTGGCTGCTTCAGAATGATGCTCGCACAGTCCATATTCAGTCCGAGCAGTTCTGTACCGGCACCGTGCCCGTGGCTGTGACCTCGCTCATCGCCACCAGTCCCGTAATGGTGCTGATGGTGCTGGCCGATCGATGGTGAGGTAGCCGAAACACCTTGTGATGCGCTAGTGGCTTGCGGTCCGAGCAGACCGAACATGGGCGCCTGGAACAGACTCTTGTCGGGGCTTGGCAAACCCCAGCTGGCCGGACCCAAACCGGCTGTCGGTGACATCTGACCCGATCCTGGCATCACATTGCCCGCCTGCAGTCCCATGCTGGGGCTAGCGCTCGACGTGAAAATGCCCCGGTAAGAGATCTTGTTCTCGATCGCATCGGACGATTGGACACCGTCGTTGCTGCCGTGATGCATGTCGGCGCCACCCGTGACGCTGGCCAAACCGGCAACGCGAATCTGTCCGTGAAGTGAATGTTGCTGCTGTTGTTGCTGCTGCTGTTGCTGTTGCTGCTGCTGTTGTTGTTGTTGATGCTGCTGCTGCGAACCGGACGATGGGTACATCGTGTTGGTACTGCTGGTATTGCTAGCCTCTTCCTCGTTGGCGATCGATTGCGGTGTACTGCGCTCCTGCTTGGTGGGACTGCAGAGGCTGACGCACGGGCTGGACACCGTTTGTGGCTCCAGCGAGAGATCGTCCGATTCGATTGATCCTGCAAAACGCAACGACACAGAAAAACAGAGGAAGAGAAATTGGTGTTAAGAATGAATCGTTTCGCATTTGCCAACCCGATGGCGTAGAGACGAACATGAAGGTCAGGTTAAATGTGGTTGAATGATTATTCAAGGTGGTCCGGTGTTTGGTTTGTGTGAATCATATGCAACGATACGAATTTATTTAAAAATGTCAGTTCGGAAGAAGTTTTATAACAATCTGCAAACAAATCGTACAGAATTTTCATTAGATCTGTAGCCAATGAATATGTTTAAGTGTTTTGTAGGCTATCATATATTTATTTGGTACGGAAATTATAGCACTGTGTAACATGCAACTGCTTGCGCTGACGCCTTGCAGGATGGGGAACTGAATTCAGGGAATTGCTGCTCGGATGGCTATTGATGCGCTGGTGAATTTCCTGCTGTGTTGTTGCTGTTGGCTCTGATGCCGTGTGTGGTAGTTGTTGTGGCAGTGTTTGTAGTCGGTTCGCCACAGATCCTTTGGATCTAGAGTAGTAAACCACGAACAATTAAGCCATATGGTTTGGGTGCTTTACTTCCATCGAGAATATGGAACGATCAAAAACAAACGATCCCCATTCTCCTCGATCACATGTTTCAGTGTGTGGCTTAGTCGATTGTTCTTTAGAAGTATATTGCCGTCTCACTCACTCTGACGGTGAGCTCGTTTCTTTTATGCTGTCATGGTTTGCATAAATTAACCATAAATTTTAATCGCACCCACAATCATTATTGGTGTTTTTCGTTCTGCCTTTACTCTGAGCTGGTTGAATTGGTTCCTTCTTGGATTTCGATGACTGTTTTCTCTATTCGTTACCATTGAAAAGTTTTGCGGGTTATGTTTCCTCATAACAGATAGGATCAGCGTTACAACATTTGAGCAGTTTGAACGGAAATATTTAGCATACCTTTTTGGTACTGGTTAGAGAAAAATCCCCGCAGGGTTTGTTTTTTGGTAGAAACCTTCAAACCATTTAATAAATCATTGTGTATTAGCAACAACATACATTGTACCAATTCTTCATCGCTTTGAACGATGCTGAAGAAAGCAAAGGTGGCAAACCGAATTTTACTACCAGTTTAGGTCATCACGTGGCAAAAACATTTTGTTTTGTTGTTCATTTTTACATGCCCGTTCAATACAACTCTTCCTCTCCCGTTTGGTAGCCAATCTGATGAATTCGACGGTGAACCGTTGCTGGTTTTGTCCAGAAGGGGTTGTTTAAGGATAATTTTATGATCATACACGATTGGATTCCATTTTGTGTGTGTGTTTCGTGGTGAGAAACCCACAAGCGCCAAACGATCCAACGGACGCCAGAATGACTCGTTGCTTACGCATGGCCTGTTTCGGCTACCGTATTAACATAAATCAGCAAAAATTGCTAATTAACGCTGGAAGGTTCTAATTAATATTTGTTGCCGTATTTGCGAGACGCTTTGGAAATTGGTTTCGCTCCAGCTGTTTTTAGGATGCGCCATCGTTACCGGCGGTTTGTATCATCGCTAACACGATATCTCCAGTTAAAAAAACTGATAAGTTTTGCCTCTATACTCCTGCAATATTCGTCCTGTCTTTGGAAGTTATACACTATGCTTTAGATACTTCGAAAAGATTAAGAGAAAATGCATAGCACGTGATGAAATAAGCTAAGCGAGAAGTTTGTATGCATGCATGTTTTGGGTTGGCCCTCAACCGACGCACGGATGATCCAGTTGCACGATCCACAACTCTTGTACAGCCTGTTTTGATCTACAGCAACCGCGTTGGGGTAACACCGTAGATATAGTCCGTAACCATAGTCCGTGAATGCAATCAGCCACATCACCAACGACTGGCAGCGGTTAATTTATGCTGATAGCGTAATTTATGTTTTCGGTACTTTCGCCTCGATCGCCGATCGATCGATCGTTGAAGGGAAAGGTAGAGAGCAAAAGAGATAACATTTTTTTGTATTCACTCGCTTTGGCACACGGGAATGGGAAGGTTGGGTCTTATCCCCCCTGGTGGCTGGTATCCCGCCGATCGCTACGATCGAACGAGGACGAACAACAGCGCACACGGCCGCGACGGGATCGCATAAGAGGGTGCATAAGTCAATATTGTGATGATGATGTCGATTTAACGCACGCACGCACGCTTCGCGTCGGGTCCAACGACGTTGGCCGAATACTCGCCCAACCATGACCGGAAATAGTGATTAGCGTGGTGATTTGGGGGTTTTTTCTTCGTCTTTCTCTCGCTCTCTCCTTTATCCGCCCATCGCTGATCACCTTTGAACTGGCCCCGCGGTGTTTGATTGTGTTTGGCAGGTTTGGTGCGAGGCTCTTTGGAGAGAATTTTGGTGCAGGAATTACCCGGTCCAGTCGGCTAGTCGCCCTTGTCAGGGGCGTGGAGCTAAGGTGTGAGTTTGCCCTCCGGCGACACAGACTCTGGGGCACGGGCTTGTTCGATAGCATTAGTGTCAAATCGAAGTAATGCTTAGCATCACTGACATGCTCATCGTTTGCCCTGTCAAGGCACGTATCGTACCGCGAGGGATTGGATCTGTCGACGTGTGTTTCAGTTCCTTTTCTTTATGGAACCATAAGTTGTGCGGGCCAGCACGCACAGCATTCTTGGCAAGGGTATAACACCTTCAAGTTTGACGCGGGACATCGGGGATCTCATTCGAATGTCAATGTCATAGCCGTTGCTTTCGGTTGATGGGCGATACGGCACAAACATTAATTCTAACTGCTGTCAACGATTCTTTGTGTTGATGGTTCTTATTCTCGAAAGAGTTTAATTTGATTTTTGGGCTATGGGTGGTAATAGGGCTAGGGCAAGAAAATGGTGCTAATAATGCCAATCCGCAGAAAGCTGTGGTATATCGTGCACAATAAAAATCAAAGTCCGTTTTGCGTTTAATTGTCATCCAAGGTCCAATAGCTCGTCTAGGTGAATTTCTGCACACCAGAAGCCGTCTTATGGCATAAGTTTGTGGCTTGCCTACGGTACACGATCCGTTATTCTACCACCTTTACTAGCAGCACGTACCGCCAGCGGGAGCATAGTGATCCGACATAATGCTGATTTATGCTACCATCTTCGAATGTCGCGCAACTCAACCGAATGAAGCTCTCTTTCGCAGCAATACACGCCTGCTCCAGACACTCCCGGTTGACTTCGTTTCGTTTCCGGCGGATTATTATTTATCGACTGGACGGCTCATCCCCGTCGGCATACTTCACCCGATGATTCGTTGCCTGTTGCGTATCTTACGCTTCGTGATTGCCGGATTACTGGTTTGGTGGCGTGGCCAAGCCTTCACGATTCGTTCAACCGATCGATCTACTAAACCGGTGAGCTTCACTCCGATAGTCTCCATTAATTCTACGCTGCCATACGATCAACCAAAGCTACCGAGCGATGATGATGCGGGTAAAATCGGTTGGCGGTAATGGAAGGAAACCACACAACAAATGAATCTGATTTGGAGAATCGGTGCGGAATCGGTCACTACCGTTTTCGGTAGTTGGGACATTTATATAAACGTCCGCTGATTAATCTTGGGCTGTTAATGAGCCTCGTCGCCGATGGAAGGACCACACAGCTAGGCTTGGGTCGAGAGCCGACAGCGCGGAGGGTGTGATGCCGACGAAATGAATGGTTTTTGATGTGGTTTAGCGTTCTTATTTTATAAGTGTGAAACCACGTTCTAGCAAGAGAATGTGGCAGTCGCGAACAGGTTTTCTAGCTGACGGAATGAACGGGAGAGTCGTAAGCTTAATGATTTTCGAGGCCAATTCTAAAAACGTTAGTTATGTTTAACTTTTTGTCCATAGTAGGAAATAAGTGCTCTTGATATGCTTTATACTAGGATGAAAAAAATAATCCATACCAATGTCTAATGCTATCGTCCCGTTGGAAAGGAAGTCTGAGCGAGATGATGATCATGAAACTTACCGGTAATCGGCGGTGGTTCTACGACCGTCGATGGCCCAAAGAACGACGGGATGTCACCGGAGGTGGTTACGGGTGTATTGAGATCGCCGGCCTGTGCGTCTGTTTGCGATTGCGAATGATCGTCACCGGTACCAGAGTGCAGGGTCGAGCTATCGTTCGAGTGATGACCGGCGCCACCGGTAGCACCGCTGCCACTCCCACCGGTACTCAGCAGACTCAGATGGGGATGATTATGATGATGGTGGCTGTGACCGTGGGATGTATGTGATGCGGTTACACTCGTCGTCGCTGTCGTGTGCGTAGTGATCGCAGTCGAGCTGGCAGCACTGGCTATCGCCGATGAAACTGCCGAAGACGAAACAATCGTACTGGCGGATGAATTGTGCTGATGTTGCTGCTGCTGTTGCTGCTGCTGCTGCTGTTGTTGCGTTGCCGAATGATGATGGTGATGGTGGGGCTGATGGTGGGCAAGGGCAGTCGCAGTGCTGACCGCCGTTTGATGATGGTACGGGTGATACAGGTGATGGTGATGGTTGTTGTTCGGTGTCGTCGTGCTGTTGTTGTTCAACCCGAGCGAGGTGGTCGTGGTGCCCGTCTTGAACAGGCCGCACGTATCGAAGCTCAGCACGTTAAAGTGTGCTGCGGCCGCCGACTCGGTCAGCAGGAATGTGTGATGCGATGGCGCAACCAACGTTTCTAGCCCTTCCATGATCATGGCAGCTGCTGGTGGTCCAGGGGCAACGCCACCTATCGGAAGAGAAACGGATAATGAAGAAAGGTGAGAACTCTGCGTATTACAGTCACATTCCATCGATACGATCGATCTCAATAGCTGAAAATTGTTTTGCAAATATTGTTCACAGCAACACCATATGATGCACAATGACCTCACGGATCTCCATCACTTTGGCTACAATGGAGATCAATTCCGCTATTCCCTGCACGATGGGTACACAAACTAGAACTCAAACAAGGCTCCCTGCACTGCTCCCTTTCCATCCCGTCCGTGTTTGCTCAGTGAGGGAAAATTAATTAATTAAATGTCATTAAACAATTGACACCGTGACACTACGAGCAACTAATTCAGCCGCGGCCGCGCTGTCTACTGTCGGCTCTCGCTGCAATTGTGGCCTTTTACAAGTGTGTGCTTGCGAGCGCACCATAACACATGGGTAAGCATTATGATTCCGCAACGCAGCCAAAACCATAAATGGATGGCCATTAGCAGTGTTGCCGGTACGGTTACGACTTCGGGGTAAATCCGATAGGAACGCAACATTTGTTTTGTTCATCTAAAGTTAAACTGCACCCTTCAGAGTTCTGTGCGCGTCTTGTCCCTTTCGGTACCGCGGGTCCATTCAGGTTTTTCGGAGAGCAACATACTGTCCCACAAAGACGCTATTAATGTGCCCAGTTAGGTTAGATGGTGAATTGTTCAATGCTGTCAAAAAGGATGACACTCGTGATCTTGACGAATTGGTAGAGGAAGTGTGGCCTAGTGGTGTTGATCTACTAATCCAATGTGGCCCAGACATTTCGGAATGAGGTTGTGTTTTCTAAATCGCCATTACAGATGTTGACAATGTCGGTGGGGGGAAAGATCACTGGTTCATGAGGGTTGACGCAGTGATAATCGACATGATTTGGTTTGTTGGCTACTGGCAGAGCTGGTTACCAACGACAGCTGGAATTGATAAAACAGACCTTTTCTCTGTAACAAGCTAAAGCTTTCCAGAAAGATTTTTTTCTTAAAGACACCACGCTTATGAACAAATTATTCTTCAAGGTGTATGCACACTACGCGTATACGTCGACATGGGCAGAAATGTTATAATGAACAGTCAAATTTATAGAACATAAAGGAAATGTTTATACAATAAAAATAAAACATCAATAGGATTGAACCTGAACGTGGCAATGGACGAACTCAACAAGACGTTATTGAGTATGAAAGGAAACGCAGAATCAAGAAGAAACCGAATGAAGAACGGTTGATAGTCCAAAACGGACGCAACAACACGTTGGTAAAAAGAGGTTTTTGGATTGTAACCAGCAAAAAGAATGGATAAGCGACATGACAAGAGGTTGCTGCTCGGTTGCCGAAAGGAGCGCAGGAAGGCAGAGTGGTTGGTTGGTGGCACAGGCTAGAAACAAGAACAACAGCGAGAGAGAACCAGACTTCAGGCGAACGAGCGCGCGCGCGCGCCTTCGCGCCATAGAAGTGTCAAAATAAACGTATTAAATTTATAGATTTTATTCCACCCGCTAGGAGGACAACTCGTTGATGATGGCGTTGATGATGAAGGGTACGGCATTCCAGCGAGCTTACCAGGGGTGCAGTGTACGTGTGTTTGAGTGCCTTTCCGATTCGTTATTATCGGTCACCTGGGTCGGGTTGCTCGAGACCGTGTCTAGGTTCTTTACTGAGCGTTGGTGCGGTCCCCGGGTCCTGGGCCCTGTCTTTCAAGTGTGCTCTCCTTCTGCTGGGTGTTCTGTTTTGGGCTTTTACACCTCTTCGCTAGACTTTTTTTCCCCCTGTGCAGTTTGGAGATTATAAGCATTATGAACAACGCGAACGAGCGAAACGTCGGCCACGACCCGCCTCGACCGATCGACATCGACCGGCAAATGAAATCATCAACATGTCTTGTTGGTGGTGTGCATTCTTCCGACTCTTGCGCCTGGAGTCTCTTCCTGTATTGTATTGTTTAATAATATGTGACAGACCGAGATCGGGCGATGGGCTGGTAGACACCATCGGGCGAGTAGTGCTTAAGCCGACGGCATTCCCTGTTGCAAGATTGTCGTCCACGGGCCGGAGGGTTATGGATGAGATTTTCGACCCGAGATTAAGATAAGATTTAAGTGAAACAGATTGATTCTCTTTTTGTTGCCGTTGTGCTTGTTATTCATGGTGCCGGTACGGTGGTCCCTTTCGAATGGAAAGGGGCTAAGATGCATGCACGGGGAGGACATGTTTAGCCACAGGTTACGATCAATATTCACACATCGGAAGGTACCACCTGAGAGTGAGAATTATTTTCCTTTCTATCGCATGGAACTAAGGTGATAAGCTTATCTGATCGTACAAACTGGTTGGAATAACCGGTTCTCATTGTCGAGAGATAGGATGATTTGTCTGATAATTTTGATTTACCTTAACTATTGACTCACACATTCACCCTATTCGCTTAGTTCATGGATCTTTTCCATGTTTATCATTTCTTCAAAGTAAATAAAATATTGAATAAAACAATATTAAAATATTTATAATTATTCACTGCTGAGGAAATGAATTCATTCCATTTTGTGTATCATAAATTTGTGGAATCATCCTAGACGAAATGGCCTTGGGTGGAGAGAAGTAAAATATTAGTCGACAGGCTCCTAGATGTTAGCTGTTGCCGGGTCTTTTAGGTGAACATGCGCACATGTAACTGTGTAAATGAGAGAAGGGCAGGAGATAATAACCAAAGTGTCAGCGAATTCCTTGAATAATAAGCATATTAAAAAAATATTTATCACTGCCGGACATTTCCGACACATTGTTTCTCCTTCACTAGTCACATATTCAATACCTCACTGGATAATTCTGCATTGTTACCAAAAGGGGGACAAATAACTTGTTGCTCCAGAAGGAAAAACGAACACACTCGCAACAGCCCTTCGACCAGAAACTACGTTCAAAATTGCAAGCGTACAGATAAACAAAAATTAAGAACTTAGACTCGAAGCAAATTCAAACAGAAAAAGAAAACATGACCGATAAATCATGCCGCCTCGTAAATCCCGGGAGTGCCCTATCAATTCTTTCCATTCTCCTTAACCAGTGATTACTTGGCTGGTGGAAATTGAAAGTACAAACATGAGTGGTTCAAGTGAAAAAAGCCGATGTGCCCTTTTGCTACCGGCCGGCAACTGTTGTCTTCCGTATGTTGTCAGTCGAACACCGCTTAAGCCGATGTGTTTCCACGTCCTGTCGTTATAGTGTTTGTTAATTATCATTAACACATTCGGGGTCTAGTGGTTTCCGAGACGATTTTCTTCTCTTCTCGTCCCAATCGATGTGATGACCGTCAACTGCACGGGTAGGCGTGAGAAAACGACACAGCCAGAGAAGCATATCAGCGATCAGCGCTAAAGCAGTCAATGACAAAAAGAGGTTGTGTACCGGAAATGTTTTTAACAGTTTTCCTATTGCGAATATGGGTGGTGGTGAAGTTTACCAATTTTATAAACGTTTCATTGTACAGCTTATCTAACAATTGTCGACTATTACCAACTGTTTTCTTCATATTTATTCTTTATAAATTTTTGTGTAATTAAAATTAATTTAATGTCACTGATAAAAACTAACGGCCCTACCAAACGTTAAATGATTAACCAAAAAGAAAATTAATTTAACGATAGCTCCCAAGTGAAACCCATTCGATAAGCATGGTCTACATCTTAAAAAAATGCATAAAAATGGGCAGAAATCCCGCCGGCACGCAACAACAGTTGAGCGGAGTAAGCTGACCGCCTGATTATCACAAATCGCGTGTATTTTGCAGTTTAATCGGCACATGATTCATCGCCCATAACACGATCTGCACGACCCAGTCAAGGGGGAACATGTGCGGTGGAAGCGGTATTTGTTTGTGATTTATTTAGCGTCGTGTTGTGGTTGTGCGTTTCTGAAATTTTCCAACAAACCATCCTGGACCGGAGCGAAACACCCCCCGGGGATGATGGAGGTTAATGTGTGCTGAATGGTGGAAAAGCTGGTGGCTGTAACGACCGAAGATCATTCTATTCTGGGACTCGGATTGCTAAATGATGACGTTTTGGCGGATGGGAAGGTCCAGAACGTTGGGTGAGAAAATACGCCGAGGAAATTTAATCTTTGTTCTACGCTCCATTTGCCGTATCGTAAAAACGGGCACAAACACACACACATTACCGTTTGGGTATGCGGCTTGCGTTTTTTGTCCACATTTTCCCATTTCCAAACGGGATGACCCTATGTCTGGGTAGAGTTTTCCCAGTGCAGTTGAAAATTAGCAACAAACCCTTCTTTTTCCTCTTCTTGTGTCACTTAAAGCCGGACCGCATAAGCATTCTATTCGACTGTTCGTGCATTAAAACAACCATGTAATGAGCTGCCAAAATGGCATCTTCAATGTTTAAAGCATTCCGTTCCTGTACCTTAGCGATGACAAAAAAAAAACCTTAACGCACTGTGTCTGTAGCAAGTTGCACTCTGAATGGTGGCATAATTATATCCAAACGTACAGATGGAATTGGAATAAGTTGTTAATAAATCGCTGCTATAAAGTGGTTTCATGTTGTAAATTACTTTCGCTAAAAATAAACTCACATAACACATTTCGCAGCAGAACAATAGCGATGGCTTCCCATATCACGTATAAAAGTGAAATCGGTCCCACCGTCATGATGGAGGTCGGAAAAATAAATTCTCATTCACATTTCCCTAAGGCTCAGTCCGTGACGTCAGCGTAACGAAACCGCACAAGGATATGATCGAACAACGAACGGCAGCAGGCCCAGGCGCGCTTTTATGAATGAAAATGCCCGGCCTTTTTTCCTTCCGTGCAATCGTTTCCCTTTTTCTCTGAGCCGAACAAAAACAAGCGATTGAGAAAGGAATGTAAAAAAGGGTTTCCAAAAAGACAAAAGAAACTTTTGGTGAGAGAGTATGAAAAAACACCAAGCTGATAATGGTACGGATTGCGCAATTCCTTAAAAATTTCAGAAGCTTTACCAGATTGGATTGGATTGAATGGAAAAGACAGAAGAAGAAAGAAAACCACCAAAGGAAAATATACGTTTCAGCAACATTAAAAGCCGCTATTTCTTTTAATTTAATATTGTTTCTTTCATATAAACCAATTGACCTACTGAAGGTGAAATTTACTGTTTCATTAGTGAGAGAAATACGTTTTTTTTTTTTACGGAACAACGAAAGGCAAGCGGACCTTTCAAAGGAAACTGACTCCAGCAATCGAGGGAAATTTCCGGGCGCCATTACGCGCGTCTGTATGTGTGTGTGAGTGTGAAAAATCGCGTGAATGCGCAGAACGGTCGACCTTGAAGTTATGTCACGCTTGTCGTGCCGCTTCTGCAAAATTGTTATCCAGTTCTAGTCTCCTCTCCACGGAAACTTCATCTGCTCCCCTTACCCTTCCCCACGGTTCCCATTCTTCACTGCGGCTGCGTGCGCTTTCCCGGATGGATTGCGAAAACGAAGTACGGCGACGAGGGATAAGGGTCGGTATCCGCTTCGTATCGCCGGGGTCGGGATGGGCGTCTTCGCGGTTCGCCAACTCGGCTCAATTTCATTCATAAGTTCAGTTTCATTCATTCGGCCAACCGAGCCCAAGCGCCAGTGTGATGGTTTGGATGGTTGCTAAGGGCAACCTTTCTCCAGATTACCACCATCACCATCATCATTATGCCATCGCCGCGCAAACGTTCTGCTTCGTCCTAGCAACAGCAGGACATTCAGCAAGCTCGCACCCAAGTTCGTGGCCGGGTGAAGGCTTTCCGTTTTTTTCCGTGTGCTTACGACGGAAAAGGTAACATTCTGCCTCCCCAAAATGGGTGTGGTGGTATGTGCAGTTTTGGGGTAGAAATAAATCGATTCCGGCATTGGGCGATAACAAGTTCTGAGCAACTGGTCTAAATTCAGTTGGGAATTTAATGGTCCTTACGGAAAAAAGTACCAAATACGATAAAATTGCATCCCTAACAAAAAACCCGCACCACTGTACAAGCCGCACACGAATTATCACAGTGGTTCCTATATGCCACCAGAAACAACCATACATTACGCATTACCTGGAAACGGTTCCGGAACGAGAAGAAAATTTGAAACGACTATGCGTTTCAGCTTGGAAGCAACGGCGCTTCCGGGGTCGATTCGCACTGTCGTTTGCTCTATGCACTGCACTGACGTTGAACTTTGCCCTTTTGAACGGTTGGGCGCGTTTTGTCTGTACCTTTTGCGCTGATGCTGTTTTATTTATTTTCCTTTTTCACCAAACAAACACACACACTACCGTATCGCGGTCAGTTTAACACTTGCTTATATAGCCAAATATTTGCATGGCACAAGGATTATATTATTTGCACTTGAAACGTTTCTACCACGAGCTAGAAGAACCATTTTATTATGTCACCTTCACCGCCGGATTATTGTAGAATCTGCCCTCTAAAACGTTATCTAACCGAGCGTTGAGATTTGAACTTGATTTGGGTTATGTTTTTGAATTTTCATCCCTTCTTTTGATCCAAGAGATGCCAGGTACATTCAACACGGGAACGACATTCACATTCCGCACTCACTCATTCATAAACGATAGACACTTTTGCAGGAGCGCTTCAGGCAAATGTTTTAAATACAATAACACGGCGCGTTGCTAGTTTGTAGTAACAATTTTGCACAACACTTGACACTTTGTACTTTTGTGTAAGATTTTCTGGGAGTTGATCAGATTTGTGAGTCTAACACATCGTCACCGAACTGCATCTGTTCTACTACTGCTTGGCATACACTTTACGTTACGTTTGCTTTGAAGTCATAATTGTGAAGATTGTTTTCTCTGCACTGTTTGTGCTTCACCGAACGCCGAACCGAATTGGTTGCCCACTTTGCGTGAGGAACTACCGACGGGATTTTTCACTCACTAAAAACGCACGAGAAGAAGGTCGACACACCGAAGAGGGACCGTTTCTGTTCACGTTTGGTATGCTTCGGTTTTCTGGCTTTCGTTTTCACTGCACTGTGTGTTGGGGCTCACTGTTCACGCCTTCCTTCCGAACTGACACGCACCGACCGACTGGTTGGTGCGAACTGAATCAAGAAAATCACCACCACGGAGGCACGACAAACCTTTACTCTGCGTCGGCCTGTACGCTTTTCCTCTGCTGCTGCTGCGTCGCGGCACTCGGAAGTTTTCCACAAAAACCACAAGGCGGACCCGTGCGTGCGGGCGTGAGAAGATGACTCGAATGAAAATCGTCGAGGTGGCTCGGTTTGTGTGTTTGCGGGAGCGAAAAACCCACCGCCCGTGTGTCTGAACGCGCGGAACGATCGCAATGTATTGAAGCGCGTTCGGTCGCAGCGGTTGAGTTTTATGAATGAAATGCATCTCGCGCGACTCGCCAACACGCACACAGTGCTAGGTGCCGCGTTTTCGAACGGGTTTCAGCGGTCGATCGCGGAGCGCGGGAGTTCGAGGGGGCTGGGGAACGATCGGAACGCACCAATCGATGGCGAGCTTGCTACTGCGCCGGCTCGCAATTGGTCGACACGGTATGAATGAACTTGGAAGTTTGTGGATGATGCGTGCGGCAGGGCAATCGCTGGGTTGCCGCGATACGTGCGTTCCGACCGTTGCCTTTTTCGAGAGGGGAAATACTGTAAGCAGTCACTCACACGCACGTACCAACGGAAAGTATACAGTGGGCATCGCATTGTAGAGTTTTGTGGAGACTTCTTTTGGCTCCCCCTGATGCGTTCTGTAATGTGCGTGCGGTTTCGATGTGTCTGTTGGGGTACGTTGATTCCACCACTAACACTGCCATTACTCTCCGCATCGTTTGGGACGGTTGGGGGTTGTAGAGGTAGCCTCCCTGCTTTCTGCTCGCTCCCCTTTTTGCCCTTCCACGCCACAGTTTGAGTGAATATCCACAGCTCGTAGAAAACATTTCTTTCCTTGTGGTGTTCTCTTCATCTCTCTTGCATGATTTTTTTTTCTGGTTCGATATCGGTCTCCTCTGCCCGTATCCAACCGCTCTCATATACGTTTGAGGTCATCATCGTCAACACAGCAATGACACTCGGCACGCGTCTCCTTTTTGTGTGTGCTGTGTTGTGTTTTGTTGATTATTTTCCTTTTTTTTGCTTTCCTCTCTGTTTGCTGCTTCGATCCGCTCTTTGCACAGTTTTTCGCTCCTTCGCAAAGTTTCTATCCTTCTTGCGTGTGAGTTTAGTCTATGGTGGAGAAAACGCATGGAAAAACGGAGCAACGTCTGCTTTGCCGGGGGTTTTGTTGCTGTTACAGCAGCCTGTTGCTTTTTTGCGCTGAATTGGTTGGGAAACGTGATTTGCCGAACTGTTTCTTAGGTGTTACTTGTATCAAACGCACCTTTAAATTTATGCCAAAAGGTGATAAAGATTTTTCATTTTTGTACAGAAAATATAAAATATGAGCTTTTGGTGTTTTTAAGCTGCGATAGATCTTAATTATTAATTATTTTTGGTAAAAAAGTCTTTTCAGCGATGCGTTAAGTTCATAATTATTACAGCTTTGCGAAACAGAACATCATATAACAATGATGACAGGTATAACATTATGCAAATGGACCCGGTGTACTTTTCATTACAGTTACATGCAAACAGGAAAAAAGACGACATGGGTGAAGTAAGAAAAACCGACGAGATGAACGTCCTTTAAAGATAGTGATCAAAAGAAACTTGCCGACGGTATTGCTGTGTCAGAAATTGGTACAACAAGAACATGGCTAAAGTCTCATTCTGTACAAGAATTTAACTTTAACTACATTTTTTTTAAGTTTGGATAGAAATTGTTTTGGCACTACAGCATAATACTAAAGTTTTTTAAGCAAAATCATTTCACGAGATGCATTTCAATTGGATCTTGCTGAAAAACCTGCCTGCAGAGAAAAATATCAACACTTGTCCAATATTCAGAGCAATAAAAACTTGTATTGATTAATGTATTTTGGTGTTGAAACACACTTTCATGTAACATTAGTTCTTTTAAACAATTATTCAGAGAATTGAAACATTATTCCGAGCAAAATAAGAGAGTGAAAGTGAAATAACGTTTTACATGTTTGGGTACTTGGAAGATTTTTAAAAATATTGTCCTCTGCTTTAATGCAAAATTTACAATTTATAACCTTTTATCTGTTACATAACTGCCAAAAAAAACTAAGAAATCTCTTGGTAACATCTAGTGTCTAAGTGTCACAAGCAGCGATGTAAGTAAGCGGAACTGTCCGTCAGAAATGATGCGTAAGGGGAGAACGAAAGGCCACTGTTCGAGGGTTGCCTATCGTGCACCGAGAGTGACCGAAACAGCGACCATCTTGCGACCAGCTTAGTAATCACCTCTGCAAGCCTCCCAACTCGTACACTCGTTCGCTCGAATGCGTATCGTTTGCTCTCTTTCGCGCTAGTGTTGCTGCAAGGCGCAAGGCGCTGTAAAGTTTTTGGCGCGCGTGTATCTGGTATACCAGATGGTACCAAAAACTGGCAAATTGGATCCTTCCCGTGGGTTTCCGCACGGGGTGACCGGCCCAGGTGACGGTACGCACGGTAAACAATGGATCCTGCGCCGGTCAATGGCGGTCACAGCGACCGACCACGGCCAAAAGGACATCGAAAGAGGGGTGCGCACTTTCGTCGCACGGGTCGGATCGTTCCGAACGGCCGGATGCTGTCAACTTGCCGTGGATGCCGAACCGGACGGTGGCGGCAGGCGAGAAAAGTGGCATGGGTGGTGAACGAGTGTGGATTTATGCCACGGCGCGGAGAAAAATGGTTCGCTGTTATGTAGATTGGCTTTCGGTTTCCCGCGGGTATCCCCGTGCACGCTTCCGCATCGTCGAGGCCGCGCTCGTCTCGTCTTGAAGCGCCGATTGCTTGTTTTATCATGCATGGAAAACGATCAACCCCGGGGGGCGGGAGAGGCTGCAGCGGTGCTGATGATGGTTGCAGCAGCATGCATATGAGCGTGGTTCAGAGCGAAACATATGGTCGGTCCGGCCACGATGGGGCTTTATTTTTCAGAACGAAGCGAATGGCAAATGTGATTGGATTACGCGTGGCGAGCAGTTGTGCAGACGCTGGAGTATTTGAGGTTTTCTATTCCGAGGTTGCGTTATCAGTCAGGCTCTAGGGATATTAATAAGCACTCGAAAACCTCGGCAAGAAAAGGTCATTTGTCTTATTGTCAAGGAAAGTTTTAAATGGTAAAGATTTTACTGGAACCTAATATTTAACATTTCTCATATTCTCACCGAAAACACAACTAATTAAGATTTAATTTGGAATACAGATTTCCAAGATACATTATTATATCGAAAATACGAGTATCTAGAATTTCCGCGAACCCGGGAGCTGTATCGCTTGACATTTTGGAATTCAAATTAAAACGTTAAAACAAGAATCTTAACTCTTTAATGAGATTTAATTCGAAAACATTATCAACCAATTATGTTCCTGTTGGTTAGAAATTTGTACAATTAAGTTATTGTCCTATCAAATGCCGGAAATCTTCGTATCTACTAATCCACCTATATCAGATATCTTCTATTCCGGAGACTGTCTGTAATTACCATAAATTGATTCTCACTCAATACGAAGCTCTTGAAGCCTCGGCGTTGTTGAGGTAGTTTGGTAAGGTAAGTAAATGTTCATCTAAGTGGACAGTTTGCACCCATAACAGTTACCATCCATAAGCGTGACAACTTTTGCTGCAACCCATTTACGATTACTGCTGATTTTTATCCAGCCACACATATCTCGTTACGGGGCAAAAGCAAATGTACCAAACAACCACCCCTATGGGGGTGTACATTGACACACAGGCACACACATACACATACACACGAGCATGTTACGTTCTTCGCTCGGTCAATCTCATACCGCATTTGAGCCACAATTCGCTTTAACCCAGCGTCCCAGTAACGACGCGCCACGGGCCCGACATAATGTATAAATTGCACCGCATATAGTGTAAGATAGCGGCAAAACGAAGCGTGCAGGCATAGAGCCACGCGCTTTATCGTGCGTGTGTGTCGATGCGAGTATGCCGATATGCCGATGGTCCGATCTTGTGGACTCCTCCCTGCCCGACCTGAGACGGCCACACCACGGCGGTGAGATATGGTAGTGGGGTTCGATATTTATTGAAGATAGTAATATCATTATCGTAATTGTTGGTGCTTTAAAATATTTGAGCGATAATAGATTTAATGATTTTACCCTGCCCGAGATTGCACGGGACGGTGGCAGCGGTGTAGCGATGCGTTTGGGGCTACGACCCAAACGTGTCTTCCCGGTTTTCCGGTTTCAGTTTTCCCCCCAGAGTTTTGCCGCTTGTCCCACACCGCGGACGACGGGCGGGCATTGGCCGACAGGATTATGAGGTGATAAAATTGGTTGTTTGTTTTCTTAGTTTTGTTTCAAGCCCTGTTGCGCACGGCTGCTGCTGCCACTCCTGGGCCACTTACCGATCCTACCATCTGCCGCTTATTGATCGTTTCCTTCCTCGAATGACAGCGATTGATAAATCTTTTAACACATTTGCGTACAGTGTTGCGCCAGCGGTTTCATCTTGCGCGATCGCAGGATCCGTGTTGATGGGTGCGGGTGCCTTGTGTCACGATCGCGCGTCCCATCACCTCCATGTGGCCCGCTAAACCAAACCCTCCAACATCGTTCTGCCCGCTAGATCGCTTGGAGCAAGTTTTCGTTTTGGAAACAGAAAACGGTATTGTTTCGGAGTTCCGCTGGAGTATCGCTTGTTTCATAGGGCATAGCGACATAGCGCCGCGATAGCCAAAATTTTAAACAGCTTAAGGCCACAGACTAAGGCCGCGAACGTGTGGATGAATAATTTGGTGTTTTGAGATATCGTTACCGGTTCGAAGATTGGCAACGGTGCTTTCCGCCCAATGGGGGTACTCTCTCCCTCTCCCTTTCTTTTTTCTCTTTCTCTCTTGTCTCTTTGTTTTTCTGGGCGGTTGTAAATAAATATGTTTACTTTTGACACAATGCATTAATTATGCTGGATAGTTTCGAGGGCGACAGTAGGATCGATATTTTAATGTGTGCTGTTTCCCGCCTCGTTTTCAACCGATTTGGCCGAAACCATCACAGTTCGAAACGTACACCGCTGCGTGTCTGGCGCCGTCAGTCACTTGGGCCGTTGTTGTTATCATAATTTTAACGATTTCTCACTTTTCTATCAGCCTGGTCGAAGATGGAAGATATTTCTTTATCGGCTAATGGAAGGATAACATGATCGGTTTGCGGGTTTAGTGGAAGAAATTAATATCTTGATTGACGAAGTTCGTTCTTGTTAGGATTTATCTTGAAATACATCGTGAGGAACGTTGTGAAACGTAAATATATTTGCCTATATAGAGTTGCTGTGTTGAGTTGTTCATAGCGTTATATGCAGTATGGCCACAATTTTACATACTAAGAGACTCTATCAAAAGAAGTCAATGTTCGAAAACCTCGCGTACTAGTTCTATAGTTGTTGCCAATTGGACGCAATATCAATGGATTATTCGATGTTGTGAATGTTGAGGCATAAGCCTTTAATATATCTCAGCCTAATGTGAGCTCTTAAATCAAGCATGTGGCTTTCAATATCGAAAGACTGGTTCGTTATTTGACGTTTTTGATTCGAATCTTGAAATGTATAATAAATAAATTAAAAACAACTAAAAATCCTTACTGTATTGCTATAATTGAGTTGAAAACAGTAGTAATGTTGTACCATAACTTTCTATATATTTTTCATCACAAACTACCACAAACTGTACGACTTAGCACTTTTTGTTAAGATTTGTTGCTTAAGAACAGTGCATCAAACACCATAGTATGGAACAAAATAAAACATCTCATCATAAACAACCACCTTCTTCCTAATCCAATGACATAGTGTCAACGGTAAGTACGCACTGTGCAGAAACGAGCAGCGGGTATGTATGCGTGCGGCCACTAAACAAACAATTCCCCCTGCTTCCCACCCATCATCTGTCCATCGGTACGCTATGTAAAGTATGGAATACCGCACGGTGGTGGTGGATCGCTAAAAATAACCCACCGACGTAGTGGATACGTTCCTGTGTTCGCTAAAAATAAAACTCATGTGCAACGTTGTGCTTAAGCGGTTGTAGCGGCTGTTGTTGGTCCGCAGTTAATCACCGTCATCAACACCAATTGCGACGGCCCTTCGCGTTGGGAAGGAAGTTCACTCCAGCTCCTACGTTTACCGTGCAGTATGGTTTAGGCCCAATAACACCATCACGGGTGTTCCAAATTAAAAGAGCACTGACCCAACCAACCCAAGACAGTGCGATCCTTGGCGGTTTTCTCCAGCACCGGGGAACCATGCTGAACGTCCAAAACAAAAGCAGTAATGTTCCACAATTAGCCACTTCCTACTTAACGGCGTCACTCGGCGCAAACCGAGGCACGCGCTGTGACGCGGTGGCGAAAAGCATGTTTGCGTGTTTTCCGGACCCGCTCCGGTTTGGTCGTGTGCCAAATGGGCCAGAGACAAGTGATAAAAAACGAAACCGAATAGCTTAACACATCACCCTTCGATGGCCCTCAGGTTAATCTTAACCGACCCGGTCCGTGGAATGTGGCTGAACAGGGGAAAAACTATACTCCAAAGGTGTCAGCTGTCAAACCGGGCCGTTCTCACAAAATGGTAGTATACATACATGGGAGATCGTCGAAAAAACCGTATTGTATTCCCAGTGAATCATTTTTCGTATGTTTTTCCTAGCATAAACTGTTTATTTCTTTTGTTGATCAACCACGATGGGGTATGTTTTGCAGTATGTAGACCGCCAACGAAATAACAATTACGTCGCCGGTTACGGTGTCGCTAAAAATAGGCCGTGTGTATGGAGGCGCCAAAAAGCGGAACCTTTCTTTGCTTATAATATCCTTTAATGTGCTTTAGTCACGCTTCCGAATTGTACCGGCGTCCTATTCTGGACACCGTAACGTAACGGAACGGGTGACGCTAGGCGCCGTAAGTAAGCGTACATACGGCAGACGAAGTTGGTTTGATTTCGCATCTGACGCTTGTCTGTGACGTACACCGTCGAGGTGGATAGGCTGTTTGTTTTAATCGGCTAGTGTGGCGTACGTTGGTTTATTTTTACAGAAGCATGACGCGTCCTAATTGTGTTTTGTTACCAAATTTGGTAAAACGCTACTCCATCCTTCGGTAGATAGTTGGTTTTCGATGACTTTCGTTAAATTCGTCTAACAGTGCGTTGTTGGTAGAGGTATTTACTGAAATACTTCATCCAAAATGTAAATTTTTGTTGCCAATTTTTGACAAAACCTCATTTCTGTCGCGAGGATGGTTGAATCACATCACTTTGAAGCGATTTTTCTAGAATCTATCTCTATTACTATATCTATATCTGTCCTACTAAACAGATATCTTTCTCTTTGATATCTTTCAACAATATCATGTTTTTTTTCTTTAAAGGAGATATACAGTCAGAAGCGAAATGGCTCTTTTATGAAGTTAGGAAAATTACCTACGATATTGGATTAGGATTCACGAAGGAATAAATAAATAGATAAATATTGAAATGGAATTATTAGATGTTTGCCATGATATAGATTGAACATCTACTACACATTGCTGATTCCTAGTATTCCTAGGATTTTACATTTCGAGAAAATCCAATAATGTGCTAGTTGGAAGGTAACTTTACATCTCTCCCGAAGAAACAAAAGAACAATCTTCTCTGAATTTAACTCTGAAAGAAAAATAAGCTGCATCTCTGCTTCTTAGTTTCTCCTGCATGTTAAGCCTCCCTCCCTGGCGAAAAAAAAAACAGATAGTTCATGAATCAGTCCCACTGTGGTTGAAACGAATTAATCTAAATTGATCAGCTGTTGTTTCAATCTTAACGCAGCCAAACACCATAACAAACGAACTACGCGACGATGTGCGGAGACTGTTAAGTAGTGGGAATGTTTTGAAACCGAGATGAGCTCCCGGGCTGGAGCTAGCAGGGTTGAGAAGGACAAAAAATAACAACGTACCGGCTCGATGCGGAGCTGTCGTGCGTGACGATATGTTCAGTCCCCAGCCGAACGTGCACTGCATTTGCATGCACCCGCGGTGTTGGCACCACCCACCGTCGCTCAATACGGGTGGTTTATTTTGCTTCGCATTTAGAATTCTGTGCACTTTTCCAAAAGCAAAATAAAAAAAACAAGACACACGTAGAAACAGACGTTGTAACGGACGATGTAACGATGATTTGTTTACCCGGCCCGTGTTTTTCTCGTTCGTGTGCAGTTGGGTGTCACCACGGGATGCAAGTGAAAGCGAAAAGGACACTTTCACGCGTTATATTCTTAGGTCAAATGAGCGTTAGTTCCATTGCATAGTTTGTTGTTTTGTGTTTTCAATTTGTTTTTGCCTAATATCAATGAAAACATAGTAACAAACACACATACACACGGCTAGTCGAGTGTTACGTTCGTTCCGATAATCCATTTACGTGCCATTTTCGTTACGGAACGAAGGATTTTGTTTTTCGTTTTGTTCTGCTTCACCAACACGATAGTGCGTTTGTTGTGAGCGCGAAAGGCTGTTTTAAGGGCGGGAGGGAGTTGGAATTGGGAAAGAATTACAAATTCCTTCCGCCGAACGGTTGGTTGGTCTTTTATCTGTTGCCTCACCGTGTGACAGGGACTTTTCTTTCGCTGAAGAAAGATAGATCGCCGCTTAGGTGCGGGGAATGGCACGCAGCAGGGTGGACACTCGGTTGTGATGAAAAATGGCGCCTAGCTATCCCCGTTCAGACGTGGACAGTTTGCTGATGGATTCGGCGAGTCGTGTTAAGCCCGTGGTACTATTAATTGATGATGTGTTGGCGAGTGAAATCGACTGTGAAGGACTAGGGTTGGTGTTTTGGTTGGTATGGAAACCGAAGGAAAAACGGTTGCTCTTAAGATGGAGAATAGTTCTACAATTAATGACGAAAATTACTGCAATATATAGAAAAGTATTAAAACACGATGTGTATTTGGACCAATCAAATAGAAATAAAGAAACCAATTAAACTCATGAAATATGTAGTTATAAAATGGCTCTCACGTTTCCTTCTCTGTTCGTTAAGCTGTACAGCAGTGGTTGGCCATATTCTAACCAATTCCCCCCATTGCTCTGGTACCGTCTGTGAAGGACACAAAAGTGTACTTAAAAAATGTCACAACACTCCCGTTCATTTTTCACCTCGCACCGGTCGACAGTTCAGGTCGTTTCATGAAACGGTTTTCCCGTCCCGTGCAAGCCGCACGCACTTACGCTCAGCGTGTGCGTATGTGTGTGCTTGGTCTGTTAAAAATTATTAATGTGGTGAATAAAGATTTTAATGTTTCATGTAATTGCTTCGGGTATGGAGCACCCGCAAACCATGCCGAGACGGCGAAACGGTGCTAACGTTCTCGTGAAGGTTTTACCTTATTTTCACGACCCGTCAAGACAAAACGGTAGTCTTTTCGCTGGTTAAACGCTGTCACCCTCCCATAGACGGAACGCTGGCAAATAAGGGAACCGAGCAATGAAACGACATTAGCGCTGCGAGTAGCACTGTGCAGTGCTTAGCGTACAATGGTAGAGTTTCTGCGTCTAGAGATATCATACACACAAGCTCACAGTCCATCACTCCGACTGGCAAGGGTGTGAATTAAATTCAAACCACTTTACAGCGTAGATCCTGACAGTGTTTTGCGATCTCTCAAACACGTCTTGAAAAATGCACTTGAAAAAAAACGACATAAACACAAACAAACGGAGACATTTTTACGTTTCTGCTTGATCTGTCTTGGGTGTGTTGTGGTCGGAACATCGTTCCATTTCGGTAGTAACCTTTCCGTACTTTACCGTCTCGTTATCGGATGAATTGTGGAGGATCTGCATTCGGTAGGTTTGTTTGTTGTTTCGCTAGCATATGTTTTATAGCCCCGAACATGAAACCGGGGAGTGTACTTTAAATTCGTTCCGACACATTCACACACTTTTGAGGTTGGATGCAGTTGCGATTGCATCTTCAGTCTATCAAATGTGCACTGTTTCGTTCATATGATAAATGAATGCATCGTTTGCTTATGGCGGGGAAAACCTTGAGCGGAAAGCAATTATTAGGTAGCTAACTGAACATCTACTGTAGGAAAAGTTCAAAGGAACGTGAAAAGCGGGATATTTGTGAACCAAAAACTACCACCAGTAGAAATAAGTAGCAACTTGCTGCAAACTGATATATTGGACATAAGTTTTTGATAGAGTTTTCCAATAAAAAGAACCTTACAATTATTCTACATCTAACGAGGAACTCTAGCGGCATAAGATTTTGGAATCTTCTCCAACAACGAGCGTCAAGGTTTATGAAAGGCAGACTTAAAAAATCAAGGAAAACCGTGCAGATATCATCTGTAATGTTTCTGATTAAACGTATACAACCACTAACTGTCATCTGCGTTTCGTGTGTGGTCTGTTGTCTAGCTAATACTTGTTGCTAATCAACGAGACATCGCTCGTATGGTCAATAAAAAGGATGGTCCGAGCACTCACAGAATGCTTAGTGTGCCAAGTGCTCAAAGGAGTATTAGTATTCGAAACTTCTGTTGCAGGAAGCTTCTATTACTATTTTATAAAGTGATGTATTTGCAAGTAAAAGATCTTTCATGCTAGATTTGTTTTCACGGGACACATGGCCTAAGTTAAAGATTTTGATTCTTTGGCCCAGTGGTAAGGGAAGGTTCAGGAATCTCCAATACCGTATCACCGGAAATCCTCACAGATGGAAGAGAACGAAATATTAATCGCTCGATTTCTTTTCTCTCTTCACTTTTTGTGGGAGGCCAAATTCTTTAGCTTTTTATTGCGTACATTTTTGGAGAAAGTTCCCTTTATATTTTATTTTTCTTTCCTTTCCTTGTCTAACATCATCCAGAACACTTGGCAAACATACGCTTCGGAAAAACGAGGGGTTAGATATTGCAAATATTTGAATCCAGCGTTAATGTGCCAATGCTATCAGAAAATCGATCTCTTACGTAACAAACTATTAGATTGTACGTACGTACGTAGACCATAATAAAAAGGCATTTCCGGCCAACCTTGCGGATCGGGTCGAACCTCCATTGTGCTCCAGATTAGACTATGCTATCGTTTTCCCATACTGCCTGACGTAAACGGTTCTGATAACATCAATAAGTGATAAATTACCCTATCCAGAGTGCTTATGGTCGATCAACAAAAAGCGGTTTACCATAAAATCACATCATATGTCCGAGAGGTGGAGCGCACGAGAGAACTAATCGATAAGATAATTTGTCCGGGACACCAGTCTGCCTGGTGCCGGGTCGGAAAAATCGATACCGAAAAGGACAGACACAGGCGTGCGATGTATATGCATGCACAAACGTCATTTGATGACCCCGTCACACAGGCGACAACCCGTAGCTGCGACAACCAGAACCAACACCGTCGATAATACCGGCAACCAGTCAACCTTTCCATTTCCTCAGCAAAGAACGCAGCGGTACAGTCAGGTCGGGATTTTATCGCAGTAACGTGCTAGCGGTGGGGTTGGAAAGATGGAAAGGGCTGGAAAGAGGTAAATTATTGATTTTTCCCCTGCACCGTTGACAAGTGGTCCGGCGGAAATGCGCCAGCGCTTTTCGGTTTGACGTCATTTCATTCATAAAATTTTTACGCCAAAAGCAACACTTGGTTTGTTGAAGTTACGAGGGAGAACAGACACGGGTGGCGGCTGAAAGGGAGAACCAGCAGAGGAAGAACCAATCTTCCTGGTAGTGAAGTGGCTCGGTACCAGTGTAGTCTCGGTGATAGTGAAAAGTGCGCATGAGTACGCTATCGGTACAGTGGTGCGATCCTGCCAGGGGGTTGAAACGCGGAAAGAAATGGGCTAGCGTAAAAAGGAAGCGTGGGCAGTGCTGCCAGTCGGGGCGTGGCAGATTAAGCTTATGTTCAATGCAATCGAAATTTCTTACATTTGCAGTCGAGAAAACTCTGCTGTCCTATACATTATTCAAAAATTCACTTTAACAACGTTTTTTATGGTGAAGGAGGTTAACGCGGGTAAAATAGTATCCTTGGGCAATAAAGCTCAAAACCCATGGCAACCGGGTCAGGGAGCAACAGCTTGGCAAGGGTTGTATCGATTACAAAAACAATTCATTCATAATTTCAGGCCGTGTACGAACCAGGCTGATATTTTTTTCTTATTTCAAGGTAAGCGAAAGTTAGGACTGTAGTGGTGGAAACGCTCTTATTGATAAGAACTTTTCGGGTCCAGTGGCATACACAAACGCATACATAAATCAATTGTGGAGAGTAAATAGGTATTGCATTGTAGAAATTGTAATGTATTTGTGTTTTATTGGCAGAAGTTTTCATACTACACAACACAGAAATTAAGAGGTGTTGGTCGTGGTGTCGCCCATTTAGTATTGCTGGGAAAAGTATTTATTTGTTTTTCTTACTATAAAGTCTTAGCAATGCAATCAGTTTTACATTTACACACGAAAGATTTATATAACATTGTTATTGCAAATTTTCTACCGATGATTCATAGAGGATATACAAAATGATAGAATATTCTGAAAATAATTTCGGCCTCTTTGGCTTATCCTTAAACCATAGTCTCTCCTTCAAATATGAACAACAAAAAGGGCGTTGGTGTTTTCCATAAATCCGTTTTTTACGGCTTATGTACGGTACGGTAGGATGGAAAGTTCGTATTCAATGGAATTTTTTACACTCCACCAGAACTGCCGTTATGATTGCAAGCAAGTGTATCTTGATTGAGATGTTCGAGAATCCTTCTCCCGGATAGGATATCGCGAACATGAGTGGGTTAAACCCCACAGCCGAATTATCGGTACGTGTTTATGTTATCTGAAACATGAATAACACATGCTCAAACGGATGGAAAGTTTATGCGTGAAGATGAAATTTGTATGAAATATATGCAGAATCCGTTTAATAGATTTGCCTACAAATTCTATCGAACGGAAGCTACAACCTACAACGGTATCAGCAGTTTAATGTAGTGTTTAAGCAACGTATGAAGACGAACCCACATTGTACTACGCTCAGTTGTAGCAAGATTTCCTGTGGTACATGAAAGAATGGGGTCATCATCAAACTAATTTCACACATGTGTTTCCTTCTGCTGCGTTACATACTGCATTCCTATTGCACTATAGATGGAACCGCCCATCACCGTTTGAACTGCGCAATGTATTGAGTTTTTCACGAGTGAGTGTTCTTCCTACTCGTTGTAGTGGTCCTTAAACCAGCAACCTACTTCAAAAGTCAGGGACAGTGTGGGATAGAGTCTGACAATTTCGTGACCGGCGGTCCATCTGCCATTACGCTGTAGATTTTTTCCATTTTCCGGTTTGCCCGCGTGCTGTTCTTCGGATGTTGGAAGTTTTGCCGCATCAACAGCAACGTTCAAAGTTGGCGGTAATTAAGAAAACAATGCTAAGATTGCATCCGTTCGCTTGCGGTAGGTCGCGCTTTGTAGGTGCATTCGATAGACTCGAACAATCTTCGTTTGATGCCAAAAATGTTGTACATGTGGGTTAGATTTGGTCCAGGATGGTGTGGGATCACAACCATTGGCATGCTTTTGGTACGTCCCATTTACAACCGGACGAGTTGCTTAAAAAAAGTTTTGTTCTGGAATGCATAGCAATCCCGGTGGTCGACAGAAAAATGCCAGCCATTGAATTATTTCACCCAACCTACGAATTATGAAAGTATTTAATTTCATGTATGGGAGTGACTGGTTTTTTTGTTTATACTGCTCATATCGTAACTTTCGTAAAATGTCTAAACAGGCTAATAGATTACAAGCAATCGGATTTTTTTAACTTTAACGAAAATTTGCTAACTTGATGATTTTCCTATGTATAGGCCAAAGTCTGTATAGGATACAGGTCGATGTATGGCACAAACCTTGGTCGCCATTTTAAGCTTGATTTTGACATTTAAATTGACTATAAACGTAAACAATTTTACATCTAACTGTCAAAAATGTTCCCACGGCTACTTGTTAGTTTACTCTATATTTATCGACCAAAATCAGTATAATAACCTTTGGTACATGCTTTCATTTGGTTGATTAATGCTGGTCACGATATCATGTATTCCAGCGCTACGCGCAGAACATTTCATTGCAAACAATCGAAATTTCCATATTTAATTAAAAACTTGATAATTATAAAAAAACTACATATAATTATTATATATTTTATTATAAATATAATTAGTCAATTGATACATTTTTCATATATTGAAATCAAATATTAGTTTCATGCTTATTATAAAGCTTACGCAACTCATTTCGCAAAGATTTTTAAGATTATTCAGGTTTATCAAAAAATATGTAATTTCACCCAGTCGGATCTGTCTCCTAGGCAAGGATTAAATAATCTAATGTTGATCCGATAAAGTATATTTGTGATTTGACTGTGTCTTTTAAATAAAGAACTACTAATTCAATAACTGAAATAACTTGTATAGGCAAACAAAACGGAAAGCGATTTCTGTATTCGAATTTAAAATTTACATATGATGGTTTAGCATTAAACGCTTGGCATTGTGTATATTTGTTGTTGTAATGATTGAATGAAGTTTAAAAATTGGAACATGAAAAAAAATCAATCAGAATTGAGACAACTGTTTTTGAAAATACACTGTGTCTTTAGAAATCCTGTTGAAATGCTATTTCACTGGAAAGTATTGCTAATTTCGGACACCAAACCCTAGCAAATGGTGGCCGATCGAGAGCTGTACTGCCCTTAATCCATCCGTATAATTAATTGGTCCTTTTTATGCGGCCTGTTATGACATCCCTGTGAGCGTCGCGGCCGTAACTGGAGACATTCGTGTCTTCAAACGCGGACACACTCCCGGCAAGCACATACATCCCCCCAATCAGTGCTTACCTCGGCAGAAAGGAATTAAAAAAAAAACAAATCCTATTATATTTCACACCGCGGCTCAGCGGCTCTCGATTACGGGTGCGCATCAGTCGTGGACGACGCATCATAAATTAGTGTTGTTTTCATTTTGCGCATAGCCAGTCAAACGGGCGGGCAAGACAAATGGGGAAAGGCAGGAAGAAGGCCATCGGAAGATAAAGTACTCGCAGGTTCAACGGGCATCGCGTCCCGGTCCCGAGATGAAAGGGAACGTGACGCGTCCGTGATGGTGTGTGCCCGCTCACATGGAGTAGTGACAGATGCCTTTATCGCACATAAATTTTCAAGATATTTTCTTCCACCAACAGACAACGGTACCGTATTGTCTGCGTGCAACGGTAGACATGTCACGCATGTCACGAGTTTATTATTGTACGATCGGGCGACAAAATGAACACCGTGCGGTTACGATTAGAATGGTGGCCAAAGGCCTTGAAGCAGTCATATTTTAAAGGATTTTGTTTATTGTTTGAAAGCTCTAAATTCTGGAGGGCTGTACGATGCGCCCGCCAGCATACCGATGCGCACAGACCTAGGATCATGCCGGGCAAGGAAGCCGTCGATCAACGGGGCACGACAGCCGGCACCGATTGTCTATACTTTTTCGAAATTTATTTGCGACATAACCGCAACTAAAGCCGCCAAACAATCTTAGATTCCCGTGGGGTTATGTCTCCGCGAAGAAACAGTCGGTGCAAGGTGTCACCCGCCGGTTCCTGGTGGCGCATTGTTTGACGACGCGTGCCTGACATTTGGCCACCCTGGGCGTAGTGGCGTCCTCGGGGTTGGGACTTGCGTCCTGCCAACCAGCAAACAAACACCAATGTCAGAGCCGGTTGGATAAGTTATGGGCCGATTATTGGTTTTAATCGTTCCATTTCGCTCGCCACTAATTACACTGACTCACTGGGCCATTTCCTCAAACTTTGGCCACTGATTTATGGGGAACGGTGCAGAATAGTGTTTGTGTATATTCTTTCTTTAATTATTGGAACTTTTTTTGTACCATCTTAATGATGGTATAAAAATACTATGAAAAGTAAGCATATTTTTGGTAGGACATTAAGATATTTCTATTTTTTTCTTGGGAGGAGTTTAAACATAGTGTCAAATATAAGAAATATTGTGCCAACATTTCTTGTACAGATCAAACGCACACGAATTTTACTATCTTTCCATATATCATGTAACACTTTCATCTCATCGCCGTTACTTGCGACCGAAACATCCGTGTCCCAAAGAAAGGTGACAGAATCATTTGAGGGTGCGATACAGCAGCATAAATTGTTGCTACATGCTTAATCATTTTCCTGATCGGTCCCAAGACTTCGTTGTTAAAAGCGTGCACAAGCCGTTTCGGTACAGGGAACCGATTTTGTGGTTTGTTTATTGCTTTACGCGGACCTGGCTGGTGAAACGTTAATAATCTAACATCGTGTAGTCGTAAATCTTTCCGAACCCGCATATCAATTAGAGCAATTTTGTATGGGGTAATATATAGCAAAAATATAAAAGCTTTCCCGTTGCGTTGACGAAGAAAAGAATTTATAGTGGATGTTTTCTTAGTCCCGGTGAATAAACATTATTGGAGAACGTTTTAGAATTAAAATATACTATTTTTGTTTGAAACAGGTGAATACATACACGGATATAATGTACTCCACGACGGTGTGCCATTTGTGCGCTTACCTGTAAACAAGAGAGAGAAAAGGGAAACGATATTAGTAACCGCATTGGAATAAAATATACCCGTGATGAATGAAACTAATGATGTTGCATTTATGATGATAGCGATATTTTCACCGCCGCAGAACGAGAATGGCCCCACCGCAACGCATACATAAAGATCACCTTCCCCGGCAAACGTACCCGGTACGCGATCGTCGTGCGCGTCATCCGTTACAGAAAATTAACAATTTCACACATTAAAATCTCTTAATTAAATAACGCCCCGTGCGATCCATTTTTCTGAAGCGGGAAAAGCTGATGGTGATGGCGATGGTCCTATTTTTATGCTTCACTGCTGCATTCACTGCGTTTCACTGCAATGTTGTTGCGCCACAAGCAGCAACGATACGGGCGACTCGAGAAAGAAAATCCACCAAACCCTCTTCGGTGAGGGATAGTGATAGTTCAATCTTAAACTACTGCTCGTTCGCATAACTTCATGCTTCTTAAAGCACATTGAACAAAACTGAAACATGTGGGACAAAATGTTCTTTCTTTAGCTTTCCTTCGGTTTGGTGATAGACGTGTCAATTACCGGCGGCCGTTGTTACTAAAAGATTGCTTTACCCCAGCAACACCAGGTGGTAGGGAATTTTTCAAAAGTAGAAGAAGGTATTAAAAAAAAACACACACACACACACACTTTCATCAATCGCACTGTTCAGCTGTGTCGGTGTGGTGTGGAAAATAAAGTTTTTCCGTCACACACTATCAGTTTGAAGTTTCACATTTTCACGAGTCGTCCCGTTGCGGTACGGTTCACTTCACGCTAGGGGTGAGCGTTTGGCGCGTGCCTATTTTCTTGCGTGCGATCAATGCAACGGAACCCGAACCTGACGCTCTGACAGCAACCTGTCAGACGGTTGACATACGAGCGGGAAAGAAATCATCACTGACACCCCGGCCCGGCGGGAACGGTCGGTACCAACGCACCAGACACGCGTGGTTCCGACCGGTGGGGAGTTGGAACTGAACTCATAAATGTCAATCACTGCTAAACCATCTACTTTTACTTGTCTTCGCACGAATGATGCTGGCCGATTGCTTCGTGTGCTGCATTGTGCTGCACCGATCGATAATAAATCTGAGCGTATGATCATAAACCGGAGCTGGATATCTAATCCGCTGCACTTGTAGCCTTAAAGATTCTCAATGAAATATTACGTTTAAGAATAACTTTACACAATAATTGCTATTCATCTTTCTCGTGAAAGATCTATCCCACCAATGCACAACACAATGGCGACAAACACTTGGCGGTTGTTCCGCATATGGAAATGTTTCACCGTACCATTAATAATTCTTTTCCTCATCTCAATCCACGCCGGGAAGCGTGCCACCCTTCAACATCCCGGTCATCATCACTTGCCACGGCACGTTGGACGCGGCGTAGCGTTTCTCAGCTGGCCGTGTAATAAATTTCTAAAATTAAATGATTTTCTAATTTTAGTCATCACTGCGAAACTGTTCTCGCGGTGGTGATGGTGATTGCGGTGGTGGAGAGTATGCCGCTCTAAGCCGCGTGTGTTCCCGCCTTCATTAAGAGTGTTTACGGCGTGAAATTCTCGCGTGCGACGGATGTAAACGACCGGACAAAAGTTGTCTCTTAAGTATAGGAATGAATCCAAATAATGAAGAGCATAATTAATTTTCACAATAGTTCAATAGCATAATTTCAACGGCTTCCGTTTAAAACAACAAAGTTTACATTTATAAGTACAATATTAATCAGGCACAACAATCAAACAAAGGAGGACGATATTTCCCTAGCCTAGTCTTACAGCGAGTACATCGACCGAACTGTTGCTTATTATCTTTCTCTTCCTTCTAACGGCGTAGCATCGCCCGGTGGTAGTTTGCTACACTTCACTTGTTGATCGGACCATACGGACAAGATTAATGTTCCGCCACACTTGTTGATTTTCATTGAGTGAAGAAGGACGAAACCGTAAAGCTGAGCACCATCGTAGCACAACACGGATCACCCAACGGATTCAAGTTTCAGCAATGAAGTTCTGCAACATTGTGGGGTTTTTTTATGATACGCCTAACCGCTTGCTACATTGCAACACCTCACAAATGATACGAACACTTCGCTTTCTTCCCTCGTTTCTTCTCTTGTTTACGTTTACGGGATGTACTAATCCCGTTAATTGTTTCATCTCTTAGTGTCTAGAGACAGATGGAATGCATACAGTTGCGGTAAAAATTTACGAAGTGGATAAGAAGCTCGTTAATATTACTGCACGGGATTAGATTTAATACCATGGTAAAAGCGTATGGTTACCTTTCTTAGAACAGCTTCATCAGGATTGATTCTGTCAACATAATTCATCCCATCCAATGAACGGTTATTTATGCCTGAATAATCCTCTTTTACCTTCAAAGGACCAACAATCCTCTAGACTGGTGATTCATCCAAAGAATTGAGTACAGAAAAATGGAATCGTTGTTACGTAGCTACGAGAAAATAAGACGCTAAATTCCACAACTCATCAACCGCATTTCGAACCTGGATGGTAAGCTACTTCTTACGATCTTCTTGAGCCCCCCCCCCCCTCCCCCCTACCCCCATCCATTCACCAGGCAGACAACGAAAGGTGAGCGATACATTGACGATGGATAGTATTTTTATCGTTCGAAAATTAAACCCGTCAAAATTCACTTCTATTTTCGTGCAATATTTATAAACAACGGCTCCGGCGATGGCCGGCAGTGGTGGACGTGCGGCGCAATGCCGTCGACGTCACTTGCAGCGGTTTCTGTTTGGTTGTCTGTTAATCCAATTTTGCTTATGGTTTTTTTTTTCGGTGGCAGTTTTCACTAAACGTATTAAAGGAAAAAGTTCAACCATGCAACTTGATTTGCTTATCAGAACTTTATGAAAAACGGCAACCTGTTGTATGTCACTTTTGTTACCAACATTCTGCAATGTTACCCCTTTTGACCCTCCGAATAGTTCATGATCCACTTGGCACCGGATTCATGGATGATTAATTCGAAAATAATAGACTCCGGTGATGTGCTACCGGCTCGCTCGCGCTAGCGGAGTGTATTTTAGAAACATCGTAAACATTACCCACCCTCATTTCTCAAGTTTCCCACTCCCGTTCACCAATCCTGGAAGCATACGATCTTGAGTTAACTTGCACACTTCATAGCGTCACGGTCACGGTGACGAAAGAAGGCTGACATTTTCCGATTGCCGAGTTTTGGCATCGATGGATTGCTTGCTGTCACTCCCCTAATTATAGCACGATGATGCTCACGGAGATGCCAGCCACCGGGTACGGCTCCGAGACTGGCATGCAGACCGCACATAACCAGCTTGTTCGCTCTCGTTATCGTGACGCTACGATGAATAAATAAACTGATCCTCTTCCGTGACGTGACGTTCTAAAGCCCGGGAGCATCCTTCCGAGCACGGCAGTCCCGTTGTGCAATTGCGTAATAGTTTATTAACAACAGGGCACGGCGCGTGTATGTTTACGGGATTTTTTTGTTGTACCGAAGGGGGGGATTGATCATCCACATTCACCAACCTGCTTCCGAGAGCTCCAAATCGAGACCGGATTCCGGTGTCCATTTTTGGGTGCTGTTTGTCGTATGGAAGACGCGCGCGCCAAAGTATTTTCGGACCGACCGGGTCAGGCGTACCGCGGTTTCGAATGGGTGCGCGTGTATATGTGTAATTAGTATGCTCCATTCTACATAGAGCTAGTTTCGCACGCAAACAGCGAACCGGGAAGGGGATAGACTGTTTGTGTTTGCGAATCTATATTTTCAGGGTTAAAAATAAGCCGCTTCCATCATATGATCGACATCTGTAAACAGTACGGTACGGTAACGTGACGTTGGCATGGATTCGAGGCCGTAGTTTTTCCGGAGGTATGTCCTGCACTTGAGCGCAACAGGGTGACTCACGCAGTACGGTTGCACGGTCAGTTGGAAAACACCTCCATTGCTGCGCTTTCGCTAGCGTGTAGCAAAAATAGCGCTCTACTGTAATGCGGCTAAACGCACTCGCTACAACAGGTGAGTCGCTGGTCTGATTGTACTTTTGCGCGCTAGAACCATACATCGGCACTGCGTGCTCACGAGTGGACACGAACGAAGTAACACAAACTGACCACATCCGCATCAGGACGGTAAATGGGATATTTTGTCACAGTGCACATGCAAGACCGGTACGAGTGACCGATGATGCCGCACGGAATGACAGAGTGCGAGAGCAAGTGCGTTGACTGATGACATCAAAACAACTGTCAAATGGTGATAAATTAGTGGTTCGGTTTCGGACGGTAGTCGGCGAGAGTGTTGGTTGTTGAGTAAAGGAAACCTCCTGTCCGATGCGCTAAGCTATTTGGACGCTGGCCGTCACACTGCCGATTGATGTACACCGATAGGATAGGTCGGAATGATTTTTTTTTAAACCCTCCGGGAATAGAGAAGGATAGGTGACATGAGACTACGATCGAGCACTCCCAATGTTACACTGGGCGCATCACAGCGAATGCATTATATTCCTATTTTTGACATACTAATTATACCTGGTCGACCCCGTTCCTTTGCGGACTGGACCTTGGCAAAATGGTGCGAACTGGTTTGCTAGTTTCGTTTCACGCAGCATCCCGTTATGGGCCTGTCACGCGCGGGTGGTGCCATATTTTAGCAATTAGTCGGGTCGCATCAGGCTCGCTACGATTCGTACGGCTTTATGAAGTGTCAAACTATCTGTATAAAGTTTTCATTAGGATCTGCTTAGGAAGCGATCGCTTTTGGAAACATAGTAGTGTGAAGATGAGGACCGTTTTTGTGAAAACTTATCTAAATAAACGTTAAAAATGTAGCTTATTGCTGCTTGTGATGATTTTTTGCTCAAGGCAAAGTCTATGTTCTATGCAGTATTGAAAAACCTATAGCAAAAGGCTTCAAATAACCTCAATGTTACGTGACTAATTTAGAATTCGTATCATTAACATACATATCTGGTAGCTTAAGACATCATAATAACACCATTTAGAGCTTCAATGCACCAAATAAGATAACATTGCTAATGAGGATAGCTCACAACTGCCATCAAGTTTTGTGATAAAATTCAGAAATATGACAACTAGAATATGAGACCTAGTGGAGTGGTGAAGTACTGCACCGTAAGGATTGCATTTTCGCATAGTCTTTTGACCAGCATAATCTTTTTTTAGTACCAGAATGAAGCATTTGGTGCGTGGAGCGCTATTGCATGTGTGGCAATCATCATAAATTTCGATCCCACCCCGATTTGTCAACGAACGGCTTACGACGCCGTGTCGGCCTGTCCGTAACGATGGATGGTTGAACGTTATTTTAATAGCTTTCTTGGGGTTAGAAATATCCCACCCCGTCATACAAACGGGTCATGAAGATAAGCGGGTGGACCAAACTCTCCCGTATTGTGGAAGGTTTGTACCTAGTAAAGGCAAAAAAAAAAACAGTGTTACAGAAGGATTTTACTCGATGGTCATGTTTCTTCTCTCGGCACCCGATGTCACCGGCGATATACCATTCGCATGGGTGACAGAACGAGCAGCTTGTCGGTGTCATTAACGGTGGTCATTTGCTCGTGCCTCATACGCGCAAGACTTCTTTCCGTTTTCGGGGCTTCAAGCCAAGGGGGGAACTTTTTTAATGTTACCCATTTCCACGGATTAGCTGGAACGGGAGCTGGTCGCGGTAGTATGGTCTCTAATGTGCGCCACAGCCAGCACGAGCAAGATGCATCTTGTTTAAAAATTGTCAGCTAAAGCAAATAGTGGACACAACAGAAAAAAAAAACATTCAGGCAGATTCGCAACGATCGGCGTCTCATGCAGTGAGAACCCATTACACAATTTCAGGTAACCGGCGGGAGAACATCGCTTTTGCACCGGAAAGTCAGTGTCGAACGGACCCGTAAACCATCTTTCCCATCCCATGCGTGCCATGCCGTTTGTTGCTTTGTGATTTATGGATGTGCTCAACTGCATTGGAGACTTCTGTTTATGGGCCGGGAGCATGTACGCTCTCCATCATAAGTTTCCGACGGCGGGTGTGTTGTTGAGGTAAAGTACTTTCGAAATATTGTCCCCATTTCCATCGCCAACATC
Source organism: Anopheles marshallii (assembly GCF_943734725.1). NCBI lineage: Eukaryota > Metazoa > Arthropoda > Insecta > Diptera > Culicidae > Anopheles > Anopheles marshallii. Next base: position 45,876,434 of record NC_071326.1, on the reverse strand, counting down.
GGCGTGCTGCCGTAACGCCTTAAGGCGTGCATCTTAGCTTCCTTGGAGTCGATCCCTGTTTTTGTTTTGGATGGATGTCACGACCGCTTCGGTGCCATTCGGATGACTAATTAATGCACCGCCAGTTAGAACAACACATGAGATGCAGGAATACTTGAACGAAATGGGGCGTTTGAGCGAAGAATTTGGGGCATTTAGACTTGCCTGCACAACGAGCTGTCCTCAAATTGGAAATAAAAAATCAAATAAAACCATCTGCCGGAAGCATAACGGACGAGAGTATGCTCCACAATATGGTTGCAAACTGGTGACACCGGAGCTGCTCCCACATTTCTTACACCATCATTCCAGCTGCGATCGTAAAAAATCGACTTCGTGCGATCTTTCTGCTGCGCGTTAATTAACGCGCTGTGGAGTCTAGTGAGGTGGTTAGAAACATGATCGAAGGTTCTTGGCAGTGGAGCAGAGACGAGAGCGCATCCGAGTGAGCACAGGCAGCGTTCTGACTGATTGGTGCTGAAATGATTCAGTAAAAATCAGGTACAAGACGCCGAGTAACGGGCATGATTCTATCGCACGCTCTACTGAACCTTGAGCCCAACAACCCCGTTCACCAGCCAATCCATTAATCATAATTAATTGTCATTCGAAGATCAAACGATCGGAGCTAACGAAATAAGCTACGGGGCAGTGAGTCGCAGAACGATTGGAACCGAACAGGACAGCTAGGGAAGGTGTCTCGGTATTATGGTCAGTGGTATCTAGTCGTCAGAAATCATGCTCAGGCGATCGTAGATATGTCGCGCTGGTGTAGATGGTTTTATTTAGACTATTGTAGTGACTGATTGAATAGGTTTTGTATACCATTTCTTCCTCGTCTGACACTATCACTGCCGGAATAGAATAGTCATTTTTACTGGTTCAGGTGTCTTCTAAACACATTATTTTTTGTGGTTAAACAATTCTACCGCAGGTAATGCATATCACCCAATACATATCTATTCCGTAGAATGATCTACCAAAGGCATTGAATAATAGGCCGGCTTTTCGAAATGTTTTATTCTGGTCCTGGCAGTTTTAGTGTCATTAATGATTTTGTACAGCGTGATCAATAAATTCGATAAAACATATTTATCGACAAGTATGGGTTAGTCGAATTAGGTATGCGCCCTGTCCTTATTCTGGAATGATATTTGTGGTGTTGGCTTTCTGTCAGTTGCTGTTTATTCGAAACGATCAGCACAGAGAGGTTGAAGTGAGCACAGATTTTTCTCTTTTGGAAAGTGGTTCTTTTTTGCACCAAAACATGCATAATATGGTTCAAACCTGGATTCAGAATCATTTAACCAACTACAACAACAATCTTTGTGTACTACTAGCCCCAAGGTTTTAGTCCTATTGACTTTTTGTTCTGTACGATGCCGACTCTCAAAGAATACAAGGTAATCACTTTGGACCAGTGATAATCAACCACATACAGTAATTTTCAAATCTCGGACAAAATTCCTTTGTTGGTCGTGCTTGTTACTTGCGTGAATAAAGAGATACTAGTATTTGTTTAAAAAAAGTGTCATAAGTAAGCAAAGGATTGCTCAATGCGTTAGTGTTCAGTGTTCACACTACACGACCGATACCAAACCACACCCGGACCTTGACACTCGAGCTATATTAACATAAAATTATGGTATTATGGGTATTATTATGGTAAATTATGGTAAAATTAAGTATTGACATAACACGACCTCCTGAAAAAAGAAGACGTTTATTGAATACATGATGATTCCTCCGAGGCTAATTGATCTGTCGTTGGTTAACCATCCAGCTTCCAATAATTAATATTGCTCTCACCATAACACCATTTAAGTTCAACGCTTGAGCTAAACGTCAACCAGTGGCGAACATTAGTCCGGATGATTTAAAAGCTCAATGATTTATACTGTTCCTATCGTGGCTATCACTACCTAAGCCGATGATACGGTGTACGGACAGATGCAGTTGTAGCGCGAAAGGCCCAATCCGATGCTGCGAGGAATCAATTTTAAGCTTTCGCTTTCATTTCACGAGGCTATTTTTCGGTCGGTTTTCGTGCCGATAGCTTAAAATCGATCGGCGGCATCTCGACACAGTCCCGTCCGAAAGTGCCGTCGAGTGCCCCCATTAGTCGTGCCGTTGTTATCAAGCGCCTGTACACGCGAGGATTGGAATTAAGAAGTTTGCCACTCCAGCGGTCTGGATGCTGGATCTTTTTTCTTCATCAGAGCCAGCCGAACGAATCGGTCCACGACTCAACGGGGACGGGTGCCGCGGGAAGGATTCACTGGGGCAGCAGGATATGCATTAAAATGCCAACTAAGGGTCTGTTTAGTCCGTTTGATACGTTGCCCAAAATGATCGTGGAGCTGCGCTTACCGATAAAACCATTTGGAGTGGCAGCGTGTTTTCTCAACGGTATTTGTCATATCTGGCCGGTGTGTCTCGCGGCATGTCGCTTCTTTTAACCATTCACCTGAGGTACGTATAAAAACGCTTTAACTAACCGGTAACGGTGGTGACGGTGGTGTTTTAATTATTCAAATGTGTTTGCACATGTGCGCGCAGACGTCCTTTCTCTGCGCTGCTCGTGATGCAGCCGCTTAAGATAATGTGCGGCGTTAGTGCGCCGTACGCCTTGCATGACACACCGAACTGGTTTCGAATGATGCGGTTCAGGTGTTTTTTTACAAACGACGAAGAATACAACCGGGTGCAGGAGAAGGTGGGTGGGTCGAGCGAGAAAGTGTGTGCTGAAATCTGTTACAAAAATTAGTTCTCACTTATGCGACCTGCACAAGCGCGAGACCCGGAGTAATCGACTGGCCAGCCGTGCCATTAGTGTCAAGTATCACTTCGGTTTGTGATACGAGCGCTCAAAAGCATCTGATGTAAGAAACTTTGGACTGGAATGCTACAGGGCTTGGTGAAATTAAAAAAAAATTGGATGAAATCGAAAGGAGAAGTAAAGCAAATAAGTACCGATGGAAATGAACCTTAAAATGTGTAACACAAACCGATTTATCAACTGGGTAGAATTTTTTTTAAATTTTAGCAGATTGATTTTGCAAAAAAGTAATAGATTATTCAGGAGTAATATAGACACTCTACAAAATAGAAAAGTTTATACAGAAATATTCAACCTATTTTCAACATTAACAGAATTTAACTTATTGGAAATCTAAAATAAATGCTAAAAAATCTTTTTTTATGGTAGTACATTGACGAATATGTTGTCTAAGTCTCCTCGAACTAATTCATGTCATGGTACAAAGTCACAACTCGATGCAAGATGCGTCGTTTACACTTTGTCGGTGTAACTGGCGATGCATTGCTTCTCAAGGTACTGTAGATCGTAAAAAATCGATCATAATTGCGTTTTCTCGTACAGACGTGGTACAAAAAATTGGAAACGGGAAAATGTTTTATGCAACTTCATGGCCATGGTTCATACGTATGTTTACGATCGTTTCGTGCAAACGGTTTATTCGCCGCAACTCAACCGTTTATTAGCAAGTGTGTTGCACTATACCATATGTTACACGAGTCTTAGCAACAAAAAAAAAACAGTTTTTACACCATTTAGCACATACATCGTATACAAGTGAGGCGTACGGCGTGAGGAGGTTATCCCCTGTGGCTGATTTTGATCTTAAACTCTATGGTGGTTTCAAATAAACGACAATTAATATTTTTTGCAAACAACTGTCAAGGATAGCTTTTTCCCAATGCAAATCAGTATGAAACTCGTTCTCTTTAAAGTTCAATCTTCGCTAATGCTCATTAGAGCCGCATAGTAATGAATTGCCTCGGGGAATTTGTTTTCTACATATAAGTATCGATCTTTACACTCGCTTACACACATATATTAATGAGACGTTTCATAGAATTTAAGTTGATTTTCCTCCCAAATATTAAATACTCCCAAATAAATATAAACCATAAAACTGTAATGTACTAATCCTTCCGTTTGAGACAAACAAAATGTGACTGTTGAAACATAATCGTAAGTAATGTAAAAAATAATTGCGTTAATATTCTATTCAACAACTACCAAATCCATGTTGGATTGACTACAACTAGTAGGAGGCAAGGCCCGGAAATGAGTTTTACTAAATGGCAGATGGAACAGGAAAACGCTTATCCCTTGAAGTTCATTTCCCATGATATTATATCGGCTGTATCGTACATCTGGGCTGGGTATGGTCCAATGCCCACCATCATCAACTTTTACGCCGCTTTGGGAGGCTTGTTCCGGATCGATGTAAGAAGACCTTCATTTGATCGTCCCACGCAGCCACCTGCTATACCCGAAACGGTTTCAATGTGGAAGCTCCGCATGATGAAATTCGAAACGCTTCATCTCATCGTTTGTGTGCTGCTGGTAGTAGAAGCAGCGCAATGGGGTGTGATTCACAAAAAAGTTGTGAATGAATTTGAGCAACGTATAGGTTCGTTTTATAATTAAAACGAAACCACAGTGTACGACCATCCTAGCAAGGCATATCGGGCTAAAAGGTAGCAGTACATGTTGTGGATCACGTTGGGTGTAATTCTTTTCGCAAAGTTTTCCTTTTGAATCAACACGTGTGAGAACAAAACCGGGCTGGATTCTCGGAATGAGCAAAATTGAAAAATATGTTCAAGTAAAATATGATCACTATTGGGATTGTGCTGATGCCCGCAGTATAATGGATAATTCACTCGAGAATAACAATTTTGCTTCAGTAAAGTACATACATCCGATGGTAAACCCGTGTGGGAGTAATTTTGTTTTGTTTTTGTGCTGTCGTGTCAAAGAAAGCAGCCAGCGAAACAACATGAATGGCCTACCGGAATCCCTTGCGGAGCGTAAACTCTACCGCAAGCAATTTGGTGCGGACAGCCGGATCCCTTCCGAGCCACCGCTAGACGTCCGTAAAATGACGATAAATTTCAATTCAAACATCATCTTCAATCTTGCGGTGCCTTCATTTCCCGACCATCCAAACCACCACGCCGCGATGTCACGAAAAGGTCAAAGTACGGAAAGCTTTCGCCTTGGCACAGTTTTCCACGAAATCATTTTCCTAACCAACAACGGCACAGCGCTTACATTTACTGTCGGTCGAAAAAGTGCAAAAAAAAAACAACGGTTTCCATCGAATCGTGGTAAAGCTGATCGCTACATCAAAGCTGCCAAGCGACACCACAGGACCAGGTTGGTTTCGCCCAATCCAGCATCCTTGCACGTTGACCTTAAAGCTGCTGTTACTGGCAGCCGGGTATCGACAGTAACGTTAAAGCCAAGAAACCTTGGTTTGGTTTGTTTGGTCAGTATACAGCATGTTGCAGGCTTTGCTGCTGTTTGAAAAATTCCCGATGTTTCCGATGGCTGGCGATGGGCTTCCTACGCCTTCGTTACTGGTGTGTGTATTCGTTCGACCCAGGTCCATTTAAACGTTATTCGGAAGCCTCGCATCACTTACTTTGTCGTTTCGTTGGTACGGCCCGCTGCTAGTAGAGACGCCACCGTGATTGTTTCTCGTTAATTTAATAAACTTCCCCATATATCCTGCTTCTTAACCACCCCACCGCGGCCGGTACGTTTTCTAGCTTCTCGTTGCGTTGCGCTTAGATCCGGTCAGCCCACGCAAGCTTCGCGCTTTTTTTTATTCGTTTTTCCCTTATTTTCCTTCGGCGTGTCGCGGGTACACAAGAGACACAGCATCCACCAACACAACCGAATAGCTGTTAGAGGTATTAAGGTAGTCACGAACGCTGCTGGCCCGTTCCATGCGAAAGCCACCATCCTTCGCGGATATCCCCACGCGTGTGGGTTTCATTCATAAACACTCCAGTGCATCGGTCTCGCTTGCTCCACACGGCCAGGTGCGAAGCTGCATCTAACTCACTCCCGTAGACTAACATTAGTACAACTTCATCTCGCATAGCCGATTACCTCCAGTGAAACTCTACCCCACCGCACCAACTGGCGTTCGATTCTACCGTTTGTTGTGTGGGTGGTATGGGCCACGAACCATTCCAGCGGAGAGCACTGTGCGGCGTGGTGGCGAAAGAGACGCTGGGGTGAATTTGTGAATGAAACCAAACCCCCCTCACGTGTGCCACCCCATCCCGGGTCTTTACCATGTCTCCATCCATCAGCACCGTCGTCAATGGTGTAGTAAACAGGTCGCTTGGGCAAAAAAGCTCTCCAGCTCACCAACAGCTAGGCACGTGTACACCTACACGCGCGTTGTCAAGCTACAACCACTAGTTTAGCCACCCATAACACGGCATACAAAGCAGTGCGCAAGCGCACGCGTCCCCATCAGGCGGCACAAATACAAACACATCCATCATGAGTGGCTCCCTGAGTTCCGTAACCGCGAGGACTAACGGCTACCGCAACTGGTGGCAACCATTTTCCGCGGGAACCGGGTGCGTGCGGCGAGCAGCCGGTAAGTGGTGCGTAGGAGCCACAGTAGATGGCGCTTGGATTGAATTGGTATATCGGTGTCTATTGAATGGTTTTGTTTTTTCCTACTTTCGGGTGACTTAATCCTTTCGCATGTTGCGGTTGTGGCAAATTGTTGCGCCTGTGTTTTGCTGGTAGGTAGTAATTAAAACATTAGCAAAAAATGTTCCTGGGAACAGGATTGCACTATTTTCGGATTAAGATATTTATTTAGATTACGCATCCGGAGATTTAAAAGCTTTGACGAAATCCATTCTACAGAAAGTATGATAAATAGTTAACAAGACAATATTATAAAAACGCAGCATTAATTAATTAATTAAGCATTTTTATATTTAAGAAATTTGGATAACTGTTGTGATCCAAAATATGAACTTGCAGTAACGTTCAAACTATTTAAAATTTAATATTGAGAAATTAGTTGCCCGCTAAAACTTGGAGACAATATAAGGTTTACTATGTATCGTTCTGTCGATCCTCAGCTTTGAGTATTAGCGTTAGAAGTGAGCAGATGACGACATCCATTTCCGGAGCATGGTTAAATCAGGTTATGGGGAAATCATCATCACCATCATCATCACAGCGAGTCCAAACGGTACGAAATGGGAAACCGATGATCGTGATCGATACTTTTGCGGAGGTGTTTCGGTTTTCAATACTTGGCGGGTGGATTTGACAAACGACCGGCCCATATAGGGCAAGCTTAAGATGGTGGCCTAACCGTGCGTGCCTAGTCTGGTTGCATCTAGCTCCCTAGAGTTTGTGCGATCACAGCCTCTCCATTCAGATGTTAGATTTGAATTTGAATAAATACGCTAATTTTGTAGCTTTTGGAATGTCAGGTGAAATGGTTGAATTAACCAGTGAAGATTTCATATACAGCTGAAAATACTGTTTTCATAGTCTGCAGACCGACCTGCTGTGTTGGGTTCGATAATTTGCTTGAAAACAAAACTTGATAAATTTGAGCTTTATTTAAGTTTTAAAAACAACCACAAATAAGTAGCGTTGATTTTATAACAATGTTGTTAGTGATTAATGATGCAAAGCTCTCAATCTTTCGTGAAATCTACCATTTGATAAGAACACCATCACGTAAGCTTTACGCTAGATCGTAGTTGAAATGATGGGATAAGACAAACCAAACACTCATCAGTTGTTTTCAAATAGCAAATGCTTAGAGATCTCGTTGTATCTCCATTTGCCCCTCTTGATTTCTATCCCGGCAAAGCGCGTGTTTTATGGGCGCGAAAGCCAAAAGTCTAGAAACGTGAAACCGTGGCCGTCTCAAGTTGAATTTAAATATTTCATTCACTAGTAACGACCAGCGGTAATAAAAGCCGGTGCAGCGCGCAAAACCCACCCAAACCCATACGGTACAGGACGGCCATTTGTCGCCAGCCGCATCTTATTTCCGTGCCCTACTCCAACGATCGAAGATTTGATACTGATGAATGAATATTTTTCATGAATGAAAATCAACCAGCTTGTCCGTGTCGCTGTGTCTAAGAGGTTCGCAGGGTACGTAGGTGGTCTAACGATGCACTCGCACGGCAGTGTCCGGAAATGGTGCGAGACGTAAGATGGTGGCTCGAGGGAGGTGTGGTGATTTAATAAATTATACAACGGTACCCTGGCAATTGGAAGTAAGGGAAGGGAAACGATACCCCGCGCCAATGCTTTCCCAACGGAATTAGCTCCGAGTGTCTGAGGACCTCCGATTGGTACGGAGCGAGCTTCCAAAGGTGACATGTTTCGGTTTGTAGGGCTGACGTGAGACCTTCAGCCGAACCGTGGGTGGAAGTTCAGCTAAAGGGTTTTGCGACAAAGAACATGGCTTGGCTCTCCGGTACGGGTTGGCTAACTGCAGCTTGCTTTGGTGCCCTGAATTTCCTGCTTGCTCAAAACGGCGACGGGCCCATTTCTAGTCCACCCGGCGAGGTGCTGGCCCCACTGTGCCTGGTGGTTGCACGATTCTGAAGGTAAACGTGGTTGTTTGGCACCCTCGCGGGTTGCACATACTAATGCAGATTCGAACGATCGAGTGGTACCCTTTCGTCGCAAGAATACCTGATGTTAGCAGCGAAAAAGCTTTACGCTGTTGGACGTGCGAGGTATCAAGATCGGGTGACGTTGAACAACTTCTGGTGGACAGTGGCGCGTTCGACGTTTTTTTTGTTTTCAAATCCTTGGATACTGACAGGCTTTCGAACGACTGCCATGGTCCATTCATAAAGCGAAACCAAGTCCACGGGGCACAACGCGCATTCGGTAGAATAGGTTGCTGATGCAAATGAGGCTCCAAGGCTCGTGGCGTATAGTTTCATTGACTGCCGGACTATGATGACCACCGATTGATGGGTGACTGATACCGTGGGGCTACTCGTGGCCCTTTACCTATTAACCGGGCATGGTGGTTACGCAAGCTTACGCAGCGTGTGATGTTGCGTATACTGGTTTCATTCATAAAAACCGTGGCGCGACTCTGTCAGTGCGTTTGATGGTCCGTTGCGTGGGCGATGCGTAAAGGATTTGCCAGCACACGCAGACCTTAATGTGACGCCTACGGGATAGCGTAACGGATAAATAGCCTCGGCGCTACGAAGGGCTTGTTTTGGGCGACGGATGGACCCACCTGACGCTCTAGTGCCATGGCGACGGGACTTGATCAATGAACGGTGGTGTATATTTACCTTTTTCCCACCCCGTTACCGATCACCTTCCAACACAAAGATGTCCTTGATAGCTGTACAGCCTACACAAGCACAATTTTCCAAACCATAAACTGTCACTGACAAACTTGGCTATGGCGTTTAATCAAATGGTGGCAATTTATTAATGAACAGCATTAAGCGCGAATTAGATGGAACAAAACCAACGTGCGCTAAATGGAATCACATTGCACTCATTTGCACGGAACAGTGTTCGAACCGAAGAACTGGCATGGCTCGATCACCATGCATGGCTGCACCTCAGGTTGGATTTGTTAGCGATGGAATAATAAATCTTCGCCTAAGCGTTTGCAACATTACTGAAGGAAGTAACTATGCCGTGTAGTTATTTTCAAAGCGTTCGATACCAGGCCTTCATTTCTCAACCATTCTTATGGTTTGCGTTTACCGGCTTACAGTTTAAATCATTCGTGAAATGAATATGCTAAATTAGTTGATAGAATTAATGGTTCAATTGATTATATTGATAAAAGTAAGCTTTGTAATTAGCTTGACATTTTTATCTCCGTAAGATAATCGATGATTTGTATGATTGTGCTTTTCTGAAGACTGTCAGTTAAAAATAGCAATATTACATTCTTGTTGAAATTGTTGGTTTTTAGTCTAAATTAGTCCTGTGATTATGGTTTACATTTTAATATTTATAAAGGCAACTAAAATCATTTCAAATAGTTACGTACAGGTAAAGAATGAAAATTTAAAGTAACAATTTGTATAACACAGATGATATTTAAAAAAATTGAATAATTTGGAACAATTTGTATGAAATAAAGTCATTCATTTTACACCGACCAACACATCCTTAGGGTGCTTCAAATCAGTGCTTCGTAGCTTTGAAAAGCATAAAATTGTTCATCAAATTTCAATCCAATTATTTTTAACCAAATATGTTTAAAACACTAATTGGGAACGCAAATGTATAGCTTAAGAAAAAAGGCACTTAGACTACAACACACTTGAATACCACGACGCCACGCAATTATGTCCCGGCTTGGCAGTAAACTGCTTTGGAATAAAATGTGATGAATTTAAGTTTTCGCTGAAAGTAGCTTATTTTGGTTTCATTCTCTTGCCATCTTTTTTCGTACCTTAACGGTGAACCGTAGCCGCACATGTTGGGACGCGTTATGAAGCTTTTTCGCGGCCGTTTCCCAATGATGCCAAACCATTTGGTACGGGTTTGAGATCAGACGCTCATAATGCGTTTGGTAATTTAGGAAAGAAGTTCAACCTCTGCCGAAAATGGTCCGGATGATCCGGCGATCGCTGTTTTTGGATGGAACCACTTTCGGAGCACAGTTGACAAAGTTTGCGCGGGCGGATGATGCTGGTCCGGGTCCGGTGTATCCAGTCGCTGGCGTCGTGTAGACGCGTGCCTTTGCACAACGCGCCTTGCCGTGGAGTTTCACATTTGGGGTGGCGGCCATTTGCTTTTTTGGTTGGTCCCGGTAGAAATGGCAGAAATCAACACCGTTGTGGGGAAAGAGAAATACGCAACCATCAATGCGACCTCCTGTTCAGTGTGGTTAATACTGGCGCTGTTGCTGTAGTTTCAAACTGTGTATGTCGCGTGGCGCAACAAAAGCGGCGTCCCTTTAAACAATCGAAGTCCCTTCCTACGCTAACATATGGATTTTTTTCTGCGGTCGACCTCGAACGAACATCTAGGAACGGTTAACATCTTGGCAGGGTCGGAAGCTTTTAGCTGGTTTCGACGTTTTGGCGTAGTAAAAGCCAGACTACCACTTCAAGTCGGGTGACGTTAAATGACAAATCCCACACATTTCCGGTCGAAACAGAATCAATCGTATTCTAGTTACCTAGATGAGCAGTAGAGTTACAAATGTTGGCTGCTTATGTAACATAAGAAAGTAGTACGGGAGTAAGAATCTTTTAAGTAGCGGGAATATTTTCTGCTCCTCAACAATTTTTGAACATTTCTTCTAAAATCATCATACAGCACATTGATTTGGTGAATTCTCAAATAACGAATTATGACTTCACATCAGACTTCCGTTTGTCAATGGTTGGTAATATGTATTGAATCAGACACATTCGGTTACTGACGTGTTGAACTGAAATTAAGTTGAAATTGTTTCGCCCAGAAAAAAGGCAGATTGAAGCAATTTTGTACTAATTGTGATTGCAATTATAATCCCGGCGAACTATTTTATTTTCATTATTTATATCTTTATTTCGTTCGTTCAAGGAATTACGAAATTATATTTAGATTTATAAAACTAAATCTATCAAGAAAAATAATCTAACTGTCAAGAAATGCTGATTGCCAGAGTACCATCGACATTTGCGCAAGTGTTCCGCGAACTACGATGACTTTAGACGTGCTTCTCATCATGTTGCACTAGTAGGAATCTTAAATGGGTCACGCTTCCAACCGTTTAGCTCCACAACTTTCCTGTTTTGCATTCGATGCGCGACACTCGGGATCGAGGAATCGCTCGAGGTACGGACAAAAGCTACCCTCCCGAAGGAGCGGTGCAAATTTAATGAGATTTGTAATACGAATAAAGTTAATCCCTTAGCGCACGTATCAGATTGCACGATCGAATAGTACCACCGACACCGGTACGATTGAATTTGTATTCGATTGAGCTCATGCCAGGGTATGCAAAGGAGACCGTAGATATAAGATGAAAACAACATAAAAAACAAGAAAACATGTAAATGGAAGACGCATAGAAAGTAGTGAACATGTGTTCTTACAAGACCGCCAACAGTCATGGTCAACTGAACCGATCCGGGTGATCGGAAATTAATATCCTTTACCAGATAACCTTACGCTTACAGCATCTGTGCCCGTTGATGGGAGAGCCACGGCTTACCGTACTCAGACGATGCACGTTGTTTATATTGAAATTAATTGAATCAAAATTAAAATGTTTCCCGATAGCACCGGCTGACCCGAGCGTGTGCACTACACTGAAAATCAATATAACGTAAGATTTGCAGCGTATTTAAATAAATCGGCCCCCGTCACCGTACGGTCCACGGTGCGCGTGTTTGTTGGGAGTGTTTTCTTCGTTTTGCCGTAACACGTTGGTCTCTGTGCAGGACATGCGTAGAGAGCAAAGGTGTGATTTAATTGCATCGCAGTTTATGGATGCTTATTAAAACGTTACCGTAGTCGAGCGTAGGTTTAAATTGATTCTAGATTATTGGATCCTTTTGAAAACTTTATTATGCCATCCATTATTCAGCTTGCATGTGAGTAATATTTTTCAAATAAAAAAATAGTTTAAGGAAGTATGAATTTACTACCTTTTATCCATCGACGCATGTGAATGTCAATTATTGCGTTCCTGCATGTCAATATAGCAAGTGTGCGAAGCTTGAATCAATTTAATTGCTTATCAATATGCAGCTTTTGTTAGCATAAACTTCCAACTTCGTCTTCAAAGGTTAACATTATAACGAAGTTATTTAAATCTGGTTATCTACAAATGCATAGAAACTCTGCAAGCAACACTCTGAAAAGCTTTCTTGCATGATGTCATCCGGCTCGCACGATCGAGAGTTGTAAAATACTCTTCCGCTTTTAACCATAACTCCATTCAAATGAATCCTCTTGAAAACGTTGGTCTACGATTTTCGACAACCTTTCGGCCATGTCGGACCGTCGGTGGAACGGCGTGGCATCACTTTACAAAAGATCATCATCCTCATTAGTCAAGTGTAGGCTCGTGGCACTAGACAGCAAGTGTATGGGCACAGTTGGAAAGTACCCGTGCGTATACTCGGCACGTTTCGGTACCATAAAACCGATTGTGCCTGAACCGATTGTCTGAACGTGCAACGGCGACGTGGATAATTAATCTATAAAAACAATTCTTTTCGTTTTGTTTATTTTTCCAATCAGCCGCTCATAAACATAATGTATCATTAGCATAATCTAGAAGACGTTATCGGTTTTATAATGCGATTAATACGTAGTTTCCTGTTTTACGGCCCGTCGGTGACTGGGACGCACTGTTTTGCCCGCCGGCCGTCGGGTTTATGCATGATGAACAGCGATGGGTACGATTATTTTATGTCGGATCTAGCAACCTAGCACACTGTCTATGAAGATGTTTTGTAAAATATTGAATTAGTTCAATGTACAGATGGATTCATTCTAGGCAAACCAGGCAGGCTTTTAGGTTCTATTTTTCGTTTGTGTTTTGGTCATTAACATAAAATGCCGACCACCTTTACGATTCGTCATAAAAATGTTGAACGCATGAATTTTTGACACTTTAGGGAACACTTTGTCTTCAGCATAAGTTTCACCGAGTGCAGGAACAGTTTCCTTCATCTGCACGCGCGATACTTTCCTAGGCGATGAGGCGGGTACGGTTGGTACACTCGGGAAGCGAAAAACGTGAAACCTAATGTTTGGTGCAATAAAAGTTGAACTGATAAATTTTCGGGCCCGACGACATGTTAAGCGAGATGAGTGGAAAATAAAACCGTGAAGCAGATTGTTACACTGTGCCATATTTGGAGCGATGAATAATATGATCCACTTAAGGGGAATGGTCGGATTTGTGACTTATACGAGGAGTTTGTAAAAATCCTTGTAATGATGAAACATTGGACACATTTATAGAGACTTAGCCTACGCATGCGAACCCAAGCTAGATCTGCTCAAATTTGGTTTCAATGTTGTTGTTTTGGGGGATTCATTTTTTTGTTGGGCCGCAAGACACATGCCTGAATATGTAATGCAAATTCCCAAAAGCACTGACGGCCACAGTACCAACGGCACTTAAGCAAAGCTGCCAGTCTAAAATACCTCGTTCGTTATTAATAACGAATAAAGCAAGGAGGGAAGAAAAGATCTTAACACGGGCTCATCTTTACTGAAGCGAGCTCGCTTGGTGTACGACAATCTATGACGCTGCCGTCGCTTTCTTCGCAACAACGGATCTCGACCTTACATCTGTGCGTTTGTGTCAGTTTTATTGATAGAAAAATTAATCATATCCCAACAATGTGGGCTCATCTTGTGCGGTTAAGCTGAAAACCATCAGATTACCCAAAACTGAAACTATCGAATGCTGGGAACTAACGATAATGCGTACTTTTGTTTCACGCGAACCGTATGCACGATAGGCCTTTTGGACCTGGTTTGCTATATGGGAACTGTAGTGTAACACACTGTCCAAAGGAACTATGGATCGCCGTGTGAATGGAAAAGTGGCGGGTGGATAGACTGGGTCGCTTGCCATGTGGTCTGCGGTGGGGGAGAAAATTTATTCCCATTTTAATTTATGGTCGTTGACATTTGCCTTCAAATCTGTTCGATGTCGGCTTCGGAATCGGAATAGATAATCCGCTTGATACGTTTCGCTACGTTCCCGTTCGGAACCTAATCTCTTACTGGGTTGATCTTGCTTCATTCATCCCTAAGTTTGGCATCGCAGAGAGTGCCGATTGAGCTTGATGATGTGCATGTCACAAACGGTCGAAAAATCGATAAAAGTTAGTAGAAATACAACATCGATGAATGTTCATCTATCGAGTAAGGGTGAAATAGATATGGTAAAGTGAATCAAAATCCAACTTTTCGATGTTACTTTTGTTGAAGTAATTAAAACCCTCTCTAGAGGTACAGTAACATTTATAAATAATTTCTTTCGATAATTCTGCAGCGGTCGATTTGATGCTGTGGGAAAAATGTTCCACCCAAAATGGTGCCGCACCCCGATTGCCAGTATTATGTGCATAAATCAATGCGTATAAGATTACATCAATTTGCTTCATTTTGATTGTTTTAGACGAAAGGCTCAGCCCGTGATGATGATGTGCTAAACTTGAGCGAAGGAATTATTCATGGTTGCATAGGTCCGTCCGGTGCCGAATGAAACCGTTGAATTTTTAATAAGACATGATCATTATCACTCACTCGGGTCCCGGGCAATAAAGGCAGCCTATTGGTTTATGATTTCATTCATAAACAGGCATCAGTTTTCATCCGATCGTTGGGCTTATCGTGGATAGGATACTGTGTTATTGAGTTTTGAGTTGCGAATGATTCATGGTACCATTTAAAGCGAGCCAAACACGAAAACTCTAACTATTTCAATCGAAATGAAACATAAGTGTTTAAAGCTTAATTTTGTTGATTTAATCTACCACCGACGGAAAAGTGCATCAGATCGAATACTTCACTGCAGATGGTAGGTAAAATAAAACTATTAGCTGTAGCATATAATTTCACAATAATCTGGTCGTCTACTGGTGCTTCGTAATTCAAGAAGAAGTATCATGTTGTCAGGATTGCTTGATCAGTTGGGAAGCAACCCAAAACTGCCCCCATTCTACCCTGTATCCATGCAAGCTTAAGCACCTTAAGATGTTAACCGTCATAAGACACAAGCGACAAAAGGTTTTATGTTTCACTGTTGTGAATCTTACAGTTCGCAGAGCACTCCACGTGCGGAGCATCTATTCTGCATCCGACGACGAACGGGAGAACGTAAATAACACTGTATCATTGCCTCGCACGGAAAACCCAAACAGATCCACGCTGCAGCCGGACGCTATGGACGCTACTGTTTGGGCGCGAAATTAGAACCATCTCGGTAGTCGTGGCACGAACGTGGCCCATGACGCCAACGCAGCTTCTGTCAGCAGAAGTGTACGCTTGGGGGCATTGCTGCAAGGGAGCATTGGTTGCTATTTTGCAACACAAAACCCCCGTACCCACTGGAGCTCATTATGGGACGACGACTTTTCGTGTTATCATTTCGCGCCATTCGTCGTTTTCTGTCAGTCTGGTCATGTGTTTGTGTGTGTGTATGTGTACTTGCGTATGTGTTATGTCCCAAGCTTTCGAAAGCAATCAAGAAAACTTTCCAGCATGTACACGGTTGCTTCTGGGTGGCAGAAGACGCACGGGACGTTTGTTAACGAGCTGTAACATAACGCGCGCCATTACAGGCGGACTGACTTGTGGGCCACGCTTGATCCGTCTGGTGCGACCGGAAGTAGCTCAGCACGAAGATTTGGGCCGCATAAGAATCAGGCTGAAACGTCAACAACACAGCGAACGGCGTCAAGCAATGGTCGGTTACCGGTGCATACGACGGTGTCGGAATTGTTTGCCATTTTCCCGCGTCATTTGCGCTTGTTGACGACAACGTACGTCGCAGCATAAGATTTATCCATTCATAAATCTCCTCTTTCCATGGCTGGCGTTCTAATGCCGCCTGGATGAAACGGAGTACGAGCATGGTTTGAGTAAAATATAGCGATGCAGCGATGCGCCATCACGTAATTGGAACTGGGATTGTTTTGGCGTCCGGTTTCGCGCTTCTTTTCAGTTCAGAACGTTTGAACACTTTGGCGCGAACACGGTTGGCCACGGTTAGCTTGTGGACAGCATAAAACAGGATATCCAACGCGCACCCCAGTCATTCCGGCGGGAAATAGTGCATCATTTTGCGCAGGTTACTATGAGTAGCCACACGATGCTACACACTATGTTTACGTGCTATCGCATGCGAAACGGCGGGAACCACAGACAAGTTGTCAACATGGATACCCAGGACACGGCGGCTATGGTTCGGTTCAGCTTACAGCTCCCGCCAATCGAATGTCAGCCAACGGGTCGCGCTCGTCTAGTAGGATGCGCTCGAAGTATCGGGTGTTTGACGATGGCGTTTAATTAGCATATCAAATGAAAATTCATCATTCCTGGGCAAGGTGTACAATTTTTATGACCCCATCAGGTGCGGTCATAGCGTGCCACATATTTACGATCGGTGACGATGGTGTCTGGTGCACACTGTGGGAAGCTGAGAAGATATTTCGCATATGTACGCGTCGCATACCATTTACAAAACGCTCGTAGCTATTAAATGCGCAATTCCTACGGCTATGGTTGGCATGGTGGCGAAACGATTGCAAAAAAAATGCAAAACTGGTCACATATCTGTAGAAATGCTGTGATGATTGAAAATGCGTGCATTCAATTTCATTTAGCAGTTATTGAAAGAATATCCAAATGTATCGTTGATTAAGCCTTTTAATTCTGCACAATCGGTTTTGAAGGTTACAGTGCTCCACGTTTTCCATTTATTCGCATCAATATCTGCATAAAACATGGCAATTCATATGTGAATGACCCGAAGCGAGGGTCTAGGACAATATTTTTATTAGGCCTACTTCAGAAGACAAAATGATAAAAGTTTAAAACTTCAATTTTTCCCTACAAAAGTATTGTTTTGTCGTTACTTTCTTAAAATTTTATGCAAACACGAGTACTCATGGTTGTTTTTTCTGTTATTTTATCACTAATTAATACAATTTAGAATCCTTTAAAATGCTAACAATTGACATTTGTAGTGCTCACTTTTCTACTCGAATTTACCCAAACTTTGCACAATACAAAACACAATTGAATCGAGTATAATCGACTTTAGAATTGGTAATGGCCCTAAAAGAACTCTTAAATTATCATTATCAAATTATCACATGGAATCATTTGAAAGAAGCTGAACAGTTTAGTAAGATAAATTCAGCTTTGTAAATAACAATATTTTTGCATGAAAAATTTCATAAGCTTGTAATGTTATGGGTTAATGAGCAGAGCAAATCAATCATTGTATTTATTTTAATTTGGTACAAAATTAAAATATTTCATTCAAATTGAAACATCGTTTCATTCTGTGAACTTCACACGTTTGTGCTGGAAACCAGTTAATAGGAAAGATCAGCGTTCGGTGTGTAATGGAGGCGCATTATGTTTGATATGAAATAAATATTTATCTAATCATTTCTAAGTTTTCAATTTGATGAGTTCGACTGAAAATACTGTGACATATACAAAATTAAACTCACACACAAACAGTTATTCGCGCTTCACGTTCTTCTGTCAATACATTTTTACTCCGGCACAATACGAAGCTCTTTTTGGCGTCAAGTTGTATCAGTAACGAAGCAAGCAAACAGAATCGGTTATTATTGCCAAACAGTTCCAACAAAATGGCACCCACGAGATGTAATGGATTCGCACTAACCTGTTCCGTTACTTCCAAACCATAAAGCGACCAGATCGTCACTCGGCGACGGATGATAATTACCATACAAATATGGGCTCGGGTAATCAAAGAGCAGTCTTTTGGAGGGCGATTCGCCTGGAAGTAAAGATAGAGAGAGAAAGAGAGAAAGAAAGAGAGAAAGGAAAGGAGATTGGAGTGATGATTCGACGCGAATTGTTCTCAAGGGAAAAGAGTGGATAGGATACTAGGTGGTACAGTCCATGATACCTTGGGCCATGGTATTTGTCGGTTTATGGCCACTCTGTGTGTTTGAATCAGGAAGACAAAATCTCGAAACAGAAGATATAAGCTCAATCAATATGATCTGTTAAAACTGGTGTACTTCTAAAACTTCCACCATCTTGTTTTTGTTTCGCAAGCGGTAGCGAAGAGTTTTCAAAAAGCAGTACAGTTTTGTATCCAGGGTACATTCAACTCTTATCCAGATTATGTGCGCCAAGAAAATTCAATCAATTTTTTTTCACAGACAAGGTTACTAACCCGCTAGCGGACAGTGTTCGCCACAAATCGGGTTTTTGAATAGTTTTTCTTTCCCATCGCACATCATTAAGAGCTGTGTCCGGGTTTGAATCGCTATTGGCGTCGTCCGGCTGCTGTGAAGCAGGATCCCAAATTCGGTTCTGATGGTCAAGACAGCTTTAGGACCATTCAAACCCGTGGTAAAGATTCCCCAATCCGTAGTGAGGGCTGGTTGCTGCTGCCAAGGAGTAAATTTCAAGGTAATACTCGTCTTTCCTAAAACAGCAGCTTGCCAGTTGAGCGTGGGTTTTCCTTGATGTTTTCTGTTGTTTTCGATCTGTTTCTGTTGCTTTATTTTTGAAAGGAGGTACCATTTCTTCCCTCTACTAACGACAACTCAAGACAGTGAAGTTCAAATCTTGCAGCACTATTATACCATCCGTTCCTCCTGTGTCTTCGGGAGCTCTGCTACGAGGTCCGATTTGGTCAGAGTTCCGTTTTAGGAAGTGGTAGATGATAATGCGCTACATTACTTCTATTTGGTTCTATTTCCAGCTTGTTTGTTTCGTATGTGATCGCTCTAAGTTTCCTGAATGATGGATTTATTTTGTTTACCCTTGAGGATGGCGTCGTATACCCACTTAAGTGGCATGATTTTCTAACTCTTAAATGATTTCTATTCCATTATTTGAAACAATATCACCATTTGGGGTACTAATCATAATGTTTGCTTGCTAAAGATCCTCATATGTTTGCATATCGTAAGTTATTCTATCACATTAATGAAAAATACCTTATATTTTATATTAAACACAATGGATCTTTAGACATTATGGCTAAAACAAGCATAGAAAAAGGCTCATAGAAATTGTCGATTTTTACAGTTCTCTACAATGCACAAAATATCAAGTTTCATTTTGTTTGTTATTCTTAAACGACGACCAGGCTGTTTTGCACTTCAACTATGGTATAATTCACTTTTTTGGAGGTATTTCCTTCTCCGTACAGTGAATGTGTGCCTGTATTTGCATTGTGTTTTATTTTGACAATCACTGATGAAATATTTTCTATAAAAATATATAATGTTTTTTTCTGTGAATATCCATTAAGTGAAATAAATATTATATGCTATCTTCTCATTTAGTAAAAAAAATAATTAATAAATAATTTTCAATAATAGTTCAAAATATATAGTTCAAATTTTTTACATCGACACTGGTATTGTACTTTGATTTTTTATTCAAGAGTGACGCCGTATTGCTTATTACTAAGAGTGGCTTATTCTAAGATACAATCCACAATCCTTGTTGCAATCCACATTCGTTTGAAGACATTTCCTTCCCCAAACAGAGAAAGATCACTTTATCCCGGGTGTACTCGGCCTGGTATTGTACG
This sequence comes from Anopheles marshallii, assembly GCF_943734725.1. NCBI lineage: Eukaryota > Metazoa > Arthropoda > Insecta > Diptera > Culicidae > Anopheles > Anopheles marshallii. Next base: position 45,856,293 of record NC_071326.1, on the reverse strand, counting down.
TTGTGTTTAGTAAACAATATATATGTTTTGTACATCTTAACCAGAATAAAACAAAACAAATAACTATTCTTATCAATAGAATGAAGCAATGATTTGTCCTTGAAATTAGTTAAAGGAGCAAAACTATGTAAGCTAGCTCTGATTACTTTTATTCCGTAATGATCACTTTACAATATCCGTAGCTGAAAAAACTAATCGTTAAAAAGTAATCACCAGTCGAAAGATGCTGATAAGCTTAAAAGCATCAAAATTAACTCATTTTAAGCGAAACTCCACGCATGCTCCAGCTCTTTTATTCATTGCCCAGTTGCGACCCGTGGTTCGGGCTCCATCCTGCTGGTATTAACGCTCAGAGGCGGCAAGGTCAGCCCTCGGCGCACCGATAATTCGTAATAAATAAATTAAAACACACTTAAGCAATCGGCACGGGCTTTCCGCGTGTCGGTGATTATCCTAATTAATACACTTGTTCGCTGTATTAATTTATTAGTGCCATCGTGCTGATTGCCGTCAGCTTAATGGTACTTTGCTTCGGTGCCTGTTGTGCGATGCCCCGTGAGTGCGTGAGTGTGTTTGTATGTTCTTGTTACCTCCCTTTAGCAGGGAAGGTAAGTTTGGTTTCGCCGGTGGAATGTATATTCCCTTCCGATGCAGCTTAGGTCTGACGTGGACGCGGTCAATGCATCCGCGATATGATGGAAATCCCATTTCCCCTATCAGCACACATTTTCGACGACCGGTGCCGTTTCGTACGGAATCAACGACAACGCGACATCATCATCCAACGTCAGCCAGTCCGTTGTCGTCCATCGGCTAGCAAGAAGGTTGACACCTTGCACCGCGAATCGACACGACACGAGGGATAACAGATTGACCACACACTTGTCGCCATCTTATGGCGACGAGAAGCCCACGAGCTGTGCTTGATTGCAGTCTCGGTGCTGTAGTGTCTACGTAACGTAGCTTTTTTTTCTCTCCACTGATCGAATTTCGTTTCAAATTTTCATTTACTTATGTCCAGCAGAAATCGCACCTTTGCCAGAACCTGGCGTTCACCATTATCGCGTTTGCGTCGCGCATCAAGTGGTCGTTGCGTGGCGGAGGTTTAAACCGACGAGCGCAAACAGTTCCGAGACGAGTTACGAGTCAAACCCAAACGTCAGCGTTGTCCCCGCGCTGCATTAAGTGGTGCGGTTGTAATGATGGCGAAACCCATCGCCAGACCGTTGCAGTCGCCAACGCCAGACGACAGGCAATCAAAATCGGAGCAAAATCCTCCGCACCACTGCACACCCGGCGTCGCGTTCCGTGCCTGGTGTCGCGATGATGCCGAGCGAAGAGAGCAAGGCAGCAAAAACATAAGCAGACGTTTGACCATCGGACTGTTGCTTCATCTTCACGGTGGACGGTCGTTACACGGCCAGGATCGATCAGGATCGCAACGGCAAGGGTAATGGAGAACAGATCAGCTCTCGAAGTCTCGAGCCGCGCGAGAGTTGATCCGCTCAAATTGTCGCGCTGTAGGCAAACGAGAACTGTTACGGTAAGAAGATGCGTATGCGCAACGGACCCGGCACATGCCAGCGGCACGCCACGTTATTTGTGCTTAAAATTTATTAACATTTATTTGTCACTTTTCTTGTCGTCGCGCGAGTCAATGCCGTTGTCGTGCGTTGTCGCCAATAATTTAAAATCACGGGACTGGAAGCACACCCGGCATCGTTTCGCCCGGAATATTCGTTTAAGTCAAACCCTTGGTAAAAGGGTGAAAACGCAAACTCCCTGCATTTATTGTGCATGAACGGGAAAAGAGTTAACACGCGATGCGGAAAGATACTTTTTACATATGCTTTTGCTTCCGTTTCGTTGACTTTCGCTTCTGTTTCATACTGCAGGGATCGATCTACAGTTGGGTATTCACGATCAACTTATTGGAACAATTTACCATTGAAATGACAATTTTTGTTAATATTAGCGGAAATTATGAAAGATGTTTAAAAAAACATGAAATAAATGTTTACTTTTGGAATTTGTCAAGGGACAAATGCAGTCAGCATGTTCGAAACAGTAATATCAAAAATTGTATTTCTTCGAAGCGGAGTAATTTCCACAAAGGGTATAAAGACTATTTGGTAAAAAAATATTAAACATGTTAAAATTACCGACAAATGCCGTAGGAGTTAATGTATCACCATGCACGCATGTCCAATCTTCAATGTAAAAATGCGCTTTTTCCTAAAACAGCGTTTTGCAAATTGGTACTCAGAATTGTTCGAAAACCTGAGAACCTCCCAACCAACCAAGTTTCGTTAAAATAACCTTAAATCGTTCCTAAGTTACCAGGTAATTTAAGAGTTAGTTAAGGGAAAATTGGCAGTCGTTAATTTATCCTTTCCAGCAGTTTTGACATGTTTACATTGGTTATTTGAGGCATGCGGATTTCCCCTTTATTTTCCGTTTAATCAAGCGGTAAATTAAGGGAAAATCTTTCACTGAGCATACATCACGGGCAGTGTAAATGTTGGTTAAAGTTTGAAAACAATGTGAAAAGCATGATCAGCATAACAATACTGTTATATTTGATGCATTCCAGGACATAATCACACTGCCTTTACAACACACGATCGTATGATACAGCCTGACGAAGCAAACTGCTCGAATAAGTAGATAAACAGCGCATTGTCTGACTAGGTGTTAGATTTAAATTTTATTATTATATAATCATATTTATAACATATTTATTATAATTATAATACAAAGTTTTAGCTGTTGGAACTGTGGATTATTGGATTTTGTCCAGAGTTTTAGTGTATTAAAGATAAAGTTAAAAGTGTTTTCAAACTATAGGTAATAGTTAGACTTTGCTATCGGGTTTGTCGCAATCGACGCAAAATTCTCATGAATATCTGGTATCTGATCTGGTGTTATATAATTGAATTTCTTAAGTAAATAATAAAATCTAATTTAAAGTAAGTTATTGAAATTACGGCCCAAGCACTCAACTCATTCCCATACAAACACTGCATTAGGGCATTTTATAGAAATTAATTCCTTTTTGTTTAAAACTGAGTTATATTTTTATTTTTTTTACATAAGCTTGCACACTTTTGTCATGAGTCGAAATTTTGAAACTCTATCGCGTCAAGTAACATAGAGATATATTGTTTTCCTTTCTCTTACAACATAATTTTTGATTTCGAATGATTTTTTGTGAACTTTAACTTTACAATAGAGTTCCCAAAGATCGTCATATGTGAAAAGTCTTAATTTTGTAATACAAAAATATTGAAATTTGATATAAAATTATTTTACTACATAATTTTGTTCATACTTCGGCGTAGCTTTTCTCATTAAAACGCTGTATCAGTTTTAAGCAGTTGTCTGTGTACAGCTTTATTTTGCAACAAACAATATTTTTATGTTCATTTTGAAGAACAAATAACTTACTGTAAATAAAACTTTAGCTATAAACTCTACACATAAAAATCATTATTGTAGACGTAGTAGTTGAAAAAAAGCTATTACCGCAACAGATCGAATATATTGAAAATGATTAATGATTAAATTTATAAACTTTAATCAGCTGATCGTGTAATATCTACAACTCGCTTCAATCTGTATTACGCCTTGATGATATTTTGCCAAATCCATTTAAAAAGAAATGTCACTCTTTCGCTATCTTCCGTTCTTGCATTGCACCAGCGACCTATACACTTACAATTAATGCTTTCTTGGTACGATGGGATCATTACTAACAATTCAGGTTGAAGAATGGTCTTCAATGCAGTAAGATTGTTTGTTTGTTTTTTCCTTGATCGCTTGCACGCGACATTGCATCAATGTACGCTTTATAGTCCTTTAAAATGCTGCTGTTTTACGAATCCAATTGACAAACAAGGTAGACAGTTTAACGTGCGTGAAAATAAATGATTGCGAAATTTTTGGCCACGGCTAGGCCTATGTCGTGCAACGCACGGCGAAAAAGAAAAACCATGAAACAGTGAAGAGGAAACACGTATTTAATGCGTTTTTGTCACACTTTCTGCTCGCTTCTGCCGAACGTTAAACACGCTGCCAGAAGCGAGTGAATGGATAAACGTGCGGCTAAGAAACCGTTTGCCTATCGTTCAACTTGTGCACTGTGCATCTTTAATTTGTCACTTTTGATTTCATTGCTTTCAGCTCCGTTCGGGGTGCTTAAGCTGCGCGTTTTAGCCTTAGCATTTTTTGGCTAAAGGATGTATATTTTTGGTGCGTGATTTTTGTACCGTGCATAATTTATGGTTTCATAGCATCGTACCCACCGAAACGAAAGGCACGGAATGGTATCGCTTGTGATGCTTGGATGAAATGATGCATTTGGTTGCATCTAAGTAAAAAAAATAGCAACAAAATATACGACTTTTAAGCCAGCTTTTTTTGTTTTGATTTTAAATTATGATAAAATATTGCATTTTGGAGAAACTGTGTACAAAAATATTCACTTTAAGCACAGGTAAGCGTGTTTTAAAAACGATGTTACACAAACCCTATGAAAAATTATTGTTTTCAGAAAGAAAGTTTGCAACAAATATTTTATTCGTAAAACGATTAAACTTGCATATCTACACAAGGTTTGAAAGCATTGTTATTAAAAAAAGAACAGTTCATCTACTGCTCAGCTGAAACATTCCAGCTATCGGGCAGTGATCCTACACATATACGCGTACGGTTTGCAAGGTTGTTCGGGTGACTGGCTGCCTGACTGCCTCTGCGGCAATAAATCAAATGCCATCTATGAGCAATTCCCTCCGATATCAAGTGAGAGCCGTACAGAGTTGGAGTGTAAACGGGCCGGAAAATTTGCACAAGCCTCATCTTGTGTCGATAAATCTGTGTGTGTGTGTGTGCGCACGCCTGTGTTTGTGTGTAGGCTTTGGCCTGGCCATGCTGGAAGGCTTCGATTTGGAGTGTCCCGTGCCAAACGACTCGTGGCTGTCTGCAGATTGCTAATAAATAATAAAAATCGAACACCACTCGGTCGAATCTTAGTGGCTTCGTGTCCGCATGACGATGCACTGCCACCGGTATGGCAAGGTAGAGGCAAAGTAAGGGACAAAGAGTAACTGTAGGTTTAATAACAAAAAAAAAACGAATACCCAGCAGTTAGGCAAAGGAGAGCGTATTTAGCAAATAACAGCAACAAAAACTGAAATAACACACACGGTGCAGCGAAGAAATAAAACATTCGACGCGACATGCAATCAGCGCCAAGGATGCCAACGCATTCAACAGGTGACGAGTGTCTGGTGTTGCCCCGTGTTCTGGCGTGGTGTCTCCGGCTCCGCTGGTCAGCAGAGTGGTGGCGACTCTGGCATGGGACACACACACACACACACACACACACACACACACTGATGGAGTGGCACGAAAGCAGGAAACAGGCTTGCAGCACAGGTTACCTGACAGCGCCAGTGCCAGGACAAATTTTCAACGACCAGAAGAAGGTGCACCGAAGTCGAAAAACATTGAAATTACATTAAATTATATAGACAAAGTCGTGGGCAGAGATAATGCATTTCTTCAACCTAGCGTTTCGAAACGCTCTGTATGCTGCCGATACCAGCCACAACACCACGGTGCCGGTCGTATCGGGAAGAGTCGCTCGGTTGCCTAGATAATTGTGTCGTAAGTGATCTCAAATAAAAAGAAAGACTTTGAGACACTCTGCTACAGACAGTAGGGTCATCCGGAGCAACCCATCGCGAGCATGGCAACTGTTCAAATGGAATAGATCGATCAAGATGTTCGCATCAGCTTTAGGCGAATGATTTGCACACAAACAAACACATTAACTCGCATACGTATTGATGGCAAGCAAAGACTGGGAGCGAAGACTAACGAGCGTAGAACTACTAAGTATCACTTTGCGCATCAGTCGCAACACTTGATCGTTCACGTTCGTTGTCTTGTTCATGACTTTAGCAAGCAAATACCGAATTAATCTCGTTCTGTATGCAATACGATTAGAGCGCATACAACAGCTCTATATTTTCAATGAAATGCTTTCGAAAAAAAAATTATTACCACCACACTGACCTACGGCAGCCGTTACAGCATTTTTGTTTTCGGTCCGTTGGAATTATGTTGCAATCGAACGGCGGTGCCTAAATCCCAGTCAATCCCCATGTACGCTGTCGTGTAGAAGTACCCATCACCACCACGACCAACGACCCAGTTTCAGGTCCACCAATCTTGCGTGTAACAAATCGGCGAAAAATTGCTCTCTGCGACGCGTCCCAGACGCGTCCGATTAAGTAAAGAACATGCAACGAAAAAAACAGTCAACCGAGTAACAGACATTCGGCCTAGAGTTTGTGGCGGGTAAGGCGTAAAAGCCTCCACCCTCCCGTGCAAGAACTGTAGCAACAGCTGAAAACTTTGGCCGCCCGAGCCCGGGTGACCAAGACGACAGCTTTAATTAAACGATAACGCTAATGGACTTAATGATAAAAGTGTCTAGTTTTATTAATAAATTTAGCACAAATTGACGTGACGATGCGATGGAGAGCGTTTTGCAGCCGCAGCCGGTACGGATGGAGAAGCCGGACCACTGACTTAGACTGGCATGACTGGAGTTGTATTTGCTTGCGTGCGCAAAACACCATTCAAAGGGGCGCGAGTGCGCGCCAAAAAGGGGAAAACCCGGGATCGGGATCCCGACCCGAAAAGAAAAACGACCTTTTAGCGGGGGGAAACGGATTGCCTGGACGCTTTACACACGTGTGTTATGTGTATGATTGCGAACGGCAATGGTAGTGTATCTTCCGTCACTAGTAAGTTGATGCCAACACGCAATGCTAGGGTTCTGATGTATAAGGGCGTTAAACACTTACCTTGAAGCTGGTTAGCTGTTGCTGTCGCTGCTGAAAAGTCGGCCGCTTTCTGTAGATTCACTTTTGGACGGTTTCTAGTAGAGGACGAAAGCGTGGAGGTGGACGGAACGGATGCTGGGGAGAAAAACGATGCGGTGGACACGGTCGGGATGTGCTGGGATAGGGACGCGACAACGCTAGGTGGGACGGAAGGGGATGAGGAAGTGGTAGTGGCGGTGGTGGAGGTACAGGAGGCCGTTGTTATGCTCGCCACCGTCGTGCTGCTCGCTGATGCGGCTGCGGATGTCGAGTTCTCCAGCAGCAATTGCTGGACCTGCAGAATGTCTACGTACTCGTCGAGACTGGACGCCGCCGGGTGTGTGGGACGGCCACTGTTGGGTGCTGTTGAAGAAGGGACACGATAAGACACGGCCGACGGATGGTACGCCAAGGTAACGGGGCAACGTAGAATACGTACGGTTCAGTCCGAAGCTGTTGAACCCGGGATACAATCCGTTCGCCGACGCACCGTTGCAAAGCGTTGAGAATCCACCGTGTCCGAAGCTGGCCGGCGTTACCGGGGACAACGACGTTCGATGGTTGTGGTGATGATGATGGTGAAGCTGAAGCGTTTCCTGATGATCCTGCAACTGCTGTTGCTGCGTAAGGTTGTGACCGTGGTACACTCCCTGACCGGTATGATCCGGCGCCCCGGCTATGGCAGACGAACCACCCTGCGTGCCGTTTTCGGACGGACGTGCACTAGGAGATGGTTCCGTTGCAGCAACACCGTTGGAAGGATGCGAATGTTCGGACGGTGAATGCACCTGCTGGTGGTGACTATGGTGGTGGTTATGATGATGCGCTGGGTGATGCAGCAGATTGAGGTTAGTTGTTGCACTTACACTACCATAGATGGATTCACTTTCACGACGCATAGCTAACATTTTCTCTGCCGTCAATGCACTGACACGCACGGCACGATGGAAAGCGATGCACAAAATGGACGGAGGAACAAAACAAAACTAAACAAAAACAAACGATATTAAATGATAAACACTCCATTAGCACAACAGCACGATTAAATACCGGCACACATTCATGGTGATAAAACACTGTGAACAGTTGGAAAATTTTCATGGAATAACCACAATCTACACTTTACGATTCACGGTTTGGTGTTTCTTGGTTGGATACACCAGAATATTCTTCACTGCACTATGCTGTACAATTTCACGCAACGCACACCTTTACATAGCTCACACATCATTTGCAAAGGAACATTCATTTAAAGCACTTAGAATGGTGTAATGATCGTTATATTGGTGCAATTCGATGAGGTAGCCTTACGCAGAACACTGTTAGATGGTCGATATCAAAGCACTTGGCGTTTGTTTTCGTTTACACTATCGTCACACAAAATAAACCTGTAATGGGACAAAATAAAAACAAAAAACAACTTAGTATTTTTAAATTTACTTTGGCGATCTCACATTAAACAACGTTACAGTAAATTAACGATATCATAATAAAATTCTGCTGACAGATGTGTATTTTGAGAATTGAGATTTACCGCCGGCAAAACAACAACTTGAATTGCAAAGACTTATTTTTCACACTTTGTGTCACAATTCTTGGCTTCTGTGCCAATTTTCCTTAATGCCTCAATTTTCTACAGTTTTATTTATGAAATTAAACATCGTTCACCTTTGCAGCTGAATCTTTGTCACATACTTTAAAAAAACTTATTTCACGGGCTCACACGTGCACACATTCGTTCGAAACCGTCATCTCGTAAAGGGTTCGTAAAATTCGTTAATATTTTGCACCGAGTTCGGAAGGTGTTCGTCAAACCGCACGGACAATCGACTTTTTTCCCGCACTAAACTTCTCTCGCACCGAGGACGGCAGACGCAACCGGACTCAGGTGTTTCAAATCGGATCGTTTCGCAAACTGAACCACCGATCGAGATCGTCGAATGAAAGTGTAGCAACTTCCCGGACACGTTGCGCTAGCCGCGAACGCGAAAGCAGCTGCGCACCGTGCGCGCATCGGCAAACGCTCTGTAGGTTGTGAACAGGAAATGCGACCCGGGCAGGAAGGAAGGCGGCAGGAAGAAAAACACATCTCACCAAAGAAAAGTATGAGATCGGCAGCTCACAGTGCGGTGACGAATTTTCTTTGCTCATGCCGAGCAAACGGCATGGGACAGCCGGTGGGTGTAAGGGTAGAACATTGGTGGGTTTATTAGTATCCGACATTAGTGTCCGTTTTGGTGCGGGTGTGTATTGTGGGTTGATCATCATGCATGCGCGCACACAACCACGCACGCGAGCGTACGAGATCAAGCGGACGTGCAGCCAAAACTTAAAATGTCAAACGAAAGCCAGCGTACATGAATGTATGGGTTTTGTGCGATAAGTAACGAAAACAAGAAAATGGTTCACGTCTCGTCATTTTCTTACGGTATTGCGAGTGATGGTGATTGCGCGGAAAGGTGCTCGGGGGTGTATTCACGATCATAACTTTGCAAAATTCACCCACGACGCACACACGGCCGCGATCGTCGCCAACGTTCACATCCAACCAACACATCCGGCCCGGAACACCAAACACTTGTTCGCGCATTGTGTGGCAGTGTGACGTCTTGGCGAATACCTAACGCTCGCATGTGTCGTTCCATGCGCTGTGTTCGTGTGTTCCGAGTTAATTTCGTCACTAAACAACAACATTTTGCAATCACATTTTGTGTTGGTGTTCAAGTTCAATCTTCCTGGGTGTGAGTGTTGCCAGATTGATCTTGTTTGTTGGCTGCTAACGTAGTGCAAGAATGTCAGTAAAAGAACACTGCGTCACACTTTTAAACTGCCTTTCGCGCGCATATACACAATTATGCAAATTTAACAACGAAAAACATTGCTATGCTTACTACATTATATGCGGTAATTTCACTAAATAACTAAGTTTTGTGCAGACGGTCACGCTTTCCACTAGTATTTCTTAACGCCAACCACGAAATCCTTTCATTGTACTACTCGCACACATCAAACTGCGTCCTGCCGACGGGGACGCAATCGAACGATTAATGAATGAAGTTCGAACTGTTCTCCATTCATGCGGCCAAATCGACACGCTATCAGCAGATCGTGTGTATTATCGATGCGCAACGATTTGGACGACATGCTTCCGAGGACCAACGCCATGTGATAAAATGTGCACAGGCATGAGAGCGACAGCTAGCCGACAAGCAAAAGAGAGGAGCAATGAGCCACTACCGATAAGGGCCGCAGCACCGAAAGCGCCGGTCGAGCGCGAGTACACATGAGTGGGCTGCGGAGGGTTGCAACATGTTGAGCATTAGATGTTGATGGCGGTGAGAGCATGAATGGTATGTAGGATGTAGTGAGCGAACGAATGGAGAAAGTGAGCAACAGGTGTTCCCGGTTGATGAAGACGCTACCGAAAGTGACTGCGGCTCAGCCGTTAGCAAACGGGTGCAAGCAGGACCAAGCGATGTTTGTAGCACGAATTCAGCGGCAGAATGTGAAAGGAATGAAAAGGAGTAGTGAAAACAAAGTAATTGAAAAACACGATTGCACAGTGAAACACATCAAAAATGATTAACAAGATTTTCTTTTGGCTAGTTCTGCTCTCTCTTGTCCTTCGAGGACATTCGATGATGATGTGCGGCAGAGTTGGCACGTGGGCGTTACGTCGCTACTCCTTGGTAACAATGGGCGGTTGTTGTGAGCTGCCGGTATGTTGTCTTTGGTAGGCTCAAAATTTCTTCACAGTACCATTCTAACCGCAACACATTTCTGCGGATTGGTTGAGAGCCTTCGATGGATAAGAGGCTGCTGGAGGCGCCTGGTAGCCCGTAAAATGCGGGCAACAACAGTCCAAAGAATTTCAACACAGCTTATGAATGAATCGCGCACGTGTGTGTGTGTGTGTGTGTGTGTGTGTGTGGGACGCAAGTTCAGTAGTGGAAGTTTTGCCGCTCTTTGGCTCAATTTTTCGTTAGTACAACGCGGTCCAAGGTAATTGATTTAACAGGTAGTTGTTACTAGTAAATACTGATTTTTTATTTCCAAAATTAACTTGAGGGTTTATTCGAAAAGTTTAACTTAATGCGAATAATGTGTTTTTTTAGTTAAAATTTTGATTCATCATGAAGAAACAGAACAAAATCGATGAGCATAACCTAGTAGATGTTTGTGCATTTTTTTAAAGGAAATTACATATTTTAAAAAATCAGATCTTCATCTCTAACTAATAGTTAAATAGTTTAAAATGATATAAAGCTACATACCAAACAACTCGTGACAGTTTTTCGTCTGATTACAAAATACAATACAACGTTATCACTTGGTGGCCACTTACACGATAGTCCAGAAACTAATTTACCAACCTTGTATTTAGTCAACACCAACACTATCGTTCACTTTTCCTATGGGAAACTTGCAGGACACTGTTGTTTTAATTTCCACCCCTCAACTGTCGGTGGCAGTGCGAGATGAAGGGAGAAAACCGTGCTAAGCTTTGGTGCTTTTACCTCAAGTACTGTCTTCCAAGGTGCACAAGGACTGCACAGAGCGAGAGCGTGAACCGAGCGTCGAGCGGATGTACGAAAAAATTGTGAATGAAACAATGTTCCGGTGGAAAAACGTGCCGCTTTACGCGCTGGAACCAGGGAATCAATTGCGTGTAAGCAGCGTGAGCGGAGCTAGAAGATACGGACGAGAGTTGGAACGGACCAGAGCGAGAGCGGTTGCTTGCTGAGAAGGTAATGCAGTACAGTGTAAGCTGGTAATGTGTAGGTAGCAACGCGTATGTGACTGTGTGCCAACTCGAAGTGGCGGAAGGAAGATGCCAGGACCCGCAATCATGGCGAATCCCGCCTGAAATGTACTACCGAAACCGAGTAATGTGTAAGCGAGACCCGTGGCTGAATGTTCGAGAACTGTCACGCGGAGAGTGTTAGAACGAGAGACAAAGTTGCGCCGAGTGGGTAGCTGACGTGCAAAGGGAAACGTATGGCTTGTGTGTAGGTGGCCAATATAACCGGGGCGACGCGTATGCCTGGCCTGTACGAGAGCAGGCGAACAACTGTGAGCAGTCGAAGACACTTCCCGTATACGTGAACGAAAGGTGCGAACGTGTGGAGCATGGAGTCGAAAAACAACAAGAAGCAACAATAATAAGGCAAAGCAGTATATAAAATAAGGTAAAGAACGGGCGACAAAAGATCCGGCCGTCGTTTTAGGTTGCTTACACTGGTGGGTGGCACTACAGTGGGAGGCTGTACAGCAAGTGGGACGATATTAGGTGGGTCGTCACAAACAGGGCACACGTACGATCCGGCAAATAGCTGCCCACACACCGTGAGCGTATTCGTAGTGTCCAGGTGTATATGAATATGCCTACACACGTAGATGCACATACACTAAGGGCTTTTTACTACGCGGGGTAACTGCATCGGGAAGTAAATATACTCGCTAGGAAAGGCTGCCGGCACCATGCAATTTAAGATACGAGAAAGAGACCGAAAGGATAACGTAGAAAAATAAAACAAAATAATAAGTGGGGTAAAGAACAATATAAAACACTAACAGAGCAATAAAATAGTAAAAATTTTAGAAAATTATATAAAATTTCAAAAAAGAAACCTGAAGCAATGCACACATAAAGGAACTCTTCCCGCTGACAACCATATGCAAATAAACATGAAAATCTACCATGACCGACCGTACCGAACGACTCACCGGACCGGGGAGCTCATAAAAAACAAACATTTTCACGCATCCTTATCGCGTGTCAAGTATACCGTAGTGCAATGCCGATATGCCCGCGATGGACGCGATTATTGGGGTGTTATTATAGTATTTTTTTTTTGGCTTCGTTTACGGCACAGGGTGCCATCGGTGTTGCGAGTGGGCGAAATTTCGGCACACAAACGATGCGTGGGCCATGGTAGCCACGCGTGCTATACATGTGTGTAGGAGTTTGGAGCCATTTATCTGACCGGGGGATCGTTGCCGCATTAGTGCAGTTTGGTGCAGTTTATACGAAACGTATGGCGCCTTGTCGAAGAGTGCGCCCAGTACTGGCCGATATGGGTAACGTTTGTGGTGGGAGTTGCATTGACAAAATTATGGCATTAGTCGCGTAATTAAGTGAGGTGGTATAAAATCGAAACATACGTTTGCATGGAGAAGATGGTCAGCTTTTATTTTCCATTCGATGAGCATGCGGTCTGCAGTTATGCGAAGATTGCTTTTGCCATACACCAATTACGAGTTAGTTTATAATATTTTTCCTTGTTGCCATTTCACTAGGCAATAGGCTACATCTGTTTCAACTGGATGTAGTAAGAATGGATTCTACCAGTGTAAACATAGCAAATGGGTTCATTGTTCCATGAACTGCACCATGCGTAGGGAGACGGTTTCCAATAATGATATCGTAGGAGTGTGAACTTTATACTAATTTCATAATGAAGGCTTGTAGGATGCGCACTACTAGAGAAAATTCTAAACCAGCCATCTGAGACATTTTTACAGGACGATGATGATGGTCCTGTTGTATATGTCTTATAAGATGTTTCTCGCTGTTGTTAAGTAGATCACCAACAATATTTTACATACATTTTTAGTAAAATGTGCCGTAAACGTTTACATTTAGACGATATACAAACTCATTTAAATTCATTGCAAATATAAGTGCTAATTTGTTTTCTTTTGTTCTAATGAGCACTGAAAGTCAACCCTTTATTGTTATGGCCTATATCTTAATGATCGGTTTAAATATTTTTTTTCAAAGTTATACTGTTGTAGTTTCAAATTTGCTTACCACATACCAGGAAATCATTCTCGTTGTGATCCTCGGACTTTTTTATGTTGCTTCTCTATCTTTATCACCGCCTTATCCTTTTCACCATATCATGCTTTAAATTGATTAGACACTGTTTTCGATATTTATGAATGACCTTGTGAGCCATTTAACACAAAACTCATTTTTGGGTACAACTTATATCATCACTTGATTACATTTTCAAACTGCTTCTTTCCTTCCTTCTTTTACTCTTTATCATTATTTACACAGACACTATGTAGATGCAATACAAATATATTGCATGTGTATTATTATCGGTGTATTATTTGATAGCAACTTCATACTAACCCCGGTTCACTATCCACCGCAAGATAAATAAAAACACACAACACTTCGTCACTCGTTGAATCATCATCATTTCGGTTAAGAGTAAACCACAGATTTGACACAAACCGGCAAACACCAAGCATCGAAAATCACGCAGATAACTTCAAATCATTCGGTACAAACGAATCTGCTTAGAGTGGATGATGAATAATCGCATCACAGCGAAACCACAGCACAGCGCGCAACGACCGGATGTGCGACTATGATTAACTACTACCATACGAACCGCACGGAATATGCGACCGCTTGATGAAACCTACGGACTTGAACGGTTCAGCAAGCGAACGAACGAATAAAGTAGCGGACAAAATCGTGACTTTGCGTGTACTTTTGATATGTGCTGTAGCCGGAAAATCGGTGTGTGAGAAAAACAGGCAATACATATGTCTGAATATGGAAAGGATTGCACTAAGAAAGGTATTTTTTCGAAGCAAGCGTTAAGAATTATGGCACGGTTTAGCTACATGCTCGGTAGCTGAAAAAACTTTCTTCGGCACACAGCACGGAACACTGAAAATGGTGGAGTTCCCGCTTCCAACTGGATTTACACCGGTTCTTCAAATTGTAATCCACGAATTCTAGGCCAAACTTCGGAAATTGATGTACTGCGAGTGGAAGAATTAATGGAGTTCTTAGACACATTTGATGGCCGTCATCTCCGGGATGCTTTGATTGTATATACTACAGAGCTGTGCAGTACACGCGAACTATGAACTGACTGGTCGCGTAAATTCCACCGCCTTGCTACACTGTTCTTATCACTTCGACTGTACTTCTCGCGCGACGAAACGACACACGATTAATTGCACTAGCCGGGAAAATATCGTGACCTCCAGAGCAGCTGACCGGCGCGATATTGAGACGTGTGTATGCGTGGCCACACCAATTACGCGCGACCATTGCTAGAATCGAGCCCGTGATGGTTAGCTTCCCGTCGACAGCGCCATCTGCAAAACTTTACGCGGGTCGCGGCAGATTGACCGCGTCTACAGGCGCAATTCCGAACCGTACTGAAGCGTCAAACGAAAGTGTGAAGACAGCGGACCGCATTGCTCGGTGGACGGAAACCGGAGCACGACACAAAATCCTCCACCAACGGACGAACCAAATTTGATCAACCCGTCCACGCGGGCGGAGGATGGAAATACTCTCACCCGGCGGCTGGCTATCGCTTCGGCAAAGTGGCCCCGGTTTTTCGGTCATGTAAGCGGCCTACACTGCCACCCAGGTCCCGGCCTACGGTTGGATGCAAAGCATTTGACACTACCACAACCATCAACTGTTTTTAGCTTTTTTTTTTGTTTTGGTTTTGTTTAGGTTGGAGTAGCGGTTCGAGGACAGATATTGGATGCCGCCATTGACTGGGTTAGTCGCGCGCAAATTTGTTACAAACGCGTGACGTCGGCGAGATGTGTTCCGGTAGAGCCGGTGGGTGTAAATGGGTCTGATACCCGAGAATAGTAACGAGGCAACTGTCACTCGATGACTCGTTGCGCTCGTTGAATGCTTAGCTTACGCGTAACGTTACAACCTGGTAGACTGAAACCAAAAATACTAAAATATGTATAGAAATGGAATTAATATCTAATATTTCTTAAACTCAATGACATAGCGATGTTCAATTACAGTTAAAAATTGAATCCTTTATGCGATACGTTCAAAACTCAAAAGCATGCATTTTCAAACACGTTTAGATTGCATCCAACGTGCCAAATTTCTTGATTCACTAAGAAGTAAAGATTATACATTAATTTTAGGTCTATAAGTTAATTGGCAAATTGTCCCATCTCAAAAGATCTAAAATTATTGAAACATATTGCACAAACCAGAATTCAAATGCACTTATTGAGCAATGAATTTTTGTACCGGAATAAAAAACACTGGGTCGCGACAACGAAGCAAACTTCAATTGCGGATGTACAGATTTATTTTTAAACCAATATCGTTCGGAAATAAACTTCTACCGCACATGTCTGGCATCTGCTTCAGTGTCTGTTCCGGAAAAAGCTACCACACGTTGCGGTGAACGGCGTGCTTCGACGCACCTTGGAAGGCATTTTGTCGGAGTTCACGGCTCCACGCGTGATTCCGGTGATCCATGCGACCAGATAACCTTTTACTTTCTCTATCACTCCTGGTTCCAATCACGTGGAACTCAATCAGGCGA
This sequence comes from Anopheles marshallii, assembly GCF_943734725.1. Taxonomy (NCBI): domain Eukaryota; kingdom Metazoa; phylum Arthropoda; class Insecta; order Diptera; family Culicidae; genus Anopheles; species Anopheles marshallii. The sequence goes on along the minus strand of NC_071326.1, from coordinate 45,840,050 downwards.
ATACCATCGAAAGGGCGCACATGGTTGCTCGCACGATGCCCGTGAGTTTTCCCAGGCGATTTCCCGCGGATTTCACCAACGGTACACCGTCTCTGCGGTGGCACGCCGTGTGACGGAGCGAATGTGAGCACTACTGGATGGCAATTGTTTTTATTCCAGTGTGCGTGACTATCGTTTCGGACGTCATTAGCGTGACGTTTAGGGACCGGCTGTCCTTGATGTAAAATGATGTGGCCCGGCAAAGAAGGAGTGTCTGGAAATAGTAGTGCTTTTTCCTAAAAATAGCATTCATCTGTTTGCTTCGGCGGTCCTTTTGCTATTTTTCACTTGCGGCAACAAGTGGTCGAATGAGCAACACGTGACAGGCAAGGTGGTTTCCGAAGGTACGTCTCATTTTGCGAATGTTTGCTCGGTGGTGCGTGAGACGAATGTTTTGTATCGTGCTTTCGGAATTTGTTCACCGGTCGAGCTTTTGCGGACATGGATGAGCGGCTTTTAATAGCTGCCTTAGAGTTGCCGTCCCGGAAGCGTTTTGTAAATTGAAATAAAATTTCGTTTGACGTCATGACGGGTACGGTGTCTGTACGAGCATGTGCTTTGAAACGCATTTGGCAACTAAGGAATTATAAATACGTTCCTTAACATTAAGGGGTTTCTAGCACGTGAAACATTACGTGCCCTATGTATTTTCGGTGTGGTAACAGAATATTTGCTATTCATGCACAAATTTTTGTGGTATGTACAAAATTTATTCCTACTTTTGATTCTATTTAAAAAATATTTGCTTTCATGTTCCAAATACAATTCAAATAAGAAATCAATCAACAACAATGACCAATCGATCTCTTTACAGTCTAGGTAAACTTCTCTACTGACAGCACGTGTGGTTACATTGGAGGCAGATGTACTTAGAACCCGTCATAGACATTTTGGGAAAACAATTATTAGAAGGATTATTGGCTGTGTGGAAGGTCAATGAAAGAACCGCTATAATGACGAGCTCTACCAGTTGTACGATGAACTTACTACCGTACAGCGTATTAAACTCAGTAAATATACGGTGGGTTTAGTATGTTATAAAAATAACACCGGAAAACCTTATTCGAAAACCCTTTTTGAGGACATCCATATGGAGGCAAAAGACTTGGTTGGTTCAAATTGATAAATTTGGACCGATTTACATAATAGAATGGCAAACGACGACACTCGAGCGTGAGCAGCAGCTAAGAAAACTCCTGCAGAAAACTGTGAAAACGTTCCCCTTAACTTAGTTGCTACTAATGCTGATATCGGAAAATTAAGTAATATTGAAAAATTAATGACTATGATTTTTATCAGCATGTTGATGTTCAACCAGGTGTCAAATTACTCGTTCCACTAAATACTCCGCAATACTCTGATATGCATTTAAAACAATCCACCCCCAACGGATGAATTGCATTAAACATTCTAACTAGCCATTTTCTTGTATTCTTTTCTCTTTCTCTTTTGTGTCTTCTAGCTCTATTTATTTTGTTTTGTTATTTGTCCATTTCAACTTCTATTTGTTTCCTTTCTATATGTTTTCCCGATTTGGTTGTACTTGCTTGCTCTAGCAGTTTTCTTAATTTTCTTTTCTTTTTTGGTTTAGTTTAGATTTAATTTTTACCATTGTACAGCCCGAGAGTTAAACAATAAATAAGTAAATAATAACTAATCAAAAAAGCTTATTTAAAAGCACTTTCGATCCTCATTAAGACCGTGTGTCCACTCTTGGACAACAAATTAGGGTTGTTAGGCCACAAAGGGCTGCCAATTGTACGAAAATATCGCCGCTCAAGAGTAAGTGCAAGGATAAGGGCGGTAAGGATAAGTGTGGGGTTTGCATGATGACTAATTGCACCACTATTGGTAAATTACTCTGCTCAGTCCGTTTCTATGACAACTTGAAAAGCTTACTATGATCAGAAGTATCGATAAAAAGGGAGGAGTCTGACAATTGTACCTATACAAGCCAATTGATCAATATTCTATTTTTATACAAACAAATCAAAGCAACCGATAATGATACAGCTTGGTCATCAAAACAATGACATTCACATTTTTACCAGATGGTTCAGGTTGGCTGTATCCCACAGCATTCAGTTAGAACCTCCCACTCAACTGCAATGCAAAGGATCGATGTAATAGAAAAGCAAACGTTTGCATTGTGTTCAGTAAATAGCAGTCGCAGGGTGGCTGAACCATGATTCGCTGAAAGCAGGAAAAAACACAAACACATCCTACTACCAACTACTAAATCGAACACAACGATACGTTTGCTGTGCATCGAATAAATCCGATTAAATCGGTCTCGATTGCACAAATCTCAGATACTAAGAATGTGCGACGTGCTCTGTCGTTCTCTACCGCACCAAACGTCAGTGGAAATGTTCACACACCATAGCAGACTCCAGCAGATCGAGGCAACACCTTCGAAGTAGCAACTTAACAATACAAACAGCACTCATCCACCAGATATCCATTTTAGGCAGTGCCACCCCGACCAACCGCTGGCTAGGAACAGGATTTTACCTTTTTTGGCTCATCGAACTAATTATCGGCCCGGATCGATTCCACCCACGGATCGATGATATGTGTGTGTGCATGTATATAGAAGCTCGCGCTAGAGATTCGATTGGTGAGGATTTACAAGTGGGTGGGTACAAAGTTATTTGATCGGCATGCCGAACAGATAGAGCCATACAACACGGTACAAATTGTTCGCACAATGTTCAGCTTAATCGTTTCTGGCTTGGTCCGTAGAATAACAGCAGATCTATAAATCTGTTTACACACCCAGACCTGGTAGAGTCATGCATTCTAGAACTACAGTGTGTTTTTTCCAATGCATTTCAACACATCTGAGAATATTAAACACACGGAGTGTTGCATAATTTGAAGCAAAGTAAAATAGTTTTCCCATTAAACAGTAGACGAGCTATAATATCCGAAAAAAGTATGCTTACTGCTGAAATCCTTGCACAATTCACTAGTGATATGATGCTTCAACCGGTGCCCTAAAAGGCGCACAGCACTGGCCGAGTGTCAATGGATAAGGCAATAACAAAGCCACATCCAGACCCACTCGAAAACGCAAAATTGAGATCGACGAAAAAAAATCCGAAAAGTGTTTAATGAAACTAAATATTACAAAAGCTTTCTTGCCAATAAATTAATCATTGATTAATAAATCATTATGATTTATGACTTTTTATTCGATCGACCCGTTCTGCTTCCTCTGGATCCTGGCCACCAGCATAGTGGTCTCTGTAGCTCCGTTTTTCCTTCTCAACCACCTTCCTTCTCAGGGGCCCTGCGAAACCCTGGTGAACGAACGGTTTGACAGTCAACGGAGCCGGTGCCGCAACAGAGCAGCAGAAGCCGTTTCAGCGTTCATAGAGTTTTTTTTTAATGTGTGTTGCCTCCATTCGTCTCAAACAGATTGCGCCCGGTTCCCGATGCAATTGCTGCAGAAAAGATCCCGCGCCGCTTTACACTTTGCATCCATCCCGCGCATGGCTTCTTTGCATGGCTGGTTTTCAATAAAACTCGAAATGACAGGTAAATTTATAAATAATTACATAGTTGTTACACGCGTGCATACAACACTTTTGAGCGGAGATTTCTTGAGATAGTAAAGTTTTTTTTAATATTGTTACTGCTTCGTGTCGTTTGCTCGCACGTTCAACTCTTCAGGTGCACATTAGGCTTGAGTGTTTGTCGTGAGCTTCCAGCTGGAAACGATCAAAGCGAAACAAATGGGCGAAGAGTGTGGCGAGCGTGCGTGAGTGAGTGTGTGCGTTTGGGTGAGAAAATGTACGAATAAAAATGAAGAATGCATGGTACAGCGATAACCTTCCCGTTGGGTCTCGGTAACATCGACCCGAAGGTGTTAAATGCAGGTCAGCCCGGGACCAGCCCCATTTTGTAAGCGGCATTTCTCTTAAGCCTTAAGCAGTTGACCAGCTACGGGGGAGGTCGCATACGTTCTGGAGGCCAAGGTAAGCGAAGCGTTTTATTTTATTTATTTTTCTGAACCAAGTCATTGTCCGTCAGAAACAGGACATGGTTGCATGTGGTAGAAAGCTACATAAATGTATTTATGAAAATAGCAAATGGCTCATGACAATCTATGTATGCCGTGTCTTTACTTAATTGTTAAGATATATGAATTTTGATTTTTTTTATATCAAGATTGCCAACAGTGATGGTCAAACTTCAGGTATTGATCAAAATTTAAAGCTCGATTGCTGTGTCTCGTCATTAACTTAAATGTTTTTTTTGTACTTTATCATAATGTTCAAATCAACTCCTTAAACTATGCGACTTCCTCCAACTCCTTAAATTACAGCAAAACTTTTGAAAACGTCATTAAGTTGTGCTTCTTTTACTTGCAAATCAATCTGCTTCTGAAAACAATTTAAATTACCAGGTGGAATTTTTCTTTTCGAAGCCACTTCCACTGTATGTACCATGCCTTATCGCATCAATAGGATGCGTTCGACAATGCGCAGCAAATGGATTGCTAGCATGTCCATTACAAGCAATTAAATTCCTCGAAATCAGCCACTGCATGCAAATTGCAATCAACATTGTCGAGCCTTCCGCTCTGTCTGTCCACCTCAAGTGCTGAGTCCATTTTCCGCAACACAGACAAGCTTAAAATTGTCGACAATCTTGCAGACAACGCTACTGTACACAATCCGAACCAACCCAAGGCCGGTAGCCGTTACACTGGATGTTCAGGCTCGGTCGTTACAGCTTTAGACTATTCGCGCGGGAAGAGCATGAGCTGGTACGAGCGGCATGCAGAACCGGCAGCATGCAAATAGTCCCGGCGGGAAGCGTACCGAACCTAGCCTGCCACGGTGACCATGTGTGTAGTCCGGTCATCGTCCAGATGGAGCGTACCAGATTTCTCTCTCTGCGAAAGGGCTAGCAGTGCGCCCGATGCACAGGGAACATGTTTACATGCGCGCGCGCGTCTCGTGTCGGAATCCATTTTGGTGGGGGTTAAGTTATTAGACTCAAAATCAGATAAAAGTTTTCACCGGGTGCACGATAGACGCGGGTCGCTTGGTAGGAAAAGCAGGCAAAAGAAAGATCTATAGGGCAGATGATGATAGAGCGGGAATGTTGGGAGCTGTGGAACCGGAGGCATGAGGATGAAGCAGAGCAGAGCGTAATAAAATCTTTAATAATTTGCATAATTTCGCCCGAGGGCACTAAATCAATAATGAACGTGTAAGTGCCAGACGGCTTTTCTAGCCTGACCCGAGAGGCAGGACAGGACGACCCGCCATACACACTGGTACCCCACGATTTGGAGAACCGTGAACGTATTTTACTGTTTTTATCTTTTATAATTCGTCCCAACCCGAAGGGCACAACCGGTGGAATCTATAGCATTGAACTGGGAGAAAAACAAATGAAAAATGCACCGATGCAGATGGATAGCGAACGGGATAGATGGTGTTTGGCTGGCGTGCAAATTTGCAACAGACAACAATCGTTTGGCTTGCGGGCAATATGGAAACCCCGTTTCCAAACTGGCGTGCGTTCGTTATGGTCAGCGTAAGGCGAATCTTTACCATTCCGGTGTACAAATCTTCCGAATGCCCATAGCACCTATTCCAGCAAACTATCGCCATTTCGGTGAAGACGCGGAACGCGGGTTGGTGAAGCGTTACCGAAGACATGAATGATTGTATGGGGAACACATATAGCACAAAATTAACATGCGTTGCATAGGATTGTGGTGCATATTTATGCTGCTAGTGACAGTTTTGCCTAGTATCACCCGAAGTATTATGCTAAGGGGACGATTTACAGTCAGTATTGTACGAATACATTGACAAAGTATGATTTTCTTTATCCTTTATTCTAAAGTTCTCCAAAGTTTAGCAAATCGGTATTCAGAATTTTTCAAATCCTTGGAATCCGAATTACTGGAAATTTACAGTAGATGCTCTTTGTGTTCAATTTCTATTTAATGGAAAATTACTGACAAATTTTCAGTCTGCCTGCAGACTGCACGACTCGTTGTATGTACTATTTTAATTATTTTCTTTCAAAATCTTTAATTTATCTGGACCGTTTTTTTTTTTAAATATTATAAATATTTCTGTTACTAAAGTGTTTCAATTCAGCAAATTTCAATTGAAGTGTGTATTTTTATTGAAATTGAATGTTTTTATTAAAATTGCTCACGAAAAGTACATTGTCTTCTAAAACGCTGTGTGTATATTGCCTCATAATTACACCGTTATCTAGAGGATACGAGTAACCAGACGCTAATACATAATATCATGTACAATAAAGCAGAGTCCAATTCGTTTAGTTTACGAAGTCTTTTTTGTTCAATCCTATAAGAATGAAATCCTCTAAAAACCTTTTTCGTTTGAACGGCAAGAACTATACTGTTCACAATTAGATCTTTTTTTCTCTTAAATTTAAATACCGTTCGGATAAGTTTCTGATGATCAATAAAATGCCTTACATTCACCGACGATACTTGCCACGGTACTTACGAGTTCATTGATTATTTCCGTTAAACTTAACTTAGCTATACCATACCATTAATGTTTACCTTAATGTGCTGTTTATTTTATTTTCTATCATACCTCGTCACTCAGATCGCTAACGACTAAGAGCTGTACAGCATTCGAAGAATTTATAGCCCCATCTTCAATCGCATTGTGACAAATCACCAGTACTTGCTTTATTTCTCAATCGAATGTATACAGTACAAGAAAGATAGGAGAATGAAATAAAAAAAAAATCAAAACAACGAGTAGCAGAGCCACACTATTATATTTGATCCTATCAACGAACAGAAAACATTCATCAATGCTTATGTGCTAAGAAGGAGTGCATTCGTTGACAGGGTAATAGATGGATGCAATAGGTGTGATTAAGATAGTCAAACATTGATTGGTTCGCCTCTATCGAAGGCTTGATGCTAAGGTTCCAGTTTCTTTGCTTATGGAATGGAAAAAATGCACAATTTAAAGGACACCGTGGCATCGTTGCGGAATGGACAACCCGAAGCACATCCTTATGTTGCGGAAATAGAAATGGTTTTTATTGGTTATTTTTAGCTGTTGCTATACATCTGTTTCTGAAAAAAATTGAAACCAATCATTCAGCCAAACTCTATTCGATTCTTGCTCTGGACACGGAATGATTATTTAAATTTAAAAGTCTATCTAACGACGACAAAATTAGTAGGGAATTCCAAGTAAAAGTAATTCTTTCCAAAGTTTTACACTGTTGTGAATAGCTCAATTACATAGCGTCATCTAATTTCACAGTATAAGTTTGTTTTGTCTTTAAATGAAAGCATCTTTGGTTCGTAAATGATTCAGAATTTCGAGGAATTCCAAATATGGGGCTTTTCCTTCGGGGTGTACCATCCTGTACACACATTATAGTACCCGACATATGTGGGATGTTTAATAGCATTCAAAACAAGTTGTGTTTTTTTTAATTGATTCGTTTATTGTTTACATTTGAGGGAAATTCACGCGGAATATTCGAACGTAAGAAAATCGAACCCCAGTCAGCTTATTTCAATGTATCTCAGATTGATATTTCTATTCCTTGTGTGCTGAGACACATTTATTGATTAAGTGTTTGGGTGTCATAAATCAACTGAACTGCAACGGTTCTGCAAAACCATTTAATTCCAGCAATAATTAGTATCATCGATCATGAGTTCATTCCATGCGCCTACATTCGTCTCCTAACTGTTTCCAAAATTAGCCATGGACCGTTATTTTACGGTCGATTAAATCATTACTTTTTATACATTTCATTCCGTACGTCTGCGATTGCTTCTACATCAGAGGGTTCAATTTCAGCTGTTACTTTTGCCTGTTTCTACCAAGTTTGGTGTCCCGAAGCACGGCACCGGCAATTGCGCTCGCGTAGTAATATTTGAACGCTTTGTGCAGGTCGCTCGTTACGCATTTGTTTGCTTAACGCTGACCCTGCCCTGAAGGAGTCGAAGGCTGTGCAAAGTGAACGTTAATGTGATCCCGTTGTCGGTGCTCCCGGTACTACGAATGGTTCACCCCGGTCCAAGTAGTCGCGCTGGTCCCATGTGGCTAAGCAATTACTCAAACCCCTAGCAAACCAATTGACTGCACGGTGTCCCGCAGAGTTTGTCTGTAGGTGCAGTTGCAGTTAAATCGATCGAAAGATTTGTGAAGTGCATTCTGTGATTCGGGAGCGGTTATAGAATAAGGGACACTTCTACCGCATTGCAAACGGGTATGCTTATGAGTAAGGTTAAATATTTGCCAACAAAATATATTTATGATATTATGTGAATAATAAGGAAATGGACAGATGTTTGAATTAATTTTTAGTAATATAAATATGAGAATATGTTGATTAATTTATTTTATTGTTGATATGAAATAAATTAAGCAATACAAAAAAACAAACTGCAAGACTAACCATACTTCCAGCATAAACTAATCTATGGAAGAAAGGTGCATAACAAATATTGCTCTTTCATCCACAACAGAATGACACCTTTGAACTATCTAACCAGCAGACATTCTCCTTACTGATGTTTAAGCCGGGAACGAGACTCTCAATACCCGATCGGAACCGTAATTTCCAGTTTCAACAACTAATCAGTGAATCAACCGCAACGCTGGGTACACGGGAGGCCTACAGCCGTGAGCTCCATTCCTTGGCTGCAACCGATTTGTATGTTTGGACAGCGCACGCGTACCGCCGGTCTTTTAGCGTCGGTGAAATATTTTAATCAACGATCTTGAAAGTCCGTTGGAAGTCGATGGACTACATCGAAATGGAAAAGAAAAAAAAGGACCTAAAGAACCCTCCGGCGATGGTTCGCATTTCGCGGCAAAACCGAACGCGGCTCAATAAATCACATTCATCGCATTCCTCCGCACCAGAGCTCCGCTAACGTACACCTTCCCGCCATTAGGATGCAACAGTGCCACGGCGAAATACCAGTAGCACACCTCGACGGGCGGCCAACATCAACTCGCGTCCACAGCCGCATCACATTAATTGGACGCAATCGATGCCAAATTGCGGGCGAAACCGATGATCGTAAGATGCGAAATTCAACACTCCCCACTGGGCTTTTGGCATCGCGAGAATGGGCGCTAGGGCCCCGGGTATGAAAAGCGCACCCAGAGCCATAAAGTTCACCGGGAGCTATCAATACCGACGGGGCACAATCGAAAATTATTCTTCTCTTAATAGTCCACTCAGTCGCTCCTTATATCACTGTAGCACATTCGGGAAGCTTTCCGCGACTACTGGTTTGCGGTAACGTTGTAACACAAACTGCACTATGGCATATAAGCAAAACAGGAATCCTCAACGAATGATCCATATTCGACGTATGGACATGCAAATATTTTGTAGTTCATCGTACACTGTTTTTGGATTGAAACATGGCCCTGTTTCAAAATGCCGTCCGTAACCGAACATGGAGTAACGTGTTTGTTTCTTCCGATGATTCAGCTGCGTCTCAGGAAAACACTCGAAACGGAAGATCATTTTTGCATAAATCTTCAACCTGTCAACGGCGTTTGATGTTTGACAGAAATGCAAACAATCCAAGCATGGAAACAACGGCATGTGGCTTCCCTCGAACCATCCCCGTTTGGTGCAGGCATAAAAGGAACCGCTCATGGAAAGTGATGCCGAAACCGAGACAGCTTATGCGCGTGGCATGGTATACATCCAGCCTTACGATGACGGTGGGTCCACGGCATGGTGCAGCACAAATCAAACTGACAAAGGCATCTTCCCGGTGCGTGGTCTGCGGTTGGTGTCCTGGCGGATGGAATTGGAAGCACCGATGCACGTGCCTTGCATAGGGGAATTATGCGTATGGGCACGCTTTTGAACGCTAATCGATAAATGTCTGCCCATTGGGATGCCCGCAGGATGGGGGCGTTGGTGGGACATTAATTCGTCCCAATTAAAATGTTATCGAACCCATAAATAGATATTCGGACTTTGGGTTTGAACCGGACCGGGCGGTCGAGATGAAAGCGTGTTTGCCCGATGAGTGCTCCCCACGCACAAACCTTCCATGCACCGCGGAGACATCAGAGCTTTGTTCGTAAAACAGCGCTTGATTCGTTTTCAAAGTTATGCTCTGTGGTGAGCCTTAAGCCCCTAACGCCGAGCCGAGTCTCATTCATTTCCTCTGACAGGAAGATTAAAAACAGCGTCCAACTAGCACCCAAAGAACGCACCTGGCCGAGATTATCGTGCTAATGTTTGCGCACAGTATGGCGGTTCTCTTTCGCCACATGGAAACAGGATCAAGTGGGGCACTACAATTACCGACCAACAATGCACCGGACCTCGGGATAGCGTATTAACATATGCTCATTAGGTGGGTAATGAGTGATCATTTTCTGCTCCGCTTATGCACGCTAATGTATGCGCCTTTGCCGTACCGTTCTTAATACCCCGATGTCCAGCGTCGAGAAGATGCAACAAAGTGCAATAAAATACTCATAATATTCATTAGCCTTTTTGAAACTCTTTTCCACGGCAACACGGGAACGGCCAGGTTTGCGACTCCTGCGCCCCATGCTTCATTATCGTTGACTTTATCTTAAATAATAATCTCATTAACAAGATATTAAACGAGAAATTATAAGAAAACGATGGCCACATGCCTAACAGCTCTTCACGCATGGGCCAGCTCATGTAACAACCATATCTTGCTGTTTATGCAATCTCTACCATGTTTCTCTTTGTTTTTGATATTTTAGTTTTAGTTTGTTTCTGTTTTTCATCTCTTTTTGAACTTTACTTTTCTCGTTGCGTTTTTCTGTAGATTTCTTCTTGATTGAGGCATGCAAACAAAAGCATTAGCTCAAATAAATCACTGCAGAAGATGTAAGCTTATTCATCTCGATATTCTAGCACAAATAAGGAGAAAGTTTCCTATGGGTGGTTTGAAATATGAAAAATAAAACTTAGGAGAATAAATTTCACAAAAAATGCATGCATAAGGTATGATAAAATCAAACGACAATAAACGGAAAGAAATCTAGAATAAACATTGGACACACAGAGATAATTCACATAATCATGCACCTTGTTAAGAAGTGTCCATAAAACCGTAGTCGAATGACAAGTGAGCCATAAATATTAATTTTCTCACTCACTTTCACCCGTTCAAATGGCGCGATCTGTCCTGGTACTTGGCCTGCAGCCACTTGACAACATCATCCCTCTATCGTGAAAGTGAGAACAGCAGCTAAGCAGAAAAAAGAGTAAACGCTTGCAAGTGAACCGGATCACTCGCATCGGTGCATCGGCCAATACCCGCGGACTAGCTGAGGCTCGTGCCCTGACGCACGGCGTGCGCACGAGCGAAACATGTTGATTCCCCGCGTAAGGTTGAACCGGAAACGCTGGAAGCGGAAAACGGAAGGATTGAGTTAAAAACAATCGTCGGGGGTCCGCACGCGTTCTGTCCATTGTTTCTGCGCTTCGTTTCATCATTGGGCCGTGTTCTTTGTTGGGTGTGCACGCGGCACAACAGTCCGTGTACCGTGTGGCTTCAATGTTGATGATGGGCAGTTCTGGATGTGTGTTGTGGTTGTTTCTTTTCTTTCCTTTCGTCTCAACGAGACACGCGCAACGCTTAATCCAAATCGGATGTACATGTGTGCCTTAATCGACATCAATTGAGATTTATAGCATTTATGATCTTTGCCCATAAATTTCGGCTCCATCAACTCCAACGCCGCGGAATGCATCGTGACGGTGCGAGAATGTTTGAGAGGAAGAGTTCGGGTGATAAAAACTGGCGAGCGCGTAAAGAAGACGAGTGCAGAATGAAGTAATAGATAATTCGTTGGTAGAGAGCTATTAAAGTAAGTTGCGAAAACAAATCATCTAAGCATCACTTATTTAACTATATATTTTTTCAACATACAATTAAATTTGAATACAAAATAAATATAGGATGATTATTAGTTATAAGAGCAATACGGTTTTGGGGCCTATATTGGCCGTTCTACATCAATAAAAAAAAGTTGCATTGATTGAAAGCGAATTCGGCCAGATTGAATGCCATAGAGCAAACCATTTACTACAATTATGGAAAAAATACTACTTGTGGATTCTGATTGTAATATGAAAACGAAAATAAAATAGAGAGGCAGATGTTTCAAATGGCTATTTGACTCAAAGTCTTTATAAAACAACTACAGTAAATTATCTTAAATCTTTGTTAAATGTGTATTTTAAGTGCAGTATTAATTGTAATTATTGTGAACTTTAAAACAAACCCGTCGAGAATGTTGAATATGAATGAGAAAAAACTATGATGATATTTAGTATTCGGAATATAGTTAAAGCTATTGTACATAACTTATTTGATTGGCACCCGTATCAGCTGCATCTAGCACAATTACAAAGTTCAAGATAACAAAACTGCATAAATATCGTAATTTCTAATTAACTATGTAAACACTAGTGCCTTTCCGTGCCTTACTAGTAAAACATCCCATCAGGTCAGAAACAATCTACAGTACGAAACAATTCTTCGATTGCAGCATCATGAAGCTGATTGTTGAAACAACCCTGTCTACTGTCGGAATCCGCTTTGGTGACCGGTAAGGCTCTTAAACGCCTCATTCATGTAATGGGCAACACAAGAAGCTTTGCCTAGGAGCTATTCACGAACAGCTACTGCGCACAGCAAACCATGAAAGCTCTATTCGGCCCCAAAAGCAATCCCTCATCCCCCAATCAGCCCTTCTCAGATCGTTCTGTCCGAAAAATATACCTTCTGCTAAACGGTTGAATCGAGTGTGAGGGATCGCTTTTATTTTTCCATGCATGCCTTTGACGGTACCGCGTTTTATTACACTTTCGCGGAATCTTCAACCTACTTTCCTATGGTGGGCATTTCATCGGGCATTTGGGCTCAGCTCACGGTCCTAAAGTATAGTTAGACGATCAACCATATGAGGACAGTCTTAATGTGCGCGAGCGCTTGACTCGCACGTTTCGGCAGTCTATTAAACGGAAAAGGGGGAACTAAAAACGATGAAACTCTTTCTTCATCCGACGACAGGGTGGAATGGAGGCGACGGAGTGTTAAATAGCGAATAACTTTGATTTCATGATAGATGAGATAGGCCGAGTGTAGTGATGCGATGGTCATCATTCGTTGCTGATGAGAACAGCGGAATGCGGCGTTGGGGAATGAAGGGAAGTGCCTCGCGTGCCTTCACAAGGGAATGTGTTAAGTCTCGCATGTGCGAGAAGTTTTGTTTCGACGAAAGGTCTCTTTGTATGCTTTTGCCCAGTAAACAGTTTTTTCACGCCAATGAATGGAGCGGCTGGTGTGGCGATCGTAAAGCAATGCCATTATCCATGTAATGGATTAGCTGAAGGAATTTCTGGAACAAGGAATGGTTTTAGGTTAAATGCAGTTAGAATGGGAAGAATTTCATGGTAGTTACTGGTAGTCTGAAAACTATACCGCGAATAGGAAGGAATGGGAAGAAATCTTCATCTAAACCCATCTAATGAAGCAAATAAATGCTACTTCCATAGCTCTGCTAGCATGTCTATGGTGCAGTTCAAGACCTACGGGTAATATAGTGGCGTGCGTTTAATCCTGAACCTGCACGGAGTCACCGTGTGCCGGCGTATTGCATTTCATAATATGGCCTTGTTTTACACTGACCATTTGCCACCGTGCATTAGTCGCAACCGTACCCAACCGAACAGTGGAATGATTAATTTGCAGCTTAAAAGCTTTCTCCATGCTCGTTCCAGCTCCCTCCGGTGCAAACGGCTTCCAAGCGGTGTCCAACGTTCGCCACTGTCACGTTAACGCTGGCTCCGTTCAGCTTCAAATTTACCACAACGCTAGCGCCCTGGTGACACTTTACAAATTCGTTGACTTTCCGTGGACTTCACCGAGGGCTGTTGCTGCTGCTGGTAGGACATATCTGATCCTCAGCAATCGAAGTAGCGCCAGCTCAGTGTAGGCCACCGGCGCCAGACTTTCCAGATGGACGTACGCTGGCCCCGGGACACTTTGACACCTGTCGTGTGGTCGCGCGACACCTGACTCTTGTAGTGCAGTCAATTGGGGAACGGGTTCTTCGGTCGATGGTAAGAGCGCGCGAGATGGCGCCAACGTGATTATTTATTTTTAATTCGATTCACTGTTTTCTGCATCTTTAAGATTCACCGAGCTGGTTCGTTTGTTAACTTTCAATACCGGTTTCTATTCTAGTATACTGTGCTCTTAATGGAGTATGGTATATGCATGGTTTCAGTATTATATGTCATAATGTGGTCTAATATAACAGGTGTTTGGGTGCTCCAATAACAGTAAAAGTGAAGAGATTTTACTAAAAGGAAAATAATTCATTTTAACAGAAATGTCTACAGAAACGTTTAAATTCTTTGAATATGCGATTTTTTTTTATTTTAAAACGAAGCCTAAGGGAAGCATATATGGTTGCATTACTGCGTATTAAGATAAAAAAAGATAGAGCTACATCGTAAAATTCCGCTTGAAATAATTGGTCCAGCCATAGGATGATCTAATTTCTCGAACAAAAAAAAGTTTGTCCTAGTTCTGAATACCGCCTAACAATTTTCCCTGGGCATAACTAACGTAAGGAAACAAACACATGTTTATCAGCTGGAACCCTAATTGGCCCCTTCGCTGCCATCGTAAACGCACTTGCATTAGCACTCATTACTGTGTCAATTAACGCATATACCATGCATCGTCCCTGCACTGCCGTTTCCCATTTTCTTTCACTGCGCGTGATAATGTTGCCGTGGCATTGTGTGCGAATATGCGGAAATTGAATGCACTCAAACGATGCAACTGACTTAATCTGGCTGGACGCCGAAACCGATAGAAACACTGTCAGGACGAACGGGTAAATAATGTCCCATTGTGTGGCCGAGCGCTCCAGTTTAAGGATGGAAAGGTTTTGTCTTTACCAAAAGGGGGATGATAATTTACTCAGTCGATACGGTGTAACGGTGCAACTGCAGGCGGGAACGGTCGATTCTGGTAGCCCGTCTTGCAACACAATAAGACACCACTTGCTGGCGGCATCGTTTGCCCGGGATTGTGAGGGCTGCCCGAGTGGTTGTGGTCGTATATTTGTTTCCCAATCACACTCCGATTGAAGCGAACCGCAACCGTTTTGTATCAAAATGCACCACTATCCAGCCGGGAGTGCTCTAGTATGCTGCGATCGGGTGACTCGAAGAACTGCACCATCGTGCTGCTATACGCGTGGATGCAAAATAGTGCTCACAATCATTGCAGCTGTTGGCTCTTTTGCACGGTACTTGCGTTCAAACACCTGCAGGAAAGGAGGAAATCACCGACACACGGTCCGAAAGGGGAACTAACGTCTAAGACATACAAAGTCTAGGCTCCCGCATCCGATGATAGCAGCGATTGCATCCATTGCATACTGAGCACCGGATGATATCGGTACCATCGGCTGCAATTTAAAATTGTCTGCGCTCTATTAAGGTACCCCTTTCTCTCAGTTTCAGCGCTCTCGTTCGGCCAGCGCAGCTCGTAATGGTCACTATGGTCACTTGAAAGAAAATCCCGCGATGCAAAGCGATGAAGCCGCCGCGATACGCGCCAAACCATTCAGCCGGTGCGATCTGAGATCGGTGTGGGGCGGCATCCGTAAGTGTTTTCCCGCCGGGTGACCGACCCACCGACACGCGCGGCCGGGTTGAAGTTTATTTAAGGTAATAGCGCTATTTAATTTAATTTCATACTTCCACTGCTGGGCGGCGGAGGTTGAGGTTTGCGAAGCGTTGAAGGAGAAACTGGATTCAGGAACGATTCATACGATGTATCGGTTTGTCTTAATCGGCAGAGAGTACTGTTCAAATAAGACCTTTATTGTTATTTTAAATTTGTACACAATAGTTTTAGTAAAATTAGTCATATTGCACAACAAAGGAAATTAATTTGTGTTTCTATCTTTTAAACCGAAAACAATACGAAACAACAATTCTAAATAGAAGATGGAATTGATTTTCAAACTTCAATATGTTTAATTTATGTTTTACTTTGTTTGGCAAACATATTTTCAAGTGCGTTCACTTCGAATTATCTACGTTTAAAGAATGGATTTCAATAATACAAATCATCGTGAAATATTAAATCAAGCATCATGCATAACAAAACATTAAATACAGATGATATAACAAGAGACCGATTAAAAACATTTCCTTCGTACGTGCATGTTCTTCTCTCTCAAAGCTTTATCAAAGGTTTGCAGTACATCTTTTCCTTACATTCTGTCCTTTGTTTCATGCATCCACACGCTTACCGTGGCTCATTGGAACGCTGATGACACTCTACCCGTGAAACAGCGCGATGCTCGCTTCCCGTCCGAATGGTACGGTGCTTTAATTCAATTTTCCCAACCGTTAATCGTTTGGTTTGTTAAGGCACATCGTCGTACAGCATTCGCTGTTTCCAGTCAAAGTCTTTTTTATAAAATGCCATCCTACCCGAAGAAAGTGGCTGTGCGGTGTGTTCTTGAGCATTTTTTTCCATGTGCATTACACTTTGGAAACAATTATTGTTATTATGAATTATAAATTTTGAAAAGCATAAAACACGCTCGCCAAACCGTTCCATTCCGTTCGCTAAATGTTTCGAGCTCATCCGCTACGACACGGCTACGAGTGAGCCGGGGAGAGAAAGGACCCATAATATGGTAAACATACCGTGCAATCAGTCAATCAGAAGATTTATCTACCATTTTACCGCTTTCCATGTTGCTGCCGGAGCTGTTGTAACCGATTCTGCGGTGTTCTGGGAAAGGAAGGTTCTTAAGCGCTCGACTGTGTTCTACCCGTGCCGTGTATGCTTTCAGATCGCGATTGTACACTTGCAGATCATCTTGGAAGAGGTTTTTTTGGATTGTACTCCCATTCAGCTTTAGCAGACAGGCCTGAAGTTACGAGTTGTATTGAATCCTTGGCAGCGGCACGTGCAAACACTGTGATCAGACATTGCTACATCTTCTTGCAGTTCGATGCTTTTCGGTCTGTTTGACGATTCAGGAAGTATTCCTGAATTTCTTACGGTAAATCACCAAGAGCTGGCTTTTGTTTTTTTTAATTGCTACAGGGTTGAGCCAAATTTAACAATCGAGATCGGTTTTAGTTTCAATTTGAATCAAAATCTAGAATGTTTTTAAAATGAGATAAGGAGAATATTTTCTGATGTCCTAAACATGTGCTCCACAAAACTTACATATATTTTCAGTATAAAATACACAACTTCGCGATATGTACAGTAAAAGTAACTTCTTTATTCAAGACAAAGTTTCATTAGTGGCACAATCGCATTGTGTTACCTAAAATACTGATTGCAAAGCCCTGCGCAATTTATCACCACTCTCGTGAGTGCATTGAAGTTTACAATCAACCACGAACGGATTTTCTTTAACAAAACTCACCTTAAACAGAGAGATTTCTTTTGTACACACTGCAGGTTCCAAAATCATGTGCCCATTGCATGTCATCTGTCCTATTGTTACCAGCCCTCAAAACCCCGTTCACCAGCGGGAGACACAATGTCCCATTCTCAACAATTGGTGCGCATCTTCTGGAGCACCTACTGCGTATATATTCCTACATGCTGCACATTAATTCTCCACCGTCACAACCGTGCTGTTGCAGAGCAGGTAAGGTAGGGCCAGGTCAGAGCAGCTACAAATTAATCACATAACAAATTAGCTTAGCGTACTGTACCATTTGCTTTGAATTTCTCCTGAACACGCTGCGTCGCAAACTGTCAGCACCGTGTTTTTTAGAAGTTAACTCCTCGGTTTCCTGCAGCCTGCTCCACCAGGTGATGTCGGGCTCGTGCCTTTGCCGTTGGGATGCTGTGTGTGCATTACTTTAGCTCCGTGGAAATAATGCGCATTGTATTCTAATTTCCTTCGTGACAGTTGATTGATGATGAAAGTCTCCCCACCATCCTGCTTTCCATTTCCATTTGCCGTACAAAACAACTACAACAACAGGCAGAAGCCCTTTTTCTTCGAGTTTTGCCCTCGACTCGGATGGAGTTTGCAAGCTTGACGGTTGAACCGGTACTCATGTGCTCCAATCTCAATTTGTAGTCCCGCGCAAGCCCTCCGACTTGCGGGGTTGCCCTTTGGCTATGGTTCGGCGCTGCACTAAAATTGTGCTGGTTCCTGTAGCTCTCATCGGCACCGAACGTAGCACGTGCCGCAGTGTCGCGTGTTGTCGCGTGTTGTCGAGTGTGACTCGGGAGGGATTTTGGATGACGGATTGACTTCGCCGGTCCAGAGCGAAGGGCCACTTGTTGGAACCTGTCTTATTATTTATTTTTATTTCCCGTATGTTTCGCTTGACTAGATGTCCCTTCTTCACATAAGGGGGTTTGTTTTTGGGATAGGTTTGCCATTTATCATGCACCAAACACGTATCGGGGATCGGGGACAGAAACCAGCTCGCCGTGCTCCCAATCCAGAAAAGTCACCCAATTATCTGATTTCAGACGTTTCGTAATTTTTAGACGGCTTTTGGGTATATGATTTGCTGTCGCTACTGGTGTGTTGAAAAAAAAACAACATCAACAAAACATTGAAATGAACGATCACTCCGATCAATGTTAGAAGGAAATGAAAATTAAAAGCGGTTCCCTCGGGTTCCACAGTTCCATTCTTTAGACCCGTTTGACCCTTCCCGGATGAGTCGTCGATTCAGTAAGCTATCTTCTACTTCCGTCGCTACCACTAACGAGATAGCGTAAGGCGCAGAAACGAAATTGGTGACGAAAATAAATCCAAGCATAGCTCAACCTGTGTCCGTGACTCTAGTGACTTTTTTCCCTATCGTTTATATGAATAAATCCGGGCGGTTCACGTCACGACGTCGGTGCAGCAGTAAATTAGTGAAAAATTACCCACCATTTGATTTATCGGTATGTTTTGCCTTGTTTTTGGATATTGAGCAATTTATTTGTTGTGCTGTTCTAGCGTTGTTGCTCCTAGCGTCGGTAGCGCATGGATGTTCGAAGAAGGTTAAATATATAAACACACATATCTAAAGAACGTATCGTTGAGATAGATTCGCGAAAATCAATTAAAATAATTGTTAATTTTATAACTGATTTGAATGATGTTTAATTTACATTTATCCATAGATATGTTTAAAAGATATGAACGAACAAAGGGAAATAAAATGGAATAGTGTTACAATCGGACTATTATTAAACTTTATGTTTAAATTGAAGTAGCATTACTTATCAAACTGACGATGTGACACAGTGGCGTTTAATAACATGAAAACTGGGTGGTCATTCAATTCACCTGTTGGGGTTTTATTGCGTGCAAAGCATTTCCGGTTATTAAGCACTAATGTGTTACACAAACCTGCCCTTCGGCAGATGACCAGCGATTAAACGTTATAAGCCAGATGGCAGGCCGACCGGTTTAGTAAACCATTTTAGAGCTTCCTCGCTTTGCTTTTCATCGTGATCAGATGATGTTTGCTATCTGAAACGATGCTACCTTTGGGATTATACGCGATACTACAAATTATATTACAATAAACAATTGCAACGAACAAATATTGCAACGATTATAATCGTATTTGAAAAGAGGAATTGTATATGAAATGATTGTAAATGAGGTATTGTATATGGTTAAGGGTGGCCGGCGGTATGATAATAGGGACGCCGGTCTTCACACAAACGGACCGGGTCAAAATCCCATCCAGACCCCATAGCAAGGACTGAATATCTGACTACGAGATAAAATAAGTAGGCCAGGCAGTACCTGGCCGTTCTAACGAAAAAAAAGAACTTGTGATTTGATGAAAAAAATTGTTTTATATAATATGTACAAAAAAGTGAAAAAATATAAGTAGTGGTGTATTTACATTTAGTTAATGTGCTGCTAAGTCATCCTAGAAATTCACTTTATCCATATATAAAGTTTAATAACATTCCAAATGTCCATATTCTTATTCTTACGATTTTATTATTAGACAAACAGTTGCTCCACAAAGACTCGTCGTCATCATGCAAGTAAAATAGATCATAAATTTGAGCCCAAGATGATCGTAAAGTTATCGCTAACGACCAGAAAGTTGCAAAATTTATGATAATCTATCCGTCCCTGATAATAATCGAATCCGCAATCCATTACTTACTGGTTGAGCGAGAAAGAAGACAGCTAAGATTTTATGAGCGATATTAAATGGTAGATCTTATGAACCTTAGTTGATCAATAATCAATATTCACCTTTAGCTTACTAGCCATCGTCGTAGGTGCGTTACCTCAACGCGATTAACAAATGTTGGACAGATGGGTTTTATGGAAATTTCTGCAAGAGTTCAATTATACAAAGAAATCCTTTACTAAAGTAAATTTATTTATTTCAATGAAAGATTATCATTTTATATTCAATATCCAGCACTTCAATGCAAAAACATTTATTTATTTGACTATTTTCAACATCTTCCAACAAATCTAATCTGAACAAGATTGACAAACGATACAACAACAATAAATTTATGACGCTACTTGTGTTAATCCTCGAACAATTTCTACAGTAATCTGCTGCTGTCTCGAGTGTCTACGTAATTGCTACTCTTTACTTCTCCAGTCGGTAAAACTCATAAAGCCGCCCCATGTATGAACAAACACTGATCGCTTTCCCAGCATCAGCCTCGACCATATGTATCCTGCACGGAAGGTTAATGAAGTGTTTAACACCCCTCAGCAATCCTGCGCTATATGATCGTTTATTGCTTTTGCGATTCACCAATTTGCCGTTGCGGTATCTCCAAAGTTCGCACACACCTTGATCCGTCCATTACTCGAATGGCTCCCGTCGTAGAAGTGAACCAAATAATGATCTCCAACCGGTGAAACCGTTCCAGGCTCTACCGTAAAAGGTAATCCCTCGAGACCGCCGTTGGTCCGTCGTAGCTTCTTGACACTTGGCGATGATCATCGATTACTCGACGTGCGTTCCATCGTCGATCGGTTCGGTATGGTGTACGCGTGCCAGCTAAAAAGCAATCGCTCCCTGCATTAACCCGTATAATTTGCCTTTCGACGCCCGCCCCAAATGCTGGTGGGTCGTACTGTGCATGCTCCCGCCTTGTAGAACCTTCCGTACCACCTTCCGTCATCCTGCGAGGGATCCGCCCTTTTGGCAAAAGGCTAGGTGAAGGCCATTCGCGGAGGAACCGGGACCGGCAAAAAGTTGTTTGATGAACACAGCCGATTGCTCAGCAAGTCCGTACTCACTCAACTAGCTAGCACACTGATGGACAACTGAGCTCGATCCTCGAACCACAGGGATTACTGTTATTCATTAGACATCACTCGTACGCGGTCACCACCAGACGGTTGAGATCGAACACCAAAGCGTAGGTAAAAATAATGATAAATTGATATTTAATCACGAATAATTGATGGCTACACGTTTCAGCAGAGCTATCATATGTGGTCCGATCGTTATGAGCCCTCGGGAGACTTCGGCAGCTCACGGAACGCTTCAATCTTACGGCTGGTTTACAGTCGAGGCCAACGATACGATTGGAGCAGTAGATTTCCAAGAAAACGAAGACATCTTAGACTTTACCCGTAACCTACCCGGCACCAGAGTTGGGTGTAAGGGATCGATCTGCGTCTCTCATTCACTTCCTTTTGCCACGGGGAGAACGGTAAGATAATGCGTTGCGCGTCTTATCGACCCCATCACCAATGTGTCATAAATGCGTCAGGCTGCCCGAGGCTCATTTGTTACGTTGTGTTTAGACACGCGTTATCGGCACATTTGCAATTGATCCCACAATCCTTAATTGGTGGTTCGATGAACTTGTTCCTTTCAGACGTGTTTGTTTATCACTTAACAAAATATGTGAAACAGCAGGAAGAAAGAATTTTGTGGTGTTGAAGGATAGTTTTGTTTACTTTGCGCAAAAATTATCGTTCAAGTTTCCTTGTTAGGTCGATCTTATATTTTTACCTATTCGAAAGATAAGGTTTTGTTCATTTTGCCGCTAAATGTCTATCCATTTTGTAACCATTAGGTCGTTATCGTCAGACAGTATTATAGCCTAATCGTCATCAACTTACTTTAAAACTAGCACAGCGTTTTAGTAACGATCGTACGGTTATATCAACCTAATGGAAATGAATCTTAAAAATGTACGTTTTTATGCAAGCAAAAATCATTCCGTAGCCGTACGCTTAGATAAGAGAGTTGAGTCGAGCGTAAGACGCGTCTCAAAGGTACGAGATGAAATTCTCCTTCCTTTAAGATCACAACATTCCAAAGCGAGGTCGGAATTTGGGGCGACACTCAGTGAACCCAAGACTGTGTCTGATTCTCCCTATGCACGGAGATTGAATAAGTTTTTTTATGGTTCGAATGTGCCGAACACGGGCGTATGCCAAGTTTACCGAAATGAAGATGAATTTCGATCATTTATCAGAATTGACTGGCATTTCTCTATCTCCGAAAGTGAATGATTGAGGTGAGATAGTAAAGAGACGTTGTTATATTATTTAAACATTTAAGGTAATCATTGTTGGTATATGATGATGGTGCGTTACTTCTTAAGTACATTGTACATAAACAAAGTGAAGATGCGAATTATTTCAACCTTTTAAAGCACAACAAAAGCTTTTAAAGAGCTCAGTTTGTATGATTGTTTCACCAAGCTTGCAAATTTCACGATCGCATGACCCTGTAATTGTATTCCAATGTCGCTTGTCTATTACCACTAGTCGGTTGCGTGACTGGAACCAAAACATTGAACACTGCAGCAGGTTTTTCGCATTAGCCATTTTCCGCCTGACGGGTAGGTAGTGTATACATGGAATCACTGCTACTCGCGTGGAGCGGTTGGTCAAAATTCGATCACGTCGCCGGACCCCATATTGATGCCGACTTGTAATTTGTTATTAGTTAATTGATAGCCTTTTGGTTTAGCTATCGAACGGACTCGGCCATACGCAGACATGTACTATTTGTCATGTGGTGCCACACGTCAACGGACACGTTAACTATTCCTACTCATGCGCCAGGTGTGCGGGGACCGATTGGGAATGCATTCGATCGCCATGTGGCTGGGAATTGGAAACTACAACAGCAAAAATCTTGCATTGACGTTTCGTGTGGGTGATACATTAAGATCTCGTGTGAAGCCGTGCGAAGTCTGACTAGAGTCTCTAACAAAACTTGTACTGGTATGCCACTTGCTCATGAAACATGAGCACATGTAATATACATTCACTTATGTAAAAGATTATTTTGCTCAATAAACGTTATCCAATCGATTCTTCCAAATAAATCGATAGATAAACTCTGAACCAAAAACCATTCCTGTTAAATTACAAACTATTTATTTCTATTTATCTCCAACACAAACCAAAAAAAACTGAAGCAACATACAGTATTGAAGTAGGTTATTTAAGATTACACCTTGAATACACCTTCCAGCAACGTGAATTCCGCTGCATCCCTAAAGTTCCTTCATGATTAATGTTGCCTGAAACGATCACTTCCTTGGTGTGACGATGGGTGACGATGAGACGGTTTTAAAATCACCCTTACAAAACGCAATCTGGCCGCTAACAATCGTTTGCAGCACGTACCCCAAACGCAACGAGATGTCGTTTGTCATCACACGCAATTTATACCGTCAGTTTGTGTTCCGGTGCACGATCGAGTCGCCGGCTCGCAGAAGACGGTGCGGGCGCACTTACGATCTCGAAAACCGGTGGCATGAAATCCCTTTCAGGATGCTGTCGCTCTCGTCCTATCGTCACGTTCTGCGATTCGTCGCACACCGACACCGGGCGCGGGAGCACGTCTGGACCGACACGATCAAGCGACCAGGAGAGAAGATGGTAGACCCTTTTATCCTGTGTCTGGCTTAAGTGATGGTAGCAAAAATCTCTGCTGCAGTTCGTTAGCAGCTCATCGCAAGTCCAGAAGTCTGTCGATCGAATTCGAAGCTACCATCGCGGATGAATTTAACGACCCAACGGTTCCGCATGCGGGAGGGTGGAAATGGTGACACTTTACACGAGCTGTCAGATTCGTTACCAGCCTGTTTGGATGGGGGAAAGATATTAGTCTCGCTGCCGATGCTACAGCTCAAAGAGTTTTGTCAGTTGGTGCTCCTTCGCCCTGCGATTATGTCCTTTACGGCCCGGATGTTGTGCGTAAATTGTGAAGAAAATAACAATCAAGAAGTTCAACACGTTTATGTTTGTTGTGTCGCAGACCAAAACATGTAGTCAGAAGCAATCGAAGCAAAACTTCAAGCCTTACTGTTGCTGATGAATCATCGCTTTTGTTCGTGAGCAAATAATGAAGCATTGTGCATGATAGCGTCAGCGAAACAGCTCTGGAACATTAAGTTTAAATGCTTTAATAATTGTAAAATATTTGGAAACAATTTCATTAAGCTACCAAAGTATTGAACATGAATTCTAACCAAAACATTATTGAAAATATTTCTATCTTTTGTTACATGAGTTTAATCAGATAATCAAAAACAAACGAAGTAATTGAACCAAACCATTAAAACTGGGTTCTAATATTTCCATTTTTTTAAATAACAAATTCCTTCCAAATTTTATTTTCTAAGGTTCGTACTAATGAAAATAAAAATAAGATTCGTAACAGCAAATCTAATCGCCCCCAATTTGAGTCCAGATATTTGAAAAATCTTTAATTTTACGCTTACTTACGTTGCTCAAAGTCACTCGAACATTCCAGCCCATCGTCCAGAAGGAACAAATTCAATGACTTTATTAGTGCTAAGGCGCCACAAACCGATTACGCAGCCGCCTGTTTAAGCCTGTCGCGCTAGCGGTAGCGCTTCACTTAATATGATTTGACATTGGAATGTGTTTGGTCCAAGCTTTCGGACGTTCCTAAAAAAAAAAAGGTTTTCCGTCGCACACCATACCAAATTTCATTCAGATTTGTAAGACTGTGCCGACCGAGAACTAATTTGAGCACGATTAGTTTCGATCGGTTCGAGCTTACTGTGGTCGATGCTTTTTTTTGGAATAAAAGTCGAAAATAAAACACACATTCACCAGTTAATAGACCATAGCCATCTGTGATGAAGGACACGGAATCACTTAGACGCATTCATTATCAATAAAGTTAAAGATTAAAACAATTAAGCCCCTATCGTATCGACCTACCTTGGAAACGGTGTATCATTTGGGGGGCAGTCTTTCGGAAACCTTAACCATCCCCGTTCAACGGCTACTTTCCTGCGTGGAATGATCGAAGCTTGACAACAATCAGTACCGGTGCCCATATGTTGGAAATTGGAACGCACGTTAAACAAATAACCCCAAAATATTTCTCTGGAGTGTTTTTTCGATAGCTCCCGAGTTTTTTAATCGATGCAGGTGGTGTCAATGGAATTTGGTCGCGATGAAGAAATTAAAATCATCCATTAAATTAGTCGCTCGTTTAAAATTCCGAATGGGGTGTACAGTTTGGATCGCAATAAGAAGCTCAGAACATCTCCTCCCATGTACCCTTATCACCAACAGCCATACGTTGACCGATCGAAAATGATCTTGAAATAAAGCCTTCCGGTCGGTGCATGGCCAACGAAAGCTTTCCTCCAATCTGTCAGCACAATCCGTTATGACTTGATGCTCTACCCATTTGAATGCGTATCACAGCCAAACTCGTCTACTGGTCGCGACAGTCGCACACTCACACACAAAACAAACTCTGTCTGTCGGAGATAAATAAATTAAATGATTTTTAATAATGCTCTTATTTATTTTAAATTAATTAAAAGCTTTAGGCAAAGATTTAAGCCAGCGGCATCGAGTTTGATGCGGTTCCGTTTCGGCGGTCTACCGGTTCGAGATCAGTTCTGTACGATCGCACGCAACCCGCGTATAAAGATCACGTCCTGCTTCGTAGGGTTCTTCTGTAAACTACAGATTGTTTCATCGCTGTGTCGCTCTGATCTTGTTTTACGGTTCGTGGGGTCCCGGTTTCGTTATGTTTTGTCGGCACCTTTTAGTTTGCGCTGTTGGATGCGGGCATGATCGCAGCAACAGCGTTCCCCTGCCTGGATGATCAAACGGACGTACGGCTCGGGTCTTCCGTCAGGTCGCGAGTGGTATCGTATTTTGTTGAAGTTATGATTATGATAGAACTCTTTGAGTTATTGCTTTTATTAAAAGATAACCTTGCACTCAACTGGTTGCATGGCTGTGAGTGTATGCGAATCTTACCATGTAACTCGGTGAGTGAGTAAATGAATCGGTAAATGAGCATGGGGTTTCAATTCCAAATCACAGCCAAGAGTTACCATGAAAGCGTAATAATTGACTCCCGCGGCTGGCAAATCGTACGCGTCGGTAAGCGAATGCTAACCCTTCAGGGTGGGATACTAAAACATCGGTGGTCATCAGAAATGTGATTTGTTTGAGATATGTAAATTTACGGCATGAAGCGTGCAGATTTATGAACATTCGTATTCTCTTTTTTGTGCTATCCTGTTGCTGTGTAACCATCACCAGCTCAGGGTGGACCAGCGCAGCTTATGCCTTGCGACTGAGATGCGACAAGAGCATCTTTACTGCATTAAAACTAAAGAAATGTAAATAGGAAACCACCTTTACGTTCGGATTGGAAAAAAAAAAGATTTATTTCCGGAAGGCACCAGCACAGAAGATGAATTATGCGCTCTTGTCACGTCACATTAGCGGTCTAATAATATCTCCGAGCCGGGAAGATATAAATATTTGTTCGTAGTTTTCTTCACCAATGCGGCGTATCGAGGTGCCTCGGGTGCCGTATTTTAACCCGTTCGACTGCACCACCCGGAATCGGTAATCGAAAATTAAATGGGTGAGTTGTGATGGGTATAACCCGACGGGCGATTTTTTAAATGGTTTAATCAACCAGAACATTCAACGAAATTAAGACGGTCACTACGTATACTGGAAAGGGGAGTTTTGGTGTCGTAGAATAATAGCTGTGCCGAACTCTTTCCCTCCGAAATTGTACCATATCACATGAATGGCATGTCACGGCAATAAATCATACCGCTCAGGCAGCATGAAGCGCTCTTACATTATGAAATCCGACACCTTTCTGATATCTTGAGGCTATGTTTAGCGATAGGAAGTATTGTACTGCATGTTTCACCCATACAAGTAGTCAGACGTGAACAGCTGCCAGCAACGTTTGACAGAATGTAGGGCCGGAGAAATGCAACAGCAAAGAGATTTTCCCAACCGTGCCCATTTCATTAGTGGATCTTCCTCAATTTAGCGGTTCGCCGTAAGAAAAGTTTACACAAAACACAAACACGAACCCAAAATATACATTCACTTCCACAATCTCCGTTACAAAATATCTTGAGCATTCACGGTTCATACAAAATTGCATCCCTTTTAGCGCTCGCGGCACAGGTCATCCGGACACTAAATACAGGGTACGTCACGTAGGGAATAATCCACTGACAAGCACTCACAAAAGGGAAGCTTCCGAAAAAGAAACACATACTCACGTAGAAAACTAAAATATCTTGGTCTGCCCCGTGGTCCGGTGAATCCCTGTTTACATTCGAAATTCTTCATCTCGAGTGTTACGCGACAAGACACGCCAACCTCTTCGGGTCGGCTTCCACCGGTGCAACACCGAATGGAGACATGAGAAGCGGGTGACTAAGGGGGTCCGGGTCTGTTTGGCGCGATGACGGATGATGTTATGCGTTTTTTTCGGAGAAGAACGTACAACAACGACATCGTGAGTTTGCCCTTCTTCTTAGGTGTGGCTGAAATGACCAGTACAGTACTGGACGAGATGCTGGAAGATATTGGACAACTGCATCGTCATGAAGTCTAGCACGTTTGTATGTTGCTCCCTGCCCCGATCATCTCCCGGTTAGCTCTATAAAAGGGACGCAGAGTGTTTCAAAAAGCAGCGAAGTCATCATTTGGTTACGAGAAGTTTGCTCCCGCATCGTGCTCTCCTGCGAAAGGAATAGGACGGAGCCGCTGTTTACATAAGCTACCGAACTAAGGCAACGATCACTGACCACAAACTCCAGTGCCGGGGTAGAACGGTGCGTGACTGTGTTATGGTGGTGAACAGGATGATAAAAGAGCCTGGGCTGCTTGTTGTGATGGCCGTGAGGAAGCAAACCGACGATGATGGTGAAGCTGATGATGTTGATGAGGGCCGGCAGTGATGAGCCTGCAGCTCAACTTTAGGCTATCGCTACCGAACGGTGGTCTACATCAGGGGCACGGACCTATCAAGTAGATAGTTGTGCGCTCAAGTACATAGCGTCAAGAGCATCTCAGTTCTTTTGCGGTTTCTGGCTTGTCCTTTTCCGACACCGGTCAGTCATATCGTACGGTGGCATTTACTTGCTTTCATTTTGCAGAAGCGGAAGCAGCAAACTCTTTGACATGATTTGATGATGCAGCAAGATATTTAATAATTTTCCTGACAAAATTGCTGGTAGAATCGGTTCGAACAAGTAGTTACACATGGCTTAAAAATTTTTATAGAAACAGAACAAATTCCTTGAAACTAGGTGTAGTTCCGATTCACTCAATTTCAAGAACTTCAAGTATTTTAAAAAATTGTAGCAACGAAATAAATCTAAAAGTAAATTCCAATACTTTTAGGATAAATCATGCATGTTAAGAAGGAACTTTGAATGCACATCAGTTTCCATATACACAATCGTGGTGGAATCGTAACGAAAAAGAAAGGATAGGACATTTACTCGAATGAAACATCCCACGATCGACCGTAGCAATGGCATGGCGAACGAGAGATAAATGTGCCCAACACAAGTCTCGATGTCGCTGAAATGTGCACCGCAATGGTCAAGTGACACAGGCAGCGAAAGTGCAGCGTGCACACCATCGCAACGGACACTCTATCGAAGATACACAACCTCTACAGACGCTTGACAGGCGTACTAGGTGTCTCAACGAGCTACCAATCATCAGGAAGCAATAACAAGACAAAAACAAACCGACGACACATACATCATTGAAACGCTCGTTTCCGCCAGTCGAAGGTTCCGCGCGAAGCGATCCAAGAGTATTTGGCCATTTTGCACTGGCAGAGGTTCGTTCAATCGATCGGTTCTTGTCTCCGTGCTCGGATGTCAAGTATTGCAGCAGTTGCGACACTTTACGCTGCTCGAACCTGATTGGCGTCAGTTGTCCAATCAGCTTCCGTAGCCTATTTTAGGGTGGTGTGTTGCAACCCTTTGATCGTTGTGCTTTAAAATTATACACCTAATTGTTAGTGATAGTTTTTGTAGCAAATTAGCGTTGGTTTTATTTTTAAATCGGTTTAAAGTAACAAGTATCCTTACAATACGCACATAGTTTGGCGGTTTGCTCGTTCGATTATATTGTAACACTTTGTCACGGATTCATAAAGTATCCCGTTTTTATGACTAGGCTAAATCTATACCGATCTGCTCCTTTCCAGTATTTGCGGTTAATTAACCCCTACAATAAATCATATTTCTAGGGGCTAGGACCAGGTTAGAAAAGTGCCCCATCGATATATTCTTCGAATCATAATCGGTAACTTTAAACGACGGTTTGAAGACAAAGTTTCATCCAATATGTCTTCAGATCAAACTCAAATGATGTTTCGTTTTGATTTGCGTTTTCCAGTTCTTAATGCAAAAGCCCAAATCTATCAATTTCCTACCCTTGCGTTACCCATCAAAGCTACAAAGTAACGAATGAGCTATAAATAACCTGCAGAAGTCTGGACGTGGTAGTAGAGCGTTCGACATGAGCTAGACTCGTCTATTTCTTATCAAACTCATCGTCTATTTTTACGAGATCGATTTCGGAGTTTTAACGTTAAAAACGTGCGGGATCCTTTCTGTAGAGATTATAAACGTTACGCACCCCAAAAAATGTGGATTGATGAGTTTTCTTGCCTGTTGTCTGATCGACTTAGCTTGAAACCAAATAGATCCGAGGCTACTCCACGATACCGTTTCGTCCCATGTTCAAATTTATCGGTTAAAAGAGTTTTTAATCGTGCCCCGTTTATCTGTGCTTGGTGATAATTAATCGCTAAACTCCCTGTGATTTTTTCGGACCAGTCCCAAGCCTTTTGACTACTATTATTCCAACGGTTTGCTAGTTCTCTCCGTAGCCGAACATGAGGAAGCGAGCACAAAAAAAAACATCCAATTCGTCATTAAAAATAAAAATAACTTTAAAAGCACACAGTTAAAATTCACTAATTAATCCTCTAACAGCATCGTCACGTTCGCGAGCGTACAACACGAAACATAAAAGCTTGACCGAAACATGGAAAACGATTGACACGGGCCGAACTTTTTGCTGCCGAGCAAAACCCTGGTTGGCCCTGTCCACCAAAAACCCAAAGGGGGACGATTTATTTTTCGTTTTCGTATTTATGATCATCCCTAGGCGCTGCCACCATTTGTCGCAAGCCTGTATACGAGACTTACTGCCCCCGATAGGACGCGCGCCTAAATTGCTTGTATCACCAGCGTTCGTGTGGATTTGGCTAGGCTAGGCTAGCCTGTGATTGTAGTGTTCCTCCCCTACAATGACACTGGTGAGCAAGATATCAACCGCACCGCGTGAATGTGTTAAATTGTGCATTTCGTTTAGCAGCTACGGATGATGAGCTAGCGAGAAGAAAATTATAAATAAAAAACAAGATCGTCCAAAACTAAATTAAAACTATTCCTTCCCTCTCCGCTCACCTTTCCCTATTGCACAAAGAAAAAAAATTAGGAACACGGAGATTGATGTCCCGGCATCGGCTAGCGGCGCAACCGCAGTTTGAAGACAGCGTCTTTCTTTTACGATCGTGCTAGACCAGTCTCGGAGACGATCGATGTGTTGCGCTCAAAAGGGACTTTTCGAGTGTTTGACGAACTTTACGAGCCCGAAAGCTTCAAAGCGAATTTTTTGTTGCGTTTCGTTGCTCACCTTCGCCGTTCGGAAGACTTTCGATTTGGATACCGCTCGGGGATCATAAAATTGAAGTATTAAAATAATAAATAACCTATGGGGCACGCGGTGAGCGTAAACTGCAGCTTTCTTTCGCGGCCTGAAGCCGGTACGGTCGGCACACCACACGCGACATAAAGCACAGCATAGATGCCGAAATCGAATTCTTCCCTTCTAAACCGATGCCCTGATTTTCGATGATATTCGTCTATCTTGTTTCTCTCTTCTCGGAGCATACTCACACATCCATACGGCTGTGTCGAGTGTGAGCCAATTTTCATAATTTAGGATTTATGTCGGCGACAAACAAACATCCATAAATATGCGTACGGCTCTCGGTTGCGGTATCATCAAAATATTTTGAATGTGTTCGACATTCGGGAGTCACGGTTGGAAAGAAAGACAGACCATTCATTGTATGTTAAAGGCAGGGGTTGGATGTCTCCGGACGTGTGTGCGTTTCCAGCTATCTTTCTTATTCGCCGTTTCGATAGAACAAGTCTGGCGATGGTAAAAGCGACGAACCTCATACCGACCAACTGATAAGGCTAGACCAAACGCAGAAACGTAACAACATGCAAGACGAAGCGATGAGAAACGAGCATACACCAGACGCTAAAAGAATCTAGAACCTGTATTCAATCTCGATCGCAATTCGATTTATGGTGCTAAATAACTCGTGCATCTATGTGAACGAATTTGTGTACGGAGAATCGAACCGCACCATATCGGAGCCTTTCGAAAAGCACATCAATCTTCCACCGGTCTGAAAAGGTGCGATTACAACGCTCTCGGTGTTCAACTTTTAAAGTCGCTGATTTTCAAATGGGACGGAATTTTCACCTTCTTCACACACCCTCTACAGTGGACTTGTTACGTGACCGGTGCGATATCACACGTTTTACAAGATTCCGCGTTGAATTCCAATAGCGTCTCCGGGTTTTTGTCCCAGCCCATTCCCTTACGTTCTGCGTTGATCGTCTAGTCAATCCTAAATACAAAAAAACCGGTTGATGTCCGATAGCCCCTCTGGAATTCGAGCATAAACGCTCAACGTTCAACAGTTATGGTTGTTATGGGCAGCAAAAATAAAAACACTCCACTTCGTTGTCATCGGCCCAGGGACCTGCGCTCGTACTCGCATGGGCGAGAATAAAGGAGTTGTAAGAATTTATGTTGTCAATTAATTATTGGAGTCAATAAATTTATTGTTATTGTGGCTAAATATTTTCCCATTTACGCCGTTCCTTCTTCCTTGCTGTACCACCCTCTGTATAGGGCATGGGGGGAAAGTCATTTCGGGCACGGGATAATGATCCCGTTTTCGATAGAATTGATGGAATTTCGAACGTTGCAAGTTCGCTTTATTAAAGATTGTCAGCATGCTCGGTTGTGTTTTTTTTTACTCAACCGTCCTGGTGGCCTGAATTTTCGGTGCGTGTATCGTGCACTGACTGGTTTTTTTTCTTATGTCGATCGTATGGACTAAGGGAGGTTGTCTCACCGCCCATTGGAACAAGTAGATAAATTGTCGTACATGCAAGCGTGCACCAGGTTTCGAAACATGTGACAAAATTGATTGTGTTCCACCATAACATTGTCGACACGGGCTTAGGCATATGAAAGGGTGCATTCAGTGCTGTTTGAACACTTTGCGAGTGAAACGAAAACACTTTACGAGCGGTTATTTAAGTAATAATCTATCGTTAATGGGTATCAATTACGGCAATAGCCCTCTCAATTAGAAAAGAAAGTGCTGAAAAAGCATTTGGATATTTGTTTATTCATTTACATATGTATCGTGTCGCATACATTTATCTAACGCAATACCAACTATGCAAAAACATGAGGTACATTGTTGCTTCCACATTGTATTCATGGATGCAATTATCCACTCCAGTTCTTATCCTGCGAGTCCCTTTATACAGTCCTCCCAGGAAAGCTATCCCCGATTGTCAACAAGCGGAACAGCATCTTACTCGCTTACTTGCTCCATAACCCTCTATCGCGGTGAGAGAAACAGAGTAGTCTAAAATTTGAATTATGCACAGCGGGACAATTTATTGCTCTATTAGCGCTCGTAAATCTTTCGAATTGCGTTTTGAATAACAAATACCAATATACGCGTGTGTAAAAATATAAACCCATAAAGAGAAAAGGAGCCTGCAGTCCCCATCTGGGAGTAGACGGGTTCTGTGTCTCCAAGCGGGTGCAAAAAAAAAGAAACAAATCAAAAACAAACGAATCCAAAAGACATCCGCCCGGTTGAGTGGCCGTACCAATGTATGGCGCGATGCAAGCTACAGATGGAATGTCTTGGTGAAGGAATCGGCGGCTATGGTCCGCTTTTTTCCGTTAACGCTTCCATTTATGCTGGCTTCACCACGGATCGAAATCTGCGGGAGCTTTCCGGAAGGTGTGCCGCAAAACATGGCCAGCAGCGCTAAGCATGCCACACCGCGCCAGTGGCCGGGCGCGAGTGTGACCGCTTTGAAAATGGTAACAAATGTATGGAACATTGTTAACAACATCCACCTCGATCTCTGCTAGGCCAGCGAGTGTTTCGTCCGGGGTTATTCGCTTTTGCTTGTGTGTGCTTTTTTGTTGTTGTTTTCTTATCATGTTCTTTTACAGCTGGCGACCCGAACCGGAACCCAAAAAGGTGCTATAGTCGCTGTTCATTATGAGTGAATCGTGCCATGCCGCACGTGGCCCATGTATGCTTTTAATTATAAATTAATTAATCAAATCGGAATAGAATCATTTAAATAAAGCCATAAATCTTTCTGTTGGGCCTTTAAGATGGTACTATGTTCCATTATGGTGATACATGCTAAAATATATGTATTTCGATTGGACCAGATTTATTTTGTTTTATTCTATAGTAATAATTGTATGGCTCCTAATATGGCCGAGGTAACATAGATATGTTTTTAACTGTATGACACACTCTCTTAAACTAGCGGCTAGGCAGTTGAATAGATCTAGAAAAAAAGGGTTTTTAAAGGGGCTCAATAATGCAGTGAAAGTACATATGGGACGAATAAAAATTATGTAACATGAGGATCCTGGTTGGAGTATTACTATCAAGTTTGATTAACAAATATATAAAGAAAGCGCGATCATTTGTCGAAGTTTTAAGGACTGTAATACTAATAATAAATAAATAGCGACCCAGGAAGACGTCGTTTTGGAATTCAACGAGTGTATTTTATCTGAATAGATTCAAGCAAATGTCGGAAAATTGCTTAAATAGTGAGACTTCAGAGACAATGAATGTCAGTTAATCAAGCTGAGTGACGGTGAACGAAATCAAACAATTTTAGAGGTTTGCTGGTAATCGTTTGATAATGAACATGCAACTTCAATTTTATATCTAATACGACATTTAAACTCCATAGTCCAAATGTAGCACTTAAAACAGAAGAACAGTGTATTTGATACGACTAAAAGACACAACATCAAACTGCCGAATGGAGCTGATCAAACGGCAATGTGTCTTCAACGTCCGCGTGTATTACTTACCCAATAAAAATAGACTAGAAATTTAAAACGCTATTGATTGCCACTTTCAGGGCCTTAAATTGAATGTTTTCGAATAATTGCGTCTCAATGTATCCAAACAAAAAAAAATGTCTCAATCATCGATGCGCCACCTCTTCTATCCGTCAAGCACATGGGACCATGTGCTAAGTGCATGGTTAGACCGATAGTTTTCCCCAACACATTCACTAGCTTTAGTGCCACCGAAAGTGTCAGAGTGTCGAATCATAAATTCAATTAGCCACATTAATACTCACACCAGCGAGCTAATGCGCGTGAATGCTCAACAATTATCGGCCATCCATCGAAAAGTGCCGTCCGCACGTTCTACGGTCCAAATCAATGAACGAAACTCGATGAAATCGAAAATGAAATCGTTTCCCCTTTTTTACCCAAATGTTTCAACCCATCGTTAAAGGGGTTGTTAGGAAATGATAAATGAGCATGAACGGATCCCGTACCCAATTGACCTTAATCGTAGCATTCGATCAGGTCGGAAAAAGTGCCCCGTAAGCCTACGGGAGGGTCGGTGCGTATCCGGTGCGGGTATTATGTTTGATTTTTTGATTGGGCTTTGTTTAGAGCATCATTTATCTTTATTGATATAACCACAAGAAAATTACAAAAGACGTATACGACAAATATAAGATAAGAAATGTGGTATTTTAAAATAATTTTTTACGGACCGAAATTTAACCGATATTTGATTCAAAAAACAAATGTAACTTAAGCAATTGTTCCTAGAACAGAGCGGTTTAATTTTTACTTGGCAAAAAATCATTACAAATTGTTCTAACATCAGCTTAACATATGAATTTAAAAATGAATGCAAAGCATCGATTGGTTGCGTGTGTGTCATTCATTTCGATTAAAACAATACCGCCCGATCAGTTCACGTTCGATTTTTGCGAGATCACGAACGCACCTAAGCTATTTGGATGGTTTGCAAAGGTCTTGCAGCACATGCACTTGTACAGAACCACAAACGCCAGACTCCGGATATCCAATCGCGATCGAAACCTATAAAACCCATGGTGGAGCAATTCATTAACACAATTAAATTGAAAAATAAAGGTCCACCCTCGAGCCACGCACAGGCGGAACGATTAAACCCTATCGATGACTATCGCGATCGCGCCCTCCAAACTCATCCCGCGATCGCACTCGCAAATCGGTCGAGCCCGCTCGCAGCTGTCAAGATTACTACTGCGATTGCGGTGCGTCGATGGACGGTCCTGCGAGTAACGCCGCTGGTCGCGATCACTGTTTCCGCACCCATTAAGTGTGCGGCTGGCGAATCGTCAATGCGCTGTTCAACGTTCAAGTTCAGCTCCAATCGACACTGATCGTGTGCTGTTCGATGCGATGGTAGCGTCCTCGGCTCTTCCCGTTCTTACCAGCTCAGTGGCTTTTTAGAGATGGAGCACGATCGCTTCACGATAATCATTATTTGATTTGGAACGAAACAGAAGCTATTAAAATTAAATAAATTTTGTCACGCGAAAATGAATCGCCTGCTACCTGTGGTCATGCGGTGCAAAAACGATGGCCGGTTCTTGAATGTGTTTTTCACTTCGTATTGCTATACGTCTGCAAATCGGCTGTGGAGAGTCTACCACAGTAGTAGGTAGCTTTGGTAATGTTTGGACATTGGTTTTCAGTAAATTTTTACTTTCATTTATGTTGTATCGATCGGTACACAGCATTAGAAATGTTAAATACTTGGTAGTGCGTTATCGTTAAGCTTTATCAAAAGTCAAGAAAAATCAATTTATTGAATTTCACTTTTTCAAAAAAATCGCATTAAAAAAATTAAATTAAAAATTATCCCACTGTTCGGCAGGGTTAAAAAATCCACCTCGATCACTGTTTGCCACGCCCGCATTTACGCATCGCAGACACGCAGGATCACCACGAACGACACCAGACGCATCCAACGGCCGACGACGGGGTGCGATAAATTCGCATCGTCGCGATTGCTTATCTATAATTCATATCTTAAAACAGCGGTGTGAAATATAATGAGCGAGAAGGCAAAATAATTGATCGCGCTTTCGAGCCACTTGCATGAACCCGGCACAGACAGCGCAGGACGTGTCTCGTTCGTTTCGTTCCTCCGGCAAACCATTTTACAGAAGCACTCTGAACCACGGATTTGCTGGTTGTTTGACATTGGGGGCACCCATTTCAATGGTGCCGGACAGCACGACACTTTAGAGATCGGCTCTACGGAACTATCTGCTGGTCGGGTCGGTAATACCGACACATCACCCCCAAAACATAACATATGTACGAGTGCGTGACCCCGCACACGCTTTTAAATCTCGCTCCCTCACTATCTCTCACTCTCTTTTCACCCACATTCGGCTCGTTCAGCGGTGGTGCTCGGTGGAGTTCCATGTAATTGATATAAATTAATTTATCTCACCGGAGATTAATTATACATGGAAAGATAATATTTTGCATCTGCCGCGCACGGATCCATTTGCGATCGGGTACGTCTGGCACCTATATCTTTCTGTCCCGGGTGTGTGTGTGCAATCAAGCGGTGTGGGGCAAGGAACCGTACATCTGAAACGGGTGGTAAAGTGTGCTCTTAATGCGAATTCATGTGACGGTCGATGTCTTAATTGATGCATCAGCACTATCGAAACGGAAACACACATGCAGGCAGTACGGAAGCTTCGTGCACGCTCGAAAGGAATGCGAAAAATGTGTTCGGTTGTGTAGCATGTAGCGCATTGAGATGCGCAGCGTTCTTTTCGTTTGGATTCTGTTGACGTTTAGTTATTTGGGATAATGCATGCATTTGATTTAAACCATTTTATTTTAAACGTCACCGCTAATCCCCGTTGAACCACTGTTTGATTAATTTTTGCATTACAGACATTGTTTTTTTATCTAATGCATGAATTTTTTGTGTCTATAGCCGGCTAATGTACATATATTTTTGGTTATGACCAGACGGGATCACGCAGTGCGATCCTGCGTTCCTGTTTTAGTATGTTATACTGCTCTAATATCTAATATCGCAATATCTAATAATTGTAAATAGTTATGTTAGGGTAAGGAACGTATAGTAGTTCATCCGCTGCGGCTGCTCGACGAGACAGGACTGCTAACACGACATCTAGGAGTTCTTTCCGTTGCCTGCCTTTCCCACGGTACCATGTTGTGTACATTCTTAGAGCGTCAGGTTACGTGCTGATGCTCGGAAGTCACGTGGTCCAACACGGAACCACGGGGTCGGATGCAACTCATGCAACGGATGCGTAGTATAACTATGGATTTGAAGCATCTTGCAACATTTTCATTGAAAATTTTCCCTCTCCAACGCGAGTAAGAGATACTGGTGCTATATAAGTTTTATATGGTCACGGATTCGACATGCGATTAGTGAAGAAGTGCCTCCCGTATTTAGAACGACAGATTGGCAGCGAGAACCTCAACGCGTATCTTTACGATAAAGCTGTCGATTCAGTAAGCTAGGCAGTAAAGATAGATAGACATGGACATTGATCCGGAAAGGATTTTTTACCAGTCCCTTCGTGTGAATCCGGTCCACCCCAGAACACAACTGGTGGTGTAATCACCTATCTCTATATGCGTAGGCCGGGACTTGTTATCAGGGCCGCTGATAGTGTTTCCATGATTTTAGTTTTTGGTTCATTTTTACTCGCTCCTTTTAGCAACTCGAGGTTTTTTGTCACTTGCACGATTAACTTATAAACATTCGCTACGTAGCTTTTACATTTATACATCTGTGTTTGTAGTACACATCAAAGCCCTTTTCAATTCCGCTAGCGCAAATTGAAAGTTTCGTTAATATCGCAATATTTGAATTTATCCGACCTCTACGGCGATCCTTCGGAATGGATTAATTTTGAAACCAGACCCGTACTGCATTTACACCTGCTTTAATGCAAGGATTAACTATCTGGCTACGTGGTAAATTAAATCAATACGGCCAAGCCGTTCTAAAGAAAAAAAACATTCTTCTTATCACCTTTGTTGGATAAGAAATTATATATTAGTCATACTGATCATTTATATCAAACTTTTAGACATGCATGCTGTATCATCTCTTGACCGATGTGCAAATCAAAACTCCACCCATCCGCATCGTCAATGATCGTTCTCCAATGTACAATAGCAATCGTAACATTTAAAATCCACCCGCCCTGACGTGCAGCAGTTTTGCTGATCTTCGGAATTTAGGGACACTTTTACTGCTGTCGCATGCTTTCCGGCTCTTAAATTATATGTTTAACATATATTTCTTCGCACTCAACCGCGTGTTCGTCCGGTTTGGAGGAAATACCTTCCACACAGCGAATGGCAACGCACTGGCAGCCTGGACCCAAACCGATCAGATTATCACCTTCATCCACATTATCACCCGCGACATCGACGTAGATTTCAGATATCGGCTAACACGATGACATCGAACGGGATCGATTTACGGGGCTTGTTTTGGGGGTTGCTTATTTTTTTGTTCGTTTGCTTGAAACAAAATCTACCCCAAACTTCGCTTAGTCACGTTCCGTACCGATCGTCCGGTTCCATGCAGCGCTCAATGCCATCATCCTCCCGCGACTCAAACGTAACCATTTGGATGCAAATGGTGTCGGGATGTTTTCTGATAAGTTTTCTTTTTTATTTGACGCGTGTGGCGCTGGCTGCATTGTTTGTTGTAGGTCACCACGTTGCCACATTCCGCATTACTGCTGCATATTTACGTTATAATCTTGTTCGAGAATTTCAATCACCTTGTGTTTGATGAAGGGGGGGAAAATCAATAATGTGGCCGGATTAACACGCGTGTTGATTCACTTCGTTTATTTTTTGTACGCTACAGTAAAAAAACTAACCCCCAATAACCTCCCACCCCAATCTTCACTTGAGTTTGTTTTATTTTATGTTATTTTAATATTTACAATTGCCAATTGCCAAATTGGAAGGTTATTGAAAAATCAATTAATTGAATTGTTTAAAACACAACACCCGGTTATTTGATCGTGTTAGCGTCAACATTTAAATTAATTTTAAGGCCAAAGCATCACACCACTCCTCAGCACGGCGGGATAACGCTGCATTGTTTTCGCCGCATAATGATGCACCATCGATGCGCACGGGTGGCATTGCAAGAGCTAATATAGGTCTAAATGCTCTTCGGTGGGCTTGTCGTAGTTTTCGCTTCCCAACCCTGCATCCCGCGTTTTATTATGTTTTGCTCTTAGACCAATTAAATTTATGGTTTGCCACAAATGCCAGCTTACATCATTTGATTTCTGTACCGACCGGTCCCGACACCGTACTTGAACAATAGACGATAGAAAGAAGATCCGAAAGGAGAAAGACGGGGTTGAAAAAAGCGCGTCAAAACGATCTCGCTCTGGAAGAGGTGCGCATACAAACATATTCAGATGATAATAATTTGTTGTTTCGCCGTTTCGGAAAGTGGTTCTCATGAGCGGCGCGCTATGGGCATTAGGGTATTATGTTGACCACCGTCTCACCCCACCATTATGCTGGCCTTTTGATCCCTCCTCCACATTGCCCTCATCGATCACCCCGGCTGTACTGTTTGATGATGCGGCTGGGATCGGCGAACGTTTTGTCGCGCGTGTGGTCGCAACGCGCCACGTCGGATGGAGCTTTTTTGTGTTTTTCGTTGCGTTGTTCATACTATTTGATAGCACCCCCAAGTCTAAGCCTCCGAAGCATATGCCAGACGGTTTGTAGCATCATTGGCAATGGCAACAATCGGAAACGACGTACGAGCGAATTCGAAACCGAATTTTGTATGAGAAAATTTGGAACGAAAGATTCGTACGGTAGGTGTGAAAAAAAGAAAACGATGTATAGCTGATCAAATAAAAAATAACAATCGATCGTACGGGATAGAGCTTAACGCAACGGGAGGGTTGGCATGTGCGTCTAAGAGAGAAAGGGATGAAGAAACCCAAATGCAGAGATCGTCTAAGAAAAGAGGTACCATGCACGGTATGGTGCATTTGTTTGTTTTTTTTTTTTTCCTTTTGGATTTATATTCATTTGCCCGAATGCGAAGCTATAATCAAAATTTACGTTCAATCATAAGAACACAACTATGGTGATCATATCCTGTGTGCGAAGGGATCAGAATCCGAAGCGTTCTTCTTCCGATCGTTCAAGTTTTTTTGTTGCACTGATGGAGAAATCTGGCTAGTACGTGAGCATACGCTAAAGATGTTCGAATAAACCATTATTTTTTAACCCTCCGAGGTGTCACATCACGATGGTTCACTTTCAAACTATTCATTCTCACGATAGATTGCCAGGAGCAGTCTAAACAGCGCCGCTAACACATTTAAGCGACGCAACCTACCAAGAACTCGCATTTCACTCGAAAAATCAAAACATTCCACAAATCAAGCAAAACAAAACACATGCGTGAATATTTTTCAAATGTTTGAAGAGGAGACATAAGCACGTAACAATGAAGTTCCCTCCATCGGTAAAGTTGATATAATTTACAGCAATCGTAAATGTCATATTTGAGGTCCGCTTTTCATGGTGGTTTTGCTTTCAATTATTTACACTTAATGCTCACTTCAAACACGACTCGGTCTTGATCTTAATTCTCCAACGAAACCTTCTATTATACGTGCCTGTATGTGAGGTGTTAAAAGAGAGCATTCTTTACCTTCATTTACCATACTCAAACAAACGGTCAATAAAATGGTCCCATGCGGTGCAGTGGCAATGGACCAAACCCGGCCATGAGTCATGCTATGGGGGTCCAGCAGAACAGAGGAGTCATTTTGTCACCCATTCCAGCCGGGAAAGTAATAGCAGGATTACGAGGACCCACAAATTAACGGCCTGGTACAACTCGAACGCCACACGCACTCCTTTGGTGGCCTGCAGCATAATAATGCACCTAATGCCGCTCCTTTAAGAGTGGTCCCAAGTATACCGATTCAAGCCGGTTTCTCGAAAGTCCGACTTAAATGAGCGAAAATTTATGATCTGACCTAAGAATGGCAGAGTGGGAAGGAGCGGGTGAATTTGATGGGTGCAGGAGGATGCTTCGTATAAAGCTTTGATAAGCTATTGTTAGGTTTGGCCGCGCCGGTCACAGCATTATGTACGGACGCTTCCCCAACGCTGGTTCCAAGTGAACATTTTTACTTTCCAATTAGGAATATGTTTTATGTGAAACATGTTCAAGAATCTTCATTTTTTTTAACAAACAGGATTTTGCTTTTCATTTCTGACCATCCAAGCGGGTCTTCACGGGAATGATGGACTTGGCTGATTGCTCTTAATCTTTACACGCATTTGAATCAAAGCAGGTCTAAGTAAAAACAAGTTTCATACCTTTATGTTTTAATAACATTCGCCAAGCGTCACACACACATACGCACAAGCCTTTCTGCAGCCAATAATTGGCTTGTCACGTGAAGTTCCTTGTAGCTCAAAAATAAACACAAAACGGCTTTTATCTTTGCTACACAAGTAACATAAGAACAACAACAGAAAAAGCCCCCCAGACACATACACAATGAAAATATCTCCCCAGCTTTCTGCCGGTAGCGAATGAAACGGGAGCCATCACTTTCGTACCTTTCGGACGATTTTTCCACCCTATCCCAGAGAGCTCTTGGGTGTAAGACGTGTAACCAATTTGCCGCCACACGCCAAAACATACTTACACCGTAGTTCGATCGATCGATCGTCCATCTGTCT
The DNA here is from genome assembly GCF_943734725.1 of Anopheles marshallii. Lineage (NCBI taxonomy): Eukaryota > Metazoa > Arthropoda > Insecta > Diptera > Culicidae > Anopheles > Anopheles marshallii. Next base: position 45,797,661 of record NC_071326.1, on the reverse strand, counting down.
GCAGTGGGTCGGCCAAACGGTAAGAAGCGATGGATTGTGGACGATCGGACCTGATGCGAAGGCAAAACCCAATCCTGGTTCGGGGCAATGAAACAGAAGTCGCAAATTAAACGAGCCAGGCTGATGTGTTGGCTGAAGGCCCCTGAGATGGGTGGAAAAAGACAGCAGCACTTTGATTTGAGCCACACACAAAACATAAAACAGAACCAGAACGTTGGAGTAACACAACAACTACAAAAAATACCCTTTGCAGGCAATCGTTAAGGCAACGGGTGATGTACAATCGAAGCGGAAATATGCTAAATTTATTGCATTTGCGAATCAGCTTCACCTCGTAAGCCTTTTGCACCTTCGTTTAATCTTTGAATTTTCGTTTCACTTCACATTCGGTGCTCTTCCCGCAACGTTCCTCTCTGCTACCTTCCGACTAAACATCCGACACAACATCCGCCGAGGTCCTTGCTTGCGAACTGGTCTGTGAGGTATGTTTGGCGAGTTGCTATTTGTTTTACTCCCCGGCCCTTCCTGTGGATGCGTTCCCCCATACGAAGTTAACGCTACCGGTAGCGTCTTCAAGCGCTGGAATTCGCTCGCTCCCGATCACAGCAACACCCTGGCCCTGGCCGGTCGATGTGTACTCAATGCCGGGGATGCATTCGAGCCAAAACCAGAAAGATCTCGCGAATAGCATCCGGACACGAGTTCGATCTTGACCAACGTGTCTGGGTTGTTGCTTTCATATATGATTATAATGAAGCGAAGGAAAACGATAAGAATGTAACGTAAAAAAAATGAAACCAACTTCGAGTGGCCTCCAGCCGAGACTAGCAAAGTGAAAACGTAGTGCCAATGACTGCTACAGTTCTGGACATATTTATTACTGGGCTGTAGCTACGGCGAGAAAAAAAAAAACACCCGGGCACATTCAAAACTGTAGCGAATCATTTTTCAAAACGGTCAATGCAAGCTAAACGGAACCACGTTGGAGGGAACTTTTTCCATGCAATATACATTTGTGTGGCGATGCAGCGACTGAGGGCCTGTGAAAGCTCACCATTTCTGATTGTTTCGCCCGAACGATCCGATGCGTACAGTAGTAGCAGTGCATCCCCGGTTGGGGATTCGAGACACCGCAACCAAGTGTTGCAAATAATGATCATCGCAATAAAAGTTGAAAAGTTTCGCGACAGGACAGAACAAAACAAATTTCCTATCGACATGCAGAGCTGGGTTGGGTTTTTACTTTTATTTCTTTCAACGCTCAACATCAACCCTTGCATGCAACGTGACTTGTTAATATTAAGATACTCTCAGCTGATTTAAATAAAACAAACAAATGACTATATACCAATCATTTTAAATGTATGTGATTTATGCTGAACAAACGAAGCGAATATGTTTTTTTTTTTTACAGGCTATTAGTCATTCGTTAAAAACAATGCAGAATTATTGATTATCCGGTTGAAAGGTGCAGTTTACCCACTGGTCATTTGAATGTAGTTTAATTTTTGTTCTAACTCGATCCTATTAACACTACTTTATCCAAATGGTCCACCGAGCCAACAGTTCCGATTGCATGCAGCACGGGCAACTGCACTGGTTACATTCTACTCGGTGATGAATTATTACCAAACCGAAACCTCATCGCCCCTGGTCAGGTGTCAGGTCTCGTACATCCCACCATAAATCATTCCACCTGGGGCTGCTGGTGAAAAAAGTATGGAATAGTGCATTCTTAGCACCACCGTTCAGCTGGACCAGGTACAGCTGCGACACTTTTGGGGACAGTCGCAAGCCGAGAAGACGTTTAGGGTGCTTCCGTTACGCGACATGGCGTTTGTGGCACCAGACAAGATTAACGTGCTAGTTTCATGCAAATAGAAACAGAAACTGGACTACGAAGGAGTGCGACGCCACAGGTGAGTACGTTCAAAATTCTGTCAATTGACTAAATAGTTTTCAGCTTTATCCTCCCATCGCATTAAAACTTCTATTTACGTTGTAAAACTGCATCATATACATAAGCAGGATCCTCTCACGAAAAATATTTGCCGTGCAAAAAAACACAGATACTTTAAAAAGAAAAGATCCTTTGGCGACGCAATCGATTAAAAGAAGCACGAGTAGCAAAACGGCAAAAACGCATAACCCCGTCAACCAACGATGCATTTGCATTGCCTGCTGGCTGCGCCTTGGCTGCATTCGTGACGTTGCACTCCCGCCAAGGGAGGCGCGGTCAAGTAATTCGATTAAATTAACCTGCATTTATCAGCAATCCGGGTTGGCGAATGGGTGCGAATCGATCGCACAGGAGAAACCTGTGAAGAAAAAGTCTGCTGCCTGGTTTTGCTCGTTACTCTCCCGGGCTCGGAAATCGGTTCATTAATTTATGTTACAAACTAGATCCCGCCACTGGTGATTTGGTCTGTCGCAGCAGCGTGTGGAAGCAGACGGCATGGAAGAAGAGGGAGGAGGAGACAGTTGCGCGTTGATTACAAAAATTTATTTCTAGTTCTAGCGTTCACCCCGAAACGGTTATGGCGGTGATTTTAATTGGCTGCCGAAGGGCATACATTTCACCGGCCAGCTACGGTAGCTGTCCCGGTGACCAGGCAACCGGTAGCAAATGGGTCACATTTTAGACGGTAAGAAAAAATTCAAACCCATAATACGAACGGTACGTATTTTTACATTCATTTGTATTGCTGCTTCTGATTGGCGAACGGGAAGTTTTGTTTGGTGGTGGTATGCAGTTTCGCGTAATTATGTTGTAAGTAGCTAATCGAAAGGAAAACAAATGGCGCTTCATTAATTGCTTGTTGATGTTTTTTTTAGCTCCGTCTATCTAGCAGGTTGAAGCAAACCATTAAAGTTAGTTGCAATCGATGAGTGCTAGTGAATTATAAAAAAGTTTTGGAAATCTACATATTATACACCAGCATTATAGTTGTTTTTAACCGGTATCAGAGCATTGCATGTCTCTGATCACATAGGAAATTGGAGGACTTTAAACTTTGAAGAGAAACTTTCGAGAAAGGAAGTATTGAATGTGACAAATTCATAACCCCTACTGTGTCGAATCGCGATATTCTGAGACAGCAGGAATTCGAATACGCATCGATTATCTTTGACTTGGTCAAGGAGAGCGGTAGCACTCTGGGATACCTCCTACTTCCTGTTACGTATATATTCGACTAATCTGTCCCAGGTCCCGAGGTCGACAAACTATGGCTCGCGAGCCGCATATTATTCTTTGGTCTGTTTTAATTGTGATTCTTCGTCAATTTCACCAAGATTTGTGACTGCATTTAAACCTTATTGGTGATTGATTGGTGATTCATGAGAATATTGGAATAAACTCTAGACATTTTTAATTATTTTCTTTGACATCGAAAAAGAACAATTGTGTCCTATGCACACAATTATTGAAATGATTTCCTCATAAGGTGCGAAACGTTCAGTAACCATGGCCATACCATCGACATTTTAATACATAATTCGAGGTAAAACCTGGTCCTTGCCAACAATTAACAGTTTAGTTTCCATCAAAATAACGCTTCCGTTTTCGTTCATACCTTGGCTTTTTGAAACTCATTCTACGTGTATTGTTAAGTTATTTGGTTCGTTACTCCAGGAACTTTGACGACCACTTGTCTAGTTATCTAGTTAATTGGCAGTTGTTAGCAGTAGTAAAAGTTTAGTTAGTCTGAATAAGCATAGTTGGCTAACACTTTTGTGCAATATGTTTTAAGAATTCGTAAATGTAATGTAGGTCATTATTGTTTAATGCTTTGTTATGTGCTGTCTAGATGGTCGGCCGGTTTTTTTCACAAATAGCTACCAAGTCTGGCGGGTTAAGATTCATATTATTGTTGCGTGACGGATAGTACTCCACCGATTTAATTTATAAATCGTGTGGCATGACAAACCATTCGAAAATTTGGAAAAATTACTTCAATCCATGTTATTGACCCTTTATGGTAGTTATCTTTCACTTCCATTATATTACAATGGAAAAATGCACTCGCCAAGAAAGCTGCATATCACGCAAACTCTCCCCCAACACTAATAACGCTAAAGTGAATGAAGAAATTTTCCCTACTGCTGAGAATTTGGTATTTGAATGAAAGTTAAGCCGCTTGATGATACGGTGCGTTCGTAACCTCTTCGGTTCCATCGATAACTGAACCGATTGAGACGAGGGCAATCAGACCGACTGGAGTGACATCCGTCACTAATCCTTGTCTTAAGGTAATCATTTTATTGGCCAATCTTTACAGACCACTTCGGCTACTAACGGTCTTTCCCCATTCCCATCGGCTCGAACATTCGTTTCTTATTTTTTGTTCTCAATGTCGATCCATGCGTCGCCATTTGTCTTTAGTTTTTGGGTTGTCGTGCTTTTGATTGACCAACTTTGAGAAAGGGAAACGATTTAAGAACATTCTGAAAGCTGATCGAATAACCATCGACTGCATCCAGGTTTGGTACGGTACGGAATATGCTTCAAGAATGAATGAAATCTAATTAATTCATCCACAAAAACCCCTAGCCGATTCAACAGTGTGTTTTACATCAAACAAAATTTTTAAAACGTGTTTTTGAAAAAAACATTAACGTCAGATCATACATAACAGCTTTCGTCTGCCGATCCAAAAATTCTGACATTCCAATTCCAACGCTTTTTATTGGACCCGTGTTCAACGAAAGGTACCCGCTATGAACTCGCTATCCAAAAACAAACATACAACATCTCAATCACGGTCGTCAAGAATGTGGCTGACATGGTTACGGGCGGGGATGGGATTTCGTTTAACACGCCTGCATATAACACTCTTAACACATTCCCGTTGATCCTTTTTACGTGATGTCATAAATTTTTCTTACGACATAAATGCCTTCCCCTTTGAGTGAAACGGATCAGAAGGAAAAAAAAAACAATTCACTCACACACACGAGCTTAAAGCAGCGCCAAAGCACAACGTGCGGTTCACGAAGGAAAAACAAAAGTGTACACTTCACGGCTCGATACCGATTGTGTGGCTGAATTGATCGAGGTGTTTTGTAACGTGAGTGAATGTATGTAGTGTGTAGCCCAACTGTGTTTTGGCTTGCGGTGCAATGGAGCGCGGCAAAGGAGATGCTAATTAATTTGCATACAATTGTCTGCTGTTGCTTAATTCAATTCACATTCGATCCGAATCGGTTAAACGGTTCGTGAAATGGGGGAAACGAACTGTGCAAAACAAATTGAAGGTAGTAAATTGTATGCTTGCATACTCATTTGTTTAAAAAAACAAGCTAGTAAGCTTACATTTTCCGATGGCTATTGAAGGTAAGCGATGCTAAGAGGTCTTGAAGAATTTCTTGAAGAATGAAGACTTAAAATTGTATCACATTCTTAAGCAATTTTCACTCCCCTCGAAATTTCCCTCCAACAATGATTTATAATGTTTCCGGCGCTGCACTGTCACGTTATTTGTACTATTATTTGTATCGTTTCATAACGAACGGTGCATCCCATTACTCCTTTCAGCAACTGCAAATCCATCGCATGCAGTCATGTTTTGAGCGGCAAAACTGAGAAACACAAAAAAAAACCATTACAGCCTGACCATTCCCTTCGGCCATGTCAGATGATCGCAGCCGGGCAAATCGGCACCGCAACGAACAAACGACCGTCTTCGGTTTGCATCGAAAGCGAAAATCGAATGTTAACCCAGCCCGAAAAATAAGAAACGAAGATTAAACCAACGATTTCAACGCAAAATCCGTCGTACTGCAAAAAAAAGCCTCAAAATGAGCTTTCGTACCGGTGGCGAAAGAAAGGAAACCATTGTACGGCGGGACGCCCGAAAGGAAATGGCTATAAAGTGCAACCCGTGCCGGGCGGGTACGGGCAGCAAATGTTGCTGAAACGGGAACAATTTTCGTTACTCAGTTTTATGATTATTTATTATTTGCATATACGATGTTGATTTCTGTGTTTAAAATGTGTATAAATAAAAACAACGTACATAAATAATATTCATTAAAATTCACTTCATCGTGTTTTATTGCGAGGCAACGGCGGTATCATCATGTATCGCAGAACCCGGCACGTACCGTGCCTTTCATCTCCACCCAGTTACACGGCCAGGCTTTTGGTGGTGCTTTGGTAAAGGGGAAATAAGATTCAACTCGCTTTTTTATGATTCGCTGGAGAGCTTTTCCGCACCACATTTATGTTCCCGCAATCGCGGTAAAACCAATCTTGGCCGTATCGTTCAACAAGTGTCCTTCCGCTCGGAGCAATATTTCGATTTCGTTTTCACGAGCCACTGCTAAACGTTTACGACTCGAAAACGGCTATTCATCCAATGCCTGCCTTGTTCCTTGAACCTTGCTCTGTGCGAGTTCCGCAGTACGGGCGATTCCATGCTGTGTTTTATTTAGATTTGAAAGCGCTGTTTCCTGATTTGATTATGAACATTCTTTCCGAATTCCGGGCTTCCGTTTGAGTTGGGAATAAAATTTATCCTGTTTTTTTTAATCGAATCATGCTACTTCATAAACAAAATGAAAACTAATGTGTGTTAGCTTTTTGCATAATTTTCAAAAAAAAAAAAAAACACTGAAAATCATGTCAATAAGTCAATAAGAAGTTACCCCAATGCACTTGCCCTTGCCAATGCACGCTGAATAGCTTGCTGTCGCACTTGATCACGGTATTGAGCTATTAGCCCATCCTCAACACTCGTTGTACCGGTGCTTGATGATCCGGAGGTTGTAGATTCGCTAGTAGAAGTCGCTTCCGCATCAGTGCTGCTGGTAGAAGATTCACTTTGCGTCGTAGACTCTGTGGTACTGGTAGCACTTTGCGTCGTTGACTCCACGGTGGAGGTAGTTGCCGCACTGCTGGTACTACTTTCCGAAGCAGTTGTACTCGAATTGGAGCTACTACTCGTAGTGGTAGTGGGTTCAGTCGTAGTAGTAATGCCGTATCGCTGTTGAATGCGCTGTTGTGCAATTTGAGCTCGAAGTTCTTGTATTGTAAGACAATTCACTGCCACCAACTGGAAGAGAGCGTGTTTTTGGAGAACGAACTTTCTTTTGACGATCTCAATACATGTCACTGTTAATATTTACCATGCAGGAGACCGCCAAAACCACGGTGAGTGTTGTTTTATAATGATGCATTTTATAGTGGACTACAGTTCGGGGAAGATTACTGGATTGGCTCTCAAACGGGTGAAACCTTTATATATAGATCGTCCACAATTGCAACTGAATAAACAGTGCGCTTGAAACGTCACAAATAAAAGCGCTCGTACTAATCGTATGTTAATATTTCCAAATGGTCAGTTACTCTGCGTTAATAATGCTTGTTAACAAATAGGAAGAATCAAACGAATAATAATTTTAAAAAAGATATTCTGTCTCACGTTTGTTGCAATGTGACCATACAATCAACTTAAGCAGCAGTTCAAAAAGCAATTTAACCGTCATTGGAGCGAAAGCTACTATCACTTTTACTCCAGCAGGCATGTGCGGATGCACGCCAACGTCCCATAAAGTTCGCTGCCATTTTCCGCCACTAAAACAAACAAAGTGCATCGTAAATTTAATCAACCACGCTACGACAACATACTGGCAAACTGAAGCGCTGAACAGAGACCCGTCCCCTGTCAGCGCCCTAGGAACGGTACCCTAAACTAACGAATCTAATGGCTTGGTTGGTTGGCTCCGGTTTGGAGGTTAAATTATACCACAAATAAAACCTCTTCAAAAATGTCCCAATTGGAACATGCATAAACATTTATACACACAAACTGCACATCGGCTTGAAGAAAATATGGAATCCACGCTAAAGACCTGGCGAACAAACGATAACGATAGCTTCCAACCATGAAGCACGGCTGAAAACATGCATTTCTGGTCGATTTTGCGTAATTATAACGAAATAAAAGAAAACGAACCGAACGTGCCCTGCATGTGCTGGAACGCATTCTTGACGGCACACCGCATGGCTGAAGGAGCCGGAATCGATCGAAATATTTTCGATGATCATCGAAATCCCAATAAAACAACAGACAACAACGGCAGTTATCGCCGGTAACAACCGATAACGCGAGCCCGGTACGAGTTTGGCCGCTTTTTCCCCGAATCGAGTGGTATGGAGGGAAGGCATCCCGCGGGGTTCATTAACATTTCGTCATCTAATTACGCTGACGATTAGTATGCAAATTTAGGTGATGTTTTACCTTACGAGCACCCACCCTCGTCGGTCACCGCACACTCGGGAGCACTGCTCCGGGGGTGCATCATCACCCCCTACAAAGCACACCGGTAGAAATGAAACCTGCTCCAGAACTGTAAGGCTCAAAACGTACCGGGCGGAACCGTGTCTGTCAACTGCGATCGGTTGACGACCATTCGACAGCTATTTGGCAGCTTGTTTCGTTCGAGACACATCAAACCGAGCTCGAAGAAAACAATCCAGACGCACCGCACCGCCTGTCTGGCAGGTGTGTTGATTATTTAAAAATATTGATTATTTCTGTTTTACCCTGTGTCCCTCTCGAAGACACTCCCAACCTGAATGCTATAAAGCGACGTGTGTAACGAAGACGTGGAATATGAACCAAACCAAAAAAAAATGACATCCCGATCGTTAGCTGCAAACCGCAACAAGCCGTAAATTATGTCATAATTAGCCTGGGACGTGCATAACGCGCTCAACACCGCACTATAACACACCGCAACGCGTCTTACCAAAGCTTGTTGCGCACAAATTAAAACAGCTCTCACCCTTCGTTGGATTCCTTTTTCCATACAGGGAACGGTTTTGTGGACCGTTGAAGGTATGGAGACATTTGAAAAAGGGTGTTTTTCTCTAAGATAATCGGAGGTTATCTTGTAACACGCCCGATCATCAAACATAACCGCGTATTGTCGGGATTTAGGGTTGATCCGGATCGATCGGTTAGATCTTTCATTGATCTTTCGAGATAGATGGCCCTTTCTGATCAGTGTGCGATCGTGTGACAACTTTAACCTAACAAAACCCTTTTCGGAGCGGGTGCGCTTTGAATTTCTTTCATCTTTTCGTTAGCTTCTCGAAAAATAGAGCTTAATATCGTGAAGACAACCCCAACATTTGTCAGATAAATCCATATTTATGCCGACGTTGTCGACATCGGTCCAAGATCGCTCGATCACGATAAGTCCCCCAGCAGCATGTGCCGTCACGCGATCCGTATCTCAATGCACTCGCTTCTACTCCTGGCGTTCCCTCGTGAATCAGCTTGGCTAATAACACAATTTGACTGTTTTTAATTGGCTTTAAATGAGCTAAAATTTTTCATAAAACTGCTGATTCTGGCACTCGCCACGTAATCGGCAACGGTCGCACTGTGCCGTGAAGATAGAGAAAAAACGAAACCGCTGATAAGCGCGTCACTTGCTGGGTTTTGGGTTAGCGTACGACTTCGTAACAACATGGGGTCCAACAGTTCCAGTGCCAATCGGTGCCATCCAATCGGACCCAATCGGAACGGATGTCGATTGAGTTCGGGTGTGTATGGTTTTTTTTTTGGTGCCTTTGTTGCTTAGCTATTGGTTTAATGTCGCAACATTTGTTTTTCTCGTCTTTTATTATACGAGCTACCTGTGGTGCTAACGAATTGTTTCAAGGCGTCTAGCTGTTTATTGCCATCGATGTGGTATGGGTCCACAAAAATATCACAGGACCTTCTCAGTTTGTTTGTTCAGTTTGATTGCAAAGCGGTATGACATATTGGCGATGAAGTTGTTATCAAAACTTCACGTATAATCTTATAATACAAATAGTAAAAACTATAACCCTGTAACATTGTCTGACAAAGTATGTGTATTTTTTAATTGTCATCGAAAAAATATAGTTAACAAGATTTACAAAAGATGCTGCTCAATCAAACCCTAATAAAAGCCCTCGCATGCAGCCTCTTACATGGCACCCTTCCCCCAAAAAAAAAAATGAATAAATGATGCAATCACACAAAAACGCAAAGAAAATCATATAGAACAATAAAACGTTCCCGGACAGTCAATGGGTGTAAAATGATTTTAAATAAGCATACAGTCGGACCCGATTTACACAGCCGGAACCAACCGTTTTTTTTTGTGCTCGGTAGGATGTTTCCGCTCGTACGGAGAATAGTGTGCATTAATTTGTCGAATCTTTGTTTTTCGCTGCCTTCCTTTAATCAAAATCAACCCGCTTTACGGCACTGCTCACCGAGAGACTCGGCTGGACAGCCACACGGACTGGCGGCAAAGCGTTTGTGTGCGGGGTTTTATTTCCTCGCTGCTATTGTGACCATTTTTATTGATCAAATGCATTTAACCTCAGCGATACAATACATCTGTGGCATGTGGCATTGGGTTTGGTCGTTAGCTGCTCCACATGAAATTCATAAGCATGTTTGACAAGTTTCATGTTTTTTTAAGATCAGGAAAAGCTGTATTTATTATAAAATATGAAATTGGTGGTATTTCTGATGCATTCTTCGGCTGAATCAAATATCCCTATTGGCTTTTTTATTTATTAAATTACAACAAATCCATGTCAACTTTGGTTCTTTTGGGATTCTCCATGCATATATTCAGTTCCCGGTTATTCCCTTACATTACAAAGTGTCTATCTTTAGCCATCCGTAGGACTTATAAAACAGCAGTCAGGGCTGGCCAATTTAGCTCATTCGATAAATAAGCATCCCGACGCTTATTTTTAGCTTCCAAAGTCGATTCCGACTGTGACGTGCTTCCGGCTATTAGATAAAGTCACCTGGTATACTAATAGTTGTTCCTAATCTATACGGCTTTCCTCGGTACTTGCTCGAGGTAGGCACGGCTTGCGTCACAGGTTGCAATTGCATTTTTTTTATAAGCAAATGGAGACACACACACTCATACACGGAAATATACATACAGGTCCAGGGTTATCTGGACCAGCCGGACAGTAATTCCTGGCTGTATCCCTGAACTTGAGCCCTTTTGCGCAGTCTCACCGTCGGCCCTGTACCAGTTAGACCAGGATTTTTGTTTCTGTCCGTGTAGTTGTCCGTATTCTAGCTGTACATATCAACAAGTAGCAATGACCTTGATAAAATGCTTGTGTGAGTACTATGGAACTTACCTCACCCATGGTTGAGTCGGTACGAAGAAGGACCCGGCTGGAGCACACAGCATAAATCGATATTTCATTCTTCAATTTTACGTCGATGGGTTTTTGGTTAGCGGAACGGAACGGAAGGTGGTAGTGCATGTGGGGACACCTAGTACGTTCTAGATGTGTGCCCCTGTACGTGTTGCTGCTCATGCAATACACCCAATTTCGGCTCGGCCATTTTATTGACGTCATTCCGCCGGAAGGTACACAGGATGATTTGGTGTGCGTATGTTCGTGCTCTCGTGTATGAATTTGTTATTTCGGAGGGGTAAATTCAATGTCGGTTCACACTACTGTACAACACACATACGTTGCCAAAACCTACTCGCACACAACACTTAAGCACGGCGAACTCTCAGGCATGGGAGTATCAATTTTATGAATGAAACCCACACACTACGATAACCGGCCGGGCAAATGCACCCAGCCACACTCTCCAGGAATCAACAGTTCGCATGTACGCTGCCATCTTGCTGCCCCTCTGTTAAAACAACCGCAAAAAAAAGTGGTGGCACATATTTGTACTTGACATGCCCGAAACCCTGACCGTGACGATGACTGTCCAAACGTCGCACGCCTTCGCCGCACGGCATCAACCCTTCCCCGGAAAGGATGCAATTTACCAAGTGCTCACCCTGCAGCGTTCTTACCCGGCCACACCACGACGTCTGCTTCGGAGAACGTGTCGCACGATGCAACGAGGTCCTTACACGCGAGCAACCGGGCTGGTCGGTGCGTGTAGCGTGCTCGATTGACGTCATAAGGAGCGAAAGGACTCGTGCCGTATAATGCGGAACGGTCTTGTTGGCTTGGACATCGGCACGTTTTTACCTGCTTATCGTTCTTCTTTTATTATTGGCACAGGATGATGTGGAAACCAAACCGTACATATCCGTCCTTGGCATGCTGACGACGATCGCGACGCTGCCGGCAAGTGTCTAAGCCGTGCCGTGCCGGGTTGGTCCAAAGTGATCCAAAAATAAACACATGAAGCCAGCAAGCCTAAAACGTGACTTCGGCGAAGTTTTAGGCGGTGGCGATGGTGATGAGTAGCGGTGGTATATTCAAATAGCATTACGAGCGGGATGTAATTTGTGTAATTGAGTTTAAGTATTAATAGAGAATGTCAGCGTCATTGGCCTCACTAGTTGTTGGTTCCAGTTCAACGATGAGTATAGCGAGCAAGTGAACATATAAAGCTAATTATTCTGACGTCATTCGTAATATCACGTTGAGGCTGAATATTTGGTTCTAATTTTCCATCAGGTATATCATGTCAAACTGTCCTCAAGATATATTAATCTTTTGTTGGTTCTAGATTGAATGCAGGCAGTAACACACTTCTGCCCAACAGCCTCGCTACTGTTTTTTCTTAATTCACGAAGCCGGCCCGACAGCATTGCTTTACATTTTAATCAACATATTTCAACATGTTGAACATTTAAACCATTCTTGTCAAGGCTATGAGATACAATCAAAAAGGATCAATAGTTTTTTTTTTTTTTTCGTTGGAACGGCCTGTCCGTATCGACTTATTTTACCACGTAGCCGGATAGTCAGTCTTTGCTACGGGGGATTGGCCCAGATGGAATTTTGGTCCGGTCCGTTCGTGTGAAGGCCGGCGCCGCTACCATCATGCCAACGGGCCGCCCCAAGGATCAATAGTTTATCCCAAAAAAAAAACGCAAGCTGCTACTCAAACCCGAAATAATACATTGAATACCCGAGAATACATTGAAATGCTATAGCAATCCTTATCACACGCGTCTACAATTCTGGAGGATCTGTCCCTGTTATTAGAAGTCAACACATCATTCAGTCATGATACTATCTCCTTAAGAGGGACTGAAGAAAATCCAAACAGCAATCGAATATTTTACGATGGACCTTTTCTTTCGGACCGATTCTAGCGCATAAGACCACAATGTGAGTAAAGAGTACAGGTTTCATAAAATAATTAGGACATCATCATCAGCTATTGGTTGTTTTTACACTGTAAAACAAATCTTGTTTGGCAAGGGCATCATATTTATTGTATTATTATGTTTCACTTGTTTCGATTCAATAAGTTTCATAAGCGTACAAGCAAACATTGCCAACAGTGGTCGAAATATTCACAACTTTTATTAGCTATAATATTCAATAATACGAGGAAATTACATCCCTCAGACATCACCAGAGCCCGTAATAAGCTCTTAAGTGTCACCGTTTTATGATGCTTGTTCACTCATGTGTTCGCCCGAAGTCGCTCCACCACCGTCGGTCGCCCTTTCTTCACATTCCCTTAATTTACATCTCATGTGCACCGAAACCAGTTCGAAACGATCCGCTCGCAAGTGTCGCCCGAGGGACAAATTTTAACACATGCCCCTATTGCCTATCGGTACCGGGCTGGGATGCAGGATCCACCGTTAAGCGTTCCCGGCGTATCCACGTGTCCGAAATGAAAAGTAATTGACATCCGAAGCGCGCACGTCCGCGGTGAGTGCGGAGGGCGCAACGTAACACTGGAATTAAGACAAACCTTTACCTTTGCCTGGTTGCATCGTACGGGCAGAAAGTTGAAAGGGAGTTGCATGATGGTCTCTGCGTAGCCTTCGGCCAGATCAACCATAAGATGCATCTCAACCGTTTCAGCTCTGCACTCGGGTTTATTTCACTCTTTTCACTGGTGACCGGTCTCGCCGATGAGCATCTTCCCGCACGGGCCCGTGACACACACTCAAATCGATGCGAGTCGGATTCGAAATTTGTTTTCCACTGCATCTCTCCAAGGCATGCGGTAATCAATCTTTACTCAGTCGTCGGCTGGAAAGTCATCGTAACAGAAACAGCCTGCACAAAACGGACCAACATTCCGACGCTACCGCGTATCGCCGTACGGTGTTCCAGCGCGTAAAAGTGTCATCCGAAGCGTAAGGGGCATACCCGAAAAGATTGAACAGTTCGTTATGAATATTGACAGGTTGATAGATTTACACACGGAGCTACAAAGTTGTCATCTGTGCGTACCGCGTGACCGTCATTAACCGGTGCATATTAATGAATGCAGCGTTCCAATCTGGACCCAATCGCGATTCTAAAATGAAGCACGCAGTCATCCAGCCTGGGTGGAGTGTGAGATGAGCCAGACCGGGTGGTTTATCTCGCTGCCAGAAGCGCTATATCGCGCATTGAATAGCCAGGAAAACGGAGAGCCTTGCCAGTAGGTAGGAAGGCAACAAAACTGTTGCAGACTGAATTTATTGCCAGCCGAGGCTCCTGGAACGGGAGGGCGCGCATGATTTATTGTGCCGATTTCCAAACCCGAACCTGATTGCGAGTAGATTAGAATACTATGTTTGGCTCCCGGTTTCACATACGTGGAGTGGACCTCGCTATAGCTAGAATCGTAAAGCTACGAACGAAAGCATCCTTTACATTCCAATTTTAACATTAAAGGCATTCTTTTTTTACGAAGCAAAGTTATATGTTTATTCACTTATTACTTTACTCGCACTTAGGTTAAATACTTATTTTTAAATACAAAATGGACGATTTTAACACAATTGAAGTAACACACTACTGAGGGAACTTTCGAATACTTTAATTTCCCATTTGCTTTGGAACTTAAACTCAATCTACAACCAATTTACCAGTTATCCCTTCAGGACTAATTGCTTGCAAAGCTATGGCTTTCAAGCAGGAGATTGAATTTGCTCTAAATCGTGGTGTCAGTTACGCTCTACCGGTCACTAATCCATCCGGGCACGGGTGTATGAGCTGTAACATTATGCACAAATCAGATAAAGCTTTCTAATGCCCTTGTCCAGCATGTAATCCGGTTCTCGCGGTTTCTGCCTGCACGACGGGTTCACCCAGCACGCCCGGTGTCGTGGAAAAACAAGGCACCGGTGCGGTAGAAATTAATTAAAATTTTTCATCGAACAGCACACCACCTTCTGTCCAAACCGTTGGCCACAAATCTCAGCCGGCCAGTCTTGGCGTCGAGGGGAGGCTTCCAAAATGTTGCCACGGGCCAAAGCGGTTTTTTTTCACTCACCCTGTTACCCTCGTTGTCTTCCGCAGTTGGCCGTTGGTTGGTTGGCTCCCTGCACCCCAAAACGATGATTGATGCCTTTCAAAACGATCCACCACGGTACGCTAATTAGCGTGCTTGGAGGAAAAGAAGGCCTCCGATCGTAAGGCAGCAGGTGATCGATTCAGAAGTTGCGAGTCCCCCAAGAGAACCTGTCCGTCTCGTTATGCACGGACCCGTGTCGGGAGTGTTAGCTGGCTCACGCTTTCAGCTACTCCCTATCGGATTTCATCTCGCGTATGTATTTAAGTTATCATCTCAACCCCCAAACGATAGCATGTATCATCTCGCTTTTGCCTAGAAATTTTAGCTGATCAGTTTACCTGGGTACGATCGGACCAAAAAAGTAAAACAAAACGGACCACTCTAAGTAGAAACCGTCAAAAACCACCGATGGATAGATTGATGTTCTTTCTTCTGGTGCCCAGAGGGAGTGCGAGACCCATGAACGGAACGTACCGTGCGACCTGCCGGACAGGGTGTGGGAATTGACGAGCTCGCTCGAAACAAGTCCATTAGAGTGCGCTCATCAGCACCGTGAAACCCTTTCCACGGTTCTAAAAAAATGTGTTTGTAGTTTTCCATCACGGCAAGCATTAGGCGGTGTTGTCGACGGACGAAAAAGCGAACCCGGTAATTATTCACTCGAGCCGTTTGTTGAAATATCATAATTGCGATAATTGATTGATTGATTTCCTAATGAGCGTTTTAAGATCTTTATCCCGAAACGCAACTGCGTGCGCTAATCGATCTCTGGAAACAGGATCTCCAAGCGATCGGAAAATACGTCAAATCTCGTTCACACCCCTACATATGATGGAGAGATTTAGCGATAACGATCTCAACCAGATGCAACGCAAGCTTGAATGCTTGCGTACTCCGCTGCAGCTGCAATACAAATGGCTTAATGATCGTAAGGAGCGCGTACGTACAGGGAAAACCTTGTTGCGTACAATGCTGCCAACAACAATCGCTAATTGGCAGCATTACTTCGCATTTTCAGTTGCATTCTCGGTGCGGTTTGCACTATGCGAACGATGCAGCTACGTACAATGCTAGCAACTACTTGATAGCCTTCCGTTTGCCTTAGCTCGCCGACAGGAAGCCACTGTCTGCGGGAGAACAGACTACCACGCCTCCTTATATTGGTAGCCGACAACAACAGGATCGTTCCAAGATCGCATTTGAAATCAGTTCATTTCTACGGTTAAAGATCTTAATGATTGCGATCACCGCGTACGCACCGTAATGGACTCGGGGAACCGTGCAAGATGGACGTGATACCAAGTGATCGACTGACGATCGATCAAGATAGGTAGGGCCAATACCGTACCCGAACGCGCTGACTCATCGATGGAAACGAAAGACTCAGCACATTCTCGATCGTGGCGGCAAGCGACGAACTCGTGTGCTGCCAATTTCGGATCCTGCCAAACGGATTGAAGTTAGAGGATGGAAAAATCATTAATAATTCACCGGTCACAAAAAAAATACAGCATCAGCTTATGCTGGCGTACCGTTCGCATGGTCCGTGTGATACGGAGACTGTGAATATTGTGACTTTTGTTCACACATATTTTTCTCCTTTTTTATTTGTTCTTTGCATCAATTCGTGGCTCCCCCTTTCTACCTTCTTCTTTTTCACGCCAACTGCTCCTCAACCATGGCGGTTGGACATTTTATTTGATTCGCACGCTGCGCGTCCCATTTGTTCCCGTCATCATCATCACCGTCGTCATCCTTCACTATCAGTTCGATGGTCTCGGTGTCTACGATCTTTGTTTCCTTCGTTCGGTCGGTGGAACGAAGCCGAATGAAATATCAGACATAAAATATTGTAATTTGATTTGACAACAATTTCCGGTTGATATAATGGCTCGACCGAAGACAACGTTGCCTTTCCATACTACATGGGTGTGCCCTCGTGAAGCAATGAATTCGACTGGAGCATAGTTCCAGTGGAAAGCTTTTCGTTTGAAGGGCTTCAAGCAAGATAATGCTGTGATGCGGCTGGCAATCATTTGTCGTTTTATTTATTTATATACCTCGTGGTGAGAATGTGCTGTTCGGGTTTTATTTTCCATTCTATTAAAAATTGTTTCAATACGTTTTGCATATTTTTGAAAGTACAATGTTTATTACATTTTTTTACCCAATGCGTAGATCTGATCCACACATGGGTGATTGTAAAATATCAACAATGTAAAATAAAGAATAAAGCTTTAACCGATAAAGTCTGTTAACAATACATGAATTACTACAGAAGGCTTCAAACTCAAATTAGCACATGTTCCCACACTTTTACTTCAAACAAACAAAAAATTCCGAATTTCAACGTTAGTCCATTACGCATGTCAAATCTGCGTTTATTTGCACACATTTGGTGTGCCTGAGCACCAAATAAACAATTACTAACCCGTTTTGCTGACGGGTCAGGCCCTCCGGTCTCAGCCATTACCGTGGCTAATGGTTTGTTTGCTTACGAAAGGATATAATCTAATTTCACGCCTTTTCACACGCTTCACCTCACGAAACGTGTGCAGGCAAATCGCTTCTAAGCGTTCAACCACCCAAACCATCCCGTGATGTATATTTCGCTAATGTTTGTGCATGAGAAATTATCAATAATGATGGCTGAAGTGTTATTTTTTTCATACAGTACCAGCAGCACGCGAAAAAAAATGCATTTGAGGCATTGCAGAAAAATGGCAGCAACGATGGTGTTTGTTTTCGGCACAGCACGAATGGATCGCAAATTATAAGAGACTCGCGACGGGCGCTCTGGCAACGGTTAATAGGATCACAACATCTTTCCGTTACCGTGCATGAGTTTGATGGTAATTGTGATATGTGTGCAAAAAAAAACCCGACTATCGATATTACAACTTTCTGCACAATTTTGCTCTTTTTCCATAGCTGCAGAACCGTCGGTATTTAATGATCATGATGGATTGATGAGCAAACAAAGAACGAAAGTTCCGCACCAGCACCATAGTGTACAGGGAAAGATAATGCGCGAAAAATAAATGTTATATAATTACACATGTGATCCCGATCGGTCGTGTGGAATTGGAAGACCGCACTATCGTGCATCGTTTAGTAAGACCCTGAACGCAACGATTATTGTCGAGAATAATGTTACGTATGCAGGACAAAATTTGTGGGAGCCTTTTATTGCTAAATATGCAAAATATTTGTATAAGTAAAAACATTAAGCTTGGACTTACAACATGTAAGGTGGAATGCTTCACCTTTGCAATCTCATTTAAACAAAAAAGAATTTAATTTACAACATTTTTCTTCTCCACATCTTATTCACATACCATGTGCGCCCATTGTGCCCCGTTCCACGACTTTACGTTAGAACCATTAGCTCCGTCTACTCCCTAAGCAACGTGCAGCTTTTGGATCATTTTCCTTAAATTACTTCTCATTCTACACCCTTCCTGTCGCTGGATCTCCTATCCGGTGCTGTGTGATATTGAAAAATCACTTCACGGTCTCGTACCCAAGTGCGGGTGGATATATTGCCCAACGTGTATGGGCCCATAGCACGCAAGAACCGCACCGAACGCGACTCATCGTTTGGCAAAACGATTCTTCCCTCCAGCGAAGGGTAAGGTCATATGTCATATCCGATTCCGATTTCATGGCTCCGGGCGAAAAGTGGATCGATGTGATGCTGGCGCGCGCGAGACAGCGATCGGTGCGCAAAACCGGCCAGATCCACGATTCCATCCCAATCCGGGCACCATATCTCAGCGCCGCCGACCAAGGCGCGGTGTTTGGGTGAATTATGACTTATCCACAGGGCCAACCACACGTACACGTACGTTCGCGCTCATATGCCTGGCATTCGGTGCGGGGCCATTTTTCGTCAACAACTGTTGCGAATAGCGAACCAGCGCCGAAGAAAGGGACGCGTCGCATGATGATGATGATGACCGTTTGACCGCATCCATTGTTGCATACACTTCGTATGCGCCGAAAAAGAAAAAGCAACACCACACGAACGCGGGTGGGATTAACCCTAAACGCAAGGAGCGTCCGGGAAGTTTTGCCAAACAGTCGGTGCGCGGACGAAGCCAAAGTGCACGCTAATAAAGTGATTCCAGTGGAAAGAGCGTAGAGTGCGGGGCATAAATAAATAATTCAACCACACAATACCCGTGCGGGGAAGTCTCTCCCAGAGTCTGCCTGGCAAGTCCTTTTGCGGCCAATGGTAAGCGGAGGTGTCCGGTGGAACGCAGCATGCATGTGTTTCGGTCGGGTATTTTCTTCCTCTTTAGTTTTGACAGATTACCTGCACGATGGATAGCCTCGGGCCGGAACATGACAGTGGAATCTTGCGCAAAGGGAGAGTCTGATCACACATCAGGACCGTCTGACGAGCAACTTCATTTATTTATGCTCGTTTGGCATTTTGGGGGTTCTTCCTCATGTGAGGCTTCACTTGCAGAGAATATTTAAACAACATATAAGACATTTTTAGATACAAATCACTACTGGCACTAAAGCTACAGAAAATATTTTTAAATCAATCACATCTTCCAGGCAGCTGTATTAAAATAAAAAGTCATAAAATTACGGGTGATTAAAATTTTAATTTTCTTTTCGCAACTCAAAACTGGTCCGCAGCCACGAAAGGGCGACAACCAATTTCATGGCTTTGTTAGAATAATTTATTTTCAATCCCCTTACGATTGATCTTTGCCATTTGTTAACATCCGAAAACAACATCTCTACGACTCCATCATTTCAGATCATGCCCGGAAGAGGTATCATACCATTTATCTCTCAAACCCGATACCCGGTGAACACCGGTGGTGGTGTCGGTGGTGGTACCGGTGGTGGTACCGGTATAAAATATGCAAAACTATATCGACGCAAAACCTATTCGACCTGCCACAGAACAAGTGACCCTCATTGCTATTCCCTTTTGTTGGGATGGGATGGAGGTTATGTTAAAGTGCGCTACCATCTACCTTCCAGTCTAGTCCATTTGTTAGTTCGCTCTCTACTCTCCCGGTAACATCACCGTGCAGTGACCGCTGGACGCAACGGTATGCATGCTTAGCATCATAACTTAGCACGCTATGCAAACACAGGCCTCCACTGCCAACGTCTTGTGCATGCCCATGGTATCACTAACATACAGCCCGCATAAGCATAGAGCTTTATGCTGTACGCCACGATTTAAGTTCATCGTGGCATAGATGCATTTCGATGCCGGAACCACGGTCAAACCCATCAAAACATAGCTTACTTAACAGTCTATTGGTTTCGGTTCAATTTGTCAAACGTGCAATTATCAATTAGCTTTCGCAGAATTGAAATCGTGATAAAACATCATTTTTTACAAATAACGACAGTGCCATATAGCACAGGGAGTGGGGCTGTAGCGCTGCTGGCTAGCAATATGATGTATACATTATGCATCTTCGGACCGCCCGGACAGAACACTACAGTGGTTCGGTGCAAAGGTCCTCTACAAGACGCCCACCAAAGTGCTGCACAGAGCTGTACCGTTTGGAGATTCAGATTTGTTGCGGACATCTTCTTAGGAAAACGATCTTTTTGGTTCGGTGTGTCCTAAAGGCAAAAACTTCTAGTTCGTACCCTGATCGGTACCCTAATCATGCTGTATGCTTCGAGACAATAAAGGCAGTTCGATTCATGAAATTGGAAGAAAATTTTGCAAAAAAAAGATATATTCAAGTTACGCAAGATGGTGAAAACCATGTGGTGCAAGTTGCTCAATAACTTTCAACACTTCTTCACAGTCACGCCACTATAACCATGTGGGTCAAAGTAGCAGCATCACCAAATCGAAAATGACAGCCCGATAACGTACATAATTATGCAAATAAATAAATAAAAACTCCAACCTTGACGGCTTTGACAATATTTTCTTGTAAAATAATGTTCGTCCGGTAGCGCGCACTCATCCGCGCCCGGGTCACGACCTAGCATGGCCTGGCCGATCCGTTTGGGCACTGGTGTGCAGAGAGAACTCGAAAACACATATGCCTCACATGCAGGAGGAGGGAGGGGGGTGAACAAACGAGTAGAGAAAACACAACCGCGCCAACAGAAACTCTTCTCATTTCGTTTCGAACCGTGCCAACCGGTAACAGATTTTACAGATTGCTTTAGTACTCTTCACCGGTGCACCGTACCGTGGACCGCAATCTTCGGCACAGACGTTTACTTTCGAAGGTTCAATGCAAAGATGCGGAATACAAGCTACGAAGCGAACAATTTTCGATGCGCAATGGTTTATCTTCGGAGAATTATCATCACAGCCAAGAACTGTACGTTCCAAACAGACCTGTAAAACCGTGGACTTTGTGAATAAATGGAAGGGAAATGTGAGGAATATTTCTCTTCTTAAATCACATACGAATAACTCAATATATTTAAAAAAGTGTTACATATGAAGATGTAATTCCAGTGTTTGTAAATAATGGCACCATGGTTTTGTACCAAGTGTTTGAATTGTTACATCTCAGTTGAAAGATTGAATAATGTGAAATATAAATTTGCAATAATATGAAATACTAATATGAAATAATAAAACGAAAAGAAATGACGGACGTTGTGTTCAGAGCGCTATGAAAAATCATTGCGGATTTTTCCATTTACAAATGACGGCAAAACGATCGTTGTTTTGAGTTGAAAAAGTAAAGTTTTAATTAACGTTGGTAATTACTTACTTACTAACTTACTTATCCAGAGTTACAACCACTTCACGGCCCTGGCCTGCTGCAGGAGTCCTTTAAACCGCTCACTTAACCCGGCCTTTCTGTCAGAAGCATCAACGCAATCGCTCCATCTCAATTTGTTCCTACCACTCCTCCTCTGCCCATGTGGACGACCTAAAAGAACATTACGGGCTGTGTCGTCCAGTGACATTCTTACGACACATCGGTGCTGATTTTTGACCCAAGATAGGTGAAATTTTGGCCGATTGCGAATTAGCTGGTGGTGCCACCATCAACTAGGCTTTTGGCTCGTTAATTTCCAACTCGTGGTTTTCTGTCCCCTGGTCAATCCTGTGGAAAGCATCCGCCACGTAGTAGAATCGTAAACCAATGATGTCTATGTCATCAACGTATGCCAGGATCTGGATTCACTTATAGAAGATAGTCCCCGAAGTTTCCACCTCCGAATCGCGGATGCGCTAGGTTGAAGAGTAGACAAGCTAGCCCATCATTTTGGTGGTAGCAAAGAGTCCTGAGAGTTTTCCATCCACCATCATCTGGCATGTGATGTTGGTCATTGTCATTCGTACTAGTCTAGTAATTTTGATTGGGATTCCAAAAGAGCTCAATGGATCGTAAAGATTTACCCTGGCTATGCTGTCGTAAGCGACCTTGAAGTCGACGAAGAAATGAAAGGAGTGTAGCTACTGCTTTGCCATCTTCTCTACGATCTGCCAGGATGGTGAAGATCTGATCAGTGGTTGATTTTCCGTTTCAGAATCTGACAGTTTCCAACTACCTTTTCAACGTATGGGACAAGACAATCTTGTAGTATAAGGGAGAATATTTTGTAAGCGGTATTCAACACCGTAATACCCCCGTAATTGCTGCACTCTAGCTTATCTCCATTCTTGTATATGGGGTAGATGATACCAAGATTTCATTCACAAGGCATCGATTCACTATTCCATACCTCAGTAATAATTCGATTAATTTAGTTCTCTAGTGCCGCACCTCCATTTCTGATCAGTCCGGCTACTATTCTGTCGGCATCACCGTTTGACCAAAAAAGAGAGATTTTTTTCTTTAAAAATAAATTTCAATGACCATTGTTGGTTAAGTGCGAGAATAAATCTGGAGAAATCGTTCTTTCGTTTATAAAAACTATAATTAGAGCAAAATTCAGGCATTTGAAAATCAGGGCAAATCGTCGATTTGAAAAATTATACGTTTAAAATTAAGAGCAAACTACCGATTTAACGTTGAGCATTGATTATCGACGCATTGCATTGCATTAACTACTTCCACCTTAATTTCATTTACTGCCTGGTATAATGATCACAAATTTCCTACACATATTCTAGAATCTTTGAGATTCAAGATAGTGTTAAAAAGCTTAATATATTTTTTAACATTTCTTCTTAATAAAGATCATATTTCATTCTGTTGCACGATTTCTTAAATTAGTAGAGGGAGTATAAAAAAACAACCATAAAAGCACGTGAGCACACGCCACAGATTACATTTCAAGCGTTTACATCGCGTACCATAACAGTTAATGAAGGAAGCACAATGTTTTCTCATACGTGGTAATATAAAGTGGTGATCAATTTACTGACGCCATGTCCTTATTTGACTATGCCGTCCTCAGTCCTATTAACATTACACGGCATACACACTGGTTCGCGGCTCAACTTACGTTTAATAGACCACTCCTTCTACCACTCCTAGTCCCAGATGAACGAATGCGCTGCCATCGATATCAACGAGGCACATGCATCCTCCCTCTTTGAGCCACACATATTATAGACGCTCTCACGATCTCCTCCTTATAAGGACAATGGTGAAGTGGTTTTGGGTTGACAAAACCAACGGCCAACAGCAAGCACCGGCGATGAAACGTCGATCGCCGGAACGGTCATAATTCCGCGCATAAAGTTGATACCGTACGTAAGAATTACCCCTTAGCACGGTTCACCACGCAGTGTGCTGCGGAGCAAAACAACCTGCCCAACCATGATGGTAAAGAGGCTTAATCGTTGCTACACCTCGAACTTGTTCTTACTTGCGGCCAAGCAACAAGTGCACTCACACTCCCTTCCTGCATGCTAAGTGTGCTGTAGACAAGCGTGTTTTACAACATTTAATTTGCCGCCGCTGAAGACATCCGATCCGATCCGGCCGTGCCACTTTTTGGCCCTTGCGTAAAACCGACCGCCTCATTAGGAAGGGAGTGAAGCACGTGTGATGGTAGAACCTTTTCGAGCGTCTCATTCTGATGGGGCATGGCTTATTTCTTTTATTTTTCGCACAGTTTCGCAGTCACACACAAACAAATGCACAAACACACCTGTTCGCTTGTAGGATGGTTTGTCTTTTGTAGGGTGAATCAAAGTAAACGATCGTTTCGAAACGCACAAAGTAAGAAGCAGGCAAGTGTCAAGGCTCTGCCGATTTGCACATTGTCTGCCAGTCGAGAGGATCGGTTTCAAGTCGCGTACGCAATCATGCGTAAGGAGTAGGACGTGTTTTTACGCTTCATCAACGTCGGTCCCGGCCGCTTGGCTTCTGATCCGACCTGTTCGGAAACCTTTTCTCACATAATATTACCATAATCAATTTTCGGAACGGTTTCCACTTGACATCGGAAATCATCACCCAACGCCCCGGTGTATCGGTGATTTGCGACTCCCAGTACGTGAACGTGCTCGGCCAAGTGGAACGGACGAAACGAAACAAAAGCAAATGAACAGTTCACACGCCCTCTTCAAACAATTTTTAAAGCGCGCGCCTGACTCAAGTGTAGCTCCATAATTCGAAACAGTGGCCCGGGGAGTGTAGCCTTCTTTCGAGAGAACTCGGAACCATCGGGACATAAAAACAAAGGTTGAACCGTCCGTTTCGCTGCACAATTCCATACCACTAATCGGCCTTCTTCGTGGCGTCCAGTGAATGCGATCCGCGGCCGATATCGAGTTTGAGCTGCGTCTGTCAAAGGTCAGGAGTGCTTGACATCGAAAAGCCAAAACGCAAAACACAACAGAGACCCAGGCGGAGTGCTTCACCTACCTAGTGCATCACGAAAAGCAGCATAATCGTCCGTCGTCGATCTCGTCCCGTCGTACGCCGGACGGCGTTAAAACCTGTCCAGCGCCAGCTTCTAATGATGCAATTGACAATGATTAATGGCCATCCATAGAACAATTGAAAATTTAAATTATACCAATAAATTTCGAAATTACTCATGTGCGCATAATTTAAAGTTAAACGCTTCAGCGGGACACCACCGTACCACCGATGGGGATGGTTGGCGATGGTAAAGGTGCTCCAAGACGCGTTCACCAATGCAAGTACACCTATGGGAGCCTTACGATCGCAGACAGTTTACCGCGAGAATGTAAATTAATCTGCTGGTTAAATGGGTGACGAAGCCAGGCTCAATTTGAAGAAGGAAAAGCGATGCTCTTATTTAATTTTTCTTTTTTATGGACTAAGATCAAAAGTGTACTAACTAAATTAATCATTCGTTTAGGTAAAGTCGTAGGTAAAGAAATTTAAAGATCAATAAGCATGGTAAGTGTATAATTAAATAAGTAAATTAATTCATCAATTAGTGAACGATTAATTCAATGAACCAAAAATCAACAAAAAAAAATATAAACAATTTAATAAACAAAGGAATAAATGCATAGATGAAAAAATAAATATAAACAGAATGTACAAACATAATAAGATATCGTTATAAGGCATCTCTTATACACAATAGAACATTGCATTACATCATGATCGCAGAAAGTGGTTAAAATTAGTCAACCAAAAAGGAAAGAGAACGTACACGAGAAAGCTTCAGTGGGCGCATTATAGGAAGTAACATATTAACAGTTGGCCATGGTGCGAACTGTTTGAGAAACTATCAACAATAACAGTTTTTTTTTCATCACTACTTGGTTTTTCCTCCATTCTCTTCTCCACCCAGTGCCCGACGTTGTTCTGGTTTGCGTTTCTGGTACTTTAAACGTTCAAGTTGATTGAATGGCGGTCTTTCTAAACCCGATTTATTCAAGTACACCGTGTTCTTTTTGTTTTGCCCGCTGGTGCTCATTTCCGTGCTGTGTCCTCAGGTAGGAACGTAAGCACCGAGAGGGTCATTCTGGCAAATGGTGGTCAAAGATTTTTAAATTTTGTTTATTTTCCCCTTCAATTCTTGTTTTCCGGGTGCCGAAATCGGTACATCCTGCCACTTCATTCGGCCGTTGCTACTCGGCCAGCGTCGACCGAACGAGGTGCATCGGTGAGATGCTGCAAAGAGTGTTCGAGCGTTCTTCGGCCACCGGTTTCGAGAGACTCAGCCATGCTTGAAGCGTTAGTGCATTGGCTACGCTTTTCGGTCATTTTTCTAGATATTAAATACGCCCCTGTCTTGCGCTCAAATTTGGGGTGTAAAATGAAGCTACTTAGTTAACGACGACGGGGTACGGTCATAATCATGCTGCATGGACACGAACGTCATGGGAAACTTTTGTTAAACGACACATGTGTATATAGTATCGTCCGCGTGAGAGTATCAATGCGGACGGCGGTTACACTCCAAACGGGGCCGCTTGTTGCATGATCTTCTCCTTTGGGCCATTTGTTCGACTTGCTGTCGCCAGCTCGAGTGCACACACGGTGTCTTCGAAAACGAGGTTAAGACTGGTGCAGTGCTTGGGACTTTCCTGGGATTCAACGTATGTTAATTTACGTGAGAAAAGCAGGGAATATGTCTTTGTTTTACGAGCGTTCGCGGAAGCCCAAAGCAGAGCGATCGCGTCATGTAAAATCAGGAGAGGTACAGTGCGCTCTATAACTGCAAACAACTATCGTAATGATAAACAATTTAGTTTATATGGCAATAAAATAAATTTACGACAGCTGTACCAAATGCATCGTATGCAGTGGTACTTTTCATTTACTTTATTTTTATCGCCATTAAAATCAGGACGAATCCTAGCGTACTAATTTACATATCAGTGCTTTTGTTTCAACAAATGCATTTTGATTTGATACTACTGTGCGCGTGTGTTTTTTTTTCAATCTTTACCTTTAGACGTATATGCAAAATAACCGTGAATTCATCTCCAATGAACGGTATATATTACTTCGTCTATGCATTTCATTTCATAGACTTACTCGTTTCAAACGCATCGCAATCAAACGAGAATTACTGCCACAAAATGACTGTAAAAAATGGATTTCCTCCGTGCACTGCTCCAAATGCACTGCATCGTAAAACTGCATCAACCTTAATCCATTGCGCATTGGCGCATCATGCTTGTCAAAACCGGAGGGAAAAAAGTTAATTGTCCTTTTTCTTGCATATAATTACAATAAATCTTTTAGATGCAAAAACCGGCATACTGATGCACGGTAAGGTACGCGCGAGCAAACATGCGCCCAGCACTATTGAGACGCCGTAAATTCAGAAAAGATGAAAGAACGAAACAAAACCCAACTATTCCCCAGCGCACCAGACCAACGTTCGTGCGATCCTCGCTTTTCACTGCACGGCGCAAAACGAGCTCCAGAGTACGTGTCATTTCCGGTCGTTTATTTATGTTATTAGCGCACGAACCGTATGCTTCGTGATCGACGAATACGCGAAGACAATCATGCAAGCGAAAGGATAAACACAAAAAAAACCATTTGAGCAGGCCACAATCGGTGGCACCCATAAAGGTTTACAACAAATGGACCAAGACACAGCGACTCAAACTCGGTGGATAATCGTCCGGGCATTAAAAAGACTTCAAATCAAACGACTTCAATCATAAGCGACGAACCTGGGACAGAATCTGGCAGGGGAGGTATCAAAACGCTGCGCGGGACAGTGACCACTGTGACCATTGATGCCACAATCGATGACTGTCATTTTAGCACGCTGATGTTTCATAGAAAAGCACCAGCGAAAATAACAGTCACTTCGCAATAAAGCTACTTCATTAATCATGCTACCTAATCCTGCCCGCATGAACATAGAAGCAATGCTCGATTCGGACCGTTCGTTCGACATGAAACAGTCAATCCTGTCACGATCCTTGTCAAAAAAAAATCTAAATTCTGCTGCGACGTTGCTACTTCTGCTTATTTGCAAGTAAATCAGTCACACCAACCACCCGAACGCAAACGCCCGTAATGGTTTGTTCTCGTTAGGGTCGATTTGTTGTTAGATTTCCCATTTGCTGCCTCATTTACCATATTGGTTGTAACATTGTTTGACAGTAATTGGAGGCAAAAAAAATGTTGTTTCGACACGCGGTCCGCTCCGTTTGCTAAGGACATTTGCAAGTCAAGCTCGTATCGCGTGAATGGACCGTTTGGTTCATTCATGAGGCATGAAAGCGTAAGGTCTTTTCATCAATCAACAAATCAAACGCGTTCAACGCGAAATGCTGCACACGTTTGGAAGTGCAATGTATTGATTCCAAATATTTTTCATCTCATTCCTGTGCATTGATAAAGTGTAGCAAAAATATGAATCTTGTACACTTTAAATTCTGCCTTACGAGTGCCAACAATGCACACTTCTTGGGCACTGGTTTTTTTTTATAACACGTTGTGAACTTATTTAATGCACCATTAAAAGATGGTTCGATAGTGGGAAACATTCAAACAGCGCCCGCACCAATTCCACCAGTTCCGAACAAACCAACCGGTGGAACAACACCCCTTCAAGGTTGAACATTGTCATTT
Organism: Anopheles marshallii; assembly: GCF_943734725.1. Lineage (NCBI taxonomy): Eukaryota > Metazoa > Arthropoda > Insecta > Diptera > Culicidae > Anopheles > Anopheles marshallii. Next base: position 45,768,959 of record NC_071326.1, on the reverse strand, counting down.
TCGATCAAACGATATGCACTGAACTGTTGAACCGTCAGATAATATTCATGATCATGAATATTACAACGATAACGAAAGTCATTCGGGCCTGCCATTTAGTTTGCTGCGTTCGCGCGAGCAAGTGAGTGATAAATATAAACAAACGACAGTCACACTCGTCTCCACACTCGACCGCCGGTTTTGCACTCGACCGCCTCGGCTCCGACGGACGTGGACCGGAATCGTGCGCGTTTGTGGCCACATCCTTCTTTTCTTCGATTTTTGTCTGTAACTGCCCCCCACAGTACCGGTGAAACCTCGTTGGGGAGGGTGAACGTGCACGAGTGGATTGTGAATATCAAATCACAGAACCAACAGCCAGACCTACTACCACCACAACGCAGCAAGCAACAGCTTGCAGTGGCGTTACGTTCTGCATTGGCGAAGAATCAACCCCATGGACGACAAATGTTCGCGTCGTGTGGAGCACGCGCTTGTTATGGGCGCACTACACTGCACCGCGGTGGGCTGGGTGTTGAGAAACACAATAAAGGTGTGTCAAAAAATTATTATTATGTCTGCCTTGAAGGAAGCTCCTCCTTCTTCCGGGTTTCCATGGTGGAGTTCGCGATGCAGTGGTAATACAATGCAAGCACAGCTTCCCGCGTGTCACACCGTGCGCTAGCGGATAAATGTTACACCAAAAACCCTGAGCGGGTAACCAGCAACACCACAAGCTACAATGTCTCCGGTGGCCACCGATCAGTCACAGATGGTTCACCACTGCCTACGCGCCACGCGCTCGGGCACACACCAGAGGCTTGCGATCTATTTATACCACTCATAAAACTGCACTGCAACGGCAAAGCGTTCGTATTCGGTGAATCTGGTCGTTTCTTCCACTTTCTTGCGTCGGTTTGATCATAAATTTTTGCCGACGGGAAGACAAACATCCTTAAAACTATGCCCAAATCTACATACAAAATTCGCCTGCTTTTGCCCTGCAAGGCTGAAGCTGCCAACAGTAATAAAACGATATTGTTATAATTAATTTTCCTACCATGCCGTGCCGAACGCAACAACCAACTCGATCGGTCAGCGCTACAGCAAACCGATTCAACGCCATTCAAAAAGTGGGTGATAAATCTCGAAAAAAAAAGTGTCCTATTGAAAAAAAAATCATCCTCAACTGCACTGCACTACCGACTGTCACTTTTGGCACTGCTCCCAGGCAGTGGCAGGCGTAGGCAGCAATAAACGCCCCCGAAGGTGGCACTATTGGAAGGCAACAAGGAGACAAGTGTGAATTTGACCATTTTTGGACAACAGTCCTCCTTCTCACTATCAAAACTAGCAGCAGAGAAAGCGAAAGACCAAGGGAGAGAGAGAGAGAAAGAAAAGAAAAAAAAAGAAAGGGAAAAACTATCTGGTGCAATGTGGCATGCCGTGAAAAGTACTCCCGAGGGTCATGTAAAACAAAATATACAATAACAACGTTTCGTGTAGATCGCTCGGAGGTTGTACGACCACGCATCACCTTTTTTTTAGGGAATAAAATTAGCATCATCATCATCATGCAGCAACACCTTCTTCTTCTTTGAGCGTCGTAATAAAAACTCCCCAGCTACTGTTGTGGAGCTGTTGCCGCAGGACATTTCAGCGATTCGTCATGCCGTGGTACGCGTCGAATCGATTTCGAAGACAAAGCAAAAGGTAAAAAAGAAACAAATCAACGATCGATGCTCAATCGATGATCTCCCGATGGTTCCGTAGCGGTGATGCACCCGCAAAAGCCAATGACAACCGGACAACGGGTGGACAATTCTTCGGACCACTGGACACATTAAATTATGGATCCAATTAAAACACACTTTCCGCCCAAATTGGATTCGATACGCAGCAGTTCGCACTGACGTACGGTTTGCCATGCAGTTGGAGATCGCTGGTGCGCGCGCCGTGACCCAGCGTCACCAGAACGATTGTTAAATGTGCTTTTAAAACGATTCGAAGACAACGGCAAAAGCCCCAAGCTAACACAACAATCCAACACTTCTTCCAAACACTGCCAGCGGAATGGCCCGGATGGGGAAGGTTGCGCAGACGCCGTTTGTATCCGCGACGACGTACGGTACGACGGACAGACTCGCATGCTGTGTGCGTCTTCCCAAACGCCAGTGGGCGTATGTGCGCGTGCCGTCAATCATCTGTTGTAGCGTTCCGGATGGTGCATGACGTTTGGCCACGATTCCTGTGACCACCCGGAAAGAGGAAAGAACGGCCTATCCCGAGTCGTACATCTCTATGTCAGCCGATAGGCTTCAGCACAAATGCAAATCGCGAACGCAGATTTCCCGCTGTTTAATCGTTACTTTGAACGACCATCTTTGGGCGAAACTTCCCGTCGGTACGATTCGCAACGACGAACGAAACACTCTGGACAAAAAATGACCGTCTAGTTTTTGAGTTCAAGACTAGCGATTTAAAAAAAAAATCCCTTCACTACATGTAGCACTAGCAATTCAACTCCGAAATCAAATCTCTCAAAAAGGAAGATACATGAGACAGAACATGAAGTCATCCACTTTACCAGGAACCATTTACCAAGTGCTTTTCTAATGATTAACGATTATGAACGATGCTGCTCATAAATCTTAAAACCCGCTCGGCTAAAATGCTTTGGTTATACACATGAAACATTACGACTTACCGAAAAACACACACACACTCACACATATAGCAAACTCAATGACCCTTCAAACGTGTAGTTTTAGGCACACGTCTATGCCGTGCATACCGAGAAACCCGTATTACTCAACCGGCAAGGCTTTGCGAGAGCCTGTGAAGATGAGTCAAACAAGCGCGAACAGCGCCAAACGGCTGTCAAGTGTTGAAATCTCACATACAGATTTATCACACCGTCACGTGACACGTAACACGTCAAAATTAAAGTCGTGCTTCCGGTGGCGTTAGACTGCCGTAGCGTGCAATGGTGCCACTTCGCAGAACAGCACCGATGAGCAATCAGCTTCCTCACCTGGGCCGGCAATGCTTCCGAAAGGCAGCAATTAAAATTCGCCCACGCCTTTATGCGAGCACAAAAGATTAGTCAGACCGTATTTAGAACGGTGTGGAGGTTAATGTAAATGAGGTTTTAACCTGATAGCAATCACATTCATCAAGATTCGATAGAGAAACAATTTGAATCAATATATTAAAGGTACGTTACATGCTCATCAAATTTGTTTGGGGGACGTATTTAAATAACGAATCATTCATTTTATTTAGAATGAATTCAAATATAATTACCGGGAAGGTGTTGACTTGTATTACAAGTGATTGCTTCTTCAAGATCTGTCAAACAGAAGGTTGGGTGTTCGGGTAAGTTGTCAGCCTTATTCCTCGCCCGAAACCCCTAAAAACCAAGGTTTTTTTAGACCAATTTCTATGTTGTTTTCAATCAAAGGGCTGTCCGTCAGAAACTATTTGTTTCTTATCATTCTGGTAAATTTTGAACTCCACCCAAAATAAATAATTCGTCTTTACCTCTTTAGCAGAATATAACAATATCATTTGAAGACCATATGTATAGCATATACAGAGCATGATTTTTTACGAGCATTGACTTGTCGCCGATTGACCTTGCGCATAAGGTATAGTGAATTTTTGATTGCGTTTAGAGTTTTTGAAGCTTTTTTTAAAGCAAGCAACATTTTTGAGCTGATCTTTTTTCAAACTAAAATACATGAAGTTCCCTACTCGAAAGTATTGCTTTTTATATGAAACTAACCATGATATCGATCAAAAAAATTTATGAAAAAAAGATTATCGACGTTGTAATTCCTCAGTTGTAATGTTATTACAGCTGTCCAATCTATGTAACAGATAAGATCTTAAATTTCTGAAAGTACAGGTAAATGTACAGTTTAAATACATCATTACCTCTTTAATCATATACTGATCGTAGTGACAAGCCTCTATTCCATAACCGACCGTCTCCCAGTTCAGATTGCTCACTAGGTAAAGCGAACATGCATCTTCCGGACGACACGCAACGGAAGCCTCTGGGGATGATCGAGACAAAAGTCGTCATCATACCTCCGTCTAGTGCACCGTCGTACCGATAGCATCGAGTTAATTAATTCCTACCCCATGCAAGTAAATCACATTAAAGCGCGAAACGGTGATAAATAGCAGAAATGATCGCCCGCTAGCAACGCGAGGTTCCATTGAGGTTTTATTCCCTTCAAACCGTGGCACACCGGTATAGCCAGTGAACGTGTGGACAAGGATTTGAGAATCGCGTAACACGAGCACGAAAGCACCTTTGGCAACAGTGTGCTTTTTTCCCGAATGCTGGGTCATCGCAACGCTCAAACAGCTAATGCATTCCAGCAACCGAAGCTGATGATGATGAAGATGTGATACTCGTTATAATTCCCAATCATGTTTACGGCTTTTACCCTAGCTTTCGCCAAACCTACCCGTGCTTCGGAACCGCACGTTCGGCCGTTCTTTCGGCCCTGTAGGCACGCAGCGGTCCTTTCGGACGGGCCGTGCATGGCAAACGTACAGCACTGTCATTTCTTAAACATTTCCGTTCTACGCGGCTTGAGATGGAACCGTGGCGCTGTGCGAAATAATCCGGCAGCGGAAGGAACATGACAATACGAAGGTGCAGAACCATCGGAATCGCAGCAAGAGAATCATGCTAGGTGACGATCATCGTCAGCAAAGTGTGATTTCGTTACGATCGCAACCGAACTCCTTTGCCGCACGGCCGGCGAAGACGTTCGATTCGTTGCGCGTACTCGTTGCCCAACAGTTCACCAAAGGCTATTGCTTTTGTCTTCATCTGTCATCTACAGCGAAGGAGAAGATGGGTTGGGTTTGCCAGGATGAAAAAGGCACAATTATCGAGTTTAATAAACGAGCCACCCGAGCATTATCCAATTACCGGCGGGTGTCTCCAATTCGATGTACATCGGCGAAGTCATCGCCGTCGTCTTCGGCGTGCACGGCGCTCACACATCCCCCGATAGCCAATCGACGATAAAACATCCTCGGGGAAAATCTAACGGAAATGGAGACGACCGAACGGAACCGTACTGCTGCGGCCAGGAAACTTGTACACCCTCTAGTGGCCCCAGTCCAGGCCAGCCCAGAAGACAGGCAGAAGGGGTTGCGATCAGTGAAAACGATGCCCCAAGACAATGTGTTTAAATTAAAACGCCATAGCCCAAGTGTGTGCCGGCACGGTGCGATCCGCGCTGGACGTCACCGGTATCGGTGGCATCACTGCATTATTGCCGTCATAAAATTGAATTGAATTAACGAAACGCGACGAGCGAGCAGCGGAACTTGTGCTGGGATGCACCACATAGGACGGCAAAAACGAAACGCACACGCGTACCGTAGCCATACGTGCGGCCGATAGCGATTGACATAAATTGAGGAGGAAATATTTTGGAGCCCTTACCACGAATCATCAGTTTTACAGTCGCGGTATAACGTTAGGTAAATGTGTTCGATCCACAAAGGACACCATTCGAACGGGTGATCCCATTTAAATGTTATGTTACATATTTTCGTACGATCGCTTTCTACTCCTTTCGACCGTGCTCGCTCAATAGCCACGCTGTGAAGCTCCGATAAATTTACTATCTAGCGTTGCTAGTTGTAATTCCATTTTATCGTACCGTATACTATTGGAACTTTAATTAAATGACTAAAACTCGTAAACCATGCGTAGTTCATACTGTCAACAAATTTATTTTTTCTCGTTCATAATAATTGCATGTTCGCGTGTGCCATCTAAAAACGCCTTTTTGCTGCACAGCACCACAACAACAAACGGAACAAGGGGCGTCAAAACGTCATTTGACACTTTTCATGTTAGAATTTCCATTTGTGGTGAATGCAAATCTCGTGCCAATGTCTGGTACGCTGGAAAAAGGGGCCGTACCTTGGAGAAGCAGTAAATCATCAGAATGGAATAATAAACTTTGGCCCAACCAATTCAAACTCGGTACTGAATGCAAGGGCTTGAAACAAATGCTCCCTCAAAACGGTTAATAAAATGTTGGAAAATATTTTAACCACGCGTGCCGCACCTTGTGGGCGAAAATGGAAATCAATTCAACCACTTGAGGTGCCTTTCGATTCAAAGTGATAGATATTTGTTTTCACCTCAAACTACCCTCCCAATTCTGATTGGGAGTTCTTCAGCACCAAATACCGAAACTTTTACGCGTTGTAAAATTGTCAAAAAGGCAACCGTAAAAAGCCTGACACTATCATGACTAAACAAGATCATAAAATGCTTCTCCTCGATAATCAAATCCTCGAATCAGTGCTTTTGCCTGCGAATTCTGTGTTCGAAGCAACCCCAATCCATGGCAAAATGTCACCGACAAACTGGTGTGGAAACTGGTCCATCTGGCAACGATTTTAAAATGGCACTTAAACAACACCAATGTCAATGGGTTGTATTTGCTTTGTTGGACTATACTGCGTCATGCTTGGTACTCGGTATCAGTTAACAATCCATTTGTGTTTGCGAAAGTGTGGCAAAGAAATGTTGCCTGGAGCTGCAACTCGTATTATTTTATTTAACGATTTTTAAAACGGTTTACGAGTGTGTTGAAACGTTTCGAGGGACGTGACAGTGGTACTAAAATTGATTATTACTATATATGAAGTGAACATACTACACTGAATTCCAAATTGCTTCTTTTAGACGCTTTTAAAAGCCATAAAACAGCTCTTGGCACACTCTTGGTAAACTATTTTAAAGGTTTTGCAATTATTTTAGAATAGTATTCAATTTCTACCAGGTGCTTAACATCAATAATTATTAATAACGTGCATTTATTACAGCCTGTATTTGTAAAAGCATCTTTTAATCTCGATGGCAGCTAGAAATCTGTGGCAGCTTTACACCAAATGTTGTCAAAAAAGCGACACGTTCACATTAATTTTGACCGTGGCCGAAAGGATTCGTACAACCATAAGCCCTACTTACAGTGAAACGCCATACTCGTCCTCGATTGTTGCACCGTCATCGCAACGATATCGTTCGCAACAAAACCCTTTTGCGCCCGAAAGCACTCCGCGGCAATAAGATTTAGAGTAAATCGAAGCTCCCTAACGAGCGGCACACGAGGCCGTCAAGTGTAAAAGGAACGGGTTCGCTCATTTTTAACCCAACCGTCTGCGCAATTCAAAACACCCCAAAGCCGATCGTTGTTCAAGCGACCTGTAGTTCATTAATAAAAAAAACTGCCACACCGTACCTGGCAAACGTCACCCCTACAGCAACATAATCCGACGACTAACGTGCCTTCCTCGGATCCAACGCACCTTACCCGCGAACCGCACTGTACCCAACCAATGTTTAGGGACTGACTGAAGCTTTAGGAACTGGTTCTTCAATATCCTCACGTTCCCTCGCCGGTCGACTCCCCGTGAACCGGACCGACAACCGACGAGTTCGTTTTATGAATGAAATTATCTCTACACAACGAAGGCTCCGCTGAACGCGACCCCAAAACGGTGCCTGTTGGTGAGTGGAGGATTAAAAATGAAATACTCACACTCGCACAAACGATACACGGTAATGCAATCAGAAATGGAAGTTGTATGAGCCATGAGCTACAGTGTATGCGAGTTGCTTTCGTGTCATATAATACCAATAATCGTTATAATGAGCTGCTTTAAATGGTAAATTAAAAACACATTCCGAAAAGAGATATCCAAACAACAGCTGCATCATGTTTTCAAAATATCGTCGTAGATGAAACTAAACAGATGGTACGAACACACGTGATTGTGTTGAAATAAAGCATTATTTCAAGATATTTTCAAAACCATTTCAAAGAAATATTATTTTAAAACATATCTCATCATAAAAAAACATAAAATTAAAACATGCAAATCAATAAAATTCAGTAGCTTAACGTTGGTGCCGGATTGAATTAAACTGATCCCAACACCATGACCATTGCAACAAACTCGCTTGGCAAAGCTGAGCAATATTTGTATCTTTCTTACTTACTAATCTCACACGATTCATTTTCAATTCATTCATAAAGTTTGCGTAGCTAGTGAACGAGGTACACACATCCAAACACAGTTTTAGTCGTCGCATGTCATCGTTTCAGACACCGCAGCACTGTTTCGCTACACGTTGTGGCAGATGGGAAGGCTAGAGAAGACGCACGGCCTCAACCTAGCTAGTGAGTCAAGATTTCATTCATAAATCCGAAGCCTCACAGCGCAGATACAGGTGGGGTGGAGGGTTTTGCGGAACGACGAAAACAACCGGCAACCATACGTGACATCAAGGACTGCCTGAAGTGCTAGAGGACGGACGAGTGAACGCTGCGCGTACACGTTCGCGTAGGCGATTGGGGATATATCTTTAATTTTTTGCCTTTGCCAACCACCAACCAACAAACCCCCTGTCAGCGCACACGAGCATGGACGGTTCCACCGATCGTAGTTCCGATCCCCACCGGTACAGTATCGTACGAACGCGAACAAAGTCGAGCTGAAGCATAATGCACACAAACAAACTGTAGCGTGGCAGGATGGCGAGAGAAAGAGCGAGCAGAAGCATGAACGGGGTACATCGTACGAAATAAAATTACGGTGGCCATGTTGTTGTCTAGCAACAGGGCGGCACAGTACACAGGGTTTGGGGTTTGTATCGGGGTGCAGTCGTACGTTGGACCGGAAGAACCGAATGAAAGTTCAACTCACTCGCCTGGGAAGGATACTGCAACGCTGCTAGCGGAACAGAGCATGAGGCTCAGGACTGTGAGCATGTTAATTGAGCCTTGCAATGGAACATAAATCCGCATGACATTCACCCCACTTCACCACGGTTCCGTTATAGTTATGGTGGGTTTAGTGAAGAAGATGAGACTTTAGCAAGGCGAAATTAAATCGATACAACGCCTTTTCATTGTTCGTGTTTTTTATCGATCAAACCCGTTGGTTTCCTTTTAAACTAAATGCTCTTTAAAACACCATGGTACAATAACCATTAAGAATATGACAATGGAAATGGACGAATATGGCAACACATTCGTATTTTATAAAAATCATGAATTATACTAACGTAATAAAATTACATCATGAATGAATGATACTGTTATACACATTTTGATGTTATACACTTTTATACTGTTATACACATACACATATACACTTTCTGGTTGCAAAAAATATGAATTATAATTAATTGAGAATAAAAAAAGAAAAACCTTGCAAAAGGGATTTAAATTATTCGCAGTTGGACAAACATGGCTGCTGAAACAAACAAACATTAGAATGAAATCTTTCCCGTACAGCATGCATACCAGAATATATTAATTTTGTTTACATTTTTTGTTGAAATTATAAATTAATTACCTTGCATTTGTTGTGCAATTCATTTAAAGTGTGTAAAATGCGCTTTAGTGCTTTACGTAGTCACATACAAGCAATGAAAAATCATCTCTTGAAAAAATACAATTTGAAAAAAAATATATCATGGACATCATAATTACTAGTCTATTTTCAAGTACATTTTATCTTCGTTTAGTTCCCAAATCTATACAATCTAGCTTATAAACATCCATTTGAATGATTCTAAATTTCCAACAAACATTTGCTAGATTTTACGAACAAACATTGGTAAACACTGCTCATAGTCAATTGTCTCGTGATACATCAATAAGCTGACACTTTAGTCATTACTTTCCGCTCTCCTTCCGACCGTCTTATATCGTTCCAACAACCTCTAGATTGATACACCTTTCGATTAGTGCATCCTGCCCCTGGAACCCCACAAAGGAGTCTTCATGTGTCTGTCCTTCTGTCAACCTGTCCATACCGTGTGTGAGATGAACTATACGCTCGGATAATGACAATCATTACCGTCCGTTACCGATCGTTCGTTCGGCACTTTTGCTCCCCTTTTTGCTTAATGATAAGTCGGACAGTAACAACCGTCCCGTGCCTGGGTGCTCTTCCTGTTCGCTTACCAACCCGCAGAAAAACCGCTCCACGGTCTTCAACGGCACCGATGGGCAGCGTTATCAAACAAAACTGGTTGACTCCCCTGTCTGACCAAACTAGCAGGACCCACAAGCACTAGCGTTGACTAAATTACATACCTCGTTGCATAATGAACGGGCTGTGATCAAACGAATTACCCGCCAACCCCCTTCCGTGCCCCCGTACCATCCGACCGCGTATTTACCCGGGGCCACACAAACAAATGATACGATATTATGCGCAAGCCGATCGAGGAAAATTCATTATAATTTTCCGCTTAAATAACGCTTACAAAAATGTGACTGCACACAACCGGCGGGCATTTCATTAGGCGTAGTGAAATGATACTATCCCTTCCGCACGACCGCCTGATCCTTTACGGGGGAGATCAATTGTGTGTGCAATGGCGCCAGAACGAACTGGGCAAGAATTATTTCTCTGGCGAACTTCATCCTGCAGATTCTATAATCACTCACTCACTTTTTACTCCGAAACGCAGATATGAGGGGGGAAATTTTTGTTTGCTAATCGTTAAGCCGTTCTTGGAGCTATAGTATTATGTCTTCATTAAATCGGTTGCATGCTTCCATTGTGACCTTTGCCTTTTGGATGGCCAGCAAAAGGGATGGATTGAAGAAATCAAATTAAGTTATTTAACAATATTCTCGACAGAATCTCAAGGAAGAATAAATCAGGGCATTTGAGTTAATTTTATAATAACATACTGTTCCATCCATCAATTGAATTAAGACAGCAACAACAACAGCACCAATAAATATACAAACCAAAAGAAAACAACCGCACCATTTTTCTTTGCAGAATTGTTTGCAGCATTTCACCATAATCTTGCTACGAGCTCGGTTTTCTTTCTCGACGGCGCCCTCTGCGCACATGCGCGCTACAATATAACAAGAACAACTGCGGCTTGCACTTAGCAAATGTCAAACGAATGCAAAACTCCACGGTCAAACCATTTGCCGGTCCATCACGCAAGATCGCAACGCCATGAATGAAACGAACCGTCGGCCATTCAAATCTCGACGCAGATCGACAACATACGCCGCATGTGCCGCGTTACCAAGCAAAAGCAGCGCCCGAGTAAGGAAAAGCTCCACAGCAGGAGCGTACCTGCTTCAAGTACCGAATAATTTTGCCACTCGAAAGAAAGGAGAAAGGGTAAACACCAACATCCAGCCGAATGCCTAAACAGTGCTCATCGGCTAAGAAAACATCCTATCTTCACTTGCCGTATACCGCCGCAACTCTTTTTCGTTTGCGTGTTACAAACATCAAACATTCAACGAGGTACTCGAGTGGAACAGCGAAATGGTACTTCAAAGGCTCTGGCCAGGGGACGTAAAACGGGCGGGGTGGGAAGGAGCTCGGGCAGCAACATGGGAGGGAGCATGATTTTCCTGTTTCATACAGCCAGTGAACCACAACAGCCGTTGCTGCCACAAAAAGGCTTGACGAACGGTCGTAGCGCTTCAGCGGCATCAAGATGTGGACTGAAGAGGATGGTCCTCGTTTATAGGTTAGCCGTGCTAATTACGCAGCAGTCTTGCGCTTACTCATCCGGTAGCAACTATCGCGGTTGATCAGATTCACAAATGTGGACGTTCGCTGTGGCTCTGCCGCTTATCAGCCGCCAACAAATCACGCAATGAAATAACTACGCATTGACTAAAGAATGCATCAGGACTAGGTTTCGTTCGCCGGAAGGTTTGTGCATTCCTTGAAATGGATAGGCGCCAATCTTTAATTTAAATTGGGTAAACGAGCACACCCCAGCAGGTGACTGGTCACAACTTTTATTACAAAGTGGTGCTATAGGACACAAAGCCACACTATTTTACGACTAAGGTCTTTTAGCGAAATTGTGAAGGTCATGTCTGTAGGAAGTTTGACAGGGAGTATGAATCATGTTAAAGCCCAAACCACCAATGTTAAGCTGAAGATCAACTATAAAGATAAAAAGTTACAGAGAGTGAGGTTTTCTTATCTTAAGATCTTAAACTTTTTTTTGTCAAAGACAACCAATTTAAAATAAAAAGAGTTTTACTTTTGCACCACCATTGATAAACATGTTTAATTATGTATTACAAATCGTACATACTTTAACTTAATAAACACACTCTAGATAATATTGGTGAATGGTTCAATAAAACCAATATTTAACAATAAAATCAAAATCTTATCACTGCTTCCATAAACAATATGCACCATCAGCATTAATGCGGTAAGATGTTTGGAGCTAACAACATACATAACAAACTCACCTTTGCCAAATGTCTCCCTATATTGCAAACGCTCAATAAAACCACGAAACATCATCATTTCATGGAATGGATTTTTGCGATAAGCAACCAAACCGATCGATACCACAAACAGCGAACAGCTTTTTCACGTCGCTATCGCGTTGTGCGTTTCCCTTTTCGCTAATCATCAATTGCGTCAAACCATTTGACACAAAATCAGAACAAGGTGTTCGCCGTTCGCCATTACCATTGAGCTTTCGATAAAGGATTCCAACCTCAACAAACCGTGCCCCGCAGAATGCTGCATTCCTTTATTATAGCATTATTTTCGCACCTTCCAACACTAGCGAATGATTACCTGGGCACGAACGTTGCGTTGAGTAGTGCGGCATGCAACAACGCGAAAGGACTCGGGGCTTTTGAGCACGTGCTTCAGATGGAAATGACTTCATTGCGAGCGCTCACGCAATTACTGTCACTCGCTGGACGGCCCCGGTGTCTGCCGGGTGTCTTCACCGGGCCATACGGAAGGTATTGTGCGAGCAAACCTGTCACCCGTTAGCCCATGGAGCCATGCAATGCCGGGCTGACCGTAAAATGATGCCATTTTCCCCCGTGGTTCTCCTCGGGAACCGTTCGAACGTTCGATTGGGCTAAGATTTAATGGCATTGTTTGAACATGCGCCCGATTGCACCGACGCACCGATCGTTGACCATTTCCAATCGAAATCTTATCTACCCTGTCCAGGTTTTTATGCGACAACTCGCTGACAACCGTTCGAGCCCGCCAGCCATAGCTAGTGCGTCTGGGTCTCGCACTAGTCTGCCAGAACAGCAAAAAACAAGCGCCGAATAAAAAAAAAAAACTTGTGCGACTAGCACGAAAATAATGTTGACAACGGTTATTGCGCGCAGGGCGAGGACACGAGTAAACGTAGCGAAACCCAAATCAGCCCACTACTCCTTTGGATACCTTTTGCTGCTTTGGAACTTTGGAGATATATACATTTTTTTATTTCCTTTCCACAAACGGAGATATCTGATGAACACATTGAGGGGCACGTAGTTTGCGATAAAGACCAGAAGGGTGACGACAACATCGTGTTGTTCGTGGTACAATTTCTTTCCTCCCATGCTGAACAACACCGTGGAGCTCCAACCGGATCAAGCAAGAGACAAAATGCACATCCACCGCAAGACCCACACAAAAATGGTCAACTATCATCTTCAGTTTGTCGATCGGGAGTGAAGTTTTTTGGGGTACTTTGGAGAAATTCGCACAGCTGGAAAAAGGAAATCTGTTCGTTTATTTACTGCTAGCATCGTCCGCGGTGCAACAACGAACACGTGTATATGACTGTTGCTTGGTCGCACGTAAGCGCTGCACTACTTGAAGCTAAATTATGCACCAGATGATCGTATAAATTGTGCCTAGCGAGATATTATATTTACTTCAGGTTGAAACCACTATCTTGTGTTACCATTTCTTTCTGCTGTGGTAGTAAATAAAAACCACCCAAAACCTGGGCCACGAGAAACCGAACACAATCCGCACCATTCTTACTTCTGTGCAGGACCCCAAATACAACCAGCTTGAAGGAAAGATATTTGCATTCGATAGGACGGACAATTTATCCGGACTGCCGACGGCCACTACGAATCGTTGACGCTGCCTACTAAACTCCGAATCCAATCGATGCAACCGGACCGCAGAGGGCTGCCTCCGGAAAGATTGTGCTGATCCAGCCATCCAAATTGAAGTACTCCCTGGTGCTCGGTGTCGGTGGATAAATCGTACCGTAAACCTGTTCGTACAGATAGAATCCGTAGCGTGTCGGTTGCCCATCAACATCGCCATCATCATCGGCAGATCGTGGCATAGGCGATAGATAATCTGCATTGGCGCAAAAGGAAACAAGTCCACGCATTAGCAAAGTACTGCAGACGTCTCGAATCAATCGAAGAATGGCTACAATGTAGTCACTTTCTTGTCGTGCTCGTCGCAGAAAAGATCAAAGTATGGAAAGTTTGTTAGGAAGGGAATCAAGTGTAATCAAGGGAATCAAGCAGGATGGCGCGTTAGCTTACCCACAATTGTGTCGCCATCCATGTACTTCATGCCATTTGCAAGGGAAGATTCCTGAAACAAAAAAAGGACAATTACATTTCAACCACTCTAATTTATGCACTTAAAACTATCATAACATATTTAAAAGCAAACAAATTATTCCTCTTGTTTGGAAGGCGGAGTACAGAAACCATCTCTGTGTATGAGATGATATGGTAACATATGGCCAACAACAACTGTGTCCTATTGGTTTCCTTATCATTCTTGTGTACTAGGACTTGAAGTTATGCGCAATCCTCTGCGTAGCACGATCATCATGAATGTATGCAAATCGTGTCTTTCAAAATAACATCACCATTGCATACATCTAGGCGAATATCTTTTAGTACAAGCACAGTGCATGACACGCAAGCTGCTTATATGAAACACATGTTTTGGTTTTTATTTATCTTAGCTTCCAAGATATATTTGTTTTACCTTTTATACATTGTATATATATATATTGTATATATGTATATATATATATAATATATATATAAACATTGTAACTAAGATATATCGTAAGCAAAATTATAAAACAATAAAATAAGACGTACGTAACTATTTAAATTTATCTCGAACTTCGCATCGTTTAAATTTTACTTTTCTGATTTTAACAATTAATTTACTTCACTTCCTCCATGAGCTACAGCAATTTTATCAATTTGTTTTCAACGTAATTTGAATTCCTGAATTTGATTTTTTTTTCTGAATTGGAATATATGGACGACAATTTCATGTGAAATCCCAATTAGAACAAATTTGTTGTAGAAGAATTTGTTGTCGAACACATCAATTCATATACGTAATACTATTATTTGTCATGCGAAAAGACCGAAAAAAGTGTCATACGAAAAGACCGAAAAAAAAAAGATACAACTATTGAATAATTCATTTTACAATTAAAATAACATGGTTCAATTGTAAAAATTCTCGATTTTTCAGGAGATTCCTAGGCATTTTCCCTGTTTTGTTTATTTTATCAAATTTTATTTCGACCGGCTGAAAAGAGTTGAAAATTCGGCTACGTAGTAAACGATATTACATCAATAAAACTAAAGTCATCCGATATTTACTGTGCTGTTTAGTACTATAATTTTTTTTTTAATTTAGTTCCGATTGAATAATATCGCGGAAGCTTTTACATGATATTCTGCATTTTCAGATTTTTAACATTTTTTAAATGAAAACCGGTAGGTGTCGCAAGCTCAGTTTTGTTACACTGATAAAAGAACGTAACCTATAATTTGAGAAATGTTTATGATTTTTCAATAACTTTTTCATCATTTCTCCATTAATGGCGGTGCATTGCGAACTTTGTACTGTACATCTTCTCTAAGTCAGTTGATGCGAGATGTTTTTCAAAAATGTTTTGAATTCCCTTTTTTTTCATTCTGAAACTTAGAACCTAGTAAATTTAGATATTTTACGCATAAAAATTAATTTGTGTTTCACACTGCATAACAATTAATCAATCAACTAAAAGTCGTTCTCCCTTATTGAGCGATAAAGTCACCTCCATTCGATTCCACCGATAGCAAATATTTACATTTGTCGAGTCTCAACGGTATGTTTTTGTGCACGGGGAAAAGCTCACTATCGACTCCACCTTAGCGTAGTATCGGTGCGCCGTCGAAACAAAATACCGTGCCAAAGTGTCACGGAAGCAGTCCCACCGCGTTCGACCGGAAGTTGACACGGGTAAAGGTGAGGCCACCGGCTCACTGACGCCAGCAAATGACGACAATCGCACGCTGCCAAGTGGCCGACTGAAGTGGTTGAACAGAAAACAAATGCTTTGAAAATAATAAGTTCCTTGAACGATCGAACCGTCCCATCCTCATAAAACAACACTGCCACAGGCTGAACG
Organism: Anopheles marshallii; assembly: GCF_943734725.1. Lineage (NCBI taxonomy): Eukaryota > Metazoa > Arthropoda > Insecta > Diptera > Culicidae > Anopheles > Anopheles marshallii. The sequence goes on along the minus strand of NC_071326.1, from coordinate 45,752,704 downwards.
AACGTCAACGTCGGTGTCGGATTCAACGACAGGTCGAACGATGGTTTCAACGTTTGATGTGCGATTTTTTTGGCCCTCCTTCATGCTGGAACCCTAAATCGAAACGTGTACCACATGAACTGAACTGAAAACGTCAAATTCCGTTCCCAGCTGGCCTTACGCACACCGCATACATAGATCGTAACAACAGTGTATGATCGAGTGCTATAATTACCCGACCCGCTTTGCTGTGAAGCTGTGTGTAATGATTTTTGTTTTCCTTTCCGTTCGCATCCACTTGATTCCTTCTACCGAAGCAAAGCAGCGTTGAGGGGTTCGCTTGATTTGATCTCATGCTTGCTTTTAAAATTTTCTATCGATCGAAACTGTGTGCGGCCACCAACATGTTTGGCCGTCGATGTGTTCAAGTTGAAGGTCATTCCGAAGTCAATTCACCGACAATTCTTGCAAACCATCGCTAGCATCAATACACTTTCGCTCAAAGTGAACGTTTCCATCGGTGAAAATGAGGTTGGCATCAAGCAAGAAAAGGGGAAACAAATCTTGACCGTTTTGCATTGACTGTTTTTCGGTCAGCAAGCTTACGGCTGCAAGATGAATGATGTTCTTTTTTTTAGTCACTATTTGTTCTCGTGCGGTATACGCCATTGTTTGGACAGTGTGGCCTCTTGATTGTTAACAATTTGCGCCGCACATCCATTTGCGGCGATGACGCGATCATTGTCGTGATAACGCCATAAAAATAACTTGTCAACCTGTTATTTCTAACTAATCTTTCTGATGCGTAAGCAGGTGAGCATGCGGAAGAGTTTCAGTTTAACAAAAAAATACATTACATTACTTTAGCTAAACCTTATGGATTGTAAGTGCAATTAGGAAAACCACATGCATTACCATTGCATAACGGCAGCTAATTAGCACTACCAACTAACGAAAAACCATTAGCGTGATCAAACAAAACTACGCACATCTTATGAATAATCTATTCGCTCGCGTGGAATATCTATTTCTTCACCTTGTATGTTTGGCTCATCATCAAGCATTGTTGCTTCAGCTTGGTGTGTTTGCTTTGTTGCTTTCTTTGTGGGTTTTTGCACGATAAAAAGAAACCAATCCAACGTTGCATAGTATATACCAACCTGCATAAATACGGTTCCCCCGAATAAAGCCATTCATACCCGTGCCGTAATCAGGCATGTATGCGTAAAAACAAAACACCAACACAATACCCGAACTACCATAAGGTTGATAACTAAATGCTACGGCAAATGTTTACTGTCAACGCGGGACAATAGCGGCGCAGCATAATGCCCTCTGTCAACAGGCCGGACGGGCGGCAACAATCGTTACACAAGCAGACGCTGGCCAGTTTCCAGTTTTAATGATGTTTTCGGTGCGATGCACTTAACACATTGCCGGTGCTTACGTGTGGTCAACGGACAATGACATCGGCAGCTGGGTGTCCGGGTACCGATCGGGCACCGATAAACAGTAGCAAACTGAGACCATCTTTCGGCAGCTCATTAAGGATGGTGATTCTTGCGGCATCATTGTACTGTTTGGTTTCCCATCGGTAAAAGCCCTTTTTGAGTAAAATGTGATTTTCGATACTTTAAAGCTAACAATTTGCCGCAACGCGTTTGATCGCTGTTTGATTTGCGCAAATTTGTGTCACGGTCGTTCAAGATGGGATGAGAATGGGAGAGGGAAAGGAAAAAAAACCCTTCAAATGTTGGCTGGTTAAGTTCAAAACCGCAATGCCGGAACTACTTGTTTTTTTTTTCTTTTTCGTCAGCAGTGACGCAAATGTACTTTTATCACCTTTCGTTGGAAGTAAGCAACGCGCTACTCACGGGAATATTTACGACGAGCCACTGCAAATAGAACGATCTTTCCGTGGAATCATTATTGGTAGGATGGCGATGTACAGTTTCTTCCACAAACACCACGGTATATAGATGATCTGGTTCAGTGTAGTCAAAGTATATAAGCGGTGGCACCTCGAATGCTTCCGAGCCAACTGTTTCACCACAGTTCTGTCCCGACAGAACCCAACCGGAGCGTTCGACAAGCAGCAGCAGCGGGTTGAACGCACAGGAACCAACGCTGTCGGCAGATATCGAAGCCGTACAGATGGCGCGTACCGTCGGCACGACCGGTAAGGTCACTGCGACTAGCAAAGCAAACACCATGCAACGCACCATGGTCGATACCGCCGGAAGTTTAATAGAGCCATGGCAAGGTGCAGCCAGCTATAAAGGGTTCTTCACGTGCGTAATAGCTGCTCAAATATGCATTCGTGTCGCTAACGATATGTGGCTATTTTTCAATTTCCTCATAATCTTTTATAAGCGTCCTTATGTTTTCGATCGCATCGGCTAGGTCTTGCTCTTCAAGGCCTAGTGTTGGAAAAAAAGTGAGTTTAATTTCATTTGCAATTTAAAGTTTCCCTCCTCTCAACCCCAACCCCATACCTTCATTGAGATAATGATAGAAAAATGCTTTTCGATCGTACATGCGCTGGTACTTTTCGGCGACCCTCGTCCAGGCCGATTTGATGGCGGTATTGTTCGACAGCATACAGCATGCCAGGTCGGAACGAGCCAGATCCGCACCCGGCACAGCGATCGGTGCCTGAAAGTTTATGCCGATCTTAAACCCGGTCGGGCACCAATCAACGAACCGGACCGTGCGGTTCGAGCGCATCTCCTGCAATGCGCGGTTGATTTCGATCGGTGCAATGTTGCCGCGGTACAGCAAACAGCAGGACATATACCGGCCCGTACGAGGATCGCATTTTACGAGCTGGTTCGAGGGTTCAAAACACTCGTACGTTAGCTGTGCCGTGGTCGGTTGCTCGTGCCGTGCCGTACTGCCCGGAACGAGCGGAGCGTACGTCACCAAAGGATAATGTATCCTCGGGAACGGGACCAAGTTGGTCTGGAACTCGAGCAGGTCGACATTGATCGCGCCGGAAAATCGTAACGATGCGGTAATGCATGATACGGCCTGCGCAACCAAGCGGTTCAGATTAGTGTAGGTCGGTTCGCGAACGTTCAGGTTCCGATCGCACACGTCATACAGCGCCTCGTTGTCTAGCACGAACGTGCAATCGCTGTGCTCCATGGCGACATGCGACGCGAGTATCGCATTGTACGGTTCCACAATGACCGGTGAAACCTTCGGCGAGGGAAAGATATCAAACTCCATGCGGGACGTTTTGCCGAATTCTTCGCCGAGCCGTTCGAGCAGCAGCGTGCCCAAACCCGCACCCGTCCCACCACCAACACTGTGAAACATCATAAAACCCTGCAGCGACGAGCAGTGTTCGCACAGTTTTCGAATCCGATCCATCGCCGGCTCTATCATCGTCTGGCCCAAACGATAATGTCCGCGACCAAAGTTGCTTGCGGCATCTTCACAACCCGTCAGCAGAGAGTTGGGATGAAACAGCTCCCGGTACGTGCCGAGCCGGATTTCATCTACGACTGACGGTTCCAGATCGAGCAGCAGCACACGGGGCACGCACTGTCCCGACCGATCACAGCTAAAGAACGCACTGCAGTCCTCGTAAATAGAGCAGTCACAAAACATCCCGTCGGGATAGATACCATGCTCCAGACAGTACAGTTCCCAGCAAGCGCTAGCCATCTGCACGCCCGCCTGACCTAGGTGTAGCTGAATGATTTCGCGCTTAAAGTAAACGATGTAGTTGACCGTTAATACGCATGGCACGACTTTTTGGCGATTATATTGCAAAAAAAACCAGCCATTCGACGTTCGGCCTCAACGCGCACCGAACCATGCATCGCATCCAATAACTTACATTTTTAGCCATCGTAGGTGTTGTTAACGATTTTGCCCTATGTCTGTTTATTTCAACAACTTCGCCGAACAACGTTACAATATTGTGTATGTATTGTTGCTTTTTTTTCTTCAATGTTTGTTACTCCTTGTAATTGTAAGTAACTGTTCGCACTCAAAAATTTGGAAACCGGTTTACCGCACGCCGAAACAAACAATACGTCACTGTCAGTGTCGTCGTTGAATGTCGCAGTCTCATCATAGCTACAGTGCGTTGCTGTGGGGCTGGGTCAATGTCTACTTGAATGCGTACTGACATTTATTTTCATAGATCGCTATAAAAACTATTGATGCTCATCGAATCTGTACGGAGAAACAGGTTAAGATAGGGAGAGGGAGAAGAATTGGAAAGAGAAAGGGATACACTAGGAGCGAAACAGTCACATGTAAGTACGGTGCGGGTTCGTCTCTTTTGCTTACCTCCCAGGCATTGAAGTCTTTTATTCTCTTGCAATTTGAAGATGCCTTCTAATAGCGGTTTTGAACGATGGGAATACCACAAAAAAGCAAACCGGCTTAAAAATGGTTAGCCACATTATGCGGTAATACGATTGCCAGAACCTGTTCTGAACCTTTAAGTTTTGTTCTGAACGCAATTCTTCAGTAAGGACTTAGTTTTTACGATCGCACGGCTCTATAGATAACAATGACAGTCCTTGTGCAAGGTTCCAAGAAAGGAGTATTCTAACGACTGAAAACCATGCCGTAAATAATCAACCATAACCAAGACATGAACTCATGTTCTGTACAATACAATAGGATCCATAAAATGATTTACAATCGTTCCGCATGCGAATCAAGTACCTTTGTCGACAAATGTCTTACTGAGGATTTTCTAAACAATAGACATAAAATCATTTTTTCCCATGGTAGATAACCACATAAAATTGTAGAATAACTTGTTTAAATGGCACCAGTGCTGTTCGTTTAACCTGCTATAGCATGAAGATTGTATATATTGAAAATGTTTGACCTTGAAAAGTTCTTCTTCTTATTCCTTCAATATTACTCCAGCAAACTGAACTATTTTTAGCTCTCGCCCAATATAAAACCTGTTTCAAATGCTGGTTGGAAACAAGAAAGCGAAAGTGAACAAATGTAGTCCATACTTTGCATCTTGTGGGTATGTAGACGATCTTTGCGGGCTGCACACATTAACGCAGCTCTTAATCATTCTTGTTACACCTATGTAACGTGTCATCTTTATCAACCTGAGAAGTAAGAAGCTTAGTTAAATATCAAGGACATGTGTCTGGTATTCGATTGATTTGAGAGACCAATAGAACGAATTGTGAATTCGACACAGCACTGCTGGAAGAAACAATAGATACATTAGCTATCGTAATTAACTTCTCTCCTTACTGCTTCAGTAGTAGTACCGCACACCTGCATTATAAACCCGACATCCATCAATCACTTTCCATTAAATTTGCGGCCAAATTCAATGGTGCCACGCACAGCAACACGAGCACAACACAACAAACGTCCTGTGCTAATCGAAATTACATCACAACAAGCGTAAACCTGTCCGGCGAAAGATAGAAAGGTTAAAATTCAAAATGCCACCATTTCCATTAGCTGACTTGCTAACTAACAACACAAAGAGTAAACCCCAACTGTATGATGTTTCACCAATACTCTCAGCAGCCAGAGAGATGACCTAATGGTGGAAAATTTGCACCTGTACAATATCTACTCGACAATGCGATGCGTAAATATTTCACCAGCTCGTGTACTTCGCTCACAAAACAAAACCTACCAAAAACTACTTCCTAGCCCTAAACCCGCTCACGCTAAAACGAACCCCTCAACTTAATGGGCCATGTCCAACTTTCACACCAATAAACCTCCGAAAGTTGTTGTAGCAAATTTTAAGCTTATTGCGTTCGGCGACTATCATGGGCGAGCAACGCGTGATACAACCGCAAACATGCCGGTAACCATCGCACCGACCATTGTTCGGTCGTCGAGCAAGAGCAGATCAACACAAGCGTCCTAACAAACAGCGTCCACCGATCCTTACACACTACCCCTTGGAGCTTCATCTGATTCCGCGTGCTGCTCGTAGCGCGTGTTGATGATGCGCAATTCTCGCACACACTGTGAACTATAGCGACCGTACCTAGCGCAATCGCTCACTACACCGACTCGCAATGCCTCGGACGCCGCGCTGGATGGGACGAAGTTCGTGCCCATTCGTCATTGTTCAATTACCTCATTACCCAAGCACCACACTATTTGCAAGCGATCTTGAGGTGTGAACTTCATTATTCTCCCACTTCGATAATTGTGCTTCGACGTCCGGTACGCCGGTACGGTGGTAGAATTTGGCCCCCGTGAAAGAGGTGGAAACGGGATAAACACGTGCCGTGTGCTTTTTCGCACCGTACCTCAATAGATATTCACCATTTCACCAGAATCGTTTGCAGTTCTCGTTGAACCACGGAGCGCACAACACTGTGAGCGGCGATTTGGTGTTTTTTTTGTGAACAGGATTTAAGCAAAGCAAGTTAACACATTTGTCATACAGCCGGCACATTCGTCTCTTGATACGGCTGTCCGTCGACAGCCCGGCCTAACGACTCAGTGCGCAACCGAAACCCACCTAGGATGGAGTTCTACGAACCTGCTCCGTTGGCCCTGGGTTATGGCAATGAAACCCGTGAATGGTTTGTGGAAAAATGGGACGCATTGCTTGACACGATCGGTAAGTTACAGTGTGCAAATGATGGCCCCAAAGGTGTATTCAGTTACCACCAGTGATCGGGTGCAGTGCGTGAAGTGTTTCGTAGAAAGGTGCAGATTCGAACGGTGGCAATCATTTCGGTGTTGGTTTATTGTTCGCTTCAGGAGACGACCAGGAGACGCTATACGTGTGGGTGCTGACATTCTACACTAACGCCATCTACTGGATACTTGGTGGACTGTTTGTGTTGATGGATCTGACAGAGTGGCCCAAGTTTATGCGCAAGTACAAAAACCAGCCTGGCATGAACGAGCCATTGGACTGGGAGAAGTTCAAGAAGGTATAGAAGTGCCAATAGTGAGTTAGTACGACTGCTAATCAAAATGTGTTGTATTGTTCTTTTATTCTTTTCCACCATTGTGGCCGTGGCTGTGCAGCTAGTGAAAACGCTGCTCTTCAACCAAACCGTGGTCGGTATCCCGACGGCTTACATTGCGTTCAATCTCAGCCGTAACGGTGTGCCACCGCCGAGGGCACTGCCGTCAGCTTTTACGATCGTGCGTGATTTTGCCGTGTGTATCACACTGTGGGAGATCACGTTCTACTACAGCCACCGGTTGCTACACTCGCGATTCTTCTACAAGTATGTGCACAAGAAGCACCACGAGTGGACCGCCCCGGTGGCCCTGGCCGCCATGTATGCGCATCCGTTCGAGTACGTCATCAGCGATCTTCTGCCCGTGTTTGCCGGCCCTGCCGTAATGAAGTGTCACGTTTCGACCACCGCCATCTGGTTTGCGTTCGTTATGGTGGATACCGTGCTGGACCACTGCGGATACCATCTGCCGTTCCTTTCTAGTCCGGAATCGCACGATTACCATCACCTCAAGTAAGCATCTCCGCACCGATCGTACTTGACCATTGGTACTGATCACGCTATTCACGACCCCACCTTCACAGATTCAACCAGTGCTTTGGTCTCTACGGATGGATGGACTGGTTCCACGGTACCGACTCGGAGTTCCGGAAGAAAAAACAATTCCAAAGGCATAACCGCATCATCGGTTTTCAATCAGCGCGAGAGCTAGTGCCGGACAAGTGAGCGTCCTCTCCGCAGGACGTGCTTTTTGTTCGTCTCCCACCATTCGACTGCACCTTACCAAGATCCAAACGATGTTGGACCGTTTTTTAACGGTCATAGGTTTAACTGAGTAGGGTGATATGTATTTGCGTAAGGGTCCTAATCTTATTGCGTGATAGTCAAGTTTAAAATAGATGTGTATAGGGCAAAATAAGCAGTTCCCTGAAAATTCATAATTTGATACAATCGTGACGCCAGCATGTATACAGTACAAATCAATAATATGACAGAAAATGAAAACTTCGTGATTTCTACTTCATTCGCTTTGGTGGATTTTCTCCGAAACTCAACGATCATTTGCATCGGTAACACTCTGAACGTTGAAGCGCAACTTAGAAAGGTGCGTATGCAAGACCTTCTACCGAATCAGAAACATTGCTACGTTTGTATGTAGGACAGCGCATTCTGATGGCATTGGCTCACGAAACGTCGTTGCAAAATACCGAAATATCCCACCCGCTTTGATGATGAATGGTTGGAAAGAAATTACGGTCGACACAGTCATTTTTCTTCAGCAAGCTTTCGGCGTTGTTATGTACATCAATGTGTAGCTTTGTAAAGTTTTACTTTTAACGTTTGCTGTGTGCAACTCATATTTTACAGGTAAGTTGATTTTGATGTTGGTTGGTGTTGTATAGTTTAGACCGTTTGGACGCTATTCAACTTGATTTCAACTAAAATGATATTATTGTTTGCATCGATAGATTGCACGACATTTCTTGAGAAATCAATTTTAAAGTAAGTAAATTACTCGCATTATTAGTAAACTATTATTAAGAAAATTATCATTAGTAATTTGTTATTACTAAGCAATACGGCCTGGCCGTTCTTATTTAATAAAAAAAAAAATTTGTTATTACTTTCCTAGACCTTTTACGCATAACAGAACAGCCAGTCCTGTGTAAGAATACGACCCGAATTAAATTTAGTATTGGATATATAACTCCAGCACCACTATCACATGCATCACAGAATCCCTTTTCGAACTTACAAACAAATTAGAAAAATTAGAGGAAACTTATGCTGAGCCTGAAATGCAAAATTGTATTAGTGCCAAACTTTAATTTTAACGTTTTTTTTTTTTTTATTCTGTCGCCAGATTATTTATAACGCTGATTGGTTATCCGGCGCTACTCCGGTCTTGGCCTGCTGCAGGAATTCTCTAAACCGCTCACTGTCGAGCGCCTTCGGCTGCCAATCCCTTAACCCGGCCTTTCTGGCAGACACATCAACACCATCACTCCATCTCAATTTGGGTCTACCACGCCTCCTCTGACCATGTGGACGATCTAAAAGGACTTTATGGGTCATCCGGTGTCATTTTCATGACGTTACCAGTCCCCCGGAGCCTGGCGAGTTTAATCCGCTGTACAACAGTGAGTTTGCCGTACAGCTCGAAGAGCCTCGACATTGTAGCAGCTTCACCCTTGTCCATCCACACATACGGGACCAAAAATTCTTTTGAGGATCTTCCTCCCGAAACGAGGCTAGGAGGGTTTCGTCAGTTTTGGATATAGTCCATGTCTCAGAGGAGTAAATGACTTATATAACTATATAAGTTCTATATAGTCTCAGCTTCGTTCGTCGCGACAGGTGTTTTGAGTAGAGTATGAACCTCAAACTGTAGAACGTACACTCTATCTGCACGTCAATCCTGCGAAAGTTAGGATTCGTTAGCAGGTTATGGAAGGAGTTGCTGTTCCGCCATCTTCTCCAAGATCTGTCGGATGGTGAAGATCTGATCAGAGGTTGATTTTCTGTTTCGAAAATGAAATCCTCTCTGATAGTTTCCAATCACCTTTTCAACGAATGGGGCAAGAAGATCTTGTAGTATAAGGGAGCATATTTTGTAGGCGGTACTCAACACCATAATTACATCGCTGTACTCTAGCTTATCTCTATACTATGATGATGATACTATGTTTCCATTCACAACGTTAGCTTACATTTTTTAACCAAGAAAAATATTTTATAGTCTTAAAACATTTGTTAATCTTAAATTACATTACATGACATTTCCCCCTTTTTGTTTTTCAAAATCCCAGGCATTAAATTAAGCCAAACTATCGGCCTTTCCTATTTATTAACGATAAACTGTGGTAAGCTAAACAAAAACAATTAACGATAAAGACTATCATGAGGATTGGGGAAATAAGAGTATAAAGAGAAAAATGGATGGATCCCGAAATATGATACCTAAGACATTTGACAAATTGTTCTGGTGATGTCATTGAAAGATGAAATAACTATCTCTCAAAAGTTAATATTTACACGATGCAATAATCCACGAAAAACGCCATTTCTTGTCATGATAAATGCATGCATCAAACATAAAGCTCAGAACTCAAGGATTATAATTGATGGACTGAGACCAAAAGACAAGGAACCTGTTTGTAACAGGTAACGGCTACAAATTAGTGTTAGGTGGAAAAAATATTCTCATATCTTGGCACCATCAATAGTTCCGGCCACTCGTTATTTGGAAACGCACTATTCAGGAGAAATATTTGCAAACTATAGGACACGAAAAACTTCTTCCCATACACATACACACAAGTCACGCTGAAATGCACGCTGATGCATATATATACAACGCCAAACGACGGTTATGCTATTGCAAACGATGTTTACTTTGAACAGCTTTACAGACCAGACAAGGTGTTAATGATGTACGTCAAAATGATACGTAATACAGATTCCCCATTAGAAAGATGGCAAAAAAGTATGCGGCAAATACACTGGCCTAGATGTAGTGTGCTTGAATAAGTTATACGCGATGGAATTGAGTGAGTCATGAATGAACATATAACTTGTGCTTCCTGGAGAGCGATTGGCAAGTTGATAATATCTGCAAAAGGTGCTAAGCTATGAATGGAACAAGCAATATCAAGAACATATGACCCAGATAGTATGTTTAAGACAAGTAAGATTTCCTCAGGGCCTGATATGACTAGCATATAATTATCACTGGCTACTAATGCATAACACACTCAATCTGGTTTCAGTTCGTTGATAGTTTTTGCCAACTAATGGTTAGCATTGGAAGGAGAAATAAAAAATGCAAATTTGACAAGTGCCATTTTAACCTCAGCGAATGTTATTAAAGCAAATTTAATTGACACGAAATTTGCATGTGTTACTGCTCCTGATGTGGACCACAATAGTATTTTACGTTAAACATAATTTTATTGTATGATAATATGATTTTATATGGTATGATTATGACATGTAGAAATATAAATGAATTGGACGATAATATAGCAGCAATAAAACAGAATCAACTAATCATTATTTGAGTAACTGTTACTAGGAATATGATTTTGCTGGTGATTCAAAAACCATGAACTATAACAGATGAAATAAAAGAAGTTTGTACCTTACTTTAATGCAAGCATGTTAGTAAATTTAAGTTCTTATGACATTATACGGAAACTGAAAACACTCATCACGCTCAAACAGCCAACCTATGGAATTATTCAAACACATTTGATTTAAGCAATAAAAAGGGTACAACGAAACGCGTGAAAAATGTAAAGATAAATCAAACACGCATACTGGTGAATTCTATCCTCAATTGTTCAGCGTGCAACCCGTTCGCCATGACACGTGTTTATTTTCATTAGCAACAAGACAAACTGGACCACGCGGAAAAGTCATCTCATCTGCTTCATACTCGAGAACCGAGCGTTTTCTATTCAGTTTAAAACAACAAATAACACAAACATAGCATAGGATTGTTACCTTTTTTTTAACTTTTAGTGTGGAGCATACTGATCGATCTGTTCTGTAAACAACCGGTCACAACATGATGAATTGCAAAAATGCATTCGACTTATTTCAGGTAATATTGTTTCAATTAACAAGCTGCTAATAGTTTCCAACTTATTGCAGTTAATTAAATTAATTTCAATCTCTTTTGCGAGGTATGGGTGCTTGGCATTCGGTTTACTCTTCGCCTATTCGTTTCCATGTTACAAACTAATCATTACACAACACACATACTCCGAAATAGCTAATACTACGCCACGACCCAGCCTTCAAGATAAATCGAAGATGGTAGAAACTTCGACAAGAAGTTCACAGTCATGTCCCTTAAATATCCGAACCGCGCAAAATAAAAGCTTATGCGGTAGGAAGCCCGACCTGATGGCGAATCGGACAAGACAAGTTCGGGTCAATTAATGAACAGTGCGGCCACAAACCAATCGATAAAACATCAAATCAATTCAAATGACGAATAAAAAGAGCCACCTTTCAGCGGTACGAAACAGTTTGCCACAATCCTTCCCAAGCACCGGCAGCAATGGCCGAAGATAAAACTACTCGTTAAAGTAGTAAACGTGCATTGCGTCAACAAACGATCTTAGCGACTACCGACGCACAACGACGGGAGGGAACGACTCCGAACTGGCCATTACTCATCCCGCTGACCTTCACGATAGGGTCGACCCAAAACCATTGACGACATTTCGTTGAACCGGTCAAATCAAGCGACCAAGCTTATCGCTGGTGGATCACTATTTTCTCTCAAAAACGTACACACATGTTCCCAGACCCTCAACAAGAGGGTCTAGCGGTCAGCCAAACACCAACGTCAAGGGGTCACTTCGGCTTGTGATCTGACTCGTGAGCAAACTGACGAACTTTCCATCATTCAACAAACCCGTGTACACACAAAACAATCAGCATTGTGCCGTTTCTTGACCGTCAAACCGCATTGCCGGTGCCGCCGATATTTGGCGAGGTAAATATTGTTTTACCAAACAGGCTGGAGTCAACAGTGATGGGACGCGTTTAGGTGAGCTCTTCTCGTTTTCTTTTGCATATCATAAACATAGCACGGCTGATGTTCGATGTATAATACCGTCAGCATCCTCGCATCCGTGTCCTTAACCACAACATATCTCCAATGCCCATCGAAACGGCCAGCTACCCCCAGTTTTGCAGCGAACCAAGTCATTGATATTCCATATTTTGGGTATGCAAATATTGCGCGACTGACTGGAGATTCAAGGATCGATTCGGGCATCATCGTATTTATCTGGGCAGCGTGCTGACTGATGGTAGTAGCAGTCACTTGCACGACACTGCCCAACACCAAACGTTAACTTCCGAACCGTGATGGTGGGAGTAACCGGTGGACACAGAAGATGCAAAGATGCTGCAAAAGAACACAACCATGTAAGTCATGTTTGTCCACCGCGTACGACGTTTTTGGTACGTGAGTAATAAGTGAAGATTATTTTCGCGCAAACCACTTAAGCACTGGGCCGCCGCTGACGCCCTCCATCGTCGGTGATTTGTATTGCGATCAACCACCCCACGGGCTAGAAGCCTTTTATCGTCCCCGGATCGACGGAGCGCAGTCAGTTAATCGCCGATCGTCCTAGGCGTTGGACGTGTCAATTCGAATCGAAACGTAACGTTTCTGCTACAAGTCAGCCCCGCAAGGACGGATTGATTAGCGCTCTCCCTAGACCTGCGTCCAAGATGAACCTGTCGTTCGTCGCACCGTGGATGGCCACCGTCGCGGACGGCAACGCGTCGTTCGCGGGTGCCCACGAGCTTCCAGATACCCACACCGAAGGCCCACTGGTGCTGTGGTTCAACCAGACGTGGAACAGTTTTCTCGATCGCATTGGTAGGGTTGGGCTTGTGGCGTCATCCACACCGTTACCTAATCGTCAACCGGGCACGGTTGACCCGATTGATAAATATCGACCTTCCAACAGTTTCAAAGGTTCATCTTCGCTCTTTCTAACTCTCATCTCCCTCTTTCGTTCGCTGGCTTTCAAGGTGACGACAACGTGACGCTGTATGTAGGTTTCCTGACGATATACACGTATTCCTTCTTCTGGCTCGTTGGCGGACTGTTCGTGCTGATGGATCTTACCAACTGGCCAAAGTCGCTGCGAAAGTTTAAGAACCAGCCCGGTGCCAACGAGCCGTTAGAGTGGGATCGCTGTAAACACTTGGTGAAGGTGGTACTACGAAATCAGTTCCTGTACGGTGTCCCGACGACCTACTTCGGGTTTATGATGCGTAAGCTCGTGTTCTTTGAAACACCGAACCCGCGCATCCTGCCATCGTTACCCATCATTTGCCGTGACCTGTTGTTCTGTATCGTGTTCTGGGAGATCACCTTCTACTACAGCCACCGGTTACTACACTCCAGCTTTTTGTACAAACGTGTCCACAAGAAGCATCACCAGTGGTCCGCCCCGGTGGCCTGGGCAGCCATGTACGCGCATCCGTTCGAGTTCATCATCAGCGATCTGCTTCCGGTGTACATAGGGCCGGCCATCATGAGCAGCCATGTGCTGACATTCGTGGTGTGGTTCTCATTTGTCATGATGGATACGCTGGTCGATCACTCCGGGTACCATCTACCGGTGCTCGGTAGTTCCGAAATGCACGACTTCCATCATCTCAAGTAAGTGTAACTAAGTGCTTCGGTGATCATTTCACGTTTGTGTGTTAACAGTGCCGAGGGCCGGTAAAGTGATACCAGTTGCGTTCCATACATCCGTTCGTGCGCTGCTATCGGTCAGTGAATTTGTGTAAATTTGAATGCCACCGAGTCCTTGCTTTGCCTACCAGTCCGTGAAGTGTAGATTAAGATGTGTCAACGGTGGAATTAGTGAGAATCAAATATTTGCAACTCGGTGGCGCGATCCAACATCACAGTGGTTTGTGGACAGTGTTAGGTGATTGAAAAATTCACACTTCACTCTCGATTCTAGTCACATGCTAGTCAGTACTAAGAACTAGCACAATCAACCGCTTGTTGCTCTTAGCAAACTTTACTTGATGGTACTAATCGCATCATAATTATAAGCTTTGTTGTTTGTTTGGTTGCAGCGTCCAATACCCGTGCATGACGCAAAAGCCGATGTTAAATTGTCTCGTTTCAGACAGATTTATCTTTGATTGATCATGGCTAGCCAGTCAAATTGAGAAGTCGTTATGATGATAAATGATTAACTATTTAATGTCCGTTTTAAATTTCGTCATTCACCTAAGTGATTCTCTGTCAACTGCCAATAGTGAAAACAGTGAAAAATAGAAAATACTCAATAAGCAAATGGTGAAAATACTGGATAAGTTTAAAAAGAGTGCATCTAGTGTCATTACGAATAGTCTTTTCACCTATTTTACCTTCGATTTTTCTATTGTGATATTTAAAAACCATTTTTGTTACAATTGTGTACTTTTTCTCTTTTTAATTACAATTATCGATGATATCCGGTTGAGTTATACAACTTTGGTTTCTTAAAAGAGTGAAAGATTAATGAACATCTGCAAACAGTTCATTCTACACATATTTTTTTCCACATCGAAGAAAACACAAACGCAAACAAGAATGAGATCCAAGAAAATGGAAGATAAATAGTATTAAAAAATAGGGACCTCCAGTTGAAAAATTGATGTTGGCATGTTGAAAAATTCAATCGAGCATTCCTTATTTCGATGGGTAAAAAATACCCATAATTTATGATGCATATTATTAGTGCCGGATGTTGTATCTGTTCTACTGTTTTGTTTGGTGTTTTATTCTAAAAATCGCTATACCTCATACAGAACCAGATTACTTGAAACCAGTTTTTTTCTTAATTAAAATTTAGCTAAAATCGATCTACTACTATTTAAAATTTTAGTAACATAATATTCTTCAAATACTATTTAGTTGGTTTATGTTTGTATGTTATGGTAGAATACACTTTACCTGCCTTTCGACTAATGCAAATTACATTAGACTTTAGGTTTGTGTCGCGGTTATAATGTTCGCCTAGATTATTTTGACATGGTTGAAACTCTAACTAGATATTATTTACAAACCACTTTGATGCTACTCGTAATAGCTTTACCGTCACTTATCCTTCTTTCTCCCAAGCTTGCCATTTCTGGCTTTCTTTGAGTTGATTTGCCTGAAACCGGATGAAGTCCTGCGTCAGAGGAATTGCTCCGGATGTGATTTTGTACCGTTCCTGTCGTGTGGAACCGATGTACTAAGGAAACACCCAGTGAACTTTCACATTTATACCATCTTACTCTGTTTCTGAAAATTTAGCTCAAGCCAGAATGGATTTTTGGGTATAAATTTTATTTAGAAGGTCCTTCAAATGTTTTTGAAATAATTTTATCCTACAAATGTTCCGGAAGAAATTATCCATAAAAGAAGTTAGCTTCATTTGTTATTATTTGTTAGTTTTTTGAAGTAAGATTGATTTCATTATTTAAAACGAAATGTATCACTATGTAAAACACAAACACGGAAACGACAACAGCGAATGGATGCACTGTTGAAATTGCGAGAAGAAAAGCTACCAAACTATTCTCGTCACACATTCCTCTCAGAACCAGTTTTGAACGAAAATGACAATCGTGCTAATCAATTCACTCTTATCTAAACATACTGCTAGTCACCGTACCGTAGGCACTATATCCCTCCGCCAGTAGTAATTCTCTCCCATCAGGCCATCTCCACGATGAGTCGAGTCAATATTTGTGCAGATAGCACATTGCGAGTCCGCATAAGGTCACACGCATTTACGAGGAAGTAACAAACCTCATTAACACCTCTTGCGATCTTGATTCGCGTCACGTAACGGAGTTATGTTACAAGAATGTAAGCGACAACGGGATAACCTTCGGTCGGCAGTCAACTCTTTAAAGAGTTAACTCTCTAAAGTAGATGCACGCACTGGTCTACATGAGTAAGGGTGTCCCATAGCTCTTGATTGATTGGGGTCATTGCATCATAGTCATGCCAGCAAGGGATTTTGTAAAACCACACACAAATTTCCAAATTGTGCGCCTAGCAACGGTTGAATGTTCAATCACCTGTCGCTTTCCCGTCGTCGGTTAGAAGATTAATAGATGTTGTGACAAACCCCCTTTGAAGCACCTAATTTATCCACGAATTCCGAACAGCTACTCTCGGACTGTTGACAAACGTGGTCGTGTTAATGTGAACTGCCAAAATAACATACTACTAACAGTGATCTTCCGGTGCGCAAACCTTGACCAACTAGGACGTTTTACATTTGTGCAGTGAATAGATATGCGCAGTTTTCACTACGCCAAACCCCTCCCCTGCCGGCAAAAAGTTATGCAGCGGCTGGCGTGTAGATTTAAAACAATGATCACCTTAATACCTAAGGTCAACTGGAGAGCTAGTGATATACGCAGAGCCTAAAACAACAATTCACCTTTCCCCTGCTGGGCCAACTTTGTGTAAAGTCGGCCAATCGTGGGTTAAATCTAGCGGTGACACTGAATCTCTAAGTCACCATGAAACGCTGTCTTGTTTTCCAACGGACAATTGGTCCGACATTTGAAAAGAAGTAATATAAATACGACGTTGAGATAAAAATGCACCACGAAGCGTTGGTCCGCTGCATTGGGCCATTATGAAAGTGTTTTTGAACGCAAACGTCCCAGCCATCACGTACACATACGAAGACGGTGCTAGGCTTTGTTTCTAGCTAAGCTCGTCGGGAGATTAATCAAATTCAAATCATGCCTAACCGAGCTTCCTTATGATAAACGCTATGGTTTGAGTCATTAAAAATAGAATGGGTACGGTTTAGCTTAGCGCCATGGCTCACCCACATCGTGGGTAACCGTGAACGGATGATGCAGGCTACATATCGATCAGCTTTATCTCCAATTAGTGTGTTATCGATGTATGAATTTTATTGCGTCCGTTTATAGCGCTTTGTAATTTGTGAAAGAATTCATTTGAAAAAAAATCATACGTTAATACAAGACCCTGCACGTATATAATACGATTCTGGAAAAAGATAGTGCAATTAGATAACAGTAAATAAATAACAATATGAATTATAAAAAAAAATAGCCACCCACTCATATGTTCAATTTAAAACAATCAACTATAACACAGTAGTTGTAATACGTTTTCCAACAATTTGGTTTCTAGACGGGTTTATCTTTTGCGTGTTTTTAGCTAGTCATAAGATACGAGTGTCTGCAATTGGGCAACAACTACTGTAAAGCAACCAAATGCCAAAGGTACTTTGGAATACTTTGAGGAATATATTTGATGGGAGTTGTGCAACCAATCGGTTGGTCGGACAGGTGGAAACTCGAAACTCGACTGTCGATTGAATAAATTGAGGAATGCTTACTGGAATTCTACAAGTTTGCTCGTTTGTACAACGTCCGTGGGGCTGAAATTGATAAATGTGAGGTAAGCTATTTCAAAACAATTCAACTGATTTTTGTTGCTTTTTAGTTGCTTTTAATGGTTTAGTGGGCAACCCGATGTATTGAATGTCGGTTGCGATTTGTTCGAGACCCGGCCTGTACGTTCGTGATCCCGGAAACCGGAAGTGAAATTAAATGAAAATTGTGTGTTCCAATATGCACTGGAATGAAATCATTCGTTCATCTTTTTTTATCCACAATCTGAAGATAAACGTTTCGATGCACTACAAGTTCCACGGTTTCATGGAGTAGAATAGAAATAATTTCTCCCAATCCATGAGCTTGAGGTTTAACAAAGTTACGCACCGAGCTTCATATAACTTTTTTTAAACAAATTTCGCTCGCGAATAGGTTTTGGAATCCTATTCCTTCAAATATAACTGAGTTAGAAAAAGAATGAGAATGAAAAAGAATGACTGAGTTAGAATGAATGGAACCACTGGAATGAAGCAACCGAAGAAATTATTGAATTCCTTGTAAGATATGGAAACATGAAAAATTGGCAGATGTATCATCGAAATGTGTATATCATCGAAATTTTTGAATTGCAGTACAAAACGAGTCTTTAAGTAACATTAAGAGAAATATGGAATTTATAACATGAGCATTCGATTACTTCAGCCATACTAAAATAACTAAAAAAAACTTCTGAACAATTATTACCTGTTAGACCTTGAAGCTCGTGTACTCTGCAGCCTGCTCTAAAGTTTTCACCAATAGTATGATATCTATTCCCACATCATAGACCTAGAACCTTTTTTTTCCCACACGAGATCAATAAATGTATAAATGTTGATTTTATTTTTTAATTTTTTTTCGATAGTAAGTAATTATATAAATGGCTTCTAAATATTTTTGTTTAATTCGCATAATTAGAATTTTTGGTCTGGTGGACATCTTCCAATGTAATGTACTACATAATTGTTAGCACATATTTACTACCAAACCAAACCAATTTGTTCTACCAAATATCATATTTTGGCTGTTTGAAACTCATTTATAATCTTGGGATATTTGGCGCAAAAAAGAAATTTTAATAATTTCAATCCCAATTTGCTCACTTTTTTGCTTGCCAAACCGGATGAACAAAAAAGAGCATAAGCTATCTTATAACTTATTCACTTATTAATAACTGAATCAAACTTAAACTGAACCACGCCTATTCTTACTTACTAATAGTTCGCCAAATCCATTCCAATCCTCCAATCCATTAACCCGACCATTCTGGGGGATGCATCAGCGCCACTACACCTCAATTTGGACTTCGCTGTCCATGTGGACTACGTTAACACGATTAAACAGAACGAGGAATTTAAATTGAAAGTCCTAGAAGTTGCTAAATATTTTCCATGAAACTTCAAAATAAAGAAACCATGAAATCAAGTCCAGTCAAACAAAATATTTAAAAAAGATCTTGGAAAATATGATATAATTTCATAATTGGTAATTCTGTAACCAATCGGAAAGCTACCACGATCGTTGAATCATAATAGTTTTGAAATACTTCATGAAATATTGCAGTGAAACATTTCCTTTTTCACCGGAGCTAAATAGCAGGGGAATAAAAAGCTATAGCAACCAAAATGTATGGAAGATTGATGTGTTTTTACGATTTTTCGATCGAAGTAGTAAAAATGCTATCGCGAAGGCTGTTCCGATCGGTAAGGTTTCCGAGCAGCTCGGGCTAGCGCAAACTCATATCGTAAGCATTTAATTTTGTTTCCATTTGAGTTGTTCGAGCCCAAAAGTTAAGTTTTTTTTATATAAACTTGAGAAGCAATCGGGACTTAAAAGGAGTTTTTAATTCATCCCATTCTAATTTTTAAAAACAATCGATGGTGTAGAATGTTTCCTGAGGAGCCATAGAAAAAATGTATTTGGAACCGTCTAGCTACGTTAGATTTCTACCGATTCCCATATTTCAAACATTTTTTAAAAAGTCAGTGCCCAATCCAACGTTTTGGAAGCTTTTAATTCTTTGATTTGATGTAATCTGAACACATTTGGAGTTTGGAAAAAATAATAACAACCTTCTTGCAGTAATTGTGAGCTCAATCTTCCTGAAATACGTTATGCGTATTCGTACCGAACTGCAAATTGCAAACTTTGGCGCGTGTTGCCATCTTGAAACCGCCTACCAGACTGCTAACAAATGTATCCATTAAGCATTCCCCGACATCTAATCGAACGTCCGCGGGGTGATCGTGATGCTCCGTTAACTACTTCGGAAATGAGCTGTGTGTCTTACACAAGATTGCTTTATTTAGGAATTAAAAAAACAAAACCTGACCATCATTTTTATCTTGACCTATCGCAAAAAATAACGCTCGAACGCATTCGGTAACGATTCATAGCTGATTCGCACTATCGCCACAGCGTGCACTATCTTCACAGAGATTATCTAATGGCGTCTTCGTCTGCCGGTTCCGAAAGCGTACTTCGCGCTCTCTTAGCCAGGGTTGTTCAAATATATTTTGAAATTTTTTGAAAGGAGCCGTCTGCAAAACAACAGTTATTTTCACCTCACCTACGTTCGACGGTGATGATCAAGGATTTGCGAATGAATTTAAAACGAGTGAGGCCATCTATGTACCGATCTAATTCGTACTTCCGAGCCGAGGGTGTCTGACCCAACCTTGCAACGGTTAAAATCGGTGAGCTGCGAACCTAGCAATGGTTCAAACAGATTTAAATTTGAACGCGTGCTGCCTCGGCGCACGGTGAGCAGAAGAAGCGGCTCACCTGCTCACCGGACACGACAGAACATCCCGAAAAGCCGAACGATCCACGAACCAGATCGGCGATCGCTACCAAACAATCAAGCACGTTCGTTGACCACACGCACGCACGTAAGCAGTAGATGGGTCGCGCGTACCACCACTTACCGTGCCGCTGCCTCACTAGTCAATTAACGCCTTGGTGACTTCGACTCCAATTCGCTGGTACTGTGCCGGAAGGCTTCAGTTGAGCGAAAGACGCCAACAACAGCGCACCGCCTCTTAGTGCATAAGGATCGCTAGTGTGTCTCTTGCTACTCGGTGACAGTTACCACCATGGAAACGATACTAGATCTAGCAGCCAACGTAACGCACCTCCCGGTGGACGAGTTTATAACACCGAGTGGTACCTGGATCGAACAAAAGTGGAACGGGTTTTTGGATATTATTGGTACGATAGGTTTGGCTCAAAACCAGCCCTTCTGTCACAAGTGCCGCTATGTGACGTTCGTTTCTGACGGTTTCGGCTAGTGCGGGGACGAACGTGCCTGGAGTCATCTGTGATAGTTACTCGGTGGCAAACAGTGATCGGTCGGAAGAGTGTCTTGTAATGTTTTCCCTTCTTTCTTTACGCGCCCTTTACCCTTCAACACTAAGGTGATGATATCGAAACGCTGTATTTCTACCTCCTGACCTCGTACACCTACATTTTCTTCTGGATCGTCGGTGGTCTGTTCGTGCTGATGGATGTAACCAATAAGCCACGCTTTATGCGCAAGTTTAAAAATCAACCCGGCGTAAATGAGCCGCTCGAATGGTCCAAGCTGAAAAATCTCGTGAAAACGGTCGCGTACAACCAGCTCGTGTACGGTCTGCCGACATCCTACCTGTCGTTTCAGGTGGGCAAACTGATTGCCCACAGCATTCCGGATCCGCGCCTGCTACCATCGCTGTACATCATTGTACGGGACGTTATGGTGTGCATTTTGTCCTGGGAGATATCGTTCTACTACAGCCACCGGTTGCTACACTCGAGCTTCTTCTACAAGCGCATTCATAAGAAGCATCACGAGTGGTCCGCCCCGGTGGCCTGGGCAGCCATGTACGCGCATCCGTTCGAGTTCATCATCAGCGATCTGCTTCCGGTGTACGTCGGTCCCGCCCTTATGACCTCTCACGTGTTCACGATCCTCATCTGGTTTACGTTCGTCATGATGGATACGCTGGTCGACCATTCGGGGTACCATCTACCGGTGCTTGGCAGCTCCGAAATGCACGATTACCACCATCTCAAGTAAGTCGACACCGACTCTGAGTGACAGTGGAAGGACCCGGCCAGTTCGGTGGCTCTCCGTGGTTTTCGTGTTGGGGTTTCGTTTTGTGAGGTCAACATTTCACACCAGCTTACCTGGTACCGCCGGAAACTGGTACGGCTGGATCGAAAGTGAATGGTCCCGTTTGAGCAGACCTTACCTTGAAGCACGGTGCCGTAACTTTTTTACAACGCGTTAGGCACCGTGATCAACCAATGGTCGGGAATGTTTAGAGATTTTGCAACATCCAGCTATGGATGGCGGTGAACGAAGTGTTTAATTTTTTTCCGAAAGCATTCCCGATTGACCTTGAGAGTGGGACGAGTGAAAAATCAACCATATACGACAGCTTAAAATGGCATCTCGTCTTTGTGCGACTTATAAACATAATCATCTAAAACGAAAAATGCTTGAAATTTAGTTGTGCAATTGATTGATTGGAACCCAATCGTCATTTTCCCACAGTTTACTGTATCAATCCTTTCGCTTTCATCGCTGTGCCATTGGAAACCATAACGCATGATCGCTTCCTATTCTTGGGTACGCTTTGTGTTAGCAAATGTATGCTAGTGCGAGAATTGAATTCGAAATTAGGCAACAATTTCGAACATCTAGCAAAAACTTGATTTTGTCTACTCCCAAACATCAAGACTTCTTCCGCCTTTGGCTTTGTGGTATTGACCACTTTGGCGCGATTAGCATAAACGTCGAATTCGCACTGCAAGAGAATTTTATAGAGTTGCAAAAAATTAAAGCGGAAACCAGAACCGTGTTAGCAACCAGTTCCCAAACCGATACAATCGCTCAAGGTTATCCGTGTCCGTTTGATTTGCCTATTTCTTTCTCCCGTTAGTAACTCGTTGTTGGTTTGTCTAGGCTGGAGAAGACATCAATTTTCTTCTCTATCAAATCATCATTCCAGTTTGTTACTGTCTCTGAAGCGTACGGAAGGTAAAGCTCTCCGACTTTAGCCTAAAATGTGTATCGACTTTAGCCTAAAATGTGTCGTCTGTAGAGCTTGCAATGAAAGGAATAATGGTGCTGTACGTTTCCTTTCTGTACCACACGCGTAGCGGATATTCGAACCTGCTATGCTCGAACAGTCTCAATCAGCGCTCTTGATGTAGCTAAATGTTTTCATATTTGTCACAATTATTATTTCCACTCGTTTTGGATGAATAACCCGCTAGGTATCTGCCCTTGTTAACGCTTCTTCCGAAGATCGCTGTCGATCGTTGCAACCTTGAACAACCCAACCTGTGACACATCTATGAGATGATTTCTTTTATTTTTCAATGCAAGAAAAAAAACACAAACCATACACATTCGCCATAGTTCCACCAGTGTGGCGTGCCCCCGAAATAATGCCAACGGTCACGTCAACGTTTTCGGTGGGCTTTGTCATGCCTATCGATCGCCCCGTACAAATGTGGTATCAGAGGGACGATTTACAGCTTGTCTCACCGGGTTGCCACCGCTAGCCAACCGTTGCATGCATTTCAATTTCTAACGATCATGTTGCCTGTTTTTAAGTTTTGAGCCCTCCGACTAGCGACGGGGCGCGAACACAAAGCTTGGCAATGGTCCACCTTCCGCAGCGGCTCACCGCACGGACCGGTTAACCTCCACAAGGGTTATGCCGAAGAAAACATCCATCGGAAGGTCAGTGCTGGCGGATGCTGCGATTTGGAAAACGTCGCGCTGCAGCCAGCGGCATTTACGTTGCACAACGTAATCGGTTAAGCTGTCCCTTAGTCCGAGCTTAGCACATGGGATGTTATACCGGTGGATCCACCAAAACCTAGCTAACAGAAGCTATTCGGACGTACCTTACGACTATACCTGCTATAAGACGATTCGATTTTGATGAACCTTTTACATCTTCACACAACTCTCCCAACAGTCACAATATGCGGTTGAACGCTAACCAACGTTTATCGGCCATCGTGCAACACACACGCAACACGCATACGCTTTAGATCAAAGATCACCGATAGATAGACTACTACCGTATACACTAACCTCTGTTCGTGTAAATCACTTTCTAATTATCGTTTATGTTTTTTTTCTTTCTTTCTTTTTCCTTTTGTGCTTTTGTTTTGTTCTTTTTACTGTTTTCCGACCTCATAAACTCATCAACGGTGATCATGTGTCGCCATTTTGGTGGGGGTTCGCCATTTGTGCTGTTGTTTTATTTTCACCTTACCGTTGATATTTTGCAAACATTTGGACAATTAACACGTCGCAATCGCGGTACGCAGGTTCAATCAGTGTTACGGATTATTTGGCTGGTGGGACGGACTGCACGGTACGGACAGCGAGTTTCGCAAGAAGAAACAATACCAGCGGCATCATCGCATCTTCAGCCTGAAGTCGGCACGGGAGCTCGTACCGGAACACTAGCGCGGCAGCTACTGGGGAGAGAACGATGGTCGCGTTACTAGTGCGGTGTGAAAGCAGTATGTAAAACGTTGCCAAACAGGGAACCCACCAAGCCATCCTCCTAGGCAATGGAAGTCGCACAGCCCCTTCAACTGCGTACACGGCTCCCGCGTATCAAGGTTTGCGCGAATCCACCGTAATGGTAGTAGCAGCCGTGCCCTTCCCTTCCCGTGCTGAGCTGAATTCAAATGGGCATATTTAAAAGCAAGCAACACACAAAACCATACCAATCATCACACAAAACCCGTCACCTTTATGACAATTCGCCTATGGTGTCGTGGCCACGCAGCGACTGTGGACGCTTTGTGCGCTCTGTATGTATTATTACGGCATAGTATTATCGTTATCTTTTCTTTTCTCTGAGGAACTGATTTTAACTAGCGTTAGCATCTGTAGCATTTAACGGGCAAGCATGAGATGCTTGAGTCAGAGGGCTCCGTGGGGGTTATAACCATTGTTAAAACCCAATGGTCAAACACTGCACCGGTACCAGCAACTCTAATCCGGAATGGTGCCAACGCCACCAGCTTCGTGCTGATTTGGTGTAACAAATAATCAATAATGAGAATTTAAAAAAAAAATACAAACACTCAAACAAACCTCCCGAAAGGCTGGAGGCTGATCAGAAATTGGTTTTACTTTTATTTCGTATCGATGCACACTCGAACTTGAATCGAATCAAAACATTTTCCACCGCGTAATTAATGAACTCATCAGAAGAAGGACATGGTTTTGATTGATTCGCCCGATGACAATTTTGTATCGCTGATATAGAGATAACAAATTGTGGTCGACAATTTGGCACGAAAAATTGATTCGGTGTTTTTTTATTTTTTGTTTTGTCCAAAACCCTGCATGTAGATGTTTCTCGCGTAGTTCCACTTGTCCTACATAAGGGACATGTGTTCGTACCATTGGAAATGGAACTAAACAATCAAAGCGATGCCCGCGTTAATGAAGAACGATGACTAGCGGTTTTCTGGGTTTGGTTTTTGTACACTTCCGAAACATAGTTGGTGTTGTTGTTTTTTTGATTACGACCATAAAACTTAATGCAATATCACATGAACTTCCCGGCAATATGGTTAAGCAAGCGAATGAATGGGAACTGTAAGTATGGTTGACTGACGACAACAAAAAAAAACCTTCTTTTTATCGCTTATTCTGTACGTGTGTATATTAGAAGAAGTTGCCAGAGCTGTTGCGATGGAATGGAAAGCTTCTTTCTCATTATTTATACTGTTTTCTAATTAAGTAGTGAATATAACACAAAAAATCCCCAATCTTTCCAATCATACCGCCGAATTGTCTGTGCTTAAATGGTAACTTCAATAATCTAATGATATTTAAAGCTAATACAGCCGAACAGGTATTTCAAATTTACTGAAACAAGATTAGAATAAAGACATTTTTTGTCAGTAAAAAACCATGTAATTTAAGTAAATCAGTTTTGGTCCATACAATGTAAACAATCTAAACGGCAAGCCAATGACCTCTTTTTGCTAAATGTCTTGTGTGTTCTTGTACAGTGGTCTTGTACACGTAGAAACTAGTGGTGGGAGCTCGGAATCGGAACTATCGATTATGGTTCTGAAATCGATTCCAATTCCGGAAAACAGAAGCCGATTCCGGGGCGGAGGTACTCTTCGGAATCGATTTCACAAAATTTCGGAGCTGGCCGAAATCGATTCCGGCCAAAACTTCATTTTTACCTAGTAGATCACTAGTAGAAACCATTGAATGAAGGGTTGAAACAATGCAATTTCTATTTTGCTTTTATTTTGAACCATTTTGGGTGTTTTCAAGCGACCATCTCCATCAACAATGTTACTCAAACGAAATTCAACAATGAGGAGAGTCAAAGTGAACGGAGCCCATTATCACGATCGAAACACGCGTTGTGCGCAAGATACGAAATATCCTAATAAAACTACTACTATCACTACTACTACTACTACTACTACTACTGCTGCTGCTACTACTACTACTACTACTACTGCTACTACTACTACTACTACTACTACTACTACTACTACTGCTACTACTACTACTACTACTACTACTACTACTGCTGCTGCTACTACTACTACTACTACTACTACTACTACTACTACTACTACTACTACTACTACTACTACTACTACTACTACTACTACTACTACTACTACTACTACCAAAGCGACCATCTCCCGAATGCGGTCAAGATTAGGAACATCGGAAACAACTTTAGGGTTTGATCAAACCACTTCCTTCTGGAGATTTGGATAGAAAAAAATTAACAGAACTATACTAAATTGTGGGATTATGCTTACTGTTGCAGCCTGACGTTGCAGCCGAGACCACAGCTTATCCGCACGCTCGTTGTCATCTGGGAACTGACAGCATCTGATGCGTAGCGGATATGGTCGTCCCCTTTTCTCGCGATGTTGCACGTAGTTTCTCTCCCTGCTTTAGAATATGTCCTGCGAGGTGATGAGAGATAAGAGACGGATCCTGATCGGCAGCCTCAACGGACGTGGCTCGTTCACGTGGTGTTCGTTTTCGTATGTGTTTTATTTAAGGAGTGCGTTTAAAGTTGTAATAAAATAAGTTTTACCCCGCAAAACACAAAACTTACGACGTGCAGATTATTGCGACGTGCAACAACTAAAACAGGAGGAAACCCGCTGGTAGAACTTATTCGTGATATTAGCAGCCTGTTGCACATTTCTGGCTCACTGCTCTGTCGTAAAAGAGCAGTTAAATATCTAAAAACAAATTAGAAAAAACCCGCAGCTTTTTTTTTCTACCACGATGGGTCGTGTGGTTCCTTTTCCCAGTCGCTCCACGAATGTTCCTGTGACCTTGGTGCGGAAGGCTCCGTGTGGATCGTGCATTCATACGGACGATGCCTCGACTCATGCCATTTGGCACTGCGCATCATTTTGGATGAGACAAAAGTGTGTGCCTGCAGTGTTGGATCATCTTTTGTGGTCCAATGTGGTATTGGCCGTAATCGTCAGCATCGGCAGACTTCCGAATACATCGAAATTAGCTGTTCTAGCCAGTAAGAACCAAGACTACATGAGACTTGACTTTCGCTTGACCAGAAAAAGCTGTTTACTCCTTTTTAATCCTTTTTTTTATATTTACTGTTATTTCTTTGTTAGCTGTTGTGCTGTGTTTGTTCATAAGTGTAATACGAATATAGTACTTAATTGAAATGGTTAAGGATACAGTAACCCCTTGGGAGACAATACCAAAGGCACGTCATGGTACAATCTGGTTTAGTCCTATACCACATTGGAGCGGCTTGGTAGTCTGCTTAATAGCGACACCGGTTCTACACCACAGGAGCGGTACAAAATCCTATCCGGACCATTCCTATTCGGACCGAGCGCAGGACTGACAATTCGGCAACGGATTAATAAAATCAAATAGAGCCGAGGCCGCTTGAGAGTTGTGTAATGTCATTAAAAAAGAAAATGAAGTCCAATTCTTTTTTATGGTTCTATCACCAACCACAAACAATAAAGCAAACACATGTCACAAAAATTCATGTATACATGATCATGAAAAAATAATCAATTCTAAAAAATTAAAATATGTATCAATGAAAAAAAAATCATTGATAAAACTAATTACATTTAAATAATTACCAATTACAAACCAATTCTGTACAGCGCAAACGCAAACGTTGAAAAAGAATCTTCAAAAGAAATGGAAAATCATGTAGCGTAACAAGAAAATACACTTAGAAGCCAATAAAAAGATTATTTTTAGAATTTTTTTTAATTAAAGGATTTCATATGATGAGTTAATGTCAAGTCACCGATAGAAGTGCATTTACTCATTTTTTTTACCATTGGATACTCCTGTAACGTAAACCTTCGAGAAAATGCGACAATATTTTTGATATATTTTTTCAAACGTGCTGACTGTAACCAACCCCAATCCAAAATCCCTCCTTTAAATAAAAGCGTTACTAAGCGTTACAGGGATGTACTGAGCCACACCCTGAGCTATCGGAGAGCTTTAAAGCTCAAAGCATAAAAGCTCACCTTATGGGCCAACGTATAGGGTGTTTCTTCACAATTTTAAAGGTTGATAAAATTGTCAGTAGTTTTGAATTATCAGTGGAAATTCTACGATATTTCACTAGACCTAAATTCGTTCATAATTAATTCCTTTCTCAATCAACTCATTGTTTTGCATTCAACGTTACTCATAAAACCGAAAGATAACATAAACACCATAACATAAAACAACGGCTGCACCTCAAATTTGTTCATTTTGCTTTTACCTTCCAATGATTACATTTTATGTTGGTGTACTTGCTGTTTCAAATACGACTTGAATGATGTTTTATCTATTGGTTGTATTATTTGCAGCTTCAATCACTCAAAAACAACGCATTAAACGTACGTAACGTATTAAAAAAAAGCATTAACCTTGGTTCGCATATTTTGCTAGTATGTGAGTACTACTCTCCAAACTAAAGAAACTTGGCTTTGGCTATCCGCCCATGCCGTGGTCCCAGTCCTTTCTTCTCGGGAGATCATACAAGGTCTTGATTTGCGATAGTTTCTCCGACGCTATTAACGGGCTTTCCGGTGTTCCTCAAGGGAGTATCTTCAGTCCTCTGTTATTTCTATTGTTTTTGAACGATTGTGTTTCTGTACTCTTTCCTTGTTCATTGCATGACGCCAAATTATCTATTTCGAAACATTATTCTTGTGAGTAAATTTAACAATGTAACACAGTTTATTCACGCTCAAATGAGACGGTTAAATTTTACAACTTTTCCAGAGATAAACACTCATAAAAGCTCATCAAACATGTGACAAATCTAGAGAACTAAGCGCCATTTCGTGCAATTTTTCAATGCCATCATGGCAAAACTCGAATCAGTAGCGAAATGTATTCCAGATTGCATGCGGGTTTAATTCCAAACTGAAAGTCTCCGCTGATTACCGCACCGTTTTATACGTTGACACCTAACATCTAACGCATTGGGGTAGGCTTGAACGATTGGCTCTGTAGCTCGTCTGCTCACACCGATCCGGAATGCACTCACCGTGAGCGGTTCTCCATTCGATCGATCATCTCGCGAAGGTCAGATGCTGTAATGGTACTAATTACAGACGCTCGCTTGGCGCTTTCATCTCACGCTCAGTAGCCAAAACGTTTAAATTCGGGTACATTAAAACAACGGCAAGAGGAACCAATCTCTCGCGTGCACTGCATGACAAGGGAGAGCTTTATGTGTTTTTTTTTATTTCAAAACGACAGAACCTCATCAAAACTCACCTGCAGGTGCTATTCATATTCAAGTCAGAGGCGAACCACCGTTAGGGCAGCATCGCTTGAAGCGCTTCGCCGTTTAGGGGTGGCTTTGTGAGATAAAATAGTGGTTCCGCAACAGTTACCCGTGTAATGTTAGCGAGATACAAGAAGTGATCTGAAGTGAAGTGCTATCGTGTTCGATTTTACCTATCACGAAAGAAATACATTTTCAAACAAACCGAATATAAAATGAATCAATCATTTGCTGAAGCGTCTGCTGATAATTTTACGCTAGAGCCGCACTATGAAGATGTGTTGTATTCTGAAACATATTTGCCAGTTGGCATTATCGAGCGGAAATGGAATGCATTACTGGATGTCATAGGTATGATCGGGAAAAGAGTTTTCAATGATAATGGACTGGTGTGATTAATTAACTTACGGACTCTGCATAGGGTACTCAAAGGATTTGCTTTTGATTGCGAGTCCTTGCTAGTGATTAATTGTGTACACGCTATCTTCCATGACAGGAGATAATCCCGACAATCTCTACGTGTGGTATTCTATGCTCTACTCGTACGGTTTGTTCTGGCTGCTTGGAGGATTGTTTGTACTGATGGATTTGACGAATCGACCCCACTGCATGCGCAAGTACAAAACACAACCCGGAACGAACGAACCACTCGATTGGGAAAGGTGCAAGCAACTCATGCAAACGATCGCCTACAACCAGCTAGTTTTCGGTGTTCCAATGACATACTGCTCGTACCATGCCCGTAAGCTGATCAGCGACATGGTGCCCGATGTGCGTGTACTACCCACCCTGGACATTATCCTGCGAGACATGGTAGTTTGCATCATTGCTTGGGAGGTGGGCTTCTACTACACCCATCGATTGTTACATACGAGCTTCTTCTACAAGCATATCCATAAAAAGCATCACGAATGGAAGGCACCGGTGGCATGGTCTGCTATGTATGCGCATCCGATCGAGTTTCTCGTCAGTGATCTGTTTCCAGTGTACCTCGGACCGGCCATCATGAAGTGCCACATATTCACACTCACCCTCTGGCTAACGTTCGTGATGTGGGACACGCTAGGCGACCATTCTGGCTACCACCTTCCATTTCTTGGCAGCTCCGAATCGCATGATTACCATCATATGACGTAAGTGGACTTAAGTGCTTCATTTTTTTCGACAACTCGGGTTTGAAGGGAGCAAAGCCCTTCGTTTACTAGCCCGTTTCCATTAGAAAGGGCTACATCTGAACGATTGATTTTTAATCCAACGCTAGTAAACAGCGTTATCTGAAGGATTATCATCATTCATTTGCATTTCTAGCGACTGTACTAATGCAATAATAACAAACTTAGCCCTGAACCCAAATACGAGACCAGATGTGTGACCCTTGTAGGCAAGGGCTTTCAATAACTATTCTTTCTTTCTTTCTTATACAATTCTTTCTTATACAATTGTTATTTCTAGCTTCAATCAATGTTATGGAAACTATGGATGGTGCGATCGGCTCCATGGAACCAGTAACGAGTTTCGTAAGAAGAAACAATACCAAAGGCACTATCGAATTTTCAGCCTCAAATCTGCCAGGGAGTTAGTACCAACCAAATGAATGTCAGACAAACATGGGAAAACTACAGCGCATTTGTACAGTAAAGCTATTTATTAATTTCGTATATATTGTAGAAACAACAACCAACAAAGTGTATTAACAACTAATTTCTTTACAAAAATAATAAACCACTTTACACTAAACGAGAATAATATGTTTACGACATCTGATGCAAATTCCATTTTCATCATGACGAAATAAGTAAAAGCGACGAACGGTCCAGGGACCAGAATGCAAATCCGGACATCTGTAAGTTGAATGATTCTTCAGTTTTGGTTGCTATTTTACGCTTCTTGTAGGATTCCATTACAGAATTCTAGGATATTCGTGATGCCTTTCTACAACACAAAATCATCAAATGTTCCAAAATTGTATTATCCTTCTATAAACCTCAATCGATAATCTCAAATGTTCAGGTAAACTGTTGAAGCAGTTTTTTTAAGGTGCCAGGCTCAGGCGCAACCTTTTCCAATGCAACTACCTCGTAGTCGTAGTTTCCATATCGTCTGTTCTTTATTACAGAGAAGGGTGTTATACTTTATTAACCTTTTAAGAAGAGTCATTCTAATGAATCTTTAGTGAGGAGTCATTCAAATCAGAAATTGGCTCTCAAAAAATTCATGAATCTTCAATCATTCTGGGGAATCATGAATCTTCAAGAATTCATACATCTCTGAACATTAATTATTTTTTGAGAGTTCATGAATCTTTGGATTAGGGATTAAGATTAATTCTTTCAGATTAAAGTTTGCTTAGATTCATCAACTTGAATCGGATCCACCCAACACTAGAAAAGTGGGTATTTAAGATATAATAAAATTGATCGGCCCACCAGGTATACCATGCACTAGATTTTGCTCACGGTAGGTGCAACATAATCCAAATTATAATTAATAGCTTCCTTAACAGATTTTCAAAAAAAAAACGAGTTTGCAAATTGCAGTGAGCACTCACAACAGCCCAACAGCCCAATCGACAATGCGTTCATCAAAGGATGAATGATGACTGATGCGTTTCTGGACCAAAATCTGCATTAATAACGTGGGCAACGAATTAACACATCCAAAAACAAACTGAGCTCTAGCGAAAGTACATTGAGTGTTAGCAAAAGCACTGCAAAAAAATGTTTCGCTGGCCAACGCCATCGATGGTCCGAGCCTTTCTAAAAAAAGATACGATTGGTAGCAAACGTTTCGCAAAACCCACAATCGGGTCTATTAATTTTTAAATTTTTATTTGGTTTATGCAACTGATTGGGATCTTATTGTAAATCGATGGATAACAAAATCGACTCGTTGGGCGTATTTAAATTCAAGTCACACACGAACCACCGTCAGCGCAGCATCGCTTGAAATCTTTCGCGGTTTGTCATTTTGGCAAGACTTTGGGACTTTGTATTAAGTAGTGTTTCCGAAACAGTTACGGTGTAATGTTGACGAGATACAAGAAGTGATTTTAAGTGCAGTGCTACCATTTTTATATATTATTTTGTTATAAAGGAAATAAAGTTTTAAGTGAAGTTTGTAAAAATGAATCAAACGTTGGCCGTGAATTGTACCGAAGAATCACACTATGGAGATGAAGTTAATTTTCCTTTGGGTTTTATCGAGAGTAAATGGAATGCATTACTGGATGTCATAGGTATGATCGGGAAAAGAGTTTTCAATGATAATGGACTGGTGTGATTAATTAACTTACGGACTCTGCATAGGGTACTCAAAGGATTTGCTTTTGATTGCGAGTCCTTGCTAGTGATTAATTGTGTACACGTTATCTTCCATGACAGGAGATAATCCCGACAATCTCTACGTGTGGTATTCTATGCTCTACTCGTACGGTTTGTTCTGGCTGCTTGGAGGATTGTTTGTACTGATGGATCTGACGAATCGACCCCACTGCATGCGCAAGTACAAAACACAGCCCGGAACGAACGAACCACTCGATTGGGAACGGTGCAAGCAACTCATGCAAACGATCGCTTATAATCAGCTGGTTTTCGGTGTTCCGATAACATACTGTTCGTACCATGCCCGTAAGCTGATCGGTGATATAGTGCCAGATGTGCGTGTGCTACCCACCCTGGACATTATCCTACGGGATATGATAGTTTGCATCATTGCTTGGGAGGTAGCATTTTATTACACTCACCGTCTAATGCACACCAGCTTCTTCTACAAGCATATCCATAAAAAGCATCACGAATGGAAGGCACCGGTGGCATGGTCGTCTATATACGTGCATCCGATCGAGTTCATCGTCAGTGGTCTGTTGCCAGTGTTCCTCGGACCGGCGATCATGAAGTGCCACATATTCACACTCACCCTCTGGCTAACGTTCGTGATGTGGGACACGCTAGGCGATCACTCTGGCTATCATCTTCCATTTCTTGGCAGCTCGGAGGCACACGATTACCATCATACGACGTAAGTGGACTGAAACGCTTAATGTCTTTCAACAAATTTTGAATCAGACGTAAACCCAGTCATTTACTAATTTACTTCAATAGAAAGGGACGTATATAGCTGGGTGATTGATTTTTAATCCCACCACTAAAATAAGTTTTGTCTGAAGGTTTATCAACATTATTTTGCATTTGCATAGACTACGCCATAAATCGCTGCCATAACAACTAACAGAGCCCTGTCTAAGTCCAAGTATGCCGCCCGTGTGAACTGTACAGAAAGACCTGCTTTCTGCTTTTACTCTTCTCTAACATTTTTCTTACACATTTGTTATTTCCAGCTTCAATCAATGTTATGGAAACTACGGCTGGTTTGATCGGCTTCATGGGACTAATACAGAATTTCGTAAGAAGAAACAATACCAAAGACATTATCGTATTTTCAGTCTCAAAAGCGCCAGGGAGTTAGTACCAGCGAAATAAATGTTTGTTGCCAAAATGGAATACCTTCTTTGCCTAGTACCATTTTCGTAGAGTAAAGCAAATTACCTAAAAACAGATTGTGCCTCATAACACACAACGCGAAAGAAAGCACACACTACACAATGCACAACGATACACCACCTGCTATTCCTTCGCCGGATTGATTTAGTGCATTTTATGACCGTATCTGTCCTCAAAGAAATCATCATTGTGGCGAAAGAGCACTAAACCATGGTTCAATACATGGCGAAGATGTACGAAACATGTAAACGTAAAATAAGGCAGGTCACGCATCAGGCTCACGTTAGAGACCTTCAACTTTCGTCGATCGTAATTAAGGTGTAGAAGACTGTGCGGCACTACGTAGGTACGGTTGTCATGAAAACATTTCGCCTCTCGTATCAGTCAAACCCGTGGGCAACATCAGTTATCGTACGGCAATACAACAGTGCACGGCACTGCTAGCGATCGTGCACAGCTTGGGAGTGAAGTGCTATCTATCGCTAATCCTACAGACGAGAACGCTGTTTTACCGCGAAGTTTTACTACTTCGGGGCCGAACAGAATGGAGTATGCGCTACTAGTGGACGCTAATATAGGAGTGGCATCGTTAACGGTCGAAAACACGTCAACGTATGTCCAGCTAAATACAACGATTAGCTTCAACTACTTCGAAACCCAGTGGAACAAGCTGCTTGATATCATTGGTAACTAGAGTACCTTAAGTATCTCTCCCGGATCTCTCTGGATCTTTCAGGAAGTGCTGTTTCATTGTGAATGCTTTATCTTCCCCTTTTCTGCTACTGTATCAGGAGATGATCCCGATGTGCTGTACGTTTGGTTTCTCACCGCCTATACGTACGCATTTTTCTGGTTCTTCGGTATGTTGTTCGTCGCAATGGATCTTACCGGACGGCCACAATGTCTGCGCAAGTACAAAATACAACCGGGCAAAAATGAACCACTGCCATGGAAACGCTTTAAGCAGCTTGTTCTCACGGTGCTGCGCAATCAGTTTCTCTTCGGTATACCCAGCAGCTATCTGGTATTTCACAGCCGCAAACTGTTCACAGTCGATATTCCTCCCGTCCGTGTGCTACCATCACTGTACACGATCGGGCAGGATATGCTGGTGTGCATTCTGTGCTGGGAGATTGGTTATTACTACACGCATCGATTGCTTCACAGTCGGCTGCTGTACCGCCATTTTCATAAGCAGCACCACGAATGGACTGCACCCGTAGCTTTGGCCGCCATGTACTCCCATCCGGTGGAGTTCGTACTGAGCGATCTACTTCCAGTTTATGCCGGGCCGGCCATAATGCGGAGCCACGTCTTTACGATCATGATATGGTTCTCGTACGTTACGATCGACACACTGGCCGACCATTCGGACTATCATCTACCGTTCCTGGCGAGCTCCGAGTTTCACGACTATCATCATCTAAAGTAAGTGTGTGGAAGTACACATTCCATGTGACGGTGCATTGAGTGCTTTTAACCGGTCACACTTTAATGTCATATTTAATAGCTACACCCAGTGTTTTGGTAACTTTGGACTGTGGGACATTTTTCATGGTACGGCAAAAGAGTTTCTGCGCAAGAAACAATTTCAACGACACCATCGGTTGTTCACACTACAGTCGGCCCGGGAATGGATACCGGATAAGGAGTTGTAAATTATTATCCTATAAGTACGTTTTTGTACCTAGTCACAGTTAAATGCGAAAAAATGTAAAAAATAACTGCAATGCACGTGATCAAAAATAAAAGTTAAATTATGTCATACAGTCATCTCTATTTTACTGCCTAAGCTGTAACACATATGCCGAACATCATACGCTCTTCAGTGTTGTTCTAACTTTTCACACCTTCTTCAAGATCGTACGAATGTTATTCGCGCCTCATAAATGTCCTTAGTTTAAAATCAATAAACAAAAGACGCCGATGGCCACATGCAAAGGTGCGATAAATGGAACCGAATGCCATCATTGGTTGCGTGTTCATTTCACACATAGACGAATTAGAATTGTTGTGCCCCATTCACGCATCGAACATGATGTAATCTGTTAACGAGGCTTGAAAAATATGAAGCTCCTATAAATGTGGTGTAAACTGTAATAACCGATATTGTCGTCTGTCGATCGGTGTGTCGATATCGTCAAAGTTGGAAGTTAGTACCATCCATTCCATTCATCCAGCACCAAATCCAGTCATTAATGAAGTGGAAAGCGATCAATTAGTTATGGCACGATGGAACAAACTACAGCGCTAGTAAAAACTATGCGAAGTATCGTTATGCAATTTAAACCCGAATGGCTGGAGAAGCTTATTTTATGCTAGTTGCTTAACCTAAACCAAAGTTAATTATACACCGAAAGTAGCAACAAAATATTCACCAAAAAAAACAGACGCTAAGAAATGTGAACACATCGTTTTGGGATGGTTTACTTACCCCGTTTTGCATTCGACTGTACACTTCGAATCGTAGCGAAGGTAGGGTCACTTCACGAGAGGTAGGGAAGGCAGAGGACGAATCGTTTACCTTGACACTCCATAAATTAGCCCACAAAATGACTACTTTGTGGTACATAATTATTCCTATTTGAAAAGACGACTGAAGCCGTAAGGACGACTGAAGCCGTATTTGAAACTTTCTATAGAGAAATTCCATCACCACATAATTGTCTTCAATGTTTAACATAAAGCGAACAATTTCTACTTTTAAGCATTAATTGTAGATAGCAATGTGAACAGGAAACACGAGCAATTATATGTATTATAGTGAAGGAAGCTATCAGTTACTTCCTAGTGTTTCTTATACATAGTTAGAATACAGAAGCCCATTTAATAGAAGATTTAGTACCGTGTTGTGTTCGGTTATAAAAAAATAATATTTTATTCAAAGATTCATTGTAGTGGTCACTAATGAGAACGGAACCGTGAAAGGAGAATGATTGTAGATCTGCTCTGTAATACATACAGCAATCGTTTTTCACGAAAACGTACACAGAATAGTAAAACCAAACATCATGGAAATTTAATCAACCGTTCAGAAAATGACATGTGCAACAATCAATTAGCGAATGTAACACCATACGGAATGCAAATTACCTTACGCTGGTTGTGAACCGTATCCAGCAGCAAATAACGATCGATCGCATCCAGTGATACGTACGTTTCCCAGAAGTTTTCAACAACGCTCAGTCGATGTCCTTCACCGTACGCTTGCAGTTCTGCCGGCGAACAGATGATTTCATAGCGGATGCCATTTTTCAACTGCACTGTATTCCCGCGGTAGCTCCGTTTATTTGCCACGTACGTACCCAAGCTCTTGATCGCTTGTTGATTCTTATCCGCGCTGTTCGTTGGTGTGGTAACCGTCGGTGCGAAGACGGTTTTTACCTTCTTCTCACAAACGGCATAATCTGAGCCGTAGCAGAAATCATCCCGACGGAAAGTGTACGTACAGCCCGGATTGAACTCCGCATAACTGTTCACCCATACGGTCTGGCTACGCAACTCATACGCAACCTCAAACGTCAGCGATAGTTCTTCGGTCCAGAGCGAAACGGAACCACCGTTGTTAGTGTTGGCCAGCGATATCGCTTCCTTTGCCGTACGGAATGCGTTTATGGCCACAATGGGGCTTGGTTGAACAGCGCCAGCATTCGTCGAAAGCAGATACTGAACACCGGGTACGAACGCAAGCATTGGCTTAACTTCGCTCGTATCGGAATCGCTTTGTATCAACTGAGCACCAAGAGTCTTGGCTGCATCGAGCGCTTTCACTAGGGAACTTTTCAGGAACTTGCTCTGGTTTTCGGTGAATGGTTTTAGCTTACCCTTAACGAGCTGAACGAATTCATCCTTTACGTTCTCCTGCACCAGCACGCTACGAATGGCCCACGGTGCGTTATTACTCATCCACGCCAGGGCCAAACGATCGCTTGCCGATTCGAGATCGCACGAGTCAAACACGATCATGGTACAGTATGCCATATGTAGCGGTATTTCAGCAGTCAATGCCAGCTGATCACCATTATGGGAGGAAAACGCTGGGTACTGTAAGAGCAGCTGGATAAACTCGCTCGTAATAGGGTTTTCTCCATAAAAGTAAAGCTTGAAGCCTACGCACGTTGCTCGCATGGCCGAATGCAAATCCAGCATTATCTCGAACAACGACTTCCGCTTGTCGATCAACACCCGGTGTTGAGCTTTGGGTTGATCAATCAGGCCATCGTCTTCCAGGTGCATGTAGTACTGCATGAAGTCCAGTGCCAACTCTACCTCTTGCGTAGCTTCCTCTTTCGGTAGCAGTTGTACCGAATCGATAAGGGCAGCCTTATTCCTAATAACATAGCCCATGAACGTTTCCTCACCCGATGTCACCGTGTAGATATGGCAGTCCAGCATGATGGCGTTGGCAATCTGGAGCATCAATGTATTATAAATATGCAGTTCAAAATGTGTTCGGATGACTTTTATCCGCAATGTGGCTGATTTTACTCACATTTGTTCAAACGGAGAGACGAACTTTCTTTACCAAAAAAACGAACAAAGCCCTTATCAGCCAAATTGATAATGGTACAAGTCTAGCTGGAATCAATTGAAAAGCCGGCGATCCGAAACAAAGCCGTTTACAAGGTTGGTTCATTGCTGTTTTCCCGCTAACGTTTGACATTTGCTTGCAGCAATAATTTCCACATCAACAAAACGATCGAATCTAGAACAAAATAAATAAAAAGTTTATTTGCTTCTAAAAATCTACATCATAAATTGTGCTACTAATCCAAATGGAAACAATTGAATTGCTGTTTGAAAAAAAAAATGGAAAATATACCAAACAAATCACTGTGTTGATCGAACACTTCAACACCATGTTTACTTGTTGTGTTCTTCTGCTCCAGCTTGACTTTTCAGTTGTCATTGGATTTACAACCGGTGCAGAATAGAATAACATTTCGCAACAATTTACGTGCAAGTGGATTTCTACTGATGCAATAGGCAATTATAAGTTTAAACAGCCTTGACCAAAAAGTGTGTTCACCATGTTCAATTGTTTACGCCTCTCATCATGCATTGCACGAAATGGCACCAACAAATTCGGCGTATTTAAAACACTCAGCCCCGCCAGATCGTTCGTGAGCAACTCACTGCTAGTCAAATCAAACGGCGGAGGATTCACCTTTCGTGATACAACAAAGGTAGGTAAATCCCCTCGATATTGACGCGTGTTAATAAATATTAACGTTCTCTCTTTCCGTTCTCACGTTTCACTTTACAGAATAGTTTACTTACGATAGGAAGAACAATTCGCACGCCCATCAGTCGATACTGCACCAAATCTAGTTCCCCCGAAAAAGGAACCAAAAGCGTCGGATACTGGTTGCTAGGATGCAGTGGGATGGTCTTCGTTGCTGTCGTACTAGGTGGGATTGTGTACTATGAATTTGTTATCCATTGCGTGTGCATTGTGATGGAGGAGATTGTAAAACGGACAGGGAAATAAATTCCCCATTAGGGGGAGCACACCGGTTAACATATTCGTTTGCCCCGTTCCTGACTTAATATATTCTAATTCTATCTTAAATGGATACCCAATCACAATCGTATCGATGCTGTAGGTGGTGTTACCCGGCTTACCGAGTCGGGCCTCTCCATGGTAACGTGGAAATTGTTGGGCGAAAAAATGCCAAGAACGGATGCGGAATGGCGCGAGGAGTTTGACCGATATCAACAATTTCCCGAATTTAAGCTGTAAGTATTCACAACAAACTAATGAAAAACAGTGTAATGATGCTATTGATTGTTACCAAATTTCAGCAAAAACCAGGACATGACACTGCAAGAATTTAAGCTTATTTGGTTCATGGAATACGGGCACCGTATGTGGGGTCGAGCAATAGGAGCATTCTATGCTATTCCAGCACTTTATTTTTGGACCAGAGGATATTTTAACAAAGCGATGAAAATACGTGTGCTCGCTTTTGGCGCCCTTATCGGTGCCCAGGGTCTAATGGGCTGGTATATGGTGAAATCTGGCCTGGAGGATCGATTCCATCAGGAAAGTGATGTACCGCGTGTTTCGCAGTATCGTTTGGCATCACATCTCGGATTTGCCTTCGTGCTGTACTCCCTCTTCCTATGGTCTGCGCTGGATAAGTTGCTGCCGGCACAGAAGCTGGTCGGTCAGATTCCTGCTGCTACATTCCGCTTTAAGGGTTTGGCCCATGCTACCAAGGCGGCCGTATTCTTCACCGCCCTTTCTGGCGCATTCGTAGCCGGCCTAGATGCTGGGCTGATTTACAACTCGTTCCCGAAAATGGCCGACCGCTGGATTCCGAGTGACATACTCGCCTTGTCGCCAACGTTGCGCAACTTTACGGAAAATCCCACCACGGTACAGTTTGACCATCGTGTCTTAGGAACAGCCACCCTTACGCTCATCACCGGTATGTTTCTCATTTCCCGCCGACGAATGTTACCACCGCGCGCATACAAAGCGGCCACGGCCGTTGCAGCGATGGGCTGGATGCAGGTTGCCCTCGGTATAACGACGTTACTTACGTACGTTCCCGTACCGCTAGCAGCAAGCCATCAATCGGGTTCGTTAATTCTGCTGTCCTTGGCGATCTGGCTGACACACGAATTGAAACTTGTTAAGCGATTACCCAAATAAACAAACGCATTCTCTTAGTGAACATTGTGGAAAACGTTTTATTTATGTTTCAAAGGGTTCGATTTAATTGGGTACAACCCATGTATGCAGTCCATCTACAAAAGCAAAAAAAAAAGAAGCTTACGCATCATCTTCCACATACTCGAACGGTTCCGGAGCTTCCGGTTCCTTTAGATCATCGTTCTTTGGGCCGCAGGCAGCAACAGGTTCGACCAAAACTTGTTCCCCAGCGGCTGTATGGTTCATCATGATAATGCCCCCGATGGTGACATCCTTCAGTGGGGTGTAGACCGTTCCGTCGGCAATGCTGATGACCTTCAACTGTTGGCGCATAACACGGGCCGGGTTGGCTAAAATCTCAAAGCTAGGCTCCGGTTCCTTGGGCGTTTTGCTGGCCGTCTTGTCCGCCGCTGTCTTCTCCGCACTCGCTGAACTTGAAGCAGTGGCGTCATCCCCTGTAGCAGAAGGAGCCGCCGCTGGTGAACCCACTCCAGAGCTACCGGATTTATCCTTCTTCTTCGATTCGTCCTTCACCGGTGTTGTGGACGCTGCCGTGGATGATTTAGATTCCTCTTTTGGCTTAGCTGTATCATCTTTGCCAGCAGCTGCATCATCATCTACTTCCATCTTAGTCTCTCCCGACACCGTACCGTCCTTCGCAGTTGAGCTACCACCATCCTTCGCTTCCTTCTTTTTGTCCCCTTCGCGACGCTTCGCACGAGCCGCAATGGAAAGCACGGCTGTA
Organism: Anopheles marshallii; assembly: GCF_943734725.1. Lineage (NCBI taxonomy): Eukaryota > Metazoa > Arthropoda > Insecta > Diptera > Culicidae > Anopheles > Anopheles marshallii. The sequence continues at coordinate 45,711,107 of NC_071326.1, read as the reverse complement.
GTGACCTTTTCCCGTTCTTCGCGCTTTTTCTCCTCCAGCGGTGCGGGATACGCGTACAGCGAGGGGCGAGCAGCAGATTTGAAATCGATCTTCGGCATCTTCAGATCAGAGTTCAACGCGATGATACAGGTAGGGGTGAAAGCCAACGACAAACAATGGGACAGCGGGAACCAGTACCAGTACTGCGTGAACAGCAACATACCGACGACCGCCTGCAGATTAGTGTGGCCGGTACGGGATTGCAAACTAACTGTAACGTTGCGGCCACCTGCGTCGATGATACCTTGCGCTAAGATAGCTCCAAACTTTGCCATCACGTCCTCATGCTTGTTGGTGATGACCTGCGTGTACAGCTGCCGGAAGAACGTTACTTTCGGGCACGTTTGGTCGGTGTGTTGAATCAGGATCATGGCCGATGCAATCAACGCACCCTGGCGAACGAAATTCACCGGATCAAACTTTGCCATCGGTTCGAGCAAAGCGATTGCTTCACGGGAACCAGTTCCAGCGCAAGCTATTCCCAACGCCATGGCGGCACCATAGCGCACATGTGGATTGTACGATTCTGCCAACAGTGAAACGACCGACGGACACTGCTCCGGGGAACGGAACAGAATAAAGCCGATGGCGGTAACTGCAGCGCGACGTACATCATCATTCACATCGCTGACTGCTACGTGAAGCAGTTTACGGATAGCCTGATTGTTGCCCGTTCCACAGTACGCCATCGCGATCGTGTACATACCGCTGCGACGCAACACCGGATCCTTGTCGTTCGATAAAGATGCCACCAATGCATCTGCTTCCTCCAGTCGGGCGTACATCGTGAGCGAAATACCAACGGCTAGTCCACGTAGAATCTTTTCGTGCTGAGTTTCCTGCGCGTAGGAAACCATATCTTCGATCGCTTGTGCATGTTTAGAACCGAGCATAAGCATTCCCATTGCAATACCCGCCGCTTCTCCGGTGACCGCATCGTCTTGGTACAGGTTGAACTTTAGCTGCTCGTACACATCCTGCCGGTGCGTTCCCATCGCTGCTAAACCAAGTCCGAGGCACCCACCGTGGCGCACGTTTTCATTCTGAGCGTCCTTTAGCTGCTGCAGCAGATAGTCAATGATGTTTGCACCGTGGTTTGCATGTATCAGACCAAGAGCATACAGACCGCCACCTTCTGAATAGCCCGAGCTAGGACCACTCTCCTTCGGCAGATAGCTTTGCATTAGTGCTAGCGAATCCGTTTCGTGTCCCCGATGAATTACACCGAGCGATGCAGTTGCAGTAAGCTTTGCCCAATTCGTTGCCCTTGCTAGCCATTCGAGATTGTCGCGTAGGAACTGATCGCTGGTAGTACCGCTGTGCATAAACGTGTTTGCGATGACGGTGGCCGTATGGCAGATCGATAACCGAACCGATTCTTTCGACGCTCGCAAGATTTGCAGATCGGCATGGTTGCTGCGGATGAGGAACTGCAGCTGTAATTCAATCGTAACCTCTCCCGACAATATGCTGGCCAGCTTTTCGATGTTCTTCTGATGAGTTTTTTCCGCCTCGTTAAGACTTTCTAGCGTACGTTCGGTTTTCGGTTCGGCGGCTTCCGATGTCGCATCGGTAGTTGTGGTTCCTTGGGGTTTGAAGTTAGAAATCAAAGCAGATGGTATCGGTGCGGTTGCTTTCAGTGCCTGTAACACCTGCCCAAGATACTGCTGTGTGGCGGATTCATACAGATCGAAGGCAATCTGGTACGCCATCAGCACCGACGATTCGCTCTCTTTCGTTAACCCATCCAGAACCTCCGCCACCGCCAGCGGATCTTCGAGGAATATTAAACACTGGCACATATTCACGTAATCCGGTACACCTGCATTGCGATAAAGTTCGACCAAGCAGCGGAGAACCGTATTGCGGAAGGCACGGTTCTGGATGAAACCCATCGTCACCTGGAACGCGTACGCCAGCATTCCGGGTACGTCATCCGCTTTCATGATCGATGCTTCCACGATGTCCATACGGCGGGTTTCAAGCGCGATACCAAGTGCCTGCTTATACTGGCCATCTTCGAGACAGCGTTGAATCATTCGGTTTACGATCGCTTCAAGACGGGCATCTATCGGCTTCGCGACCAGATTGTTCTCTTCTGCCTCGACCAGTGATACCCGCAGTTGGGTGTAATGATCGATACATTTAGCAATAATCGTGTCCACGTACTCGTTGCGTGCATTCACATCGAACAAATCGCCAGCTCCCAGCGCGTAGGTTAGAGAATCCTCGAACGAACCCAAATGGTAATAGACCTTCGAGGCCACCAGTGCCGCTAGCTCGTGATGAGAGAAGCTTTTGTCCTCATGCAGCATTTCAATCTTCTCGGCCGCTTCCGAGATTTCTGGCCAGAATTCACCTACGATCATGTTCAGCTTGTTCAACGCAAATACCTTTAGCTCCGCGACCGGTTCATCCAACAGGCAAATGATGCCGGCGGCCGAGGTGATGTTCACCATTTTCGGTTAGTTCGGTTTGTTGGAACTTTGAATAGCCAAGTAATTACTGCTCACAGTGCACCACTATTATAAGAAATAACACACAAAATTCACAAGCTGGTGCTGTCGATGACTTTCACAAAATTGCGTACAATGGACGAAGATGCTTCAACTGACAATGACCAAACAACTCTCGGTAATGTCATTCTTGACAGCTGCCAAACGGGGTATAGCTGCGGTAGAAAGTGTTTCTCATTTGGTCGCGGTATGCGCTAAAGTCAGCCAACCGTTGCACTCGTTGCAGTATGAATTATAAAATGTGGCTCTCATTCTAATTTGCTCCTCTGGCGACAAAAACAAAAAATAAACTCGTTCGTTGTAATAATAAATCGTAGCAAATTCCAAACCAAGTTCTCACAACGAACAGAAAGATAACAAAACAACATTTTCCATATTTGGTCTTCTACACGATCCATTGCCATCGTGTTCGGGTGCAGGTCGAGTTCAATGAACTAGCATAATGTCCATTTTTAAATCCAGCTGGGACGCACTGGGGTCAAGCCCAAATACATAATTCTCACTGGTATCAGCCACCCTTTGCGCGCAGTAGTGAAGAATTTTATCGTCTATCCTATCTTTTGCTATCTCTTTTCGGTGCTAACAACGTGCACAAGATAAGACGAATTTTAATTTTATTTTGTAACGATATTTATATATTTTTCTGCAAATTTGCATGCTACATCATGAGTTTGTAAATCCTATCGCTCGTGTATTTAAGTCTCGTGGAATAACTTAAAAAGAACACAAATATCATCGATACACAAAGAAAAAACCATTCTCGTTCAGAGAGTCAACAGAAGAAGGAATAAACAGTTCGTAAAAAAAACTTCTACTCTTTATCGCTACTCTCAGGAAACGTAAAATGGGAAATCTAATCAACTAGCACTCAGTTTGTATGGAAATACTTTTGCTTCTGACTCATTCGGAAAATGTTTGCCTCGCTACAGCAATTTCATTCACGATCGCTTATCGCCAATATTTAGACAAAGGCTATTTGTCCTATATTCACACAAAATAAACAACATACCCCCCAGAACCAACTGCTCAACTTCTTTCATCCATGCAAGCATCTCTTCCCGTGCCATCATCCACATCCTCAAACGCACTCACTGATGGCCATCGTACAGTTTGTTGAATCCTTTTATGCTTGTGCCATATTTAGGCTCCAATAGTTGGAGTTGTTTAATCGTGCACTCACCATAATGGAGGCACCAACATCTATGGCCACCATAGAGTTTGGCTGTGCCTTGTTGCGGTTTCGATTTACTTCCTGCTCAGCCACATAAACGTCTTGAACAAGAAGTAAGCCATACCTACGCAGTATATAATTTTTTCTCTCTGTTGCCTTTGTGCGGAGTCAATCTCTACTGTTAACAGACGTCGATTTATCTTTGCCACCTGGCGTCTTAGGTGCGTTAGTTCTTCGGAAGGTGTCAAATTCTCGACACTACCACCGAATGTTGGTGTTTCTTCGCGCATGCTGAAAATACACAGTCAAATTCAACAGTGTAACAAACATTTCGGTATATAGGCATGCCATTCTTCCTTACCTCCTGGTTAATGTCAGCTCATTGTTGTATTTCGAAAACGCGGACCGTTTAACCGGATCACGGTTGTTGTGCGATACAGATGGTCTGGAAAAGTAGGCATTACTGCTATTCGGATCCTCAATCGATTCCAACGACGCTGGTCCATAGTTATCCTCCTGGTTGTTGTCTTTGGCGTTCTCTTCCGGTTCATCCGAAGCCGAGGGAAAATGATGCTCGGAAAGGGTGATGACGCGTGGCGGCGTGGAAACGCGCACGAATCCCGGATCCTTGGGTAGAATGGAATTCTCCAGCATTATTTCACGCGGGGCTGATTTGGTGCCTGATGTAAGAACTGGCACGATTAGAAACCATTCGTAGTGCGTGCGTACACGAAGAAAGTAAAAACGTTTGTGAAGAGGATGTATGTTAGTAGCTTTACACATTGAAGCATGTAATGGGATGCGTGAAAAGACACCTGCAGTAAGTTAGCTTGCCAGGCTGTATGCCAAACTCGGACTGTTTTCTGCCCATTGTTATGCACCACCAAAAACCCAAGCAACCACACACCAACTCACCCAAATGTTGATCCTGCCCTAGCACTACGATACGATCCGGAACGGTCATATCGATCTTGTTGTGATAGTTCCACGAGTTAATCTCGCCGTTCCCGTTCGGCAGCAGATTCTGATCGTCGTAGTAATCTCCGGTGGCACGGATCCTTTTCGGCACCCGCATCTGTTCACTGATGTCGTGCGTAAAGGCGGCGTTCTGAAACATTGAGTCGTCGTCGTAGTTCGAGTAACCTCCAGGACTTATCGAGCGTGCCATTTTGTATGCGACCGAATGTAAGATTCCGACGGAGCACTGGATGAAGCTGGCTGCGAAACTATTTATAATGTGCGCGCTTACGAACGAGTCCGTTGGCTGCGTAGCATCAATCGAGCACCGAGGGCACAGGTACGGTGTAAAAAACGTACGCCTTTTTCGTCGTGTTGGATAATGTTTTCAATTTTCCTTTTGTTGCGCGGACATGGATATTTTCACTGTTGTTTTTTCCAAGCACCAATCTGTTCTGAGCTTCTGTTTGACAGCGGGACAATGACACAAGCGTGGGATAACGCTCGGTGAAATAACGCGTCGAATTTTTCAACTGCTTGAACGCACAATTTGGAGCAAACTTTTTGTACGCTGTTCAGATCATTTTGTAAAAAGCTAACAAGTACAGAAACTGAGCTGGGCAAACTCTTTCCGCGGTTTACAAATTTGTGTATGCCGTGCAAGGTTACTACAAACAACGTTGGACTCACGGATTCTTCCTGTTTGCTCAAAGTTAGCAACAACGGAGAATATATCAGCCTAAAATTCAACCATTTCCCTTTGATTAGGTTGTGGGAGATTGTTAAATTGCATTGAATTAGAATAAATTCCTCATTTCTAGTTTTACTTTGTTTGTATTTCGAACCACCTTGGCCCATTGCGTACCACCAACGTCAACGTTGTGGAGCTGTCAAAACCGAGCAAATGGAGCAACCCGTGTTTCCACTACTCACCTTGGCAGCAAGCAGCACCGAAGCAGCAAATAGCTGTGCGTTCTGAATGAATTTATTTTTCCTGACCATCCATCATCGGATTAAGCGGGCAGCAAACAAGTGCAGTGTTGTGGTGCATTAAAAGTGGTTGCTCCGGTTCCGTCGCGGCGCGTCTCATCCGTCGTGTGCGTCTGCCTCGTTTCGGTACTATATTCTTCGCATTCTTCGTCATCGTACCTTTCCCTGCCTCATGCTTCTCCACATCCGCATCATCATCATGGGCAGCAGCAGCAGCTTCACCGTCGTCCTATCTACTTGAAGCTATCATCATCACCATCATCACCATCATCATCATCTCCTCTCTCGGTTTCTCAAGGTGCAGAAGTAATATAGCACTGCGCTAAACCCAGAAGACAGCACCCGCGTACCTCGTGACGACAATAGTAGCGGTGGCGCTTCTTCGGTCATCCGGTCGGTCGGAAAATATGGTCACAGTACCGTATTTCCTGTGCGCCTGACGATTGAGCATGTCCGCGGACGGTGGTGCTAGGAGCAAAATAAGGAAACGCAGGCGACGATGATGATGGAGGAGCAAATACGCCCGAACGCGCACTCGTTCGCCTTTTTGCCGTAGAGTGTGGTGTGCTTTTCGATCGTGCGGTGGTGATATTTTATTTCGTTCGTTTCGTTTCGGTACATTTTCAATTGCCTTTCCCCCCAATTCCCCTCTTGCGCCAGGCCACCGGTATTTGTCCACTTCATACGCTGCTGCGGTCAGAGCGTTTTGCGGCTATCAAGAAATATCCGTCAAACCCCCTACCCCCGGTTACCGTGTCGCAATCTACGTGCGCGCGATATTCGAGTGTCAAAGTAGACCCAACATAAAATAAAACATCGAACCTACGAACGAACCGAATCGGCTTTGGTTCATATTTGTACTGCATTAGTGCAATCTGGTAGTGCGGCCGATCACAGAAGAAGATCTGCTGGTTTCAATATACCTCAACACGCTAGTGATTTGTTACAAAAACGGTGCAGTAAAATGCGTGAAACAATTTTTGTTCACCTTGTGAGTGCATTTAGTGCCTGCTACGTAGCGCGGTATCAGCAGGAACAGTGTATCTCTTCGTTCGTTTGCTCACGGTGTTATCACAAAGCAAGCCGCGCATAGTCGGCTCACGAAAGGTAGTATCAACAAGGGTGCGAACTTAGTTCGAGCGTGAAATAGCAACCGGTAGGAAAGGTGAATACTCACGACGGCGAGACTACTACTACTTCCCGCCATACAAAGTCAAACTAGCTCACTAAGCACCTCACTAGCTACGAACAAAACGCACCGACAACCGGAAAGCGCTGCTTCGCTGCGGTTTTTGCAGCAAACGGCCGTCAACACATCAGGAAACTGAAGGATTTCATACACCCCACTGCAGGGAGCTAAATGCTGTGAATTACCGTTTGCCAACTAACCAGCCTTAGAAGGTTAACGGTCAAGGAAGCAGGCGAAAACCAAACCCAGGGATCACATACAGAGGGTTGTATTATAGTGAGTTTGCGAACCAATTACCTACTTCGACGTTACTTATCCCCGAGCGCACTGGGAAACGCAGCCTGGACGAAGCGAAACATTATTCAACGCAAGAACCGCAAGTCGAAGCAGACTAACCGTGCGCCATCGTAATGGGTAACTGCATCGGCATCAATCGTAATGACGAAACGCTGGACCTTGGATCGAATAATGTGTCCCGGCCAGTTACGGGTAAGTCTGTAGTGATTCAGTAAACACAATGATCCTGTCTGTTCCCATTCCCAGGGTTTGAAGTTCTATATCGCAGGTCCTAAGAAATCGATAACAGACAAAGTTTTGTTACTACCAGCGTGTACCAGCCCATGCTGACTCCTGTGCCTCTACGTTACCAGAAATACATCACCATGTCAGTCACACGAATCGTTCGATTCTTGTTGGCGAAGTTAGTCAGGGGGGGTTTCCGGATTTGCATATTATTCACATCGTGCGTTCTCCTCATGGTTAGGGTGGTAGTAGCGAGTCGTGTTTTCATGGTGTACGGCAGCACTGCCTACTATGGTTGACGATCCAAGACGTAAATATTCAACCGCCACCGGGGCGGGTTAACAGAGGCGGGAAACGAAGGGTGACCATATCAGTCGCAAGATCGTAGAGAAATAATCAGCCATACAACGGCGTGCCAACCGTACTGTTTTGGGTGCTGCTTTAAGCTGCACTATAGTGTAACGGATCCATTCAACACAAAAACCCACTCTGACGCTACATGATGTGAATTTTAAAGCACATTCATTACACCATTTTCGTTAGATTACCGCATTGTTGTGAATCTGTCACGATGATGGGATGGACGGTGAGTGTTGGCACCAGTAAGGCAGTGATTTTGTTCTTCGATCTACAACTGATGATCTCGTCTAGTTGATACAAACAAAGTTCTCTGTTTCGCCAGCAGGAATAATCGCTTCCTGTTCATTTATGTTTTTTAGTTGCTATTGATATTTTCTTCATTCGCATCGCATGTCAAATGGCTACCCAATAATCCACCAGGTGATAGTACGCGGAATGGAATGCGGAGGTATCGGTTGTGAGTGTGTTGAATGGAAGGCGGGGTAGAAACCACTTTTCCTGCACCCCACCCAAACACCCTGTTTGTGCGTTCGCGACGCGGCGTCCTTCGAACACTTGTTTCAATCATTAATATCACCGCTACGCTACGAGCCGCGAACGTTTCGGTAGCCCATCGGTGTGATGGTGCGGCTGTGCTATTTTTGTTATTAGTTCAGCAGCACCAGCAACAACGGCGATGGTGCTTGAATGACACATTTTGAAAGATCGAAACAAGCTAGGAAGAAGGGAAGGCCGATTACTACGGGCGGGGATAAGGTGCTATTAGTAGGAAGGAAAGGGCCGAGAAGCTCTCGCGGATTTGAAATTTGCGTTTATTGCGTGTATGTGGGTGTAGACGAGTGCGTAAATGTCGTCACGTTTCACATACAGACAGGCAATATGCATATATGCACATCGGAGATGGTAACAACTCCTTGGTAACTGTAACTGTCTGTAAATGACACCCTTGGCGTTTTTTTTTTCTTCAAAATATATTGAAACATCGCTCCAAATCGTTCAACACGAGTCCAACTCGATATGATGAAAATCGGATTCATAAGTGAGTGAGTAATTGCTTAAACTAGTGGCATTAACAAGCATCTCAAGCGGAAGTAAAGCGACACACGAGAATGATTTATATAATGATTGATCAGTTTATAAATATTTTTCTTTAGTATCGCTGTTGGTTTTGAATCGACATAAATTGAAATGATGTTTGATTACTGTATTATGACTAAGATGCCCGGGCAAATAGTATAGTCGGTTACGCATGACTTAAAAACACGTATCCGGACGTGTTAACAACGGAGCCTTAACATCAAAAGTGGACCGTGCCTCTTTTGCGCTGATCTGGTCTAAAACATTTATATGCGTATACATTTAATTTTTAATGTTGTGTGATGAAATTGAGCTCGAAGTCGAAATAAGCAGTACGGCCTGGTCGTTCAAAAAATCAAATTTCTTCTATTCCATCACATATTGAACTAATGGGGATTAACGACATTAGTAAGCAAAGCCAGATAATTTAGACTCAATTGCTTACTTATCTTCATTGATGTTGTATCTCAAATGTTGTGACAATGCATCCTCATAAACTCTTATCGACACATTTGCTAGTATTAGGAATTAACGCCTGACGTAAGCAAGCAGAGCACTTAAGCGAATGTATATCATTATATTGTTTCATAGATCGAACCGGCCCACTCTCTAGTGATTACGATAGTTGTTGTTACGCTGCTAGGCAAGAAAGATTCTTTTAAATGAACTTGTACGGATCATGTGCAATATATTCAATCAATGAAATAAATCGAACACGAAATTATTTACCACGCAACCGTTAAACTAATCCATTTTTCTTTATCTTTTGGATTACCAGGAACCACATCCAGCTTTGTCGGTGTTCAGCGCAAAAATCATCCTCTCTGTCATGAAACAATACGCTGGAAATCGGAAGTGCCATTAACGGAAGGGCAGCTCAGGAGCAAACGTGATGAGTTCTGGGACACGGCTCCCGCGTTCGAGGGCCGAAAAGAGATATGGGATGCGCTGCGAGCGGCGACCAGTGCGGCCGAGGCGCTTGATTTTCAGCTGGCCCAAGCAATACTTGATGGGGCTAACATATCGGTCCCCAACGGATACCTCACGGAATGTTACGACGAACTTGGTTCGCAGTATAAATTACCAATCTATTGCCTATCATATCCTGTCAACGTAGTTAAGGAAGATTACGGATGTGACTCACCAGCTGAATACTCGGAACCAGTCGATGGTGGTTAGTATACTATTGATAAATAAACCTATAAAAAATATTTACCTTCGGCAGCAGAAACGCATTAAAACAAGTTTATCTCGCATTTATTTCAGGTACGGAAGTTATTCTTAAACTTCGATTATCGTCGACATGTACAGACGTTAAGCTACCAGTTTATTCTAAAGACACTATTGGACAATGTAAAAAGAAACTTCAGGTGCGTATACCTTTATTCACTTTTACTTAGTGTAGTAAGTTTGCAGATAATCTAAAATTGTCTTGGTAAAAATCATTCGGTTGAATACATTTCATTGTACCCACGCTATATGCCCATGCTTGTTTAAGTATTGTCCCCTGAATTACACCATACGATAGAAATATCGATTTCTCTTAAAACTCTTGATAACCTTTTATCCTACCATTACGGTCAATAATTAATTCTTTACAATTGTCTGCTTCTATTTTCCCCCCCAATAATACATCGTTTGCCTGGTCACGGTACCCACACTTCAAATCAATTGCGCACGATGCATCCCTAACGACGACTACTGCTGACGAACGTAAACTGTGTCCCCTGCTCCGTGGTACAATCGCGTGTGTACCCTTCATTAACTGCCAACATTAATATCTTTCCAACACAACCACAACAAACCATTGCTTCCGGGTTATCCTACCTGTCCCATCTTGCATTACCGTACCTGCTCCACTGGCGTTCATAAATTGCTAACGGCTGGAACTCGGCAACTTTCGGTTGGTACTCCTTTTCCCATGTAGGCTCAGGAAGGAATAGATGCATTTACTCAGCGATGGTTCTACGGTGGCAAATTGTTAGGTGATAAAATGCACATCGATGAGGCCCACATACAGCCCGGATACATTGTGCAGGTTATTGTAAATACCGAGAAGCAATCGTCATTAGCCATCAGCTAGCCAACGGTGCCGTTAGTCAGACGATTGTGGATCGCCACCACTAACAACGTGTACGGGAGGGGTTTCTCGGCACACTACCTGCCGGTGCCCGTATTCTGTAAACTAATGTAACTTACCAGCTGATTCGTTAGCGTCAGCAGTAGCAGCCGCTGTAGTTGTAACAGTACAACTGCTTTTACTTCTATGATTTACTACCTTTTGTTAGCATCTTTCGGACGGTGTGCAAGAATGAGAGCAAACGAAATAGTAGTGTAAATGTTATTGCTACTAGGAAATCCTAATAAAAAAAAGTCTCCTGAACGGATGCTCTGTACACATTTCGTTGATACATATATACTTACGCGCATATATCTTCATACTTACTCATAGAACCAACCAAACGAAAAATACTAATCGAAACGATGAAAATAATACAGAACAAAATCAAATTCTGCTAGGACCCGTGCAACTGGATCCTTTTCCTACCACTCAAGATTAGCTATTTAATGGTACCATAACAGACAGGCAAAATCAAACCAACATGTGAATACAGCTTTAGTTTTAAAATGAAACGTAGTGATGGAGTTGTCTGTAGATTATATAACGCTCGGACATGATGGTGCATTAGCAAAAAATAGAGATAAAAAGAGAGAGAGAGAAAGAGGTAGAGGTAAAAGCGGAAAAGAAGAGCAAAGTGTGTGTTCGGTGTCAGCACGTGCAAATTTTGCAAACTATGGGAAACCAAGTGCAACACAACACTACTAGCGCAAGTGCAACACCACGTGCATGTAAGCATTATGTAGTGGACGATAAATATTGATATTAACAAGGTTTAATTTAAGCGAACTGATAGTTATTACTTTTAACGATAGGCGATAGATACGTATACATATGTGAATGAGCTAAACAAAAATAATATATTTGGAGATAACAGAAGCTATTTAATTTGAAATATTATAGTGTGTAGCATTGTGGCTTCTTTCCTTACCATCCGAAATAGAGCTCAATGTTTCTATAGTTCAAAGCAAGTTGATTCAACTGCAAAATTCAAGTATTGGTTGTTGAAGTCATTTGGATAAACCAGAGCAGGACTGTCAACGGTTGTAAATGTACAAATGTTGAATTATGACTGGATTTGACTTATCCGGTGCAACAACCGCTTCGCGATCTTTCCCTGTTGAAGGAGTCCTCCAAACCGCTCACCGGTCGTGCGCCTTCGTCTGGCAATCCCTTATTTCGGCCTTTCTTGCGAACTCATCAACGCCAACTCTCCGTCTCAATTTGGACTTACCACGCCCTCTCTGTCCATGTGGACGTCCTAAAAGGACTTTACGAGCTGGGTCGCCCGGTGTCATTCTCATGATGTGACCAGCCCACCGGAGCCTGGCGAGTATAATCCGCTGTACGAAAGTAAGTTCGCCGTACAGCTCATAGAGCTCGTTATTATAGCGGCTCCTCCATTGTCCTTCCACACCTATGGGGCCAAAAATCCTTCTGATCATCTTCCTCTCGAACGAGGCTCTAAGTATATAAGTTCTATATAACCCCAGCTTCGTTCGTCACGACAGGTGTTATGAGTGAAGAAGTTTCCACAGAATGTAGTATTCTGTGGCTGCCAGTTGGCAGCCAGCACTCTAGCGCGTATTTCAACATCAATGTTATTGTCGGTGCTGACTTCTCACCCAAGATTGGTGGAATTTTGGAAGACTTCGCAAGTACGCTCACCTATCTGCACGCCACTCTTGCGTAAATTAGGATTTGTTAGCAGGGCCGATGGTGATGCCACCATCAACTTGGTTTTTGCCTCGTTAATCTACAATCCGAGGTTTTTTGCATCTGCATTGCATTCTTTGGTAGGCATCTGTTACGTTGGAGAGCCGAGAGTTTTCCATTCACCATCATCTGACATGTGATGTTGATTATTGTCATTCGTACTAGTCTAGTAATTTTGGTTGGGATTCCAAAAGAGCTCATTGCGTCGTAAAGTTTTACCCTTTCTATGCTGTCGTACGTCGTACGGCCTTGAAGTTGATGAAGAGATGGAAGGAGTGTAGCTGCTGCTCCGCCATCTTCTCCAAGATCTGCCGCATGGTGAAGATCTGATCAGTGGTTGATTTTCCGTTTCGGAATCTGACAGTTTCCAACTAACTTTTCAACGAATGGGACAAGACGATCTTTTAGTACCAGGGAGAATATTTTGTAAGCGGTATTAAACACCGTTTTTGCTGCACACTAGCTTATCTCCCTTCTTGTATATGGGGTAGATGATACCAAGATTCCAATCACAAGGCATCGATTCACTATTCCATACCTCAGTAATAATTCGATTAATTTCTTTCTCTAGTGCTGCACCTCCATTTTCGATCAGTTCGGTTACTATGCAGTTGGTGCCTGGTGCCTTATTATTCTTGAGCCGAAGGATGTCCTTTCAGGGTTCGTTAATGGTAGTAGCATGAAATCGTCTGTTAGTGCAGCTTCTATCTGCCCGTTCAACTGATCGTTTAATAATGCTGCAAAATACTGAGCTCATCGTGTGAGGACCTCTAGCTGGTAAGTAACCCGATTATTTAGACAGCAGGGTACCTTAGGTCTGAAGCTGTTTCGGTGACCTGCTATCTCTTGGTAAAACTTTCTCCCGGGTTCGTAACGCACTCTGATTTCTTGAAGTTCCCGCACCCGCTGTTCCTCCCAGAGTTGTTTCTTGGAGCGGTGAACTTTTTTCTCCTCCCGTCCGAATCGTGCCTGAGAGGAATACGCTCATTCACGCGTTCTATGCCGCTACTGCATTGGTTGGTATGTGCAGTTCTTACGTTCGGTCATTTGTCTACATTTTTCGTCGAACCTGCGATGTTGGAAAAATACTATCTACAAATTAGTACGTATCGTACAATAAGTGCATTAGGTCATCTTAATCTTGCACGCGTAATTCAACAGAGCAGAAAGTCACTATATAAAACATATAAAAATAAGTCTATCAATTTTATTGTAGAGTACAATTTTCTGTAAACATCACATTCGAGTTCCATTACATTCGTTTTCGAGATTCGACAACCTTCTCCGAGGTTTCAAATATCAAATGATTCGAATAGTAAATAAGTAAAGTGAAGTAAAGAGCATGCTGCATGACCGGGTAAAACGGGCACCGTGAGCACGTTGTACGTATTTACAAAGAAATCGCTTAATTTTGAAAGCAACATGGATTGTACAATTCGTTCGCGAAACCAGTGGCAGTGTTTTCGTCGTTGTTCGGCAACGGCTTACGTTCGCGTAAGCTGTACAACGCTAGTAATTAAATAAATATTCTACGCTCCCGAAGAATTTATGCATGTGTTCTGCAAGTATACTTCTTCTTGCCTTGAGATGTCGGCAGTGTTGGTTGGAAAACATATTTGCCATCCGAATTTTGTGTAGGAAATGGATGTTGAAACGATCTCATTTTGCGCTTAGTTTGGCTAAATTGTTCTACGTTGATGAGTATTTAGTGGTAGTGTTTATAACGTAAGCTACTGTGCGCCTTACAGTTGTAATCATTTTGAGCTTTTACTTTATGCTGCTTCAGTATATTCCATGGAACACCGTCCAGAGGTTTGTAATGTAGAAAATTGCATACCGTATTGCAATGTTGGGCCTGCAGGGCTAAGAACCTTTCTGCATTGTCGGGTAATGACTTGAGTGAGGTCTAAGCTACCTATCTATCGTATAACTGTGGAGATTTCTTTTTTTTTTGTTTTGCTTAACAAATTTCTTTCAATCTAATTCACCCAATCTCTTAACGTAATATCGAGTCTATAAATTAGTGTTCACAACAATCACACTTCACGCGTACCGCATACACACCACTCTCGCACGTTTCTCATTCGTTCTGTCGTACGTAGGTAGTAGTCGACCATTACTAAATCAAGCGGCTCTGAAATCCTGATCGTTCGCAGATCAGTACACTTCGTAGCAAGTCGATGGTTAAGTGAAAACAAAAACTGCTCGTAATGCTCACAACCGTGCGTTACCATTATTACCCCAGGTGACCTGATTCCGTGGCTGCATGCGTAGTGAGTTGCGATCGTCATCTTCGATGACCGGTTCGTATGCTTGGTTTACTTGTCCAGTGACTCCGTAGATTTCCCCTCCAGGACCACCATTTACATTGAAGATGTCCTTCACACTAACACCGGCGTTCGATGTGCGCGTCGGTCTGGCCGGAGCGTTATTATTTCCCTGAAGCAATTAGGCAAAACATGTTGTTCAGATTCTTTCAACGTAAAAGCCCATACCGGCCGCTTCTCCAAGTTAAGTACTTACATTGGGCACGCCGGTAATACCGTACTCGTTGTTTGCACCGAGCGTTTGCATCTGGGATTTGCGTCGTTCAGCCATTACAGAGTTCTTTCTTACCTCCAGCGCACGTATCGTTTCCCGGCGCATCGTCATCCGACGTGTAAGAATCGGTGTGGCCGTGTTGTTTTCATCAGCCGTCAGCTTTAGGAAGCGTTTCTTGAATGCCACATCGAGCGTTCCTATCTGGCGCCGCGGTTGACGCGCTTTTTCCAGATTCTGGATGGTTCGACGTCTCGCAATACGGTCTGGACCACTGCCGGAGTCGTTGTCGTAATCTCCATCGATTCCTTGCAAGCGTTGCAAATTTTTGACTATCTCAACAGCGTGCTAAACACAGGGATCGAGTATGATTGTGAATAGTTCGCTAGAATTCAGGAAAAGCAGGCAATATGGCGCATACCTTGTCTATGAGAGCATCCTGCGAAAGCTCCTCCGGTTTCTTGTTGCAGGCCCAGTTGAGCTCCGTCGAGGCCAAAATGTGCGACAACGTACCGAAGCGATGGAACATCATTGCCACAAACTGAATGATCAGAATCAACGCGAAGAAGAACACAAACACTAAACCGATCGGTTCCAGCTGGAGATACTCCTTCGAGATGTGAACCTGTGTTAAGTTAAGAATATTCATTAGAAAAACTTGTTTTGTTTTTTTTTTTTGGTGTTCCATAATGGAAAATTGCGTTGCGTGATTATTGAGCATGGGTGGAAGTTGTTAACACGTATTTTCGTGCCTTGGGGATTTTTTTAAAAAGTATCAAAGATAAAGTACACGACGGGTTAGTAGAATTTTTTTTTAATTTAAACAATTTAGTTAGCACATAGTCGAACGGGTTTAGGTGTTAAAATTTGGAGCTTTGGTTGAATTGAAACAATGGGACAGGTTTGGAATTGGATAGGGTTGTTCGATAAACCGTAGGGTAGTTGTTTGCGTCCATGCAAGACATAGCCATGCAGTTATTGTACTAGAAATCAAGCGTCAAATTGTCATTAAAGCCTTTTTTTGTTTTCTTATGATGTCCGTGGATGGGTCAGTGGACTGAAAGTTATGCACTTTCAGAAAGCCATGCAGTTTAAATGGCGCCAAGAAGTAGAACAACATACATGCACAGTTCGTTCTCAGATATTTGTCTCCTTATTTAGCATGTTACCAAGGGAAAAGGAAAAGGAATTTTATATGTTTGTATGCAGCAGCATTGCACATTCGCAGACTTACTAATAGGCTTACTAAAGCTTTTATTTTTTTTTGCAATGCTTTTTTATCATACTTTTATCATTATCATCAACTTTAATAATTTTTCATAATAAAAAAAATTGTTGCAGATTCTTCTGATGTACATGACGTTTTACAATATGCTAAAAAAATGTGTAACTCATAACAAACACACGAAGGGAACTTTCGCCAAAAGGATAAACAGGTTCGTGCAAAGGAACAATTAGAGAAGGATGTTAATTACATTTGGAACGTTACCACTTAACAGTAATTTTGTGAATGAAACAAATATTTGAAAGTATTACATGCACCCGAGATGAAGTTAACAAGTTTGTTATCATAATCCCACCAATAAAACCAACAGTTATTGAATCGCGTCTGGGTTGGACCAATTGCATTAGATGCGATAGGTTACGAAACAAAAAAAATAACAATCCATACCACCCGGGGTGGGTTCCATTTGCAGGAAGGATAAATTACACCTGTTAGAACCATGGTGTGGATTTAGAAGAAAAGAGTAATAAAAAAACACACATTCACCAGAACCGTGGTCAGGAGTTCCCGGGAAGGGATGGGCAAAAACAAAGAAACATTAAAATGGGACCCAAACCCCGTTCCCCGTATCACACAGGAAAGGCGCGGGATTCGCTTGAACGGGATTACCAGGGGGCAAAACATAGAGGCAACCAAACAACAATATGGAAGAGCGTGAGATTATTGTAGTAGCAAACCTCGGCTGTAACTTCGTCATAGGTAATGTTCGTTTTGACGCCCAGCGGCCAAATGATGTGCAGCTTGTCTTTGTTCAACTGCAGCAAGAACACGATCAGGACGAACAGTGCGTTGAACATGAAGAACGCAAACACTGACTTGTTACGCAGTTCTTTCAGATCGACAGCAATTCTTGCCTAGATAGGTTGCAATTGCATGTTGTGGTTTGTGACGGCATTATGAACGATTCGTTGTGGTCGGTGCAGGACCATTGCAGTGTTTGGCGGTTGTGTTGTTGTTTGAGGTGTACGTTTGCGTAGCATTTTTGGTTTTGGGGTCGGTTTGTTGTTTTTTTTTTCGTTGTTGCCAAAATGGTGATAGTGTGGTGAAGTTTTTCGTAAAGAGTGGAGCAGATTTTGCGGATGTCAGGTATTTGGAATTTCGATTATCCATACGCAGTCCGACGGGGTAGTAAAATAAATGATGGTAAAAGAGAAAAATAAAACGAAACAAAAAAAGAAAACTGAAAGTTAATAATATTGTCCCGAATGGAGACATCCGGTGTTACCATAGCGTCCGCACGCGACACCCTCGCGCATAAAGAAACAGTCCGCTATAGTGAGCACACCGGTGTCTCCAGGAGTTTACCTCTTGCGTGGCTTCATCATAGGTAATGTTAGTTTTAACACCCAACGGCCACTTGACGTGGATGTTGTCCTTGTTGAGCTGTAGCAAGAAAACGATCAGCACAAACAGTGCATTGATCATGATGAAACCGAACACGGCGGAGTCCCGCAACTCCTTGAGATCGTGCGCAATACGTGCCTGGATGGGAAAAAAGTGCATCAAACGCGATAGAGTTAGCATATGATACCAGTCCGCAAGATAAAATAGCAACGCACCTGTTCTTCTTTGTTCTGATCGATCGGATAAAGGTACTTATCGATGAGATCCTTCCAGAACTGGATCTCGGTGCTGGAAATAAAGTCTACCTCGCCCTTCTTTAAATCCGGATCCTCAATCCAGTACGGGTTCGTCAGGAAATCTCGTTCGTCACGCTGCATCGTAGACGTCTCGGACTCCTCGTCCTCGTCGTCGTCCTCTGTGTCCTCCGCAACCGATCCCAGATGGTGATCCTTCGAGCCAGCCGAAGCAGTACGCTTGCGCGTATGGTGTCCGTGGGGGTCCACGTGCTTTTCAAGATTTTCAATCTTCTTCGTAATTGCATCCAGCGCATCAGCAATGTGAATGAGCTGAGCCTTCTCGTCAGTTGTTTTGCCATGGGTACAGAGCAAACATCGGAACAGACCCGCAATCGATATGTCGATCGAACCCTCCTCGTCCGAACCGTTCCCAACACCACCCTGCAGGAAACCGAGGAGCGACTTCTGTTTCACGCGTTTTGCCGCCTCCTCGGCGTCCTTCTTTTCTTGCTCTAACTCCTTTTTCGTTTTTTTGGCGACCACCTCACGGGTGCCCCAAGATACCACGTTCAGATTGATGATGGAGTACAGAATCAGCAGCAGGTACATCGATGGAATGGATAGCAGATAGATGATGCCAGAAGCGATACACCAGAACTCCTGCGGATGCAGGCAGGCTGCTATAAAGAACGACCCCGTCATTGCTATCAAGAAAATGGCCGATGGTGAACCGATGCCGTCCTCGCCCAGCTGCAACGCGGTACCAACGATTACTGCCATCATGATTAACGCGTACACGGTGGAAAGTATCTGTGCCACTAGCAGCTGTATGTTGGACTTGCATGTGAAACACACCAACATGAACAGCAGTATCGGTATGATGTTATAGTAGAACGAGGTCCAGTTATCAATCTTGAAGGCGGCCACAAACGCACCCACCAACATAAGGAAAATGGTTCCCGGGCCCAAAATCGTACCACCCATCAACATCATCTGGTAGAAGATGTACAGCAGCGAAATGTTGTCGTTGATCTTGATCGTACGCTTGTAGTCCATCAGCAGGTCCATAATGTTGGCGATGGTGGACGGTACCCAACGACGACGCTGGTTGTAGAACTCGTTGAAACCTTCCGGGCAATGGGTGTACGCGTCCGAAGCAGCCGAGTACTCGACACGATAGCCGCGCTGTAGCAGCAGCGTACACAACCAACGATCCTCGCCCTGATCGTACTGCACGTAGTGGCGGGCCTCATCCGATCGCGTCGTGTACTTCCGCATCACATTGTCGTCCATAAGACCTTTTCCTGGGGGTGGTAGCAGAGAACCATTAGCATTACCGCTTCCGAATTTGCCCACATGGGCAGCAGTACACTATTCGTACACTTACCTCTAAACAGTGAAAAGCAACCGGGACTACAAAGTACACAACCAATCATGTGCTCCGTTGCCTTCTGCAGCCAATGGCCGATAGCGTACTCGAACTTCTGGTACCACACCATCGGTCCGGACCCGATCGGATGAATACGGCCGCATGCTGCGCCCAGGTTTTTATTCTTCTTCATCAAATCGATCAACAGCGTAACGGCGCTCGGGTTAAAATCGATATCACCGTCCAGCGTGAGCAGGTAGGTGTTTTCTGCCATCACCTCCTTCCGATCGACGGAAATGGGCAACTCCATCAGCCGGTGACCGAGCAGATAGTACATGTACATCACCTGTGACCAACGCTTACGGTGTCGTATGCGGTCCTTATCCTTCAGATGTGCAATCATCTTCGTTTTGCCGGGTAGCGTCCACACTAGCCGCCCACCGTAAGGAGTTGGATACTTTTTCGGTGGTCGCAACCGAATGTTTGTCTGATGCACCTCGGAGGCCGCTTCGTCAATGGTGTCCACCAGAATCTTCACAAACCGATTGCACTGGATATCGTCGTCGCTGTGGTCGGAGATTTCGAACGCGTCATCGAAGAATATGTGCGCTACGCATGCCCGAAGGTGAAGATAAAACGTACGATTTGTTAGCAAAGCTTTTTTTTTGTTTATACTTGTGTTAAAATCTGTGCTTTAGTTACTTACTTTCGAACTCGTAATAGTCGGGATCGACGATGCGCAGATACTTTTGGGCAACGCGCCGTGCGCACTGATCCTCATCCATTCGCATGATAGACTTCAGGAACACCATCATCTCTTCCTTCGTTTCGTGCCAAAGCGTTGCACATGCGTAGATACGCGTGATGTGATCCGACGACTTCACGCTGGGCCGTGGTAAGGCAGAACCGTCCGTATGCACCGAGATAGTTTCGTAGTACTCATCACCCTTCTCTTTCTCGATTTCCGCCAAATCCTCCGTTTTCACGTCGGCCTGATCGTCGCGCCGACGGTTCATCGCCATCGATTGATCGATCAGCAGTGCGTTGTACATCGGCGTCACGAACAGCTTCTCCGTGTTGGCCAAACGTTCGCACTTCGGCGTCCAAATGTGCAGCGTGATCCAGGTTTGCGAAAGCAGCCACAGCAACCAGGCCCACGCCATCTGCCGTGAGGCGAAATCGTTCAGCCGAAACACCGGTGGACTTTCGAAGAACAGATAGTCCGGAATGGTGCCGTGGAAAAAGCACGGATCATCGTTGCGGATGCCACAAGCGGCGATCAGCAACGAAATCGCCACCGGTACGGTTAGATTCACCGGGAAAGCGTAACTGAAGCCTTGGATCAGGATCTTACACGCGAACTTTCCGAAAATGTAGCACAAGTACGCGGCCAGTATCTGGATGATAAGCACGTACGTTACCGTGTTGTAGGCGGCATCAATGTCGATCGTGTCCACCGCTTGGGCAGCTTCGACCAGATCGGGCAACGCGGAACTAAACGGTAGCGCTACCTCCTCCACCACGATCTTGTGCGGACCGTATCCGGCGCCGAACAGCGCGAACAGGTTTGCCACCTCATCTCCACGCACGAACAGTATTACCAGCACGAAGCAGAACAGCAGCAGTATCTTCCACACCGACAGGAACATGTAGGTGAAGTAACGCGTTTGCTTCAGGTCTTCCTTGACGCGGCCAAGCGACCGTACGAACGAGAATGGGCTCTGCGGCGACACGTAGTTTTCCCACCAGCCGCAGGACGTTAGCAGTGCGGAAATCGGAATCAACCAAAGAACAGGACGATTTTCCAGCAGCGGCCACACGACAAATCCGGTGATTTGGGCGGCAATTGCGGCGAGATCGACAATCGTTTTCACCGCCCGTTTGCCTTCTTTGTTGGTGCGCGAAAACAGACCCAGCATACCTGCGGGAAAGCGAAAGGAATTTGTCTATTAGATAGTTCCCGCGTGTAGCTTCCCCTGATCATACGTACCCGGTATGACGCACAGACAGTTGGTCAACATGGCTCCCTTCACCGAGTCCACCTCCGGCAGTACTACGAAAAACAGCAACACCAGCCCGATCGTGTGGAACGATTCCATCAGAAAGACGAGCAGAAAGTGTGACTTGAGCGGTTTCTTCATCGATTTGAAGAAGCAGATACGCGTCGACCGGATGAACGTGCCGATCTCGGGGACGGCAAACGCTATCATCAACGCCCACATCCACGCTATCCGTTCCTCTTCCGGTAGGGACACGATAAACGATTTATCCCGCGCCAGGTCACGATTGCAGTAGGTGATCTTCCGATCGCGACGCAACTGCGACGACATGAACAGCACGCATCCCTTCGCCACCACACCGCCCAGCAGCACGATGACGAACGTGATGAGGTAGGCAAATATCTTCAGGATCTTGATCGTCAGATCGAGGCAAGCCTGGTCCGCCATCGAGCCCGTATCCTCCTTGATTGGAGGATCCCGGAAGACGTCCCATCCTTTCGTTTCCTGAACGGTCCGCTGGCTGCAAAACAGACAGGAAGGAGAATGCGTACAACTTAATGGGCATGAATTATAGCGACCCGTCGAAATTTGTTCACACATCAGGGGTATAATGTTATGGCATAGTTGTCACTGAAGCGACGGAGTAATAGGTCACGGTTCGCTTGTTGCATTGTACACACACGGCCGAGGTCAAGATTTTTGGTGCGGAAATTGTTTATTTATTGTACCGATTTAAATGATTTAACCCGGAGCATTTATATGTATCCGCCAGAAGGAATACGAATACAAAATGGATGGTAGAAAAGAAAGATTTCAATGATCGTTAAGCGACGAACCGTGGGTGAACTTTGGCGAACCATTTGAGCCGTTTTAGAAGTAGCGCACAGCTAAATTGTGATGTTTTTTTTTTTCTTATCCAATTGCCGTTTTGCTTCAATTAGCGATTCGCAACAAATAACTCATTTTGTTACTTTCAATTCACAAGCAAAACTCCTATCTATTCGCTGTACCAGCACACCATATCGCACTATCGAATCATCACGCACCCGTGCGCACGATACTGTAAATCACTTTCATTTACAGCGTTACGAATATGCGAATGGTGACGGATACTCCCTCGTTATAGTACAAATAGAAGTGAAAGTTGGTCTACTGTTGTACGCACTATATTCAACACAACAACACAACAACAAAACTATCCTCCAAAATTGATTAACCGATCGATTATCGCTCCTGGATAGAGTACGAAGTTAGCATACATGAGATATTCTTCCTCGTCGTCGATATCATTCGCAACACGGCAATAGTGATGGCTCTGGCAGCTGATGTAGTTGTTAGCCTCTGTACCGTTCCGTTGCGGCTTGGGCAGCCCTGGTAGCGCAATCCCGTTCATGGCCGTGCCGCTGCTGCTGTTGCTGCTGGGTGTCGGTGCTGGTGCAGCGGTGTTGTTTACTTTCCGATACATCCCGATGCCGCTTAATGCACTTAATGACACTTATTATCACTTAGCATTTGGTAGGTGGCTACCGTTGTTGACAGCTCTGTACGGTTGCAATGTGAATATTTCTGGACGTTTTGACCACTTTCAACCATTCACTTTTACCAAAGTTATCGATCACTTTCCAGCAATGGATTACACAGTTTAGTTTTAGCGAGAATTTTACATTATCGGAGCTAAGATCACCAACACTTGTCCTGATGTCTGCAGTCACCATCGAAACAGTACCCACCACACAATGGTACCGATTTTTGCGCGAACCGTAAGCGTACCGTCGTTGCTTCCGATTGCGATGGATGTGCCGGACTGAGCGCGTCTTCGGCCTGATGGCGTTTAGCTTGGTCGGTTTCGCAGTTGGCACAGGGGTGCTGATTGGTCAAGCACGCCACACCACACACCGTCCATCCGATCGGGAGCCGATCGAAACGCGCCGTTTCGGTGGGTGACCAAAATCGAAAAAAATAAAAGTAAACGCACCACGGCAGGCGTGTGCGGTGAAAAATAAAACTATCAGCTACTACAGTCCTTCCACCGTCCCGTCGCAACCCACACCTAGCATTCGCCTCATCCTCACCGTGGTTTACACTGTCGTGTCGCACCATCCTTTGTGCAGCTTTTCGTTTTTCGTTCCTCACCACATGGTGCATCAGACAGTGAGAGTGGCGTTATGAGTAGCTTCGAACCAAACTATGCTGATTGATGGAAACCCGTGTCGGGGGCGCGTACGTATGCATGTTCGCATGGATTCGCACGCGCTACGGAGGGATCATGATCCGACGAATAATGCTTTGGTATGCGCAAATGATGGACCCTTAAAGATGAGGGGCCTTGAAGTGTTGGCGTTTTCTACACACATTGTTGTTGGTGAGTTGGTGAAATGCGTACCGCATGTTTGCATCCGAAACAGTTCGATGGTATGCTAGAAGAAAGGGATGCTCTGTGGCATGCTGGTAACAATTTCGAAATATTGTACATTCTTAAACCGTCGATAGGAAGTGTTGTGCGCTATGCTGTTTATGCGGCAGAATCGAGTGTGGTTTAAACATTTGGTAACGGTTCGTCATTGGTTGCGCTTCGCTAACCCATCCGGATACCATTCGATTTTATTCGCCTAACTCACGCTGTTAGCTAAAGTCTTGGATTCACTCGAACCATCACAAATAATGTTTCGGCGTGTAGCGACCGACATGGCTTGGTCTTGTCTCGTTAGCTCTTGCGTTTATGTCAGTTACAAATTAAAGCCGCTCGATATTTTCTCCATCATCCAGAGAGTTTTGTTGCATAAACCCTGACGTCTATTAAATTTGGAACGATTTCATTATTCGCATGTGCTGTGCGCAACGTGAATGTAACCGTACGAGAAGCGTTTGAAAGGTGATTGAAATTTTCGATTAAGTTTGTAATGCAATCGACTCAGTTAGTCCAGATCCAAGACTAACTCACTTAGTGGCAGCTCAGGGTTTCCGACGTAACCAAATTCGATGGAATCAGTGCAACGATTGCAAAAAGAAGGTATTGTTGCTAATTTTTCGCTGTAGCTTCCGCTTACCAACGCCGCAATTATTCGCATGTTTGGGAAAGGAATGGGATTTAATAAGGGTTATTCCACTGACTGCGGCTTGGTGGAAATTCATGTGTAACTGTAGTTAGGAAGTTTATGCTCAAAGAATGCGGAACAGAATCGATGTTGATAGGACACTTTTAATCAAATTTATCTCTATGCCGATCGAGAACTGAATGTTGCATTTATTGCTTGGGATAATGGTTTGAAACGTACTTGCAATAGTAAAAAATATATTAAGAATAAAAATAAAAAAAAAATCTAAAAATGATCAGCAAAAATTGGTGATTGCAAAAACAAGTACGTTCGACCACAGTTCCCACATTCGTCGTTCGCAAAAATTTGCGAAAAATGTGCAATAAACAACAGAAAATAACGCTAAACAAACGATAAAAAATACAAATTGAATAAAATATTTTGCAGTTGTCCAAAAAATCGACAGCTGGGGAGAGATTGTTTAAACATCGTGCGGCAAATGAATAAAAGAAATTATTTGTTAAGGAATAATCATCTATAACACTTTAAAATTACTGTTAAATTGTTCATTCCTAATTTACAACAAGAAACTGGTTCTGTTGTTTTCGCATCTAAAATGCAAACGTTTTGTTTCATTTTGAGTGCACGAAAACGTCACCTATATTGTAAGGAGGTAGTATATTTACTGAACAAACTTTGTATACTTATTAGTACAAAGGTGATACTTTGAATTTACATGCACACAATAATACACGTATAATTGTTGTAAGGATTATTGAAAAAATATTATTTTTTGTCGTCCTTCTCTGTCCCATGCCGCGATACGCGGTCTTGCTGCGGAACGAGGATCATCATCATCATCATCATAAATAAAAATACAGATCAAGTACGATCAGCATGCTAAACCCACAAAACAAAACATCTTCCACAACGTCTTTAGGTGTTACTATTCGGTGCTAAATACTAGCAACGAGGTGAAGAACGCACGAAAAACTTTGTTTACAACTGCTTAAATAACAGCACACAAATACACACAACTCATTTGATGTTGAACGCTTTCAAAAGACTTTTGTGTTGATAAAATGGCATTCGCTCCTTCCCATTTCATGTTGCAGCCTCACGGTAGCGCCACAATAGTATGCCGGGCTTAGTGGTACAAATAAATGCGCCACTGTATCATCATCTCTGGCTGTAGGTGTAGCCATTCATTTATAGGAGTTTTCGGCTTGTACATTCTTTGGTTCGCTGCACGATTATGGATGGTAGTAGTTGTTAGCAGACCGCACGGTTGATGGTGGTAAGTGTTACCCACTGGGTGACGGTTGGATGAAGTAACAGCTCTCCTAGCACACAGTTGCATAACGAGCGTTCCACAGACGCAATCTTCTTTCGCTGTCGCTCCAAATGATGATGTTTATGCTGTCCCACGGAACGGCGCAGGCGAAGCGGTCGAACGCCGCCAAAGGAACGCCGCAGTGTTTCTGCCGTGCTGCATAATTGTTGTTTAATGCACCTCCGAAGACGCCACCGCCGGTCGTGGTGGTTGGTGGCTGCGGTGTGGCAAAGCGCGATGCAAAAACGATGGCGTTACTTCTCGGCAGCAACAAAAAGTGCATCACGGTGGCATGTAACGACTGCGGGTTGCACAGATGCAGATGGCAGCAGATTAGGTGGGTGGCGTTTGCAATTGTAATCGCCTTTTTCAATGCCGCTCAGTGTGATGCTATCGCGGGTTGTGCAGAATTCACAGATAACACTCGCCGCCGAAGATTGACGAAAGATTGTTTTCGTTCTAGCCGTGCGGCGGGTGGATGAAAACATGGCTGAGAATCGCTCCTCAGATCCGGGTTGTGACACACTTTAGCTACCCAGTGCCTTACTTGTTTTAGTGTCTTCGTTTGAGCATTCCCAAAAAAAACCTTTGCCGCTTGACAACGATTTGCAACCCCGATTACACGGACACATGGAAAATCGCTACGATGAATAGTATTATTGGCAGCTACATTCGTCAAACGATGGCCGCTACCGTTGAGTGTGGTGGTGTGGCATTATCGAAGACAAACAACCCCACGATCAACCAAACAAGGTCGAATTCATTATGCACGGTTAAGCATTGGTGAATTCAATGGCGGTACCTTCTTTCTTCAAGTGAGCGGCCTGTGGATACGTAAGGAGAAAGCTGACAATTTGTATTGTACGGCACGTAGGAGCGAATTTTACTATCAAGAGACTTCAACGGTACATTGGCAACGAACTCGTACTCGCCAACGAAGTTATGTTATGCTGACCGAGTGACCGATACAGACGCGGTTTTTTTTCTCACTCTTGTGTACATTTATTATTCTTCTATAGTGCGCAAGCCAAATAATATAGTACGCATCAAACCGTCACTTACCTTCCTCCATAGATGTCATGCGTCAAGGGCGTGCTCTCGTCATCGGAAAAGTTGTCGTCGCTCTCGTTCGGACCATTTGCCAGAGGTCGATGTCTGATAGCAGACATCTTCTCGGCTTAAGCCTCTGCAAAACACAAACACCATTTCAAAGGAATTAGATCAGTCGCAAATGAGTGGTTATATTTTTTTTTGTCATCCTATATGTTAAACCGTACACATTTATTTCAAACCATACCATTAAATAGCTCCTAACGTTTGGGGGAGCAAAAAGAACACCGAATTTGAAAACAAGATTGAATGGCAAGGAACTGGTCAAACTAGTGACATTTGAATCGAAAGAACCTGCTGAAGCAGACGATGGTAACTAATATGAGATGGCGAACGTTGTGGTTTCGTTTGTAGCATAGAAAACAAAATTGCCAAAAGACATTCGAGAACGTCCGGTTGAAGCGTAAAGGTTTTTCACTCTCGTCAAGGTTATGATGAACCGGTGTGTATCTTCTTTTTTTGTTCAACTAAAGTATCATATATCTTCCCGCTAGTGCCTTTACCGCATGGAAAAAAGGGTCACCGCGACCTGTAGGAATATCTGAAACTCTGAACAGCGAAACTATACCGCATGATCGGAAAAGAACATAAATACCTTTAAATGTGTAAGCTGTTACAAAACTATTAAGCAATTTTTAGCTTTCAATTTATATATCGTCGATAGTTAATATTACTCGAATAAACAAACTCAAACTGTTATTCCATCACATCCTTTCTAAAATCGTTCCCCTTTTGTGGATAACCCCCAGCCGGATAACGTTCATAACGGCTCAAATACAGAAGCTAAACTACGACAAGTGAGCCAAAAATGTGTCTGAGTGTTGCTATAGCATAATCCACTTCTGATGCCATTTGTATCAACCACACCTTTACTTATGATTCTGCCTTTCACGAAATCACAGTGAATAAAGGTTTGAGTGGAATGACTTTCAAGAAAACAAGTTCCGTGCTAGAAATAACAACACCATATCGATTGCCTTTAGGATTTTGAAGTCCTGTTCGCTGGATGGCTGCCCCATAGTGGTTGGACGAAACACGTTAATGAAGCTTGCCGCGTTGAATTTAGTCGGCGGACAGCTTCTTGCTAGGGTTGACCAGCACCACAAAAGAGGGATTTGATATTTTCTTGAACCTTTCCCGTTTGCCAGCAGTGACTCATGGAATCGAACCCGCAAAATAAAGCCCGTAGTCGCATTTCGTTTACACCAGATCGACCCGAGCCGAACGTAGATTTGTCTTTCGTCGTCGGTTGGGTCGCTGCTGAAATCCCACGCAGTGCGTGTTTCGAACTAACGAGCTGCGAACTGTTGCTTGGTCAAACCCATTCCCCGGTTTCCTAAGAACACAATCGACATAGGCAATGGCGACCGACCGTTTCGCTTCGTTCATTGCTCTTGTTAATGTGGCGTCGTTTAGAGAACGATTCTTTACGAAAAATGCTAACACACAGATGGACAGTCACCGGTCGGGGAGTGTTAATAATTCATCTGTTTTTGAAGGGTGCACGTTGGAAGTGTTTACCGCAACAGTCGATCAGGAAAATCCTCTGTCACACAATGGCAGGAACCGAGCGCAAACTTCCTACTTCCGAAATCCAACGGGCAGAGTTGCCCAATTATGAAACTGAGAAGGTTGGTTTGGTTCCGTTCTTTCTTTCAGATTCATGCTAGAACTTTGTGGTGGGATGAACTTGAACTTCGGTATGAACTACATTGAATTGGTTACGCTTTTGGGTGATGTAAGCAGGGGCAATAAGAATAAGCTGGCGTTTATGGACACATCGCACAGCATGGTCAATGGACGTTTATTGGAAAGGTACTCTGTAGAAAGCAGAAACCATGTGGGTTTCGTAAACAGTTATGTCGTTGGCAGACTTTTTTTTTATATAAATGTTAAGCCATTTGTACGCAAAGTCGTAGGAGTTTTGTTCTCTTCAATACCAATATTAATAATTAAATTCCTCAGTTTCCTAACTCACTATTTCCTTATTTTAATGTCATTTAGTTAGTGAGGCTGGACAGCAAGAGATCAATTGCTGTAATATGTTTTATAGCACAGAGATTTTGTTTCCGGAAGCGACGCACGGTGTCTGAACCATCTCATAATGGACATCACAAGACTTCGCTCTGCTGGCAACATTTTGATTTATATTACTCAAAATGCAACACCCTACCAGAACCGGTTCAACCAGCAAACACCCGTACTGGAAACTTCCTCCTTTCGCATGCGAAGTTGCGCTCATTGTGCAAAAATGTGAACGGCCGGAAAAGTGACTCTCTTCGGTGGTTGCCTACGGGACGACTCTCTAGGCAATGTAGTTCGCGACGTGCTACAGAATATGCCGTTGAACTCTGGGTTTTTTGCGTATTCTTAGGTTCGCACCCGGCAAGTTACCACTCCGCTTGATCGGTACATTCCAATCTTTAAATGTCAGTAAACTTATTCTGCACGCTGACCTTCACGGGCGGCCCTGTGCGTACAATGGATGCTGCATTCGGGTTTAAGTAGTTAATTTCTTCGTCGCCTAGCCCAGCACAACTCACCCAACCTATGGTGCATGGGGGTATACTTCACGCGCGCGTATTGCAGGTTCGTCGCTTATGCGCCCAAGCCATTAGTCAATCGATCGACACAGGAAACCGCGATCAGCAAGCGTTGCGGTTGTGCTGCTGGCTAGTGCTTATCGTAGATCTACGAGAAGCAACACAAATTATGGTAGGAACTGTATGAAGAAGAATAATGCTTGCTGGACAAAAATAAGTCACCGACTAGGTGGAGTTTGTTTTAAACAGCATAGGGGTTCGGTCGACTGGAGATAAAAGGCTGACCAAAGCATATGGAACAACTAAAAGCTGCACGGTGACCATGCGACGTGCTGCTTACTTCCCTGTTCCAGTTGCAGCTTCCAGCCCCCATTGCTACGTTTACCTTTTCCTTACACTCAAACGATTGAACGTATCACCGCACACTAGTTGAATAAGGCAAGGAACTCGATTGAAGTCAATCGACATGTAGTTTTTTTTTTGTGTACACTTCGTGCTTTTTTCACGTTAACGGATAGCAAAGAGAATGGCAGATATAATTTAGTTTGCTGCGGTTATATTTTTCCTCCATCGGTTCTGCGTCACTTTGCTAACTTGGTCGCCGCTTCTTTGCACAATAACACCCGGCCGATATAAAGCGGCACCGATACCGTCGTCATGCCAGTCAGATCAATATGCAACCGACCGGGTTGGGTCAATTAAAATGGTGCCACGTCTCTTATGCCCTGCTTCGGACGGCGCGGCGTTTATCGCGGGGGCAACGAGATTGGGCCGCGTGTGTACTTGTGTACGTGTGCTTAAGCAGCGGATTGATGCTGACTTTCGATTTCTGTTCGCTCTCCCGTACAAATTTGCATTGTCTCAGGTCAATCAGGGGCCGTCGGAATGTGGCAGCTGTATGGGGTGTTTAGTTAAATCGGAATGCGGTCGTTTCTGATCCTTAAAGTGTTTGATGGCGGAAGCAAGAATTGGGTGGAAGAAAAAAAAAATCTATCGCAGATCAAGTTTTTCAAGCTGCCGTTACTAAACTGGTCGAGCCGTAAGCAAATGAACGATCATTCAGAAATGTTCACTATTTCCATTGTGAATGTGATGCTAAAGAGTTTTATGAATGCTTTGAAGAGCCTTTCAATACATTAATTATATCCCGGCTATTTCTTGGAATATAATTAATCATTGGTTGAGATGAGGGTGAACAAACATTAATCAACAGCGCTTTCCAGTACTGCCAACTTGCAAGCGTTTGCAAATGAATGTTGGCAAATGCCTGCAAAAGTCTAAATCTTGGCATTACTCTCCCTTTTTTTTCCCTTTCTTAGCACACAGCTGTATTCGTGAGGGGCTGATCCACGTCATGCTCTGGTGTGCACCGTGAATAAGATCGTACGAAATGTAGCAGACGACCTTGTCTTGTATTCTGCACGCTTCGGTTGCTTGCCTGCCCAAGCTTTCGCCCGCACGTACTGTGTGAACACCCAATCTAGTGAGGTTCTCAACCTCAACCACTCGGCACCGGATCGTTGGTTCGCAAAACGGTGACCAGCGGGAAAACTATCCACCTTCTCTGCAACGTTCCTCCGCTGTGCCGATGTGTGAACACGAACTTGCCGAACTGGTTTTCTTTGTTGGCAAAAGGCTCCCCCGTATCCAGCGAAAAACCGATCGTCACTGGCTTGTAAGCTTTCGGACACAACGCACGAGGGTGCATGTGAAGCAATTGAGTGCATTTACAGCTAGCGCCCTTGCTAGGGTTCACAATGTTCAACAACACTGCGTGGATTAAATAAACCTTTAGAACGACGTCATTAAAGCGTCGTAATCGTTTCACGAAATGTTCCATCAATGGTGTTGATGATGCCGTCCGATGATGAACGAAATGTCAGCGTTGATCTACGTCTTCGCGTTTGTCGGCATTGCTTAGCTTTGTGGTGGTGCTTGGAGGTGCTACAGACCACTAGAGATACACAAGTTCGCTGGATGTGGGAAGCAGCTCACACTCCGGTTGCATACGAAATTATACCTCCCGGAAGACTACCTTCTTCAACCTGCAGTTAGACAGCTTGCGACGGATGCGTCATAAAAGCTCAATTTGATGAGCACGATATCCATCGGGGTTCGGATTCGGGGTTTTCTGACTTCTTACATGACTTCTTCGACTACGAGGGGCTACATTGCAGTCATGGGAATTACAGCGATGACCCCTCCGGGTTCGGGTTCGTCTAGTAACACGTAGCATAAATACCATCCCGCTCGTACACGTACAGAGGATTACGATCTGTGTTTGTTGGATCATTTTAATATGAGTGTGTTGCCGTCGACTGGGGCGGCGTTTTTGAAGATCGTACCGATGGCGTTAACCTGCAACACTTTTTATCTCGATAAGCAGCAGTAGATCGTGATAAAATATAGGGCAAACCATACCACAAGCAATTGTAATATAAACGTTTTACAAAAACTTGTACTCTTCAATCATTTTTTAATATTTTTCCTACTGGTATCGCTTTAAAAAGGTAAATTACTAAGTAAAATATTTTCATTAATAGAAAAATCCTTTTCTCTGTAATACCACATTAACGCTTTGCAAAGACAACATATATGTATTGAATACGTATATCTTAGTAGAAAACATAGTAGTATGACAGAAAACTTAGTGGACAATATAACTTTCAGTACAATAAAAGCGAGAAAAAGAGAGAGAGATATATATATATATATAGTTAATAGCAAACGAGACAGATAGAAACCCGGGCGTATACTGGATTAATTTCCTCACTCTACTTTGGAGTGGTCAAACCAGTTTTCTAGTTTCGTCCAGACTCCTCGTCCAGTCGGGCTTCAACGCGTAGCCATTTTTGCTTCGCCCCATTCCAATCGCTCACGAAAGCGATAAAGGAAACAACTTTTTCTTTCTTTCGAACCAAGCACGAACCCCCGCCTGGTGCAAACGCCTGTGTGGTGTACATTGGTCGCATACGGGCACGAAAAGCAACCCTAAACCGGCCAAATGTCCGTGTACGTACGAACGGGGAGGTTTCGGTTTGGTTTATTTTTTTTATACCTCTCTGCTATATCTGATAAATGTTTAAAGTACAGCTGCTCGCTGCGAACGTTGGCGTGGCTGATCTTTCAAGAGCGTTACTCCATTTGCTTAACAGCCTGGAGTCGTTGCTTTTTGAAAGTAGTTTTGGGGTGTATAATTTACACCCACAGGAAGTGATGGCGTACTGAGGTAGTAAGAAGTGTTAAACTTTTCGCATTGAATCAATGTAAGCTTGATTTGCGTATTAGCGATTGTTTGTTTCCAACAATATATTACTAGAATTACTAGAACTGCTGGCCAGATAGTGCTTCGAGGATCAGTGGAATGCGCGCTACAGTTGTCATTAGAAAGGGCCTTCGTGCAACTTCCCATTTACTGATCGTCACCGTTAGTTCTCAGTTTCCTAACGAGCTTTTCCTAATGATCCTTCAAACCACTCACACACACACACGATTGTTCTGCGATGTTCATCATGATGAAGCGTATTGTTCGCAACGGTACCGTTACAAGTGACTGTACGTTACTTGTGATACAATGTTTCGGTAATATGACACTGGTGCACTGCACTGGATATGCATAGCTGGGCAAGGAACGGTTTGTCTATGCCGGATCTGCTCGACCATGTGGGTCAAGGAGGATCGCGTAACGTCATTTGCGAACTTTTCCATATCAACCTATAGCCACTGTTTGCATCGGACACCGTGCTGATCGTCAAGGGGGGCAGGCTAGATCACTCTGGTACCTTGAAAGATTTGCACCATGAATCATGGCACAGATTTGCAGCGTGCCATTTCACTATCGTTACGATCGGAGTGCACATTTAAACAGATTTCTTCCAGACAACTGAGACTGCTCCATCACGCACCTTACAGCAGGGAGAGGATACATTGATAGAAACCACATCTTTCGGCTCCAAAACTGTTTGACAACGTGGTCCGAAACGCTTCAGTCGAATCGGTTTAATCGCGATTAAGCTCGCTGAAGATGGCTTGTTTCAGGGCCACACCATTACCATCGAATGGCGGTGAACCTGTTTCCCAGCTGAAAACCTATCGCACACGGCACCGTATCTGGTCGTAAAGTCGCCTGACCGCTTCATCTATCGCAAATCGCCATCAACCTTGGCAGTTTGGGATCCAATCGGATGTCGTAACGCACAATTTGGACGCTCAGCTTCCTGGACGGTGGTGGGTTTGATGCTTGAAAACTGGAAATGGAAACTTGAGGCCACTGCGTGGAAAACGAAAGTGAAGCAGAGCAGCAAAAACAAAACGTGAGTGATAATAAACTCGTCTGCCACGGAAAGCAGACGACCGGAAGATCGAATCGAGATGAACGAGATAGCGATCTTCGAGCGAATGGAAACGAGCCGGTTGCGCCGGGTTGGAGAAAGCTTTTACCATTTGTGGGTGTTTTGTCTTTGTGTGCAGTTTGTGTTTTTCATTCTCATTCACTCGACCAACCGTTGAATCATTTTTTTTTCATATGTATTTGAAATTGGTTTTCCCGTAAACCGGATGTTAACATCATGCAAATCCAAAAGCTTCCATGTTTGTTCGTTGCCGTTCGCCATGATTGTAGTTTTATTGAAGCGAAGCCAATTAAATGCATCTTGAGATGCATGGAAACCTTTCAGAGAGCAAATGGGTGGAAGTGCACTATTTGAAGCCTTTTAGGGAATAAAATCCAATTAAAGTGTAAAGTAATGGGAGCGAGAAAAGTATTTTCGCTTCGCCTGCTTTATCTTAAACTGTAATTGATTAAACGATGTCATTTAGTTGATTGAATTCATTATGTGATGTTAATATTGCATTGATTTATTCCTATTATTTCTTTTTGTTATAATTTTGTATTAATTTTACGTAACATCATCAACAGTGATATTGTAGATGGTTGAGAATTCATAAATACATGTTATCATAATCTTGAAATATGTAATTACATTACTTTTACATTTTTTATAATCATGTCATTGCAAAACTTTAAAAGCAGCAGCTTTTTTTAGAAACAGATAAATATGTTAAAATTATTACAAAATTGTAAATAGCTTTAAAAAATGTTGATTTTGGTGAATGTGTTTTTAGAACATTTGTAGATCACTGCTAGTCCAGCTAGTGGAGTTTCCGAAATATGTTGTTACAATTTTGACGACGAAGGTTCTTTGTTTCGGTCCGGTGGTGTATTTGGTAGCGGGACCGTTCTGAACACGACAGAACCGGTACAAAACCCTATCCTTACAACCGTTCTCCCGTAGCCAAGGACATTCGACTACGTGATTAAAATAAGACTAGTTAGATATTATATAGTAGGTCATTACCCCAAGAAGAAGATATTTGTATCCTATATTGCTACCACCTTTATGAATTAGGCCAAATCCCTTTCAAGTGTGCAGAAGTATTTTCTATTCCACATA
The DNA here is from genome assembly GCF_943734725.1 of Anopheles marshallii. Lineage (NCBI taxonomy): Eukaryota > Metazoa > Arthropoda > Insecta > Diptera > Culicidae > Anopheles > Anopheles marshallii. Next base: position 45,676,205 of record NC_071326.1, on the reverse strand, counting down.
ATAAATTTTCAAGCAGCAATACGTCTTCGTTCGCCATGCATAAAAAATTCACCAAGTCATTTTTAACTATCTGTTGAAGAAATTGAATTGTTTAAAAACCCATGTAGCTTCATAACTATGTTACGCACTGTATTATGAAGAAGTAATTAAAAACCCGTCGTCGGTACAATGCTGAACTACTTACTACTATCGCTTGCTGGCCACAGATTCTTCACCTCTAGCGCACTTATTAAATTTCCATCTAATTAAAACTGACCAAGCATTTGAATAAACTTTTCCATACACCCACCATTACTACCCCACAGAAGACTGCGCAGTGTGTGGCAAGGTCGCGCTAACATCATTGTCCAAAGGCTCCACAAAACAAAACAAAACCCACTACCGTTATGGTTATTAGTGTTTCGGTCACCTTTCTGTTTGGCGCTTCCATCAATATGCAGCCCCCAAAAATCCGCCGGTACGCAAATGACACGCAAAGCAAATGGCGTGGCAAAATGGTTACACATTACTCGCCTTGGCACATGCACATGGCTCGGTTCTGCGGTGGAAGCGAATGGCTAAGCGGTCCGCTGGATGTTGGACAGCATTTTATTTGCGAACGTTTCAACCGATATTGCGCAACCCGCTCCACGGGCAAGGATTCTTTGAGCGATTGTCTTTTGAGCAGGCTGTTCCGTCCGTTGTATCGCCCATTCAGCGGTATCCTCGCTTTGCGTTGGTTGGGGGCCTTTTTTTCTCTCTGCAACTTTCCAAGCAGTCAACAGTTAATTCTCTTCGAATGTCAGCAACAGCTTGACATCATGTTAAACTGGCCAGTACAGACTGTGAGAGTGGTGGTTGGTTATTTTTTTCGTTGATAGATCTTTCGATGCAGTGCTTTACGATCATTACAATGCGTATTGGGCGATGTTTGGACGCATGATTATACGCTACCCAGGTGGACACTGGGGAGGTGAACATAGGAAGGTTACGGTAAAAACCATACGTGCCACCACCTCAAGCACGCACGCTGTTCGCACGAAAGCCAGGAACAAATTCCAGTAGAAGATGAAGCAGATTCGAGGAACAAAGAGCATTTATTGGAGCATTTTTTTTTGGGTGGGATCAGATAGATTTGCAAGAAATCAATTCTATTTAAACAATAATTCAAATTGTTACATACGGCTTACGGATAAATCTTCAGAGGGAAAAGGAATATACGAAGCAGTTTTGGTTAGAATTTTCCCCTCGAACTTTATTCCTTAGCCAGGTGGCCTATTTGTGCAACAATTTTCATTACCGCTTGCAATGATCGGCATGTTATGGCACACCATGTTACCGTAAATGTAACAAAAACATAGTACATAATGAATAATTGTATCACTCGTGAGAATTACATTCGACATTCAGCAACGCCCAGCGCCGTGTGCCACTAAAGACAAATGTGTGAACCGCGCAGTGGCTGTTGCGAGTGATTTATGTGCACTAGATGGCACACATATCTCACCGATGTATGATGATAGTGTAAACTCTGGACAAGTTTTTTTTCGGAAATTTGAACATTTTTCCATGATACAGTGAGTTCTCGGCCCAACTTTTAACTGCACCTTGTTCGTGTACTTGGTTGCAAGGCTTTCATTTATCTAAATGTCTTTGTATGATCACATGGCTTGAACGCGCCAACCCACAATACAAATTCTTGAAGGTTGGGTTCTTATCAGCAGAATACCCTTTTCCCGTGTGCCGCAGATCCTCTCTATAATCATGCTCTTTGTGTTTGATTGAAATTTTTATCAATTTTTTGGAAAAGAAATCATCTTCAGCCTCGTTATCATCTTCAGTTTTCATGCACCATAATAATATGCGTAGCTGGCAATGAAGCAAAGCCTAAATAATAGCACAATGCTTTGTGAGGTGAAAATTTCTTGCACGAAAACTTCATCCCTCACCAACTGGCGAAAGGACGGCATGCATCTTACGCTTAACAGATACGCCCGCCGATCGATGGGACGATCTGGTCGTACACATTCAGGCCACCGAGTGCACTAATCATCGCGTATTGTTATTTCTAACCGATAGTAATTGCGGGATTGCCACACTTGCTTTGTTTCGTCGCTGCTTAGTGTTTTTTTTTTCCATCCCTCAACCCTCCGCAAGACGCAAAGGGAAAGCTATTGCCCGTGAAAGCGCACGCACTACTCGCTGTATACTCGCTTTGGTCGTGGTTTAATTTGTTTTCTTTCATGTTTTCTCGTTTATATTTTTTTCCATAATATAGATTTGTTAGTTGGAACGGGTTTTATACATTGTTGCCCAATTATTAAAGAAAAATTGGACCGATGATCTGCAGCGATAAGTTAGCTTAACGTCAGTGCTCTATCTTTGTCGCTTTAAAATACTTTTCATTCACTGATTCTTTTGGGTTAATGCTCAATGAAGCTCCATTTTCTATCTTTAACGCTTGTTCCAATACTCACTCGATTAGCTGTATTTGATATTAGCTATTTGTTTTTCTTAAATCTTTTTTGTCACACAAAGGAACTTATTGACTGCCCTTTGCAGTTCCAACACCGGGGCTTCTTATTAAACACGTTCAGCACCTCAAATACTTCCGACACCGTTTAGAGTTATGGTTTAACTGATATGTTTTGCTATCGAAACAGGAGCAATATAACTTAGGATACAGTTTCCTCTCGCGCTTCTTTATCATCAGACATAAATGGTTCTTTTGATCGTTTAACGTATATCAATTAAAATATTTCTTTGCCGGCAATGAATAGAGAGTGTTGTGATACCTTTTAACAGCCACAGATCCTCTTTCTGCGACATTCAATGCACTATTTTGTGTGCTGTTTCACCTTGTATCCGTCCCTGGTATCTTCGGAATCCCGTGAATCCAAAGCTACTTGAGAAACCGCGACAAAGAAGCTCTTGCGCGGCGCTATAAAAAAGGCGTTTTGTTTATTTAGGTGGCGTTGTTGTTTTTTTAATCAAACGATTATCCAACATACTTTACACCGGTTCGACCGGATGCTGTCACCTGTGGTTTAACTTCTCACCCACTGTATTTTATCTAACCTTTCATCGGGCGTTTCACTTTTGTTTGGCGCTTAAACCTGGTCCTCCTCTTCTCGGCGGCGGGTTCGTCGATCTGCACCGTTTTCGCTTAACCATCTTTCCACTTTCGTAGCACATCCGAGCACAGATTGCCGTTTTCTTTTGCCGGCACTTATTTTTCGTTTCGCTTCTTCGCGGCCCATTTTGTTCCTCTTTCCGGCTGTCTGGTGGCTGTGTGAAATGATTTTCACTTTTCAAACCTTCGCTACGGAACGGGATCCACTATACGGTTGCCTTGCGATCGTCGAAATGTTGGCCTACTTGGAAGTGAAATAACCTTCCTCGTAAAGTTTTCGTTTTCGGTTCGTTTCTCTGGTTTTCGCCCGGCTACAGACGGGAAAAGAAAGGCTCCACTCTACCTGACCTGTCTTAACGTTTAGAATCCCGCTCAATGGCGGGATTGTTCGCTCATCGTCGCTATACGATGGGAGAGATAATGAATTGAGGTATTTGAAAAACAGGTTCTATTTTGCAAAATTTTTGTGTCAGTAACACAGTCAAAATGTCAGTAACAGTTAAAAACTGCCCAACATTACAGCTGACGTCAGTGCAATTATGCGTGAAGATGTTAAAGAGGGGTGCACTGCATTTCCCAAAGGTTAGGGTTTGCAATTGAGGTCCCATTAGTGCTTTCAATTTCCTTTCCGAGTTCATCGACATCCGCCACCGTTTGCTGCATATTCACCCCGGTATCTAACCGACCTGGGGGGGTGAGGTTTTTTTTTTCTACCGAACATGCAAAATTACAATCACCTTCTCATCTTCACCTTCGACGGCTCAGCGTTTTCACTTTTCAATCACCTGTGCCACATCTTTTCGGCCCACCTTCTTGCCGTTTTTATTTAATGGATCAAATTTTTGTACAAATCTACCACAACCACCTGGCCACATTAGTGGCTGGAGTGTATGGCCGGCACACTAACTTTTTCCAGCCAGTCAACGCCCGCTATTATTTGTAAGTGGCATCTGACGAGGTGAGAAGAAAGTACCATCTTTTCTATTTCGGTGCCATAATTTGGGAGGTTTCGTTTGAAGTGGGTTTTCGCGGTGTTTTAATACAAAAAGGAAACACATTTCTGTTAATTTAAAATATTTCAATTTTGAATCTTCATTGTATACTTTGAAATCTTCCAGCTTCCACATCGGTTGATCATCGACCGTTCCGTACGAACCCTCACAAACACCAAAAGTTCCGCGTAAGCTTGTCGTAAAGCCTTGAGTGCGATGGCGCATAAGAAGGTTATCGAGTTAATAAAATTCTTAAGCTCATTTGTGGTTCACTTGAGACACGCTCGCAAGCACACCCATGATCACCACTGACCGTTAACACTCGATTTGATATATATGCTAAAAAAAAAGGTACTCCACTGTTGCAAAAACCGACTTCCAGCAAAGAACACACAAAAAATCAAGCTCATGGAACTCCTTCGTCTAAAGAACATGATTGACGCAATGTGAACACTGCGCAGGCTGTAGCAAAGTCTAGCGGAGGGCTTGTAAGAGTGAAATAAAACCTATGTTTGGCTTGTTTAGTTTTTTTTTTTTGTTTTGCAGAGCACAAACCACAAAGCTCCACCCAAACGTGTCGAATTACGAAGGCTAGCTATCGCCCGAAGCCTGGCAGATATGTGCGTATAAGCTGCGAGACGGTACCGCCGTGTAAGCAACCAGCTACCATCTTAAAACCGTGCGTTTGACATTCTGGCTGATTTTGTGTGTGTATGTGTGCGTATGTGTGTCTTTATTTCTGCTACTGAGCGCTCGTTAGTGCGCTGAACTGACAAACAATAAAATCGAGCCATTTAAGCTCAAACCGGAGCAGCCGGAGCGAACAAAGCCAAACGTATGGTTGAGGTTGATCGCGTTCTGATTGGCGCAAGACATGCGAGACAACGTTGCACGCCCTGCCGTTTGATGGTGGTACCGTTCGCTGGGAGAGTTGAAGTTTTCCACCACCGAACGAACCACCCATTTTTCAAGTGTGGTTTTTCGTTTCATTTTTCGCTTCGGAAAGCGAAGAAAAATAATTAAACCAACATGCAACGCGCCACCACGAGCAATTGAATATATGGAGTAGCTTAGGTAAAGCATGGACCAGGTGTACGTTACTGCATATGCGTTATGATGATTTCTTTTTTTTTCGTACATGCCGGTGCAGTAGCCCTTATGCTTATGTGTGTATGTTTTGTTTTTGTTATTGCAAAAGCGAAAGAAACGGAACGGAGCAATTATGGATTTCCACCGGAAAATCTACATCCGCTTGTGTGTGTGTGTGTGTGTCTGTGGTTGCTTCACTCGGCAGACCTAAAGACCTACAGGTGGTGTGGACGGCGGAAAAGCTCTACCCTTCGAAAGACAATACATGATATTGTTTTGACAGCTTGCAAGCGAGGAAATTGGCTTGCCGTGGGGAGAATCGGACAGAACTTCTATTCCATCATGCAAAACAGGATGTTGTGAAACTATCGATAATGGAATGGCTGTATTGCACAAACTTTTGTGTCCATATCGTACAAGGTACTTGATGATTTTTCATCAATAATCGTTTTGTATCATAAAACAAATATTCAAGTTTTTTGCTAATTTCAAACAAAGGTGACTAGTTTCTTACCTGGGACCTAATTTGAATAATAAAAAACCATAACACCCGAAAAATAGATTGCACAATGTGCTACGCACCAATAACTGACCACCGGCCCAAAGCGAGCTTGTACCGTGCCGTAACGCAAGAAACGTCTGAGCTTTGCCAGTGAAACTAAAAGTTCAGCCAACGGTTCACAGCTCGGTCGAAAAGCAGGTGATTCGATTGCATTTTCATTTTGCAAAATTTGTCAAGCTCTGTGGACGAAAGCCATACACCGTGAATGAGACGCTGATTAAAATGTTTCGTAATGCAACATATAGTGTCATAACCTTGTTATACGTTATACGACAATTGTAAGGGAGAAATGCAACGCCTGCTCAATTTACATACGAATACAATCGTTGGATTTTCTAAACTATAAAATTTCTTAGAATACTTAATATAAGTACATTGACTGCTTGTTTTGCTTCAATCTGTAAATTGCACCTTAAAATATCTTCCATGTTGCGACATTATCTTAATGGACAACCTTGATTGTTCTGACGTTAATCGTAAAACTATAAATCAACTCAATAGTCTAAAAAAAAACTCCCCAACTGTTCAACTTACCCTAGGAACGGCTCCAGTCAACGGTGATCGTACTCCAACCCAGCGGCTGAGGCTTATGCTTCAGCTGCCCTTTTTTTGTAGTGTCGCTATGCTACCACGGCCGGGGTATATGCCGCTGATATCCGAAAACACAATGCCAAAAACCCCTCGGCTCAGTTGTTGTGCCCGCTGTCGCACCACTACGCCGAGCAGTTGCTCTTTGAGGTGTTTCTTCTTTACTCTCCGTCTTCACGCTCACCCCGTTATCTTACGCAACATGAACGGCAATCTTCGACGACGACTGCGGCGATCGGTCGGTCGACGCACTGCTGCCTTTCACCGAAGCAAACAAAACATTGACAAATTTAAGAAGAAAATTTTTAAATAACAAAAAAGTGGATAACATAAACTGTATGTTCGTAGAATGTTTATGACAAGTTGTTCCAAAAACACTGTGCTAATAAAGTCATGTTTAATATTGGACTTCAATTCCCGATTAGAGACGAACCTCCTGACATGAAAGACAGTTTTGATTAAAGCAATAAGGTGGAATTATTGTCTTCATTTCAATGTTAACTAACGAATCCAGCATGCTTTTATGTGTGTGATGTTGATGACGTTTAATTAAATAGAAAAAATAGTGCACTTTAAATGCACTGCACACTGAACTACTACCACCAACGTGCAACAGACATGGGTATTATGTGGCAGCTACCTTCAAAGACCTTCGGAACATTGGCCACTTTTTTGATGCCCACTTATACACACACACACTACCCCGTACCAACACCAACGCACAGCAGGTCGCCACCAATCAGGTCCACGCGCCACCAGTGTCACTCGGGGTGTACGAAACGAAACGATCGAGAAAATGGGGGAGGAAAAAAATCCAACCCAAGACGTAACGGTGGCGTACCGTCCGGGTCGCTCTACGCCAGCTGAAGGCAGCGCCAAGGTACGCAAAGTAGCTTGAAGCGAAAAAAAAACTTTTATAACGTACACATGCTCACAAACGTTCCGCACCCACACACGCGATCAATCTCTGCATGATCCACCACGCTTCGAATCGGCCACTCTCCTCAAACTCAAAACGTTTGCATCTCATTTAATGCCGTTGTCGCGCTAGGATGACTAATGAAGAAGCGCACCACCACCATGTTTAACGTAGCCGCACTGGCCCGATCAACTTCTTAATTATCACGTGTATGATCGCTTTCTTAATGCCTCGAATGTTCTTGTTTTATTTTTGCACTATTACCACCAATAATTGTTATTTTTTTTCTTCTCCCACTAAAACTCGTTTGGCTGGCATAGCAAGTCCCAGCATAAAACATTCGCTTTCACCGCGCATGGATCACATTTCAAACAATCAATCCTTTCCGTTCGATGTCCATACGATCTTTCTGAAAATGTTTTGCCCCATCGCTAAACCGGCTAGTGGATGGTTGGGTTCAGTGTTTTTTCGTATTGCATTGCTGTTCACTGAATCCACATTTTACCAGTAGGGCTGTTTGCACATAAAGTTACTTTTGTCCCATCACAACATACAAGAACGAACGAAGGCACGGAATTCGCCACGAAAGTATCCCGCGCAGAGGTATCCGTGTGCTCAGCACCGTAAAGGTGAAGGCTTTGACATTTCGAGAGAGCAGCATAGTGGCAGACGTTTCAGCACTGGCCGGACTGGAATCGCGAGTTTTAGATCGGTGTCTTCGTAGTACCATCACCGTTGTCACCCACTTCATCAACAACACCACTACCACTAGCATCGCCAGTTTAGCGGATCTGCTCGATCACCACTTGTTTTTTTTTTTTAATCTATACAACTTACAACAAATCACAAACGAAACAAACTTTAACACGCGTTTCCCAGATGCGAATGATGGAAAGTAAATGAATGAAAGTTCACCGTAGCGCATTGAACGCGCTGCTGTGGGTAAAGAAAAACGCACTTACACTGCGCGCACGGTTTACAACACGCTTGGAAGCAAAACCTCACTTCTTTCCCGTGCGAAGAGCAACGAGTCACCACCGCCAGACGACGCGACAGCATGCGACCAGGGTTCGTTGGGATCTGGTCGTTGAAATCTCTCTCCAACCGAGTGAAACGCCGCGCTGCAGACAAACCGAGCAAAGCTGTAAATGGCGTGGTGTTGGTGAGCGCAGCGCAGACAAAACCAGTTGTGGCCCCAAATGCATGTGGCGCAAGGAAGCGAGCACGCTCCGACTGCGCTTTGGCTGGTACGGCGTTCGTTGAAGAGTTTCTGAATCCACGGTACATATGCTGTGGAGCCAATCTGACTGCACTCTCCCCCGTTTGGTACGAAACCATTTAATTCACCTTCCGCAGCGTTATTGCTTCGAATGGTTGTGATTCATTTGCACTCCGCTTTTGATCCTTGGTGATATGCGTTACTGTGAGAGTGATGCTTTGTTTCCGCGATGTGCCAACAGCTGATCAAAGATCGGAGCGTTGGATCGCATACTACAGTCAAATCTTATCATGAGTCACTTTCCACATCGAACATCGAACATTCCACATCCCGCTACCAAAACCCGAAGGACATTTTTACTATTCATGTTAATGAGGACACTTTGAATGGAACGATTTCGGCTGTACTATTGATGATGCATCAACTGAAATGGAATAATTGAATTTCGATCGAACCACAACCACATCGTTGCATGTGGTGAAACAACATTCTTTTGTAGAATACAGTTTACTATTAATTACATTCAAAATTGATGTCGCTTAACTGTTTATTGTGTTTGTCTACTTCCCGAAGTATCTTCCACGAAATGCAGATGTAATACAATACAGTGGTTTAAATAGTAGTAGGCGATTCCATACTGATAGGTACTAGAAATATGGAGTTAATTTAGTGAACAATGTTAATGAACTGCTTTGATTCTGTGTAAGCAATTGAATTAGTTAAAAAATTTTTTAGTTCCTCTATATAAACCTGCTCTTCAAACAAACCAGCTAACAAAATAAACCCATTCGAAAATCACGAAATACCGGACCGTCGTATAGACTATCCATACCACCGGATGGTCCTAGCGACGGGGGAACGATCCGGGATAGAATTGTGTCTCGCTTATTGTGTTATGTGAAGACCGGCACCGCTACCTATACTCCTCCGGACCGCACGAAAAATTCTCAATGCATAGACAAAAAGCATTATAATTTATTAGCATACCAAGCTTAAAACAATAAGTTTAATGACTTGCGATAAGCAATTATAAAGGTTTGCAAAGAGCATTAATAAAGGTTTGCGCATTTTGTAAATTGCAACCGTTTTTTTTGGGTCATTTTAGAACTGGTATAATGACAGTTGGGTTTATACCAGCCCGAAGACTGCCGATGACTTCGGATTATTTTGACGTTTTCGCGAGCCGCCCGATGTTTGACAGCATTCAGAAACAAACGAGGGGTTGCGCTAGGAAGAGTCGCTCGAAAAGAGTTCAGATTTAGCTCGTGCGCTGAAGATATTTGCTAGGTTCTACTTTTTATAAATTAATTCTCGAGGATGAGCACGGCATCGCTTCTAGTCCTTATCTTCAGCATAGTTTGTACGTTCAATTTCATAGAAGGTAAGTTCCGCTGGCTGGTACAACGAGGGTTTGTTTTGCTGACGAATGTGTTGGGAAGCGTTGATTGGCCGCAGCCTTTCGCTGTGTGCGTGATGCTCGTACATGTGTGATAGCAACATGAATCGCTGCCGCCGGTGCCAACAATGCTGTGCTTTATTGAAACCACGTCAGTGAAAACATAAACGAATATGAAAATCATGCTCCATGCATTCTAATCATCTGTCCTGTGTTTTTAGCTGCCCGGAACAACAGACATGTGACCTGTGGAACGGTCCTCAAGCTCCAGAATGTGGATTACAAGGTGCGGTTACATTCGCACGATGTAAAGTATGGCACGGGGTCGGGTCAACAGTCGGTGACCGCCACCGAACTGCAGGAAGACGTCAACAGTCACTGGGCAGTGAAGGCTGCGACTGGTAAACATTGCGAACGAGGGTATGTACTTGAGGTTGGAAGTTAGAAGATACATCAATTTCTTCGCTAAATGAATGCATCCATTCCAACAGGGAACCCATTAAATGTGGTGATACAATTCGTCTGCATCATTTAGCTACGAACAAGAACCTACATTCGCACCACTTTCAGAGTCCCCTAACAGGCAATCAGGAAATCTCAGCCTATGGCGACGATCAAGGTAAATCAGGAACGGGTTAACGAATCACTCGGCCGAAATATGATATAACGAGGGCTTTTTTCAGGTGAAGGTGATAGCGGAGACCACTGGTTGCTGATTTGCTCCGGTGATAACTGGGTACGAACAAATGCGGTTCGATTCCAGCACATTGACACCGACATGTACCTTGGCGTGTCCGGACGTACCTTTGGGCGGCCCATAAACGGGCAAATGGAGGTGGTTGGTATGCCGAATCCATACTCCGGTACGGAATGGATTGCAGCGGAGGGTTTGTTCATCCATCCAACGGAAAAGGACAGCGGTTCACGCGTTCACACTGAGCTCTAAGCCATACGGAACAAAAATGCATATTGCATGACTATTATTTATTGTGGACTCCGCAAGCACAAGACAGAAACTTGGCATTATCTTTGTTTTACTGTGTGGATTTGAGGCAACCGATGAGGTTATGTAGCCGCGTTTCGATGAATACTGTGCAAAAAATAAAACATCGTGATACGGAATACCATTTAGTGACCAAAGCTCTTCTAACGAATATTATCGATGGCGAATGGATTGCTTTCGGTTCATGACACTTCCATTAGACAGTACATAGTATTTAATTACGACAGTTTAGTAAACTTCGAAAAGCACCAAGAGGTACTTTTAGAAAAGTTAAGAATTGATGTAACAAGATGACATTATTGGCTGAATTACATGGGTATACTGTTGCCATTCTTTTCTTCAATATTGATTTACCTCCTGGAACATGATAAATTATTATTAATCCCAATAATATTGACAAAAGCAGTAAAGCTCTCACATAACGTAAAGTTTTTTTTTCTTTATCAGTAGAAGCTTTCATGTTGTTTTGACCGCTCTCTTTGTCGTTCGCGCTCTCGCCGATCATAGATTCTCTCCATTAACCGTTGTGTCTGGATTATAGTTTTATTCTTCAACTTCTACTACATTTTCATCGCAGTTGGACATTTTTTGTAGGTAATAGCTTTGCCACATTGGTGGATCGTTTTGATAAAACTGCATCGACAGTCGTAGTAGATAATCAAGCAACTATTTTCTACACCTCATTTGCAAACCGCTTGGCTGTAACTATTAAGGTTAAGAGAACTTTATTCTCTCGCGTTTCGTGTACCGTTCGAAAGCTTTCACTTCATCTTGCTGTGGAGCATCGTACGGTGGACGGAAGCGAACGCACTCCCAATTGCATTTGAGACGCGAAACAACTCGCAGGTGGTTCGCACAATTCGTAGTGCTCGGTGCAGAGGGCAGAGTGAAAACAGAGGAAAAACTATTTAACAAATTGCAGTTGGCATTGCAAATCCCAGCAACCGAATCGGTTCGGACCGCATCATCTGCGGTGCAACAAGCGTCGATCCTTTGCATTGTGTTGTCTCTTTGCCTTTTGGTGCGTGACAGGGTTGTGCAACAAATATACACGATTCCCGGTAAGAGTAATTCCGTGCGTTGTGTGCTTAAAAGGCATCCCTTATCGGTGTCCCATGGGTACGTTGATTGGCACACGAATTGATCGATTATCCTTCTGCGTAGTGGCACATTCGTTCTGAAAAGGCACACGTCTGTTTGGCTTCGAAGCGATTGTTGTCAACAGTGGGTGTCTTGTTACACGGCTAGGGAAAGGTGTGTCCGACGTTGGTGTGTGCGCTCGTTTTTGTGTGACGGCTTAGTGTGTGCGAGAGCCATTTCTCCGCAAACCCGTGCGTGCGAACGCGTGTGCGAGAGCGAAAGAGCAGGAAGATATCGATTTTTCCCAATCTCGTTTGGTGTGTGGTGCCTCCGGATCGCGATGTTATGAAGAAAGATGTAGAAAGAAACTATCCATCCATTCTGATGTACGTTTAGCTCGTGGTGGTACCATATTGTTTTTTTTTGGTGCGTGCATCGATTCATTGTAGCGACGTGCGAGTAATGTTAGACGCGAGTGTTGCATACGTTTTCCGAAATATCAACACAACATATAGCACCACAAAACCAAATTGCTCCCAACTACCGGTTCCGATAGATTACGCACAGTTTGCATAAATAATTTTGTGCGAACGTCTTGATATACGACCAAGGGCCAGTGTACACGGCCAATTTTGCTAAGCTGTCATTTGTTGCAGTTGTCTCTTTACATTTGGGTTCAAATTTGGCATTAGATTTCTGCTGATACGATACAACTTACGTGTGTGTGCGTGTGTGTTTCACGGTTGTTTTCTTCTTTCGGGTGCGAGAACTAATTCCAACACTGCCGCGTGTAACAACAACAAACATATTCGAAGCAGCTGTGTGAAACGCGTGTGCCAGCCCAGCAAAAGGCAGTGATGGCATTTTGAAGTAGGAAAGCAACGAAAAAAGAGCGAAAAGGTTTCCCTTCCTTCCTCAAAGTTGTGTTTTTTGGAATAGTGTCCCAAAGTTCCAGTGAATAGTGCTTGCAAAAGTCCAGCTTCATAATGTAAGTCTAAAGTTTGTGTGTTTTGTTTTGCGTTTTGACTTGTTCACATTTTCGTCGTTATGTTCTATAGCCACTTAATGGTCAGCTGTGTAGATAAATGCAATTGTTTTACTAATCAGTAAATCAATGTTTAGTGGCTTGTTTCATTTTTTTGCATTTGTACATTCGTATTTCTTAGTTTTTATATGGAGATGATAGCATCCACGCACCACGACATTATTATATACAACTTGCATAAAGCAGGAGAAATATCCGGGAAGAGAGTTGCGAAGTGACACTTGACCAGAGAGAGAGAGAGAGAGAGCAAATGTGTTGGAACAGTAATGTAAAAGTAGAAAATGGTCAAATAGAATACAGTTTTGGCATACGCGACAGAGCGAGAGCGAAGAGGTACACACAAACGCGTTTTTGCTCGCAAGAGTTAGAGACTTCTCTCTCGCTGTTTCTTCACCGCCCGCAGACAAAAGTTGGATAAAAACAAGTTCTATTTACCGCTGAACACGTCACGATGCCCTCAGCTAATCTCCGGCTAGCACGCATACCGATGCATTTCCTGCTGGAATGTGGCATAAATAATTTCTCTCTTCGATCGAACCTGTCTGCTCTATTTTCAATTTACTTTCTCAGTGTTTTCATGCATTGCTAGATCAGCATTGCATATTGTAGAGCATAGAGCTTTTAGTGCAAAGACTGTTCCGTAGATGGTCGCATTGTTTACACGATTTTAGCAGCTTCACTTAAACGAATAGCATTATAATAAGTATATTGAACGACGAACTATTAATATTATCCCGATTCTTGTTTGTTATGCTGTGTACAATATTTTGTACAATAATTTATGATTGAATGTTGAGTTCAATAACTTACAAAACTGCTTGACACACTTCCGGCAACTTTTCTCAAGACGCACACGCTCAATTGGTTAAAACACAATTAGCAATGTCTTAATTCGTTTCGGCACGGCCTAACCGCTAAATGTTGGAAAACTGATTAATATCCTAATTAAAACCTTTCAGACAAACGTGTTTGTTTGCGAGCTAGAAATAAAGCAATTTGCGTTGTTTTTTGCTATTGCCGACACATTTCACACGTGTTTAGGTTTGTTAATTACATGCAAAGTTGTGTAATGCCTGGAATAGTTGATTAATAAATCAATTTTGCGTTGTTTCTTTGAACAACTTTTTGTTAAAAACTTATCTAATGCGATGCCTAAATTTTCTCAATTACTACTACCCATTTTGTGTCCTACTAATTGGATACTTATCAATGGGGCTTTCATTAAATATTTAACAAAAGACATACAGTAAGCGCCGGGAATGTGCTAGTGAACCTACGGACCTAGTGTGCCGCTCCTCCTTTGGGAATGTTGACAGCTGACAGCAAGCAAACGGTTACCTCATCTTCAGTCGGTAGTCTACATGGACATATACTGATAGCTCTACTGGCGGGTCAGTGTTGGAAGGCTGGTTGGTCAACGTTACTAACACACACACACGCAATGCTCATGGAAGAGTTGCTTTCAAGGCACTAAGGAGGATATTCAGTCATTTCTCTGTGTTCGTGTTACCATCAAATGTCTTCCGAGCACTTATACTCTCCTCTGATGTGGTATGTTTTCATCTCCATTGCATTTTTTGCTTTAGTTATTCTCGTTTTGAACGCTTCCATCTCTGCAAGGAAATGTCCAACTGGTAGTGTGTTCGCAGCATACATACTCTTCCTCTCTCTCTCTCTCGGCGTATCTCAATTTTTCTCGCGCTCTTAATCGAACCAATTCCAAGGACACCGATAAGGACTTACGCAGGATGCCATCGATCGGACGAATGTCCTCGCAACGACGGAATTAAGTTACAGTTCTTGATGAATTCCTACGTCCTCCCTGCGTCGCTATATCCTTGTTCTTAATATACATTTCCTGACGCCATCCTTGAGTGTTGTCGCTAAGTTCCCCATATGGGTTTGTACGAATTACGCGTGAATATTTGTTTTCCTCTCTCCGAGGCGTTTGTTACTGCGAGCGATAGCTAGTGTCAGGCTTATCTGTTACTAAACAGATGCGAACGAAAGCGGTTGAGTAAACTAACGGAACGCACAACAAAACAAAGTATAAGTTCAAGCATAAACAACGGCACGCACACTGGTGCGCTTACCCGGGGAGTAGTGGAGTGTGTCCTGCTTCTGCTTACATATTCATGCCACTCATACAGCCAAACTTTTGATTACGGCCTGAATGTTGGACGCGTTTGACATGTATTTTAGCTTTGCTTTTCTTCGCCTTTTTTTGTGTCGCCCATGTTGGCCTCGACCATCCCGGAAGGGATACATTCGATTCGCTCTTAGTTACTGTGCTCATGATTTCCAAGCCACAACGCTTGCCGTGTTGCGCTGGATTACGTAACCGCTCCGTGGCGATGGTGGCTGGAAGAAGTTGTTTTTTGCGTGGCTCGGAACAATTTACTCCCGAAAGGAGTTATGTAAAATGGGCTGATAGCTAATGTAGAGTGAACAAAAGGAAAATAATATTTTCTGAATAGACATAGCGTTTTACAAGGTAATCAATAATCATGACATAATTAATAATTCGACATGGGTCTTGGTCCATGGTGTTTTCTTGTTTGCCTCATAAACCATTGTAAGCATTTCGACGACATTGATTGACGGATTGATGGTCCGAACATCCAATTCTCTGCATCATACGTATATTGATTTTAAAAGTAGATAGTCAAAACCCAAGCAAGATTGTACTGAGCTTCAATTGTAGCGTAAAGTCTGACGGATCCTTCAACGAATAAACTACCTGGCGTCTCCATTGATTAAAAGCTTTCGGAATTTATTAATTGCATTTTCGATGCATGTATTCGAACAGTGTAGCATGGAAGCCATGTTTTATTGATGTATATTTTATGTGGTTGATGCCTCGGTTAAGCAATCCGAGCAGGTTTTATGCTCTGCTAGGGGTGGATTGTAAGCTCCCGGATTCAAATCCTAACCAGAGCTAGGAAACCACGTCCTTCACGAAGGAGAAAGGAACATAACCGTTGACTGTGTGTGACTGCCACCCAGCTCCTGCTGTCAACAGCTTGCAGTATGCTGGATGGATACCTTTTTCGGTCGTAAAACCTTACGGTCTCGAGTGAGGTGCTATCTGTGTGGACGATTTTCATCAAGTTTTAATGAGTTTTTACAATACCTTCCGCCAAACAGCTTTTCGTTGACCTTTTCCAGGGGGTTTAAATTCTAAACATGGGGCACAAAAAATCGAAACACCCATAAACCTCAACCTAACCCTCGGTGAAGGATGTGTTATCGCAAAAATACAAAGCAAGCCTCACCGATGATAAAGCTCCCCAAACATGGAAGCGTGGGTCCAATAAACGCAATACCTTTGCGCAGTATATTTGTCCCGGGTTTTGGTAAACAGCTTGGGGATAGGGAAGGGCGTATGGCAAAGTGTCGCTGTAAGATGGATTAATTGGAGAAAATAATTATTTAATAAAAACAAAATAAATCATACCTTTTTTCCCCATTCCACTTGCACGGATCCAACTTGAGAGAAAGAGGAACATTCATCTTATTAAAGTATTATTCACACACAAAGCTTATAAACGATTAGGATGTCATATTTCGGACATGATGTATTGCATTCAACTTATCCAAGAGCAACATGAATTATCCAGAGTTTAAGTTATTTATTTAGAGATATTTAGAGAGGATTTAGAGAAATTTACGAGCGGTTTGTCTTGTCATCAAGCATAAAAAGAGAAACATTTTTGAAAAGTTTAAAATGGAAGCAAAATGTAACACATCATCGCCTATTTTTTTCTACAATGAGACATATTTCAACAAAAACTTGTGTCATGTTCAAACATGACATGAGTGCTGCAAAATTATTTGACATGAGAATGACTGCGATGTCATTCATCGAACCCGAAACATTATCGTCAATAAAGATGTCATGAACAGTACACATTCTGTCGCGATTCGGCACTCGTGTTACGCTATTAACGTTTGTTCAATCCATTAGCATCACACACCCTGTTGAAGGTTGTGCAGAGTTTGACTCTTGTTTACTGATATTTGTTTATCATGCAGACAATAGGTGTTAATTCCACGGGGCAGACGGCGATACACGCAAAGACGTTTTGATCATCGGTGGAATAAAATATTAATGATTGAACTTCAACTCAAGTTGGGAAAAAATATATTCATACGAAGTAAGGAAAGCTGAAGTTATGTTAAAGTTTTCTTCTGCTAGCCATTTCCTAGGCACTTAATTTAATATTAATTTAATAGATAGACAATAACAAATTGTAGCAATTATCAACTAAAAGCGATAACATTAGTTGATATGTATAACAGCTGGGAAGAATATGTATACCTTGACTGTTCGCCTAATGACTTGAACGATCACTCATCAGTGATCAAACTTGTAATGCATCACAGCTGGGTGTAGGTTTATCTAAACACTGTAGATAATAGTGCGAAGGAGAAAGCTCAATGTGTTAACCAAACCCATGATGGGTTATGGTTATGGGAACGATAATCGAATTCTGCGAAGCGTTGTGCACTCGTTGTGCTAGGGTGTGTATGTGTATACTTTTCCTAGTTAAAGAGTGAATTTTTTGTTTGGTCTTTGATGCTTAAAACCAATGTTCCTAGCTTAAGCACTACTGGGTAAGAAATGCTTCACATTTGTTACAAAGACGTTGATGAAATGTAGTGCGAAAAGTTCTTAAATTTTCGTAGAGAACAATCAAAATTTGCTTTAAAAATATCTTAACTTAATAATCAATTTCAATTCAGATGTTTTCGTAAGCATTTTCCACCTGCCTGTGTATTACAAATTGTATACTTTTAGGCGCAAACTGAAATGCATTCTCAGCGAGTAGCTGTTTGTTTTAAATGTCAATGTTCAATGTTTTGATGTTTTGATTGTTTTTTTTTTTTTTTGAAATGTTTTGATGTCAATCACATATAGCTGAAAAAGACCGAAAAAGCTACCAAAAATAAAGTGAAGCAATTGTTAAGCCTAGGCTTATACAAAAACATGCACAACGTTAAGCGATGTGTTATTTATTCCCCCTTTATCATCGCGAATTGCTTCCACTAACGAAAATAGGTATTATCGGAACTAGGGAAACCGTGCGGACTATCACAGTGACCTAGTTTTGATCTCGAGTTTTCTCATGCCCATTAGGACGTATATGGCCAACGTGTGGTTGTCGCTGTGTTCCGGGTACCGTTGTTGTTATTTTTCTACCTCAAAGCAGTTCACCCTGACGTTCGGTAAAATGGTGCTGAAATGTATACCCCCACAAATTTTCCTCTCCACTGAGGCGTACTTAGGATGCAAGAAACATCCTGCTGCATTTGGTGAGTCTTCCGAGTGCTGTTCATCTTCGGTATATATATTTTTTTTATATTCTTCCGGTTTCCGTCCACCGAAGCTCGGATTTTTTCCTCGCTTTCAAACTTTGATCCCGTCCTCGGTCGGTTTTTCGTACGTGAGATAATTTTCTGCACTGTTCATTGATGTTTTCCACTTTCTTAAGTTCTTGCTCGCTATGGGAAAATTACTTTTCTATCGGCTGTGTTCTATGTTGGTCTAGAACTTCTAGCATAAGAGACCGTGACCGAAGAAGGCAAAAAAGACTTAAAGAAAAGTGGCTTTTTCTTTTCCTGAACGGTCCTGGGTCGCTTTTAACCATTAGACCAAACCCGCAACTCACGTTGTTGTTGAAGAGGAAAAAGGGAAACACAGTTTCGTTTTTCTTTATTTTCCCATAACCGAAGGACATCCTGGCCAGAATGGTGGGATGCTTTAATCCTTGGCGAGTGCTTCTATTTGCCCTTGCCATTCAAGAGCCGGTGGAAGGATCCAGAAGGATGTTCAATATTTTTCTTCTGGTTTCACAACCTTTTGCAGGTAAAGGCAGCGAATGTAAGAATAGTAGTGGAAAGAAACCGTTCGAAAAACATGCCACCAAACTTGATAGTTGCAGACGAAGAGCGTATCTTGGTCGCAAATTAGGAACACCATATGTGCAGCTCACATGGATGGAATCGCCATCAAGACGCAAACCGCTCAATCGAAATCGAAGGACGTTGCCTAACATCGTGGAAAATATTTTCTCTTTAGCCATTTGGAAAAACCATTTTTGTTTGGTGTGCACAGCATTTAGTTGTGCCTACCCTACAAATACAATAGTTGCGTGACAGAAAAAAAGCTCACTTCTGTGAGCATTCTCTCAAGACATAGGTTAGCTTCACCTTCAGTGATGTGTGCTACAAATGAGGCCAAACAACAGTGTCATGCATGTTTGTTGTTCTTCTTTGTCATATGTGTGTCTCATTTTTTTACGATACGTTCTGAATATCTTATGCGGTGACACAATTGTGGCATGGGAATGATTGTTTTATCGATTGAACGGCAAACAACCGTTTTAAATGTGCATAGTTTTTAGTGCGATTATTCAACGATTCTGTTGTGTGTGCTCCGACTTCCGCAATACGTATGTGAGAGGTTTGTGAGATTTGTTTGCCAATTTTTACTACAGGCCCTATTGTTGTATTTTAGATTTATTGTTGTACAGCAACATAACTTAATAGCATGAGCATCACTTTTAAGTATGTCTTTTAGTTCTAAAGCCTAAAAAACCCAAAAAAAAAATTGAAGTATCCCAATGAATAGTTCCCTCTACGCATTAACCAAAACCGATCCCATAAGATCATCAGCTCCTAAGCTAGCAAGTGCGAGGCTTCCACTACCTCACCAAAAAGAAAATACTTTCCGACGATTGGACACTCCCACCGAAGCACATTCCCAAGTGGTCGATTCTCGTTTATCGCTAATTGCGTCACTTAATGACTTTCGGTGCTGCTTACTGCAACTGTCCCGAACAATGGTACTTGTCCTCATTCGATGTCTGCTGGTGTGTGCGTTTGTATGCGGCTATTAGAGAATGAACAAGACCATGACCAAAACCGTTCTCTCGACATTTCTATCCGGCCACACAAAGAATTACGTGAGCCTTTCGCTATCGTCATTTCGGATCTGAGTGCTGGAGGAAAAACAGCTTCATCCTTTCCCACCTTTGCGAATCTCACCGTTTCCGTCTCCCAGGAGTTTCGGCATCATGAAGGGAATCCATTTTATTTATTTTTTTCAGGTTTCTTCCCAATATCTCATCACAACATACTTCCTAATCACGTACGGAACGTTGTGTTTTATTTCGATGGTCTCGCCTCCACCAATGACTGGTTCCGATTTTGAGATTGATCCTTGGTTTTTCTTTCATGAACATGGTCCAAGGCAAAGGATATACACGTCGTGAAGACGCAACCATCATCCTATTCATGCATGGCATTAGCAAGCGTTGCGTATATGTGCGGCAGTATGCGGCCTCACTTTCAAGGTTTTTGTGGAAGAGAAGCCCGAAAACAGCGGTTCCCCTGCCACGGAACTTCATCTTCGGCACAGATTGTACAGAGTGAGTCGTTGGAAGATTTACTCCTGCTTCAAAGCGTTGATAATATCATCGTTGGAGGATGAGCGTCCTAACTGCTTTGCTTGCGGTAATGAAATCATGGCCGTTTTTAGCTGCGCAGGATAATCCGCAGCCTGGTGAAATACCGCGACGATGAGTTTGTCTTCTTCTCTACCGACGCGTGATAACTTTTCCCTTCAAATAGGAAAAAATGAGACTGGCATCGTCATCAAAAACGTCCGTTGAGATGCTGAAGTAGACAGGATTTCGCAAGTGGCTCTTATGAAACCACAAATTTACTTCCATTTCCTCCAAAAAGCGCAATCCGGAATACGACTATTGGATCACTATAAGAACTTTTGACCATCATTGGTCAAAATTAGTGCCTACTAAAGACTAGTAAGCGGACCGTTATATACTATGTATGGCTTCTATGTTCCGAAGATTTTGGAATGTAAATTATATATATTTTAGGCATACGTTTTGTCCACCGAACAGAAATGTCGTGACGCACAGTTTTCATTCGTCTTTTTGGTTGTCAATCGCTCCGACGATGGAAAAAAAACACCATCAAACGATAAGTGGCATTGTGTGGAATCGGCTGCGATGTACCGAGCAAAACATGGTAGACATCTCTTTCGCCACTGGACGTTTATGCTCGAAACGCGATGTTACGTGTCAAACCATCCAGGAACAGTGCCGAACCGACGAGCGCTTAAGATCTCGATGTCTTCCTTCTCCTCAACCCACAAACCCCACACACACACAACGCTATTGATTGCTTGTTTCCAGCATTCCACTTGAATTGCTGTCATCATGTCTTTCGCAAGTGCAATTAATCATGTCAAGATTCCCATGTCATTAATTTTCACTTGTTCTTTCGGGACCGGCCTTCTTCCGGTTTGGCTTCAGTTGCTTCTACATATTTACAACATTTCGCCCCTACCATAGAATGGTGTGTTTTCGCAAACAGACGTGGTAGCAACAAACGTCAACCTATATGCGTGTGAGTATTTCAATCGCCCATCATCCTGAAAACATTGTTACATAATTTGCGTGCGAATGTGTAGCATCGCAAGGGACAAAGCGTAGGAGGGTCCCGTTGGTTCATGTTTCTTGTAACGAACAGTCATGTTGTTCGTATGCGAAGGCTGCTGCTTGCTTGTACGGCAACGATCCGGTCCGGCATGGTGTTGTGGCCGTTGTGATGATCGCCGCAGTGACAGTTTTGTCAAACATGATAGCTTCAGCTTGCTTACTCAACACGGGGGTCACGTTATTTGCAGTGCTATTATTCGCCATTTCCTCAAAAACAACATTCTGTCCGCACGTCTCAAATTTTTACAGTAAAATTTTACACGATTCCTAATGTGTACATATAGATTTATTAGGATTTATTATTTATTAGGATTTTTTATAAGATTGAAACGTTCGTTAGGTGGATAAAAAGATAGAGATATTCTTTTTTTAAATAATTAAACCCAATTTGTTATACAGATGGAAGTATGAAGAATTTTTTTTTTATTATTGAGGTAAAAATATGTTAGGCCTTCTATTATTATCGTTGTACAATCGACAATGTCGCGTTTGTTTTGTCGACTCATTGTTGTTCGAACTGCCGTGCTCTTTTTTACTATTACGCTATTAGGTGCTACACTCTTCGTTGACCTTCGTTATCAAAAATCCTTCTATTTATCGCTTGTTTGGTGTGTATTTGAATGTTGTTCCATTTTATGGTGATATTTTATTGTTATATTATTATTAAATTGTACAATTTATAATAAAATTGTTATTTTATTATTATTATTTATCAAAATCTGCAAAAATTTGCAATGTTGCGATCTACCGAATCTTACGAATGATTAAAAAGTGGAGGTTGATTTTTTTTTATTTTTCATAGTACCAGTATGGGCACCAACTTTTTCTTATATGGCCCAAAAGAAACCTGATGATTCAATAAAATCAACACATTTACAACCTATTCCAGCTCTCAATAATGTAAGATCAGTCACTATTTCTTCCATGGAAAAACGTCCACTTGGTTTCAGAGAATCACTATCAGTTGTAGATTAGGGTAATTGAATCTGACAAAACGAACTTATCATCACAAAATACAATTTGAAGTTTTTTTTTGTTGCTGCTTTAATGAAAATGCACGTCAACAAGTAACGGTTTCTATGCGTCACTGACAATCGCAAACAATCTGCAACCAGCGGTTTCCTCGAGATGTGTGATTGTGTTTTGCGCTTGTCCAGGGCCTGTTGTAGCCGTTGCTATCACCGTGTAATTGAATTTTATCGCCACCGAACATAATTGCCTGTATATTGTCATCGTGAAGCAGTACGAACTGTGGGTAGTATGAAATGCACGATACGATCTGTAATGCTGAGATGAAGTCAAGACGCGAGACTCTTTTTTTTGAGCGGAGCTTGAATCTGGCTAATCCTAATTTAATTGAGACTGATGGCATAAAACGTGACCTCAGTCAACCAATTCTAGCTACCAGAACCGCGCTGTCCATTGCAGCTACAGTTGGGAATCTTTCTTTAGTTTTACGTTCTCATTTGGTGCATGGCTTTCCTACTGATCTATGCTAAACTAAGCGACTGGAATACCGAAACCGTGACAACTTGGTTGCTAGTGGTTCGGGTTCTTTTTTTATTCAACAAAATATTAACCACTTGGACGCATTGCCCATTCGTCGCTGCGCGATGATGGTGAATGTTGTTGTGAAAACTCATAAAACGAGAAAAGGATTAGACACGAGTTTTTTTTTTTACAAAATGGTGAAAATTACTTTGTTTAGGATCAACCAGTCCTGGACGTCAATTCGTTTTTTTATCCATTGTAACCAGTGTGAGTGTGTGTGTATCCACACACACTCACACTGGATGGGTACGCTGCTGCCGATGGTTGGCAGATAAGCTGCCATGAAGCTGACGGCGTAAATGCGGCCTTTTCCAAAGGAATTTATGTGCCCAGCTTTACGTTGCGGGACGGGAACTTCATGCGGAAGGTGAGAAACCGTTTGGACGGTGCGTTCTATTTTTCTTTCGCACCACTGCTGCCATATTTATTTTACAGGACTTTCACGGAAACCCATTCAACCGCAAGCAACCGTTGGATGGGAATTTTGGTTGCTTGCTGCAAAACGATAACCAGAAGTTAATGATTTACTCTGTGGAAAGGCATTTTGTACGTGACATTTACTGATAATGTACATTTTACGGTAAAAGGTGCTGCTACTCTGACAGTGTATAAATTTTGCAGTGTAAGACTTTTTGCACATTATTAGGCAGGATAATGGCTTCGGGTATTAAATTTAGTCTCTCAACCAAAACTACATTTTGCATCTTACCACGGATGGGTTCCGTACCTTTTGTGTGTTTTTCATAGCAACGTGCAAAATGTTTTGAATGCGGTGAAATTATAGTTGGATTGTGGTCTGTTTATTTTTTTCATCATTAGTTTAGCTAGTATTTCTTATATAGTAACCCTATGCAAGTAAACACCAAGGTCAATATCAGTCAGAGTAGGAGCACTAATGTACTGTTAGAGAGTGAAGCTACTGGGCAGAACAAATAGTTACGGGATGTTTGATTGCAATGGCTTTTATCGTCCTTGACCCATACAATCTAACAAGTATGCTTTCGGATGTGCGTCGGCGATGCAATAGTCAACAGTTGCCCATAATTGGCCGTCCGCCAGCCATTCGGATCTGAGTTGAGCCATGCGGACTCTCTCGCCTATACAGAAATGACCTCCAAAGTACAAACAGACTGCCACGATGGAGGCCGCTGGACAGCAAATTTCGCCTGCTACAGCATGAGCCAAAAATTGTGCCCTACTTTCGACATTTCAGACAAACTCTTTTGCAAATTAGCTTTGGCAAACAAGGTTACTAAATTACCAAATACGTTTGAGTGAAATTGATTATGATATATTTTCTCGTTGAATCCCGCTGATAACTTTAACCTGTATAACTTTATAACCTTAGTTACTAATAATAATTTCATTATACAGGGAAGACTACAAAACTTTAGATACGTTACTTTTTTTTAATAAATCTTGTACTAGCCAGTTATTGTTAGCATATCAACGAAAAAATAAAACTCAAAAACGGAATTTTGCAAGAGGTATTAAAATGTGTAATGTGAGCTCCACAAACAAAATCGTATGTCAAAAATCAAGACGCAAAAATATCCCTGATTAAAGAATTGGCGAGATTCAGAGTACAACGTTATGCAACCAGATTCTATGATGTAAAATCATGTATGCCATGCATGACATGTTTGATCCAATCGACAATATACGAAAACGAAAAAATAAATAATAAATTGCATCAGTTGCGAAACATTCGAGCTTAGTGTCGAAATATTTACAGTTACAAAAATATGCTTACAGCTTATTAGCTGGTAATTATTTAAACTTTTATGTAAATTATAAACGCTAGTGTTTATAGAAAAAAAAAAACAATATTAAATACCCGTTCTGAATCACTTCTCAATCATCAAACAAATGGTACTTTATTGACACAATGAATTGAGAATTGAATTGAATTTGCAAAAAAAAACTTGTTAATTTTTATATTTTTATAACATTAATCTTATTGCTTAACTTACCACTTTGGTTTGACACCAATAGAAAATTGGTTTATGAGTAAAATTTTTAAGTTAAGACAATTTCGTTTCACTGTTTCACAGCATCGCAAACGATTCTTTAGATAACAATCGCTTTAATCAACTTCACTACGTTTCATTTTTGTTTACAATGACTTTGTTATGTACTGCATTTCACTGTTTAAAAAAAAAACATAAAAAGATGTTTATGTTAAGTTTTTGAATGAAAACTTTTGAGCTGAATCATTTTCATTCCCTCTGTCAACAATGTTCAAAATATTACACAAATATTTTAATAGCTCAATGTATCGTTATGTATGATCGTATATATACAGTTGCTGTATCCTTCAGCATTATTTTTCCAAATCCTCGGTCAAATTCGGGTAAGGCTGTCGATTTTAAATAAATACAGGTATTTATAAAGTCTTTATCTAAATATGCGGGAAGATTCCCAGCATCGCACTCAATACCATCGAATGAAAATCCGATTGGGAAAGATCGAAATTGGAATGAAATACTCTGCTGTTACATAGACTTCAACTGTCGTGGCTGTGGAGCAGTCATTTTTTCTTCCTTGTTTCCTTCATTGGATGCATTTCACTTTTAATCAAGAAATTATTTTTTTGGCCAATTGTAGCGTCACTGCTGAGAATATCGGTTTTGTATCAATCAAATAGAAGGTATCTAAAAATATATCATGCCTCGCTGTGGATCTAGGTTATACAATCCGGTTCCAGAGGATTACCCGGCTTTAAAGGTTTTGTATGAAATGACACTGATACTTCCACAATTATGATCGTATGCTGTACTATGACTTGTCTGGAATGGTGCAGAAATGTATTGTTTGTTGTCCACCGTCAACGTAATGAATTCCACGCCATTTGCAGCTCTGTGCTATATTTACAACCATTTCTGTGGCAAGAACATTGCGTTGGCACGTACAATTCTGGTATGTTGTGCCGATTCTGAAATGCTCTTTCAGATGCTCTGTAAGCCTAGTAATTTCCTATATTTCGCTTGACATTAGGTGTATCTGACGTTATGACATGTCAGATAGGTACTGTCATATTGAGTTCTACCAACAAGAGTTTTTACAGCTACGATCTTTCATACGAACAATGAATAATCATTGTTGGTACGTTAAATGGACTTAATATTTTAATTACATGAATATCTTATTTTGAAAAAAATATATTCAGCATAAAATGTCGTTAGGTACAATTCAATTAATTTTCATGTGTTTAAAACGTATTTATTATTAGTATTAGCTGTGCTTTGGTGCATTTCATATTCAATTTAATTGTGAAATTACCAACAATATTTAACATTTTTTCTCTTGTTTTTATCTCGTTACAGGTGAGTGTAAATCAACATGGCAGAATCGTTGAGCTCCTGTTTTGTTTATTGTAATGTACTATAAATCCGTTTTGTAATGTAGGTGTTGAATTTACGTGAGTGTGGTTTAACATAAAAACTTCTTGATGTTTTTAATTGTTATTATTCGATTGTAATGAATTGCAGTCCGTAATAATTATGTATGCTTTTACTACGCTTCACTAATCATGCTAATGATGTCAGAATTATTTATAACGTTGGTTCATGGAAATACGTTGCATGAATTTTTTCAGTCAAACTATGATCGCATTATTCTATTGGCCTTATGTTTGAGACTGCATTGAAGATTGTAGTATTTAAACATAGCGTGTTTGCTGTATTTTATTTTTTGCATCCACATGAATTTTTCACTCTGCCAAGAAATGTGTAGTTTCTATTTCTGTTTACGAAAATTATCTTCAAACTTTAATAACTAAACTTTTGAGATTGTTCTATTATATTCTTGTGAGCGTTTTTATTACGACCGAGTTTGATCCATTTACCGTAGAGCTAGTGTCATAATTGTTTACTGCAAATATGTCTTTCCTATCGCACTGATGAAACGAAATGAACGCAACAAACACAGCACGAAATCTGCGGGTTGTCTCGTAGAATGTTACACGTTTAGTTTTGCAACGATACCGTTTGACATCAATCGGACACATTGCCTGGGTTTTCTCTTTTATACCTGTACGCCTCGTTACCTTCTAGTGCTTTTGAGCGTGTTTGTCCTCACACTGTACACCAATTTCTCTACTCGATTCCGGTGTAAATATGTATTTTTGTTGTTTTCTTTTCTTCGATCTTTGTGTGGTTTGTTTTTCTTCCCTCGTTGTGTATTGGCACGATCTCACGAACAACTTTGTTTTTTTTTGAGTGATTGTTACCGTTTGTTCTCTTGTTGATTTCATCCACGTTTTGAATGATTGTTTTCATAAAATTTGATAAAATTAACGTTGAGTTACATTTCTTACTGCTATACAAAACTAAATTCTACGTTTTTGTTTTACAATTTCGTAGATATCTTATCTACTCGATGTTACCTGAAAACTGGTAAAGATAAATTCTGATCTAATGATTTTGTATGTTCTTCTCTTTGTCTTTTGGTTTCTTTTTCTTCTCTTCCGATTATTTTTGGATTCTCCTTTCTTTCAGGATCAAACAATTGGCTACCGATTAAGTTTGTGCTTTCGAACTGAAAAAAAAACACAAAAACACCGTTTATGTTCTCTTCCAGCGACGCGTTGTTTTGTTTCTCTCTATTTTTACCTAACAATGTGGTGTCACTTTGCAACGTGTTTGAGTGCATTGTAAAACTGTCGTATATGCGAGAATAGCATCAATCGATGCACCCGAAAGCATCTAGTGAGTCGCATGAATGTTGTTGGAATACTCTCGAATGCCGAACGGATACAAAACCATCCGTTTCCCTTCAGCCTCACTACTCAATCACCTTGAACCCAATACCAAATCACATGTTTTCCATTCACCTTATGTACTATAAACACCGTGAAGCGAACAATACACACAATATTAACTTTCTGTTGTGAAAGAGTTTCACAAAATCTATTGTACATCCATTCGCCATCTTTGCAAACGCACAACCTAATACTGTGTCCTAAGTTGTATTAGATATTCGTTTCGACCGGTTTCACCTGGGAAAACGTCTGTAAACGAGCGATTTATACTCAGCACCAGGCGCCTCCATCGATTCACTGCAGCTCACACAAATGTATGTGTTTCACTATATCTCCTCTATACATCATTCTACTACAACTCATACTGAGCTATTTTCTTCTTTATGTTTACGTTCATCTTCCTCTTGTTCTTTCCACTCGTTCAATTGTTTTGTTTCTTTACACACTCTGCTTTGTGTCTGTATTTGTCTTCGATATCTTTTCTTCCGCGCTCTTGTGCTTATCTTTTAACGTAACTTTTTTCTTCACCATCATCAACGCATACGCTCTAAAAAGTTCATTTCCATTATCACTACTTCGCTTTGCAGCGTCTTCTTGTTTTGTGCTGTGTTGTGTTTGTGCGTTCGCCAACTGTGTTACCTCGTGTGTTGTGTTGCTTTTCGGAAAAAAATGTCCATTTGTGCTAACGTATTCGTTCTTTAATTTGCTCGTTTCAAAAATTGCTATTTTGCGGAAATCTGGATTCTCGTCCTTTTGGATGGATATTAGGAATAGCTCGGTCTGTGTTTTTTTAATGGACTAGGGTTTTGTAATACTCGGGTACTTTTCGGACATAGGACATATTCATGCAAACAGTTGTTATTTATTTCTTGTTGATCATAAGTCACAAACAATCAACATTTTTTCGTTTTGTTTTAGGTCTTTTATTCATGCAAAATGGTATATTTATGCCAAAAGTTTTGCTAAAGCATTATATGTGCTAAAGTTTTGTTAAAGCATTGTATTCATCATTTTGTTGTCTTCTTCCTTTAAACGCCTTACAGTATGCAATGAGCAATACGTATCTTTTGAATGTCGAATTGCTGAACGATTCGGATGTTCTTTTAATGGTGAAACTTTTCCATTAAAGTTGATCAATATTGTAATTGGTAACACATACGAAGGACGTGAAAAAATAGTTCCAATTACCATTTTGAGTTCTTCCTCGGGTAGTTTGTTACGCAACAGTCTTTGCAAAGCATAGCTCTCAAAGCGTAAACGGATTGGTTATGGATGGACGATTATTAGAAAACTTGTTCCTTAAATGATTCTTAGGCTACCATCACAAATATTGCTGACGTAAACATGTAGCTCTTTTTACAATGATTCATTCCAAAATGTGTTGAACGAGGAAGACGTTATTGTCAAAGTTTTACAATGAAATTGCTTTGATTGCGGCGTAAATATCGCATTACCAACGACGATTGATAAAAATGATCAAGAGACTTTTTTGCTGTTACAATATCTGTTGTGAATGATTGCGTTCTGCGTAATCACAACAATATCTGTCCGAGGAAATAATAGTAATATGTTAATTAATTGCATTTTCTTCTTCTCCTACTAAGTGTAGCAAAAATGAACGAATAAAAAATCAGTGACACTCAAAAAACTTGTCGAATCATAAAATATTCTATTGTTGGAACAGGAAGCTTATCTTGCTAAACTTTCGAATAGGTAAGCAAACTATCGATTATCAACAATCCAATAATCGTCCATATTAAATTTCTTTACATATTCTGTGTGTTTGGATAGGGTAGGCAGATCTAAGCTGATCCTTAGATTGCAAGGAATCTGTTCACGCTTACCGATGCGTGATCGTTATCTGTTAGACCTCCATCCAGCCCCATTACCACATCTTCACATCCAGCGCCCTGTCTGGTCTACCATCGTCTCCTATTAGGTTTTTTTGCATCATCTGAAAGAGATCCTTTAAAGGCACGGTGGCGCTAAGGAAATAGCACGTGTGCTTACGTTGATATCCGTTCAAGGCACAGTACACGCGATCCCGCTCAACGTTTTGCTTTAACCAACCATCGACCTCATTACTCTCTTTCGCTATGACAACGCCATCTCGTGACTGCTCGCCGAAGCAGCGCACGTTTAGTGGTACGGGGTCGGGCGGTTTTAGCGCGCATACTTCGTCCTCTTCGTCGCTCGCTTCATCGACGGCTGGCAATGCAAATTCCATCGAATCTTCGCTCTCGTTCGCTAGCGGTACGTTTTGCGCTTGCTACAATTACTGTTTCTTTGGTTACTATTTTAACTCGTTTTTCAGTTCAGTTTAACTTGCTCGCAGTTGCGTTGCTGTTTTTTTGTTTCCCCATTCAACATCATACTCATTATGTTTCGGATGAGCATTGTTTCTGCTGATGACTTCATTGCAGTTTTTGACATTTGCATTTGCAATTATTTGTACGGTGTGATTTCATTGGTATTGGTATGATTTGTGTATTATTATTTGTTTGTTTTAGAATTGGTTTAATTTTTTTTATCTATTTCCATTATGACGGCCAAAGGCCGTTTGGTCGACATAGTTTGCCGAAATTGAGCTTCACTGGGCATTTCCTCCCATTCATGAGCCTTATGCTGGGCTTGCTCTGGTTTTTGGTTGTATATATTTTTATTGGAACATTTCAGTTTTTGTCTGTGAAAATGTGATAGTTGGTTAACATTTAATTTATCTTTTGGAAACTAGTTTGGTTTTGTATCAATGATTTCATTAATTTTTAATTTTTTTCTTTTCGTTACGACTATCATATAAAATTTATTTCAACGACAATACAGTAATTTTCGTTACAGCACAATTTCCTTGTTGTATTTCCTATACCATTTCGATAACGGTTTGTTCTTGTTCTTTTTTGTTTACTACAAAATTCCATTGATTGCTGCCATTGGGTCATCGCTTCACCTCAATTTAACTGATACACTACAAATGCAAAAACAATAACCGACTTACACCAACTACAAACACACTCTCCCGCTCCGTCACTGTCGCTCCATATGTCTGCCGATTTTTACGGGCAAAAAACCAACCATTTCGTTCGTGTTTCGTGCTCACTCTGGGTCTTTTCACAAACACAACATCATTGCTACCCGGGTGTCGTCAAAAAAACAAACAATATTCGCATCACAATCGTAAACGCATTCCGTGCGGTTCACGGGTACGCTTCACCTACCACCGTCATCGCCACCATCAGTCAGCGGTAGTCCGACGAAACTGTCGCTGTTCGGTAGCAATAAAATGTCGACAACTGGCAGCCCACCAACTTTACCGACCGGTCCCGGCCCTAGCCGTCAGCGTTCCCTGCGAGATCGGCTGCGTGAGGGCATTACCGGAAGTCTCACCTGGCAGTAAGTTTTCGTTTCTGTTGTTCTGCTCTTTATTTTCTGTTTTCTTATCACTCGGAATGGACCTACGTGCCTATGATAGAAGTTCGGTAGTATCCATAGATGGTAGACGTATATCGACAGTAGTGAATTTTTCACATTCTTCGTTATTAGCACTACTTTTTGAGATCACTAGCAATCTGCTTCAGGTTCACGTAGTTTCACTCGAATAGAATCAAACATTTTAAAATAGCTAAAATCATCAACTTAAATCCATTATTCAGATCGTCATAGAACAAAAATAATAAACCAAGTTGGAAGAGAGCGTATCAATAGTTCAATGAACAGTGTTTATTAGAATATTTTGAATGTTTTTCAACGCCCAATACCTTCTATTTAAAACCGATCTTTAATTTTACATTCATATGAATGTCTTTATACTCTCATATAATCGTTACTTTCTATGTGTTCCTTATTTTAAAGGTTATTTTAATACCGTTTATGGTGATACGTGTTTGTTATATAGATTGATATTAATGCAGAAATAGAAAAAAAAGTTCCGTTTGGCTATTTTGTTCAAGAAACGTGATTTGTAAACCGGTTTTTGATCCAATTCTCGCATGCTGATGTGTACGTAAGCGAGGGCGCCTTATTGATCGACATTTTTGATACGCATCCCGCACCCCCGAACGGTAGAATGG
This sequence comes from Anopheles marshallii, assembly GCF_943734725.1. Lineage (NCBI taxonomy): Eukaryota > Metazoa > Arthropoda > Insecta > Diptera > Culicidae > Anopheles > Anopheles marshallii. The sequence continues at coordinate 45,644,292 of NC_071326.1, read as the reverse complement.
TTATAAAATACGGGATCGAACGGCAATCATGACACTCATTAACGCCATCACTGCGTCCGTTCTCGATGTTAAATACCCTCTTTGAATGGTCCACACGCCCGTGTGTACTGTGCGCACCCGGTAAAGGAGGCCATTTCCGCAACCGGAAACCTGTCCGGTATGATCCAGTCTGTAAAGATAAATTTACGCGCACATCGATCCCCGATCGACGGCTCAACCACGTGTGTTGTTTGATGGTAAAACATGTTGTTGTCGCGGTTCGGAACAACAGACAACATCAGACGATTAGTGATATTAGTAGTGAGTTTGCATTTGTAGTTTGGTGTTGAAATGTTAAGCTTTATGTAATTGTAGCTTTGAAAAAAAAAACGCAAGAAAAGTAAGTTTATCTCATTTTTATCGAAATGTCGCTTCATCTCCATCAAGCATTTTAAAATTTTGCTATTTTGTGTTTTAACATGTACAAAATATTACCATATTAGCTAAAGCATTTGCTATAGTGCTGCATATTATTGTTTCATGTCGTACACTTTCTACATGGTGTAATACGCTTTTAATTCGATGTCGTTATAAGCTAAACCAATAAGCTTTGAATGTTAGCAACATGGATTTGCATTGAGTTTATGACAGCTTTGGAGCTTTGGAAAGCTTCACGGTAAGATCCCGTTTTTATCAGTATTGTTATAATGAAAGTGACAGTGTGTGACAGTTACTAAAGTCATCAGAACATAACATAAGTAAGTATAATTCATTCGTGTTCATAAATGGAGATTTTACTTCCCATGCTTCTAAGTCACACTAAGTTTCATCCAGTACATAATATGTAATAAAGAGTGAAATTTTAAGCTATGATGTCAGTGCACTTCTTGGCGTTAAGCAATCGACAACAGAAAGTTCCCTCCAATTTTGCAAACAAATAGAGGCTGACATGCAAAACCATAGCAAATTTAAGCCTGTTTTCAACCAAAAATAGCATTGACTTCGAGTTGTTGTCACAAAGTGATTTCTTTTGGAATCGGTTGTTTTATTGATAGGCGTGATTGAAATATCATTTTCAATTTATGCCACCACCGGGATGTGTAGCGCCAATTTCACCCAATCAAGCATGTCCCCGAAGGGTACCCTGCGCGGCTAGTCAAGTGTTTGTTGTTCAGGAAGTTCAATCACTCAATTGAACGCAAAACGCAGCAAACAGCAGAATAAAACAGAAGAAATGTACATCGCATGCTTGCTGCCCGACAGACTGACCAGTGTGTGACTGCTAATGCGGTGTACGTGACATGTTACATTTTGGTGACGCTAACTTTTGTCTCCAAGCGGAATTCTTTTATCTTGCCAGTTTACTTCGCGCGTTCCGAACAAAAAACCAAAACCCGGAATCGGACGGCCACATCCGACGTCTGGTGCTCGGTTTTAAGAGCGTTCGTCGATGCGAACCGTGCGTGTCTGCTTGCGTGCAAGCGCTCCGTACACGATCGGATAAGCGATTATGCATATTAAATTAGACGCGTCACGAATTTGTAGTTCCCAAATTCACCTCCCATTCGGTCGGAATGACGATGCATTTAAATGATCCAACCGACCCGGTTTTTTAAATGCCATCTGCATAGTAGCCTGCAAAATAGATTCCCTTCCAAGGGGTGGCAGTTGTTTTGACGCAGCGTAACTAAATAAATGATCTGGATCGGATAATTACCGTGGGGAGGTGAAGAATTCTACTTTGCAAACTATTGTTACCATCATCCGGAGCCCACACTCAATTAGAAGTGCACGGCAGTGTAGTAACAAAGCACTTACCAACGTCACAACCATCGACGGAAGTTTTCCGGTCAAATGCAGCCCGCCCATGGAACGCCGTGCTGTCATCCGTCTAACAGCGAACCAACCCGTCAACGAGCGCCATCAGGTATTAACAGTTTTTCTACACACAATAGCAAAGAAGTCAACGCGTGTTTTTGGTTTTATGTTCACCGTTCACCTCGCTGAAGTTTGTTGTCACTAGGACACGGCCTACGCAGCAACGACCTGTCTGTCACCTCCGTCCGTGGTTGTGATGTTAAAGGCTTGACCTTGCGTTACAAAGCGGCCCTTTAACTATGGCCAGGTCAGAGTGGCAGGTTCAACGTTGTCTGCAGATGACGGAAGCAATGTTTTGATTTCTCATCTAGCGAAAAAACTCTTTTGATTTGATGCCACAATAAGGTTTGTTTGTCTAACCACGTCCATCAAACGAATTCGGATGCCCTTTTTAAACGCGCACACTGTGCCGCCACGGAGGCATGATGAAGGTAGCAAGTTTTAAGGGCTATAAATATAGAGCTGGCCGGTTATTTGATGGTTTCGTTTCCGTTATTTCCGCTTACCGCAACGGTTTCTGCAGGTGAAGAACCCTGTGAAGGTGAAAACGTTAAATAATCTCGCCAAAGGCCATTAGACAAGGAACAAAACTGTACGGTACGGAACAATACGCATAAAGTCGCAAATAAATGTCGCTGTTTTCATGTCAATGTAACTGGAAATTAATTTTGGATTTCGACAACTTTTTACTTACATAAATTACTTATGTGAATTACTTTACGTACATGAATTACCCGAAAAGCAGGCAAAAGTTTGGGAACAATAGTTTTTTTTTTCAAATATGCCCAAAGGTTCGCTTAATTCTTACCATTGTTGGAGTTATTCATTACTCTACGCTAATAACTTCCCAATCAATGCATTTAACCTCCTTGGGGTCGTCTGTTTTTTTTGCTTGCTAATTCTTTTCCAGCCTTAAAAACAGACAAAGCTGAAGATAATCCCATACATTAACCATCACTTCGGTGGCAAATCAACAATCAACTCACCTTTCGCGAAGCTGATCAGTAACAGCCAATTTATTGCTCTTTTTTTGTAAGAAATACGCAAAGAACATGAAATTAAAGCTGCTTCTTACATGCGATTTATACGCCTGGTTGCTTCCGCCGATGGGATTTTGTGATAACTTACCACTGCGCCTTCGCTTCCAACTACAATTGTCTTTCGTACCACCACCAGCCCACGGTTGCAGACGCCCAATCTACACAAATTCACCCGTATCCAGAAGTGCGTGCATAAACTGGAGCATAAATGGGCTGACCTTTGGCTTGTTCGCTTTCTTCATTTCGCTGTGCTCCGCGCAAACCTGCTCAACGATCCTGGTGTTTGTTGCGGTCTGCATATTCCATCACCGAGAGGCGAGAATGATTTAAAGTTCAATGCAATTCATCGACCTTGCTCGGTTAAACTCGGGCCCCACCGACCGTACTCGATCATTTCGCACGCGTTCCGGCCACAATTGCTTGCTTGTATTTCGACACGGGAGATGAATTCCCTTGCGCCATTGAAATACACCTTTCTTACGCCATTCTGTGCAAAGAGAGTGCAACAAGTACAGCAGATACGGTGCGGAATAGTATCGAGATTACGCGATTACAATTAAGGATTATTACCGTGATTGTTTGATTTCTTCTTTTGCATGCTGGCTATTAAATAACGTGCTTCCGTTAACGACACCTTGTTGGGCATTGTAATTGAAGTTCAAGATAAAACACCTCTGGGGACAAATTTAAGAGCACATTCATTATACAAGCTGTAGACATTTCATTCCATTTACATTTCTTAAGGTAAGCTTAGGTATTCTTTAGTCCAAACTTTAGTTTATAACGGTGGTGAAAATGTATGCTAATTTATGAAATGAAATTAATGAAATTTCTAATTTTAAAATTTATGGAAAAGCTTTATAGCTGCTTTTGCTATTTATCGAAAAGCTGCATACCTTCAATAAATTGATCTGATTTACATGAATAGACTTTAATGATACGTTTTTAGTTGGGATATTACCAGATTTAAATTGTTTATTGTAGTTTTTCTCAAAAAAAATTCTCTATGCCAAAGTGAAGTGTTGTGAACAATTAACTTCATTTTTTTTCTTGGCTCTTGGATTTCTGCTTTGTTCGATGATTGTTTGTTATCCAATGATTTATTTTCCGCTCACATACGATCCCTTTAATTTACGACATCGTAAGAATCTTCTATCAGTTTACCCTTTCGTAAGAAACATCAAATCTGCCTAAAAGAAACTCCAATGCGAATGAGAATGGTATCAATTCATCCTTGTACGCCACGAGCGCCAACCAAACTGTCCCATTCGGTCCATCAATCGATTGATCATTTTTTAGCGCGGAAAAAAATCCGACCCAGTACGGTTGATAAGCATTTTCTTCGACCCCTCCGCAGCATTGTGTGCGCCATGCAAACGTGTTTGCCCATTTGTGGGCCACGGAGCGATACATACGTATTTAAAGATCCAGAGCGCGCAGCACTATATCGTGTCGTTAGATCGCGATAAATAGCGCCCTGCAGCAAGGTGTAAGGTCAGCATTGAACCGGGTTTGCACCGGTTCATAACTTAATCAATTTCAATATTAACTTAACCATTATGGTCGTTGAATTATTCATAAGCTTGTTGTTCGACGGTTGCTGGCACCACGGATAACCGAGCTAGAAACGTCGTATCGGACCCATTTCTGGTTGTAAAAAGTCCTGCGAGCAATCTGCTCACACAGCTCGCTCGCTACCTTCGACGGGAACAGTTCGACGAGCATAGCGGTAACTTAGTTGGATGAAAATCTCGTTAAAATTGCATCGTCCTCTCGTTTCTGATGCCTTCCTTTGGCGTATATAGGGTGGTGTGCACCATACTGAATCTTCTTGGTGAACATTACAAGCCAGATCTTTACAAAGGTAGAATAGAGTAATGACTTTAACATTGCCTGTGATATCGTTTTGAAATGAATTTTATATTAGTTTTAAAGCGTAGTAAACTTTAACTCTAATGCGAAATGATAAAGGGTTAGTTATTCTCAGATTTTTATTGGCATCTCTTCAAGATTGTCATGGTATTCATTCATATTTTCGCCTTTGCTTTCAGTTACTTATGTTTTTTTTTTTATTTTAGACGAACATGTAGAATATATATGTCGATTCTTAATGTCTATGTAATGAGAAATCTTCAGAAACGTTACTATAAATATGACGTATTGCAAACTATTAAAGGCGTACCAATGTTCCAAGGTAAAGTGATGGATCTAAAGTGAGGGATGACATTTACCTTGCAAAGATGCGTTAGGAGGATAAATTCCACCAGGGCACCAGGATCTACTGTTGAACTCATTCCTGTTCAGGATGGCAGTAACGAGCTTTGGTTGGCAATTAAATGCTACGTCGTGTCGAAACTGTCGCCATCGGTGTAGCGATGGTTGTTTGCTACGGCAGCATGAACGGTGCTCCCTGATACGAATTGGATTGATGGACGTAATCAAATTAGATGACTCGAACAAGATGGTTTTCCCTGACGATTTCACTGTGGGCCGAGCATGCATTGCCATAGCACTGCAGCTCGGGATGCAAATGCAACCATACGCAAAGGAGCAACTCAGTTCCGGATGCTATGTTGTGTTGCGTTATCGTGATAGCCTTCCACTTGCTGGCGAAACCCGTCAACATCTCGTGCACCAAATAATGCCGCCGTCAGATTCAATTATGTCGTTCATTTTTCACGTTAAATTTGTGCCGTTGTTTCATTACTACAGTACGCCGTTGCGTCCGACGTTCGAATGTTTGAGTGGCATACATGTTGTGCATTTTATCTAAAGAATTTAGCATATTCCTAAATATTTTATATTGAAATTTATTGGATCGAGAGAACTAAATTTTTGTGATATTACAATTTAATTAAGAAGCGTGACAACTGAATTTGTTACAGTTGTTTTGTATTTTTGTATTAGTTTTGTACATTGAACATCATTCTGATATATTTTGTTTAGTGTAACAGGTGCAAATAACACATCGTTCGAGCATGCTCATCCTTTGCTTCAGATTATTCAAGTTCTTTTTTCCAAGCAGATTCCTCAGTTTAGATAGCAAAAACCATATTCTCAAGGCCGCATTACTTCGCATTAGCAAACCAAGAGTGACTGAAATCAGTTTGGACGTGCCCCATTCCGTAAGCAGGATAATGAAAATTTTAAAATCAAATCAAGCAATACCACCATTCACCTCACCGTTTGCCTTTGTTTGCTCGTAAGCTTCGAAATGTTTTTAGCACACAGGCCAGACTATGGATGGCGTGCATGTGTGTGGGATGGTTTTGCTTTGTATTTTAGTGGAGGCGTCATTTTTTTTTTAATTCTGTCCGGGCTTTCGTGATAACGTGAACGTTTGCCACGAATATATTTGCATCTCATCAGGCACGTAACCGAATTGTAATTCTGGTACGCCGTCAGATAAACGCCACGCGTAAAGCAACCGAGCATCGGTTTATGCTCGCGCGCGTACTACGAGCCTAGCGTTGTTTAGCGTCGTAAACAGGCACAAATAAGCGGAACAGGCAGAGGTGTCGATGGTGGACACACCCACCGTCTAATGACGAATAGAATGATCATTTGGGCGGCTCTTTATCTTCCGCGTTGACTCGTCCCCCCACCTCTGCGGGCAGAGTGGAATTCTAATTGCATCTCCGTAATCTGCACGCGCTGACTGTTGACGGGGATGAGTGAGATTGTTTTTTGTTTTTTGGAACCGTTGTAGCGGTTTGCATACGTAACTTGGTAGTTTTTCTGGCAGGCAAGCGTAATTATTCTCTTCGTTTGTGTTAAGGCCAAGCATGTTATATTGGCGCGAAGGTCAAGCTGAAAAACGAGTAGCGGAAAACATAATTTTTGCGCAATGCATTTCTAGGATATCGTATGAATGCTCCACGTGCCACTGAATATTTCTTTCATATCGGAGAATTTTATCGCTACAGAGAGAAAGAAACCTTTGAAAGTATTTTTTGTGTAAGCACGTGATTCTTCAATCAAAAATTAAAATTATAATTATTATTTTTAAGGGAATTTAATTTTGAGCTTGGGCTTAAAACTATGTAATTGGTTTTTCAATTATTAATGCTAACAGAAGACTGACACATGTTTCCACATGTAATTGTAGAAGAACTTGGAGGTCTAACCTTTTTTTTATTTTTTACACGGTGCTACAGAGATTTAGTACCGTTTTAGTCCCTTTACCAACAAATCGACTCGGTGGTCTCTCATCTGAGAGTCTTATAAATAGTTTAAATAGTTGTGCAAGTTGTAATAAATTTCAAGTTCATTACATTATTTTACAGAAATATTCTAAATTAACCTAAGCTTACTATATTGCACGACCGTTGTGATCTCGCTCGATAGTGCTATATAAATCGGCACATTAGACCGCAAACGCTATCCGATCGCCCAAGGGCATTGAAGAAATTCTATATCGATTGCCTAACTTATCGTGGCTAATTGCCCTTGAAGGCGCTTCAGTTGCTTCGTGATACAACTAAAAGGTTCTCCGCTTGCCTGCGTATACTAACCACTTTGGGGCAGCGGGGAGAGATCTCTCTTCCTCTTAGAGCATAAGAGGGAAAACGCTCAAAAACAAGTTGAAACCGATTCGAACCGATCCCAGATGTCGTTCACCCTACATGATCATGCAGCAAAGGGTATGTCGATGAACCATGAAAAAATCGCATCACTGGTACAGGTTTACTTGCTTCATTTTTTACTTGTTTACCTTTAATTTCATCTGACTAATGAATAATTAGTATTCTTAAAATGAAGGTTCTTTGTTGGATGTAAATTGGCCTAAAGTAGTCGTTGGTTTTTCATGTAGTTAATTACGTTGAAATTACAATGGTTGACGTGCTAAGAAAATAGAAAAAACAATGCGTTGCCATGTGAGAATTCTTTACGTCGAAGTTTACATCCGGAAAATAATTAATTGAATGAACAAAAATCAATAATGTTTTCTACAATAATGTCGATCTGGTACTCAATATGTCCGATTGAACTGATCATTTGTTCTTTTGCTGTTGGCTGCCAATGGTAACTCGATGGCAAATGATAACCCTATCGTGTTTAGGTGGAACATTTGCATGTAGAAAGATAGGTTCAAGCTTAAGCACAAATTTATTGTGTATGTCATGTTACAGGTTTTGAACGAACTATTTGTTTGTCTAAATGACTTTTTTTTACGAAAACGAATACGCTGTTTTTGTATTTCTCGCGTTGTAAAATACAATCGAAAGTAGTATGCGAAAAATTGCTTGCTGCTGTTGCAATGAAGGGTTGAATCTTGTTTTCATTCTTCCTTGATAGTTATGTGTATGTCAACAACCAACACGACAGAGTAGCTGGATTTTTTCCAGTTCAGTGTTGTTGCTGGGAATATACGCATGAATTTTATTGTCCTGCTTGCTACACTCGGGAGCAATAAAAACATCAGTGTTGGTTCCGTAACGAGGCGTGATTAATCCGAGTTTAATAATTGATGGCAAATTCAGTAGGACGATGATTACATTTTATGTATCCAGTTCCTGGCAAATTTAATTACAGTCGTACGACAATCCTTCGGGATTTGCTGTGTTTAAAATTATTCGAATGAATCCAATAAAACCTAAAGTTTGTATATTTGTTAATTAAAGAAATACCATATTAGGAACAGATACAAAAAAAAAACATTTTAATTATATAAAAATTAATTCCTGTGTGTTAATATATACAATCAAATTGGAATTTGTGTTACTATAATGCCATAGGCTGTCTGGATCGAAATTTTCATCAACGAAGCATTTAATTTTAATGTTATTCATTTATTTTTTTTTCATTCGTTTGTAGTACCCCAGTTTCTGCCTATTTCATGTAACTTTCCTTCGACTGACCGAATGTTGTTAAAATTTTTGTTGGCAATAACATTGTCGCTCGTACATGGCAACATGCAAACCCCACTGGCCCCAGTCTCAAACCAATCTAGATCGACATGAATTGAAATTGATCGGTAACAACAAGTGAGACCACCGAGCAACGAAATGATGCGAAGTCGTAGTGCGTAGAGCGTAGAATGTCTTGCGGGAACAGTTTTTTGCACTGTACAACGCACACGGTGGATGTTGATCACCGTAGTGTACGATCGTGGTGGCGAAGCGCTCCTTGCAAACGTACCGTTGACAGCGAACAAGCAAGCGCTGTTGTCAGCGCATAGAGTGCCATGGGTTACGTTCGAGCGGTGTGTTTGCTCGATGATCGTACGCAAGGTTCACGCGATCGTAAATCGTACAGTGCACTGGAGTGATTTCTCGCTCCGATCGGTTTTTATCGACCCATTGTAGAACAAATCTCTCCGTTTTGGGTGTTCGCAAATCGTACCGATCGTTTGTACTGCATGCAAGAATTATGCTCCAGCAGCAGGACCCCGTTTATGATTTCCGTTCAATTAATTTCGAACCTTCATATTAATGTGGGAGCGAGCGTGGAGAGTGAAACGTGCCGATGGAAAATAGCCCTTAACTGCCGTTCGTGTTGGCAGAGGATACACGAACCCATTAAAAAATAGAGCAAAAGTCAATGTCAAATGTTGAACTTCAAACCCAGGACCAGACGAAGCTGGACATGATTTATTTTTTTGCTCATTTTTCAGTCATCCCTTTCGCGACTTGATCAAATTCACTACGTCGCTGCGGAAGGAAACGTCTCGAAGCTGCTATAGTCACGTGGGGAGATCTAGCCGACGTGCACGGCCAATACGCTAGAAGTCGCCCCAGACAGATGTCGGAAACTTCAATGTCGGTCGTCTGGGGATTACTTGTGGCAATCTTTTAAACTTTGCATCGGGTTCTGGAGCCGGTGGATTGTGGTCGGCAGGCTTGATGCCTTGAACTTGGGTTGCTTTTCTTCGTGACCACCAGTACCCGCGTTCATCATCACCAACGACGTTGTCATCGACAGCGGTGACAATGTAAGATTTGTATGAATAATGACCGACCGGAAGGTTTTCATGTGACGTTCAGGGACTCTCCGTTTGGTTGGTGGAAACGATTAATTGAAGCAACATTATTTTGACAATCACAAACTGGCCACTGACTAACAGAAGGTGACGCAATGGACAACACAACGACGAAGGCAAACTGTTAGCGCCCGTTAATCCATCGTTTATCACTGATTGGTTTATGGGTTATTCACTTAGTGTAACATTTATAATACTCGGTTTTGTGATGTTATGATAGTGCTGAATGTTTAGAGTTAGATATTTTTCAAATGATTTGCAATCCTTTATTATCGAACTTGGTCTAGTTTGTCTACATAATTCTTCGCAATTACTAAATAGAAAGTCCTGTGGCGAAACCAATAGTGGAATTGATTGTTGCACACATAACTAATTACGCATAATTAACCGAATAGACAGAATTCTTTACACTTTGAAGGGCAAGCATTACCGTGGGCGTAAGAATATATGTACCAATCAAATATGATTCTGCTGGAACATTGTAAGCATTGCATCAAAGTAAATAAACATAAAATGAACGCAGTAATGAATAATAAAAAAAATCAACGTCTCCAAACGACAGAAAACGTCCATTCAAAAAGCGCACTGATCAAAAGCCGCATGTGTTGCTTCCGGGTACACTCTGACTACCATTTCCGAACTCCACCATCTGAAGCAGGAAGGCAGAGCAATCGAAGAGACGAACGAGAGATTTAACCGCAATCCAAAGTCAGTGGTTCCTTTTCCCACATTCCGTACAAAGCCCCGGTGTCTGGGGGAGGGAGGGCATTTTATAGGAGAAGTCTTCATTGAATCTGGCCCGGTAGTGGTTGGGAAAGGGGCACGAATACTATTGTTTGGCAAGGTGGCAGAATAATCATATGCAAATCGTATACATCCGTTCCGGCGCGAGTGACACACACTTTAGCATACATTAATAAATCGATTTGTCCACGGATGTCGGCACACACGTCGGTGCGTACCAGAAAGCTCCGTAAGCATTCAGTAGTGCGAGATGCTGGACGAGCAATTGCTCAAACCGTGCAAAAACCTAGACAAACGAGTTGTAACGTTTCTACCAGTTCCGAGAAATTTAACTCGCTCATGCGTGACCCTGGCAACGGTCGCATGATCCGTTCGGTAACAAACAATTTTGCGAGGAGGAATAAGAAGCTCGAATGTCTTGAATAAGGGCGAAAAAGTTTGTTTTCTCATTCCAGGACTATCAAGATAAAGTAATACAAACTCGTCTAACCCTGAATCATGCATACCGTGCTGAGTGAGTGACCTTATATCATGAACTTTCCGATCACGATTATCCCATTAATAGAAGACGGTTTCAGGTTTTTATGCTGGTAACAGGGAAATTCTAAAGAACTGTTAGGCCTCTTACTTTTTTGTACATATATTTTACGTGCTACGTTGAAAATGGAGCTCCACTTAGCTAGAGGTAATAACATTTTCTTAAATGTACTTTCGATGTAAGATTTAATTGAATAAGTTGTTGAAATTGATAACGTACCACCTGACCGAGGTTGGTAGTAGGTGGTCCATTTCTTCAAGCCTTGCATATGCAGCCAGAAATGCATGCCGTCCGTCCAATAGTGGGATTACTCATTTACAACAATCGAAACGACCTTTTACTCGCGTAACACCATGTGCCATCGTTCAAGGATGCATACAAGTTTCCTCTTGTCTGTTTAAAGCAGTATGCTGTCTATGTAGATGTCTACTGTACGTACGTACGTAAATTTTTCCCAGAATATGTACGGATATCCTCCAAAATGCATTCCTCTGTCCGCGGCAACTATGAGGTGACCCATTGGACTATCTACCAGACAAGATATGGATCGACAGATTTTAATGTCACAGCAATTAATCATCAGCCAGCGGGAACCGTGGCGCACAGGATTCTGCATTGTCTAGTGGAGGCTGCGTCCTCTGGCAATGTCTTTTCCTCACCCCTCAGGGCATTACATCTCTTTGTCGGGTTCTTGACCGACTTCGGAAATGATGCTGCAGTTGTTACGTTCTGCTATCGATCACCGGACTTCGTTGCAAGTGTTTTGATTGTAAGGTTCAACTAGAAGTCTGGATCTGTACCAATGATGAAGTCATGTCTATAGATGCAAATCTCAGGGTACGAAGTGAACCGAAGGCTTTCCGGGCGGCCACGACACTGGAGGTCTTGCGTAGGCGAACAAGCAAAAGGCATTCACAATCGTGGTTCCATTCAACCCTACTGGTAATGGTCTAAAATGTTGACTGTATTTCTAGGCCATGTCACATTGAATGCTGTCATAATTTGATCAATAATGTGGTTTAATATTTTACACAACTTCTGGCGTCCGGTTTTACCACGAATCCGAAAGTCTTCTGTGGTTCAAATTTGATTATTGTCTTGTTAGTTTTGAGCACTATCGTTGCTAGGTAAAAACTGTTTAATTACAACCTACCATCGATGTTTACCTCATATTGCTTAGTGTCTTCCTAAGCTAACGCTGAATATGTTGTTGGTGTATATAACGACACGTTAATAAAATCAATCGATAATTTTCAAAACTATCTAAATTGAATTTATGATGCATTTTGTACGCAGATCCCAATGGAGCAAATAATTAGGTTGGTTTCAGAACAATCCTCTATTATTTTTAAGTGTGCTTACAACTTAGTAGAATGACCCTGATATATGTTACATTATTAAATTATGTTATATGTGATTATATGTTATATTCCAAAATTCTAACAAGTAAATTACATCAGAAAGTGTCATGTTTCATGCTATTTCATGAAACGCATTTTAATGTGCTTTGCAGCGTGCGATACGAGAATCTTGTCCGAGCACTCGTAAACCACAAACACACACAATGCCGTTAGCAACAAGAAAGCCATTAACTACCAGACCAAATTAGAAACAGTTTTGCCATCGCTATCGTGTTGTACTGCCATTGCAAAATAGACAGCTCACGACGCAATGGGTGAATTGGTTTTGACTTCGATTTTTTATGGTCTTGTTGGCGATGTGTGTCCGTTACTCTATTGAACCGGCTGACATAATTACGATCGACACAATTATTAACGGTTCCCGGTACAGTGGTGCAGTTTCCATTTTCTTTACGACAAATTTAATCCCTGACACACAACAACTAACAGTGAATGTAAGGTAGTAAGCATCGGACTTCATTTTGTATATTTTGAGTTGATTGCTTCTTGGAAGTTTAGTCTTTACCAAAGCTTAATTGAATATATTAACTTTAGTCTAGATTGTTGGTTTGGGTGACAAAACCTAACTTATGAAACTGCTATAAAAGCTTGGATTTTATTACCATGCTCCTCTTGGTGGCAAATTTAATAATTCTGCAAAGACATTGAACGGGTAAGTAGCAGAGACTTTGAACTCAGTAAACAATCAACATCCGTTAATTCGCACCGTTTTTTCAAATATTATTTTGAATATATCTAAAATTGTGTGTGCTGATAATGATTTCTTCTTCTTCTTCTTTATCGACACAACAACCTCAAGAGGGTTAGTATTGCCAATTCTAGCTTTCTTTGATTTTATTTACGTGTAGCCGGATAGTTAGTCCAGCGTACGGAGCGTTGGTCCGAATGGGATTTTGGACCGGTCCTGCTGTGTGAAGACCGGCGCTACTATCTATATGCCACCGGGCCGCGTCGCTGACAATTAATATGTCTTTATATTTCGAGAATCAAGTTTGAATAATTGTCACAAATTTTTGCCCAAAACCAAACGTTCAGAAAACGGTAAAACGTATATGTATCAAATTGTATGCAAGCATTCATTTGTAACTGTCATGCAAGAGCTCGCTAAAACTATACGGAAGACGTACCGAAATCTACGCAAACAACTTCACAATGCAAAAAGTGCCTGTGGAACGAGAAACGGGGACAGAAAAACATCATCCTGTGCGCAATGTTTGCACAGCTGCCCTGCTATTGAAGCTGCTGCAATCGATTCCATTTGCCATTCGTAACATTGCTACGTTTATGAATATCGTCATCACACAACCCTTGCTCCAACGCCACGAGGTTCGGCGTACCTTTCCTGCTTCCTGGTTCTGTTTTCTGTACGCTGGGTTGATTGGAATGATTGATTGGCCAACGAGATGTTGACTGATGAACCATCGAAGAAGGTACGGCAATTGTATTTGTTTTCATCTTCGAGCTCGCACTAGCAAATAAGACGTACTTGCCGGGAAATTGCAATCGTCAATGGTAGGACGGAAAAGCTTTCGTGTCGATTCGTTGGGGCTGTGGAGAAGTTGCGAATAGTGTGACGCACAGAAGATTATTGTTACATACTTCGTAGATGTTAGCAAAATATTGAACTTGGTCGCATCTTAATGCTACACGTGGAGTATGTTTGCATGCCGACTCGATAAAGTTATGTTCTTAAACAAGCGATATAGATAGAAGAAGAAATTATCCATTTTTGGTATTTGCGTTATCAATATTGTATGAACCGTTAATTAATCAGTGAAAGTCAAAATATAATAAAAGTACAAATTTCGAATGGTGATGAAAAAAACCTAACGAGGTTGAATGCCTAAAAGATTCCTTGAATCCTATGATACCCTTTATCTCTAAACAGCCCATACGCTCCAGGTATTTCTTGGCATCAATGATGAGGCCATGATGAGGTTTTTTTCTAAATTTCGTATGCTTTGCGTCTTGCTTACATATGAAAGCAATAACTTCGGGAAGACACTAGGTGACCATATCCCAAATCAACGTACGTTCTAAAGGATAAGTGTTCTTTCTTCGATTCTATTCGATGATTGTTATCCTTATTCAGGAATATGTTGTGGGAAACGCCAATGCTTGTCTTCCTAGTGAAGGACGTACATGTACATGGCCCCACGTCGTTTCTACTCAGAGTCAAACCTTGTCTGGCACCAAAACCTCGACATCAAGTTTTCGTCAGAAAGAAATTTTCGACAGCACTTTCCACTGCTCCTTCGCGGTAATTGAATTAACAGTAAATTAACTCCAGAATATCTATATATATATATCATACATACATATCTTGCAGGTTGCAGGATACGGTTATATAGTCTTAACCTCGTAATGTGTGCTCTATTAACTTCGAGGTTCAACTTAAACACATTTGAGGAGGGTATACGCTCAGTTCAAGATACAAATAGTATCTGAGTATGGTCTCCAAATAAACATACCACTAGTACTTCCTTCGACCCTAACACAGGGTGCATGTGCATATCTCTAGAATAATCTAACAAGGCAAAGAACGTGCTTCAATTTTCAATTTAATTAATGTTAGAAATTATTATTGTGCATGTGCATATCTCTAGAATAATCTAACAAGGCAAAGAACGTGCTTCAATTTTCAGTTTAATTAATGTTAGAAATTATTATTCTTCTGGAACTCATTACCATAGCGTTTAAAGCTTTAAGAGTTTTGACTTAGAACCATTAGCATCGAAGCAATTGCGCTTGAAAAGATGCTTTCCTTGCATTTCCAACTGTTCCGTGCCTGAACTCATCAGCACTCCGATGCAAAAAAAAAGAAGTTCCTTACTCCGAGTTCCGACAATTAACCAAACGCACGTTCTCACCCTTCAGCACGCCAATCCGATCCTTGATCCAAACCTCAATTGACCTTTGCGAACTATCTGCGATCGCAATCAACGCACCGTGCGCACGTCGAAGTTCTTGGCCCGTTGCAGGATCCCTGCGTTCAGTTCTAGCTCGTGCACAAGGGCAAAGGAATCGGTACAAGTGCTGAAGCGGTACGACGGAGGTAGATCTCTGAAACATTAAGGTGCGTATTCGAGACACGAGCCAACCGGCAGCACTCCCCAATGTTAACAACATAATCATCAAGCATCGAGTGCGTGATGTGGATCACGCCGCATGTTGGACCGCAAACCAAGAACGGGCATGACTACATTAAAGCAACCAGAAATCCCTTCGCCCAACGGAGGGAGCGCTTCCAGCATCATCAAGCATCGTGTCATTACCGTCCGTCTGTAATCGTCAGTTTGACTGATTGCTCGCACATTACCATAATTGATAATTTGATCATATATTCTATAAATTTCCCTCCTTTGCTGTCGTCCCTACCCAACAGCCTAGTGGCGGCGTCTGCACTAAACAGGCGCTCATTGCGATTTCGGTGCAGGCGGCGTTGTAAATGGTAACTTAATTTATGTTATTAATGTCCTCGCTGGCAGAGACTGGCTACGGACAGTTCTTGGTGCGGTGGAATGTAACTGGCTACATGCGAGCATTAATCTTCCAACACAAATCACCCGCTTTCGGTCGGAGTGTTATTTTGAAGCTCATGTCCATGACTACGTCATACGACTCTGGACTTAGCTAACTTCCGCTGTATACTTTGTTTCGGCGTTTTCACCCATTGCCAACCTTTACGATACGTGTGAATGATTGTAAAAATAGATCGCGTTCGTGTGCCACCCATCGAAAAGCGGCACGGAACTATCGGTTCGTTCTTCCTGTAGCGAAGCAAACAGTCATGTATCAAGGTTTCCGGTCCCGGAGTGCAGTGTTCCGTTTGCGGCGCGATGTAATCCACGGGTACGGTGCGTTGCACACATGTCCTCGGAAAGGCATTTGCGCTCCTCCCAGCCGTATTGCGAATGCATATCTCACTCGCTCGGTTTGCTGACGATGGCTGTGGATGCTGCCAGCCGCGTAGGGTCTAGGGTGCAAACGGGATAGGAACAAACAACCTAAAGCGCACTCTCCAGCGGCAAGTTGCACTGTGTGACGCGTCCATTAGAGTGGGCAAAGCGTCGCACGGTGCCGCAGAAAATAGACCGCGGCGGTGGAAGCAACGTGTTCCGCCCGGTGACCTTATGACCGACCTGTCGCAAGCCCAGACTGTGCACGGATGCCATATCGCTATCTTTTTCCATCCTTTCGGCTCGGTTTCAGCACCGGGGGATTTCGCTCTAGCTCGCGCATGCCCTTTGCAGCGGTGCCTCATTCATCGGTACGTTGGAGGTGAAGGCCATATCCTCTGGTCGTCGCTAAGCGATGCAATAATCATTCGCTGCATTATTCCTCACATTGCGAGGTGCACTATTTGTATCAATATAAGCGGTTAACATACGATGCGTATCCGGCCTCGTATAAGCATTCATGAGAAAACTGGAATTTAAAAGAAACACCTATCATAATGAAGATATTGAAAGATGTTTAAAATGTTTACTATGTTTCATGATTCTACGGTAACCATTACATAATTTCGCTTTAAAGGTGGTACATGTAGCTCTCCAAAGTATAGTCATGTGTTTTGCTTTTATTTTCCTTCATCATCATTATCTTTCGCCATTCACCATCCAGCCAATGGAACGACAGATGATCAAACCATTGTATGTTCACCACAGGGATTTTTTTTCCAAACCATAAAAATTGCAAACAGACTTAGAATGTGGTCGCTAAGCTGTCTGGAGAACTCGGGGAAAACATGTAAACCCCTCTCGTGCAAACGGAAGCCTTGTTGTGTTCTGTACCCGTAACACAGTCTCAAGTGGGTCCCTCAAGACACACGGACTGTTCTAATGTACTGCTGGTAGCTTTTTAAATCCATCCCCAACGTAATGCAAAACTGCAGCCAACACTATCACGGTCTTTGGATCCCTGTTGTCATGTTTCCATGCAGGCATACCGGCAGGCATTAGTAATTCGCAAAGCTGCTCGTGAATGTGCTCCATGAGAGAGATATAAACATAGTAACGTTTGTTCCTTGCTTGGAACGTGAGTTAAACTACCAGCGTGAGGTTTCTTTTCATTTTGTTAAAATAGACACCAAAAAAAAAAACAAACAAAAAGCCTGTTACCAACTTAATTCATGGTTGTGTAACTGCTTAACCTTTGGCGTGGTAGGCATAATGCGCTTTTTGGTAGTAAGAATGCTTCTGCTCGGATGCCTGGATCTAATGAAATATGAAACAAATATCTAATGGAATATGATTATTTAACATTTTGACAGTATTCGTTATATCACATGAACTTAATACGATGTAACAATAATGTATCATGCAAAGATCGTTTATAAAGTGATGGTAACACTCTGGAACATATTGATTGAGAATGTGATTCAACCTTAAAATCTTTTAACTTTTATTATCAAACTCATGAATATAATGTATTTGTATGTTATCGTCGAGGCATCTTAGTCGTGTACAGCAAGATAATAACAGTAACTGATGTGTACCGATCAAGCAATAAAGTTGCTAATGCACGATCGAGGTTCTCTCGTTGATTTGTGTCTCAACTTTCGACCCGTGACAATGTAGATGGTTGATTGAATATCATCCGTACTGTTTTTCCGCAGCAAGCATTGATTCTGCAGGTTTTTTTAAACACTAACACGGCCCCAATCGCAAATTTAACTGGCCCAGGTATTCTAAACACAGAACTGATTGCTTAAAAATGGGTAGGTAATCCGTGTCACAAGCCGCTTTAGAAGAAATAATTTATTATAATAAATTATTAATAATAAAGCTATATGTTTTGTGAGATAAATTACATCATATTATTACAAGAAATAAATACACATTTGCTCACATTTCCATGACGTACATAAGAAAACAATATTTAAAAGAAAAACAAACGAGACACCCCTTACACAAAACTATTTCACATTCTTCGAATAGCATTTAATAAAATTGCACAAACAACTATGCACCAACGGGTTTCGGTATGCGAAATCCAAAAGCTAGACTGACCCCGATCGATCGGTTGTCTGGTGCATAGCGGCAGCGCACGGTAATGGGGTGAAATTCAGTGTGCGAACAACAAGAAGCCAACCGATGCGAAAGCAACACATAAAAAAAAACCACATAAAGAATCATGTAAAGGCCATCATAAACGAAGAAACTTCACGATGTAACTGACTGTAAAGCAAAGCCCCCAGTTTCGGTGTCCGTACACATGTCGAATTGCATCTGACGATGGATGGAGCGTATGCAATGCAGCAAGAGAATGAACAAAACAAACACGAATATGTAGAAATAGGAACGCTACAAGCTGAGCAGAAGCAGCACCACTGAATAACAGTAGCAAGTGGCCGAAATCGATGAAAAACAAAAACAAAAGCGACCAAAGCTGCCGGAACTGTAGCTCGTAAATGGCGACGGTAGCATACCGAAAATTCTTCCCCATGCACTGCACCCGGGGGCCATATTCGCGCATGGCAAAGGGATGTGTGTTCCTCCTGAGATACCTTCGACCATACAACTCAGGGTCAACGGGAATTCGAGAAAGAGAGGAAGATGGATGAGCGGACCTTTTACGATATAACGTACCCTTCTACCCATCATCGATAACCACAGCGGGTCACATGTAACTGAGCGCAGCTCATTGTCGTCCAGTTGCATTCTGTTTGCAACAACGGAATGGGACCGTTTTTGCCATGGCCGGGGGTGCCCGGGGCGCATGGGTAGATGCACCATTGCAACCCATTGGCACGTTTGTTTATGGTGTGAAAATTCCCATAAAAGCCACGCTTAATGCGGTTCGCTGGTATGAATGGGTTTTTGAGGCTATCGGGTGGAAATAAAGCTCCATGGTCCGTTTTGTTGGTGTTTTGGTTGATCCACTGCAGACGAGCGATTATGAGTAGCAACAACCGACATGCACACGGTTCTTGGAGAAGAGCTTACTGGAAGTCCATTGTTTTGTGAATTGTTTGTGTGAATTTTTTTTTTTTTGTTGCTGTTGGTATGTGTCTGCCTCTCCTGAAGCGCCATGTAGATGAACTACGTGCCGTAGCGTGCCGTATCTACAACTGAAAAGGATACAGTTGTGTGCTATTCGGAACTACACTTCCAAATTCTCCGTCGGGACCTTTCCCCGTGCGAAGAGGGCTACTTTATTGCACTGTTGTACCTGTCAGATGCGAACGATTTATTGCTTGCTATTGGCAATGTGCATGCAATGAGTCGTTTTTTTTTTTTGAATGAGCACATGCATTTCCAACAGACATGCAACGGCTAGTAGTTGAAATTTCTGATTCCGGAAACGATGGTACAAAATTTCGATCGCTTTAGAAGTGTGTTTCGCTGTTGATATTTCCATCTTCATTTATTCTACCATGAGCATCAAAATGAACGGGCCCACAGGTGACATTATTTTGGCTTGATCTTCACATTAGTAGCATCATTTGTTATTTACAAAGTTCATTGGGTTGTTGCAGTTACATTATCTACAATATTGTACACTGCTGTAACTGTACACAATAAATAAATGGTTCGATCTACTGTAGTCAGAAAGGTTCTAATATTATCAAGCGCTGATTGAAAGACAGTTGCAATCGCTTGATTAATTACCACCAACTGTCAATATATCAAACCGCATCCGATCAACAGCTCGTAAATGCTGAACCGTCCTCCCGTAACCGTTTGCACTGGAAAATGATTAATCACGGCGCGGTGAAGGTGCCAGCGTGCGCGTGCCAAGCTCTTCGAATCGTGCGTTGCCTTCGCGTATTTGGCGTCGATGCGCTCAAAAGGGATGCTTTATCCATTCGGTTGCTTTTCGCGCACCGAAGTCACGCTGAATGCCCTCGTGCGCTTCCTGAGCGGTACTTTGCTACGAACATGACCTTTTGTGAGTTTCTAGAGAAGAAACAACAAAAATATGAAAAAACAGAAGAAAAATAATCATCAACTTACTCGGAGACGGATACTTACGGGCGGCAGTGGTGGTGTACATTGTTGATATGATTAACATTTGGAGCGTGGTGGATGATGTTGGCCCAGCACCCGGCGGAGAGGAGTATAAGGGGAGGGAGAAGTTATTTATCGTTCAAGGATCAAGGGCTCGCGATCAACCACCAGTACCGATCTACCCAATTTTCCGCAACATAAACGGTTTGTCCAGCAAGTCCATGGTGTAAGTGCGAGAATTAATCACCGGATGATGCCACGTTTTGCATTTATCGTACTGGGCGTCTTGCTCATGCTCACACACTTTGCCAGAGCTGCATCATTTTAATGTCGTTGTTTATAGCCGATGAAAACAAACAATTAAATAGATGACTGTATTATTGCGCACTGCAATATTATTTTCACCATAATTATTCCTGCAGCATAGAGGTATCGATAAAAATAAATGGACCGCGATTTATGGTTGTTATTAATTTTATTGCAGTGAACTTCAATTAAATTATGTTTTCTACATTCAGGTTGTTTTTAAAACCTTGACACTACCTGACCGTTATTCTCTCTTCTTTTCTTCACCGGCACAACAACCTCAAGAAGTCTAACTCTGCCATTTTTGGCTTTCTTTGACTTTGTTTACACGTAGTCGGATAGTCAGTCTGGCATACGGAAGATTCGTCCGGATTGGATTTTGGACCGGTCCTGTCGGGTGACGACTGCCCCGGCTAACAATACACGCCCGGTGGTGTGCGCCCCAACAATTTATAAAATCCTAGAGAATTACCCTTGTGTCTGTAAAAAGCTTCATTTAATCTAACAAAACTAATGCATTCAAATCGCCCAGTTTCCTTCAGCAAACCATGACGGATCTCTTTTTCTTATCGGTGTACAATCTGCATATTTATTTCAATCCAATATATGCATGTCATGCGTTTCAATTTTGGTCAGCTATTCTATTTTCAGTGCAGGCTGTCAATCAAAATCGTGAAGATCATTTCTCTTACATTTTGAATCCCTTCGCTTTTGCTTGGAAAGCATACAATATAATTCAAAAGTTCCGTAGATGCCGAATCATATGAGCATTCTCATGACCCAACGAAACGGTATGGCGCTGTCCGAGCGAAGCTGTCCGTTTATCTTGACAACATTTGCTAACAGCGCTTTAATCGTCCATTTGTCAAAGTTTTGCGCATGTCAGAGCGTGACAGTTGGCTGTGAATAGTTGGTAAGATTTTAAGTTAAATAAAATTACATACCTACGCGCACGCGCTCGGGTGCTGATCCAGCGTGAAGCTAATCTGTTCACTTTGTAAGATTTAAGGCCCCCGTACACACCATTCCCCACCCATGCATACACACACATATACACAAGCCCTATCGACCCACTGAGATTGAAGCTCACGATCGAGTTGAACAAATTGCACAAATTTGCGTGAGAACAACACTCTATCTAGGTGGCTGCATTATGGGGCCATAACCGACACCGTTTGCAATGTGATTTGAGGCGAAACATCAGAGGAGCGATATGCCAGTCGTGTATGTGTTTGTGACTGGAATAGATTTTTCTACTCGGTCCTACCGTTTTATGCTGCCGCGTGTTCCGATGGAGTGGTGGCGCTAGACCGGCATCGAGTGACCGTTTGGTTGTGACCTGCCTCACGTGAATTACCTTTCACTTTCCGTTGGCCACACTGGGCTAACCAGTTGTCGAGTCGATAGAGTTTCTAAGGCACTGCTGCTAGAATGTACTGCTTCGTTAATCAACGGCCAACCTGGTGGAGGCGCACCTGCCATGCAACTTAACAATTTTGAACAGTTCAACCGTTTGGGTCTAATGTAGGTTGACTTTTGATTAGGTTTTGTGATAGTGTTTGCTGATTGAATTTTCTTAACCCGGCAAGGTGACGGTTAATCTGCGAAACAGACAAAAAAGTAGGCACATGGTTTACAGTCACACCAACCCAAGTAACACCATATACAAAACGTTCGGTGTGTACCAAAATGTATTCTTCAATACAAACTCATGATACATTGATGTAATACAATGAAACATTATTTGAAATATTTGTTTTTTTTTTATATAATTTAGCATATTAAATATAATAAATCTCATACTGCATTATTTGTCTTTTGTGTTTAAACAAGCGCATCATTGATATTTTCCCATAGCCTCACGATCGCATTCGTTCCGCTTGAGTGGCAGCGAATCACATGGTAAAAAGCTTCGCTCGATCTTAAGTAACTCAGTGGTGGATAAAAAGCATCCACAGCAATACAAATGGTGCCCGCGAGTGCACCCGATCTCAGTTGAAAGCTTCGCGATCGTGAAGCACACGCAACAAAAACGATTTACCGAGCGCAAGCTTTTACATCGTTCGGGCCTCAGCTTGACGTCCGATTGTAACCGATGAGCGTACGATCGTGTGTCTTTGGCGATCGTGCTACTACCAACCGACCGTTCGGAGCTATTAAACATTTGTCGAACGGCAGACACGCATTTTAGTCTCAAACCAGTTGCTCCAACGTACGCTAGTGCCTCGTGCGAAGGCTCGCTATTTCTTTCGCGGTTTTCGTATGATCATTTTTTAATGTGTTTCTTTCTTTGTGCTGAAATCCGGATCCGGACCTCTGCCGTACGGAATTATCTGCATTTATAAAGCTGACAACCGGGCCGATTAAGTGAGGAAGAGTGGAATGTGTGAAATGTTGTGCGGTTCGTTGTGGGGTCAAGCGTTAAGAGGCTGCGTGGCCACAAACCCGTCTGCAGAATCTTTCGCACCGCAATGTGTATAGTTTACCGGAGTGCGTTTCTTCTGTCCGGACGGAAGTGTGCGTGAACTATCGAGTAACACCTGTCCCGATGGTTGTGCTGCGTACAGACAGTGTCGTCGAAATTCGCATCCGTATCAAATGGTGTTGTTCACACTCTGAACTAATTAGTGCCCGTGGAAGCAAGGATTTAAAACGCATCTGCAGATACCGATGCAGTTTTCGGTCGCTCGCCACTACTTCCCTGAGCTGTTTTTCCTCTTTTCGTATTCAACGGTGTTCGGTGTGTGCGTTGCGTCTAGGCGCGGGTCGTTACCATCAGCTTTTTTTTTGCTTCGATGCCACCTCTTATACTTTGTTTTCCAACGTCCACACCCCGTCCGTCCGGGTGGGGTTTCTCTTTCCACGCCGTTGGATCGCATTTCTTGGTCTAGGCTAACGGTTTGTTTGCTGTCGGTTGCATGCGATCGAGTCAACAACTGATGACGACAGTGTTGCTATTTCTGCAGACCTGACGGTGGCGCATCGTCTGCGTTATCGTACGGCGGAACAACGAGAGCGTTTGGCACCGTGAGCATATATACACCCTCGGTAACGCTCTTTTTGCAAGTGAAAGTTAGACGATTGCTCCTCTTTCTCTGTCTGGTCGAAGCCGTGCTTTTGTAGCAGGGTAATGCCGTTGGGGCTGGTGATCGGCATTGATGTCTGTTTTTTTTTCGTCGTTTCCCTTTGTGCAAAGCCGAGATAACAACACGTACACACAGGTGACGATTTACCGGTTGTTTAAAACGCACATTGTGGACACGCAATGTGCTCCGGGGTGTGTTGTGTGCTGAACGCTACAAAACCATTTTCTTACTCAACAGTTCATACCCAGTTGGAGGTGAATAGTATAGTGCGCAAGATATTCTTTCTTTTTTAATCTTTTTATAAAAGTGCATCTCTCATCAAACCTCAGAAATGAGCAGCGAGGTTCAGAATTATTTTAGACCGTTCGTGATGTGCTCTCGAGTCCAAAAGGTCCCTCACCAATACATAAGTTATTCATAGATCCTTAGATCAGTAACTTCTTAAACTCGAAAGACCTAGTCTAGTGAAAATATTTAACGAGAATTTTAGTGTATAACTTCTTCAATTTCCCTGTCCTAATAGCTAAGCAGCATAAAAAGTGTCCCAGTGCGATGTGACTGCAAAGTTTGAAAGCAAAATTACCAATTCCAATTACCACGTATCCTGTATCCTTCATTTCTGCTTCTCTGCCATAGTATAGTGCGTATAAGAGTGCGTGTGAGTGCGGGTGTTGTGGCTGACACTTGCGTTCAGTGTGTCCTGTTCGGTAGTTCAATGTTGTGTATCCGCTCCAGTGTGTACCGTACATCTTCATGACCTACCGAGTGTGTTTGTGTATGTGAGTCGAAGTGCTTTATGCGAGGAAGAGATAGATATGCTCGCATTATAAAGTGCAAACCAAGAATCTTTCGTAGGCTCTTCGGCACTAACCGGGCAGTCCTGAAGTTGAAAATCGAACCTTTGAAATTACCAAGTTACCTGTCTTCAAATCCGTACACGAGCAGATGTTACTAAAAATAATCTTGCCCGAATCGCCATTTCTGTCACTTGCTGTCCATCTATTGTAGAGGATAAGGAAGCTGATCAGAACATACCTATACATCAACAAACGGAAAATAAAAGATCATCAGTTGCGAATCAATACTTACACATCCAGCATCCGACGACCGAAGACTCCGACCCGGGTGTAAATGTGGATAACATTCAACGCGACCTGACTAACGTTTGCTGCTTCCGTGTGCCATAACACCCTAAAATCGAACAAGAAGGTGCATTATTTGATGCACTTAAATTCGTCGTGATTTTGTGAAATTTCCATTAGCTAGTTTCGACTGTTTCAGTTTGTTTTTGCTGTACTGAAGTAAGTTATATGAGTTTTTTGTTTTCAACCATCGATAATGTTCCTAAAGGTTTCAAATGGCAAACGATTGTACTGTTACGATTTCAAATGCAATTTGTGTAGTAGATGGTTGGTATATCCTGATCGAGTTATTTGTTCTGTTCTGTTCTGGATCTTCGAAACCGCAAAAGAATGTTTTGCCTGAAGTGAACCATTTGGAGTTCCGAAATACTGCAGGCATGGCGTCATAGCATTCGACACTTGTGCAAAGCAAGAACATTTTTCTACATTTGAGACATTCCAGCTGTTCACTCACCACGACATGCGCGGAAAACATCTGATCGGTTTGATGTTGCTGCTACGATCAAACCCAAAACCGCTTAGAAAGCCAACCAGTGCCAGTGTGTTCCGCGTGTCGCATACTAACACACAGCACACAATGACTCCTAGGGCCAAGCGCTCGTTGGTTAAATGGTGAATACCAGGACAAATGAGGTCTGGTTTGCGGTTGTTGCCTTTCTTTTTTTGAACGGCACGAGACTCTCGTCCCGTGATGTGCACCTCAGCCACATCACAGAAGGGATGCAGAACAAAGTGACCTCGCAATTGTTAGAAGTACCATCATACACCGGCCGAATCACGCACAGGGAATAATCCGAACGGGTTTGGCTATGCACCGTGGCCGTTAATAATCATGACCGATTTTTTTTGTTTCTGCTGTCCGACCATTCCGTTCCATTTTTGGGAAGTGATGATGAGCGGATGATCGGCGCGAAGAAAGTCTCGTTTGGTCGGATCGTTTCCGTTGTGACGTCTAGACGGATACACATGTTGAATGAAGTGGTTGCAAGTAAATGTTCGAAAGTGAACTCATTATTAGCACTAATTTGCGCTAAATGCGGGACCGGAAAATGACCGAGTTCTTCATGTGGTCTAAGCAGCTCAGAAACCAAAGTAACCGAAGCAAACGAGTTCGTGATACCTGTGCTGAAGAGTTTAGTACACAATACACTATAGGAACAGTGAACATACAGGAACTGCATCCACTAGTTCCGCGATCATTCAATATTATTTTAATGATCTGTTTGACGCTCCAAGTCCCAAGCAGCTCCAAATCTTGTCCGCTCCAAAATTTGAACTCACTGCCGGTATCTCCCTTGCCCAATAGAGCACGCAGCCAAGGCTCGGAAGCCGTTAGCCGACACCGGTCCCGCAGCACACCTAACGCAGCGTTGGTTTACGGCTGGAAACATTTCAAATCTGGTTTTACAACAGTCCCGGCAGTCACCCCGCTAGCCCGCCCGTCCGTTTCGCACTTGGGCGCTGTTGTCATATTTGCTTTTCTCGCGACCGATCGCGAGTTTGCCCGCGCATGCTGGGCTGTGTTTGTGTGATCGGTTGCAGGTTTTGTATTCGATTCGGATTGTTGATTTTTTTCCTCTTTCCTGTTTACTTCGCTGCAGGGCTGCTACATACATACGTATGATTCAACTAACCCGACCGACCGGCTCATCGAATTGGTAACCTTCTCGGTCTCGAGAGTATCCAAGTGGTCAGGCCCGCATAAACCTGTCGTGGCAACTTCTTTTTTTCGGTTTCTGATGGGAGGTAAAGCTAAGAAAAAAAAATCTGATCTCTCGAGTAGCGTGCGCCTGGAACGTGGTGCGTAAGCTTTTGATGCTACGAAAGCACGTGGAGCTACGAAGTTTACTTTGTGTTGAAGCGCGTAGGAAGTTATGCTAGTATTGGTACATTCTTGAGCTGTGCACCAATATCTTGCACGGTTATCAAATATTCGAACGAGATATAATACAAAATTGTGTGAAGTTTGTGAGCTTTCATAAGTTGGAAGAATAAGATATTTGTGCGCGTATCAAATAAAAATAAATCCTCCAACAGGTGCGGTACTTGTTAATAACACCAAGATTAGCAATTACACAGAACTTTGGAATCATATTTTGCCTAAATACATTTCTCATCACGTATCTCTGAAGACATATTTTTGACACCTGCTCATTGCACCAGTATTCTCGAACGAAATTAACCACCGTTGGCGTACAACCGTGACGCACTGGTGTTAGTGATTATTTGTCCGCCATTTTCCAGCACGCGCCAGGTGAGCACGGCGGTAAACTTTGTATTGCGCTGTTTCGACGCCGTAAGGATGCAATCGATGCCTCCAAACCAGATATCTCGCCACCACGCTGAAGGCCACAGTCCTTATAGCACAACAGTGTGTACGGTTGAAATAGTGCTACTGATCGTTAGAAAATACTCAGTAGTAAACGGGGACCGTTCCGTTGCTTGTTCTTCACTACCAACATGTAATGGAATAGAAGTGACCGATAAGTGATATGTTTACTTTTCGAATTCAAAACTATAGATTTGGATTTGTGGTATGAATGGAGACGCTCGACTGAAGGGCTGGTTTCTTTTTCGCGCTCATCGTTAAGGTGGACACATCACCCACGAGTGCGGTTGTTGAATGTTGGGAACTGGTTTGAACATAGTAATCGCTTTGTCACCTTCAGCAGGAAGCGTTAAGCTCACAACTGCATAACAAGATGATGTTTGAATTCGAGCAACAATAAATTTATGAGAGGTTCACACAGTTTGACAATAGGCTATACTTTTAAAGTGATCTCACTTAAAAAAAATAAAAAATTAATGATAATTATAGGACCTGACCACAGTTTATCCAATAACACTTCAGATTCTTTTTTGCAATAGTACAAATGCGTGAATGAAATATCAATATTTGCGTCAATGAAAATCCCCCAAAAGTGGTGAAACCAGATACCTGGGAAAGGTGATTCCCTAAAATTAGCATATTTCAGGCGATAGCTTTGTCGTCAAAGTTTTGTTTTCCTCTTGTTTTGTACAACTGCTCAGGAACCTACCTCGATTCCACACCGGACAAGGAGATGATCTACTTCACACTAGGAGCGTGAATTAGAATCGTTACACGTCCGCGAGCTTGTTCACCTTTTTTCGAGCTTGTTCTCCTCAGCACAACCATACTTACCTCTCGGACACGATGCGTCACGTTAAATGCTACAAATTGACCCTTCTTCTAATGTCCATAATGATGCTTCCCTTTTCCATACCTTCCCCTGCCTTTTTCGTTTTCACTCACCCTGCACATTACCCATTAGTGTGAGGATTTGCACGCGTGAAAAATGTCCCTTCCTGACCCTTTTTTGTAAAGTGCTCCACGCGCAACCTTCAAATAGTTCGATTCCATTGCACCCTGACTGGAATTCCTCCTCCGTTCACGTTCTAGTGCATTTGACGAGCGAATAAAAGCAAATAAAAAAAAAAGAAATCACCACCGACAAGGGGCGCTACAGGGTGCTCAATCGTTTGCGTATTGCGTGAAGCAATGTGGCTTCGGCTAGTGACATCAAGCTGCCTGCACCACGGTTTGCATTCATGCTGGCTGTGTGCGTACGCCACGGAGCCACTGATCCGTGGTGCCGGCGGCGGTGGATGAAACTGAAATTTTACCACCGGCCACTAATTAGCACCGGTTAGCGTTAATTATCGCTTCCTGAGTCCAGCGGACACCGGCCTCCAAGATTGCTTTAAAGACTCGAAAAGTCAACGGTAGCCGAATGAAAATATCACACTCATTTGCACTTGTGCCACGAAACAAAGCGCCCCGGGTTTGGCGCCCGGGCAACGTGCGAGTGCGGCGTATTTGCACTCAATGATGACGATATGACGAGAAGACGATCGCACGTTTGCCAGCGCAATCGAAAGCGAAAGGACAACAACATCTTCATCCGAGGTTAAGCAGCTTATTTAAGATCGATTGAAGGCATTTGGTTTTGTGTTCCGTGCATCCTTTACCTTTGTCGAGCGAACGTAAAAAGCTATCGGGTTAATGGAAGTGATGTGTAAAATGTCGAAGAGGAAAAACAGCTGGCTATTAAAGTGCATTAATGTAAAAAATGATGTGCAAGTGAAGTGTAATGGTACTATACAAGAGTAACACACGTATTTTTTGCTTTTATTACTTTCAATAAATCTTTTAACACGCAGTACTGGTATGTACGTTTTTTTTCACTTTTGTTCGATAATATTCTTCTTGGCTCAAGCTAGATGATTGATTTTTCACTTCGATCGTAATGGGATTGTAAATAATGCGTAGTTCCCACGCATTATGGCAAACATCATAAATGAGAGAGAGAGATTTTTACTAGCCCGTAAGCAGTTAAAAACTCCGCAGCGCCACTGCCCGAACCTTCACAATCCCTTTTCGAGCGATCGTACACAAGTGGTGCACTTGAGCGTTGCGCTTGCATCGGGCCATACGACAGTTGGCAAGCTACCAGTCGTAAACTATGGTTTTAAAGTGCATTCTCACGGATATTGTAAACATAAAAGTCAAACGTAGCCGGTTCTTAAGGAACTGTTCGTTGCACATTCCACTTGCGCCGGCGTATCGTCATTCTGCCGTTACATGACCTCGCCTGGACTTACTCGATATAGGCACCGCAGTTAACCCCAATGTCAGGTGCGAAAATAATCACTGCTTCGTGTTTTACCTTTTACCCCCTATCGCGGGATTCTGGAAACACCAATAAGCCACCGGGACCTCATAAACCATCGATGGGAGGTTTCAATATCGTTCCAGCGCCGGTGGTTTCATATTGCGGTTATTTTTTTAAACACTCCGTCACGTCCATCAATGACACCTCCGGTTAGCGGTTATACGAAAATGGATAACCCTTGATTGCTTGCCTCGCTTGCATGTGTACCCTTGATTAAAGATAGGTTTGTAATCGTGATGAGATCTTGGTTCCTAGTAGAATTACTGATATGCTCGGTGGGAGTTACAATCTCAACCATATCGTATGGTTTTCCATCTGCAGGAATTCTAGGAATTCTTATTCTTCGCCTTTTATAGGCATTCCGAGCTCAGAATGTCTTGGTTCTGCTATTGCTGACTTATCCGGTTATCGTGTATTACGAGTAGGATACGATAAATATATATTTGAATCGCTTAACTACTGCATCTTTCGTTGCAAAGTGTGCATATGCATCAACGGAGGTGTTACACCTCAGTAAGAGTGGAATGTCGTTGCTATTGACCACCAGCTGGGTGCAGACGGAACCGATGCACCCGTAATGATATCACGCCTAACTAATACTATCTAATGGTAGCGTACAGTGTTGCGTTGCTGATACTACCACCTTTGCAACTAACGCAAACCTCAACCAGCAGCCGGCTACCTCAAGTCCCGTGATTGCAGTTGCATGCTGACAAGAGGTTGACCTTGACGGTACTCGGCAGCGCTTACCTTTGGCTGTGGTTCTAGGTCCAACGCCAGAACAGCACACGCATTCTCACACATGAACGAAATTCATTCTAGCGTGGCTGAGGGTGGTACAAGCACGCGTACATTAACAGATCGAAAGAAACCGGTATCTCGGTACTACATTATGGCGAAAAGGGTAAACATTGAGCACAATTAAAATCACAAACAGGGAGAGGTATCTGGGTGCTGGTCCAAATACGCCTGGTTATGTGTTCTTTCTGTGCCAGTTGATGAACTTTGCTATAATCGTACTATTTAAGATACTCTTTGAAGAGCAGTAATGACTTTTTCAATGGAAGTATTAACAATTATTATACATTGTGGAACATGTAATTTTTTTCTCCTTCCCTCACTTACTAACTCAATCGC
Organism: Anopheles marshallii; assembly: GCF_943734725.1. Classification (NCBI taxonomy): domain Eukaryota; kingdom Metazoa; phylum Arthropoda; class Insecta; order Diptera; family Culicidae; genus Anopheles; species Anopheles marshallii. The sequence continues at coordinate 45,613,393 of NC_071326.1, read as the reverse complement.
AAAATTTGCCCGCTTTTCTACCACGCTGTACAGGAACTCACAAATATTTTTGTTGATTCAACAGCTTGAAGAATAACACCACCGCGCGCCGGCCGTCTCGTTAGCTGCTTCAACTTCAAGAAGGCTCCGGACCGATGACAGCATTAAAAACTGTTTACGTTCTCGTGCTCGGGGGCCCGTTCGTTTAATTAGTGCCGGATGAGCTCATCCTGTTTGTCCGCTGTCGGTGTGTTCAGATTTCCAAATCTGTAATATTTGGAACCGTTCCCAGACTAACAAAACGCAGTTAAAAAAGAACTCCACACAACAATATTACCTTAGTCATCTTTTGAGTTCACAGTGTCGATACCGGCAGTGCCGTTCTAAGGGAAACAAATAATTTGGGGTTCACAGAATAGAAGAAACACCTCCTAGTGGTTTGAATGATGATGCTATGACGCGTACGGCAACACACCTAATGCTATTTTTTCACAGCCGAGACTGCGCCACATATGACGAGTGTTGGTATTGTAGAACTTTTCATCACTCTGTCACGCAAGTGCAAGGCCGGCTGTTATGGCCCTACGATCGTTCGCTCCCACGTGGGATGTCCTCGATTATGGCGGTGGCTGGAAGTGGTAATTAAACTCAAAACGTGCCTCGTGGCGCATTTTGCGTTGCCATTCGCTTCGCGAGCATGGCGCGCTTTATTCATATGTTCTTGGAAAATTCTTCTAAAATTAATCGTCCACAATCATGTGGACTAGAAGGATGGATAGTATTGTAAAAAAGGAAAAAAAAAACAATTTTTTGACAAACCATTAAATCAACTTTAACACTTATAGCATTCCAGCTCTTTACGAAGTCCCCGTTGTTCTCGCAACCTTCTGCAAACGATCAACCTTCAGAAATCTACTGTGATCTCACCTTGAGCTTGCAAAAACGACACATGTGAAGCTATTTATTTTATGTATGTGTACGATGTGTCTTAGAGTGGAAATAATAATCCCACCGTTCCGAAGTCAGTTATATGAAGAGTGCCAGTGCTCAAGAACTAATCGCAAGAAGAAGCCGGTCCGGCTCGTTAATGGTTGTTACCATGGTTTGGACCACCGAACGGCACTGGCACAAAGTGAAGCGAAGGCTAGCAGCTTACATGGTCGTCTAATCGAAACTGGAATAGAATATCTCTGCGGTCGGTGTCTTTCACGTAGTGGTGCTTTATATTTGATTTATTTTTTTTTCCTCTCTTTTGATTTGCAATGTTTTAACCTTTTGACGTAGCTGTGTATTTCGAGAGGAAGACATTTGTTTGAAATGTCGGTTAAAGTATGCTCCCCTTCCGTAAGGGTTTTATTGAGCCTTAAAATCAAAACATGCATCGCGTCATTCGTATACGCGAAGTTTACGCCGATCGTTACACTCTCCTGGGAGCATGAGTTTATTGGATAAGAATATAAAATTGTATGCAATTAAAATGATAGCAACTTTTTAGTACCGCACGTGGATCGGCAGCTAAGTAGCACACGTGATGGGCAAAATTAACTTCACATTTGGCGGCTTTGGGAATGATTCAGACCAAGATTTACCAAAAGCTTTTAAAATTTGTATGCAGCAATTTAGGTTCACAATCTTATCTTCCAAAGTTAAACGAACGAATGAGTTCAGATATCTTACATGTTAAAGGCAGCTAATAAATATGTTACACTTTATGCTCCATAAAAGCCACACTCCGCTTCCAATCACAAGACGCGAGCAGCGAATAAGAACCATTCGGCCGTTTTCATCGTTCTCCGTACGAAACGTACATCGGTGGTGCATCAAAGGACGGCGCAATTACTCCCACAACATTGCTGTGAAAGCAACGAAACCCCAAACCATTCCTACTCTATGCGCATCACGTTTACTTTCACGATCGTGTGTCGCCGTGCACGGTAAGCACCGGTTCACCTGTTCGCCTATGTATCTCGTGTAACTTGCTGACTAAAAATACACTTACCGATGCACATCGCGAATGTAGCGTGGTGTGAATGCACCTTGCTGCAATACCACCGGCCAGTTTGCCCGTTCGCACGTAACCACCGGCCCTCCGGGTCGCCTAAGGATCGTCCCGTGCTTTAACCATTTCTGGCCCGTGGCCAAACACGATGCACCAGTAGCAAATGCATCTATCGCCACCGTTGCCACTGTACGAGAATCGAAGTAAAATATGATGAAATCGTGCCCGAAAAACAACATGCGGCTCTTTTCCCACATTGAGCTGGTTTAGACGCGTCACGCCGGCAGAGGGAATGAAAATGCAAAAGCGAAAACACAAACCGTTGTGACAGTGAAAAGTGATAACTTTTCCTTTAAATTTCCTTGCTTAAAGACGTGAGTGTAGTAGGAAGTTGCCAGTGCTGTTAGAAAGGGAAAGTGTCACCACGTGATGTTGTCGAATATTTGATGATCGATTGTAAGATACTACTGTTGTAAGAATTATTTATACATTTTTTTTTTGTTTTAACAATCAAACTGATATATTATTACTCTGTTGACCTGTAAAATAAGTGTGTGTAAAAATAACTATAAATATATAGGGGAATATGAAAATGGAACGCGGTTTACTGAGCACAACCAAATGTCTATGTTGGACAACTGATCTGTCTGACAGCTGCTGATTGGTGGACAATGTAAAAGCTAGCTCCACTGATAGCGAATATTTTCCAAGCTGATATTTTCTTTAATTTCCGATAAATTTCCTGCTATCATAGGTAGTTTTGGTAAAAACTTTTCAATAACAAAAAAAAACATTCTGTCTTGGGACGGTAAATCATCAAAATAAAATAGATAAAAAGGCTTGCACGGCAAAGGTCATTTTAAAGATTCGAATACGTACGACGACGGCAATAAAGCATGACGAATTTAAATCGGGTTAGATTCGCACGAGCTGTTTTTCAGGGATGATGCCCCACAACTTTGAAAACATGCTTTCGAGATAATCACGTTTGAAGTTTTAAGTCCTCGAGTCCTCAATGAGACACTGCTTCACATTTCGCCTTATAATTTTGTAATCTCTCATGAACTTATTGAAAAGTTTAGAGTAAAGTGGGCACTCGAATGCAAACAGTTTTTGAAATACTATACTATCCCCATAAATACATAAATGTATCCTTTCTGTTCTTGGCTTAATGGCCTTCAAGATCATGCCTGTCTGTATAATGGCCTAATATAATGGACGGATAACTATCAGCACTTGTTGCTATGGTTAAGACTAAATGAGATTCGTCTCACACTCTTGGGTGTATAAGACCGAGGTCATTTCGTTCTACACTTATGGAGCGATTTGTTGTATATCCTGTACTGATTATTTCGTAGTATTCGTACATACACCTAAAATCAGCTGAAATTACCCAATTATGCTGTCACAAACTGTCTGGCCGTTCCTTCTGAATTAAAGAAAACACACGCAACCTATGTGGGAATAAAACACTTCAAGGCAGGTTGAGATAAATCGGTCAACTATTTGTTTTTTTGTCAATTTACGGCCTGCACAGTACACCACCGTCGGTGGTGGCTGTCGACGGTCGATAAAGATATCGAACTACCAGGGCATACATACATACCTGAGCATGCCGAAATGTTGTGCCTCAACACACCGTTCGACACCAGCCGGCTTTGACCGGTTGCAACATCCTTGGAAGGGTTATGCCGAAGGTTACGACGAAAGTGGAACGGAAATGAAGGGACCACTGCGTGCGACACCGTCACGAGCCGTGCCACGATCGGGTTTTGTCCCCTTGCATGGGTCGATGTCACGAGACGCACTACAAAGTCTGGTCGGCAAGCTACTTGCAGATTGCCCGAGCTGTCATTTGGAGCCGGATAGTGTAATCAGCGTTATTTTTTATTTTATTTTTATTCTTCATTGCACCCGAGTCGCGGTCCGCGCCCAGTCGGTGTGTCCGAACAAAGGGTGACCGATTTTTTTTATATCACACAAGCGCTCGGTGAAAAGCTTCGTGAAAAAATGCGTCTTTCCGTGGGCAAGCTGGTTCTAATTGGTGGCACTTACCAATTAAACGTGACTGCTCTATCAACTGCCTCGGGGATATGATTATCACCAACCAAGCAGCTGCGCTGTTGCGTCTAATTTAGCCCTGCCTGGGTAGAATACGTCCTTGCCCACCGGGGATATATTTTGAATCATAAATTCAGTGACAAAATGAGCCGGGACTGTCTACTAAAAGCCCTAATTATTCTCTTTCGTATTGTTATTTCACGATACGGCTGTATTAATATCTTCTCTCCGTTGATCGTTGTGGGGCAAGGTAAGGGAAATAAAATAATAACAAATATTTTGTTTTAATTGTACATCCTTTCAGTGATTGGAAGGTCGAGGAAAAATTACCCTAAAAGGTAAAAGGTATCATTATGTAGTAACAAATTCAACGGTTATTACTGTGAGTCTATCTGAACTGCCATTCAGCTGTCTGATTGCTATAACTGGCCCCAATATTCAAAGCTTATGCCAGTAAGACAACATTACTGTTTTCAAGACTTTCCGCATACAAACTTCACTGCAAATCATCGATCGAATTGGACATCGGGAACGTCAAGAGCGCCCTTGTGTCTCTTGTGTAGCGGCCTAATGATTGCCATATATCATACGAAGTCGATCCATTAGTCTTTTGTGGCCAGCCAAACTACTATCATCGGGGTCCGATGTCCTAACGCCGGGCCCTGCGGTATACGATCGACCATTATGAGGCTGGCGATGAACCATTGTTGAATTGATTGCTTTCTTTACATTGCCACGCTCGCGAACCCCGCGAAGAGAGGAGCCCACCATGGCCGGTCTAACCGCGATCCCTTCGTCAAACCGAATGCACCGGCGGTCCAGACCCGCGTGTACAAACGCGCACCAATGTGCAATGATGCAACGGCTTAAGCGACGAAACGGTAACCACCACACATCATCGACACGCGTTTCGTGCTGCCGGTCAGCGCACCACCTGCCTGGGTTAAGATTAATCAGTACTTACACAATTTACAGTATTTCGTAATTTTCATATTTTCCTTTTTCACACACGTTCATAACATCGTCCGACGGCTTTCGGTGTGCTTTCGAGGTTTAGCGCATACTACTTCTCTTTCCTAGTCCGACAGCATTTGATCGGAATTGCCGTACGATCGAAAACGGCGGGGAGAACAAAGTGCGTGTTCTCTCAACGCGATTTTTCATACATTCCAACAATTTTCCTGCTTATTTTGAACATTTGTGGTCGACATCGATTTTGTGGCTTGGTTGTATTGCGTGATGCAATGATGTTTCGTCAATCGTGAACAGATTTCGTTCTTGTTCTTTAGCTTCCTAAACATCCGTGTATTTATCGAACATGCGCTTTTGCAAAACGCGCCCGTCACTGGGCATCGAGCGGATGCCGTTCGCCGGTGGGCTTGTTGCATTGCATTCGTGCTACGGTGCAACGTTTCGATGCACATACGGAACGCATAAATTGCAGACATTAAGCAACAAATGAATGACGGAGCTTTGATGTTTGAGTAAAATAAAAACGCATTGCTTAATTAGGGTGTCCAATTTCAATGCCTTGCAACGACATGCAAAATGAAATTTATGAGAATGACTATACAAGAACGGGAAGCTATAAAAGTCAGCAGATTTGAAAAAAAACGAAAGTTTCATTGTTTAGTTTTTCAACGCTTCTAAGATGAATCAACAAAGAGACAAGAAAACTTTTATTTAATACTTGATGAACACATCTTTACACCATTTAGCAGTACTTGGCAAGTGTTTTTTTCCTAAAATTTTTTTGTCAAATCTAGTCTTTTGATTTGTTCATTGAATAATTTAATGAAATTGTTTAAAGAAATTAAATTCTTGCTCTAAAAGTACTAATGTAAAGTTGACTTTCAATGTCTTTTAATAATTTTTAGATTCCATTTGAAGTATTTGACATAACAGCAGTAGGTTCTGCAAACATGAGTCCTTTTCAGAGGACTCTAAAAAGGATTTATTAGAACAGTTTTTTTTATAGGTTTAAGTATTTTTACTGGTTCTCTTAATATCTAATCCGACATTCTTCAATCAAAAACATTCCGTATCCAATATATGAGGAAGTTTTTCTTTTAAAATTCTTAAACATATTCGAGGTGCTGAAAGTATTTGTCCCCCGAACGACTAATGTCAATGTCAACTTTATACAATTGAGATTATACATTATACGTAACTGCGCGCAAAGAACTACGAACATTGTGTACTGAATGTCACATTATTTGGAACTTTTCAAATTTAAAAAAAAAAAAATTAAATTAAAAAAATTAAAAATTAAAATTAAATTCAACCTTTTTTTTATGGCGTTTAGTTTCATGTTCCTCCACCAAATGCCAAAAGATGCAAAATGCAATCGAGTGTAAAGAAATTTAATTAAAAATCTTAAATCTTAGCTGCTATTTCACGCGTAATTACCAATAATTTGTTAATTTTGCTGTCTTGCTTTCGATTTTTATTCAATTACGATCATAACTTAGTTTAACGGCCTAGTAGACCATGATAATCACATAATGGTTAAATAGGCTTATTTTAACTACGTAATGAAGCCCATGCATCGAGAGATGGTCACTTTAGATGAAATTAAACCCACAGTCTTCGATGTTATGAGACCGAATGTTTATGTAAGGGTTCCAGTTCTATTCACTTAACGTACATAAACCGAAAGAACCGATAGAGATCCTGTTCAATTCACTTTCAATAATACTGTTAGCAAAATTTAATTTGTAAAAGTTGTGTCACACTGTAACTATAAATGTATCACAGTAGTGCCGGAACGTGCAAATGATGCATTTGGGTACTGCATACAGTGGCGTTTAGCCAAGCGCATTGTCCACAGGAGCTCAAATGGAAATTAAATGACACATCGTTTGCGATTGCAATTAAACTATTGCTTTTTAGATCGGTGTGTTTGCCGTATTATTTATAAATTGCGTTCATTTCCATAGCTGATCGCTTCATCGATCGATCACGGAAATAAGTGCACCCGTGGTACAATTATCGAGCTACCTCGTGCCCTGTAAGCGAGGGAATTGTTGCTTTTCCAAATGAACACGTACGTTCGTTTTGCGTTGTTCTAGCAACAGTTTTAAACGATCGCCGTTTAATCATTACTAATGAGGAAATGGTCCATCATGGATCAGCCATTTGCTACGCAGTGGAAGCTTTATTTTTTTCCGTACAGAAGTACCAGGAAGTGTTCTTTATTATTCTGTATCATCTACTCTATCGCCAAAAATTATATGTTTCTTTTCTTATGGGATTTTTTTCGTCAATGATGCATATTTTTGATATGCAATTTAATGAATCTCTATCAAAATTCAAACCAGCATCATTTTATTCATCGATATTCTATGTTTACACCAAATTTCAAGTAATATTATAAATTTTTTGTTTACACATTTTTTTAAACCCATTCATTCTAATGAATTGACAACCCCTTCTTCACATCACATTACCCGTCCGATAGTTTCGACAATTGAAGTCTTGTGCAGATCACAAAATCAAATAGAATTTAAATGTATACCCCGTTCCATTTTCCCGTCCCTGAAGCTAGATGCAATCTACCACAATGTTTTGATTTGATTTGGATCGATTTACTGATTTGTATTGTACTGCTGCTCATTTTCATTCGCTTTGCCGTCCTGCCTGTCCCGGTTGGACGAGGCATTCGAGCGTCAAAATACAGCGACCAGCTTCGTAACATTGTTGTTACAGCGAAAGAATTGAAACAGCACCGGGGCTGCATACATTCGACACTGCCAGGGGTATGTTGGTTGGAATGCGGCAAACAAAACACGCACAAAAGAGGAAAAAGTCGTGGTTTCCAATTACACGTGCCGCCAGATGCCCAAAATTCCAATACATGTCCGCTCCCGCGTCGAATATGCACACCAAACACATTGCCGAGGGCTGGAAAGGAAAAATATGGGAAAATTATTGAAGTTCCCGGAATGGTTTGACAGAATTGAAATACATATTTGCCATGTGTTTAATGGCAGCTCTATGACAAGGCAGAATGCGACCCCGGGGCATGGTGTAACCAACAAGAGATGGATACTGTTTGTTTACGATTCGATGAAAAGTTAATGATCGAAATGTATTGGAATCAACTTTGGAATTGTATTGCACGAGCAGTGGTATTGATTCATCAGATCACATATTGAAGTCCATTTATTTAAGTCATATTATAACAAATTATGATGCTGTTGCCCCCCCCCCCCCCCCACTAACCCTTACATTGGCTTGAGGTGGTCAATTATCTGTCGATAATTAAATATTCGTAATCCAAACGATTAGTTGTTTTACCAAGTATTTTACATAAAAAAATCAGGTTTCCACCTCCCAACAGGATTCTATCAGACTCTCTAAACCCGAATGCCAATCTCTAGCCAAAACCCCCATTGAAAGCACGCGTGTTTCAATTCAATGCAGCCACATTCTATTTCCTTTCCATTCAAAACTGGTACCCACCATCGTTCTACTGTTGACAGTTATTTAAAATAAAAAAAAAACTATGGGTAAAATAAAAAAAATTAGTTTTCTAAACTCAGATTTTAAACTCACATCGACAACTTCATGCGGCAAATTGTTATACCACTGTTATACGAAAAAAAATGTTTCTGACTTCTGTCGTCATGAATTGAGCATGCATAAATAAAAAAGCGGTTTATTTCAATAATAAGACCCCGCTATAGCTGTATACGTGTATTTTATATTTATCTACACGTGTGAAAACAGAAGTTTAATTTCCTTTCTCATTATTGGCTAACCTATAGCCATTAGGCCATGATTAAAGCTGTCCAGCTTCATATCGCCACAAACATGCCAGAGGCATGATAGACTTTACGAAATCTATAGTCATTCCGATGAAGTCATTTAACGTTGCGGCCGTTTCGGAGCAACACATTCAATCAACATCAAATACGCCTGCGCCCATCGCCACGCGTACAAAGAGTGTAAAATAATTAATTTTATAGTATACATCGATCTCCAAAGGCGAACTGTAATGGAGCGGAGAGGGTCTTTGGTGATGGTGATGTACAAATGCACGCTTTTTTGTTACAATAAGATCTGATACTTTACCAAACGAGTTCAACTCGCAAGCAACTTTTGACCTTGTTCCAAAAGTAGCTTCTTCCTTTTTCACTTACCAAACTCTACAGCGAAACGTGACCACCCAACAACAATGTCGGTTTCCCCATTTGCAGAGTTTTTAATAGCCGTTGCAAACATAATCTGACATGGGTCACGCTCAGAACACTGGTTCTCAAGTCTTAGCCAACCAAACTCCGGCTTTTGGAAACACTCCGCTGTACGTCATTCGATATTCGAGTAGAACAAATTTAAGGAAACACAGTACAATCGTTTGCTTCTTAGGGAACTTCATCGATGGTTGTTTGTAAAGGTTTACTATTTTCAGCAAAAAATATAACCCTACCCACAACGTTTCATCGTTCCGGTTCGATCGGCTTTTTTTTGTGCTTATCTTCCCACTTCTATGCTTCAGCGCATATACTATCAGCCATGACCAGCATACTAACCGCGCCGGGCAAGTACCGTTCGCGGAAGGACTACAGCACCGGCTCAATTCCGACGTTAGTATCACTGGACGAAGAATCTAGTCTCTCGACAACGACAACGACCTCGGTGTGCAGCGATAGCGTGTTACTGCACAGCTTACGGACGACCGGCAGTTCTGGCACTACCTCCACCAATGGCAGCAACGGGAGCAGTAGTAATAGCAGCAACAGCACTATGAACATCAAAAATGGACTCACCACAAAGCCCCCGCGGCGTAGTTCGCTAGGTTTGGCCCTGCTCGGCGGTGGTTCGCGCAGTTCCAATGGTACAGAAAAAAGCAACAAGCGACGCAGCTCGATCGCGGTCGTTTTTCTTGGCGGTGGTCGCAAAGACTCCAAATCGTCCTCCCTGTCGGCGTCCGGTGCGGGTAACGGCCATCACAATCACAACGGCCACTCGATCAGTACCATACCGGAGAAATACATCAAGACGGGTGAATCAGATATCGAAAACGATTCACCCAACACGGATACGTTCGTGATGCTGGGTGAAGCTGGTTCGAATGCCGCTCACCATCAGCAGCAGGACTCCTACGGTGCTGCCGGCAGTTCGCTAGGATATGACAAGAAGCGCCGGCGCTCATCCTCCTGGCAAACTAAACTTGAACGGCGACGCCGCAAGGGCATGATGGCGTCACTCGATGGCAGCGACACCATGCAGCAAGACTCGGCCAGTTTCAGCAGCTTTGGCTCGGTGCACGGTCTCGATTCGTCACCGTACGGTCCGGGCAAATATGGACGGGAAAAACGTCACTCTTGGTGGAACATCTTCGTGCCGGATAATCTTAAACAAAGGTGATTATCTAGTGCCAGATTGGGTTGTGGCTTTGTGTTTCCTACCGCAGGAACGGAAGATCAATATTCGAACGCTGATATATCGTTAAGAATAGCAAACTCGTTAATGGCCGGCGTACCTTGGTACTTTCTTCACAATGGACAATACAAACGCATCAACACATAAATAACACTTCCTGGTCAATGTACTACCGTTGAAGGCAGTACATACTTCACCTCCACTGTTCAGCATTCGGGTAGCACTAATATTTGTCCACTAACATTTAACCCAACACCTGATACACACTAACTGGTAGTCGACAGTCTCCATCATCTCCTGGACACAAAACACGTCTAGATGTACGTCTCTGCTTCCGATGTTACGGTTCTCACAGCAGCATAACGTGCGTATGCTGACTTTAGATAGCATAGATGCTGTTATCTTAGCGATAGTATTGTATTTCATACCCTACGACAGCTTACACCCACTTCAAGCTAGTGTTTAGGTTTTACAGCAAGCGTGAAGTAGGTGCACATGTCACCATTGCTTGCACTTGCCAATCGGACCCTGACCTAGTTTCCGTTGCGTAAACTGCATTGTTGCATTGCGTTGCCGTGATATTTTATGTCATCCGCGTCAGGCCTTTTAAGCACCGTCACCAACGATAGCTTAAATGAAGAGATGTGGAATGGAAAACATTAATACAATGGTTGTGTTACGATATCTTATCAGTAACTTTACGACCGTAACTAGTCATTCTTAAATTCGTTAAATAGAGAAGTAGGGAACTTTTTGCGTCAATTTTCGACACCCGGTAGCAGTTCCGTGGTGATCCTCCTATATTTGTACCGCAATAGAAGTTAATGCTACTCTTTGCAGTAAGGGTGGGAGCATCGTTTGATTGATCTCAATTGAAATCTATCTTCGTCGGAGGCTGTTATTCTTTCCGTGTTGTTTGGTTTCTAAGACATCGACCGAAACCGATTCTATTTGTTCACTTCCGTTTTCCGTCATTCGGGTGAAGGCTACCATCCATCCACCCGGTGGAGCATGGCTACGTGACTGATGACAGGCGTTTTGTTTCATGCGTGATATCATGCCACCGTCCTACTGACACCGCCGTTTGCAGGCCGGCCCGATGATCCATTGAGTAATTTGAATGTTATGTTGCAGAATCATGGTACCAGAGTTGTGGATGTAAAATTTTCTTCTCGTTTCCATCTGCCAGTAGATTTGCTGAACCCAACTAGGCGAAACAATCGGCCTGACGAAGATGAGCACTTTATGTCAATGGCCGCGTTGCTAGCAAACTCACCCCCCCTTATATCCATCGCGTATTTCAAACCTTATTATTCTGTCGTGCACAAACGATGAAGAAAATACCATAAAATCGTGATCTATATCCTATTAACAAGCTCGACATTTTGATTCTGACGTTAAGCAGGGATGAATCGATTGGCTTTAGAATATGACTCTACTTACCCATCACTGTGTGCGGACGTGAATCGGTGTGAAGATTGCCGGTTCGGTCTTTCAGTAGACACTGCTTTACGGTAGGTTTTTTTTATGATTATTAGGAAGCTGATGGGTGCTCGATGATAATGTCAGAGGAGCACTTGCGATGCGCACTTCAGATTGCGAGCTGTGCTCTTATTCTTCCTAGCGCTTCTTCTGGTCTTTAGAAATCACCGGCTGTTGCAAAGGAATTTGAGTCTAACTATCTCTGCATCTGTGCGTTGATATTTTTATCATAAACAATACAAAACAATCTGGCATTTAATTGTTAAAAGCATAATATTAATTCAGTCAACTACTGATGATGCCTAGAGCTAACGAAAAAAGTCGGGATAAAATGAGATGATGCAATAATTTCGCGAACCAGAAAAACAACATCCATTCAATTGAATGAGTGATGGCATCTGTAATGATTTGTAACATAAACATTTGGACCAATATGCCACCCACTTGCTTGTCATGCAACCGGTGCGAATTGTTGATATTAAATAATCATCCTTTCATCGCGCCATCTTTATCTTCTTTGCCACCAACTTTACCGGGTAGACGAAAGGGGTGGAAAGAAAAACCTTCAGCGATAAATCATTACTTATCTCGGTTCGATTGGACAGCCATCCAAACTGCTTTAATCAGTGCTCTCAAGACATTCCACGCTGAACATACTGCCACGTGGCAGGGACATGAATCACACATAATTTCCGGTGTAACATATGTTACTATTGTCGTACGCGGTTATATCGCCAGGTACATTGACAACAGCTCCCAAAATTGATTGTTAGATGAAGGATCAAATCCAAAACGCGCCAGTTCCACTTCCGACACACAATTTGCACCGAAGTCGAATCGAAACTGGCTGGTAAATATTGGAAAAAATTGTTCGGTTTGCCTCGATTCCCTCACGAAGAGCAACAACGGGCCAGCATTTGGGAAGACAAACAAACCACGGTTGCCCAGTTAATCCGTTGGTCCAACACTTGATCCTTCATAAAGGGATTAACGATCACTCGAGGGAGTCTGCCTGGTTCGGTAAACAGTTTCCTAGCTGTGCGGTAATGCACGGTTATGTGCCGCGTCGAATGGCTAAAGCAACCGCCTGCATCGAGTTTGATCCACTATCGGGCTGTCGGTGTCACGTGCTCTGGAGGAAACACTTCATCCACCATAAACACACAGCTCCCACAGCCGTACCATCGGTTTTTGCCCAAGTGAAACAGAACAGCAATATGCCGACCAGTGTAACAAACACAAAAATTGACGCATTCATTCTCACTTCATCCAGCGTTGATTGCATATCGTCGCCCGTTTTGTCGTCATGAGTGTGTGTGTCGTTCTCCTCACCCCCAGGAACAGATAAGCGGCCAAGTTCGGTAGGCTAGAGTGAAGTGGTACAACCGCAGTCTGCTGCTGCTGCTGGAATCAATATTTGGGATCCCTTGCAAACCCACTTGCCCTCCATTTCTGACCACCAAACCAGGTAGCCCATGGGTGTGTTGACTATGAAATCTTAAACAAACCCTTCCCAAAAGGAGACTTATCAGCTGACCATCACTCGTCGTGTACGGCGATTTGTGAGTGTCTGTCGCTTTCTGCTGCCGGGCGCCCTCGGAAGGTTTCGTTATCGGTTTGGGGACGCATTCGTGCTGCTCGGGCTGGACGATCTCACCTACATTCTGCACCACTTGGGTTTCTTATACCGATCGCGGAGGTCATCCTATACGCGCGTACCGCCTACATACCGTGAGGACATTTTGTGCGTTTGTGCGAGTGTTATTTTTTTTGTCGTCCTATTCGTTCCCAAAATGCAATAAGTGTTTGTTGTACAGTGGTTAAAAAAAAAAGTGTGCATCGTTGTGCAACAGCAGCGCTCGTGAAGTGCGTGCTGTGATTACGGCCGATAAAATCCCAAGTGGCTCTCACTGCGCTGCACGTGTCTTCTGCTGAGCGGCAACATACTTTTCTGAATGTTGTTTTGATGCATGTTTGCTGTTCGTTTGTAGGTTGTTGAACACGACACCTAGTTAAAATTCGGCGTGACCTTGCATGTCTGCGTACGGTGATATTGTGAGACAAGTGGTATCAAAACCAAACGATGGAAAAGCCAAAGAAGATTAAAAATCACTTATCTAAATTTAAGGAGCACTACTGGTAAGGAAATCCATTGCGCCCTTATCTTAATGCGTGTACCGTTTCCCAGTGGGCAGTCGCCGTTCATTTTTAATTGAATGATTCATCCATACCAAAACGATCTTGAGCTGTAGCTGTGGGCTCGAAAATTGATGTGGTTTTTTTCTTGTAATCTTGAAGTTGTTTTTTTCTGGTAATGATTATCCATTTCAGTTTTACTATTTTGCTTGTACCATGAAAAAATGTACTGAAATTTAAAATTACTTACAAAAAGAACATGTCACGAGTTTTAATCACACCGCGATCCAGTCCAGTCAACTGTGGATAGTAATTAGCTATCGACTATCAGTACAAATATAATTTGATTGAATTCTGTTGCGCTTCAGGAATATGTACATTGTTTTCGGGATTCCCTTATCACTAGCCCAACGCAATCGAAATCAGCGTGGCTCTGCCGATGCAACGCAACCACAATGTGAACGTAAAAAAGAATGAAACATTAACTGATAGCGTAGCACAAAGATTAAATGGTGAACCTGAAATATAATTACGACACACAAATTGAATGTGTTTTTTTTATTTCATTTCTACACCTGGATCAGCTCTGGTGACAAGGATATTGATTAGTGTTGTCTGAAGAATAAATTGAATTACAAACTTACTTACAAGAGCACAAATGATAACCAACTATTCAAACACGTAATCCGTAAATCAATCATTGTTACTTTATGTTTTACATATTAGCATAATTTCACATTTATGTTTTTAATTTCCTCCACAGCTAGAAAAAACTCTACAGTGTAGAATTTGTTTTATTTTATTTTATTTTGTTTCGTTTCTTTTTGTCTATTTTTTCCCCCAAATGTATGTTTCTGCATTCAATTATCCCTCCCGTACTGGTTGGCGCCCGACCGTCTCTAATGGCACGATCCGTAAACTATCCCGTCCCGTTTGTGTGTACGATTGATGCTACAACCCATGCACCATCATCATCCTTCCATGATTACGATCGTTGATCCCACTGCACAGGACACGTAGGGCTAGTCAGGACGTGATACTGTCCAAAAGCTCCGACACTCTCAGTAGCCCACCATACCGAAGGTTAGTTGTTGTTTTCTTTTTTCGTTTTAGATTATATTTTTTTAAATTATTTGCTTTCAATTATCAATACTCCGTTTCATCCATTACATTCATTACTTTTACATTTTTTTTGTTAATATCACCACCCATCATCAGTATCATTCATTAACCCATCAATAATTTGTGACTTTATTACCCGTATCGTCCCACGTCTGATCGATGGGTATTGCCAGTAACATGTATGATTTAAAATAGCAGAATCCACAAAAAAGGGCATCGCTACCTCACCGGTGTTTGATAATGTGCGAGCATAAACACGTCTTACATAAAATACCGACAACTAATACACTTGTTCGCGACCGTTGCTTCGCATTGCCTTACGCCGGACGCGGAACATTCTTTGCTTCCGTTAGCACATTAACACGCAATTTACCGTCTTGAACGTTGAGTTGTTGTCGTTCACGTGAGGTCGTTCCGGAGCCGTTGTTTTCGGAAAACATCAAATATCACGGTTGTTTTAAATCTATTTTTATCTGTCCTACTGCCGGCCGTTGCACAAACGGAATGATTCATCAACCGAATTAAGCCAAGAGGCCCTTTAACTCGGCCCTTTAAGTGGTGATGGATGGTAACGGTCCTACAAACAACAACAACCGGTCAGCTTAGCGTTGTAGTGTTGACCTTCACCTCGAAGTACGGCTCGACGTACCGCTTCCCGCTAAGATGGGGCGATATCATTCATTCGCTAGTAGCCTGCAGATGTTTGACGATTTATCATCAAGCTTTTTTCCTTATACCTACATCCTCTCGAAACAAACCAATCCTACCAACGGCACTAAACTCTGATGAGTTTATGGTGTTTCTTAATTTTGGAGCCACTTTCGACCATGAGAGGTGCAGCAATCGATTTATTGGTTTTGCTAATCAGATGAATCAAAATCAAATGAAAAACGAGACGCTGTTGATGGTCGAATGTAAATGCTATTGTAAAATGTTATTCATGGTTGATGCAAAGTTATATGTGTTCTGCATGGGTTTGACAGTGTTGAGGTGAAATAGACTATGAAAAGCTGAAACTAGTTATTTTAAGCCTGAGGAAGGGTCTAGAAATTACTAAAGGATTTTTTTTCGTGGTCTGGTTGATAAACCGCGATAAACCGTACCATTATCACAAATCGTTTTGTTTTTGTTACTAATTCAACCCACTTTCGTATGCCCATGCGCATGTGTACTAATTAGCCAAATTCAAGTGCTTTCGATACGGTAACCTTCAAGGCCACATTTCGTAACGTGCGTTACATTGCGTGTCATCGGTAGGGTGGAATGTGACTCAACGAGTGACTCCAAAACCTATGACCATGTGCTTCTCGAGTGACAATGGTATGAAAGACGCAACATTAAACTATATACTTTTTTCGTTAATCTTTCAACGCCATTCACCTTGACATACGGCCATCGCATGCGGTGCGTAACTTGGAGCTAATCGAAAACAATTGCAATACGCCGCATGTAAAATAGTGCCGTTCGATTTGTGATATGGCGTCACATACACACGCTGTCAATAACCTTCGAAATTTGTTTACCCATTTAATGGACCGAGGGATAGGGATAGGAGTGAACGGTGTGCCGAAAGTGGCCACTGATTCTTTATTATCCCGTGACTAATTATTCGGCACCTAAGGCACACGTGGATTATGCGTAGGTCACAGAGCGGACGTACCGTTCGCGTTGGTTGCCTTCATATTGGGAAGCTTCATTTGCATTTCCGGTAGCTCTGCAAAACATAATCCGGCACGAAGAACACGATGTGCAATTACGAATGAACGAAGCTTTTCTGCAGATCCATAGCAGAGACCTACATGGTCTGGCCATAATATGTCGCGGAACGCGATCGTAGCCATTGTGGATGGTGGTGTCTGAATCGCTGGCAATAAAGCGTTCAAAGTTCCACATGCGACAAGATTCAACACCGCTCCATACACTACCAAGTAGATAAAGAAAAGCAAGAAACAGTTTCCGATGGACATACGTGTTTGCATTACGTGTTCATGTTGGGTTTTTGTATGCGTATGGATGTTACAAACAACTACTACCACTTTATGGAAATCACAAATAAGTAGACATTTAGAGGTGGATGTACCTTACAAGCAAACGAATAAAACACTAGAACTATCGAAACAGTCACTTCAACAAGGGGGGTAAAACTGTTCCACCATAGATGATGCATAACTTTGACGCATCAATTCTGGAGTAACGCAGGAGTAACACATAAAAAAGGACAAATTTCAGCGATTTTTCCTACAAATCTCCTGTCATCTAGAGCAGAACTCAACACTGTTTAATGTCTTTTAGCAATTCTATTCGCACAACAAAAATTGGACAATGTTTTAAGTTAATGCGCAATGGCCACAACTAAAATAGTAAGGCAACTGCTCTCGAAGTTTTGTTCGAACTTTAACTCTTCAAACTCAAACTCTTCGTATTCTCCCGATATGTCTGATCATCAGATTTCGTTTATGTCTTCTCCTATCTAAAAAAAGGCCATATTAGCATTTTTTTCTGATGCACTTAGCATAGGATTTCTCTTGAATTCTTGAATTTATTGCATTTCATCATGCTTAATAGTTCTTCGATCCATCTTTTAAATACGTCATGAACTCAAAAACATATTAAAACATAATGCAAGTCTTCAACCAATTCAAATTAATTGTTTGTACAGTGACCATTAACAGAAGCGCTAAAAATAAAATCAGTTGTAGTGTTGAATAAAGCAAAGGAAAGAATGGAGTTTAAAGCTCTCTTTCACTATCCCGTTAAGCTTTCCAAGGGGTTTAAACAATCAATTTGTTTTAAACGGAATTGAATCGGAAAACATGCAATTTCAACCTGATTTTAAGTATGTTTTAAGTATGATATCCGGATGCATGGCACTCCCGTGGTGAATAGTGTCGCTGGTCTTCATACGATGGGACCTGTACGAAATCCCATCCGGACAGGAATTGTTCGCAGGATTTGATAACTCAATAGTCCAATATGAAAAAGATAAAGAAAGCCAGATATGCTTGACAAAATGAGATGAAGCCACGATTTCTTGAGCAAATCACAACAATCACGGTCACTTATTCGGTTCTTTGGATTATTCCAGCCACGTAGAAAAATGCAATATAATCAGATATTATAATATTATTACAAATTACGAAGCAGTAAAATTAGTCTTATTCTTATACTGCATGGTTAAGGTATACCCTACGGTAGAAATACCCTACGGTTTGTCAGCAACTCTTCACCATGTATCGAAGACCTCCCGACAAATACGGGGAGTAGCAAGACATCTTTTCTGTTACAAAAACATGAAAACCCCTAGAACGTCCTGTGGTCCAATACCATGCCCAGCGTTAAGAATGATGGGCAACCATGATTTTCCGGATGGGTTCAATGTCATACGAATTGTGGTTTTTCGATATGCTCGATTGGCACCGATTGGGATCAATTTCCGGCCATAGCCCACAAAGCGGCAGACGGATGGAATCGCACAACGTTCGTTCAGTGGCACTCCGGGGACACACGTTTCGATGGACGTTTGCTGGAATCATTGCAGCGCTGTAGGGTGCTTTGAACTTGAAATTCTTCAGCCATAATCATTTACTGAAAAGGTTGCCATCCAATAGCAATTGTGCACCCAGCATTTGTAGCGTGCCAGCGTTGCAATCATGCGAAACAATCGGTAACACCGCAAACCCATATCAGTCGGCATAATATCCGGCGCTGTGAGCAATGGGGCGATGGTTGCTACTGCTGGGTCCATTTCACTTTTTAGGTGATATCGCCATGTTTTGCGATCGATGTGCACCGAACAGCGGTGCGCTACGGCAGATTGACAGATTTATCGTGCATAATTTAATTATAAGGCACCCGCGTCAACGTCAGCGTCACGAATCCATGCGCTTAGATTTCTGACCTCTAGCAAAGCTGACGACCCGATTGCTTTTAACGTCAGATGATAAGATCTTTCTCCTAGATCAATACACTGGCTCGCACGCTACGGTGACTGTGGCCCATGAAACACGCATTCAAACACGGTGACTCTTGCCTGTATCTCGCCGATCTACAACCATATAGTTCATCATCTGTCCCTCCTTTCGCGCGCAACTACCTGCCACGCTTGCCGTCTGTTCTGCACCAGATGTTACGCTTCCTTTACGGGTCAGCACACTGGGGTGTAGTAGTGCCTTAATGTGCTATCGATTGCGTTAAATCAACTACCGATACCGATACAGATTCTAGAGCCCGCTCGGTGTGTAACCTTCAGCGAGGAGGTATAACGATAGTATCGCAACACCTGCCGGGTGTCTATGGAGACAACCATATTCTGCGACAATCCCATACATCAGCGGCTCTTACTGTAGTCCGCAGCTACTGATCGTGTCAAATTTGTGTTATAATTATCTTGATGCACGCCGCCCGCTAGAGCCGTCAGGTGTTGTTGCCCTTCTCGCCCTGCCTGGCCGGGTTAACTGGTACGCGCAAGATGGCAAAGTAGTGCGATAGCGACAGTTACTGTCATTTATTCCATTTAAAAACACTACGGTAGGACTTTGCCTGCAGCAGCATTGCGGAGTTCATCGCATCGCTCCCCACTCCAAGGAATCGCCCTACCAAGGGAGTTCGCACGTAGTAGCCGCAATCGAGCTCGAGCTCCCTTGGCGACGAGCAACTCTTAAACACACGAACACACGCACAACACTGTGAAGGATGTAGAGACACGAGGGCCCCAGTGAGAGTGCACGGCAAGTTAATCGCCCTACCGGAAGCATAAATCTAGTTTAATGTGGTGCAAAATTTTTCCTTGATGGTGGCGCGTATGGGGTTTTCTTTGCCCCACTACCATTCGCACGCTCAATACCGTCATCTCATTGGAAAAAATGACCGCGAACCTGCCGTCAACCACCAGGTCACTAGCTCACGATGCCTTTGTGGCAAAAGGGGATGCTGCACTGTTTACCTCTCCCGTCGTTGATCGTGGCAAACGATGAGCCATGGAACCGGTAGTACACCGGATAGGCGAAGAGGCCCGATATCCCTACCAGCTAGCTCTGAACTGAGATGAGTTTAGGAGGGTTGATTCGAACCATTCGTTCCATCCGAACACAAAGCGATGAATGGAATTTTGCGCGGCAAAACTTTCAAGTATGGCATGATTTATGAACCTCGATCGTGCCGCTCAAGGAGAAGTGTGATTGCGAAGGAAGATCGTTCCTTACCCCCTACGTAACGTGGAGGCCGTGGCAGGTGTGTCAAAAAGACCACAGCAAAGGAAAGGCACAGGAAAGCCGTAATCTTCCACCGCGGGAGATGTCTTTACCGTGTGCGACTATAAATCAAACGCACGTGATGATAGTTCACTCGAAATTAAATCCCCATCACCTGTACTACGTTCGAGTAGAAGCTTCAAAAGACGCGTTTACATCAGTTAGTTAGCAAACGGACAAACCATATCCTTAAAAAAATAGTACCTTCCATGGCTAACACTGAAGAATCCGGTCGCAGATCCATTTAGTTTACACAGGGTTCTTAATTGAGCTTCCGGTTTTCGGTGCCATTCACTCGTTAATGCAGTTGTCTCTTTGGGACTCTTCTAGCAGATAACAACAGTCGGACCATTGCAATAAAAATACAAGAGCATGCTTGTCAAGCATCGAGCATTCCATACACCGCAAGGATAAAGATTTATCCAACAACACACAGGCGCCCATGCCAGGGTGTTAAGTCGTAGAACAACAACAGCTGTGATCACAGTAATTATCCAATTAGCAAGTGTAACGTACGGTACAAGAACGACCATTTTCGCACCTGACATGGACATTCCGTGTGATCTTAATTCTTCGGTTGAATTCGAATTCTTTCTGCATTAAACTAGGCGTCAGTTCGCTTTTGATGATAAAAGTGAGAAATAATTTGTAACGCCATAAAAATAAGGGATTAAATATAATTCTCGCTAAAACATCAATCATTTACCATAATATTAGAATTTTTTTTTGCATTAATTCACGATCATTCTCCAATGTTTTTTATTTTTAAAAAATATTTCAAGCAACTATAACTTTCTCACAACCATTACGCTTGTATTGCTCCATAAAATGTTTAATGTGCTTAAATGACCTGTTAACTGATATTCACCATCAAAATCATGATCAAACACTCCGCATGAGATTGGTTAACTGTGAACCGAAAGCAACCGCACATCTGTGCTCTCCCCACCATCCACGTAAGTAGTGGCATCTGCCTGAAAGTGTTTACCTGTCTTAAGTGTTAATATCGCACCGAGCACGTACAATAAGCCATAACCGTAGGGCGTGTGCATGCTTCTGCTATGCTTGCTTACATTTTATTAGCCTCATATTACCTGGCTTATCGAACATTTCAAATCACTATCCACAGATAGTAAAATACGTACGTTTAGTGTCTATTTAAGTGAATTATGGTACGAGTTTTATGGCTGGACATTGTGGCCAGTAACGTGCCTTGTTTCTGTTTGTTGACATTCGAGAAATATTGCCGGGTCTTTTCACAACCTGCACGTCAGTAATATATTGCTTTTTCTTTTCTTTTCGTAATCTCAACAGGAGCAAATCCAGGAGCGTCGATCATGGACTGGCCGCACCGTTCGATCTAGACTCGCTGCGCTCGAAGGTTGAAGGCAGATTTGAAAGCATCGATCGACTATCAAAAGGTAATAATTCTTGTTTTCCGTTAGGCACTACCACACTGTTTAAGAATTACCATATCCTTACCAACCTAAAGATTTACTTGAAACCAGAACAATGCATCCCTTCAGTGTTCATGTGACCATTCGTATCCTACAAAGTCTAAAGAACCCAAAACATTCTGAACCGGCTGGTTTTGGTGCGACTGGAAAAGGCATAACCACCAACCATCGCTCTTCATTGCATGTGACTTGAGTGCAATCAATAAATAAACATAAAACAGATTCAACAGATTAGTGCAACTTTGTTGTCTACCAGTTGCAACGGACTATTTTCATGATCTCGTTTCTGCTGTTTCAGCTTTGCGATGGTGCACTTAGGACCAGCCCTGAGGTCCGTTGTTCCAAGAGCTTTGTTTACATTCCGTCTTCATGCACATCCTACCCCTCTGGGGATAAATATGAGCTTCTTTTGCAGACAGTCTATGCTTTTGTCAGCAAATTTGTTAAAATCTCCAAACACGCAGGGTCTATATTCTCTGACAGAGGGAAGACTCCAGTGTGGTCTGACCTGACTACCAAATAATCAGAAGTGTTTGTTGAGTGCAGACGTTTAGAAAATCCTCACGATGGTTTGTTCATCGATAGTGGATGAGCAAGGCCTTATGTTTCAGCAAAGAAAAGCGTTTATATTGTGCCGCCGTGAACGTCCTTTGCTGAAATATGGGTTTATTGTAGTGTATAGTAAAAGTTTATCGAGTTGTACCTCATTGTGCATTGACCCATCTTACGGGCTGTTGACATTTCAATGTCGCAAACAGCAGTACAAATTCAATCAGCAAGGTCCGATGCTTTCCTAGCACGTAATATTATACTATCAACTGTTCCATACGTTTGAAATGTCTAAACTGTTTGTGATGTCTCGTTGTAGATGGCGAAAAGAAGCGTTCGATGCCCACGATACCTACAATTACGTATACAGTAAAGGACCGGGACACACTAACCTCCGTGGCTGCCCGTTTCGATACGACACCGTCAGAATTGACCCAACTCAACCGTTTGGCCAGTTCGTTCATCTACTCCGGTCAGCAGTTGCTCGTACCGGACAAAAATGCCAAAGCGAGCGCCGATGGTGAATCCGACACTAGCACGGAACGTTCCTCCAACAGTCCCACCGATGGCCGCCGTAAGGGCTCGCAGGAAGATCTGTCTCAGGACGAAAAGGGTATGTATATTTACGATTCAGTAAGATAGCCAAGCAAAGTGTAGTTCTAATAGCTGCAACAAGCAAAGTGTTCACATTTTCGCTACGATTGTAACCGTCAATTTATCGTTCGCTAACAGTTCAACTGTGGCCCACATCAAGCCCATAGTGCGATATACTGTGGCTTTTTGTGATTGAAAACCTGTCGCCGGGCGAAATACGGGGCGAAAAACGTCACGCTGTCAAAACAACAGCGTTTTGCTGTGTTGTTTTCTTTCACAACTTTTTTTCTACACGCGCACCTGATCAATAGTTTACCAAAGTGCAGCTGATGCCGTGTAAAGAGTGTGTAAATTTAATTTCGCTTCTTTTATCCGCTAGAATGCAAGATTGTAGAAGTGATGGCATGAGCGTATAAATTTGTATTTACCTGCAAATCGTAATACAAGTGGCCACAACACAGCGAATAATTCATGGCAAGTGCAGGTTGTGTAAATGTTTGATCAAATGTTGAAAACGGTGGTGTTTTGCAAAAATGGAGGTAAGCGCCCGATACAACCGAAGCAATGCGCAAAACAGCTGACAATCGAATGTAGTTTAAAGTGCATCATCCGTTCTAGATGGTCATGTGTGAATTTGACAATGTCTTGCTGTCGCACTGTACTAAACATTGATTTTTACTAGCACCCACAAGGCAGTGACCGTTTTATCGTCGTCGCCGAATACAAATAAATAAAAAGAAGCGAAGGATAGCAAATTCCCATGACTAAAGATCTCTAGAACCGTAATCGATACCTAGAACAGCAATATAACCTATATGTGAGGTTCAACCGGAAAATAATCATTCAATAATGTTGGGAACATAACTCTAACATGTGTTAAGATAACATTTTTACTATCATCAACGAATTCGTCGTGATTGTCACTGGATTCATCATGCAGCAATGATAAAAAGCGAACCACTTGCACACACGCACACATTGAACCCATGAATATAAGAACCTTTGGGAGGGTAGTGTTAATTGTGACTCGCAATACAAATGCAACCAAGCCGTGTAGGCGCAACTACCGGCAGTCGGTCTCGACCCATGGTGTTTGTAAAGCCATTGATAAGATCGTACATACACTAACCTGTCCATATTGCCCAACAGACTTCATTAGCCAGATCCAACTGCAAGGTTTGTCGGGTCGGTAGTAACAGCGCTGATAGTTGGTTAAAAAGCAGACTAATGATTCTGCGATCAGAAAATCTGTTTCTCTCCCACATGACTCATTGATGGGGTGGTGAGTGATATAGAAAAGTGAAAAATGCAATCGTGGACAATGGATTTTGGAGCTTCGTTTTTGCGAGAAAAGTTATCAGGTTTGTTGACTGTCCGTTCGGTGACTATGTTTATCTTTTGGGTGACGGCACTATCATTGTCCCTAGCCTGGTTTGCTTGTTGACACACACTCTTGGAAGGTCTTGGGTGGGCAACTGATTTCCATTCACTACTGCGATCCAAATTCAATTCGTAAACTTCTTCCAAAAGTATTTCTGTTTGATGTTTACCGCAAAGTAGTCAATGGCGCAACTAATTGGTCATGTTTGTTCCTGTTTTTAGATTTGCTGGAAGGACTTCGCCCGGGGTCACCAAAACCCGGTCATATCGAGCGTGTTGCGTCACCGAACACACAAAGTGGCGGTGGCGCTGGTGGTGGTGGAGGAGGAGGTGGTACGACCGGAAATACAGTCGGTGGCGATGAGGACGATCCTGTGACTATCCAGCGTTTCTTAAAGATCAACGTACGGCACATCACCGATGGTCAAGGAGTAGTAGGTGGGGTACTGCTTGTCACCCCCAACGCCGTCATGTTTGATCCGAATGTGTCGGATCCACTAGTCATCGAGCACGGTCCGGAAAGCTACGGTGTCATTGCACCGATGGAGTTTATCGTGAATGCGGCCATATTTAACGATATTGCACACATGCGCGTGCAGGGTGCGGCCGGCGGCAATGAAACAGCCGAGAAGGCTGAAATTTATCACCCTGTGCCGGTGGAGAAACCATGTTCACGCTGTGACACTCATTCACCCGGTAAAGATTCGCTGCTCGTTAAGGACGAAACGTTCCCGGAGCTGGGAGTTGGATCGGTTGAGGGATGCGACGATCAGGAATCGATCTGCTCTAGTAACGAGCGGGACGGTGACGCTTTTCCGAAGGCATTCGAGCGCGATCTCGTGACACCGAATAACCTGCAGCGTTTGCATGGTGATTCGACCGAAAGTGGCGGTAGCTCGGTGGAACCGAAACCGCCATCTACAGAGCCACCCATGTTCCTGTCGTACGATCGTGATTCGTCGCAGTCTCACACGCCCAATTCCCTCGACCACAGTACCGGTGCTTCAAACGAGCAACAGCAGAAGCAGGCAGGCGATAAGACTGACCAAAACAAGACCAACAATATCTTAGAGGATCCCACCATGCGCTCCCTGGAGGAGCGACGGAGAAGTCTACTGGACCAGCACTGGGCAATCCCCAGCAAGGACAGGTTAGAGTCACATTAAGACCGGTTCATTGTAGTGTAATCAATCTCATTCACTCACCAATACTCACGTCCTTACCGCATGTCGTAGTTGGAGTGGTAAAATTTACTAACAATTTTTCTTTAGGTCACGGTAACACATCGTACGTTTTTTCTATTCATGAAGAACGGCCAGGCCGTAGAGCTTAAATCTATTGCAATCTTAATCCAAAGTACAATTCACATTAGTTTGTTGATATGTCCTTCTCCTAACATTGAAAGGGCACCTTTTCCCGAGTATACTCGGCAAAAACACACTTTGTAAAGAATTAACAATGAATTTGGTTTCTGTTACAATGTTACGATCTAACGTAGTGGAACTTGTGGAATGAAAGTTATTTAAAATTTTACTATACTCATTATTGTTTTATTTTTATGTTTCTGCTTTTGTTTTCGTTTTCCCCGCATTAAAACCTGCATTATGTCCCAAAATTCCTGGATCATTTTACCATCATTCGATGTTTCCTGCTATACGGAGAGTATATAGATTAAAATGTTATTGCGATCAATCATCATCTCGAAGATCTCTGGACGACGAAGAGGCTGCCAGTACAGGAAGCGGCACAACGGCAGCATCTTCCTCGACTGCTGGTGCTAGCTCCATTGGTGGTATGGGAAGCGCAGGTGGACATCACGTTGTAATTCCACCAATTGCTGAAGCTGCTGGCGGTGATGGTCAGCTAGTAAAGCAATCGTGTCATGATTCGGGCATCGACATCCGTGACCCGGCCCACGGTTCATCGCTGACGACGGGCGGTGGAACCACAGGGGGTAGTGGTAGCAGTGCGGCTAGCTCAGTCGCTAGCATACCAATAGTGGCACCAATTGCAACGAAGAAGGTCTACAGCGATGCGGACATCGTATTGAGCGCGGACTGGGTTCCGCCACTGACCATTGCACCGACACATTTGCACGACACTTCACCAAGAAGTAGTAGCTCGCTAGTGTCCTCCTCACATCAGAGCACCTTGTCAACGTTGACATCTGATGCAGGCGGACGGAAGAAAACATCCAGTGTGAGCTTCAGCGTAGACGAACACGATCCTCATGGTGCTACCGTTCCGGCCGGTTCCGGATCACTTGACAAAGGTGGCGAAACGAAAAAGAATAAGGTAGGTAGCAGATAATGTTTAACTCACATCAAACCTTTACACTAATGTTGTATTTTTCTATTTTAGATGCTGAAGCGACTGTCCTACCCACTAGCATGGGTTGAAGGATTGACGGGTGAAGGAGGCAACAGCAGTCACAAGTCGGATTCAATTGAATCAGCCCCGAACACTGGTGACTCTAACCAGAGTGTCTTTTCAAAAGTATTTTCCAGGTAGGTACCGTGAAAACTATCCATGCTAATGTCAACCAATGATTGACAATAATTTAAACGATTTGGTTTTAACGCACTGTTTGTTAAACGCTACGAGTGGTTTTCAAAAGAACATGGATTTAAAAACTAATGATACCAGTCATACATATTTGATTATCTCGCAACACTACCGCACAAACTTGTTTCTTCATTTAAATGACAGCCAATGACAACAAATATTTTGGTTCCAATATGTTTGTCATCAACTGAACACATTTATTCCACTTTATTTTGTTAAGAGCGCACCTTACCGGCCCATATATTAAATTATCTTGGCGCGTTATCGTTTAATTATATATGTTTGAATTTGTATGATTTTTTTCCGGCAACAATGGCTAAACTTGTTACACGCTATTCTTGTAAATTGATGCCAAATTCCCCTTCGCCATATCGTTTTCTATTGCTGGGAATCACGCAACATAAAAAATCAACTTCAAACCAAAAAGCTCACCCATCACATTGGTTTCGGAGCTGGGTGGAAATTTGTTTTTGTCCAAAACGCCATCGGAAGACTCCGGAGGCTCACCTGTTCCACCACTGACACCGCACGAAGCGCAAGCAGGGGGGCCGGTTGCGGCCGGGTAAGAATCTGTATTACATCCTACACCCATAACAGTCACATACCTCAAAGATAATATGTTTTTGTCACACTTTCGCTGTCGTTCTGTGTACTTTTCTTTTTTAATTTTCACCCTGTTCACTCTACCGAACTTTCTGTCTGTACATATTTCTTAATCATTATATTGCGATGTTATAGAAATGTTGTGCTGCTGTATTTCAACTCAAAATGTAGCAAGCCTATTGCAACAGAGATTATAATTTCTCTCACACCCTCTTTCGTAGGTATCTACAATGTGTGTCCCTTTTGTTCTAGCATAACAGTTGCAGCCAAATTGATGTTATAATTTCATCTCAATTCTCCGCTTGCTTATAGTAAGAGGTCAAGAGGATGAAAATACGATCATCCCGTGAAATGACAACAGTACACTTCGTGTTCTTAAGTTTGCTTGTTTGTCTATGATCAATAGGATCGTTTTTATTTTCTGTTTATCCGTGAGCGAAGCAGCTTACTGTGAGTGTGTTTTAATTTCCTTTTTGTAAAAATTATATACACATGCAGCAGCTGAAGATGCAAGGTCGTGAAATAATTTAGTGAAACATTTTACTTCATGTGTTCGGATAAAGTTCGGATCAAGGATAAAGTTGACCTTTTATTGTGTAGTGTATGTTATACTATAGTCCGCTATGTATTCCACACTTTAATGTGTTATGCCTGTAGAATGTATGCTAGCGAAATTCCCTAACAAAAGCAGGATTGATATTTGAACCGAAGCTAATCTACTGTTCTCCACTTTCAGACGATCATCCATCGGTACATTCATTCGCCAGCATCCCTCTGAGGGTAGTGCGAATAAGCAGAAGCCGGCACCACCAAAACTGGACTACCGTTCGATGGTGTCCATCGACGACATGCCAACACTGTTTGTCAGCTTTGACAGTAAGTATTGGATTCGGTGCATGTATTGTGTTCGCTGTAACCAAATGTTAAGAAGCAGTTTAATATCGATATGTTTTTTTCTATTTAAACTTATTTTCTTGACTGTTGGTTCTTTAATGGAACGTTTGTTACTGATATGAAAAATAACTTTCATAAATTGATGCTAGCAAATTTTATAGCGTTCACAATAGTTAATTCTTAGTTATTTTTTACTTTCTTCGAAATATCGATAGTATATGTAACTATATTGCAGATTGCAAACATAACACATGCATATGTTGCAATTTCACGTTTATTTTAATTGATGTAATTTATCACTACATTTTATGTTTGTTGTCTATGTTCTTAGTGCAGCTGCTGAAAGCACTGTGATATTTTCAATTTTATTGAATGATTTTCTCTTTTCAAGTAATAAACAATAGATTATTTTTAATAACTAACACTAAGATTATTCGCACCAATGCATATTAGATCTTCCTGCAAGTTAATGCGCTGCTGATTAAATTAATTGCACCTTTAATGTAGCCGCAGTTCATTCGATAGATTTCATTTGTAGGCGTTTAGAAGCATTCTTTAACGCGAGTCAGACAATATGAAATATGATGTTTTTATTCTATATGTTCAAAGTTGTGAGTGTGTTAGGAATTTTTGATAGGCTGATTTCTGCAGGACTTTGTGTTATTGCGAATCAAATATCATGTAATGTATTTAACGTGCAATGTTTCACAGAAGAAAAAAAATATTGATCGAAGTGCAGTTTTGCACTTCGACGACGGTTAGTGTGTTGCAATGTAGTATATTGTCGTGAATATGTATATTTGGACAGTTTTTCACTCTTCTTTGTCTCTCTTCTTTACATATCTCTTTTGCGCTCATTCCTTTATCCCTTCGATACTGACTGCGTGCTTTCGAACAAAACCATTCCCACGCCATTGTACACAAACTACCAACAACTGCTACTTCTACAAAATCAAACCTACAAATCAATCATCATCACTACAACAAACATCAACAAATGAACCAACCAATCACAACTACAACAACCGTTGTTCACAAATTTTCAGTGAAGGCCCCATTGTTTCCTCAGCTTGAGAAACTTGGTAGGTTACAGTGCTCATTCGCTTCTCATTCTGAAGGTCCTTTTATGTTTTCTTTATGGCCATCCTACATTTTTTGTCAAGTTATTTTTTTGTGTCGTTACAAAACCGTGACGATCGAGTGTTTTACACATTATTATCATACATTGCATTTGTCATGATCATATTTGCCCTCACATTGTTGTCGTAATATTTTGGTTTTATTCATGTCACTAATTTGCGTATCATGAACAATTGTGTTCATATTAATACGCTCGTTTTTCGTGGGTAACAAAAAAAACATCTGTGTTCATCCATCGAACGTGTCGCCCTACTCAGTTCAGTAAACTCAGTCCGCCTCTGTCGCTACGTCTATTGTGCACTGTATTGCTACATGTTCTACTTGTAACACTATTATCTTACATTTGTCAGACCATTGTATGGTATTAATTTGTTCCATTGGTGTATCCGTGTATTTCGGTCTTCACATCTTCGGTATGTTTCACGTCTGAATACTTTTTCCAGTATTGGCTGTTTGATTTCGTAGGAACGCGTAATGACTCATGTAAAACGTTAAATTTTTCAATGCATGAGCATTTTATTACTTGTGTACATGTTGGGTAATCCTCGTCTTTAATTTACATTCCACATGCATGAATTTTAGTGGAAAGTTTTTTTTTTCATTTTATATGTTATACTTTTTCAGCTAAAAGTTTTTATTTTTTTTAAACAATTCGAACTTTTAATGACCCTTTTATTTTATTAAAAACAAACGTTTTCATAATCTATTAAGAATAAGATGTTGATAAATGTTCACTAGTTCTATTGCACGAGTCCGGATACTTTTTCTTGCTTATTTACACTCCAGCTACGCATGATCTAACATTTCTCAATCTGCATGTGAATGATCTATATACAAGGGATGCTACTGTAGCCTTCAAATCAACATTGTCCTGTTTTACACATCGCTATCATTTCACGCTCTCGTCGCTTTTCCGCAATAGAACTTATTCCACGACCGGCCCGTGCCTGCCCGGACCCACCGATGTACCTTCGGTTGCGCATGGGACGCAAGATCGGCAAGAACACTCCCCTTCCGACGACGGTAATGTCCTACGGCAAAAACAAGCTACGTCCTGAGTATTGGTTTAGCATTCCAAAAAATAAGTAAGTATTTATTTACATCTAACTAAATGTGCATCACTGAAAAAGTGTTATGCCGAAAAAGTGCATCACGCTAAACCACTTCTATTAAACCTCTGTCGCTAGGGTTGATGAATTGTATCGCTTCTTGAATGCCTGGGTGCAACATCTGTATGGCGAGCTGGATGAGGCCGCCATTAAGGAACGTGGTTTCGAACTCATCCAGATGGATACTGAATGGGCAGCAAAAACTGGCAGCCCGTCGAAGGTAGTTAAACGTATTATAGTTACGATTCTTGACCCACATGATCCAATTAATCCAAATGATCTAATGTCGCAAAATTATCTTTTTATATAGGACGGTCGTTCCGCCAGTGAAGGCGAAATCTCCGAGTACACACGCGAGTCATGGGAGGTAAGTCGTTCATCTAACAGTACACGATCACCAAATAGAATTGCAAAAGTTTATATTTCTCTTTGCGTAAGAAACTTTAAACAAATGATGCTTTTTA
This sequence comes from Anopheles marshallii, assembly GCF_943734725.1. Classification (NCBI taxonomy): domain Eukaryota; kingdom Metazoa; phylum Arthropoda; class Insecta; order Diptera; family Culicidae; genus Anopheles; species Anopheles marshallii. The sequence goes on along the minus strand of NC_071326.1, from coordinate 45,582,223 downwards.
GCATTCAAGGTACAGTGTTGATCAAAAATGAAACGGAAATCTACACCACCAGTTTCACTAGGTCCTACGATGTCCCTAACTGTTGCAAGGCAACATATGATTAATTATTTGTCTTTATTTCTTCGTTTATCTTTCCCATTTCGTTTATTCGTTCGTTTAAATCTCCGTCGTTCTCGATGCGGTTTGAACTGCTAAAACTACAGCTGCTAAAGGCTCCGTTCGTTAAAACCTACAACATAATCAAAAGTCAAACTGGATCTAACGATTTGGACGGTTGTGAGGTTAGAATTGTTTGCAAACTTTGTACTGAACATCACTACAGATATGTATATCTGCTAAAAACTGTCACACAATTGCATTTTAGATACTATGCCTGTATGCAATGATATATTCTTAAACAATCATATACCTATATGTGGAACACTGCAACAACACTCCTTTAATATTGTAGTAGTAATGTAATTTGTGAACGTTCAACGATTGCTGTTTAATACCGTACGCCCATTTACTGTCCCCTATCTATTGCTCTCTTTATTTTATTCCCCGATATTGCATCGTTCATACTTACCTAGACTGTAGTGTTAAAACTATAGATATCGTCTGATAGTACTGTAATTGTATTATGTTTGAATCTAGAGTTTCTTTTCGTTCGGCTAACTATTCACTTCTACCCTACTTGTTTGAACAATTTAGGAAAACGCTATACTTACAAGTTATGAAAGAGCGTTTAAATTTAGTATGACTCAACACACGGTGACGTATTTGACCTTCTATCGTTTTGTGTTTTGTGAGATCAAATCATAGTTCGAAAAACGCTGTTGGGTGTATTTGCCAAAACATGCTGCGTTTTTATATAGACAATTATTGTCACGGTAACCTATACCAAACAAACTCCATAGCTGATGATAACGTAATGCCACAATGATCGTTTTAAATTTCCGTTACATTTTTTTATTCGCGTTTTTCACGACTAAGCCGTATGTCTACCAATTAAAGTACATACACTTAATACGTGTTGATTTTTTATATTTTAGACATAATACTAAGAAATGGTCTTATTTAATAAATAATATGTGTACGTTTTTACGGAACTTGACAGCAAAAAGCTTAGTACAACTTAGCTTCTATTCACAGCTTTTAGAGAACCAGCACTTTTACTGCATATCAGTACGTTTTTTAGCGTTAATTAGTGACAAAATTGCATCCTTTGGCATTACTTTTATATTTAGACCACCTACTATAAAGCCCTATTGAGCAGGTTGCTTATGTGTTGCTTCTGTTTCCCGATCGCTTAGTTTTATGATTTGGTAATCCGTACAGAGATAAACGATTCTTGTTTTATTATCTCAAGTTATCATACCGATTAGTATTAAATAGATCAGTTTGGTATGTTAAAGGACGAACGTATAGATGTATGTTTGATGTCACTTCGATGTATTGTTGCCAAATCTATTACCTTGTCTGTATATCCATGTATAGCTCTGATTAATGGAAATTAGTTTGACTGTTTAGTTTTATGTGTTGTTATATTTATTTTACAATAACAAACGCAACTATTGCCATTCTTTGCCCAGCCCGTACAAAATTATAGCCTGCATCATCGAGGATGTAAAATTGCTTTTGTTGTAGATGTGCGTTAACAGCAACGCACAGTGACACATTTTATTTGTAATTGATAGAGTAGGTGAATATGGCATTTTTGTTTGCCAAGTATAATCGGTGTAAAAAAAAATAGACTGTATTATATTACACTCAAATCCACTGATGCTTCCATCCGGAGTGTGCCAAAATTCGACTCGAATATTGTAAACATCATCTCTTCCGATGACATAATCACTGTTTAACAGTTTGTTTGCGAATCGTTGATAGTAGCAGTAAACAATCGACCAAGGGTTATCAAAGTTGTTTTATGCCCCTACAATGCGTATTACATTTTTCGGGTGAATTGCGCTGTAATCGATTTGGTTAAGTTACAAAACAATATACCAAAAATAATGTTACAGCATAAGATGTACTAAATAAACAGCAGTCGTGTATATAACTAAAACACGCCATTTATGTCTGGCACAAAAATTTATAGAAGAAATTTTTTTATGTTTTTTTCTTATAACATAACGTAACGCATACCCAAAAAAGAAACAAACGCGAAGCAAAAAATATGATGTGCCATATAATGTCAGCGTAGCCAAGCCCACAAAAACAAAAGTTATCAGTAATAAGCATTGCGCGCTCAACAACATTCCCCATCAATTTCAATGTACGCCGTGTCGCATGTTCTGCCAAAAAAAATGTACATTTTTTGAAGCATCGGAACCTGTTTTTGGAAGCATCTGGTGAAGGTAAAAGATGATCAAACAGTACAGAGCGCGGTGATCGTTACAGCTTAAAAAAGCATCGCAGCACAATTTATGGTTCTAAAAATAGCCACATAAAGAACAGGTTTTGACAGAGCATCAGTTTTTGCTGTTGTTTTAACCAGTTGTCGCATCTTCTGTTTATGGATACCGTTTTCTTGCCATCTTGCTGCATGCATACGCACACAATTTGCTTTGCGAAACTCTTACCAACCTGCAATGGGAACAATAAATCAATTGTCACTGCAACGACGTCATGTGTTAAATGCTCTAGATAGATGCAAATTAGAAAATTAAGAAATGATATGTTAATCGGAAACATAAATGTTTCACACAGTTAGCGTGGAGTAATCCTGATGACTCATTTCCAAACATTACAATGACATGCGTTATAAGTACTTGCCACGATGATCGGTCAGCAAGCTGAGAAGTTTTTTTTTCAATTAAATCGGATAAAAGTAATAGCTCAGCAAAAAGTAACATCACCTTCAGAAGGACGTTGCCTGCGGGAAGCTGAATATCTTGGCCGGGAGGTCAGGAACTGAATTTGATCGCGTGACTCGCGCGCGGTACAATCGTGCCACGTGAGTGGTGCGGGTTAGTTTGGTCTGCACGAACCATTCCGCTATCTTTGCTCAAGGATTTTTGTTTTCGAAGTGCAATCAGTGGCACCGTAGATATTACGATGCTTCCGGAGGCTGTGTGAAATGCAGGAAACATTCTGTGGGTAAATTCTTCTGTAATAGATCAAGCGGAATGTTATGCGTTCGGTCGGTTTTCATTAAAATGTTCTGGTAATTTTGTGTTGGATTATTTTTTTTAAAGAGCTATGGCACATCCACACTAATATCTTCACGTCTTGAAACTTGCCTCACTGTTGGGCTGCTTCTCTGTTTAGCAGACAGAAATGGCTAAATAAGGCTATCGCAAGAACGGCGAATGTTCCAACAGTGCAATAAATCGAAGAACTTTTGAAGAAGTCCGCATACACGCACGGGTTCACGTCTCGCCGTTCGAAAGTAACCATCCTTGGTTTCTGCCAAGCGAAGCTTTTTCGAATTCAGACGCTTCCTTGATTTTCTGTCCTTCACTGTTATCCCGCTCGTCAGTTCCACAGGAACTGGAAGGGTTCGCACTGCTAAACAGGGAGTTTGTTTTCTCGTAAAACATCGCTAACCTATCGTATAGTAAAAGGCACCCGGGAAACAGGAAACTGCCTAGAGTAGGCTCAGTGTTAAGTGCGGCGTAATTTTGTTGATTGGTGTTTGCTTTGCTAAATCTGGCAACATGTGGGGAGTATTATATTACAGCAGCATCCCCTGTTTTTTCTTTCTTTGAGCTATTTTTTCAGGAATTAGTGATACACATTCCTAGAGTTTCGTGTTATCGCTCTTTAAAAAAATAACAAGCGATTTTTCAAAACAATAAATAAAAATCTCTGCAACGTAAGCGATCGATCATCGTTGGTTTACGGTTTGGCACGTACATCATCGTAACGTTATCGATCGCCAGTAGCGTGATCGCCAGAAGCTGATGTGTGAATACCGGGGCATCTATGCCATTAAAGCCACATGTCATGTGGTTGTAGGAAAATTCCCAAAATATAAGAAAATCGGTGCGCGAAAAAACAGGTCACCCCGAACAAGTTTGTAAAATTCGGATTTTCGTAGCATGTCACAACCGTTTTGTCCCTTTTTGGCCCACTCCTGAGGGGGTTGTATTTTTCCATCGGAAATCCGCAGTTTCGGCGACCCGCAGCTACAGATGCAGTCTCGAAATTTCCCCGAACCGGTGTGCTATCTATCTACCAAATCTTACCAGTCTGACAAACGAAAGCAAGATTTCGCCACTGGAAATGCATTACGGTTGCGATCTCCTTTACCAATGAGATCATAGACGCTGTTCCCTCGGGATCATGCCACTAGCGCGAAAAATGTGGCTTGGCGAAGTGTTTCGTTTTTGTTTTGCTCAACGACGCGTGGTAAAAAGGGGGTTTGCACGAACGTCGGTCGATTTTACCTTGAACTGGGGCACCTCGAATCCGTTGTAATTTGAGATCACCGCACTGTTTTCGCTCATGTTTGTCGTCTTTCACTCACGGTTTCACACCGCACGCATACGGAGCTTGTGAGTATACAGGTGTCGTACGATAATGGGGGAGGGGGGGGGGGGGGGGGGTTTTGTGGCCAATAGACGAACGAGCAAAATGGCCACTTTTGTACGGTCAGCATGCGGCGGAGAGGTCAACTTTTGCAACATACTCTCACTCGTCCGTTTTGCTTTGTGTTTCTCTGGGTGAAATAACGCACCAACCCCGTACACAAATCATGCTACGGCTGGCCAAAGAAACACACGCGTACCGTCCTTTTTGGCCTTTTCGTTGGATCGGATTTGGCAGTTCGCCTTGCCCTGCTGCTACGCTTCTCCTCTGCAGCGAATAAGAGCGACCATGCGTACACACGGCGGAAGAGAGCGCACACGCAAGTGTGTGTACGGTTTCGCACACCAACGTGGGGCGCGTTACATCGATGGCCACCGACGATCGACGATCGAGTGTGGTACGCGCGCACCTTCTTCACTATGCACTGGCCAGGCCATTTCATTCTGCCTTCATCTCCGTTGCCGATCGCGTGCAGGAGTGAACGGATTTCTCGCAACGCAGGTGGAACAATTTAAGTGTACGGCAGCAAATGCTGCAAAGTTATATCTGATGGTGCAGTGTCCGGTGTTGTATTTCTTCAGTTTGGTGAATGTGACACGATTGAACGAATACACTGATGGGTACGCGATGGATATCATTTGCAAGTTTTAATTGCTCTCGTGCTAATAGATCGGTAGTATCGAAAAATTTGGCTGCTGGTCAGTTTGTGCTGTTATGCTCTTACAAGCCTGCAAATGTGTCGATGCTGAGTGTTGCGTCCGTTGTTGTAACTATTGATCCCTCATAGTGTAAATGTGTTTTTGTGGCCTAAAACCACACAACACTCCTTTGCTGATATCAAAATACACGTCTTAGGGAAGGAAAATCCCGTACTTTACCCTCAGAAAAGTCTACAGCGCTAGCCAACTATTTCCCCTCCCAACGGTCTGATTTTGTGTTTTTTTAATAGTATGGTTTGTTTTTTTTGCTGGTGATACATTCTTCATGTTTACCGCGCAAGAAACATACAGTAAGCGAGGAACGTGTGTTGATAGTGTTGTGTGCTTTCATTTCAACATCAGCTGGCCTATACCGATCGCCGAAAGTGGTGTAGTGATGACGAAAGAGTGTAGTTGTAAATGTACGCTAGCTTTTTTTTTCCTTGTGTTGTTGATGCTCTATTCTTCATCAGACCCCGAAAAACAACCACTTTGCCTGGTGTACTGCGCGGTTTCACTCGATCAGACGAATGATCAGTATGATCCACGAACCCCATCGCGTTCACATGCGGTGAGATCTCTCTCTCTCTAGCGTTCGGCGAATTAGGGTGATCATCGTATCGCTTTTTTTTCTAAACCATTTCAATTTCGCACTCTCTGCTCGATTCGGACGTGCCCGAATTGCACTTTCTTCACGTGTGAAAGGCAGAAACGCTCTCTAGACATCAGTAATGAGAGTAACCCTGCCAACTCTCAGACCTTCGTACGAGATCAGTTCACAGTCGTGTGGCGTCTTTCTCCGTGAACTTGAACGGTGGATCAGTTACATCTTGGCCGGGATGAAGCCATGATTTGGTCGTCTAGTAGTGATCGCATGATCTTGCGATGAATTCCATTCCTGTGTGTACAGTTTTCATCTGCTGAGGATCCATCCAATTCAGAGGCGAAACAATATTATCCGCCAGGGTGTAATGATCCAAGTGCGTCTGCGCATGTGTGTATTACGAAATTAATACCAATTCATCCTAATTTTCTCTTCCCGATGTATCAAACCAGTGTGCCTAGTAGTGCTACGCTCTCTGTTCAGTGATTCAGACACGATCCCTTGTGTAACAAATGCTCTCTTGCGCTACGGTGTGGAATTTAAGTACGCTTCCTGCATGACAGGCGGGTTCTGTCGTGAAAGAAGCGAAACATACCTGGTTGTGTGTATTGAAACATTATACTCTCTATCTGCTTGTGCTGTGATATCCTCTGCTTGGAGTAGTTTAATCGTAATTAAAGTCGTTCGCGAGCTGTTGTCCTTTGCCGGCAGAAAGTGTTGAATTGGAGGTTCTTGTTGAACAAGACGTGGCACAGCGATAAACTCCTTTATATTCCGTATCGTTCCTGATATTGAAACATAAGCACAAATGATGTCGAAATCGAAAATCAACAAGCTCACCAAGTACCTGAAGACGAAGGTAAACTATCACATTCTAGCTAAACGTACACAATCTACACCAACAATAAACTCAAACTGCGTACGGCCATGTGTTATAACATTGCTTAACCCCTTTTGCCTTTAAAGGGTGATAGTGGACGGCTGTGCTAATAAAGTGATATTCCTCCCTGCCCAACCGGACCCAACGTGTGGGCCTAGTAAATGCTAATCATCCTAGACCTTCTTTACACATGTTTGCAGCGCAGCATATTAGACGCCTGCCAACCCACTCACAGCCCTACCTATACCCCCTCCATAAACTAGCAGAACCCTTTTTTTGTGCACATTTTGCTGCATTGTGTGTGCGACCCTTACTAACAGGAGCAAATTGTGATTGACCATAGAGCTGGATAACAAAAAAAAACAAAATTGCACCGACTTGTCTCTGTTGTTCAGGCACTTTTTGCATACCTTAACATACGCTGCTCCTCCAGCACACGGCCGTTGTCTCATTACGCGCCGTGAACGCGAACTGAGCAAGGTGGGAGGGAAGAACAGTCTAACCTTTAGCGACCCTGACCGGAGGTGGTCGGTCCCCTGACCGGTTCCGTTCCGATGAAGGAACCCGAACGGCGACCCGATTGGTGCCATATATTAAGTGTATGTGTGATATTGTTCTACCTTGTCTTGTTTCCACACGTACCTTCAACCGTTTACTTAAATTCGTGGAGTAACACGTGAAGTCTCCTTCGGTAGAATCGGTGCTCTTCCCTTTTTCGTAATCCTTCCGCATATCTGGCTAAAGCCTTCTGACCAAAACACAACCATTTATGGTTGCAGGATTGTCCATCAGCAAGATGGTATTTTGAGCATACGTTCGATATTTTTGACTCTTCAATACATTGTAACATTGCTAGGGTATGGATGTATGAAAAAAGGTTACCTTTGCTTCAAACTAGTCGATTAATTCATCATGCAAATTAATCTCCTCTCTAAACCTTCCCTAACTGTCACTACTACTACCACTACTACCGTCCTCCCGATCAACACCCCGATCGGTGATCGCCTATAAAATTCAAGAAGCACTCGAACGTCTCGCTTCTTCCTGTGCCTATTGCATATTCATTTGTTTTGTTTGCCGATGCATTTCATTTCATTTGTTTGCCCGTCACATTTCTACTACTTTGCATGACACGGGGCGAACCTTGATGCGATCGTGTTAGGTCAGCCTGTTTAAAACACACCTCACATACCATCGAGCATCACATCTCTTCACGGAATCGATCGAATACGGCACGGGGGCGAATCGAAAAGTTATTTTTATGAGATGTGCATTATCTAGTGATGGTGACATCCTGGCTAAGATTAATGACTAAGACGTTTCTCGTGTTGCAGATCAATAAAAACAATGTCCTTCCCCCTTTAGGAGAATGTGTAATACACTAGGATACTTTGTTTCGGTTGATAGTGCATGAGCAGTGATATGAACTTTCGTTGCGTTACGTCGTCTGATTTGCTTTGAAGCTGGTTATTTAATATTTTCCTGGCTTTCTCTAACGTGTCCTTTGAGTATTTTTTTTTATTTAAAGCTGAACAATTTGATCGTTTGCTTTAAAAGTACCTTTTTACGAACGAAGCCCAATGGAAAATAACACATTTCTTAAAACTTTAAAATTTCGTCCGACCTACTAACAATCGAATGCCACGGAAACACTCACGCGTGCTCGAACGAAGTTCCTTTTTTGTAATTTATTTCAATCTATTTCGATTAAAAAGCGCTTGATACGACTCGTTTGCCGTGTTTTCGGTTGATCCCAGGAGGGTTTGTCATTCGGAGCGCGGCTGAAAGTGAACATTTGTTATCGATCACCGCATTACCCGTCCTTGAGTGTGACAACATACAACCGCCCAAAACTGGATCATCAACGTCTTGGGGAATTCTAAAGCAAGAGTTTTACGTGACGCGCGAACAGTTGACCATTGACTTATCTTGGACTGGTCCAGATTAGTGTTGGGTGAATCTGTTTCAGATGAATCTTGTGCAAATTTGAATGAATCGGAATCTATATATCAAAGATTCATGAATTATTTTAGGAGAATGTCCCCCTTGTTATTTCGTCGAAGGTCTTTAGGGGCGTGTTCCGCTACTGCTCAGAGGATTCACAAATCTTTTAGGAGTCGATTATAGATTTCAATGGCTCCTCACTTAAGATTCATATGAATGGTACTTAGCACAAGATTCATTAAGCACAACAGTTGTCCAGGTGCTTAGATACGTGTGATGGAAAAATTCGCAAGAAGCTTCAAAGGTAATAATTTAATACAAAACTTATGAGATAGTTCAATTGTTGTTGTTCACCAATAGTCGTGATTAGATAAAAAATAATCAAATAGAAAGCTTATTCGAATGTAATACAGCATTCAGTATTCAGCAGCCGGTCCAGAGCAACCCTTACATATCAACTTTGCCAGCAAAGCGGCAGAGCTGTTGAAAAAGCTAAAAACTTCACACTCTTTCCCGTATCGTGAATTATCGCCTTAACCACGAGTATACACACTGGTGCTGGAGTTTGCATTTGTGCTCCTGTCTCCCCTAAAATGTTTTACATACATAGCAGCTCACCAACTCATGCACACCAGGAATGGTGGAATGGATCATACACTGTATACATACTCCAACGATTTTGCGTGTAGTTGATGGTATAGAAAGCAAGCGTACGCCTGATGTCTCTGTGTGGGTTTTACGATGTAGTACATTTCTCTCTTTTTCCCTCTCTCGCTCTCGTTCTCGTTATACCCGGTATCTGCTGGAGCAGTAGATTGTCAAAAGTAGCCCACCTATTCTAGTCCGTGTGGTGACGTTTGGTGCGCGAGTGTGGTTTTGGCAGTCTTTGCCGTGATTTTAAAGTGAATGCTATTAAAGTTTGTATCGACAAACATCAGTGTTCATAAACCAGTGATAGCAAATGTATCTCCTTTTTGTGTTAAACCTACGCAATCCTATGTGAAACAAACGGTCCAGTGTTATGCCTTTTGTAAGGCAAAATATCTGTACTCTCTGAGTTGTGTGTTAGTAGTGTCTCAGAAAGCACCGTTCTCACTGCCATACGAATTTGACATTTTCTCTATACCGACCAAACCGACGCCTAGCCATCGTTAAAACCAAACTGAAGAAATACCGGTTTGCTGAAACAACTTTTCGCCCCGATTTGCCGAGGTCGTTGCATTCACCTTCGAACGGAAGCAGAGGTGTTGTACCATCAACGAGCCAGTTGCATTCGGCCATGTCACGAAACACCCTCATTGGCTGCCGGAACAATCCCAAACCCCCGGTGAATTGCATTGGCAAATGGTGAAGAACCAGTGAAAAGAAAACAACAACGTGAGCCACACATAGTCAGCGATATTTTAAGCTAACTTAGCGAGCATATAGAGCTGAAATCAACAAACACAGCTGTGGTGTGGAACCACCTGACCATTAAGCACCAACACGCACACACTGGCAGAGAACTGGCGTTCGGTTGGGAACGTGTGTGCGTACGTTGTAAAACCCACACACATTCAATCGTAAACGACGATGGTGGGCACGTGTGCTTATGTGCCTTATGTACAGCTACTACACCACTACCACTAGCAGCGATTTCTTCAACGCAAACAGCCACACTGCCGGCCACCCCCTAATGAATGCCCCAGTAAACGGCATTTCATGCGTAACATAAACATAAACATCATAGCCTAACGCCGTTCAGGCTAATGTCGTTTGGCCGTTTTGTGGAAAGAATTAAACTGGCAAGTGCCGGCCCCCACCATCTGCAGTTACCTGGCTGCAGCAACTTCCCAGCAACAAGTTGCATACCCGAGCGGGAGCATCCGTAACATTCGTTTCATCATAGCCCTTCGATACGTTCAACTCGCAGCATAACGGGCAACAAACGATCGTGATGTGGTACTTTGTGCTTCTGGCCGTTTCGGCCACTATTTATTTTGCGTCAAAGCGCTGGGGCCGGCAGCTTTACTATAGATGGGGGCGCCTAATACCGTTCCGGCGAGCGATCGTGAACAAATCACGGCCTCCGACACCACCACTCATCGATACCACCGTGCCCATCGTACCAGGAGGTGTCAGTGGCACCGGCGAGGAAGGTTACCCGTTGCTAAACACCAAAGAGGAGTTTGACGATGATCGATTACACACGGTAATGGAATGAAGCGCCCATAATATTTAGGGGAAATCGATAGTGTAAGACTAACATTGGGGCCCATGCGGTATATGATATGTATATTGCTGTTTCCAGTTCGAATGGCCTTACATCTCCTGGAAACAGTTTAGTTTTAGGATTGCTCCCTTTGCTGTCCTTATGCAATGTCTTGCAGTTTGCCATGGCCTTTTCAATCACGTTATCACACCCGCGTGATCGTACTCGGCAGCGGAAAATTCCAATCGGAAATTAATTCAATTGATAAGCAAAACAAACTAGCAAATGTAATCAGGAACATACAATTATACGTGCCTCTTCCAGAGTAATGGGAGTAATCTTGCTTCTTAGAAAAGAAACGAATAGCAGATTACTGTGTGTGGCTCATGTTGCAGATCATGACCCTTCATTCTAAAGGTCATCACGGTGTGATTTTCAACCGACCTCATCACTTTATTGATAATGGAGCAGAACCGGACCATATGGTGATCGCCAATCATGATTGAACCATTAGCGGGAGGGAAAGTCGGATTGATTTAGTTCACATCTGGATGACCTCCTCGGTCGTTACCCTTGTCGTGACTGTATAGTCGACAGGGTGGAAAATTAAACACTGCAGATGGTAGAACGGTGGAGAATTATTTGCATTTGCAAATAGTGCAATTTGCATTCTTGTCTCTTCACTTTCTCTATCCCGGCCATTGTTATGTAAGGGAGAAGGTGAATGTACTGCCTTGAATTTGTGTTCTGTACGACGTCCCTCAAACAGGTCAGAGACTATGGTAGGGTAAGGTTGAACGATATCCCACAAGTGAACGTGAACAGTTTGGCGTTTGCCAAGTGTCAACTACTTGTCCATTATCTCAGGTTGGCTTTAGCTGGGGCCAGCTGCCTGGCTAGATTATGCTTGCCCAGGCAGCAGAGTACTAACAGACGATAAATTAACTCCTAATGACTGCCGATCGCGGATGAGCGTTTGCAAGCGCGTTTCTGTTTGATTTATGGAGTTGCCGCCGGGTCACATAGTGCATCATGATTAGTTCTTGCCATACTGTGCAACAAAACAACAGAGTGGATCCAATTAATAATGTAACACGTACCGAACGATCCGACAAATATGGCGACTTTTGGGGTGAAGAATCAATAGTGAAGAGTGCTCTTCGGTGGTGATGCAATGACGACGTCTTCGAACGTTTACATGCGAAACATACAGGCGTTTCAACACTAATCATATGCACCCCGATTGCAAATCACATGAACGACAAAGTAACTGTAACCACCGTTCAGTGCTTAAATTGTGACGTCGTATGGTGTGTGTGTGTCTTGCGCGCATAAATATAGCTGCTAAAACTGAGTTGCAGTTAGGTGGAAGCCGAACAGTTTGCGAACAAACAGGTTGAATAAAGGTGGGATACTTTTATTCGTGCAGAGGAAAATCCCCTACCGTATCGTTCATATCGGTCTAGATCCCAAGGCCTTCACGGTAACTGTACACACATGCTCGTCTAAGCAGGATATTCCGTATAAAATGCAACGGTAGCCGCCACACTACCCGTTTACGGGGTTTACCGGTGCCGGCGTAGCGTGCTGGGTGATCAGACATATAGGAACTGTACAAAATGCTGTATAAATCTCGGTGGCGTGTGCGTTTTGGGAAATGCAGTTACACATCTGAGAGCGTTACCAAGATCAGGATCAATGGTAGCAACTAGAAAGCTACTTATTCATCGGGTTTTCAATGTCCGGAACAGCTAAATCTCTAGGCACCATGCAGCGTATTACAAAAAAAAAATCATCTGTAATCGGAATCATTTGAGTTCGGGTGAATCGTATGTTGATTGCGCCACGTATGCGTGAGACCTTTTCCCACGAGCGACCCAACGCCAAGCGGGAGTGGCGCACGTTTGGCGATCATTTCAATGCCCCACCGGAACGATTGTGCAGTGACGTGACGTGTATGTCACGCAAAAGCGCACCCGTGCGCATCAGCATCTTCTCCAGTCGGTTTTGCTGTACATAAAATGTGTGCATCATGCGAAGCTTTGGGAGGCGCGCACTATCGGGATTAAATTTTGCCACAGTTTAGTCACGGCAGTGCGCGCAAATACCGCGGGATAAGCCACGAACAATTAATGGTTCGTAGTGACGCACTCTTGCATGACGCATTGTAGTAATAGTTTTGTTTGATGGTGCAATAGAGATTGCCCGGGACAGACAAAACCGCATCCAATTAGCTCACTTCCGCTGGATTTTGCTACCCAGCGACGGCAGCATACAGCGATCGATGACGTGGTGTAGCCTCCCGAATAGGTAGTTGTTTGATTGTTTCGTACGATCTAATTAAATCGTCTCTCAATAAGTCACTCACTATAAGCTAATTCAATGTGTTAAGCAACATTCTAGCTATAGCATCATATCGTTGTTTTGGTTCTGGGACTCGAGGATGATCAAATGAATGACATTAATTAACGATCCGTTGATTTCGATTGCAATTAACAACAGATATTTTTAGCATCAATTCCCTTAGGTGGCGGCCTATCCAGTCAATCGATTCGCATTAGCTTATCTGCTAAGCATGTGCCGAAAGATTTGCGCTTTCCGAGCGGCATTCCCATCAGTGCCGTTGTCATCTTGTCCAGTTCTCGTGCCTTCCCAACTAGCTAATGTTACTGCAGAGATCAAAAATTGCCTTTTTCCTACCCATTCCATCGATAGCTGCATTGTGTGTTCTGGGGCAGAATTAAAAAAAAAACATCAACTTGATGGGTGCGAGCTTCATTTTGTTCGGCTATTTCATTCAGTCAATGCCAAACATATCACCTGTTGCGGATAGACAGCCCTGTCCTGTACGCTCTCGTCAAGCAGCGGGCAGTTAACGCTGCTGGTGCGCTCAGCACCAAGCAGTGCCCGGTCAGTCTGTTTACCATTAGTGTTCACATCGTCAGTTTGATTGAATGGACAGTCTTTCCGTCCGCCAACTCCAACTCTCCTCGCGCACACACACACACACACACACACACCGGAGGTTTATCATCTGACGAATTCTATACCAAAGATACGCGGCGATTGAGCGAAATGAGCCACTTTAAGCTAATTAGACTAGCAGATAAGAATTAAACGATGGCCGGGAAAATGGAGCTATCGGACGGAAATGCTTTAAATGCAACACTGGTGGCTGGGGAGGGCAAAGTGTAGCGCGTGTCCGACACATCCTCAATCTAGCACCATCAAACAGGGAGGTTAGAAGTTTTCCATCGCGGAGTATGTTCATTTTTTGGACTGCATGTCCTTCGCGGCAGTGCTGGGCGGATACCGTTGCCATGCCAAAAGGTAGCTCTCCATTGCCACCATTATGGGCGTACAGCTTGGACCGTGTAAGTTATATGAAGCGCGTTAGAATAATTCCACTCTCGCAAACATGTTTCGCTGTTGTGCGCCCCGGTCATGTGTGCGCATGCATTCGCGCGCATCCACGACCTCACACAACGCGCGAGGAAAACGGGCGATGGATCTAGATCTGACCATAACCGCAAGACGGCGGCAAATGGGAGATCGCGGGTGGTGGACGCGTTGTCAATGAAGCGAGCAACCCTTCCCCCCCACTCGCCTTCCCCTTGCGAATGGCAGCACACAAAGCATTTACGCGCGCGCACTCACAACAGCGATTCAGCGTTGGCTGCCGTTAGTTTTGTGCGAGCCTTCCACCGAACTGGAAGTAGCGAATCCGACGTCCGCGCCTTTTTTTCCCATTATACTAGGAGGAAACGCATTGTGATACTAGCGGCGCGATCCGTTCCGTGCTCTCGCGGCAAAGGTGTGAATTCGACACACGCACTGTGCACGGTTTTACGTTCGTTTGATCCCTTGATTTTTGTGTGTCTTTCCTGTAAGCGCTACCGACGGTTTGTGTGCTTTGAATGGTGATCGAACAAAAAAAAAACAAATAACAAGACTTTCCGTTGCGCAGAAGTTTGTAACAGTGGGTGACACAGATTGTGTGTGTGTGTGTGTACGTGTGCGTATCATTACTTCGGATCAAATGCGCAACGTTACAGCTAACAGCAACAACACACCATAATTTATCTAACCCTCGACGGTTTCATGATCTCGATGTGTGTGATCTTGCTTTGTGCGTAAACAGAGCAATTAAACGTAACCACCATCAGTTTGCCCGGCGAGACCCGTTTTGATAGGAGAGGTGTTGTGTTCGGGTTGAAAGATCGCAACAAAACAAAGTGCGCTCTAGTGCAAAACTGACGTGCAACGGCCCCTTTATCGGTCGCTCCTGTGAACTGTGTGAACTTTTCAGCGGATCTCCAGTGTGGATCACCACCGTCTCTTAGTATTTGCCCCCAAAAAGCAACGAGTGTGACTAGAGAAAGAGGTGTAATTGATTAGTTCAAAGACAGACACCTTTTCCGCGGGTTTAGCGTTTGTTGCATCAGCTTCGCTTTCCAATTCCCATAAAAACGGCAACCATGTGTGAACTACTCAATTTGGCTCCGTATGGCGATAAGGTGCTTACTCCATAAACGTTAGATTTAAGTAGTAACAAATTCCGATCAGAAACTGCAACAGCTGTTACTCATCCTCATTTGTTACATCATCGCGATCGTTTGCCTGCATTCAGAGTTCCATAGTTCTATCCATTGTTTATCTATATTGCACATTCTGTATGCTACGACACGAGTTTAATTGAGCAATTTAAGAGGAGACGACCTTTTATTTACATCCGACAAATGTCAGGACTATGGTAAAAAAAACTATGACAGTCACCTAACAAAACGTAATTTTAGAAAGCCCTCCATAAGCTTATGCGTCATTGGCGCCCGTAACAAATTGATCGCGCGATAAAATGTACTGTCTCACATCGGAGGTTGGCGCAAATTTTACTTTGTACAGTATTACTATATGATATTGGACCGGTGATGCCTTACCTAATTGAATACACACAAATGTTACATTACTCAATATGTGTTCAAGTTTCTGTTAAGTTGATAGATACATTCTAATTGAACTGGATGCAATTTTGGGCAGAAATGTTCATGCAGGAATAGCTGCAGGGACGTGTATAATCACAGATTAAGAGACAAAGAATTATTTACCTTAAAGCTAGTTTGAATTTCATCTCGTGCACTATACGTTTTGATAGTGAAGTGTACAAGGATAAATTCTATCAACAAAATTTAATAATCGTGTCCATTACTGGCTTTATTGAACATCAGTATTTTTTTACTCACAATAACGACCAGGGTACATCTTGAGGCATGTATTTCTGTAGTGTAACCTTTACATTATTTTTTTTTTTACTGACATAATTCTAAAATCGAGAATAGACGACGGGTGGTGTGAGTCAACCAGTTTTACATTTTGCCGCTTTGGAGTCTACCTATTGCGGTCACACGTGCCCGGACTTTGCCAAACCGCCATTTACGCCCTGGTCGGCATTGTTGTTTGCCGTGGTAATGACATATTCCATTGTGTGTGGATATATTCATGGTTTGCCATGAATTGTATGTTATGTGGCATAACACTGCTCTATCACATTTAATTGAACGGTAAATAAGAACAATTGAATGTTGTGGGCCTTTCAATGTTTTTTTTTATTTTCTGAAATCAAGAGTATTAAGAAAAATTCTAAACATTCTATCGATCGTACATACTTGGATACTTGGATCGATCATACTTGGACAAAAATACTGCCAGGCAATGGAGCGAAAGGCACTAAAATTTCTCCTTTTTAGCACTACATCTAGTGCAGGAGGATTTTAATTTTATATTTTATTTGTTTAAGATTGTTAGTTCTTTTTTCTTGTAGGAGTGAAAATGAGTGCTTCGGGTCCAGGGGTAGGCGACCTCGAATGCCGTATACAACAAAGACATTTTGTCTGCCGCGTGCGTAACACTAAATCTGTCTTCTTTACAAGAGAGGTGAGAAGAACAGTAGGAAGTTACTATTACACCGAATACTAATGTGGGTGGAAGGACGAGGACTCACGTAGAGATGAATATAGGACTCGGGTACATTGTAGTCGAACATGTGATACGAGTAAAGAACCTGGCAGGAAGTCCAACAGTGCTTTAACAAATATCCTGAATATATTTAACAAAACCTGAACTACTAAACTATTTCAATGTGATCCGAATAATTTCTCTACTGGAGTTGCAGGAATAATGATTGAAAATGCAATTGAACTCTGTGTCTGGAAGTCTCGCCCATTGGATACGAAGATTGTTAAATGCTAAGCACATGCTTTTTTATTGATATTGAGATTGGCATCACGTATACAAGTAGCAATTTAAAGCACAGCATTCTGTGAGAGACAGCATCATGTGCTTTTTTCGTAATGTTGTTTTGATGCATTTCATCTACTCTCAACAAACAATGGGAGAAAATGGACTGTTTTGCTAGCATCGCTATCCTCCACCCCAAAAGCTTCCGAGGGAGGAGAGAGTGAAACGATCTAATGCGATCTACGCGTTCTTTTATTATTACGCATCGAGCATTAGTGACCGAAAGCGATGCAATAGATAAGTCGGTTGTTTGTCGGATATTATTGTTTTCATTCTGTTCATGATGTGTTCTGAAGCGTAAGCGGCACGCATCATTCATAGAGGTGCTTGCTGCTTTTGGAAGGCAAAACATTAGCCAGAAATGCTTCTACACATCACATTGAAAATACATTTGAGTATCCTTTATCACGAAACACAAAGGCCAGATCTCGTTTGACCTCATAGTTTGCACACCAAAGTGTCAGTCTCGTCTCGATTGTTGGTCACTATTTTCTGGAGCCTTTTTGAAAAATCAAACCTTAACTCTCTGAAAGTTGCATGATATATAACGGGCAGAAGCCTCACAACTATTACCGCCCAGGTGTCTGGCGGACGCTGGTAACTACACCAGCAACTGATACAAAAACCGAAGCATGTGGTAACATGGAAATGTGTTTCATGATTTACGACGGACAGTTCCATCCAACGGTTGGGTGGTAAACGACAAAATCCGTACCTTCGTACCTTGCCAAGATTAGTAGCGGGTTTATTTTGTTATAAGCAAGCAAACAATCCAAACCGGTAACCGGACAGGCAAGAATTGTAAGACATATCTGACACATATGCGGTGTACTATCACCAGCAGCAGTATCGCTTCAGCTTCCGTTTTTTTTTTTGTTGTAGGAAAATATTTCGTTGTATACATTGTCTATGATAAATGTGTACCGTGACGTCACATTTAAAATCTCTTCTTAAAAATCACACGCCTATTGCCCCAACACCGTTGTTTTAGTGTAAGTGTTTGTATATTCTTTGCCATTCTTATCGTTTGTAGTGAAATATACGATGTATCCTTTGTCGAGTATGGCCCTGAACAAAAGGGATGTAGCAGCCTTGTCTCTCTAGTGTTATTAGATCGTTACAGTAGCAACATCTATTGATTCTCCTCACCAAACACATACACACCATCCCCATTGTTGTTCATCATCGATTAGGGAAATGAATCATCCACACCTTCTACCATCACCCATCCGTGCAAGCCTTTGTTGTGTAGAACAGCATCCTTCTATAGGTGAAACCGGTCTAGTTGAAACCGCGTACTAAATGTGTATTCTTTCGCCCAATCTTGCCCACTCCCGACAGGTTCTGTCTATGAGCACAGATGACTACAGAAAAGCGACCCTGTTTGCGTCTGGTTCGTTCGATCAGGACTTCCAGATTCCGGACCTCATTGGACAAACGGAGATCCTCAGCGAGGAGCATAGGTAAGTCTATTGTTCGTATAATAATGCCTTGTCTGATGTCTGATCTGTATGATTTAAATATCGAATTTTACAGGGAAAAGCTTTGTGCTCATCTGCCGGCACGTGCTGAAGGATACTCCTGGTCACTCGTGTTCAGCACCTCACAGCACGGTTTTTCGCTGAACTCTCTCTACCGAAAGATGCACAAGCTAGAGAGCCCCATACTGATCGTGATAGAAGATACGGACCATAATGTGAGTAACAATTGTACCTTTGAACCTTCACCTTATTCGATCACTAGCAAATGTTTAATATTATTATCTTTGCTGAATGTCGTTTCACTCTTCGTAGGTGTTTGGTGCGCTAACATCCTGCTCACTGCATGTGTCGGACCATTTCTACGGCACAGGTGAATCGCTGCTGTACAAATTTAATCCACACTTCAAAGTGTTCCATTGGAGCGGCGAGAATCTGTATTTCATCAAGGGCAACCCGGAAAGCTTGGCGATCGGTGCCGGAGAGTAAGTATCTTCATTCGTTAGACGTTTATGCGAGTGAGTTGATAAGAACGGAATCAACTTCAGCAAATAATGTGCACAGCTTTCTACGAGAGCAATAAGTGCAGGTAGACCATGGCGCCATTACAGTCGGGCTGAGAGGAGGGATAAGAATAGACAGTAGTGAGGACGACAATCGCACAGGTTAAAACGGGTTGTTGTTGTTTGTATTGCCCGCGATCCGGGCTGGTGCGGCGAGGATCACGAGATAGGATTTGTGTATGATTTAACGTTGATAACAGGAAAACCGCGTGAGCTGGTCAAGGTGTTTTGGAGGCTGCCAGTTTTGAGCGTGAATATTTTACCCATGAGCTGGCCTCCAAACAATCACATTCTTTGTGATTGTGACTCACGCGGATTGTTGATGACTAGCTGCACTGCAATTCGATAAGCAGACGTTCACTGGGATCTTTTCTGGCATGTGGAAACATACACTGGCGATTAACTGATCATTGTTGTTTTTTCTTTTACTTTTAGTGGAAAATTTGGCCTTTGGCTGGACGGGGACCTGAACCAGGGTCGATCGCAGCACTGCAGTACATACTCGAACGAGCCGCTGGCACCGCAGGAAGATTTCGTCATCAAAACGCTCGAATGTTGGGCCTTTGTTTAAACTTTTCCCTCCCTAGCCCTCCAGGATGTGCTGCGGGATAAATAGAACGGACTGTGGTATGAACTTGTTTCCAGACCACCAGCCCAGTGCTGTCACCATTTCACACGTGACGATTTAGAAACCGTGTGCGGCTTGTCTTCAAAACTGCCCGTTTGAAGAAACCTCACTGCTGCAGTATAAATCGTGTTGGTCGAATCGACTGTTGCTTTTCTATTTCATCCAAAAAAAGGGAATGGTGCAATCGGCGGCACTGTCTGATTGCCCACAGGCGACGCCAAAACGGGTGATTGGCCACTTTCCGTACACCTTCGCTTGACCGTGTTGTCAGAGTAGCGGCGCATTACTGTGCGTAGACAAAATCACAAAGGGTCGCTTTTGCGCAAATGTGTAGCATAAATTAATGTGGCGAAGGTTTTGGCCGCCGGGTGCCGATGGTAGCAAATGCAAAAATTCAAATTAAAATAGTGATAAATAAGCGAGCAGAGCAAAACGGACGTTTATCTGTAGAATATGAGACTAAACGAGGCGGACACACACGTACCCCACAATCCTATCCCTTTTTCCCTCCTTTCCTTTTGCCCTGTTCACAAGTAAATGTTGTTATAATGTAGCGAGCATGGAGCATATAATTAGTAAAAGCGATAGAAATGAGACTATTATAGGAAACCGAGGCGAAGTATATACATATATTTAACAAACAAAAAAAAACATAAAGGAAAATTGTAATCAAGAGTATCAAATATGTGCGCGCGCGTGATGTATTCAAACGTGGTAGGCAAAAGCAACAAGAGCTGCAACACACAAACACGCATTAACTATAAAATTATCACACGACCATAATAGTTGAATTATAAACATTTTCTTATCCCTTTCGTACTGCTGACGGTAAGCAAAAGGATCACCGAAGCGAAATGCACGTGCGCGCGCATTTGTTACGTTGCAGAAACATGTGGCCGCGGCAGGCTTGCTTTTAGTAGGCATTTCCGTTTGATGAGAGAGAGAGAGAGAGAGAGAGAGAGAGAGAGAGATAAATAACTGCATGGTAAAATGTAAAGGATCAGGATGGGATTACGTTCTAAGTGCATCCTTCGGAATCCATATACACACCGCGAAACACACAGTATCATCATCACCCGTTATTGACGGTGCATTAACGCACCCACGTTAGTTGGAAAATTTAAAATCATTCAAAGGTCATTTGTATTAGATGGTGCTTAATAGAATATGAAACAAAGACGGCTGCTGACACTGTGAGGGCGACGAATGAAAGGCCCAATGTGTTTGTGTGCTTGAATTGCTGTGTTTTTTTTATTTTTGCCTTCTACCAGAGGGAAAATGCAGAAAACACTGGCAGACATATGGTACGCAGTGAAATGCATGATACGGCGACGGAACAATGTAATCAATTAACGCTTAAAACAAATGTAAAATCCTCAAACGCAAAATCTAACTCTTGCTGCATCATATGCAAAACTACCCCCCTCAGCAACGGATGGGTGGTTGGTAAAGACATACGAATGAGTAAAATTTGATCATGATTGAGCTAGGGACGACTTGATCATTCTACGTGTCTCTCCTCTCTCCGAGATGGAAAATGTACAACAGACAAGAGGACACAAACATTGTTTGCATTATCCTGCTGGTAAAGCTTTGATAGCATCGACTGGAACTACACCGGGAGGAGGTGCTATACGACAGCAGACAGCCTCTCTATTGTTGAACTTTAAATAAATACGCAATGCGCGAACACTGTCGACTATAGGACAAACAGAAGCTAATACGGAAAGGAACCACACTGACAAGCACACAGCAAACATCTGGGATATAATTTTTAAAATTTAATACACATTATCGCATCCGTTTATTTCATCGTCAACTCTCCTTATAATTTTAATTTTCAGACATGAAAAGAGAAACAAATATTCTTATTTGAGGAATCGCGCAAGTTGCGCATAATCCCGTACCTAACAAAGCAAAGAGAGTAACTATTTACAAAGCAAGGAAAAAAACGAAGAGAACCACGAAAATGATTAAGAAAAGTGAATGAAAAACAACATAAAAAAAAAAAACATCGTAAGTCCTTTGCGAATTCCGGGTTGGTGCAGTTCTTCGTACAATGAGACTGTTTATGTTCTGTTCTGTTTTGTTTTTTATATAATTTACTGCTTTGTTATTTATTATTTTACTGCGGCCCGGGTCAGTGTTTGCATCTTGAAACTATTCCCGCTGCGGCAGTTAAAAAACAGAAGGGAGTTGACAGTATTCAATGATTTTCGTTTTTTTTTTGTTATTCTACATTTCGACTAAACAAACGTAGTACAAAAAACGCCAAAAGTCCGATCAGAACATGCGTTCATGAGTGAAGTTTACTACTTTGCGTACTTATTGTCAAAAAAAACCGGATCAAGCGGATGGTCAAAGCTACGATGCTAAAATTAAACAAATCTTGCGGCTAAGATCGTTGCGAAGTTCATTAGCACACATACAACACACGGTACGAGTATGCATGTTGTTGGGGATCGTAAATCTTTTCTTTATCAGCATTATTGCGAAGAGATCTTTACCTTCGGTGTAAATAGCGTTGCTTGATTCAGATGTGCTACATCGGCATTCCCTTTTATTCGACACTTTGTGATATATTACGTTTCTTTCGTTTTGCATTACACACTGAATATATTATGCATCGTTCGATAGCAAATGTTTGTTTTTCGTCTTGTTGTTTGTTTTTGTCCTCGATGAATGAGCTCTTATTTATTTTAACACGTTTGCTGTATTCTTTGCGTAAAGCTCCATAGCAAAAGTGGTTGGACTATTCCTGACTATCTTTTTTTTTTCTTTTTTTTTGACAATCCTTTATCATCAACTCCCGTTTCATATATTGTGTGCGTATTACGTTACGTTTAGTATAGCCGGTTACTCGAGTCATACAGTGTTAATATTTTAACAATTTATATTTAAGACAGTAAACACCCAGGAGTCTATATAACGCGCATATGTGACACAAACGAATAAATTCATTTATTTTAAATTATATTTTTTGTTTCGTTTTTATTTGCTTGTTTTTGAATGGTTTGAATGTTGTGGTTTCTGTGGACGTTTAAAAAAAATACACTGCATTCGGTAAGATCGCGCATATGTTTAAAACATAGTAAAGAGACTGTTTTGTATTGATGTAAGCTCATCAAAACATGTCCGCTTAATGTCTCTGTTCATCCTTCCGATACTTGAAAAGGAATGAAGTTTAACATTCCCAAATTGTGTAAGCATGGGACAAGGAGAAGCTTTTCCTCATAACGATTGACAACGTGGTGTATAACAAAATGCTGCGTAAATCAAATTGTTTGTTGATGAAACCTTATTGGTATAGGCAGAGCGATCGCATATACTACACTTGATAATATACAAAATAGATGCAGCACATGATGCTAGTTTTGTATGTGTGTTACAATGTTACTAGCAACGAGAGAGTGTGCGCGAGTGAAGAGTAATGGTTTTTATATGAGCTGAAACAATAAAGCTATGTCAAAAGTAATAACTCAACACACTAAACAAAAGTGAATCGAGAACAAATTACTGGTCCCAAAACTCAAATGGAGACAGCCGAAAGATTTGTTTCTACCATCGACTAACTAATCATCTCATCATGTATGGTTCTTAATTTTTTTAACAGTTTCTTTATTTTATTCACTATTTGCTCCTTTTTATATTACACTTGTAATGCAAAACTTAACCCTTGCCCGTGGAAAAGGTATTTATGAGTTTTTGTTTTTTTACCACAGTTTTCTATATTTTTTAATCTATTATTTTTACACTCTATTGCAGCCCAACACAACCAACACCACCATCAACATAATAGTGCATACAAATTACCCAAAAAACACTCGTTATCTTTGGAACCCTTACACACACCACAACAAAATATCCACACAGTAACGCTTTACGAAAGAGCATCTGTTCATTTGTTTGGTGGGGAATTAGGTACTAGTGCTATCGGTATATTGTTAAATGGTAGGTGTAAATTTCTAGACACACCCAGTCTATCCTTCTACTGTCGTTCTAATCCCAACATTAAATATAATACTTAGGGCTGAGACCCGTATCGCAGAGCAGCCACGATAATAATCCCTAAT
Source organism: Anopheles marshallii (assembly GCF_943734725.1). Classification (NCBI taxonomy): domain Eukaryota; kingdom Metazoa; phylum Arthropoda; class Insecta; order Diptera; family Culicidae; genus Anopheles; species Anopheles marshallii. The sequence goes on along the minus strand of NC_071326.1, from coordinate 45,558,355 downwards.
TGATCTTCTAGTGAAAGTGTGTAGTGTATTATAGCCGAGTCACCCGAAATACGTCAACCTATCCCCGGGAGCAAACGATACATAATGATATTACTGAACAAGAAAAAAAAACTATAACTAATTCGAAAAGATATACCCACACCATACACAACATCATACTGTAGCAGGATCGATAACAAATGCTCTCGTTAATTGAAGTTTTTGAACAATTTTAGATACATTTATCGTACCTCATTTCTGGGCGTTAAGACGCTAATCGAGATAAAGCAAAAGCAGAGGATGCGTTCGAGCGAACGAGAGCGATCGAGAGCGTGGATCAATTAAGGCAGATAGAAAGTGACCGACACCGGAACCAACAATAATCACAGAAACAGGAAATGCGCCTGACGCTTTAAACTTATGATACATGATCTTCATACATCGGCGAACGTTTGTGCAGCGCGTGTGCTACTAAGTGTGCTTGGAACACGATGCGTGTCGGTTGGTTGATAACAACCACCCGCAGAACAGCAAATAGAATAGCGCATGTGCTATTTGGGAGGCTTTTATAATATTTTAAAAAGAGAGTCGAAACCCCACACCACGATCAAACTCGAATCAAAATTGCATAAATCAGTAATGAGTGGAAAGGGAAACGACAGAGTTGGCACAGAAATTGGATCGGTCTGAACGAATTTACCGCTTAAACAAACTCGATCAACTTGTTACAACAGGAAAGGAACAAATTTGTTACTGAAATAAACAAAAGTCCGGAAAAGGATAACCCCAAACTGCTAATACTAACAGCTTTAGTCGGAACGGAACATTTCTACAGGAGTCCATTGATCCTCGTCCCGGAAGGAAGGTACCTTTTTGAAAACAATCTCAAATTTTAGCATAACTAACGTACAGAGGCAGTGACACGCTCATCAACAGAAAACATTCACGTTTACAAAAACGAAACTAGGACGGGCAGCTGTGTCCCTTTTTTTCTACTAACACGCACTTCCCACGGAAGTACTGCGTTCTTTTCTACATTAAAAAAAAACCTCTTACACGTATACCGAATCGGAAATTCTCTAGCAAAATCTATTGAAGTGTACACGCAAAGATGGCTTACGAAAGCGTAACGGTACGTTAGTGTGACGGAGAGCTGTTGCAGGTAGCTCAATTTATGACCACCACCTCTAGACACACAGACACTATTCGTTCGTTGATATCGTATCAATACTGCTAGCATGCTAGCTGTTAGAAGCGAAACAACACACCCACACACAAAAACGGTAAAATCATATTGCGAATTATATTATAGAACAATATTAATGAAGTGCTACTGAGATATAGCCTACTGATACATATATATATATATATATTTCATAGGACAAAACTCAACAAAAAAAACAAGCCCTAAAGTTAATACAAAACACCTAAAACAAAGTGGTTTAAAAATATGTAAGAGAGCAAAGAAGGAACGAAATTAACAAATATTAGCGAAATGTTTCGTCAATACAAAACGAAGAAAGGAACTAGAACAAAAAACGTGGAAGAGCAACCCGAACGGAGAAAAATAAGTAAAAACACGATAAATACAAACCTATTAAAACAAAACCAAACAAAAAAAAACAAACTAACATGATAAAAACATTCCCAGTACTAGCAGAAAAACGAAAGTGTATGCGCGAACGGAGAAGAAAACTTCTGTCAATTACAAACGTAGAGACTGGAATAATAATATTAAAAATAACAAAAAAAAACAAAAAAACCGAGCGAGTAAAACACAGTGAAAATCACTAAACTATAAAACACTCAAATAGCGCAAAAGAAAGAAGAAAAGGGATGATTCAAACAAAAGATAAAGAAAAAAGATCTCGAATGGAGAAACGAACAGGGGAACGAGACACGCTAAACGTTGAATTGTTAAAAAAATTAAAGCATAAAACTCATACTAAATCTACACGACAGGATAGTAGTGAAACAGCAAGGAACCACACACTGGTAACGCATCTGATTGCGCTTTTTGTTTTGAGGCGTGACACAACACTGCTAATGGCATGGTTTGCTGCGTAACAGAAAGTTTAAAGAAGTTTAAACAAAAATCGGAAGAAAATTGCAAATATTTATTTAGGGAAAAAAACGATTGAGGTTGTTACCACAGTGCAATGAACTCGATCCGAGAGTAGTGTTGGGTCAAGTAGCTTCTTTGAATGAGCCGATCAAACCGCTCGCGCTCACCGAAGCTGAGCGCAAAGGAGCGGAAAGGGGCTCTCACGTTCGTTCATGCTCCAACGCTCACTGCGCTCGTTTGAACTTGAGCGTTCGTTTGATCTTTGAGCTTCCCGTTTTTTTCTGCATGGAGCGCTCTGAACGAGGTTACGAGATTGTTGTAACGCCCAATTACGATGCCGGCGACGATAAATTGTAACCGTGCAGAACATCCAGGTACATTTAATTTAAAATACGATGCTTTCGATTCTCACTTTAAGCCAAGAAAAAACAAAAATGCGCTCAAAAGCTTCAATCTCTTCGAATAAACTTACGAACGAACACTCAAAATCAAATTATCACGGTCAATTAATTAGCTGGATTTGATGGTGAGAACTGTTGAGAGAGAGAGCTTTCCGCTTAATAGTTATCAATCTGCAATAAGTTAGCATGCGTTTGGTGTGATGTACCCTGTCAACATCATCCCCACGGGATTCTATTTGCATCCCGGAGGATACAAACAAGAAGAAGAAAAAAAAAAACAATGCGCCTCCCAATTCTTAGCTCCAGGTTGTTAGCTCATTGTTGATTATTGATTAGCGAAACATTCTTGTTTGTGCGTGGTTTAGCGTTTTGCTGTTACCATCAGAGACAGACCCCATCCCATGTGTTGCCGCGAATGTGACAAAAGCAAAACTATCATTCCAACCAACAAAGATGCATTTAACGCTTGAATTATGGGCACTCTATTTACAACGGCAAAGACAAACATAAAACTGGAACACCACTCGGTAAAAGATGATAACACAATTTATAACAATGCTGCATACCGAACCAAACAGGCACACAGTAAATCATTCATCACTCGCGCCCGGTTCCAGGGATCGGTGAGTGTGAAGAGTTTTGGGAAGCAAAGTGGACAACAAGAAAAAAAAGCTAGAAAAGATGTATTTTTGAAACAATTGCTTTTGGTGGCGAAACAAACGGTGGCTCATAAGGATATGCGCTTAAAAAGCTGGGAAGCTTTTTACTCGTACGCAATAAATAGTGGAAGGCCGAAAATGCACTGTTATGGGAGCCTTGATGCTGCTTTCGTTTATCGCATTCATCTCATCCACGAGAATCTAGTTACCCTAGGTCTCTGTACCAAGCGACATTACGAATTCAACCACGTGTACCACTCACTGCTGGTAGTAAACGCTGAACCATTTTGTAATATAAAAAAAAGAGACAAGCAAACAAACACTGCACTGCTCACATTGTTGACAGGTTGATGTTGATGTGTAGGCCGTAGGAAAATGGTCCAACCAAACAGACACAGAGAAACACATTTATTTTATGCCAGCAACCAGTTTAGTAAGCCATGACACACATGTTTAGCCTTTTCTACAGATCCGCATCTGTATCTGTATGTATGTTTCTGTGTACGTGTGTTTATGATGATGTTAAATTAGTGCGTGCGTGCGCATGTGTGTTTGTCGACAGAAATGAAGAGCGAAGATAGTATCCAATGGAAAGCTGGATTTTTTCACTCATAAACATACAAACACACACACACAAACATAAAAAAAACATAAAAAATTGGCGTCAGAAGCAAGTAAACAAATCGTGTAGCATCATTGCACATAAGATAAGTAGCATATATTTGTTTGCATTGTGAAAAACAAACACACACACACAAAACAAAAGAGGAGAAAAAGAGTTTAGTGAAAATTAAATGTCACTGTTTAGTGGTGGTGAGTGTGAGTGGCAAACACAAGAAAAATCCAAAGTTAATAGTCAGAGAAACAGAACGTTAAAATTTATTGAAAATATAAGAGAAAAAGTAAATAAAAGTATATATATACATATACATACGTGAATAAATATGTAAAAAAAGCTTATGCGTGTGCTGTTTCTTGGTGAACGAAAGAAAGAATTTGTTACCATCGATCCTCCTCAAACAGTCTCGGCTTGCGAACGAGAAGCGAAAACAACACGACCATGTGGCGAAATGCAATCAGCTGGTTTCTAGGCAACCGAAGTAACAGGAGAACATACAGCGCAGGAGAGTGCTGTTCCGTTGTGACACCAGCGAGCGGTATCGGTTTGGTTCGTACCGTGGCGGTTCGTTTTTGGAATTGAAGTAACAGGAACACATGATCGCAAGGAGCTAACGTCAACCGTTCGCTTGCCGGCGCTAGTAGTGTTGCCTAGCAACGCGCTCACCAACACACCCGCGTACGCTGATCGTACGTGCTGTTGAACTACTACTACTACCACTACTGCTCCGTAGACTTGTACTAAAACGACCACTGTGTTTAGTACAGATTCGGTGGCAACAAATAAAGGTCAACACAGTGCTTAACAGGTTTAAACAGCTCTTGTAGTATTTTTTTTTATTGTTTTCTCTTATTTATTCATTACTTTCGTCCTACACGTGTCGGGTATGCGAGAGTACGGGAAAATTTTAGGGACCGGTGATGATCATTATATCTAACGTGTTTTTTATTTTTATTTTTGTGACAATGTTTGTGAACGATGTGGCGATGTTGGGTGTGTGTGTGTGTGTTTACTTGATTTTTTTTTCTGGTCATCTGGCCTGCGATCCACCTAAATCATTATCCTTTCCTTCCCGACGTTTGCGTGAATTTCCCCTTACAACGCGTTACTACTACACGGTTTCTACGGTGATGCTTTTTAGTGAGTTTTGTGCAGAGGTGTAACATTTTTCCTGCTTTTTCTTGCGTGAAACATACTTGCAGAAAGTAGAACATACACACACACGTGCGCAGAGAAAAGAGAGAGAGGTTAATGAAAATCGGTTGTTTCAGAATTTGTTTTGTTTTTTCTTGGACACACTTAAAATTTTAATGTTGTATTATTTCACTAAAAGGAGTTGGTCAATCCGATTGGTTACTTTGTCAGTTTCCGCTTTGTAGGACAGAGCAGTTGATTATGAATTAATTGTATTGATTTGATTGAAGTGAGTTTGGACATCCTTTGCTTATGTATCAGGAAAACATCTTTGTTTTTTTGTTTTGTTTTATAAACTTCTGTTCTTTTTATGGGTAATTTTTGACCGTCTATGTGTGGTAGAATGCCACCGTGGGATGCATTTCGTAAATCTATGTTTTTCATTTTACCTCCGACATCAAACATTTATTGGATGTGTGTTATCTAAAAAATAAAACTCGGCATAAGAAATCGACAGAGAAAAAAGAGGAAACAAATCCCCGAGAAAGGAAGCTTCAGAGCGTTGAGAGATATTGTACTCAATTATAATGTGTCGCTTAGAGACACTGATAAGACGGATCAGAATTCGACCAATATGTCCTTTCCTTCCATGCTGTGAAACGCGAATTTGGACCTAAGCAAATGGTTCGCCTAAAATAAATCTCATTCACACGCCGCATTGCTCACGTTTTGTTTGTATGCGCTTAACGTAACGTGACCATAACATAACAAGGCCAGCTTGTTTGTTTTGTTTTTTTTTACGCTACCGCAATTAAAGTTTCTGATGTCTGTTGATTCCGTTGCTGTTACAAGCAGACACTGTAGAGCACGACAATATATATTTATGTATAAATTTAAACATCATCAACTCCTCACACAACATTCGCACGATCGCCTAATATTCACTGGTACATCCATTGGTTTCTCTTGCACAGAACGTGTTGAAAGTGTGTTGCTCTTATGGGCTAAAATTATTCCTTTACTGTATTCTGCCCATTCTCTGTCCATCGCTTAATTCCATGCTGGAAAAATTCGAGAAATACTATCAAATACGCTTGTATGATTCTACTTATTGAACTATCCACATCGATCTTCTACACACGCGCTACACACAGCATCACATCCTGGTTCACAGTTTTTCAACAGTCCCATCAGGGGACCTTGAAATAAAAGGAAAACGATCATTTCTAACGTACCGACTTACGCCACGTGAAACAAAGTTCTAAATTTTTTGTGTGTTTGTTTCGAAATTCCATTGCGAGGGTTACGATCAGGTGTGGTGTGTTATCTTCTTGTTCGGTTCAACCGTATACGATTGTTCCCGGGAATCTAAAATCAACACATTATGCAAACCAAAGCACTGTACATTGCCGATTAGTTGATCGATCCAGTCGAATTGATCAGACCCTGATCTACATTTGACACATGATTCCATTTCCCGTAGTACTAAACGCACTGCCAACTGTCTCCAGTTATGTGCTGTTTGGTTCTCTTTGTTTGGTTCTCATGAATAAACCCCACTGGTCCTTCGTGTACAAATATATTGATAAAAGAAGAACGTAGAGATGTTGCGGCACCCATCCTTGAACGTGTCTGACTGATGTTATTAAGCTAATGAATATTTCATCTCTTCCATTTCCTGTTTTCCCCATCGTTTGGTTACTGTTTCGCCATGGACGCGCTACGAGATACAAGGAACACACCAGAAATATAATCACAGTGCAGCCATCAATAAATATCAGCAGCGTGCAGCAGCAGCATCAGAGACGGTGGTATCGGTTTTGCTGTTTGCCTCTGTTTGCTCCGAAAAATGAGCAACAGTTTGGTAGCGAATAAACGTAAACTGTATGCTAAAACGGACAAAACCGGCGCACCGCACATTGTACGATGCAAGCAAAGCTAACGTACCTGTATAGCAGTGTATAATATCCTAATATAGCCCACGGAATCTCTCGATTGTGGTATGATTTCTTCAACTACTCTCCCCTTAAGCTTAATAAATGCCCCTTTTGCGTATGGATGTGTGCCTTAGATTAGTGTGAAGCGAAACATAATTATCTTAACGTTTAAATCATCTTGTTTTTTTTTTACTTTGCAAATCCGTATCATTTTAGTAAGCTTCACCATTCCGTGCATGAGAAATAAATTTGCCAACAAACCGTTACGCTATGATCCGCAAACCGAGTTATGGATCATATTCCCAAAGGTTGGTTAAGCACCTTCCATTGATTGGTCGCTTCGGGCGAATTGTACCGTTCAACATTAATAATCGGATGGCGCATGATTCGAAAATGGTTGTGCACAGCACATACACAAAATATAATCGTACGTAAACAACAACAATACACACACGCACACTCATACTGCTCCAATCTGCCCGGAAACACCCGGAAATGAAAACTACATTTCCCGGACCCACACAGGCGCGCACGCAAACCGTATAAGTAATCGACAAAATGGTAAGGTTATTATCAAAAGTTACTCATAGCTTTAAAATGTGGTAAATTATCTACAAAAATAGTTTTAGTATTGTAGTTTGCGTGTGTGTGTCTTCTGACTATGTGTCTAGATTTGCACATGTGCCTAAACCGTTACGGACAGAAACATCTACCATAGTGAATATATTAGCTTCTTTTGGTTTCTGGACCACGCATGGAAAATATTTCCCCATTTTCCTGCTGCTGATTCAATTCTTTCCCCTCCAACACACATGCTCTCTCCCGTGTTTTAACTTCTATGCAATATACTGTTATTGTATTATGGTTTCGAGTGTTCTAATGTGTCTAACATTCAATTTCGTACTATTTTACTCAGTTCAACCAGTAAAGTCCCGTTTACGGTATTATATCAGTTTCATAAGCTTTAGCTAAACACCGTGTCACAATCAAACTTTGGTTTGCGAGTGCGTGTGTGTCACATATCGTATAAAACATTAATTCATTCCAACCCATACGTATACGAGCGGGAAAACGTAGCCGATTGGACGAATGTGTTTATGATACAAAAATAGATAAACAATATTTTTTTAACAAACACCGTGCGACGATACATAACTTAAAACATAACTAATACTTCCATGTCATACTTATTCGATTTTCGTTACGCTATTCTCGAGTATGTCAGTAGTTTAACAAAACCTGTTACAAGTTACCGTTTTAAGTGCACATAAACACGGTCAGGATATAAGCTATTTGCTTTAGCTCTTCTTGTTAATGATATAGTCCAAATATTGCACACTTTAGCTTCAAATTAATAAACTAAACGACTGTTTCATGTTTGTGAGAATCGGGTTCCCTCCGGTCAAGCAACTAGACTGTTTAGATGTGTATGTAAATATTTCGAATCGAGAAGGAACAATTAAGTAAAAGATTTCGATTAAACAGTACTGAGCAATGTTAACATTGCATGTGATTCTTATGCTAACAAGTTGCATTAATTGTCATACCGGACCAATAAAACGCGCAGGACCGATTGTGCACTACCTCCTGGAACAATCTCTTTGGCTTAATAGCTGTGCGGGTTTTAGAATTTTGCGTTTCATGCCACGGCAACCATCCGACCTACTACGCCGTTTTGATTGGAACAGGCGGTGTTGTAACGGTGGCGGCATTGAGAACTGTGGCCGTATGTTCGACGATACTGGATCGCCCATTCGACACTAGCTCGACCGGTGAAGCACCACGAACGATAACGTCCGTTGACGGTGCGCTGGCCGAAAGGGAGGCCAGAAAACCACTGCTACTGTGATGATGATGGTGGGATCCTCCGTTGTGATTGATGTCACCGTCACTTCCAAGATGCCGAGCGCCTGGTTCACCGGTATTGCTGAGACAATTTTTTATGATACGATTCTTTTCGTTGAATATCGTCGAGTGACGGCCGGTAGTATTCGCATGCGATCCTCCCCCCGGACCATTCGGGTTTACGTTCACCTTGTCACGGACGATCGAACCACACGATTGCGCTTTATATAGACGGCCTCGTTGAAACAAACCGGATAGTGGAACATAAATTTTCTTGTGCACCTACAATGGACAAAACCAAGAGAAAACATATAACACACACAAAAAATTTCGTTTTTAACATACATTTTTATGGTTAGTTATATCTGAATGAACCCTTTTTCGGCGGCTGGAAACTTTTTTTTTCAACAACCAAAGTTCTTAATAATGTTATCCACATTATTTTCGAGCGATTTTATCTTAAACAATTAAATATTATTATGTTGCTTACCTGAAAATAGCGACCGAGTATTTTAATTTTCTTCGTGTTGCCAGTCTTGCCACTTTCCGCCGATGCATTTAGCGCTTTTGCCAACTCCACCACAATTTCTATGTCATCACCGGATCCGGTAGAGGGCGGATCCGCCATTGCGCTGGGCGCACTGACGGGAGTTGCCGCTGCCGGTTGCTTCTTGAAAGTGTGGAATATTCTCGCACTCAATCCTTTCGGTTTGGACGACCCATGGTGATGATGCTGCTGCCGCGACGATGTTCCCTTCGCACACTGTGCCTTTTTCGTACTGCTCGCTGTACTGGTTTCCCTATTCACAACAGTCTCGGGTTCTGCTTCACATGTACGGTCTGATGACGAAATATCACATATGCCATCTGGTTGGTCCTTACATTCTCCATTCGTCGAGGGATCTGCTGGTTTCGAGACGGCACCATTTGACGTAACCATTGTTACCAAAGGTGTGCTAACGACTGTACTACTGGCTACCTGCTGTGTCAGCGAATGACCACCACCTCCCCCTTCCGATTCCTGCACCTCCGTAATACGATTGAGTGACTGACTTTCCCGTAATCGCGTTTCGACTGGTCGTCTTCGACCACGGTGCCGTCGGAAGTCAACCTGTTGTGACGTTTTCTGTCGGCTGTTTGACCCGTGTTTGTCCTCAGTCGATGAAGTCTGCGCTCCGGTACCACCTCTGCTACCGCTACCACCACCAGCCGTTCCACCATTGCTAGTGCTACCATTAGTGGCTCCTGATATACCTTTTATTTGTGGTTTTCCCGCACCACCTCCTGCCACATTGCTGCCTTGATCTTGGGAGTCGCTTGAATCGTCATGCGAATCTCTTCGCTGTGACAGCGGTTTAATGGTAGCGTCCACAATTTTGTGTGCACGCTTCTTCCGATTCTCCGAATCATCGTCTGACGCATCAGAGCTGCTACAGGACGCCGTGCGTGATTTGTTAAACTTACTTCGTCGGTGCACCGAACCCGTGGCACTAACACTACCTCCCACACTGGCACTATTTCCATTTCCCGTCGGTTGGCTCTGTTGGCGAGCCGCCACAAACTGGCTGCGTATGACGGGTCGCGGTGTGGTACTCGTACTGTCCGAACTGCCAACATCTGTACCTTCTTCGAATATTTCATTCAGACAGTTCGTCGTCGAGGTAAGGATCGCGTTCGACCTCGTGGGCGACGGCATTGTCTTATACTTTGGTATCGTGGAAGAGGTAACGATGTTGAGCGTCGGAATCGGTATCGTTATCGTCGAGCTGTCAGTGATTATCTTCGTCGTTACTAGTTCTCCTGCACCACCGCTAGCAATACCCCGCATGCATTGATCAAACGATCCCGACCTAACGCCAACACCGTCCGTAATTTTTACCAATGTTGGTTTCAGTATGGACGACTTCTTCGAATCGATACTACCACCGACATGTCGCTTCAACTCCGGCATAGGTTTCCGTTGCAGTCCACCGCCGGCCATCCCTAGACGATCTTTCGTGCTACTGTTTTCACTTGTCACTAGCGTAACATTGCCAATGCCACCGAGAAGAGGCGAAATTTGTGGATTTTGCAACACCGATCCACGCTGGTGATCCCCACCAACGCCACAATCCACTTGATCAGTACCAACCGTATGGGGTGATTTCGCGTGATCATCCCCGACGCTAATTCGTCCATGCTGGTGCTGCTCTGACTGTTGATATTTTTTCGCTTCGAGCTTCAACCGCTCTGACTCTGCTATTCGATCCTGCACCGTTACGTTGATTCGACCTTCCGATCGCGAACCTCTCCTGTTCAGAGGCGTTGACAGTTCCTCGTGGCCAGCACAATGAACGTCATCCTCGTCGTCTTCCTCCTCCTGCACGATACTACACTTTCGGCTACGACCAGTCTGCAAACATTACACAGTAGTAATTAGTTAATAATGCACTACAAAATATCATGCACTGTTGTGAGATTACCTGGCCTGTTTCTGTGCCCGGTGTCCTAGGAACGCTTAAATGCATGCCCAGTCGCGTTGATAATAGTCCATCGTGTGAATCCTCATCGTCGTTTGATTCGTTTTTCTTATAATTTTGAAGCAACCTGTAAATTAAAACCGACATCAACACACGATCCGTTCGATCAGTCCAGTCTCAACCATCTCATTTAAAAGCAAATCCTTTCCGAATAAAGATTAGCAAAATATGCAAACATAATCTCGCACACCAATTTTCATTCGCTTACATTAATTAAATTTTATTAGTTGCTTTCCACTACAACACGACATAAACAATACAAATTCAGACACCGTGCAAAATTTTCGTTTTGCTTTGCTTTAATCAGCTAAACAGCGTACAACAAACAACACTCATTGTATGTTAAAAGGAATTCCACTTAAAGCTCCCTCAATAAAGACAATCAAATTCCAATGAACTTCACCAAACTACATGCCCACACTTATCCCTCTTGCAAACGTGCTTTAAACGTGCATTCCCAGCACTGTTAGATTCCTGAAAAATAATGTTAAAAAGTTTAAAGAAAACACCTCGTTAGTGATTTATTCAGAGCGACAGTCACGACCGGGTATGAATTTCGATATGGCAATAGCTCCGAAATAATGCATCCGCGTCCATGCGATTTAATGATCGATGATCTAACACTTACAACGTTGAGCAACGAACGGACAAGCATCCAAAATGACACTTTACGATATATTTAAAATGTGTTTAACATATTTTCAACTTCATTTTATATCAATTTAATACTGATACTTTTGGTACTGGCAAGTATATTTGGTCTGGCCGTACTAATGGAAAATACAAAAAAATTAACCCCAGAAGCAATTCGTTCATATAAAATGTAAAATATTATTTTTATAAAATGCCTTCTAATAGCTTTGATGCAATTCCAATAAGTTGGTTTTAATCAATTTATCATTTAAAATGTTCCCGTTCCCTAACGTCAGTGTAATGACGGACTAGAAGCTTATGTTCAGCATATAGTCAAGTCCGTGTCGAAACCGAGTGCAATCTACTTAAAAAATTCAAACACATATCACTATTAAATGCAAAATTACAACAAAACCAAAAACATGTTAAGTCAATCATGTAAAAAAGGTTAGTTAAAATTCTGATTAAAAAAAAAATATTTTCAAACTATTCATATTGAATTGAATTAATAAAGCGTTAGACCAGCGTAACACCAAGCAGCATTACTTGAACATGTAAATGAAACAAAAAATACAATACACGATACATTAGTACAACAAAATAATGTGCAATAAATGAAGCGATATGAAATTATACAAAATTGCACAACAGTATCAAATACACATACTAAATGATAACATACTGTGAATGGACTATGTATTGATAAAGTATTCGTTTAAAACATGAGTTTAAAGTAGAAAACGAACAAGAGAAAAACAACATACCGCGCTGTGTTCGAAACCGGCAACGTAAGCTCCGGTTTCCGTTTCTGCGCCTCTTCCTGCCGGTGAGCACGCAGTTTCCGCTCCGCCAGCAAAAAGTATGTCGCCGTTATGTGATTGTACTCGTTACGATCTAAAGCCCTGTTTTTGATGGAAACCAAAATGCTATCGTTGAAAACCACCGCACTAGGATCAGATTAAACGAGAGCTCTACTCACTCTAAAATTTCCTCTTTGGTAGCTATTTTGCCATTGATCATCTTCTGAATGATCAGTGTATGATCCTCCTCGCTCACTTGCTCCCGGCTGACCAAGGGTAAATTTTCCGGCGTTTCTTCACAGCTACCCTCCATCAGCCATTCGTCTACGGCGATCTGTTGCAGTGTGGCTCGTTTCTCAGGTTCCCGCACAAGCATCTTGCTGATGAGACTGAAAGCATACATGCAACAGGGAAGAATTTCGCATCAGTATGCAAATGGCACCAGCATCATTACGACGAGAGTTGTGCGAATTGATTGCATGCAATACGTACTTCCGGCAACCATCCGACACGTGAGCTGGCATGGTGTATTTACAATCCATGATCATGGTCAGCGTTTCCGAATCGTTCGCTTCTTGAAACGGCGGATGTCCACAAACCAGCATGAACAGTATCACACCCAGCGACCACACATCTAAAAAGAAACAGTAGGAAATTTGCACTAGAAATCGCACTGAACCAACGCAAGGCAGGGGAATAGCTTCAACTTACCAACTGCCGGTGCGTCATATGAATCGCCGAGTAAAATTTCCGGTGCCGAGTATGCTAAACTTCCACAGGAGGTCTCCAGTTTCTGGCCCGGACAGAACTTATTACTAAAACCAAAATCAGTTAGCTTGACAACGCCCAGCTTTTCAAAGAACACCACATTCTCAGGTTTCAGATCTCTATCCGCCGGAAGAAACAAAACAAAGAGATAGAGGAAGATATCAAGAGAAGACTCGTCAACGTTCATCGCTGTGCATTCTGGACCCAAGAAACGAACCTGTGCACCACATGCAACTGATGACAGTAGGAGATGGCTCGCACAATCTGTCGGAAGTATTCACGGGCGACGTTCTCCGACAGACCCTTCTCATGACGCATAATGTAATCGTACAGATCGCCGCCATCCCCCAGCTCAAGTATGAGGTACAGTTTCGTCTGCGTGTCTATAACCTCGTACAGTCGCACCACATTTGGATGTTGGACCAGTTTCATGCACCTACGGCGGTAAAAAGGCAAAAGGAACGATCAATGGTAGAAACTGCCCCTCTTCGCTTCTAAGCCTCTACACTTACCGCACTTCCTGGAACAGATGGGCACGCGAGATGTCGTCCAGTTTCGTCTTTTCAATTACCTTCACCGCTACCTTCTCGCCGGTAAACACGTGACGGGCTAGCTTCACCACAGCAAAATGACCCGAACCGAGCGTTTCCTCCAGATCATACAAGCCCGCTATTTTGCCATCGTAAACGCCCGCTCGGTTAGCCGCCGAAAGGCCACCAAACGTTCGCTGCATCGTAGCGCTGAGTTATCGTCCCAAATGGTTGTTTAAGCAGATGTACTAGCGAAACCGCGTTAGATATTTTCCGTCCACCTTTGTGGTGTGATATTCCTTCCGTAGCGGCATCCGATATTTGCCAATAGTGAAATATATCGCGTCATTTACTGTGAATTAAAAAGGAGAACATAAAACAGATTGTTAGCATACTCTTTCAAACGAATTCCACTATGCACTTTGCTGAATAACACGATTCGTTCGATCATTGTGGAATCTTAAATCTTGTAAACCTACATATTAGGGGTACCTATCCTCTGGCAAATCTCTACGCTTGCACTCATGAATGCGGCCAGTACATCGGTTTGCGCCCACTCCAAGCCACGTGAGCGATAGAATAGAAAACAATCGCCACACGCCACGTGGCGGAAGTTCACACTACTGAAAAGGCTTCTTTCTCCAACCGGCAACCTACCGAAAGGAAGGCACGGACCCCGGTCCGACGTCATACGATCCGATCAAGCGGTGTGAAATTTCCGCCTCAAATGGGATTATTGTTTGAGAACCTGAGGCGCAAAATTGATGATTTGTATCCAAGAACTGCTGGAACACAGTTGCACATCGGTGTAGTATTTCACCCTCCCAACGGAAGCCGAAAAGAAGCCGTCCTTCCTTTTACTATCTTTCTAGAAAACCATATGCAGATGGAATTGTGTTGTATTTTGTTTTACTGGAGCAACATTCAAATTTTACTTTAAAAAATACATAACTTTATTGACCAAACTAAACAGAAGCGCTCGTTATGCGCATCCTGCTCGGGGCCCACCATAACTCGCCAAATGTTACAAGTACATGTGTGGCATGACAATCCTTGCTACCTTTATCCATGTGTTTACGCAGAAGTAAAATGGCTGAAACACGAATAGAAGCCGGGCACGTTTGTGCATTACGCAACCCTTTTATAGGTAGACAGGTTCAGACCGGCCCCTTAGCACAACTCTTCGATACCAAATCGGTCCAACAAATGCAACCTACGGAATAATCATCGGCCACGGGCATCGTACCGCGGATCGTACGGAGACAAACGAGATCTTTACCGAGCTAAACTGGTCCGACGCTGAACGGCAAAACTTGATAGTCATAATATTCAGAAAACACGTTGTAGGTAGCAACCACCACACTGCCAGATGCTGGACACACCTAATAGGCATCTGCAAAAACCTACTGATCTGAGCCCACTCGATTGCCTACCGCACTTTGAAGCTAGTCTGCTTAAGCCAGTTCCTACCATCCTTGGTTGGGTATTTCCGGTCGAAAACTTTATGCTGTTGATCAGAATATTGAAAACGGTGGAGCACATTGTCCATCTACTAACTATCATTTACTACAACAATGTAGCTGATGATCTTGTACTACAAGTTTGAGACATTTTTTTTTAATTCTACCCCACCAATCACTGGTTTTCACACATTCTCTCAGCTGTTGCACGGTGCGAGGGAATTCTAAATTAACTTACAACAACAAAAAAAGGGAGACGAACATTACATAACCTCCACCTTTAGCGTCGTCTCAATCAATGCAATTCGGCCCCAAACCTTCCGATCTGATGACGGATGTCGAGTCTTCTTTGGCAACACCTCAGAATTACACATTTGCCAAAAAGTCGATCCCACGGTACCCGAAAACCCCGTGTGGTATCTTTCTCACACGAAGCGATCGTATTCAGTACAGCTGACTTAAGGTCGGGACAAAATACATACGTTTGATGTACTTGCTCCCCACAAATACTTCTACCCATGCAAGACAAAAAAACGCTAACGGCCAACTAAAAGGATCGCGGCCTCGAAAAACGCAACCGTCTCCCAATGTCGCCTCGGATCGGTCGGTCAGTGTCGGCCCAACGTATGTGGAGCAAAACCACGACGATACTACCGTCGCCATCTTGACCTCTTGGCCCGGTGGTTGACAGACGCACGCCGGTTTGGTTAAAACACGGCACAGAACGCAAGCAAATGTAGCGTAGGAGGGAGACAGAACAACGTTTCTACAAGGACGGATGGCTGTGTGGGCCCGGCGGAGCCGGGAGAGTTGCCGTTGTATAATAATAAAATGACGGTTGACGAAATAACGCAACCGAAAGCCGGAATCCCGGTGCGTTTCCTGCCCCAAGAGACACATACCCACACACACACACACCGCCGTTTTATGTGTTTTGTGTTATCCCCGGGGAGGATCGTATTCAATCCACACATCGAGGAAGAAATGTCGTGTGTGTTTACTATACTGTTAAGTTAAGAGATTTAAGGAATTTCCCATGATGGTAAGTCGTGCCTTATAAACGTGGTAATTTACAAGTATGGTTTCGAAGCTATGATACAATTTAACCTTTATTTAAAAACATTAATTAGTACTTTCAAATCTATCGCAAACACAAACGCTCTCCTTTCGCTTTTCATTCCGTTTTCTCCCATTCTGCTTACAACTAGTGTAGATGATCGTTTAATTCTGTACAAAACACGATCACATTGGACAACACGACACGCTATAACAACAAAGAGGAAAAATAACGACACGGCACGGAACTACTGAATGAAAATAGCACTCATTCGAAGATTTTCATTCGCATTTTCCAACCACAACAAAACCGTCCGTTTCCTCCCTTGCCTAATGGCCTCTTGCTTCACATAGCGCTGCCATGCCAACAGGCGTAAGATGCACATACCCACACTACGTACCGGTGGCGTAAATATTGGCCGAAGAGATAAAATAAAACTGAAGATACCTTTCGCAGAAACAGAAGGAGGGGGGTGTGTGTTGAGGTTAATTTTGGCAACAAAATGTTTTTGTTTTCCATTTTAAAATTAACTTCATGCCAATACGAACACGCAGGGTTTTTCGGCTCCGGACCAACGTTAGCGGCTGGGATGAAATGAAGCGACAGGAATGGGGAACCGGAAAAGGGTGCAGGAGCACGGAACCATGTCCACCCACGAGCTTCAGCAAACCGGGCTGCTCTGCTGGTACAGCCGAATCTGCGGTACTTCGATCCAATTTGCCATTTTGCGGCGCATCATGAAAGCTCCTCGCATCCATCAAACCGGATGGGATATGGATCGTTCTAGTGCTAAAAATACGTTCCTTTCTGTAAGCGGTTCCGCTCGTGGCTTCTTGCTCGTTATGCGAACTGTATGCTTTATATACTAGCTGCTACACTGTACAGTTTATTGCATAAAACAGTCACACGCTTAGTCGAACGAAAAGGCCTCGAACCACGAGCGTATGCCCGTCAGACATTGACCTTCATCAGCCATGTAGTGGGGTCTGTCACGCTTATCCGTCCGATAAGCACCACAATTCGTAGCAATGACTGAATGAAGCCGGAAAGTTACACATCCCGAACGGTGTACATGACCCTACGGTTTAATTTGTAGTATTTTTTTTATCACTCCCGTGCCGGTGTCCGAAGTGCACAATGCTTCCATGCTTCCGGGAGCGCTGAAGAAGATCCTTCATACGCTTTATCAACTCACCATGCCTCCCTATCCAATCCATACAGCAGCTGCTGACACGGTTCATGAACTAATAAACAAACGCAGTGCGTTGCCTTGCGTTATCCGTATCTGATAAGGGATACAAGGCAAAATCTCAGCTGTACGGACGATGAGGTTGGGCGCGTTATAATCTGCACTTGTGGTAAGTAACGCTAACGCTGGTCTTCACCCGAGAAAACCAAGCATCTAGCGATTCGATCCGAATAAGTCTAATAAACCATTACACTAAGTTATCCAGAAAGTATCTTCATGTTTTAAATGATCTCTTTCGCTTTTAGTTATATCTTTTATCACAACACTTGAATCCGCCTGCACGTAAACAGCCTAGGCGATTTGGCATTCACTAAATTGTGCACGCGAATTCATACACAGTTTTTGTGAGTCAGTAAAGTGTTTCGTGTTTCACTATCAACCTCCTCGTTTATCTTATTTGTTTGCCTTGTTCGTTCATTCGCTTCCTATCTTATTCAGTAAGGTTGGCTCGCCATATTCAATCTATTGTAAAACCCTTTATTTACTTACAACATTTCAAGACTTCCGTTCGTTTAAATATTGTGCACATAATTAACTCTGAAAATGACTCAGATATGCACGTCAAAGTTAGTCATTGGAAAAGGTATGAATATACTTTCTTATTAACCTATGATTTGAAGGCATATCCTTATGTATCGTAAAAAGAAGGAAAGAGTAGAGACCTTGCTAATTTAAGCTAATTTTTAATTAACCTAAAACAGAACAATATATCAAAGAAACAATAAGATAACTTATTAGACTTTCGATATGATGGCGTATGGGCGTACACAGCGAATAAAGTATTTATCGACAATCGGGCTGTAATTCAGGGGAAGGTTCTTTACTGCGCCAACTATTCTTTGTTCCAATGGGGCAAAATTGAATTGCTCATAAAACTTAAACCGGTCGAATGCGAGAATGACAAAAGAGGAAGAGTAAGAGACGAGGTACACATGGGTTTTGAAAACATCTAATAAACAAATACTGGTTAGTAATTCCAATGGACATTATTTGTACGGTTTGAAGCTGTTGCGTGGTAATTTGGTTTATTTTTGTATTAAAAATATGTGTGAATTTCCTTCAAATCAACGAGCTTGAAATTGTAATACTAGATTAAGTTTTTGTTGTATAACCCGTTAAGGCAAAACATGTTTAATAAATAACAAATAATAATTACATTACAAAAAAAATACTAATACGCTTGGGAGTTCTAAGGGTAAAAATTACTTTATAAGGAAGCAATTCATTTTTTTGCAAATTAAGAAGATAAAAAAGATGCAGCTATCGTAAAGATAATTGGATAGCTTTTTCACAAGATACAAAGTCATTCGAGTGGATGATTGCTTCAGCCATTAGCTTCAAGTGGGGCTATATATTAAAGAATCTCAGAACCGAGGAGGATGTTTTCATGAGTTTGATTAATATAAAAGTTACTAATTCATCTTTCTAATGTATAATTAACAATAATAATAAAAAACACACATTTGAAATAAATAATTAAACCATTCAATTATACATCTCCCGTACACCGTTTACACTAACATATAGCAAGTGAAACATTCCTGCTACACTTTTTAGCCTAAAAGAAAATCGTAACCACCACAAATTTAGGTCAAAGTGCTTGACTTTCGCACTTGCTGTGCCTGTGAAGCGCTAAGCGTACCTTCCATGCTAGTTCCACGCGAGCTTGCCCGTCCACCGTTTTCCGTTCAGAGAAAAACAAAAACAAAAAGAAAAGGTACGCAATATCAACATTTGCCTCGGAGTACGCGCCCATCGTACCGTCAAGTGGAACATTTCAGTCACGAAAGTGGCGCAACGTACAATAAAATTATACTAATAAAATCATAAAAACCATCCCGCAATCCGACACTGCCGAACCGCAAAGTTTGTCACAGAAAAGCGACCGACAGCAACGGGCGGCAAGAGGGGCGGCGGCACCCGAAGGTCAACACTGTCCGAAGGACGAAGAGAGTTTCGTTTTTGTGGCACAGAAACACACGATATCTATCCTTCGGTCCCGCCTGAGACGATGCAGCTAACACATTTTCCGAGCCGAAATTTTACACACCGGCACTCGTATGGACATGGGTTACAGCAAACTCTACCGGAACGACTCATCCGATAGGCCCCGTGTGTGTGCCGAGCGACATATCCAACTGTACGCACTAAAACTAAAAACCACGATGTCGAACACCGTGTGCGGGCGTGAAATTGTTTGTAAATATGATTTGATTCAATTAATTTCCACCCCATCCGCGGCACACACGGCAAAGCTTTAAATCTTCGCACAATCCCACTTGCACCAAAGTGTGCTCACAGCCCAAGATCAAAACAAATTCTTAAAAATAAAGATCTGTAGCCACTCGGAGGACGGTACGAATTCGTGCGTAGTATTGCCGCACGTTCCTTCCAGCAGAGCGGTTCCCATTCTGGGGGCGACGAGCCGGGCAAATGTTCAACAGGTTTGGTTGAAATTTTAATCGCTGACGGCAGACCCACCCAACCAAATGTGTCTGTTTTAATGCAAAATTCTTAACCATGCGAATAATGCCTGTTCGACAGATTTACGTCATTCGTCAAAATACGCTCGTTTAAAAGAAGCAAAAAGGGCCAGTATGTTGGTCACCGAGATGCCTTTTTTTTTTGTTGTTTTAAATCCAATCTCTGCCGAAACGAATCGATTTTTGCATCAATTGCGCGGGTGTTGTGTGCTAAAATACTTTAACAAAAATATATAAATATGTTTCTAGCGGCATGGATCGATAGAACCCGCGTCCTAAACGAGTGACTGTTGCGTGACCGACGACCAAATGTGCGTCATGTTCCGTGGTTCCCGTTAATCATCAATCCTTCCTGAAGCACGCTCGTCCCCCTTCTGACGTGTTTCGTTCACTGTTTGGATGGTCCGACGAACACCTACAAAAGACACCCAGTAGAAGCAAAATCACAACCCAGTATCTATTTTCGACGAAGACCGTCTGTCGTCTCCGTGAAGTTCATTGATAAACACGCACGTAACAACGGAAGTACCAGTTTAGCGAGGCACCATTGCTCTATTTCATTCATTTTAGAGACAGAATTTCGCTAGCTATGGCCCCATCTACAAGACGAAACGAGCGGCAGACAACAAATTATTAATTTAATAAAATAAAAACAATCACAAAACAAACAGAGACAGTGAAGTGCATTGCAATAGTTCGACGCAGAAAGGAAAACCCCCACCATCCCTATCCCACGCGTTTGACCTTCCTGATGGTTACATGCACGCGAATAAACACGGACCTGCCACGTCAAGCACACATACAACACACACACACACACACACATGTGGGTGTCTCACCGGACACTGGACGCCGCCAATCCGCATCCGCACGCAAAAGTCGGGGTCGCGAGTTGACATTTACTCCAGAAATAATACCGAAAAAAAAGCTTTACAGCTTTGCCCGAGGATCCATTCAAGTCATCGATTATTCATATAAGCCGATATTTTATGATACTATTAGTATGCTCACAAACAGGAAGAATAAGTGACAAATAAAATCCACCGTCCAGTAAAATATGGCATTATTTGATAAAAACCATTCCAAATGCTGCTTTACCAACGCGGGGTTTGACGAGTTTAGATGGCAAATAAATAATGTGAAACGTTTCGGTGAATTACCTCAAACATTCACCGGGGCGTGATAGCGAGTGAATAAACATATCTGACTAAATGCTTAAATATAATGCCATAATTCACAACTATCGGAGAAATCGGCGTATCCCCGTTGATTGTACCCTGTTCCGTAATTGACTGAAAGTCCTTCAATTTGTCGGGCGTAGCTGGTTGATGAACCGACTGCCGTCGCTCAATGAAAAGTGCAAAAACCGTGCGGATGCATTCTGCAGCTTCATCGGACACCTCATGCATCCCGTTGCCTACGGTTCGTGCATGGAGGAACCGATGAGTCAATGCCGTATAGACAATCGGCTATTTGAAAATGTGCAACTTTGAGCACTGAACTTATAACAGTTAAGGTAAATCCGAACGCCTCTTTAACAGTTCATGCCTTTATGGAGCAACTGTACAACGGTGCCGTCTGCCTTGCCATGCGCTAGTAAAAATACGCAAGTTTAAGCAACTTATATATTAAAAAAAAAAAGCAGACAGAGTACACGACATTCGATGAACTAAATGATACTGGCGGGGTCTTCTCGTGCACACTGCTCTATACACGTAAACACACTCACATCATACACTTAGCGCGATGGAAAGCATTATTCTAAATTTGGAATCGATCGAGCAAGCTCACTTTAACAAACGAACCATCCCCGCCTGATTCGACGACTCAAAACTCGGGAGAGACATGAATTAAGCAACGTGATGAGCAAAGTCCTCGGGACGGTAGGTGGGTGGTATTATTTAGATCCCCACGAGAAACAGAAGGAAGCATTCCCAACCTTAAAGTGGCGTCCGGAGTGAAACCGCTTCGATCACAACGCTATCGCAGCGTTAATAAGCGAAAAGCAACATGTGCATCTCCTGGCCACGGGGCGTAACTAGTGGGACAGTCGCGTGTGCATCCCATCCTAAGTCTTCACCCCAACTCCTACCACCACAACAACAACAACAAAAATGGCAATCAGCCCCCGGTAAGGCGAAATAGCGCATCAGGGCGGTGGCCGGTTGCGAATGAAACAAACGCAAGATGGGGCGGGGGATGGGGGGGTTGATTGATTGATTGATTACTTGATTGATTGATGATGGCAGTATGGAGGAACTACCTTTCTTCGCTGTACAAGTGACCGGAAGTGAATTATATCCCCGACCCATTGTCGGTGACGATTAGACAACCCGGAAGATGTGATGTGCGCACAAGTTATTACTAACGGAAGAGCGAATGATAAGGCAAGCGCATCGTTAGCAGCAAACTTATCCGGTGCTGCTGGCACGTGAAACATATTTTAGCTACCGAAAATAAAAAGTGACTGATGGTGTCCGTGACGCGGCCACATTTGCTTGCTGTAACACTTCACACCCGACGCCCTCCAGACGGTTCGATTTTGTCGAACTTGATCTTGACAACAGTGGGACAATGATCATGGACAGCAACAACAAAAAAGTCGTACGACAAAGATGAAACCTCCTTCCTGGCCTTTCTTTTCTTTTGCCCGTCTGCAATGAACCATGAGTCCCACGCCCCATCATGAACGCAAACATAAACAACAACCGCGCGCGTATGCAATGCTGCAAACGACGACATCGGGATTGCGCGTGACGATTTCGATGCCGTGAGTGTGGCACACCATTTATGATTTTTTTTTTTGTTGGTCTCTAGGCTCCCAAAACCCCCTCCGCTCTGGTGTTCGGGTATGAGAAGATGCTACTGTCATTCTCACTTCTTAATTTCGAACGCAGAAGGAGGGTGGAGAAATAGATTTAAAAATAAACAAACCGCCCTCACCGACCTCCAACATTGGGCTGTGGCATTCGTACACTACCCGAGCGCGACAGACATTCCTGCACCGGGAAAGTGTTTCGCCAGCAGCCAGCTGACCCACAGACGGTCGGCGATGCTCCATAACGCACGGGTCATCCGATCATGGCGGAAGGAAGCGCAGCACCTTTGCCTTCGATCCATTTTTTTTTAGTTCCCCTCCCCCTAGAACATATAACCGTTCGCATTCTCCATTGCCGGAACGGCAAACAGACAACGCGCGCTTTGCGTCAATGCCAAAGTTCATGCACACCGCACACAGCAACGGGCCGTGGGTATTTATATCGGGTTTCTTTGCATCTCTTTACGTGCTTAAAGACGATTTGTCATCGGCTGAACGGTGATGGAGAGTTCAAGGGAAAGTTGCTATCAAATTTCATTGCTGCGAAGTACTTTTCAAAATTATTGTTTTGCTTTAAATTTCTTCAAGATCCTCGTGACAAAATTTACGCCAAAGATAATGTAATAAACGTAAACAAAACAATCGCTTCCTGAATCAAACTTCAAGCACCATACATTAGTTCAAATTTAAATAATTTTAAGATTTTTTTGGAATCAATTTACAAGATGCCCAAGAGCATAGCGGCGTGAAGCATCAATTACTCATCCAATTGTTCGCTTCTTAATAATTATGAAAATGCTACTCACTCAGATTATGCTCCATCGACGGGAACAGATGATATTCAAGATAGTAGGAGTAATGCGAGTAAATTTCACATTTCAACGATTCTGAGTACTAAAACAATAATTGATTGATATGATGTGATGCATCAACCATTGTCGGTAGTCCTACTCGGCGATCTTCTCATTTGGTGGAACCAGCTCATAATTGCCCACATTCTGTTGATCCCACCCAATACACAGCTATTAGGCTTGGCTGTCGATGATGAGACGTGAAATCCATACATTGCCTCACGTTGTGGTCATAAAGGATTGAAAGACGTCGTGAAGGATCCACTTTTCACCGCCAATAAAAACAATTTTGTTTCTACCAGTAGAGTTGTCGCTCGTTAGTGAACGTACGGCGTTCAATGTCGCTTGGATGAATGTCGGTTTAATGAAAACTCAATGTTTCACCTTCAGATTCATTCATAAAACCATGGGAAATGGGGTTTTGAGCTACTCCAAGTGTCTTAAAGTACGAGTTATTCTTATGCTTGTGCAAATTAATTTCATCGGGGATTGCCTCTAGTTGTCTATTCTCTGAGTTTTGCGACCACTTTGAAACGTTTTTCTACTTCCAAACCGGAAGTGTCTTTTTTAAGCCCGTTTATGATCTCTTTCGTCAAATTCTTACCGGTAGATCAAGGTTACCATAAACTTCCACTGTAATACAATGGTTGTTGACAGCCTTTTTATCATATCCTATATTGAAATAATGAGACAGAACTACCTTACAAAAATGTAGGAAACCATAGGCGTACATTATAAGGATGGTTCCGTCATTACAATATCACTGGACAGCTCAATCCTCAAAGTACTATTGCACAAAGATGGTTTTAAGGCTAAAGAGTATCACTTTCAACCTCATAAGAACGAAGGCTAATACATCAAACTCTAGTGATATTAAATGAGAGCAAAACTGTTATTTTTTTTTTGGGAGAAAGCTGAACTAAAACTAATCCACTCAACTCATATCAAATCGTATGATTACTTACACAATCTCTCTTTCTATGTGTCTACATCCAAGTCCAGAAGATATTACTGTATCTGAAATGAAAGGTAAATGAAAAAATGCAATGAAATTTCGGGTTTCTTAAAAAATAATATAATTTAAATAGAAAGAAAAAAAACCATTGCAATTACAAAATAAATACAACCACAGAGACAAAAAACTCCAGGTACTCATAAAAATATGTCCAACCAACATCGAAACCACTCGTTGATGTATTGCGCTCATCAGACTCCCCACCAGCTGGTGAAAACTTTTAATTAGAAGATCCACTTTACTTCCTCGCGAAACTACGCACGTAATCTCAATTGCCGTGCAGTAGAGCATCGATATGTACCTCGTATGTACACCATAACCAACATGCGCGAACTCTCTCTCTTGGGATTGCATGCATATTTCACCAAGTCATTCAGTAGTTATCGTATGTGCAAAAGTTTCAGGCTCTCAATTAATTCAAGGAATGACCATAACGATATTTCCTTCCTAATGTGGTAATCATCTGTCACAAACAAATTGTATTGATCCCCCATGACAAATGTTATTCAGATAGCAGAGAGATTCAGAGAGCGTGTATCCCTTTTTATGTACCGAATCTTAATAACTGTTTATACGGGAATTTACCTGGCTAATTAAGATTGAAACACTGTAGTGCGCATACTTTTACTTCCAAAGCGTTAAATAATGTGCTATCGGGACCCTTTTAAAAAGCAATAAATCGATTTGATCGATTTCAACCATACCCGAGTATTCCTGGCCTTTGGTCCCTATTTGCTATTTCTGTAACCATGGTAAGCTGATCGCTGCCCCGAATTAGTTCCGGTCAGTCGATCAAACGGATCCCTTTAACGGCAATTATGTGCTTTAAACGTGTAACACATCACTACACCACATTCGCAGCGTATTCAAGAGCCTGCAAACGACTGCCGCTGGTCAGGAAAAAAGATGACCGTGCACATGGGTGCTCTTTAAATGGCATGATAAACAGAGAGAAGCGGCATGGAATGGACGAGCGGCGGGGGCAGCATTTGGTGACCCCGATATCGCTAATCAAGTAAAAACCCATCATCATTAGCTGTTTTGAAGCGTGGACTCGATAAGGTTCCGCACTACCCGAACGTCCATAAATGAGCGTTTCAAGTTGAGCCATACTACACTTATGCTCCCTCCGGCAGAAGAACGGTTCACGGGATCGGTGAGAAGGATGGAGTAGGGAAGGCACCATCCATCTTGGGCCAATGGTGTTGAATAGCGGTTCTACACATTTTATGTTGGATTTGTTTAGACGCCTACCGCCGAAGCAACATGTTTCTATCGCTGTACCTTAATTTCTCACGCTTTTTATGTTTTTTTATCGATCTCACAGATGAAAAACAAATTATT
Organism: Anopheles marshallii; assembly: GCF_943734725.1. Classification (NCBI taxonomy): domain Eukaryota; kingdom Metazoa; phylum Arthropoda; class Insecta; order Diptera; family Culicidae; genus Anopheles; species Anopheles marshallii. The sequence goes on along the minus strand of NC_071326.1, from coordinate 45,532,189 downwards.
CGTAATGTAAGTATAAGCACTTCTAGCACTTTCGCTAATTTTACTGATTGGCTCTGATCGAATCGGGGGTTAAGTTTATGATGGAATAAAAATTACATACCCCGGACCTTTATTGAAAAGTCCCTTCCTTTCCCCTGTGCGCGTAGTTTTTCATACATTCAAACTATAGTGCAAATAAGTATACCATTATACCCAAATAGTTCCAGGGAAGAACAAAAAAAAATGCGTTAATATATAAATAAATTGTAAACGGACGAGCAGCAACATGAAAACACACTGGGCTGGTTTGAATTTGGATTTTACCATCGTGTTAGGCTATGATTATTCCACTCGTTCATCATTTTCTTCCCTATCAATTGCCCTTGAAAGAGGAGAGTTTGTTTTTCACACCGTGAAGAACTTCTGTTTGCATTCGATTGTATTGTAGACCCAACGCAAGCGCCAACACCAGCCGCACCGATGGCATACAGGCCGTAACGACTGTAGTCATAACGAAAATAGCCCAAATCACACACCTCCGTCCGAGCCTGCCTAATGATTTGGTCTATAAATAAAACGTTTACACATCTTAATAAATAAAATCACTTCAAATCATACTGCAGCCTAACGACTCACGCAACATAAGGAGTTTACAATGCTGCATATAATGAGCGCCAAATAACAACAACGTGCTGCGAAATCTATTTTAGGACACATAAGGGCACAACACAACCAGTTTCTACCGCTTTCACATCATCAAGATCTTTACTTTCAGTTTATCTAGCAGCGGTAGTAATGAAACAGTGCAGCCGAAGCAGATGGGTCATGCATGAGAAAAATGAGTTTTCCATCTTAAAAGGAATGAATTTTGGGTTTTTTTAAAGTAAATAAAGACAAATATTACACTTTTCATTTAAAAAGTGTAATATAAAAAAGGATTACTTTTATACGAAATACCTAAAGAATATTGCTCTAGATACTATCATAAGAACATCACTTATCCAGTCAATGCCCATAGTCCAGCCGGCGTCGTCGTGTTCCTATTCGATGCTAATAAAATGTTCAATCAAATGCGTCCCAACGGGGACAACGCATCACATGTTCCGTTGCCATACAATGCATTCAACTGCAGCGCTCGTTTCGATAAAGTTTCTTTCGATGCGAAACTTGGCAACTGTGCGCCGTAACCCGATTTGTCATTCGCTTTCATACTGGAGAACACCATCGGTGACGGAGATTTAAGGGAGACTCCTGAAGGAAGAAAACAAAACGAGCAGTTCCGCATTCCATGTGGACCAAACGCCACGTTTGGAATGCGTCTTGGCAAACGATGTTATGTCCGGGGGATGGCACGGGTACGCTGTCGTCGGACTGGTGCCTTCGATGCCATTACTCGTTACCACCAATCGCTTGCATCCGGCGGACTGGGACCCGGCAGCGTTTTCATCTGCCGTTGCTGCTCAACATCAATTGAAAAGATGTTTCAATCGCTTCGATGAGCGGTGCAGAACGCTGCAGCAACGTGTATACTTGGAGCCAGGTCGGATGCAGTATTGTCGTGGCGACTAGGGGATAGAAAAACAAATAAACCTTCCCCGTATGGTGCGGTCGTTGCGAGCTGTGGCGGCACTGCAGTAGCCCGCCACAGTGAACCAAACAGGAGAAGTGTTGTGTACGCAAGCACGCTACCGCAATATGTCACATGGATGGATCGATGTTCAAAGCACCAGAATTGGAATTGAAAATTAAACGAAAAAAAAAATAAGATAAATAAATAAAATAACACAGTGTTGTACGGATTGCGGACGCGTAAGTAGAGCAGTTCCGGAGGAGAATTAATTCGTTCGTGGAGGTCGGTCGATCGCACTAGTACGTGCATGATGAATGATTATCCTATTGACCTGCTTCTGCTCGAATTCCCTCGAACTTCCAGTGCGATGGATTGGTAATAATGATTTTTCAAAACGAGCAGTAATTTTACTAGTAGCAGTATATGAAGGGTGCTACTGGGATATTTGAATCAAAATGAATAAAAAAAATGTTTGTATGTCTCCAGAGTAATGTCCCAACATTCAATTTTTTTCCATTCATGAATAATTACCAGCCAGTACTGCTTAAATCTATTGATAAATTCATCTCAAGTACAATTCATATCAGTTTGGAGACATTTCCTTCTGCGAACAGTTAAAGAGCAACTTATTCCGGATGTACGCAATCGGTAGATTTCAATGTTATAATATCAATAATATAATATAATATGATCCACATTATAATAGTATTATAATAATAATATAAAATAATATAATAATATAATACAATGTATTATATCATGTCTCCCGCGTCATGTCTACCTCTTTCTAGTGTGTCTCGTCTTTGTTTTTGTCTGTTTTTTTTTCTCCGTTCTGACGCTATTGTACAGCCCTCGAGGCAAACAATATTGATTTTTAATAAATAATAATAAATAATGTAATAATATTATAATTTGTCAAATTTCAAATACCTGATCTCAATTCGAATAAAACAAGATTCAGTTTATTAATAAAAAATATCTTTTGGTAAAATTTTACTTTAATTTTCGGTACAAACGTATAACTATCAAATTTGCATGTGCTTCGTAAGGTGAAAATAAGCATTCGAACCCGATTTATGAAATATAAACGATGTTATAAAAGAGACGTATGCGAATTTCTCTTGCACGCATTATTCACATAAATCGGGACATGATCGTACATTCCTGGAACATTACAGCAGTCTCACCCTACATTGGATTAATTCACAAAATTAACTGGAATTGGCCATTGGCCTCATTGACCCAAAAAGCTCGCGGATTTCCATACTAACGGCCCGCATGTATGCCAGTTCATTTTGCATTTTTGGCAGCGTATAATTCATTTTAAAAATTGAGCTCCTTTGGGCCTTTGGTCTTTTGGGGCAATACAACCGGAATAAACGTCAAAATTTAGCGAAAAAACTGGATCGCTAGTTCGATTTGACTTACTGATAAAAGTCTGCGCCGAGCTCGCTCGACTCCAATTAAAGTATTGCTGATTCCTGTTTGTTGATGCTAAGCCCAGTGGATGTCCCGACGGAGACGACCTTATAAAGCCATCTCTGAAAAAAGGTCTAATTTGAGGTCTGACCAAAGTGGACAAAAAATACTTCACAACCCTAAAATCATAAGTTCTAATCGCAGTCATGATGTTACCTAACGATTTGAATACTGTTCGGAAAAATATACATTTATATCGTAATGTACATGGCACAATCGTTTCAAAAAGAACAATAGTGATTTAAGCGAATAAATAGGATCTCAACCAATTATTCCTTTTGATCCAAAAATTAAACAATTAAACAACAAAATCAATCATACAACTGCGAGCGCACTGATTTATACTTGAAATCTATTTAAACGGCAATTACACAGAACAGTTTGTTCGGTAATACATACACTTGATCCTACCATCCGATCACTCAGATGAACAAATCGACCGTAGCCATCCATGTACGCGGATTACAGAGGATTTTTGCTGCCAGTATTGGTATGCACCTGTGCTCCCATTCTCGGTGCAATTGTACCGTAAGCCATTGTTTTTACCTTCGCCACTGTCAACAGTAAACGTAAGGTTACCTCCATTTAGCGCCATTGGGAGATGAGGGAAGCGTGGGGGGCCGGGCAGTTTTACTGGTAATAATAGAGCTACGACGATAAAATTAATTATGAAATGCTCACAAGCACACACACAAACAAAAACATCCGCCATGCATGCATCTACCCTTATCGGTCGGTGCATCTAAAGAAGGGGGTAAGAAAGCACAACAAAGCATTCCCCTGGTCACGCACGGTGCAACAACGCAGAGGCACACGTGTTTGCGATCGCTAACATTGCCTGAGACGCGATCGCAGTCGTCGACACGTTTCAGCGCTTCTTCAAATGATAATGACGATGATTAGTCTCAGTTGTCCTCCTTCCCCGAACCGCTTGCCATACCCCATTTGCTATCCACATAGCCAATCTGTTTTCTTGAGTATGTTTTGTTTGTAAATATCATAGACAAAATATTCGCAAGAAAGATCAACTCATGATGGTCTGGAAAAAATGTTAAACACAAACCCAAGAAATTCCTCTCCCTTTTCGATGGTTTGATGCTTTTCAGCTACATCACTTATTTGCGAATTTACGCCATTTGGGCTGAACTTTTCTACCTTTAACTCTCAATCACCAAGCGATGCTTCGAACCGCCCAGAACTCGCATCCAACAGATTGCGGCACGAAGCACAGCCGATAATGCTCGTGGATCGTTACAAATGCGATCACCGGCACATGGCAGCATGGTGGCACTTTTTTCCCCTCCGAAAGCGGTCATTCACAACGTGATCATCGGAACGTGACCACAAAAGGTCACAGACAAACACAGATCGGTAAATGCGTCGCGTAAAGATTCTCGCAATCTGCCATTGGATGACACACAATTATAACTCTACAATTCTAATGCCTCTCGGGCCCACGACGGCATTAGCATGTGCAAATTGTATATAGTAAGCTTTTGCTAATCACTTTCGCAAGCGAGAGTTGGTGGCCAGATTCTTAAATTTTGCACGAGCGGTAACTCATACTAGCACTTACGGTATGGAACCATGGGACTGATATAAATTCACATGAAGAGCATTTTGCAGGGCTTTTTCATGAGAGTCCCAAAGGATTTTTACAACGCTCAGTTTTTGCAAAACCTCTGGAAAGAGCTATAAAAACTGCATTATTTTGCATCCACCGTAAGCTTTGAAATTCCAAAATTTGCACTCCTCTCTCATCTTGATGTAACGAGCTCAGTCATTCAGTTTGCTACGGGGGATTGTTCCGGATGGGATTTTGGACCGGTCCTGTCGTGTGAAGATCGGTACCGCTATCAATATACCACCGAGCTGCGCACTAAAATTGCACTCCATAAGCTAATAAAAAGGAGATTAAAGCAGAAATGTATGGAAGTTAGTAAGCATAATAGCAAATATGTTGGCATCGAGGTAAAGTTAATTTAAACAATTTGTCCGAAACCCGCTGCAAAGAATGCGTTAGTTAGGGATCCATTTTCGTGCTTTCCACAAACATTTCTTCCATTTTATCACATAACACTGTTAGCGTGGTTGTTCGCCACTTTGGCGTTGTAAAGTACAGTTTCTCTTTTCCGTGCACGCACGTGTGTACACCCGGGGGTCCCGTTTTTCTCCGACCATATGCGCAGGCAGCAGCTAAGTAAACGCGGTCAGAGCAAAAACAGCTACCCACCCGACTGGCGCGGCGCCTCGTATCGGCGGTGAGGTTGATTGAACCCGTGGTGCTTGGGGTGCCAAGAGCGAATGAAGCTCGTGCAACGGTTTTCGGGGATGAACGTAACGTTGGGAAGGTTTTGCTGCTTGGTATACCCACTGCCGTTGGATAACAGGAGAAAGGTAGTAGACACCTACTAGCCTACGAGACGGGCTGTAGTAGACTACTTTTCCCTTTGCATTCCATACACGACAGCGGATTAGTTAGGCAGCGGCTAAGTGAAGCTCGAAAAAGCAAACCGAGCACCGTAGCCGGTTGATAAGAAAAGTGAGAGGAACCAATGCACCGGTTATCGTGAATAATGCATCTGCATCACGTTTCAATTTCGATGGTATGTTTAATGCATCTGTGATACGCGGGGAGGGTCTGTAATTAAAATGGGATCCAACCAAAGAGATCAACGGCGCAAATTTCCAAGGCGGTTTACCTCCGATAAACGGGAGTTGATGGATGTTATGGGAGATAAGAAAACAAAAATAATTAGTTAAAACAAGTTTTGTAGTTAGAAAAAGAAAAGTGAATTCATATTAAATAGGGGCTTTGTTTTCCCCCAGCAGAGTTAATCCCACAGCATAAAACACTTGATAATCGTAACACATTCGCATTAATTAGTGCAATCGACAAAATCGTTCGTAACGCACAAACCGCTAATAGAAGATGGCCACACTGAAGAAGCGTTGGGCAGGAGACATATTTTCCCAAGCGATCGCTCATTTTCCACCATCTGATCGTTGTTACTACCCGGAAGGGGTGGGATTGGATTCCATTGAGATCCACGTAATTATCTTCGTGCTGATTTGGAACGCGCTTGCGTCCGTAACGTGCTGCGTACAGTTGAATAACCGGTTACGAGGGGGCCGGTCAGATGGCTGCACCGGTAAAATTCCTCGTAACGGTCAACCCACCAAAATGAGCTTCATAAAAAATATTGTCGCAACGTAAAGATCTCGCTTGAAATCTTCAGTAAACCGTGACACCCCTTACACATCACGGACTGCTTCCGCCTGGAAGTACAGAGGTCCAATGGATAGAGATGCAGCCGTACACAAGACTGACCAAATCAAATCCAAATCGCACGGTTTCAACAAGCCGTATTTTAACAGAATTTTGACTGAACAACCTATTAATCAGTATAGTTTTTTTTTACATTAAGCAGCGTCCATTAGTGATTAATATTAGTTATATTATTGGAACCACTAGTGTAGAATTTATAAAGACGTAAGCACTTGTCATGTCTTTGTTTAACAAAAGGAACTTTTCGATAATAAGATTGATTGGAATACGCTCCATCTCAAAGCTCACCTTAGAATATATCACTAGACAGCAACGATGTGCAAATGAAAACCACATTTTGGACGGTCGCTACCAAGAGCTCACCACCACCAGATGCAGCCTAGGAGCAAAAGTGAACATGGATACAATGTAACATGATTTCGCGTCCAGCAGTCCAGCATCTGGCGGATGCGCGATAAGATGCGTAATTGAAAGATAATTACAGCCAATTAATGACACCCCGTTTACGCGCGATCCCATTCGCGTCCAATGCCTCTTTTCCATTTTCCGACACGTTCTAGCGAAATGATAAACCGCACGACCTGCCGCAAACTAGCCAATGATAATGGGTGGGAACCGATGGCACTATGTTATTATGTTGTTGTTTTTTCTACGCGATTACGCGTATGCTGGTCGAAAGAGTGAAAGAGTGTATGTATTTTTACATCATCAGCAGTGAAATACGGAAGCATCGTCACTTTTCATTGCTACTTTGCAAGAAGAGGATGCTGTACATCGAAGGTATGAACAGTCCGCTTTGTTTGATTAAAGCCATTACGCCGCATGCAGTCGAATTAAAATTGTGTTAATTGAATTATGCGACAGCATCTAAACCGGTTCGCATTTGGTGCACAGATAAATATTGATTTTATTTCGAAACCGTTTGTGGCTACTTGGCCAACCGCGGACGAACTTGACCCAACAAAATACCATCCCTTTTGAAAATAAAATGGATGACACTACATTGGTTTCAACCTCACAAACGGAAGCGTTTAAACTAAACATGACAATAAATAAATAAAAGACAGCCTCTTCGTTGACGTGGATTCTATCAGCATCAACGCACCAGTAACATTTACTAGACAGGAAGTGGACCATCTGCACAACTGCATAACAAATGTTTTGATGAATCGACAACAATTATATTCATGCCATTGTCACACCAAACATGCATGCAACAAGGCCTATACGGTCAAGATCACCGTAAACAAAGCCTGGATACACAATGAGATTGGACCTTGCTGCAGAAGATAATGGTATCATGTTTGCGCAATGTATATTCACGTATTTGCAATGTTAAAATAATCTAATATATTAGTAAAAAATTAAAGATTTTTTAAGTTGTATAGTAACAGTGTTGGCAGCAAGGTCGGATCCGATCATGGTTGTATCGACCTCTTTTTTCGATTGTTTTGGCGCTTACAACCCATTCGATCTTATGATGGAATGATCAGGTTTTCGTAAGGTTATGTTTAGTTTTGGTTGGATCTAATCTTCAGTTTGCTTTAACTATGTTTTCATACATAATAAATCAATTTTTAAACCGTTTATTAAGCAATATATGCCGTAAGAACTATAAATAACACTTATAATGCTGGTTTTAACCCGATCTAGCGACAGTAAACCACCAATGGACCCCAATTCATTCAATAACGTAGCTTTTTGGCACATAATTACCATCCACTTATCCTTAGCAACGGATTTTTTGTTGAAAAACTGGATGGAATATTCATTTCCACCCCTGTCACATATCCGAGCACAATACGGACATAAATACACTGTTTCACGCAAAGGGCAAATGGTGTAAAAATGCGGGTGTCTCACCGACCAAACCACAACCTTCGTGCCAGAAAAATAACCTTCAAGTGCGTTTGGTGGCTGGTCGGCAGGAACGCACGCCATCCTCTTATCAAGCGTGAGAGCTTTGGGCTCATTAAATGTCAAGTCTGCGTTGGTTCCTTGGCATTTCTCCTGAGCATCGCTGGCAACCCAAGGGCAAGTACAGTGAAACAAGTTGGACAAAGAAAAAAAGATCCGCACCGTAAGCTACGTAAGCGACAAACGGCTTAGAGTCGAAACTATTTTCCGAAGCATGAATGAAAGTGTGATAACGAACTCATCCCTAGGTCAAACGTATCCGGTGGAGAGGTTTCTCTCTGGTGCGATACACGAAATATCGTCCAATCGATAAAGCAGTTCATTACCACTGTAAGTCCAGGAAGTAACCCTACACACTAACTGCAACCACACGCCTGTCGGAGACAAATCGGAACATTGTTCAAACGGAACATTCCTCCAAAACAGGAATATTAGGTGTGAGGATAGCAGGTAATCCATGGGAAGGATATGAATTCTTTATGTTTATGATATTTTTAGAAGTTCTAAATGCTGCTTGGTGATGATGATATATTTTTAGATAAAAGGGCTAACATTACCATAGTGTAGAATGTAGAGCGGACATTACGAAACGGAAAAATCGAACCAATGAAATAAAGATGTAGAATAGGTATTCTTGAATAATAATTAAATAGCTGAAATTGTTCAAATAATTACTAATAATAATAAAATTACTAATAATAATAATAATAAAATAAATATTTTTTTAAACGCTTATATACCTACAGATACACACATATCACTACACAATTTTTGCTTCGCTACTGATTTTGATTCCTTTTTTTAAATTTTTTATAGTTCTTTTATTTTAACCTTAATTATCACAAAGCTGTCACGCCAAAATGATGAAAAAACTTTCCCCATAAGTACCTAAACATGGCTATTCTGGGTGCCCTTAATCTGATATCGATCGTTTAGCACGCTGCCTTCATTCGTTTTCACCAGACGCTACAAAACTACACCATCCAATGGTTCAAATGAAATAAATCAGGTGTTTGTCGTATTGCTATGGCACTGGCGTCGATTATGATTCACGCGAAACTGTACCTTTGCGATTTTTTTGTCTTATTTGTGAATCCACAGGCAACAGCAAAACATATGAACGCTCTCTTTTCGTTTTCAGTAACGTGACTTTTGAATCCTCAGTGGGTTGTCATAGGCAGGATATGAACTACTTCCTAATACATATTATCTTTTCGAGTATGAATGAATATAAATATACCTAAATTCCGTTGAACAAGGTGGTGTAAAATATATATGAATTTAAAGTTTACTTATCTAAATAAGCTTACTTATTCTTCAACTTAAACCTGCAAAATTACAAATAAATATGACAAACAAAGATGACAGTTGCAACAGTTGCAGAACTCCTGTCCCATCAACAGCAATAAAAAGTCATCCTTTTCACAACGTGACTAATGCCATTAAAGATGTACGAGATTACTATGCAAAACGGCTTATCTCGCAACACATTGACGTAGGACGATCGGTGCTATTCGAAACCTTCGCCGTAACTAACTGAATTATTGATATGCAGATCTTTTCCAACAGTTACTACTGGCAATATCAACGTGACGCCTTTCCATTAATATTGCAATGTTTATAGAAGAGATTTGCTCTTGTCTGTAAACATAAAGTTTTTTTATTTTATTTCGTAAAACTATGTTCAACTTTTCGATATTGTTCTCATTTTCTTTATAGGCACAAAAATAATTAAAAAGTCTAGGCCAGCAATTTCTGATTCTGATTTTCTGTAACTTAATTTACCCGTAGTTGGATAGTCAAAACCTGCCTACAGCGAATTGATCCGGTTGGGATGGGATTTTGCATCGGCTCTATCGTGTGGGACCTTCGCTATCTATCTTCGCTTCTCTATCAAATACACCACCAGGCCGTCCCAACGAGCTATACATTCCTGGCGATCTTCGGATTTTTGTCAAAAAAAAACATTACAGAGCTTAATTTTCAACATTTTCTCTGTAATGATTCGGCTACTACTTCTTGGCGTAACACCCTACCGGATCATGCTTGCCATTTCTGGCTTGCCAAACCTATTTTACCACGTAGCCGAATAGTAAGTTCTATCCTCAACGAGGTAACGGTCCGGATGGGATGTTGTCTGGGTCCTGTTGCGTGGGACCAGCGTCACTACACAATACACACCCAGACCGCCCACTTCAGGGCGGTTAATAATCTGATTAATAATTAATAATCACCGCAAACACATCATATTGTGAATAAAGCTTGTTATATATTGGACAAAACATGTTTTAAAGCAAAGATACAACTTTTTCCCAACCACCAAAAGATCCTTCAAATGCCCATCTTGTGCGGATTGGATTATTTTGCAAAACATTACTTTTGCCCTACATGCAACAATATTTCGAAATCGCGCGATTCCCCCAGTTTTGCTTAGGGTGCTTGTAAAATGAGAGTGAGATTCTGTGTTGAAATCCACGTAACAGCAATTCCCCTCGCCGAGGGAATGCAGAGAGTAAAAGAGACACTTTACGCATATATCCACTGAACCAGGTAGATAATTTGCAGAGCTTAGTTCTGATACTGTCTCCCATTGATTTAATATCTTCAAGATATTTTTAACACCGTTAAACAATGTATATTCTATCTGAAACCTCTATTTTTATAGTTTTACAGTGCAATGCTCAATTTATTGTTTGACAACAAGCAGTTTATAGAACCTCAATTACAAAACTTATATCATCATGTCGAGCATGAATGGTTCAAACGAGAATAAGCCAAATTTGATCTAACTTTGATGCTAACTCAAATAGCTTTCCTATCACTAATAAATATAGCTTCATTATCTTTGCTAACATTTGTTCTGTACGGAAGTCCAGACTACCGCATCTCACACACATTGGGGCCAAAAGAAAGGCGATCACCAAATAGCTGAGAGAGTGAGAGAGCAACCTGAATGAGCGTAGAATCAAGCGAGGGTCTAAAGCAGGGAGAAAATTAGAAACCTTATTTCATCGTATCGATTTTCCCCGTAGGAAGAATAACTACTGGCAACACACCTATCACACAGTAAAACGCGCTTGCCACGCTTTCTAGGCTAGGGATAATACAATTCACAAATATTACACCAGAGCGTGCTTTCTTACTGTTTGGCAGCAACAAGATGGCCGAAGGACACACACTGATATGTACTTTCTTTCCCCGGTACCATCGTTGCAAGCTTACCTTGAATGGGGCCGGTTTATGTTTTTCTTCTTGGCGTGGGCGTCAAGATCTTGAAAAAAAACATACACCAGTGGACACCGACCACTTCGAATGACAACAGTACACGAATAAAGATATCGCCGTAATGCCCAATCTGAAATGTGCTCAGTGCCCAGCCCAGAATCAATTCAATTCGGACGTGGGGTACAATGATGCTGAAGCTAACCTAGCACAAATATCTGACACAACACCGACATCTATCTTTTCGGAAGATTTTGGGGATCTCATTCACACTAGATCAATTTGGAAGTTACCACCTTTTTTTTCCTCTACGTTATAACCTTTTCACTTGAAGGCAGGTTGATTTTACCACCAAGATTACACACGATATTGGATGTGTTTCGATGCACAACACCCGCGCTACGGTAGACAAACTCTATTTCGCTAGCCCACTGCTCTCTGCACTAAACTCTTGACACACAACACAAGCACTGCACAGATTCACGCACTAGCAAAACCGCGAACTTTTCCGTAGGGGAGCAACAGCAACGGACCAGTTGACAGCCGCTTTCGATGTCTCCAATGAGCGCAGTGTCATCATCAAAGTAACCATCGTCATCGGTTGCCGTGTTGTGGCTATTTTCATGATCACCCCCAAATGTGCTTCCGCGTTTCGATAAAGGTTCTTCACACACGCTGTTACAGGCCACGCGCCATCGTCAGCTAGATTTGCTGCTGCTGTTATTCCACACTTTCTCGCCCACCAGCTTACAGGCACTTGTTTATCGAAGCTGGTTGATGTCGGTAATCCTTCTCATGACATACTAGTTTAATTTAACTGCATTATATAAGCCAAGTAGCACTGCATTATGCTCCGGCATGCACAGAAAGCATCTTCTGCTCCTGGGCGTAGTGTTACTTCTCAGCCAGCAAAATTCGTGATTGGAACTACAAAAGCACAACACTTGGTTTGATGACGCCAGCCGCAGAAAGCTTGCCTACAACTTCCGTCGAAACGCCCTTTCGTTTGATCCAGCATAAAAACGCGGTAGGTGCTGCTAATTCTATTCTTTTGCTGAACGCGTATACACCACATGCAAACAACTACACCATCGATCGTTTCAATCCCTCGCACACGCACACGAAGAATTTTATACGTTCGCCTTCGCACTTGCCTGTGATACTGATCAAAACAAACGCAATTTTCCAATCGGAAAAAGGGCGAACCACCACAAAACACGCACGCACACACACATGTACACTTACACTAGAGGCCAATTTCCAAACTGGCTACCAAATGGAAGCGCAAACGCGTACACTTTACTTTTCTGTTGGCTTTCGAACACCAACTACTGGCGAAATAATGCAGATTAGCATTAAAAAAGGGAAACTCCCAACGACCACGTATGCACGCGTTGCAATCTTCAAGGGTAAAGGAAAATAAATTCCGGAGCAGGATCACTTCCACCGGATTGAAGTTTGCTTGATGCTAGCCGCTTTTGTTTTCGTGTCCCGATTTTCAGCCACTGTGTGTACGCAAGTCTGCCACAAAACTATGCTCGAGCGTTCCGTTGATGAACCATCGCTCGTCTGGGAACGACCACAATGAGCGAACTGTGCGTTTTGCTTCACCGTCATGACAGTTCGCTTCGTGCGCTGTTTACGTCTCTTCGTCATGTTCCATGATGAGCAAATTCATTGCTTTTGACTGCAGATAAGGTGCTTAATTTTCTTATAGCGCTATTAAACTCCTGGAAATTGTTTTATTTACGACCGTTTTCTCGCTTTTGATCTACAAACCGACAAAGCCGAAACTTGACGCACAGTGTGGTCGTTGCTTGGGATTCCGACGCTTTTCACCGAGCGTTGTCAAATCAGAGGTTGTATCAATACTTGTCTGAATTCATTTTGACAGATTAGATCCAATCGGAGCATCAGCGTATCAGTTCCCCTTGGTAGAAAAGTCGATTAAGCGTAAAAACACACATTTATGTAACGTAAAGATGCTTCAGAACCGATGAAACATGCAAAAGCATGTTATAATTAATTATTGAAAACATGAAATTGCCATCTGTCGGATGCCCACCAACCACAATCCAATGTGAATCTATCCGATCCTGTCCATAGAGAAACAACGGGATTTATTCGACGTTAAAGCAAACTTGTGCCCGCGATTAAAATTCAAGCAAATTTAACGCATCCGAGATTTCAAACATGGAAAATTTGTATTCAGATTTCCATGTTTGATTACAATATATTTAAGATAAGTTTTTGCTCATACAAATGTAGTTATAGCTAAAGAATCATTGCCCAATTCTTGTCCTTATGCCCAACTGACAATAGGAAAAAATGTTAAACATTCAAAGGAAATGGTTGCACAATCAAGGCGCATGCGTGTGCGTCAATAAACGTGTTTGGTACACAAAATGATTTATAAACATGTTTAAAATGAATGTTACTAAAAATTCGATGTTCCTCATATGCAACCGATGCAAGAACTTTATACGTGACTGAATATCATATCAAACTTTAATCCGCATTACTCTGGAAAATAAAGTTAATTAAATTCACTACAGTGAATTTTATTTACACCACAGGCACTACAAGATTTCCCCTTGCGGCACAGTATCCTAGAAACGTTATCCTACCCCAACTAGCTGCATTGGTATTGGTGGGTGGCAAACGACTTGTAGATTGTTCTGTGTGTGTTGTTTTTCGCACAACCGACAGGAACAAGGATCGGCAGGTATATAGACATTGTGTGGAGTGAACGACACAGGATATCTTTTGCTAGACCCTTCCGTAAACGACCTTCTCCAATTTCACTCCCTGCTAGTTTCGGTTCGGCCCTTCCGATTGCATTCTAAAGTTTCGTGTCCAATATTCATCTTTCTTAATACGTTCAAAACGCGGACACACATCAAAGGGTTTTTTTCGTGTGGTTTGCGCTGAAACCGTGTGGGGTGTGTCTACATTTTCCCGGGAGTGGGGTCAGTTCCGTGAATCATTACACAGTCGCTACACTCCGTTCTGAGTGAACCAGTCCAAGCAGCAACAATTCGTGGAAAGAAAGTAGTGCATTTCAGCGTTTGAGAAGACATGGACTTGAAAAATAAAGTTGCGCTCGTGACTGGTGCTGCCACCGGGCTCGGAAGAGCGTTCAGCGAGGAATTGTTAAAGCATGGAGCAAAGGTAAACGACGCGTACACTTTTAATTAGGAAATATTCTACATTCAGATGAATACTACTACGCACAGGTTGTTGTATGTGACTTGGACTCTGACGCCGGCGAATTGACCGTGGAGGAACTCGAAAAACAATATGGAGAAAGGGTGTTATTTTGTCATTGCGACGTTACTGATTATGTGCAGTTCGAAGGTAGGGTGTTAAATATTGAAACAAGTACACGATAATGAAATGCTTAACACATTTGGGGTTTGTCATTCCATCCGCAGAAGCGTTCGAGTACACTGTATGCATGTTCCAGGAGGTCAACATTGTGATAAACAACGCAGAAATCATGAATGATAACTTCTGGGAGCTCGAGGTCGATGTAAACCTGAACGGTGCCATCCGAGGCACACTTCTAGCCCAAAAGTTTATGGGCAAAAGCAGAGGTAGAGAGGGTGGTGTCCTGGTTAACATTGGATCTGGAGTCAGCGTCAAGCCACAGTTATCTACCCCTATTTATACCGCAACTAAGCATGCCATTCTTGGTCTGACCAAGGCGTGTGGAGATCCATTCCACTATGGCAACACCAACGTGCGAGCGTTTGCTTATTGTCCAGGACCAATCGAGAATTCATCATCGCACAACAAACGTTTCATGTCGCCGGCATTTGAGAAAGCCAAAGAATTGGATATGAATGGTGTGCAGTTACAAAGGTAAGTAAACACCATACGGATGAGTGCTTTAAAACTCGACTCTACAGTTTGTAATCGTTCCTAACATTTCAGAATGGAGCATGTGGCCAAAGAATTGATACCGTTGTTAAAAAATGCACCTACCGGTTCCATCTGGTTGGTATCAGGAGGCAAACCAGCGAAAGAGATTCCTTACAGTAGCATCTAAAGCTCATCCTACAACACATTCTTCGTACTAGCGCTTTCGATTCGTATCACAGTACCATGATTACAAGCAGCATATGGCAAACTCGACAGCATATTATCATAAGCAATTCCAGTCCGAATTAACAAAAAAATCCTTAATGCATCATCCATTCAAACTGTACTTATACCGATGATTGACCCATCGTGCATTCAGTTCTCACATTAGCGCATACATCCGTAGCGAAACAACATTGATTTGGGACAAATGCTGTTCAAACGCATTATCATGTTGCGCAGGATATTATTGAAAAGAAAAACTAACGCTTTTGATATACATACTTATCAAGCAAGACGAACAACCGACACGAATTTCAATATTGTAAGACAAAATTGATATGACTCAATCGGTAACATTGTCGTAAAATAAAGTGTAATGCGTAATTAGTATTATAACTGCGAATAGGTTCTTTGAAATAGTTTAGCTTTAACGAAACATGTGATATACGTTTATTTGAACCTACAATCAGCCATAACATTACCCAGCATACTGAACCGCGCACATTTTAATTTTTCTCCACTTTCGTCGATTTTACGATCGTCGATTGATCGATGTCGGAAGATTTTGACAGTTGCGAGCTGCTGGGAAATAAATGATCCGTTCATTCCATCGACAGACGTCGGAGCAAGCGTTCGGTTCGGCGCTTGTGTTTTTCAGTACGATTTGTACAGATTCCAATTAAAACTGCCTGCATCCTATGAACTGTTTTGTATATGTGTGTAAGTGTGTGCGGAATCATCAAACGGAATATGCACCATTGGTGGTGAAAGTATTAAAGTGTTAATTTCAGAAAAGTGATTCATAACATAACAGCGTTTCAATAAAAGTTTTACCTAAAGACACCAAATTTTCTGTGGGACGAACCCAGGTAAGATGCCGGTCAACCTGGCTACCTTTGTTCTTCCGTTCGATGTGTGAATGTGTGCGTGATTGGTGCTGTCAAAGCGGCGCGGCAGTAGCAGCAAGAACTGTGACGACGAACAATCGTTTCTCTATCCGAATTTCATATTTCCATAGTTTTGTACCCTAGTGACGCCATATTTCAACAGTTTACTGTGCAAATATGGAAGTCGATCAAGTACCAGGTGTTTTGCACACCATTTTGACCTCCGAAGAGGTGGAGCAGCTCGGGGAAGCGTCGGCTAAAAAGATCAAAGACGCGTTGGAAAAAAAGTTTGAGGAATTCCTCATGGCTAAAGCGATATGTGAAACTACCAAGACTGACTTAGGTAAGTGACTGTAGGTTTGGGTGTAATGTCTGCCCTAGAATAAAGGTTTTTTTTTTCGGTATCAGCATCCACATTATACTCCCATAATATCGTAATTCTTCCCCTACCTCTTACCTCCTCCCTTTATTTGAACTGTCAAAGCAATCCCGCTAGAAATGCGTAGCGATGGACGCGCTTTGACGTGTGCAAATTTGTTTGGTTAAGTTGGTGTATGCCAATTTTTGTACACTGTCAATTAGATGATACCCTGAATATGTACATATTACGATGCTGTATCAATACAAAACGTTTAATGCATGTGTAAATTGATTTTATTTTTGTAGACATCATGAAAACCGACTATGAGAGGAAAATAGAAGAGTTGACGTTGAAAGTAGAAGATGAATCTGCCAAATACCATTCCTCGCAGATGAGCGTCAAAGAAATGCGCATAGAGCTGGAAGATGTAAAACAAGAGCTTATAAAATCGAAGGAAAAGCTCTTAGCAAATGAAGTTGAAAATGACCGTTTCCGAAAGGAGCGTAATCAAGCACTGGCCGAACGTGACACCATGGACAGTGCATTAAAGCGCAAAGAGCTAGAAGTCGACAGGTTACACTATGACGTGCTCGAGCTGGAGAAGAAAATTAAATCCACCAACGCGGCCAAATGTGAAGCATTAACCAAATTGGAGGAGATTGTAAGCAAAGAACACAGTCTCGAGTTTAAGGAAAAGCGTATGGATCAGGAATTGTCGATGCGCGACAATCAGATCGCTCGGCTAACCCAGGACCTGGATCAGACATTACGCGAACTACAAGCTATTCGACGCGATCAGAACATAAATTTCCTCACAATGGAAGCTAAGCTGACGGAGAAAAATGAAGAGTTAAAAATTGCGAACCAAACGAACTCATTTGTTTCGGAACAAAATGTGGAGCTGTCATCAAAGGTCGAGGAATTAGCTACTAAGAACATGAAGCTTAGCAACGAAATGTCCACTATGATGGAGCATTATCGCAAGGAGCTGGATTCTCAGAACCGCTTGTGTGAGTTACTGCAGCAGGACAAACACGACCATATGCAACAAACTAAAGAACTGGAATCCGCAATTACTGCCCTGCGCCAAATGCTTAACGAAGCGACGGAATCCTGCGGTACGATCGAAACCGAGAAGAAGCAACTCGAGTTGAAACATGCTGATGAGCTTGCAAACCGAGACAAGACGATTAGCGATATGCGAGAAGAGCTTAAACATGCTAACGAGTTGCTCGCCGAAGCTCGGGAAGAAAATGTGGAACACGCCGTGGAAAAGCTTGCACCGTCTGCAGCTGCTACCAGCCGCATGCTGAAGACCGGAATGTCATCGACGGAAGTTTACACCTTGTACGTGCGCACCATGGAAAAACTGCAACAAGAGGAGAAAGAGCATGAAAAATTGAAAATACAGACACAGACTATCTTGCAAGAGTTGGAACAAAGCGCACCGGAAATTTTACGCCAGCAGACCGAGAACCAAAACTTAAAGGAGGCGAACGAAGAAATAACGTTACAACTCAATAATTTGATCACGCAAAGCGGAGAGCTACATGCGGAGATTGCGGCACTGCGGAATAAGATCCGCGTGATGGAGGTAGAAAATAAAAAATTCTACCTAGAACGCGCCGATCTCAGCCGACAAGTGTGTCATTTATTGAACGAAGTAGAAAAAATGCAACATGGTGTAGCTACGCAAGACGCGGATCATACTTTTAACCTGAATCCATACGTCGAAAAGGAGCTGATAACGTTTAGCAATATTCAAACTCTTCAGAGTAACAATATGAGGTTGCTGTTAATTATTCGAGATTTCGGTATAAAAGTGGAAGAACTGGAAAGGGTCCAAAACTCGATGAATGCAGCGACGTATGAGGCAAAATTGGAAGCATGCAACAATCGGATCCACGAGCTAAAGGACACAGTGGACAAACATTATCATTTGCTTGAGCAATGCAGTCAGCAACGAGATCGTTACAAGAAAATGTATCATGATGCGATGCGTAGCTATAATCCTGGGTTCAAATCAGCTAGCATGAATGGAAGTAACTTGCAGGGCGATACGCTAATGGACGGTTTGGATGAGGTACCCTTGGCTAACAGTAGTACAGCAAACGATAACAATAGCGGCAGTTTAGCCGCAGCCGTGGCAGAAAAAGATCGTAAGGTTGCTGAACTGGAAAGCAAAAATCAGAATTTGCAGCACGAAATGAGTGTTGTAAAACAAGAATTTGAGTCATACCGACGGGAGAAACACTCCAATGACGTGCTAACAAATCAGCAGCTGGATAAAATGCGCACTGAAATCCGCGAACTGTCGGCCAACAACGTGAAGCTGATGGGCACAAACGAATTCAACTCCGAGCAGAATCGACTAATATCGAAGAATATCACGACGTATAAAAGTCAGATTACGGCGCTTGAAGAACGCAATCGTAATTATGAAAGCACTATTGCGAAACATGAAGCATCTATCATGTACCTAAAGGAAGAAGCGTTGAGCGCGCAAACGAAACTTGCACGCGCCGAAGTACAGTTGGAAAATCTAAAGCAGGAGTGTCGAATTCTGAAGGATAGCGAAACGCGGCTGCGAACGGAACGTGAAATATTAAACCGCGAACGGTGCAACCAAAATCTGTTGCTTAACAATCTCGAAATGATTAAGGTCAGCATGGAGCGTTCGGAGAACGAAGGAAGATTGCGGCTGGAGTCACGCCTCGATGAAACATCCCGCGAGTGTTCAGCCTTGCGTCGACGCTTGCAAGAGGAGCAAGATCTATACCGTGAGCAATTGGCCTGTCTGCAGAGACAGGTGGAAACGGCGCAGAAACGAATGGAAGAGGAAATTGCCATCGCAGAGGGACATCAAGCAGAATTGCGTGACACGCGTAATGAGTTAGAAATCAAATCGCGTAAAGTCGATGATCTTCAGCGCAAGCTTCAGGAATCATTGTCTCCGAACGACGAAGACAATCCAGTGACTCAAGCGAAACGAAAGATTCGTGAGCTAGAGAACAGTCTGGCTGAGAGCGCCGTGGAAGTGAATTCGCTACAAGCACAGCTAGCGACAGCGCAAGAGCACGTTAAAAAGTATGCTGAACTTTCCGATTCCACAGTAAAAGAGCTAAGCGATTTGACCGAGCTATGCAATCAACAAAAGGAATCGAGCGAAAAAGAAATATCGGCTTTGCGAAAGAGTGAAGCAGATCTGCGCACCCAAATAGATGAGCTGAAAACAGAACTGTCTTTAAAAATAACTGGTGCTAAGCTTACAACCGGCGACAAGGATTCCGAGCTGCATAAGGTACAGCTGGAACTTAAGATTACCTTGGAAAAGGTAGCCGATCAAGCCCGCGAACTGCGTGAGATTCGTGAAAATTGCAATGCATTAGCAGAAAAGTTGCACGAAGCGGAACAAAAGTATGCACGCGAAATGGTTGAACATTCCAGCGATATTCAGCAATTGGCTCAACTGAAAGAGGACATGCAGCGGATGCAAACACAATTCGAAGAACTACAAAAACAACGCGATCAAGCACAAGAACACTTGAAAACAGGCGAAGAATGTTGGAACAACAGAGAACAAAAGCTCCGCACTGAATTATCCCAGTTGGAGGAACAGTTCAGTAACCTCAACTCGCAGAATGCAGCATTGCACGATCAGATACAAAACCTAGGTACTCGTTTATCGATCAGCGCAGCATCACAGAACCAAACGTTTACTGAAGCGGAATCAACGAATGCGGATAATTCTATGGTGGGTGAAGATGCTTCCATTCTGAACCGTTCGTTGAACGATGAAGAAAAACAATCCGTCGAACAATTGCTGCAAATTATTAAATACCTTCGTAAAGAAAAGGATATTGCGGTAGCGCGGTCGGACATGTTACGCTCGGAGAATGTCCGCATACAGTCAGAACTAATGATCTTAGAAAAGAAGTACGAAGAAGTGCAAGCTGAGCTGAAGGAAATGCGAGAGAAAACAGATACCGTTACTGTGACAGCGGCCAAACATGAGGAGATATTGCGCAAGCTCGATACATACAACGCGATAGTGGATAGCAATCGGGTACTACGGGATGAACGGGACGGTCTTAATCAGAAGGTTCGAGAGTTATCCCAACGTTTGCTCGACGCTGAAGATAAGTTATTCCCGCTGGAGGAGAAGGTGCAAGAGCTGACAGTAAAGCTGGAATCTTCTACAAATGAAAACACGACCCTTCGAATGGATGTTGCCCGTCAGCGGCAACGTATGACGTCGCTGGTAGAACGCTCATCAAAAATAAATTCAGACGATTGGAAACGTATGCAGACCGAACGAGAAAATCTCGCCAAAATGCTCGTTGCCGAAAAGGATTTGCTCAAGCACGCCAACGAAGAACTAAATACGCACAAGGTTGAGCGGGCGAGGCTCGAAGGTGAACTGAGTTCGGTCAGCAAGCAATTGCACGCTTGCAATGTGCAGGTGAAGAAGTTAACTGACGATCTGGAGGCAACGGCGGCCCAAACTGTTGAATTAGATACGCTTAAAGCAAAGCTGAAGACAACAGAGGAACAACTCGGCGAGGTGCGACTCAAGGAAAGTCAGATTCGAAAGATTGCCAAACGTTACAAGGATTCATTTAACGAGTTGAAGAAACAGGTTGATGAACGGGAAACGGATACAGCGGAAAGTGCTAATGTTTCGAGAAGTTCTACGCTTGATGCAAGCGCATCCGGAGCTGTTGCTGCTGAAGCGACCGAAGAGAATGCTGTGGACGTGGAAGATATGCGGAAACAAGTTGAATCGGCTGCAGAAGAAATCGATACGCTCAAGAAAGAGAACGAGTTGCTGCGTGCTAAACTGGAGAAGGCTGAACGTAGCATGGACGTTGTTAAAGAAGCGAAAACACGTATCCTAACACTTACGGAGCAAAAGAATAATGCGACACGCGAGTTGAATACTGTGAAGGGCCAGCTGCAACAGCAATTGGATCAAATGCGCGAGGAAACAGATATATTGAAGGCACAGTATGAAGGACGTGTGACGCGTTGTGAAAAAGAGACTGCAGATGCAGATCGCGAAAGCAAGGATACAATCAGTCGATTGACTCGAGAAAACGAGCAGCTTACGATTCGACTGAACCAATTGAATCGACAGCTAGGACTGCAACAGGCTGTGGCCAAACCAACGACGAGTGCAGGCGGCACCGGCGTTTCGGAGAAACCCGCAGGTGAAAGTCTACGCACAGCGAACGTTAAACCAATGGCCGGACCAAGCCAACAGCAGTCGGCTACGGTCACACCACGCCGAGTAAGCGAAACACCGCTTGCTAGCATCCGGCCAATGGCTGTGGGTAGTCGTACAGCTGCTGTGTTACCAACTAGCCAAACCAGTAGCACGAACGTTGCCATAGTGCAGGGTTCTTCAGCATCGGCATCCGTATCAACATCACCGGCGCCCGGTGTTGGTGTATCTGCTGGAGCAGCGACGAGCAACAGCGCTGCTTCTGCAGGAGGAAGCAGTTCATCGGGATGCTCCGGATCATCGGTAGCAGGCAGCGGAGGCAGCGCATCCGCTAGTGTGTCCGGAACGCCGTCGACCAGTGGCCTCACAACGGCTCTTGTTCCACCACAACAGCAGCAAGTGCACAGTGTGACGGCTACTAGCAGCAGTAGCACCTGTGGTGGTACTGGCATTACCAATGTGCTAGGATTAAACGAACAGATCACAGCATCTTCGCCAACCAGCTCGCATACGGACTACATGCCAGCAACGAGTTCAGCTAGTGTCGCAGTTGCTGCGGTGCCTCCGATGGGCACAGCTTCGACTTCAACTGCTGAAAGTTCTTCATCATCGTCTTCCAGCACGTCCCCCCACGCAGAGGGAGAAAATACCCCGCAAATGAGTAGTAACGACCAGGCTCCGCAACAACAGCAGCAACAGGTGCAGCTAGCCGCTGTAGCCATGGTTTTGCCACATGTTGAAGGTGGAGTTGCCCAGCAACAATCCCTGCAACCACAGCAACCACAACCACATCTTCCGCAGCAACAGCAACAAGCGAATGTGCAGCTGCAATTACAACCACTGCAGCAGCAGCAACTGCAATCAACTCCTCAAGTAAGTTGCCATTATACTATAATCGGAAGCATTAATAATATCAGAAGCAAACTTGGACTTATTTGTTTTTTTTTTTCTTTCGTGTCGTTTATCATCAGGCTTCATCTAGCAATACGGTAACCACTACGCAGGCCGGCCATAAACGTCCGCGCGATGTAGAAGGCGACAGCTCAACAGATAACGCTGGGCAACAGTTGGCTATTAAACCAACGCCAGCAAAAAAACGTATCCGTATGGTGCAAGTAGCAGTAGATGGTTTTCAGGTAATGGAAAACTTAAGTAAATGGCGAATAAAATCATTCTAGGTTAAGGTGGGCCAAAGTCATTTATTGATACAATATATTTCCTATTGTAGGGTGTCAGTGAATCTGGGTTGGATGTTGAATATCAAGTACCCACATCGTCACAACGCGATCAAGAGGACGACATCATTGTGGTAGATTCCGAGGGAGAAGATGACGATGACGATGAGGAGGAAGACGAGGAGGAAGACGTCGGCATGGCTGACGAAGGTATGGCAGAAGCGGACGATGGTCCGTTCGATGTGTATGAGACAGAAGAGTTGGGCGTTGCCGGTGGTGTTGGAGCCTACGACGAGGGTGAAGGTCCAGACATTGACGAGGATAACAATATTCAGTCTGCTAATAATGAGGTTGATGTGGATGAAGATAATGAAATACCGAATCCTTGTGGCACAACTTCTACCACTTCTACGTCGACATCCTCCACATCATCGTCTACGCAGCCAGCGAAACAGACGTCAGGTCAACACACGACCCCGATGGATACGACGGAAGATGTCGACACTAGCAGCACCAGCAGCACAACAGTGCCTGCCGGAGTAAGTTCAGTTGCTGTTGCCGGTCCATCCACATCCATGCCGTCGTCATCTCCTATTGAGAGCGGCGCAAGTACGAGTTCCAGCATCGGTGGCAATGTATCGAACGATGCACAGCAATTGCCACAGATTCAAAGCACTACTGGTATTAATCACAGTGAAGCTTCCTCCGGTCAACAATCGTCTACCTCTTCCTCGGTACCACTGCCATCTACAGCTGCGTCATCGTCAGGAACTGGAACTGCATCAGTCCAATCGCAAGGAGCTGCGGCTAGTGGTATTGTCGGTGGTAGTGCACGCCAAGTAGTAAATCCACTGGGTCGCCAGCAGCAGCAGACGTCACACCTCATATTGATGCAACAGAACTATGAGCATCACGAAAGTGCGGACGATCGTATTGTGCCGAGTACACCGACATTGTATGCTCCTCGTCGAACTGATGGGTAAGACACCTGAATCGTAAGCCTCAATTCACTTTTTAGTAGCCTCCAGCATGACCCTATTTGCCATGATCATATTCTTTCATTATACACATATATACACACTGATTTTTTATGTATGATTTTATTTAGTTAATGAAAAGTGAATCTATTGATGATGTTTATTTTGTCATGGAGTGTAAAATGCCTAGTGTAAGCGATCCAATTATGGTAATAGTATGACATGGGCTTTTTATTCCATCTAAAATGAGAAATGCTCATTTTACAATTACGGATACATTTTAATTATAAAGTATTGACTTTTCTTAACATTTTTGCATCATTATTTCTACGCTATACACTTATATATGTAGAATAATCCACTTTTAATGTTTGCCGACAAAATGACTGATAATTCTTCACTTTTTGCTGTAAACAACACAGTTAAATACAAGCGATTTTGGATCTTTTTTTTTTGGTTTAAAAAGAACACCAGGACGTAAATTATTATATTTTCTCGGTATCGGTTCACATAAAAAAAATGCACACTTCAATCGTAAAAGAGCATTTTTTTCGTGTGTTCATAATTGGTATAATTTAATTTCGGAGGTCCACTTATGACACTATGCGAAATTTGCATAGTTGGTATGACGTTTGGCATTGCTTCATGTTTTGCTTTGCTTGAAACGATACATTTCTCACAGCCGAGTTGCGTTAACTAAAAATCACGAATCAAGTTTTTGCTTTGAAAACAGACTATAGCCATAATTGGAACGCTTACGGCGAAATGTTACGAACAGTATTACCATTATAGGAACCTTTTGACGCAATTTTGAAATTAGATGCTTATAAATACGTACGTGTTCTATAAACGTCATATTGGAACGATCCGGTGGTGCATTGGTTGCAGCGCACACGACACTACAGGACCGGTCCAAAATCCCATCCGGATCAATTTCCCGTAGGATTGATTGTTAACAACATATAATATCGCCCAGTATTACCCAAGATGATATTTTAATACTGAATACTGAAAATGTTTAGGGGTCTAGTCATAATTGGGTTTCTTATCCATAATCATAAAATGATTTAAATTCAATTCATACAATATTCATTTTACAAAGCAACAATATCTGCCTATTTATTTGTTAAGAATGGGTAAATGTTTCTCATGATATTTTTATTGCATGGAATTGGATTTATTGAGTGATAATTAACATGTAGTTAATACCAGACCAACTGGGATAGTCACTTTGACTAGTCCGGTACGTTCCAATAATGTTTTTTCTGGTTGAGTAATTCTAGTTAATGCATGATATTTATGTATATATTCAATACTCTTGCAAATATTATCATTTCACCAAGGTTTTTTATTTATTATGTAATAGGTTATAATTTTGACTGCTTGTGGTCATGGGAGAATTGGATGCGTCTAATTCCTGATACTTCTAGCGTTAAAGTTAAATGTCGAGAGGTGGTAATGTTTCTAGTTTGTTTTCAAGACGTTTTTTTTTGACTCAATGCAATTGTTGATTACAATTTGGGTAATCGCGAGGGTGGTTTGTTTTCTTATATACGCTATCCTTACGCTTTAATAGTTTTATCAACATGTAACATGTTAATACGTTTTTTAGCACATTTTTTTTGGGTGTCGGAATCTGAACATTCGAATCACAAACGTTTGTATTTACGTTGTTAACGTTGTACTATGTTGGACTATAAGCACTCATATATTTTCATATGCAATATGTTACCACGACTAGATCTGCTGTCGGTTACGGCAACACAATCATTCATCAATCAACAAAATCTTAGAGCATTACTAAATGAAAAGAAACAAAAAATACGTTGCAGCAATAATCAAGATGAACTTGCGTTTAGCCGTTGTGAACATAAACCTTTTTCAAAATACAAATTAACAACTATAATTCGTATTTTAACAACTGGTTCGTTGTCTGCTAGTGTTACAGAAATACGACATCCATCTACAATTTCATCGCAATAGACTGTATTGTTTTGCTCTGTAGCTGACATGAGAAAGCATGAAGATGCCCTTCGTGTGCAAAAAGGCTTTCATGCTTTTTTGTCTTGATTGCAGCACAGAAAAAAAAAATTAATAATCAATACGATTGAATTATATATTATATATTTTTCTGAAATTTAAAGTAATTATTTTTATTGTTTAAAAAAATCGGAATAATATCATAGTATATTTGGCATAATATAATCAGTTGGCAATGAATCTATATAAATTTTGCATGCAGTGAAAACCTCATCATGTTGGTTAGTTTTACACGGAGCGCAATAATACACTAGCGATACATACACAGTACATTATTAATATCTTGTTTATGTAATGTGATAGTGACTTAATGATTGCTTGTCCCAATTAGGGTTACTTCATCTTTATGGACTACAGATTCCGTAGTGCATATATTTCCCATTGAAAATGAATTAAACTAATTACAATTAATGCGTGTTGTACTCGTCACCATATCGTCGGTACGCCACGATAAATGAATGTTTTAAAGAACCTTACTGATAGTTCTATGGAAAATGCATTATATCATGATTCTGTTCAAAAATATCCTGTTCTTTTCATTATCTTATTTAAATCAATATGTTGCTTTCTAACTATATATCTCTCTCTTTCTCTGTTCTCGCAATTTCGCATTCGCCGTAGGCCATAGTTAAAGGCACATCGCCCACGGGAAAGAGGGAAACACACCATAGAGTAGTTTTAAATTATAATAAGCCACTTGATATAGTTTACGCACTTGAGAAAACCTGAACGCCGTTACTTATTGTAAAGTTTCTCTTTATTGTTGAGATTAATAGGCATTACTTAACGATATTGGCATTCCAAGTATACGCTGAGTGTTTGATACTAACTGGCAAAAGAAATGTAAACATTTCAACTCAGCTTTAGAGAGAATTCTATTAGAACAGTCAAGCTTGATAAACTGGGCGGAAAAATTTAGATTATTTCAGCAATGATAGGCAATAGTATTGGCATCAATGTTATCCAATCTTCAAAACAAAAGTGATCTTGCCGGCTGGTTAAACTGAGTGTCTGAGCAGGAAGAATTTTTTTTCCGGCTAAACCTCATACCTTTTGTTATATATAACTATCAATCAATGAAACTGTTACCAAACAGTCTTTTTGTTGTATATTATTTTGTTTGGTTTTTATAACTTAGGCTTAAATGATAATTCAAAGAAATAAGCGTAAGCTCAATTAACTATTGGTTTATACTAGGTTTACTGTATATAACAAATAGTTAGTTTATTCACAGAAAAAAAAACTATTCAGACGTTCATCGCTCAACCATCCACATTTGAGTAAATCTTCGTTTTACCATAGCGCTTTCAAGTAAATGAAGCGCATTGCTGTAAATAACGGCGCGCATAATTTTAATTCTTTTAGATGTCTATAGCTGATCTTGTTAAAGTTAGATGGAGCGGTGTGCGAACTAAGTCCAGGAACAAACAGCAGCAATATATACAGGCATTCTCCGAGATATACGGTTCCTCTTACACGCAGATTTGGAGATACGCGCGTTGTGGAAATTTGAAAGCTGAGTTAGTTTTTAGCCCAAAATTCCGGCAAAAAGGTAGAAAATTGTTTGGAAATTTCTTCCTTCGTCATTTAACGCATTTGATTTTATTTTTTGTTAATGTTTTTTTTCGAAAAGTCTTTCAAATTAATAAAGAGCAGAGAAAAAAGTCGAATCTTTAATTATGGAATATAAACGATATTGCACCAGGATTCGACTTACGCGGAAATTAGAGCGAATCGGATCTTTCACGGATTATAGCGCTCCACTATAATAGTGTATTTCGGGGACTACCTGTATATATATTTTTAGATATATATTTGTTAAGTTAGGCCATTACACAGGTTTAATTAATCGCTACAATATACATAAACAATCGTCATGCTTCTAATAATACAAATGGGACATTTTGAAACGGAAAGAAAAATTAGTGTGATAGCTTAAATGTATACGGACAGCATCGTTCGCGACAGGTATGAATGATACAGTCCTTTGTTTTTCTGACCACAGAACGTCTAAGAAAAACGTTATCCGAACGCATGCATTATGATGTTGGCTGTTTGCTACAACCTTTGTTTTAAACTTGCATGTATATACATGAGACATTGATTGAGAGAGATTCAAAGATTTACAACAAGTAATCATGCAATTAACTTTTGCAAGAGAAGTTTGAAAATGATCATCCTTTATTAATCATAATTCCATTATGCTGTCTTATTTCTTTTTGTGTCTTGTCATTTACCGTTTTGTAGTACTATTTATTGTTATTGCTATTGGTTAATTGTGCCTTATCGATTTACTTTTAACCGAAAATGCATTCCAAGCAACAGAATTATGGTATAATGTACTTTTAATTTAATTTAAACCCATATAATGGGTATGTTTTAGATCATGCGATAATAATAATGCCATGAATATGAAGGAAACCATTTACTGAATATCTAAATCAAATGAATGAGAATGTATATTTAATATGCGTTTTTTTATAGACTTTGCACGGCTTGCCGTAATAATGCAATGCAGAATGCATTTTTTTTTGTTAATTTAATCTAGATTACAATTATTTTATTTACTGTGTGTTTTATTCATTTGAGTGAATAGCGATGCTTTACTGCTTTGAGTGAATGTTTAACAGCGGCATTTTGTGTTTTTAGTTTCAGTGTAGGTTCGCCCCATCCACAAGTACCTACTGCACGATTTACATTCAGTGAAACGTCCACCAGTCGTCAATCAGTCGGTGTGGTACCAACAAGTGGTGGGGTTAGTGGCAGTGTAGGACTTCCCGAGGGGATTGATGACACCAGAATCGATCTATCACAGCTCGAAGATGCAACGGCTGGTGGCAGTAGTGGAGGTGGACGCAGTGTGCCTACGACACCACAACATACCACAAGTACCGATCAGATCGCAATGGGAGGAATGGCCGCAGCGGGCCCATCCAATAATATCGAACGTTCATCTCCTGGTGGTGGCGAAAGTCAAGTCCCCGATATTCTCGTCCCGGGCGCTGGTATTGGAGGTGAGTTATGTTGTAGAATGAAGAGTGTTAGCTGTTAGATATCACACGATAACCAGTCTTTTTATTTGGTGTTCTATTTAACTTGAATGGTACATACATTTCCTTATTGGTTCTACCATCTTTCCCGGCTTTTACCTCTCGATTGTCCGGTTATCCGTCGTATGATTTGTTCATTTCAGTAACGGATTTTTTATTCGTGCAACGCTTAAACTTTAATTTGGCGAATGCACGGAATAGCGTAGCGTTATACTTCGCATTTTTCACGATTTTTTCTACAGAAATGAAAACAAATTATTATTTCTAAAGAAGTACGTATTTTCATGGGGATGGTCCGGTGGTTTATTGGTAGCGGTGCCGATCTTTATACGACAGGAATGGTCCAAAATCCCATCGTGATAAATCCTCCGGTCACAGGATTGATTGTCCGGCTACTGGTAAAAAAGTCTATGAAAGCCATAAATGGCAGGTCAAGATGAGATTTAGGTTGGGCTGATAAGGAAGGAAAGAGTACGTATTTTCATTTCCCCGGTACTCGTAGAGATAGATATAAGCGGAATTCAGTTTTTACCCTTCTACGGTAACTTAAAACTCATTAAATAGCACATGAACCTTAGTTTCCTATGTGTTTATCTAATAATTAATTATTACTGTGATACAATTTACTTGGCAAACGAGCAGACGGCTACATTCCCGAACCTACTACCAGCACTACATATTCCTCCGAAGCGCTGGCTGCGACTGATGCAGCTAGTTCGGAAGTTCTCGATCGTAGTGAACGAGAACTGTTAGGGGAAGACGAAGATGTCCTCGTCGACGACGGTGTGGCAGGAGATGTTTCAGTGATGGATGCTGAAGCGGACGATGACACAAGAACGGCAGATTCTAAGACTACGACTGCAGCCCCAACTACTTCAGGAAATATAGAAACTGCAATAGCAGGAGCATCGTCACGGACAGCGCAACAGTCCGGATCCGCCAGTGGTAGTGGATTATCCTCTGGTTCCGGTAACAATGAAGCCGATACAGGTACTGGCGACGATAGAATCAGTTCGGAAGGAGAAAAATTGTCTACCACTTCCCGACCGGTAAGTCACATGACTGAAGTAATGATGAGATATTAAGTAACGTAAGTGGCGTGAGTTTAATATCGTACTGCGTTGATAAATTGTTTGCAGATGGAAGAGAGTAGTGAAGCGGAAGTATTGGAAACTCCCAGCAGCAATACGCGTTCGCGTACCTTGACACAACGAGGTACACCAAATGTTTCGGGGCGCCATGCCGGTCGACGTTACAATCATCGTGGGGCAAACCGTTCCCCTATAACGTGGAACGAAGGGAGCGGTAAGCTTTGTATAACCATTATTTTTCGAAGCAGTGCTTACCTAATCAATCCTTATTCTTGTTAGACTCACACAACCGTCCTGGCTCACAAAGTACGGGACCGATGCATTACCAGCCTCCGCACATGATGCAACAACAGCAACAACAACATCATCAACAAGGTCGAGGCCGGAATCCACGAACCGGTCGTGGAAGACGTATGAATAACGCGTACCGATATCAATAAGCATAATGCAGCTACAATAGGTAGGCACCAAACCATATGAATTAAGATTATATGTTGAGCTCGGATAACTTTCACAAATGAAATTAAGCAAGCGAAATAAAAGACAAATCTTTTTCACTTTCTAATCAGAATGATTATCACGGCTAATTACACAGAAGAAGTGTTAGTTCTCTTAGGAGCTCCTAGTTCGACATTTATTATATGATCCATTATTATATTTTTATTATTTTCCTTATACATGAACTTGCTAGATGGTAAAATGGAGAATCAGATTCGCTTAAAATATATTTGGATCATAAAACATTTTATGCGAAGCGTAAGCAAACTCTCAATTATCTATTTGTGCCAAACAAGTTGAGAAAGAAAAAAAGCATGGTTTAAAATACCTCCCCGGCTTCGTAATCTTTATAATAGATTTTATTCAATCGATTAGACCAGGGGTCTTCAAACTACGGCCCGCGGGCCCTAGAAAGTCTCCAATGCGGCCCACGACACTTTTGCTAATGCTACCATATAAAGGGATTGTGAAGTTATAATATTTGTTCTTAAATTAAAATATTATTTACTGTTTTAGTTAGAAACATTAAACACTACAAATTGCGGTACAAAAATCACCTTTAGTAAGTTAATATGTAAGCGGTCCCCATGGTACGGTAGTTTCAACCAATGCGGCCCGTGGGCAGAAAAATTTGGTGACCCCTGAATTAGATTATCAGATCCAACGACTACAAAAAAATGGAAGTCGTGGCAATGGTGAAGGACTTTTCTATTAGTTCCACCTAGATTGATGCTTAAGAAAGCAGCTACATAAGCAAATGGACTAGCACTGCCAAAGCGGTGAAGATTTTGTTTACGGTGACAACTCGTGACAGATTCTTTTACCTGTAGAAGTCCCCCCCCCTCCATTTGTGTCTAGGATAAACCGATGACGCATTTTTCACATCTGTATTTGGACCACAACATAGCTCTGGAAAGTGAGAGGCGAGTGTAGGCTTCGAGGTCCTGGGCACGATTTCTCCCGTTCTCTTAAATTCCTTGGGTTCGCGAGTGACATCGACATGATAGGAGCCATATCCGGGGCGGTTAGCGAATCGTGCACCGATCGTTTCTTCGGGCAACATAAACAACTACGACTGGGAGACGCCTTAACACCATCAAACCACTTCATTTGGACTTACTACACCTCGTCCATCAATAGACTTTACAGGTTATATATAATCCCAGTTTTGGCCATTGCGACAGATGTTTTGTAGTGAGAAAGTCACTGTAAAGAAGGATCGATTGACGGCTAGCACCCTAGCACATATCTCATCATGGATGTAATTTTCAGTGTTGACCTTTGACCAAAGGGATGTGAAATTTTGTACGACTTCAAAAGGGTCATCTCCTATCTATAACATGTGATGTAGGATTTTTTAGCAGGGTCTCTGGTGGAACGAAACCAGCGAAGTAACCAGGAAAGGCCGGACATTAATCTCGCAGAGGCAAAGAAGATAATGATGAATGGGGCAGTTGGTGTGGATGAAAATTGTGAACTAACCAGGTATAGTGCTCTAATCAACCATTAGTCGGCAAGATTCATTGTAATTTGTATCATCACGCGATCTTTTTATTGAATAATGTTGTTTCAAAAATTGATTCCTCCAAAACGTGCCAAGTAAATTCGAAAATGGTTACAAAATTGTGTGTGTGTGCAGGTTTCGGA
Source organism: Anopheles marshallii (assembly GCF_943734725.1). NCBI lineage: Eukaryota > Metazoa > Arthropoda > Insecta > Diptera > Culicidae > Anopheles > Anopheles marshallii. The sequence continues at coordinate 45,499,697 of NC_071326.1, read as the reverse complement.
AAAGCAAAAGCAAACACTTAGCTAGGCGAGATCCAGTCGGTCGTCACACAAACATACTCCGTTACAAAATACTATCCCGCGATGAACCAGCCCGATACTCCTTCGATTAAGCTCGAGTAAGCCAAACAACTAGATCAGTCTACCGTTTCAGAAATGGTCGTAGCTCGTTGTTGAGCCGTACCACCGGGTGTGCCGGTCGGTTTTGTTGCGGCCATCCAGGCCTTTCCGTCCTGTACCGACTGTTTGGTTCTGCTGGAACCTTTCTCACCGACCGCGAGAGCTTTCTTCGAGTTCTGTACAAACTCCATGAGACCGCGGGACATATAGTATGGGCGGCTTATGCCGTCATTGCTCTCACAATCTTCACAAAAACATAGGAAGATGGTATCGACCGTCATCTGGCGAAAAAGGGAAACAATTAATGTTTTACATGCATGTAGGCAATGAAAAGTGCTATAATATTGGGGACCTAGCAAGGTCTATGGATCATTGGCTTACCTCATACACCGTCATAAAGCAATGCGCCACCAGATAGGCAAAGATACCGATCAATATCAACGGCACGTACGGATGGTGCAGGCCTGCCTTTTTCTGTATCAGCTCCACCCCGATCAGTCCAGTCGCGACTACGACAAACACTTTAGCCAGCACCAGCACGAAATCGCCGACCGAGTTGATGGCAAACACACGCAAAGCGTTACTGGTCAGCAGCCGGAATGCGTTTTTGCCGGCCTGACAAAATGGATCGCCGTGCATCGCCGTCAGGATGTATGCATTGCGTGTTAGGTACTGCAAAAACCGCTCGAAGCACTGCAGGCAACACTGGCAACAGTCGAAAAGGAAGCTGGTGATACGGTTCTGCGGGTTGCGTACCGAGTGCTGCAAATAAAAAGCAAGATGGATGTATCAATGCGTGAATGCGAGCCGATTTGCCGCAGTGTACTCACCATCAACAGCTTCAGCATCGTCCTCAGAAACTGTACCAGTGCAATCACGAAAGAACCCAGTGCCACGGTGCCGAGATGGTAGCGCATCAGATTGCAGTAGCTACGTCCGATCGGGTTGCTTAAGTGAGCCTTGTTGCGGGTGAAAAACCAACCGGCAACCGCTCCCGCTATCACCATGTGCTGGCAACCGATAACGAACTGGCAAAACCACAGGAAGGCAAACAGGTTGTACCAACGTGTAAATAGCATGGTTGAGTCCTTTACGTATTTGGCGCTATTGTTGCTTTCTACTACCAGCATGCCAGCACTCTCGATCCACACAGTAAAGTATACATACAGGGCAATTACCACCGCAATGGTCGTGAAGGTCTGCGGGCAGAAAAGCAGATGTAATAAGCGTAACATTCGAGGTGTGATATTAGACAGCGTTAGATCTTTAAAAAAACTCGTACCAAAATGGGTTCCGCCAACAGAAATGGCATGCTGGCGATCGCTTTACCCGCCTCCTTGAACAGCTGGACGACTAGTTTGATCCGTTTGCGCATCACCAATATCACCAGGTACACGATCAGCGTCACGATAGTGGCCGCAATGGCATAGTAGAGCCAACTGTTCATTCGCGTCCGTGCGGAATCAGCCGCGGCTTCTGACAGTTGTTCCGATTCGTACTGCCACCGTAACCACAGCCAGATGGTACCGGCGGTGCAGGCCAGCACGACAGCTAACAGTACCAACCATACGATCAGACCCGGTATTACACGCAGCATCAAGAGCGTGAGAAGGGAAAACGCGAACGATATCACAGCGAGCCAGAGCATTTCCTGATGACAGGCTTCCAGATCTTCTGATACTTCTTGGAAGAAGTTCTTCAGCCCGGTACGTGTGGCCACCTCATCCGTTGGGTTGTGCTTCCGAATGCAACGATTTAAGAATGGTTTACTGCGGAAAAGGGAAGGCCGATATTGAGATCGTGTCGCTAGGGAATAGTTGACAGTAACCTACAACCCGTCGATTTCGTCGCAGCTCGCGACACACATGCGGTGTAGATCGCTTTCCGTCACACCGGATCCTTCAACCAGCAAAAATCGCTCGCCCGTCCTATCGGCTCCCTGTGAACATCCAACAAGATATAGACAACAAAATATTGATTAGTACCGGGAGCAGCGCGGTATACCATTACCATCGCTATCGTGGCACCCCACATGTTGACGTAAGTTTCAGTTGATGCGTTGTCATTAACCGTTTCTTTAACCACTTAGTTGAACGAATGTGTTAATCCCAAGGTTAGCAATTGCCGGTGCCTGTATACGATGCATGTATGTTACCTTGCACGGAAGATTCTGGTCCGGCTTGTTGTCGCGACCACAGACATTGGCGCAGTCATCGTAGCCATTTATTATGCGATAGATATCTCCAAACGCCATGCAGTAGATAATGAGTACCAGCTGTGGTAAAAGGCATAACAAATATATATACAGCATGAGAGAAATAGCAGGAAAGTAGTACGAGGAACGAGAGTGGATAAAAGGTGTTATGCACACAATGTATTCAACTAAATAGTACGTTTATGGCCCTTCGCGTTGTAAATATGCTCGGTGTAAAAGTACTAGAAACGAACGATTTGTGAAATTCCTTTACATTAAGTAACCCGAGTTTTATTGGTGTTGAGTGAGTCTGATTCAGAACCATGAATCTTTGGACTGAAATCTGAATCTCTATGTCAAAGATTCATCAATCATACAACAAGTGTAACCTTCACATATGAGTTTGTCCGACCCCTCCCCTCCATCTACCATTTAACTTTATTTCTTCAAGGGACATGATTCACCACTGCTCGGAGGATTCATCTTTTGAGAGTCGATTTCTGTTTTGAATTACCTGTAATGATTCATATGAATGACACTCATCTAAAAAAATCATCAAACACACAACAGTAGACTGTACTGCTTTATGACTTAAAATCTAATCCCAATGTAGTTGTTTATATATTGAAAAAATTCAAGCACCTTTTTTACGTGAAGACATATTTAAGTTTTTCTAGTTGAACTATAAATAGTTCATAGAAAATAGCGTCATATAATGCCGATCTGAATGTAAACATGAATTTTACCAGGCTATATAAAATATTCGTATTGAGGCTCTGATTGATACGACATAGGGACATTGGCTCTGTTTAAATCTCCCCTTGGAAGACTGGCCTTATTAGAATTGGTCATCAGACGACCCACATTGGAACGATTTTATCAAACCGTCCACATAGACTGAGAAAGTTTGTTTGTTGGGTAGTTACAATTTGTAATCGCTTGATGATGTTAAAGCGGGTCTAAACTGTTTTTTTTTCTAAATGAAGTACCTTCTTCAGCAAACAAACAATGCAAAGTATTTTTTTGTGTTTGATAAGTAAATAACCTAACACTTACATGTGAATTGTTTAGAAGATGAATAACGATAGTATACGCTATGCCATGGAATGAATAGATATTGTATGACTACGTTGAAGAATGTGCAATGCAATTTTACTAGATAGTAGGTCTTTTACTAAAAGAATGTATTGAAGTGAAATTTAAAAATAAATAAAACACAGGTTCTATACTTAAGGTCCAATTAGCACTGCAAGAATTGTACGTACCAAGATCAGAATGAACGCTGCCTTGACGGCAATGAACAGTATATCCGTACATTGACGCTCCGATCGGAATACATTAATCGACTCATGGCTGCTTGGTGAAGGTGATTTAGAATGCTTGAAGAAGAAGGAGAAAACATTCAGTTAAAATTGTTCAATTATCGAAATCCCGAAATACTTACATCGAACGATTCGCCGGGTGATACTTTATCCGTACGGCTGGTCAAACAGCAACAGAACTGTTGCATTTCTTCAGGCAATAGTGGAGGGTTTTACCGATACACTTGAATTGGTAACCTTTCTACGACGTTCTTCTAATGTTACAGCGATAATTTGAGCACTCACTCTGTCATTTTGGATGTGCTGTACTATGAACAAATTTGGAGGAAAAGTCACTACATTCTGTGAATCAACCCAACTTGGAGAACATATTCTGCCGCGACCCATTGATCATACACCTGCAACGATTCATCGTATACTAACTCGAACCCATCGTGTCGAATCGACTACTGTAAGGCAAACTAATTCCTGCAAGGATACCAATCGTGACTTTCGAGTTCCCTTCGGGGATTTAAAACTGGTAGGGCGTCGTACGCGGTTGCGACGAGCGTAACATAACGGTGGACACAAATACCATCGTATGCACCATTCCTAAATTGACTGACGCAGGTCTAACGATGGCTTGTGACTATCCATAATCGCGACTATCAATGAGCACGGAGAACAATATAGGCACAAACATGAGCGTTTCTAAGGACGTACACACATTGCCTGATTGTCTCTCGCTTTGGTCCCTCAGTAGTTGTAGGTGCTAGTTGCATTGGTGTAGGAACAAGGGACAACCGTCCCAACCGATATCCCTATCTACGCGATTGACTAAGCACAAACAAAAGCATGAAATAACTACGAAATTTGATTCCAGCGATATACACTTCCGGGGGCGGGCAATGCTTTTTATTATGACAACACCCTAGTACTTAAATGCTTTCAAACAAACCCTTCGACGTTACTAGTACGTATGGAAACTTCCGAACCAGTACGAAACTATTCTGCCACATGCGTGAGTGTGAGTAACATTCGGTAGTAAAATACATTTCCTAATGCAATCATAGGATTTCAAATATGTTGTACTAAAATGTTATTTTTTGTAGAAGACTACTGGCTGTCCCTTTAAGTGAGAAAAAAAGTGAGTTAAGAAATTCTAACCTATTGGGTTTCTTACAAATCCTTACACTAGGTCGTAGTTGTTCATCAAGAAACTATAATTATTTTAAACAATTTTGTATTTATTCGTAAATTTCTAACATCTAACTATTTTCACGACTCTGAGACATAGAATCCTACCTACAACAAGAACACCTTCTATCGGCATTCATATGGAAAATGTTCAGAAATATTCTTCACTCCTGAGAGGCCTGCGAGGATAATGAAGGAACTTAAGTTTTTAAGACCATTCAAAGAAATAGTAGCGATATTGTATTAGGTGCGCATCATTCCCATGTTCCAGTATCTGTTGTTGATAGAATTATTAGATTTGTGGTAATTTTATCTGAAGTATTGGGTATCGTCGACTATTGCTCATCGCTATTAATGACTTTAAGCCGTTTTGCTTTATATCTTAAAGCAATAGCAGCTTTTGATCTTCTCATATTACTGGAACCGGAGGCCATGGCCAGACCATGTACCATCTAACGGAACATGTGATTTTCTGATCGTTTAACATCTAGAGAATACAGTAGTAAGGCTTGAAACTCACATTCGTGTAGGTAAAACTTATTATGCTAAGCTGGCCTTTTTTGCGCAGTGTTCGATTTAATTCCCTTGGTTGGTTTCGATAACATTCTCCAGTGCTGGTTTCATCCGATTGCAACAGCTCATACTAGTTTATGCCGATCTGGTCCCATCAGTGCATTGTCTTTGAACGCTTTTGGTCTTTCTGCACGAAGCAAGCTGTCGGCATCGTCGAAATCGCCGTGTTTAAAGTGACGGAATTACTACTTTACACTTACACGTTTTGCAAATAGCTCACTGCTTGCAACTAGTAAACACTCGCACTCACTCGTTTACTCTTACTCAACATGCACATTATGACTTTAATGGAGTAAATAAATAGCATATGTGTTAATGTCTTAAGTTCAAGCGTGGTGTTTAATGTTTAGGATTGCCAGCACCAGCTCATTCGCATAAAAACAACGGACGTTACTTATTTGCGTAGTTATTGAAATACGGTAGTTTGAAGCCCATTTAAAGATATTTGCGAAAGAGCCTATGAGAAATGACTACCTCACGGACACAACATCAACAGTGAACAACTTTCTCACAAGGTAGAACCCAAACCAAACCGCAGTAAGTGTTTAACACTTACAGAAATCGTTACATATAGAACCAGAACAACTGTTGTTTGTTGTCCAAATTTTTATTTACATTACACCATTACGAGTTTCACGCATTTTGCAACAAACAAAAGAAAAAACATTTACCTAAAATGCATATTGTATGACTTCCACCCCGGGCACTACATTTCAGGTAAAACGTTCACGGGTGAAAATCGATCTTGCTATTACAACACACACTATGGAAACTGTCTCATCTGTCTCGATGCATATTTTCATCACTGATCTATGCAACCCAAACTTGGTTCATACATTCTGCACTTTATAGATTCAGCTCGGAAAATATTCAAATTCATCTGCTATTCTCTTGAAATAGCGAAAAATAACTACAATTTCATTTTCAAAACATTTTCATGGTTCTTAATTTTTTCAGTCCCCTTGATTTGTGGGAACGGTTTCGAATTGGATTACTAAAACACCACCTTACACCCACCTATGACGAAAGGTAACTGAACTCTTCACCCTAGCCGACCGGGGTCCGTATCGCAGGAGGCTTGTTACCTGCTTTTCGCGATACCACCAGATTCATATGCTACGAAACACGGCACGAAAGACGGCTCGGTTGCATTACGGACCGACAACTGATTTGAAATTCTCAACGCAGTCCCGAGCGTCCCGAGCCCTGGTAGTAAACGGCAAATGCGCGCGCTCTTCTTGTGCATAGCTACCATAGGCATGTGGTAACCATGGAGTCGCGAAGCAAATAACACACTCATATTGCAACCAAGTCCAAACCACGGTCGTAGTAACTCGTTTTATCGAATCGTCGCCAGCGTCGCCTGGTGTGTCTACACTGGCAGCAAGGATCTGACACCCTTGTCCGGGTAGGGCGCGAAGGGCCAAGGGGTAAGTTGAGAGCAATCAGTTTAAGTGAACGCTATTTGCGACTTGTTTAGCGTGAATAGATTTAATTGCGATAGTCTTTCGAGTAAATTGAAGCGAACGTGCTAAAAGTTAGGCTCACTTGAAAAAAAAAATCATTTTTGGGATTTTTTATTCAACGGAAACTATTTATGTTGAAACGGAATGTTTTCACAGTAGAGAATTTTTTTGTTAGTCCTTTTTTAGATCGCTGTAAATAAACGAATTGGTGAATCCCATTTGCGTTTCATGAAAGCATTACGAAAACCAAAAATTATATATTAACAGTTAATAAACAAAGGCTGGTACTTGATTCGCCAGATGCAGAAAATGTCCATCCATGACCCGTGGTCGTTTAAAGTTGAGAAAGAGATTGGTGAATGAGCCGATTCAATTCGTTATTTACAGTATGTTAGTTTATAATAATAATTTTAAATATCCCTTCAGCTTACGGTAAATGCAAACAAACTATCATTTATTTTTACGAATATGTTGACTACTTATATCCCCTTAATTACTTCCATGCTCTCTGGCATAACATATGGCCATATGGTATCATTGATTTTACCGGGAGACTTTCTGCTGTCGGTAGTGACGGATTGACACTCGTGGGGCCCTAAGCGGCAAAATGAACGGGGCCCCTGTAAAATGCTTGATAGACATCGCTGAATGGCACATAGCAGTAGTACATTAATTCTGTCACGTGTAAAACAGAAAAGAACGTATGTGTCAGAAAAATCTCACATATTTCAAAAGCAATCATATCACTTTAAAAAAATGATTCCACAATATTGGAAACCGTTTTGGATTATTTCCGAACATATCAAAAACACCCATTGAAAAACTAGCAATACCATTTTTACTAGATCCCAGAAAGATGCTTAAAAGGATTTTTGACCCAAGAATGTGTGAAAGGACAATGGAGGAGTCACACTCTGCGAGCTGTACGGCGAACTCACTGTCGTACGGCGAATTACACACAATCAAAAGACTTCAGTGGGTTGGTCACGTCATTAGAATGACACCGAACGACCCAGCCCGTAAAGTCCTGTTAGGTCGTCCATATGTGATGGCGTTGATGCTTCCACCCGGCCCGGATTATGGATTGGCGACGATAGCGCTCGACGGCGCCTGCAGCTGGCATAGACCACGAAGCGATATTGGCGGCTGATAAGTCGGTAAGTTCTTCCTAGTTTTCTAATCATCATGAAAGATCATCCTTCATTTCCTTCATATCATGATGAAAGATCATGATCAATTGATACTAATGTTTTTGATATGTCCTTTATTAATTAAAGGATCAATTGATACTAATGTTTTTGATATGTCCTTTATTAATTACAATGAAAAGGTGGTGTGAGTGGGAACGAGTATAGCCAAATAGAATCTTTATAGATTCTAGGCGATCAAAGGTGTCCATGCTGGGCGATCAAACGAAACTTTTCTCAATTCTCTGTCACTTCATGCTTTGTAGACGCGCCCAAGGCAGGACCTACTTGATTAAAATTTTGTTTGGCATCGTGGACTTTGGGAAGTCTGAGGGTCTAAGTGTATGCGAAGCCTATGATATCAGCAACCAGGTACAGCAGGGCAAAATTGAGGCTTCTGGTGGACTCGGCCTCATTTGAGGTTGGGCCCCTTTTCGGCTCGATATCTTCCGGGACCGCTCAATCCGCTTACCGTTAAACCCTGTTGGCCAGCCAGGCTGTTGGATAGAAGCATTACATTTGTTACCATACTCGTGCGTCGAATTAAGATAGCTTTCGAGATAGGAGTTAGCTCCACTGTGGGTGTTCTCCTCAATGATCAACCGATGGGGATTTCAACGAAAGGAAAGCGATGACCTAATATACAATTGAAATAGAATCACTTTAGAGCTAACGATCGGCATCGTTTTAATGTACATTTGTAGTATTGATGAGAGCAAAATTGTACAAAGATGATCTGCACCACATAATACATGAAATAATATAGAAAATCTTAACAAAAATGCATTTTTGCACTCGTAGAACACTGCTCATGAACAATCGAGAAGAAAATCTTGGGGCTATAATACGGTAATAATGAATTGTGATAGTATACTGACAAATAATTATGTAGAAAGTAGATGCATCCGGAAAAATCTATAGCAATTCGTATTGTTTCTCCAGAAGTCCTTCGTAGTTTGGAGCATCCGAGAGTCATCCAGAGATGCATAGAGTGCCGGTGATGACGTACCCTTAACTTTGAGCTCTGCCCATAGTAAATAAAGAGTTCGGATCCATTTCGGATATGTTTAAAGTCGTTTGTACTCAAAAAGAGGAAGCATCGTTTTTTCCGTTTTCCGATCGTTTTTTAAATGCAAGAGGCATGTAATAATGTCTCTCACATGTTTAGATTATTTTCTTCTTTTTTTTTCTTACTTTCTTTTGTTTACATTGTTTTTTTCCATAACGTATGCTCCATTAGTTTGTTTCCCGTATCTTATGTTACATGCATTATAGCTTTACAAAGGTGTAGGTTGGAATAAAATAACGCAACAGTTAGTACATTATTGCATAAAAAAATCATTAAATCTCCCTCTCCATCGCTATTGCAAGCGTGTTCTTGCAGATAGACGAATATAGAAAATATTTGGGTGATTTGATAAATACATATCTGAGATAAATGTGTTAGTTTAGCTCACTTTTAGCTACTATTCCCTTTGTGTTTTTGCCGTTGTTTATCTTAAGTACTGTTTGCGTGCTAAATAAAATATGCCCTTCCTAAAGTAATTCCTTGAAAAAGAAATAAAAAAAACGTAATAATCTGTTAATCAATGCATGCACATTCGCTAATTGTGCGTAATGAATGTATGTGCAACATGAATCGTAATCTAAAAGATTGCATGGATATAATCATATAAAGAAGTTACATAAACTATCCTTCTGATATTGATGTAGTTCGTACACACTGTGGTTGATTATTCGGCAAAATAAGTCACATAAATTTTGGTTGGACAAGGTCTTCGGTTCTATATGAATTATGCATTTACGGGGCACAGTATAATTCAAGAGTAGTGCACCCAACGTAAAGGTCACTATGAACAAGCAGATCCTAAACAACATGAACATAAAAAAAAAAAACAAAATTTTTTGAGTTCCGCTACATATCAAGCCCATTAGTATTGCTACCTACAAATTACACTACGATAACTTAGTTCGATCGTACACGGTACGACATTGTATGTACACTAATGTTAAATAAAGCCATTATTTCTGATGCATCACTAACTATGGATGTGGGTGTGTGTAAACTTTCACGTTGCTTGTGTTGGCGTTGTAGATATCAGTAGACGCAGAATCATTTGTATGGTGTCTTTTAGATGTGTAGCGTAATAGTGATTACTACTATCTACCCTGTGCCAGTGGTTATTTGTTTTTTTTCCTTCTATACCACCACTTGTTTACTAATGCTATGCCATATACTAACTAAAATATGCGGTAATCAAATTATCATGCTTGACAAACTTTGCAATGCATCATTAGTCAAAAGAGAAGGAGCAACAGATTACTAATTTCAGTTATCTTTTCAAACCTAATACATTCCACCACCTAGTTTAATGCAGTGAGTAAATAGGTGCAGTAAATGTATACCATTTTCAGTAACATAACGCGCAAACCTTGTTGTTAAGGCGCACAGCCGTAATATAGCTGTTGCATACATACATACGATTGTACGCAGCAACTAAACAATAGCGCAACACTGTTGAAAAAGTATTTAAACAAACATAAAAGATTAAAGGGCTGCACCCCTCTACTTGATAGAGGGAAATATGATGTATGCACAAACCAAGGGTTCCGCGTACTGTAAATCCGCAGTGTCTCAAAAGAGTCGTGTCGAAACTCTATGAAGCTATTAAGTCAATCTAGGGCCCGTTCTGATGTAGCAGGTGGTGTAACACCTGCGGCCATACACTTTAGATCAAGCTTGCCAGCTTGTGATCTAAGCCTTAAGGATTGAAGTACTACAGAAGAACCTATATCCATACCTTGAACAATGAATGCTAACATATTGCCAGACAGATTTACATGTATCCCCGACATCTGACAGCTACATGCGATTTTAATTGTTTAATAATCTCGAAATAATCACAAAAAAACGTCAATGATACGCAACGAAATTTGTGTTACAGGTGATCAAATTGGGTATCATTTTTCCATTTTTGGAGCAGTTATATTACAAGCAGCCTTCAATATTCTCATCCCCTAACTTATACACGCACACACCATTGCGAATCACATATAATGGTTTAAACACAAAATCACCATCACATTGCCACACCTAATCCGTCATATAATACGGTGCTTTGAATTCTAGCTACACAGTGGACTATATCTGCTCGTATTTTTATATCTTCGGTAACTTATCCGCCACAACAAGTGGATTATTCTTCTCAAGCACCTTACGGCCCTCAACTTTGAAATCGTACGAACAGTTGTGGGCCTCGGCGTATCGATGCTGTGCGCAGAAAATTTTCTCACAGTGACACTTCATGATCATGATGACGCCCAGCTTCTTGTTGCACTGAGCGCACCGCAGCTTCTTAGATTTGATCTGTTCCGTTGTATGGTGTTGAGTTCCGTTTGCATTCGTTCCACCGGTTACAGCTTGCGGGTTGCGATCTGCAGGATAGTCCGTGAGCCTCAACAGTCTTTCACTATCATCACGAAAGATTATGGAAGATGCCGTCGTCGCGTCTGGCGGCAATGACGATGTGCGCTGTTCGCACAACCGTTCTTGATCGATGTGTTGAATGATTGAAGCGATACCTTCCTCCTCCGCGTCCCGCATATTCTGGCCGGCTTGCAGGAAGGCTCGATGGGCGGAAAAGTGTATACCTCCTTCTGCTACACCGTCGGAATCCGTTACTGATGAGCTACCCTGACCGTTTCCGGCTCGGAAGTATTGCTTTCGAGCATCATCGCCACTTGTCGAAGTGAACGACTTTAAATTTCGAAGCACTCGCAGCTGATGCTGTTGCAGTTCCAAGTTCTCGTTGACACCGTACTGTGAACGTTGCAATGTATGGTGATTCAACTGTTGCTGCGACGGAGGCTGCTGCGGATGCTGCTGCTTCGGATGTATATCGGGCAGCACAAGGGTCGTCGAGGCGTTAGAGGAAGAATCACATTTTCTTCCCCCAGAGCCAGATTTAATATTGATAAATTCTGTACTTTCAAATATGTCGCTAGTGTCAATCTCAACGAAATCGTCAAAAAACGAATCCATATTGAACAAACTTTCGTCCGAAGGGAAGTAATAGTCCGTCGGCTTTAGATGTGCCGAAGATGAGCTTCCATTATACTGCAATGAGGTTGAGTCCTCGCCAAACAAGAAGCGACTACGATCGTCAGCGGTTGATGTGGTTCGCATCAGTCCTGCACTACTACCGACAGTCGACGAATGTTCCTTAGTACGATAGTTCGATGTTCCCGTTGGTCGATTACCACCGGGAGAGAACGGCTTCGAAGGAACATCTACGCTTGGAGCCGAACAGCAACTTAATCTTGAAAATCTACTCTCAAAATCACCACTAACCACGAAGGTGCGATTCGGGTTGGCATTTTCATTGGATGCATTAACGCTGTTGTTACCGTTACAAGCGCCGTCCGCCGTTTCGTTTGCTTCCGAATCTGCGATGCTGGCTAGATGATCGCGAATGCTTGGCAAATGTCGACCGGCGCCTATCGACTGTTGCCGCTGCCTCAGGTACAAGGCATCGCTTCCAGCAAGAGCTTCATCACTGTCGCCCATACGCCGACGTGCCGCAGGGCCCGAGCACAACGAAATCTTGTACCGATTTAAATTTTCGTTACTTCGCACGTAAGGAACACTGCCATCTTTGCGGTACTTTAGCAATGTCGATGAAAGAACGCTCGAATCGTCGTTCGGTGGAGGCAACAATCCTGGATGCTTTTTCTTGGCCGCTCCATTGCTTACACACTCCAGTTCCGAGGTAGAACTCGAGAGGCACGCATCGTTCAAGTTGGTGTAGCCTCGCCTGTACTGCGAGGGAATTGTCTCGAGACGAGAAAGCTGTGGTACAAGTCGGGTACAACTCGCTCCTCCACGAAATCCGTTCAAAAGAGTTGGACTGCTACCGAACGCTTTGCGAAATTCGTTTAGGTCGATCGATTTTGATTTGTTACCGCCTGGTTTGTAAGCACCTCCAACTACGCCAGCACCATCACGCATTTCTGCAACATTCAGCAGATCATCCTCATCGGATGATATCGAAAGGTGACTATGAATGAAACTGGTCGAGTTCGAAGATTCGCGCGGTCTTCGTATGGAAGAGCACGAGGATGATGTAACTCTGTCTCGATCCTGCTCATTGTCCTCTTCCTCTTCTTCTTCATCATCTTCCTCATCGTGATCAACTTCCTCGTGGTCGGGTATGTCCTCTTCGTCCACCACTTCCTCGTCGTCCGCATCTTCGTCTTCTCGCCCGAAACGCACAGTGTCCCACGATGATAACTGGAGCCAGCCGTTATCTGTGCCCAGGTTTGGTATCGCCGGTAGTTTGATAAGGTTTGTGTAGTCGCCTGTGTCATTCGTTACGTTACCACATTCGGGAACACGATTCGACACATTCGCATCGGTATTAATAAACTTCAACTCTAGCTCGCTGATATCCAAATCCGAATGATGGCGCCGGGGATTTATCAAATGCGAATCGTTTGAACTAACAAAATTACCACCGTGCGGTTGCTGATGTTCTTGCCGATGATTCCAGTGTTGGCACCAGGCAGCAGACGAACTACCACCACCGTTCACTGTAGCGCCTGCAAAGCCTGTACTGTCACCACCGACCGCCGTACCAGTTAGACTACTATTGCTTCCGAACAGCGAACTCGAGCTTAACGATGTGGCGGTAGTCTGGCTTGATTTTACGCTTTCGGCTGCAATTTGCGCGAATTGAAGCAGGGATTCTGATGCTAACTTCGCTTCGCCAACAATCGCAGCCGATGAGCTGCTGGGTAGTGGTCTTAGTTCCAGCATCCCTGGTTCAGGCAATACACTTTGCGTATCCGGATCGAGTGAATCTGTACCTTCCATATCTTGCAGATGGGTTGAAGAGGTAAAATTATTTTTGGGTGACTCCCCTCGCCGTGCTGCGACTGTTTCCAGTTGCGAGTAGGAGCCAAGGAACGATTCGACCGGCGAATCTTCACGGATGAGTAATTTCGGAAGTTCGTAAACGCTGTTATCTATATTTACAAGAAAGTTGTGAAAGAAGAAAAAAAACCTTATAATAACCAAAATGACACAAAATAATAATTGTTGGAAGTGTTCAATTACCCTCTGACGTTGTTTTGTACAGCGTGCGGTACGACTTGTCCATTCCTCCACTGCCAGCATTCTTAAAGGCATATTCCGCCGAAGCAATCTTGCAGTCTAATGAATCTTCGCTTCTCGTCGCCATCTTCGGTATAGCGCCAGCTGCTGCAGATGCTGCACTAGCAGCAGTAGTTGCTGAAGACGTGCCGGAAGAAGTCTTCAACCCGAAGTCATAGTCTGGTAAATACTCATCGATGTTGTTCAAAGAGGGATTTATCTCTGGAAGCGATTTTTTACCCGTCTGCGAATGATGATACAGATGGTGCGGCACGTACACTTTCTTCGAGTAGTTCAGCATCAGCTTATTGAGCGAATCGTTAGAAATGGTGCGCTGTTTTGATTGTGTGTATTTCAGCAATTCGATAAGGTCATGCAACGAAGCGGACGATACACGACTCTCATCCAACTTGTGTAGTGACTGTGTCGTACATGCTGCGCCTCCACCTCCACTACCAGCGTGCCGTGTGCCTAGACTAGCGTGATTATTACGCAATTGGCTGCCAGCGGTACAGCGCCGAATGTTGCTGTAACCGCTATCTAGTGTCGTTTCTGATCCCATTCGGCTCAATATGCCGTTCGAATGGAACGATAGTGATCGTTCAAGACCGGCCGATCCGGAGTGTCTATCGCTTAAGCCACCACCGCTAACCTGTGGTGAACCTTCGCGTACAAAATCCAAATTTTTCGCGCTAATAGTTTTGAAGGAACGGTTTCTCTGCAGATGTTCTCTAATTTGAGATCGTTTTTCTAGCTCCAAGGTTGGTGAACGCCCTGCAGTAGTGGCGGCGGTCGAACCGTGCACTAGGTTGACCAACCCGTAGCTTATGGGTGGTATGGTCTGTTCTTGCTCCGACCGGCCAATATCAATCACAGTGGGCATGGATTTGCGGTGTGCGGAACTTGCTGTTCCGGCACTTGGTAACATGGATCCGATCGTTCCCACCATGGAAGCGTTGTGTCCACTGGCTACAAGCGCTGCGCCACCTCCACTCCCTGCCGTTCCTGGCCGATAGCCTATGGGTGTCTTTTCCTCTTTAATAACAGTCTCATGTTGATGCGGGTGGTGCTGATGATGATGATGGTGATAGTGATGATGCCGTTTCTTGTGTCGGTACTGTTGCGTTGGATTGCGAATTGCCTTGCTGCTACCGCTCTCGGCAAAATCGTTCAAACCAAATCCGGCACGATCTTCTAACTGTTCCATTGGTTTCGATTGTTGCAGATGTACACTTTCTTCCTCGTTATTAACCTGTGTACCGCCGAGTCTTTTCTTTTTCATACTTAACTTAGCCTTAATTTGATCCATTTTCTGCAAAAATCGGAGCGAATTTGGCAATCATTATACACTATACTTTTGTATGCAATGTCGTTCAATTTTCAAGTACCTGCTTAGTTATTGCAGCATCACGTTCTTTCTGGCTGATGAGGTTCCCGGGACCATATGAACCCTGCCCGGAAGCACCGCTTCCAATAATGGAACGCGACATCGACCCCTTCATGCCATCGCAACTTTTTTCTGCCCGAACCTTCATCAATCGATGAACGTTCTTTTTGCTGTCTTTGTAGAGAAGAAGCTTCAATCCTGGACTCTGCAGGTTTATTAAATCTTCGCTGTAAGTAGTGGAAGAGAATATAAGATTGTTATTCAACATTGTATCAACAAATAAATAGAATTATGCTAACAGTTTCATAGAAGAAACATTGCATGACTGGGTGCAATGTTTCGTTAAAATCCGATGTAGGCGGGATCGAGTCGAGACTTGATCAAAGAAAAAAAGACGGCAACACATACTAACGCATCACACCAACATCCCCATCAGGGCGACATCAATGAGTCGCGTGATTTAGAAATAGTTAAATATAGCCCCACTGACCGACCCCAGTGCCGCCAGCAAAACGGACTTTTTTTTTGGTGCTTTTTTGCCACTTCCTCCTCCCGGAGCTATCCGGCTATCCGGAAGAAGGTGAAGACTAATCTGCATTAAGAATAAGCAAGACACGCCCTAACACTAGAAAGCGTTCAAAAATAAATAAAAACCGATCGAAGCTGACACAAGACACAGCCACGAGTGTTTTCCGCCCATCGTGCAGCACAGTGACCGCAAGAGCTCGTGTACACAGGAAGGATATGAAGTTCCTGTGATATATTTTGGCACCGATGCAAAAAAAACCACGATGCTTGACAATACAGTGTTTTTTGCTTCTTTTTCGGCAAACCGTATGACCCCTAACGATACTTACCCGGACAGTACATCGCTCATGTCAAGCCAGTTGTCGTAGTCTGAGGATATCGTGAAGAGTCGCTTGGAGGAGATTGGGCCTCCCTTCATGCCGAGAACAAGCTTCACGCGCGAACCCTTCACCAGTGGGATATCTTTCATCTCCATCGCGTCGCTCAGCTCCTTGTGATTGTACAGCAAATGCTGCTGGCTGATCGGAATGCCTGTAAGCAATAAAGAAAACTTAGTAAATCAAAACCGTATTGAATAACCACTAAAGTTAGGAAACAAGGGACTGATTAAAGAATAGAAACATTTAGAAGTAACAGTGGTGATGGTAAATAAACTTACACACTATAACTCACATATGGAATCACACAGTAGAGCATAGTAAAAAAATAATAATAGTAATGCACAAATATACTATCCCTGGCATGTGCGCCGGCGTCAAAAGCTGCACCGCCATATGACTGGGATAGATGGGTTTATAAATAGAATCGTATTTTGCATCGTTTTGAAGGCGCCTTCCTTCCGTTTTGCTATTGCGGGGTTGGACCGGCCGCCCGTTCGAAGGCGATTCGAACATATACACGGTAAAATATACTGTTATGAACCTAGCACGAGCTTTTGCTTTGACACACGACGACAAAAACCGCCCATCGGTGAAAGTGTGGCATGGAATGAATGGAATGAAATTGAATGAATGATAAGACCCTTCAAGCTGTGCGATGAGGAACTACCTAGGATCCAGTGTCTTCCGTTCCATTGTTATTGCCAAAATAATGATTGACACCAAGTCAGAAATGGTGTCCAGCAATCTGTCACGGAGAATTCCCAAACCGAACGTGATGCAAAACCAACACTCCATGTAGCAAAAACGTTTGAGATAACTGCATTTGGGCCATGCTCGACCGAATCCGAACCAAAGCAATGGCACCTGAAGCAATGGAAGCTGATATGACCAATTACTGACTGAGTGATATAGTAACTATAAGCAGACACGTTTGAGGTTGAATCTAAGCATAAAAACAATAGCAACTTAACGCAGATTTGCTTATTGTTTACAACAATTGCATCAAACAAAGAAATGGAAAGATGGCATTAAAAAAAAACACACGATTCAGTATCGCAACGAAAGGATCTGGAGCAGAGGTTGAACTAATCCATCCCTGAGACTATCGTGTAGGAGACTTTGACTGATTAGATTGTCTCCCCAGCCATGGTGAGAACTAAGGAACTGGTTCTCTAACACGGCAACATCAACACCTTTACCGGTATCGGCAAAAATACTCGGTTCGAATGGACGACCGTCATAGCGCTCGATTTAATCTGTATGAACTGTCACGTATCGTATGGATGGTCAAAAAAAGGCAGTGAAAATTTCTTTCCTCAATTTTCACCCAACAAACAATAGCTGGGGTAGCATCTAAGCCAATGTAAAACAAGAAAAATTGTTTGCTGTTGCCGTAATTGGTTAGCAGTCTTCTTCTTAGATAAGCTCTGATCGTTTGAAGGATCATGGCTCATCAATCAAACCATGAATAAAACAGTGCAACGCACGGGATGACCAAAAGGCGAACAAACGCACCGGTATGATCTCGATTGCACCAGAAAAAATTTGTAGTAATAACCAACGCCGGCGTGTGCATGACCAACTCAATGACGGGTACCGTTTTGCATCTTTGTCATCGCGTCAACTGACAGAAACTACGTGGGAACGTGTGACTGATTGATAAGAAGACTCGGGGGAATCTCTTTCACGGTGCTAATGCACATCAGTGCCACCTTCATATGGTCCGTTACCATCCGCATGAAATTGTGCATATATTAGTTTACACATAAACACACACACGCGCATTCGCATCATTCCCTACACCCATTTCCAGGGTGTTATCAGTGCATTGGAATCGGTGACACGCGGCACAAAGTGCACGTGAAACGATCGTGGGTGGACTATTGGCACGATACAAGTGTAATTGTAAGTCTTGTATCGCTGAAAATAATACTACCAACGCATTAGGAAAAAACCTTTACCATTAACAATCTTGTTGTGTCTATTATTAGCGATCGAATTGAATTGTTTATTGAATTCTCTATCCCTTGCATTCCATCAAACTTGGACATAAAAAAGGGTTGGTCCCTTTCAGAGAAGATTGCATAAAACTTCAACTGTATTCTTAATACTACCGTTCTATACAGTATCACGGTATGAATCTAGTTTCAGCAGTATATAGATGAATAATTTCAACTTTTGAACGAGATTATAAATCTACCGTATCTTTAGATTTTTTATTCGTTCTTTTACCAATTGGAAACGCTCTTAGTGCCATTATGTGCTAAAATTAGAAACAAAAATTAGCTAGTTAATTTGTTTACGTATAGACTTACCTTCATATTTTTGAATTTCCGACTTCAGATATCCAACTGTGTCTCGATCGTTGACCGTCACCTCGAACTCGGATCCGGTCAATGTTTCGATTATGATGTCATACGATGGGGTCCACATGGTGCTGAGAAGGTTGAAGTTCAAAAGCTATGCAATAAAGTAAGCTCCTGCAGCCGAATTCCCTTCGCACGGATGTATGCACCAATCGGCGAATTAAGTAACTCTGTTTCTTCTTGGAACACAGGTTATACACTGGACGAAACGCACGTAAAACTGTGTTCAATGTTAGATAGCAAACGTTTCACTATTTTTTTACAGTGAAAAATTAACAACACTATTCTGAAGTGCGTGATAAAGGCAACCATACACAAGCTTACATTTCTAGCTCACTTAGATCACAGCCGGTGTGATAATCAGGCGGCAACACACCTGATAAATATACGTCGTTTCGTCCAAACTATTCGGTCATCTGCTGCAAACACAGTTTTTTGCGATGACTTGATGTTGATGGTTTGTCTCCCTGGGTAACATCCCACAGGCAACACAGAAAGATCACAATAGCAGTGGACACTTGTTCTGTCTCGAACGTAGGTTCCGTTGCAGCTCGCTTTATCACATTCACATCATGTAGGCTTCTCTCGGTTCTGGTATGTTCCGTGTAAATGGGGGTTGTCTGTAACCAGCGAAGATTAGCGACCTATCACCGCACTTGGACGATTCATTATCACTTCAACCTTTCTGCCTATTCCTCTACTCTCCTTCGTCTTCACCCCGGGGGCTGAAATCAAACTCAAGCTGCAACTACGTCTTTTGTTATGTTGCCGCGGATGGACATAAAATCGTGAGGTCGTTCCGTTGGATTCAACGACACACTGAAGAAACCCACACACACACTACACACGGGGGTTTTTCTCGCCCGCACAGTAACGGAGAAAATTTCAGCACTTTTTCAACACACCCAACACACTAAAACGAATCGCGAGCAGCCGCACGAACGGGAAAATAATGGTGAAATGAAACATCTATTTAATTTAAGAACCTAGGCAACTCCGTGTAAACACCTCCGCGTAGACAAAACGAAACTCTACCCATCACCGCCCTTCGACCGTAGTATTATTTTTGTTTTTCTGTCACATTCTCTCGCTCGCACACGGCGCAAAGTGGCGACGGTGGTGCTTCTCTTTCCTCCTTTTGCCTACAACTGACAGTTGTTTGAGCGATAACACACACTACTGCACATGCACGTACGTACACCACACGATGCACGTCACCTTGGTGCAGCTAAGTACAGGCGTATGTGTGAGTGTGTGGTTCGAGGAACGCAGTCTGCAAGTGTGCGTTGGATGGTGATTCGATGAGTAAGTGCGGTATGTAAACGTCGCCAAAAGAAGCGACGACGACGTTGAATCGACACATACGCATTAACACAGAAACGCCACTGCTACGGGAAGTGGTCCGCAATGATGGGAGGGATGGTATGCACGCGAATCACGATTATTGAGACTCGCGGCGACACCAATGCGAAGGTGAAACACGACAGGCGACGTAAAATAATGCGTTGTAGCTTTTTTGGGGCCCGTCGTGGCACCGTTCCGTGATGTCCCGTTTTCGATGACGATGACGTTTCTTCCGTTCACTGGCCTCTTGGTACATTGACGATGCACGGACGAAGTGTAGAAAAGCCTCGTAGATGCCAGATGCGGTAAATTAAGGGCCGTACTGCACACAGCTGGACCGCGATGGTGTTCGCAGCTTTCTCCACCGTTCCTCCTAACAGAAGGACACAGGACCTTTTTCACCAACGACGACCGACTGTCGATGCACTGCTGCCCCACTGCACCGTTCTTGGCACTGCCACATTAGCACTTTGATTTACCGGAGGTTAATGCTAACGCATGAAATACGTTTTATTTATGCGCACCAGCAATAGAGGTTCACTTTTGACCGTTTTTCTACGCCCATCTGCACCGAAGAAGAGGCAGCGCAACGCGGACACTTTCTTCTTTCAATAGAGATGCTACGTAAGACCAATAGGCACTAAAGTCGATGGTTGGTCATGGGCGTAAACGTGTGAATGACATTTGACGAGAGGCGTTTTAATTAACATTGGTAAATTATGTTTATATTTACATACCTAAAGCTGTTATTTTTTAACTGTAACATAAATTATACAAATGCTTTAATTAAAAACTTTTTTTTAAGAACCATCTGTTCAATTGACTTGGATTATTTTATTTTCAAAATCAAACCCCATTGATATTGTTGCGAAAACCCCTGTTATCCGAATTTTGACAATTGGGCGAAAAATGTTCGGGCGAAATGACGTGTTCGACTTGCCATCGTCAAGTTTACGTGGTTTTGTTAGTCCTGCAAGGCACGGGTCGTGAAAAAGGCAATTTTTAAACATGGTTCAAGCGTAAAACGATTGATTCTCTCTGTACGGAAATTGTTTTAAATAATTGTGAAGTGTCGTAAGTTGTCGCTGTTTGAAAGGTACGTTTTGGCCGGTTATACTTTAAGACTGTGCACGGTTCAATCATATCTTCCTTCCAGAACAGACACGATGACAACGTACGAGGAATTTATTCAACAAAACGAAGACCGCGATGGTATTCGCTTTACGTGGAACGTTTGGCCTTCGAGCCGTATTGATTCCACGCGTCTGGTTGTACCGCTCGGGTGTCTCTACCAACCGCTGAAAGAACGTCCGGATCTGCCACCGATTCTATACGACCCGGTCGTCTGTACGCGCACAACTTGTCGTGCTATATTGAACCCGCTCTGCCAGGTGGATTACAGGGCGAAGTTGTGGGTGTGCAACTTTTGTTTCCAGCGCAATCCGTTCCCGCCACAGTATGCGGCCATCTCGGAGCAGCACCAACCGGCCGAGCTAATCGCGGGCTTCAGCACGATCGAGTACACGATCACGCGTGCACCGTGTATGCCACCGGTGTTTCTGTTCGTCGTTGATACCTGCATGGACGAAGAGGAGCTGACGGCATTGAAGGACTCGCTGCAGATGTCACTTAGTTTGCTTCCCGCAAATGCGCTCGTTGGTTTGATTACCTTCGGCAAAATGGTGCAAGTGCACGAGCTCGGCACGGAGGGTTGCTCGAAAAGTTATGTGTTCCGCGGTACGAAAGATCTGAATGCGAAGCAAATCCAGGATATGTTGGGAATCGGTCGTGTTCCCGGTCCCCAGCAACCGGGACAGCAGCACCAGCAGCAAGCGATGCGGGGCGCAGCAGCACCAGTTCCGCCGGCCAACCGATTCCTCCAACCTCTGCACAAGTGTGACATGGCATTGACCGATCTGCTTGGCGAACTGCAGCGTGATCCGTGGCCGGTACCTCAAGGCAAACGGTACCTCCGTTCGACGGGAGCTGCACTCTCGATTGCAGTGGGTCTGTTGGAGTGTACGTACCCGAACACGGGTGGCCGTATTATGCTGTTCGTCGGTGGACCTTGCTCCCAAGGGCCGGGTCAGGTGGTGGATGATGAGCTAAAGCACCCGATCCGTTCGCATCATGATATTCAGAAGGACAATGCGAAGTTTATGAAGAAAGCGATCAAACACTACGAAGCACTAGCATTGCGCACGGCTACTAATGGCCACTGCATTGACATTTATTCCTGTGCACTCGATCAGACGGGTTTGATGGAGATGAAGCAGTGTTGCAATTCTACCGGTGGTCATATGGTGATGGGAGATTCGTTCAATTCCTCGCTGTTTAAGCAAACTTATCAGCGAGTGTTTGCCGCGGATCAGAAAGCGGAACTCAAGATGGCGTTTAACGGCACGCTGGAGATCAAATGTTCACGCGAGCTGAAAATCGAGGGTGGTATTGGATCGTGTGTATCATTGAACGTGAAAAATGCGTCCGTCTCGGACACCGAAATCGGCATGGGCAATACGGTACAATGGAAACTGTGCACCATGACCCCCAACACGACCATGGCCTTTTTCTTCGAGGTGGCCAACCAACATGCGGCTCCGATACCACAAGGTGGTCGAGGTTGTCTGCAGTTCATTACACAGTATCAACATTCCAGCGGGCAGCGACGCATTCGTGTGACGACCGTCGCGCGCAGCTGGGCAGACGCAACTGCTAATTTGCATATGATCAGCGCCGGATTCGATCAGGAAGCGGCCGCCGTTTTAATGTCCCGCATGGTCGTGTATCGGGCGGAATCGGATGATGGCCCAGATACGCTCCGTTGGATCGATCGTCAATTGATCCGGCTGTGCCAGAAGTTCGGCGAATACGGCAAGGATGATCCGAACAGCTTTAGGTTGGCAGAAAACTTTTCGCTCTTCCCACAGTTCATGTACCATCTGCGTCGGTCGCAGTTCCTGCAGGTGTTCAACAACAGCCCAGATGAAACAACCTTCTATCGGCATATGCTGATGCGCGAGGATCTCACTCAGTCGTTGATCATGATCCAACCGATACTTTACTCGTACTCGTTCAATGGGCCACCGGAACCGGTGCTGCTCGATACGTCCTCCATCCAGCCTGATCGGATATTGCTGATGGACACGTTCTTCCAGATACTTATCTTCCATGGTGAGACGATCGCGCAGTGGCGCAAAGATAAGTACCAGGACATGCCGGAGTACGAGAACTTCAAGCAGTTGTTGCAGGCGCCCGTAGATGATGCGCAAGAGATTTTGCAGACACGCTTCCCGATGCCGCGATACATCGATACGGAGCAGGGTGGATCCCAAGCTCGGTTCCTCCTGTCGAAGGTTAATCCTTCCCAAACCCACAACAATATGTACGCGTACGGCCAGGTAAGTGTCGTTTGTAGATAGAATATCTGAACAAAAAAAATCAGCTGAACACAGTTTAATCTTTTTTTTTTTATAATCAATTGTACTTAAAATATTCTAAATTGATTCCCATGTGTGTTCTCTTTTTTGCCAATGTGTGAATTGTGTGTCGTGGTGATTGTGATTGAAACTATTCAACATTGATCATGTTTCACACACTGATTACGGTTACCTCCTTCTCAACATCGCCATACGATTGCCATCCCTCTTGAAACGACGTACCCGACTGGTCGGACACACAACATTATTCCTATCCACAATCACTGCCCCGACACGGAACAAACCAAACAATATACTCGAATAACTTTGTTGCCTTCCCGTCCATTTTCCCCTCGTGACTGAAACTTACACGGTTTCATACACGTTGGCAGATGGCGGTACCGAGTGCGGTAGTTATTTTTTTTTTCATTTTTATTATTTTAAATTTACTTATACCACCATTGTAACTCAATCGGTTAAGAATATTAGCATACTATTTGGTATAATCTATGGGACTGGTATGGAACATCGTAAACTATTCTTCACCACACCGGGATTAACCTAACGGTTCTTTCATTCAATCCTACTCCCCCTACACACCCTATTCACTCTAATTATATATCATTTCAATACACACTGATATCGCAAATAAATTAATAACATCAACGGTTCGCTGTGATATACTATAAGGGGGTTACAATTAAAATTTGGAATGCTTCCATCTGCTTACTATTCCTATCCTTAATTTTGTATAATTATGATGTTTTACTTACTTCTGTTAAGATGTTTATGTTTTTGTTATGTAAAAATGGTAACACAACATGCAAATTAAATGAGAATTGTATATTATCGCATTTGTGAATATGGTTAACTTTGATATTTTATGATTTGGATTTTTTTGATAATTTTTTATGATTTATTAAACATTACATATTACTTATATTGTCTAAAATTAATAATAGAATTAAATATTAAAATTATACATTTAGTCAGAGGATTCGTAAATTTATAAATATATTTTATTTTATGCTTTACGTGTTAAATTCTATTACACATACTGGTCTGGTACAAGCTGGTACAGCAATCTTGCAATTTGGGTTAGGTATTTGGATTCAATGGGATGTAATATGCACTTCAAAATTGTTAAAACAAAATCATCTCTACTAACAAAACTTATCGGCCCTCGATCCTTATTCGATTCCATGATTGTAACGTATTTTTATCTCCTTCTTTCTCCATTTAATCAATCAATCTCAACCCCTTATCTAGGACGGTGGTGCCCCCGTGCTTACAGACGACGTTTCGCTACAAGTGTTCATGGAGCATCTGAAGAAATTGGCTGTTTCGTCCACAACCTAACTGCTTCAGGCCGCAACCTCGACATCAGTGCTCAATCCGTTTCAATTAAGTGTTGTTAACTGGAAAAGCCATTTGGACAAAGGAGGGGACGAAACAAGATCGAGCAACGGAGGAATGGGAGTGGGAACCTTCTCGTTACTACAACAGTATATATGTATCCATTTATAGCACCGGAGGTTCTTTTTGAACAGTTCAGCAGCAGTTTGATTTGTAAAATTTTGGAGCAAAACGCGGTTTAAATGTAGCAAAAAAGTGTTTTTTATAAATTTGTGGAGAAAATGCTCGTTTCATGTTAGACGGTTCGTAGGGATTGAATTATATAAATCTTATCTATTTGCTAGTTAAGTTAACATTCACCATAAAGTAATAAAGTGTATCCCTGCACTGCACGCATCAGTGCTCGTCCAGGGAAACTCTAACTCTCTGTTGTCTAGCATTGCTGCGGATTCGATGAAGATGATGACGGTCTCACCCTTTCGCCTTCACAGGTTCGAGAGGGATGAAATTATCTTTCGATATTAAATACACCTGTAAAAGTAAATCAATAGACAATAGTTTACGAGGAGATGCTTGAGTGGACCAATCGACTACTAAGGGTACAACAGCCACATGGATAGCTAAACCCCCAAAACACACACCCACACTCGTTCTATTGTAGCAATCCATCTTTATTACCATTCGCGCGATGCCTATTTACATTCACCTTTCCAAATCCCCCAAGAAATAAGTGTGTTTGTTGGTGTCCCCAACGGTGTCCCCAACGGAAATAATAAGTTTTGTGCCTCTAGAAATTTTCTAACTAATATCTACAGACAGGAATGAGGAAGAAGCAACCGATGCCGCGCATGGTGCGGCTATAGACCATTTGCATCTTCTATTTGGATGTTCTTGTCCCCTTCTAGTTGAGGAAGCGGATAGACATCTTTTGCTCAACTTCCGTTCGTTCCAAGGCGCGACAAAAGTCTTCGAATGAAATTTTGCCCCCACCGACGGTGTCCGCTTCCATGATCGTGCGCTCGGCGATGCTGTTCAACTGATCCTGGCTAATGTTCGCCCCTACCATCATCTGCAGGATGTTGAGAAGCTCGTCGCGCGAGATCGTTTCATCATCATCCAGGTCGTACATCTTGAACGCAAAGCGCAGCTTCTCTTCGCGACTGTTCAGTCGATTTTCCTTGTTGGGCTTGATCGGTCGGAAGTGTGCAAGGACACGGGTGAACTGACGGAAGTTGACACGATCATCGTTGCTATCGGCAAAGAACGAGTGGACGATGCGCTCGCACAGCGGATTGATGGCCAGCTCCGGAATGCGCAGGAAATCTTCCCGCGAAAGTGTACCGCAATCGTTACGATCAAGCGAAGTAAAACGCGAGTACAGTCGTTCAATTTGGTTGGGAGTAACTGGGAAAGAAAGGAACAAGATTTGTAAATGTAATTTAATGAAAAACCTATAACTAAACAATGCCGGAGGGCCAAGAATAGAAAAAAAGGGCTAAGTTATGATTGATACACCTTTTTCACACTCTCACACTTTTTTCTGTGCATATCAGCAAAATATGCAACGACACGCGCAACCTTTCCAATGACGTAGTTTCATCACCGTTCATAAATTTGACGAGCAGCAACGGGGGAAAGCTTTTAATTATCTGTGTTTTTCTAGAATTTAGTGGCGGAGGGTCGCTAAGGCTTCACACCGCAAAACATTGTATTGCCTAACGCATGTACAATATACTACAACCAAGCCCGCTTATCGCGCCCGTGTTTAATTACGAGCACTTCGGGACTGCGAAGGTGAGTTAGATAAAAGACTAGAACGGTGTGTCGCTGCGCTGGCGCTCCAATTCGCCAAAGCCCCCAGTTGAGGATGGATGATTAACTTAATGTTCTCTAACTAATTGCGCTGCACTGGCCACGGGTTCCGTAATGCACGCACGGTACACACACCAGATGCAATTCTCAAGGTTCTTCTCCAACACAACACCACTGTGTTTGCGGTGCAGTTATGATAATAAATGGGCCTTAAACTAATCTACTCACATCCTGTTTCTTCGTGAATTTGGGCAATTTCTTCCTCACGCAACAAGAGAGATGATTTGTTACCCATATTGGTAGCAGAAAGATAAACTGAAATACCAAAATTAATCACTTCTCGATATCCCGATCAAAACAGAGCGAACAAAACAACACACCCGACTGCAAGCTTCTTGCAACTGTGAATGTCACGCATCTGCTGCGCTGTACCTGACGTTTGCCGATGTTGACAAACGGTCTCGGCGTGAAATGTCAAGCGTCTGACACCTCCCCAAAAGAAAATCAAGCATTATTCTTTTCACACACGCAGTAAACTGGAAAAGTGAATCGGATTTCCCTGCTGTTCTAGTCCCAATTCACCACGTTTATGTAGGCGGTGTGAAGCCGCACTTTCGCTGTGTGAATTTTAACTATGAGTGCAAAGACTAGCGAAGAAGCAATAGCGCAAACCAAAGCAGTCAACGACATGCCCACCGACAAGCGGCGGGCGCACGATGATGGCACCACGGAACAATCCACCGCCGGGTCTTCAGCGCGCGAGGATGGTAAAGCCACTTTTACATTCTAAACACCTTCCTATATAAATTGTGCTTTAGGCAGCCCTTAAAATGTCATCTATATGTGATACGCATTCCTCCCCGGTTTTTGTTTTTTCACCACAAGAGACCGGTGAGGGCGAGGCCAAACACTTGGCGTCCGGTAACATCCGAAAGTCTGACTACTTTTTGTTACACCTTTGCGTCACATTTGCGTATCCTTTTGCTCAACTCACACGATTATCCAACATTTTTACCGGATGAAGGCACTCGTTACGAACGGTTTGGTTTCTAGTTTAAATTTCGGTCACCGTTCCTCGAAACAAACGGTCGTGTATCGGTTCGCGTCGCGTAAGTGTTTTATTTATGTTTTGCAGTAATGGTTTAGCTTTAAAAAAAAGCCGTGTCAAGGGGGCTAGACTCTGGAAAAATGATGGGTGAGTGTGATTTTCTCTTGTTTAACACCTACCGATACACGCTAATGGATTACAATCCTTCTTTACCCATCTATTGCTAAAAGCATGTCACGGTAGTTTAATGTTTTATATTACACTTTTTCCCATTTTTCTGCAGACACCTCTACGCCACCCGCAACGAAGCGCACCAAACGCTGCGACGACAGCAACACGGAGCTAGTCTCAATTAATGGATGTTTTTTCAGCGATGACTTTCGCGAACGTTTTAAAGTGGCCTGGCAGGGCAGGGAAAGCATTACCGGTCACAATTACCAGTTGAAACAGGACCCCTTCCAGCTGGCCGTTTTTCAGCACTTTCTCCAGGAGGATGTTAGCCGTGCGAATGCCACAAAACGGCTCGAGGCGGAATTCAGTACGGTCGATTGGAAACGGAAGCAGATGGATCTGTATGAGTTTTACCAGACCAACGATTTGTGCAGCCTCGAGCGGGATTACCTGCAGGCATTTTACACGGTGCTGAAGGAGCAGATGATGCCACTGGTGGAGGAGCTAACCGGGATAAAGCTGACGCACGTGTCGGCTTCCTGCTCGATGTACAATGCAGGCGATTATTTGCTAGTACACGATGATTTACTCTCCGATCGACGGATAGCGTATGTGTTCTACCTCAGTCCGTGGGATTGCCATAGGCAGTGGCGCGAAAAGGATGGCGGTGCATTGGAGCTGTTCAAAGCGGATGGAAATCAGCTGCCCGTTTTCCCAGTAACGGATAAGATATACCCGCAAAACAATCAGCTGGTACTGTTTCGGGTGTGCGAAAAATCCTTCCACCAAGTGGGTGAAGTGACAACCTTCGACTACCCACGGTTAACCATCAACGGATGGTTTCACGGACCAGCACCCGCCGGGAAAGGAAATGGTGCCAATGTTTCGCGCACACCTTCCATCATTGTCGATACACACTACATCAGTCCGCGAAAGATCGAAATCGATCTTGCCGAGTGGATCAATGACGTTTACCTGGTCGATGAGGTAAAACAGAACGTGCAGAAAAAGGTGGAAATGTTTTCGGAAGTTTCATTGGAACAGTTTCTGCTACTGCCCCGATTTGCGGCACTGCTGGAAACACTTGCCGACGAACCAAACCTGGAGTGGAAAATCAAAGGACCGGCACATTTGCGAAAGTACGAAGTGCTGAACTTCAAATCCCTACCCGAAGCTAGTCCGCTCGGAGCGATGTACGATTTGTTCACGAGCAAAACGATGTTTCGCCTGCTGTACGATTATACCGAACTGGATCTGTACGGTAAAAAGGCGAGAGCGCCCAAATGTGCCATCGAGCTGCAACGTTGGGAGCGTGGCTGCTACACGGTGCTTGGCGATTCGTCCACGTACGCTGACAGCACGCTGGATCTAACCTTTTACCTGAACGCGCAGGAAAATGTCGGTGTGATCACATATCTTGTGCCGGAGGGTGATCAACAGCAACAAGGATCGGGCACCACCAACCGGCACGATGATCAACCATCATCGTCATCAGGATCGTCGGCGTACGCGGAATGTTACGACGAGGACCCGGTACTGTTAACGCTGCTCCCGAAGGACAACGTGTTGAACGTGGTGTACCGCGCGGAAGGAACGACCAAGTTTACCAAATACGTCTCGCACAATACGTATCTCGAAAAGGCTAACGATCATGGTCACGCTTATACGTACATACTGGTGTGTAGCTACAAGGAGTAGAACCGAATAACGTTTGCGTACGTGCGTGCAACATCTCTCCTATATTCGTACTGAGTGTTCTTTGGCGTAATAAAACTGCACATGAATAACTATAGCATGTTGAGCGTATTTTATTAAAGATTTTATTTCATTGGTTAACGTTAAAATATGTTGTGTTTTATAAACTGTGAATGTTTTTATCTATACTATTTTTTTAACAGCTGCTGCAATTCACATCTACGCCACCATCGCTTTCATCGTCATCATCATCGTGATTGGAGTGCCAATGTGGTGGAAAACAACGGAAGTATACCGGTGAGATAGTTGTACCAGCGTGTTCATTCATTAAAATTAATTTGATTGTTTAACTATTTTGCAGCGTGTCTCTACCATACTCTGAAATCCGTGCGTTAAACGAAGAACCTATCAAGACCTCGTTTCGGCTGGGTTTGTATTGTCAGTCAGCAGAAAGAGGGGACATTTTGGCATTCGAGTTGCGCAAAAAGTTTGAACAAAATTGTATGTAAATGCAATTTATTTTATTGAATGTTTCCAATTTAAATTATGCCGATTCGCTTCTCTCTTTCTGTAGTTGTGTTTGAATTGGATTTACAGCTTCTATCTCTAGATACCGATATATTGTCCACGATTAAAACACCTGCTAGACTGGAAGCGGAACTGCTGCAACGCTATCCCACATCGGTAGGACATTTTCTGTTCATCGAGTGGCATAAGTTGGACGACGATATTCTCGTCACCTCCGATCGAACGGCTTTTATATCGGAAAGTGCTTGTAAGTGCTGGAAGAATCTGATTGGGAACGAGCTGAGCTTCACCGTGAGGATTCACCATTCGTCAATTATCTTCATTTTAGCATCGCTGAAGGCGTATCAAGTGCTTTCGTCATGGATACTACAGGAGTACAAACTAAAGGCAATACTTGGTTCGAGAGATGCGCAACAGACAATGAAGGGCCGACAGTTACGGTTAAACTCGGCTCCTCTGCAATCACAGTACGAAGTGCTCATTACCGTGTTAAATCCTCGGCCCGAACTTCAAAAAGTACACTGGAATGCGCGCGCAGCAGCAGAAAGTAAGTTGTCACGGATCCTGCCTGGTGACATGCACTGGAAAGATGACTCCTATCGTTTCGTTCTAGATTATATTGAACCATTTCTTAAAGAGCTATCGGGCATTACCAATTTCACCATCAAAACGCAATGGATTTATCAGGTCGCCATTGAAGGTGTTGGTGCACAGTCCAAACAAATCCCGGACGATACAAAACTTGGCCGCCATTACGCACTGGCCGAGGATAGCCTACCGCAAATCATCACTTCGCTAGAGAAAAAGCTTGGCACACAGATCACCGATAATCCTTGCATTCATTTGGTCGTGTACGTTCCGCCTTGTGCGCAAGCGCCGCTTAAAATCTACCGTAAGGACGGTCAACGGGCTATCTCACCGGGCGGTAATGTGGAAGCGTTTACATCCGCCAAATGGGGTGGCATTGTGTTTGCTAACCCAGCCGAAGCAACCTGTGTCCGGTACATGGAAACTGAACAGTTTAGCGATGTGTACATTCATGCACAGGACGTAATGCCGGTGTTGCTGTATCAATTGCGCAAAATATTTGATCTCGAAAACAATACACCTTTGCTAGACACAACTTTGGTACCGTACAGTTCGATCGAACCACGTGTCTGGGAGGTGGATACGTTCGTTCGTACCAACACTATTTATCTGGTGCATTCGGCGACTACGACGCTACAGTCCTTGATTCAACTGCTCGGGGGAATTGAGTATATCGTGATCAACGATGAGGTAGGTGCGGCCATTCAGAATGCGTACCATAAGATAGTGGAAGCAAAGCAGAAGCTGAGTACGGGTAGCTTGGAACAGGCAGCTGTACTGGCAAGGGAAGCTTACACGTCGGCGGAAAGGGCATTCTTTGATCCGAGCATGTTAGCGTTGTTGTACTTTCCAAACGAGCAAAAGTACGCGATCTACATTCCACTGTTTCTGCCCATCATGATTCCGGTTGTGTTTTCGTTTAATACTATTCTGAAATATTTCCGTGGAAAAAAATCGAGCCCTAAAACAAAGGAAGAGTAAATGAACAAATATAAACGAATAAGCGAACGAAATGAGTTTCGCATTGTTCAAACGATAATATTTTATTTCGAAAATTCATCTAATATTAGGTGTACATCTTTTTATTCATAAAGAACGGTCAGGATAAGGTGTATAATTATATATGACCGTTGATAAGCTAGCAAAAAAAAAAAAAAACACACACACATAGAATAATTTACTTCCGTCGGGTTAAATTGGAGAAAATCTCCAAATTTTTCCCCTTTGTGATCTCTTTTGCCTCCTGCAGCCCGATGTTGTACGCTTGGTCAAATATCTTCTTGATTTCCGCCAGCAGTCCGTTCTTCGATAACGCTCCCAGTTCTGGACAAAAAAATACATCGTTATAACCATTAAGGTCAACAACCATGATAGCTGTTTTGAGTGTGTTTACTTACGATACATGGCATTTATATCGTCCTGCGTCAGGCCCTTCATCCACGAGGGTGGTGTTAAATCTGAAGAGAAACATTTTAAAATTCGTTCAAACATTAACTTCCGAGACGTTTGGTGTGAAATGGCGTTACTGTGTCATACTATTCGATTCCCACATGTCCGGCGATCCGTTACTTTCCATCAGCTCAAACAAGCCGCTATTATCAAGATCTAAGAAAAAATGTTGCTCTCGTTACATTACAGCACGCACGTAAGCATGTTCAGTGAAAATCTTACCATCCTTAACTTCAATATTGTATTTGTTTGGCATTATGGTCCAACGTTCAACGATTGTGCAAACTAGCAAGTGATTCGGAATCAAATTAACTTAACTTTCAAGACTCTCAGTAACGATTCACACTTTTCACGCTTATCCGTAGCAAATGCTATCACCGGGGTTGAAGCAATTATAGTAATTTTGGAGACGAAACGCTTAAAAACGCAGAAATACTACGCACTGTTCTATAATTTGTTGATATGAGCAACTGGAAATTTCGACAACTTTGTTTTCATCTTTCAAGCTGCCCTGTTTACCATAGCGCGTTGAAGAGTGTGATCCGATCCATCGGCCATACAGCATAGCTTCACCAACGATGCACTGTGGTCGGTCACTGTTTTTAAATAAATTCGTTTTTTATCGTTTTGTTCAATTGTTTTTACTTAGAGTAGACATGAAAGGGCATAAATGTATACGTATAGATTATGAAACAGTTGAGCTTTATTCACAGCAATGGAAAATATAGTGAAATATCAAATAATAAAATAATTTATATTGCTCATTGCCGATTGCGGTGTCGTGTGTGCGCATCTTTTTGTCGTTCAATGTTGTTTGGAAGCGGCATGACATAAGATTCGTTAAAAAAAGATTGTTTTTCAATTTCTTCGTTAAAACACCAGCGATCCAAGCAGTTGCTAGAAAACCTTGACAAAATCCTTCAGCTGTCCAGCGGGCAACGAACGGCACGACGGTCGGCCCAAGTAGATGCGAAGTTAGTGCAACTGTTTCTGTAACCGTTCAGTACATTTTAGTGCTAGTTTTTTGCCACACAACTGCTAAAAAACCACGATTTAAGAATCCTATGTAAGCTGCTGGAGCGAAGAAATCAGGGTTCCTCCCAGTGGTTGTGTGCTACATTTTTTCGTTCATTTCCGCAATGGACAAAGAACACGAAGTTTTGCTCAATGCGTTTGTGATAGCCAAGAAACGGTATCGTGTGTTCTATAACGCAGGGATCTTAGTGTGGGAAGATGAATCTTCCAAGAAAGGTAATTAACGGTGCATTATTTCGTGTTGTGACGGTCGGAATCGTGACGAGTGAGGCATAGAGGAGCGTTGATCAGTGGCCTTGACCTTAAACCACGTAATACCACCTATCAATATAGAGACAAAAAAGAAAACACCAACGAACCAGGAAGTGCGTTGAACGAACTCACCGTTTCGGAAATAGGAAAAGTAAACAATACGAAATTAATACGCTAAAAATCATAGCAGCTAACCTTGCCAAGCTCAGAAATTGTTTTTCGTGGCATAATTTAATCTGGTGATTAGTTGAGTTGTTAGAATGATATGAGTTTATAAGAATTATCTTATCAAATATCCTTCGCGAATCGATACCCGTCTCCTCTAATCGATTTTCTCATTTTAGCCAAAACCACCGTACCGATAACGGATGTACTTTCGGTCGCAATATCTAAACTCCCCCACGCTAATGGCAAACAATGGATGAAACGTAGCAAAGCACCATCAGCGGCGGGACCAATAGCACGAAACGAAGCCCACGGCAGCCTAGACAGCGATCGAATTCCAGTGCTCTCCGGTTCGACCACGACCAACACGCTTGCGACGAACGCCAGTAACAACATTCCGCACAATCACAGCAATCGAGGTAATAGAAGGCTGCAAAGAAGTAAAGTGGTTTTCAAGGAATCACAGCAACACGTTTACCTCGTTAGAAGTCTCGTTGCTCCATGTATCCGCCTGTCCGTCCGCCCGCTCATTCGTTTCAATGACCTCCGTAATTGGCGGTGAGAGAACCATCGGGTTACGTCATGAGCAGAATGATTTGCGCTAAGTTGCAGTACTGGCAGCAATTGCTCCAATGAACCTTATGGCACGGGATGATTGGAGCGAAAACTTTACTGATCCGTAGATCGAAACGATTTTTTGCCCATCGCTTTGGTATAACATGAATGGGCACTATTTACCTTTATTTTATTTTTCTTTATTTTGTAGGCAGTTTGAATGAACTATCCGACTCTAATGATGATCGCGTCTACTTTGATACTGGGATACAAACGGGAAATTTCAACTACTTAATTGTTCACTATGCAGCACTTGTTTGTTTAAAAACCCATCGATGGCGGGTGAAATCCGTTGCCCTGCACAACAGCGAGCATCGTATCGTGGAACTGTGGTACAATCGTCTATTGAGCGATCTTAAAGGTAATCTTGTTTATCTAGTGCTGCAACAGTGGAATTAGTGACCTTTATGTAAAAATCCTCTTTTTGTAGATCAAAACCGGCCCAAAAATTTGCTTCTGTTTCTCAACCCTTACGGTGGCAAGAAGAATGCGTTGGCTCTGTACGAACGATTCGCAAAGCCGCTGTTCGGT
Organism: Anopheles marshallii; assembly: GCF_943734725.1. Taxonomy (NCBI): domain Eukaryota; kingdom Metazoa; phylum Arthropoda; class Insecta; order Diptera; family Culicidae; genus Anopheles; species Anopheles marshallii. The sequence continues at coordinate 45,464,845 of NC_071326.1, read as the reverse complement.
TTGGCAGAGGTTGACATTAATTTAATTATAACGCAACGCGCGCAACAGATCTATGACATCGTCACCTCCAAGAGTATTGCGTTGGACAACTATGATGGTCTGGTTTGCTGCGGCGGTGATGGCACGTTTGCCGAATTGTTCAATGGATTGGTCACGCGTACGATGATAGATCGCGGTTAGAAAAATGCTAGAAAGATGGTTGTTTGAATGTTTATACATTTGGTGCGTTTTGCTTTCAGGTATCGATGTAAAACATCCACCGTTCCTACCGAAACCTAACATTCCGATCGGCATCATTCCGGCTGGCAGTACTGATACGGTAGCATGCTGTTTGAACGGTACCACCGACATCAAGACTTCGATTATACACATAATACTGGGGCAGCACAGTGGCCTTGACATATCCGCCGTATACGATGCGGATTCTGTTGCGCGGGCTGATGGGGAATCTCCGTTCTCGACGAGTAAACCGCGACCTCAGCTGCTGAAACTATTCGCAAGTGCACTGTCGTACGGTTATTTGGGAGACATTGCATACGATAGTGAAAAGTATCGTTGGATGGGACCAAAGAGATACGATTATTCGGGTACGATTGTGTTGCGGAATGTTAATAGAATGTGTTTTAAATCAGTGTCTTGTTTTTTGCAGGATTTAAGAAATTTCTTGCCAATCGAGGATACAATGCAGAAATTGTAGTACATCTTGATCAGCGCGGAAAACAAGACCCCAACGACGGTATCCGCTGTTTGGATAAGTGTAATCGTTGTAAAAAGGCTCTTTATGGTCATGGTGGTGAAGATGGTGGTACCAGCGTTGAGAATAGCGACACGGAGCCTTTAATCGTGCGTGGCAAGTTTCTTATGGTGAGCGGTGCTAACATTTCTTGCTCTTGTGAACGAAGTCCACAGGGATTTTCGCCTTACTGCCATCTGGGCGATGGATTGCTGGATTTGGTGCTTGTACGTCATACATCAATGTTTAACAACTTGCGACTACTGCTGACAATGACATCGAAAACGAAGAAAATTGTACGTATTGATTGATTTTGCTGATCGGTTCTTGTGGTAAACAGCAATTTTTCTCACTTTTTCTTATCGTAGAGTGAATTGCCGTTTGTGGAAATTTATCGTACGAAAGAGTTTCGGTTCACTGCGAACCGTCAGCCAGAGCTTAATGGTGGTGGTGAGGTTGCACCTGCAATATCTTCCGATACGATGCGGCGCTCTAAGTGGAACTGTGATGGAGAAGTGTTGCTGAATACGAATATAGTTGTCGAGTAAGTGTTTCAGGAAACTATCCTTTTTACGTAACACTCTTGAAACTAATCACCTTGCAACACATATTAGGTCCAACTGCCAATTGATACAAGTTTTTAGACGAGGAATCTTACCTAGTACCGGTCACGGTGCATCGGAACAACGGGCAACATCGAATGCATTGGATGTGGACGATAAAGAATCCTGCTGTTTTGGCCTGTGCAACTAATTTTGGGCCTTACTTTATGAGATTTTTCTGTTTTGGATCGACTCATTCGTCATTAGCACGTATTCAATTGTACGTGTCTACTATTTCTTTCGTATTGCTATCCTAGTTCCTTTCTTCTGAAGCTGTATCGTGACGATAAACTGTGATCATATCTTTACTATTATTTGTATTACTCTGCAGCAGCTGCTACAGCGTATAACTAACACTGCTATAACAGGCATCAATTCCTACTAGAAGGACCTTAAAAAAACGTGCGAACAAACCATTTTCTATAAATTAGGACAGGCGTATAGCTGTTTAACCCTTATCATCTTGCCGGGATTCTTATTTTTGTAAGATCTGCAACGCGTAAGCAATTTTAGATTGTGTGAAACGGACAATATCATTAGGCATGTGCAGGAAAGGTATAGTAATTGTCGGAATTTGCATTTGCTCAATCGAATGGAACTAGAAATTGACTCTCGTGTAGTTGTATTTTAACACATTCGTACAGTTATTCGGACAATATTCGACGACTTCACGGATACTAATTGTACACATGATACAGTCGTGCTCAAAATTAGCAGTGATGCCTAAAGTAACGTATCAAATGCACGGAAAGTGTTAGAAATAGTTTTCTATGCGGTTGTTCCACCGGTGAAACTACGAGTTCCTTCGTAGGGCAATAAGTATTTCTCATTGTAGTATTGTGGTTTAAAGTTTCGAACGTAGACAAGCAATGTAGCGCCAGTTTGTGCCGTTTTTGCAATAATCGGGAAAATTATTAGTCTGTTGTAGAGCATTACGAATGCAATACCTATTTGTATACCTTGGCCACAAGTTATGATTATAAATTCTATGTGAAGTATCATTTTAATACTGCTTTTAAAAGACGCATTCCACAAGCCGTATGCATAATACTTTCCCCCTATTACTTTCTATCAATAATGTGATTTTACTTCCTTTTGCCAATAGTGTCACTTATTGTGGGAGAAGCAATAAAAGCAATACAATGTAATGTTCTATCGATTAACAAACAGTAGTTAGCTAGAATTGGGCGAGGATCAAATGAGTCTATAGGGGTAGAGGTGCATTGGTAGTGTAATTTGAAAAATGAACAAAACTTTGTGATTCCTTTGGATATGGGGTCTACTGTATTAAGTGAATGATGTAAAAAAACAAAAATCACAAAGACTTGAGCTCATTCTCCCATTGCAGCCTTCGAAGGGAAAAAGGTAATTGTAGTTCGGTAGTGTGTAAATTATTTTCTAGACTGTTATGTAAGGGATTGAAATAGAAACTATTATGATGCTCAATGCAATAAATCAATTTTCCTACATCTGTTTATTGTACATTTTGTGAATAAGCTATCGTAGGTAGAGGATATCTAAACACAAATATCCGATTTCCACATATCAATGGCATATGTGCAACCTGTGATAGATTACAAACATTCAACTTATTGTCAATGGACGAATCACGAATTATCATCTGAAATAACTACTTTGTCCAAGCGATGATAACGCTTATCGGTCTGAAACATCTAGTCACATCCGAAATCGGATGCTGGTTTGTGAACTTTGATTGAAATTGGAACACTACACTGTGGTTGCGTTTACTCACGTTAATGGTTGGAATTTTCATCCTATTGTTTATTCATATGAAACAATGAAATTGTATAAGGGATACACCAGCGTCTTAAAAATAAACTTCTCCAGCACAGCAGCTCGGTCGACAAAGACCAGATTATCATCACTTTTTAGCCAACTCGTTTGACAACCAATCTAGTCCTTCGTACAATCCGTGGCCCTGAGTGGCGCAAGTCGCTTGTATGTACCACTGAAAGACAATTGCGCGGAGAGATTCGTTATAACAATATGTACCTCAGTCGCCTTCCAATATGACGTCATCGAGCTTTACTTACGTGTCTGTTCCGTAGCTGATTCAGGTGCAATTTATCGGTCAGTTCGGCTGCCGTCATTGCGTTGGGTAGATCCTGCTTGTTGGCAAACACCAACAATACAGCATCGCGCAGTTCGTCTTCTTGCAGCATACTATGCAACTCCTTTTCCGCTTCTACGATACGCTCACGATCGTTTGAATCAACCACAAAGATAAGTCCCTGCGTGTTTTGGAAATAATGACGCCAGAGTGGACGAATCTTGTCCTGACCACCGACATCCCACACGGTGAAGCAGATGTTTTTGTACTCGACCGTTTCGACGTTGAAGCCGATCGTCGGAATGGTGGTAACGATTTCACCCAGCTTCAGCTTGTACAGGATTGTTGTTTTACCGGCTGCATCAAGACCGACTTAAATGAAACAAAAAAGGCAAAATGGTAATATAGAGCGTAAAAGTCTGTAATAGATGACTCAACTACAACGTCCGATCTGGTCATGGCTAGTTTAAACCATAGATGACCATCTATGGATGGAATGAATGGAAACATTTCAAGACCGACAACGAGCCAAGTGGAGCCGAATAAAAAGATAATCTTTCAAAAGTGGTTCAAAAGGCATTGGTAAAAAGGGTTGTTATATCGAAAACTCTGCATACCACGTTAAAGAGTGAATACATTTATGAGACTTACCCATTAATATGCGCATTTGCTTTTTGCCGAACAACCGAGTTAGAACGCTGGAAATTGTCAGGCCCATCGCGTAGAGTCAAGGGTTGTGTTTACGTTTTGCTTCGATTCCTTGCTTTTCTGCTGCCCTGTAAATAAAGGATCACCGTTCGTTAGAGAGGAATCCATCTATAATCTGTATATCTAGTGGTACTCATTGATCCTACATGTCCCACTTTGATCACAATATCGGTAGCGCGGACATAACAAAGCCACAGCAGGCCAGTGTTAACGAGATGCGTCACGTACAGCGACGATTATTGGGAGCGATGAAAGGAGGAAACCTGCCTGCTTACCTTGCCCTTGAGCTACGCCGTGCGGCTTACGCGTGGATTGTCGCCTGCTTTTATCGAGATTTCTACCACCACCGGTGTATGCACGTTGGTGACGGCTAGCGTATTTTGTGAAATTTCTATTGTTACACGATTCAAAACATAACAATATGCCACGTCAGTGTCGCTAAAGGGAGCCTGTTTTGCTGGAATACAAATTACAACAGGGATTTTAGTAAATTCTGACAGCACTGAACTGTGGACACCCATTCGGACATCGTGCAAAACAGCACTGGTTTTTTTTTTAATACAGGCAGTCCCCGAGATACGCGGTTCCTTTTATACGCGGATTCGTAGATACGCGGTTTTTGGAAATGTGACAGCTGAGTTAGTTTATAGCACATAATATAAGCAAAAAGGTGTAAAATTGGTCTAAAACAGTTTCCTCTGTCATATAAAATTTTTGTTTTTAGTTTTTTTAAATGTATTCTACCAAAAAGCCAACTGACATGCTGAATAAATTAAGTACAGAGAAGCAAGTCAACTATCTAACTTTGAAGTATAAACGATTTTACTTCCGGAATCGACTAACGCGGAAATTCGAGATGCAGGGATTTTTCCCGGGTTATAGCGGATCGCTGTAATAGCGTATCTCGGAGCCAAAGGAACAAAGGAAAGGCAAAGGACAAAGGAATCACAAAGGAAGCTATTTTAAACCAATTTTACACCTTTTTCAATTTCAATTCAATCCAACTTAAATTTCCAAAAACCACTCCAAATCCGCGTATAAGAGGAACCGCATATCTCAGGGACTGCCTGTAGTTTGATATTACAACAAAATAAAAAATACACGTTAAAGCAAAATTGTTAAAAGCAATTTAACAAAATTATCCTTTATTTTGAACGAAACTACCACTGTATCATGTAACAGCATGACAAACTTTATTTAACCAGGCCGGTTAATAATTCATATGACATGAAAACAACTGAGGTTCGCGCAAATAAAACACTTTGCAAGAGCAGGTTCAGACAAAGCTTGGAAAAAATAAGATTTTTTTACGTGCCTTATATACATATACGTGCCCTTTTTATATATCTATGAGTACAATTCATTTCAAATGAACGTTGAAATTCATTTCTCAGCATATGCGACTATGCAGTATGGAAATGATTTTAAATGTACAAATTTTTGGCATTTGAAAATATTTTGTTATATGGGAAATGGATCCTATACGTCATATTGGATAACGGACGAACGAAGAACTGTTTACTGTTTCGTTGTTTACGCTTTAGACGGCTTCGCTTCGTTTTGAACTCAACGGATGCAATTGTGGAATTTGAAACTTTGGCTGGAACTGGTGCTGCAGCTGTACTGTGTGCCAAGTTAAATATGTGTGCATTGAACATTTCATGAACAGTTCACATTCAATTGATATATTTTTCTTTCATTAAAACATTCTGAAAGAGCGTGCGTTCGATCGTGCTTCGTTTTGAAAACATTTTGACACACGCACTCGTCAACTAGATGTCATAAACGATTACATTTAGCGCCATACCCAGGCGATTGTGAGCTTGCTTGGTGAGAAAAGGGATTGATTATTTCGGCCTGCGCTGTGTTGGCCGGAAAAAATATCGTTTTGTATCATGATTCCTAGCAACCTTACGTGAACGACATAGTTAAGTAGTGCGTTCAACCATTTTCACCTATATCTGCGGAAACCATGAGTAAGAAATGCTTTCTGTGCAAGAGCAGCGAGGACAACGAGCTGCTTTTTGGGAAATTTTACTCCAAATGGAAGCTGACCGTTCATTACTATTGCCTGGTAAGGAATGCTGCAGGATGTAAGTGCTGCATAAAACTGTTCTAACATTGCGATCGTGTGTTTTGTTTTCATTTTTCTACATAGCTCCTATCTTCAAATCTGGTGCAGAGAGGCAGCAATGACACGGTTGGAATTTTCGGTTTTTTAGAATCGGACATCCGTAAGGAGAACGAGCGGACAAAGAAATGCCGCTGTTATATCTGCAAGGATATGCATGCAAATGTATCTTGCTGTTCGAAGAAATGTTTACGAACATTTCACACGGCGTGTGGCATCATGAACGGTTGTTTGTCCCACTATACGGACACGTACCAGTCGTGGTGCTCTGCGCACGTACCACTCGAGCCGGACAGCAGTCCGCACACAAGTGTAGAACCGTGCTCGATATGCTACGATGAGATGGGCCAGTACGATGTGATCACTTCCATAAAGGCTCCGTGCTGCCGAAACGGATGGTTTCATAAAGGCTGCGTTGCACAATACGCCCAATCTGCTGGATATTTCTTCAAGTGTCCGCTGTGCAAAAATGAGGATAAATTCTTGGCCGAGATTCCATTGCGCGGCGTGTTTGTGCCTGAGCGTGATGCTGCCTGGGAGCTGGAACCGAACGCATTTCAGGAGCAGCTGCAGCGGCCTACGGATTGTGATGCGGTGGATTGTAAGTGCCAGGAAGGAAGAAGTGTAAACAACCGTGAATGGCGACTGGCAGTTTGTGGATCTTGTGGTTCGACATGCCGGCACTGGCAGTGCATGGAGCAGCCGGTCGAGAGCCCTGTAGTCTACCTTTGCCAGTTTTGTCGGCCAATACTCGGAGACCGCGTGAAATTGCTGGAAATAACCGATGGCAGTGATGATAGCAGCGACGACGATATAGCTTCTACGTCTTCGTCCACGTCACTCGACAGAACGTTGTCGGGCCGGGCAAGGAGAAATCTCTCCAGTGCACGTTACGGGGAGTCCGGTGCCTACAATTCGAGCAGCGATGAAACGCTTGGCAACATCCGTTGCTTAGTCAATTCTAGAAGAACCATATCAGATAATTCGGATTGTGAGGGATCTGATGGGAGTTCCGTTGAAATCAGGCGATGTATCCGACAAAACACGGGCAAGCGTGTGCGTCGTTTGCTATCTGATGGATCGGAGAATGAGAAAAGCCCTATCCCATCGCCTTCTGATGATCTGTTAAGAGCGGATGTCTGCAAACGGTTGGAAGGTGGTAATTCAGAATCATCCGGTGCGCTTGTTCCGATGCATCCTGATCGCCCATCACCGACGGGAGAGACGGATGAAAATTCATGTTCATCTAGTAGATTGATGGCTGCAGTAAGAAGAACAAGACAGCTTACAAGAAGACTATCGTCGCTAAGCGATTCCAGTAAACGATCGACAAGCGATGCCAACATGGATGAAAGTGGACTCAAAAGTAAGACGTCGCGCCGACCCATAATTTATTCGTCATCTGATGATTCTGAAAAAGTGTCGGAAGGGGAAGCACATAATTCTAACAAGATCGATGATTCCCCGGCGGGTAAGGAACGCAATGCTACTCGCCAACAGGAAAACAAACCGTCACCTCCAGCCAAAATCCGTAGACTAAGACTTTCATCTTCGTCGGATGACTTCGACAATAGATCGGAAAGCAAAACAAACAAGTTGGATGCGTTCGATGGTCCGTTGATATGTTCACAGCACCATACTACATCCCCACCGACCAACAAAGCGAGCCTTCGTTCAACCAGAAGAAAGGATGCATCAACATTAGTCAGCCGCACCACAGAAGCAATGAACAATACCAAAAGCGCACAGGAAACAAATAGTTCTTGTAATGAGGAAATATCAAAACGGTGGGACGACAATTCAAACACCGGTACGGTATTAGTGGGCGAAAGTCGATCACCACCGGTAAGCGAGAAGAGTGAGAATGCAAACGCGTCTGATACGTCGCTGGAAAACGTAACAGCAGCAACGAGGCGCACGAGACAACTAACCAGAAGGCTGTCGGTGAGTGAAGCCGGAAAACGTTCCACCAGTGAGAGCAGCATGGACATAACAAGGCCGAAACGCACACGCACAGTTCGAATCGCTACCCTTTTCGATGATCCAGACAAACAAACGGAAGATTCCGAAAGTGGGTCCACGGATAACCATGATTTTGCACCACAGAACAAACGACGCCGAGTTATCCGGGAACAATGCAACAAAGCGAATCCGTGCGCTACTACTACGAATCGGCGCAAGACATCATCGATTAGCCCACCAAGTACACCATCATCACTTGCCTCGGATTCTTCGCAACCGTCGGATGCAAGTAACAGCGATGACAACAAATCCGGCACCATTGAGAATGGAAAACAAACTGGCAGCGATACGTTAAATCTGCAGCAGCGATCAATGTTACAGTTCCTCACGTGTTCCGCCAGCAAATCGGCCACAACTTCGGGCAGTAGCGATCAGTCGATGGAGGAGACAGTTTCAGCATCCCCCTGGTCACGATTTGGGAGTAGCAACAAGATTGTTAGTGAGATTAGTCCGATTAGTTCCAACCGCGCTGCTACAACAGCTAAGCGAAGGCGAACGCGTTCTCATAAAAAGTCCAACAAAGTCTGCTCCAGCAATAAAAAACAAACAGGATCATCACCGTCATCGAGTCATGCAGATTCGGCACAACAAACCACACAAAAAGACAACATCGTACACAAGGTACGGTAGAAGAAAGCATTCATTCTGTACTAGAAGATAAATACTCATGGTTTTTTCCATTCTTTCCTTCTACATTTTTTTTTTTTACTTTTAGGATAAAGGACAGAAGAACATACTAGATTACTTCAATCGTTACTAATCGTGATTGTCGTTTACATTGGAGCGGATTCGAGTAGAATGCTTTGCTCTCGGTATGGTAATTGACCGTTAATTCTAGATTCAAGAAATTGTGCAATTACAATATACCGACGCAGTATAACAAATTTTCATAGTTGATTTGAGTAGTTATGTTAGCGTGTTTTACGTTTTTCTCTCGCGTCCATGGCGTGAATTATTGAGTGATGCGTTAGAATGGTCACTGCGCCAACAAATCGTAGCTAGCAATATCGTTTATGAATGATTTTAGTTTCGTTTGTGTTTTCCTTTTGAATTCCTTTTGAACAATTGTCAATTATTACGCCAGGTTTGTTGTTCTTCAATAATTTCAATGGAACTCTCCACATAATTGAAAGATTTAACTTATACATACGGTTTAAATGTTAGTTGTAAAATTGTAAAATATATGAGAAGTTTCAACTTCAACAAGCCTCGTTTACGAGTGATATATACATTCGAAATGATGCTTTGGAAAATTTGAGATGTTTCACTTGGCCTGCTGCAGAAGTCCATTAAACCGCACACGATCGAGTGACGTCGTCTACATCAGTCAATTTCCCGGCCTTTCTGGCGGACGCATTACCGCCATCACCCAATCTCAATTTGAGCCGACCACACCTCCTCTGCCCATGTGGACGAGCTAAAAAGCCTTTACGGGGGGTGGGTTGTTCGGTGTCATTCTCGTGAGAAGGCGACTAATGTGTTCATTGTACAGCTTGTAGAGTTTGTCATCGTAGCGGCTCTTCCATTGTCCTATCACACATGCGGGACTAAAAATCCTGATGAGCATCTTCCAATGGAACGCGGCTTAGAGGCTTTCGTCAGTTTTAGACAAGTCCATATCCAATACGATAAAATAGAAAAAGGTGAACTACAAAAGAATGCAGTTAATTTGCTTTTAATTCAATTTAATTTTCAAGTTTAAGCTTTTATTCTTGTGACTGTTTTCCCTAACGGACGGGATAACACCCGTGAGCAACAGAAAACCGACGAAACACATCATTCGAACAAGGAAAAACGGATGGAAAACGTTACCCCGCATGCTGTTGCGATCACCATTGGTTACCGTCTATGCGTCGATCACAAGAACTGGTTGCTTTCCAAAAGCTGCGCGTTTACGTGTTTGTGTGTGTGTATGCTCACATATACACGTGCGCACGCACGCACGCTCACTTGCTCGTTCGCTTTTGCGGGAGCGGACCCGCGAGCGCGATGAGAAGAAAATCATCGATCAGTATAATTTTTATCATCACCACTGGCGGACCCATTTCGGTGGTGGTGTACGCACCGAACGGCATGTGCGGAAATTGACGGGTACGTTTCCGTTTGGTATCATTTGCTTATATCGATGAATGGAAGGTTTGTTATCTTGCCGGTCTTGGGGTAGAGACTCGTCACCTTTTATCTACTTCCGCATCTTGGCGGCTGCTCACACAGCTAAGAGCTTGATTGTACACACAGCTGAGACAATCGAAGGAACGCGATTAGAGTACCTGAAGGGTGTACGAAACAAGGAAAGTCGGTGGGGGAGGTGGTGTAAGCTTTCCGTGTGAGCTGTCAACGTGCGTGAAATCAAAGTCGGCTTCGGCACATCGACTATCTGATGGGGTTTTTGTGCACAAATGTTCTGTCACTTTGAATTACTCTAGCGCCCACTTATTTTTTTTTTCTTCTGTAACAATTATGTGCGCGTGTGTGTGTGTGTTTGTTTGTGCAGGCAAGTGCGTGTGTGGGGTTATAGATCCGTGCGTGCATGTAATGCAAGCGGGTACGAGCACTTTGGCGCCCTAGAGTAAAAGCACCACTTAGCTAGTGGTGTGTACGCGTGACACACCAACACCATGCTGTACCCTACACGACCTGGCGATCGGTTTCTACTGCACAACGTTCGTGACAGCTGACAGCGATTGCGTGCTGTGAGAACGAAAACCGTGCTCCGTAGTATTTGTTCCTATCACTGCTGCTTTACGCAGTTATACCGGGCTAACGTAGGGAGTGTGTATGTGTTAAAGCTCCAGAACTGAAAGAAAAGAACTCTGCCCCCCCCAACGGGAAGCTGCCTCTTTTTTCAACAACAACGGAAAGATGTGTGCGTCCGCGAGATAATCTGCTGTGTTTCGTATTGTTGCTGTGGTTTCTCGGCTTTATCTCGGTGTTTCTGGTAGAGAGGTTCCTCTACCGGGGTCAGAACCTGAACCGCGATACTGTCCAACCGAACGGCACACGGTGAGGACGGGTGCGCACCGAATTCTCGATCGCTCTCTCATTGTTTTGCTGCATCGGTGTGTGTTTATTGTGGTGTTGTTGTTTGACGATCATTCTTTGGGATCCCATTGATAAGCGATCGAGGGGAAGGTGTGACAAAGTGCGCTGGGGGGAATGCCATTGTGTTGTTGTTATTATTGATGCTTTTTTCTGCGCCTATGCTCGTTGTGTTTGTCTATCGTGTAGACCGGTACGATCAGCATCACCGTAGTGATCTTCATCAATTGATTCGTGAGTGTGTGCGTGTAATATGTTTGTGAAGCGATGATGATGATAAGGGATGATTAGAGGAAGTGCATCAGCGGGATCTATAGAGGGCTGTGTGAATGGGATGGAGTGTGCTGCATTTCGAGCTCACTCTCACCCTAAACTTGTGCTCAGCATACTCAGCTGTCCGAGATAGCAGCTTTCTAGGAGCGAAGAAACATAAGAAGCTTATCAGCGCGTGCCCTTATCAACTGTGCGCTATCACTCTCCCTCGGTCGCTCTCGCTCACTCGCTCTTTCCCACGAGAGCACGAAGCTAGGCCTTTCGTCTAATGATCTTGTAAACTGGGCCCAGTGCGAAGCGTGAAGATCAGTTCTGTTTCTCTGTTTTCATCCGGATGGCATCCACTCTCCAAAGTTGTCATCCGCGGTGTCACGATCAACCGAACGGAACCGGATCCGAGCGAGCGGTTTTATTGTAGGCTGCAACCAGACGCAGAAGAAGTAGCAACAATACAAACAACCAAAGCAAGGTAGGTACGATGCGTGCGAAATGTGTCTGTGTGGGTGTGTATGGACGGGCGGGCGTTGTGTATGGACGGGCGGAAGATTGTAACATGATCATTCCAACCAGCAGGCACTGGTTGCGAATAGGGAATGGAACCTGGACGCAGCATCCACACACGTTCTCGCCTTTCAGCGAACAGGGTGTAGAGAAACGGGTGAAGGCACCCGTTTGAAACGAAGTGAAAGCACCGATCGAGGCAGGGGGCGCGGTTAGAATGCAACAACGGTGGCGGAACGGTGGCAAGGTCGTCGTGGTCCCCGTTTGAGTCCCCCGAGACGCATTTTGAGATAGATCGAATGTGACCGAATGTATATTATTACAAGCATCGGTCGGACGGATGGCGCCAACTGCGCCTCAATGATATTGGTGATGGTGATGGTTGATCGTGAATGCTTAGCGTATGCAACTAACCGATGCAACGCGTTGCACCCCACGGTTGAACCGGTTTGTTCTTACGCCCAACAACTTTCTCCCTCCCTGGTGCTGATGCTGATGCTGCCTCTGATACTGCGCTTCAGTTCTTTCTTCTCATTGGCTCATTGCTATTGATGGAGGGTAGTTCTAACGCATTTAAACGAATTCTAACACAGCTGAAACGGAAGGCGACATGTAAACGGAATCGAATGTATCCCGTTAAATATTGGTGACCGTTTTGGGGTAGTTTCCTTTTAAACGCGATGGTACACACTGGCGACGTGAAAAAAGATTACTTTGGGTTGCTTGAAGGATTACTATAAATGAAGCACAAAAATGGAACACACGATTTTTGTGTCATTTTGTGACGACAAAAACTTTGTTTTGGCTCACGTTGAGTGACTCTTTGGTCGCTACACATCAGCTGCGCTGTGATACCTTTGATGGCATTCTGCAGATCGATGGACGTTAAAGTTACAAAACATAATTGATATTTTGAATTTATACTTCTTCTTCTTCTTCTTTCTTAGTAGTATTGTAAGAGATTTAAGCCTGTCATTCATAGTTTTCTTTGACTTCAATTACCCGGATCCGGAAGGTACGGAACTCCTTTAATCTACCAACTTTAAAAACATGGTTCCGAGATAACTGAGGTTGAGGTTTTGTGTTCTTGTTTGGAGCGTTGCGACTCTGCTTCTGCCTGTACTATTAGAACGAAATGTTTGATATATTTCTGGTGATGTATACGACAAAGTAGACACTCCAAAGTAATGGTTTTTGAAACTTGCAAGGGTAATATCCCCTTAAGAGGTGTTCTAGCATGTAATTTTAGTAGCCCACTGTACTCGGAACTGCTACGTTCGAGATCGCTATTATCTGTACAAAAAATCTCATTATTATGCAGTATTCCAGATTCGTCGCATGCTTGTGGACTGGTTTGTGAAGTGCTGTTTTAACTGATATGAGAAGACATCTGGGATGCGTCTGCCGAGAAGCTAGATGCTTCAGGATAATCCTTCAGAAGGTTGCAGATAATCAACTAGCGTTAAATTATTATTGATAATCGCTTTAATGTTACCAGAACGGCAACATTCTCCATCTCTTAGTTCGTTATATATATTTTAGAGGTAAAATTCTGCGACAAACAGTTAAATTAGGCACAGACACTGCATGTAAAGGATATCTAACATCTCAATTTGATATGGTCATTTATCATACTCTCGGTAGAATTCTGTTTCACTTTATCTAATTATCACCAGTACCATTTCGGTCTGTGGGGGTATGGTTTGAGACCTGTGAGTGGAATCTATGAGATGAAGATGGAACAGTTAATTATATTAAACTTCTAAATCAACACGACACGTTGTAATCGAATATACATATTGACCAACCCGGGAATAGAATTTCGTTACAGTATGGATAGTATTCGAACATATCGGGAAGTATTTGGCCCTGGCTCGGTATTGCAGTGTGTTGCACCTTTGGTTCTTACGCGATAAGCGACCTGCCATGAAATCCCAACTTCTGTATGCAAGATTGAAAATTTAGCTAGTGTTAAGGCCCCGTTACCTCTTTTGGTTCTGGTGTCAAAAAAGGAGACCAGATGTTAGTAGATCTTGACATTACGGATATCTCTCTACACGTGCTCACTTTTGTAAACGATACCTTGTGCAGGATGTTGTAGCGAATTGATTGAGCCATCAGAAAAGATCAGCTAGACGATAAACTGACCGATCATCTTACCTTACCTTATGCTCGTAGCCAAGATACACGATGACAAACATTGACTACTGAATGGAAAATGTGGATCACTCGATCTTATTCACACCTTCGTACGGTTCTAACTCCCGTTTGCTAAAAATGACCCTGTCGTATTTGTGCACATTATTAGCAAGGTGTATTTTTGGATGTGCGCAGATGTGTGGCTTACGTTGGTAGTAGTCTGAATGGTACGCACGATATGTTGCATCTTGCGGTTGAAGCTAATCATGTTTCTCCACACATCCAAACAATTTAAGATGCAGTGAGTTGGCGACAAGCTACCTGCTGATGATGATTGTTCCACGCTGTGTGATAGCGAACTGATCAATTCGATTGAATAAAGCATAAGGTAAAGATCGATAATATTCATACGATATATAACATGCGCTTGCTTAAGTCCATCACTTCAACCAGCCTCAACCGTCAACCGAACGATGGACGAGATTTGTGTGAAATGCTGCACTCAGCACTTATTGCACCTTCGTGAAAGGGACAGACCTGACGAGGAAAACAAATAAAGGCCAACCGAGCTGCCCGTCGGCACGAATTTCTTCGTGCGTTAATGAATTTAAATAAATACATTGCTCGGTGTGCTCGGTGATCGCGCTCGTTGGGCGAACAATTTGTTTGGCTGCGTATTTTCGATCGTCACCATCGGCCTCATTTCGTTTTATGGTTTCAGCTTCGCTTGGTTTGTGTTCGTTTTACTATGTGAGCGTGTTTTTTTTAACGATTTTTGTACACATGTTTATATTTTAATATCAGCACCGGTTGGACCTGATATCATTGCGGGTTGGTGATGATTTTTGATGCCGGTGATAAATTGCAATGGAATTGTTGAAAGTGTCGGCAGAGATAATGTTACCTCTTGTAAGCTTAGTAAAGGCATTTCAATTGACATAATTTCTTGTTTGTTATAAATTTATTTATAGTACGTTACTTCAGCTACAATCTGAAAGTATTGCCCCATCGCTCTTTACTTGATATAGTTTTCGAAATCTGCTCCAGGGTGTCTCGCGGTAACCTTTTTCCACCGCAACCTCTATCGAACCGATCTGGGGCAGCTGGCATCGCCACTTCGTTGCCACAGAATAAACGGAACGCGCTCACATAAATCAGTCAATTGTGAGTAAATAAATAAATAGTCCTCTAGCTGCGTGTGTAGCTGTGCGGTCACCGCGTACGCTAGCCGCGTCACAATTTACGCAAACGCAATTAAAACACTAAGTTCCCCTCAAGGGGACCATCGCTGAGTATTTTGACGGCGGTGTGGATATGCCAGAAGAATGATAGTTTAGAAAGCCGGCTTTAGAATTCATTTCTTTATTTCGATTCCTAACTTAAACGACAAAATTTTGAGACAAGAGAAGATGGAAAAGATGGAAAAATTGTCTCAATTCAAGGACTTTGGAGTTGGTTAAAGTGCTAATGTAATGGGAAAGTGCTTTTGATCGCTTGGATAATTCCAAATGTAAAAATAGTCAGCTATTTGCATCTTGCATCGACGGGATTTTCCCGGTTATCGCTTCTTGGCTTTATGAGTTCAACCATCTTCCTAACCATTTAACCGTAAGAGTCGGATCTTACCGATAAGCAGCTGAAATGGAACACAGTAAAAATGGCACAGCATATCGTCTCCATACCGACTCGAGCAGCTGCTACGTCGATCGTGCCTTTTTTTCCCACTAACTGTTTGTCTAGCTATGGGTTGTAGGTCTTATCTCGAAGGTTGCCAAATATGTTGTCACCAACTATCGTACGACTTATGTTGCGGGTCAGAGCGCAGAACACTCGTTTCATCAATCGTTCACTTTCACTCAAATCACTAAAAGTTTCTGTTCGCTAAAGTATAAATAAAAAAGATCATATCGAAAAGATCATAAACGTTTTAATTTAACTATATTTATCTTAACAACATATTTGTAAAGACACATTTGATAAACTTAGACAAAATAACGTTACAGCTGTTTTCACAACCTCATGCAATCCGTTTATCGAAGCAAGCATTTGTCTGTTAATTAACAACACTTGTGAAATACACCAACAAGTCTTGCGAAGGAAGTTGGGCAGCATTTTAAGTGTGGCCACCTTCATGTAGGCGGCAATTATGAATATATCCACCGTAAGATACTGTTCTTTTACAGCGCTGGAATGAAAGTTATCGTACCAGTTTTGTACCGCACAAAATGTTTCAGCTTTATGTATAATAGTTTGGCTAAATGTACCGGATATGGAAATCCATCGAAGTGGTAAAGATGACCTTATACTTTAATAGTTGTTGACATTGTTGGTAAATAGCAAATGACCAGTCCAAGTTTTGCGATATTTAACATTTCCAAATGAAATGGCTTTATTTGTTCAGTTTAATGTCTTCTTTTAATTAAAGCCATTCAGTCAAAGTTGCGTCAGTTTTGTCAAGAGCTTGATTCCGTTGTTGTTATAGACAATTTACTTACACGATTTATGGTTCTTTCGAGAATAAAAAAGACACACTTAGTCGTAAATGACAAGAAGCGTTTTTAGCTCCATTTACCTCCACTCCTACAAGCTGTATGAATTGTACGATAATCTCATTATTACTTAAATGTTTTGAGAACAGCATGTTTTGGAACATTTGGGATGTCGTGCTCGTTAACATGCTGTTGTTCCAGTGATCAAATATCAAATTTTTCGCGTAGATCGAATATATTTTATTCATTAAACGTAATGTCTGAACGCAATGTTCATGAAAGGGGGAAACACGACAACCCAAGTGAACTTCGTAGTAAATGTAATTTTTGGTACAAATCTAAGTTCAAACAACATTTGATTTCTGAAAAAGAAAAAAAAAACAAAACATATTTTGTTTCTTCTGTTTTAAGCAATAGTTTAGCCAACTTCTTGTCGTAAGGAATGTCCGTATGATAACTCTTGCAACTGACTGCTCTTGAACATGACTGCGCAGTCATATGGAAGACAAATTGGGGTTTCATGAAGATGGGTAACCGTGACTTGTCTTGCCTACGGTCTCTAGAAGCACGGGTAAATGTGACTGTTGCAACGAAACGTTCGACGTCGCTGGCCTTTCCACACCCCTGGCGCGGTGACAGACGACAGGACGAATGTTAAGTTGACCACGCAAGCAAGCTGGACACAAGTCAAGTCGGCAAATTATCAAGTGGTGAAGCAGTGGTGAAGAAAAGGGACGAAAGTAGGTGAAAAGGAATTAATGAAATTGTAAGTGAAATTAATACCGAACTTTAGTTTCAGAACCCTTCCACCGTTTAATACAGCGTCTGGCGGTAGATAGGAAGCGCCGTGCCAAACTTATTAAATCTAGCAAGCGAATGAGAAAAAACGGTGCGATTGATAGTGAAACAAAAAACGCTTTACGGTATCGCAAAAACTAGATATGGAATCGCATGCATAATTTAGTGAATGCCAATTCGGCCAGGCTGTTTACGCGCACGTGGATTCAAGAGTTTTCAAAATGCAAAATTCTACGATATTTTAAACAAATGATGTGCAGAATAGAATTTAACAATTATGTTAAATAATGATAAAGAATTGTGTTTAGTTTTAATCTAATTTAATCGTCAAAAATTTCATTTAATATCTCAACTTTTGAATCCGTGGGTCCGTTAACAGGCTGGCCGAATTAGCATTCACTAAATTGTGCACGCGATATCATATCCAGATTTTGCGTAAAGTGTTTTATGTTTCACTATCAATTTCACCGTTTTTTCTTATTCGCTTGCGCGTTTCATTAAGTTGGGCACGCCACTTATTATCTATCGCCGGACCCTGTAAAGGTTAGAGAAAATCTCCCACAACATGAGTATCTGTTCTTAGGTTGATCAGCCTCTGGTTGGGTCTGGTCATGTTATTAGAATGAAACCGGATGTCTCCGCATGTAAAATGGTTTAAGCCATCCAGAGAACCAAAGGAAAGGCCATACTACGGTATTTGGAGCGGGTTCCTTATTAATTTACGCCTTAAAATTACCTACAAATCCGATCCTTCTGCCTAGATGAAGTAAAAAGGACTTCACGGGTGAGCTTTCCGGCGTCCCTTTCATGATTATCTCTGCCGACGAATGTTTTGCACTGTACTGTACAGTGAAATTTAATGTGAATTTGTTGAAAAAAATAAACCTCTCAGTACAAATAAGTAATATATTGAAGGCGTCATCATCACCTTTCTGATGCAAAGCGTATGTGTAGCGTATTGGATTACATTTACCGTTTTCCCACTGAGATCCATATGGGTTCCTGTAACGGGTCTGTTTTTTTTTCTCTCTCTCTCTCTATCATATATACCGTTGTCAACGCATCTTTGATTGATCGACAAGGGCCATCGACGAGCGCCCAGGTTTACACGCACATGTCTGGCGCATAAAACCGAACGCTGGTGCACAGGTGGAAAACTTTACCTATCGCGCGTGCCCTGGTTGTCGTCTACAAAAGGGCGGGCACTTTTTTGCAGCGTTCCACCCTCCGACGACCAGTTTTGTGCAGCGTGCCATGCCATACATATGGACCATTGAAATGGGGAGATTGGTAGGGAGCGTTTGAGAAGCTGAGATGATCTTGCTCTTGGGTTGTTTGCGGACCATGCCGGTAGGATGTTGTTGAACAACCTGAACCAGTTGCTGTGTGTGTGTGTGTTTGTTTTTTTTTGTCCAAGGGTTCCGGAATGGTGTATGCGTGCTGCTCGTGTTAGGCTTTCCGTTAGCGTAAGTTCTTCGCGGAATTTTTCACTCTGGTCATCGCGTCGCCGTCATGTCGCGTCATCCCGTCGTTGGAATGTGCCCTGGAAGTGTGTACCGGTGTCCGTTTGTGCCGGACGAAAGCATCTCATCGGACGCCGCCATTGGACGTCAGATTTTGCATGTTTACGTCGCGCTTCACCATGCTGCTATTGGAGTTGAGATGGGGAAAGTTATTGGTTGTGCTTATGAAGTGTAAATTTATTTTAAAATTACAATAGATGTGGAATCGTTATGCTGTATAAAGCATAATTGTAGGTACGTAGGGATCCGTGCTAAGCTGGATGCTAACAGACGAACACAAAACGACAGAACGGTAAAGAAAATAAATTAACGTAAGTGTATATTTTCAAATCGTAAACAGCAGTAAAATGTTTTTGAATTATTTTAATAATAATCATTTGTCAAAAGAATTATTTTTGGAAGAATACCGGAAAAGTTGTTCAACAATAACGATTTTAATTATGTGAAATAAATTTTTGCCAATTTTTACCTGACATAATTTCTTTGTTTTCTTCTTTGACACTATCTAAGCTATCTTCAGTTCTGCATAGAAAAAAACTTCGTGGAATAAGCAACAGATTATATACAATTCTGTTTTTTTTTCAATAAATTTTGTTGTATAATTGCATAAGCTTTGTATTTATTCTTCAAAAATATTATTAAACATGTATTGTTAATTACGGATTGATAAAAATAGTTTTATATTTTTCTCTTCTATTGATGTGATAGTTAAACAAGTTTTCTGTCTCAGTCTCTCCTTAAGATATCGTTTATACCCTCGATCTCCTCACTTAATTTTTCTCCTGACATCTGTGCTTAATCTTCCCCTTTCGGTACGCGCAAAACCTAACCGAAGCAACCGTGCCGAAGGTCGTTTACATGGCCTTCACATTGGCACAGAACAGCACGAGCAGGACTGGAGCAACCTTGGCCCGGGACCAGAGGGATGAAACCAACGGTCAATGGAGTTTCCCCGCTCGCGGAATCTGGTTTATCGAACCTGGACAGTGCATTTAGAGTTACGAGTGTATCTGTCTCTATCCCTACCTATCTCTTTCTCTCTGTATTCTGCTTGCGATCGTATTCGCAACGCTGGGAATGATCGGAAAGATCATTGTGTGATTTTTTGATTGAAGCATGAAGGGATAAAAAGACAGTCACTATCCAACGAAGACTTATTACGATGAAAACATGTGGTGATGCGGAAAAAATACACACACTTTACAGCCGGTGGTTGTTTGTCATGGACAGTGAAACATTTAATTGAATATTAATAACGTCTGACCAACGCCTCGTCCGTTTTATTCACGAGAAATCAAACGTTGCACAGGGCTTGGCACAGGCATAGGCAAACGCATTGGTAAATTACATATCAATCCCGACCGTTTGCTCGAGAAAGCAGGAAGCAGCTAATCGTAAAGACATTACATGCAGCAGTGTAATATCCAAAACAATGTATGCAAAATGTAAACATGTCGTTAATTTTCGATTAATGTCATGACATAGTTATCATAAATGATATGGATAAGTATTAGTTTAGTTGGTTGCTTGAACTTGTGAGTCAGCAAATTAATTAATAAAACAAGTCATTGTGAATAATTTATTGCTAGTGACATTTTACCGAGTTCACTTCTAATGATTTTAAATTAAGTAGCAACACGGCCTGGCAGTTCTTCTAGAATAAAAAGTATCAAGTTAACTTAATTAAATAAAGTTAACTATCTATTTAAGAATATCTCAATGAAATGCAATCACAAGAGAACTCGTGTCTCGTAGAGTGGAAGTTGACTTCTTAAGATTGTTGAATATTGAGACCTCATCTTGAAAATAGCTCACGAAGAATTTGATCGAATTGAAAGGAGAGTGGAGTGGAGAGTGGCTTTCTTAAGGGTGAAAGCGATAAATTGAGAAAGAGAGAGAGTGAGTTAGAGCTGGAAAGAGAATCAAACTTCGAATATCGTTCTCGTTTCTGTTAGCTAGAAGCTGTATTTCAACGTTGTCAACCGACTTCTACTGGAAAAGGCTGATCAATGAATGTTAGTGTTAATGAATGTCAAGTCAACCATAGGTAAGCTTACACATCTTGGCAAGTTGAAGCGTGTTAATTATATTCCATCTATTGCTAGACTATGTATAGGTCACATATACTTATTTCTACTACTATCGTGTGATAAATGCTTTCTACCGAAGGCTGAATCCAGAGTAATAACAGTAATAACATTGGTAATAAAAGTAAGAATAGTTTCTTCTACATTTTTTGTTGTTTCTGAACTGTAGGATTTTCTTTTTCTGTTGTGACACTACAACTCCAAACAGCAACATGATGTGTTTTGGTTTTTTTTAGCTTTTTGTACCTAGTAATACGACCAAGCGATTGAAATATAGAAATAAACAAAAAAAATTATTTGCCCGTTGTTAGTCAGTTCCGCGTGCATGAGTTGAGCCTTAAAGGAATTTAGTTTCGGTCCTACCGGGTGAAGACGAACTACGTTACCATCAAACCGCCCAGAAGAACACTCACGATGTCTAGTGAGTGTTATATTTCTTGGAATGGTGGCATCAGACACATTCTTGTATACATAACGCAGGATAAAACAGAGAACGCAGAGAGAAAGAGAGAGAGAGAGACAACAAGAAAGAGAAAGCAATGGTAATGATTATGTTATCCTTTATAGTGATTCTATTAGCAGGATTAGATCACTTGCACGTTGATTTAAACAATCACTGGCAGCAAGTCTTTGCCGTCTGAGGTAATGGTTCCGTAGGAAAGGATGGACACGCCACCATTGCAAAAGATCCTCCCAAAGACGTATACACTAAAGCTCGGGCTGTACAGTGGCATTTCCATAGGAACGCTCAGTTGGCAGTTAGTATGGCATGTGCGGAAAACACACGCAAGCTGGACCATGGAGACTCATCATTCTGCATGCGATGGTAAGCTGAGGGGCGATAAAATGCTGCGTGTGTCTGTGTATGACTCCCGGAAACGGAAATATATCACGTCATCTCCCGTCCCATTTTACTGCATCACTGGCTGGCCCTGACTCCAGGGTATTTGTTTCCTTTTAGCAATCGGCGAAGGATAACTGATACGATTGGATCTGTTTTCCGCCCGAGCAGATAGATATCCTTACCGTATGGTTCGATTGCTAGGAGAGGTGTCCGGTTTCCCGCATTGGTAGGGTTGTGACCAGCCGTACCAAACATATTGATCTCGAGCTTAGCTACGCGAGCTTGTGGTGAATGTACCTTAAAGTGTTATCGATGACGTCCTTCCACGGAGGATGTTTTGCAGAAGCGTTACCATGCTCGACGAGATGGCCAAGGTTTGACATCTATTAGGCACTTTGGCTACCTTTTACACCGCGCTCAACAGCGAATGAGCGCAGCGTCCATTAGCCATGATTGATGATGATTGGGTGGCGTCAGCGCTTTTTTTTTTTTGTAAACCCTGCTCCATTATTATGACGCTCTTCCAAAGGTGTTGGCATGCCAAAAGATCACAATTTGCGGTGGAGTGAGGTGAGCAAGTGCAACAAACTGATCGTTTCAAAGCGAGCGGAGGAAGAAAATTGTATGAAACAAACTCAATCATTTATCATCCCGTGCTCATGGTTGGTGCAGTTCATACAGTGGAAAAAGGTCAAATGAGGTACGTGCACGTGTGCGCGCAGAATGCATTTTCATTGTGCCCTCGGTTGCACGCATTTGCTCGGCCACAAATGACGGATGCAGTGCAATATGAAACTAAGCTCCATTCGTTAGCCGTAAGCCTTCCGTTACGTTGTGGCAATTTATTCGCTAGGACAGGATCAATCGATTGTGTGAAAAAGCATGGATTTAATTTTCATTTTTTGCTTTTTGCGCTCACGCTGTTCAATGTTTACTTGGTATCAACTGTGCCGCAGCAATTCTGGATTGAAGCGCACGTGAATTTATTTATTGTTTGCCATCCGACGATCAGCTGTAATGGTGCGAAACGAAACACATTCGGGCATGTGAGAGTGTAGCGGGCTGATGTTTGCTTGCAAATCATCAACTTCTCTCACCGCCCCATTCTATCCATCGGGAAAAATCATTTTCCTCGAACCAGTTCAGCAAGTCTTACAGCCAACCCACACCTGTCCAATTCCAATTTTCGGTGGTCGGCTTTGTGGTTGGCCTAAGATTTGGTCTGGTTTTTTTTTTGTTTGTTTGGTTATTGTTGTGGTTGTGTGCATATAGATGCGTGTGTCTGTGCCATTAATTCGACCGTGATTAATGGTTTCATCGGTAGCCTTCTTCCCTGATATAAACCTTCCCTGGTCTTTGGTACAGAAACACTGGCGGCTCCCCGATGGGATTTGTTTATCCAGCACCTGCGTGGCCACGGTTTGCCGTGCACTGCGGTCAGGTGTTCGCTTTATTTGATTTTCGTTGGCCAAAACAAACCAAGACCGTGGCAGGCAATAGCGTTTGTTGGCGGGGCGTGTTAGAGCCGAGACAATACATGCCAGGGAATGGGGGCGACCAGGGCTAACGAGACCGATGTCCAATTATTTGTAGGCGTTTAACGATGTCGATTATCCAAACACATTTATGGGCAAGAGATTCTGCTAAAAGGAACGATTAATTTGTGACATTGCTTGTTGGAAGCGTTAATCGTATCTTTCTTCTTTGTAATGCAATCGGGTAGGTAATACATCTGTTTTCGTTTTCAGTAGTTTCTTAACTTACCACTGCTAACACTTGATACCGTTCCATCGTTACATTGTAACGCTAAGTCAACAAATTCCAGTTGTTTTATGTGAACCGCAACGATTTTGACAGTTGCATTTTGCATACCGCTGCGGACGTATTTTAGTGATGCATTTCATACCCCAACCGGACGCCAAAAAAGGGCCGCCCTACGCGCGTTAAAAAGTACTCCCGCCGTTTATTTGTCCAACTCACGGTTGTGCCAACTATTCGCATCAGGTGTTTGTAGATTAGGTAGGCTCTTGAGCGGACCGCCACGAAACGGCTAATGGCGGACGTTTGCGATCGAATGCATCCGGGGTTGGTTGCCGTTGTCGCGCAACTGCATCGTGAGTTTATTTTGGGCCAGCTTCAAGTGTGCTGCTCTTCCCTTATTTCCTTATTTTTGGGTTTCAGCAAATAGGAGCCGCATGAATATGATCAGCCGTTCCAATTTCGTTTGCGTAAGTTTGTGACGGGATACATGTGGGTTGGGGGTTTGCGGGGGGGCGTCGAAGTGTTATGGCCCGGATGGTGGAATAGGCCAATAAATTTTCCTAAGCAAAACATCCCAACTTCCGCCCGCTCTACCCATGCGAACGCTCGTCTGGCTCCATCTCTTTTTTTTCCATCTCATTTCACGTGAAATTTTCTCGCTAGAACGGTTGACAGCAAACGCTTGCGTACACGTTCATATCCATCCCGTGAGCCGTTGCGGGATTGAACGAACTCGCCCGCACCAAGATCTGGGCGCACGCTGGGCAATCTGGGAAGGCAATGGTGGAGCAACATGGTGGACGGTAGCCAAAGGTCGATCGACCGCTTGTCGAACGGTTTGACGTTTCGCGCTGGATCTCGTGCACTTCGCACATACAGCACGTGTTGTCGCGACGGTCCAAGTGAATATTCAGATGAGCAGAACACGCGGCGTCAAACCTTTGCAACCTTTTCCGGTCGCCCGCACTGCTTCCACCGCCCTTTTTCCTTGGCCGTTAGGATGGGCCGTGGATGATAAATAGGAATTTGGTTACTATTTGCATCGGCACTGGGCGAGCAGATTGGAAGCCGCCAGGTTTAGTGCCGCGCTTGGCAAAGGTGACATGACGGATGAAGCCTGCGTTGATGTAGCAAACTTCTAAATGGGATACCGGCCAGCAGGAGTCGACAACCACGACGTTACGTGACGTGTTTCAAACGCATTCCAACAGCTGCAATGGGTGTCATGTTTCCTGGCTTGATACGATCACGGTCGATCCTCAGACACTCGAACATTCTTGTGGGAAAATCGAGTTAATCAATTCGCACTAACGCGGGTGATAATGTTTTAGACGTAACGCTACCTTACCCACAGCCCGCTCATGATCGATTGTCTTGCGGCAGTAACAATGCTTCACTGTCAAACAGCGCTAAATTTATGGCATTTACTTACGCGCGGTCGGTATGGCCTTTTGCGAAGCTGCCGATAAGTTGTCTCAGCAGCGTTGGCTGCAGCTTTTTCAATTAAACTTTAGATGACATTCCGTTGAGGTGTGCGCTTTATGCGTGTGTGTATGTGTGTGTGTGTTTTGTTCGTTTGTGCAAACGTATTTTTCATACTACACGTCCCCGTTTGTTTGCCAGACGACATGAAGCGCCTGGACTCGGCGAAGAGAACTGTAGTGCCGGCCTGCCAAAGCTTCTCGATGCGCCCGGTCAAACTCAGCGCAAGTCGCGCTACGTTGCATAACCATCGGTCGTGTTCATCTTTGCTTTGTTCGGGCGGGTATTTGCATACGTGCAAATATGCATGCATGTAGCCAGAGGACGTATCAATCGGGTGGGATTCCCCGGGAATGGTAGCGCAACCATAGGGCGCGCTTAAACGCTCGTGTGGATGCAGTTGGTGCGGTGTTTGCAACATTCGACATTGCCGGCATACAATGGCAGAGCTGCGTGGTTAAGAAGCAGATGTGCCACCGCCGTACAGCCTTTGGGCGAATGGGGAATTGTTTGTTGATGAAAATTATGAATAATCAGCGGATGGCAAACGAATGTGAAAATGCAGCGCAGGTATCGGTCAACTGACTTTAGGCGGTACTTGAATCGTCCTTACATGCAGTCCTGTGGGTTAATTTGAGAACATTCGTGCAATTGTGCAATAACCGTTTGATCGGTTAGAAATGTGTGTTGCCCGTAGACTTGTAGAATCATGTTACTTATTCTAAAGTATTTTTTCCATCTAAAATTCCCATTCATTGATCTCTTATCCATGCACTCGTTTTTCTACTATCGACAGTCTTTCGACGCCAGAATAGAATAAAATTGAATATGAATCGTTGAGAATGACTTGATCGACAGTCTCGGTGCTGAACGACAACTCGCTGGTGACAACATCTCGTACCGAATTCCAACTTGCGAAATTGCAGCCTTTATTAAGCAGAACTGCAGGGTTCCAGCTGAATGTAGGATAAAAACAACAGCACAAGACGTCGGACATGTAACACCTATCTCTCTGAGAGATGATCCAGAGTTACGCACTGTAGAAACGTCTGCGTCCAACAGCAAACTGGGTGTAGAGGTAACCGTTCATAATATATATTCAATTTCTATTCAAGCGATGGTTGGTGCTGTCCTGTCAATAGATAATAGATATCCATTGTCACAGGTACATTGCTGGTGATTCTGCACGTTGCCAAACAGTAATGTTTGAGGATCGGTACCGTTTTCTCAACTTGTCTTTGGCTGCGTATAGTGATCCAGAATTTGGCGTACTTCTCTACTCAAACTAGCATCAGTACCATACAATTTTCGTCGATTTGTGATTGACTGATTTCCGAAGGTCCATATGATTACTTACTTGCATACAAGGCGCTACAACCGCTTCTCGGTCTTGGTCTGCTGCAGGAGTTCTTTACACCGTTCGATCCCCGCCTTTTTGGAGGATGCATAAACGCCAGCATTCCATCTCAATTTGAGCCTACCAGCAGTCCTTTGTCCAATGTGGACGAGCTCAAAGGACTTTACGGATTGAGTCGTCCGGTGTCATTCTCATGACGTGACCAGCCCACCAGAGCTTGGCGATTCTAATCCGCTTTACGACAGTATGTTCGCCGTACAGCTCATAGAGCTCGTTATTATAGCGGCTCTTCCATTGTCCATCCACACATTTGGGGCCAAAAATCCTTCTAAGCATCCTCCTGTCGAACGCGTCTAAGAGGCTTTCATCAGTTTTAAAAAAAGTCCATGTCTCAGAGGTGCCTGTGAGTACTGAAACTATATAAGCTCTATATAGTTCCAGCTTCGTTATTCGCGACAGGTGTTATGAGTGGAGATGTTTCCTCAGACCGGCAGAAAGACCGGTTGGCAGCCAGCAACCAAGCGCGTATTTCAACATCAATGTTAGTGTCGGTGCTGACTTTTGACCCAAGATTGGTTGAATTTTGGACGACTACGAAAGAGCGCACACCAATTTGTTCCATATGGTACATATTGATTAGCAACAAGATCCCGCTCAGACTAATAAAGCAGAGGCTGAATCGAGTGTTCTCGATCTGCTTCCTGGTTGAAACCCTGGAGCTCTTCTAAAATTTGTCAACATCTTAAACCACTACATTTATAAGTGTTAGGAATAAGTGTTTTGTACTGATTTTATTTATTTTATTTATTGCATCAAAGCATTTTATTCATTGGAATTTTAAGTTTACAAGTCATTTAACAAGAATCAAATTAATTCAATCGCCAATTGTGAAACCTAGCACAATTTTCTAGAATGTTCACCCCAAACTAAACCTAAATGTATAACTGTATGCATTGGAAGTCCTATAGTAAATGATAAGAATTTCTAGTCCTCATTAACCCTTTCCACACCGTGTCAAAATCGTGCAAGGCAATTTTTATAGAACCTCACCCAAATTCGGGTAATGCGGTTCTGAACGAGTTAAAGCAACACCCTCAATTGCCTCTATATTCAACGATCAAAACCCAAGACTAATGAACGGTAACCATGTGCCTGTGAATGTGTGTGTGTATTTGTCGTTACACTCACGATATAAGGTCAACTGTGTATTTCAGCTTCGAATCATCTCAAAATGCTGGGCGAACTGCCCCCGGTCATGTGTTGGTTTTAATTAATTGAGAAAATTTCTTAATCTAATCAGCTATCAGCTTGCGGTCATGTATGCCAGTCCCGATTGCTGATCCTTACTGCCAGTTTCAGTGGGCAATGTTGGCGAGAGATTGCTAGCATGGTTTGATGGTAGCCACGTTCCAGAACATCTCACACAATGCATGCTAAATTCGAAGAAGACGCTTCCGCTTCGCCCAAAGAAAGTCTTTCATGGTACGGTAGTGCTGCGCTTGGTGTAATACTGCTTCGTCTTTCTATCGTGTTGTTCAGGCGGGTTCCGCTAGCGCCGAGGGGTTCGGGTTTGGTTTTGAATAGCATTTTGAGACGTTGTCATGCCAAGAAGCAACCGCTTTTATACCGTGTCCGGTACCTTTTCGAATGCATCGAGGGTACAGACGTTCGCTATGGAACGGGGAAGATCCCTTCAAAACAGCCCAGATCCTACCGGTTCATCCTGCTCGAACTGCCGTCCGATCAAGCTCGTCCAAAGATGGTCGTGGTTACCAGACAAGCCAATCATTTTGGTGCATTCTCGAATGTCGGACCGTTGCACCAACTCGCCCAAACCCGCCATCATCCGCTGTATTGCATAGTGTCGAAGGAAGAGCGCATGTAACAAAGCTCGACGATTTCCCGTTGAACGGATATAGGGCTGAGAGGGGAGAGTGTAGGGTGCGAGTGTTTATTTACGAAGATGCACTTCCGCTGCATCACAGTGGAGGGGATTCACTAAAGCCCAGAAATAGAAGTCATCATTTCCCTTCGCTTCCGGTTCGGTCCTGCTGCCTGTCGTCAACCGCCAGCTTAGCTTCCGTTCCGTGGTGAGCTTTAAGGTGAAAAATATTCAATACTTGATTGTGTTGCCTGCGAGTGCTGCACTCGGTGCGCTCCGAGTGGTTGCAGGAAGCATTAAATTGTACTGCGAGTGAAGATGTGAAAGTATGCCAGGGTAGGCGGCCAAACGGACGGTATGTTTTATAATATTTTATTTAATCAGCTCACCGTCCGGTGCCTGGTGCTAGCATCATTGCAACATTTCGTGTTTTTTTTTTGTTGTTTTACTCACAGCAGGAGAAAAATATATTAGCATGTGATCATAAATTTGCTTTTCAATCTGCAGCGGGAAATATAAATTGAGAAGCTTTTAGGAGCAAGTCAGCAAGATGGATACGAGAATAGGTTTTATGGAATGAAACATGACTTTTATCAATCTTAGTGAAAGGTTTTCTATCCAGCAATGTATATGGAAAAAAATGACACTTTTTGGAACGTGTTGCTGTAGTAAAACTATCGCACACTTTGAACAGCTAATGTAAAACAAATGATTGCTCATATTTTAGCGTTCATGCTTAACAATTCTTGCCGTTAGAACAGAAACAAAATGTCAAATAAAACAGCTTGCTATGAAAAAGATTACATGGAAATGATTCGTGTTATTAATCACAGTAAACCTTGCAAAAGGTGGACCAACACAGTTCGAATGCTCCAATATTTTGTGAAAAGTTTGCATGACAATAATACTGATGCAGAGGGTTCGTATTATGTCAATCACACTGCAATATTACCTAAAATGTATTCAATTAATGTATTTAATTTACTTGCCTGTACGGTGATGGTGATAATTAAAGACTCATGCATTTATTTTAATCGTATTTACTTTACTGTATTTTATGTTGTATTGAAAAGTTAATGTTGATTTAATTCTACTAAAGCTTGGTGTCACATTAAACTCACATTATAGCACCATTACGTTATCATCGTTCTCTGTTCTCTGAGTTTCTTCCATTTACTACCGATGCAACAGATCTCCAATGGAGAAAGTTTGTCGCATTGTGTTTGTGTGTGTGTGTGTTTTTTTTAGCAAATGAGAGTATAACGTTAGAGCCATTAGTAGTTTTTTATGTGATTAAGTTAAGTAACTCACACACACACACATAACTACACAAAGTGTGTCCTACACCGTAGGATGCACTTTACCGGTGCTGCCGTTAATCTGTGCAATAATTTTTCCTAGTCTTAGCTACTTTCTGAGCTTTAGATTAGAGCTTTAGATGTGTGGGATGAAACTGGAAATTAAGTAAGTAAGCAGATGGAAATTAATTTTCGTTCAGTATCACTATCCCAATACGCTCTTTCTATTGTTCGTGAGTGTCACGGTCGGGTGCATTAACGTGGGTGATTTGTCAATGGTAAACCAGCGTGTTTAAAAGGTGAACTATCATTTACAAGAAGCTTCAACTAATCAAAGCAAATGTTATTTAATTTCCTTTGTGTCACTTGCAACGGTTTTTGTTTTTTGCTCTTACGTGCAATACTAAGACATAACAATCACCCACACGACCCATCTACACGACATGCTATAGCCGTCCACTAGCCAGGGATGATCTGTAACAAAGGCAAAGTAAGATTGCACTGCACGTACCGTACAAAGCTTGTGTAGTGGGGTATGTTCTTTTTCCACGACAGTATCTACGTTGAATGTCCGGTTGCAGTTCAATCGGAAAGTGTCGAATGCAACACGAAGGAAGAGGGACGTTTTCTTTATCGTGTTGCTACTCCTTAACAGCGGACAGCGCACGAGAGCGTGGGGAAGAAAATAAACCTCTTCTACATACCCTTCGAGGGAAGATTGTTATTCCGAGTGTAACTTAATTATCGGTAGTCATTGTGCTACGCGTTTGGTATTCGCGTGGCTTCGTGTCTGGGTGCATTTACTCGTCCCGGATATCCGGGCACTCCGGGCTAGACTAGCACGCTGGGGGCTTTTTTGTTCAGTGCAAAGATGCAGTGCGTTAGGTGTCCTAAATGGTTGTTCCAATTTTCCTCTATTTTACTTGATTTTCCGTTCACTTTTTTATAACTTATTTTATATTATATTCCCTATTGTACAATTGCATAAAAACTTTCCTTTTGATTGTAATATGAGACGTTTTTCGACCTTTTTTTTTCTTTTTATTGCATTTTTATAAAGATTGATTAATTTTTTTTGGTTTAATTTCATGTGTTGTATCACACAATTTTTTTTTTGTGAAGAAAAATAAATAAATAAAGCAATATTTCCACACCTACTGGCGACCCACACGTGTATCGATGCATCCAATAACAATAGACGATGCGAGAATGGTTTCGTTGTCCTGTTTTATTGTACTTGTACAACAGCACTGGATGTGTGTGGGGCATACCGTGTCCGTTCGGAAAAGTGATTGGTTCCGGTGGAGAAAGGTAAAGAAAGTGACACAACAAGCAATAATTAAACTCGGCTATGTAAATTAAAGAGCGAAATATCACGACCAACCGTTCGGTATTGTGCTGGAATTGTTACAGAAGTTGGCCGGAACTACCTTTAGTAAATTATCAATAGTCACAAATATTGAACTACGATTAAATTGTACATTGCTACAAGATTGTGAACGTCATTGAACTCAGTTGTAGCGTTACCAAGGGGTTTTTTTTTGTTTAATAACTAAGGTTATACCATCGATACACGATATATTCAAAAATATTGTTAATAGTCCTGTAAAAGCAAATGTTGAACGTACACATTCGGGTACAACCATATAAATAGCAACATCGACGTAAATGAAAAACAAACCAACAAAAGAAAACATAAGCGGAAAAGCAATCTCCCAACCCACGCGGAAGCTGAAGCAAGCTGGTAACAAACTTTAATTACAAGCAATTAAGCACGTTAATGTCCAGTGTGAGCGCGAAATCCACTGGGCGTTGGGTGTCGCTGGGCTTGGGCTTGATGCCGAACATGTTCGCACACGGATGGAGAATTCGAAATCAAAAGTTCATCGCCTACGGGCCACCAGGCGTCTCCATTGGAAAGGATATGGTACCGAAATGTCGAGGCGGTTGATAAAGCAATACCCATGCACGACTGGCTCGGTTTTTTTTTTCCTTTCCATCGTCTTTGTATTGATGGTTGTTTAATCTTTGTTGCCTTTTGTTTTCCCCCGATCAAGGTTCAATTTTTTTCCGTCTATAAAAAAAAACGTTGTACGGTATGGGAAAATTAAAATGCTTCTCAACTTGGAATGAAGAAGCTCAGCCGTTGCGGTGCCTTGCAGTTAGCAACGATAATGCCAGGAGACTGGAAGCTTCCACTTTCATTACCCGGTCAGCGGCTCAGTGATTAAGAGAGATAATAACAGAAAAAGGTCAATTCGTGTCCCATTCCCATTCTGCCTTCTTAGCTAATGCATCGGGCGAGGTCGTTGCACGGGTTTTTGTTTTTGTCTTCACCAAGGTGATGATGAAAGAGGAATGTAACCGTTGGGACTGAAAAACACTGCCGCCACAACTTGTTCGATCCACCTTTTATTCGTCGCGGGTGAAACCGACGGTTAGGACGCGCGTTAAGTCTAACGCAAGGCCAGCCATATTGTGTCGCGACGCAGTAACGTCATTTGGATATGTTTTTATGTGTGTGTTCGTTTTTTTTTGTTACCTTATTTCTCTCTGCTGCTTCATGGCGCACCAATATGTTAGCTGTATTTTTCCAGTGTTTTTATGCCTCACGCCCAGTGCGATTTGGTCCGTGGTGTAGTACCGCGACAGTAACGGCAGCTGATGGCTGCTGCTAAATGATATGCATAAAGCTATCATAATTATGATAACGTTTATGTTTATCTACACCATCGCATTCATTCGCCGCCCCTGTCGCTCCCTTCTGTCCTTTCCTTTTTATTCGTTGAACGTATAAATGCTAACACACCAAAACAAAGGACCGCTGTTGCGCGGCCCAAAGCGCGGATGCGATGGGTGGCTGTCCTGCCATAAAGTGCTCGAACTGATGGTGTCCTTTTGTCGAATTGGTCCTTTTTGTTGCCTGGTTGTTTCGAGAGGGTTGGGACCGTAGGGATGAACGGTCGCCAGAGGGATTGGAAAGGTGGTGCGAGGGATAGGTACGCAAAAGGGAAAGCTTTTTGTGTTGCGCTTTGCATTTTTATTCGCATTTTCAACGCATTTCCACTGGATCAATGTTGATTTTGCCGTATGGTTTATGGTGTAAGTATGTGTGTTTGTTTTGTTTTAAGGGGTGTTTTTTTGTTGTTTCTGTTTTCAGATGTTGATTAAGGCACCCGTTTGGTGCGATGGCCGGTGCCGGTTGGTTTTGTGCCGTTTTAATTTTTCATAGCTTCGGTGGCTCCTCACATTGACGTGCTTAGTTGAGTGGATGTTGTTTATCGGCATTCATGCTTTTGTGCTTCGCAAAAACTGACCATAGCAGAAGGGTGAGCAACGGGACAGGCAAAGGTAACAGGAACATGATGAACAAAGTTCGTTGACAGTAAGCTAGTTGTGGCAGATGGGGACGTATGATGAAAGCTGTATTTTTTTCGTACAATGATAACCAAAAATAACAAATTTGTTTAAGAAGAAGTAAAAGTTTTAAAATTTTTGGAACTCTAATATTGAAACAACCAATGTACTAGTGAGTTTTTTTTCATTTTGTTTCGTTACACTAGAATACTTTTGTGAGG
Source organism: Anopheles marshallii (assembly GCF_943734725.1). Lineage (NCBI taxonomy): Eukaryota > Metazoa > Arthropoda > Insecta > Diptera > Culicidae > Anopheles > Anopheles marshallii. The sequence goes on along the minus strand of NC_071326.1, from coordinate 45,431,527 downwards.
TATGCTACAGTCATTTGCTGACGAAACTTTTTTCAAAGCAATTCAGTGACGCATTTTGTAAAGTTCGGCGAAAGTGTAGGCGGTAACTTGGTTAAATGCAAGCGATCACCTCCGAGCATGGACTGTTGGCGATGTTTGTAGTTTTGCATTGTACCACACTGCTGATTGCACCTCACCAGGTGGACAAGGGTGGTTATACCTCTATTAATGAAGATAAGCAACTCTTCGAAGTGCGTAGGTGTGTGGACAAAGTCCAGAAAACGGGTCGACGTTTTCTTTTGGTTACTTTAGAAATTTTGGAATAGTTGAATGTTATCAATACTTACGTAGGTATGATGTAGTTTATTTATCTAAACTGTCAATCTTTAAACGCCTCAATGCCACGAATCGAATGTTGTACTATTATTCTAAAATGGAATGTTGTATTGTAGTTACTGTATTGTGTCTGCATATTGTGTAAACGGATTTGATATAATGAAAACCTGCCTAATAATTGGTCTTTTTAAATATTATAACCCCATTCTCATAAAGACACATTTTCTGAATGGGTTCAAATCTTAACTTCACCGTGTTCGTTGTATACGAAACTAACTTTTAAGCTATGCGTAAGTGCATTCACAAATTGGCAGACATTAAATGAATGAACAGCCGCAATCGACAAAGATCGCTTAAACTCAATCAAATAGTATTTATAATATATTTGTTATCTTAAACTTTAACATACATGAAGTGTTGAATTTCTCCTTCAAAATGCCGCTAAATATGTGGATTTAACTTTTATTGATAAGTTCAAAATGTGATTATAGAGTTGCCGGAAAAGTAAATAACTCACAATAACCAGAAATCATGTTTTTAATACAATCACTACTACCTATCACGGTAAGATTGTCAGTCCAATATAGCGATCCACCTCGTGTCCGCCTTTCGCCTGTTGATCCTCTTAATGGACATGCAGTAAGCAGGTTGACGTGAAAAGTGAGATTGCCGTGGAATCATTCTTCTATATATCCTCCAACTTTCCACTCGTTTTAGAGATTGAAAGTAAATGCCAGATTTATTCTTTCCCGGTTACCCGGTCGTCCTTTCTATCGACCAGATTCTGATGCTTGTTTTACCATTTTCCCGTCACCGGTGTGGTACTTTCATTGCTTTGCAATAATTGCATGGATTTATGCACAATTTCCGTACCTTGGCGATGCTTTGGTTCGGTCCGGTTCACAGTGTTCCCTAGGTCGGAGATGATTGTCTTGTGTATCGGGGCAGTAGGTACACGGTTTATGGAGCAGTGCGGTTTCGGGGGTTTTCACCATCACCATCGACCCAGCACCGTCATCATCCGTCCACCTGATACAGGTCCTTTTGTGAAACCGGAGTAAGAAAGAAGGAAATCGATTTCTAAATTTAATCTTTCGACCTCGACCGATCGGGAACCGGGCGGCCAGCAATACGGTTAGGGGTTGCGGTTGTTGTGGTACGCTCTTACTGGGCTGATGGAGGCGATGAATGGAAAGTTTCTCGGGAAACGTTTTTTACGCTTTTTTTTCTTTTTGATGAATTTATTTCATGATTGTTTGGTTCATGGCGAGACGAGAAGATCAGGTATTGCAAGGGCTTGCCACAAAATTCAATCATCAGGAAAGAATTGAATTTATTTTGGAAACAATAATTAAACTTTAATCAATAATTCCTCTGCTGTATGCAGATGAATGGAATGAGTTCAGGAATATTAAAAAAAAAAAAACATGTAAGGGAACATGTCAAACTATAGCAATGGTTTTTTTCTTTTGGCAATTTGGTTTTTGGGCATTTGGTTTTTTGGCAATTCTTTGGTCGGTTATCGAAAAGAAAAAAATAGTATGAAATGTTAGAGAATGTTACAATTAAAGAGCTGTCTCTATAATGAAGTGTATAATGAAAAAAGCCCTCGAGATCCTCCAGCGTGTACGCGTGTAAACCATATAAAGTTATAATATTTTGCTATTTTTTTTAGTTATAATACAGGATTAAAAAGCAATAAATAAATAAATAAAAAATTAATAAATCAATAAAGCGGAAAAAAGTTATGAGTGCAATAGCTGTGTAAAGGGCCTGCAAGCTACTATGTAAGTGGCCCCCAGCTACGATAGTTTCAATCGATGCGGCTCGCGGGATGAAAAGTTTGGTGGCCCTTGGCCTATATGTTTAACGATGCCCAGATTGTCAGTAATACGATGTCGAATTTATTCGTGGGAATCCTATTACCTTTATGTTAATTCTAGCTACAGCTGATAGGCTAGTTGTGGATTGCTTTGAAATTAGGGCTAACTAGCGTATCACGCCTCGATGACAACCCTGATGCCCTTGTCCTTGGGTGTGAAAAGCGAAGCCAATACCATTATCGGCCCGGTAAGGGACGCTTCATTTATGCAAAACCAAATCGTGCGCGGTCGCAAGGGGCTGTTGTTTCAGAATTTTAATGTTTCGCCCGGTTCGCTGCTGTGTGCTTGCCTGGCATGTGTTCGCCTGGGGGTTGCCTTCGCGATGAAGTAACGCGCAAACCAATTGTTTGCATTAGAATGAATTTTTCACGACAAAAATACCCGAACGATAACGCGCCTGTCAACACTCGCCGACAAGCGGTGGAAGTGGTGTTACAGCGCTAGAAACAAAAGTATTACAATTATTTAATAGAGAAGGTAAACAGAGAGTTTATTTTGACATTGAACTCTGGCATACCTTTACTTCTAATTTATTACTTAATTTTTAACTATTTTGTCTATACCGGACTTGCTTGCTCTGCACTCACCACCTAATTATGCGCGAATTGGCATTAGAACCTTGATGACCTTGGCCTTGCTGACATTCCATGACTGTTTATTTACCTGTAGCAGGATAACTAATCCTGCGACGAAACAATCCTGGTTGTGATTAAGTAATTGATAGTTAGAATTAACATTTGTGTACTTTGAGCTATTTAAAACTATTAAAATCCCATTTTAAATCGTTTATAATTGTTCGCATAAACTTTGAAGTAGTTGATGCATGGATGCAAATGATTCACAACACTCACTACGATTGAACACTCTCGGGTGGGGAGTTTGTTGGAATAAGAATATTTATATTTGATCAGGATCAGACCGCAGACCCTTTTTTTATTTATCAGAAGAACGACCGAGCCGTATATCTTGAATGTAGACTCATTAATGATAAATGCGTCTCTTCCTACCTAAACTGCCTGGCCACATCCTGTTTGTGTGCAGTGGCTGAATGCATCTGGCATTGAAGATTCAACTTTGCAAATTGCCGTACCGTATGAGCATTCCATTTTCAATATCGTCGATGTTCAATCTTTGAAGTGAACCCTTCGCACCAGAATTGCACCGGATTTGGCACTTCGTGTGTAACGATCTACCGAATAGCCCCCTATTAGTATTTCTCCGCACTTACCTTGTACATTTAGCTTGAGGTTAACAATAAAACACAGTGGAAAGCAAACATCGCAAGTACCTGAGTGGGTTCAGTGCTTATGGTTCTTCTGGAGACTGGGACGGGCAAAATTTGTTGCGCAATGCAATGGTGCATTAATACGTGCTTGGGTGGTATTGTAAAACTTCGAACCTAGAAGTTACAAAACAGCGGCTAATAGAGACGGGTATAGGAAGTGCGAGTAACAACCTTTGTTTTATGCTACGACTGACACACTTCCAAGGTCCAAGCTGTAGAGTGTTTGATGCGGGTTTGGGTGCTTCCCTTTGCCGTCTTGCTGGTAGGTTCGTATCGCGGTAAACTTTATTTGTTTCGTTCTGCGTGAGGTTTTAATTATTATTTGTTCCACACGGCCCTGAACAATTGTGGCGTGCTTGGTTTAGTGCTTTGGCCGCTTACAATTACACTTACATTCTGAGCGATGGCTTTAGCGCCAAAGTGCTGGAAAAGGGGTCAATATGGTGTATTTGAAACACGTGCCCCGATACGTGAGGATGAAATTGACATCATGTGCTACATGCACAACGGAACGGTTGCGTACGCTACCAACATAAGTGGACGGACATAAATACATAATTATGAGCTGATGTTTCACTTTCAGACTTTCGTTCTGAGTGCCCAATTTGTCCTTTCTCTTCGTATTTTGTGTTACGGCCTGCTTACTATACTTATGGGATAGTTCGAAGTTGCTGCAGGGTGTCGGTGTAGATTGAACGCTCGGCGTGTCTTTCTGTATGTGGGAAAGTTCGTATACTTGCATTATTTTAATTTTTTCACGATTGTACACGATAAATGTAACATATTTCTTAACTGTAGAAAGCTGTTAAACGGCGTTATATCATACATGTTAGTTCAGGGATCTTCAAACAGTCTGCGAGTCATATTGAAACTGGGCCACTTGAGTCATAAGACAGTTTATTATGATGGTAACGTTTTCAATAACGTGTGTAATTAAAAAAGCGCGAATTTTAACGGTTTTCCGAGTTTTCTGCCGCCTAGGGAAAAACCTAGCATATTTGTAGGTATCCTATTATACGCTTTGACTACGTCGTCAGTTGTTTTGGAACTGTTACTACAAAACCAGTCGGCAATTGAGGCTTCATTCGATCGGCAGACGTCTTATCGAAGTGCAGAAGTAACGAAGACATGGTCAAACACCTCGGATACGTCAGATATAGCTGTTCAGGCATCTATAAGCATAAGCCCTGTCCTGGCCACCCGACGACAAATGTGATCTTAAGTTGCCACAGAATGATAAGATCGATGCCTGATCTTCCTGAATTTGTGTTGAAGGTTTGTTATGTGAAAGTATCTATCAAGACTCTGTCATTGATCTGACTAGTAGATAATCTCTGAATGTTTTCAATCTCTCGTTGTTCTATAATTTATAACAGATGATGGCAAAATTGTAGCTAATCGAATGTTTTCGAACATGTAATTCAAGGCATAGCATTCAACCTTTCACAAGTTTTACATTAGCGAGTAAGTGTATATTGAAACAAATCGTTAGTTTAGCGTAAGCGTTAAATGCCAAATGCATTGTGAAAACTATGCTTTTAAGGTTTTCCAAAGTCTGTCAATTTGGTTTCGTAACATCACGCATCGTTAATAACAAATATTATGAATAATGAAAATAATTTTGTTTTTACATAACATTGCGTCTGACCTAATTCGAACTATCTGTATTCAATCTTGTCAGCAACTGTCAAACGGTTCTGTTACGCGTTCTATCTGTTTGCCCGTAAACAGATTAATTGTATCTAAATCGTTGACCGTGTATGTCATCTGCACCCCGCATTGCCCGATATCGGACGGCTTACGTGTTCAACCGCAAAAACGAGACCCAAAATTGGTATGGGGCAAATGGAGGCGTACAGATATAAGGGAGAGCAACAACAAACCGAAAAAAAAAAATCTCTGGTCACGCAATCGAAAAATTTGGCTACCTGACAACATGGACAGGCGGTCATTTGTCTAGCGGGGATAGATCTAGTTTTTGCTCGGCAACCTTTTGGAACCAAAACCCCGTGTGAAACTTTTGCAAATAGCAAACAGTAACACCGGACGCTGGGTATGAGTTTGGGATGATTGTATGCAGGACACTAGGGAGGTTAGGATCCGACAGCTGATTGGAAGTGATAGACATTTGGCAGCTGCCCGAGGGTTGTTATTTTGTTGTTGTTGCCAGTGTCGGTAGAAGCAGCGGAGAATGACGAGCGCAGCGAGCAGCACGAACGTTATACCACCATCTGCATCACGTTCGTGGTGTTATGGCATGTCCTTAAATCCGTAGTTGAGTTTGTCTGGCATTTTGGATCAAGTCTGTACACAATATGTTTCAGTGAATCGGCAGATAAGAAGGATGTTTCAGAACTACTACAAATTAAAAAAGGTTTCATCTACATGGACCCAAGTTTTGTACAGCTCGTTTGTTAAATTAGACCATTTTCCGTAAAGAAGCAGTACCTTCCGCAAAAAATCCTACCTCTGTACATATTTATTATGTCTTTGCCTTCGTCCTGTTCTTACGCAATTCAGGTTCATTCTGTAGACTCTGCCTCGCCAAACGTGCTCATCCCGTTTCGTTCCCTTGCTTCTGGGCCATTTACAAATCACGAAACACGGTCATTATCGCTTGGTAGTGCCGATGTAAATCCTGCCCGCATTCAGTCGGCAGTAAATTATAGCTTGTCTCGTCTACCACCAATTCTCAGGAGCACATCTCAGAGGCACATGGTGCGGCGTGCTTCTTCCTGCGACAGGACCACCGAACCGAGCACTGTGTTAACGGTTCAATCAGCGCGCGATGCTGACGGGAACATCATAATCAACAATAACATCGGCGCTATTGTCACATAACCGGCAGGTTGCCGGGTTTTTGGCCGCTCGCCGCACAGGCCCTTACGGTCATTAAATCACCGAATCGGATCGAATCACGGAAAAGGATAGCAAGGCGCTTTCAATGTCCACCTCCGGCGTGGACCCTTGCTCATGCCATTCACGTCGGTCACACCGCACCGTTTGCAACGAGCGGAAACCGATGTGAATGTTCGGAAGCTGTGGGTGGTTCCGAACCTTGAGGTTTCCGTGGATAACGAACAACCGGGGCTACGTCGGTAGAGTTACGAGCGCGGATCAATGTTGGTGTAGCTGAGTGCGTCGGTAAGTTGGTTTACTTAATCCCCACCCATCAAATAATTCTTCCACCATAGTTTCAAACCCGCTAGCCACTTACCGCCGCATCGTACTCTCCGCATCCGGTAATTCGAATCGTTCGAAGCATCCGTTTCGACGATGCGACGAACACGGGAAAGAAATAAAGGAATAAATAAGGGAAAACGCAAAAGGAAGGAAGGAAGCATGGGTCTCCGACAATCCGAGGATTCGTTTCGCGCCACGTTTCCCGCTGTCTCGCTGCATAGCATCCACCCGGGCGTATCCCTTTCCATCGTGCTTTTTATCTTACCCCCACCCAGTAGGGACTAGATCACGGCTTGTTTGCTCGCACTGTAATCAGTGTCGCTTGAGCAAATCCTGTAATCGAATGATCTACAAATAAAATAAGTACATTTCTTCGGTTGATTTCTAACGCGGACGCCAACGCCTGGGGGAAGGCGCGAAGAAACTATGGTGTTTTATTGCTCACCCTCCCATGGCCAATTCTTTCGTTCGATGTTTTATTTGCGTTCGTTTCCGATTTGTTGCTCCTTTTTAGAGTGATAGCTATTTCATCGCGCTTGAAACGGAGCTGGTGTTGTATTTGGTTGCAGCGCTGGTTCTACTCGATAGGACCGAGACAAAATCCCATCCGGATCGTTTCCCCGTAGCAAGGACGAACTATCCGGTTTCATTAGAAACTATCCGGCAAAAATCAGAAATGGCACGCATATGACCGTAGCAGATCGTTACGCAAACAAGGACAAGAGAGTAAAAAATCCATTGCAGTAAAGGTAAAATGGAGAAACGATCCTTTGCAAAGGACATCATTAGTTCTGCCAATGAATCTCCCCATTGACCTCTCCGAGTCTCTCCAATTTTTCGGCAATATGATTTAGTTTATTTTGTGGTTGTTTCGAAGTAACGTTTGGCGTTACTAAACGGCGTTGTTTCGACGCCGATGGCTTACCTTAAGTAATTCTGACCACTATATTAGCCTGTTGGAATTTGCAAGGTTATAAAATGAATTACTGCATTCTTTGCTAGACAGCAAACAGACGGAACCGTCCGTTCAGATATGGTGTAATAATTCTCTCTATCCTATTTCTGGTGAAAGAACCGATTCTCGTTGCCCATATCAGTTGTATCACCAACCATAACGGAATGGTTCCCCCTTTGAAAGTATCTAACAATATGAGAAAAATCGGGAACATCAAATGTCACATTGTTAGTATTTTACGGTTCTTTTTGGTAGGAAATAGCAGGACAACAAATTGGTGAAATTGTTGTAGCACTTTGTAGCAGGGCAAATTTAATTAAAGCACAATTTTCGGATGTTCTCACTGTTTTCATTATTCGCCAGAACAGTGTCGTGTATGGTATACTGATTGAATTATTTCCATTGCATATTTTGCATACTGCATCTGCTGTTTGTTTTTTAATCATTTTCTTCATGCACTAATGAATTTGGTAACAAATAGTACTAACAAAATTAACTATTCTTTATTGATCTATCGAAAGAGTTACACGCTATAAGAGCAAACTGTAAACCCCACAAATGTAACTATTTTTAAACTTGTTTGGATGAAACTGTGTCTGATCTGAAGAAAACTATGCGTGGTAGTGTAATTTTGAAACTGATAATCTCATGGTGCAACAAGTGTCTTACTTGCTGAACACAGCTGACACAATGTGAACCAAAACGACCGCTCTTGCAGTACAGCACACCCGTAGAAAATGACTTCTTTTTCTCGGCCACCTGGCTGAGATTTCTATCAAACTGAATTTTGAACTCATTTTTCGTGCGCAAACACAATCCACAATCGGCTATGCCGTGAAGATATGAGATGGTAGCTCAAATACATAGATATATGTTTGCAATCGTAAGCTCCACCGTGAAACAAAGCGAAAAACATCGTACATTTCATCGAATTAAATTACCCGTGCGGTGTGGAATGGATGACGCGAGTACCGGGCAGTGCCTTGCGGTGCACAAAATTGTCGTCCAAACCCCCCGGCCCGCATTGCATGTAACGCAACGTTCTACGTCCAGAATCAGTTCTGCCCACCTGTACATGGTGAAGTCGGTGGATTGATACAGGTGGAGGCTTGTTTGTTCCATTGCTCGACCGTTGGCGGCGGGTTTTCCCTGCTGGCTGTGCGCATGTACATCGCACGCGGGGATACTGCTCGATCGATCGGTTTCCCTTCGCGAGCGCGTCATCGGGCCGAAGCGTCGAGGGTTCCGAAGTTTGATGAGGAGGCCTTCGCCTGCTCGGGTGCACATCGTTTGCTGCGAAGACGGTCTTCGGCAGCGCAAAACTGCACGCGTACGCGCGTACTCCGGCGGCAGAGTTCCTTCCAGTCGCTTCCGAACAACGCTGGTTAACGTTGCAGCAGCTGAATCGTAACGAAAACCGCATTTTTTCGCTTCACTCCGCGAGAGGTTTGTGCGTGGTGTGCGCCGCTGTCATCTATAGAATGCAGGCCATACGTGTATGTGTGCTTAACTTCCTGTTTTTTGCGTACATGTGCGTGTGTGTTTGAGTGTGGGTATGGTGGGGGAGAGAAATTCTCATTTTGGAAACTTTACAGATACAAGAGACTTTCGAAGATCACCTCACTAGCTAGTGTGACGACCTTGGGTGGGTAGTTTGGGGTGGAATGGCTAGTGTTCGTGCGGTGCGGTAGAAGTGTAGTGTGATACCATTTCGTGATGGCGGATTTCCGGAAGTGGCAGCAACCGGAAGCTATACTCCTGTACGACGTACAGACTCGTACGTCGTGTAGCCCTACCGAACTCGACTTTTGGGTTCATCCTTTCTTGCTTGCTTTGTTTCACCCATGTCGTTGGTATCGTGTACTCTTGCGAAGAACTTTTCAGCGTTTTGATCAACAACCGCAAACGACCCGACGGTCGGGTGGTTCGGTGTATTGCATCTGTGTGTGAATGTTCCTTCAAGTTGTGTCTGGTTGTTAGCAGGGTTGTCATAAATGCCGTCACCTTTCCCGACGGTAAGAACTCGACTGCGACACTAGGCCAGGATGACACCGACAAGTGCCACACAGGACGTGGGTCAAATTGTACCGTTTCCTATGTTTCCGGACGCAAGGTGTCCGCTTGCAGGTGAAACAGTTCGGCGATTTGTATAAACTGCTCACGATAGGAAATTATTGGAATACATGACAGTTGGTATAAGAAAAGTGTATTCAAGTCAAACACAGCCCAGCCCACATAAGAGTTTGTTGTCTTTATGGATCGAGAGGGAGGAGACAGAACGCTAGTAGACTTGAATGATCACCCAGTTATTTCTGAGCGCTACTGGTTTCAAACCACCGGCTCCAAAACGCACGGCAAGCAAAGAAGCCATGATTGATCTGATTATTTGGCTTAAGTGGACAACAAATAAATTGTGTACCACCGCGGGGCACATCCAGTGAATCGCCAACCGGAAAGAACTAACCATTCGAACAACCAACACAAAACAAACATACACACACACACACACGCACACACCCGATAGACATAAACGGTGGACGAATCTCAAAAAACAAACGTGTGCAGTGCGCTCACCAGCCAGCATGCGGAGGACTCTTCAAACCGATGGTTAGTGAGTGTCTTTCTCAAGCACTGTAATCGGATAACATTTGTTCGGTACTTATCAATGTCTACCTCTTGTTAGTCACGGCAGCAAGACAGTGGGCCGTACGGGGCCAAGAAACTAGTGCGCTGCGTTCAGCACAGTGGGCAGCTTTCTTGCGAACCGAATGTTCGAATTCAACATTCTTAATTTAATTCTTGTTTTAATAGCGCGGTGCTCACGGTGCGCGCGTGTTCATCCCGCGTTCATCCCGATCTACAGATCAGCTTTAGACTGAACTACTTAAGCATTAGGCAACAGCAGCAACAATCCTTCTGGCAAAGGTCTTTAGCATTTCGTGTTATGCGCCAGCTCTAAGTACCCCATTTAAAAGACATCTTTTTGATGCTGGTTTCGTTGATTAGAATCAATTGAGAGGATTGTCATTTGGTTGCCTTTTCCTTGGCGAATGAGCAAACGTTGGTGGGCAGAGTTCTAAACGAAAAAGAGTCGTGGTTCGGGGCCTATGTTTCCACCACAACATGTAACAGGGGCTAAACATCATTTTGATTAGTTATGGGAAGAGTTGGGGGTTTGGTTTAATTGATGTGAATCGTGTACCAACGTGCGTTAACCGTATCAGTATATCGTCTTTTTTAGCTTGCTGAAACTTTGAACTAGTGCAAATGTGTGTGTAAAACGTGCAAACTAGAAAAAATAATATATCATTGTGAAAACATTGCTTAAAGTATGGCAAAAAAACCCTTCCATAAGATATAAAATGGTTTGAGTGAAATTGTTCAAAAATAATATGGGAAAGAAAGAGATTTAATGATAACGGAACAATTTGCTTCAGTGCCAAACAATAGTAATTAAAAAATGTTCATAAGTGTGTGTGTGTATGTGTGGGTGAGTAGTTTTACTAAAATTCAGCAGCAAGAGTTTACTAAGTGAATGTTAAAACAAATGAAGTTTTAAGTGATTCCACAACGTTCTTGTGCCTTCGTAAGAAGGAAGTCACCATACAATAATTTCACCAGTATGGAGCAGAGATGCACATACCGACGTGCATATCCAACAAGTTGCCACTGGAAAAGCAGCAGTTTGGTCTGCCATCGAAGGGATAATCCCTCCTAGTACTGTTCCACGTGTGGCTCAGTAGGAATGGACCTTTAGCTTTTTCATCTACCCGCACGAGTGCGACTGCCACCAATGTTCTATGGTTCACAGTGCTATTGGCGTTAGCAGCAGCTAAAGCAGTTTTAAGCAGTGAAAACGACCTTCACCTCGTGCAATGAAACAGTGCCAGTGTCGCTAGTGTGTCGGTGTGCTTGCGTTAAAGAATACAACCCAAAAAAAAAAGTGCAACACAAAAAGGGTGGGATAATTGTGTCTCGACGTGTGCGGTTACCAACGGTGTGCTTCCGGTGTTCTACAGGACGGATTGGGGTTGGAAAATCTCATGAGAAACTCGCTCCACCGAAGGGTCGTCACCGAAGGACTCCAAATTTAACGGGTGAGCTTCGGTTGTGTAATATTCAACAGGATTTGATAAGTGTTGATGTATTGCTCGTGAGAGCGTCACCTTACGGGGATAATAAAACCGTGTACCCGTGCCATTTCCCGAATCTTCGAGCCAAGCATAGATGCTTGTCGAACGTCAAGCTTCAGTTAAGTTTTTGAGTGAGTGATGTCAAATTGGGTTATGGTTTGAGGTGGATGTTATGACAAACTCCTATTTAAATGGCCGCGCTTAAATATAGCCGACACATTTTACTCCCAAAAAGTCTTGAGTGTGAAAGTTTTCAGCCATCCTGTCATACTCCCTCCGGGACGAACCGTTTCAGATGCAGCATTCTGATCGTTTTCCAACTTTGTCAGAACAAGAGCTGCTTGCTCGATGGGGACTTTGCCTTCGTTGCTCCATTTTCAATCAGTCAACTTCGGTCTCCGCACGTCGGTTGTACCTTGCCGCGAAAATTCTATTATTCATTGCAACCGTGGCCGTTGATGGTACCGTGTACCAGCGAAACCAATCGACGAAGCTTATCAGACATTTTATGACTGCTCAGCTACGTCGCCCCGTTGATGGCCTGTGTACGGTTGCGCAGTACTTGAAGTATGCGCTATCAGCCCTACCGAGCAGCTGACACTTCCGTGCGTTTCGCTTGCAGTAGGCCATGGCGGTGAACTTGTTGCCACTGGTGTTTTCCACCAGCCAATGTTATCTTGTTTGAGGTTTTTCTTTTTGCAATGTCATTTTCTTAATGTTTTTTCGTTTGCTGCTCAATTCTCTACCGCGTTGCTCTTTTTCCAATGCAATCGATGTCAGCTTGCCGTGAACAGGATAATGGGCCCCACGAGTATTTTTTAAAACATTGTACTGAAGCACACTGTTGGGATTATTCGATGTTTTTTATTTTCAAGAGTAACAGCAGTGTTTTGTTAAGCATGCAATTCGACATATGGGAACTTCTGTTTGTATTTGTCTAGAGATAATTGAATTTGATTATTTAAATTTTTAATTTATAGTAATGTCATTAGTATTTATGTGCTTCTTATGATACAACGGGTTGTTCGGCAATATAAAGCCCGCATGTAATCTGTATGAAAATTGTTATTGAGCATAAACATGTTTTAAAGAAACAGTTTCTTTTTACATGCATCATCAAATGTGAATGAAATTCAGAATAATTTAGAGCTATTTGCTATATATAATCGATGATCCCATTTCTCAAAAAATGGCCCCGTATGTAGAAAAACTAAACGCAAAAGTTTGGGCCATTTGCCAGAATATCTGTTCGGTTCTTTTGGGTCAAGTCTCGGATTTTTTCATCGCGTTAGGTAAACTTTGCATTTTATTTTCGCACAATCGATCGAAAGTGATACAATTTCGTGGTTTTCCCGTTCACCCAAAAAAATAGTTACCAAACCTAGGAAGGCATTCAGAACGGGAAAAATCGCCTAGGTCAATATAAACATGGGAATGTTTGATTCGAGCCGATTGACTTCACCTTCACTTTCCCATAATCCATCAGTGCACATCTTATGCGGCGGGTTAACATCACGTCCGACTGATGGTGTATTAAAACCATGTTTTAGGGACATCCGGTTCGTGAAGTCGGTGCCCGGCTCGATTATCAATCGCGCATGTTCCCGCATCCAGTCGAATGGTTTGTGTCCGTATCGCATTTTTGTCGGCAAATGTAAAGTAAATATCGGCTGAACCGTGTTCTATGCGAACCTTCCAGCCAGCAATATTTTCCAGTTAGAATACGACGCGAAAACATCATCCTCCACCCGGAGTTGCTTGTGACATTGGCATTGGCGTATGGGGTTGGGGGGTCCCATTAGCATTTTCTTTGCGCACACGTCATCATGAGTGGAATGAGCGAACGTAAATAAACAAACAAACAAACAAACCAACCAACCAACCAACAAATAAACATTCCAAGTTTTTGAAAGGGGTTACAAATTCAGGGGCGTGTGGATGTACGGTTCATGTTTTTGTTTCAATTCCGTATTTTCCGGTGCGTACCGCCATCGGATCGGAAAGGGATTCGCTTATTCGCGTTTTTTTTTCTTTCTTTCTTCGGGACCAGAACCTTTGCTTACATTAAAATGAAGACTTTGGCTTTGCTTTTTTTCCCCGTGACTGTTGATTCTACATTCCTTTACCTGGTTGGCTAATTATTGTGGTGCACAACATGGTTTTCTCGTTTGTTACAAAATAAAAAAAAATAACTCTCCTTTCCGGGGGTTTTATTTTAAAATTTAGCTTTTTTGCATAGTAACGTACGAATATGGAATTGATTGTGGGCAATAAATTATCCATTCAGAGCGAACAGCGAATGGGGTTGATGTTTTTTTTCGGGACAGTGGTCATCCATCGAGCCAGGCTATAATTGATGCGACTATAGGCGAAGAAGAGGATATCAGATGTTCATGATGATGATAATTTGCTCAAATTAAGCATCATTTACCATTTTCGCCATTCGCATGAGCGACAAAACGAGCTGCAGTGCTTACAGCACAGGTCTGCACAGGATACTACTACACGTACCGCCAGTAGCTCGCATTTCCAAGTGTAATCGAATCGAGGCATACCAAATTAATGCGGAGGATATTGTGGACTGTCATTGATATTTGACAGTTGAAATATTGTGCAGTATTGGTTTTCGCTTTAGTAAACCGCATGAAATATGGCGAGGTTATTGGTCGTCTTGCAGACCCTCGATGTGACACGTGTGGTATGTACATTCAAATGTTATTAATGACAACGAAATTAAATAGCAGATTGAGTTTTGGATACTGATTCGGTTGAAATATCATCACAGCTATGGGCACAAATTGTGAGTGCTTTTTGTGTTGTGGGTTAGGTTTAAACAATGTCTTTGTACCATATTTTTTTCAAATGGAGTCATTTGTTTGCGAAGTATGATTTGTTCAATGAATGTTTCTATCTCATACAGATAATAATCGCGATTAAATGAAGAATTTCTAATACAAATTCCATAGATACTTAAAAGCTAGTATTACAATGCGGGACTTGATTATAAAGACTTTAGCTGTTCGTTATAAAATTGGCAGAGAAAATTGTGTACAAATTTTGACTCTTTGAAACATTATTATTTATTCCGACATAAATAACTACAATGTAACGCTATCCCAGCATCTGATGAGCATCCCATCATTAGTGTCCAACAAAAGAATAAGCCATCCCTGCGCAGTACTGCGCACGAAGCGATAACGGATTAAAGTTCTAGAAGTAAGTTTCTTTTGTCGAAAGATTTCCACGTTCACGTCGACGTGACAAACAAACGATTGCCAGCTTTTGCTGGTGTGCTAGTTACTTCGACAGCTGGCTGACGGAGGATATAAAACTTGTCCCAAAAATCTGTCTGCTGGCTAAGGTTGGCGTTAGTGCCGAGCGTTTCATTTTGCTCAGCTCAACAAATCATCTTTTCACCTGGACAAAGAGAAACTTTATGTGCGATAGCATACCAGGGTAACAACGAAAATAATGACCTGACACCAAAAGAGCAGTGGCCGTCTCACGTTCTTTGAATCGTTGCCTTCGTTCGATGGACGGTAGCCATTTCCCTTTTGTGTTTTTCCTTCCTCTCCAATGTCCTTCCAATGTCCTTCGTCTTACCTCCGTGTAAACGCAAGAAACTCAATCACACAGCTTTTTTTTCTATCACTATCCGATTTTTGCGTTACACCACAACCGTGTACCGCAAGAATTGTACCATGTTTTGCGGATGGATCACACCGAACCGAAGAGCTGCAGGTTCAGTGATCGTAATAAAAAAAACCTCATCGAAATTGGAACCAACTGTGCAATACAATGCGAAAGAAAACGAACGAAAAAACAACACAATGGCAGCAGCCACTGTTCCGTTCTGCAATGGAGGCGCATGGTTATTAGGAAGCACCGGTGTACTAAGGGTAGCGTTTTCCAATTTGCTGTGCCAAGGTGATTGAACAAATCGGAACGGACGGAGCATCTCACGAATGTTGCTTCCCCAGGAGAACCCAGATATCTCCAGCGAAAGACTTTTTTTGTGGTTGGTCATCTATTACTTTCTATTCGTCTGATGGTTTTCGGAAGTGATGAAAGGCAATGAGGGAAAAAAGGAACCCGATGCTCAGTATACAATAAAGGCGCGGTAAGATTATTCGCCACCGTAATGGTACCGTTGTGGAAAGTTCTGTCAGAACTTTTGTCGTAAGGCTCATTGCCATCAGTATCTGGGTGGTTGAAAAGTGTGCGAAAGCGTAACAATCAAAGGAAACCTGGCGATTGGTTGGAGCTTTGTTAAGCACATGTACACGTGCGAATAATGAATTCATTCCATTTATTTTAGGGAGATTTTATTGCTTAGCAAGGTGTTTTACCGACAGTCTGGCAAAAATGAATTGAATAATTGAATTTTGATAAGAATTTCTTGTTTTCGATCCATTCTACCATCTATTTATTGCGCAAATAATAAATAACTGAACCATAATATTAGGTTTGTGTTTTCTACTTGCATTAAGTTTGAGTTTGAGCTTTGTCTTAGTATAAATATTACTGTATAATATAGTACCAGTAAAACTACGATAATTTGAACCTAGAGATGTGAATTAGATTTGGAACTGCCAAATGTTCTCATATTCGATTCGTTGTTGATATTCGATAAAAAAATATTAATTTACTAACTAAAGACACAGTTTGCGCTATTAAATTAAAAAATAATTATTGTTTAATTCATCTGGAAGCGTAATAATGCTTCGGCAATTAATTTTAATTGACAAAAATTACACATCGGTAGTAACATTAAAAGGAGAATATTTTGTTGATCTTCTATTTTTTGCTTAATAAATCGCCTCTAGTTCGCTCGCTCGTAAGATGCTAAAAATCAACCGCTAAAAATCAATTTTCATTTCCATTCCACTTTACCATTCATCAAAAGCGCCGAGGCAACACTGATGTCCGAGGTGTAATAAATCATGTTCAAGGTCCACATCCAATCTAGGGCACCGGCATATTTTCCATCTTAATGCTTGACGGAAAGTAAATCGTTCACCGGTCCCGTCATCTTTTGTATCACTGCCGTACATTGGAGCTCCTAAGCGTACGAGCGCAGGACTGGGACATTCTAGTTCTAGGGTGGAACTTTCCGCATGGGATGATCCTAAGCATACCGATAAAACACCACAAACCAACCATTTTGTCGGGATTGCCTGGCGCCCGAAGGTAAACTGTTTCTTTTTAATCACATTAAAAATATTCTTTCCTCCAGCTGGTTTCTCGCTAGATGGCAGCACTAGCGTTGGGATGTAGGGAAGGCTACTAGATATGGTTAACTTTCTCACCTTCGGGAAGGATGTCATGGTGTTGGCACACTGAAAATAAGTGAAATCGTAATTGATGTGACGCCGTCTGGTCAGACGAAGGATGGACACGAATGGACATAACAAGATTAAGTGTAGTGAATGTAGAAGAGTGCGTGTGTGTGTGTGGTATGCTAGTGCCAAGCGAAAAACGGAGCATTTTGCTACTCGCCTCACTGGAGGGAACTGAAAAGAAACAAACAAAAAACAGATTGAGGTCAGTTCAATGCCTCAACCGGACGGCCACTCATCGCTCCTTTTCATTTGTACCGTTTTTATTTTCTTTCCATTCATTCCGATTGAGTTACGCCCGCTGGAAACTACTACTACTTGAGTTTGGCGCGGTGTTCCATAAAGTCTGCTGCTAGTTCTTGCTGTGCTACACAGGAAATGCGCAAACCGAGTCCATTTAGCACCGGTACCATCATCGTTCTCATCATCATTAATCACGCGCAAGCGGGGGTGGCATTTGCAGCGAGGTG
This sequence comes from Anopheles marshallii, assembly GCF_943734725.1. Lineage (NCBI taxonomy): Eukaryota > Metazoa > Arthropoda > Insecta > Diptera > Culicidae > Anopheles > Anopheles marshallii. Next base: position 45,413,964 of record NC_071326.1, on the reverse strand, counting down.
CCGGTAGGACAATAGGTGGACCTCTCTAAAGCCATACCAAATGGTCATTCAGCTGTCGGGTTAGGTTGACTTCGTGTCGGATGGGTTTTGGTTGCACCATTGCTGAGTTGCCATATATTTATGGGGGAAAAAAGTGGAAATGATGTTGTAATGAACAAAATGTAGGCCATAATGAGAGAGTTTTTGAATTTCTGGCAAATCGTGTATGCAAAAATGTATTTTCAAGATAATTAGAACCTTTTTAATTAAAAATGGATCATTAGAATACTCTTTCCATGTTAAATATGTTTATTGGAATGTGAATTTAAATATCGCGTATCAAACTTTTTTGTTTGGTTTTGCCAAACTAAAAACCAAAATCAATACCCATTCTTGAACCTGACACGGCCATCGTTTATTGTAAAATGAATTGATTATTTCTATGAAAAAAAAAACAAATAAAAAGCTTGTTAGTAATATAACTATTACTAGTTCTAACGAGTATTAGTACTATCCAGTACTAAATTAGTGTGATGGACAATCTTTTAAGTAAAACATGGAATCATTTTGAGACACCTCACTGATTGAAACTGTTCGAAATAAGAATACAGCATCGCACCGTACCAGAACGCACTTTTCTTTGAAATTGAGGTTAGATTTCAAAACAGAACGAAAAAAGCAATTCACACAAATTTCCACCTTGCCCACGAAGCGTATCCCACGTTCAGCAGGTTTGGATGCAAACAAACAATCCACAAACACACGAAAGAGAAAGAAGCTTTTTTTTGTTTTTGTACGAAAAGACGAAAAGTGAAAGAAACGTGGATTGAATTCCGTGCAAGCGTGTAATGCCGGTTGCTTGGAAAGATCTGAAGGTTTTCCCGTAAAAAGGATTCGATTTATTCTCGATCGAAAGTCCGCTATTTTTCATTTAAGCTCGTGTTTGAATTGGTACGAACACAACTGCACGAACTACAAAGCATGGTCGCTGCTGCTTGGGATGCTGCTTTGTGCCGTATCAAATTTCGGTATCGAATGGGGTTGCTTGGTTTTTTTTCGGTTTCGGTTGAACCCTCATATCCTTTTTTGTGAAAGCAAAATCAATCGAACATCTCTCTCACGGTTTCGTTGGCTGTTGGGTGAATTTTCCGAATCAGGCAACCATCGTGTTTCGCAGGTCTGTTTGTTTTGTGTTATCATTGTGTTTCTCTGTATTGATTTATGTGCCATCGAAGTCGACATTGATTTGTCTTTTTTTTTTTCTCCGTTCCGTTCATGCATGCTGCGCTGTGTGTGTTTGGGAAGTTTATTTTTGCACCAAGCCACGGAACACTATGTTTTGCAAGTGAAACGGTGAAGATACGGTGAAACGAACCCCACTTCTCTCGGAGGGAGGCCTTTCATGCTGGGTTTATGTTAGTAGCTCAGCATCGTTAAATCTTTCAAGCAGGATATATCTTCGAGTGCTGCCGAAAATGAGCGAAGCAGCGCACAATTCGAGGCGAAAAATGGGTCGACCTATAATGAGGAGAAATAAGATGGAATAGGAACCGAAGTAAAGTGGAGCAGCAGGAGCTAGCACAGGTCAGTATGTGTGTGTCTTGAGTGGAAAGCTGCATAACTCGCATCTTGAAGGCAAACTCAGTGGAGGAAATGATTAAACATCTCGACAGAATCTATCGTCCGATGGTTGTTATTGACACTCTACTCATAGGCTCGGCCTGAAACCCCCGAGACTTGAAATGGGTTTCCACTGAAGCAAGGAAACGCATCTTTTATTTACATATGTGATTGGGCATCGATGTTCAGGCCGCTCGATTCCACACTTCAAAATGTGTATTGGTCAAGAAGTCGGGTAGCGGGTTGGAAAAATAAGAATGTGGGAAAAGTAGCATAGAGCGTACGCCATCTTGCAATCGTTCAATCAACATCACCCGTCAAGCTTCGCTCTTAAGCTGAATGTTTTGGTTGCATAGTGGCACAGGCTGGTTGCACGAAGCACTTCCGTCATCTGACGGTGAAGTGTCTGCATAGCATCGGACTCGCTGGTAGACAGCCTTTGCAGACCTACGCCGTAATCTGTGGTGTTCGTTTTATTTTATTTTTTGTCAGTGCTTGTGCTTTCAGTTCATTTTATGCACCCGACCGAGCTCGGTTTCCATTTGTACTAACGACAACGGGGTGGTAGTATGGAAGTATGGAAGGAAAAAATAAATGAATGTAGTTAGGCTGCTCGATGTGACAAAGCCGGACATGCCTACGGGGTGGGGTGGTTTTTTTGGCCTGACCATCGTTTGTTGGTTTTATGGATTTTCACTCCCGTGCCGTTGTTTTCACTTTGGATTACATTCTGTGGACAAACGGGCAAAGCGCATCATTGATGAGGAATGACGTTCTAGCTTAAAAGCTCAACGACTCTTCGGATCCCATTTGTACTATTTTTATGTGTACTATTTTTAACAATCACAATGCTCGTTTGGAGGCGTATGCAGCAGTCGAGTGTTGTCGAGCGAAAGCCTTTGGTTTATGTTTTATGTAAGGCCGTTAAAAATGTATCATTCAAATTTTGATTGCAAAATAAATTCGTGTTGTTGCAGTCTGAAGCACACCTTGAATGTCATGAAACGTAGTTATGAAACATCTTTTTAATGGAATAAAATATTACTATTATAGAAAAGCTTTGAAATCAGCATCAGCTGTATGGCAAAATAGACAGAAGAATTGTTATGAATTGAGAATGGAGACGCCCAGTACTTTGAAGATTTTATGCTAAAGATGGCTTCTCCTACAACAATAGGTGTGGTTTAAACTGTACCAAAAGAAGCTCAATTGAAGCCATTGTAAATAATTCACCATTAGATTGGGTTCATTTCTGTGCCACAAAACTGTCGCTTCGGTTAATTACTAGCTAAAAGGAAAACATTCATTCATCCACTTTAAAATGGTGTGCTAGGGAACGAAAGCTCTTAAGAAGCAGGTGGTTGCAAAGTTCAAGTTCGTCATGGTAGCCAGTGCCAGCTTATAGCTCTGTTTAATGCTGTCTTGTCACCCACTCTCGACATCGTTGATCCCGTTTAGAAAAAAATGGGAACCATAACGATGCTAATATTCGATGAGCACATTCTCCTGCCGAGCGCTCCTACCTTTGGCGTGGGATGAGGCAGAGTTATAATTAAATTATACAAGCTTAGGTGAAGGAAGAACTTTTCCTTGATAGTGTATTTCCACTCATAGGGTAGCTTAACTCCGTTTTTAGTCGGTGAGTTTGGTTGGCGTGTAGTAGCGCCGGTGTTATTCGTTGAAGGTTTTAATGTGAAGCTTAGTCGCAGTTAAGCGTACGGGATGTGAATGTAGAGGGTATAAATATACTCTACAGTGAAAACTTTATTCCAACACGGCCCATCCGCCGAATGCCAAGGTAGTCGTGCCGAAAGTTGTAACGATATTCTAAATAAATAATTTCGAATTCAAATGAAATGAGGGTGTCACAGGATTGGTGTAGTATTTACTCCAAAGCCTCCGACTTTTGGCATTCTGCAATGGATGGATGCAATGCTTTCTGCATGTGTGTGTGTGAGAGAGAGGAAACTTAACTATCTAGTTCAATTAAATCTATTTAATAACTCTGTTTTTTTTAAATTGATGTATCTGTATTATGTTTCTATCCATTTTATATATTTATTTATTGTGTAGATCATGTGTTATGTATTAAAAAATGTTCAAGATGGTTATTGACATTATGGGTTTTTTTTCGAAAACATGTATATTTTTTCTAATCCTCTTTCTATAAAATTTTTTAAAATTCATCCCGATTGTACAACTTTGCACGAAGTATGATTTTGGACTATTTGTCAATTACAACACGATTCGTCAACGACGATAAAAGAGCATGTGTATAGGTTCGGAAAATTACACGTCCCGTGTTGCTGTGGTTTTAAGAGAACTCGTTGAAAATGTTCCCTATTTACGCTTAAAGTTTTCCATTCCATAACCTCGACTGCACACCCTGGTTTATGCGCTGTAGTACTATAAAACAGCAGCACCCCTTTCAGTGCTCATGAGATGCCCAACTCAGACACAATAGTGAAACAAAAACCGTATGCACTGAAACCGTTTCCCAACGCGGAAAATGAACGGGCATATGCTTTTAGCGTAGTTGTGTGTGTTAAGTAAAAAGTTCCCATAGAATGTAATGTCTGCCAGTACATTGGATTTTTTTTTGTATACTTTAGGTTAAAATTGAGTTCCCACACAAAAAAGTACATACCACCAGCTAGCATCCACTCTCGGTTGACGGATGTTTAATTGCAATGATATGCGGAAGAGAGATGAGGTTGGAAATGGTTCATGCTTCAGTTGATAGCCTTGTATGCTATAGGACAAAGCGCGGTAGTTTCGATGCATCAAAGTTTCCAGAACGATTCGTAATTGACGTGGTTTGGAGGATCCATCGCTATAATTTGGCGTAGTTGAGTGATTTTTTTTGCTGAAATCCTTTTGTGTGCGACTCCCATCATAATTAAATACAATGTATTCCATGCTGTAGATTTAAACCCAATGTGGCATTTGTAAGGATGGTGTATAGACACATAGCTACGTTAGGAAATTTTCAGTATGTTTGAGAAATTCAAGTGTGTTTTATTGTACCTTTTTTGTAGCTTGGCTTTTTTTTTTTTTGTAGCTAAAAATTATATAGCAATATACTGTAAAGTAACAAAATAAGGTTGCGAAACGAACAGTGGCGCCTGGTCAATGTTCAAAAACATTGTTCATAAAAAATGTTTCGCAAATTACCAAAACAAATTAATACCAAAATTTAGTTCAAAATTTGTTGCTTTTATGTTTTGCATAGGAAATATTGCCAAGCCTTTCAATTAATAATATTTTTTGTTTATGAATGTTTGTGAATTAGTCATAAAATAACATTTTGACCGAGTACATCCGGGTGAGGTGACCTTCCACTGTTTGGAGTGGGAAATGTCATCAAACGTATGTGAATTGTACATCAGATTAAGCTACCATTAGTTACAAGCAACGCGGCTTTGTCAAAATCCGATATCCCTTTCATGCCAACTTTTCTTGTATTAAATTCTTTTAATCGTTCGGATTTGGTGATTATTGATGATTGTTTTTTATTTAGATGACACAACCGCCAAACATATTAGGGACATTTTTTGACCAATGTTGTTGATTTTTTTAAACAATGATCCAAAGAAAGCTTATCAATCTATGCAATGTGAATTTATGTAATGAAATTTTCATGTCTTTTATTCATTATTGTGTAATGTTTTTTTCGCGAAATCACTGCTAACCCAGTATTTTAATGTGTTACTTTAAAACAATGTCCCAGTTTCAAAATTTATGAAATTAACCAAAGGCAATTTTGCGCAAAATTCCAGTTCTTGAACTTGAATCAAAACTTACCTTTAAAAAAATTAATCACATGAAGGCAATGTTAGGCAAAGAAACCTAACATCGTAATACTATTGAACTGTTAATCCTGGCGTTGTTCTCTGTGTGTGTGTGAAATTGCTCGGCTAAGATAACACATTCCATTTCTCATCATATTATCATGTCTCCCGAACCCCGTTCAGCTGCAACAGTCAGGGGAGCAATGACTTTGGATGGATTAGTCGCTTTATTAAAACCGACAGCACTTTTACAGCGTAAAGCCAGGATTGTGGTCGGGTGACCGAAATGAGTTACAAAAAAAACATATGAAGAAAAAAAAACATTCACACACACACATGCACAAAAACAATACATTTATCCACGCAAACACACACACACACACACAGCTAGCTACACACTAATGCGTCGGTTTTGATGTGACCACAATGTAATGTGAACCGGGTGCGGTTTGTTAAACGGGTGGTTGGTGGTTTTTAAATTTTATAACATTTCCCGGTCTTCTCTGCCCCGGTTACACAACCATCGGGCCGTCCTTGGGTCCTAAGGTACGTTTCAATTTTCCCATGCTCTGACAGAAGTGCTCAACGTAAAATGTTATGACAAGACCGTAAGTATGGTCGTGGATTGTCAACCGTAGCGCGATCGTGCGGATCGAGGCTTTTCGGGTAGCTTCTGACATCCTGGAAAAGGAAATTGTGTTTTTCATCCCATGGGAAAAGTGGAACCGGTGGCAAAGTGGTGTGAAGGTAGCATGTCTATCCTTTTGTCCTTCAGGCAACTTAACCATCCCGGCTCGCATCCACGAATGTCGGGAGTGGTGTAACTTTAATGATATTTGCTTTTTTTCTGTTCGATCTCTCCGTTTCTTTGCATATTTGTTGCTTCATTTCCCATTCGTAATCTTTTGTGTCGGTTTAAAACGCGTACTGCTAGGCATGGCTAGGTACTCTCCCGGATAGAATGGGAAGATGTCTCCGTCTCGTATACGGTGTCACTAACGCTCCCACGTGTAGGTTGACGTAGACCGAACACAATTTGAACTTTTTCAGCACAGTTTCGTTCCCGGGGGGTGATTTGAAGTTGGATGATTGTGCAAGGGACGGTTCACCGTTCCCGGTCGGTGACGGATTTTGGGTTGACGCAAGAATACCGGGACAAAGTTTCTCGTCTCAATAGCGAGAAAGGAATGGAGTTTGTCGGGAACTTTATTTATTCTTCCACGTTACAGGCACGAAAGTTTCCCAGTCAGCTGGTGCTGCGCTGTTGTGTCTTGCGTCAACAGCGGATTGGTACAGACAGCAGGTTGGAAGCCAGCAAACATCCAAACGTTGAAAAGACGAACCGTTTTTCATGCGAACCGTGCTGATCTGTCAATCATACTTTCTCATCTTTGGCAGTCACTTTGGTACTGTTGTAGTTCTGGTGGTCCTTCGCTTTCATAACAGCAAGCAAGTAATATAAAGCGCAGGTACATGAGGCTTGGAAATTATTTAAAAAAAAAAAAAAAAAGTATTTATATTATTCTCTAAGATTCCCTCATTATTGAGAGGCATGTATATTATAAAGCTATTGTCAAGTTCGGGCTTGGAAGTTCAAATGAATTCAACGCGATTCACATTGCATGTTGCAAGTATTTTATTACTCTTTCATTTTCAGTTCATTCATTTTATGGTCTGGCTGCAGCAATATAATCATGTTTGAAGAATGTTCTGTAGTTTTTCAGAGTTAAGCTATTTTTTTTAAATGAAAATCCGATGTGATGTTGGAGTAATAACTCCCCTTGCAGGATGTTTCTCATTTGGACGAACTATTTCACTATGCTTTTCTAAGGGCAATTGCAATGATCCATTAAATAACATTTTCCTCCGCGTGATTGGTAGTGTTAGTTTGTTTGTTTGGAATCTGACTGGGTAGGAAAATATTGACACTGCGCCGCCGTCGTCGTTGGGTGAGGTGAGCTATACATAGTAGGGCAGCGATGGAGGGTGGATACATCCGCCCTATAACAGCTATCCACCATTGTTCACCAGCAGCTATGGGAGTAGAGAAGGAGTAGCTAAAGTGGTATTTTCCCTTCCGGCACACCTGTTCCCTGTACCATCTCGTCCTACCGGGGTATCGCTGTCGATCGTATCGTTTGCGTGATTGATTGATAGTTTCACCTGGCAGTTAGGCCATGGTGCTTTGTGAGGAAATTTCTCCTCATAAAGCACCCGACACGCAATGAATAGGGAGAGGTGAAAGAATCATGATCGGGCCACAGTGAATGTAGGTTAAGTGATAATCCTGTTTTTCCTGGGTGGGTCGTGCCGCATGATATATCCGTAGATGGACTATCTCGGAAGAAGAATGTTCCGCTGGGTATATGTAGCTATTTTTACTAAGATAATGCTATTGAGATCAGCGATTGCTTACGAGCAAACAGTTATTGTGATTTAAATAGGTATTAAGATGCTATTTAATAAAGTCCTTTATTACAATTTGATAATGGCTCTGTATCATTGCATCGAGCCCCACCAGTAAAAGGTGTTTTATTTTTTGTACCTGCCAGTTCTTTTCACGAATCTCATGCTAATGCCGCACATTCCCTCCTTTGTTCACATTACAAAGGAAAGCGTTTCTTAAAAACTCGAAAATTAAGTCACCACAGTTACGGTTCACTGGGAAATTGGTCATGCGTTGCTGCTTGTGCTTCGGTGCGCACGAACCGTGTGGCACAAATATTCACAAAATGTGCCTCCATTCTGTTAAGATATGGGTTGGGATGCTTGTTTTTTTTTCGTTGCTTTACTGAAGGCCTAACACTCTCGCACAGTCTCGCTGCCGTTTCCGGTTGGTTTGCGCTTCGTTTCAGTGGCTGTTTTATGGTTAACCAGTGCACGGATTGTACGGATAAAGGATGCTCGTTTTCAAAGAAAATGAGTGACTATCGAATCGCGGATTCGTACGATTCGTGGCATTTCACATTTCCTGCTGCGCAACACTGTGTGCGCTCCGCGTAAGTTTTGCTTGCCGTGGTTCGACTGGAACCTTTCCGTTCCGTATTTTATGTGCAATTTTTGTGTGTATGTGTGAAACGATGGTTGTTTTGTTGGTGTTTTTCTTTGCGATTTGTTTTGAGAGTTTGTGTTTTTAGTCATCTGTTACGGATTTGGATGAGGATTTTGTTTCAGATAAATTAGCTATCGGATCAAGGTTTCTTTTAAACAGAACTTATCACGTTTGTACGCTCTGATTAGCTTGGACATACTGTTGGCGCAATACCTTTTCGTGTTAAATGGTTTCATAGCGGTAAAACATGAAACAATCGAGCGTGAACTTTTTAACGGTAAATCAATCAAACATCATCGAGTGTAAAATGCTTCTTAGAGGTTTATATTAATTTATTTTGCTCATGTGTCTTTAGCTACCCAAGGCAATTGAAACAGCTCTATAGATGCAGTAGAAATCCGTAAGACCGTTAGACTGCTTTCCCCAATTGTTTATTTTCTATAACCAGCTCTCTTCAAGCGTGTAACCTTCGCACATTTTATGTACATTTATCTAGGAAAAAGGTGACTAAAGTCAACAAATGAACACGCCTTACCACACCGATGGCAATGGGCAAACACTTCAAACCTCTATCAAGTGGATGGCCCAGTATAAACGATGCACGCGTTTCATTTCGATCGAACGCAAACGGAACGGATGCTACACGTGTATGTGAGTGGTTTATGGTGGTGTTTTATAGCCTTCACTACAAGGTGGCATTATTTTAATCAACTTCCTTTCCCAACGCACCAACAATATCGCGATGGAGGTCATCGGGCGGGCATTGGAGGAATGATGATGACTTTTTATGCTAGGGCTGTTTCAGTTTTTGTTTTTCTTTTGTGTTTTACATAGAGCATCAAGGCTAAAGTGCCATCGATAATATGTTTTAAATACCGGAAATGATAATGATGGTGGAGGGAAGCGTACGATACTGGAATACCTTTAGGGTCCAAGTCAATCGATTTGGTATTTGGGTGACATTCGTGGTATCTAAAAGTATTCCCAGAATGTTAATGGAGTGTGTTTGGCTCAACACTGGTAACTAAAATAATGGTAATGTTACTGATATTTGTATTTCACTCTACAACTGTACGATCAACTGAAGTAGTAGTTCGTGTCTAGAATTGAACACACTTCGTGAACTTGTACATTACCTACTGCATCATTTGAGCTGACTATAGCTAAGCATGGCCATTAGATAAGGTATATAACAGTGAAGTGTGTTTGCAGTAATTTCGGAAGCAGTGCCCTGCACATGCCATGTACATTGGTAATTAGCTTTGTATATGTTCTATAGAATGACGTAATGACGTCAGGGGCAAGAAAATAATGCAAAGTGTATGGTTTATATACAAAATGAAAGTTATTATCTATATATTATATAATGTTTTACCTGCAAATATTTATCTTTGATGCTTTTTACATGTTCATTACTGGACTATAAATTCCCTGCATATTATTTACTCACAAAAATTAAATTAAATTAAACCTAATACCGATATTATGCCTTCTTTTCTACTTTCAGTGTAATACGGCAGATCACAGGATTTCGAGCTGGTAGGTAATTAAATTCATTCTAATTCCGTTACTTGATTGCACCCGTGTGGCCACGTTTTGAGTGGGTTGATGTGATTTGGTAGCGAATAGCTCGCGGTTTGACGTGTGAAGGAGTAGTAATCCGTAATCGGTTCAAGCGCAGGATGATAGCATTAGGAAACACTCCTTCGGTGGTTGTGGTTTGCAAGTCAACAGTGCCGATAGCTTGTTGGTGTACACTCGAGTGGGTGCGTGTGTGTGTGTATAGCGGTTAACCAAGAATTGTGCCGCTCGATACTTGGCTTAGGTTAATCCACGATTGAGCAGCGGGAAGTTACGGCTTCGAACGGTATTAGTGATTTCTGATGAAGGATAATTTGGCTGAGTGAACCCTTTACCGTACTGCGTGTGGTGATAACAACCAGCTGAAAGACGTTCTTAATACATCACCTAGATTTTGGAGTTGACTATCAAGAGTGTCGATAGTATAAAATTGGATTACAATCATAGTGTTCCCAACAGCTCTTAAACTTAACTTGTGTTCCAATTTTCCTTCCACATAGCTTAACGTTTCAAACCTGCAGTGTTCGCCCATTCATAGATGCAATACGTCTATGAGTTGCTGTACAATTGAGGAATGTTCTATTGCGTCTTAAAAATGCATATTTTTAAGTGAAATATGCTCTATAGTTTGTTTATCATCGTATATGAGCAGAACAGCTCCGAATCGACCACAACTAATGTTTGGGTCAATAAGTTCTTTTGAATGAGCTAAGAGCTTGAAAAGATGGGTGGTTAGGCTTAACGGCTCAATGCGCTCGTTTCAGCGCTATCGCACAATGCGCTCATTGCGCACGTTTGTGCTTGAGCACGGAGCGCACTAAGCTCGCTGATTTAGATGAGCTGAGTGATTCCATTTGCTAAGGTAGCTTATTCGTTCACAACCCAACACTAATCACAATAACTAAATTTATCAGCTGTACAATGTAGAAAATTGGAGAGTAAATGAATGAGCGTAAGTGCTTTTTTATTTGCGTTCTTTAAAACGTAATTTGTGTTTTTTTTATCAAACATCTGAAAGACACTTTTTTAACATGGCGAGCTAGTAAATGGAAAATTCGATCTTTTGAACTATGAATGACCCTAAGCAGCACAAATAGCACCATTTCAGGCGCTTCATGACAGATTGCTGGAGATTGCATAATTGACCGTACAAGAACCTACAGCGGGACTTCATACGTGCGAAAATAGTATATTATTCATATAGGTTGTTGCATGTCTGATTTGAGTATGACTATAGATAGACGTGCTTTATTTACCTTTAAGACAAAAACCAATTCCAGCGTCATAGGACAAATGTTATTATTACGTTAGCGAAAACTTCAAATAAGGTCCCATCAGTAGCATAACGATTAGACTAACGTCAAACACTCCATCAAAGAGAGCGCATAGACAAGCTGAAGCTATTCATGCAGTTGCATGTAAAGATCGCCGTCTGCTGATGCAGTTCAACAGCGCGGGAACTGTGCAGTGCCCGAGCGTGTCGTGTGCAATTATTTTATTTCACAAGCGGCGTTGTGCAATCGCCAGTCCGGCGACCGATACTTGTTGTTGAAGATAATTGTTTGCGTTACTGTATATTTACTGTAACATCTTGTATGGAGCGGGTAAGAAGAAAATCAACTACAGCTATCCACCGTAACGTCCATTTGAACATGTCCCGCAGCAGTCATAAGGCAGTGTGAACTGGAATGTCTCCTGCTGGCACTTGATAAATTAATAGTTGCAGTGAAGCGTAGTTTCTTCGTGAGAATTCTTTCATTTTCAATGTGTGCTTCCAAAAAACGAGGTAGAAAGTGTAGTTTTACGAAAGTACACGGCATCGAATCGATTAGCATGTTGAGGTTAATTTATAAAACTTTGACCATGATCGAAAGCCTCGCCCCTTGTTGTGAACGGCTACGGGTGTAGGGCTACTCGTGTCAGTAAACCATTACCGACGGACTTCAGTGTTTGGAAACTTTTAGCACCGGCACGGTTGGTATGTGGGGTAATGCGTTGCGGGAAGTAGTTATATTGAAACAGCTGGCAGCTTTGGAAGGTTTGTTTGTTCTATCGCTCGTCACTATGTGACATACTATCGTGCTTTTTTTTCTTCTTCTGTTCGACAAGAAAAGCTTCCATCTCTGACCGAACGATGGATGTAGGAATGGGGAAGGCGGACTTGTTTGCACGTGCCACAGTGCTGATGGCGATTGAGCCATCGTGTAAAGTTTGTTCTAGCAGTGTGCATATTGGAACAGGTGACTAGAAAAATGTTGCAAAATCTTAGTTTTCTTTTTGCAATAAACATGAGGAAGCTCGGCAATGATCGATGGAAGCATATAAGTAATATAAAAGGAGGAAAGCGCGATAACTAAAGAGTATAAAGAGTTTCATAAGTAAGTTCTAAAGACAGCTTTAGTGAATATACAGCAGAGAAGTAGTGAATATATCATTTTGACGCAATTTACGCACGAGTTTGGTAAGGTTATCCTAAAGAAGAAACGGTTGATCTAATGATCCAATTGTGCCACGAAGTTATGCAACATAAAGAGAGCACAGTAAATATTTAATGAAACAATTAATTAATTTACAGCGAAACTCATGTCTTAAAATGAAAGATGCGAAAAAGGGATTTAATATGTATGGTTTTTCCTGACTCCGGATAGCAATTCAATTTCCATTTGCATGTGCGAAAATAATGTTTATTTTTATTTCATTAAAGTTTTTTGAATTGCATTTCTAGATGTACTTTTAGAAGCAGTGTTTTTTCAGTGTACAAACCATACCAAACAGCCTGTAATGTGGTATAATTTTTTGATCAGATGAAACTATAAACTGTGACAGACGGGCAAATGGAAACTTTCACAATGTTGACCTTGTCTCTGATTTTTTCGATTTGGTATAGAAGGTTTGGAAATTCAATGAAAGCTTCCATCGATGTTGTTGGTGGGTGGTGCGTGCTATCACTGACACGCGTGGTGAACTTCTGTTATTGACTTATGAGATGAGAACGTCACCCGCCACCCTTTTCCAGTCCGAAGCCGAAGGTTTGGACCACACGTTCGATACGCTACATCTATTTGTCAGTCGCGGGAACTTACTTCGAACGAATTTGTTGGAAAATTTTCTTCAATCCCAAAGTTTCCTGATCTCGCTGTAACTTTGGTTTGCTTGCTCGCGAGATTTAGCGTTGGCTCTGGAAGTGCAAACATATCCCCATGTTTTACCCGTGTCACCTTCCTATCCGGAACGAAGGTTGTTTGCTTTTTGCACAGGCCCAAGCTGACTGCAGGTTGCTGCAGAGTGAGGAAAGGATGTTGGACTCAAGAAGTGAGTTGTAATCAATTTTATTCATCAATTTCTTCGCGCTTTCAGTATCACGCTCACGCAAGTTTATGTGACGCGGAATGTTATTTCCTTCACGGGACTTTAAACGTTGTCACTTGTTTGGTGAAAGACGTTTCAAGCTGATGGGTAGGAAATTGTATCGCACACAGCCACACTAAGGTGAGAGAGATGTTTGAGGTTATGTTTTATTCAAATCATTTCACATTTGACGGATGTCGATGGATGCATGTTAGTCGTTTGTCAAACATTGTGATGAATGTATTTGCATGTATAGGTTGTACTCAATATGAATATTCTTACCATCAGTTGTCTGTTCTGCCAAAATATCAATCATGTATTGCAGTACTTTTCATGCTTTACTTTTCATACAGTACTATCACATTTGATTGTGTTAGATTATTTTAGTACTCCTAGTATTGTTTTTGAGAAAGTTATAAAAGATCTATTCTGTTGACATAGTTTCTAACGAACGGTTCGTTGGCAGCAATCCTTCGTTATGTTAATCCTCTTAAAAATGAATGGATTATTCAATGTAATTTTACACATTTTTCTGCTTGAGTCCTGTTGATAATCTACCAGATTTCATTTTTCCTTCACTTTGATACATCTTTCGTAATTTTGCTTCGGTAAACGATATTATATTGCAAGTTCTACTTTTAACCGTCGCATTGTCGGTAATTTTAAACGATGGCATACAACCACTGGAAGCTGGTTTACGGTTCTTTTAGGAAGGTGTTAGTTTATCACGAGCGATTGCTCCTGAACGATCGTTTGCCAGAAACTATGCCGTTATCTTTATCGTCCTTTTATGCTGTTTTATGCGTTAAGGCAAGCGATATCATAATTTCACTGTGCTGCGCCATCTGGTACAGAATGATGCACAGTGTCGGTACACAATAGTAGCACGAAATGTAAAAGAAATGAATAAATCCCGGGTCGTAAAGAAAACTTCTCCATTAAAATGCATAGTTCATCAGCGTGATCAATTTTCGATAAACTTCAGCTAATGTAGTCTCATTCATTTGGGTGTATTATCGAGCACCGTGATACGTGAAGCAGATGGGAACCCTTCCGAAAGTAGTTTTTCGCAGCTGTTCACACACAAACCATAACCCCGTCGGGACTAAAGTTTCTCCGTAGCGGTATCATCTAACCCGTTCGTGTAGCCAAGCGCAGCGCATGTTCCATTTCCATAGCCCCCATTATCAGATTTCAAGGCGACGGACAATTCGGAGCGGTACATTTACGCGTCTGACGCACGATGTGCGCGGAATCTTACCTTTTTTTTCCTCTTTCCATTTTCTTTCGTGGGTAAAAGAAAATGGATGAATCTCTCGTTGGAGCAATGTGGGTCGTTTGTTGGCAAAGTTTGGGGTTGTGCTCGGTTGAAGGGATTTATGAGAAAAGTTTATCTTGTACTTCCTTTCCCCACCATTCCGGCCACTGGGCTGGATGGGCAAAATGGGAGGAAGCCAATGTGGTCCTATGCCAGTGCCGTAAGAAAAATCCGTTGACGATGAATATGAGCATTGCAATGGAGCTACTGCCTTTTGTCGAGAACTTCAACCAGTGCGAAAGTGTTTGAACTATGCAAACCGACCCGCTTGACATGAGCCGAAGTTTGCTGTTTAGCGTTCGCTTTCGAATGGGTTATGGATTACCCAACGGGTGATCCTTTCGCACGAACAGAAAACAGTTGTGTTTGCGTTGGTAGGCTCAATTAGTGTGAAGAATTCCGCCTCTTTTTTCCCCATAAATAAGTCTTTACCATTTTCGGAAAGGGTCCCAGTTCTCCAATACATCAACTGTTGAAAAGTTTTCTTTGATGACTGAAATTAAATGGATTAGCGGAGTAAGAGCTTCGACCAATTACGTAAAGCTGAGTGAGATGATCGCGGATCGGTATAGGTACTATCTAAAAATACTTTTTTTCCCATCGTTGGAAGTGTGAATTTATCACGATAGCAACTTTGCATGTTGTACATTCAGTTTTTGTATGGTTGGAAGGATTTTTTTTCCAACGAAAAGCTTCATCTCTTTAGGTCTGGCTTAGTTGACTGATTAACGATAAGGAGCTGATTAAAAGTTTTCTTTATTCTATCGGCTACTTCATTTGAAAGTGAGGCGTGAGTGGGATAACCTAAACCTTTTTAGGACTTTTGGGCAACGTTTTAATAAAGCTTCGATTATGTTTTGTTAAGAACTGCCAAATCAATATTTTTTTGGGAAGTTGTTGATTATCTTATCGTTTTAACTTTGTTCTTCCAAACAAAATGCTATTGTTATAAATATTTAACATGAATCAAAAATATAACATTGAATATATAACATTTAATCGGCGTTGCGAAGTAAAGTCAAGGAAATTCCTCATACATAATAATTTGATGCGATATTTGAGTTGATATATTTGTCAACTATTGTAAAAGTGCATGAAATTATGCCGTTAATTAAACATTACCGTCTTACCCAATGGTATCTGTATCGGCAATTTTTGAAAACCATAACTTTTTACAAGACAATTTTTAATGGTTGTTTGTTTGAACAGGAATAGACAAGTCGTGCAACGAAAACTTCATTATTGTTTCAAGTTCACCACCAGCGAAATGTGCATTTTCCACCTGGTGCATTTACTGCAGCGCGAAAATAGCAGGAAACAGTTTTAATAATCATGAACCACCTGGCGTCTCCATCGACAGGATGCTGGTTGGTTTAAGAATGGCCTCGCAGTACGATATAGAAAGGATCTCGAATGCGATGGCAATGTTGTGACGGTACACCCAATAACAAAGTATGCAAACCATTTTGGTCCTCGAGTGCACCTGCCTGCCCGTGAACGTAACGTCCTGTGCAGAATGTACATGTATGGGATGACAAGGACGAGGCATATTTGGTGGAATGGTTTTACACATGGAATTTCTCACCTAGTGGAATGGTTTCCTGCACAATACAGTGCTGCTGTTTGCATTTTCCTTCTGTCTGTTTTTTGTTTGTGGGGCTTCCATCATGGTTGTTAGTCCGTGTGTGTCATTCCCACAAAAGGGAATTCCACTGCACAGGAAACATTTTCTTGTTTAGACGTACAGTACTGATGTTGTGTCCTTTCCAGACACTTTTCTCGTATCGAGGGAGTTTCGGGAGTCTGAACCTATACGCTACAGATTCAAACAGGCACATGCTACTCGACTAGTTCTTGTTTTCAGAACCTTTTTAATTAAATTGTATATAAATCCAGTACGAATGTATTTTTAGGTTTTACTTTTATTTTGTGGAACGCAAAGCATCCTGCCGCTCCGAACCTAAGCATTTGCGGAAGAAATAATTATGAAAATGGTTAATATTCATAAAAGGTCGTTTATGTTGTTTAACGAGTGAAACTAGAAACACTGGGAACGCTGTGGTAGCTTCGGACACCGCGACGCGGAAAGGTTAGCCGGACTGGTAAAAGTCTTGCAAACGAACCATATTTGCAATGCACGACCTGTTGCGGGAATGATTTATTATGTGCAAAACTGGCCGACGGAAAACAAACGTAATTTCCAACACTTTGCCAGTTATTTGTGAGCTATTGTTCTAGGGGATTGAATGTTTTTTTGTACCCAGCTAGCTCAAACAAAGAGAGTTTTAGCTTTAATTTTAAAGAATTATATTAAATGTGTTGTGTAGGAAACTAAAGAACATTCCATCTATTATAAACAAGTTTTTTTAAACCTTCACAATTCAATGCGAGAAAATGTTTACGTGAAAAATGTGTTCAAAGTCGGACTTTTTTTTATGGAATTAATAATTATAAACCTGTTTAACAGGATATTGTAGCAGATATGAGTTACAAAGCTCATTCATTTATATAAAAAAAATATATTCAATCAAATTGTACGGAGCCTTGTTTTCACTCATCCGCTGGAATAAGCTTATCGTTACTATTTTGCCTTTCAGCGCCTCTGTATCATTCCTCACGATCCAAGTACAGTGTAATTTATCTAATGGAACAGATTAATTTTCAAGATGAATTGTAGAACGCGAGGACTTTTCAAAATATTTGATTTGCTTGGTAAATTTTTTTGCACTCATTAGGTTTGGGAAAATGTGGTGCTGTAAAACTTCAATCGTTTTCTGCTTTTGTAGCCTTATCATTACTCTGAGGAAAGTATTGTGAATAAAAGGTCAGAATAAGCGGTCAAAACCCGGGAAAAAAGAATCAGGAGTAACGTTCGCTTCCTGTGTGTGTGTGTGTGCATACAACAGAGTAAAAATTGAGGTTTGTTGGTTGTGCTTGGGCTTTGATATTGCAATGGACGTAGAATTTCCTAACCGTGGAATGTGCGTAGATAATTATTAACGAGAAAATCGTGAGAGAGTTTTCGACTAGTGATTTAAATTAAGACCAAACATATTTTTTTGAAAATAATAAATAAGTGTGCATATAAGATTTGCAATAATTTTGGTTGAAGTAAATTCAAATTTGAATTTGAAAAGTTTCATATGAGCATAGGTGGGATTTTCATTGCGATTGTATAAATTTCACCTATTGCTCACAATCCAATAATTTACAAAATAAATTGGTGGGTCAAATATTCCGAACAATAAGCATACACGTTCATGAAACTTTCATGACTCCGTAATCAATGCCAAACGCCAGCTATTTAAATAAATCATTAGAAGTTCAAACACGACCACCAGAAAGGAAAACAGAGTTGACTACCCAGGAAACGGGCACAGCAATGAAATGTTAATTAAAGCATCTCTTCCTTGATTTCTTTTCATGTACCCAAGGTCGGAATTTGCAGTAGTTGTTTAGATCATTTTCGATGTTTTCACCTACAGCGAGAGTTTATTTCAAAACTCGAACAGCATAACCAGTGTGCTACCTTTTTTTCCTAACAGAATCGTTGAGGTTCGAAATCCCTGTTCCGCTGGCACTTTTCGTTTGATCCCATGGTCGGACCAAACTGGGAGTGGGTTTCTGGGAAAGCAATTTTCAAATTAGTTCACTTGCCTTCTGGGATTCGTTCCACTGTGGATGGGTATTTTCAAATTTCTCCTAACTTTTGTCGATATTCTGCTTGAGGCTGTTGAGTATGAAAGTTTACTTTTTTCTACTGGTGACCAAAAGTTCTCCGGCTATTGACATTTCTCACGAGAATGGCAAATAATCGAAATCGTGCTGGATTTAATTATACCATCTCTTACTGTGCTTCTGCAGTCTAGCATTAGGTTTTAACGATACGATACACCAATTTCATTTGAAGAAATATTCAACGAAATAGTTATGCGAGAATGTACGAACGGCGTTTTGCAACTCTTGAACAATCTACTATCATTTTCGATATGCTTAGAAGCGAAACATCGAAAGGGCAATAAATAACATTGAAGTATTTGTCATTCAATGGATGCGCTTATAATAGTTTATGCACTTGAAAATCAATTATGGAAGAGATACAATTTTGGAATTCCTATAACATTGTCATCCATAAGCAGGATTTAAAATGACAGCTGTCATATTTCGATACAATCGAGACTCACATCGAGCATGCGAACAGCCATGCCCATCATGGGCCATTCTCGTTCAGGTTTCTAGGTTATGCAGACGTACGTGTACGTGACGAATTAATCGATAATTTTTCCCATCCTACATAGTAAACATGGATTCCGGTTCCTACATACACACCCATGCATGGACACACCCTACCATTCGCATTCGTGTTCGTTAGCACTGGTGTTCATGTGGGCGCAGAAATTTGTTCTTTGCAGGCAATGGTTAAGGCAAAGTTTCTTGAGCAGAGCATCAGGTACGGTTCTGAAACGAAGGAATGAAATGCAGCTTCGTGAAGGTAGTGCAACAGTGCCTTGTACGAAATGGAGCAGAATGGTGCAGTACTCTTACGATTCTTCGCCATCCGGATGCAGTTATGCCTGCAAGTGATTGAGGAAGTGGTTGTGTGTCTATCTCTTACCTGACCACTCTCGTCTATCCACGTAGTCAACCTCGTACGACGAGAGTAGCGGTCTAACATAAAATTCTAGAAGGGAGCGGAATGTCGCAGTGGTTATCATAGCATTGAATGGTTGTGGTGTAGGGCACATGCTGGTAACACTAGTATATTCGAACAATTTCATTCCACGTAAGCCAGTGTGCACGAGAGTAGACCTAGAAAACCCAGAGAACGCTTACCGTTACCACCTTGCCAGTGCGGTTGAATGTAGCCCTTAAAGGGATCAGATTTCTGGTACGAGTGAAAGTTTCCCCTTTGCGCACAAAGAATTGTGTTCTAATTCTTCGTGGTAATGTAGGTGTACCTGACCTGTGTACCAACACCGTTACTGGTACTGAAACAACCACGCAAAGAAAAAACAGTATGATGCTGGCTTTCGGTTGATTATCATTGAATGCCCGGCGGGATGCAAACATCATTTCATATCCCAATCGAAAAGATAACCTTTGACCTCATGGTACCGGTTCCTGGTTGACATGAGCAACGTGCTGGTTGTTTCTAGTTTTACTATTCTTGTGGGAAAAATGATAACAACATTCGACGTCAAAAGTACTGCCTCTGGCGTTGCTAACGGGTGGAAAATCTACAATGATAGCAAAACATCCGTATATATACAAATGTACTTTAATGTTGCTACCTGTCTGAAGGTTCGGCGAACAAAATAATTTTTTGTTATAAACCATCGATTTTGAGCTAGAAAACAAAATACAATAATAATGTCGACATACTTTCATTACAAGTTGTTTACATATCGTTCTTTATGATGTTTTCGAAAGATACAAAATTTTATTGTAAAAATGCAACAAACTACGATGGAATTACATGAAGTGTATGAATAAACTGCAAATCGAAACATTTACATTCATAAAAAGTAAAGATATTATTCAATTCCTCCCAGTGATAGTATTCAATGGAAGAACAAAGAAACACAAATACGATTGTTAACCGTCTAGCAGCTATAGGAAACAAACGAGCTGATTGCAAGAACCTCATCCTGAAATGCAGTCGGTCCGCTACAAAACAGAAGAAAATCCGAAAGACAAACTCTTGAATCACGCTCCATGAAATGGAATGTCTTCGTTTATTTAACACATTTGCGGATTACCGTGGAAATTTTTCATTTGTTTTAGGTGTTTCTTTTGGATTCTGATTACGTTTTTTTTTGCTGTTGTGATTCACTTTGTCTTGCGTCTTGGTGTGACGCGTTGAGTTTTCTGGAGGAATGTTGCGTTAAAGTTTCCATTGTTTGTACGGCCGGAAAAGTCTACGCTTTGTGCACTGGGGGTCGTTTTCGTGCCCTCACAAAGCCTGTGGGTTTCTTTACAAAAACCGGCAATTTATTGTGAAGGAGATGGATGTTTTGTTTGGTTTGGATCGCAACGTTGGTGGTGATAAGTTTACTTGTCAACAGAGGTTTCCACATGTTTGGAACCAAAAAAAAATGTTGGAGGAAAGTTTTACAAACACTAACTAGACCTCGTACGAAGCTTTTCCTTGTTCTATGAACATATTTTAAGTTGTTCTATACTTAAAATTAACTTCAGTAGGGTTTAGAGTAATTAGAATTTGATACCCAACAACAAATGCTTGCACTGAACTCGTGTCGTTAACTAACGTTACTCGAGTTTCTTCAACTGTTGGTGACTCTGTTTCTGTTGTGTCGTTACATCTGTTTATTTTTTTCCTCCGAGTAGAATCTTATTTAAACAACTAAAAGTGCTTAGCTGTCTGTCCCTTGCTGGGGTTTACATATTTCTCTTCATTAACATCGTCAATTCGCATCGTTGCTTGGGAAGTTGTTTAATTATTTGCTTACTTACGTGTTTTCCCTTACAGTTTCCACGTTTCTGTCCCTTCTGCTACAACACGAACCTACTCGGACTGGCTGTTAACTGCTAACGGTAAGTAACAAAACGGAAGAAGCATTGACCGAAAACCTTCACACTTCAGAAGAAACGAAATAACTGTAAGTAACAGGAATGGATGACATGCTAAATGAAGTGCGTTTAAATATTGACGATGGGAAGGACAGGGACATTTTCTTGAGTGTCATCGAAAAGCACAGCCCAGGCTACAGCAAACATCCGCAGTAGATCCGTGGGAGACCATTTTTTATTTTCCCATTTTTTTTCTGTGGTTGCGCTGCTGCTCCCTTTTTCGTTGTTGTAACTCGCCATACCGGAACTTCGGTTGCCCTTATTCAATTTCTCACACTCAACATGGCGCCTGGGCTAACAGTTTGCCGAGCCATAGAAGAAGGATTATCTGGGGAACAATTTGCAGGTAAATGAATTAAATTAAGCTGAAGGTAAAGAGCAAATTAATTAAACAAAGCCTCCCAAAGCTTGACCGTTTGATGTTCGTTGTTGTAAGTGTTGGAATTGGCTGGCCTTTGTAGGCGAGGGATTCAAAAAAGGGAACGTAACATGCTGTAACCGGTGGAAATTGATGCGATAAAGATCCATCATCATGAGGTCGATCAAATGGTATGTACTGCTTTATTATACACTTATAGTAAGTAATGTACGTACGCTTAAAGTAAGTAAATTAAATCTACAATTTTACGAAATTAATTTTGGTCGGCATTGCGTAGCCAGATTGCCAGATGATCATCAATTATTTGGAGCAAAGAAAGAACTCTGCGTCCAGAAACTTCAAGCCAAAACGGTTTTACTCCTGTATTCGGCTTACATAGAAATTAGAGATACGCGAAGCTTCTGCAGATTTCACCAGTCCGCTATAATAGTGTAACTGGGAGACTGCTTGTGTAGTTCTGAAAACACATATTTGCGCCATAATATCTATAAACATAATGTTTATATAAGGTATTATTATATTATTATATAATATAAAATATTAGTAAATATCCATAATATCAAATTGAAACATAAATATGACATGCTTCCTTATCTGACTGGAGTTAGGTATTTTAGTTAAGTTGATGTTAAACGTTAATTACTGTGAATAATATTTTTAATTATTTGATTATTTGTGAACTAAATTTTGTTTGATAATTCATCTAAGAATCTGTGGGCATCCATGAATATAAAACAAGAAATGTAATCTTTTGTACAATGCCATCGCTTGTAGCGTAAAAAATAAATATACTCCTTAAAAGAAAGGTTCGTTCCGAGTGTAGTTGGTCCTAAAGTAAAATGAAACATAAAAATATTCCAGGTAAAACGCGCTGTTCTGTGTTCGTTTTCTTCGGAAACAATTTGCTGATGATGACAGAAAGTTCTGCAGTAACATTGGTTCAATTTTTTGTGTGAATGAAAATCGGAAAAAGAAACTGTTTTTCCAAACGTTCGATTGTTGTCGATTTCTTTTTTTCCCCCCCAGGGTTCCCGGGGCAGGTGTTTCCGGTGTATCAATTGGCCCACGTTCTTTAACTTCCTATGAACTGTGATGGCGACAGGCACATTTGTTTAGGGTGTACAAATTGGTTCCTATGTACCGAAGTTTTTGCCAAGTGTCCGTGATGAGTATTTGTGATGTGCTAAAAATACCGGGAAATCTATTGATAGCATAATGACATTCGTCGTTGAATGGAGGCGCCTGGTTGCTGTTGCTGTTTTGTTGACGATGTGAGCAATTTAACGCAAAGCTTCGTTGGAAATTTTTGCAGAAAACGCATTTTAATTGTCGTTTCACTCTGAATATTTTACAGAAATTGTTGGTCCATAGAGAAAAAAGTACCTTTTTTTACAGAACGGTGTAAAGAATGTTGTTTCATATGGTAATGAGAATAATCGATGAAACACGATACGATGCGGATGCTTCGACGCAGAATAATATTAGTAACTTATTCGTTTGATTTTTGTTGACCTACTTCTATTGGAAGGATCCTGTTGATTGGGATGCAGCCCAACAATAGTACGATTACTTACGTGAGTCGGTATAAGATTCTTGCATTATGTGTTCCATAGCATGATAGAGTACTCCTTTTGGAATGGTACTTCAGCTAGTAAATAGGTTACTTTAAGCTCCGTCTCAGGCCTGACGTACATGATACTTCCATTAATAAGTTTAGCAAAGTGCACTCCGATATGACCCTTTTACTGTATATAGGAAACAATCATTTTTCCCCATTCGTCCCGGAGGTGAATGGTTGTGGGTGGGTTCCCGGTTCACTGCTGAACGCCAGCTGACGGAGCAGTTTGTATATTTTAATGCACCATCATGCACACAGAACACAAGATACAATACCGCTCATGGATGTGAAATGGGGTCGAATGAATCGATATGATCGTATTGTCCACTAGTCAAATGTATATTCATCCATGCTTAATTCCATGAAACCCGGACTGAAGTGCGAGAGGTCAACGCACAAATACGATTGGCCTAAATTTGAAAATGTGAAGGCATAAAATGTCATGATGTGGCTGTGACTACTTTTTAAGAAATTCACTGAGTTAATGATTTAAACATAGAGTATTTGAGCTATAATTTATTCATTTGTTCATTTTATTGTTCATATATTTTTCAAAGTACATAGTTATTTACAGGCGGAATAGCTTGTAGCTATTGGTAACTTAATCTAAGGTACAATTCACAATAGTTTGAAGACATCCGACTTTTCTTCTCCGAACAAAGAGAGGCCACATTATCCCAGGTGTACTCGGCCGTGTTGCTGCATGTTATTCCATCATCCTTTAGAGAGGTACTTTTCCCAGCTTTCCTAGTAATCGTGGTTGATATGCCGTTTATGCCATCGGTCTTGTGTCGTTCTTCATCCTCCATGATTTCTCTTTAGCTTGACTTCTGCTGGTCATTCTAGACATGTCATTATATCAAATAATACATATTTTGCGACACCACAGTTCAAATGTCTCCTATCCAGTAATATATTTTTATTATTATTGCAATATGGCAATTTGATAGTAATATACATTTTATATAATCTGTCGTACGTCTAGTGATTTTAATCTAATCCGTGCGCAATTGTATGGAACAACTATGTTGTAGATATGATATCTGCGAATGTATAGATTCGTTGAATTTAGTCCCAGTACCGTTTCCGCTAGAATAAGATTTGAATGAATTTGACCGATGCTGTACTATCAAATACATCGCGTTCATCATTCGCAAAACGGTTCCATTCCGTAGTTTCGCACTAAATCCCGTTACGAAAGTGAAAAGCGATTGTTTTATCTCTCCATCCGTTATCTTTTGAACTCTCAACTTCGAATAATCCCTTTCGAAAGGATTGATCGTCGGTAACGTTCCGAGATTTAACACAAAACTGTACAATGGCATCAGCTCTCTACAATCATCGTTTCTTGATCGGGAAAAAATTGGTTGCGCGGCATATCAGCGATCCAGTTCAGCGTCCACAGAAGTGTTGCATTTGCAGCAGCAATGGGAAGAAAATGTTCAATCCTTGTTCCGCAGCTGACATGATTGATGGCAAAGTTTGGATTGGGAATGCGTTTCGCTGTTCGAAAGTATTCGATAGATGAACCCGTCCAATCGTACATTGCACCCGTCCATCGCATCCCTCCCCGCCTCATACCTTCCCAAGACCAGTTTTGCAAACAGAGTTGGTTTGAAATGTCTGGATTGCCATAAATCCGGGGATTGTTTTTCGTGCTCCGTTTCTACGTTCCATTCGATGTTTTGTTCCATCTTTCAGCTGCTGGTTTACTTATCCATCGCAAAAGCTTATGATTAACTTATGGATGTTAAATCGTTGTTTGGCTTGTTCGTTCGCCGGGTTCGTGGCAGGATTTTACAAAGTGAAGGGCAGAAAGTTCTGCCCTGTCAGAGCTGGGCAAACGAAGTATGCATGGTAGGGAGGAACCCGCGTCTATCGGTTCATGACACATCCGACGTCGACGGCAACGATGCTGCCACGTCCGGGAGATAATCATTGAAGTTTAGCTTGGAGGGCGGGAGCTTTGAAAGGGTTGTAGGAGAGTGTGGTTTGGTGGAAAATCGTTCAAACTCACACAAACATGGCCCAGACACAAGGAACACATTCACATACACATGCGATGATGAACAGCGTAAGAACAAAGATTTAGATGTGTCGTAAAAGTGATTTATGCTTGCATTTTACCCAATTTTTGGGAAGTTTATTTTCCTTTTCCTCGGTTTTGCTTTCCCATGCCATTCCGGTGAAAGCTTTTGCAAGTAGGTTTATGTGTCGCTTCACGTGCGGAAATCCTTTTCCCGAGCATTTCTGCATGGAGTGATTACGTAATGCTTCGGTAAATAAGCTTATTGAAAAGAGAACTGTCAGAAGGATAGGATTTAAGCAATCTGGTTAATATTAAAGCATGATTAGATAGCTTCAGATAAGTTTCCAACGCCACGAAATTAAACGATCCGTAAGAAGTGTTGGATTCGGATCGGATTACCAGCAACCTTCCATAGCTTCATGGACCGGAACGAATAAAATTGTGTGCTTTGCATGTTTGATAACTGATAACTATTTCGGTAGGAACAAGTTTCATCATCCGCGCTCATTGCAGTACAGCAAATTAATGTTTTTTCACATCCTTTTGCTATTGTTTTGTCATGTTTGATCATCGTTGTGGCTTACGTGGAAAAATATGCTCAATAAACCCGAACGCTGTGTTGGTGCTGTGCTGTTGTTGCCAAGATGTTCCACCACCAATCATCACGCCCGTGGCGGGCTTGTCCTCAGCAGCCAAAAAATCATCTCTTTGTGCGTGTACCGCCGATGGGTTAGTAATGAAACTCCTCCAACCACGGTGCGGCACTGTCATCTGCGTTCAGCGCGTTGGGTTCGCGCTCGTCGTAAAGTGGGTTTCCTTCCGTTGCACCATAGTCCCAATCCTGAGCACCATCGACCGTGGGACCTTCCGAGGTTGAGGGTGGAGTCGGTCCAGGCGATGCGGACGGTCCCATTACGTCGTGTATGATGTTAACCGGACATTCGATCAGGTGCACCAGCAGGTCGATGATGTTCTTGTAGATGCGCTCATTTAGCTCCATCTGACGCTCTGTATCACGGTCGAGCCAGGCTCGGGGAAGTCCTGCATTCTTCGGTTTCGGTTGAAGCAAGGTTCGCATGCTCCGGTACTGCTGATCTAGGGCACCGAAGCCCTGCAACTTGCGCTCGACGGTTGCCCGTAGCCGTTGGGCCTCTTGCAGGAGCACGTTGCGCTCGGTGCGCGTACGAGCAGGATCGGACGGTGTTCGACGAGCGGTACGTTGGAAGGCATCAAACCGGTGCTGCAGCTGAGCGGCTCGTGCTTGTAAGGGTCGCAGATTGGCACGGGTTTGATGTAGCCGGTCGTGTAGCACTCGGTTGATGCCGTCCAGCTTCGCTTTGGAGTCGATGTTTTGTAGAACAATCGATGATGTTTGAGGGTGGGGTTGGTCGATGCGTACCGATGACTCTCGATGCCGTGAATCAGGAGTAATTGCTGAGAAAAGTTGAACGAAGGTTTTTGTGGGAAATTGTTTAAATCAGTGGTACGTTTGGGGGATTACTTTCGAAGTAAATTTAGTAATAATTATCACTAATTATCAACTAATCGGAATACGTAAAAGAGCAAGATTTGGAGCTCAGCAACACAACTCGCAACTATGATGTGCATTTTTGTTTAAATGATTAAAACTGTTGTAGTTAATTGTTGTACACCTTAATCAATAAGGTTAGGAAAATATATCACAATTAAAAAAAAAAAACATTACACGTGATACGATGAATTGTAGCTACGCTGTTACTTAAGTTTTCATGTGTATTTTGTTAAAGAACACACTTGTTGTAGAATAATACTTACCTTGGCACTGCAAAATTTGCAACTCAAACGTAATCAGTGCTATTCCTACTACAACTAACCGATGACCTTTAAATGAATACATTTCTAAATATTGCTATTCGACGCCTTTTTGCACGGTTCTTTGCAATTGTACGTCTCGTTACACTGTTCACGCTGCAACTGTATCCATCGAGGCAAAGTTGTTTGTTTATATATTGTCCCGGTTCAAACCATCCGTAAAATGTATCTAAAGCTCTCTGAAACTATGCATAATGTGTGTTTTTTTTCATTTCACAGCGGAATGCAATGTGTGCTAGTCGTTTAACGGCGGTCATTTGGGTTCGCAGCAAACTGGTAGCCTTTCCTCCACCGGTCCAGTAGGACCACGGTGTTAGGTAGTTTAATGGCAAATGCAACTGTCCAATCAGGGTGCCGTTGCGTTAAAATGCAATTTAGTTCGTTATTTTCGCTATCCATTAGCAACGGGTCGGATGTGTTGGTGGCTGGGTCCGAAGTATTGACTTTCTTTTCGGACGGTAACCATCATTGAATGTGTCACTGTTGGGTAAGTGTTTGTGTGCTAATAGGCTTACGTTGTGCGGAATTGTTGGTTAAAAATCTTAATTAAAACGATGGTTTTGCTTTATCTCGCAATACTCGTACGGTGAAATGAGAACAAGCACTTACGTTTGGTTAGCAACTGGACAAAGTAGCAAAACAGTATGCATCCCATGATTAATGTTAGTTTCTATGTATTCTTCGCAATTACCATGATGATTAGTAATTCGACGCATATTTCAAAATGATGGTATCTCTGCACGCTGTTAGCTTTCACCCGTTCGGACACCCTCGTATTGCTCTTTGCTGCGTTTGGAACTCCGTATCGCGTGCAATTGGAACATTAAAATCATTTTATCCATTGCAACGAGTGCAACGAGAGTTCTGAAAACGGGATTGGTATTTTGTAATTAAAATTTTATCACTTCAAACAGCGGAATTGGTTGGAATCGGTGTATCGGCAAATGAAGCACTGGAAGCTTTTCACACATCGTTAGAAAGCTGATGTTTTCGATAATTATTTTCCATTCAGCGCAGCAGCACGAGAAGCATACAGTGAAATGGATGTTATGTGCCTAATTAGTACGAGTCCAGCGGTGTTTTTTTTTTTGGTGGTTAAATAACAAGAACCATTTGAACTACTTTTTGTGTGCGTGAACTGGATGCGAATAAGTTTTCGTGGCGCGTGGTGCGGTGAAAAGAAACTTTGTTTTTGTTTCATGAATTAAATAAATACAAATGAGCCAAACCCAATGTGCTCTCATTTGCCGGAAGGCGATCATGTGCATATAAGTAAGGATATAACATTATTCTCGTACATTTCATTTCGGAAGACAAAAGCCAGGATAAACCTTTTACCCTAACGTTGAAATCCTTTTTTCAAAAGCCGTATAAGGTCCAAAGCGAACATTCTTTCCGAGTGTTTTATTTGTTGCCGACCGGTTCTAGGAAGGGATGTTATAATATACCGCAAACCCATATGGTGGAATCCGTGTGCCGTAAGGAATTTTCCAATCCAATAACCAGTACACTCTGTCCTAGTGATCTCCTGTGCGATTCAAGCGGAATTTGCCAGATGAAACCTTCAGATCGATCCGTTTCGAGCAGCATTAATCCCACCCATTGGTTGATTGATGAATAATAGATAGCCTATCGATGGGAATTCATAGTATGCGACCCCGGAGGTTGTTATTATTATGAACGGTATCGGGTCCGGTGGGAGATTGTGGTATGCACGTGGTTCGGTGTAGGATGCCAATTTATGGGCATCCTCACATGACCGCCACGTAAGGGAAATGTTTTCACTTTGAAGGCAAAAAGGGCGGTTTCAATAAACATGATCAATCATAAACGGTATTACCTAATCAATTACAATTGCTCAACTGCCGATGCGGATTGTATTTGATGTTTCCCGTTTAAGTTACAGTTTTTAACCGTTGGCCCAATTCCCAATTGGTTTGCGTGCTGATGTTTTAACTGTAATTTGCTGTTAATTGTGGGAAATTATGTTACAAGCTGTACGTTTGTTTCCCGGCACTATATTTTTTTCAATAAACGCTATTGATTTCTCCTACACACTATTTGTTGTGCATGGTAGTTTAAAGACGAGCAGCTAATTTAGCTCTTAACTAATGTTTATCATTCATAAACAATCTAATTCTGTGGATGAGAATGGGAGACGTTACGACTTACACATAGCACTTCAAACCTCGTTCAGGGTATGATGGGTTGAAAATATTAAATAACATTGTAACAACCGGAAGGAACAGGAATCGATCATTGAATGAATCTTTGAATATTTATGAATCAGTGAGATTTGTTGATTTTTTGAAATAAGATGAATGTTTGAAGAATTGTGAATATTTTGAGAACCAATTCATGGATGGAATGAATCCTCGCTAAAGATTCAGATAAATGACTCACATCAAATAGTTCGTTAAGCATAACGCTAGTAAAAACATTAAAGGAAATTTAATGTTTTGCTTCGTAGTTTAACTTCGTACTGTGGTCTTAAGCGGGGGAAGGATTTGTGTTTCACACGAGTAGCGGCTAAACTCGGTCCCACTTTTAAAAGTACTCCGGTAGAAAAACATACTTTACTGTCAGAGCGATTAAAACTGCGCACTTTGTTCGCAAATTTTTCTACTTATTTTGCTCTAATCGGCAACAAAGTGAGTGTAGCAAGTAATCCGCTTACGAGAAGCAACACACAGTGCACGCAAAATAACCTGGAACGAACGATGGACAAGATTTATGCAAGATTATCCCGCCCCCCGTACCGTGCAATCACAAGCAAACTCATTAGTGTTGGGGTGGCTGCTTGTTATGGCCGATACTACGCGAAGGCAGATAATCAATGATGCTAAATTGATCCGTTTCATTACGCTGCGAGGAAGCGCCACTTGAGACACAGCATCCCGAACCGTATCCAGCTGGACGTGGAAGCAATGTTTCTCTTACTGCCGCTATTGTTACCTTTCAGAAGGTCGGAATCCTTTGTCGGAAACTCTTTTCGATCTTCGAAAACGCAAAGCGTTATTTGGCGAACAGATTCACTGTATGGCGTTGCGTTGCATTGCTAAACCGTTTTCCGCTGACCCCTGCACAGATATGTGCAAACTCACCTAGAACAAAAGAATACGAGCTGCAATTAGACAGTTTTATGGATGAAATTTTGCGAGGACTCTCGAAATGCAGGAACACAAAATTCAATAACAGCGAACATTAGGGTTCATGCTAGGCTTCAACGACGCTGTTGAGCGCTCTGGGCCTACCGGATATAGGACTGCCGTCTTAGGGTACGGTCCAACGTATTCATTACTCGTGCTCATACGATAGAGAAGAACTTTTGGGAAGCAATATTTCGGCCCTTCATGTAGCGATGCCTGGTTTTCGAAAGTTTTAGATTACTGTTACCGTATGAAATGTTCCCAGTAGGAACGGTGGTCTAACCTCAATTGCATGCTGAGCTGCATGCAGACGTGCTATTCAGAGCATATTTGGAGTTTGGTTATAGTTGTATGGTTCTCGGCTTGATACTAACCTTGACTTATGAAAGCATGCTGGAAGCTTGTTTCAAATTTCCAAATGCGGAAAAATTACGACATTCCGCATCGGATAGCACAATACAGAGAACCTACAAGAATGAATTGTGAGTGATGTTCTTAGGATCAGATCACAGCGTTGGTAGGTGTATGAGTTCATGCATTTATTCGATTCTTAAATAATTTCTATTCTCATAAGAGGTTTATGCAAGCTTAGTGACATGTTTGCATTTCATATTTTCTTAAGGCTAGTTTCCTGCTAGAACTAAAATTTCCACAAAGTTTAGTAAATCTTTGAAGATTTTTATATGTTTTATGATTTTACTATGAGCAAAATATGTTCGCTTATTGCAAACTGTATATGTCTGCTTTGTCTATGCGCCTACGCCAGGGTGTTGTCCTGTAAGTTATCAACTTTATCGTGCCAGTTTGCTCAGTTACTCCTATGAAACGAAACCCCTAGCCCTATCTGATAAGTTTCCTGGTGGTTTTCACAGTACTGCAGATGGTTCCGTCGGGATTCATTTTATCACTGTTATCGCTTTCGTTTTGCGCGATTGTTCGAATTGTGACACCGAAGTTCACACTAGCCACTGCCACCAACGCGGAAGGGAAGGTGGTAGCAGAGGTAATGAAAATTTAATGTATCAAAACTCATAAACTGTCAGCAGCATGAGAACATTCCCGGTGCCTATAAACCGTCCCTTAACGTGTCCCCACACATGTTACACTCCCCACGGGGTGTTGTGTTTCGGAGAGAGAAGTTAGCGAAATATCGACCGTTTGTTGTATCCTTTTACTTTCACGCCCGTACCGTCATGAAGGGTTCTGTGCAGGAAGCTGCATGAGTGAAAGCAAAAATTGCTTGATATGTTTTATGTTATGGTTTAAAATACTTTAATAAGATTTTATGTGTTTGTTCACGCAAAAAATAATAACACAAGAAACCCGTTTTGGTATGTGACTTATTATGCACGTTAATTAACTTCTTCAATACAAGAGAAAAAAAACAATTGCTACATAAAATTACAGAACTATGCAAACACGATACAAAAACAAAAATAACACGAAACTTTCAACCATGCGCCATTGTGAAGGTGGGAGAAGAAAAGATTTTCATTTAATTATTTGCATCATTTCTTGCGCACGAAATGTGTTCATTTGCAGTTTGTGCTTGCTTAATTATGTACCATTTTTCTTCCGACCAGCGCAAAGCGAAAACACACTGTCAGAAGTGAGTGGAAGCGAATTTTTAAATAGGAAAAACTTATCAGATGTACCGTTTGTAGCAATCCCATTGCAGCACTCTCATTCCCGGTGTAACCGCACTGTGGTCTGGCTCGAGCCGTGGTGTTTTCCATTCCGGCGAGTTTCGTCCAGAATTACGCAGCCAAATTGAATAACACAAAGCATTATGACGTCAGCAGCGGCATCGTTGGGCTGTCTCTTACGACAAAAGCGCCCCGGTCTCGCAGACAACATCCCCATTCGGCTTTTAATTCCAGCGGTACGCTAATTAAGAATAATATTTAATAACTACAATGTCGGTACGTTTGGGAGGCGAACTTTCGAAACGTTGTAGTACAGATGATGAGAAATCATCTATGGTAGAAGACGTACACATATTTTGGAAGACAAACTGTAGCCGATAGCCGGCTAGATTAAATAGGTATTATTTTGTTAAGACTGCTTTTTTTTAATATTGCATAATTATTGTTTTTATAAGTTAAATCCCAGCGTGAGCAAAATCAAGTTGCTCACCAGAATTAAAAGATTGTTTCTACAGAATGTGTTCATTATTGATAAATGTGTATCTGTTAAAACATTATTTATCTTATTATATTCTGCTGTGTTACGACTATAGCCACATTTTAGCTGAAGAGTTTACAATAATCACAAAGCATTTCTTCCTTGTCATTTACCTTATCACGGGCATGCTCGCTTGTGTGTTTTTTTGTTTTATTGTTTTTTACCATTACGTCTACTATTAAATGTTCAGGTAAATTTTCAATTGCAGTATTGTGAGCCAAGCTCACTATACTAATTTTTTAAATGAGCTCGCTCAGAACTAAACAGCACATTGAATGTCGTCTTTCTTTCTCATTTATTGAAAGCTCTAATCCGGTTAGAGTGGCATTTTGTTCTACCTGTCGTCTGTAGCTGGTCGTAAAGACTGGCGCTGGCATAGCTGGACGCTGGTAGCCTGCTAGCGGTAATTATTTAAAAGCTTTTCAATGTAATTCGATAATCCGGTGCGCAAGCTATTTACTATTTGTTTGCGATCAATCAAAAGTTTGCTGTATAGAACGTTACTGATTTTCCGATTGCAACATTGGATCGCAAGAATGTTTGTACGCATTTGTTAAATGTTGTTGCGATTTTATTGTACTTTTTTCAAAACTTTTTGTTTTCTATGACTGAAAGAGAATAGGACCCAGCAGCCTGCAAGGACCATCTTTGCCTTTCTTCGTCCTACGAATAATCTGTTGGGGGAATTCACTTCCTCCTACGACCACCCCCAAAGGAATCTGGTTTCACTTCACCATAAAGCGGTAAACAATTGTTCCCTTTCCTTGCTCGTCAGAGTTCAGCTATTGTGGTTAAAAAACTGGTTCTGCTGAAGAACCCAATGGGATAGAGGATGAAGGTCACCGCTTCTATTCTTAGAATCATTGGCGGCACCATGTACAGACAGAACGCCAAGCTATCAGACGCGTGACAGGCAGAGATGTGAAGAAGTGTGCCATCAATCTCATCTCGGGCTTCCTTTTGGGCATGGTCAAAGTCATAGGGACTCTTCCGGCAGGATGTGTGGGATGTGTTGAACGTCATAGTTTCATCGTCACACAGCAGGGACGTTTTTCTATGTGTGCGATGAATAGCGATGGATCACACACTTGAATGCCTCTCCAGTGCTTCAGAAAACACATACGGGTGGAAGAGAAATCGCAATCAGGAGAGGATAAATCCATGTTTGTGTGTGGCCACATCTTCAAGGATACTGTCAATGCATTAACGAAAGTGTTTCCATGGGAGATTTGCTCAGAAAATCTCCTGTAGTTTCTGTCCATGGTGAATAAAATAACATTTTTTCCCGACGAAGTGTGCAATCATGAAGCTCGTAAGGCGTCGCCCATTACCACAAAATGACACATCCATCTCAATCTTTGTAAGTAGCGAGGGAGGAATAACGTTTACTTGAAATTAATTAAAAATGCTTACCATTTTGTAAGCCGTAAGTAATGGTACACCTTTTTGGTATCATGTAATTATAGCAAAACGGAGACATTTTTGTTATTAGTTTTGCTCGCCGCGAGTCACTCATAACTAATCCGCGTGTTCTGGTTCTTTAGAATTTTGGGTCTCAGGTACGCCCAATTCCAAGTAGTGTTTCTTCGAACCAATTACATCGGAAGTAATGCGAGGGCTTCCATTTCGCCGAAGGCATCTAATGACGAATGGATCCCTCAAGGAATTATCAATCACCCGCCGTGAGCACTCGTTCCTGCCGGCGGTTCGCTTTGTGGAGTGTTTTATCGCTCAATACGCAACAAAATCGTTGCTCTTGGGAAACAGACGAAAAGGACACGTGACTTCATTCGGTCCTTTTGCGGTCCGTTCGGTGCGAAAGATTAGAAACATGTAATACGCCCCGGTTACCGAGTTCACCATTTTCCGCAAATGGCCCATCGCACCGATAGTCCCTTGTGCCTTCTTAGGAAGCGGATCTTCCAGGGGCAAAAAAGCCCATTTGAAAGTCTGGTTACGGCAGTATGGTTGCCGATGTAATACGGTTCTATTGCGCTCGAACTGCTGCCGTTCTAAGTTTGCCTTTTCTGTCGGATGGCTTTACCGTTAGGCATGATAGCCCAGGAGGGTTTGTATTACCTTACCTTTGGTATGGCGGTTTTATTGAAGAAATCCTGCGGAATGGAAAGACACAAACAAAACAAAAAAAAAAAAAATACACTCACACACAAGTGTTCGTAATACTGTCGCCGGATCTTCTCAAAGTTCGTAAAACAGAAGGACGGTGGAATGAGTGTCGTAATGGTTGCTTAAATTTGTTCTCCCCCGATACGCTTTTTCGTGGCTGTCCCGATCAGGATGGTTTTCGTCCCTTTTCTGATCACAGTAAAGCATACTGACCCGAAAAATAAAAATCATTCCTATTCCTGATCAATGTTCAATGCCTGCAACCAAACGTTGGTTGACTTTGGGTCCCTGTTGGGTATTAAATGGGTCGTGTAGCGGTCCCTTGAAGTTAGCAGCTTTATTCTACCAACGTGTTTTGTCCTCTGAGCATCTTTTGCAAAGGACTCTTCACTGACTGATGAACGGCTAAACATTAATCTTTTCGATTCGTTTTTTGTTTGTTTATTCAAATTTTCTTGAGATGTCCTTTTTCTGTTCTCTATACGCAAAAAAAAGAATCTTTTCATTTTTCCGACTAAATGCAGTGTTTCATTTTGTAGTTATAAGGATAATTAAATAAGATCTGTAAACCAATTGAAATAAATATGGTAAATAATTCGACGGAAAGGGCTTAGTGTAACTACTTTGATTTGTAAAAAAAAATAGTCTTTTACCCATATATTGTCAGCTTGATTTGTTTTCGGCTCACACTATTAAATATAGTGCACCGATCATACGTTGTGACAAAAAAGGAGAATCCTTTAAGTTTTAATTCTAAATTTAATATGTGTACTGAATATCGGCAGCTATCAAAACAAACGTAACCGATGATACGTCAAATGCCTGAGAGAAAAGCATGGTACATAATACAATCGTGTCTTATGATGACACAATTGGAGCACATGATAACACGCAATTTATGCATTTTATTATTTGAAATGTTGTCTTATTTTCAATATTCTTCGCACATTGTTGAAGCATTAATGTTTAAGTGTTTCGGCAGCTAACTGAAGCTACGAAGCAGAATAATCAAATTGTAAGTTTGTCATGCAATCCGTGAGAGCGCTGGTAGTGTTTAACATGGTTTTATTATAGCTAAAAAAAACTTATCACTTTCTCCTACGCAATCTCGGTGGCAAATAGCTTTGCGTAATCATTTCAAGCAGCCCGACACTATCTTTGCACTTCATCCTTGTACTTCTTGCTTCAAGCCGATTCATTTTTGATGGCGTACGCTTTGGAGAAAGTTTTGTGAATGTATTTACATAAATTTTACCATCATCGAGTGTTGTATATGCTTCAAGTCACTAGTGTAAGACGTCGTTTGTGTGTGAGACTGTGAGTTTTTTTTTTTACTTAGTTCAAAACCAGATCACACTGGATAGATTCCTACATAATATAAGCAAGCAAAATGTCCCTTATCGAAGATAGTGATGCAACCGCACAGCAACCACTAAAAGCACTAAACTTCACATCTACCCAGTAATTTATGCTCACATAATTAGTTGCTGAGTGTAGGAACGTGTTCGAATGAAGGAAAATCATTTTTTCAAGCACAACTCCATTAGCATGGACATCAGATCAACAAGTACTTTAAAGGAGAGAAGAAGTGCATTGAAGGAACGCACAAGAAGGTAAAATATAGTGAAGCAAAGATGGAACGATAAGAAAGTATCTACATGGCTCAATTTTGAACCAGATTTTGAAAATATGCTGCTCAGCAAAAGTGTGTCCTCACCAGTGAGCTTTACTGTCGTTGGCTCACAGTAGACTTGAAAAAGAAATGATGAACGCGCCGTGGAATCGTGTTACGAAACACGGCAATATACAACCGTCTCCACCATGCACAGCCTCGGGATACAAGAAGCACCGTAGAATATTTTTTCAGCTTTGTTACGCCGTCACTGCAGTGGGAGCAGACACCGTGAACCGAAAGCGTCTAACCGAAAATGGAAAGTTAAATTAATGTATGAAATCAAATTTCAAAATCGTCGCAAAAGCCATTTAAGAGCATTATTAAATCGTATTACATCTCGTTTGGATGTGTTGTCGTGCCTTCCCTTAATGCTCGACTTTTTTTTTGGGTTTTTTTCTGATATTTTGTTATTGTGCTTTGCATGACACTTAAATGTGTGCTTTTCTATTTGTATTCTAAAATGTTTCAAATGCTCCGGGCTTAAATAGAGCTTTCATGAAGTTAATTAAGCTATCTGGAAAAGATACGTCTGTGTCGTCCCATCTGTGATACAAATGTAAAAATTGAATTTTCTTCCTATAGCACATCATTGGCCTAATTGTAAATGTGCTCCTGAAGGGTGAAGAACCATTTTCAAGACCTGGAAAAGAGTAATTTTTTACTTGTCTTCATGTTTGTTAGCGTATTGATAGCATCACTGTTGTAGGCTTTCCGTTTGACTTCAGGTCAAAGCAAGCTATGACACACGTACAGCGCTTGGAGCGACAGAGAACGCCCGAAGCCACGAAGCATGTACGTGAATGGCACGCGCTTCTCATACCGCTATGCTTTGAAGTCATAACCGAAAGCTGAAAATCGTGCTTCTGTGAGATCTTCTTCGTCAGCCTTGTTGGTTCTGTTGAAGTATTTCACTCTATTGCTACGATGCCGTGTACTATTACTTGCGCTGCGAGCTGCGAAAAAGAAAAGCAAACAGGAAAAGCTGATAGCATATGACATGGCTAGGGCCGGCGATGTAAGTGATTTGATGCTTCATAATTGGGGAAACACTCCGGAAGGAGTAGCAAAAGCGAAGGGATCATCGGAACCGATTTGCACGGTTCCAGAGATTGCCATCATGTGTCAACGTCTATTTTTGGTTTCTTCTACTCGAAAGCTCAGCCGTGGCCTCACGTATATTAACAAGGTGCCTTCATTTTCATTATGAAGCGACAAACTGTAGTTCAAAACGGCACACGGTTGCCGTATATTTAAAAGAATCATAAATCACCGCTCTGCTGACACACGCACCGCGGACAAAAAGAACGCCAGCAAACAAACACTAGCAACATGCCCAATCACGGGTTTACTCATCAAATTGGGCATAAAATTGGATTTTTTACACTCGCTGACTAAATTTGATCTAAAGATACATATGGGAATAGACTGACTAATAAGAAAAAAAAAGATCATACCAGCTCGGTATGCTAGTGCGTGACATTTCATGGAAAAATAAGCTGCGTTAGGCACTCGCCCTGTCATTTGTCGCGGAGAATATCGGCTGTCGTGAAAAGC
This sequence comes from Anopheles marshallii, assembly GCF_943734725.1. NCBI lineage: Eukaryota > Metazoa > Arthropoda > Insecta > Diptera > Culicidae > Anopheles > Anopheles marshallii. The sequence goes on along the minus strand of NC_071326.1, from coordinate 45,376,118 downwards.
TGTTTTCTCTACAATTTGTATGTGTATGTGTGTGTGTGTGCTTTTTTTATTTGTCATATGTGTACCACGGAACACTTAGTTTGACTGTGAAAGCGAATTAGAGCCAAATCGAATTTAACTTATTGAATTTGTGATGAAATGGATACATACTACCGAACGTGAAGAAGTACGTTTTGCACTGCCTAATAAGGTTTCCCGTGTACGTGGGGCGAATTTGGCTTTGATTGACAACATTATTCGTTGCACCAAAAAGCTCTGTAGGTAATAACTGTTGTTAGATGGTAGCCGGGGAAAGGCTTTAACTATTAGAGAATGTTCTATTTCTGTTCAGTGAGTGCAACCTAGTGCTTTTTCGGCAGTTCAAACCGAGGTTTTCTGAGTTTGTAAACTTCCATCGGGCATAAAAAAGTGTTTATTCCACACCAACAGACGATGCTCTTTTTAACCTGTTTTCGATTATCCAACCGATCATCTTAGAATCCATCTTGTTTGTGTTTCCGATCGATAGCTTTTACAGGTTCGAAACCATTGGGCTGGATTTTCGTTCGATTTTTCATTGTAACGCTCGAGCAAACTCCAATCTGCAGGTTTTTCCAAGGTCACAGGAGAATTCGGTGACGAAAACTGTGTACTCGTTCTGTGTGGGGGAAGTGTAGATGGGCAGTTAGAGGCACCTTCGTTGAGGGGAATTTGGCACAAAAATTGTTTCACCGGTCAGCGCAAAGTTATTGTGGGTTCAGGGAAAATGTTTACCTTTCAGTGCTCACCAGAAGGAAACAAAACTTACCGGTATTCGTCGGAAGGATAAAGTTTGGAGTGACGTTTAGAAGAATGAGGATGGCAGCAGAAACTTTGCCTTCCTTCGAGATATCCTCCATTCGTTCGGGGAAAAACTGACATTCACGTTGATAGCGACCAGGTCGCGGAAGTTCACCCCCGGTAGTAAGCAGGATGGCACTTATGCCAAAAGGTAGCAATGGTTATTCATAGCAAGGGACGGAAAGATGGAAGCCGTGAAGGAATAGATGGGATACCACACTGGCTAAGTAATATCGACAATTGGTGGAAGTTTCCGACACTGTTTTGCTTTCATCGGGAGTGCATTGATGCTTGCGAGCTGTGGAGTTTCATCGACTTGTGATGGTGGAGTACGGGAAATAGTATATCCGCTACCACGCAGTCCTTCGTTTGTTGTAATGGGAGAGACTGAAGTAATGTGCTGGTGCTATTTTGGTGAATTAAAAGAAGAAAAAAAACAGATTACAACCCATCGGTGTAGCATTGTTTGAAGATAGGTTAAAGTATTCACTGTTCACATGCCTTATTAGAAAATATCACGTTTCTGTGTTAGTAACAGAAAGCCTGATTCAATGTTCTTTTTCTTATTTTTTATCTATGGATTACGGATATTAGATAAGAATTAGTCAACTTTCAGGAAATTTGTAAAATTAAATTATTAAATCATACGATTTTTTTATTTTACCAGTTTTTGTTTGTTAAAACAACCCCCAAGTCAAACAACCTTCTTCTCAATTATGACTTACCCTGGTATTTTTTGCTCTTTTATTTATATTTTTTTTTTATTGAACATAGTAGGCAGCGTGAAACTTAAGGAATGTCTAGAAAATTATGTTTTTTTCTATCATTTATGTGAGATCCCATTTTTTTTGCAGGCTGGAATAGACGCATGGAAGTATAAACTCCCATGCTAAATTTATAACCTTCCCAGGTATGTGGTTTTAGAAATCAGGGGTATATGAAAACAAAAACACATATGATAGAGTTTGTTTAAATCTGTTTTTTTTTTTGTAAATTTTGATGAACTTTTCTTTAAAATATAAAGCATTTTACAGCTACTACCGGCATTGTACGTACTTCAATACAGAAAAGTGCAAAATCTCCTACAAAATGTATGACCTAACTGGGTAGTTGGTTATAGAAGTAAGGGTGTATTTTTGTTCGTTGAAATGAAGATTAAGCAACATATATACAACTAGACAACAACAAATGTCTTAAATAAAAAAACAAAAATATAATAGTTTTTGTTGAATGGTCGTTTGTTACACTACACACTTGCACTAAATACCGATTAAAATCGATGTTGTGATCAAATCCCGATGATCAAAATCATCCAATACAATAATCTTTCGTCTCTTTTTTAGCCCCCTTTCAAAAATTATATTCAGAGTTAATAAATGAACGAATAAACTGCCCCTGAATGATTACAAATTATGAACCAATTATCTTCAAATTATCCTCTCAACGGTTGTTGTAAACAAAACAAAAAAATCCCAAACAAAAAGGGACTCCATTCACAGCCTTCTAAACGATTGCTGAAGTATGAACTGAAACAGAGATTTTTTTATGTGTTTGCTTTGCCATTTTGCCCAAGCCACCAAAATGAGGAAAAAAAACCACTGAAGCAAAATTTCGTCTGTGGTTGTGTTTGTTTTTTTACACAAGTCATACAAACCGACAAAGATTTTTTTTATTACTTCCCATATTAAGGCAGGTTTTTGTGCTTTTGTTCTGTGATAAAAAATTGGCTGTATTTTTTATCATTCCGAATAGATTCACATTCGGACGGACATTGCGTTTCACGTTGATTTGAGGTTTGAGGGATTTGATAAAGGATAATTTAATAAAGGTCCATTTCGTTGTTTAGCTTTTGGTCGATTTGGGAAAATTTTTTAACAATTCCATCACTTTTTATTTGACGGATCGTGTTTTTCTAGCGAACCAGGAATGGAATATGTTGTCTTATTATGTTACCGAGTACACAGGCAAGTAATAACATACAATTTAGTTCAACAATCAATAAAGTATCAATTGCTTCATAATTCACAATATAGAAAAGAAGAACTGTTATGTTACCTCTTGGTTTGACTATCGTTTCGTTTTACGACAAAAAGGTTATTCTACTCGGGGAAATTTATGTTAATGATAATAAAGCAACACATCCTGTTTGATGGAGACGCATGGTGCCACTTGAGCGTAATGTAAATGGAGGCGCCCAGTTGCCGGTACCGAGACAGCACATAAACAAATTTCCAAAACTGTAAAATAATTTACTTGGATGGATTCGAAAAAAGAAAACAGTGTCAATAGTCATAAAAGCTAGCAAATCCCGAATATGGTGTACATGTAATTAATTCGTAGTAAACACAAAGCATACTTGCATTCTTTGGCAGGAATGTTTATCTATACATATTTTGGTGAAATTTTATTTACACCAAATCAAATGCAAAATGGCTTTTGTCGTAATTATTTGTTCAGCGGTTTATAATTCTTTTTTTTGTACTTGCAGATAATCGAAACTGACAGAATGGAATGGAATATCGGAAATCAACAATAATTATCTACATAATTATTCGCACATCAATCGGTAAGTGTAGCATCAATGTGCTCAGTAAGTCGTCATATCGTGATGACAAAACTGGATAGATTTCTGGTTAATTAGAATTTTCATAATGTGTTCCATTAATCTTGTATATGTACAGTGCAAGAATTTATAATAACGTCACAGCACAAAGGTAATCAATTAAGAAACAGAAATAGTATCGATAATGGGAAACGACTTCTGATGTTGGTAGATCAAAGCACTAATTTCAGACTTCGTTGTATAAAATTATTTTCCACCATGCCTAGTGACGTTTTTGCTATATAAGGTTTCGGTAATAATGATTGCGGAAGGTTTACATCCAAAGAGCTCCCCGTCGGAAGTGTGTTTGTTTTTCAACTTGTGATTTTTTTTATCGAAAACGTAGTTGAACGGCTCTTTTTGCTCGCTTTAGTTTTCTATTATTGTTTTCTTTATAATCCATCATTCACTGACGTCAATGATACGGACAAAGGAAGCACCTAATGGTAAAAAAGGCTTAACAGAAGAACACGCGCAAATACCTTTATACCGAAGGCAATGAAGGGTGTCGATCTTTGGTTTCAGCTTGCGTGGTGATTGTGAGCTGGCTTAATGACATGGCATGGCGGTATATTGTGCCCATTTTTTTCGGACCATGCTCTGCCCCCGGGAAAGATTTGGACATGTTGCGAATCGGTTTCGGATTAAGTTCTCGCCCCGGGAGCATTAATGTTATTTTTAGCACTTCTTTGTGAATGCTGCTGTGGGCCATTTCTTTGCGCTTCGTTTAATATTATAGTTTCATAGTTTTGTTAGTCTTACTAAAAGTCATTAAGCTACAGTTGCAGCGTTTTTGTTTGTTTACTCTATTAATTATCTCGAATATATAAACAGGTTCTCGTGGATAAATAAAAAACTACCCATCCCGGTTCGATTTTCACGAAAGTGCTAACATTGAATAGCTCGGGTGCAACTAATTGAATGATTGATACACTTTGCATCGATGCAATAGTGGTGCGTTATTTGCATCTATTCAATTACAAACAACCTTCAGATAGTGGAATCACGAACTCTGGTCGGGTCTTTGTAGCAAATGTTGAGTTTGTTGGAAGAACTTGCCATCGCGAGGTGAACAAAATTTGTTTACAACTTTCACGGAAATTGGTTCTCGAAAAGTGTTTTAAACAACACTCACCAGTTAGCAAACTCACCAAGCGGTGCTATATAGGCTTCAGGCGGCAATGAAATGGGGTAAACACATTGAGTTTTATCGATTTTAGTCGATGAAAAAGGCTTCAATGCGTGCGAAAGGTACACTTAAAGCGTCAATCAATTCCATCTTCTCGTTCACCGATTGTTGCCGTTCGGGTGAACTTTGTTGTACGGTACGGTTGAAAGCTGTTGTTTCGCACGTAGAAATATTGTTTTACAGGCTACTTGCTGCGTTCAAAACGAGAACGAGCAAACAAATCATGGAAAGCATCTGTGCAATGATGGTACCAGTTATGCTTAATCAAACCATTAAATGGTGACTAAGGGTTTGATGAATGTATAGTAGATTATAGTATTTATAAAATAGTGTACATAGCAGTGGAAAATCAAATATTTTTTGCATGTTTAGTTATTTTGTTAAGGTTTTTGTAGAAATGTGATGCAAACACTGAAAAAATATAATACATTCACATAATGTGTTTTATCAATTTGAATAATCATTTCTATCGTGCCTTTTATGTTATTGAACCAGACCAAATCAATTACGATTCTCAGATTCATCATATGGTACACCAATTGTTCAATGCTTCCATTCCCACCTTTCGATAACACATTTATTTATTACTCTGCCGTGCATAAACGAAATGAAACCATTTCGCTTCGGTGGCTCACAGTGGGCTTTTCATTTCTTTGCCCTTTTCCATGTCTTCTTCAAACGAAGATCCACTACAAAACCGTGAAGGATTAAATTTCAATTAAATTATGATTTATTTCTCGTCCAGCCACGCCATAACCGTTGCCGCAGGCATCCGGAAGCGCTTCGCACGGCTACGTCCCGCAAGCGATCCTTTTTCTGCCCTCCCCAGGCGATTCATGGTGGAGTTTTCCAAGCGGTTATCACTGTCAGAAGTGGTTTCGTACAACTCCATTTACACCACCGGTGGAGAGAAAATGGTGGCCAACCGTAGAGCTTACGGTAGACGTTTTGGGTATTACCGAGGTTTTCCGTTGCCGTCCTTCATTTCTCCATCTGTGGTAGCACCCGAACGCCTATGCCACATTCGTTCGGCAGTTCTTTCTTGCTTCCGTGTTCTTTAGCCATTTGCCAACACACGGATATGCACACAGGATGTACGTGCTCCGCAAAGAGGCTTAAAGTACGGGTAAACTTTAAGAAGGTTATATTTGTGCGGCTATATCGAAATCGGCCATATTGTTGGGGTTGGGCCTAGCGGGTGGAACACTCAAATGAATCATCCGCGCCCCCATAATTGCGGAAGAGGCTTTTATAGAATTTGAGGTACGGTTTACACGAAGGTTTGATTAATTTTAGGACTGTTGGTTGCAGAAAAAAACAACACCGGAAGTCAATTAGTTGGGGTTCCTTTAGCATGGGAATACAAAAAATTTCTACACCATAATGGTAGAATATCATTAAACTTTTTACCTTTTTGAGACAAGCTTTCAAAAGCACCTTAAAACATCCGTGTTCATCCTCATTCGTTGAGTAAATTCAATAGAAGCCTTTATTATCGTTCAGAACTTCCATGACTCCCCGAAATCGATCAATCGTGCGCAGCTTAGCAATTGGGGATCTTAGTTAGTGCTGATTTTTAGTCAATCACGGGATACCTAGGCTGAAAATTGTCAGACACCAAGCACAAGGGAACGCTTTATGCAATTGATTCCTTATCCGGCCTAGATTTTAATCGATTTGATCGCCTGTGACCGAACCGCGAAGTTATGATAAACGGTGGGAGAAGGCATCCACCCGATTTAATTCGTATTCTTATTTCCTTTTCGCGATTGCAGCTTTCAATGCAGAAAGACACATTTTTTGTTCGAGGTTTTTATGAAAAAAAAGCATTACGATTTGAGATGTTTCCCCCACGTCGAAAAGAGATTTTTTTTTTTCATACCATTTTTCACCAGATTAAATCGTCCTCGCTTTTGTTGTGGAGAAAATTTTTCGCTGCTAGCAAAGAATGAACTTTCGTTTCCGTTTTATTTTTTGTGCTCGACAAGCAAGAGACAGAAATCGTGGAAAATTGAAAACATTCACCCGGCGGGTGCGCTAACTTGCGATGGTGCTGCTGGTGCTGTTAGTGATTCCGGTGCCGTGGCTGTAAAACGAAGACAAATTGCCACATTAATTCGTTCGGCCAGTTCTTCGTTACGTTTTTGTCCGTTCGTAAGATTCGGTCGTAAGGTGCTGTATAAAATATGTTGTTGTTTTTTTTTTCCTTTGTTAAGAAGAACCACGCATCATTGCACCTTCGAACGACCGGCGATTACAAAGCTGACTTTGAAAGCGTTCTCCGGTATAAGCGGATTGTAGGGCAAAGTTGTAGAGGAATTTTATCTGTTTTTGTTTTTGCTTGTTTTGTCGTTAGGGAAAGAAAGACAATTCGTCGAAAGGAATTTTTCCTACCGTTGCACGTGGGGTTTAATGCTCTGGATATGCAATTTTTTTTTCAAATATGTGTTAATTGATATTCGCGAAGATAATAAAGAATGTCGTTTTTGTGTCTTTGAGTATAATTCTGTATTATACATTGATTCAATAAAAATTAAATGCACATTGTTATTAAGATAATTTTTATACTATATATACTGGTATATGGTATATACTATGGTATTATTAATAGAATGCTGCTTTGGCTGTATAAAAATAATCAACTAAAGTCAAATGCCTCGGAATCATCAAAATCAAAAATTAAAAATAAAATATTCTTTCGTCCTGTTTTCCTCTTTTTGTATTTTTTAATCACCTGCTTGACAAATGCATCACACTATTGATCAGCTTATCTTCATTCTAATTTAGTTTTAGTTAGTTAGAGGGTTATTCATGTTCTGCAATCTTTAAAGCAAACGGCTCAATTTATAAGAACAAAGTGTGGTGCAATCCTGTCATTTTAAGGCAGTGTGGCAAGTAGTTTCAATTTAAAAATCTTCTAATCATACTATTTATTCTATTTGATCGGGTAAAATAACGCCGTCTTCAGAAATGCGTTCGGTAGCTAATAATATGAATAACTTCCAGGGCTATATAAATAGATGACACCTCTAACTTACTTCTTCCATCCCATCCACTTACCAGCACCCTATTCTCGTTTGTCTGTGGGTGGAAATGACTTACAAATGACGAGATAGAAATCATCATCAAGGATGGGTTTTTTTGTATCCGTGAATGAAAACCTCAGCCCTGGGGTTGATCAAGAATAGGTTAAAGTATGTACCTAGGAACAGCCGGCCTGCTCCGGCTGTTCCTAGACATCGTTATCTAACAGCCACCTGTAGGGGATTGCAGCTTCTTACAATTTTTAACTTGCAGCAATTTCTATGCAAAGAAGACTGGCGCGGTGGCTTTCAGTTGACTTAGCTGTCGGGACGTTTGTAAAACAGGATTTCCCGTAGGAGGGACGGTTCACGGTAAACCCGGCACCACTGATACATAGGTTCCCCCGTGTTTTGTTCCGCTTCTGTGGCGTTGAATCGTTCGAGCCCCAATCCATCTTCTGTGTTTCCCGGTTTACGAAACTGGAGGCTCAAAATTCATTTGTCAAAGAGAAAGCTCTCAACCATTGCCGACGGTTTGAATGGTCGGTGAAGTCTTAAGCTTAAGCCCACGTCATTGGTCGCTTCTGTACGGCTCGGCGAAAGTTCTGCCTGCGTTGCCGGTGCGGTAGAGGCAAACAATAACCCGACAGGATGTGTTCAGCCACTGCCTTTGCAAAGCTTTTTGAATGGATGAACACAACAACAGGAACAAGGCGTCATTGCTATTTAGCAGCAGTATTGGAAAGTGTGATGTGATGAGTGGTTTGTCATGAAAAGAAAGTTTCGTGTTAACTTAGAAACAACTGTGTGCCGACCTTTTTTAAAGGGTGAGAAACAAAATCGGTGTGGCAAGAAATAAACGTTATCCTAAACAGTGAGGATGGGTTAATTACTGTTTATGAAACAATAACGGTTCATATTGGAAATGTAAACACAAACATCAGTTCAGCTAGGTCCAATTTCATAATTTAGTTTAGTAATAACTTTAAAGTTATTACTTAATCATGTTGTATTGATACTAATGACAACATCCAAGGCATAGTTGTGGCCAAACAAAACATCTCTATTGCAAAATTGGTCGCACTCTAACCTGTTGACTTACTTAACGTGATCCAGTTTGTGGATGAAGAACCATTACACTAGGAGGAGAAAATTTCACTAATTAACTTAATTGCTATTTTAACTACTTTGAACAACTCAACCGCATTTTTGTGTTAAGCATCGTGCAGCTCAATTACTACTTAACTGCACTTTCTCTAAGCTGATGTTTTGTCGTTGCATTGCAAACTAACTAGCAAACGTTTGGTGAAAATCGTTTCCAAGTGTCCTGAAGTTTTATCTAAGAAATAATTGTACCATCTACTGGTATTGCTCGTATTAATTGGTATTGCTGGAATCCAATTAAAGTTTTGTCACACATATGTGGAGCAAATTAACTGGCAGAATATCGCTTCAAGATTTGCTAATGGCGAGATGCATGAAACGGTGATGAGTTATTTAAGTTAACTTCTGCCACAGCTTATCTGTGTACGTAACGTTTACTAATTGAAATGAAAACAATCTTAGATTTTTACAAACATTATTTTAATTCACAATATCTTCATTAACAGGTGTAGTATTCACCTTGGGTAAAAACCACAAGCCTGCACTAAAATATTCATGCTTTACTTCACGAGGTGGTTGTTATTCGATACAACGTGAATTAATATACATGTAACATCAAAAAGTTATATCATGCAGCTACTTCGTAAAAAAATCGAAACTTGTGGATAGGCAAACGATTCTATCAGCATTTTTCCACTTCTGTGCAGCACCACACGGTAAATCTATTCATCTTTCGACTGCCAGATATCGAGCAGCACCGCATCCAAAGACTATCCGTTATGTCTCGCATTATTACGAGATGTGTTAATATTCATGACTGCCAGCCATTACCTACCATCTCGACATACTCGGTGTACTCGAATAAGGTAACTGTTCCGATTCAGCCCTCCGGAAGGTCAGGCTGATGACGATGCCCATGCATAAAGATGAGCAGCGAAATAAATAAACTATAGAACAAGACATCGCGCAACCCGTCCAGCGTCCGATTTACAGCGGATAAGGCTACCATGAACAAATCATGTGGAAGGCAGTTTTTTTTTTAACTCTTTTCCTACTGCTGCATCCCAGGAAGGTGGAATAGGGTGATCAATATTCATCTCATGATTGGTGCAAATCGTAAAAAAATGTAACCGATTCTGATGAGTCGAACGATCTCGATTTAATGTTCTACCAGCTGACAACGGGCGCCAAGCCTTGCGGTTGCCGGTAGCTCACCTCGCGATCGTTTCACGTCACGAAACACTATTCTACCCTTGGCAACGTAAAATTGACGCCCATTTTCCAATACCCTATCCCTCGTCGTCAGCGTTACGTGTTTTACATTGTGAAATTTGATTCAATGGTTCATATTATAATACACACAACCAAAGGGCAGAGCAGCAGATGAAGGGGTAAATCAGCTTAAGCGAAAGGAGAATGGACATAAAAATCATTCCCACATAAATATCCCACAGATGAAAACCTCATACCTTCGCTGGGTTCGTGTACGTCCGATTATCCTATGCAAAATCCTTGACTGATAGCTGGTGATAATGTGTTACGAGACGCAGCATTATCTCAGAGCTTCACTGGATAAAGTTGCATTCAACTTCCTTGGAAAAAATGTGCTTTGACAATGCCTGTGTAAGTTTGTAAATGCTCATTTAGTTGGTTAACATAACTGCCCCATATGATTTATTTATATGATTTAGAGCAAGTTTTATACCAAAAATTTCAAATTTAACAATGGTGTAGATCATCCCAAAAGTTAGAAAGCTTAAGCTTTAAGCCTGTATCTGCCAAATAATACAGGTACCGGGCTGTAACATTCTGTACAGATTCGTAAAGGACATAGCATTTTGACATAAAGAATGACACAAGGAATCATTTTTGTAAACTACAAATTGAGAAAAATTGATTAAAGTTTAGTAATTTAATTTTAATTTCAATGCATTTGAAATAATATACAAGTCTGATTATTAAAATAATCCTTTCGCATAAGGAAAACATGGTCTCAGACTCAGATCAGCTAACAAAATTCTATGTTTTGACATTTGTCGAGCTTGGGTTTTGGGTACTTGGGTACTTTCATTGAGAAACCAATCTAATCCTTCCTTCCTAGGCTTAACTTGGCTTGCCATTTATATGGCGAGCTGTTAGCGGATAAGCCTGGAAACGTCAAAACGCATACAAAAAACTGGCTTACAGTATCTTTCCGGCCAATGTTATTTATTAAATTAGTGTAACTTTAAATAGTTCAGATAATTGTAACAGATGAGTAACTTTAGTGTAACTTTAAATATTTAATATTAATCTCCTTTAATTTCACGGCTCTATGATTTCCTCCATCCTTTTAAACTAGTACGATTTTTGTCTTCAGCGGACCATCGGACAACCCTTTTTCGAATGATAAGTAAAGCCCCGATTTCGACACCTTAATCGGAAGTCGAATTCGAAACGATGAACCGTGTCATGATTCGCATCGTAGGCTATGGTTCTTCTAATCCATCAGGGCTCTCAAACGAAACTTTACGTAAATCAATGTTTTAAAGCAATTTCGTACAATGTTTGTTGAGCAAGTTCCTTCCGCTTCGAGTGTGAAACAAGCACACGGCGAATAACATGTGAGGGCTAGGATACTTCCTTTCTCTCGGTAAATGAAAGAAAAATGCACACCCTTTCATTCATAGGTGAAATATCGCCAAAACGAAGGGATTTAGCTAACTGACAGAACCGTTGATTTGGGTTGATTTCGCTTTGAGCAAACCTTATCCCCCCTTGTACATTCTCGCTCTTCGGACACAACCGCTCGCGGGCAACCCTAAATAAATGTTGGATTAAGGAAAGATACACACACATGGGCACATCCGGCAACTTTCCCGGGCCATGTGGCTAGCGATGATACGGCCCTTCCCAAGCGGCAACCCGAACTCTAACCGAGTAACACGGATGGCGATGATGGGTTTGAATATTTTGAGTGAACGCTTTTGTTCGTTCATCTGTTTGACAGAGTGTCTATCCTTCCCTTGGGAACCGTGCTCTTGTCCTCCCCGCAAGAGATCATCAATGTACGGGAGGTCCTTCCAGGCACTGCCACGGTGTGTCCCACAGCCCAAAGCGTATGAAGTCAGGTGTGATGGGAAATAGTAACCGTTTAGCACCTTTCAACACTTACTTGCGCTCGGCTGAACAATCGACATTGTTGGACGGAAATGCCAGTAGTAAAAAATACCCCAGCCCGGCTATTCGTTTGATTCCGTCCTTTGATCCGTGAAACATAATGGTTGGCCCAGAAAAGCTCGAAAGTCATGATTTCTTAGTTCGAATGAATTTAGCGTAGTTACGATACACGAGCAGACAGTGTCTTTAAACATATGGTGCGAAAAAGCAAATACAATGATGTTTTAAGAAGAATTATTATAAGGTTGTGTAGTTTACAATAAATCAAACAGTTTAACACTAAAAATTTTGGTCGCGGGAACTTTCCGTGACTGTTAATGGGAAGCTCAAAACTCATGCAAATTCAAACGAAAACCGTCGTGTAAAAATCTGTAAAATATCAGTGTATAATTTGTATAACAGAGGAAAAAAAAACTGTCGCGATGACCATATCCCACGATCGTTACGCAACAAATTAAACTTCCCCCTTCCATCGAGCAGGAACAAGACAACAATGTGCAAGAAAATACCGTACCCTACACCGTAGAACGGCTCACACCTGAAGGCGATATGGTTCGAAACGCGGTATCGGCCATATCCCGGCGGACGAGCAATTAATAATTGAGTGGACGATTATAGTTTACATTTTCGCACTAGTAACCGTTGTGTCACGGTGCGGAACGATATCAGATGACCCGAACATTAATCGAACAGAACGTGCATGGCCACGAACGACAATGTGCTGGGTGAGGAGTTGCATGACACCGTCGACTTTCGAGGCGACGGACCAGCTGCAAATAAACATTTATACGTTTCCGAAATGGTGCGCCCTTCATGCTATCTCCTGCTCGTAACTCGTTACGGACATAGTTCCACTACCGCTTAATGACATTTTGGCCAAATTGGAAAATGGCGAACAGTCTGCTATGCACGTCATCGAAGATGGGCCATGAAGTATGCATGGAGTGGGGTAGCCAGGTTGGGAAAAAAAACTTCCCATTATTGGAAGATTGTATTAGCGATCGTTACCGTTTCGATTGTATTAGAATATAATGTTAACTATTATGTAATATTGTCATGTGTTATAGGTGCACCATTAAAACCATTCGAAAGTAGCCAATGTATTACACATCATCAAAACCTCAGTTAAGCCTACCAGCAACACTATATTGTCTAGTTGATAATATAATTGTAAAATCAAGAGTTGTATTTTACTCAAAAATGTTAGCTAAACCTCAGTACGGAAAATGCAAATGATGCGCAATAGGTGAATTGACACAACTAATACCAACCTACCTTGACGGGCAGTGGTGCGTCAAAGTTTGACAAGCGTCCACAAATCGGCCATCGTGGTCACCGTAGCCAACCCTCAATTCTTCCAAATTCTATATTTGGACAGGTAAAACCGATCCACTAATGGTGGATCGTTACCGAGCCAGAATTGGATTCGGGTGCAGTTTCAGATTATTGCTGATCACACCGCGGTGTTAGTGTTATTGCCGGTCGGAACTTATTTACTTTGTCCAATTAACTGCCCGCGACGTTCATGCGCGGTGCTGCGGGAGGCCAAGGGATCGTACCCACCGTAGATATTGATCCTGCGGTGGAGGAGCAATTACGTACAATCCACTACCCCTGGAGAGAAGATATTTAAACCACGGGCAACGGGTGGAACCAACTTGTCGTTAGCGAACTTTATTCATATTCGTACCCCTCCGTCACACAAACTGCCACCCGTTCAAGGACAACAAACAGGCGTGTGCAGGCTGCGAGGTAAAATCGAAATAGGTTTTACGCCTAATTGCGCTAACCGATTGTCCATAAATCGCCATGATCCTCCATTTTGCAGTCCGCACCATTCCCCACTTATTGTCTTCTCTTCCGCCTGGCTGTGTGGATGAATGTGTGGACGAGATAAGCTGCCGGGTGGTTTGTTCCCGGATTTTCGGATACGTTGGAGCAACACCCATACTAACCCGAAGGACGCTTGACATGTGCGTGCCTCCCACCGGACGGTGATGAAAATTTCGGACCACTCACACCTTGGATAAGAAGATTTTACGAGTGCAATTAGACGGTCGACCACCGGCGGCGATAAATTGTTGCACGTACATATTACTCGCATTATTGCTGGCCGCCGGACAGCAGGGTGTCGAGGGGCGCAGGATCCGCGACGACACTGCAACTGTCGGTGTTGGCCGTGCTTGGTCGGTTTGAAATTACATCCCACCAGGCAGGTGTCAGGCGTGTGGATGAGTGGATGTAAATCCCCATCACATCGCACACCGTTGGCCAACAGTAGTCTTCTGCTAGGTGCGTGTAGCAATGGGTGCGCGCAATTTACTGTGTGGTGTTAGATACAAACCGTGAAACAAACGGTTGTTCTCTGCATGAGGAAGGAAATTTAGGAAAACAAATGCAACAGAGATATGTTCGACCAGTTTTAAAGTAACATTCTACAAATTGTGTAGAAAGAATTCAATCGCTCTACAGTGAATGGTGCAGGGTACAAATAAAATGTGTTCTAGAATATTACATGTATTAAAACATACTATCGAATTAGTGTATTAATATACCGTGGATATTAAAACCAAGGTGTACATTATAAGCAATATATAAACCGCGGCTGATTAAAGCGTTAAAAATCAACCGCTCAGTGAGATCAAGTTCGCACCGTATCGATTGTTAGATGTTTGATCAATCTAAGTTAGAATGTTGTATGCTTTAGGTAAGTGCTTTTGATATTAAAATAAAAACTTTTCATATATATTTCACATGTATAACATTCCATGGAGGAAACAGTATCACCAAAATCAATATTGTTTCATTTCACCGAAACAATAACGAAAATATTTACATTAAATTATGTTATTGATAAGCATAGTTTCAATACCTGATTTAACTAACTGCAAGACCGTACAGATAGAAAATTCAATTCAACTCAATTATATTTAGAACGTATTCAGGTCATCACACTTTCACATTCACATTACCGTTCAATTTAGCGCAATATAAAGCATTAAAAAAATTGCAAATATACCTACGACACAATAATGAATCGAAAACAATGCCCAAACTGTTATGCAGCATTGTGTAGATAGGTGTGCGGTTGCAAACTTCATTAGCGTGTTGGATTTTTGTGTTTTTTGCACCTTCCTACAGTATTTTCAACGCCAGTATACCATGCCGTGCTCAGCGCACTCATTGTGGTTACCTGTTCAATGTGCCACTATACCATAGTACGCATTCCATCCTGAGGAATGCATAGGCGTAATACTCTAAGCGTTCCAACGTCGCGCCATCCCCATCGAATGCATTCGCGTTTGAACTGAGCCTTCCGCCTCACGCCACTAAAGGATGTATGAAATATTTGTGTGATGGAGTTCATTAATCTTACTCACAAGCATGCATACATTTCACCTGCCGGCTATTCTGTATTGGCGCGGAGGAAAATTATGAAATATGGTGAACACAATACAGCACGAAATTCATTTGAGCATTGCTGCACGCTTCACCTAGCCGTGTAAGTAATGGTCATTTTCGATGCTATACCACCGATATCATGCACCGTACGGTAATTCATTTGATTTCAATATAAAAACAATAAATCTCTAGAAATAGTATGGACGAAACCACATATTTTCGTCTGTTGCATCAAAATATTTATAATAACTTGAAAGCCCAATAAGCCTGGAAGAAATTTATCACGATGTGTTGTGTATTAGCAGTTTTTCAATGGATGGTTGGTTCTATATTATATTCTTAAAGCTTATCGGACTGAATTTTGTTACAGGGGCATCATTAAACATAGTGAATTTAATGAAAAGAAATCATTTTATTTTGTTCTGTTGTATTCTATTGTGTCTATTCTTCTATTTCTTCATGTTTTATTGTGCCTATAATGGTGGTATGGTTCCTATTGTGGTGGTATCGTGTAGCAATAGTGGTGTTATTTTTTTATAACGCTTTTCCAATAACACTGAGGTAATGATCTAGATCCGTATGATCTGTGTGACATTTTTGTCGTATTTTGAGGTCAATTTGTCCCTTAAATGATAAAAAAACAGTAGATTGTTTCTTCCCATATACCTTGACCCGTCCACTGATTTGTTTATAACGTACAATCCTAGTTGCCTGCTATTGACCCCTCATTGTGTTTGAGTGGTTTTCTATGCAAATTCTTTTACGGTCACTATAGAAACATGCCTAGTTTTGGTTCCAACAGTGCCACTATGGTCAAAATCAACAAAAATTGATGAAACTATATTCAAAGACCTTATATTGGCAAAAATCTACTAATTTTAAAATATTAGTGAAGACTCCACACGATTTTATTGATTTTCCTGACAGTTATAGCCTTAAAAAAGGATGCTTTACTTAAGAAATTCTGCATAATGTTGCAGCCTTTTTAAAAAAAAGTTGAATATTTAAGCCATTTTAACACATAATGAGGGGTTTTAAACGTTTCGTACCAGACCAGAGAATATTTCGTATTATTAGAAATATCTTTATTGCGTCTAGTTTTTCGTAGGGATGTTATTTAATTCCTCTACCATCACTATTGGTACACTTACCCTAATTCAAGCTTGTTGCATTTTGTTATCATTTATACGTTCATCTTCATCATAGTTCATTTTTCATCTAACTGATATCAACTGATATGACAAGCGCTAATTGAACAGAGTTCATAATTGTTATCAAACCATCATCATTTCATAGGCATCACAACAAAACAAATTTACCGTCATCGAAAACAGCAAATCGGATTGCAATCTGTATGCACATTACATTGTTGTCAGTTTTTAATGAAGCATTATTCAATGCATTAATTTTCCACCCATCAGCACTTCAATTTCATATTTTTTTTTTTTTCTGCACAAACAATGAGCTACAAAATAGCTTAATAGGCTTCGACGCAATGGATGTTTGAATTAACATACGCGTCTTTCGAAACTACCTTTGAATTCCCAGTTCTAGGAATCATGTAATGTCATAAATGTATGATGAAACTTTTGCACTCTCTTTGTGCAGTTACGGTATTTTCAATGAGGTAAAATTATGTTCGGTAATGTGTAAATTGTGCAAACGCCTCAGTAACAACATCTTCAACATGTAGCAGCACTGTCATTAATTTTCATCAAAGCTCGTTAGAAGCACATTGTTGCATTCTAGAGATTACACAACAGCTTCTTGTCGTTCGTTCATTTGCACGCTTGTAATCGATTAACGTAACTCCGGACGGGTTTATTCAAACAGACCGGATCATCCGTCAAAATCGATGGTTTTGCTGACCAAAGGGTCGAAACGGATTTGCTCGTAGTGTGCACAGTACAGAGTAAAGGCCGCCACGACCCGTTCCTGTATGTTTGTTGGGATGGATGCAGAGATACGCTAATTAGCACTAATGGTTATTCGGGTACGGCGGGTGATACGATTGACGTTGTTGGACCGATGCCCAGAGCGAAGAATAGTGCATAACATTGTTGCAACAAAACGGGTCGGAAAAATCAATCACTGCGAAACTGTGTGACATATTGTTTGAACTTGGACCAAAGTTCAAAACAGGAAAAATCGCCTATAATCCTTGTGGCATTTCTGTTACTAAAGGCAATACTGACAACCATTATTTTTTAGCAACAAGACCATCTACAAACTGTTGTTATCTTTATTCGCCTATTCAATATTATAACTAACCAGGTGCTCATGGAAAAGATAAGCGTAAACTTTTTTCAACTCTTTTCGAATTTGCTAAAATTTCACAGAAATCAGTCTGCTGATGGGTCGGAAAACGGAACATTCTCGCAAGAGAAAGACACGACCTAAAAATGTAGGTTTAGTCTACGATCGTAATTCATCCCATAAAAAATAAGAAGCAGCAGAATGGTTGGTTCCCAAAAATATAAATATCCGACGTGCTGCACGTACGTTCCCGAACGGATGGTTCCGGCACAATCCAATTAAGCTACCACACAATCAAATTGTGGCCTGTTGAAACATATCCCTTTTTTATTTGGCGAAAGGTCCTTTTTTCCCGTACAGTTTCATGTCCACCGAAAACTCTTAGTGAAACACCGTAAAAAGCAAAATTTGTACTACTTTAAAATCAAACAAAAGTCCATAAATGAAGCACCGGAACCAACGTGCATCTGGAGAAAGAAAGCTACATTGTATAGAGAGAAAGTGTGATCTTTTTTGCCGGTTTTGTTACTCGTCCCAAAGGGACGAAAAAAGTTTTAATCTAATTTTACATACATTTTCGAACCGATCGTTATCGGTTGGGCGAGCTACATCCGGTTCAACTCTTTGTTACACATCGCTCAGTTGTGTCATAATTGGAGGAGGTTCGGATATACACGATCATGTTTGCCATCAAGCCTGCAACAGCGTATGAGCTGGAAAAAATGGAATATGATTGCCACCAATCTCGACCAGATAAACTCATTTGATATTGGGAGAGAAAATTGATTAAAAAAAAGCGAAGAAAAGGTCTGCCAAGGGATGGCCATGATGGCGGTATAATATTGCTCGATTATTTATGAAGAACTTGACCCAACAACTGAAGGACAAGACGCCATAGTAGTACCAGCCTGGCGGTGGAGCTCATAAAAACGGTAACAATGGAGCTACGGTCAACTTCTGCTGACCAGTTGCGCTACTTAACCAGGGCAAACGGTCGTCCGGGTGAGAAAAGGGTAAAAGGAAAAGGTCCCATCCACACAAAGTTCACAAACATCATCATGAGTTGATGATGATTTCTTCATCAGAAGTGACAAGCGAAATAATTCTATCTCGTATCCACCGCAAACGTGATACCAATAATACTGGGAAGGTCATTTTAGAGTACGGTTCTTACGGCAAAGTTTCCCAATATTCTTCACTTTCACCCGGTCGATACGAGAAATGGATTCTCTCTACTATTCTAAGCGTATTGGCGTGTATGGTGAGCGTGTTTGCCGGCTGACCTTTGCTCACTAATGCCTCTCATCGAGATCGTGCATAAGGCTTCGTTCGGAAAACATCTTTGACCCTTTTTAAACATCACCCCGAACCCATTTTGACACTTTCAGCTGTCAGAGGTTGGCTTCTGCAATATTCTTTCAAGCAAATCGCATCCATTTCGGTACGCTCCCGAACGGACGGGAATCGAAAAATAGAGATCAAACTTTCGAGGACACTCAAATTTCGCAATATATCTACATCGCAAAACGACCGCAACCGCGCTAGATACTGTGGATCCCGTTCTAAACTGTCAAAAACAGGCCAAACCACTTCAACAGTCCTTGCCTCCTTCTATGCCAACACAAACTTAAGACGCTGTTCCGGGTTTCGTTTATCTAACTTTGCCAAACGGTCCTCTGTTTTGTTGCGACTTCTTCCGTGTATCCATCGTTTTTTTTGTAAGGAAAACTACAACATTCCATTATTTGTAGGGCTCAACTGCTACCGGGGGGCGAATTTTGATGCTCAAATGCTAGACAGATGTGTTATCGCTTGTCGCTGATCCGATGTTATTGTTGGCTGTCTTCCGAAACGAACGGATCCGTGCATAATTTGAAGTTGTGTTTGTGCTCTTTTGAATATTTCATGTGGTACGCTTAACACAAAAATGGTGGATAAACCACAAGACAATATTTATTTTGCATTACTGCTCGTGACATTGATGTGGTATATTTCTTTGTGAACTAGATGGTTAAGGAATTCTAAATGGGATGGATTTTTTTTATTCTAAAATCTATTTTACATGGCTTGCAAATAAGAGATACATGAGCAAAGGTAGAAGTATAGAAATGCAATGCTTTTTATTTGTTTATTTATGCTTTTGTAAAGCTATTTCATTGTTGTTTTTCATTTTGAGCATACTGCTTTGAGACTGCAAAAGAATATTAGAAAAGACGTATAAAGCACTCAAACCAAATTAGTTCAATAATTCCATTTCGTTCCGTAACGATCAAAATAGCGGATGTAGCTGGAGAACAGACCCTTCTCACTATAACAAAAACTTTCCTGCTTTTATAA
Organism: Anopheles marshallii; assembly: GCF_943734725.1. NCBI lineage: Eukaryota > Metazoa > Arthropoda > Insecta > Diptera > Culicidae > Anopheles > Anopheles marshallii. The sequence continues at coordinate 45,356,227 of NC_071326.1, read as the reverse complement.
ACTGTTTTCAGGATGGGACGAAATATGTTCTGTTCCATAATGGTGCATTTTGCCCATGCTACATTATCTATTCCTTCCCTTTTTCCGAACCTTGCTTTTCGGGTTCTATTTTCATCTGCTTACCGTTCCTATGTAAAATGTGATTTTGGTCGTCCTTTCAGAGAATATGGCCCTAAACGACAAGAGGCAAGCTTTCTCAACAGATTTTAGACTGGAAAACGTACTTCGTGGAAGACTGACTCACAAAATGTCCGCAATAGAGTGGAAAGATGAGCATATCCAATATCAATAGTGAAAAGTTTGTCTCATCTGCGGACCCAATCCCAAAAGCCAAAGTCAGCTTTAGCAAGACAACGAAAGTATTTTGACACTTTTGACACATGTGAACTTATCCTTAACCTTTCCATCGCGTAGGAAGGATGAGAAATCAATTAGTTTCTTTCTGCAAATGCGAACGGAGGTCGCTAAGTAACTTTACAGTGAAACTGATTAGCAATCTTGTTAATTATTAAAAAATAATTACTCTAAAAACAACATGTAGGAACGATTTTATGGTTTACCGGAAAGAGTTCTTTTAAGTTTTTGTAAAAAGGTCAACTGATTTTTGAATCTTTTGACAGCAAGTAGAAATGGAAAGGATTTATTTGTTTTCGTATAAGAATCCTGGATAACATTTTTGAACGTAAAAAAATGAGTTAAGATTACCACAGATCCCTTCGCATGCCTACTCTTAATCATAACCATACCAAATGTACTAGATTATAATTCAACTGTTTTCTTCAATATCATTTTCAGATCCCATCTGGCAGGACATCAAACTTCACTTCGTCAAATAAGCAGATCTACCACACGTTTTGATGATCGCTTACGGTGATTTGGTATCTCGAACGCTAACGGACGGTCGTAAAGGTGGGTGTGAAGCGTGGAGTCAACGGAACCGTACGGTGAACAACAAACGTACCCATATTCCGCTGGCGGCAACGGACTTGTAACGAGCCCTCGAATGTACCACAAGGACGGAACCGTAGATGTGAAGCTATTAGCCGACCTTGGGTACATAGCCGACCGTCTTCGGAATTTGGAACAGAAGTGGGATTTGACAGAGCTGAAGGATTTGCATCGGCGCATCGTACTCAAGTTCGACGATCCACCGACGAGCGTACTGCGACTACGCGAAACGCTCGCACACACGCCGACCGTACCACCGGGATCTCCGGAACAGCAGGAGCAGGAAGTCTCAGTGAAAGAGGAAGCAAAGGCTCTGGTTGTGATCGTTGCAGATGAACAAACTCCCAGTGTGGTAGTGGAGGAATCTCCAGAAGATTCTGAAGCATCCAACACATCCAACCGCGATGAGGATGTTAATGATTGTAATGAAAAGATCGTCGGAGATGCTGGAAATGTCGATGAAAAAGTACAAAAACTAGACCAACTAGAGGAACTAGTGATCGCTTTCTATCACAGTTGTGGTCGACGCTATTCCGGGTGTACGGTGGAGTTTCCGGGCAGTAGCACAGCCCGAGACGGTCCCGAGCCGAGCCGTGCACGGACGAAACGTACCAAAAAGAAGCATTCGATCAAGAAAGTGGTGGAACCATCATCACCATCACATCAAGGTCAGCAGCAAAGGCAGCAACCGGATCCTGATCGTACTATGAACCAAGGCGCCGACCTGGACCAGGATCGGGATCATCTCGCACGTGTTGCACCATCGCCAGCATCGTCCGACACCAGTGCCGTCCCGTGTATAGACACGCGGCAACCATCACAACCGTTGCGCTCGATCCACGGTGAGGACAGCCCGATCGGACCGGGTTCGCTCGAGCGGGAGGCAGCACTTGACGACGAGGAGGATACGGTTACGCTGACCGCAGAAACGAGCAGCGAATGCTGCAGTCAACGGACTGTGGTAGCATTGGCGGGGGCAGAGCCTTCTCCCGTCCATGACCGGACCGAAACGGTCGCCGGCAGCGACACGACCACCGACGACGACAACGACGAAAACGACGAGGACGGCGATACGGGTGGTTCCGGTGCGGATGCAAACGATGAAGCGGAACCGGGTGATACGTGCACTAGACGATCCACACTAGAGAAGGATTCGTCACCCTCATCCCGGCGGTGTTCGCTCGGTGGTGAGTTTGAGACGGATCAGAACCGGCGCCTTCGACGTCGACTGTCCGAGCTGACGAACAACTTCTGCACACCGAAGCAGTTTCAGCAGCTATGTGACAATCTGGACAGCATCACCGACAACGATCTGAAGCTGCTTATAAGGGAACTGAAGCGAAAGATCGAATTTGCCGAAAGGATGAACTGGCTGTGTAAGTACAATTCATTCATGTTGTCCGTTTTTTGTTTCCAACAAAACCGCTGAAGTGATGGCAGAATTTGCTGCATAGCTGTATGATATTTTATGCAATCTTTTGTTATGATTCAAAGCAATAGATACCTAGTCTCATCTGACCGCTTAACGAGCTTCGGCGAAGTTCGACGATCCGTGATACGCACTAATTACCCGGTTGACCTAATTTGTTGAAATCCGATATTCATATCCTAATCTGCTCAATCATGGGCGTGTGCTACCGAAGCGATACGAACAGCATACAGGTAACACGGTGGGTAAGCCATCATCAACGGAACCAATTATGGACAAACCCAATCCTGACAAGGCGGAAAAGGTAATTTGTTCTTTGATGGCCAATCATGCGTGAAGCTGTCGCTTTAGGGTTACGATGCACTCAAACATCGCACGTAATAGATATCGTGTGCGAAGAGGCAGTTCACTTATCCTACCAATCTCTTCCCTGCTTAAACATTGTGCCCGAAAGTATACTGCCTTCATAATCCGTCTACGGAAGCTTGCGAAGGTGTGTGGGCTACCAAATAATACGCTAAAGCCGATTGTCCCTTTCGGCTATGGTACGGGTTTGGCACATAGCGATTGGTTGCTTAAATTTTAAGAGCCAATTTAACGACACGGCCTAATGTGCTTTCTGCGTTGGGATAGAACAGGAGCCATGTAAACGGAAATCGCGAAACAAGAGCTCGTAAACAACGGCATAAAGGCATTATGTATTAGGAAGTTCTCAAAAGCGAGCAAAGGATAAAGAAAGAAACAACAAGCGGCAAAAAAAAACTGCCTGGCTTCACCAGCTTGAATGTCTCGTCGTGTATAGGATCGTTCAACTCGAGGAAGGAATTTTGGCTAAACACGAAAAGGATATTGAAAGCTTAGTTTTATTTCTTTAGCTCTTGTACCGATATTGTCCCTACTCGTTGCTTACCAGCAGGCCAAATCCATACAGAGCTCAAAATCAAATAAAATTACTTTATTGCTTGTACCGTAATTTGAGGAACGGTCAGCAATAGGATGGTGGAAATACCGAACCAGAAGCAATGCTGTTGCTCAATTTTCTCGAAGCATTTCTGTCCACCAGTTCCGAACCATCGATAAGCGATTAGACAAACCATTTGGTACATAGGAAACTTTTCTCAATGGGAAGTCAAACGCAGTGGTAACCTTCTTGCCGTATTATTGGGTCGTTTTGCGTTACTTCCCGTTATTCTGGTGCTGTATTCTGTTTTCAGCTGTGTACAACATTTGGCTCAGATTCGACGACCAGATCGCTACGGTGTTGATGCTATTATTTATTTTTCTCGAAAAATGAAACGACCATTTTATTTACGTTTTCACTGTTGCACGCATTCAAAATGGTGATTCTTGGAAGTATATGTTGGAAGAGGTTGTGTTTTGGTAGATGCCTTATGAATTAATTAAATGAGAATTTCATTAAAAAATCTCATAGATAACTTAACTTTTTTGCTAACCGTTTTGTGTTAAAAACATTCAACAAATAGATCATTTTAGCAATTCACTTATAACTAGCGTGTTGCAAGGTGGAACTTCAAATGCCCTCTTTCACCTTGAACATTTGAAGGTAACAGATTTAGAGAATAAATTGAAAAAGAAAACATTTTTTTACTCTATGTACTATCGGAACAAGGCTAACGACCTTGTGTAGCAAATTCATACAAATCCCACGTACCATTGCAATCAATCTTATCAACAGAGAAAATAGGTTTGAGTTTAACAGATCCTCCAAGACTCTGGCGAAAACGATGGTCTGCACAACCGAATCCACTGGTAGGATACCTTCAAGTTGCGTAAGCATTGCCACCAATAAAAAAAGGGAAAAGTATTGCTCACGAGATACAACCACCTGAGAGGAATTTAGATCGATATCCTTCTTTGGAATGGTATAAAAGGATAATTGGTTGCAAAAGCTAACGGGGTTACATTTCATCCACTTTTCACTCGAACAACCCGTGCCATTTTTTTTTTGTGCTACATCCAGTTTACTCCAAGGCGTAGCACAATCGAAAACACTTTCCTAATGCACACAGCTCGTTGATCTGTCTGCGAACGAGAAACGATCACACGCGAATTGGACAAGTGTGTGTGTGTGTCCCGGTCCCATTGAAGATTGATGATTTGACAGTTGAAGCTGGTAGATAACGTTTGCAATAATGAAATGAAAAAAAAAACATTCGAGTGATAAAGAAAATGTTTCGAAAGAAGGTTGATCTTTCGGGCCGGCAGCTAGGACGCTCATCAGCGTTGTAAATTTGACATAGAATAAATGATGACCACGGGTGGCCGTTGACGTAATAGACGTGGGAAAACAGGCGCGATAATCCATCGATTTATTCTCCACCGATACATTATTTTAAAAAGGAGAAAAGAAAAACAAAGCCAACGCAAGCTCACACACAAACACATTTATAACCGATCTCCATAACTAATGATCATAATGGGTCCAATGCTTTTGCGTTATTGTGCCTGTTCATCCTCATTATAATGTATTTGATTTTTTTTTCCGGTTCAGTTGGGCAGGTTTTGCCCTTTACGCGTTGTACAGAGTAGCGCGAGTGGCAGATGAGGGCGTGTTGTGCTTCATTAAATTGTGCGCCACAATACGGTGCGTATCCATCATCTTCTCCGGTTTCGCGAACATTACCGGTAATGATGATCCTGTTTGCAGAGAGCGATAATTTATCCCTATCAATTATGTCATTACGGGGCGTAACGACTTAATTTAGAGATCGGGACATTGTAGAGTGCCAAATATATACGGTGCACATACAGGTGCTGGATAGTGCGACACGAGGCACGGATCAAAATAATATGGAACATTAATCGAAATAACTTTCTCTGGTTGTTTTTGAAGGTTTGATCCCATCGATCGCATTTTTACACATAAACAATTGAAGTTGCTTCCCGCTTATATAGAACATCGAACGAATTTTCCCATTAACATTTATGTTGCAGCTTCCTTTTAAAATATCTTGTATATCTATCTGTATACATCTTGTTTGCGTACTCACAAGGATATTAGCCTCAGACTTGTTTGGCCTTTTCGGGGTATAAATTACTTGGAAAGCCTAGATGAATGAATGAAACCTTCAACATTATTTCACACTAGGAGCATTGGTAATATTTGTTAAAATTTCGTGTATTTGCGTTTTGCAAATCGCCAAATCTTGCTGCGATCAGTTCATTTATGTCTACAATTGTTTGGTTAAATAAAGATTCGCGAAGAAGCTATCTATTCGATATTCGAATAAATAGAACACGCTCAGTCTGCAATCAAATATTGATATTTATGAACAAAATAATTCAGCTGCCAGGCGAATTAATTTCGAGTCTGCATTTTTACGCTCAATGAATTTTTCGTCGTACGTTTATCGTATGGTCGTACTCAAGCAGTCGAAATGTCCATTCTGGAATGTTGTATGTCTGTTTGTTTTTGTATTCTGCTCTCGAATCTCCGGATGGGCAGGAATTTATTTCTAGTTTTATTTTTCCCAAAACCATGCTTCCAATGGGCCACGGGGACGAAATGTTTGATAGCAACAGAACTTTTTTCTCTTTTTTTTTTTACTTCACCTTTTTCCGTCTTACTCTTCTCCACCCTTGGTGGTTCCATCGAAGCGTACATGCGGGATGTTCGATTTTTGTGGCCTCTCGCTGATGCTCTCGGCTTTTTCACCCTTAAAATGCCGATGCCGTTAGCCAGGAATTTTTGTTCCATTTTTTATTACATACCAGCATTGCCTCTATTGTTTCATTCTTTTCCTATCGGAATTGGACAGGGCACGTGGACTGATGGTATGCTGCGATCGATCATTGTATACCAATTTTCTGCGAAGGGATTGTGGATGTGTATTTGCATGTGTTTGCGTGTGTGTATTTGTGTATGGGGCTCATTCGATACGATTGTATTGTTGTTCATTGTCATCGAATCACTCCTGAGCTAACTTTTCTTACAAAGAAATTGGACCAACATCAATATTCAATCATTGTGCGCACATGAAACCGTGTATTAACGATCAACAGCTCCTAAAGCTTGATGAAGTTGCTCGTCCCGAGCTCGAGAAGCATCTTTTTGTTCCGTAACAGACGGTGTGGGAGCCTGGCAAACAATGCACGTGTATCCCTTTTGTTAGAGCATGTCTATCGCTCCGGTGTGTGTTCTTTCAAACGGCAACCGGTCCCTTCGTTCGGACACTGGTAGAAGAAAAGCTTCAAAAGGATCGTTTGCAATATCTACGCCACTGCCGTAGGTGTACAATACATTGCAGAGATTGAAGGAAAAGGTAGGAAAAGGAAGAAAACTCATCAATTGATTCATTGGCCATGCTCTGGATACTATGTATCATCGTACTGTGAGGAATTTTCTGACCTAATCTGGCAGACGAACACGGGAAACAATCATTCATTTCATTCACTTCGCTACATTCAAAGTAATCAATTTTAAAGAGTAATGACGCACGCAGTAGATAACTTGTAGAAAGAAGTTTTGCAAAATTCTACAACTGACTGCTACCCTGTAGGGGAAAGTAATTTCGGTTAGTTTTAAAGAAAAAGTATTTCTTTGCAGTATATATATTTTTTTAATAAACTTCAAACAACCGTTTGTCCGGACCGGAACGCGCTTTAAATTTACTGAATTCTGCACATTTTATTCCAATTTAAACACAAAACCGTTCCAACACAATCTTTCCTGTCTCAAAATACCACCCAAATAATCTCAAGTCTCATCTTTTTTCCGAGTCAGGTCACCAATGTGTACTGTAATAATAATAATATAAAATAATTAATAGTATCAATAGTTACTATTATAATTATTCATAATAACAACAATATACCTATCTTTATTATAATGATACACTGTGTAGTATAACCAGAACTAGTAAATTTATCTTGAAAAGAAAAGGTTATGTATCGTTATGTTATTTTTTTGTAATGTCAGTTTTCCTCGAAAAACACATTTTAAAAGCTGCTCCATTTATAAATGCGCTAATAGGATGGTTTCCGGATCTGCACATAAATCGTAATAAATTGCACAACCCGTTTTCCAGCAATCAGCTTGACAGGGCTTTTAAATGAATTTTCCTACTAAAACCATTCACATCCCACAATATGCACACATCACAGTTGCAGTTCCATCCCAAGAAAACTTTGGGTGGTAGAGCAGCGGCGTAGCAGCTTTGCAGTTTGCGTCGTTTTTTGTTTTTTTACATGCTTCACTCCTTTCATCCTTCAGCACTGACTGTTCTTAATACTGTTTTCCACGGTTGTGTTGTTTACGACAAGCATCTGAAAGTAGTGCCCCTTTCGTTACCTTTTCGCTTCAGGTCTGTCGAGTAGACCGCGCGGTCCACCGCATCGGAAAACTAGCCTACCAAAGCATACGGACGTGAAGAAGCGCTTCCTGGAGACGTGCGACACGACGCTATCGGACGAGGTAAAGGCCGCCCTGCGGCTGCCAGCATTCGATTCATACGAATGGGAAGACTGGGACGTGATCCACCTGATGCAGACGATGTTTGTCGAGCTGAATTTGCTGGAAAAGTTTAACATACCGATCGAGACGTTGCGCGAGTGGCTGTACGAGGTGTACAAGCACTACAACGATGTACCGTTCCACAACTATCGGCACTGCTTCTGCGTCGCCCAAATGGTAAGTATTAATGTGCAGGCAAAATAAATTCTGTAAGTATGTAGTGATTCGCTGGAAAATGCTATGGTATCATTATGCATTTCTTGGAAACTTCATTCCATTTGAATGATTCGCGAGGGTGTGTGCTCTGGTTGGTTTGATGTTATTACGCTGTTCCGAGTTGGGTCATACTGATGGTGGATAATTTGTCCTCCTACCTAGCATGTACCAATTTATACTCTTTGATTGGCTTAAAATCTTCAAGCGCACAGTTGGGTACATGCAATAAACAAGGATGTACAACATGGTTTGCTGCTACTATTCTGGACTCGCTTGGCAATCCTGCAAGAACCTTTGTTGAATAATATCAAATACAAATTTCATTCAACTTCATTTTATAGCATCATTTTGCTATCAAGTTGCCTCTATTGGACAGTGGATGTAGCAGAAATGTTTCAAATAAGTCTCTTAAAAAACGACCTTCCTTTCCGCGAAACTTAATCTATCCTCTTTACTCTCCAGTGGCAACAAGAATCTACGAGAATTTGAGCGCCCGACACTTGTTTCCTACACCAGTCGGTTGCAACGATTCGCTGGATGGCAACGAAGCGTTACTGGTGCGAAAACGAAGCCCTCTTCTGGGAAAAGTGTGCTAATAATTGCATACCATCCACACCCCGGCCAAGATTATCGTGCTTTTCGCCATCGTTCATTGAGACGCAGCATCGGATGCGAAGTGCCTTTGCGCAGTCTGACACACATTTCAAATCCTTGGAATGACTTCCAGTACACGAAGCGGAACGTTTCAGGTGGCAATCTAATCTGAAAACGATTTTTCCCACCTACTTGCACACTTCGACATTTTCCGTGGCGAATGCAACCGTCGAGGTCACCGTTTAATTAGCGTGAAAAGCTGACGTCAGATGGTTTTCCGCCAGCAGCTGGCGATAGCACTCTAAGCCTGTGTCGAACCGTTTTGCACTGCCTTGAAGCTGGGTGTGCGCCTGTGTTCGGTTGCTGCAAGAGCCCTAAATGTGGTTGCATAATGCATCGTCACTGTACGGCTGTAGGACACGTTGCAGGGCCAGCATAACAATGGGAAAAATGACATCCATCAGTTTCACTTGATCGCTCAATCCATCAAACCATCAGTAGAGCAGAGTCCTTTCGTAGAGTGTTGGTGTTCTGTGGGTGTTTTTTTTTCTTTCTTTCTTGCAATGGGGTGGTTACTTTCGGTCGATTAGCACATTTGTGCTTGGTAGGAAGAGCACGTGCATGGTTTTGGATTTGAATGAGTGCCGGAGTGCCGTTGGGATGTCACATATTTCCGTTACAACCCCTTTCCCCATTCTATTGACACATTGTCGAACGGTGATGAGCAGACATAAATAAATTGACGTCCTTCCGGGGTCCGCTGAAAGGGGACGTCGTACAAAGCTATGTGCGACACTATCAGCGGTGATGAAATAGACTTACGTTAGATAAAAATATTTGCATGCAATGGTCTACGGACCACGGTTGCGAGGTAACAAGCAACAAGAAAGAGGTAAACTTTACTACCAACATACGAACGAATTCTGTAAATGCATCGAGTGTGTGATATTATGATAAATTCATGCCGCCTCTTTTGCACGCTATCTAGAATCATGATTGTATCCCGGATGGCAAAACGAAGCGTATTACGTACTCTCCGATCCTGCTCCGAGTATGTGCACTCCATTACTGTTGTGGAATGAATGTAATGTATGGGTTTTTATTGTCCTCACTAGTCATCAAATCGTACGTCACTCATGATGCGCTTGGTCTGTAAGCTTGTCTTACTGTCTCCTGAGTGCATACGAAAAGAACATTAGGTTCGTTATTCCGGACATGGAGAAAATATTCCTTCCAAGAACACACCCGATACGGTGATGGTACCATCGGTTCATCACTGATGCTGGATGTATAGCGCATTTGCACGACTTTGCATCTCAACTCCCAGCATGCAGCTACTAATGTACCTGTGCATTCGAAACCACCGTCTAATATCAAGGCATACAAATACCCACACATGCACACGTAACAAAGTGGGAGGAAAATCGAGTTTGACTAATGTACGCAATGGCGCAGGAGATTACGATGCCCCGGACATGGTGTTCTAGCGAAACGATGAAATATTACAACACACCGCACCACTAAATCATTTCCTCTAATTGCAGCACGGAGGTCAAGCTAGAACTTCCCCGCATAGTGCAAACATCTGTCGTGCATGAAACGAAATTTATAGTACAACGACGCATTACGCATCGGTAATAGTGGCCTAGTCGTGCCGTAGGGGACAGTACGATATAATCTGTACGGGTTTAAAATGACAGTATCGTACATTACACTGACCCACCCAATTATTCTTGTTCCCGTTCCCCTTAGCAACGGTGTAATATTTCAGCCTAAATCTCATTCACTGTAACTCACCTTCTTCCTATAAATCCTAAAATATGCTCCATTTTACGCCCAGTCCGGACATGTTCTTTCAGTAGAAGATCAAAGAAATTGTCAACAGTCGTTCAGTTGTGCATGATAGCTATCATGTTGCTAGTGCAAATACTGCTACTACCATGGTCTGTGCTGTCACCACTATCTACACATCCTCCTGGATAGTTCCGTCCGATTCCTTTACCTCTTCCTCCACGCTGAAACCGCCAGCATTAACTGGCTCACTGACGCACGAATTGTCCCAAGCGTCTGAGCCCTCTGCTTCGCCAGCATTTGTGGTCACTTCCATACTGTCATCTTCCTGCTCTACCAGGCGCTGCACGTAGGCCATGTCGCTCCAAGATAATGGTCCAATTCCATGCCTTTGCTCATAGTATGGAACTGGTAATTGTGCTGTAAGAAAACGAGCGCATGCACGAAACATGTATTAATTAATCGAGAACTCTTCCAAATACACTCTTAAAACTTATTCACACACCTGTTGACACGCACGGCAGTAGTAGGAGCAGTGTCGTGGCACCGACAAGCACAAGACAAATCAGTTTCAAATCTTGCTTCATTCTACTCTCAGCCAACCGAAGGCTTTGAATTCGCTTATGTGTCTGCTGGGGAATTGCTTGGTTGTTGCCAGTTTTATATTCGATTCGGGTGAGTTTCGTATCGAATGGACTGAAAACGATGACTCCCGCTGGACCTTCGTACCGATTATCATTTCCTGCGATTGTGAGCAGCAAATTGGCCCACCGTGTGATTCGGATGATTTCCCAAAGTAATCAAGCACAGTACAATGGCCATCACAGTAGCCATCGACCATTACTACATACATTATCGAAGCTTTCGGAAGTGGTTATGTCTCAGACACTCGCATGCATTTATTGGAGGATAATTTTGTTCGGGAAAAACCAATTTTCTTCACTACTAACTTCATTCCCATTCGCCTTGCTGATGTTTTTTTTTTTACTTCCGTTTCCTCTATTTCAGATGTACGCTATCGCATGGCACACGAATCTGGTGCAACGGCTAGGAGAGCTGGAGGTGTTGGTACTGCTGGTGTCCTGCATCTGTCACGATTTGGACCACCCCGGTTACAACAATATCTATCAGATTAATGCACGAACCGAGTTAGCATTGAGGTATGTGGAAAATGCTCAACCGAATTTAGGTGACGATAGACTGCAATCGACAAACAACACCGCACTATGACTAACGATCGTCCAATTGTCACAGTACCGTTCAAAGAAGAATTTCAATGGAGCTAATTAAGTGGCGCCAGCATGACTGCACGCGCCGTTCCAAATTGGAAGATGTAATGAACTGTTGGGTGTATTCCTCCCAAACGCTACTGCACGTAAACATGTATAGTATTTGACACTTGAAAAGGGCATCAATGAGCTCCACGAAAGAACACGTTGGTCGTAATTGTGTGGTCAAGAGCATCAATCATCATGTCTGCTGTATCTACCATATTGCTACTTATGCAATCAAGCTGACAACCTAATTTGTAGACACCGGGATGCTTTCCGGTACAGTCGCAGCGATTAAAAGTTCTCGGACTGTTTGTATTTTGTTTTTTGTTTTTTTTGCTCTAGCGAAACCCCACGAAAAAGCCTTCTGCAGAGAGTTGAAACCAATCCCATTCCCGATGCCTCGCCCACTAGAAACTAGAACCAATCTATGTTGAAAGCTTCAGTACAAGTTTCGGACATTTTCGTAAGCAGGGAAGACATGCTGTATTAAAAACTTTGCGACCATCGCACAAAGTTCGGTCGGTCGGTGGTCAGCGCGAGAGAATACTTGTGAAAGTATTTTCCGCGGTGGAAACTTTGCGTTATTTGAGCTAACACGAAACTTTTAAACGGTGAAGAAACAAAGTGGCCTAACGCTGTTACACGGTAGAATTGAAATTTTCCTACCAATTTGGAACTTGCTGCCATTAGCTAATGAAGCTGTCGATCTTGGATGGCATCGTTATCCGATCGAGCAAACAACAAACAAATGGCTTTGGGGCCGTTTGCAAGGTGCAGGTATTTGTGAGATACGCTGTGTTTAAAGTTTTACAAGAATTGAAGGTAGCGACCAGATTGGACAAGGGATGTTTATCGGCCATTGCAGATCAAACGGAGTTTAGGTCTTTGAGAAACATATAATACATCAAATAGCTGCGTTTTACTGTAAATTCTTTGATGAATAATGTATGGATGAGTTCGCCTTCGTAGTAGTATTCGTTCGCCTAGTATTCCAATATCAAGAGCGCTACAAATCTCATTCAAAGTTCGACTACTTTTACGCAGATTTAATCGATAGACTCATTTTATTCTCATTCTATTAGCATTACAGATTGAGAATGTAGTAGATTTGCAATTTGCATCTTTCCTTGACTTCCTTTACATTATTGCTGGATTGCTATTGCGTGAACGATCCTGATGGGATTTTGAATCAATGCTGCTGTATGAAGACCGGTTTTGCTTTGCCAACACTGTAGGGCTGCCTATATGTACAACACATAAATATGTATAAGTTTTTCATTACCAGTTCACATAGCTTCTTCCCAAATATTATTTTAATTGCTAATTTAATTTGCTCAATGTTACAGGGTCTACGATTATATCTTTAAAAGTCGGAGCCTTGCTTGAACTCAGTTCAAATACTACTATATTGCTCATAGTTGGAAATAGAATGAGATTCTCTTTACCAAATACATTGAGGTTTAGCTCTAAGCTTTTTGAAATGACATATCGGAAGCTTTGTACATGTGTGAATGTAAAGTTTTCAGTGTGTCGGTCGAGAAAGCTTAGATTTAAATCAAATTCCTTTTAAGGAGGGCTAATTATTCCAAATCTATTTCGAAGCGGTCTAGTTCTATTTAAACCGAACCCAGGATAAAAAAAACACCAAAAGTGTCTGGAAGAAACCTACACCCTTAATAACCGGGGTTTCGAACGTTCTTTAAAGCAATTTCTTAATCAACAGATAGACAGGACAGACAAACAAATACCTTCAAAAACCTTCTGAATTGGTCTACAATGCACGGTTTTTGATTTTTTTGAGCAGAGTACATAAAAATGAATCAAGATCTAACTCACCTAAGTCTTGTTCTATTTGATCGAAATCCAGAACAAGTTCTGACAGTCACAAGTAGGATATGATAAACCCATCCTTTAGACTAGTAGTAAAATCAAACCATCAACAATCAAAAGACCCCCATGCGGAGAAACAACTAAACCTAGAGAAAGATTGCACTAACGTAATCATGTGGAAAGTATGAAACGCACGCATAACTGTCTTTGCGTGCTAAACCTACGCCCGAACTTTGTATAGATGTTTCAACGTCCATCCTGCTGAATCCCCATTTCCGAGATTACCGAAAACCGACAGCAAACCATATCTGCCTGGTGTGACTGCAAAAACGCATACGGAGCCGAGTTTGTTGACTGCACAAATTGATTGAACCATTTGTTTGTTCAATTGAGGCGCCTTTCGCTCCAATGCCCTCTGCCTGCGGCCATCCCAACACATGGGTTGGGGGGATGTGCATTTGTGCGGCAAAAAGAAGCTTCCAGATCGTTGAGCTTTGATTTTCCATTGCCCATTTGTCGTCCGACGGATGGACGAGACCCGGTGGGAAAGAAAGAGATTATACGATACAAATAAAGCTCCCATTTCGAGTACCAGATGCCAGTGATTCCTAGTACTTTATATACTGGATTTGTGGCAAAACGCAACACTGACCGGGGCTAACTTCGACACGCTCGGATGGTTACAAAATTGCTCGATTTATTTTTTACGTCCCTAACACGCTCTAATCCCGTTTTCCTTTCGTCTCGCAGGTACAATGACATTTCACCGCTGGAAAACCACCACTGTTCGATCGCGTTTCGATTGCTGGAGCATCCGGAATGTAACATATTTCGCAACATGAGCAAGGAGATGTACAAGTAAGTGTAGCATTGGCAAAATACGAAAAAAGGCAACAAACCGACATTGATACTTTTCAATGTTCCAACAAACAAGTTGATACGAACATCAGTTAGTTTGGATATTGGTTTGATATTGGTGTAGCTGTGACAAAGTTGAAACTGAAACTGGCTGAAGCTTGGTGACCAATCTATGTTTGCTCCGAAAAAAACTGACTTCGTGCTCTATTTTCCGTATAATTTCACCATCCTGCACTGAGCTCACACCGTAAATACCATCAACATAAACCTTTCCATGCAGAAAGCTGTTCGCTAGAAAGATGAACTTAATTACAACCTAATTGACGACCTCCAGTGTACGTGGGGTCAACGCGACATGCGTGGTCTATTATTCGTCCAACAACCTGTTGCGCATCGTCACACTTGTGTGCGTTGTTCCATCCGGATTCCTTCCCGGGCGAGATGCGCCAACCTGGAAGACATCGGTGCATCTAATTGGTATGACATCTAATGATGATTAATGCATGGCGTCTTCGAAGCAATCGTGCGCTCCCAACGTCATCATACGCCCCAAGATGGGAGAAACCGGATCTATGCTTTCGTACGCTAGTGTACCTGGAGCTGAGTAATTGAAAGTGAGATTGAACTCAACCCAGCGGCGATCGACAACACCTTCATCAGCTTACAACCACGAGCCGCTCATTAACGCGCGCGAGGTACGCCCCGAGTGGAAGGTACGAAGGCATCAAGGTGCCGGTAATTGGGCTACCCGAAGGCGCTATGGTGCTTGTAAATCGTTTCCAATCGGCGAGGTAAATGGCGCCAATCTGCGATGGAGACAGAGAAATCGACGCAGGTTGGGCACGTGTGCTGCAGTAATTTTCATTTCAACTTCATCGTGACGACTGCTAGTTTAGTCATTCTCCATTCTTTCTGCTCCGGCTCTCTTTTTCATACACACGCATACAATGCTACTACTCCTACAATCCCCATTTTTACTAGTAATTCTGATAATGCTTTTCCTATTGTTTGCAGAGATGTACGCGAGGGAATTATCCGGTGCATATTGGCCACCGATATGGCCCGACATAACGAAATCCTCACGCAATTTCAAGAGGCTACACCCGAATTCGATTACGGCAACAAGGTTCACACGAATCTGGTAAGCATTATTCCTGCAACGGAAGTGATGTCTTCTTGTGAACTCCACACCTCACATCCTGTTGTCGTTTTACACAGCTCTGCATGGTACTGATCAAGGTAGCGGATATTTCGAACGAAGCGCGTCCGATGGATGTTGCGGAACCTTGGGTTGATCGACTGTTGCAAGAATTCTTCGCACAAAGCGCAGCGGAAAAATCCGAAGGTCTACCGGTGACCCCTTTTATGGATCCCGACAAGGTGTCTAAGCCGGGTAGTCAGGTGCGCTTCATCGGTCTCGTACTGTTGCCATTATTCGAAGCGCTTGGTGACCTGTTGCCGGAACTAACCGATCTTATCATCACTCCGGTGCGGGTCGCTCTGGATTACTATCGGTAGGTAGTAGCGAACTTGGTGTATTAACAGCGAAATTTCCGCTTTTTAATCTCACATATCGTTTCGTTTGTTGTTTTAGACGTCTGAACGATGCCGCAAACAAGACCCGTCGATCGATCGCCGAAGCGGAGGCCGCGTCCTCCGAGAGTGGTGGCTCACCGCAACTGCCACGGTCGCAGTCCGGCATCAGCGTCAAATCCCGACGTAGTATTCCCTCGCAAAAGTCCGCATCTCGCACGTCTGTTGATGAGCCTATTTTAATTGCAGCCGAACTGCACGATCTACCGGAGGGCAGCGAAAGCGGTGACTCCGAGACGGCCACTGAAGTCGACGTAAGTGGGGCCGATATGCCCAGACTGTGCGCTCTCCCAAACGGAGGTGCCGAGATCGATTCACCCGGTGCTAGTTCTAGTGTAGCAATCTATTAAACGCCAACCATTCATTTAGTGTCATTGCAAAACAGTGATCGAAATTCTGGCTAGTGCCGGCCATGTCAAAAGCTTTACGCACGTTCCTTATGAATTTATACATCGCATAGCTAGTTTGCAATATCTGATGCACAACGCTTTGGGTTGAAACGATGGAACACGCTTAAACAAATACTCAATCGCTATACATTAAACTCAGCAGGACTGATCCCATGCTTGATCTAGTGCGAATGCTAAAACATCACCATAAACAGTCCGCGCAACAGAAACGATTACTTTCGTTCGTAATAACAATGTTTTTCTTTCTCCCCCTTTTCCCGATGGCAACAACTCTTCCTTCTTCGATCAATCGACTCACAACCAACTGTGTCTGTGTGTGCCCGTCGACAACAATCGCAACACATCTGTTCCCGCCACAACCGTTTGCCGATGGCACTAAACATGATCCATATTGGCATGTAACGACATGAAAAATGAATAAAAATGTAACTGTGTACACGTCTTGCCCAAACCTGCCTGTCCGGCCAACCCGTATACGCACACCCATACATATACGTCCCAGGTGGCGGAGAAAACGTCCAAATTTAAGGTGGACACGGAAAGCATCCACCGCAAACAGTCGCACCCGAACTCCCGGAAGGGTAGCCGCGAGAAGCGCCCCTCGATGATCGGTGAATACTACACCACAGGTACGCGCACCCGTGGTTCCCACGGCAACATACAGCATACTAATAATCGCACGTATTTTGGTTCGAATCGCGCCATTAGCCTAGACCAGTACAGTAACAACCGGCGCATGTCCGACGGCGTCCCGATACAGACGGTCCACTCAGACAACAGTGTGCTGTACTACCACCATCAGCGGCAGCACCGCAGCCTTGACCACGACACTATGTATTCGTCTTCGGAAAAGAGCACCAGTCTGAACAGCACGCACGATACAGGGCCGACAGGGACAGATCCACCTGCCCAGCACGTACCACCACCGGTCACGGGGAAGCAAAGGTTGGGCAAGCTGTTTGGCAATGGCAGTGGGAGCCCGGTGGCCGCTGCATCGGCGGTGGCAAATCTCAAAAACAACAACAGCAACAGTGGAACGGGTGGCGCATCGAGTAGTGGCGCTGGAAAACACTTTTGCCGAATGTTGAGCTTTAATCAGCAGCAAAAGCTGGACAAGCTGCGCAACAACAATAACAGCCAGAACAAAAACAACAACAACAACAACAGCAAAAGTACCGAAGGCAACGGCAACAATAACAATAATAATAACAACAATAACAATAGCATTAGCAACAATAAGAACACGCACAGTGCTGCGTCGAACAGTCACGCGAAACATCTCGATGGACGTGAACCTTTTTTTGCGGGTGCACCGGGAATCCTCCCGCGGGTGGGCTGCCCCGCTGGTGGTGGTGATGGTGGCGGAATCGATGGGACCATTTCCGGGAGTGTCGGTGGCGGCGGTAATGTGGAAGCTGGCGGAGGCGATGTTAAGGGTGGCAATGGTAATGGCAGCAGCAATGGGCCGGCGGGCCGTACAGCGAACACGTCATCGTCCTCAGCGTCGTCCGGTTCGAAATCGTTCCTGTCCCGGTTGCGCCAGCTGACCGGCCGACTGAGCTTCAACTTTGACTCGCGGGAATCGAAAAAGTTGCAGCTCTTGGCGGCAAATGCTCCCGAGCGCATCCCGAAACCTTCCGGTGTGCCAAAACGGGACCATCGTCTGGAGAAGTCACGCACGGTAGATGTGGGAGATCTCGGGCCGGTGGCGATATGTGGCGATAGTACGATGACTGGCCAACAGCCAGCTAGTGTTAGTAGTTCGCTGATGGTACATCATCATCATCATCAGCATCACCACCAACACCATACGGTTGGACTCGTAGCAGGTGAGTCCTTCTACGGTGGAGGACCTCCGGTGGTAATGAACCAACCGAAATCCATTTCACCCATCCTCATGCAGCACCGTCACAGTGAGGTGCTGGGTTTGGGTGGACCGGCAGGTGCCGCGGCACGAAGCCGTGCCTACAGTCTGGATGTGCCGATCGGGGGACGCCACTGCTGTCGCAGTCTCAGCGGTAGTACTACTGGTGGTGGCGCTGGATCTAGTTGTGGCGGCAGCCACAAGAGTCTCACCTTTTCGCTCAACAATCGCTCCCTAACAGAGGACAACGATGGTGGCAGTTTGGCGCTCGTGTCCTGTGATCGTAAATCGGGAACAGGGCCACTGCGTAATGGGACCGATAACTCGCTACTGCTATTGGCGGACGATCCATCCTCGTCCGTGGCAGCCGTCACAGGTGGTGCTGGTAGTGCACCCCCCGATGAAACCATTTGACAACAACAGCAACTTCAGCAGCAGCAACAGCAGCAGCATCATCTGCTACATCACACGAACTCTTCGTACGAACCGTCGCTGCAGGGCATCTTGCTCACCTCAACCTCGCTGCAGGCCGATTCACCGCAGTCGCAGCATCTCGGGCCGGCACGCGCTTCGATGGATTCGGAACGCAGAGCACCCTTCGCCGAGTCAGAATCCATCTCCTCCAAACACACGTCCGCACTGGTGAGCTACTGGATTTGTTTGACCGAGCGTATGAGTTCCCTGATCTGCAAATGTTGCGAACGTACGCTACCGCCGGCGGAAAGCGTCTAGTGTCTACCGGCACAGTTGCTCGTACCGAACGGGCGGGTGAGTTTTACCGGCCATGCATGTGTTGCAAGGGCTGAAACGTTTTAATCTACACAAACGCGCGGGTGGACAGTTCGCTGGCATGTTCATTGCGTTATCAGTTTGTTTCTTTCTTTTCTAATGGTCCACTTTTTAACTATTTACTGTCTACTTTCTTGTGTTCATACTATTTTTTACATTTGTTACATTTTCTTTGAACTTATGATTTTTCTCAATGTGAATTACATCAACAAATATTTTTACTACATTGACTTATAGCTTTTAACACGCGAGCTTAATTCACGTAGAAAATTTGGAGACGAAAGGTAGAACTTTAAATAATGTTAGGCTTTAGATCGGAACATGCCAAAACTTAGGAAGAAAAATACAACAGTCAAAAATAGAACAAGAACAAGTTGAAACATAGAAGGACGAAGAAAAAAAAACTAACAAAAACGATAGATTAGAGAGAAACAAAGAGTATCTAAACTAAAGTGTGTATAGAAGAAACCCGAAACGATTGTATCGATGTACACATGAACATGTTTCATTTCTCATACGGAAATACTCCACCATCTCACTACCCTCACGAGACAGGCGGTAACAAAACTCCAGGAACAGATCTGCTAAAGAAAACATATCACTAAACGTACCAAAATTCGATCGAAACAATTACTACATACGTTCACTTTTTCTACCACGATACAACCAACGATCTTTGACAACCTTTTTCTACAGGGCATAATTTTACACAAATAAAAAAAACAATGAAACAAATTTGTAACTATCGGTAAAGGAAGGTCTAGCGAGAAATCCAATATGCTCCAAAAAATCTAAAATGGCGATTAAAAGGCAGGGCATGGAACTAAGCCCAAAATACATTTTTTTTTGCAGAACAGAGGCAAACACAAAGATCAATTTTGATTTTACAACCTATGCAACAGAAACAGAGAAGAAGTGGCATACTAACGGATGTACAACAAGCGCCTAACCGTTGAACAGACTGTCTTCATTCGGTGTTACTTTTGCATGCTTTTAATGTATTGGTCTACGGCAGGAAATGCGCAGTCAAGAAAATGCCTACACGCGCCTTTTGGTAAATTCAGAAAAAAAGTTTCCCCTCATCGCCTAAAGCACCCTACCAATGCTTAGCTGTTTCAGATATCTGCCTCGCTTCAATGCGAACTTAGTTTGTGCAAACTTTTACCAACCTATCATAACTGATGCAGCTAATGGCGACAGGAAGCTATAATGCGCTGTAGCAACAAAACCATAACCAAACAAATGGAAATAAATAGTAAGGAGCAAGCGCATAACTGCAATCGTGAGAAGAAGAAAAGATGTTTTAAACAAAACTACACAAAATAAAAACACCCAACATACACATACACACACGAAAACGACACAAAACAATACAACGTTATAAACGTTAAACAGAGTTTGAAAAAAAAATAACAAAGAAACAAACGTAGTATGGCGACGTACAGTACGACAGCATAGATATTTGATATTATTAGAACTGACTAACAATCATGTTGCAGGCGACATTATAAATAATAATAAATTCACAACCAAACTGTCTACTCAATGCTTGTTGTCTAACGAACTGTTACTGAATGTACGTGGGTATGGCAGAGTGTGTGTGTGTGTGTATGTGAGAGATGAAAAAAAACCTGGACCGTTAAAGCACAAGTTAAAACCCAATAGTGTTCGCCACCTTGGCTGTCTGTGCGCCAAGCGTTAGTGAAAACAATAACGGTAGTAATAGACTAAAATCAATTTGTTGTTTCACTAGTTATCAAAACGTAGTAAATCGTGCAAAGATAAACATAGCTAACAAAGACGAGAGAGAGAGAGGGAGAGAGAGAGAGAGAGAGAGAGAGAGAGAGAGAGATTACGCAACAAAAGGAAACAGTAACATCATCATTGATGAACGATACAAAACTAAACATGTTCAATTGCTCTCTAATTGCATTGTGTCTCATTCACCAGCCCCGAACCATTTTTGTTGGAACATGAACTTGATTGTTTTTATTGGTTGTATTCTTTTCTATTGTATTGCTTACAACTCGTTTTTATTATTATCTTGTTTCTTCTCCTGTGTCTAATTTTTGTTTTCTGTTTTTTCTTAAACGGTATAAAACACTTTTTTCACAATTTCGAACAATGCACGAAACAAGGAGAACAAAGAAGAGCCTATTTAATGTGAAAGCTGTGGCTGTGTGTCGTCAAACAGGAAGTGCTACCCCACCTGACTGATATTCTTCTTCTTCCCACCTCTCAACTCCGCTTTATCACACCAGGTGCAATTAGAGTACGCAGTAGGAGAAAATTTAAAATGAAAAAAGGGTCAAAACTAATAAAAATTAGATATAAATGGCAGATTATGCTAACTGCGAATGGAAGAAGAAGAAGAAGAAGAAGGAAACGATATATAAAGCAAAGGAGCAACTAGTAACAAAAGCTGAATTGTAACCATTAGTACTATACTCTATATGTTATTTCCGGCATGGAGAAGTGGAACAAATCCCAATACAAACAACAGAAGAAAAGAAAGAGAAAAACGATAACAATCAATGCATTTTCCATCAAACGTGTCCCTCCCTCTTGCCCTCGCTACAAGGTGCGGTGTCGTGCCCGCTAGGTGTCACGTTTCTACGGCCACATGCCACAAATATGGGCACTGGTAGTGGTGTAGTTTAGGATCTCAAAAAATGTCAAATTAGTGTGCGTCAAATTTGAACTGCAGCTGTCCAAAGTGTTGCAAGCCGGAAACTTGATCTAGTAAACGATGTAGCACGATCGAAACGGAATGAAGCTCCAGACATATTTACAGTAACAGGAAGTACACATTGCTCCACTACGTGAAGCGTGTTTGTTTGTTGAAAAACGGCAATGGAATATAAGGCGTGATAAACAATGTGCCATTAGTAAAGGGCCGGAATATTCGAGGCCACTCTAAATTGAAAATTCAACGCAACGCGGGAAGTAGCAACTGGAATCGATCGAAAGATAACCGGATAAATCTAAGTCTGGGTATTCTGTGTTGGTGGTTTGTAAAGCAAGGCCTCCTTAGACAACACTGTAGGA
The DNA here is from genome assembly GCF_943734725.1 of Anopheles marshallii. Classification (NCBI taxonomy): domain Eukaryota; kingdom Metazoa; phylum Arthropoda; class Insecta; order Diptera; family Culicidae; genus Anopheles; species Anopheles marshallii. The sequence continues at coordinate 45,334,110 of NC_071326.1, read as the reverse complement.
GTTTGTGGGTGTGTGAGTGTGCATGTATTCGTCCCTGTGAGTGTCCTATATCGTGAGCTGTGTAGGGCGACTTTTCGAAAATGGACCAATAGAAGCAAATAAATTCTTATCACGATAGAAGGTTATCACGAAAAAAGATGCAAAAACAAACAAAGATGAACCCTACTACCCCCGCAAAAAAAAGAAACGCAATGCTAATGGCTAAATGAAGAGATGAATATACACAGTAACGTAGATATAAATTTGATATTTAGCCAAACTATGAGGCAAAACGGATGTAAATATGCGTATATCGGTAAATGGGAAGAAAACCACACCCTCTCTATCAGAACACTCACCTTCAAATGCGCTACCAGAAAATGGTGATTTAGTAAATCTAGTGTGTCACGTAATTGTAATCACGTTTGTAAATGTGTATATGTGTGTGTGTAAGTGTGTGTGTGTGTGTATTCTTGAGAGCACCACCAAGCTCTAGTGTTACGTTTTTAGGGCTAGGAGTGCGCCACGTTCCACTATAAGCTGGTTCCGAAGCGTGCTGTAGTTGAATTGTGAAGAAGTAAGCGCGTATCATTCAACCCGCACCGAGCGGTATGGAGAGCGTAAATGCACGGTCTGCGTGATCTTGCAAGATACCCATCAGTTGCGCACATAACGAATCCCACACGCCAGCCAAATATGTTGAAAAACGATTAGTAAACGATAAGTTGCACGATGTTGTTTATCGGGAGGGGGAAGGGGGCAGGGGGGGGAAGGAAACAAACATTGAACCCGTGCACACGTGCGCACGTGCATCCATAGCCACGGACGCGCACATACCCAAGAGCATTTGCGGGCTGGGCCCGATCGTGCTTGTGCGCAAGAAGAGGTAGGAACGATCATTGTTCTACTGTGTCTTGCAGAGTGTGTACGTGTCCATGAGAAGGAGCACGCGTATGTGTGTCCGTGGGTATGTGTGTTTAGCACCAGGTGCTTAGCGTATCCGGCGGGGAAAAGGCGTTGTTATTACTTTAGAAGAGAGCCAAGTGACTCCACTGTAAAGACTATCACAACTATCTATTGCTATGGGGACACATACTACTGTCAAACAGAATAAATTAAAAGGTGGTAATTGCAAAGGGCTCCAGCAGTCCCTCCCCTCAACGGAACCTAGTGGACCATCGGTGGTACGGGGTGAAGGGGGAAGGGGGGTGGGAGGGTTATGGGGTTGATATATTACAAGGTATATTACAAGCGGGCGATACAAGACGTCTAAATGTTCCACGAACATGGGACTAATTAGCAAACATATTGAATCTGGAACTGGATGGAACTATCGAGAGAAAATAAAATCTATAGATGTAATATAAACACCAAGGCGGAAGTTCAATCGCATTCATATCACAGCACCATTGCATTTACCCCCGGTTAGCTAGTCCGAAACTTTTATCTAATTCCAACGAAACTGATTATTAATCAAAACCAACAGGGCGAAATATTTGAAGGTATGTATGCAGGTTCTAAAATGGCCCTTACTATTTCGAAATAGGCTACTTGCGGGGTACTAAAAGAGTTGATGAATTTTTAAACACATGGGTTGCATAACTTTAGGCGTATTATCCGTAGGTGTCTTCATTGATCAATTTGCAATTGGTTTAATATTATTTAAAGATCACACACCTTGAGATCTCGTCTACAAATCACATATTTACAGTATCTATCGTTGCATTATGACTGCGATAGTAGGAAGGACGAACAAATGAGCTGCTTTGAATACTCGTCTCACCGAAGGAAGCAAATGAGTGAGCGAGAATTTGACACCTCAACTACGCTTCCCAACATGGTTTAACCATGAGCTGATGTATCTGTTTATTTTATATACTGTTGTGTCCATAATATAGCTTCACTTCCATACCAATCATCATTATTTCATATGCCTCACCTGTCTTTCCGTGCGTTGAAATCTCCGTCGGTTGCGAGAAAGCCCCTTCAGAACCGGCCAAAAGCGAGTTTACGGATACCAAGGAAGCATCCACAAAGGAGCTAGCATGAGTAGTCCCGTTCATCATCCGCCATTCCAGCATTTCGTATAGCTGATTCTTTTCCGCGTGTCATCATCAACATCATCAGCACCAACACTCTTGACCGACAGTGTGCGTGTGTCGAATGAAACGGAACGAATCCTGCATCTCGCTCCATTCCGTCGACGGTCGGTAAATTTCGCTAGGATAGAAGCCGATTTTCAGCTTCTGTCACCAAGAGGACATCCACCGAGAGAGGTAACATCAAATCCCACCGGTAGCATCAATTCTGTCAGGTCATATAGCTGTACTCTTTTCGCACGCAATCAATGATCTCGTTGGAGATTTTCTACTATCGATCGATAGTGTGAGTGTGTCGAATGGAACGGAAACCATCCTTCTTCTCGCTTCATTACGGTGGCGATCGGCAAATTTCTCTACAAAAGAGACAATTTTACAGTTTCTGACACCAAGAGAACATCCGCAACGGGAGGTAACTCCAGATTTTCGCATGTAATCTATGTTCATGATAAAATATCTTCTACTATTGGGCATTAGTATCCCGTTAGTGTAGTTAGGTTGGATGAAAGCGAAATGTTCTTCCATGTCATTCATTTCTCTCTCTCATCTCTCTCTCTTTTCTTCTCAACCAATACAGCGCGTACTGTATGTATAGAAATATTTGTTTAAAAAAATTAAATTACATTAATTGAAAGAACTAATGAATTTTTTTTTCTTGGCGTAAAGACCACCTTGGTCATGCCTACCATTTCTGGCGTAGCCGAATAGTCAGTCCTTGCTAAGGGGGATTGATCCGGGTGGGATTTTGGACCGGTCCTGCCGTGTGAAAACCGGCCCCGCTACCAATACACCACCACGCCGCACCGCCAAGCGAGATAAATAAAAAGTACAATAACTCTGGAAAAGGTGCACCATAATTGTATTGAAGGTATTACAATATACTTATGAAACAATATTTTTGTTTTGTTTTCATATATTTGCTATTCCACTACCCATAGCAATAAACAATATAGCAGCTGATTCGATTTTTTTCGATTTCCGATATATTTTTATATAGATAATTAAACAACACGAAACAATAATTCTGCAATAGAGATGAGCAAATAACCGTTTAAACTATATGCATGATCTAGAAAATACAAATAATACGTACGGTAAAACAATCAACAAAAACAAAAATCGTTTAATGTGTTACAAAACTTTCCAAAAGCACATGTAAAAGTAACAATTATTGTATTGTAATGTATTTTTTGATACATATTGTATTGTAATTTGGTATCCAACGTATTTCGTAGTGACTCCGATCTCACATGACAGAACAAAATCCCATCAAGACCATTCCCACATAGCAACCTGGTCTGGACGTTCCAACGAAAAAAGGAATAAGAATTCTGTAGTGAACGAGAGGAAATTTAAAAATCGCTTCTCAATTCATTACCTGATTCTCCACTATCAAGTCTTCATATAGCTATGACACGCACTGTATCGTCACACGGATGGAAAGAGATAAAAAGTGTATCTTAGTATAACATCTTCAATCGTCAAAGCGTGAACAGGGGCATAAAATGCTCAAATAGAAGTTCCCTATTCTTAGAGGTTAGTGTTGCAGATGTTCTCTTGGTATATGATATGATAAGTTGATCCGTTTCTGGAGGATTTTGCTCCAACCGTCGGAGATATCATTGAATGGAAAGTGATGTAACGAGGATAGTGGTGGTAATAGATAATTTCCATACCCATTTAGTAATTTTACACACGTACAGGGTTTTTTTCTTTTTTTCTGCACAAAACATACTTTAATTGGATTGTAGAATGTTAAATTACATTCAAATTATTTTAATAAAAAACAAGCCTCTCGTTTTTTTCTTTTTTTCTGCACAAAACATACTTTAATTGGATTGTAGAATGTTAAATTACATTCAAATTATTTTAATAAAAAACAAGCCTCTCGACGTGCAGCACATGATCTAATCGAGACTAATTATTAAGTATTTTTCTTATACACTTCCTGCCTTTAACAATCGTAAAGAGTTGAAGAATACTTCCCGAAATTGAGAGCATTTGAGCGGTGTTCGGGCAATCAATCCACCAATTTTACCTCCCCTTGTGCCAATGTTCGCGTCAGCAGCTGGCGTATCTTGATGGGCAGATTTCTGTACAAAGAGAATTGTTTTACTCAGTTAATTTCAAGTCGCCACGTCGCCTGACTCTGACAACTCACTCAAAAACCGATAGTTGGAAAGGTTTAACCGTGTCCGGCACTACCACCTTCCGTTGATTAGTTTTGATGGCTTTCACTACACTCTCGCCAAGCACGGTGGGTTCGTAGATCGGCAAACGAGTTAACCCACTGCAAACGTCAAGAACAATAAACGAATCAGCTGCTTTAGTGCTACTTCTTGCCAAAGCCCTCCACAACTTACGATGATGCTTTCAGCAAACTGATGGTTTGTTTGCGTGTGTTAAAGGCGAAAGGAAACACGGTCGTAGTGTGGACATGCTTCGCCTGCCCACGAAGATACAGATCATCCTCCAGCGCATCCATAAAGCCACGGATGGCGAATTTGGTCGTGGCGTACGTCTTTGCCCAGCCCGGTGCAACGTAACCCGCGATCGAGCTGATCGCCACTATGTGTCCCTTCCGGCGACGAATCATACTGTCGATGAAGGTCTGTGTGGTCTGTGCAGAATTTGGTGGAAGATCGAAACCATTAGCCGTGATGGTATGTCAGCAATATAGGGATTGTGTTTATACCCAAAAGCTTGACAGCACGTTCACTTCCATGCTGCGCTTTACGTGGGAAGGAAGGGCATCCAGCGAGAAGCTGGTTGGCAAGATGCCCGCATTGTTCACGAGAATATCGACCGGGCCAAGATCTCGCTCCACGTCGCGGCCAAGCTGACGCACTGCATCACAGTCCGAAACGTCCACCTGAAATAGAGATCGTTGTCCACAATACACAGTAGTAGTGGTTGGGTAGTAGTTGGGGTAATTTTTGCAACAACTATTAACCACGACAGCAGTAGTTGGGGTAATTTTTGCAATAACTAAGCTACTAATATACGAAAGCTATAAAGATATCTGTATAGTACTACACGCATGATGATCTTCAAGGAACTCAATTCTATGGGAAAATTTTACACTTAAACACTAACATGAACTGTCTGGAAATTAACCTTAAGCAATCACCAATAATTGCCAAAATAAACAATGCCCCAATTCCGAAGCAAATCACCATCGAAAGCACAATCAAGAAGACAATTGTATAACACTTCTTATCCTACGCCAGGGCAATCATTACTATCTCGAGCGACCTTTGCCCACGCTGCCCGGAACTCACGTCAGACATCTTCTTTATCTCGCTTGTACCTTGTACGCCTCGGCAGACACATTGTAGCGCCGCAGCTTGGCCACCGTTGCCCGGCTATTGGTTTCATCCACATCCACAATGGCCACGTTACAACCTTCCCTGGCCAGCGCGATCGCAATCGCTTGCCCTAACCCGTTTGCCCCACCCGTCACTAGCGCCGTCTGTCCGGAGATGTTTTTTTCCTTCGGAGTGACAACCAGCGCGACCAGCGCTTCCCAACAGAGCGGTATGGATTCGAAGGCAAACATTAGCAAATTTAGCAGCGTCTCAACAAACTCTCTGGCACGTTGTACGGTGGTTTTGAGAGGAATCGGTTCAGCCCATTGATACGGCCGGATGGTGTGATGCTCATTCGCGGTTGACATTGTTGGAGATCGATTCACTCGTTGTTCAGGTTGAACACTTTACACGAAAATACACACACTTCACTTTGCTTCACTTCACGCTGTATCGACGATACGGAAGCAACTGAATCACCGCTGATTTGGGTGCAGTTTGATATGACTGGGCATTTGGAGGCCCTTCTGGAGACGAATCTGTAATCTTATCCAATGCAAAGCTCGTTGGCTCGTATCGAATCCCCTCCGATAGATAAGGTACTTGGTGGGATAATTTGCTAGAGGGTTTCGTTTTATTGGTTGGGTGTAACGAATCACGCTCGTTAGCACGCTGATAAGGCAACACCAATTCAAATCGGATCCGACTAGTATTAGACGTATGTCGCATAGATTAATGAACCTTATACCTTTCGGGTTCGAAAATGGTATGCTTTTAAGTATTTTTAATTACATAAAATAAATGGTCTCACCCACAAATTTACCATTAACACAACAGTAAGAACAAATGGGTTGTGATGAAGATAATTTTGTTGTGCATATTGCATGAATTAAGGGGCCCATACATTTTCATTACAACTTCTACACTATTATTATGGCATATTTTCAACTGGTTTGTTATACTAGCTTCACCGTTGACTACGGATTAAGATGGAATAGTATTAAAACGGTGTTTCCCAACGGTAAGCAGATCGTGTTAATCGATTTTACAAAGCCTGAGTATTGCGATTGCATACTGTTAGGCGTCAACGAACACTGGGCACATACGGGCAGACTTGAGTATGGATACTGATGTAAGTTTTAATGTGTAATTTGTATATGAATGGTAATAATCACAAGATCTATTCCCAGCTCATGTTTAAGAAATGCTTGGACACTTTTAGAGAATGGCGATAGGTGTATTTTGGCAAGTGTAATGAACAAAACGTCTCGTCTGTACATTTGCTATATGTACCAAAAAAGAAGCAATATTCCAATTAAAATACTTCAAATTCAAATGTATCAGATATACGGCCCGGCCGTACTTCAGATAAATAAAAAAAATCAAATGTATCGCATGCATCAAAGTAAACGGTGCGGCTTACATTATTTTTTCAGGCTGTTTTTTCCATTAAAGCGATCGATTTGTCATGGTTATGGCATACTAATAAAACACAATTCCTACAGTTAGCTTTGAGCTCATTTTGTATATATGACGCAGAATTCAACTTTAATTCTTAATTAACTATATGTAACTCTTAAAGGTAGGAAAAAGTAAATACAAACTGTTTTAGGGTTCTCCGAGATAATATACACTAAATGATGTCTGTAGAACGCATGTCGCCTTGTAGATGAATCCTGCCCTTAACGATTGTTGTCAAAATCGAATGAATAATTTGTCTTGTTGCGAATAACATGTGGGTGGAGCTAATAGGCTGTTTAAATGCTGTTTAAGAAATCCTTTTCAGTAAATGCTGCTTAGCTACCAATTTTACCCACTACAATAATGGTCTTCGTCATGGTCAGTATGGATGCCAATTTTTTTTTTTTATTCAAGAGGAACGTCCAGACCGTATTGCTTATTACTATTGGTAACAATTCGTATTAGTTTGAAGACATTTCCTTCTCCAAATAGTGAAAGGACACCTTATCCCGAGTGTACTCGACCCTAGATGCCCTATGTGATGTACATATTAAGGCAATAATATACCGGAATGAATGGAATAGCTCTACACACGAGACGTTTCGCCCTGACGAGATCGGACTACACGAAGTCCACCCAGCAAGATTTCAACCCCTGCAGAACTTAGTCCCCGGTATTCAAATCTGGAATAAGAATCCAACGCACAGGGAAAAAGCACAGAGGCTGGCCCATCGTCTTTATGGGATGGTAGCATGCATCTTTCAAGGCTACGAGTCTACGAAAAAGGTGAGATAATCATAATCCGACTTAACGTCTACGCGGGTCTCCAGAGGTCATCGCATAGCACGAACAACATAAAACCCCCGGTAAGAAGAAAGTAAGCGCACGGAGATCTTCGAAGCGAGCGGCATTTCACATTACAAGCGAGTTTTCGAGAAGCGACCCGCATCCCTACCTCAAAGACGATCAGCTGAGAGAGACTGGCTGGGTGGGAGATTCGGACCGTCCCTTTTGCCATTCGCTTAGTGTCCGTCGGATCGTACAGATCGGCACGCTTTGGTGGAACACGTAATAATCTCAGGTGTGGACCGGATTGTAACATTGTGTACGTTGTGTTGGTGTCCCTCACCATCAGGTGTGTCTCTAATCTCCGTCCGTGTGTTGGTGTTGAATTTGTTTACAGGTTAGACAACAATATATAGCCAGCGTTACCGGCAGCAAAATGCGGATAATTCACACGGGAACCATAGTGTTGCTGTGTCTGGCGTTAACGATCGGTAAGGTATAGCTGGAGAAGTAATTCTTAGTTTATTTGTTTCAAAGAGATTGCAAAAACAAAGCTACTCCACCAAGCTCGCACGGGTTATTATGATCGTACGGTGTACGCGATCACCTTCCAATCATGCCTATTCGGGAGTTTGGGCTCTGATGTCATCCGGTGGCATATAAATTAGCAAAGTGACACCCGATCCCTGAAGGTCGTAGCACGTTTCAATCCGAATTGATTGACTCAATTGAACCCGGTTAAACTTGCAAATGATGCATCGAATGCACGGAACGCTACCGGTGAACATTTATCGTTGTTTGGAATTGTCCGACAACCATCGGTGAAGGTCACTACGGAACCATACAAATCTACCGCTTGATCGGAAGGTAATGGGCTCGATCGGTGTTGGGTAAGGGCACCACGTATTCTGATAATCAGTCTCGATCATATTCTTGCTTTAATATTTATTGGTATCAAACATTTGTCTTTCCGCGTGTTCTTGCTCGTCGGAGTGTAACAGCAATCGCTTGACCTTCGTGACACTGGCCTATTTCGAATGTTTGAGTTGGATTCATCTTTCGTATCAATTAACGCCTTGATCACTGAATGTACCGTCGTATTCGCGGAACTACGTTGTTCGCTTCCACCTCAGCAAGAAGTGGGAATTTGGCATTAATGTGTTTTGATGTTTCATTTCACGAAACAAACGATTGTTGAAGTTTTACTTGAATAAGGCCTGGTAATCCCCTGCCTGTATCATGTGACGCTGCAAGCAGTTCCAGTCAGATAGTAATCAACTTAATCGATTCTAATCTTTCGTACTGACACGTGCTTGCAGGCAGAATCCGCTTACTTGAGACAATATTTACTATTGCTAAAGGGTAAACCAAACAGTTCTATGAGTTGTAATTTCTGCTTCGGGGAACGCTATTTACTTAATAATGACAATTATTTCAGAGTACCAATTACGGTAGGTTGGTTGTGATTGGTAGCTTGTGATAGGTTAGATAAATTTCATTTATTATAAGAAAGTTGATCACTTTACTTACAAAATGTCATGACTCCGTGTTAGCTAACACGTAACTTTCTATTAGTGGAATTAAATCGAATGAACGTGGCACATCTTCTTTCACAGATGCACAGTGGTTCGGCAGTAGCAAAAAGAAACAAGATGAGGATCCGAATGTTGCACTGCTTTCGTATGCACCGGTCGATCCCAGTGTGACTCCATCCTCGACGATCGCTACTCCCACCAGTACCACACCCATTCCGTCGACAACGACCAAGAAAGGATTCTTCGGCAAACTGTTTGGGGGAAGTTCGAAGAATGAAGAGAAGTCTACTACCACCACAACGACGACGACCACCACGACTACCGTAGCGACACCGACCACAAAGAAGCAGGGTTTCTTCAGCGGGCTATTCGGTGGCAAAAAGGATAAAACATCCACGACTACGGTTGCCCCCTCGACAACGGCTAGATCGGGCACTACGGTAAAACCGGGTACGGTTACCACCGCAAAGACATCCGCTGTACCAACCGTCGTTACTACCGCCAAGACGCTGGTGTCCATTGCCGGAGTCACGTCAACTACTGCGAAATCGGTCTCGACACTGTCGACTGGTGCTGCATCATCGACAACCACAACGACACCCAAATCGAAGGATGCGTTCCCTGCACTGCCTCCATCGCGCAGTGGAAGTCCCACTCCGGCACCCGTACCGACGTCAACGGTTGCGAATGCTTGGACACGTACTCCATCGACCGTACAGCCGGGTGGTAAACCGGGCGTTAGCTTTGTGCCGACCACTCCCGGAACACCTGGTGCCCAGAAAGTGAGCACTACACCGGCTTCGGCTAGTGCCGTTGGTGATGGCCCTACTACGGACGATGAACTGATGGCATTGTCAGAGTTGCTGTTCACCAAAGACACCAACAGCCCCAGCAAGTTCGTTACGATTAACTATCAGAAACAGACCTCATCCTTTGTTAACACCGATGAGGCGCCAAATCCGTACGTTTGTTCTGATTGTATTGAGGGATATTGAGAGCATTGAGAAGGGCTAATAATGGTTTGTTCAATTCCAGCTTCCTGACTGTGGATGAGGCAAAGATTTACGCCATTCCGACGATCGAGAAAATGCACGCACTGTTCAACAACTACGAACTGGATACGATGACTAACGAGTACGTGACACCGCTAGAGAAGAAGGAGGAGAATGACTTTGTCGATGCTTTGTTGGCCACAAATGTGATGCGTCAAGCGATGCTATTCCTGCAGAAGAAGGGTATTGTGACGGCTGATCCAAAAACTCACCACGAGCTGCTCAAGACGATCTGGTTTACATTGTACTCGCGTGGTAACGGCAAGATTGGCAGCTCCGGGTTCGAGCATGTGTTCCTGAACGAGGTCAGCAATGGTACGATGATTGGGCTACATAATTGGTTGTACGTCTACGATATGGAGAAAGCCGGGCGAATCGATTACAAGGGCTGGAACAAGAAGATGGAGCTGGGCACGGTGAGTCTAACGAAGTGCGAGGGGATTTAATTAATGAGCGTTTGCTAATGTTGTCTTACATTATGTCCCCGTAGAAAGGAGAAATTGCCAAAGTTCGGCTGACGTTCGATAATCTACAGAAACCGTCCAACTCGCTGTTTGTCGGCACTTCACCCGAACTGGAAATCGCGCTCTACACCGTTTGCTTCCAGGTGCGACCGGACAAAGAATGTCCACTCGCGATCAATGGTAAGCCGTTCACGATCAAGACCTTCACGTTCCGGTATCGAGGTAAAAACTTGATCGGCGGTGCATGGCCAAATATCTAAAAAGCCCGGGATATTTACACAACTATATCTTTCCGTTTACATCGAACTGGGTGTGAAATGGTTGAATAACATTTCTACTTTTATACCAACAATACAGCCACACGAGCGCGATATTGAGCAAAACTAATACCTCATTTTTAAATAAAAGAAATACTCACTTTTATCTGTAGAGTTATGTGTGTATAGCAGTTAATGAAAGAAAATCTAGCAGTGGAAGTAGTTTAAAGAAAACAAAATGAAAAACATCTTAATAGTGTGTTTGGTATTTTTTTAATCAAGAAGCATAGCTGTGGAACAGTTATTAAAGAATAAGTAAATCTATTTTTAATGAAATAATGTTGAATCAACTGATCTATCCTCAACCGAATGCTTAATTCAAATATTATCTTGAAAATAAAACGCTGTACGGTACATTCTTGGAAGATCTAAAATCATTTTCGAAATCATACGAATTTGCGTTCTTCGAAAATGTTCGAAACACTTCGGCAACTCTTCGTGCCAGGTGTTTACACCCGATCGAGTTCAGTACTACACAAAACCAACACGCCAAAATACACGAAAAAAATAAAAAATATCAAGCCGTGAGCTGCGACGGACGTGTTTAGGTACATCTCGTGCCGTGGTAAAGTTTTTTTTTATCGCGTATGGTTCTTGGAAAGAAGAAAACGCTTGATCAAGCAAATATGTTTGTGTAAAAGAATTGATTTCTTTTAAGCGTGCGTGCAATGCAAAAATTGGTGTAGCAGGAATAGTGAAATTGTGTAGAAATCTATCCATATATATGGTATAAAGTAACAACAATTTAAACGGAATTGAAAAAAGCAATAACATGTTAATTGTGATACCAGAAGGATACGATTCGTCACTACTGTTTCATACGCAAACGTTTGCCAAACCCACGCAACGCAACCACTTTGTGGCCGCACCTTGGTAGACGTGAAGCGATCCTGCAACAGTCTCAGGGAAGAGTTTGCAAAAATTTTGACTTCTAAAAGAGGGTTGTTCAAGTGTCCTTCCCATCCCCGGGGGAGGCTGTATGGCGTTTCATTCACGCATGCACGCACGCCCAAGAATGGTCCTCCTGGCGGTGGGGAGTGTGAAAAGTTACGCTATGGTTATCTTTTTTTTTGTTCATCGTGTAAACTCTGTTCCCTGTTTAAATTGGGAAGCAGTTTATTGAAACCCTGTTGTGAGCGTTTTCAGGTTATTAAAATCACTCGGTTTTGTCTGCTTAAGTTAGCAGTTCGATTGTTGGCGAATCTCTAAGGGTCTGGCAATCCTTCTAACAGAGTACGTTAATCACAGTAGCGGATTATCCTTCCGGCAGGATTACTTTGATTACGTAGCTCCCCCACCACGCAAGGCGTGCCGAATACATGTGTGTGTGAGCAAGAGAGAAATCCCAATGTATTTTTTTCTGAGAATGTATTAGAGATGGGATGCTGATGCGATAGTGTGCGTGGCTGTGCTGTCCTACGAAGAAAGCAAGAATAATTGTCTTTGCTAGGAGATTTTTCCCGGTTCTGCTCGCAAGAGGGAACTATTCCGTTCCGTTTGTTTCTTCCTACGCAACGAAACGGGACAAAACACATGTGTCGTATGCCACTACCACAGTGATAATAAAAGCTGTCAAGAGGCGACGGTAAGGTTCTCACTCAGCATGAAGTCCTTAACGTCAGCATCCCACTTTTTTTTGCAAAAGACTATACGTAAAGACTTGTGTGGTGTAAGTGTGTGTTTTTTTCCTCTTGTTTGAATAACTGTGTTGAGTTGTGTGTGTTTTTGCGCGAGCGTATGTGTATTGAAACAATCGCAGCATCCCATGATTCTACACTGTAGTTTGCTTGTTTTGATTGTTTGAACGGTCTTCATCGGTTTCTTCCTTTCGTGCAGCTTTGCGGGCGTCTGTATGTCTTTAACAGTGTGTGTGAGTGCGTGCAGGATGAAATATTTTAGCGATTTGCGGCGGCGGATGAAGATGCTGGTGTGCGAGTGAGCGACATCACAGTGAAAACAGCAGCTCGTGGTTCCGGGTTCGATATCTCTCACGGCAGAAGGCTAAATATTCGGGCAAACGAAAAAAAAAAGGATCAACAAAAATTGTTTGTTTTATAGTGTGCTATTGTGTGTGTGTGTGCGTGCGTGCGTGGTTTGGGAGGGTCCACCTGCGTGGATGTGAGCAGTGTGAAAAGTTGAAAAAGCCACGTTCTTCAAAATAGTTAAGAATTCCGAACGTGGCAGATGTGAAAAGAGCGTTTAGAAGAATCTGTGGAAACGAAAAAGATCTTTTCCTAGTGAAGTGTGTGTTTCGTGTGTGAGCACATGTTTGAGGTTGTAGTTGTCGTCAGTGTGCATGTGTGTGGCTGTCATTTCCGCTCGGCACCGAGGGGTTGAGAATGCGTTAGTAAGAAAGAAAAGCATTTTGATATCCAGCGGTTAGTCGTTTGTGGATAAGCTTTGGTCAGAGAGATAACCACCAACCACAACCGCGACTCACACATCTCTAAGCACGCGCGCGTGTGCACCGAGGAACGGTATAAGCGGTGTTCAACCCCCTGGGTGGGAGTAGGGGGCTAAACGAGGCAGCGAGAATAGATACACCCAACTTACCGCCCTTTCTCTCAACGCAATGCAGTACGGAAACGTGATCATGGAGCAGCATCAGCCTGCACCGTCCTTTCTGGTGCAGCTGCTGCATTCGGTGCCGCACATCAACATTACGCTGCACCGGGTCAACGATACGTTTAATCCGAACAGCACCGTTTACACCGAGGTAAGTGCAAATGAAAGACCTTCGTTCTGTGGAGTTGAACTCAAAAAACCCCTTTTTCTTATCCTGGGGATTTTTTGCTCTGTTACTGTTCATTATTGGGAAGATTGTACCGTACAGTATCCTACGGGAAAATGGTTTAGAAAATTCCCATTCTCTTTGAGGCTCGAATGTACAGTGAAAACCTGTACCGTATTTTGGAGCATTGAAGAGCAAAAACATCACAGCCGCCCCACAGCATCAGCATCTTTCCGGAGAGTAAAAGTTTGTTGACAGCATCTGATCTCTCGCGTGTGTTCTCTTCCTTTCGGTGAAGAAAATTGGCTGGGGCTCGTGTATGACGGGCTAGGAGAGAACATTTACCACCAATGTCAACATTATGTCAGATCGCAGGCGTTCGAGATCCCTTCTTGCTGCCCACTGTGAACCCCAACCTACTCTGTATATCGACCTACTCTGCTAACTGGAAGGTGAAACTGTGAGATTTCGTTGCCAAGGCGGCGGCAACATGGGTTGATAAGTTAATGATTGATTATTCTCCCGTGGAAGTATATGCTCCTTTCGGTATATAACACACTGCTGACGTCACTCGGAAGTACGAACATATTACTAGTATGTCTGCTTTCTGTTCTAGTGATTAAATTCTATTTCGTGGAACATAGTTTAGATTTATAAGAACTCAGCACTCCTTTTAAACGAGAAGAATTTAGACTAATCTAATATCTTACTTCTTGCCATTTACACACTTTAATTGTTATTTTCTGCCGTGTGTGTATGTGTGAGTGTGTGTTTTTGTGTCACGTCGTCATCATTCCCTAGTAACGATTTTCACCCCTTGGAAACCGTGCAAAGACACGAAATACAGAAAACAATTGCGGATACTAAATTTAAACAGCATTGTATTGCTCCCCAGCATTGTATGACAAATTCCCATTTCCCGACCGGTAAATTCACTATTCGCAAAATGTCTATATGCCACGCTCGTTTTCCGCGAATTAGGGAGGATGGGTTGCCCGGAGCTGGTGTCAGTAAGCGTATCCTTCCTTGATTCTACGCAACAACAAAAAAAACCTATACTGCACTTACACAAACAACTGTTAACTGGATGGTACGCACACTGTGACGCAATGGTTTCACGCAATTTTATCTTTGTATGCGTGCAGTTTTCCTTTTTCCCGATACGTGCTATATCCTGACGCTCTTTCTGCCGGGATGTTAAAATTACCCGTTCCCGGTAATCAGGATCCTTGTTGTATATTGTTTAGATTACAGGAAAAAAAAACTTCACAAAACAGCCAGCTTAGTTGTTGATCATCAAAGAATGGTGTGTTTTCATCGCACCGCATGCTATGGTGGGGCAAACAAAATCGTCCTGTCGTGTGCGGTACGTGTCGGTGTACACCTTTCGCATATATGCGTGTGTGTGGGTGAAGGTCGTAAAATGGTTCATCATCTCAACAGTAGTATGCTGCTACGTATTGGTGTGTATGCGTGAGTTCGTACCGAACACACCGGAAACGCGTATACCGTCATATTTAACCTGCTGAAGGAAATTGTCCTTGTGCACGATGCCGCCAGTCGCGGCAACGGGGTGATGACGCCATAAAGATTGCGTCCTCTTTTTTTTGTTTCTTTGGACCTCCCTCCACTAATCCGTTCCCGTGAAGGCGAGGTTGACGACCAACAAAACGGGGTAAAAGCACAGAAACATGATCAAATTTGTTTAGCAAAACATTTTCCAGCATCCTTTTTGCCGAGGGGATTTCGGCTTATTTTGGGACTCACCTTGGCGAAACCTATTTTTGGAACGTCTCCGTTGTTCTGTTCCGTTCAGAAATAGACTACACATTAAAATAATGATACATTCCAGTAATGATGACGGACGTGTCCCCTCCTACTGCGGTGGGAGAGATGGGCATTTGGCAAAGCATTTATTTTTGTGTCTCCCAACGAACGCGTGACGTAAGTGAAGGATCCTCAGAACGATGTGTCTCGGGTTGCCCAGGTGCATTCCCACGAGAACACACACACACACACACATCGTCTCATTTCCTTCCTTACCTTTAAGGCCACATCCAGTTCCAGTTCCAATTTTCCTGAGCACTTTTCGCTCAGTGTCTCCCCGGCATCGATACAACTTCTCGCCACCAAAGGTAACTCCCCGTGATATATAGGCGTTGTCTGAGGGTATTACCTGGTAGAGCAGGTTTTTGATTTTGACGCTATGCTCCGCACAAAAAAAAAAAACCGATCGATTGATGATGATGGCGTCAAGCGGGAAGTGCTTTGCAAAATGGGAATAGCGGTTGGGACCGGTGGCTTGATTGAATTTATTTTCGCGTGATTGTAATTAGTTGATTGAATCGATTTTAGCCCAGTTCCGGCCCTTCATGCGATGCTAGAGTTACCGTTCGCTTTTTGTACTCTCTTGTTGCCGGATGAAATGGCATTTCCTCCTATCAGTTTCTGGGGAATCACTATCGGTCATACATTATCATCACACCTGGTATGGTTTTGTGTGTAACCTTTATCTGCGCTTCCATCCAACGGGTTCTGGACTAGGGGGGAAAGTAATGTAAGCGTAGTAAACCCTCGCAGTAAATACAACCCCATTCATGGGTGTCACTATCATGTGGTAACGCTTATCGGTGCGATTACTTTCGCTATTCATGACACACACGCTATTAGGCAACGGTGGTTGTATTTACCACACTACACACCGTTTTATTCATTTGCACCGGGAGTCGGTATCTTATCGGAATTTTATCTAAATCTTTGTCCATGTTTCGATCATCTTTAATTGCAAAACTTGTTATTGTTGATTTATTAGTGTGTGTGTGTGTGTGATATTATGCGATCAGTAAATGTGGGGATGAATCAAACTTGTGAATAAATTTTTTTACAAAGAAAAATAATGCTTAGTTTGCCGATTATTACCGGAATGTTGTTCAATATTTGCAGCATTTACTTAAGTAGTTTGCCTCACAATTAATACCTTAATTACTTACCCATGTCAGAGACGAGAGCTTAACAATGTCAAAACATTTTTCGCCACCAATTTGTGCTTTTTTCCTTTTTTGTTTTTGTAAATTTCTGTCATTTTCTGCGTCAACAAACAACAACAAGCCGAACGAAAGGAGCGCACCAAAAATAGTTAATGAAAAAGGCAAACAGGACCTATAATTGTCCCGTTGTCGGAAGCGTAATCCAAACATCATTTCAAACCCACGCTGAAAACTCGCCCAGATCATCGATTTGTGTAGCGTGTTAGAATGAAAAATAGAATTTCCTCCCTCTCTGCTATCATTTGCCGCCCGTGTGTGAAATGTGTTGCGAATGAAAATTCTTTCATCCGAGCCCGAGCTACCATACGAGTGATTTTTATGATCACAGTACCAGAAATGCCCTTTTAGGTGGACGCGCCTTGGATATCTGGGTCCTATTCCGAACGCATTTAGTTTCTTTAAGACCATCTCATCAGCGTTGTTTGGTCGAGATTTAAATTCTCTTGCTAGTGAATTGGTTAATAGTGGTGTCGCAGATAAACCAGGTTAAGGCTGACACGATTAACGACCTCGTACAAAGCAGCTTGACGTTGATGGATCGAGATGGATTATAAAATTGATTTGGTTTGTTAGCGTTCGGTTTTAGTGAGTATTCTCCCTTTATTTAAGCACTTTTTAGGTTAATCTTGTAACAAAACATGTAAATAAAAAATAGTCGATCTACGTGCCTGAAGTGTTGTTTGATGTAAAATAAAAAATAAAAAAATGTGCAAACATTTTATAAGTTTAGCGACCCTTAAATAGAGTTTAAGGGAAAATATACGCTCAGAATCTCCATTCAAAAGGTAATTTTTGATTAACTCATATAATTGGATACCCTCTGTTTTGTTTTGAAACATTCATACACAAACGGACCTTTTTAAAGGCTGTTTTTTTGGTCGCATTTAAAAATTCTTGATGTTTCCACGGGCGTCTCGTCTAAAAGCATCGGAATCGAACATTTTGAACAATATTTTGAAAGAAGATATTGAAATGTAGTAGTACTCGACGGTCTGGATCAATACAGACATTTCTTTACTGTCTTAAAACATGATGTGTTGCACACATTTTTCCACCAATTGTGTTCGATTATTCGGGCCAATAATAGTAAATACCTTTTAACGTGGTGCTATCAAATAATGCAACTCTTGCATGTTTAACAATAAAGCAAAAAAACAAACAAACGGATAAAAATTGCACCGCACAGTACACATCGAACACAAACAAGCCCTCCGAGGTGCATTAGCGTGTTTGAAAAACGGAGCCCAGAACTCTCGCTGGCTTCATGCTAGGAACGATTCCAACCATAAGCGTGAGCAGCATAAAATGCGCTCCAAAGCCGCCCCATATTTCGTAACATTCCCGTGTGCGCGCTGTGTGCTCCAATTTCGTGGGAGACCGCTTGTGGTCTCGCCTGAAATCGCTCGCGGTTTCCGATTACTTACTGCAACCGGGACCCCGTGCTTTGTGACCCAATCGGACACCTAAAAATCTGCCCGGCCTCGCCATCGTTTTCGCTTCTCGTCCGCCTGTCCCGGCGTCATCGATGGAATGTTTGTTTGGTGATCTAGAAAAATAAAGAAAACAAAGCCAGTGTGCACTGTTTGTTGCGGAATGTGGAGCGGATTGGGGAGGGTAGAATGGACTATTAATTTACGGCAAACTTTCGGGAGGATTTGGGGTGGGTTCGTGCCTGATGTGTTTGCCGTGAGGTATGTGATCGATTTTTTTTTCCATTGTGGAAACGAATCGATACGCGACGAAAGATGAATTTGGTGGACCGTCTCTCATCGCAGTGCATCGGGTACGTGCTATCTACCGCGGACATACGCTGTAGTGCAGCTGCCGGAAGCATTCGACAAAACGTTTGCTCTTGGTTAGTTAGTTCTCTCATCTTCAGCGCATTGCTGCCTCTGTAATCACACTCTGCACCAGCCGGCATTGCACTCATTGCATCGTTGGTCACGTTTTGCATCGCATGCAACTCCCCGACCTAGTGCGGCATGGTGCACTGATAGTGTTTGGGCGGCGGGTATGAGGGACCTGCTGAAGCAAATCGTAAGTCTTGGGCCGGACGGGTTTGTCAGATTGCGATAAAAGCCTACACTAGAAGTGTAATAACAGCGGATGGACCAGTTCGTTCTTGCTGTGTAATGTGGCGTACGATGGTGTTGGGAAAGGATACAGGAGGAGTCGGAAAGGCACATTATTCGACGCGGTTATAAAAGGGCCAACATTTGCCAGCGACAGGATGGCGAAGATACCAGTGGTTCTTATAAAACTGCAATATGGGATCGTTTTTTTTTTTTTTTTTGCACAACTTCCTGTTTAAGATATTGCATCTTTGTTTGCTGTTGCACACATGTATCGTTAGTGTGCGACTTTGCCCAACTGCAATCATCTATAAAACGGAAATTTATCATTCCATTCCGCAATCACAAAACGACGCCAAGCTTGGCCAACAGAGTATGAAGAATTCGTAAATAAATCGTAGTAAAAATATTGCGCCTCTTTGCTCTTGCTGCTTGTTAACATACGTCGTTAGAAATAACTGTTAAGTCGGTTATGACGTATCCAAATCACCATGAATCTTGTTTAGACATACAGTAAACATACTGTTTGGTTAGATTAGCGATTTTATTAATTCGTCATTTTGTCTAATTTTGTGCAGATTAATCGCCATCTTTGGGAACTGCCATTCTTCTTTCATGCCATATTTCAGAAGAAACGACTATGAGTTCCTTATGTTTTGAAACCAAAACAGGTATTGCGTCGCCTTTTCGCATTTGAACGTTGCGAAGGGCATGTTGTGCATTTGGTGGGACCAGTTCGATATTACCTATAATGAGTAGTATGAGCATGCTAACCATAAAACCATTACTAAACCTGTTACAAAATATGCATTGCCAACTCTCAAGTTGGCAATTATATTACATAGACATTGCAACATTTTATTATCTCATGGTTCGACTGATCGGTAGTTCCGGTCATATGAGGATGTTAAAAAATGACTTCATTCGTGGATAGCGTCAAAAGATGAATGGCTTCTTCCGTGAAGGTATTCCCCAAAGGAGGACAAAAGTTTAAGCTTTTAATGAGCAATTTTCATATCTAATAATTTTTTTTTATAATAAAAAAATAGCGAAAACTTAGCCGGCGATCCAACTATTATTCAATTATTTATATCTAATAAAATATTATGGAATTAAATTGACGAAAAGTTCTCCAAGCACATCAAACATCGAGTGTTGTAGTGGTAAAACATTAATTCTACTTCTGCTATAAATTGTATTATTAACAGCACTGTGTAACTTGTGACAATTTCGCATAAAATAACAATCACTGCTGGCAGAATTTGCGCATTAAAACTATCCCGTTTGTCTAACACCGTCTTATCATCTTCCCTGACCTTTGTGGGGCTCCCTTCAAACCCCTTCACAGTTGCATGACATCGATTATCAGCTGTTTATGAACGGGTTCGGCTGATTAATTATGCCACAAAAGCTCCGAAATGCGGGAAAGGCTGCCAGTAACCAATCGTTGGCCGCTCAATTGGTGCTTAGTGCGTCATCTAATCGCCATTAAAATACATAAACACATCATCATTTTGACGTGCAAATGCTGCTTCGACCCGGCAACATTATCGTGTGCAGTTGTGCTGCATGTGTGTATATATGAGCACACCCTTACCTTTAAGAGCATGTCCACAGCACCGGTCACAATCGGCATAGAAAAAACGGAACTTAATATTTAACGCACGGTCTAATCGGAAATGGTAGTTGTTTCAATATGCGTGTTATTATTCATTGTTTGCATGGTGCTTTGGCTTAAAGTGTCGCAAGCGCATACGACTCCAGTGTAGCTGTGATTATGCTTTATGATTTTCTCATACCCTCAGTTTTTCTTTCTTTACCTCAGCACGCACACATACAATGGTTGTAATTGTTGGCATATGTTAAGTGGAAATTGGGCACCGTGCAGTGCAGTTGCACCAAAAGAAACGTTTGGTGACTGGAAAGCTATTCACTTTGCCAGCTACTTTTTTTTCTTGTTGTGGTCTGGTGTTGGTTTCTTATGTAAATTAGGGTGAGAAACGAGTGACAGGGTGGTAAGCGTCATTAGTAGTCAGAAAATGCACAAGGTCAATTAAGGGAATAGGCAAATGTTATTAAAAGGCAGTTTGTCGACTTTTTCATAATGGTTGTTTGTGTGCTTGTATGTTTTTTTTTATAACTTATACGTTATTTATTCATTTTAATATAATTATAACGGCTCTTAGCCGTATTATCAGTCCTATAATGACTGCGGAGAGTACAAATTCCTAGAGGCATTTCCTCCTTGTCTATTGCAGTATCCCGGGCATGCTCGGTTGGTAACTTATATGTGTTACTATAATTTTTCAGCACGCATGCCAAGTACTATATAAGACACACTATTAGAACAATACATAACTTTTTGCTTTCTTGAAACGATAGAAAGCAAAGTAATGTTTTATTTTTCTTTCGCTTCCAAAATTATCCGCCTCGTCAGTCGCTCGCAGCAAGATCTTCCATAACATGTGTGTCAGCATTTTCTCTTCATTATCTCCATTCATCAGCAAATGTTTCGGCAACGGCCAAGCAAAACTCTCTCCCGCAACCTTCCTGGGGTGGCGTTTTTATACCGGCTACGAAAATCCAAAATTTACACTTTGGCATCGCCAAGCACTTTGTCCCGGTTCACTGACAAAACATTGGAACCGTCGTTCCTGTGCGTAGGACACTACTGCAAGGGTTTAGTAGTGAAGAAGTGAAATAGTGAAAAGAAAAAGAAATCCACCCTTGCGTTGCCGTTTGCAGCGTATTCCAAGGCACTGCACGAACGCGCGACATCCAGTGCGCTGGTGTTTGTTTATCGGTATGCTTTCAGCCCAGCATCTGCAGCTAAAACCCAACCAACCAAATGCTTTTACATGTCCACCTAAAGTACACGCAGGGCGGTATGGGTTTCTTCCAAGCGTTTGGTGGCAACGGCGAACAGATGTTTGTGTCCGTATATCTGTTGGTTGATGTATGATGATGGTTTTTTTGTGTGTGTATTTTCTTCGCCTCAAATCAAACGCATGATGAAAAGGCTGCTGGCAGAATCGTGTTTGCTTTAAGTGTGTTGCAAAACAAAACATGGAATCGCTTTTCATCTTTTCGAATTATTGTAGGATGAATAATCTATCCTACACCAAAGGATTGGTTGTGAAAGTGTTTTGATATTTAGCATAGTTTAAAATTGTGTAGAAATACAATTTAAATGTTTTATACTAAGGACAACCAGGAGTTTAAAGAGTTTTTCATTGATGCTTAACAATTTTGCACAATTTTGCAAACAATTACGAATATTATATTACATTTCCATACTATATAATACATATGAGAAAGTCTACAATAGAATTGTTTACCAGTCCAAAATCATTGCTCTGGGTAATCTTATGTTAAAAAAAAACATATTAATCAATCGTTTTCTCCTCAACCTTGTCGTATTCTTCACACAAACGTGTTACACTATTTCGATTTATTTTATTTGTTTAATTCACTGATGGTGGAAATGCGCTCTCATAGTACCTTTCTTTTCGGTATTTGATATAATATATATCTAATGATATATAATGATGATGAAAATATTGCAATTGCGATATACAAAACGATACAAACGTGTTACAATGGCAATTACTATTAATGGGATTTACGATGGTTTAAGGTTAAAAGAAAAGCTTTAAGATGATATTTGTCAAACAATCGTACAAATATTGAGTGTTAGTTTACAAAGATTGTAGTAGCTGAAGAATCTGTTTAGTTTTGCTCATAATTTTTGATCTGCCATTATGTTAAACTTTCGAGCCAGAATGATTTATAGATGAATTTCCACGAACTATGGTTTGATTAATCATTTGTTACTGTTTGTTCTGTTTGAATTGTTTTTTACTGATTGTTACTGTGATTTTTTATTATAAATTTTCAGGTCGAAATAAGTCTCTAGTAAGATAATAATTTCTTAAGCAGGCTTATTTTCATACCGAAACAGCCATGACAATACAAACATAAAACCATAGTTAAAGGAATCATCATACTTCAATACCACCAAAATAGCCACCTAAATATCTTAATATTTTATCCACTGTAATATGTTTCAAAATCACATCATGTAAACTTAACAGTTTTTTTCCAATTTACTTCGTACCAATATCCATTTGATATCAGTTTTGTTCTCTTGCCGTAAAAACGAAAACAAACCCTTTATTGGTGCTATTCTGACGTCCTTTATATTCAAGAGTATGATTGCTTTTTTCTCGTTTCCCTTGTTCCATCCATCTCCCTGAAACTCATCTATGGCTAAGCTTGGTTGATGCATTACAATACTTTCACTTCCATTAAGGCGCCACCAGGTAAAAGCCACTCTGGGCGAATGCGTTCGATACACGCTCTGGGATGAGTGTGGCACGGGCTTTGTCTCGCATAGAAATTACTTTCCTATGTTGATGCATTTTTCTGGCACTATGTATGGCCACTTTCATTGGTGCTTGATGTGTTTTGTTTTTGCTGTGCCCATATTGGGTTTAAAGGTGTAAGTCCTATGATTGCGATGATTGTTGTGGGGAAAGAACATAAAACAGTTTAACAATAGAAGTATTTTTTTCATGCAGTTTAAACATCTTTTAAATATCTTGTTCCATGGAAAATCATGTAGAAAGCAAAAAAATACCAAGGTAATTTCAATTTATTAACAGTAGATCCGGACCAGAATGTGTACGGGCTTTCAATTGCGGCTCTTAGTGAACATTTCAGAAGAGCTAGCTTGTCGTTGAATATTTTGAAGTAGAAGTTTCTATTTTATAATGGATACGTAAAATTCATCGGTGACATAAGATTAAATTATTTACTTACTTACTTAACCGGTGCTACAACCGCTTAGCGTTGTTGGCCTGTGGCAGGAGCCCTTTAAACCGCTCGCGGTCGTGCGCCTTCGTCTGGACGCATCAACGACATCAATCGATCTCAGTTTAGGCCTACCATGCCTTCTCTGTCCATGTGGACGACCTAAAAGGACCTTACGGGCTGGGTCGTCCGGTGTCATTGTCATGACGTGGCCTGTCCACCGGAGCCTGGCGAGTCTAATCCGCTGTATGACAGTAAGTTCGTCGTACAGCTTGTCATTGTAGCGGCTCCTTTATTGTCCTTCCACACATATCGGGTCAAAATTCCTTCTGAGCATCTTCCTCTCGAACGCGGCTAAGAGGCTTTATTCTGTTTTAGACAAAAACCATGTCTCAGAGGCGTATGTGAGTATTGGAAGTATATAAGTTCTATATAGTTTCGTTGTTATAATATTTCAACCTCATAAAAAAATTGGTTGGAAATAACCGGAACAACCAGAATGATTCATTTTCACGTCTTCACTCAGATACTTTATCATATCAAACGTAGAATTGTCATACCTGAATATCTCCAAAACGAACCTCTCCTATATCAAATTTAATTCCTAATTGCTGTCAGAATTGCATTGTACTTTGTATTGCTTTGGTTGTGTATCGACATTGAATGGAAATGCGGCGTTCCATTGGTGTCGCACTTCAAATACAACATTCATCTCAATTTGGCCCGTATTAAGGCAGTGGACCCAAACGCCAAAGTGTTCTACCGTAAATCCCGGGCACACACCGTACTCACCCAATTGTCATTGGCACTGTTGTTTATATTTACCGCATTCGAAATGGGTGGGTAAAAGCAACGTTTTTTGGATGGTATGATTTTTTTTCTCGCGCAAAATTTTCCAATCGCTCGAACGCCCATCCCCGGCGTCCATCCGCTCCCACCCTTCCATCAACCTCAGACCGGCCTTTAATAAACGCACGATTGGGTAACGGGTTCTCGAGGGAAATGTGGGTCCCTTACTGGAGCGTAACGGGCGAGGATAAAGCGGGCTTTTCTCACCGCTCTTTGGCTGTGCCGCTCACACCTTAGCGATCCAGCAGGAAACCCACGAGGTATGAAAATGGGCAGAAGTGTGCTAGGAGATAGAAGAGGAAGAAGAAGCAAAAAAAAAAAGAACTAAGCCAAAATAATTTCGTTCTTATAAATATTAATTTCCGCAAACCATGTTACGGAACAGAACGTGGCTCGGTCGGTCCCCCGAACCTTTCCCGGCCCGGGCCGTTGCCAATGGAGCGGTCAATTTTTGGACACCTCGATGAAATCGTTTCGCGACGCAGCGTTCGAGCGGGTAAGCAGTGGAGGGTCGCAAAGAAAAACAAAATGCTTCAACTCCCCGAACGGGGTAGAGGGTTAATGATTTGGTTTTGTGAGAGCCCCCGATGTCGTGGCTGTGTTCGCTCACTCGCAACCGGAAGTTCATCGTCAGCGCAATGGACGTCACAATCAAGGTCCGAAATGGGACGGGTCGGAGCAGGGTAACGGAGCGGTGAAATTCGTGGTCGTGTTTCGAGTTCGCTGGTCTCTCGTTCGAACTAGAGCACTCGAACAGCATGCCGCATGGCAAAGTGTTTGTGTGCGCAAACCTGTAACGTCCACGGCTAACGGTAATTAATCAGAAAATGTTAATGTTGGATCGGAAGATGCTTGCCTAATGGGAAAGAAGAATACGAAAGAGCGAGAGAAAAGCACGTGGAAAGTATGTTACGTTAGAATGAAAGCTATGCCCAGCCAGTCTTAGACGCGGAGAACATGCACTGCTGGGAGTGGCTGTTCTTGGGGAGCATAAAACAACATTAAAGTTTCGAACCGGGGAAAACTCTTTCAAAATATATAGATTGTTCAATGTTTCGAGTTTCCGCAGTAGTCTCTTTGCGACGCGCCAAGTTCATTTATATTTAGAGCTTCCCCATGTCTAACCGTCCCCCACCATCTGGTAGGGGGTTTTTCTTCCTATAAACGTAGAAACCCCGGTAATTGAGCTACAATATCACTGTAACTTTGCTCTTCGTTTTATTTTCAATGTTTACGAACCATTCATTCCCCGTCCGGTTCCATAGAATATCGTCTCGGGCGCATCTGAACGACCCTGTACGACACGATGCAGGCATCGTCACTGTCGCCGTTAGCCATCGTAAGCTTCCCCACGGTTGCTTGCTTGAGGCTAAACAGTATATCAAATATTTATGTACATTTTGCACTCCGCTATGTTTGTTTATTGCCGCTGTGCCTGGTACCCAATGGTGGAGTGTTCCCAATGGTACAAAAATTCTACAACTCAGAAACTTCTCAATAGACGAGGAAGCGAACTGCAGCAGTAAAGCATCGCACCGAGCCACTCTTAGTCTGCCGCTGGTTCAGGGTTCATCGTCAAGATAGTCCAAAAGGAAATATTAATTGACTAGACCTACGTGTACATACACACACACACACACCAAGTGTGTAGAGAGGCACCGTGTGTTGAACCTAACCTAGATCTAGGGAAACTCGTTTTTGCTGCTCTTACACTCCAGTCAGTTAGGCCGAGAGTAGAGCGATTGCACGGATTTTTACGCTTGTCGTCACGACCTGTTTCTGCTTCTTTTGAGGGTCTGTTGCAACCTCCATCCTCACTGCACTCCCCCGACCCCCTCTCCCCCACTCACAACGTACAAGAAGATCCGACCGCGTAAGACGATACTCCGTGCTTCGCTTTAATCCGAGGTCAGCGGCGATACATTTCCCTAGTCTGAGGCTGCGTCTCAACGGTTAACGTAGAAGAAACGAACTTTGATTTCGTGTCGTTTCGGCATTCGACGCAATCAAACTGAATCCCTGTAAGATCTCTTATATATTTTGCATATTTCGGATGCTCGGTTGCTGATGTACCTGTGTCTGGGCCAGATAGGGGAATCGCCTCTGATTGTTAAGACAATTGGATGATTGGATTCACTGCAATTGGGTTGTAAGACTAAACAACCAATTTCGACAGATTAAATTTACCTTGACCTGGCTTGCAACAGTAGCGTTGATAGTGGAGTGGTTCCATTTCTTCGCCACTTTCTATGGATTGCTCCAATATTCAGCATTCGGTGTGTTCGTTCAAACTTGTTGTTATGCTTGCGCTACAATCAAGAAACTTGCGTATTGGATTTTAATTTGCATCTGCCGTCTCTGCCTGCGCTGTTTGATATAATTCTCACCAAACCGATAACTACCGCAAAGGGAAGGTGTTAAATTCGCCCATTTACGTTCGTTTGGGGTTAGAAACCTAATCAAAGTGTGGAATGTGGCGTATACGTAACGTCGTACTGTTGCACACCAAATGAAAGTTGAGTAACGAAATTAGTCAATGAACTGCTGTAGATTGCTATACATGTACTAAAAATATTGTTGTCATAGAATTCGAATTTTCTTATTTTATAAAGTACAAGATTCTTAGTTTATTTTGTAAAAACATAGCGCAAGCTTGTTTCCCTGCTATATTAAAGTTAGTTTAGTACAGCTACAAATTTTCAACTGCTGTAATTGGTGCTGGAAACTTCTAAACATAGACTCTGTCTAGCCAAGAACGAATGCAAACGAGTCTATCCCGATGTGTTCAAGTGCACTCAATCGACAATCGGTATCATCTGGCTCAAACTTTACAGACTTTCCGACGGAAAACCATCGGAACACACTATGTAGATGTTCAATTTTCTCTGCCGCCTTCTAGTCCGGTGCATCGGTTCATTTGTCGACAGGTTAGGGCCGTTCTTGGTCTCGAGATGTTTCAATAAACAAGCCGCAACTGTGTTCTGGACGTGGCGAATGGACGGGCCGACAGAATACCGTTTGTTTTCTGTGGTTTCCAGCAACTGGCAACTGGCAACCGTACAGAGAAAACGGTGGTACGAACGTGGGGGGCGAAGGGACATGAGTGCATTTCGAACCTTTGGTCGTCCGTGGGCGTGCTGAACTGCTGTGGGTTGTTTGGTGAAGAGAAAGTTTATTGAACCGCCGCGAATGCTGACACCGAACGAGATCAACATTCGCTCCAGATCGGGGAAAGGAAGGGTTGGGCGGGATCTGGATGATAATATTTTTGAAGGGTTTACGGTATCGGTTTCTTGATGGTGTTCAGAGCTCTTATGTAGGGTCTGTAATGGTAAAGGTTTTAGACACAACAGAGTAAAGAGGAGCCTGAAGCTGAAACGGGAAAAAAAATTATTTTGAAATCCATCAAGAAATACGCCTGTACGCTTTTGCTTAAAACCATTCAGAATAATACAAATAGATTTTTTATTCATCCATAATATCTCCGCACATAGTAAGGTTATTTACGGAGAAGTTGGTTATATATATGTAGCATTAAAGAGTAAAATACTTTAACATTATTTCGTGCCCAACAGTTGTGTAACTGTGGCAATACCATTGGTAAATACAGCCATCCTTCAAGAGATGGGAAATTCAATTATTTTTAAGGATTTAAAAGCCGAGTTAAAGATGTAGATCGTTAAATTTTAATCATGAGTTAACTCGCGATTTTATTCTTCCCAGCGTCCTTTAACTCACGAATTAAATTTTGAATTAATTACACGCGATTTAAATCGTGAATTAAAGGACGCTGTGAAGAATTAAATCCTAATTATTTTGAATGATTTAATTCTGTAGGCATGAGTTAAATCGCAAAGAGTTATAAACAATATTCTTCGAGAACGGAATTAACTCGCACCCCAAAAAGATTTAAATCATTTATTCATTCTGAATCACCGTGCACAATACTACATCCCTCAAAAAGGATAGTTAGCTGAAGTAATATATGTTTGATAGAATAATCATTATTATCCTTTTGCTATTGTAATACACAAATGTTCGGTATGTTCCATTTTAAAAATTGCAGTTACATCCATAAGAGATACTCTAGAAAAATAAGAGTTCGGAAGCCCTCCCGCCGCGCCCTTTCGATAATGGTTAAAAACACTCTTGTCTCAAAGGGATCAGGGAAAATTAAAGATGAACTGTGAAATTCTGTTATGAGGCATACTCTGCCACCCGCAAAGTCACTGGAAAGCTGTTATGGATTTCACTGACGTCGAGGGTACGAGAAATGTTGTGTTTGTCAAAAAACCTTGAGCATAGATTGTGACCTCCTGCCGATTTAAGGACATCATTCTCGTGACCAAGTTCTTGTTTTTGCTCACACTGCACAATGCTTGGTCCAAAGTGTCGAATAGTGCCGTTGTGCTTTTCAGTTACACAATGCAAGTCCCTACGTCATACCTCAATTTATTATGTGTTTTTGGTGCTTACAGATTCATCTGTACGCGAATTGCCTTGAACTGAGTTCCGTGTTCGGTTGGCATGGTAGCGTTTAACCTAGTTTTGGAATGTTCCACTAGCTAGCATCTCTGTTAGGGTGTGCGTTCAGTGGGGAATCCTAGTTTTACGTCACTACCTTTACGCTGATGACGTCAACGGTCGATGAAAACAGCTTCGAATCGAACGTTGGTCCTGCATGGTGTTTCGCTCTCAATGCTGGAGAAAATTTGTAAAGCACAACTGGTCCCAACCACAACGGTACCACAACTGCAGCGCCGTTGCATTCATCCTTGTGGCCACGATGAAGTGCAGTTGTCAGTATCATTCCCCTGTCCCGAAGTCTCACACCGTCCACCCGTTTAAATTGTTCCTGGGTCGAATGATTGCATGAGAAATCGGCTCCAAACAAAGCGTGATTGCACATAAATTAGAAGAAATTGAGTTAGTGCTTTTCAGTCGTCAACTTGTCCCACTGCCGTTCGTCACCAAATGCAGCTTCCGCTATTGCCTCCCTGCTACGCTTTGGCTGTCCCAGTACCGTACGTAAAATGGTACGCTCCACAACACGCTGTTGTCGCCCACACTCAAGCACCATCCGAAAGGGGTCGGGCCCTGTCCAGCATTCAGCGAAATTTATGATTTTATTCGATTTGTTGGAAGATCCAATTCACCACCGCTCGCTGCGTCAGGGCGCAGCAAAATGTGAACCATTTTGTACGGGAAATAGTATCAAATCGTAAGCAGCAAAGACCACGGGACCCGCGTTGGACCGTGGAGGAAGGTTAAGGGACAGCTGAGTCCATAGCACGCTGAAGAAGTTAAAGCCTTGCACGGCGAACGGTGCACACAAGCACACAGCCGAGATTATCGCTGCGGAGCTGTGACCGCGCAGGGAAACGATAAAGCATTATTTTATTTGTTTTCTCGCTACGGTCACGAACACCAACCCGCCCAGACACGAGTGTTCCGGGTTCGGGGATGAAATGCTGCAATATGTTGTATGTTCTTCGGTTGGGTATGATTTATTTAGCGCCTCGGTTAAATAAAGAAATGTCACTCTTCATAAATCCGTGGGCCTGCCAACCCTTTTCCATTGGGTTGTAAGGTTCGGCAGCCTTCGAATTATGGTCAATGAGGATTCGTTTATTGCCGTGAGTCACAGCATACTGTTTTGCATTGACGAACTGCACACACGCTGTACGTGGAGCTTAGTTGAAATGGTTTCCAGTTGTCGAAAAAAAAAGTTTTCGTTTTATTTCATTAAGTAATAACAGCAGCTTGTTGTAATATATCATAATTGAATAAGTAAAAATCGGCCAACAGCATAATTTCCAACTAGCGTTCCTCCGCTAGTGGTCCTTTCGAGTGACAAAGTTTCATTTTTATATTCCTCTACCGGAAACCATACATCATCGGTCGTAAAAGAAGGAAAAGAACGGCTACATGTAAAATCTTGATTCTCTGTCTTGCCCGTCGAGTGTTTCCTTCCTCACCGTTAATCCCGATCCACATAGCCAACATTGCCACGGCCAGGGCCAGGACGGATCGGGTTGCTGCGCTTTCGTCCCGTCTTCCGTACAGTGTCCCGTCCTGTCCGGGGGCTTTCGTGTTGGCGGTGTTACCGTCTGGTGCTGTGCAACTAAGCATTAAAACGTTCGTAGCCGCGTGCAGCATGGTGAAGAGACATAATTTGCTTCCCCCTTTTTTCCATCCCGTTTCCATGGTGGATGGCGCAGGAAAAGGGCCTGTGGCGCACTGTGGCACGACGAGAAAGAGAGCAAAAGTGGGCATGAGTGAAGTGTGCGGCTGTAAATCTCAGCTAGCAAAGCAAAACATTGACTTTTCGAAGCCAGAAATGACGCTGAATGCCGTATGCTGATGGGTGGGTCTGTGTACGTGTCGGAGGGAGGCAAACAAGAGAGAACGTACACAGCGAGAACCGGTTGCGTCGAGCGGCCGTAAGCAGCATAAAAACCGGCAGCATAAATATTCATAAATTCCATTTCCTCTCTCAATAATGTATGTGTTCTGCCGGTAAGACGCGGCCCGGGCGACCATGCCCCAGACTGCCAGGAAGGCCACAGGGGCGGCATGGTGATGTTGCAAGGCATGAGGGGCGGGGGGCAGGTTTGCTGGGGGGCGAACAAAATTGTCAAATCGACCGGTGATCGGTTCAGGGCGGGAAGGCAGGAAAGTAAGAGTGAAAATTTGTGTGACAGAGAATACCAACGCATAGAAACTTCTTGGGAGTGAAAAGCATGGAGAGGAGTTTTTTGTTGTTGTTGTGGGTTTTGGGTAAAGTCGCATATCTCTAATCGTCGCCGCCTTTAGTGGTGGTAGTTGTCTTCTGCATCCACGCAGCGAAGAGCCCAAGACCTCCATCATCGAAGAGAACGATGGTGTTCGTTTGTTTGCCAACCAAGCATGTCTCGTTATTTTCAATTTGTCAAAGTTTTTCAATGTCTGGGCTTCCGGTGTGATACAATATATGTTTATGTAACAGCAAAATTCTTCTTTCATTGATTGCAAAATATATCCGTCTATCGGAAGGTGAGACGCCTCTTCGAAAAACGCTTACAATATATTTTTTATTACAGAATGATAAACAAGTTTTTCACTGTATTCTCTTTTATAACACACAAACTTAATAATTCACATAAACCGATTAATATTAATGAATTAAAAACACGACACACGAAGATAGTGAAATGCGTATGGTGGCAACGTTTTTAGCGCCAGTAAAGTTTGAATAATTCGTCCCACAACGGACATACCCGGTGGTCTTATATCTTACTTTACGAGCACATCGATCTTTACAACCTGACCGCACAGTTCACCTTTGCTATTGTTGGTGCTAAATTTTATTGCTCTCCCTGCTTCGATGTGTGGCCGCGATTTGCTGAATGATCGATGATCAAGACGTGATGGAAAGGGAAAGCGACCCAAGGGTCGTAGCATGTTGACAACATAATTGCAGTCGTAGGTCGGAGTTGGCTTTTTGGAACTGTATGGAGTTGTAAACTGTGGCCCTTTTTTCCTCGCACCTTTCCCTGCTTTGTCGAGCGGGTTATGGTTTTCTTATTGTGCCAACACTTTTCCACCGATCGGTCCCTTATGTAAATATGAAATTGGTCACGTGCAGGAGTTAAATCATCGAGTGGATATTACTGCCCGGACAAGTTTTATATCGCTTTCTTTTTTGTATCTTTTTCCGTTACATGTAAGTTCCAGGGTTGCCTGAACGATGGATCAATTGATGAACAATAGACCATTTACATGGATCAGCAATACATCAGAGTAATAGTAATAATACAGTATAACAGTATGCGTTATGTTCATAATAACTCCATCAAACAGCTTCGCTATCACCATGAACTGTGTTTATGATTAATGATTAATGGAAATACGATGGGCCGTTTTATGGTTAATTTTCACCTACTTTTATTTGGTTGAAAAACATTTTATTTTAATTGTAAAATAAAACACATTTTTATGCGAACAATAGTAACACATTTGTTATATGATGTAAGGATGCTCGATGTTTTCATGAGCAGTTCGCTAATGGATGTTCGATTTCCGTATATTTTTTTTTTCTATAATGTTAGGTACGTATATTTTTTATCGGCTCACTAACCATTTCTGGCTTTCTTTTATTCACCCGCAACTGGATATTCAGCGTTCAGTCCAGGTTATAGGATCGGATTTTGGACCGGTCCTGTCGTATGAAAACTAGCCCCGTTACCAGTACACCATTGATCATTTGTGAATCATTAGGATAAAATAAAAACAGTTGATGAAGTTCAAAGGGTACTTTAATTATTATTGCATTGTCAAAAAAATGGGATGCTTTTATCTATAACCAAGCCATTTTTAAATTTCATCATGCTTCATTCATTCATGCCTTACACCAATTGTCCAACGAACCATTTGAAAGGTGTGAAAAGATTTTTTTCACTTCCGATGAACATTTTGTTTCCGTGGGTATGGGTTTCATTTCGAAAACATGGTGTATGATATAACTCTGACCTAAGTTGGTACGATATTATTGTTTCTGCATAGCAATGCTATATTTTTACTTAAATCAATAGGACACAAACATCCATTAGCAAGACTAAGCGACGTAACGTTTATCAGACAAACTCAAAAAGAAAACGAGAGAAGCCCAAAAAATATTGATAATGGATAAGATAAGAAACAGAGAAAGAGGTACAGTGCCTGGTGTATTTCACCGTTGCTGAACTGCGGCATATGCATGTTTGCTCAGCGATAAGATTCACAGATCACACAAACGGTCATGTTTGTTATGCAGGAGGTATCCTGCTGTTGTTGCCCATGCCTGTGTTGCAGATGTTGCAGATGTAGATGGCATGCTTTTGCATATTAGTTGTGCACCGATAGATTTTTGGTTGTACTTTCGGTAGTTGTTCGTGGTTCTCTTCGAAAACTGGCAGAGCGTGTAACATACACATCGTGTATTTTGAATTTGTAATATAGCATCAAATGTATCAAACAGTATACGTGCAGATAAAAAGCACCGAAAACTCTCCACGAAACTGACGTTTAAAAATAAACGCCCGAATCGCTTGAGCAACAACTGATTGGAAACAAGTTTCCGGTGGAATGGGCCAACGACACCCGTTTCTTGCCTAACACATACCATACCCTCCCGCACACACACACACACGGCAGACGATTATCAAAGTGTCGTAAGCTGTTAAACGACCTTCCCTTGCAAAACCGGCAACGTCCTTCGCTTTTAATGTCTTTGCACTCGTATCGGACGGTTTCTGTTTTATCGATCATACTCCGAAACGATACCATTTCTGCGATATCGACGCGTTGTCATCATCGTCATCACCATCGCCATTTGCCAACACCATCAACAAGTAAATCAAGCACACTTTCTCGTACGGAACGTGAAGCGAAACGCGAAAGAGCACCGGCTCTCACTCCTTGCTTTGTTGGGCATGCCGACCTTGAAGCAAGCTTGTCAACTTTATTTGGTTTTGGTTTTTTTTGTTTATGTGTTGTTTTATTGTGCAGAGATGTGTTTCTGTTTCCCATTTATGCGGGTTCACCCACCGAGGGGCGTAACGTGAATGATATCGATGTAGCAAAGTGTCTCTGACCTAAAGGACAACACTGCATGTCTCGTCGTGAATCTCTTTGCCTTGCTGTTGTACCAATATGGCAGAAAATTCGTTCAATGTCCCGTGGTCAAATTGCGTGGTCTAATGAACCGCTGGCTAGCGGAGTAGCCCGGGACAGATCGTTTGCTGGAATGTGGAATTAAATCCACCGTGCAGTTGAGTTGTAATGTGTGCTTTTGTTCGGCACAAAACCCGTTTTCTTGGTGTACTTCCTCCGTTGTTCCTCGCGGTTGTTCTGCTTCCGTTTCCTGTTCGGCGACCGTGGCGGTCTTCTTGCAATTGATATTCAATAAACGCGAGGACCCCCCCGGCAATGGACCAACGGCATCCTCCCTCTGGCAGAATAGGTATGTACGGATGCGAACATGTAGAAGAGTGGTTCTTCGGTTTATGAATTCATCTCATAGCTCAAAGATCGGTAAATTGATAAGTTTATGGTGTGATGGCCTGTGTTTATATGCGTGTATTGTGGTAACAGTATTACTGTTCGCAAGTGTGCACCATGATTGTAAGATTTCTTCGAACTGGAATGAGCACTTTTAAAAGGGTAATGTATTCCGATTGGAATCAATTTCTCTAAGTCCCCCTAATGCAGTACTTGTTCGTCGTGACGATATGCGAGTCTAGGTGTGTGTGTGTATTATCAAACGAAACGAGTTTAGAAATATGCGAAACGCAATTCCATTTCGAAGATTTCCTTTTGAATATCGCGTACAAATATATGGTAAAGTGTATAAACATTTAAATAAAAAGAGAGAAACAATCAGAACGGAACCAACCAAATATAATTGACAGGAAGTAATCCTTCCCCATAAGGAAACCGATTGTGTTGAACGACCGCTTCCTAAATTGGGTTGTCGACAGGGCGTTGAAAACAAACGGAAAGATCATAAAAGTACTCGGGAATAACACAGAAGAGTCTTGCACACGTTTCATACTCTAGTTATTACTTGAACCCATTACATACCAGGGGTACGCAATCTTAATCCAAATGGTCACCCAAATGCACCATTTCATCCATCAAGAACTCGAGTTATCTGAAGAACAAAAATTCAATTTTTCGATACATTTTGTTTCCTTTTTTTCATTTTTATCAGTTGGTTCCAATGCTTGTTTACTTTTATTTCGTCCCAAATTTAATCAATATAAAATCATTTCAAATGCTCGTTTGTTTGGAGATTTTGGATATTCGCTACTTCGATGAGCAAAATTAACCCACGAAGTGTTTCTGGCATTTGAGGCACTCTTAAATAATCATCTGGTGTCATTTATGACAAATTGGACATTTTAATTCGATACATACAGCTTTTTTTATATTTCTACGTATGAAATTTCATACGCTGGAATGCAATGGGTTGGTATGCAATGCAATATTCACAATATGTACTTTGTCTCGATTGCACATCGTTGACTGTAGAGCAGTTAAATGTTGTTAAAATCACTGCACACAAATTCACCGAACAGTTCAGTTGCGCGTGTAAATGCCAACTGAATTGAAACCTATGCCCAGATTACATCATATGCCCTTTAGTAGGATAATTAAAATATTTCCGAAATTGGAGCAATTGCAACAGCAATAGAATGAAATAGGTATGAAAACATAACCGTCTTCTGATTGAAAGATAATTTATTCTCAAGCCACAGAACAACATCCTTAGCGACAGCCAATCGGAGCATTCTTTTATTAAGTGGAACAGTGAAACCGTGGTTCGAACAGGAGATAATTCACTCGCTGGTTTGTTCTCATTACCTTCATCTCTTCTATGGTGATCTGTGCCCAAACACGCAGAAAGAGAAAAATGCCGATCGAAAATCAGACAGACAGCAACTAATGTAACGGCATTCGTGGAAATGTCAGAGCTCGGGTCCCTTTGATTGTGCTGGTAAATGGATTCCTTAAGCAGTCGAACATGAATCGCATCTTGAAAACTCATTTCCGTGTCAGTGTAACGTCGTATTTTTTGTACTTAATTCTGCAAATTGATTCAACATTTGGAAGCAATCATCCACTTTTCTACATTTTTTGCCATCCTTCCATTGGTAGAATCGATTGGATGATACCAAAAAAAAAAGGTAATCGATTTAAATTATAAAAGAGACACCAGAACACTTTGCCGTAACAATTCGGGAACAATTTGTCAAATTTACTCAAAGTTCTCGTAGCAGGATTATTTCCCTTCCAGAGGGTTTCTTTTTATTTTCATTGTGCGGTGAAAAACTCTGATTTCACTGAGTGTGGGATGTGTCTTGTGCTGTGATAAATTGAAGGAAGGAAGACCTGGCGAAGGTCACCGTTCGAACTTTTCTAGATTGAACAGTACATTTCATGTCCATTTCTGAGCAAAATCCAATCTTGAGGAAAATTGAATTACATAAGCACACCGGAAGCCGATCGGCATGCGGTGCTGTAACACCGGTTGGGCTACAGGAACGCAATGGCTGGACTCTCTGGTTCCGTGCTGGTGATTGATCATTGGCCTTTAAATAAAGGTGGTTGAAGAATGAGACACTCGAATAGTACATTCCGGGAAAGTTGAGATGGTTTGATTAATCACGTAACGTTACCAGGCCTACTCGTGCAAAGAATGATTGTACTCTGTTTTGGGAAAATTATGCAATGTTAAGCATTTTTTTAAATACATAGAAATACAAAAAAAAACATACAAAAACATGCAACAAAAGTTCAATTGTTAATTAATTAAGGGAGTATATTTGATGGAGGCTTAGAGCAAATTTCGAATGCTATTAATTTCGAATATTATATTAATCATCCATTTAGCATACAAACTAACGCTATTCTTTTGAATTTCGATGCTTCCAATTTGCATCTGGAATATCTCCTTTTATTAGGGCAGATCATACTATAAGTTAGAAAGTTTAAGCGTTTTGCCTCTATCTATCAAATAATCCATGTGCTGGGCTGCGTCATTATGTACATATTTGAGAAGGACATAACATTTTGTCATAAACAATGACACGCGGGATCATTTTTGCAGCATTGAAATATAAAAAAAAATCTATTTATGTTTAGAAACTTTACTTTAAATTCAATTAGCTGGAAACAATTTATAAATTTTCAGATTTTTAAAATAATCCTTTTTCAGTTGTTTTCGTCAAATTTTTTTGTTTACATTTTTTGCACTTGGCTGAACCTGGTTCAGATCAGCTAGCAAAATTTAGCTTTCATTAGGAAAACAATCTAATCTTTTTTTCTAGACTTAACTTGGCTTGTCGTTTGTATAGCGAGCTGTAAGCGGATAAGCCTGGAAGCGTCAAAACGCATACTAAAAAAACGGGCTTAGAGTATGATTCCGGCCATTACCGGTACATACAGAAATGGGAAAAATGCAGGCGATGGATTGGTGTTCCAAAATCCTTCGGACACTGTTCGTTTTATTCATTATTTTGTTTGCCATTCTGTTTTCATTCGGCATCTTTTTCTAGCTGAAGTTGTATTTTTTTCGTAAGCGAGCGAATAGTGATGGTCTAACAAAAAATATCAATATGTGCTTATTAAATACCGTATCACGTGGATAACACCACACCGAATTATCTGGTACAAAACTGGTGGAAAATTTTTGTTTCAACCTGTTATATTTCCTGTTATATATAAAATAAAAATTTCTGTATAACACTATGCCGACAGTTTTTGATATTAAAATTGTCAATGCAAAAAGTGTTGTTATACACGGCGAGAATACGGCATGCATCGACGATTGTCACAAAATAAATATGGATTGGATTACTCTTTTTTAATAATTTTATAAAGCCGATGCACTGCAGCTGAATGGATATTACGTTTCGTGGCGAAAAACAAAGGTTTACTATCATGTTGAAAATATCTCAAAAACATATGCTCCAGTTCCTCTCTTTTGCTTCTCAATTTTGATTCATTTTAATTGCGTTTATTGTTGATTTTTGAGGAAATAAAAAACTATTTTCCATACAAAATGAAAATGTTTCCATGTTCACTGTGACTGTCGGGATGGTTCCGATGGTTCTTGTAACATCATGTTGAAAGGTATGGCCCTTCATATCAAACCATACCAGCATCATGTGCCAATAAACTGTTCACTGCCATTGTGGTCGTGTCGAAAGTGGTTTCATTCAACGCCAGCCCGCTGTCCGTCGAGGGTAGTTGTGTTTTACCGCCCATAATTGATAATATCATATCTGATCGACAGCCATTCTTCAGTTTTTCGTCCGCCCGAATGCCGTGTCAGGTTTCATTGTAGGGCCCCTGGCTCGATGGGTCTAAATTTGTTTTCAAAAATTCTGCCGAAAAACAAACACGTATCACACAACCACAAGCAAGCAGCACCGTGATAGAATTGGTTTGAATCAAATCCATCAAATGAGTTTTGCTATTTGCCTTCATCAAGTGTTTACCGTGGCCAAACAGCTGATAAACACATTTTCATGGATTGATGTGTTTTCGGTGCTTTTCCTCAGCCCCGCTCAATCTGCCAGCTCGCTCGTGAGTATTTATTTTTGTAGCAAAAACAGCAACGAAAAACTGCTAAACCTTACCGTATTGGACGGTTGAAATGTGGGGATATATGAAAAAAGCATATGCGTAGGTAACTACCTAGGCCAAATGATTATGCAGAGCTTGAACCGGCTGTCAACGTGAACGCACTTGTGATGGATAGTAGGTTCTAAGCAAGGAGGCAGTCCGACGGAGTTTGTGCTTAACCGTAAGCATCAAGGTGCCACACGGTGATAAAATATTTCGTTACATACTGGTCCGATTTTGAACAATTATGTACACCAATTTTGCAGCGTATGAATTGCTTTGTTCAATTTTGAAACAAAAAATAATGCCGTTTTAAAATGTGCGATTTCTTTGTGGTCTGGATGTTTGTCGCTTTGTTTTTTTTTTTTTGTTGTTTGAGAAATATAATACCACCCAAAGAGACACATCAAGGTGTTCAAAACCGTTGACATATTTTAGCACAACGGGTGGTTGGTTTCGCTGCGGTAAACATTGGCGCAAAAATAACACAACTGTTGCGTTCGTTAGCCTGTCATAAAAATAAAAAGCGGAAAATTTTGATTTGACATTTCGTATTCCTTAAACACACTTACCCTTAAACGACAACCTCCAATTGATAGACGTAAGTAGCGTTATTTCCGTGTTTAGCTGCAATGAAGCTGCTTTGACATTGATAGGACACTTTTGTGGATGAAATGAGTCGTTTTGGGCGCGAGTACATTATGTTTTTGACGTCAAAGCAGATATTTTTGTGTGTGGTACAATAACTGCAAATTGGGTGTTTTTTATGATTAAACAAATCACTGGCAGTCCCTAAGACAGCAGACTTCTATAATTGGCGAAGGGAATTCCTGGTGCAATATCATTTCAACTTCAATGTTACAGAGGTCACGTTCTTTTCTGGTTTTTGTTTATTAAGCATTGCAGGCGACTTTTTGAATGAAAACTCATCAACCATTTTTCACCCTGGTTTTAACTCAAAAATGGTTTTCAACCATTATTTTACCCTTTCTGCTTACATTTTGTGCTATAAACTAACACAGCCAATTTCCAAAACCCGCGTATCTTCGAATCTGCGTATAAGAGGAACCGTGTGACTCGGGCACCGCGGTGGTACTGTCCATTTTTTCGATTGAACTCAACGTCTTGAGGATGAATCATAGGAGAAAATAACGGCTCAAGTATCGTCTGACTCATTCTTGTTTCTTTTAACACAAAGGATTTTTTATGACGAGATGATCCAACGGAGAGATTTCGATGATCAGATCGCATTGCCAGAGACCTTGAGTGAACAAATTTAACTTCATGTTTATGTTCGGTGATGGAACGGTGACGATGACTGGCGAAGAGGATTTATGAACTTTTATTTGTTGGACCGATCCAGAAAATTAATGTTAATGGGAACAGTCTTCACACGACGATACAGCTATCAAATCCCTTCCGAATCGTTCCACCGTACGCAGGACTGATTATCTTGATGTGGATTAGTAAAATTATAGAAAGTAACAGAAGAGCTTCTAAGGTTTCAGTACCAAACAACATTAAAAAGATCATACAAATCTTCATTTCTGGTGCTATCGCTGGTCCTGGTCAACTGACGTAATGTTCGAAATCACTCGACTGTGGAGTGACGTCGTCTGACGATGAATGCAGTCTTACGTTTTTTGCAGATGACTCAAAAAGATTTAAGGGACCGATGTCATTCGCTTGAAATGTTCGACCTACCGATGGTTGGTGAATCATTTACGCAACACAATAGTGAGGTTATCCTGATCCTGTTGATGGTATGTTAGGGGTTAGTTCTTTCTTTTAATTGATGTCGATATAATAAAAGTGCAATGGATAGACCAAGTGGTTTTAAATTATAGTTCC
The DNA here is from genome assembly GCF_943734725.1 of Anopheles marshallii. Taxonomy (NCBI): domain Eukaryota; kingdom Metazoa; phylum Arthropoda; class Insecta; order Diptera; family Culicidae; genus Anopheles; species Anopheles marshallii. The sequence goes on along the minus strand of NC_071326.1, from coordinate 45,293,596 downwards.
ACAAATAAGAACACGGTTAGGTTGACAGGAACTAAAGTCTCGACCTAATTAAAACTATATCTTTGCTAGACACGTTAAAAAGCAAACGAGTGCTGAAGTATTTTTGTTACAAAGCTCCAGTTCCTTTTCCTCCCATGTTGCTATTCTTCACTGTACACAAAGAGGAAAAAGCCAATTAACGAGGGAAACTCACATTTCCATTCATGGCACTTGTAGTGCACAATTACTATAGTAGTAGGATGGTTCCATTCAAATGTAGCAAGAGACGTTTGCCGGTCAATGAGAGACTCGCTCGCTTTAAATTGCCCTTCTCACTTGCACCTTCGCATGGTCTCCCGTGTTCAAGGATCGACCGATTCCGACGGGAAAAAGAGACACTTTTGCTATAAATAAACTGCATCCGACCCAAGTTTTAGTACGCCGAAGAGTGGCTAGGAGGACGATACACTTTCCACTCATCTAGACTCGTTTTTCACATCCTTTTGCAATCTGGCACTGATCTCGGTCCACACCGATAACCACTTTCGTATTGCTTCGCAACCATTTTCCATTTTGTGCCATGGGTCTGGTAGAATATGGCACACAAATATGCATATGGTCCACCATGGCAGCGCAGAATTGCTATTGGCTTACGATAACAGGACAACGGAAAAATGTATCCACTAGAAATAGCATTAATAGTTTTTACATTCGTCTGCACACCCGTGCCTTTGTTCTGCTGCTCGCAATCTACAGGAAGTCTTTTTAATTTGTTTTCCTTCTCTGCTCATCAGCTCCGTTTCATTTGTGTCCTTTAGCCAGTTTATGATTCGTTCAAAGTTGCGCTTCCTTTTACTCAGTCGACTGCTTCCGGTTAATATTCTGCATTCGCGACATGATTCAGTCATGATGTTTCCATTGGCTTCTGTTTGTCGATACCGGAAATCCGGTTTGCGAAAAATCGATCCTCTAACGTGAGCATTCATGCACATATGGAATGAAAAAAAAAGGATAGGATAGGATATACTCTCGAAATCGGCTTCTAGGCTTTTTGTCATACTATTCTTCTTTCAGTAATATTGTCTGCTGAGAGACGAATGCTGGAACTAATTACGCGTACTGTCGCAATGAACTGGATACCATCTGTAGTACATTTTCCTATTGTACATACGTTCTAGTCGATATGTATTGAATTCATTCTATGGTTATGTATGACGAATGGGCCCGTTTACACGGGACAGGCAATTCACATAGTCAGGGACCGTTAATGGTTCGAAAATGTCTAGTCCTAACGCACATATAAATGGATAGGAAAGATACAATTATATATTACCCTAACGAACGTTCCATTATGCTTCGGTTTAATAATTAATTTCCTTGCCCCCACCGGTACCAACATTAGCAGCTTTATTTGGTGCTAGACGTGATTTCCGGTCGTATCTCAATGGGACACCGAATGCTTCCGGTATGCGATGCAATTAGCTTTTTTATTATCATCATGAGTGGGCAGTGGGTTGGTTGTGGACGTTCTCAACGGTTCTGCCACCAACCACTCTTTCCCCCTCATATATGCCTGCGTATAGGTAGTTGGCGGTGCGCCATGGGTTGTAATGAGCCGAAGAATTTCATCGAACAAACGAGATGCTTCACCGTATCTTTCAGCCCTGCGGAACGTGTGACCTAACCAACCAATCGTCGGGCTTTCGCCATTGTCTGATTAGGTCATTGAATCCTTAATGGTGTCCTACCGCTAGAAACAACAGGTATCCTAGAATTAATGCGTTTTAAGTTCGCTTCATACTTAACAATCCACTTTGTATCACTATAAGGAGAGATTCTAGTAAAGGTGAGACAAGTTTTGGGCAAAACCTTCGTTTAACATTTCTAACTGGAATTCTTCGTCGCCAGAACGTACTGTTCAAAGTTACAAAACCCGATTTCGAGTATCGAAATAACGAGATTTTAAAGACACTTATAGTTGTGTGGAAACTTTTCTACACGTTTGCGTTTTGGGAAGTCATATCGCTCCTCGGTTTGCGACCGTTTGTCGCCAGCATTCCGGAAACTTGCAGTACCCAATAGCAGCTGAGAAATAATGCCCAGCCGAAGAGAGAGGTACGCCTGTTTCGACAAAAATGTGTGCATAAATTAAGGCATAACATACATCGCGTGCCAGAGCATTAGTTTAAAGCATAATTAAGCCTTCCCCAGCCTACCAGCTAAGCGCAAAAGACGGCTGACTTGATAAAAGTTAGCGTTGTAGCGGTAAGGTAAGGTTTTCTTTTCCGAGCAAATCCGCATTGCTGCCAGTAGTGGAAAGTTAAATTAAGGAAACCGAGGATTAAGTTTCGTCACCGTCGCTTTCAGTACCGTTTCTTGAGCACGTTGTCTTGCTTTAAAGGTTTCTACTGTCGAAGCCGGTGTTAGCAGGGAAGAGAAATAGTATATGTTTGCATCGGAACATATTCTGGGTCACCCCAGGCCTATGGCGAGATATTTGGCGGTTAGCAAAAAAAAATATTTGAAAGAAGTTTTGGGCTTTACGGTTGCTGTCCAAACCTATCCGCATGCGCTGGCAAGCATTAACATCGGGAATTATGTTGCTTAGGAAGGCTTGTTCGCTTTGCGAATGATGAAAGTTTTATGGTTTCCGCCCATCATTAGGCTCGGTAAACTTATGTTCGCATAATTTTTATGTTTTACCACAAAAAACGATCACTTGAAAATGAATAAATCTCCTCGACAAGGCTCCTAGAATAACAAATATAATAAAGGGCCTAAAAATAAAGGGCGTAATATTGCACAATTCGTCTAAATTATAATAAATAATTAATCAGGAAAGATCAAAAGGTCCTTATGAAAGTAGGACATAATTCTTTGATAGACTTCTAGTCTGAGTGGCTTCAAGTTTATATGCGTCTTAAAGGTATATAGCCTTTGCTTCGCTTTTCCTGCCACAAACCGAAATGATACACCGAGGCAAACATCTTCAATTCTTATACTTCCGGTGAATAATGGCATCGGAAGAAACCCTACCGGAGGGAACGTAACCAGCTGTGCTACAGACAAATAGCGTATGCCGCGAAAATGACACGAAAGTAAGCCGTCATTGTGCAACTACAACCTTTGGTAGAAACCAGTTCTGTTTACACCGCGACAATCGTTGCAGAAGGCTTATGAATAATTTGTCCTGATTTGTCCTCATCATATTCATGCAAAAGAGGTCTTCTGTGCACGGTGATGGCAAAATGATGGAAGTGCGCGGGTGCATTGGATATGGAAACCGCAAGACGTCATGCAATTGAATGAAACTGTGTCTGGAGTTCGGTTGGGCGTCCCACAGCCATCCGGTTTCTGCCCTTCCCGGTTCGATGCACCGAACCTATAATCCCTTGAAAATATATCATGCAAGTGCTATTTGCCACACTTTTGGTACTCTTCTTACACACCAACGAATAACGGGCATCGTCTTCGATTGCTTTTTTGCCACCGTGAAGGCGGCTTTCGGTTCTACCCGGTCAAGCGTATCAAGGAAATACTTTCCGTCAGCCGCTTGGAAGAGGTTCCCCCCAGGGCGAACACGTCGTCTGTGTGTTTGTTGACGTGCAGTACAGGACACGCGCGTGCCGGTGGCATTGGTGGTAAATGTAATTCTGCATAGTTTATTGCTCGTTAGCATGCTCAACCATTTTGGCTGTGGTTGAAACAGGCATTGATTTCGCCCCGGAATCACTTACACGCTTTAGACTTGAACTGCCGTTAAAGGAGATTGCCAATGCATTTTATATTTTCACAAAGAGAGAATCAAGCTCTCACCGATGAGCACTATTTTCTTCTGTTTAAATTATTTCGTTTAATCTAAAATATTTATAACATGTAATACATATTGGCACTTTTACTAATCTGATCTGTACATTTTGTTCTTCTTTCTTCTTCGCAGAGCCTTGGTATACTGGCGTCAATACCGGCCGCCCTGTTGATCATTTCACTCGTGTTTCTGCTGCTGTATCTGCTGACGCGTTGCTGCGACCGGAAACCGCGTAAACCCAAGTCGCACGGCTGCCAAAAGTGCACGCTGATCTTTTTTGCCATTATCTGCTGTGCTGCCATCGGTCTCGGTCTGTACGGCAACGACGATCTGCATAATGGTGTGCTGCAGATCTTTGGCTCGGGTCGCAAGATCGAGCAACTGATACTGAACGTACGGAATCAGGTAAGTGACGTCGGTTTGTGCTATGCCCCATTCGTCTTTATTCCGAGAAGTTGTGTACGAGATTCTGTCCCCGTCCTTAAGTATATTAATGTTCGCAATGTATAGAACACATCAGGCATCAGAGTGTGTTAGAGATAATCCAGAATTCAAAAGCAATGTTTTGCTATCTAATGTTGAAGTTGTAAACGTCGGTGCAGGGGTTGTATTCAACTCATTCTGAGATTATGACCACAAACGGGTTTAGCAGAGTCTACCTCTTTAACGTGGTCCAAGAAAGCAGGTCTTGCGGTTTCAATAATACCAGTCATTTATATCGATCGTTCCATACCGCGAAACTGGCCCGCGGTGAAATAGTGCCAGATTTGTCACAAGAACGAACGCCATGTAGTTTCTTTACACTTAGCATTAGGCATGGTGTGGTTGCAAATGCGGTTACGGCATGCATATGATGCCCTCATTAGCGTTTTGTATATCGTATCGAGCATTTAGCGTGACGGCTGTTCTTTTCGAATGTTTGCACCCAAGACATTACCTTTTCAGGCAAAGGCAAGGGTGGGTAATCACCTGGCAACGTGATCGCGACACACTCAGTCAGCTCCTCAATACAGTACCTAGTAGCAAACTAAACTTTAATGAGTACTACTTTCTGAAATTATTTAAAAAAATATCTATAGTTCTTTACACGATTTCCGTTTTTTGATTAGTTACGCAAATTATGATTTGTACAGCATTACGCTTATGCTATGGAATGCTTGATTGTTTGGGTACAGCAATTTACTATCGTCAAATTGAAATGATGTCCCCTACCAACCAACCCTATATATGATAAACACCAAACATTGGCTGACCTTTGACTGCTGTTGGTTGAATTTGAGCATGCTAGCATACCGGCGTTTATCCTCATCAGTTGCGTTGAGCAATCTCGTTCTCTCTTAGAAAACCGACAGTAGCAGTGACGATTATTTAACATGAGGGCGGTAGGTGTTGCCCCTGTTTCACCCGCAGTAAATAAAGTGCGGAGGGTATTAACAGATAGAATCGTTCAAGGTACCAGCAGATTTTTCTTCTTCGTGCAGCGATGAACATGTTCTTTTTCATCATTCGGTGTTGAATACGCATACGTTTGCTCTAAATATTGTTTAATCATAAATGTCCACTTCTCTTCTCTTTCCTTCAAAGACGGAATTGGTTAAGCATAACCTAAAATCAAAGGTGGTACTTTCGGAGTTGGAGCAAATCTTCGAACAACCAGCCCATCGGCCGAATGCAACGGCTCAATACATCCTTCACGATACGGTAAAGATGGCCAAGGACAATACGACCTTTGCTATCAACGCATTGGAAACGATCGTTTATCTGACGCGTCCTGCGTATACGGATATCACATTAAAAAGTTTACTTGACGTAAGTATATTTAGATTAATGTATCAAATAGACGGGCAAATATGAGACAATTTATAGCAGCAAAACTATGTATTTATTTTATGTGCATGACAAATATTCCAAGAGGAATAGAAAATAAGAATAACTCAAAATCAAAATAAATTATATACAGAAGATAGCAAACACGGAACTTTACAGCAGATATCAATTGCGTTAGATAGCCAACGAACAGGCTAAGGATCGGATTTCCCCAGAGCGCCTCTTTTGCAAAGTGTTGGCCTGGAAATTTTCAGCCGCAAATTTCCACCAATTCCATGCAATATTACCACTCGAATGTAGCATCACTTTAACAGAAAAGTGCTAAACACTGCAACGATGCAACGCACATCAGAACACCCGGCATCAGCATGTCGATGGTGCATTTTCGGTTTGTACATTGGATTGACCTATTTTTTGCTCGTTTTGATTTTTGGTAAATGTATGAATGAATATGAATATGAATCCCTTCGAAGATCAGAATCTGAAACAGATCAGCGTCATTTACAGAGTTCTGAAACATTTTCTTTCTTTGTTAAGAAAAGTTATACAATGATTAATTTTATCAGATTCCAAAACAACCACTTCAGTGCGAATTTTTACCAAAATTTACATAAATTGTGCTAAATATTTACCTCTATGGGGTTACATTTGCAGCATGCACTGTGAAACGATTCGTTAGTAATTGCTCCGGGTTCTTGGGCACACGGTCCCGTTGACACCAATAAATGGAGAAAAACAAAGCTTTCCCAGAAGATGAAAAATTCACGCTTGAATACTACCAGTGTGCTAGTCCCTTGAAGGTTTCTGGCACTGGTTTTGTTCTGTTTTCTGTGCATAAGAGTTTCTTCCTCGCACAAGGGCAGGAACGATTGGATGAAACAATTTTGATGAAAGATTCTTTTTTTTTCGTTTTTGTTTATCGTGCAGCAATCAACGGTTGACACTTTTTCGACTGACATTTGTGTGTCACGCTGTTGGATATTTATGCTCGCCACCATAACTAACATGGAGGTTTTCCATGTTAATTTTGATGTTTTGATTTTAGTTTGTTAACTTTTTGCATGTTCATACAATTACTACATTTACTATGTAATATTAAGAATTTTTAATTCCAATGTTTCCGATATTTTTATTAAAAAAGAGCACACAATTTCTTTATTCGTAGTATTTCTTAATGTTCGACAATCGACTTGAAACCACCCCAAAACTACTTGGATGATGCCAGATTTAACAGTGTTTTCGGTAATCTTTTCCCTTAACATGTTGTTGCCTTTGGTCGAGCATAGGCATGCGGAAATGAATTGGTTCACTCTTACTATTTCCTGTATACTACCTTTTTCTATCCCATTGCTGTGTGGCGATAATTTAATGAGAAGGATAGGAACTGTAGAAACGGAAATTGAAAACGTCTCGAGAAAGAATGTTTGGAAAGGTAGTGCAGCAAAACTTTCCTAATTAATAATTAAAATAGTTTTTTCGTGTGTTCACAGGTAAGAAAATGTTTTGCAGCTTCACCTTACGGACCAGATCTGCGCTCTTGGGGTTTTCCATCTTTTGCCGTTCCTCGGCGAGATTCTTTCTTTGAGTGGTGTTGAAAAATTTGACAAAACTTTGTTGAATAGCCACTCACGTAATTTTTTGTTTTGTTTTGTATTTAGTCTTTTGGGCCACTCGTGTTTCTTGAACTGTTTATCTAACCGTTTTGCATTTTCAGTAAAACTTAAAAAATAGAACTTAACTCAGAAATTAAGTAAAGATGTTTAATCCATTGCAGCATGAACTAAATATTTTTTATTCTATTTACTTTGCAGACTTACGAATTTTACGAGGAACTGCGGTGGCCAATTACGCTCGGTTTTCTTACTTTCCTGTTGCTGCTGTGCATTATCCTGATGATCGGAGCAACGCGAAGTTCTCGTTGCGCTCTGATTTTCTTCAGCGTTTGCGGGCTGCTAGCCGTCACCGTGTGTTGGCTACTGTCCGGCATCTACTTGGCTAGTGCTGTTGCGCTGGGTGATTTCTGCATGAAACCGAACGACTTCATATGCAGTCATGTAAGCCATCAAACCAATAACACACACTAGGCTTAGGAAGAAAAAGTTGCAAAAGGGATAAAAATAGTTGCCTTGGAACGAGGCTAGTGTTACAACTAGTGTAACCCATAAGTTTAACATGCAGAAACAAGTATTCCGAGTTCCTCGATGAAACAATCCCTTGTCGATATGTGTTGCCATTTTTGTCCCAAAACTTTCAATGTCCCTATTTTAGCCCCCCGGGTGATCTGATGCATAGACTATGTTGAAGAAATGTGTATTTTAAGAGGTATAAGGCTTCCTTATATCATTATCCATTACTGATAGTCAAATCACGGGCGTAGAAACTTCCATCACGTATATACGGTCTTGGAATCCCACCGGTATATTATGTAATGTTGAACAATATCCATGCCACTCCATCACAGATCATCACAGTTTCAAGGAGACGTACATATGCGGGCCAGGAGGAACATGTATTCATGTTGCAAACACTTGATGAGATGAAGCTCTTCACCGTTCGTTCAACTCTACCCTGTCGTATTCGTTTTGTCCAACGAAGGAATCGTTTTTTCCGCATTTGTTTAATCCTATATGGAGTTACCGTCCTTATAATCTACATGTTTATGATTGTGTGTGTTGTGATGTGGAATGAAAAGTTCGCGTATGGTATTCTGCGGGTTTTGGAAGACTTAAAGAATTCTGAAACGCAAATGCAAGAGAATGTTTGTATCCGTGTCCGAAGCAGCAAGCAGCAAACGTAGAGTAATTATTATAAGACATGCACGGTAATCACATACTGCGTCCATTCTTTAACGGGCGTCATCCAATTGCTTGGTTTTACCATGGTTGGCTGAACAAATCGCCGTTCAAAAGGATAACTACTCATGTATCATTCACTTCGGTGTACGAATCTGTTTATAACATGGGCATTATTTTGTAATTATTCCTATAAAAAAATTAATGGCGTTAGTGGAAAAACATTATAATATTAAAAGTTGCTGGTCTCATGAGGCTCTCCACGGGTTATGTACGCTAAAAAAGGAAAAAGGAAATTATATCTTACAACTAACCGAACTAAATCACATTTTAAAGGACAAAAATTGATAAAATATCTTTGAAAATTCTTCCATAGTAAGAAGTTCGAAACCCTTCTGGAATTTCTCAATTCGCCAATCCAATAAGCTTGTGCATACAACCAGAGGACGGAAAAGGAAACTCTGGAGAAGTGTGCGCAAAAAGACGTTTGTAAACTTTTCTCTCCCAATCCTCCAGAATCGCAAAAAATTATAACGAAAAAGCTTTCCTGATAGAGGGGAAAGATAAACAAGATATAAAATTATCTCCATTATGTCATATCTCAACGTTAATTGGATAATAAAGTTGAAAGTGGGACGCGATTGAGCTGTCTGAGTGCAAATTCGCCACCAGAAGTGACGCTCCGCGAACCGGAACGCGTCCTGCGGGGCGTGGATTTGTGGCCGTACAACGGAACCATTTTTGGCGTGATGACCATATGCTGAACGGTGGGCGGCAAAAAATGGTTGAAGTTCTTTCATGAATAAAGTCCTTAACATTGTGAGCCGAATTCTTGTAACTTAAAACTTTAACGATTTCTTGCTCTCATTTCCCTCAAAAGATAAAAGTCTATAACAACCTCGCAGTATCTCAATGCTGCAACTATTTTACTGATTCAGTGGTCCGACTTTGATATTACTGGGAAACTTTCAGGGATTTCAAATTTTGTGAATTGTGTGAATTTATGTCAGATTCACTATGCTCACTTTTAATCCGTTGGGAGTTTGCATGAATGTGACGGATTAGATGTAAAAAATTAACTATGAATGTTTTATAATGCGATGAGAAACTTTGTACAATTAGCTGTAATAATTTTGAATGTTTCATTCCGCTACATTAAATCACTCGGAAATAGTATTTCGGTTATTGCTGTTGTAATAAGCACCGGGAGTATATGGCATGTGTTTGGATTGATAAAGAAGATCTTTTCTTGGCTAAGTAGTAAAAAATATCTGTATAAGTTATGAGGATATACTTAATTTCACATGTAATGAGTGCTTAAAGACATCTGATATTGAGGATTTCGCTTTCGGCTGTTTCCAGGACAATTCGTGGAGTTGGAACTTTCTTGGATATTGCATTAAATGGCTCTTTTTATTGACAGGCAAGACTACTTTCACATTAACGACAAATCGTAAACATCTGCCTTGGCTATCGTCTGTTTTAGCGCGATTACTAACCATATATTTCTTTATGTTTTCTATGTCTTTGCAGCCAAAACTAAAAGATGTTCAGTATACGTACTGCAGCACCGTCGGCACTAACCGGTATGTGCTACGGTTGAACGAATCAAAAGTACACGTGGACCGCGCAAAAGAATCGCTAGAGACTGTTAACAGCATCGGTATGGATTTGTACCCAGGCATTCAGATCAGCTCGAAGGTGAACAAGATCAACGGGGAGCTTGATGATAGCAAACGCCAGCTAACGGCCCTCTCGGTGATGCTGGACCGTCGCACCGTAGCCGAACACTATGCGGATGCTACACGGAGTTTATGCGAAGGTGGCCTGCTTGGACTCACTTTAATGCTGCTGGCCAGCTTAGTTTCTGCAGCCATTTTAAGTTTGCTTGTTTGTGTCGATTCACACACATGGATTTATCTTACGAAAAAGTATGCAGTTTACCTTTTTTTTTTTGTGCTCTGAGATAACTTAATTAACGAAAAATTTCTGCTTTCGACATTCTTTTATCAGGCGGCCCGGTTACGAGGATAAGGCAGAAACAACACCACTATTTCCGGCGGGTGCAAACGCATCACCAGCCGCACCCATCATCGCTTCCGGTACGATGACGATCAATCGAACGCTGCTGCACGCACAAACCGCTACAAGCAATGGATCAACGGGTGGGGCTGGAGCAGCAGCCGGCACAGGGACGCTCATCCCGACCAGTGGTCGTAATGGCACCACACACGGAATGCGCGGGTTTGCATCCTATAGTGGCGATGAATCACCGCCACCAGATTATAACGTTGTGGTGCATGATAACAACAGGCATGGCTTCTTTATTCTTTTTTTCTATTTTAAGTTATCTACACCAACCAACTTGTCCTGTATACCATTTTTCAACGATTTCATTTTGTTTATGTATTTGGTTGTTATTGTTTTTTGCAAGCTGCGACTGCTGATACTTGACGACAGTTATACAAAGCGTTGTTTTATACGCGGTGTTAAACAACTCTGTACAGCAACAAAGTGCACCATGTTTGGATAAATATTGTTGCTCATGGTTTTGTTTTTCATATTAATTATTTCATTCAGCATTATCTTCCGATAAACGGAAACCTACTATTATGAAAGTTCCCGTTCTTCATGGCATATTCATAATTCATGCGAAAAGTCGTAGATTGTGTGTTTTAGTTACAAGATCAAAGTTTTAGTTACCAGAGCTTCCAGATTAGTTAAAATTGGTCCCATATTATTTGCCATTTGTACATCAGCCTCGTATAACTAAAGTTCATGTTAATTGCAACATAATACAACGAAGTCACACCATTATCTATTTTACCATTGGCGTCGTGTGCATTAGAATATGTATTCATACGATTTGTTTATGATGTTTTGTTTATGATTGATTTTTTAAATGCACCGCAAATTCATAGGATAGTTTCTACACAGTTTCACTTCATTATTTTGTTCCTTAGAGATCTTTCTTGAGCCCAACTGTGGCAGACGGTGGTTTTTGCTAGATGTGTAGAAAGCTTGCGTTATCAATTTGTTCGTTTGTTTGTAGCATTACTAATAATGTTTCATGTAATTACACAGAGCATCTGGACATCACACTCTTGGGCGACTACCTTCGCAGCACGCTCCTATGATGGGTCCTAATAACGGCAAATACGCCACCCTAAGTAAACAGTGCAAAACACTCGAATCGAATGATTTCTACTGAGAATCGCCTGCCTGCAATATGTCTGCAGGCAGCAATAAGCTAGGTGAGAATTTTGTTTTATTGATTATTTTCCTGTTTTATGTATCGCGTGCTCATGTAAATTCTGTACTGTTTTTAGATAAGAAACTGACAGCATCCTCCGCAACACTATCTGACAAAGATCCGCGTGATATTTCCAACAATGGCTTCAATCGCTTCGACCCGAAATATGTTAGTATAGGACCAAAAGCAATCCGCAGCACGGTCAACAACGTAACAGCAAATGTAAACAAGTGTGCTACTCTGCGGCATGGTGGGCGTTATGGTGGTTCGCTAAGCGTGAGTGCCGGTATTGGAGGCAGTGGTGGCCATCAAGCAGTGGCAGGTTTGGGTGGTGCTCGGTCGGGCACAAGCCCGAGTCCGAATCTCAAAAACGTTCAGCAACCAATGTTGAGCCAAAGCCAAACACAGCAATATAAGCAGCATCATCAGGATCGGCAGCTGTCGTCCTCGGGAACTACTGCACCGGGAATGATCGTCGGGGGCGGATCAGACCGAACTGAACAAAAGCTCGCTATTTCAACAGTGTCTAAAGAATACAGCCAACAGTCTTACTCGTGCGCCACACTGCCATACAAAAAGCCCGGAAGCGGATACACCGAAACAACGACTGCACCGGCAACAGTAACCACATCGATACTGAAGAAGGAAAGCAATCTGGATAATCAACACAACCAGCGTTATGCTCCAACGGTATACAGCATCGATACCTCCGCCTATCACCACCAGAGGGAAAGCAGTGGAAGTGGTTTTCATCATCACTCGCAACCGTCACATCACCAACAATCCCTGACACAGACGCAACAGCCGCAGCAGTATCAACAACAGCAAACACACCACAGATCGCTGTCGAGCACAAATCAGTTGTATCAGGAGACGGGTGCAGGTTCGGTGTTTGCCAGCCCGCCACCCTCAATTGCGTCGACTGCCACGACACGTTCAAATGTGTCGATCATTAACCAACCGCTGCCAGACATACCAACCAATGCTGGCGGTGGCGGCAGTAGTAACGCGGCGGGCAATTCGATCAAAAACAGCCAACAGCCACTATGTGCTGCCACGCTTAATCAGTATCGGTCACTGCAAAGACCACACAAGCAACAAACGGGTAGCAGCGGTCTTTCTGCCCTAACGACACCGACGGGACTCGGAAAACCCACCGTTCCGCCCAAGGTGACCCCACCGATGTTGCCCCCGAAGAACCGACACAAAGACGATTCGCAGTACCAGAGTAAATCGGCAGCGATGGCGTCTGGTTCGGGCGGGTCCGTCATTAACCCTCCACTGCCATCTTCACGGCCACAACAACCGTTACCTCAACCACCACCACCACCGCCAATTCAGTCGCTTCACCATCACCATACCCCGGTAGGAGGACAGCAGGGTAAATCTTCTTACGGTGGCAGCAGTGGTATGAGTATATCGAGCAATTTTAATGCCATCCAGCAACAGTTGCAAAATCAGCTTCATTTCAAGCAGTACCATCAACTTACGCAGCAACCGTGGCAACGAGAGCAGCTACCCCAGCAATCTGGACCGAACGTGAATGTTCCGAACAGTAGCACTTTTGCAAATTATGATCGTCAGCAGACTGGTCTCAGCTCGAACAGTCGTAACCGTTCGTATTCCGGAGGTAGTAGTAGCATCGACCAACCACCACACCCCAAACCGAGCAATATTGAAAAGGCCAAGAGCCATCACCATTCGACGTCCACAGCAGCTCCGGCGCCCGGTGGAGGAGGATCAATGGTGGCAAATTATCAGACTCTTCCGAAAAATCACCATCATCACCATTATCCGCAACAGCAACCACAGCAGCAACAGCAACAGCAACAACAACAGCAACAGTACCTACAACATGGTCAATCGAGTTCATTCGGTTCCACGAGCAGTGCTGGTCAAAATCAGCCGCAACCGAAGAGCATCCTCAGTAAAACACGTCCTAACGAAACGAGAGAACGGGAGCAGCGTGAGCGTGAAAGAGAACAACGGGAAAGGGACCGTGATCATCATCGCGAACGAGATCGCGATAGAGAACGTGACCGGGATATGGATCGAGATCGGGATCGTGAGCGGGATCGGGAGCGGAATCGGGATCGGGATCGGGATCGAGATCGAGATCGAGATCGAGATCGAGATCGAGACCGTGATCGTGATCGGGATCGAGACCGTGATCGGGATCGCGATCGAGACCGAGATAGGGAGCGGAATCGAGACCGCGAACATCGTGAACGAGACCGCGAACGCGATAGGGACAGAGAACATCGAGATCGAGATCGTGAACGAGAAAAGGATCAAAACCGAGACCATGACCGCGCCGAACGAAGTCACCATCATCGATCTAGTCATGAGTATCATCACGATTCTAGCCACGGCACGCAAACCAACAGCAAAAATCCGAACGTCTACTATCGTTCACTGCAGCGTGGTGGTTTGCAAGCAAATAATGATCTCTACTCTGTAACAGAATTGTGAGAAAGGTTTGATTTTTAAGTTTGTTCTTATGCAACTTAAGTTCGACTTAATCAACCCATACCACAACTGCTACTATTACTACTATTACTACTCGATCCGGAGCGATTGAATTGTAGCGATATGTATCGCGTCCGCACGTATAATAGAGAGCAGGTTTCTCATAGCGTGTCGGAGAAGTCGCGTTTGCCAGAGATTGTTTTGTTCGTCTAACTCGTGTATCTTTCACTACGCGTTCTCTTATATTAAACCCGAATTTCTTATCTAATTGAGAACATAAGAAATGCTCATACGTAGCAAAACGTAAATCGGATGGCACAATTCCTTTCTCTGCAATTTGGAGAAAGGCCTACCAGCAATAGTATAGGAAGTTAAGGAAACGTAAGCGTAAAGCGATCCATGCAAATTTTAATACATTCTTGCTAGGGACAAACAATCGACAGAGTAAGAGTGTTGTCTATGACCAGACATTTTATTGTCTAGGTAAATGGACTGTGGCCAAAACGAGCGTACCATGGATTCACAAATATCGACTTGTTATGACAATGTCACCAAACAAGGTACGAAAGCATAAAAATCTATCGAACCAAAATTCAATTTTTACACAAGCTATTGTTAATGCAAAATGTCATGACTGTACATAGAAAACAAAGAGGAAGACAAGCGGATAAAGACTCAAACCTGCTGGATGAAAAATTTTACTGTTAATGTTATTCAATACTGTCCTTTCAGACTACTGTAGTGCAACCACAAGCTAAACGTCGTAAATTAGGACGATCTCTTTACTCTCCAAACAATAGACACTTCAACCTAAAATCGCCAAAAAATAAGCAAACAACCATGAAACGATTCATTGAAAGTTGCACTAAAAAGCGGTTCCAAAATTAGGAACATAAAAAAATAGTTTTGCACAGTTATGAAACATTTAAACGAAATCTCAATCGAGACATTCCTCCAACGGGACATGAATAATCGCGCAAAGACACGGGAGGTGTATAATTGTTAGGAACGAAGTTAGCATGTTAGCAGAAACACAAGTCAGTTCTCCTCTTTGCGGTAAAAATCAAGACTTATGAATGAAACATTGAAGCAACAGCGGAGCATTCTTGCGTGAAGAAAATAAAAAAAAACTGCAAATAAGAACAAATATGACGAAATAAGACAGATAAAGCATGTAGACATGATATTGAAGAGTATGCCCTAAATGACAACGTGCATCAATAACACTAGCAATTGGGAACCAGTTACATTTTGGAAATTTAAAAACGTTGCTAAGCCCTGTTACTTTTTTGCGATTATTTTTTCCAACTATGTTTTTATATATTTTCTCATTCTGTTGCCCCTTTTTCTATTTGTATGCATTTGCACACTTATTTCCTCTAATTCTGCAGCACATTTAGCACCTTTTCTTCCTTGGATGTGCAGAGTATTTGTCAGTTTTCTTATTTGGTTTATTTATTGCCCCTCAAAATAATACAGATTTTATATTATTTTTGTAAGTTCCATGTTCCAAATAGTATATGATGAGAATAATAGGTGTAAGTGGAAATGTAATGCGGCGAAGAGTAAATGAATGGAGGCAAGCTGAAATTTTTATACCAAATCTCGTTAAGGAAAAATGATGGAAAAGTAATATAGAACTTTAAAGAATAAATAAGGCGTATCAGCGCTTATAAGTATGAATCAATTCCACGATACATAAGAGACTACAAACCCGGGGTAGCGAATAGGCATAGGAACACTTACAGTACAGAAACACGAAATCGATTGTTCAGACACGTACACACGGCCCGTTTCGTGCCTACAACGGGTAGGTGACAAACAAGGCAAGTAATAACATATGATGCATTAATTAATTCTCGAAACAAATCAAATTCTAATCACAGTTGATGAAAGCCAACACACAAGAAATCTCGTTGAAAGCATTACATTAATAAAGCGATAGGCACATGTATCGTAAAACTATATTAAGCATATGATAAAAACATTAAAACATTACAACGTTGTAACAGGTATTAGAGACGAGGATGGGGAGAGATCGGGGAGGGCGGTATGATGGACACAACATAGTTTAGGCTGTTAGTCACATGGGAACCCCTTTTGCAAATGAGAGAAACGAGGTATTACGTAGAAACTGGAAGATGGACAACGTTACTGTACGTTAAAGAGCCGACAATTTAGGTATAAACAATAAACGTAGTAGCGGATTAGTGTTGGAAGAGAAATTCGATAGTACTCCATATTTTTCCTTCACACATACCCTTACAACATACACATACACCCAAAGTCAGCGAGGATAAAGATTAATTTAGCTCAAAGTAAAAGTAACGTGAACTGAAGGATTTAAATGCAACGGACGGTGAAGTTTATCGATATGCAATGTTTTCTTTATTTGAAAGCAAGTTAGAACGTACAGTTCAAGTTGTAATGCTGATCGCCATGTGCACAAAGCTCAAAAAAGACCCTTATACGTCAGGGTGAAGACTTGACGATAGCGTGGCGTGTTTTCTTTTTGTTTTGTTTTTAGTTTTCCCAAATGAAAGACACACAAACCCAATTTGTTTTTTTTTTTTCGTACGTTGCAACAAATTCTAATAAACAACGGGTTGTTGGATACAGTTTGGAATAATACAAATAAGAATGGATAACCGTTAGGAAGACGAATTAAAGCAAAGTGAGGGCATACTCACCGCAATCAAGCATTTTTCGGTCAATTTACTAATGTATAAGAATGGGATGAAATGTAAAAAAGGATTCTATAAAAAATACGAAAGAGTTATAATCATCAGCCGACAGACAGACAGTTTGCCGAATTGGGTTGTATCGTTTAGGCAGCAATAGTTGTGCATTTTATTAATGATAAATGGCTCAATATTTGTAAATGTTTCCTTCCGGACTATATACTCGTTTTGAACCCTGTTTCTCCCTCACATTAACAATATCTTTGTCCATAATTATGCCACAGCCTAGCGCAATTTTACAGTATTTTAAATTGACTTCAAATGCGGACAGAGTGATACACTGAGTCCCTAGGCAAACGACAATGATTTTATAATGTGTTGTTCAGCAAATAGAACAATAAAACACGAGTAAACCTTGCGTGCTTATGTTAAAACCTTGTGAAAAAAGTTCTTTTCTCATGTTGCGCCGACAGTAGTAGACTGAAACGAAGAGTTAACGAAGCAAATGGAAAGTATGATAGATACAATGAGAAGATCAAGCTAAACGATTGAAACCCAAACAAATATAGATAACATACAAAATGCGTTGATAGCATTGAACCTATTGAGTTGCAGATTAAAATTAAATCAAACTGTAAATGAAATGTTCATAAGTTTCATGGACATTTCGTGGACACTTTCCCAGACATTAAGAACAACACACGTATACACACCAACTGAGCTTTTCGATATCAGGCAATGTCGCATAGGGAGCAAACAGCACGCACTAAACATTACATTCGAGTTGTCGTTCTGAATTTCTCTATAAAGTGATAGAAATGATTTAAGTCAGACTTTCGCTTTAGTTGTGTGATTCAAAGCGTGTAAAAGAACAAATGTTCTTCAAGCTTCAGGGTGAATTTAGTCGTGTGTTATGTTGCTTTTAACAAAACAAAATCCTACGTTATTCTCACTCGTTGGAAATATAGTAAGATGAGTAACGCAAACAAGCGGATAGAGCCAACGACAAAGTAAACTTATAAAGAAACTATGCAAGGAAACAAAAATAGCTCCTGTCGGATGCACTTGGTAACAGTTTGAGGAAAATGTAGAATATGTCAAAACTTTTAGGATTTACTAGTACTAACGATAAGTCGGCGATGGAGCTGATTTCCGTTAAGCAAAGCGGCAGTTATGTGTAGCAGCACCGGCGTTGAATGAAATGTGGTGTGAAGTACGAAAATGGATGTCTTTGATAGGCCAATTTGGTGGATCCCTGGTTGCGTTTTACATTAACCTACGGACATGTACGTAAGCTAGGACATGAAAGAAAGTGTGTGTGTGTGTGTGTACATGTGTGTGTGGTCGTTAAGGTAGACCGATTGTTTATGCTGTGTGATGTTGCTAGTTACATGAAGGGTGCCATCTTGATTAGAAAGGAAAACAAATAATCGTAATTTAGACAACACAGAACGTGAAATAATATGCGCTAGTCACACATACATACATACACACACACACATAACAGACATCCGTATATACATAAATATACACCACCACCACGCCCAGTTGATGCGAAGGAGTATCGCGCATATTTCAGCTCGCGGTTCTGTTAAGTTTAGTTCCTGTTTTTTCCTGTTTTGCACTTTTCGTAGCTAGTTAGTGTAGATTAAGCTCATTGAAAGTGTGCTTCAATACAGTCAGACTAAGTGCAAAAGCATAATTTACAGTAACAGTTTGACACGCGGATTTCATTGGCAATCTTAAGTTCGCCAAGATCGCTGCAAGCCAAAGCAGGCAAGTGCGCACACATTCATACACCGACATGGAACCGATTTTCCGTTAGTCAGTATAAAATCGGTATTTATTTAACGTACCCTTCACTTGGCCGTGCATCACTTTATCTGCCGAATGGATTAGTGTTTCATATTTAGTCAGTTTTACTTCCATAAAGAAAACACGAAAACACGCGATTGTGAAAAGGATTAATAAACAAATCAAAATAATGGAAAAAGTACATAAATTTCAACTTTTATTTGCTGTATGGGGTTTTGAAAGATTCGAAAAGTTTACAGCAATGTCGAACGTATCACGTTCTCATCAGTACAAGGGTTTCCATTTCCGGAATTTGTAGACAATCCGTATATGATAGAATTTCTCTGTCTCTCTTTCTCTCTTTATCTCTCTATTTCTCTCTCTCTCTCTCTCTCTCTCTCTCTCTCTCTCTCTATCGCCTTAACAATCTCAAGAGGACTATGCGTGATATTTCTGACTATCTTTGAATCACCCGCAGCTGGATAGTCAGTCCAGCCTACTGGGGATTGGCCCGCATGGGATTTTGAACCCGTTGTGTGAAGACCGGCGTCGCTACCAATACACCACCGGGCCGCGCATATGCTAGCAGATGGCAGCCAGTGTAAAACTGTACCAAACTTACAAGATTATAACTTCACATGCCACGTGTTTAGGGAATAAAAATTCTCAGTGCCCTTTGGTACCACCAAGAGTCTACGTCAAGGAGACGAGATAGCTTGTCTACTCTTCAACTTAGCGCTAGAGAGGGTCATCCACGACTCGGAGGTGAAAACTTCGGCGACAACCTTTTATCAGTCAATCCAGATCCTGGCGTACGCTGACGTTACAGGCATCGTTAGTTTAAGGATCTCCTACGTAACGTAGAGGATCCGATAGTTTGAGAGGTAAAACCCAAATTGATGATAGCACCATCAGCGGCCTTCCTAACAAATTCTGACTTACGCAGGAGGAATATACAGAGAGTTGGTCGCGCCTTTGAAGGCGTCTAAATTTTCGCCTATCTTGGGTCAAAGGTGTTCAGGTTGGCGCTAGGGTGCCAATTAATCTGAGGCAATTTCTCTACTCAAAGCACCTGTCGTGCTTTACTGGTCTACTGCAGATATGGTATAGTTTCATTAGCCCAAATTTAGATGAAATAATGGCGTTAATGCATCCGCCAGATAGGCCAGAAAAATGTATTGCAAGACGACGGCGCTCAACCGTAAGCGGTATGGAAGACTCCTGCAGCCGTGCAAGACCGTATTTCAGGAGCACGTGTTTGATGTGGGCAGGACCACGTGTTCGGTGTTCAATGTTATAAATTTGAACTACAGTTTCATATAAGTTACAAATTTTCCTTAATCATTGTACATGTTTAATTTAAAATAACCTTTTGATTATTGATTCTTCTTTCTTTTTTATTTTACGAAATACTATTTCAAATCAAACTGAAAATAAAGAATTTCTGGGCTTCAATTTGGCATCTGTCAAACCATAGTCTTTTTCACTGGTCACGCGTTGTTCGTTTGCTGTCAATGCTCGCACGAGGTTATTGTTTTTCATTTGTGCGTTCTTGTCGATTTTGCTCGCTTTCGTACAGAAAAATAGCGTTTACGTTGAATAAAACATGGGTAAATCTAAAGCACATCGTATAAAGAAAATCGCCGGGCCGAAATCTTTCCTCGAGGAGCAAACGAACGAGGGTCGAGTGTCCAAGAAATCGAAACAGCCCAAAATTCGACTGCGTGCCGAAGAAAGCAACTATGTTGATTCGAAATCATCCAAGAAAATTCTGCGGCAAGCTCGTAAACAACAGGCGGAGTTGAACTTTCTCGACAAATCCTTCGGTCCATCGCTGGCAGAATCCACCTCGATAAAACGACGACATCGATTGGATGGTATGTACTGTGTGCGGAATGGATCCTGTTTTATGTGGCGGAATGCATACCACTTGTTGGGTTGTCTCATTTTCCTCCACAGATCGAGACTCATCCGACGAATCGGACTTGGAGGATCGTAATGAACCCGACATTAGTGGAGAAAACTTGTACGACGATATTAAAATCAGCGAGGAAGATGAGCGTGCACTGCAAATGTTTCAAAACAAGTAAGAGATACGCAAAAGATTGCATTTGTGCTGTGATACTAATGTATGCCTGTTTTACAGAGATGGTACGAAAACACGTACACTGGCCGACATCATTTTGGAGAAAATGACTGAGAAACAGACCGAAATTCAAACACAGTTTTCCGACAATGCCTCGCTTAAGCTAGACGAAATCGACCCGAACGTGCGTGAGATGTACAAAGGTGTGCGGGATGTTTTGAAGCGTTACCGTAATGGCAAAATTCCGAAAGCTTTCAAGCTCATCCCTAAGCTACGGAACTGGGAACAATTTCTGTACATAACGGAACCACAGCAGTGGAGTGCAGCCGCAATGTTCCAGGCGACGCGTTTGTTTTCTTCCGGTCTTACACAGCACATGGCACAGCGTTTCTACAATCTCGTACTGTTGCCACGTGTTCGCGATGATTTGGCCGAATTCGGTCGTCTGAATTTCTATCTGTATCGATCGTTGAAGAAGGCACTGTTCAAACCGGCCGCATTTATGAAGGGTATTGTGCTGCCTCTGCTAGAGGCAGGCGATTGTACCTTGCGCGAGGCAATCATCATCGGTAGCGTTGTCAGTTGCACCTCCATTCCGGTGCTGCACACAGCAGCCTGTTTGTTGAAAATTTGTGAGATGGAGTATTCGGGCGCGTGTTCTGTGTTTATTCGTATCATTTTGGATAAACGGTACGCACTACCGTACCGAGTAATCGATGCGGCGGTGTTCCATTTCCTAAAGTTTGAACAGGATAAACGTGATATGCCGACGCTTTGGCACAATGCTTTGCTCACATTCGCCCAGCGGTACAAAAACGATATTTCCTCCGAGCAACGTGATGCACTATTGCATTTATTGAAGTAAGTATGCTCGAATTTAGTCAGCTGTTCGGTACATTTTTACAACTCTAAACTTTTTTTTTTTTTGTAGGAAAAAATCGCACCCTAAAATTACACCCGAAATTCGACGGGAACTACAAGCTGCGCGATGCAGAGATGTAGAAGTTGGTCAAAGCTTAGCATTGGAGGGCGAAATGGAGTTCGAGGAGGATAATGATTACGCACCTATGGATGACGATGAAGTGGCACACGGATCCTCCCAACGTGTAACATTCTCATCGAAAGCACAAACCGTAGAACCGTTGGATAGCGATGATGATGACGAGGAAGAAGATGAGGAAGATGAAGATGAAGAAGAGTTGTAATATCGCTTGGTAAACCGCAAGATAGAAAATGTTCTGGAATAAAGTTAATTTGCTTGTATAATTCACCTGACTATACAAGATGCATCATAACTTCAGGAGTGTAACTTGTTGTCTATTCTTCTGTTCAAAATCCTCATTTAGCAATAATTGGGCCAGCAGGGGCTTTAAATATCGTTGAAAAGTTCAATCACACACGATTGGGTTCCTCCCTCCGTTAACTCTACGGATCACGAGACAACTTTTCAGTACGGATCAGCAGCTACTTCTGTTCCCTAAAAATCAACTCGTATGTATAGTAATACACAGAAGTATCACAATTCATACAGTTGACAACCAATAATTCAATTAATTGAACAATTAATGCAATAATTAGTACAACAACAACAATACAACCCAATTGTTGGAATATTTGAAACACGAAAACAAACTGAATTGTCACTACGCATGGCCTGCTGCTTTTGACAGTAGAGAATCCTCACAAAATCAAGCTGTCAGGTGGATGAGTAAGCCAAGAAAAGAAGGAAAAAAGAAAATCCTGCAAAGTTCACTTTTCCAGCTGCTTGTACCAAAAAGCATACAAAAAGGTGTCAATATTCACTATTCTACCGCGTATGCACTGCGCTGTGAAGTAAGTTTATGTGCCTAAAGCAACTAGCGAACCGTTTAGCCCCGTAGCGTTGTGATTAAGATGCTAATAAGTGTTCGAAATCCGTGCCGAGTCGCACTGATAACAGCGGACAAATGACGTAGCTACTGTTAGTGGGTAGTCCGAGGAAAAGTTGCTTCTGGAGGTTCATGCAGGAAAAGTTCGTCCAGATAGGGAGGCCTATTGCTTCCCACGCTATTAGGAAACGCACGCAGTGTGTGTAACGTTACGATACGGTGTGATTGATTCCGCAATTTTTCCCCTTTTTCCATGTAGCCTGCACCCAACCTGTTCGAAATCAGAGTGCGTCGTCGCTAACAACCGTGTGAGACAAGTGGCGATACAGCGAAAAAATATTTACTTGAAGACTTAACTAATCGTGCTAAACTAGGACGCGTACAGTGGTAGAAATCGCACCACAGCAATGGCTGGATTGAACGACAATCCGTTCGGTGAGCCGGAAATCGACAATCCGTTTGCGGTAAGTGTGGTTCGAAATTCCATGCATATTGAGATGCTAGGAAACCGGCAACCTTTTCGTTCGCGCTGCCAATTCCTTCTTAATCAATATTTTGTTTTTGCAGGATCCCTCGATACAGCAGATCACAAGAAACACAACCAGCTTGCAACAGACCCTAGATGACTACCGACCGTTCGATAACGATCGGAATGTGCTGGGTAATGGCAGTGGGGGTAACCAACCGGCTACTCTTCATCCGTCCACACAGTCCCCACCAGTGTACAACCAAAGTGGAGCTCAGTTTCAAACCAATAGCAATGGTGCAATGGCCGCGAGCGGATCAAGCAAACCTGACGGAATGACACAAATCTCCACCGCGGAGCTCGAGGTAGGTTTGTTTTCTAATTCCCGGGCTTTATTCCGGGCACTTGCATACGTTATTTTTCCATATTTCGCAAACATCTAATTGTTCTTGTAATGTTCCCCATCATTGACTACGGTATAATTTCAACACATTCGTACGGACAATCGTGGCTATTCCCCGCTACATGACCGGTATAATGCGATGAACTTTTTGCAACGAACCAAAGAATCTTCGGGTATGTTTGTGTGTTTCTTTCTCTAGTTTGTAACACTTGTTCGTTTTTAGTTTCTCGTTTGATTCGCTCGTGTTGAAAAGAATCGTTTTTATTTTCCAAATGTTGATGCTTCTAATGATGCCCCAATTATCAAGTCACCTTATAGCCCTTATCAATCATTATAAAAGAAGTAAGATTTCATTCCCCTCATCTTTCTCGATTTTTTTTTCGTTTCGTGATCTTTAACAATCATGTCCGACAGTGCCTTATCAAACACAGCCACGACTTGTTACAAACGATGCGAGTGTGCTTGTGTTTGTGAGATGACTAATTAACGGCTTCCGTTTCCTTCACTATAGCCCTGATTGAATTTCTAGTTTCGATTATCTGTTGGCGATTGGTATATCATCAATTTTCATTTCACATTTTCATTCCATAGTACGATGCAGACTTCTTATTTCGATAGTTTTTCGTTGATTTTATGTTCTTTTTACTAAAAACATAACTTCAAAGTTATTGGAAAAAATAGTGAATTTAAATAGCACACCCTTAAGCTAGCATGATGCGTGAATTAAGGACGAAATCATATGAAACCATTGTCTCAATTGTATCTGTTCTACCTTCCACAGCGTGCTCAGGAAGAGCTGGAACGCAAAACGCGCGAACTGGAACGCCGGGAAGCGAATATGATGCGCAGCACCAATGGGCAGCCGAACAATTGGCCTCCGTTGCCGTCGTTCTGTCCGATGCAGCCATGCTTCTATCATGACATCAGCCTCGACATTCCGTCCGAGTTCCAGAGGACGGTCACCCGACTGTATAAGTTGTGGATGTTCTATGCGCTCGTGATGGTGATAAACATCCTCGGCGGGATGGTGATAATGATCCATTCCGGTGAAGCGCGTACATTCTTGTTAAGCATCTTCTATGCAGTACTGTTTACACCGGCATCGTTCATGTGCTGGTAAGAAAATGGTCGACCTTTCGGTTCTATCGTACCGGGACGTAGTGGATTATGTGTATTAATGTGATAATTCGATCCATCTCACCCCTCTAGGTATCGCCCAGCGTACAAGGCCTTTAAGACGGATTCGAGTTTCAACTTCATGATGTTCTTCTTCATCTTCTCCTTCCAAGCGCTCGTAACCACCATACAAACGATCGGCATTCCTGGTTCGGGCACGTGCGGTGTCATCATGGCCGTAACACAGTTCAGCTCGGGTTGGGGTGTCGTGGTGGGTCTGTTTCTGATGTGCATAGCGCTAGCCTACGGTACCTGTGCTGTTGGAAACATATTTATGCTCACGAAGGTAATGTAATGGTACCGTAATAGATGGGCGGGTTTGTGACGATTGTCTAGGATCCATCGTCTTACCGTGTTTTCTGCTTTGCTCTTTCCCGAACATAGATCCATCAAATTTACCGTTCGGGTGACAAAATCACGATGGGCAAAGCACGCGAAGAATTCCAGAGCCAGTTTATGAGCAACTCGATCGTGCGTGATGCAGCAGCCGGTGCGGCCCGTGCCTCCGTACAGAGCACCTTGAACAGGTACTAGAGACGTTTTTTTGTAAAGCGTCTCCTTCACATCCTCACTACTTTCATTGCTACTTCTACTTCTAAAACTGCAAACCCCGTTGTTATTATTACCGTTACTACAAAACACTACTACTTATCACCAGCACAACCTACATTATTCTACCTACCTACTTTGGCCCAATAACACGTACGCTTCGATTCCGAGACCGTCAGTACGGTCTGACTTTACCGGGTTTGTCCTTCCGTCGAATATGGAGAGGCAGACCTCGCTTACCTTCCCTAATAAACCAACTGGCGCTATCGTGTAGAAAGACAAATCACACGTTTTGTCTCGCACTACGGGCCCTAGCCGTACATAGATTCCTGTTTGTATCCCATTTCCCCCCCCCCCAGTTCGGTATTAGATGTTTTTGATAGTGTTGCAATTTTTACAGTAGCATTTTTGCAATTACTATTTCTTTTTTTTTTTGATAAACCTTTCACTCCATATAAGTAGTGCCTTCCCGTTTTTTTTATCGCGTCGTTTATGTATGCGCGTGATTTTGTCGTTTTGTTTTACATTGAAGGTTTTTTTTTGTCTCGTTTGACAAAAAAGTGCTCAGTTTCCATAACGTGTCTCCGAGTTCCGGTTACTTTACGCAGCATAGTTGTGTCCTTTCTGTTCAATTAATTTGGTTAGTTTTAAGATTCTTTTTTAAATGACGCTAGATAAAAGTTTTGTCTCCAGTCCTGGCGTAAAAGAACCATCTATCGTTTATACTATCAAAGCCAGCTTAGACCGGGTGGGACAAAAAGGAAAGTAAAGGAAGGGTTTGCCCTCGAGACTATAATGTAACAGTGTTTAGAAGCGTATAAAACTCTCGCCATCCTCTATCGTTACTTAACCGAATGGTGTAGAGAATTGTGACAAAATGAAGCAATGGAGTAAGATTGATCAATTTCCATTTGAACAGTGCAGGAACTAGACTTTTTGACTTAAAATTTCTTTTCCACTACCATGTGATCATCATTATACACGATCGATACTCTACTGCCGCTATGCAACGATCCTCCACATGGACAAATGTTGATTGTCGTTACTTTTGAGCGCAAAAGGATTGATTAAGTTTAGACAAAAAAGGAAACCCTTACTTTATTACTGATAGAGGTACGTGACAAAATTCCACAACTAGAACGACCGGGTTCGGTTCAATGGCGCAATTTATGTTGTATTGATTCGGTTAGGCGCACACAACACGGCGCCGCGTTCTTAGATTTAAATGTGAAGTAAATTTGGATGAGCAAAAGATTCAAACAGCGTTTAAAACGATTATCATTATTACGGAAACTTTAGTTATGATTTATATTTATCTTAGCTTTACAACGTGACAGGAGATAATATGAAAACACTATTACACTAATAAAGAACACGCCACCAGGAACGAGAAACATAAAAGTGAATGTTTTTTGGACGCCGTCAGTCGTGTTTTTTTTAAGCTGGTTGCTAGATTTTTTCTTGAACTTCTTTCTTGAGATTTTCTTCCCTGTACGCATGTCTTAATCCTTTTTTAAATTCTACAGTTCCGGTGGGAGTTTTACTTGTGTTCCATTACGGAAACTTATATATTTTTTTATAAATGATGACCTTTATATACTTTTAACGATTGATTTTGTGTATTAGTAAATTGCCTGATTCAATGCTAGAGAGTGAGTTCGTTTTATTGTTTCTTTTTTTCTATCGCATGTCTCCTTAAAGTTTTCCTATAAACATGACACCAACGAATACACAGTTTGTTGGGGCCAATTCTCAGTGCATTCCCAATCTTTTAACTCTTACCGATGCAACCTTTTCATTCCTAGCCGAGTGTCGATTAGTGGCCATATATTAAAATTGTCCTGTTTGTATTCGGTTGTGTTACTTTTCTAGCCCATATTGAATAAATGTACTGAGCGAACCTGTTCGATGCGATGATATCTCACAGCCGTTCCTTCTATCCCGGGGCAACGGAAAGGTTGCAGGAACCGGAAAAATAGATGCACGATTCCGTATCCCTCTCCCCAAATTGACACACGGGAACAACCATACAACGGAGAATCAATCGATATGCTGCCGAGCGTTCCGTGAGGAAGGAAGGCGCCATAATGTTGTGTCGGATGTGCTAGGTGTCTTCTATGTTAAATTGCTAAATCAATTCCAATTCCTCCGCATGGCTCCCGGTTCTTACACCCTTGACTTCCGAAATATCGAACTTCTTACGTTTCATCTGTCCCGTTTAATATGTTCAATGCTATTCCTGCCCGATCCCGGTGGAGTTGATGTTTAAGTGTGCTAGCGGTTCGGTTAGGTTCCCTTCTCCAAGTGGCAACCGTCCTTCTCCTGTACAATCCCGGTCTTTAGTTTTTTTGTTGTTTTTCTAAAATTGCCCATCACAATTGACACGGAATGCTTTTCGGAAATCCCTTTCTTTATGCTTAAGAACGGCAAATGAGATGCGAGTCGAACGATTTAAAACGAATCTTATTTATAAGCGGTTGAATTATTGTGACCAGCATGTGACACCTACTA
This sequence comes from Anopheles marshallii, assembly GCF_943734725.1. Classification (NCBI taxonomy): domain Eukaryota; kingdom Metazoa; phylum Arthropoda; class Insecta; order Diptera; family Culicidae; genus Anopheles; species Anopheles marshallii. The sequence goes on along the minus strand of NC_071326.1, from coordinate 45,265,934 downwards.
GTTCTAACTCTGGGAAGTACACATTAACTTACACATGGTAAGAATACGATTGTATGTTATACTTTAATGAAAGATACAAAGTAACACTATGTACATTGCACTCGTGTGGAACGTGTGCGTGTGAAATTTCCTATTGTTTTAATGCACTGATCGAACGGGTGTACATGTATGAACTTATTAATTAAGAACAAACTCACGTGTGCTAAAGCAAAGATAGATGGCCCCTCCGGAAGTGTGGTAAAGCAAGCATGAGTAAAAAGTATCGGAATCGTTTACTGGCTCGAATAGTAATATACCGTAACTCAAAAATCAAAACTAAATTCATTACTACATATGTTCTTCAAATCATTACATAAACGGAACCAGTTGGTCGATTGAGGAACCCACGTTAGGGTGAACACGAAGTATGAAACGTACGTTATGTGTTTTCCAGTATCATTATAATATAATTTAAAACCGCGTGAGCAATTGTGAAAGAAAGTAGATAAATGACGTGAAACTTATACACACAGCATGTGCTCGATGTAAAATTCAAAGCTGCTAAATATGAGGATTTAAATGATGGAATAAAGCTGTTTTATCTGTACCAAGAAAAAGGGCTTGAGAAATAGTGTAAACCCTTTTGTGGGGTAAAATAATACTTTTATGATGACACGCTGCAAAACCAGTTGATAGTTATGAACTGTAAGGCAGTTCAAGCGTATTTTGGTTGTACAGTCTTTTCCCGAGTTACGCGAATAATGCGTGCCAGATAAATTCGCGTAAATCGGATTTTCTTTACGTTAATTCCGACAATTCGAGTAAATTTTTAGCAGAATTAATGTTTTTAATATTTTATAATAATTTTCATAGTTCATACCATTTGCTGGACACGCTAAAATCAAGTCAGGTACAAATGTGTTTTTTTTTTAATTAAATGTTGGGGTATAGCTCAACATGGCTGGAAAAATGTTAAGGGAATTCGAAAGTCCAGGGTACCATTTTTATATCCGACTGTACTTTTGTCTGCGTCGACTTTACTGTCAGTTTGGTCTGCTTAGGAGTTCCCATGTTCCAATACCCATCCCATTGATAATCAAACCATTAACTCGATAGTTCATAAGATTTGGCCCATTTTGTTCCATCGCAGTAGTACCTAGCAAATTTCTTTCTGTGCTTCAACTAAATCTTTTGGGAATATGAATCTTCATTCATCATCAAGAGGCAAATCTCAAGATTCATGAATCCTCATAGATTCATTAAGTTTTTAACGAGCCTACGTTATCTGCAAATTATAGGCAAGTAAATAAAATTTAGCTCATTTGCTCTATGCAATGGAATGCTAGCAGCAATAATTGGATTATTTTGTTCGTGTAAAAATCTTATTGTAAGAGTTAAGTACATAAAAATTCCTTGAGAATCGATGAACCCTCAGAAGAAAGATCCAGACTCATTCATTCTGATTTAATCTGCATTGAAGTTCAATCATGGGTGGCAAAAGTGCTGCCTCCTTAGATTAGTTTTGTGATCCTTGTCCCCAATCTAACTTGTTCGAATAGTATGAAAAGTACAGTAGTATGTAATTCAATCAAATTGTTTCAACATATTTCATATTTTTTCATTCATATTTCGTAAACAAGCTTTGAGCAGCGCTAGCATTTGAAACTTCAAAAAACTAGTGTATACACTTCACAACCCATACTTAATAAAAATGAAATAAAGTAAATCCATTTACATGGTCGTACCAAACGTATTATCGCATCCTACAATACTAACAATACGTAACTTTCTTACATCTTTATAACAAAGTTCACATACACACATAAACATGAGTTGTTATGGTGGATCTTAATCGTTTTATTCCTCAAGAATTTTGTAATCCTTACACAAACACGCATCACCAGGCAGCAGTTCCTGTGTCTTCAAGGATTCTTCCACGAGTCGGACGATCATAAAGCTGATGGTATCCTCCACACTCACAACCGTGGTTATTACCACCCAATCGAACGAGAAAACGTGGAACTGCCACCGTCCGAAGAGGAGGCAAAGGGAGTTTACTTGTGCGCCGCCTTGCGCATATGGGCCAAAATGTTGGACAGCTCTTCGCGCTTCCTCTTGGCGCGAATATGCGTGCCGAGACGTCGTTTCAGGAACTTGAGCGCACGCTTATCCTTGGACACCTTCAGCAACTCCATACCGCGCTTCTCGTACGGGGCATGGCCGACAACCTCACGCACCAGATCGCGCACGAACTTCGTGTGCTTGGTTTGGATCTGTTATGGAAAAAAAGAGAATGAAAGACAAGTTTTGTTACTCAACGGTGTTCAAGACTAAATTCTGGATTATCTATGATAATGATGGGTGCGCGTCAGAACCAAGGCTTAACCAGTGTGTATGATTTTGCAAACCAAACCAACAGAATCGACCAATAAAACATTGGCCGGTCTGTGACAGGTAGGAAAATGCATACTGTCTGTGAATGGATTAATGGAAGTTTCATCATGGTAAATGGGGAGAGAAAAAAAAATGACAAATGTGTTGAACACAACACCACCAACAAGGCTTGCTAGTTCTACAGATACTTACACCCTTCAGACGAGACGGGCGGATTCCCTTGACTTTGCGGTCACCACGGTACTGTAGCTGCTTGATCTTCGTCGTCTTGTGGCCTTTGTTCAGGCCGACGCACATTTCGTATCTCGGAGCCATGGTTGTCTCCTGCACAAGCCATCATGTAGGGGAGGAAACCGCAGTTCGGACACACCAGCAGACAATAACCACACGCACAAACCAGCAACACGATGCGTGTAGAAATGCAATGAAAAACAGTACGTTAAAATTAGACACTTTACAAAGCAAATGCTAGACGAGTGTCTTCCACATGAACCGAACCAACAACGGCGGACATCGACGACATTATTAGTTCAACTCAGATGGGACAAGTCATGAGGAAATTGGCGAAAATTGCCACACAACAGTTTGGTCACATCTTACCTCCTTGCAATTGACAGCCGGAAAAGAACACCAAAGGCCTGAGGAGATGCGTAGATCGGTTGTAAAAGCGGAAGTTGATCTTTTTTGACAGCGACCCTTGACAGCTTCGGTCGACATGGGAACCAATGCAGCCGATGCGGTACGAATGTCGACCTACGGTTGTGGATGTTTAAATTTGAAGCCTTTTTATGAAAATATTTAATGCATTTATTAATTTTTACAGCGTATAAAAGCTGTAGGAATTTTATATGCTTATTGTTTGGTCAATGAACGTGAATAGAAAAAAGAACTGATCTTTAACGACATTGGTACGTTCGTATGTACAGGCAGCTCCCGAGATACGCTATATTATATTGGACCGCTATAGCCCGTGAAAAATTCGCTTAACTCGAATTTCCACGTTAGCCGATTCCGGAAGTAAGCTCGTTTTTACTTCAAATTTAGATGCTTGACATTCTTCTGCACTTAATTTACTCAGTTTTATAAAAGAATATATTCAAATAAAATAAATACAAATGTTTTATATCACCAAGGAAAGTATTTTCAACCTATTTTTAACCATTTTGCATAGATTTTGTACTAAAAACTAAACCAGCTATCAAATTTCTTAAAACCGCGCATCTTAGATTCCGCGTTCCTCGGGAACTGCCTGTACTATCAAGAAATTGAGCGGGCTGTCATACGAATGTTTACGATCAGATTGTGGAAGCCCCATTTTGTTCGCATTTGTGCGTGCAGCGCGTGAATTTTTTCGTACGTTTACGGAAAATCGTCCTAAAATGGAAAAGGAATCAAAAAAACGGAAAAAGCATTCGTCACCCGGTGGGGGGAAGGCCCCCCAGAAAAAGAAGGTGAGGTTTTCGAACGTAGTAGACAAGGCTCCTGATTCACTATGGGACGAAGATGCAGCAGCATCACCGGAACATGGCAGTTTGAGCAGTTTGCGGGAAAGCATTAGTGCTTGGATGCAGCAACAGGCGGAAAGTAATCAAGCGGATCTGAGCGCGCTTTTGGAACAGAGTGATAATTTGGATGCTCGCGAAGAAGATATTAACATAGCAAAGATTGAGGTAAAGATCGGCACAGCACCAACAAATGGTTCCAAACTAATTGTTTCCCTTCCTTCAAAAGAGACCCCTGAGAGAAGTACTTCGTGGCTACACGGAGACAGAGAAACGCAAAAGCATCAAGTTTGAATGCGAATGGCGCAAATGTAAATACATGAGCGGAACTGAACGTAAATATTTCATGCACGTCGAATCGCACGCTGAAATAACGCTGGACACGCGGAACGGAAGCTATGCATGCGAGTGGGATCTGTGCGATTTCATCACGCAGGACGAGGGCGTATTCATTGGCCACGTGCACTATCATGCATACCACACGAAGTTAAAGGTGCACGGTGCCAGCATACATATGCTAATGGAGACTCCCAGCTGCAACAATGACAGCCGTGTGCGGAACACCATCGCCAACCGGCCGGTAACGTTTCGGTGTGACTGGGACGGTTGTGAAGAACGCATCAATAAAGCGATGAACTTCTTTCATCACGTGGGGAACCACGTAACGGAACAGTATGAACCGGGTAAGAAGTCAAATAAAGTTCCGATCGCGTGCCGATGGTCACTCTGTAAGCTGTCGTTTCGGCAAATGGGAACGGCATTGCGACACGTAAGAGCGCATACAACCGAGCGAGAGATTGGGTGCTACAACTGTGGTACTCTCTTTTGGTCGCGTAAGAAGTATATCGAACATTGCGTACGACAGATTGAAATAAGTCGTAAGTGAACAAGCTTGTCCCACTGGATAGACCGTTCCAGCATTTGATGTTCATTTTTACCTTTTTCTTTTCACACGTGCCGCAAGAACGTAAGTATCAGTGTCCGGTATGCGATCGAAGCTATGCTACAAAAGCATTGCTGAACAATCATTTCGAGCGCCACGATAAACCGCATGAATGTGTGTTGTGTCCCCTCAAGTTCAGCAGTGCCGGTGTCCTGGCACAGCACATGGCCCAGAGGCACATTAAGCAGCGTAACTTCAAATGCCAGCGGTGTGAATACTGTGCGTTCAACAGAAAAGATCTAATGGTCCACATGAGAAAGCACGACGAAACGAAAGTGTTTCGATGCGAGGAGTTTGGATGCAATGTCGCCTTTAGGTCGGAACTTTCCTTGAAGAAGGTAGGCACATGGTGGTGGACATGTAATAGAATCTGTAATTTCTCGATTCCTTTTTTTCAGCATATCAGCTGGCATTACAATCTGCCAGCGACGGTGTACGCGTGTCACCTTTGTGACGAAAAACGCTACAGCGCCACGAACGTATTATCGAAGCATTTGCAGTTTGCGCATGGACTGGAACGACCTCCCGGTCATTGGCGATACCGGTACAAAGCCGACAGTGACGGTGTGTTTCGACTTGCATCGTATGTTGAACAGAAAAGGAAAACTGCACAAACGAACGAAGCCCCAAACCATACAGCGGTCCCAACCGACGAAGCTGGGAATAATGTTGAGGTTACCAGTGCTAGGAAAAGGAAATCAAAGCCTAGCTCTCAACTAGGCAATGCAACGGAAAAAAGCGATACAGATTACAATGGAGCTGGGTATACTCCGGTTAAAGGAAACCCAACAATCACGTCTTTAAAACCAATTGGTTTGCATCAGTTTTCCGTTGAGTTGAATATCGAACCGGTGCCGAATTTGAAACAGGATTCAACACCAAAACCACAAGCTGCTGCTGTTTCTGTTGCGACAGAGCCGAAAGATGTGAAGGATTTTAAGGTTACGGAGCGCTATTTGAGAGAACAGAACTTGATTAAATTCAGAAATTTACTGAGAAGGTAAATTTGATTTGCTCTTTATGTTATAAAAAAGCCGACAAAATAAAAAAAATTATGCTTGTTTAACTTATTGGTACTTATATCGTTGGTTTGTCTTCCTTGTGGAAAAGCACCTTATACAGCGAGGTGTCCAGGTGTGTTTTCCATCTACATAAAGTGACGATCTCTTAGGTGTTTTGAATAATGGGCACACGTTACAAAATAGGTGTAGTGGAGACTCGCTGCAATCCTCAAAACCGGTCACGGTCCAGCGCCGTCGTCTGACAATTCATTTTCCCAGCCTACCTTGCCGCCACGACTACCTCTCAATTGGACCTACCACACCTCCTTTGTCCATGTGGTCAACCTGAGATGATTATCAGATCCGATCCGATACAATAATGAGTACGATCCGATCCATAAATATGATTCCGATTGAATCCGAGCGATCCGGTTTTAAAATGATTCTAAAGGTACTACAAGTAAAGTCTGTAGCGTTAAGTGATTTGATTTAAAATGATTCAAAACGTGATTTAAACTGCAATCAAACCTTCGAAGGTTTAGAAACACGAGGAAAACTCGTGGAAAACTTCTCTAAGACCGTGGAAGCTTTCTAGAAAACTCAAGAAATATTTTTTTCGGAATATCATTGAAAACTTCAGCTAAAACCACATGAAATACTTTTGGGCATCCCATTTATAGCGGCAAAATAAAAGGCTAAAATCTTGAAACACCCTTGGGAAACTGTAGCTGAAGTATCCTTAGAAAATTATCTTTAAAATAAATTATATTTCCTACGAGTTTTGAATTTTGAATGCAACAAAACGCAACACCAAATATCATTATACTTATGAACCAAAAAAACCCAAAACCAAAACTTTGGTTATGCGCATAATGGTGTTAGTATTTCTGCTACAAAGAGATTCATCATTTGACCGTTGAAACATTAAATAATCACACAGATGCTCCTATTACAATTTTCACTACAGATTACACAGATAACATACAAACTCAAAAAAACATTAGGTTACTATTATTATTATTATTATTGATTATTAAGGTAGTCTTAAACTAACTCGTCGGTGTGACTTACAACAAATGTCGTAACGCATGATAATAACTGCAAGGACGCTTATGAAGACAACATGAAATCAACTTCAATTGTCGTAAATTAAAATCAATCGTAAATCAATCCACATAATACTGTTCCGAAAGCTATCCTCAGACGGTTAACGAAAGCATATATTTCATTGAATGGGTTTGATAGATCATACTGTTGACAATTTATTTATGTAATTTTTCATTTATTTAAGTTTATTATCAAGTATTTCTGTCCGTATTATGTTAGCATGATTGTACTATGCTGGCATGATGGGTTGGCATGATTCTAATTCAAGACATTTGATTATGATTCCTTGAGATAATATAGAACTTTAATATGTATGGAATGACATATTGGTGTAAGTAATAAGGCGCAAAATATTTTAGTCTAAAATTGAAATCCGGAGCGCGGAATCATGATCCGGACCGCGCTCCGATCCCGGAGCATTCCGGATTGTTCCGGTTCGGCAAATGGTCCGATCAACCCATCTCTAATTGTTACCCTATTCCTCCTGTTTTTTGTGAGTAGTAGTAGTTGGGAATAGCACTCCAGAAATTAATATTATGAAGAATTCGTTTCGATAAATGTTTGGAACAATTATAAAAAGTTAAGTGAACGAAATTTTTGGTTGAAAATTTAAATTATTTTCTGTCGACATTGGTAGTCAGTATCGAACGCATTCCAAGCCCCAAGTCGACATCTTTGACAGTGACAAACGTCAGTTAGACGGAAAACGGAAGTTGGCGGCGGTGTTCACCTTACCAGAATAGCTCCGATTTGACAGCCTTTTTACTCTCTTGGAGTGTATGGGAATAGACGTGTAAAATGAAGGTACGAGCGAATAAAGTTGAAATTAACATCAATTACGGTGAAATTTGACCCGTTGCGTGTCGCCTGTGGTGTGGCTAAGCAGTGGCAAGCAGATTGCGTTGTTTGTTGCAGTGAAACGAGCGGAAATGGTGGAATAAATTTTGGTCGTCCACAAGGCAACGCGTGTTTGCTAGCTATGTTTCGTTGTCGTATCCAATGTTTGACAGTCGTGTCGTGTGGGAAGGAGATACGATGAACCCGGCCCCGACGATGATGTGCCGATGCGGTAGAAGCTTGATGATATTACAGACCTCTACCTGAAATGGTGTTTCACAGCTATTGTCGCCATTACAGTATAATATGCAGTTTTTTTTTTTGAAATTGACCTATACATTCGTATGTTTCGGTGGTTCTTCAGTGCAACAAACAACTGGATCGGATATAATGGCGATGCTCCGGGGGTGTATGTGGTTCCGAAGTGAATGATACTAATATGTTGATGTTGGTTTGCATTCCAGTTGAACGTATCGTTTCCCGCTACGGGGGCTCAGAAGACCTTCGAGATCCCCTCGGACGACCACAAGCTGCGTCACTTCTATGACAAGCGTATGGGCACGGAACTTGCCGCCGACCATCTCGGCGATGAATGGAAAGGCTACATCTTGAAGATTGCCGGCGGTAACGACAAGCAGGGTTTCCCCATGAAGCAGGGTGTGCTGACCAACAGTAAGTAAATGTGGCTGTGCTGACCGACGAAGCTCCTAATTTAAACTCTCCGTGTCTGTTTCTTTCCGCTCTCCTCAGCTCGTGTTCGTCTGCTCCTGAAGAAGGGTCACTCGTGCTATCGTCCGCGTCGTACCGGAGAGCGCAAGCGTAAGTCGGTGCGTGGTTGCATTGTCGACCAGAACCTGTCCGCCCTGGCGCTGGTTATTGTGCGCAAAGGTGAGCAAGAAATTGCCGGACTGACTGATGTGGACGTGCCACGCCGTCTCGGCCCGAAGCGAGCGAGCAACATCCGCAAGCTGTACAACCTGGACAAGAAGAAGGAGGATGATGTGCGCATGTTCGTGGTAAAGCGTCCGTTGGCGGTGAAGGATGGCAAGAAGCCCCGCTTCAAGTCGCCAAAGATCCAGCGTCTGATCACCCCGGTAGTGTTGCAGCGCAAGAGACACCGTCTGCTGATCAAGAAGCGTCGTTCGGAGGCTCGTCGTGAGGCGGAAGCGCAATACGCTCGTCTGCTTGCAGTGCGCCGTCGTCAGGAACGTGTGCGCCGTCACTCGCGCCTGTCGTCCATCCGCGACTCGCGCAGCTCGCTGACCTCGGAGAAGGACAAGAAGTCGCTGGCTGCGGCTAAGAAGAAGGAAGCCGCTTCCAAAAAGGAGGCCACCACCACCACCACCGCTGCCACCACGAAAAAGGGCGCCGTCGCGAAGAAGGAGGTCGCCAAGAAGGATGCCGGTAAGAAAGCGGCCGGCAAGAAGGACGCCAAGAAGGAAGTAAAGAAGGAGGTCAAGAAGGAAGTCAAGAAGGATGCCTCCAAGAAGGAGGTAAAGAAGGACGCACCCAAGAAGGACGGCAAGAAGGAGGAGAAGAAGCCGGCAGCGGCTTCCGCCACCGCCGGTAAGAAGGCGGCAGCGGCCGCTAAGCCCGAAGCCAAGAAGGCTGCACCGAAAACTGAGGGCAAGAAGCCGGCGGCTGCTGCTGCAACCGACAAGAAGCCGGCGAAGAAGGAGGCAGCACCGGCGGCTGGTGCCAAGAAGGAAGCCCCGAAGCGCAAGCCCGAACCAGCCCAGCAGAAGGGTGAGGCCAGCGCGGCAAAGAAGGAGAAGAAACAGCAACAGCAGAAGAAGAAGTAGAGTGGCAGGTTGCTGTGGGGCGTTGAAAAGCATTAAACCGGTTCCAGAACCCGGGCACCCGGATCTCCGATCCTGATTCTGACACCTGCTATCCGGTTTCCTGCCGGGTTCGCTATTAGGGGTTTTTGTAATTTAATCTTAAAAGATATGAAGAAAAACACAATACAACAGAGGTAATGATAAAGGATCGGACAAGGTGTATAGTTGAATTTGTTATTTGTTTTTTTTTTTTTATTGGCTATTGAACCTTCCTGCTGCTGATCCGAAATTTAGTACTTGCTTGATTAAATTTGACCACACTTTTGCCAGTCTCAGTGAGGTGGAGTCTTTGAAATCGTTCCCAATCCACACATGTTAGAGACTAAGAACATATTTTTGGGAAAGTACTGACTATCGCGTTTTCTGTGTAAAGTTGTTTGATGCAAGTTGGAGAAAAAATAAGACGAATAATATTCGGATATGAATAGAGACAAGCGCACGAACTGAATGTTATGGTACTCAACAACTGGAAAAATTTGTATAGCCCTATATAGCTACGATATAACAGTTAAGCTGTAGGTTAGCTCGGATATATCTGAGCTCTGATAACTGATTGGCAGGCGATGGTGCTTGAATCTGAAGGATTTAAGCATTCTAAAGAAAGGTCAACACTGCCAACTAGAGGAAGCGCCTGGCAAGGAAATTCAAACGGTTCTACAAGAAAATAACAAGTTGAAATGACAAGCTATAAATATACTTTTCACACATGTCATTTAATGGTTTTTATTTTTTAAATGATTTTTTTTCTATTCCAACATTCGTTTCATGTTACAACTCCTAATTTTAGCGCCTCAGTTATATTACTGGTCGGGTGCATGCGAGCCAGATGGTTCCGTAGGTGCACCTTCTGCGTGAAAAGCCGATTCGCACAGATAATGCATTGGTATGGTTTGATGCCGGAGTGGGTCCGTTTGTGTTTGTTCAGATCGGAGCTGCTGGTAAATCCCTTTTCGCACACATCGCACGCAAACGGTTTCACGTTCGTGTGCGTTAGCATATGTGTCTTCATTGAACTCGATTGCGTGAACGCTTTGCCGCAAATGTTGCACTCGAACGGTTTTTCGGCCGTATGCGTCCGCAGGTGGGATTTCAGGTTGCCGGACTGGACGAAACTTTTGTCACAGTAATCGCACTCGTACATCTTGACCTGCGCGTGAAGCCGCAAATGATCGACCAAGTTGGACCGCCGCAGGAACGATTTATCACACACGTTGCAAAGATGCACGGTGGCGGTACGCTGTTCTGCGCGGGGTTTCGGGTCGCTTGCTTTCATACCAATTTGCTGCAGGACGATTTCGACTGCTGTTAGCGCTCGCTTTTCGTCCTCAGAACGATCGTTCGTTTCGCTTTCTTCCACCAGCTGTTCTTCCAGTTCTTGCTCGATTTCCATGTGAATTTCGTCACTTTCGGTGGAGTCACAGCTGTCGGGATTGTTGTGTTCCTCAGCGACCGTTTCGAGTGCCTCATTATCGAGATAATTTAGGAGCAATTCATTTGTACGGTGAAAGTCTTGAATGAAGCAATACGCATCGTCCACCCGGGCTGAACATAATTTGCAGAGTTTCGAGGGGAGCTTGCTGGTTACCAGTATCTGTGTGGAAGGGATTTGGAATAATCAAATATTAGTGAAACATCTATAAAACACACAGGAACAGTTTCGGGCCGAGCTTACCTCGTTGTTGGTGACCTTCTCCATAGCTTCTTTCAATGTGATATCATTATCGGAGTCCAACGTCGTTTTGGAGATATCCAAGTAACGATCAGATTCGTTGCACGACAAGCATAGTCGACAACAGGTACTAAAGTTGGTAATTGTTATTTCGAACGTGCATTCGTCCTTTGAGCTCATCGTTGCAACGTAAACGCGGACACCGAGCAAAAGTTGCGTGAAACTTTGTTATGATGCCGTGAAGCAGTTGTCAAAAGAGGTAAACATAAAGCGGACACAGGGTGTTTCAGAATTTTATTTTGCGGTGAAATGAGCTTTGCGGAAATTGCGAATTAAAAATTAAATCGCGTTTGATGCAAGAACTAAGTTCGAGTTTGTAGTGGACATTAAACCTCTGACTTGGTATTTTTATTCTATTATTCCATCGAGAGCGATGTGGTTAGCTTTTTTTCTAGTATAAACTATAGAACGAAACCCCCAGACGCTTCAGATTAATGCGATAGCACGTGTCTTCCTTTCAATATTTTTCTCATTAAAACCCGGCGACCGGAGCGTGTAGACATCCTTTTCCACCAACCATGCACCCGGACGCGTTTGGTTTCTCGTGCGCGTGGAAATTGATTGCGAATTACGGTTCGTGTGGAAAGGAATCCCCAGGCACCGCCAGCCGCTACTTCCGAGAGGCTATTTGCTAGATTTCCGCTAAAGAATGGAATAGCCGGTAGCCTAGGCAGCAGAATTCTGGAAGTTACGTAAAGCGATACGGGGCTTGTAGTTGTTACTGCGGTACATTGTCCCTAGAAAGACAATACTCACTGCAAAGATCGTACCAATGCCATCTGTAGAGCGTTTTGCTATTATATATAGGTAACACAGATGATCGAAATTCGTGTTAAACAAGTCGTGTTTTGTGATTATTTTAGCTGAAGGCAGGTTTTGTTGTGATCTGGGAAGATGTTTGACAGCTGGTTTTTAAGCACAAGGTAGGTAGAGCAAACGAAGAACAATTGATCTAGATCAGTCAAGGTTAATTTAGCAATATCGTGGAAGCAGTTTTTAAATTGACCGTTTGCCGTAGTGCTAAGGACTAAATTTACACCTTCGTCTCTACGACCGGCATACGTGGGTGTCCCATACATTTTTTATGGGGAACAGAACTTTTTCGTTTATGATTTTGTCTGTGAAACTTTTTCGTCTAACTATGACAACTTCAGTTGTATTGGAAATAGAAATTTCATACTTGGAAAACAAAAACCGGAATTCATTTTCTTTCTAATTATGAAGAAATTAGAATGTTGAACATTAGTTTAGAATTTTTAATTACTATGGGGTATGAAAAAATATTAAATATGAAAAAACACATTTTAATCTTCTTAACGAAACACAAATCGTTAGTGGCATGATGGTAGCAGCGGTGGTCTTCACACAAACGAACTACACCAAAATCCCTTATGGATTTCCATAACCCATCTAACGAAAAAAACCCAAACATTTAGAACTTTCTGAAAGAGAATAAAATATCCTAAAGATACAAGAAAAATTTACTGACACTAAAGTACATTTAACCCATAGAACAGCCACCACTCATTACAGCTAGCTTACACATTTCGGAAATTCATCGTTCATCGCTTCTGCTCTAATCACGAACGACGCAGTTTGTCTAGCAATCGACAATATTAAACCTTCGTTTTCTTTAGGCCCCGAGGGCTTTCCTGGGGTAGTGCACGATGGTGGTCTTCATATTGTCTCCATGGTTGCCAGGGCTTACAATAAAACGTTATATTTGTGACTTTTCCTACCGCGCTTTCCTATCCGAAATCACTGTTCTGCTTGCTGGTCAGGGTTGTACTGGGATACTGTTGAGTAATCTGCTCTCCTGGTCGGCTCGATCCCGTATTGATCGCATCCAGTGTGTGTGCAGGACTCTTACACCAGGATCGTTGACGCGTTGTAAAATCTTTGAGTCTAGGTCTTGTGAGTATGCGTGTCCGCTACTTGATCCTAATATTCTCCACGAATGGTCCCAAACTCTGTTCTGTGCTTCCTTCTTGTTCGAAGGTAACAATACTCTTTCGGTGCTCTGCTCGATCGTTTTTGATCGTCCTCTCTTAATCATCCCCCTGTCCGATCTCGTACTTCATTCGGTCGCAAGTTTTTATAATCATAAGTAGAAATAAATTTATGTGTTCCACTAATAGCCAGTCATTATGTAATAAAACAACAAATGATTGTAAACATAATGGTAGTATACATTCAGGCGTTACTAAACTAAACTATAACTCAATCACGAATCACGATCAGGTAAGTAGTAAATTTATGTCATTTGCAATTACTTACCAGGTTAACATTTCATGTGATATGCGAAATTTCTATGCGATGTTAACAGTTGCAAGAAAATCGATAGACGCATATCAGGGCAAAATGGAGCAAAGTTTTTCCACATTACTTTTGTGTCGTTTGTTGTTTTTACTTTATTACTTTAAGTTAAGTTTATTTTCATTAAGATTATTTTCCTGTCGGATGTCAAAACCATTTAAATTATTTTATCTTGTTGAATTATTACTTCGTCTATCCGTTTTTTCGTCTGTTCTCTTCGTCACAAGCATTATGTTTGTAGCTTAGTTTGATTTTCCTTTCTTCCACCTTCTGACCTTCGATTAGTTGCAGTTTAATGCTTTGCTTATAAGAATCTTTTCCTTTTTTCTAGAGTGTTAGTGTACTTTTTTGTTTTTGTCGATGAAATTCATCAATTGTTTTTTTTTTCTTTCTTTCAACATTTTCATTACAAAAAGGAATAAAGCTTCAATTAGTGTGCATGCGTGTTTCGTTTCGATTTTGTTATTTGTTTTGTAAGAATACGTTTGAAATAGTTGTTCCACCTTTTTTGGAACACAGAATCGGCTTTAGTTTTAGTGTAGCACTGCTGTTTTTTAAAGACGTGAGTTAAAAACCCCTACTGCTTGCGAAGGTGCGCAGTTGTTTGGTTTGAGAATTTATGTTTGGTGAGTGTTGCATTTCGGGAACTGTTTGCGTTTAGCTTTTCGCTCATTTACTCCGTCTTATTGTATGCTATTACATTATCGCTTGCAGTAAAGTAGCTCAAAACCACCAAAGGTTTGTGAGTGTTTGTAATTGGCATTGTTACGAATCATTCTAGTATAGAAAATAAAGAACAATGTTTGAAACTGGTGAAAAACATCGGAAGAATGTTAACGATTGTAAGAGAAAACCAACATTATTTTACATGGGGATGTAGGATGACCATTATGGGCATCGTTTGGTTTGTTTTTCTTTTTCTTTTTAGTACAGCCATTAGAAGTCTAGCTAGCTAGGCGATATCGTTTGCGAGGCGCAGTTTGACTGCACCTCAATTCCTATCAGTTGATGCATGCTTGTTGCCTTACAATCTAGAGTCCAATAGGAAATAGTGTTGTTTGCGCTTCGAGCCAACGGGGGTAAGGGTATGTAGTATTCTGACGGGAACGGGAAAGCTTTTTAGAGAGAAAACACGTCATCACGTGGTCGACCGGAGCGTGGTATGACGCCTACTTTGTTGGCGGAATTTATTTGGTGTGCCTATTGCCGTCTACACTACCCTAAACCTTGCGCAAGGTTACTAGGATCAATTTTCAAAGTTAAACTAGTGCTAGATTGTTGGAAGGATTTTTGCTTACCGCCTAGACCTAGCGCCGATTAGCGCCGTTAACAGAGTTTATAGTTTATCTTTTAGAAAAAAAACACGCGGAAAACAATCGCTTTATCCTTTATACTCGAGATATGCATAATCTGTGTGGTATTTATTACTTTCCTTCCTTCCTTTCCCTCCCATCCATTCTCTCCTACCTCTTGCTATCGACCTACCGCTCAAACAACAAAGCACAGTGGTCAACGCCGAAATGTATGCAAAACGCATCACAACATAAAGTCAAAACCGCGCGAAAGCATTCTGGCGTTAGGATGTATGTAGCGTACGGCCGAGCTGCGAAAGTAACGCCATTTTTCTACTTACAACTAAAGTTAGTCTGTATTCCCTCTGTTTGCACATCCCGACTCGACCATCACGCACGGGAAAGCTACACAGGGCTGTACTGATGCCGCACAGAAGCATTTTTGTTTTCAGCAAAATTATACACCGGACCGCAAGCGAACATATATATATATATATTTTCTTTTGGGTGTGTTGGGGTTTTGTATTGTGGTATGCAGTTCGCCATTTTCTGAAATCAGCAAGACGCAGAGCATTCGCCGGGAGCGTAAAAATTGGTTGCATGTAAAATGGCGTGGCCTGACGATGTTAATAAGCTTTCTTATGCAGCAAACAAGGCACTGTGGATTTTATCGATTCTAGTGGTTTACGTTCCGTATTTTTTTTTTCATTTGTGTTGCTTTTCGTTTCGCACTGTATTGCCCACTTTCGATTCGATGCTTGAAGATCTACAGCTCTCTAATGGACATCTTGGTTTGTTTATTTCTTCTACCCTCTTATTACCATCTTTGCCATCACCATTTTTTATCGTTTTTGTTTTATCATTATTTCACTCCCTTTGCTTACAACTTTGTTTTGCGTGTGCTCTATTTGTTTTGCGCTGTCGGTGCTTAAAGATTGTTTGTTTTTTTCGTTATTTTGTTTCGCTTCCATTTTTTTTTTCTTCCCTTACCTATCATACAACAACCATTTCACTCTTACGGCTCCCAATCGATTGAATTTAAATTCCTAACCTATCATCACCTGGTGTGCGAGTTGCTGATCATGCTGTCAACACGTATCCGTTATCCAGCAGTATCGTAGCACCGCAACCTTTATTAACCTAGCTCGTCATCATTATCATCATCATCATCATCAAAGCGACACACCGTCACATCAGTGGTAGCATTTTCTGGTTTCCCGTTTGGTTCCCTTCTTTTGGACGTCATTCGTGGGTAACACAAGGAAGGAAAGAGTATACACGACACGCCAAAAAGTCTTGATTTGGAGTCGCTTTGCAGTCAGTGCGCGAAAACAGCCGTTACGGAGCCTTCCAGCCAAGTTTGCCATGCGTGCTGGCGTGTATTTGTTTATTTTGATGTGTGTTTCTGTTTGCGTACGACATCTCAATATCCTTCCGGCGTGTTGGGTGCGTGCTGGGAATCTTCCCATTACCGGTAATATTTCTAAACACACCGTGAAGACATAGCGCTGGGTTCTTTTAATGTTTTTCGTTTCTGCTGCTGTTAGATTTATTTTCTTAATCATGCTCGCCTGCCATCTGCTGCTGCTATTGCAATGATAAAAATGTTTAAAAATTCGCTTATCTACATTAAAGGGATGGTTCGCTGAGAGTAACGCAGCATCACACGTGTGTTGGTTCTTGATCCGATAGACTTGTGCCCTGCTGCGGAAAAGGACTGCTTTGCTCCGAGCGTAACGAAAACGGGCCGTTAAGCGTACAAAAATGGACGTTGTCTGTTGCCTGTGTTTTTGTTTGCCGGGTTAGTATGCGGGTTTGGAAACTTCGTACATGTGGACCATATGGATTTGTTTAACTGTTGGGAGAAAAGTAGCTTAAACTGATGGTTGATTCATTTGTCTTGCTGTGCAGATCCCTATCAAAGAAATGCCCTTTGTGGTTGTTCTGTTTAGAGCTTGGAGAAAAATAAAATAAAATGGTTGAGAAATTGCTATTCATACTTTTTGCCTTTAGTTTTACATTTTCTATTACTGTAGTTCTAGTTTAAACAAGTAGCTCATTTGTCGGGTCTGGAAAACCTATCAAACAGCAATGGTGTGACTTTTTTTTCATTTCGTCCCATTAACTCCCGTTGAGGTTTAAACCCTTCCTAGCCAAATATTTCTCCTAGCCCGTCCGTTGTGTTGATTTTCTCCCACAAGGGCAGCCATTAAAAACAACTTTTTATTCCACGCTGGTGTTTGTAAATGTGGGCGAATACATTTAGGTTTACACTGGTTAGGTTACACTGGTGAAAAGTAAAAAAAAAACACGATCTTAATGAGCAACGAAATAAAAAAAAACTGGAAAAAAAGTTTTCCATCAATTAGAAAATATTTAAAAAAAATCAAAACATGTAAGTAGTCTCCCGCCGAGATATAATTTTCAAACAGCGTATTTAAACATCATTAAAAAGAGGAAAAAAGTAACATGAACGGAACGAATGTGACGAATTTTTCACAAGAATAGAAAAAACTTGGTTTTTGATGTTTGGAAAATGAACCTCGTTCGTTAGGAAAAACAGGGACAAGAAAGGAAACAAAAAACAGCCAAACGCTTCGATGCCGCTAGAGCTCGTTTGATTAGGCACGTTATTTGGGAAACATAGGGATCAAACTTCTTCCACCCGCTTTTTAATCCGTAACCGTGGGAAAAACTCTTTCCAAGTTGTGACTAGTTCCCGGAACAGGCGGCAAACGTTTCCATCGATGGATTTCCTTCCATTTCGTTCGGCGGCTAATGGTTTCGAGTGAAATAACCAAGTCAAGCAAACCCGCACCAGCGACGGGCCGGCATCAGACAGTGTGCTCGGAGGTTTTGAAGTACGGTTGTATAATTGGGCTAAATGTTAAACCATTAGACAAGATTGATAAAGCTGTGTCCCCCCTCCCGCTCTGTTGTTGTCGCTAATTCTTACATTCTTTTAAGCTTTAAGAACCTCCCTAGGGTGCCTAGGGTTTGGGTTAATCTTGTACTTCCGCTCGTCCTTCCCATCAATTGATAACTTGCTGTGGAATGGTGTGGTGCCTGTTCGTGTTGGCCATTTTGATGCGGATGAAACTTTAATAAGGATGTACCAGACACATTCTTTGTTGGAGTGATTTTAGAATGAAATGCTCAATTTTCATTTTATTTTCATTCAAATTGCATCGCTTTTAGGAACATGAAGTGCCTGCTCTCCTAACACTGTCTCAAAGAGCAATTTCACAGTCTCAAACGCTAGATGTTTTTCAAGTTGCACATAAAAAAAAATCAACAACAAAAAAGCTTGTGATTGCAGAAAAGATGGTAAAGGAATTATTTACACTTTGCGCTGTGATTGAGAAGCGTTGTTGGTATTTATGTTTCTCATCAATCGGAACATTTTTTCTCCCCATTCCTACACCAGCAGCGTTTACAGCGTTTTTAGCGTTTACTGTACACACTTTTGCTCAACTATTTATTACACTATCCGCTTTTCCCGTTCGAATCTCGTCGCTTGGCCACGTTTATTAAGACGAGCGGAAAGTTTGCAATAGAAAAGCCACTGAAAGCGTAAGGTAGCCGGCTTCCTTAACAAATTTAGCTTGTTAGGGCGTTCGTTTTGAGTGGTTTTTGGGTGTTGGTATGCTTATGAGTAGCTTATCAGTTCTTTGATTATTTATCAATTATTGAATGGAAGATGGTAGTATTCCGTGGTTCAAAATTATAAAAAAGAACATTGGTAGAGTGTTTAAAATTAGCGATGTTCTTCCAGGTACGTACCGAAGCCATTTGTTCGAGTGAAATCTTAAACAGAAATTAATTTAGAAATTAAATACCAACAGACGATGTATTATCAAAGTAATCATTGCTAGTACCGTTTGCTACCATCTTGATTTCGCCATGTTCGTTCCATCCTTGCAGAGAGATGCGGTTATCGACGTGCAACGTTCTGAATTTTGATTGATGATGTCAAACATCATCGTCAGGTACGTTCCCAATAGAAATACCAACATGAAAATTGTGTCATACCATCAGCGAACCGGAATGCTCCCATTCCACGTTGCTCTTTGGGTTGAACTTTTCACAACCAAGTTCGATTGTGGGTCATGAGCTTGAATGCCGTATGACATATGACGTTGTGTACGCTGGGGCCCCACCGACAGCAGATATTTTTAGAAAATCTAACCAAACCGAACAAAATGGAATATTCAGTAGAGTGATCTGGACCACGGGGAATAAAGGACGGAAAATACATATTTTTATTGGAAATTGTAACGTCGTGCCCCAGAAGTCTACATTATAAACCATTATTTGTACTATAGTACCTACATTGTTCCGGAACTCACATACGCTGCTAAGGCATGGACTTTGTCCATAACTGATGAAACCGTCTTAGCCGCGTGTGGCCCGGTATGTGTTCTCGTTCTGCGTTCTTTTTTGTCCTTCAATGAAGGAGACGCAACAATGACGAGTTATACGAGTTGTACCATGAACCCACTATAGTACAGCGATTTAGACCGGAAAGGACCCGGTAAGTTGGACATGTGATCAGAATAACACCGGACAACCCAGAGTACAGAGGAGGCGTGGAAGGCCCTAATTGAGATAGAGTGATGGCGTTGATGCGTCCGCCGAAAAGGCCAGGATAATGAATTCACTAATAATGGCGCTTGACCGTGGGCAGTTTAAAGGACTCCTGCAGCAGGCCATGACGCGAAGCGTTTGTAGCGTCAGATAAGTAAGTAAGTGCCGTTGCTAATTGCTTAATTGAATATCATACACGGGTGTAGCATTTAAGTAAGTGTAATGAAAAAAGTGTTTATATTTGTACTACACGCTACTAGAATAAAAAGCCAATCGTTATCAGAACTTCAATAACATCAGAAAACTTGAAAGATCGAACAAAATCCTACGCCAATACTTTATTATGGTACTTTAAAAAAAAAGTTTATAAAACGAAGCTTTACGCTACAAAACAAATTGTCGAAAACTAGCCTCCAATTTTACCATACCAACTAAATATAGAAAACCTTTATTTTAGTAGTATGCTAAACAAGTTTTTGAAGGGTTGGCCATTCAAAACTGTACATTATTCGGCCCAATTCATTGATAGTGGTTTTGTAACGTAAACCTACTTTTTTAGGTGAAAAATTGAGTTATAGAGTTTTCACCCAGCTTTGATGCCAAAAAAAAGAAACAGCATTGGGAGCAAATTGCAAGGAAACAAGCACAAATACAAGAAAATGTTATTGATTAGTTCAAAAAATGTGGCTGTGGATGATAGGAAAGATGTTGGGCTGTATGTTGTTAATATGTAATGCAATTGAAAATCGAAAAATGGTTGGAGCGTACGTTACATCCCACCAGTCGCACACACGGCAGTGAAACGCAGGCAAATCATTGACGCTGAATTTTCTTCTCCCAAAAAATAGATAAGCTGTATTGTGGATTGCTTTCATAATTTGCACAAACGAAACATCAAGCAATGGAGAGCAATTTCCTAATTCAATTTCCGTATATCCATTTAACAGAATTGACCTAAGGCAGACAATCCGCATGCTGAAACGATGTAATTAAAAATCGTTTCTAGATCATACAGTGAAATTAATGATTTCCATGCAGTCATATGACAACAACCGGATTGCGAAACTCCTGTAAATTGTCAGTAGTATGCGTCCTTATGTTTGTGAGTCTTATTGATATGTCGCCATACAATAAGGCAATCGAGTTGTCATTGAATTTCATGTTAAAAAAATGTTAATTTGCAGTAATTGTCAAGTTCGTTAGTAATAGTTTTCCCCAGAGTTTTGTGAGACGATTTTGCAGATGGTATGGTGAAAGTTTAAAATTCCACACCGTGTTCACCCGCAAGGTAATCCCACACTTTCCGGCTTAATAAAAACTGAACCTTTCAGATAACATTCCGCTGCTCGGTCGATCGTGCCATTAGAAAGGCAGCGAAAACCCATCTGTCGTCATCAATTTGCGTTAAAGAATGAGCGTAAAGTGAGGTATGATAAAAGTTGTTTTTCTCCTTTTTCCTTGTTAGAAAAACTCGAAGGTTTAAGCCATTTGATAAAATGTCCCCAGACTCGTATATAAACCCAGAGCGGCCTGTGGTTTGAACCGTTGAACTACACAAAATTCAATTACGGAGCATGTATGAAGTGCGGCGCATGAGGCAGGTTTAACGCTTTACGGGTACATCCACAAGCATGGTGACCCTTTTTTTTTTTTTTTTGGTACCCTCCACCAATGGAGGGACTCCATTCACCGTTTCCAAATGATGCGATGTATTTATGTGTGTGCCCGGTAAGCATTACCCAATGCACCCATGTCCGGAAATGTTCTGCTCATTCCACACCAAACGGACACACACACACACGCTCACGAGGGACCATTGTGGATACATTAAATCGATGACAAAAATGTGTCGCCCCAATTGCTGCGCTTCGTCCATTTTCCTACACCCACAGACGCAAACACATATCGTCCGGCTTTCCACGGACGATTTCCCATCAGATTACCGTTACTTATCGTGGTGATGGGAAAATTTTGATCCCTCCATTTTCCACTCGAGCACGGTCGATTGGGGCAGATTTTTTTGCCTCTTCTTTCGATCTCATTTGGCGATTTTTTGTTGCTACATTTTCGGGTTTGTCGCCAGTATCCTTTGGTGGGAACCTTTTTTTCTGTACGTCATTCCGCTTCTCATCGATCTATTCTCGCTGCCAAACAATGAAATTATCGGTGGCTTACTCTTTGTTTGCTGTTTGCTTTTTTTTATCCTTCGTTTCTGCATGTTTCTACACCGTTGGTCCTTGCCTATTGTAGCGATTTTATCCTTTTCCTTCATTTTTATGACGACAGTTCCGTTGGGGTGGTTTGTGGTGTTGATCGTGGCAACGAGAGGGCGATGTCCTTTAATGTTAAGATGGTATTGTAGCGCTTCAG
The DNA here is from genome assembly GCF_943734725.1 of Anopheles marshallii. Lineage (NCBI taxonomy): Eukaryota > Metazoa > Arthropoda > Insecta > Diptera > Culicidae > Anopheles > Anopheles marshallii. The sequence continues at coordinate 45,244,036 of NC_071326.1, read as the reverse complement.
GTTCGGGTTGCCTGTTTTCCACCTCTCGAGTATCGAGCAACACTCCGTTGGGCTCGTTAACTAGTCCCTTCCTTTGCGTAAGCTGATCGTGCAAACGAACCAAAGGCAACGCTTTGCAACAGTTCGTTGAACATGTTGTCGCACTCGGTGCGGTAGTCCTTCAACCGTTAGCCTTTCCTTGGCCATGGATAGCTCTTTGTAATCGTTCATGGACAAACGCTTTTATAGGCAAATTGTAAGGTGTGATGTTTTCAGGAGATTTGACACAAAATTATAGCAAACCGATTTGCGGTGGAACGCGCCACAATAGAAAGCATAAACGATACGTTTTGGTGGTAGGGTTCTTTTTTTTATTACTGGAATGATCAACACAGATATCTCTGGATTTGATGCCTTTCAATAAAATTAATCATTAGGCATTGATTAATAAATAATGAAAAACTTGTTACAAGCTGATCGTAGATATCTTTTATTTCTCTCTCCGTATTTCGTAACACAAGTGAAACAGTCAACATTCAGCATACCAACAAATTGGATAAAAAACAGAAACTGCAATGCAAAGAGCAAATGTTGAGCGGGAACGGGAAGTTGTCTGAGTTTTCGGTATGCCCCAAATGATAAAACAAATATCACACGGTGCGTCACGTAAAGTGAACTGCAAAAAGAAATTTAAAATCACTGTTATTGTTTTAATTATGTGCTCTAAAATCGACCATGCATCAACATGCCCAAAAGGAATGTTACTGCCATCCGCTAGAAAAGACTGACGGGGCGTATGATCCTTTGAAGCTTACACGGGCTGAACGTAGGATCAAAGCGAAAGCATCGCTTTGTTCGCCGTTTCGACGGGCGCAAAGTATGTACGACGCTCATTATTTTCGGTACCATACGACTCAGACGCTGTCAGCAATGGGTGTTTTGTGCCGAAGAGCAAGCGCACGGTACATGTACTTCGTGCTACTCTGTCGCGTTTGACATTCACCACAAAACAAATCCAAATGCGTTTGATGTTCGGTTCGGTTTGTTTCATTTTTGCTCCTTTTGTTCGTTACTTTCTTTTGCATTACAACAGTAAATTATTGATATTGACATCGGTTGTATCTGAATCGGGGATTGTATCGGGAATTGGGGAGATGGCGGAGGTTGAAATTTATGAGCCTAATTTTAGCTTCTAAAAAAGAAAATGGATCGCATTGGGCTGCATTGAGTTGATGGGCCCCCGGAGAACAATTTAAAATATTATCTACAGCCCCGGAAGGTGGCAAATGGGGGTGGTGTAGATGCGTACGCGCCGAGCATTACAAATCGATCCCTGGGCGGTGAACACGCGGGCTGGTCGATTTTTGACAGCCGTTACGAAAACTGGATGGAAGGATCAGATGGGCGTGAGTTTCTGCGACGGGTTGGGATTTCGTAAAGAAAACCTCAACCCCATCACAAAGGGTTCACTTTTCCATTGCCCGGTTAACCTCGAATTGGCCGGAAGGGGTTATCTGTGCTTTGGTTCGCTTTTTTAAATTGATGTGTTAAGGAAACTAATACTACACAAAAGCCCTTTTTCACGGTACGGGTGAGCAAACAGCTTTTGTAGCGCGTTTCCCTGGTTGTAAACATCACACCCATTGCCCAAAAGGGGATTCCGGGGCTTCATTTCGAACAATTCATTGACCAATTGGCGGGTAGCTCTATGGACGTCTGAAACACCTGTCACAAACAGTGGACTGGCTCGTTCCGGGATTTAGCTTAACCTTGCTCGCATCTTCGACTTTAATCTTACCTTTCTGCTGCCGCGTGGCAGAAAAGACAACATAACAGAAGAGATGTAAGATACTACAGCGAAAAAAAAGAACACCGTAGAAACGAATATCGGTAATAGAAAAGCCGGAAAGCATAGTTGGAAAAATGTCATCCCGATCGATTTTCCGCTCACATGACGGTGTTAGGGATGGCGCTCTGAGTTTGGTTTGAAACCAACCGGATGTGATTTAATCAATTTTTGTCCACTTCTTTCCTTACGGACGCGGCCCGATGAAAAAAAGGGATATTTGTGATTTATTTCTGGTAAAAGCCCCAAAGGGCTCCAGTTGGATAAGATTGTGTTCGTGAAGCTGGAACCATAAAATGTTGATTCGTAGGTTTTTATTTATTCACCATGTAAAATGGAACGAACAGAGGCTGGATTTGGACTGAGCTGAGATTGTTGGCAACATGTAGCGCTCTGGTGCATTTAAGTTCATTTTGTGCTTTGGGGTTTGAATTGATTGAAGGGATTGCTTTGGTACGTTGATGCTGTAATATGTATACTTTGATTTGATAAAGACCTTCATAACATTGAAGTAAAATTTCAATTAAAGTTGGCCGTTTAACCCTTGGGATGAATTGTTTCTTCAACTGTCAATCACTTAATGTTGCATAATGAACAGCTTTGGATATTTCATGTAGGATTTTTCTATTAAGGAGAAACATGAGTAGAACATTTTCCCGAACAGAAAAAGCCCTTTTATATTTCCTTTCCAATAAGATAAGCTCATATTACCAACATGGCCAACAGAAGTTTCGATCAATATGCAAAAATTGCTAAGAAATAATAACTCGTCCTTGAGCAATGAAATAAATGAGGAATTTGTTCCACGTATGGCAAAATAGAGCAATATATAGAATAATCAAGCTTATGTTGCACCGGGAACCCTGAATCAGTGTTTCTTCACTTTTAGTAAAAGAGAATCGATTGTGGAAAATAACAAAATATAACAATGGATGTACTTGTTTCGTGAACTTCTTGGATTGGTTTTCTTACTTATTGGGAGTTGTAGCAGTGAGAATTCGGACTATTGTGAAATCTGTTGAGTTTGATACCAGCCACCAGACGGTAGTGTACATCGGTTCACCGAGGTAACTAGCTTCATTGCAATTTCCAATTTACCAACCACTACGAAAGGTCTTGTCGTCAACTTCCTGTCGTCCTATTTTTTTTTGGGCAAAGTTACTTCCTGTGTGTATTGCAGGAGGTGGGTTTAGCCGGAGCTTTTGAGTACACTCTTGGGTAGGTTCTGCCAGTTCCGAGATCTGTTAGCTAAGTTCTGCCAGTTGCGTTTGAATTAAAATGGAAAACAAATTTGGTCGCCAGTAGAATGCAGAACGGAGAGAAGCGAATTCTTGGAGACTTGTGCCATAGTTCAGTTGGGTCCCAAGAAGCTAGCCAGTACAAATATGCAGAAACCGTTCCCCAAACAGTACCGTACCGCAAATGGTTCACAGAAAGGAATCCAATTACCGATACCATGCGTACATGGCAGTTTGTTTTTGACCTGCGTATGGGAATGTTCTTGGTGTTTGACCAGGTCAATGCGATGTAACTGTAGGAACTACCTTCAACAGGGTCAGTTTTTATCCATCTTCTTCCGCAATTATTTTTTGGCTGTGGTGTTGCGTGCACAAAACTTTGACGGCAATTGCGATATGTGCCATGGGATGTGTTCAGGAATAAACGCTAAATTTCCACTGCTTCAAATTCAATAATTGTCATGAAAAATTAACTCATTCCTCACAGTTTAGCATTAGTAGTAATATCATAATATAATCAGAAATTAAAACACGTGTTAACAGACCAAAGACACCAATGAAACCAGATGGCCAATATCCCTATAATCGTAACCAAAAAAAAAGAACTACTATAGCTAATCGACCACTACAACTGACTACGCCTATTCATCCCGATAGGGAGCGCTACTATCACTAAGGGGACTCGTATAAATCGCATCAGTATCAACAACTCTACTTTGGCTGTGGCTTAACTCCTCTTCTCGTATCCTTGTGTAAAAAGTCACTCCAAAGCTTATCAGTTTCCAGACCGTCGACGATGCGCTCGTGTGTCTATGGATTGCACTCAACAACCACGCGGTTGCTGTCAAAAGTGTTACCTTCGGTTAAAGCTAGCATTCTAGTGTATGCTCGTCCACTCCGTGGTAGGTTTAAGTATACAATCACTGTACCGAAACCGTTTCAGCAGTAAGAGGATTTGGAGGAGCGTGGGCGGTACGTAAAATGACACGCACGAATCTTTCTAAGCTGCGCACTTGATCCACGTTACGCTAGCTCGTTTAACGATTCGGTCAGAGCAACATATTTTCCATCCGATTTGAAATGGAACAATGGTTTTTGCTCTCCACCGACTACCATGACATGATCAACGGGAAAGCTTGGGAACACTGCTCAGCTTTTTGTTTAGGTCGAAATCTGTTCCGTTGATTTGAACGCTGTCGTTGGCTCCACATTGCCTTGAATCTGTGTCATTTTCTCGGATATTAGGGTATTTGCTAGGGTAGAGAAATATAGTTAAAAATTGAGGATCGTTTGTAGACCGGTAGAAGAAATAGGATGTGATGCAATAGTTTGCCGCTATGCTTCATGTAGTAAGTTTGCCTCTAGTATTAGCTTTAGAATGCTCCCGACCCAACCGTACCAATTGCTCGTCTTTCAACCTCTTTAAAAGCTATATTCTATTGACTATGTTGATGTTCTAATTGTGTTTCTTGTTCGTTTTATGGACTTTCTGGTGTTAGTGAACGGTCGATTTTTTTGTTTGGTTGTTTCGTTTACTCTCTTTGTTGCATCTTTAGCAGCGGCTAATAATCACGGTATTACAGTTTGTTTCACTGCAGTGTTTTGTATTAAAGACATTAGTTTAGAAATGTAGCATCTTTTTTTATTTTCCACCTTTGTGTTTTGTGTTCCCTTACCATTATGTAATGCGCACTGGCCGAAGCCATCCTCGGCATTACTTTAGAACTTTATTTGATTCCATTTTTCTACTATTCTATAACGCTCCGTTTGTTCCGCTACACCGGTAGTTCCCGATACGTACCCGAAAGCGGTCCTTCGTGCGAATGCAACCACACACACGGTGTTACGACGGCGAACGAAGAAACGAGCATAACGGCGTGCTGTACCCTCAGCAAAGCTATGACGGCAGCAGAAGCAACCTTTGCGTAACGCTCTGCACTAACGCTAGCAGTAGTAGACCGGCTGCGGTTGCTCTGCTCACCGGTGACCAGAACCAATCGCCGGATCGTGATAGTTGGTTGGCCCCATTCCCGGCCAGAATCTCTGCCCGCTTCCGTAGTCGTTCCTGTGGAAGAGCGGTGAAGAAAAGTGATGGGAGAATATATCGATGAAGAATAATAGGAAACGACGACTCACAGTAAGATGGAGTTTAAAATTAGTTTGAAGCGCGAAAAGGTAAAGACTGTCGGTGGAATTGATGCTGTTGAATTATGGTATTGATTGTTTTCGTTTCGATGGAAGAAGTAAAAAGTTCCGGTAAATGATGAATTATGAACGCACTCCAATAAGACCATGACGGGGTGGCAATGTAGCGGATGAAGCCACGGCGCAAGCCTTTGTTGCCATGGGAGTTGCTTTTAACGATGGATGGAATATCGGGAATTGCTTGTTTTTTTTTGCGCCTGAATACAATTGGTTTGTGGGTCCGGGACCAAACTGGGAATTGCGGTTTAATTAATCGTGGTTGAGTTTTTCCGGCACGATGCACGATGGAAAGCCTTCCGGAAGTGGCCAGAAAGTGGCACAAAGAAATGCATTTCAAATAAAACAGGTGGCTAGGGTGGCTATCATGTGGCGGAGAGACGGCATATTCGTTGAAGCATATTGTTAACAACGCTATGTAATAAAAAATGTGCATCAAATTAGGCCGATGCTCTACATACCTGATACATGTCGTCCTCACCGGGCGGATCTAGACATTCAAATTCACAGCATCGTTCACCTACACGAAATTTTTTACAGAACTGCAAAGAAAGAGATACGGATAAGTGTGTTATTAAGCGTGGCAAAAATCATAACCTAAAGTTCATTATGGGGTGTAAAGCTTTTGATCACTGAAGCAGAAACGATTCTTCAATTATCCTTCAAATAGTTAGTCAAATAGTAGATAGTAGATAGTCAAATAGCATTTTTGTCCCAGTCTTTTCTTGACTTCTAAAGCAATAATTCATTGAATAATCGTGGCCTTGGGCTGAAACAATTGTCGATTTCTATTCCAATTTCCTGAAGAACTCTCAAATATTTCATTATGCAACAAGAGTGTAACAATATCAAATAAACAACCGTATCCTGGTGGGCGCAACTTTTCATTCAATTTGAAGGTAAAATTCTTGAGAACTAAATTAATAAAGCTAGAGATTATTTTCCTTCTTCGCGGGTGGAACGGTACGGCCACCGACGAGCGTATCGTAAATCCGGTTTTATTTCCTCTTTACCATTCCTGGGAAAGATTTAATAACAATCGTTCGAATGATTGCGCGAGCAATGGCATAGCCACGTTTAAAACTCCTACGGTGAACTAGCAAATGGAATTTCCTCTAGATCAGCATGCCATTCTGCCACTCTGCCTCTGATTAAGTATCTATGTTCGGGATCGGGAAAGCTTTAAATAGCTAGTAAATGTCCAATCTCTCGGGGTGAAGTTTCTCAGCTTTCGGTTTCCACTCTGTCGATCACGTTTGCGAAAAGGTCACCCCATCTCTAACTGCGATTCTATTTAGCTTTCTCTAGTTAAGGCAACTGAATCACCAATCCCGTAACGTAACTAAACAGTGGCAAAGTAAGTGTGTTTGTTTAAGCGTTCTTGCTGGGTTTCTGTGAAATGAATTTTATTACTGTGTTGCGCTTCATCCCGGTTAACAACCGAAGCAATGTGCTAGGAAATTGCATTTGCATAGTGCAGTTCGATTGGTTGCTTATTAGATGAGAGAAAATCAATCGGAAAATGCAGAGCAATGGATGGAAAGCGCCTGTGAAATGCGATAATAAAGTGTATTGAAGGATCTTGTTCCAGGGCCTTAACTGGGTTAAAATTAACTTTAGGTTGTTTTTTATTGGGGGCTGGCTTTACAAACCCCTAAACAATAACTTATGACTATTAAAAACTGGTCATGCCATTGCGTCATTCGTTTTCTTCTTTTGAAATAGTGAAACTACGTGTAAACCCCCATTACGTTGTGTTAACCGCATGCGCTAGTGGTTTATTAGTTAAGCTATTTCTGGCTTTTCTCACAGCCACCGAGAAGATTAAAGTTGTATTTGAATGTGACAATCCAAACCCCAAAAAAAAAACATAATGTATTGTATCTTAAGATGGAACAGTAAGCATATGTTTCCTTTCGTTAAGTAGATTGATAGAAATTTGTTTGCTTATAGAAAATAGTTGATTTATACTATAAGCTTCCTTTGCTCGTTGTCCTGTGTGTCCCAACTGAGCATCGTATATGACATCTACTTGAAGCATGATGATTGCACGGACAGCAATTATCTTTAGTGGCTACATCCAAGGGCAACCGAGCGTTCAATTCGACGTACAGAGAACGTTCACAATTTTCTTCTTTTTCGTACGAATATGTTTCCGAACAAGTACACTATATGCGGATGATTCGTTCATCCGTATCGGTGGTTCGGCTGTAGCGTTTTTATCCAATGATCCGTGTAGGAGAAAATGAAACCTTCGTACGTCAGAGCTTCTATTTTTATCCACCAACAATCTTGTTAGAGGTAATTGCCAATTCATTTGAGCCGAGAATCTATCCGACTCCTGCAGAGGTTTATATGTACCTTTTCAACGTATGTACCAGCCAGCGCTAGGTCGCATAAGGATATTATGTTTTTTTTGCGGCTTCTTATCTCGGTATTCAGTCCACCTAGCAATCTTGGCGTCTGGTTCGAATCTGAAGCCTGCCCCTAATAACAGTTGATTGTAAGCTAATGAAAGCATGTTCATTAGCGTTCCGAGCATTTTTTATGTTGTACTGTGAGGAATATTGATGCAGCATTTTCATACATTAGCTTATCCATGAGTGACTCTGAAAGATTGGTGAAGTGCAGCGAGCCGGTGAAGTAAGATTCCCGGGAAGGGTATTTATTGCATTCGGAAATATATTAATTGAACGCACTGCTATATCAATTGATGAATGGTACTTCATTAAATATTGATTAAAGCTGTGTTAGTATTGTAGTCCATAGTCGAATGACGATTTTATAGCTCATTGATTCAATTTGACGAAAAAACGATGTGAACACACTTCTTTCTTTGGTTTATACTTCTACGATTGTCCTCTACGGTTCACGTCAAACTGCAAAAATGTCCCTAGATGTAACCGTGACGGTACATAAATGGTGCTACAAAACGGTTCATACAAAGGTTTACAGACTGTCTGAGATACCAACGGATAGCGAAAAATGGGATGAAAAGATAAGCTTTTCTAATGCGTTCGAGCATTGTAATACGCTCCATAGCATAGAAATGGTTGATGTAATGTGAGAAAATAAAATACAGCAGCTATCTGAAGCTGACGTGAAAGAAAGTTTTTTTTTGTTGAAAGTTGAACTAAAACAACTTAAAGCTTTCACAGCTCATCAACCATAATGAGTCAGAAGAATGCAGTAAAAGTTTAAAAGACTGGGTGTTTTTTTATGCGGAACATGTTTTATGATCTTTACTAGTAGGATAAAAACCCATGAACATTATGCTCTTTTTAAGTGACTATTTAATTTAAAAACCGCAATTATAAAACAACCATAATCATGTAATCTAACGTCTGGTGAAAAATTTTTGAACGTGATGCAATGTGATTTAACCACTTTATTAAAATAGCATGCAAGACCGGTTTCGCAACTGGGTTAGTTAGAGAGAGGTTTTTTTCGTTCGGTTTCGAAATACCGGAACATTATGCAACACGTTCGTACTGAACCGTCGGTAAGCGCACCATGCTTAATTGCTGTTAAATTGCATTACTTTCCCAAACCAACAGCTGCATCGGCGGATGGATGATGAACTGTTTCGGAATGTATCAGCAAAGCGGTGGCACCGGTAAATCGAGCTGGATAGGAACACGGGTGGCGTAGCAACTCAAAATTTCCATTCTATGAACTCGCTTGAATTTCAGCTATCGTCTACGATCATTATCACCGTCAGGCGGGATTCGTTTCATGCCGGATACGGTTGCACGGACATCGTTGGTCGGTTTTAGTTGAGGAAGTATCCGTTAATTAATTGTACTGATATTTGTATACGGTGTAAATCGTTGGACTTCTCCGGTTGAGCTGGTGGAGAATTGAACGAATAATGGGTTTGGCTCAAATTTAAATGACATATGTTCCAAATGAGAAGCGTTGCAAGACTCCACACGACAGGACCGGAAGAAAATCTCGTCCGGACCAATCCCCCGTAGCAAAAACTGACTATCCGGCGACGTGGTAAAATAAAGTCTCGTAGGCCAGAAATGGCAGGCATGATCTAGTAGGTCGTAACGCCAAGAAGAGTAAGAATGGTGCCGCATGGTGCAGCAGATGTGATAATACCCACAAAAGGTGCAGCAAGTGCAGAAATAAACCATTGCATGATTAATGTTTGACGAGCGTTTGGTGCAGTTTGTATTAAATTTCATAATTGACTAATTTGTAGTTCATATTTCATATCTATTTCAATAAATATATAGTAACTTATTTTACTAAAAAACTAACCCTAACCCAGAGCGATGAAAACTGAACAGAAAAAGTAAAATTACTGATTATGTTTATTATGTTAATGTAACATTTTAAGTGGAACGTATATGAGCTTCATGTGCTGCAAATTGAACACATTTAAAGCTTATTATGTTCTGTAAAAACCGAACTAGATACCGTGGTGCTTTGTCATAGACTTAATAAAGGGATTTTCAATTTAATATTCGTCTACTCATGCGGATGTCATAGTAAATTTTGTAGTTAGATACTTCTTTCTATTTCGAAGAATGTATGATTTCACATTTTCTCTCCAAGAAGAGCAGTGATATAAAAAAAATACAGCCAATAGTACGACGGCTATCGCCCTACGTATCACCACATGCAAAATGTTGTATGCAACCTATTACCCAGCCAGGTTCGTCTAGAAAGGAATTTCCTCCACAAAAAATTGTTTATCATATCCCAATGGACCTTTTTCAATTGCAAGGAGTGGTTTTGAATCCGTTTCTAACTCATTTCAATAACGTGGAATTTTATTTTGAAGCTGAAATTCTAGGTATTTATTCCCTGAAGTTGGAAACTCATCTGGTATTAATCAGTATCAAGGGTTCTCTCATGGGAATTGGGAAAAAATTGCAAAAGCAGTTTCACAGAACCAGCGGAGAACTAACATTCTCATGAATTCCAGTGTTTCCATATAAAACGTATATTGAAGGATGTATTTCTGTGCATATATGCTATAATGTATGTAAAACTATTTCAAATATTGTGGTTCTATGTTATTGCTCAACAATCAAACAAACGACAAACGAGTCGAAACACTGAGCCTTACATCATTTAAAGAGCTGATTCGAGACTTATATAATAACATAGATGATGGGTCATCCATGGAATGTAAAAATATACTAAAAATGAACTTGTTGAGTTTAACTCATCTGCCAGGGTATTTGGTAGCCTGAAAGACATTATTATGTTTTGCAAAGTTATTGTGATACTCATTCTTTGATGTTCGCACGTTTCCATCTCAAACACATTAGGTTCCTCTGTCCTGGAAAGTAATTCTTTAACGGTATACTGGTGTCTGACGTGCTGTCCTTATACAGTGCGAATAAGGAGCTGCTAGATCGTTATCCAACAAATGGCACTCAGGAGACCACTTGAACGGGCACTAGGTAGCTTGACCGTAGGGGTTTCAGAGGTGGAAGTGTAGGGAATTCGTTGGGTTCTGTAAGTGTTTATTGATGCTACCACCTACCAAATTTGTTTTATTTAAAATGGATATTAAACAAGTTTTGACTCGTACTTTAAAGATAATTTCTACCATCTCAAAAATGTTTTATGGAATGAGGTGGGAACTATCTTCATTTATATTTCAATCATGAATTGATTGGTACCAGGTACTGGGCGTCTCCATGAGCAATTACCGTACTGAGTAATCGTATGCTTATATCACTTGTTTTGCTTTTTGAAGCCTATTCGAATGTATAACGTTATTCAACAAAAATAATTCAACCATTTTATCTTCTTCTTGTTTTCTATCGGCACATCAATCTCAAGAAGTTTAGGCATGCCATTTCTGGTTTTCTACGACTTTGTTTACACGTATGGGGGATTGGTCCGGAAGGCGTTTTGGACTTGTCCTGTCGTGCAAAACCGGCGCTACTACCAATACACCATGGTGTCGATCCTATTGTTTTGTTAACCACTCTTAAGTGGTGTTAATATGTATAAACATGTGCATGGTCATTTATTCGCAATGCCCAACATTGAAAAGGCAGGCAATACCCAACAGGAACTAAAGATGAGAAAATGGTTATCGTAACGGTAATGGTTTCTACATTTGCTAGTTGTATCTAGCAAAATGCAAAGAAACTGGAATTCTGAAAAATATGTTATTGGAACATTCATTGTTCTTTTTAAAATATTATTTTTCAGGTAACATTTAAAACAAATTTGGCTGAGAAGATTAAACTGACAATTTTACTTTAAAGCAGGCGACTGTCTAAGCAAACAATAATAGCTTTCCACCTAAACTGGTTTAAGTACAATGTCCAAATGCAGTATTTGCATGTGGTTCATGTAACATTGAATATTGACCAGTCATCTCCAAGGGTAAACATTTTCTTTAATTCCTTCTTTTATTACTTGCTGAAGATACTTATAAAGTTAGATGTGATCGTGTATAAAATACTTAAAACATTTTACGTGTTTTCTATGGAAAAATAACAGCACCATGCTAAAGCTTCACAGAAGTCATGTAAATGTCTCCAAGGATTTAATAACCAAAATATTGCTATGAATCATTTCACAGCGTCTTTTAACTCATGGCTTATTTAAAATTTATTGCTCTTACTGCTCACATTTGATTATGGTAGTTTTGTAAATCTATTAACACGAATCCAAGCACTAGAGAACTTAGAAAGTAACACTATTTGTTTCGACTAGAAAGAGAAGAATGGAATGTCGGAATCATTAGTTTTTATATGGAAATGTGTAATAGTAATTATTTGTATATATTAAAAAAAAAAATTAAACAATTTCAAATACAGTTAGATCTCTTAAATTTTTACTATTACTCTTCTCTATGACCATAACTGCAGCTATAACTTTGAATGGACTATCATTTTTTTACAAAACAATCCTCAATAACGATAATTATTTCATGTAATTCGTAAACAACTAAAATTCTGACAATTTCATTTACTGTTTTTCGTTAGATAGAGACGTTTCTGGTCAAAGGTTGCATAATTTCGATCGGTTGGTAAAGAATGTTTACTTCATATGAGTTAGTTGGTGTTCGTTTTGCACTTCCGGATGTAGGGCGCGTTAGCTTTAAGGAAGTGTTTGGATAGTCGATTGGAGAGGTAAATCCTAGCAAAGCTTAAGCATGAGCTGGTACGAATGAGTGAGTGATGGTGTGGTTTACTCGGTGGAGAATAAACTTTACATCAGCTTTACAGAACCATTCATACATACACACTGGTTGTCGTAGAGCAGCAGCGGTTGTTTTACACGTCTGGTTGACATTTATCCCGGCATGTATACCTGCAGCATTAAGCCCGTGATCTACACGATACCGGTACGATACCACTAGCTGGGGGCTTTAGCTAGCGTTAGCATACAAAAGCCGCACGTAGGATGCAACGTACGTGGTAAATCAGAATGCTTGAGATGGATGAGTGAATGGTCATGGGAGGAGTGTAACCACTTTTGTGCAGGTATGTCCTTCCGTTGCCATAGTAGGTCACAGTGGCCTAGCTCGATGAATGCTTTGATCGTCAATTCTCTTTCATATTGCTTGGTGGCAATAATACGGACGGTACTTCGTATGGTTCAATAAGCATGCTATGCATTTTCAAGCAGTTCAAATGCAACTTAAATTGCGCCTGCCAAACAAGTTTTGGTAGGGTTCTACCAGGAATATGGGCAATAACATAAACTGGATCATTGAAGGATATGATCGGATATTAGGGTTGAGCACATTAGTAAAATAATCATTTGATTACATTTTTATAGTAAACAATATACATATTATTTATATTTAATACGGCAATCAAGCTCACGATCTCGACAACTAATCTTAAAAGATTCCAACTGTAACAAAAAATGTTACTTGAGGGTTTTTTTGTAACTTTTCCCTCTACAACAAGTAACCAGCACTCAGAACAGCTATATCAATCGACAATGCCATAGAAAATAAGTAAACAAGCTAATGAGGAGAGTTGTATAATAACGAACCCATTATAAAATTTGTAAATTCACGCCATTGTAAAAATTTACTACTACTACAAAAAATGCATTTCACACATAATTTATTTTATTTAAGAGGAACGGCGAGGCCGTATTGCTTACAATTTTTTCATTGTCAAATAATGTAAAATTTACTACATTTCTGTTGTCTACAGCTTAAAATGTCAAAGCATAAAGCATATTTTTGTATCATCTTTTTTATAAATTGCGAGCTATACTAACCATTCACATGGCCGAGTACACCCGCATGAAGTTGACATTACACTGTTTAGAGAAGAAAATGTCTCAAAACTAACGTGAATTTTCCTTAGGTTTAGAATCCAATAGACTTAAGCTATACGGCCTGGCCGTTCTTTATGAATTAAAAAACAAAAAAACAAACAAATCACATCGCATAAATGTTACTGCTGGAAACTTTAAACCTATGGCCGGTCTGTTGAACGAGGTGTGTTTTTGTTTAGTTCATTAAAGGAGTTTGGTGCTGTGATATCCTAAGAAATACACTTCCGTGTTCTGTTTGTACATCCATCCTTTATTGCGGCTCTCCACATACTGACTGCTTCGCTCGCGCTCACCCAACCTTAACCGTATACCACATCCTCCCCCTGCACATATAATATTATTAAGTTTCTTTTTTTTTTTTAATTCTCGATTAACCTCTTGGGTTTTTTTATCAACCGGTTTGGTCGTTCTTCCATTAGTTCCCTTGGTTCCAGTACCTCATTTCCGGTCCGCCTGTCCTCTTCTTTGCGCTTAATAAATTTTTTTAGGTGCTTCACGTTTCTATCAAATATCTTCCCTGTACTTATTTCCTTGACTGTTACTCTACCTGCACCGGTAATTTCTAGAACTTCATGTAACGATTCTTTATACGGTGTTTCAGTTTTGTCTCCTTTTTGTTTCATTACTAAAACGGTATCCCCGATTGTTATATTTAACGGTTTGGCTCCACGTCGTAAGTCTTCTCTTTTGTTTCTTGAAAATTTGGCCTGCTTATCTCTATCGCGAAGTTCTTCATCGTTCATCTGTCTGACATTCGTTTTGGGGTTTGGGAGTCTATACCTAACTGCTCTACCAAACATTAGTTCTGCTGGCGCAATTTTTGTGACGTGATGTGGCCAGGAATTGTAATCTGCTACGTATTCTGCTAGTGCCTCTTTCCAACTCTTTTTACCCAAGCGTGCAATCATGGCCACTTTGTTAATTCCTTGCATTCCTCGCTCTACTAGACCATTTTCTGTCGGATTTAATGGGGTGCTATGAATGAGTGTAATTCCCCATGTGTTTTCTAACCACTCTTTGAACTCCAATGCGTTAAATGGAGGGCCATTATCCGCTTTCATTTTTTTTGGAACGTAGTATGTTAGAAATATCCTGTTAAGTGCTCGTCTTATCCCATGTGAATCTGCCCGATCCACCGGTACTGCTACTAAAAATCGTGAATAATTATCGGTTAGAACTAAAGTTTTCCCGTTGTCCGTGGACGATGAAATATCCATGGACACATAATCCCATGGGTTTTCTGGCAACCCTGTCAATTCTATAGGCACTGGTATACTACCCGATTTAGTTAACTGGCATTCAGGGCAACTTCTAACAAATTCCTCAATTTCTCTATCCATACCTAGCCACCACAACCCTGCTCTTAAAACATTCTTCATAGTAGACATGCCAGGATGGCTTCTATGAGCTAATTTCAACGCCTTCTCTTTAAGAGATTTTGGCAAAACCATCTTTTCTTGTTTCATAAGTATGCCATTCTCCACATATAGCTCTCTTTGAAACGCCTGATATTTTTCAATTTGTTGAGGCCACCCTTTTTCTTTTTCTAGCCAATCTACTACCATAGTTAATGTCT
Organism: Anopheles marshallii; assembly: GCF_943734725.1. Taxonomy (NCBI): domain Eukaryota; kingdom Metazoa; phylum Arthropoda; class Insecta; order Diptera; family Culicidae; genus Anopheles; species Anopheles marshallii. The sequence goes on along the minus strand of NC_071326.1, from coordinate 45,228,912 downwards.
CGTCCTTTTGAAATTCTAATTTTACTTGATCTGTTGTTAATGCTAACAATTGCTGGTTTACTCCATCTAAACATGCAATCACCGAGAAAAGTTCGTGTGGTTCCTTGGTAGTCGCAAACTGGGGATCCTTCCTAACTCTATTAAGTCGTGACGCCGCGTCTGCTATGTTCTCTTTACCAGAAATGTGCTCAAAATCAAATTGATAATGTTCAAGTCGGAGAAACCACCCTTCTGCTCTAGACATAATTCTCTTTCCTATATCTTTATGTTTTGTTGGCTTTATCATGAATTTCAACGCTTCGCTATCAGAACGTAGCAGAAACTTCCTTCCTAAAAGATAATAAGCAAATCGCTCCATTGCCCAAACTATCGCTAAGGCCTCCCTGTGCAATTGTGGGTAACGACTTTCTGTGTCTGTTAAGCTTTTTGATGCACAAGCAATTATACGATTACTTCCTGTGATTTTATCCTCCTGAGCCAATATGGCTCCCAGACCCCATGGTGAAGCGTCGGTGTATAAAATTATTTTATCTTCCTCGTTAAAATACCCTCTCTTGATAAGGTCTTTTTCAGCATCTTTCTTCAACTCTTCAAATGTCATTTGATGTACAGTATCCCATTTAAATGATCCTTGGTCCCTTATCAAATCTCTCAATGGTTTCGTTTTGTGAGAAAAATTTTGAATAAATGGCCCAATAAAGGTTAACATACCTAAAAAGCTTCGGAGTTCCGCAGTATCCTTCGGTCTTTCGAAATTACTAATAGCAGAAATTTTTTCCCTCATTGGCAATATGCCTTCTCCATCCAATGTTAGTCCTAAAAAATTCACTTCTTTTTGGCCAAAGCACGATTTCTCTTCGTTTACTGTTAAACCGTTCTGACTAATTATCTCTCTCACCCTATTTTCTCTTTCTCGAAGCTCTCCTAATGTTCTAGCATAAATCAATATATCGTCAAGGTAAATTAAGACATTCTTACAATCCCTAAAGGTTTTTTCCATTTCCCGTTGGAAAATTTCCGGCGCACATGATAAGCCAAACGGTAATCTTGTAAAACGCATAAGCCCATTCGCCGTCATGAATGCAGTTATATGGCGCACTTCCTCATGTAATTCTATGTGAAAATATGCGTCCTTTAAATCTACTTTAGAAAATAACATTTCCCCGTTGTTGTTGGGAATATCGGCCCAAATTCTCTCTAACGATGGCATGGGGTATGGCTCTCGTAAAATAGCCTTGTTGGCCTCTCTGTAATCCAAAACAATTCTAAAATCTTTGGTACCTTTAGGAACTAGTACCATAGGTGATACAAACGATACTTCCGCGTTTTCACTATTAACGTATTCGATTATCCCTTTCTGTTCCATATCCGCAATTCTATGATTTACGGCTTCCTCAAACGCCTTGGGTATGTTATACCGTATAATTTGCTTTGGAACAACTGCTGTGTTAATTTTAAATTTAACTGGCTGTATAGCTAATTTTGGAAATATTTCTGTTTTAGATGTTCCACCACTTATATAATGAATACAATTATCTGATTCCGGACCTATGCGCACTAGCCCTAGCTTTTTAGCGGTTGCAAAACTCAACAGAGACAGCTCTGCATGCCTTACAACAAATATTGTCGCCAAGGTTTTTACACTATTACTCCCCTCCGATGATATCATTGCCTTGAATGAACACTCGACATCCAAATTAGCCTTACTTCCATAGCCTCGCAGCGACGTTTCTGGATGCGGTTGCCAATCCCGGACACTTGCCTGGCAGTGTGTTCTAATCTCCCACCAGCATTTGGAAGTAATCGTGTTTACCGATGCTCCGGTATCAATTAGGAAAGGAATCGTCACCGCTCCGATTTTGCACATGATTTGCCGAGGGTCATTCGTTTCCAATTGTTTTCTTGGATAAGTGAGAAGCTAAAATAATAACGGAAACAATGCAAACATATAAATATTAGCTATTTGCCTAATAACTATAGTAAGCAACTATAATGCTTTAATTCAAAATCTTTTTTTTTTTTTTTTTTTTTTTTTTGATACCATTATTTAGTTGATTCACCCACAACCACCTGGTTTATTTCCTCCATCTGCTTCTTCACATTATCCGTGAATCGGTTAAATCCAGCTCTTGATCTGCAGCAAATGGCCAAATGACCTAACGCTCCACAACGGAAACACTTCGCTCGAATTGCACCACATTTTCCCCAAACATGTGTTTTATCGCACTTGGAACACTTTTGAGAACCTTCCATTCTCCGAAAACGGTCTCTTTGGAATGGTGCATAGCTCTTTTTTTCTTGTTCTTGCTTGTACGGCTCGTATCTTTTCTTCTCCGTCTTCCATGCACTCACCGCTGCCACGTAATTCCCATTATCCGCAAGCTCTTTTGTTTTAGCGCTAACACCATGTTGGTCCATTTCTTTCTTCTCCATTCTAACGAAATCCAAATGCTTGCCGTGCTTTATGAGCTTGTCTAAATTGTTCCCCAGCAAATCCACCATGTCGAATAACTTTTCCGAAATTAGAGGCACCGACCGCCTCACTACAGCCTGTACTAATTCTTCGGATTTTTGTTCCTCCGCGAGACCACAGAATTTAGCCTGCGCTTCTAATCTCAACACCCAATCCGAAAACGTTTCATCTACTTCCATTCGCATTTCTCTAAGTTTCATCCTTTCCTTGTTTTCGTCACATATCTCGTTGAAAAACTCGTCCACACCATCCACTGTTCTTTTATATTTGTCATCCCCGCAACTTTCAACGCGTCGCTCTTGCATTTCTATTATGTTTAGCAAATAACGACCTGCAAACACTTTCAAACCGATCAATTTCATTTCCGCGTTCACTTCCCCCTTGCACATCACTATCCGTTCGTATTGTCCTTTAAAACGCACCCATTCCGCTTTCCTTTCCTGAATCGGTAAATCCTCCGCGAATGGTTTTAGTGGCCAAGTACCGGCCAGAAAATCCTTCTTTACTGTCTTTTTTCCGTAGCGCGCGCTTTCATTACACTTTTCCACAAGATAGTCCGTATTATCCTCTTCCTTCCAACCTGCCATTTTTTAAAATTGCTGATTTGCTTTGACCGCTGCTGTAAGTTCGACAACTGAAATGCAACTGATTTGCTTTAGTCGATGAGTTAGGCTTACAACCGAAAACGCGATTTCACCTGCGCCGCTCGTTCTGAACACGGTGTATTGTTTGTATTGGTCGATATCTCGCATCGAATTTTCCAAATAATTCCTTACCATTGTGTCCCTCCTTGTTGTTACTCAACCTGGCGTGGACACACACGACGAATTTCCGAGCTGGTTATCCACATGCTTTGTGATATGACCGTCCGCTATTTCGTGGAATGTCCCGTTGCACTATGAGTGTTGACACGAAACTCGTATGAACGTCAACTCCTCCATACATCTTTGGTGCAATCATGGTTAATTCCGTGCGCGCCTTTTGTTTGTACGTTATCTAACCGGCAAAAACGAGAAGCAAAACCGAGAAGAAGAAAACAATACAGAAGCATACGATACTTGGTTGGCACACGCTCAAATTCCCGCAGAACGGTGTGGTTGTTCTCCTTTCGTCTTCTTCGAGGGACCATGAGCTAAACTCGGTTACCACTCGGGGTTTTCTTCTTCGAGGGACCATGAGCTAAACTCGGTTACCACTCGGGCTTATCTTCTTCGAGGGACCATGAGCTAAACTCGGTTACCACTCGGGCTTTTCTTCTTCGAGGGACCATGAGCTAAACTCGGTTACCACTCGGGCTTATCTTCTTCGAGGGACCATGAGCTAAACTCGGTTACCACTCGGGCTTTTCTTCTTCGAGGGACCATGAGCTAAACTCGGTTACCACTCGGGCTTTTCTTCTTCGAGGGACCATGAGCTAAACTCGGTTACCACTCGGGCTTTTCTTCTTCGAGGGACCATGAGCTAAACTCGGTTACCACTCGGGCTTTCCTTCTTCGAGGGACCATGAGCTAAACTCGGTTACCACTCGGGCTTATCACTCTGTTTTACTTTCACGATTTCACTATACAAAAAAAACACGATTAAACATTGAAGAAACACATTCACAACACACAATACAAAACAATCCTCCTGGCAGGATCGCCAATGTGATATCCTAAGAAATACACTTCCGTGTTCTGTTTGTACATCCATCCTTTATTGCGGCTCTCCACATACTGACTGCTTCGCTCGCGCTCACCCAACCTTAACCGTATACCACAGGTGCGTGAAAGGAAAACCAACCCAGCAACCTGCTGCCTGGAAACACTTCATTACCGTACCGTATGAGAAACGTCGAGCAAACATGCTAAGACAACACATGGTGAGCAGTAGTTTTTCAAAATACTTAAGTATGCAAATAATTCCGAACAACAGCTGCGCCGGTTACCGTTGAGTACCGTTCACCCTGTGACTAACGCATTAAGCTTTTGACACATCAAACGACCCAACACGGGTAAAGCAACTGCAGAAAGTGGAAACAGTGTACGTTAAGTGTTTGTTTAAGTTATAGAAACAAAAAAAAAGAACAGAGCCTGGTATCTAGCTTCTCAGTACCGTAGTGTATTTTTTTGTTTCGCATGTTTTCATTATAGAAAACTCAACACGGCTATGGATGGATCAAGTTTACTGTTTGATGCTTAAAGCTCGTTTTGCAAGGTTTTCTGAATATTTTGAGCTTTAAGTAATACGTAGACCTTTTTTCCTTCTGCTTATTTCACCGTTATTCTTTTATTTATTAGATTTATAATTTTATTCAAGTTGGTTAAAATTGTTGTTGTTTTCATTTTATAGCAATTAACGGAGTTGAATAATCGAAAGGAAAAGTTATAGGAATGAAATATTGATAAACGAGTAATGCAAGCAAATAATAATTCCCCTTCTGCTCTGAGCGGATTCGAATGACGGTATAGCAAAACAGAAGTGTGTTAAACAATTGTTAAGTTTCGTTTACGAACCCTTCCACAAAACTTGACGAATTTGGATTGTTTGAATTATGAGTTTCATAATACCCACAACATTTTGAACGTTATTTAGGAGGAAGGAAAAACCAAGGATTACATCTTAATTAGTGAGAGATGGAAATGATTAAGAGCACTAGAAAATACTCCGTAGCCAACAAATGGGAAACAACATTTAATTATCGTGTAAGTACATAGCTTTCCGGCCGCAGACCAAACGGCTGAAGGTATTTTCACGCGCAACTGTTCGTTCGTCGGGATTCAGGATCCGTTCTCAAACGGGAAGCGTACGTTCGTCGCAACCATGCGTTATGATTCACCCGCTACGATTGTCACTGTCTTATCAATGCGTTTCCTGTGCCATCTTGCTCTTTGAATCGAGCACCTGAACGTTTCACTTTTCGACTGATGAGCAGGATAGGAAAACTTTTTTCCACGTGATTTAATGAACTCGCAGCTGCGTCCCTTGGTTTGGCAGATTGGGGATGGAGAACGTGGGAGGAAGCCTAGAATACAGCCGTGGATGTAGTTTATGAGCATGCTAATTGGAGAATCTAATTAAAAAGTTTCTTCGGTTTTTGAAATTTCTGGTCGGTTTCGGAACATTGTTTGCTTGGTTTGAAAGCCGATGCTCCTTGCGGAACAGCAACATATCAAACGATGCGGATGGGTGTTTGGTGGAAGTAATGGTTGAAGTAATTTATTCCAATATCTTGCTCAAGGTACGGTACTGTTTTTGAAGCTGTTCAATAGAGTGGCCAGATTACAGGTGAGCTTAAAGGGCAATTTTAAAGATCGCAGAAATGTAGTACGGAAACAGATTCCTAGAATCTATGCAATGTAAAATAATTAATCGGTTAAACAGGACATCCGACCATTAAGAATTCTTCTGGAAAAAATAACAATCATCACAGTGATGTTTCTAAGAATCGTGTTTTAAGTACAGTTTACAATTAACACCTTTAGAATAATAAACCTTAAATTCTGTGGAGGTGGAAAATTGTACCTTCAAGCGTATTTTACCATCACCTCCATTATTATGCATCACAACATCATTATGATTCAATTTTGTTTGAATCATTGTTCAACCACCGGGGGTCGGACAGGTGGTGTATTGGTAGTGGTGCCTATCTTCACACGACAGGGTCGGTCCAAAATCCCATCCGGACCAATTCACCGTAGCAAGGGCTGACTATTCGGTTACGTGGTAAAATTAAGTCTAGTAAGTCAGAAATGGCAGGCATAACATAGTAGGTTGTTATGACAAGAAGAGAGAGAGAGATAAAAATAGAAAAAGAGAGGGGGAGAGAGTATTGTTCAACAATTCAATAACACAGTTTTCATCAATTGATTGATATTACCACCTCGTCACGTTGTAATGGGACAGTGACTTAAATTGCGTAGCACCCCCAACCCGTCGGCATACAGAGTAAGATTCAAGAACCATGAATGTTTGCATAATTTCTCGCTAGCAGGTGGTACGCGTCGAATAATAAAATCTGTACCAGCAAATCACAATCGATGGTGTGTCGATATTTTATTTTTAACAGACACGTATACACAAGTGGTGTATGCTCAAAATCAAATTTATTGTCGAGCATTATAGCGTCCGTTTTGGTGGTGATGCCATAAATTATGCTCCTTTTTATTATAGCAGTACCGTAATGGTCGATTTTCTTTTGAAGCAAACGAAATTTTGAGCCGAATACCGCACAACGATGAATGCCATTGGATGCAGAATAAAAATCTGCAAGAGTTTGCTGCACAAATTTTGCACATTATAATATAAATTTACTGTACCGTGCAAGTGGTTTGTGTGCATTGTGTTTTCTTTCGTGTAAATTCTGAATCACACCAGTGGTTTTGATGTTTGTTAACATTGTTCAAGTGTTTCGTGTTCGTGCTTGCTCGTATGAGTGGGACGGAATTGTTTGTTCCGAAACTCAATTAAACCTGATGGAAATGTGAAGTAAAATGCTTAAGCGAGTTGCCGTACGTGTTAGCAATTAAAGTGACAATAAATGATCTATTGTAAACACTATAGTAAATCCTTTTATGTAAAAATCCAACATTTGCTTCTGTTTTTTTTTTGTTTTAATTGAAATCATTACGGTTTATTGCAAAGAGTTATTGCGAAATTCAACTTAATTATTCTTTGCATCATGTTTTGGGAAACCTAATTTGTAAACACTTACATAGGGTGGATCACAGTATATTGCTTTGCACCATAGCGGCTCAGAGTGGTAGCACACACACAAGCTGCACACCCCCGGTCCAGGTACGTAGAGTAGACCGTGTGCGACGGAGTTTCCTTGGAAGTCGACACAATCCTCTTCTAGGCTTGCTGTAAAGAAAGAAGAAAAAAAGCGATCGTTGTAAGTAGGCAAAAGGGACGCGTGACAAAAAACTGACAAAACAAATTTCGGATTTTGTCGTAGTTATGAAGTTTGCAGAAAGTACTAGCATTTGTTAATTGATTATGCTTCGATTATATACCCATACCAAACACTTGTGGTACACAACTCAATGTTCCATTCGAGATATTTCCTGGATAAATTTACTTTCCCAAAGTTTGTGGACATATTTTAACGTGCGAGCAGCAAAAGGAAAGGAAGCGATGAAGGAAAGTTTGTTGTACGCAAACTTTTTCTCGCAACAAGTTATCAGTATGACATTATGTTGTCTTATGGGTTGAGAAAATATTCATATGTTCATAGAAAAAATCAATATGATGATATTCTCTGCCATAGATAGCTTAAGCTTCCACGATCCAAATATCTGTAATTAACTTTTTTATTGCTTAATTTGATTAATTTTTCATTTTCTTACTTATTGGGCATTATTGTTCAAGAGGCGTCATAGTGTTTAAAGAGCATTTCATGTTCAATATATATTTATATATATTGCAATATCCTTCTTCCTAGAAACCAATGCAACGCTCTCCAAGATATTTTTCGTCATTGGACAAAACTTCCAACGCACGTATCCGCCACACCAAAACGTACCATGGTGTTTTTGTATATTACTTTTTTACTGTTTTTTCATTACTACTGATTAAATGTGGCGGCTGAATGGGACAGAGTTTACGCCATTGAAATTCGTTGCACTATTCCCTCAACAAACAGACTAGTAGCTAACTAGATGAGCGTCTTAGGCCAAAGTTGACAAGCATTAGACGTTCCGTAGCACGCTTCCTGTATTGCAAAGCCATGTCTCAAGCCATTCAACAGCGGCTTTACCTCATGAAGAAAATTACTTGAAGCAGGATTAAGAGAACGAGTTACAAGGAGAGTTGAATTAATGGCGGGTTACGGACAAACTTCCAACGACATCAAATTTTGTTTAGTTAGCGACAGCGAAGCATAGTAAGATTTCACTAGGAAAGTTGTGCATAATCTTCTACTGCCAGTACCGTGAATGGAAAGATAGACGATGCGTGTCTACCGCAGCGAAGAAGGTACCAAGTGAACGATTGCAGGTTTAACGCTCTTAGAAATGAGTATTCAGATTTGAAGGATACTTGAATAAGAATGAGGTCCCTAGTTTCGCTTACTTCCTTCCAACTGTAGAACCCTGTTATCATTTGTCTTGAGGAACGTGTAGTGTAGCATCGTACTTCGTAACTGTCGAGTGTGGTAGTAGCTAGTGGAACAAAGGTCAACATATTCAATTGTTGAGAATGCTTGTGCAAGCAAGCAATTGTGTAGACAAGCAATTCTAGAAATTAGCTACACAAAGGATGACGGAGCAAAGGATGGAGCACATAAGGTACGATTCCGCGTTTTGTAAGTTGTATGTACTCGATTGATGCAGGCTAGCGATGCAATCCTTTCGGGTTGTTTTAAGCAAATATATTTCAAACGTTTGAGGCATTTTTGCCCAAAAGAACCTAACACCTTTGAAGTTCAAATTTTTTCCTGCTAATTTTTAGGTGCTTATAGGAGGTTGGTAAGATACATCCTTTCTAGAAGTTTGATTAAGGAAATTGATCATTTAATATTGATCGGTCTTATGACAATGATGTAGTGATTGTATACGGCTTCTCAACAACATTTTCTCACATTTCATTACATTTACCTATCCAATTCCGAACCAATTATTTCTAAAGTTTAAATTTTCCAAGAAACATATTTCCAACATTCCACTACCTTAGTTTTATTCATGAAGAACGACAATAGACCAGACAATAGGCAATTCCATAGCAACAGGCCGTATTGCTTGTAGCTATTGGTAACTTAATCTATCGGTCAAATTGGTTTCGAGACAGTTCCATTTCGGAGCAGTGAAAGGGCACACGCGTTTACTCGATCGATTTTACTACCTTTATCAAGCATTGCTGTGTAAGGAATACGTTGTTTTAGAGATATTTTGCAAGGAAGTTTCATTTTCATAGAAACAATTAGTTGCTGGGGTTCAATAAAAAGATGCCTCAGATGTCTTGAAGCTCTTCACTCTTTTCCTTAATGCTGTTCATTTATTGTCCATGTTTATATGCTCTTCGTAGTGGCTAAGTGGCAGATGAGTTTGATAGGCTCTCTTTGCTTTATTACACACAGTGCAGCACACATAATAACGTGTTCTTTAAAAGAATAGGCTGATTTTTAATGGAGGTTGTTAATATTGAAAAGACCGATTAAAGGTTGATGATTTTCGCTGAAACACTGTCATTAACTGGCCGTAAAGAAATTTTTAGTCAGTAATGAACCACTTCTTTAGGGTGATTACTTGTGGGTTAAATGCGTCCAGCTGTTACTGGAACTTCCGCTTAACAAAGTCCAACCTGTGTAGGTACACAGTTACTAATTGGCGGAATGCTTTTATTCTCAAGGGATACGAAAACATTACTTTGCCTTGGATCTTCACATTTTCATTAAAATGAGGATGTCAAGTTTTGTTGGGCTAGAACAAGAATTATATTTGACACTTTGTACTTTCTCTAGATTTGATACGATATGACGATATGATGATATGATATGCATTCTCAAATCAACTAATATCCAGTTTAGTCTGACAAGAGAAAAGTTCGATTTAACAGTGAGCATTTAATACAAGGAAAAAGAATTGTTGGTAGAGCAGCAACGATTTAAGCTGATGCATTTTATATGGCTGAAAACTTTAGCTTAGCTAAGATATTGATATGTTGCCAACTAGTGACTAGATATCATGCCATCACAAAGCTTCGGCACATGCAAAACAGTGCAAATGAATTTTATCTCCTTCGATCGATCCGGTAAACTGCTGCCGTAAAACACATGCATAACTAAGTTTTCCTCCTGTCGCCTGTACACATCACCTGTCATCGGCACAGGTAGACTTGAAACGGGATGAAATATAATTGGCAATAGGCTCTGTGTGCAATCGTGCTGGTAAACCAAATGCTAGATGTGTTGTTGTGGCACAGATACAGCGTGCAACAGTTCAGCGGCTAATAATCGATTTAGATGGTACTATTTTTAGACATGGTTGCGGTCTCTGTATAATATCGTGTCAAGTTGTATCACAGTGCATTGGTTTGACGTACTTTTGGTCGCAAACTGGGTACATTGCCGATGGACAGAAGCGGTTGTACTACAGCAACTCAGGCAATTGACTCACCAACCATTCATTATAGTGCTTGCAGAGCAGGTGAAGCATGACGCTCCGTACGTGAAAGGTCGAAGACTTGCGACAGTTGGTCCTGAGGCAGTACCCCTTGGTGACACGAGCTGGAATAAGTTGATCGAGTTTCGTGGGTGTATGTTTTCTCGAAGAATTTAATTACGATCGTACCTCATGGTGCAGTAGCAGTACGTGAAACGGAAAACGGAAGCTGGACTCGAATGCGAAACATTTGCCGCAGGCTACGAAACGGAAATGCTCAGCACAAGTTCCAACGCTGCTGGGCGAAGGAAGCCAATGTGTTACTATTTACGTCCTGTTTCCCATTACCGCTCGTGAAAACCTGTGTGCGGTGCAATTATGTTTGTTCATGGGGTAGGTCCCATTGGAGCATTGGGTAGCCTGGTTGCCTGTTGGGTGTCATCAAACGATAGAATTACATTAGCAATTGACCAGAGCAGATATGGGCGGGTGCAGGAGTAGATCATAGTGAACATGCATGCAAACTACAACTTTCAGGTGAGCCATAGGGTGCCGTTGGAAAAGGCACCGGTGCTTCTGTTTTCGATTATGACGAAACCTGTAAAGTGGATAATATAGCTTAAGGCAAGATATAATTCGTTGGACGATTCTAGGAATATCAAGCACGTGGAGCTCTTGCAGTTGCGCAATTGCACATTGGTTGGAAAACAATGCTTCTCGATACGCTTTAAGTTAAAATGACATGGAAGTTTACTTTTTCAGCGAAATGGTAATATATGGAGATGATCGATTATTTACTTATTGCTGAAGGTCTACAAAGTAGTAGCTAAAGCAGGCTCTTGCTTTAGCTTCGTTTTTGCAGTGGACACTATACCGCGAATGCTTGTTATTCTTTAATTGAAATAAGCACTTTCAGGTATTTCTACCTCTTTAAAATGTGCAGTAGCTTAGAACCAGCCTTCCAGACCAGACGATTCTAGGGGAATGTAGCACGGAGTATAAATACCAGATTATTGAATTGGAAACACAGCGAGTGTATTGTATTATTCTCTAAATGTGTTCTTTCGATACGGATTTGAAAAGTGTTTGCCAATTTGAGATACTTCCTACAAAGGTATTGCCATCGTTGAAGCGTTTGATGGATGTTTCAATGGTGATTACACATGGCAGTACAAATACTTGCGGTTATTGAACAATTGAATGTAAATTCCGGTAAACCTGCACTAAAGTAGTCAGTTCGCTACTGATTGTGCGCTAGGAAATTGTTTGATTGATCGTTGGATTCTCAGAATCTCTTTGCTGGTCAATGCGGTGTAATGGAAATCGGTCAGATCAAAAACTTGATTTGGTCGTTAGAAGTCCTGCTAGGGTAGCGCTTTGAAAATATTTGCATACTCGTTATTGCTACGTTGCTCTGCTGGAAGGAATATCGACAAAAACCGGCATAACGAAGATGGTCTGGAGCATCCGTCCGCTCTTCCACCTCTCTGCTCTGACCATTCGTCATTCTCTAAAAGAAGGGAAGCATTTTTCGCTCATCGCTAACGGACAAGCTAATCGGGCTGCTCCGCGAATAGACACTCACGGGAGAACGGGATGAGCGAAAGTGAGTGCTTTCTGTGAGCGCTCTCTGCGAAAAGCTCAGAAAAGGCAGCAAAAGCTGTCTGTCAGCTTGGCAGGACACGTTGCCGGAAGTACAGCATTATGACGTCAACATTGACACACATCCTTCGTCGCGCAGCTGCTACTGTCAGGTACTTTGCGGCTTGCGGAAAATGTGTGTTGCTGCCTTTCAGACGAGCAGTGTCGCCATCGGGATGCAATCTTCCTCACCTACCGGCCAGTACCGGAATGGGATTTGAATGGGTCAACGATGGCGGGAGATATACGCGCAATTGAAATGCAACCTTTGGCCGTTCGCCTTTGCTAAAAAGTTCGTCTTTCACGCTATGGTAAAGGTCAAGTTAAACCGTAGTTCAAAAGTGTGCCAGTCGTGTAAACGGGCAAGGGTACAAAGAAACGGGAGATTGATGCTGAAACTTATCCAGCGACAGAATGTCTTGAATGTCGGGTAGGAAATAGCAAAAAATCGAACAAATCCAAAATTTGCGCAGCATTTTGTTGTGTTCTTTCTGGTTTTGGTTGTACTGCAGAAGGAAATTGACGATAGATTGGTGTCGTGTTGGAGCAGATAGTACTTTCTTACAAATGGAAGCAAAAGTTTAAATTGCACTGGTCAGATAATGAAGTAAAGTTAAAAAAGCAATCCATGATAATGTTTCCTTCTCATTCTGCAAAAATCGAGCAAATTGTTTCTTGATTGCTCGCAAAGTGTTGCCTAGCTGGAATCTTGTTGGCTCTTAAATCTTACTATTTGTTCGTTTAATATTTTCAAAGCTGTTGATCAAATTTAAAAAAAAAAGGAAAATACGAAAGTATACACTTTACACTACACCTGGGTAGAAACACAGGTAATACGTAAAACAATATTTTCCAACAATTAAAAAACTGCTTCATTGTTTCGTTACAAATAAGCTAGTTTTGGCGCATTACTGCCCGTTTCATTGTTTGTTGCGAAAGGAAACGCTCAATGGAGGCGCCTGGTGGCGTATGGTTTTGAGGGTGTGTGTAATCGGTGTATTGGTGAGCGGATTGAGAACAATACTCGTTTTGGCAAAGTGAACAATACCTTCGTCAGCAAAGCTCGACCGTAATGGCTATCAGCACCGGCACCAGCCACAATTAAGGGCAGCAGCAAGACCGGGCGATGGGAAAAAGAAAATGCACAACTCAACGACACCGCTACGACGCGTTGTGGGTCCCCCTTGGGGCGAGGTAGCGACAGACAAACAAGAAACATAAAGTAGGATGCTTCTTTAACTTCGCACGCGATAAACCAAGCTGTACGTCCTTTGAGGCAAGTGGTTTAGTGCTAATGTAGGCACGGCATGTTTACGGTCGCTAGTCGCCGTCATAGAGACGGAAGGAGCGAAAATTCCATGAATAGCGCTACGGCGAGAGTAGCCATGAGGCATGACGGAAATTAAAAATTAGAAGGGAAGAAAATAATGTTCGCAACCCAGTTCAAGCAGTATGCCCAGGGGAACCGGGGGACAGGAAATTACAAATACAGTTTAACCTAGATAACACAAAGCTCGATTGTCCTTATGTTATGATCAGAAGGTCGGAGGGAGCTCCCTTAGTATTAGAATCACTATTATAAACTATTCTTTTTGCGAATATGCGTCGCTAACACATTTTAAGATATTCTTTAAAATATAAACTTAGAAGCGTTTTCTAATTGAAATGTAAAATGGCGGAAGTTCAGTAGTAGTTTTGAGTTTTCTAGTCGCAGTTTCGGATTTACTTTTTAATGCATTTTGTTGTCGTTTTATTTTCTGCTTTCTTAAGAAAAGATTATCTATTCGATGCTAGGTGCTGATTCGTTGTTTTACAAGATGCATGATTCATCCGTGTAGCATTAGTTATGAACTTGATTTGTATTTAAAGTTGCATATTCCTTTACAGGTTTATGGAACGGAACAAATAGGCCAGCTCGGCTTGTGTAATGTTGAGAGTGGTATGCTACAGATTGGAACTATTTTTAGCGCTGTACGCATTAAATATTTCAAACGTTTCCAGAAGCTTTGGATTGCTGTGAACGCAGGCACACAGCTCGGCGTAGATAGCAGAAGCTTCGTTTGGGCAACTTCCATTCGCTTTTGAAGTTGCGTTGAAGCTTGCGGTAAATAATTTAACTGAAACAAACCCGATAGAAGCTGCGCCGCGTGACAAGGTTAACGCCGTTTCACCTGCCCTGCTCACTCACACATGACGGGCTAACTGTACACTTTCCTTAGCAGTGAGCAAGAATTTCCCTCGAAGGGACGGCAAAGAATGTGTCGTCACTTTATAATCTTTACCGGTACGAACATTCCACTACGACTACGAAAAGTCGCGAACGATGGTGAGATGGTGTCGTTTCATTCGTTATTAAACACACTAGACATTGGTGGAGCGTTAGGATGGTTGAGTGATTTTGGTGCTGCTGTTCGGTGGTCGCATTTGTTTAATGTTTAATGGTTCGTGCGCGTTTCACCGCATTTTGCCATAGGTGGCAAGCCCTGGGGACAGTTTATGAGCTAGTTTCTCGCGTGAAATAATCTTTTATGGAGCAGTTTTTTTCTTCGAACATATAGCTTGGTGTAAAACATGACAAAATGCCCAAGTGCCAGCACAAACACACACTTAAGCCGCTGGTGTTATTAATGGACAGCAGATGGATCGCTGGTGGTAAAGGAGATTGCTTACCTAAATGTATTTCATTTACCTCCGGAGCAACCAAAACTGTCTTTAATCCGTCAGTCGTAGGAAGGTGCTGGTAAATAGATACTTCTCCAAGACTGTTCGCACCTGCTTACATTAGCATTGCTCGCATCCGATGTAACCTAACCTGATGCCGTTTGTTCATTTTATTTAGCTTCCGTTCTCGCGTTCCGTCAGTCTTCATTTGCTAATGCGTTCGCTTTAGTTCTCCACTGGGCTGTATTGAGTAATGTTTGCGAATAATTTAAACCATTCATCAAAAAATGTGGAACTTTGTCGACCATTTTATCCTTGGCACTAGGTACCGTGGACTGGTAAGGCAATGGTTTCCTTAAAAAAAAAAACAGAAATTCTTTTCCCATCGGATAGCGTATAGCTTCTTGGCTACGGGTCACTGGCAAGACAAACATTTTCTCACATTGTTTGGGGACGTTTTGGAAAGGTATTTTCTCCGGGAAAAAAGGTTCGGTGGTTTTTTGTGTTTGCCTTTTATCAGGTAAAAAGACTTAGGTAACAAGAGTAGAGTCTGCTGGTGAAACGGGAATATAAATTTAATTTCTTGGGTTGTACTTGGAAAGTTGGTTGGTTGATTTTGGCTGTGTTCCGACTGACCTGATTCTTGAAACGCATTCATTTGGATGTTCGTTCGTTGAAAAGTCAAGCTTTCGAATGGCTATTGAATAATCTGTGGTGGTGTGAAATGGAGAGGATTTGCCATAATACCTTTGACGCCGGAGGTTTGTTTTCTTTTACCCTTATCGAACCCGAATCCTACTTGTAGGAGATTTTGTAAATGTTGTTTGCAAACAGTTAATTTTGATCGTGATACATGTAGCGTGTGTGATGTGTTTTATGGAGGGTTACTGGGTTTAAGGACAGCTTTGTTGATAAAGACCATGTTACCTAATACAAAAGGCAACTAAAGAGCGTTGGAGTTTAGCTTGCATCGTTCAGCTTTAACACATAAAGCATCTTGAGTGCTTTCATATTCGCTATGTTAGTATTTTGGTTGGTTTACTTATGGAAACGGCGGCAAGAGGGGCAATAATTCAGCGAGTTTTCAACGTTTTTAATTACTATCCCATGCATGCATTAAACGACCCGCAACGACAAGACTGAAGAGCGTTAGCAATGTTTCGATCTAGAACTCCTATCTGCAAAAACAGCTAGCAGTCTAGCGGTACCGCACAATACTGGTGCCATTTTAAAATACTTCGGGCCCATCCTCAAACCGCAACCATTTATGAGACGGCTCAGAAAACCGAACGCTTACGGTGGCTTTCATTGGAGGCAGGCTGCCTGTATGTTTCGTTTCCGTTCGTGAATGGCATTCGCTTCCCGGCACGACACGTTCGTATCCGTGGGAAATATTACGACTCCATCACATTCGGCTGCCAGCTAGGAGGGCAATAAGTGGTGCCGCACCGTTTAGCTCGAGCGCCTTCCCGACCGGTTATTATCGTTAGCATTTTTCGCCGAAATGTATGCAAATTAGATAGCAAGCGTTATAATAGACTACGGAGAGCACCAGAATACGTAATGGAAAATGGGCGTTTGACGTGGGTAAGATGGGATGGCAAGCAGTAAGACATGTAGGTTGCAATTCGAATTTCCTGGTAGTTGCCTCCTTCGATCTCGGATACCGAATGGTAACGAGTGTCTAATGTGAGCGAACGAGCGAAACTATGGAATGGCAGCGTGGCCCCCGTGGCATGGAGCGGCTAGTTGTTTGAGTGGATTGTTTTTATTTCAGTGTCGCTGTAAGCTTCTACGACCGATAGCTTTTTTGGAGGTGACTTTGAACTGAAATACGGCAAAGTAGCAAATAACTGCCCAAAAGTAACTTGAACAATGCATGTCAATGAATAGAATTTATTTCTCTGCTAAATCTGAACAAAATTGGGAAATCTCACGAGATAAAATGTGGCTGCCCAATAACAGCCCTATAGGTAGTAGTTTGTCAGATAGTGATGTTGAGTAAGCACGGTGCTGAGTAGGTCAAAGTTTATGTATTGGTTTTCGTATAAGATGTTAGTAAGTAGAGTTGAACCTATCACTTAGACTTATTTATTTCTTATTCTATATACTATTATAAACTAAAGAACACACAGTAACTATCAAGCTTTGCCGTCAATGAAGGAAAGACATGTGTGGAAGAATTCAAAAGACTAAACAGAGTATATAATGTTGGAATATATGCGCAACGCTGTATTCCGACATCTGTCATCAGAACCCACACAGAGGTGTCAATTAAGGTAATATGATAGGAGCATACAAAAACTCAGCACGATAGAAAAGTAGGCAAGAAAGAAAGTAAACAGCACTGAGGGGGGATTTTATTTTTGCTTCCTTACTTTACATAGCTGTTCAGAATAGCTTGCATGACTAAACGAACTAATATTCTGCGCTTTTATGTCGTCTCTCAATACACATTTTGCAAGCTTGTTAGACCACATGAGAAAATAAACTGTTTTAAGATACAAAGAAAGCAATTCTTGGAGAAGCTCATGATGATCAAGCATTCAGCATTCGTTCGCATCTAACAATACATAACGAGCATCCTACGAAGCGTACTACAATTGTTAGTAATAATCGATGAGATAACTTGAGCAGTAGAAAAAAAGGCTATCATTAATAAATCGATGAAGTGAGCCACCCTCCAGGGATGTTGAAGGTGATACCGTGTAGTGCACTGTTTGCTTTCCTGCTGCGAACATGTGTCGATGATTGCCGGGTTGTTGCGTCCATGAGACATTGTTTTCGATGTGATGGTTGCTGATTACTATGATTTGTTTGAATGGTGTTAGACAAAAGCTCACTGTGGTATGAACGTTTAGATGAAACAAAATGAAATGCCGAGAAAACTGATTTTTTTTCCGACACCACAGATCGACAGTCACGTAAACAAGCGTCAAGCGTTGAACAGAGAGCTAAATTTAGGTGTTGTATACTTTCTTTTCTCTGATACAGTATCGATCGCGAAAACAACATTTTTTGTACAGCAAGAAAATCGATGCCAGCATTGGGACTTGTCTGATTCTCGTGGGTAAAGCACCGTTTAGTATGTGAAGTCTGCTTTTAAGCTGTCAGTATGGAGTGGTACACATGAAAGAGAATTGTCAGCCGTGGAAACTGTAAGCTATAATTTTAATTCTACGAGCTGATTACTGCCCAGTTGACAGGCAGTGAAGCTCTTCATCATAGTAATGAGTTAGTGACGAGTAGCATGTATTTAAACACAGCTCTATATCGATACAGGTAGCGCTCTGGCATTTCACTGACTAAGTGGTTTGCGGGAAAACAAGGAGAGTGTAATTGATGTGAGTGAAAACCGACTTCATGCTAGCAGGTCCAATTCCATTAGCTTAACGGAATTGTATGCCATGTTTGTACATTGCGTTCGCAAGATGAAGAGCTTGGAGAAAGTGCTTATGATAGCAAACTCTCGGTCATGGTTTTGTGGTAAAAACAAACATGTTTGTTCGCTGTCGATAACATTGCCCATCAATCCAAACCAGACAATCACCACTCTCGTTTGATTATTTAAAGAGCGGTACCGACTTGATACCGGTGCTAATACGGATATTGATTGGTTTCAAGTGCACGTTTAAATTTGAATGATTAATTTGTCACTAGTACCACAACATTCATTGCCATTGAATATTCCGCCCTCATGACTAATTGGGAATAATAAAGGGCATTGGTTATTTTATACTTTTTTCTTTGAAAGTGTGTTGCGTTATGTTTCAAAAAATTAGATTCGAACTATTAATTATAGACATTTTCTTACATAATCTTTAAGAAACGATGTGTAGCGTTTGTTAAATAGGTTGCAAAATAACGTTTGAAATAAATTTTCTATTTTTTGTCTATGTTTACCAGTCAATTCCGTATTGCGTGTGTATTATATATTACTAGAACCGTACTAATCTCTACCCACAAAAAGTAGATTTTGATCTGAAGCTTTGAATTACAAAAAAAAAAATCTGAAAGTTTTTACAGCTTCAAGACACAGGCACTTTAAGTAGACTTTGAGTATGGAGTTCACCAGCTCGCGAATTGATACCTTCAGCATGTCGTTAACACGTAGTTGTTATGTACATGGAGCAAAGAAGAATAAGTTGTGCACTTAATAATCGATTGGTCCTCTCAATCATCCATAATTGTAATTATTAGCTAAAGATAATTTCGCGTCTCTCGAACCTAAGAAAGGGAAAGAGTGGGACTATCATTAACATCACCATCGTATTAAATTCTGTAGCCGATAAACAGTTGAAAGCTTCAGAAGTATTGATTCGCATGACGTCCAAAATTTCGGAACAGAATGTGGTCCAAAATGTACATCGAAGCTAGACATGGAAACGATGATGAGCGACGGTAATTCATCGCTTCGACACACAGCCCACTGAAGGGTTGATGGGTCACCATGCCCTTCCCATTTGCCTCGTCTCAAACTGGCTTCAAGCCAAGCCGTTCTCTGTCCGCCGAAGGAGCATAGAGGGTTGGTCGTGCTAATTTGGATTACAAATCGAATTTACCATTCCATTTCAACCTCGCGCGTTAGGTGTGTGGAAAACTTTCCGATCAATGAAACTGTTTGCACAACGGTGATTGTGCTGCAAGAAGGTGTGCCTGGCGGTAAGCGAATTATTTGGGCTTTACTGCGCACATTAGGCGCAACGTTCGCTTCCATACATCCCGCATCCAAGACGGATTAAATGTGTAGCATCAGATTGAATGTTTTCCTGGCAATGAATGTGGTAGTGATGTAGTCCGGTGAGAAAAGGGTCCGAGATTAGTCATCCGAGATTTGAGGGATACTTTAGTCTACGTTAATTGAATATTTTTTTAAACGTTTTTTGAGAGTGGGGTGGTAGTTTATGTATACATTAGACTATGCAACATTTCTGTACAAAAAGTGCATCTGGTGATTGGTATTTCATGAGGTAGAAAATGTGAAGATGCAGACACAGTACGTATTGAGTATTTTTTTCTATTATTTTAATGTTTTGTACCTTGCTGCTGCCTTATGCTCAGCATTTTGTTGAAGCAAGCAGGCATAGCCATATACTATGAAAACCTTGTCTGAAATGCAGTTTTTGACCAGAAATTGGTCGTAATGACGGAACTGGTTGGGCAAAAACAGTTTTGAACAGCAAAACGGTACGGAAACGGTTCTTCTATTCGCCACATCAACCGTACCTGTTCGCTACTCTGAACCTCCGGCTCAGATGGGAAACAATCCACAATTGTACTTGACTTTACCGGCCCCACTAACTCGAACCGGGCCTGGTACATGCATCCGGAAGGAAACAATGTTTCGAGTTGGGTGTGTGGGCAGAAAAATGCATAACGCCACTTGGACGGTGGCTGTCAACAATGTTTATTGCCTGCTTGAAGAGTGTCCTTGTGCCCACCGGAACACGAACCCCCGGGAACCTGGATGGAAGCTGAAAGTGGTTCGCTCCTTCGCTCTCCATGTGCAAAGGGCACTTGCAATGGTCTTCCTTAGGGCTAGCGGCTGTCACGGCAAAGTACGAAAGCATATCGTAGCTATAATTCCTTTCGGAACTCGTTCATTCTTCCTTTCGCGCTTAAAGGTTCGTGATACTTTTTTCTTTCTTGGAATGTCTTTCCGCGTTTATGAAAGGCTGTGCATGTGTGTGGGTATTTGCAAGCGTCAAAGCAGTGCGTGGCAAAAGGTCTGCGTTGGCTTCACTGTGCGCCGATTACTTCACTAGTAGCTGTTATTTCCTTATCCACGCTTATGCTTTCACAACACATTCCGTACGGTGGGCGGTTATGATCTCGGTCATGTGAAGTGGTGCTCGCTGCTAGCCTTTGTAAACTAGCAAGGCCGTGTTTGAGTTAGCTTCCTTAGCACATATTCAGCAGCAGGAGACATTTGAAGAGGTGCATGATTTGAAAAGAAGAGCTCAAGACATCGCTACTGGGAAGTGTACCAAGTGGATTGTGAGAGCCCTGGTAGTAGCCATAAACAAATAAAATGAAAGAATACTAAACCGTGCAGAGTGAATAACTGGTGAAAACATGGTACGGTAACTCGAAAAACTGCTGACGTGTGTCGTTTGATTACAAAAACATTGACATAGGTTATTGCATCCGCCCACGAGTGCCATTGCAGTGCCCCCTCTGCAACCGTTTGGTAAGGCAAAAAGGCGAAATGGTTGAGTGTTTATGAGGAAAAAACTAGGCGACCTAAGCAATACTTCCTGGGCAAGATTGCCGTCAAGCTGAACTAGTCGTATAGTTGCATACTCGTTAAGGTAAATTAAACGTATGTGAGTGGAGTGTGTAATTAGTTCCTGTTACGCGCTGACTGGTTCTAACCGGGGACTGGCTGTGTAGGGTGCTGTTAAAAAGAAAAACATATTTTTTTATCAACCCCAGTTTGCTTCTTGGTTTGGAAACACTCTGGAGTTTTGGACCATGCAGCTCAAATATTGATGCAGCTATATATTTTCAGTATCAACAAGCTTTTTTAAACATACCTTTGTTTATAAGTTTTACAATTGTTTTAAATTAATACTAGAGTAAATCCAACTGAAATTCTGATTAAAATTACCCATTCATCCTTTGACCCCTTTGACATTCGTGATTCTCTGATCGATGAGCGCAAAATGTAGCAATAAATTAATATGAACTATCCGTTTAACTGATGCATGAAGTGGAATGAAAATAGTGTTTTTTGTTAACAGTTGGTTAGCTGCTTAGCAATAAACGTAAACACATTCCAGGGCGGTATAAGAATTTAACTCCTACTTCCCTGCAATCTGTAGAGTCATTCCATTAGTTAAACATATGACTTGTGTGAAAAGTCAACCACAAGTTGGTAAAGGATCCGCACACACACTGAAACACCACTTAAACAGTGTGGTAGTTTTTTTTCACCAAGCACTTTCACTTCGGTCAAAACTGAACCATAGTCCAGTGGATCGGTAGTTTGTTGCGTTGGAAACGGGAGAAATTAAATATCACCCATTCAGGGTGTGTGGATGCGTGTGGTTCCGAGGATTGGTGCAAAAGTTTTGTTGCTTTCTCGAAGTTTCTAGGCCGAAGTCGTCAGAGGAAAGTTTGTCGTACATGCTCACGTTCCGGAATGTGCGAAATATTTTCGAATGCTAGGACTAGCAGCTAGGGAACTGGGACCGGTACAGTGGGGAAATCTGTCCAAATCTCTAGTTGGGATATCAGCAGTCAAAGTACCGTGTGGATAGCTTTTGACATTTGACTTTCCTAAAAATAACTGACGCTAAGTGGAACTAGGAAAGGAAACTAGGTTGAACGGGGATGTTATTTTAATCGATATTGCTTTGATGAAGCGTGTATATAATTCCGTAGATTGTTTTTCTACTCATTTAGTCCAAAAGAGAATTAAAAGGATTTGTAAGTTTTAACGTCGTTCAAAGTTTTATAAAGTTGTTTTTTTTCATACTGCGTTTTGTTATTCAAAACGTTTCTGCTGTTGAGCATTTGCACTTCAGTTTTACTTCTAGTGAACTGTACCATTCGAAACGAGCGAGCGTCAAGGGTACTTAAACAACTATAAAAAACGGATCTTTTTTCATAAAAGGTAACCTGCAATACTTACCTACATAGCCCATGAACAGGCTGAGCAAGGGCACAGCCAGCAGATGCAGCCTGCTATTCATTGTGTAGTACACGTTTCACGTTCCCGGTGAGCCGGTTTTTCGCGGCCAGTTGGTGTCGATTTCAAACCCGTCCACTCAATTTACCCAGTATGGCAGAAAAACGGCGTGCTGCAAACGCTGG
The DNA here is from genome assembly GCF_943734725.1 of Anopheles marshallii. Classification (NCBI taxonomy): domain Eukaryota; kingdom Metazoa; phylum Arthropoda; class Insecta; order Diptera; family Culicidae; genus Anopheles; species Anopheles marshallii. The sequence goes on along the minus strand of NC_071326.1, from coordinate 45,206,241 downwards.
ATCGAATGGAAATTCCCGGGGTTTCCAATGGGTAGTTCGCGAAAAATTGCAAACAGTATGACAAGCAGAGAAGCTACAACCGTGAGCACCGTGCTTTTGGGTAAAGGTTACGAAAAAGGCGGATCTCACAATGGGTACGAATTAAGTGAAACCGTTTGTATCAAACACGAACCGGTGTCAGTTTGCTTCGTCGACAAGTGGTCACACTTACTCTGGCAGTACGCTTTACTGCATCAGAGGCCACACTTCCGTTAGCGTATCTCCATTCCAGTAGTAACTTCCTTAACAAATGATCGGAAGATGGACATTAGGCGGAGCTTTCCCGATCTTGCTTTTAGTGTTACACTACCCAAAAGCGATTTTCTACACCGTGTACAGTAGACGGGGCATACTTTCTAACCAGACTTTCGCAACTTAATCAATATGCGTACGAACACTCTCACACAATACATAGGCGATGTAATTTTCTCGACTGGTTATTATGACTTTCAATCATTTTGTAACTTCAACTCACATCTCGTGTCGAAAACAAAACACGGCTTAATTTATAAAATCTACACTTTCGGCTTGCCACCCACGGAGCTTGAGGAGTATTTCGTTATTCTCGGTTTTTCACATCGTGCACCAAATCGATAGCGCTCGGGTCTGGCGTTCAGAAGCGTCGTGAAGCACCGACATCGCTTCTATTCCGTTGCGCACAACAATGTGAATGCGTTGAGCAGATTTGGTCGGACCGGCATTCGGATGAGGCAATCTGAAATTAATATTGAAAAGGAAGCAGAGAAAAGAGAAAAAAAGTAAGATTTCTTTGGCTTTCGTGCTTTGGCTGGTAATGATTCAGATAATATTAACGAGTGGTGTACATGTGTATGTTAGTGCGTGTGTATTATTATTGTGTTGGTTCGATTTCGTGAATCCGTGTCTTCGGTCGCTGGCTTATGTCTTTTCGCATTAGTATAGCCTGGTACGGACTTGGCACACCGTCCAAAGACCAATATTGATTTCCCGTGTTTACTTTTGCTAACAGAAAGGATGATCGATGAAATAAAACGCAGCGTAAAGTGGTGGTAGATAGGGAGAACGGGTGTGACACTGGTTTCGGATGAAAACGATCAAACATAATATGAGGTATTTGCGAAAGTTATGGAGCATTACGGTGGCGATGTAGCAATTTAAAGAATTTTTTCATACATGCATCAATTTTGTAGTAGTGTTGCAAACGTTATTTGCAACAGAGAATTTGTTCAATAAATGCTGGATAGTTTTATTAGACCTTCATTAATTTCCAAGCAGTCAGGCAGGGGAGGGGGGTGGGGGTGTTCACAGCAAAATGGGAAAAATAAAATGAGCGATTATTTTCTGTACGCCTTTATCCTTTTTCTGGTCCTAGGTGACCAATGATCCAGATCTAACAACAAACTTTGGCCCGATCGAACGCGACTTCATATTGGAAGACGACGACAACGCCATTTCCCGTGAGAATGTTGCTAGATTCGATTGGACCGTTAGAATATATTAACAAGTTGAGTTTTCCATTCTTGTAAAATTTCTTTTGCAAATATATCGTCTATTTCAATAATCAATATGCTATGGTTTCGCTCAATCGATAAACTTTTGATGATCTTAAGTAAATGCACAAGTTAAATGGCTGGCTTTGCTTCTTATTCAAGCCGTTTAAGGGTGTAAACGAAGTACAATAATTTAGTAGTTTAAGATAAAATATTTATATCTAAGATTTAGTAGTTTTAGGAAAAATATTAAACATTTTTCTCTACACCAGAACACGATTAAACTGCAGTGTACACCTAATAGACTACGTTTGCACAATCCCATCGAAAGGAGTTTGCGTGTGGAATAAAGCAGCAAATCACCAACGCCTTATAGGTTGATTTATCATTAGAAATGATTTATGAGCAGCCCCATCGTAAGTCGCTAGGATGATGGTGTCAGCTGTCGGTTTTCTTTTAAATCTTCCCAACTGGCAGAAGAAAATGTCACGCTGCAATATGGAAAATGCGATGGGTGGCGGGAAAATTAAGCGTAACGAACGAAACCCGCACAAAAGGCGTATTTCCCCGTGGGTGATCATGGTAAGAGAACTGCGTCAAAATATTCAACATAAAATTTGACTCCACCAAACGGGGCCGTCCGTCTACCGCCACCCGAAATGGTGATGTGCGACAAAATAAAATAAATCATCCAAAGCAATCAAATTTCGTCCAAAACGGTGACTGTTTTTTTTGGTACACTGGGTATGTACCGGAGGCGTCCGGATGCTTGCAAACGAAGGATGTAAACAAATTAATGTGAAATTCAAGCTCCAGCACGAGCCAGACACAGACACGGATGGTTTGTTGCGGATGCTTCCAGTGTCGGTGATCATTATGCTTTCTTCTTTTTCACATTTATCATACCGATAATCGAATAAAATGAAACTTAACGACTTAATGTGAGATATGGTAAGCATTACAATGCACTGCGTTTCAGAAGTAGAGCTGGTATATGGGATCATTCGTCGTTGATGTAATGCTTGTCGGTTAATTAATGCCTTTAAAACGACTAACGTTTTTTTTATTGCAAGTCACCAAAATTAGCTCCGTAAAACATACATCAAACTTTCGCATTGAATGTATTGCAGACTGTCGAAGAGATACTTGAGATTGTAAAACTGGGAAAACGGGAATGAAGCAAACCAACAATATATGCACGTGTCGCCCGCCTCCAGAAATGAACAAATGAAACATAATCCAATAAATCGTCCACAATTTGATGACCGGCACAGGATGACGCATGCGACTTTCTGCTCCAATCTTTCCATCGACCAGCCCACGGGGAAACAATTTTAAGAGAAACAACAAAGGAATAAATAAATTTCCGCACCAAACGACAGTCGCGGAACGCGTTTCGGGCGCGTAATTTCAATTCCCTCAAGCGTCTTACCAAGCCGGATGATAACTGATGTGGCGAACTGCTGCTTTATATTTTATTTTCAAGTTAACCTTTCGGGTTCCGGCGAGCTTCCGAAGTGCGGGCAGCGCGTGATGCTTCGTTATTGTGTCTCGTAAAAAAGCTGCCCGCTCTTTAGCACATAAATATTCATGATAAGAGCATTAAGTGTGCGGGACGAGAGATTATAAGAAGGTACCCAGCAATGCGAACCTGCGACTACGGTGGTGTGAAAACAAAACGATGCTTTAAGCACAGTCAGCCAGTTTCGTTCCACCAATAAGAGTTTGCGTTTGGTGTGTTTTATGCCGCGAAGGATGTTGGTATTTATAAAAATGGTTGTCACTTGAAGTTTTGCATTGAACGATTGGGGTGTGTTGCGTGGTAGCGTAGTGTGGTATATGAGGACGTAATTTTCTGTTTTTCATCTTTGTGACATTGGTTCCGCTATTTTCTATAGTATTTGCTGTCTGACAGCTGTACCAGTAATGGATGCGCAGGGTGAGCTTCTGCATGTGTGTAGAAAAACGGCACATAAGGAATGGGAAAAAATGAGAATTTCTGTCGTATGTCGGTATGCCATTATGGATGGCAGCTTTATTACGAATTTGTCAGGTTCTAAGATGAAAAGTTAAGATGAAAAATATAAAGAACAGTGTAGAAGAATAACTCACATTCATGACTATTGTTCACTTTAGAATAATTCATTTTTATGTAAAGATTAACTATTAGTATTTTGATAAAACGAAAGTTTACTGCATTGCCGTCAAACTTATAAGCATTGTTAAAGAGCTTTGAATGTCCATTATAAGCCATATTTAAGGGATACAATTTTTGCTACAGCTTAGTGACACAGCTCATCTGCTGGTAGGGTCGAAACGAACCGTCCAATTCTTTCTACGCTGTTTTGTCTTTTGTTTAACCTCCAGCACAAAGAGTGCCCTTTACATATCCACCCTGGGGCTGAGGTGACGGTTGCAGCGACAAGCCAAATTGACACATTCCGTAAACGAATTTTCCTTACACAAAGCGAACCGTTGCTCATTGTTTGGGAAAGCTGAAACTCACGCTGAGCTGGGCGGTTTCGTGGATGAAGAAGCGTCAGCACTTGTTGTCTTTTTGTATTAAACCCGGAGTGAACGATGAATGTGGGAACGTTGTGGGTCCCGCTGTGAAAGTGAGCAGTGCAATGTTTACGGAAATGCTTGTGAAAAGTGCGATCATTGTGCCGTTCGCTTTCACCGTTGCGCATTTCATCAACAGCTTTATTTGTTTATTAGAGCTGGCGCTGGGCTAGCTGATAAGTGGTGCCATTGGTTTAGTTTACGGTAATTGAAGACAGAGTGTATGAAAAAAGGTGTCTTTTGAGTGTTAGCGGTTTGCAAACATTTAATGTCGATATACAGCTAAGAAATATTTCGAAACATATTTTCTTAACAGCTTTTGTCGCGCAATTTTAGATAATTATCATTATTTGACGCAAGATTTTTCCGACGAGGGTTTGGTAGACTTTGGAACTCTGTTCACCAAGAGTTGGTAAAATAAAATCTATAGGTAATTCTCGATTTACCTAACAATTTCACCCTGGGATTCACCAGGATTGTGCAAGATCGATGTAATGGTCTCTTAGTCCAACAGTTCCAGCTTTGAATGTGGTTGTGATCGATACAGAATCGTTACCAGACAGTTGGTTTTTGTCCCAAGCCAGAGCGAAGTTCTGGATAATTTCATTATACGATATGATCACCTTAGAAGATCAAATGATGGTAGTACCATGGTAACCATGAAGTAAGGAAATCTTTTGTCCTATGATGCAAAATAAACACTGAATGAAGGCATTTGTTAATTAAGAAAAACCAACTCAATTCGTTACCTTCTCGCTCATTAAACTGAGCAAATAAATGGGCAAACAAGGGTAAACAAAAAGCACTCAACATCTTCAAACACGAAGATATTTTACGTCATCGGTCAACCGAACAAAGAAAAACACTTACTTGCACTTGATCAGAATTGATTTTCAAGAAACAGCTGCAGGGGAGGCAACGTTAAAACAATGAAATACGATTATTGAAAGGCGCGAAGCTAAACGTGGACAATGTGGTGTGTGATATGCATGACGAAGGATATAAGGGATGAGGAAAATGCGATACAAACTTGAAAGAAACACACCGAAATCAACACATTACTCTCTCGCTCTCGTTCGATCATTCCTCTCGCTTGTTTATTTGTTGTGGCGAGGGATCACCAACACCCATCCATCATTTGTTGCAAGCGAAATTATTTTTGGCAACTCCGTCACACACCCATATCGCTGGGGCCGTGTTCCGTGTTGATGCTCGTGCTCGATGGCAACATAGCAATTACCGTACCCGAGTGCCTTTTGGGGTTAACCTTTGAGGGAAAACGGGGAGCAAAACTCAAAACATTCGCCGATGCTAAGAAAAGATAACATTCGGTTGTTCTGTTTCGTCGCGCCGGCAAGGTTACGATGAAAATTTCGGTAGCTGCTAAAAATACCTCATAAATCGGACCGTCTAGAGAAGGTGTGTGTGTGGCGTAGTTTAGTATAGCATGATCAGGGTTTTTTTGAGGCTAAACATGTTTGATATTTTGTGTCGTTTCAAAGTAGATTGCTTTGACTGTCTTTTTTGTAAACTATCATCATCATTTAGTGAATGGCAGGAAATGAGAAAAATTGGTTCCATCATCTCTAGAACCTTAGAAAGAATGTTACGAAGTGTGAAATAAGATGGATTAAAAACCAAACCTATGGAAATATACGTACTAGTCAAACTAGTAAAATAAATGATACATCTTAAATCTTCAATTCACTCTGCATCAATCCAATGAAGATTGACTTTATTTTGAATATTCAGATTAAATAGTCAGATTTTCCATTGAATTATTACTGATTTTTTTCGGTAGAATTATTCGGTAGGTTCTTTCAATCTTTCTTATCTTATTTCACCTTAGCTATTATCAACTTTAAACAACCGTTATCTTTATATCTAATGTATAGTACGTCGCTGTAAACTTGCATATCAACTGAGGTTTTGCCTATTTTCTGCAAAAAAAAAAACAACTATTAAAGCATAGCAGCTTGATGCGCAATTAGAATTTAATAGACGTTATTAAGTGAACAGCTTCAGTGCAGCACTAACTGTGCGTTGAATATTTATAAGGTACGTTTGAATAAAAAGCAAACTCTCCTCTCCTTCACTTTGACAAACGAAAACGGTCTACCGCATTGGTTAAGCGACCACAAATGCATCAAGCAAGTAACGGGGCACTGTCCAAACGAAGTCGCTTAATCAAATCGTGGAGCAAAAAAAGATGAATAAATCGAATTTAAAAACTTTGCCTCATTGCTAATGAAAATTAATGCGTAATTCAACGAACCGCAACGGAAATTAGGATTCATGAGTTGGCAGCCCTTCACTCACGCGTTCATCCACACGTTGGTCCTTTCGAGTGTATGTCAGGGTAAGCGGCAGGCGAGAAACCATCAGATTTCCTTGCACAGGCATACGAACAGCGAAGGGATCCATTTTATCAGGGTGGTTCCATCGTGACGGGTGTTGTTGATCTTGACACCCCGACGGGCAAGGCAATGGAATTCATCAGGGGGGAAGTAGCGCCACCATAACACAGGAAGACATGCAAATATGACACTGGGTACGTGTAATTGATGTTCCGGGGTTTTACTGGTGCCAAAAGGGACGCTTAAGTGGAAGGGGTGTTTTCCGTTTTTCTATCAACGCATGTGAACATTCGAGTACTTTTACGATGGGAAATTGTAATTAGAAGATAAACACTTTACTGCACTGTATCGAAATTACCAGTTGTGTGAAGCTCTCAATCGTGTGAATCGTGTAATTTGTGGCATGCTTCCAGTATTCGGAATATGAAAAGGATGACAGTGAAAAGGAAAGAGAGAAAGATAGTGAGCGAGAGAGATAACAAGGGAAAGAGATATTGGAGTCAAATTTTGTAATTCAAGGCATCGCTTATTGGAATATCTATTATACGAGATAATTATCAATGAGCATGGAAATGTAAATGGTATGTACTACGCTTAACCATGAGTTCGAGTTACACTGCACATGAAACAAGATGCTACTATTTTTCCACAAGCATCAACGATACGACTAGATTTTATCGTGGTTCATAGTCATCAATTCGGTGCCAATTTTCGCGAAATCATTTCGATAAAAATATTTTCCTTAAAGAGAATATTTGGTACGCTCATACTTAGTATTTAATACTTTAAGAGTACCTTTTGCTCAATATAATGTCCTTAATGCAGTTTTCGATCGAATTATAATCGTGAGGGTCACAAAAAAGCAATGCTAGTTTTTTTTTCGTGTCCACAAAAATGTTGGTAAACATGCCATTGTGCAATCAAGTCCAGACCGTACTTTCGGAAGCGTTCGGTACACCGGGACGTAGTTTCGCGTGACTGGTCTTTCGTGCTTGGTGGTAGAGTGCTGAATATCGTGAAATTGATTAGTTTGTTAGGTTGCGTTGGCTGTACTAAGCCATAAAACGCTCACGGGCTAATATGATAGAGAACGTGTATATTCACGTGATGCATGATTATTCCATGGGAGCAATGTTCATGTGCGAGTTCAAAAACCTCCCACTGAGACGTATACATATTTTGTGTGTACTAAAACCGCTTCCGCCTCATTGATTTTACCTAACTTTTCAATGTATTTTCCAAAACAACTCTGCATTTATAGATACCGGATCCCATTGTTAACGGTGGGAATGATCCTTGCTAGAGTGGCTTATGCCGCTACGTTTACTATTGAAAAAGAAAGAACTGCTGGTAACGTTTTCATGGGTGTGATTTACTGGGATGTTGATGCACATGGTAATTCCGGGAAATGTTCGCAAGGGTGATGGATGGCAAACAAGCGCAAAATTTGGACCAATCCCCGCAGGCAGGCTTCAGCTGGTTCAGCCGAAACCGAGTCCCGGTGTAACGCGACCATGCCGTTCGATGTACCGTACCGCAATAGATCGTACAGCCCGGTCACACAGTAAAGCGCTAAAGAGTCCTTCGGGGTAGCGTCATTATATGCGAACCGGATGCGAAAACTACCGGAAGCTGATGAGTGGCGTCTGCTGCTGGAACAGTGTTTCTCGAGCAAGTCGACCATGCCAATCTGTATCTCTAGCTGCATGGGAATTTTTGCGGGTTTCAGCAAGTTGATGGACGTTTGCAAGAAAACAAAAGGTAAAACAATGCATTCCGTAGAATAATACATACATTTAGTAGGTGTGTTAGTGCCTTGTTGAGGTTCGCAGAATGCATAGCAGGATAGTGGTAACGTTTTTAAATTCAAAAACAGTTACTTTTGCTGAAATTTACTGCAAGTTATCCTTTAACAAGTCTTTCGATATTGTTTTATGTTTAGTTGATATTGTTTTATTATTCGATCCACAAATATATACACTGAAGCACATGATTAAACGTTGTTATTATGGTTTCAAATAGTTTTGTAAATTAAAATGAAGTTCTGATAGTTATAATAGTGAAAGTAAAGTCGTAAGGACTTCCTAATTGCCACGTTACTCACATTAAGATGGCATTAATTGACATGGAACTCTCATTCCAGAAATGTTGGGGTATGCCTTCTGCGAATATTTGATAATGAATTTTATTTTTTATTTCTTTTATTTGTTTGATTGGCCAGGTCGTATTAATCCCATAGCCGGATAATTCGTCCATGCCATGGGAGAACGGTGCGGGTGCGGGATTTTTACCGATACTGTGGTGTGGGACCTTCGTCGCAATCACCATTATCTTTTATTTTCATCATAAAAAACTTAATTTATAATTTTTCGCTTTAACTTACAATTAAATAAATGCAAAAGTTCACCCATATCACAATAGCGCTCTCAATACATGCTTGGTAGCAAAATGTATATAAAAGAAACAAGAGTGAAATGTTCGCTTTTTCAAGCAAAAACAAACAATCTTCTCGATTTAACGAAACCGTAGCGCATACGCAGAACGGTAACTTGTGTTTCAAAACGAAAGAGAAATCACCGTTGACACACGGGGGACCACCGATATGGCTAGGCATGGCGAAAACCAACGCACCAAACGGTACCACAGGTATTTTTAGAGCGTCCATGTATTCACATTGCAAAATCGCTTCAATGTCGCGAACCGAATAGGAAGCTGTTTGCGGTGTAAGGTATTTGATTGGGACATGCCGAGGCAAAGGCTGCAGCTTGGTTAGAAATAGGATGTCCATTTGTGAGTGTGTGAGCATTAGAGTGGTTCGAATAACTCTTTTACATTCTGCGCTCGAATCGCAACCGTGCTGAGTAAAGTGGTGGGTTTGAAACATTAGCGGGGTATAAGGGGTGCTATATACGGATGCACCACTATGCGAAGATCCACAGTGAAGGATGCCAGTTGAAAGAGTATCAAAACTGAACGAAGTCGAAATTTGCATGCGGTTCTTTGAGTATGCCCTGCTATGCCAAGATCCCTTGTGGGTTAAACGTTGGTGGAAGAGAGTGTCTATGTGGATGCTGACGTCTACAGCACGACACATACACACAATGCTTAAGCCTATCAAACGGTGTTGCGTTCTGAAGGGTTTGCGCTATGTACTAAGAGAATTTTGCAGAAAATTTAAATCTCTCTACAGAGCTTATCTAGAGATCCATGGGTTTATGATTAATAGATTTTTGTTTTTTATTTTAGTATCGATTTTAGCTGAATGGCATTTGTATTTCAGTTGGTTGTAACGAACGTACCGGACGCTCACTCTTCATTCCTTAACGTTGCATGTTGTTTTGTATCCGTGTGGCACTGATGCTGCTTGTGAGGCGTTATTCCGATAGTAAGATGCGCATACGGACGGTATGCACAATGCAATGGCGGCTACATATATGCACTACTGAACTGAGTGCACCATTGCACCATCACCACACAGAGTGGGGCACTCCATTATTAACGCCTGATCACTCGGCAAGGAACGGATTATGCTTGGAAAATTTGAACTTCCGCAGCACACTAACATGCACGTACACACAAACACACATAGGGTGACGATGAACGATACTGCATCAGGTTGCCGTAGAGGACAGCGCTGTTATGACTTTTTTCACCTTAACCGTGTTACGAATGGGTCACGAGCAGGGTCATGCGGAAAAAAGCTGGTCACCGCATCATCAATCGCATCCGTTGAAAGCACGGAACATACGCTCACGTGCCCACAAACATCAGACACACACGCTGACACACACACACAAACACGCACAAACACACGTACCCCTTTTTCCCTTTCACTTGGCACCACCTTTTGCACACTGCAGTAAAACTCACTAGAGGCAAGCTCCCAAAATCACCCAAAAACAGAAAGGAAACAAGGATGTATGACGCGGAAAACACCGCAGTATGAAACACTTTGGAGCGAGTTTTCCGCGGAGAGATGAACGTGGCAATTGTGTTGCGGTGGTTGGGAAGGTTTTGTTCACCTTTGCTACTGTTGCTATTATTATTGTTACTTTGATCCTCTTCCGTTTTCCTTGTTTCGTGACTATATTTTCCTTTGCCACCTTCTGTTTGGTAGGCGTCCAACCGTCTGCTGGTTTATCTGCAGTCCGCAGAGTGTATTTGGTGTATGCGAGAGATATCCTGGGAGAGAAAGAGCGAATGCACGCACGTACCGGACCACAACCGTAATGCCTTAGACGTTGGGCTCAGGTTGCCCCCGGGGTCACCCCGTTGGTGGACAGATATGTATTCACACGCATGGTACCGAAAACCGTCACCAGCCAGAAGCACAAATCGATTTGGCCATGGTCGTATCTGGATGCGTTTTGTTGAATGTGTGCGGTAATGGTGCGGTCCGAAACCCGCTATAGTACGGAACCGTACGCGCGCTCGTTTTTAATCCGACTCGTCTGGCAACACGTTTGCGACTGAATCTCCTCCTCGCCCGAGGAACAACGTACGGTCTCGAGTTCAAAATACTGCAACGTCTCCCGTCTGCCTTACTGTCCGCTGGCTTTGTTTCGGTCAGCTGAGCTGCGGTAGAGAACGATGATGTCAGAATTGGAGAGAGAGCGAGCGAGAGAGAAAGAGAGAGAATAAAGAGAACGGTGTATTGCAGAGCGAAGAGAATATTTCGTTCATTACGCATAACCATCGAGGTCCCCCCCCCCACGGGATGGAGGCGCCTGGTGAGTGACAAACCGGCATAACAGCGTAGTGATGGGACACTCAGATGGCTCACTTTTACCGGCAATTTATTTATTTCCTTAACCCCAACCCACTCGGAATGTGGGAGTGCGTTACAAACGTTTGTTTACACGCGGTTGGCAGCAATGAAGCGCTATTCTAAGCTAAACTATTTCTCGGTAGGATAGGTTAAAATTAGCCAGAAAGCATGAAATAGATTTCCGGCAGGAGGAATGTATCACGAACCATGATCATGAGGCATTAAGCACAGCGTGATTAACAATCAGAATTAATAAATCAGTGAAATAAAAAGATTTTCAAGTATTTTTTTCTAATTTTTACAATCTGTATTGTTATGTAGTTAGCAGCCTTCTGTTGAGGTCATTTTATTGTGACCAAGCAGTCATTTATTAAATTCTTCTAAATTTGACAATTCTAACAAAATATGAAAATTCCACTCGCAATACACAATACAATATGAACTTGTACACAGTACAGTTTCGTTTCGATGTTTAGAAAATAGCTGAGGTATTTATTCATCCAATAAAGGCAAAAAACTTTGGGTACGTGTGAACGAAACAAGATGGTGACAGATAGCAACACCCACTAACTGTTCTAAAACATCCGAAATATGTTGCACAAGCAAGTGAAACACAGCGTCGTTTCGAGCATTCCCCAATGAGATGGTAGTGAGTGTACATACTAAACCTAGTTGTATACTGGTCACGATTAAGGTATGAAGGTTTCTTTAAAAACGCCTTCAAACAACGTACAATAAAGAAAGGCATGGTGGGGAATTTGTAAAGGTAACGGAAAATAACAAACATCGCAGAAATAACGTGCCTGAAACGACTGTACATTCCGATTCGTTTTGGACGTACTCTATCTTGACAGAATGAACTTTTTTGTGTGCCTTTCATCTCTTTCTGCAATTCGTTCGGGAGTGAAAATGCTACGATGGAAATAAAAAAAAGTATTTGAAAAGTGCGCCGGAAACGATGTCATAAGACTGACGTCACAATGCTTCCAGTTGCGTACTCGTCTTCGTCACTCAATGAGTGCTTTTTGACAATGGTAACAATTCTCCTATATTAGCTGCTCTGAAATTTCGAATAAAGGGTGCCAACTATCAATCCGCCCAGAGCCTCCAAACCTGATACTGCTCATTTCTCTGAAGACTTCATTAAAATTTTACTATTTAAGCTTTACTTTTACCTGAATTTATCGAAAACTTAAAAACACATAACAGTTATTTTAGTGCAGGAAACTAGAAGCATATTTCTTTGGAATGAAATAGAAAAACATTAACCCAATGCTGTATTTGAATTTATTAACATTTCATAACATAAATTGTTTAAATATATTCGCTATGATACGTTAGGGTATTTTTTTCAACGATATCCTTTTTTGAGTGAATAGTTTGTTTTGAATTCGTTAACAGTTAGCTAGCAACACAGCCTGTCCGTTGTTTATGAATAAAAATTCACAGTTCATTCACTGCTCTGACTGCCAACCGAGTTTTGAACCGTAGCCGTGAGATGAAGATGCTCTGGAGGATTTTTGGTCCGACATGTGTTGTTCGGTGGTGTACAGGTCCTTGTATCCTTGTACAGGACAGGTCCAAAATCCCATCTGGACCAATCATTCAGTACGCCGAACTAACTATCCATCTACGGGTATAAATTAAATCAAAGAAATTCAAAAATGGCAGGCTACAATGACGAACCTGTTGAGGTGAGTGTGTCGATGAGCGAGAAGATGTGTGAATGGACAATGGAATAATCATTACAATGATGAACTCTATTAGCTGTACGCTGAGCTTACTATCGTACAGCGAAGTATACTCTTCAGGATATACGGTAGGAAAGGTCACGACAATAGTATGACACCGGACGACCCAGCCCGTAAAGTCTCTATAGGTCGTACACATGGATAGAGGAAGCGTGGTAGAACCAAGTTGAGATGGAGTGATGGCGTTGATGCGTCTGTCAGAAAGGCCGAGATTATGAATTGGTAGACGACGATGATCTACGTGAGTGGTTTAGAGGACTTCTCCAGCAGGCCTAGACCAGTTAAAGCGTATGAGCGACAGAAGAGGTTAAAACGCTTGATTAGTAAATAAGTTCAATGAAACATTTAAACTATTATAATTAAGTTAAGTCCTTTCATGTGACGATGTGTCACTTGGTTTGTTTGTTTCCGCGGCAAATTAAAAGTTTGTATGGTGTCGTTTACTTTTCCAAACCCACCCACATGCGTACTGACAGTATTTCTTTGATTGTGCTAGTTTTGTGGAAGTATCGTACAACTCTTGGAATACTTTCATCCTTCAGTTCTGAAGTTCATGGTCTTTCGATACCCACTGAACAGCTCGAAGTGATGGTTTTCTGTATGTTCGGTTGATGTTTGGTACAAGCGATGGTTGAACACCTTAATTGGAATAAGTTTTTCCACGAAAATCCCTTCCAATCGTGCTGTGCTCAACAAATTCATTAGCTTCACTTAGCTCAACAGCGTTTTCATTATCACTTTAACTGGGTACGTCGTACGTATACGAATGTCCCCTGGGAGTAGCAAGCTTGGGAGGGATGGGGTTTTCTCATTCGATATCTGATTGCTTTTTCATTTCAAGCGATTTAAGTCTTTTTTCCGGTATTTATCCTTTCATCCTACTTGGTAGACTTACCATGATTGACAGCACAGTACGCGCCGTAACGGTACGAAGAAGAACATAACGATTTGAAACATTATATTGAAAGTAATGTCTTTATCGCACGCCATTTGAAGATAAAGATTCCAAGAATATATTTCAATTCCTTGGAAACAAAGTATTTCATCAATTACTTTATTACTATTTACCATTCATTTTACTCCATTTAACGATCTGCATGGACATGGTTGCTTTATAATTATTATCACCCCGCAGGTATTTGCCATTTCTCATGGAAAAAGGTCTAGGTGCCAATTAATCCTTGACCTAGACCTAGTCGAAAGCTGAAGTGCGAAACCTTTGTACATCACGAAATACTACTTTTATTTAACATGAAGAATAACGTACAAGAACAATGCGATAAACAATACCAAATAAACGCAGGAACGGGTTCTCTTTGTCTTTCCGCTTCAAACTGCGGAATGTAATGAAGGAAACAAACATTGTACTAAACGAAAGCAACAGAAGATAATTGCATTAAAGGTAGACATTGAAAAAAGGGCCATGGCCCTGTTGTGCATTCAGTGGAAGCGAATACTTTCTTTGGACGAAATAAAGTGCATAGCAACCAAATAGCATACGAGCGCTTGGACGTTGAGTAACATATGGATTGTGTCTTTTATGGTTTAAATTATTGATGGCATAAGTGCATGGACACGTAATGCACGTGCCGTGAAATGGAAAATCAATCAAGGTCTCGAAGCTGACATGGTAATTACTTTTTGAATAATTTATACATGGAGGAAAAGGATCGTGTATAAAAAACGTTTTTTTTTGTTTTGGTTAAATGGAGAAGGTCTTTCTCCAAGAATTAAAAAAATGCATGTCACTGACTTGCGATTCACATGATATGTTACCGTTTTCTTATTTGGCACTTCGGCATTTTTTATCTAACGGTTGGCTGGCTGTAGTTGCCCCTGACTGAACAGTCAATTATGCGTATGGGAGGCATGTTTAGTGCATCGATTCTACTATTCAGCCGGCTTAGAGAGATTCCCGATTGAAGGTTAAATAATGATTTTCAATGTATGAATGAATCAGGTCGGAGAGCATCAACCCCAAGGCGCTACTTGTGATAATATTAAAGTATTAGTGCTCGACTTGGAAGTGAATTTGGTAGCGGCGCCGGTCTCACTCGGCAAGACAGCTTCTATTCCCATTCAGACCCATTCCCCCATGACAAGGACTATACGGCTATGTGGCAGAAATATGTCGAAACGACTTGTCTGTCACGAACGAAATAATAAAGCATTGATAGATTTTTCTAAGGTTTGTTGTAAAACTTGTTTGTAAAACTTAACGAAAAATAAGAATATCAGTAAGAAATGTAGTTAAACCAACCTGTCAAATGAGCCATCCACATTAATGCAACTGTAATATATAAAGCAAATTATTAGAGCAAATAATTGCAACTTTACGATGCTTGTACTTTGATGGTTATTGAGATGGTTATCCATTTGTCAAAAATGCATTTCGAATGGAGTAGTAATCATAAGTTGGTCGTTGGATTACCATCTAGGATTTACCTGAAGTAGGGGCACACTTGCAGCTCTTAAAATAAAAGACACAAGTTTTGGGCTTAAAATGTATGGGAATGGGAAAGGACGCTGGGTGGTTGGAATTGATTTGTTTTATAGGAATCACCTACATTTTTTGGATTATGGTTTGCTAATCACCTACATTTATTTCGTTACATTTTTTTTAGATTTTGACCTGAGTAAATACATACTTAGTTACTTTTCCGGCGCTGCAATCACTTCGCGGTCTTGGCCTGTTGCAGGAGTCCTCTAAACCACTCACTTTCGAGTGCCGTCGTCAGACAATCCATAATCCTGACCTTTCTAATGGACACATCAACGCCATTACTCTTTCTCAATTTGGCCTACCACACCTCCTCTATCAATGTGGACGTTCCGAAAAGGCTTTACTGCCTGGGTCGTCCGATGACATTCTCATGACATGACCAACCCACCAGAGTCTGGTGAGTCTAATTCGCTGTACGATAGTAAATTCACCGTACAATTCATAGCGCTCATCAAAATAGCGGCTCCTCCATTATCCTTCCGCCGAAGATGACATACGACGCCAACAATCCTTCTGAGTATGAGTAAATAAATGGTTATTTGCTAAGCGGACCTGAGTATATTTATGGTTATTTTATTGTCCATTTTAACTTGTAGATAGCTATTAACTTTTCTTATGTTCCGGTATTTTATGAAACGTTTTGTCCATTGTTGTCGTTTTGACGCGGGTATTCTAATTTTTTATTCTTATTCTTGCAAGTTTATTACGTGTTTTTACTTGTTTTGTTACGATGTCGCATGTTGCTTTTTTTCGACCATATTTAATTAATTAGATTTTTTATTATTCTGGATCTGTTTTGAGTGCTTTACAATTCTCATACGATGTTGATGTTTTCTTTTATTTGTTGTTATTTGGTTATTTGGTGATTAAAGGTGATAGAACGCGTTTTAATTGAAGATGATTTGGTTAGGAACTTTGTATTCTTATAATTAATACATCTAGATGTTTCAACCGAGCATGCCTCAGGTAAGGCAAATGACAAGGAGAAAATGCCTTGAGAACTCATTGCTCTCACGGACAGGAAACATAAAGCTCCTTCAAGCTCGACGCAGTTGCTACGGTTGGACTAGGTTCATGCATAGCATAACTGAAAGCTTCCTCCAAAAAGTTTGCAAATGGATAATGCGAGCTTTTCGCGATATGGTACTCCTGTTATACGGTATTTACCAGTTTATGTTTTGTTCGATAGATGGCATTGATGCCAAAGTTGAAGTTTTGAATTAAAAATTTGTGAGACCATGTTTTTTAGATCTGTGACTAAAGAACTAAAATAGCCACAAATAAGTTAAATTAATTAATACAATGAAAAAATAATATCTGTTTGAAGCTTAGCAGAAAATAATATACAACCAAATGTTTCCCTGTCATACAGCAGAAAAAACATTAGTCTAATTAGTTTAGTTAGTGTAACTGTTAAAGTGTCCGATTGTATGAACAGCGTTGATTGAATTGAATGGAATAAAAATATAATACAATGAATTAATGAATAGAATAAATATGTACTAACATCATGCTCTTCGTTATATTGTACCTATATTATATATAGGTATACTATATTGTACCGTTTTTTATGTAAAAAAGAGCCAAATTAGCGGAATAACATGTTGACCAGTTTTCAGTTATCGTGGATTTTGGAGCGTAGTTTCCATGTGGGTTGCAGTGGATACACGGTGTGGTCGTTACCAAAAACTATCGATACGAATCGAAGCGAAAATAATGCTAACGAAATGTTTTATCGTGAAAATTAATTATGCAGTTCATTTGGAAGGTAACTTTCGAATGAAAGTATGCTGTATGTTTGGATTGACGATGATTTTTAATTTTCACATTGCTTCAGTGCTCACTGGTCAGCATTCATGCAGGATTCGATCTAATTTAGCCAACTTTTGGTTCGTTAGGATGTGGATAGGAGTGTGTTTGTCAACAACTGTACATTATATAATGGAGTATTTTGGAATTTTTAGTTCGTTAAGATGTGGATAGGAGTGTGTTTGTCAACAACTGTACATTATATAATGTAGTATTTTGGAAGCCATGAAATAATTTATCGTGAATTCTATTTTTTAATCTATTCTATTAAAACCATCATGGTATGGCGTTCATCCTTAACAACTTCTAATTTCGAATCCCAAAAATTACCGAGAATGCTCAAAAGCAAACGATTAATACAAATATTTGACGTTACTGTTGGGATTGAATATTTGTTCGAAAAAACTAATATTTTCTATTGCTGTAGAAGTCTTTCAGAAGAAGGATGGGTCTTTCATCTCAGTACGGAGAAATTATGCATGTGTTTTTGAGAACGGGGAAAACAGGTCCGTCTAGATATAACGGCGTAGTGCCAATCAAAGAATAACGCCTCGCTCCCATTGTGATTTGCTAGGGTACAATATCAAACCTTTTCTTTGACTTTGGATTAAAAGCAACTGGTTGTTCATTGTTTCCCCGATCCGTATGAAATGTTTCTTGTTCGCAGGAAAGACTCGACTCGGAGGCAGGATAAAGTTTCGCAATGTCGTACCGGAGGAAATCCTTAAGCCAATAAGCACACAGCACCGACACTCGATTAAATATTGATTTTAATAAAAAGGGGGACGAACAGAAATTGCACAGAAATCGCCAGTTTGACCGGTATGCCTACGGCGAAAATTCGACGGCCGGAAATAATCAGAATTTCTAATCAATCAATCGTTCCTGCCTACTGAGGCGTTCGTTGGGAGAGGTGATGGAAGAAGTTTTACATCTCCCACTCAACCGGGCACGGATAGCTTTATGTTTGCAGTCAGATGATTGAATGGTGGAATGGCGAGTGTAATAATAATAATATGCTGCTCCGACTCAATTCGAAGGAAAGTTGCAAAATGATGTAGATTTCCCTGGGGATTTTCGGTTGATACAAGATTGCAAGAAATTGTGGGTCGGTAACAAAGGGTTGATATTGTTTTTATTTGATTGGTTTTTAAATTTTGCACCATTAAATCTTTCCGTTTGATGCAATGACGTATTTGTCCGTTGTTTAGTTCTTTGTCAATAAATTGGAATGGGTAATTACCTTAAGCATCTAGGACATTTAACGCATTTTATGGGAACTTTTCGAACATGCTTTCGCTACATTTCCCTTTAACTATGTATGGTGAAATTTCGACAACTTGCAAGACATATTCATATTAATATTCTAAACCTATTTATCGAAATAAATATTATTTCGCATTCAAAAATAAATCAGTTAATGAAAAACTATACAACCATAATACAAAATTGGAGTAGGTCACATGTTGTGGTAATCCAGCATGTGGGATACAACCGTAGGTTTAGTCAGTTTTAGATGCACTAGTTGCTGCTTATCGTACACATTAATTCACTCAAACAAACTGGAAACTCATTCACAGTATTTACACGATCTTCTTTATGGGCGCAAATTAACTCATGGCTGGTGGCGATTGCAACAAGCAGTAAGTCGGTATCAAAATCCAATTTATCAAGCAATGAAAGGAAATCTACCATGTGCTCTGTTTCATCGGTCGTTGTTACCGCTATCGAACGGCACGACGTGTAGGGTTTCCATTCAGGGACAAATCAACATGGTAATACACAGACACTTTCTTTATTTGCCATCGTAAACCGCCAGAACATTGTGAACTCCGTGCATGTAATTGTTTGTTTTATTATTTTAGTCACACCATTCAAGCGGGTTTATGTTCATGGTGCCCCTTCCCTTAGTAAAATGTT
The DNA here is from genome assembly GCF_943734725.1 of Anopheles marshallii. NCBI lineage: Eukaryota > Metazoa > Arthropoda > Insecta > Diptera > Culicidae > Anopheles > Anopheles marshallii. The sequence goes on along the minus strand of NC_071326.1, from coordinate 45,187,063 downwards.
TGCTTTTGTCGTCTGGCAAGTTGTAGTAGTTTTGGCGTATATTGGCAAAAGGGTGGCTTGTTTAGAAATGTTTTGCGTTGTTTTATTTAAACACACTTTCTCACGCACGCGTTGGCCGACATGCTAACGGATTATCATGGACATCGTACGTATTGCACCGCACCGTTGGAGCTTATCCGTGTACAACTTGTGCAATCGGTGACAGTGTGCCAGGGTGAAGCTGCTAACAAATGCACCGATGAAGCGTGCCGCGTTGCAAAATGAGGCAATAAATTAGCTGCACGCGTTTACGTATTTGCATTTGGTTTGGTTTGCAAGAACAAGCCAAATTGGTCATAAATTTCTGGCACCGATAGAGTCATTAGTCTCCTCCCGGCTTGTGTCGTTTTCAATCGACGGCATAAGGAGAAAATAATTAGCCATGTGTATGTGTGGAACATCGCCTTACCGCCCGCTGTTGGTTTGTTATTCTAAAACTAATGATGTGATGCGTTCGGATCAATAAAAAGAGAATTTACCTTTTCAACACTATCTGCGTAAGGCAAAAGCTTGTCCGCTTAACACACTCGACGGCGAAATCCAGGTTAACAAGCTGTAAAGTTTCTTTTCGAAGCAGATAAAATTGAACATTTCGTCGGGAATAAAAAATAACCTATCATCGGCAAACGGCTAGCCGCGGTTGCCAACTCGTCCGTTGCTATCAGATCCCCGAGCAAGCGAATCCCGAATTAAACGTCACTTAAGGTTCTATCGCGGTGAGGCCAGCATCATTCTTCTGGAAGCTTGTGCAGAATTTTAAGTTTCCGTCCCCGTCTTCTGGGCATTGGGCCAAATGCATTGGCGACAAGTTTTGGTTGCTTCCAGCAGTTGCTGATGGGCTGGTGTGTTGGGTTGTGAACCACCTCCTTTACGATGGCAGGATATTCACAGCGTTCTGACTCGTCACTGCTACATTTGCCAGACATTGAATTGAATTTGGGAGCCTCTTAAATCACTGCACAGCCATGTGGGAGCGTGGAGAAAGGTACGAGCGTGGGAAAGGATGTCTCTAGTTTTATGCGATACCGTATGCGAGAAGAACTCGACCAAACTTAACATTTGTGAAACATGTTTTACAAAAATGTTAAATAAAATTACACCTTCACTAATCAATTGTTTTGTGTTAATGCTAAATCATAATAGAAAAAAATATTGAATTCATATGATGTTTTGGGAAAAAACGGAAGATTTTCTCTGACAGTCAGAATACTCTAAAACAATCTTTTAAGAGCAGGGTTAAGAGAGCAAAAAGACAAATTACACGCATGCCATAAACGGAAAATATAGAATGCTACTTTTAAAAGATCGAGAAGGGAACATATTCCAGTGTCCTGTACGTTGTGAGTACGAATGACACCATTAATAAGCATAAATTTTGATTTACCCTTTCATGAAGCACCAGTACGCAACTTATTGCAGGAGTTTAGCGCCAAAGTTTTGACCCCCAATTCGCATGAGAATCTCACGCGGTTCCAGCGCAGCTCGTGTGGCCAAAGTTTTCCACAAATCTTGTGCTTAGTTTCCAGGCAGTTTTGTTTCAATGATGATTTATGTTGACCGGCTGAGCTTTGAGGTTTATGGTGTCAGTCTTCATAGGGTTCCGACAAAAGTACTACCAAACGAAATGTACAGAAGGGCAAAGGACTTTTGGGTAAAGATATGCTCTTGTTACGTTCGAACCCATAATCTATGGACTTTAGTGTTATGGGCCGTCACGGTTAGAAAAACACACTGCCAGGGTGGTAACGATGGTAACGACAAGTCGACAGTACGCCTCAACAACAGGCGGAGACCCTTCGTAAAAATCCCCCACATGCCTTTCTCGGTGCGCTGTTGCGAACTGAACTTAAAAGCTGATAATCACATTGTAAACTCAACAACGTCAACGTTCGCTTTTCGGTGACTCACGTGTATGGCGGGAGCAGGGAAATACAGAGACACAGAGTGTCCTTTAGCTGTTGCCGAAAGCACACACACCCGTCAGAGCATATGTTTGCAAAACCGTGACAGCCGCCGGACTATACAGACCGAACCCCGGGGGCTTGATCTTGTTTGCAGTTCATGCAGAAAAGTCGCTTTCCATCAGTGCACCCGGTCAATGGTACCGAATGCTGTACGGGACCGGTAAGCTAATGGGCGTTGAGGATGATAAGCGTCCGGGGTGCGCAGGGTGTCCAGGTTCGCCACCCATGTCGAACACTGTTATTTATGGTGCCGGTTGAAAAAGGGTGACAAAATGTGAATTATGTACTCGTAATCCAATTTGTAAATATTTCCTACCGGTCCTTTGTTGTTGGATAGTTTTTCGCGATGCTAGCGGGTTGAGTGGAAGTGTGGAATGGAAAGCCATTTGTCATAGACTGCAGAGCAGAGTGAACGAAAGAATTATTCGTCATGAACATTGGTATGGAGGAGTCATGAACTCGAATTGAAAAGTGCAATGATGTAGTCGACAGTCATAGTTAGGAGGTGTGTGGCAGTGTGTAGAATTTTGAATGCCTGATTGACCAGTGACCTTCGTAATGCCCTAAACAGGGCAGTGTGACGACTGTCACGAGGATTCTAATTTTTTTTTATTTGAAATGATCATTCCAGCCGTTTTGTTATTGATAATTCGTTTCAATAGACATGATTCGCGCTCGAGTATTAGCAGCCATTCGTAAATACTTTAACGGACATTATCGGCTGGCAGAGTGAACAGAATTGCTGCCAGTTAGATATGGCTAAATATGTCGATGAAAAGCTCTTCTATCCACAGCTACCAACGCTCCGCCTGAATGCAACCAGTGCCGAAAGCAAGTTATCCATAACAGCAAGCATTCATCCATCCCTCTCAGTGCTATATCGGAATCACTTCCCAACCTTGGAAGGATTTTGTGAGCGCTAGAATTCAAACATACAGCCAAGACTCCGATAACCCACAATAGAAGGAGGTCGCAGGGTGTGGTCGTCGCTAGGATGGAGAATGATGATGCAGTTTACGGCTTTTCTCCTTTCTTTTACGACTTCAATTTACATAATTGGATGATCGGCTTGAAATTATATTGATCGTAAAATTCGTTCGTTATTCTTCTGTGCTTGAGCACAGCCTGGGACAAGGACCCGAACGCGTCTCGGGCATGAAAACCCGGTCGGCAAAAGGTGGACAAATAATACAGATTTGTGACAATTGCGATCGTATCATCAGAAGGTTGTACCGTCTTCTTGGCAGACTGAGCTCCTAAGCGGAGAGCTAAGAAGCTGCCAACAGTAGCGCACGAGAGATGGCGACTGCATGCGAACGCTATGATACGTACACAGTCGGAAGAAGTCCGGCTTTTCAAAATTTACTGTCCCGGCACGCGGAAGGAAATCGATTTCGGAGATTTATGGCTCACGGTCCGTCATGAGAAAGCACCTTTTAGGTGAGGATGGTTGTCCCCGTTTGCTCGGTGGACATCCGATTCGGATGGAGGAGCTGGAGAAGATAGGGGAGAGTATTTATTGTCCAGCAACCGATGGAGCGCTACCCACACATACACACGCCCGTCTACAAGGACAGCACATGTGCCGAAGTTTACAGTAATGTTTTACGATTGTTTTGTAATAATCGCTAGCGCTGCTGGAACGGTTTTATGGACGCCGATTTGACGACAGGAAGGACTGCAGCATTTGGCTTTGTATGATGGCCATCCTGGGTGTGTGAAATCCACTTGTGAGGAAGAGGAGTGTTTTGCAAGCGTGAATGGTTGTAAATAGTGTTTTGATTTACTGCTTTTAACGAATAGTTCACAATATCTAAGAGTTATGATAACGTAAAATATCCTATTACTACTATTTCTGTTAGACCATGATATCGAGCAATTGAATTCTGTCGAGTAGAAGTATTGTACAGTTTGATCCTTTGCTTTTTGATGTTTTAATTGAACAAACCGTTAACCACTTTTACCAATTAATTTCAGTTGCTTACAAATAAAAGACAAAAATCTTACACATCTTTGAACTACAGAAATCAACATATTGTGCAAATAAATTACTTTGATCTTTAAACTAAATCTAACAACGTTTAGCTTTTGTGAAACTTTAAAAAAAAAAATAATTACAATAAATAGAGAAATGTTACCACATTCAAGTAGTGTCTGTAAATAAACAGTTATGGTAGTTGATCATTTAAAATAATTGAACAATTTGTACATATAACAAACAATTACATTTTCAAGATATATGTGTCATCATTGAGGCCAGTGCCTAGCGTTCTTTAGTTCTGTTGTCTAATTGCAATAGCAGCAATGTAGCAAGTTTTTTTTACACCAGCATTTTCCACCAGCCGGTAACGTTTTCTTAATTATAGAAAAATATTTAAAATTTCCGTTCAACGCAACACAAGAGAGCCGAAATAAGTTTTATGAACGTTTGGACTAATGCAGGTGGCAGTAGATTATGACACAATAGCATTTTTTAGGCCAGAACATTCGAAGCAAAAAGTTCAATTCACTATATCATCAGGTGGTGTACGATAAATTTCAATTCTCTTATACTTTTGGTCCTGCATCGTGTGAGATACAGTGTTGCCAGCTGTTGATAAAAGAACCAGCTTTCCAGCTCTTACCGCGTGGTGTGCCTTTTGGTCATCGATTTGGGCGATGAATCCATTTCCGTTCTCCACGATCACCACGCGTGCCCACATGGCCAGCGCGTTCGACCAAAACTCAATTATTGTGTAATAATAATCTCACTCACCGGAAACGTTTGTGTGCATAAAATGGCGATAATTTACAAACTTCCCTCGTCTGTCGACCGGCTCGAGCAGATATGCTGACCATGGTCCTATTCACGTTTCTTCCCTGTGAGTAGTTCGCATTTGGCTTATCCGCCACGTTTCCGGTTCCGGCTGGTCGGCCAGCACCAGCACCAGCACGAATGGAATTCCGGCGAGCAAGTGTGGCAATGCGGACCCACGTTACTTCGTGTTTTTCTTTTGCTGCTGGAAACGAACGAAGGTCCGGGGCCAAACCGTCTTCCGACGAGCGGGTTCTTTTCGGTGTTGATGTGACGGTGCCAGCCCGAAGTGATTACTTGTGACCAAATCATCATCATCATCGTTATCTTCGGAGCGCGACGTAAGCGCTTTTGCGCGTTTCTACCCTCCCCGGTCATGCCTAACCGGGGTTGATCCCTTCACCGCCTGCCTTTGTCAGCAGTGCAAAACGAACTTTCTCGTGACGACTATCGGCTCAAGACGAGAACGCCGGCGAGGATGAATACCTCTGTTGGCACCGATTGTGGAGTCTCGTTGGCAGCTTACCAAATATCCGATCGGACCACGAAAAATTATCACCGGACAGAGTGCATTATCATAACCATTTATTCATGTGGACAGAATTAATGAATTTTTTAATACATTGTACATTGGCATGCACCGCTACCTTCGCCGTCACCTCCGGTCATGGGCTTCGCCTTGCCATTTGTTATTCCGTTCTGTGATGATTTCGGAAGCGAGATTTGCATCCGGGTACGTTCATGCCGGGGCAGACAATTCATTGGTAACAGATAGCCGTTCTGTGCTGGATCTGACTGTTGACTAATGTTGTAGCCTTCCTGGAAAATAGCGAACGATAGCTTCGCAACGAATGTTTTTACTCGATTAGCGACGGTGGGTTCCGAATTGGGAGGGGAATGCTTTTGGCGTCACATCCATTCACTTGCTTACGGGGTGAGGAGAGCGAATATAATATGTGCTCATTATAATTTTGACGGTTAATACCTAATAAAAATGGCAGATCACGCTTCGATTCAGGAGTGATCCATTGGAAGTTTATGAAACAATATCTAAAATCCGGTGTGGCAATCCCAGTGCATGCTGTTCTTGTTATTCTTTTCAATTGTGTTCATTATGCTCTATTTAGTTGTTGGTATTGCGTTTCCAAATATTTTTTTTTCATATTTTCTCAAGTTATGGAAAAACATGCGAACAATTTTTCAGTGTTAGTTTTGTAAAGTACATTAGACAAGCGCGTAATGAATATGCATATATGTATTAGGCAACCTCATCCAAAAGGAATTGTGTTTGAATAATTTTTGAATAAATTTATTTATGGCATATAATACTTACGCCAATCTTGCCAGAATACCCAACAAGCTACGATCACAAGCTCTAATTCTATTGGAACACACACTCACAAAAATCCGTAAACAATGTACATGCACACATCAAAAGAAATGACAAATGTGAAAAGTTTACAACATAATTTCCCTCTACCACTTCTCGCCTCCTTAGAACATCAGGCAAAGCACGGAAGAGTTAAGGGCAGAGCTAAGGGAAATGAGTTAAGCATCGTGGAAAAGTTCGACCGTACGCCAATTGGATGGAGGGAGCGTGGATATCTTCGTACGTAGTTTTTCCCCCCAGCAGTGGATGGAAGCTCATGAAAAATTGAAACCACGATATGCGACCATCCACCCGTGCTTGAGTGCATCTGCATTTGAGAGCGGTGCCTTTCGGGCGGACGGTGACACTTTCAAAGCGAAGCTGCATTCCGAAGCACCCACCGAGCAGCGAAAAGTACGTTCGAATGTGTGCGAACTGTAGGGAGAATTCCTTTTTCTGGTCCATTTACTATCCAACGGAAGTGGTTCGGCCAACATCAAGAGAAACGTGTCCTTTGGCGAACACTCGATGGCACTCGCTTTGTGTGTAAGAAAAGGAAAACGAGCAACATGAGCAGAGTTCTTTGTGTATATAAGAGTGCGACAAAGGGAGTGATGCCGTCCACTGGCTGGCGGTGTGTTGTAAAAGTTTTTATTATCTTAGCAATGGCAACAAGCGGCCCAGAGTGGAATCCAAATGACGCAACAGTGAAAATGGCTGGAAGGAAAAGGAAATGGTGGATAATAGGTGGATCATTGTATGAAGCCGAATGCCACAGTGGTTTCGAAGGGTGTGCATTGTTATGATGTATATCATTTGCTGCAACAACACTAAAAGGGCGGACGGATGGTTGTGCTGTTGATCTTGGTGTAATTCAATTGTTTATGATGTTTTCCATTACATATTTGCCCTTCTATTTGGACTCGACTATTTCAAATAGTTACATACATCTCCGAATGCAAACATATTCGAATGTATGTGATCTATTTATAACCAGCCATTGTTTCGTCTAACAAATATGCGCGTGGCTCGTCGCCGTATTGTCTGTAAAAGTGCAGAGATGGAATATTGTTTAACTTTAAGGTGATATTTCTACTAATAGCCTTCTAATTGCCAAAAACGCAAGGACATTTTAGAGCAAAGGAATCTTTAGAGGTTGGGACGGGAAAAAGCACAACGTCATTTAGTCACAGTTATTTGGACGTCATATTGGTCACACCAGCTTTTCGTTTTCACCTTCGAATTTTAGTAACATTTAATATTTACGCGCTAAACTAAACGTTCAATTATCGACGACAAAAATAATTGATTAGTGATGCAAAATTAAAATACATTTTATTATGAAAGGAAAAGGTCAAACTAACGGGTCAAATATTAATTATTTGTCCAAAATTTTGACCGGGAAAGAGTGTTTGGTCTATGTGTATTTTTTTCTCAATTCCACCAACCAAGTACCCATTTTATCAATAGCTTGATATTTATTAACAAACCATGTATCGCCTGAACGGGCTTGGCAACAATACTTAAACTATAATAACAACGATCTTTACAAACTAGATCTAATCGTAACTATGAACATTACACAGGCCAAGGCACGAAGGAATAAACAATCAACAGAGGAGGAAGGGGCTTTAGGCAGGAAAGCTAGACGAAGAAAGACGAAGGCGAAAGCAGGAAACAGAAAGAGAGAAAGATTTTGATTTGATTTGATCTATTTCTCTGAGTTTCTAAGAATAAAACTCTCTAGATCTAGAAAATCTGATGGCTTTATTTCGCCCCAAGTAGCAATGTTAGCTTAACAATCCCAAACCAGTCATAATGACTGTTGGATCGTTATATTGTCAATGCATTTTTGTTATATATTGATTCTATAGTACGTTTTCTATAATACAATCTTCCAAAAATAATTGAAACATATTGGTGGAAAATTATTTGAAACTATTTGTATATTAACTACAAACAGTTTTAATGTAATGCGTCAACTGCTCTCCCTTCATTCTACCGTGTTAAGTACTACCTTCAGTAACAAGTGCACATCATTAGGCACGACTCCAGCTTGACATGATACACTTCGGCACCAATGGATTGCTGAACTAATTCCAAAAATTTCTCGTAATTATAAAACCAATGTCCGTGCTAATTGAATTTCCATGAGTCATTTGATCTGGTGTAAACACTCGTACGTTGTTTTCATTACCATTTGTCTCATCCGTTCCCCGCACTGCGGCATCCATATACAGTCAGGTATACAGTAGGTGCAAAAATTGAAAACCCCTTCCCAGCAATCAACAGTTCATTCAGCCGGAAGCTATTCTTTTTCCGCCTGATTTGATATTTATAGCTCGTGCTTGGAGGGATGGAAGTTAAGAGAAAGAGTGACAGAGTACAATGGAAGGAAAAAACGAAAATTCAAATGGAAACCATTCAACCTCAGTGACGAAGCTCATATGCATAACGGTGGACGTGCAGTGGATCAACGTACGTATGCTTCATCAAACCTCGCTCCTATACACGACAGTGGACGTGTCGCTTGATACCAGGGATGCAACAACAAAAAAACATGCACGAAAAACATGAAGCAATACACGGAAACCACAATTGAATTTTCGGACTGAAAATTCTGAATTTAATTAAACGTTCTTCGTGTACTCCGAATTGAACGGTGAGCCCACGCAGTACGAAGGTGTGGTATGGTGGGTTGATTTCCGTGCGACTGCGATAGGTATTTCTATGCAGATATAAACATTTTTGCATTTCCGAAAACGAAAAATTTGAAAGCATGAAAAAGCAAGTTTGAAAACATATCAGCTACTTGCGTCGGAATGTGGGTTTAGCATTCAATCGAACTGCTTCCTTTCAGTGCAGTTGAATGGTTTCCGCTTTGGTGGTGGCGTGTTGGATGAAATAAAAATGAAAGGTTGTATATATTATGGGTGGAAGAAAAAGTCATCTCTCTAAGGCTCATAAAAGCACCGGAAAGTTCGATTCAGCTCTGCAGTGTAGCAGCTCCGGATGGAAAATATGTTGATTATTCTTGACGATTGCTGCTACCGAAGTGGGTACTAGAGGTACCTTTCAACAAGAATGCACGTCTCCGAGCACTCCATCCTCTTGTTCTATGGTTCTTTCAGACACACTAGAAAAGAATTTGCATATGAAAGATTGTTAGCTTTTACTCTTTCCTCGAGTGGGAAGTGTGTTGAGTAAGTTTTATGCTGAGTGCGACAAGCATAAGAGTGTGTTTGGTTTCCCATTTGCACATTGCACTGCAGGCACCTCGAGAGTCGGGTAGTGGGTTAAACTCAAAACAAGGACATATACACGCTGCACCATAATTCACTTTCCTTTGGAAGGGCAGGAAGGGCTGGAACAGTGGAGCAGATAGCATCAAACGGCAAGATGCAGCTTGCATCGAATGGCGGAATGGTACACACGGGCCCAAATTCGTCCAGAAAAGATGGAAAATGGAATAAATCCAAGACGTGCAAGGATATTTTTGTTTTCAATTCTATTTTTTCCCCCACCAACCCACGCACCAGTCTTCTTTCGAGCGGTGTCATAATGTTATTTTACCGCTCAAGTATACTTTTCTCGAGCATTTTGCAATAACACTCGACGATGGCTTTCCGACCCGTTTGATAATGGTCAAGCCGCAAGTGGGAGAGGGTGTGCGGGGTATTGGAGTGGAAAGGGAAGGAGTTGGTTGAGCTAAATTGTGTGAAATTTATTCGCATTGCATCTTTTGTGCCGAGCGGTCCTCAAAAGGCATCCCAAGAAAGAACAGCAACAACCTGCAAACGCTTTTTGGCGAGTGCTTTTGTGCTTTCGTTTTTCTTTGCAAACCCATCCCAGTGTCCAGTGGTATCCGGTGGTCAGAGGAATTTGTTTCGTCGTTGCTGTTGCGTTGTTCTTGCGCAGTTTTTGTGAACGGCTTTGGTCTGATGTCCCTCACGAAAAGTTCCATACAAGTGTGCATCAACGTCATCGGAAGGAAAAATAGAATTATGCGATAACGTACAGCATTACAACTAACGGCACAGCATCGAGTGGGTTGGGGAATGAGATTTATGTTGCCACAGGTTTTTCTTACGGTTACGTTACGACGGAACGAGTTAGTACGGAAAGGTGGAGGAAATCTTACGACGATCTGAAGAAAGTTTTCGTTACACTGTGCGAAACAGGTCGAGATGGACGCTCAGAAAGAGGGAAAACTATTTCACTGACAGCAGAATACGAAGCGGGGTTGAGAGAGGTTACCATTTTTCGACTGGTCGCAGGTCATTCAACGCATTATACGGTGCATATCTTCATCCTTTTGCCGTTCGTGTTCCCTTGTTCTGCGATTTAGTTGGGTATGCCCGTCGTCAATATTTGATAGTAGTAAGTTTTGAGAAAATGAGCTTTTTTTGGATAAAGTTTATCCAAGTATATTCCATGCAACGCTCGCCATCGACTAGTCTGCGCGCTGGATGTTCATGTAAGGCGGTGTACTTTTGCAAGACGGGCGTACACCATTATCACAAATCCATCATTCTGATGGCTCTCCTGCTAGTTTTTGCTATAAACTGTGTACCGAACTGGACCGATAGATTGCGTTGACTCTTTTATAATGGATTTGTATTTATTCCGAGAAAGGATCATACTCAGGTTGTGAATGTCCATTTGTTTTATGGTGGCGAGTAGTACGTTGAAGTATTGCAGAAAATGCACTGTCGGAATTTTGGTATGCACCTATTGCACAACACATTACTGAACAAACGAGCAATATGCTTAGGAAATATTTCGCTGTTATTGCTGTCTATTATTTACCATTTGACAAATTTAATTAACATACCAGTTCCACAAAAACTCAGAACTATTATGCAATTACTCAACATTCATACATCCGTAGGAAAAAAGGTTGATGCGACGCTTACAGTTGCTCTTAACAATCATTTGAAGTTTCCATATGTCCTCTAAGTCGCCCAACATGGTTACAGAAACGACCACTAACTAATGCGTGGCGGAATCCACGGAAAGGTAGTTCCAATAAAACACAAATTAATTCGCTAGTGGTGAAAATTCAATTAAGCAATTCTTCAGACTAACAAACTTGGCAAACTGCTAGCCGATATCAGCACACCACAGCATACGATTACAATGCGTTGCGGATACTTCAGTGAACGGGTAGTTTATTATGTCACATACAACGGTATGGTATTTCTTGGTATCTGCGCAGCCGTTTCGCGAAGTTTGGTTAAAAGGCCAAGTTTTGAAAAATGTACTTTATGATGACCTGCTACAGTTGGCATTCTGAGAAAGACGACCGAGAAATATACCCGTAGCTGATTTACGGTGGCTGGTAGAATAGCTTAGCAGATATGCTCAGTAGCATTGGCATGTTTTAGTATTGGCGTGACATGTTTTAGGTTGAAATTGGCTCAATGAAAGGCTGGTTTTATGATGCATTGCATTTATAACATTTTTCAAATCACACAATTTTAGGTAAATAGACAAATGATGACTCCTACAAAGCGATTACTATTTCTTGGGGTAGGGCACCCCTGTAGCAGTTTCAGTAGTTTCATCTGGAAGCTTAATGTAACAAAATCACATTCTGAATATTTTGTCTTTTTTTTGTTTTGTCTGAATGTTTGTTTTGTCATTTTTTTGTTTTCGAAAAACAATGCTCTTCGGAGCATCGATGCTGAGATGATGCTTTTTTTCAAGCAATTGCGATCGTCTTATTATTGGAGTAAGATAGTCTTCGACGTGAGAGAGATACATTTGAGACTTCTTAACTGGTATCAGGAATGAAAACACGAAGGAACATTGAGGCACTTAGAGATGGTATTGAGGGAAAAAGTCGTTTCCGTCAGCATAGCTGCGTTGGAAATTACAACTAAAGGTATATAACTTATGCAAGTTCGAAACGAACTTCGTCGTGGTCGAAGGTAACAAAAACAATTTTTTTAGCTTCTTATTTGGTATTACAACTTTTTGATTTCGTGTTGAAAGTGTTCCCACAGGATGTATCTTCCGGTATGCGTTTTCTGCCGCTATGCGCTCTCTCTTCCGCGATACGATCGAAGGGCGATGTCTTCTGCGATCGGAGATCGCTCTTTTCGTTGATCGTTGTAATCGATGGGCAATGTCTTCTGTGATCGAGGAGAGATCTTAACTCCCCTTGAGCTCTTTCCGGTGATCGTTGTAATCTTCGGGAGATATCCATCCGCATTCACAGACGATGACTGAGGCAGAGTGCCATCTGATAAACTTTAACCTTCTAATCAATAGCTCCTACCGTGGTGTAAAATATTTAGAAAACTAACCTTACAAATGGAATAAGAAGAAGACGCTAAAGTGCTGCCAGAGCGTTGATCACGGGAAAATTCCTATTTTGCAGTATAAAAGGACGACATTTTTTCACCAGAAGATGAGTAAGCAACTGCAGTTCATCAATTTCATCACATAAGCGATCCATTCGAGTTACCATCCTGACCAATCTTCTAGAGCCAGCACCTACAGCCAAATTTATAGCCTCAATAGACAAGAACAGTCCTTTTCAAGGCTACACCTTCGTTCTCGTTCTGTTCGCTGGCTTGAATTGGTGCCCACGGATAGGACTACAGCAGTCCTGCATCCGCCGGATAACAAGACCCGCTGGTTACAACTCTTCTTGTGGTCAAGACCAGTGCGACTCATACACAGAGTAGTGACAGACCATCCGGAACCGGCTGTAACATCTAGCTCGAGTGTTTGTTTGTATGTGTTGTGAATAAAATAGTTAAAAGGATTCACCAATAGTTGCACCCCTTCATTCGGAGTACCTCGGTCGCACCTGCACATTTTGAAACGGATAAAACACGTGGTGTCTCTCCACGTTCCTTGAAGGATCTGCTCGAAGAGGAGTTTCGTGGGAAAGAGTATTGCTATGTATGAATCCCACGCTACCAACTTATGTTTAGTTGGTAAGCAAGCGTATTTGGAAATTAAAAAAAAAAACAAACTTTTCAAAAATTTTGAATTTTTCAACTAAAATGCATAAAAAATACTATAATAAAAATTAATTATGTAAAATCATGTGAGGCTCGTTTCTGAAAAAAAAACAATAAAGAAAGGAAAAAGCTGTGTAGTTAATAATCCATCGAGATATGTTACAGGATAACGGAAAAGCTATGAAATATTCAGTTCATGATTTGGCTGTTTGGTTACTTTCAGATATGCATGAAATGAGCAGAACCATCATTTCAGCAACATCATTTCGTTGTTTTGCGCAAGAGAGGTTTCTTTATTCAGCTCATTACCCCGCAGAATAGCGCAAGCATTCAGCTGTATCATCCGACCTGCAGACACAATAACCTCCCGTAAAGCTTAAAGGTAACTTTCAGACCAAAAATGTGAAAAAAAACCTCATACAAAATTGATTCGACGAACTACACTCAGCTCGAAAGGCTTACACGTGTTATACCGATCGAAATTGATCGTTGCATACAAGCTGCTTAACCTGGAGGGTATGGTGTACCGTTAAAATATGGAAAATAATCAGCATAACTACGAGCGTATATAAAAACAGAATGACGCTATCGCAAGAAAAAAAAAGCCAACAACAATCCATCCAATCGTAACAAAACACCGTTGGAAGTCGACGTAAAAATACAATTGGTTTCTCGATTTGCCATAGTATTTTCCGCTGTACTGTGAAACCAATTTAGAGAAATCCTTTTCTCCTGGTGGAAAACATAATAATGTTTCTCGAGCGTATTGAACGTGTGCGGCGTGTAAGTGTTTGCGTGCGCACTAGAGGTTAAACATACGAGGGAGCAAATGTATAACAGCAACTCAATCACCTTTTGTTGGGTCCGCATTTTCGGTGGAATGGGATGTGGTTGGGATAGAAAATCAATGCCCCAATCTCGCATTCTTCTTCCCCTTTTCTGCACAATGATAAGCGTCCGTTTGGCTTCACTTTATGGTCACACGTGGAGTGACGGGAATGAATCTAAGATGCTTTCCATTCACGTGGAGAAGCTTACGGGAATTGAATCAGTTTCGCCATTTCCATTTCTGGCAGATTGTGGTCTGGGCGAAAGTAAATTGGTTGCGCTTCTTTCGATTTGTGTTGTGATTCAATCATATTTTATATGAATATATCAACCCGCTCGCAATGGACGTTATGAAAGATTTATGTTCACCTGCTTAGCTCATTTCGTATTCGATTTCGTTTAGCAGCTTAGCAGCATTTTGAACTTCATCACCCTTTTTTATCACAGAATTCAAACGCTTCTAAACGAAGCATTCATTCGCAACGAAGCTTGACGCGACAATGGTTAGCATACCGTACTGCAAACGATAAGTTTGTGTCACAGGACAAGGATCGATGACTATCCATCTAGAAGTTGCAGTGCAGCGGACCGCGAACTTGCAGCGACTGAAGCGTTCGCTGTCTACATTCGCCCGTTGATTAGCACAAGCGAAGACGTTGCTGAAAATGATTTCGAGCGCAAAGATTCATGCCGCACCAACGCGGTATTGTTGGATGGTAGCAATGCAAATGGCAAATGGTGGTTTCGGTTACGAGACGTGGCCTGGTTTGGGGGATTGGTTGGCCGAAAATGATTATAGCTTCCGTGGCGACCCGACCGTGTAACGTCTGCTAAATAATGCATCCACTTAATTATTGCCAGCCATTTGACACTGATTCTGTGCGTTGGGATTGTTGTTGTGGTTGCGTTTGCATTTCGGCGTTTGGCGTTTGAAAAGGGATGCGTGTAGTAGAGTCTAGTGGCACACACAATTCTAGTTTTGGGTTTCGTAAAGAACTGAATGGAAAAATAAAAATAGTAAATAAATCGAGGCGCTTATGTTAGAATAAATCGAGGTGTCTTAAAGCCTTTGCTTAATATTGCATGATCTTATTTTAGTGTTCCGAGTTTGAAGTTGAAGAAAAACATATTATTATTAGGTTGCATTTGCTGAACAAAACTTCTATTTAAGACCAATAAATGAGAACAATTGTTCCCATTTGTTTCTTACAAAAAAGTGCTAACAATGAGAAAAAAATCTTTTCGTGGCTATTTTTAAATTTACCAATTTGATTAAATTGTAGCTCTCGAGTGTAAATTTTGAGTACATTTTTGAAATATACTGATAACCAGTACCTGACCAGCCGAAAGGGAATTTTTGATTGTATGACAAAATGGCAGAAGCTCATAAAACGTATTTTAACTGAAAATTCTATAGTATTTTTTCTGTTAGTAGTTAGTGTTGTATAACTAAATTATTATTTAAAGAATATTTGATAAAAATGTTGGAATTCATTCATTCGGAAATTTAGGAGCCATTCGGTTCATTTGGCTTTGGAAATCTCCTTGAGAAAATTTTGACTTTACAATACAAAAAATGTTTTCGATGATCATGTAAATCATATAATACGATTCTGATCACACGAGGAGTAACGGTTCTTTAGTTTCACAAAACTGTTTGGTGCAATACATCCAATGCCAATGTTAATTGGATTTCTTAATTTGATAAAGTTCTACGTAAGTTTTTTTCTTCTATAAATCAATAATAATAAATAAATTTGGACGTCTATAAAAAAGATTACATTTTATGATAGAAAATCTTTTACGAAATGCAAAACGAACGAAAGATCAACATCCGTTACGCCCTCAAGTCGTAAAATTCGGCCACCTAGAGCGAAAAACAGGGGCGCTTTGGTTAGGAAGAAATTTTATACGATTCCACTCCTTCCGGATGGTCACATTCGAAGTGGACGATTCACGTTCATTTACGAGGACCACCCGGCCCGATATGTTCATGTTGTCCACGGTTGGCGATTTTCAGCTTCGTCCCTGTTTGATAATTCGTTTTGATTGGATCTATCGTTGGTACGACCGGTTGAGTAAACTTTACCCGCTGTGGCAAAATACGAGTCAGTTTTATGATGCTTGCGGAAGTTCTTTTTTTGTTGCCCGCGCTAGCAATGCTCCTGCTCAAT
Source organism: Anopheles marshallii (assembly GCF_943734725.1). NCBI lineage: Eukaryota > Metazoa > Arthropoda > Insecta > Diptera > Culicidae > Anopheles > Anopheles marshallii. The sequence goes on along the minus strand of NC_071326.1, from coordinate 45,170,918 downwards.
TTATGCGTTGGAAAGTTTTTCGCCGCCGTTGTCACATAACTTACGTTGGCTGCATCATCCATTCTTATCCGAGAGAAAAGGATCAATTTTTCGTCTCGGTATGATTTTTATCTTCGTTTTTGATCGCTTCAGTGATCATCGGACGCTCCGCAACGGCTGAAGTTGATAATATTTTCATTTGCGCAAAACTACCGCAAGTTTGGACCTCATCAGGAGAAGATTTCTGAGGCATCGTTGCTTAAGATAGAAATATAAAAGAAAACATACCACAACCAACCAGACGCACTATCATTATCGTTCTTCATCGGCCGTCCGACGGTGTAGCTTCCGTACCACAGCCTCCTGGAGTTGTGGGTATGTGTGTCGATTTACGACCGAACAAATGTTGATTTACGACCACCAAAACATGGCACAACGCACATAGGAATGTCCTTTCCGTGCCGGTTGTTGGAAAAATCGCATAAAATGGACCTAAATCAAAATTAATGTGTTTTTCTCTCCCACAGCTGGTTCGGGGCTGCGGACACATCGAGAAGAGGAGCCTTAATCGGTAAAGGCCTCAAAGCGAAAGCACACGGTATTAGTCGGAACGAAATTGATTTTCCAATCTTGCGAGAAAAAGGCCTTCCCATGAGGAAGAAGGTTTTTGGCGTCCGGATGATCGATCGCTATCTTAGGATGGAATGAATATAAAAGATGACCCACCCACCGTCAAGGATCGTCTCAAGCCGTGGATTGAAATTTGATAGCCATCTTCGAGCCTTTCCGAGGAATTGGTTGGTCTCGACGTTCAGGAAACATAACTTTTTCTTCTAATTTAGATCTAATAGAGCAACCGACGGATGGTGCGGTTGGGCAGCGAGGTCAAGTGAGTTGTTAAAGCCGGTGACCGATTTTATGCCACCGAGAGCGGCGAAGGCTTCATAATATACAGCCCGATAGCCGAATATCGTTTGCAGTACGCGCCAGCGGTATGGGAAATGGTGCTTGACGTGCAAAAATCAAACTCCCATTAGTGCAGCAGGCCCTGTTTCTGGGTGAAATGAATCCGTCGCGGGCCGTTGCTCGTAAACCTGCTGATTTGAAATAAAACACAGTTATCACGAGCAGCGAGAACAACGCTCATGACACGGTTTCATGATGCTGAATTTCGTGTAAGAATAAAAAAGCACACACCCACACAGGGTGGCGATAACCAGTGTAGAAATAACTTGGCACACTAGGAGAATGATTGTATCGAAAGAAACTGGAATGAAATCTTTCAAACTGTAGAAAACTATGCGAAAAAACACACAACGAATGACCATCAGGAACAAAAGGTAAGCTGGACGGTTTAGCAAGCAATAAGCTTTTGGGCTGATTTCTTTTTGATACCTTCATTACCCGTAAAAGGTTCAACAGGATTGAAAGGAAAAAAGAAACCAGTTTTCTTTGGTTCAAAATATCATCTGACCGAAGCACTGAAACAGCAATGTAACAGGTCCGAAGGTGTTCCAGCAACGAATGCAAATAAAGGACGTGAATTTGCTTGCTCGTTGTGCACCATTCGTTGTGCTGGAACACATTGGAATGATTAAAAAAGTAATCGGTGGGTTTGGCGAATGGATCCGATTACCTTGCGCTTACGTATCGGTAAGCAGAGGTTGTACGAGAGTTCGTCATAGCTGTTTTGCTCCACCCTGGTTAAGTGTTGGAAAAAATGGTGCTTCGGATTGTGCCTGCTAAAATGGAGCGGAGTTAAACTGGATATCAATCGGAGGTTGGTTAAACAAGGATTTATCTCTGTCCATGCGCTAATTGGATATCAAACACTTTGCGAGTTTTCGAGTGAAACTTATTATTGTTAATGCGATAGTAATTGACACATTTTTAATTGTTGGTACAATATTAACCTATTAACAGTTATGCGTGAGATTCACTCGGGACGGTATCGTCCTAGTGATTGTTCGGGAAACTTTGTCTGAGTGAGAAATGTGAAATTACAAAAAAATGATGTATAGGCCGGAAGTAGTTTTTTTTTAACCGGACACAGAGACCACATTGAGCAGTATATCAAAATGTGGGGCGTTGGTTTTGCCGTACAGTAGCGATTATATATTACATCAGGAATAATTCCTTTTAGTAACCACAGGTTATTCGACTACTTGGTGAAAATAAAAATTAGTAGGCCAGAATTGACATGCTTTACCAAGGAGGTAGTTATGCTAAAATGAAGATTTTTATTAAATCACTGGAATGGTTAGATCACCAACCTTTTTATAGGAAACTGCGTTCAGGGCTGTTTTCCTACACCCCCGGCTGCATCCAATCTCCGACAGCGTATGCAGATCTTGCGTAAGAACTCACTGTGTTAAAAGGCGAATGAAGCAGCCCAGCTCAAAGTCTCAATAAAAACAATAAAGAACAACAACTCACTGTGTTACTCTACGTCTCCTACCGAATGGGTCTTTCACGAGCCCCTTACTGGTAGAAAGTGAATCTGCCATGCTCGTAAGATAACCACCAAACGCAGCACCAACCGCAGCACCAACCGCTTGAAAATGGCGGAAGAGTTAGTGTCCCCTATCGGTACCGTCCAGGACTCAATGTCCATAGAGGACTACCGGACGTAAAGGAGTTCCAAAAAAGCTGCATTTCTTGTCTTGTTGAAGTCTTCCGGATCGTAGGAGTTTGGGAGGAGTAGGAATTTGTGGAGTTTGCGTTATTTAAGTATGTATATTTTTTCATAACAAGCCGGATTTTGTTGCTTAAGTTCGAAGTTAAAATGTACTAAGGTAATCTAGCTTCCCTGCAATATTGAGTTCGTCGCTATCAATTGGTACTCTGTTCATCTGGTGGACTCTTCCTTCGGCAAACAGTTACTTCCTGAGACGTCGAACATTAATATATGCGGGATAATGTAGCTGTTCATTTTTATTTGATTGAACAACAACGACATAGGATACCTCTTAACCGTATATAATATTATCATGTACACTTTGAATTTAGTAGTAAGGCCAATTTATTTGGCAAATAGCCAATCTAAGATATTCTACTTGTATTTATAAAATGAAATTATATGTTAATTATATACATATACAAATTTGACTGAATTCCGCGGTCCGACGGAACTCAATAATATTCATATTTATCTATCTTTATAACGGCTCTTGGCCATATTAACAACCATGTATTGACTGAGGGAGTACAAATTACTCAAGGCATTTCTACCTTGTCTTTTGCTTTATCCCGGGCATGCTCGGTTGTGATTGTGTGTGTTGTTGTTGAATTTGGTACGCAAACTAAATGTTGTAATGGTACTTTTAATTCTTATTCCACATTCACAGTTTTAAAAGCAGTTACGTTTTCAATAAAATAGCTTATAGAACAGTTTTATGCATTATTTTATTACCCCGACGATTATTTCGACACGTGTAGTGTCGCATTTTGACATGGTCATCCATTAATTTCCCGTAGATGTGACCGTACGCAAATCAACAATCAGGCAGAATGAATTTCAGTTAATTGAATGCTTCATTTAGCATCAACCGACTGGTTATTTGCGAAAAGGTAGCTATTTCCGGTCGAACGCCACCGTACACTGACTATTTCCGCCCATCAGTTTGTTCCGGATTCCGAACCAATTGAGCACGGAGAATGCATTCGTTGGTTCGTTACCCTGCATCGATGCAGAGAGGTTCACGAGCGAAGGGGACACATTTTCGGCAGCATTTATTAATCCGAATCATGCGAAGTGCACTGAACCTGCAGTGAAACAGCAGCCGTACCACATCACCTGGCAATAATTCGTGTTCGATTCGGTTCGGTTACACATCAATCTGCCAGGGCGAGGCAGAAATCCCTCGAGTGCAAACACCGAAGCCGAAGCGGAGGTGTATTTTAATGATTGTTTGGTTTTGCGTTGGATAAACCACCGAATAAAATTTGATGCACAAAAATTGCACAGCAAAACTATCTTTCCATCGGTTGTAGCGGGCAATTCCGGGAAGGGCGATTGAGTTGCTGTTTTTGTGCATTTATGCACAGTACTGGCGATGGAATGGGATGGTGTTTTTTGAAACGGATCGTTAGCAAGAGTATCTCGTTAAATCTCGGTTTGGCGTTGAAATGGCTAAATGTTTGGCCTGGTACTATCTGCAGCATGGAATTATCTCTGTCCGTGTGACCATGCTCTGGCCATGCTGTAGCTGTGAAGGGGTCCACTGATGGCAATAGGATGAAAAAGATCGGCGATAATGAAGTTTAATGATGTTGCTATCACTTGCCTCGTGTGCAACAAATGGTGCTTTATTAGGTTTAAGCTGAAATATTTAAATAGTCGCAAACACACCGTGGCACGTGGGCCCACAAATGAATGGGAATCAAAGAGGGGTGAGAATGATATTCGTAAAATCCGTGATAGGGTCGTTGATTTAAATGAACACTTGAAAATCAGATTTGCCGCAAAAAACACGCCGAACGTAACATTTTAATCGGATTTCGAAGCCGATTTCAGGAGTTGGTCAAAATATCAGCCATTTGTGAAAAGTAGGAGTATTTTAAAAGGATTAATTAAACCCATCGTATAGAGTTTAGAAGTTGTATCAAGCTAGGAATTCGGCACCGAACACTACATTAATCCGATGAAAGTATCAAGCAAATGCACAGTGGTTTGACCCGTTGTGGCTCACTCGTTGAAAGTAAAATTTAGACTCGATTGGAATTTTTCCAACAGGTTGTCATGAAAATGTTTACTAATGCACAGTTTGTTATTAATGTTTAGATACGCAGTCATGAGTTGGGCAATAAAAAAAAAGTTTAGTTCTTTAATGTTGGAGATAACAATTTGTTTGAGTGATCATTTCTATAGCTAAGAGCTGTAAAGGTAACCAATTACATTAAAAAGTAATAAATTTCAACGGTCGGTGATGCACATAGCCAGTTTTCGGAAAATATTTTCGGTGAGAGTAGTATTTCCATCTCTCATCGATGCACGTTCAATTACAGACAGCTTCGACCTGCGATCGAGGAACCACCTTGCGGTACCAAGTACGTACGTGCCATTTGCCTGCCAGCAACGATCAAAAATCGGTGCAATACTACTGCAAAAGAGTCGACTGCAGAGCATCGACCACATTTTGCAGATACATCCGAAGCAAAGGGCAACGGAACGCGTCGTTCGAATGCCGGGAGGTGTGGTTGATAAATTTGTTCAGAGAACTAAACCGATCGGAACGGTTGGCAAATTCTTCGTTTCCCACTACAGAGGGATTTCTCATGGCTCTCTCCCTTTCTCTCCCTCTCTCTTTCTCTCTCTCTATCGCTTTTAAACAGCGGAAGTCACTTCCGCACAGCACTTTATATTCAAATCACATAATTCAAAGACAATATCGAGTGAAAATCAAATTCATAATAGTAAAATATGATGATGGTTTTGTTGGAAATGGTTGGGAATTGGCTTGATGCTGGACCAGCGTTGGTGGTTGGCATTGGGTAGGTTATTGTTTCCGGATGGTCCGAGCGTACTGTTTTAACAAGAAAACCGAAAATGGAACGAGGTAAGCTGGGATACATTTTTTTATGTTATCCTTCCCCAAGGGTACTGCAGAAGAAAATTCTTCTTGTCAGTTCGATGTTTGTGCGGTGCTTCATTCTTTCAAAAGCATTTCGTTACGTTTTTTTTTCTTGTTTGGCTGTTTAACAAGGAAATAGTCGAATGCATCCAAACAGCAAAGGAAAAGGTTTTGCCTTTTTCAGCCCGGTTGCTATGGGGACCGTCGATGGAGGACCCGATGGGAAGACAAACATGCCACTCGAGAGCAAACATGTCGGTCGAGCATTTTCTTCAAGTTTGTGCAGTGGAAGTTGATGTTTCATTCGTTCATTTTTTATGTTCTCTCTCTCATTCGACTTAGAAAATAAAACTTCCGGCCAAGAATGAAAGGAATGCAAAGACCGAGAATATTCAAATCGTTCGTTTGCATATACATCTAGAAGTTTACATCTAGAAGGATGGAATGTTTTTTTCCGCCCTGTTTCCATGCTTTGAAGATGGTACCGGATCGTTTGCATAGTTGTGCAAATTTATCTAATTGCGTACATTTTGTTACAACGGTACAACGGTTGAAAAGGGTGAACTGCAAGTTTTATGATCGATCCGATGCAATTATATCACTCGTATACATGTGTCATGGGCCGATGTACGAGTTCTGTTCCGTTTTATGGTTCATCAGATGGAGAATACACATAAAATTTAAGCATGAGGGTTTTATAGCATACTCCATGATGTTTTTGGCCGATGCAGATATGCTGCAGTAAAATTGATACACGAAATGGGCATCTAGGTTGATAAATGTGTTTGCTTGTCAATGGCAATTAAATGTATTATATCTTATAAAAATAAAAATGTCATCATATTACGAACAATCGCAGTATCTTCTCGATACAAATCCAAGACTGCATCTTAAGAGCCAATATGGTCCATACATTCGTTTAATGATCTTGAAGCTTGTAAATAAGACACCATAAGAGTTGAACAGAAGGAAAATAAATCATCTCAAAATCATTAAAGAAATGCATATTTCACGGCTCCAAATAAAAGCGTTTAAGTATCGAATTGTCACTGATGGTGAAAACTAGACTAATTTTTAGATGTGTAATTGCTGATACGCAAGTGTTTTCTGTATCTAGATAATCGAACAATTTCAACGTATACATCTGGTAAAGTTCAACAATCGGTATTTGATTGAAATGACTAAATTGCGATGGTTTGTTGATGATGATTCGTTACGATAGTCGTTTCCTCGAAGGGAAGTTAGGAAAATGTTTATCACAGTCCGGGATGGTAGGTTATATTTTCAACATAGAAGCTTTAGATGTCGTTTGTATCGCTCTCAAAAGAGGTGCTGTTTCTATTGTTATGTGTTTTATTAGCCCAGCGATCTGTCAATGGTTCGGTTCGTTATACATTTTCAATCCTTGGCAGGGGAGGGTTTAAAATTGTAGCGAGCCTTTCCTTGCTCGTCCCAGCAGTAATTTCGGCATTTAATACATTTTTCATTCAATCTTCTACCTCTCTGCATGCCAATCACGTACGGGTTTTTATTATCAATTTTCACCATTGTTCCCATCTTGTTTTTTTTTTCGACTATCGTCCACCAACATACCGAGCGGGGTTAACATCCGGTCAATTTCTAGATGCTTAGTGTTACGATTCGTTGTCTCGGATGCAAAGGGATGTGGACGGTTTAACTGTGCCATGCATGGCTCGTTCATGGTCCCGTGTCCCGTAAGCTACATCGTACGGCGCTTTAATGGGGAAATTTATTTGTATTTCCTACCGTCCAACCATTTCCCATTCTTGGCGGCCGTACAGCTGTGGCGAATTGCGCGGAATGGAACCTAGCTTTCGGTCCGTAGGGAACCTTGGACGGTGCGATTGTACGCTTGCGAGATCGCTCGTTAGATTTATGGTATAGCTGCCTATTCTCACTGGGGGTGAAGATACGAACCAGGGCCGCAACCGGTATTTTTCAACCATGTGTGAAAAACTGGCCCAAGCAGCTCCTTCGGCCGGTAGTGAGGGCAAAGATTCTCGTAGAGTCGTCCGTTTTACCTCGATGGCACTGTTCTGTCATCGTTAAAGAGCGATAATTTAACCAAAGTCTTAATTTTTGTTCCTCCCGCAGGACGACGGCGTATGGCAGGTAGAGAGAGTACCTTTGGTAACGACGGAAAGGCATAAAGTGGGTTGTTCTTTATTACAAGTTCCACCTAGACACAAAAGGTGTAAGGAGAGAGTTTGGCAGTACTGATGTGTGGAGTAGATAATTCTCTCTGGCCGATGATGAGGATGAATGAAGTCTTCGAAGCAGTCTGAATGCAAGAGTAATATTAACGTTGCGGTTAGGTGGGTAACGCATCATTACTTATTTAATTGCAGCAACTTGACGACAGGTGCCCTATTTTCGAATGAAAAATTGCTAACGAGTGATATAAATCAACCTAATATCATCAGCTTATTGGAAGATTACAATTTGATAAAGCTGTAGGTGGAACTGATTTTTGATGATATAAGTAAATACTGTGATCAGTGTTTATGAATTTGAAGTTTCCTCGATTAAATCGCAGGCCTTTACCAAAGTGTCGTTCTTCGACATTCGGTTTAACATTTGGGATGCCGAGGTTCTATTCTCCTAGGACTGTCTTTGTTGTAATGCCATTATCATTTTTATAGTTTTTTTAATCTAAAACCTGTTTTATTTTATTTAAAAAACCGCTAATATGTTATAATGTTGTTTAAAAGTTTTTACTGTTTCAGTAGGATCACCTATATATTTTGTAACCGATATATGAGAATTCGTATGATACGATGGTGTAAAAATGATATTTCCTCAGTAAAACAATTTACTTTAAAATGGTTCATTTCTACTAAATTAATTATGCGAGCCTTTAAGCTTTAAGCGATTGGGTCGTATTGTAGTATCTATTCAATCCCATCTTATAACGAGACAGTAAATAAGCAATAGTAATCGTGCTAGCCAACACGATTGGAAAGTTTCCCCCACTGATTCCTTTATCACTAATTTTCGATTCCAGTCAAACTATTAATGTAATTACGAAACCAATTACATCCGTAGCAACATCCCTTTTTGCCGTGCGCAGTTTTACTAAGGTTTCTTCGTCTAGACGACCACTATAAAGTGAAAAGAAAAGCATCGCTATTTATCGTTTCAGATGTTTTTTTTTACGAGAAAAAATAAGTGCCTAAGGATATAGAGAAGGACATAGCTCAGAGAAGAAATCTTCCGGTAAGGATTACTTTATTCGTTTCGTGCACCTGTTCCGTGCTTAAGGCGCTTGCTCATACGCAGAACCGATGATGGCGGAAAACAAAATCAATTTCATGGTACTGAATATCCTTCGCGGTCCATGGTGATTAAAGTAACAGAACTGGACCGAAGTTTGGATCCGCACCTTGATACCGGTGGTCGATGAAGTGAAAGTTTAAATCTAGTTGAAATGAGTTCCGACCTGTACCTGGCCTCGGTCGCTTTGCGCGAGTAGCTCAGGGCGCGCGTGACGAGCAAAACAAATGCGATGAAAAAAAAAAACATGTTCAACCTTCAGTGGGCGGCTTCCGAAAGGTGAGCTGAAACTTTTTTCCAGTCTTGGATTACAATTCTATCCTCTTTTTGCTTGCGTTTGTTGACGTGAAGAACTTTCACTCAAGGATTACGATAAAGCTGTTTTGGGGTAAAGGTCGTCAAGTTGTTCGTTTGGAAAATATTGATGTTGAGTGGCTATTGTGTTTAGCGCATATAGAATTTGTGGAGTATCCACTATTTGTCTAGTTGCGGGTGTATTGTTGATGAGCCAACACGCTATAGGCTGATATGTTTGATATAAATGATATGTTTGTATATTGTATTTCCTTAGGAATGCGTAAAGGTTGTATAATTTTTTATTTCACGGAAGAACGGCCGTATATATAAACTATTTTTATTCTATAACTGTTAAAACAAAACAACTTATAGCTATGAGGATGGGGTTCATTTCCTTCTCTCATCCTGCGGATGCAAATTATCCCGATTGTACTAGGTAATAAATGTATTTTATAACTCTTTTGAGTCCATAACATGGACTTACGGATATGTGTGAAAGCGTTGATGCATCAACCTGAAAGGTTGGGATGATGTTTTGCCAGGAAACGAGGATCGGCTTTCAGTGGTTTAGCGGACTCCTGTAGATGTTGAAGACCTCGAAGCGGTTGTACCGTCATCTCTACTCCCAACGGACCGTCGTATTGGCCTCCTTTGACCTCTGTCATTAATAGGATTTGTCCTATATCCTACTCTCCACGCCGGAGGTATAACTGCCAAAGTATTGTAGTGTCATCAATAGCACGCAACATTTGTGCTAACTACTTATGTACAAGCTAAAGCAAAAACAAAAAACTAAACTAAAAATCAAATAAAGGGGACGACAGTGCGTACTACCTACAGGATGGGGAAGGGGAAGGAATCACAGGGTAATTTCGATCTCTATGTCGAAATTGAACAGAATCCATGCATACACGTAGTCCTTCTGACCCAGAATGTTGCGAACTAGCACAGCATGGGGATCTTCCTGAAGCCCGAACTGCTGCTAGAAGTCTGAGTGTTGCGGCATTGAATTCCTGACATGACCAGAGGAGGCGGTCGATGTCATGGAATCCAGCGCTACAGCTACAAATGTTGGAGTCGGACATACCTATGTTGAAAGTGCTCATACATTGCATAATGACTTTCGACTTAAGTTTAGAATACGAATGAACGCACGACCTACCGGGAGTCTGTAAAACCTGGGATCAATTTGTTACATAATGTCCTCAAATATCACTGTTTAATCAACCGAAATCTAAGATCAGACCTAAGTTTATTTACTTGTTGAACACGTTGCTAAGAATGTTAACAATATCAAAAGAAAAGAAAAAAGTGAATGGCGAAACCATTTCTTCCACTGATGACGATTTCAGGAATGGACGCCACACGACACATTACAAAACATCCTCATGGTAAAGGGAAAAAATTTCAATTCTGTGCCGGCACTTCTTACCAGCGTGGTGTATTGTGTGCTTTTGCATTAAGTGAATTAAAATTCCATCAACCGAGGTTCGGATCGGGTAGTGAGCAGCAGTCACATACAGCGACCTGTTTCAATGTTGCGATCCCTTTGCTTACTGCAACAATGCAAACAATTTCCGATTCTCAGCCACCGGTACACTGTTTCATTTTGTTCATTTTTCTTCGTAAAACATCCATTTTGGAAAAAAAACATTCTCCTAACGCTTGATTTTAGAGTCGTGAAAACGAGAGTGCAGATAGAAGACAACCATCATTGGGAACATTCGTAACTAAATAATACAGTTTTATGTGTTTCTTCATAAAACTCTATGGCAACGAAGCAATTTCGTTTCGCAGCATTTCAATTCTCAAGTCATGGATAAGGAACAAACCTGGCGAGGGTCCGAGTGTAGTTGGATGTATGTTTTTGTAGTGTAGAATGCATGGTGCAGGTTGTGATGTGTAACGTACGGTAAAGTGCACGTACAGCTCGCAGCATTACTTTAGGGATTCCTTGTGTGAATCTTTATACCAATTCTCCTGCACATGTGACGGTATGTGCGTGTGTGTGTGTGTGTGCAAATGTGAGTGAGTGAAAAGCAGATTTTTGCCCTCGCACACTATTCCCATTTGCTTTCTCTCTTCGATGGACAGCACAAACTATTTCAATTTCACCGAAAAGCAATCAAAATCAACTTACATGCTGCTATTCATGCAATCTTTTTACCCGCAAGCATGCATGCACCGCATCCGTGTGTAACAGCGACGATCAGCACGAACCCTGGGGGAGAAAATTTGAAGTGAACTGAAAAATTCCGGAATCTAGCGGCATTACGGTGTGCTTTTTTCGAATAGTGATCGGTTTCGGTTTCTTCTTATTTCAACCCCATTCACTACCTCCTTCGATGTGTGTTTTCCTATCGTCTATTATGATCGTGTATCATCATGCCCATGTTTGGGGTCTAAGTGTACCACGTCTGGCAGATTTCCTTAGCTGAAATGTTTCCCACAGGAGATTGGAAGCGAAGCTTTTCTTTCGATCGTTCCTTGAGTATGGAAGCGCTACGCTGTGTTAGTCGATTGTTTAATTTGCGTGCATGTGTGTGTGTGTGTGCGAAACTACCACATTTTTCCGATGACGAAGCAAGGAAAGTTACCCTCCGGTTTGGAGTTGCCTTCCTTACCTTAAACCCTTAGTAAAATTTGCATAACGAACGATGATGTGATTGAAAAAAAGTACCGCCAAAGGATTGATCAGACTCACAAGGATGGAGCAACCTCACATTACATTTCACGTTAGTTCCACAGCCTTCTACGGTTTAACCTAACCATCATTTGATCGTGAGAAATCTTAGGAAAACCGTGAGAAAACGTTTTCTTTACCTCGATTGAAATATCTCGAATCTAAAAAGAGCCCAGTTGATTGGCTCCGTATTTGGCAAAGGGATGGTTCCCTTTTTATGCTGGTTGATGATCTTTCTTGGTTGCTGGTCTTTAATAGATTTGCCAAAAAAATGGGGTGTTGTGTTTAAATGTGATTTTCACTAACGATGTCCGTAGGGATTGTGATAAGAGTGTAAAAAAGTAATACGATCGATACGGCCTCTAAAACTATTTTCAATGATTTGAAAGGTCAAACAGAATTGGAATTGTTTTAGATTTTTTTTTTTAATTTTTCGAAATCAAAAACGTTTTAAATGTGTTTAAAAGCGTAATTTTTGCTAATTTTTTGTGACAAGTGAATTTGTATAAATATTATTTTTTTTATTCAATAAGAACGGCCAGGCCGTATTGCTTACAACTAATGGGGAAGCTTAATCTAAGATACAATTCACAAACGTTTAAAGACATTTCCTTCTCCAAACCGTGAAAGGTCACCTTATCCCGGGTGTACTCGGCCGTATAAATATTATTATTTGGAATGAATTGTGTTTATTATGAATCATGAATCTTTGGGCATAATCCAGACAGATTAATTAAGCTTTGAATCTCCGAAAACTTATGAATCTCTCATGGATCTCTAGATTTTAATAAACCTTTAAATATGCATGTATCCCTAAGGATAAAGTCTCATGACTTCACGAAGCTTTAATTTATTGTTTCTGCTATAAATTTTACTTTAAGTTATGATGATGATGTTTTTTTTCTTCTTGATTTTGGGTTTTGCTTGTCATATATTGATTCGTTGACTAGATTTAATTTTATCTCAAAACACAATTGTCAACTCTAAGAAGAAGCAGAGGGAGAACAACCTGAGTAGGGAATTGAGTATTTGCTATTATTGGAAAACTGGTACTCATACATTTTCTTTAACATTATTCAAATGATTTTAACAATAATAAGACTACATCGTCTTCAATGCTGTGTTACGCAACATTTGTTTATATTTGTTTCTTTAGTTCTTGCTCAATGGGTAATTTTTAAATGTTTTAAATGTGTTTTAAATAAATGTTCCAAAAAATAGTTTAACACAATATTAGACTAGCAACTGTTTCAGAAAATGATAAAATATCAATCCAATTGGCACATGCAATTAACATATCGAAAGTTATTTATAAAATAATTTCAAGTGTACTACATAGATCATACTTTGTTTAGTGTGCTATAGACGTTCTTAAAATATATGCTAATTATAATTGTTTTAAATTATAGGAACAAAACCTACCACCACTCGCTCGTTTCTGTTTTCGGACATACTGAAAACCATCTCACGAATGTGTGAGCAACAACTAATTAAAAGGTCAAACGAATGTGCAGTGTCGAAAGAAACAAACATTGCGCTTGGTTCAAACCATAACGTTGATATTGCGGTGCTAATGCAATTACTTTCAATGCAACGTGCAGTCAAAGAAGCACCAAACAAACTAGGCGCATAAAAACGCATCCCATTCTAACTGAGTGGAACAGCAAAAATGCAAAACCCCATTCGGGTGTGAGGCCACTGTTCTCGGTATCTTCCTAGGTGTGTTTTAATCTGTGTGCAGTTTTGTTCTCCGGTTGCTCGTTTCGCCCGTGTACGATAATAAAAATGGTTAAATGCGAAATAAAAACCATCAGCGCAATGGCATGAAGTACGGCTAAACTTTTTTAAATAGTTTCACAGCGAAAGCGGGCTGTTTATTTTCATTCGTTTCTGCGCAATTGGACATTAACGGTGGTTGAACAGCAATTAGAGTTTGCAGCTTATGTAGTGTGTATTGCTATTTTCCTGGTATTTTTGCGCACCATTACGATAGGTTTCCTAGCACTTTTCTTCTTCCCGTTGATAATGGCATCACTCGCTCTCCGCAAAACTTGACATTAAGAAGGTTGAGCAAATAGGCTCGGTTTATGGGTTTCATTTAATGAGCATTTCCTGCTTCACGTTAGTGCAAAAATGGCAAGCAACAAGGTCGTCCAGGAAATGTGCAAAGAGCAAAGATTATTTTCGAAGAAAACTATTAGCCACCGGTGTCCTGGTTTTTGCTAAGAGGATTTATGTCACTGAGGAGATTTTCACAACATTCTCGGCACGGAAACTATTAATTGCTAAAGTACAGTGCGTTTGAGCAGCACATAGAGACAGTCCTATCTATCGCTTTACATCAGATGACTTCGCATTGTTGACTCTATCAAGAATTTTTTGCTTATCAACAAGCTTTACACCGTACTCCCGACGGCAAGTTAACTTTGAATTCTTGGTTATGCATCGTCAATGGTTCGTAACTGGGGTTGCATTTAAAATTGGTGATAAATCACAACTCTTCGGAAAACATGGTTGAGAAAAAAATTAATGAACCCAGTTCGTAAAACCAAATCAAACAAATGACCCTCGTGATGACATAACCATTCGACACTGGACAACAACCCATTGCTGGATTGCTGGATTGGAAGAGAAAAATACGTAAACAAGCAAATTTTAATTTATATGCAAATCAGAAATGCAATTTAGATCCGAAGTGGTTGGTTTTCGATCTGTGCTGATTCTTATATTTTTAGACTCCACTATTGCGATGCAGAAATGAAGCAAACTAACTGAGATTGTTTTTGTGGTTTGGATTTACCAGCATAGAGTGAGAGTGATTAAACAGTTGAATTTATTAATGTTAATTTCCAGATAGTCTTATTGCGTAAAAGAAATCCATCGTCATCAAATCAAATAATCTATTACAAAGCTAATGAATTATGAAATTTTCATTACTACTTTCGAGATTTTAAACGGTTAAGTTATCTTAACTGCAATCGAATGTAATATGCAGTATAGTAAATGTGTAACAAAGCGTAATAATTTGCAGTCTTATCCTATGTCATTTACATAATATATTCTTATTTATTTGTTAATTATTCAACAATCTTTTATGTAATAATATATTATTTATATCTAGTGTTTTTTACACTTAAGAACAGTTTATTACAACAGGACTTAAGTCAAACGTATATAGCAACTTATTCATACAATACTTGTAATATTTATTCAAACGTACAAAGTTAAACTTGCATAACTTATATATATGTCATGTTAGGGGTCTCATTTGTATGGTGTCCTTGTACTGTTCGCCATATCAATAATTTCGAATGATGATGATGATGACCACTTTTCACAAAGATAGTTGTTATGCAGGCGCCTAGTGGTTTACTTTTATCGTCTGGCTACAGGCAATATGATCGGTTCCAAATTTCAGCCATAGTCCGTCATTCAATTTACAAGAGTTGTTTATTCACCATTTCAGATTCATAGAATATATTTTAGGAATGTCTGAAATAATACTCAAGAATACTGATTTTCGCATGGGTAAAAGAACAGTAATTAGCCCAGTCAGCAAACAGACTACAACAACTGCAACATACATGATCTACTTGCTTCCCCATAAATGCACCTAGTGAAAAAAATTAGCACCCAACCCAGTAAATAGCATTAACTCCGGCCATATGAGAGTACTTATAAAACCGGAAACTAGATAACTCCTTCGGATGGCATAGTTCAACTGATAGTACGATAATTGTACCTTCCTTGCAGAAGAATGACGATGGTTGTGCACCGTTCTCAATAATTACTGCATTGCTGCTGCTGCTGTACTGCGTGCAAATAGGCGAGTCTCTGGATGGTCACCGCTGTAATGGTGTAATAGGATAATTATACTGCCAACAAAGTTAGCTCCCCGAGCACATCATAATGTGAGTGCAATAATAAAAATAAAACTATCCGATGGTCATTTGCTGGTATGGTATAAACAAAAAAATCACATACACACATTCAGATCAAAGCACAGGATCAAGTTGAAATGAAACTTTTCCTGTACTCGTTTGTTCTGCAGATATCGTTACATACAGTTACACACACACACAAAGGACAGTGGCTATAAAAGAGAAGGGTGCATCTTTTTCTGGTTCCTGTTCTCATTTTTATTGTGTCCTGGTGCTCGGAGCAAGAGCCAGCAACACTAGAAAAAATAAATAAATAGAACGGCAGTATAATAAAAACTGTCCCGAAACACAATTCAATGAAATGATTTGGACGCAAGAAAGTGGCATCGGTGTTGGGTGAACCGTTAAATTAGATATCCTTCCCTTTTGTCGGCTGGTACTGCTTCTTCACTCCCGAGACATTTCGCTGGTAGCGTACTATAATGCGCCCAGTAAAATGGCTTCCGGTGGTCCAAAATACGATTACGATATGTTGACACCATTTACGGGATAGTTATCTCCGGAATTGTCAACCCGGAAGTCGGTACACAGTGCACACTAGGGAGGGAGGAAAACTTTTCTCAACCAATTCCATTTTTTCCTTGCCCCGCTTATTCCATTTCTTTCGGTCTATCCTTTGGTCTCGCAGATTGTTAAAGCTTTGGCAAGAAAAATGCACCTAGGTGAGAAATCGAAAACGAGTGAGATGGTGGTTGTGGATAGACAAAACTCGATCGCAGTACACCCAGGTCGTACGAAGGCTTGCTTTATGTTAGGCATGTGTTTGTGTAAATGGAAATCTGCCGAAAAGCTCGTGGTTAACCACAAAAGTTTCACGTTAAACTTCGTCGTGCTAAAGCATTGAACGTATTTCGAACAATGGGTCTGAATGGTATCGGGTACCATCCGGATGGTAAGTTGGGAGTAACCGGGGTAACCGGGCACGGCAAGTGGGATGAAAAACTCATTCCCTTCGATTGCATTAGAAATGATCAGATTTCTGTGCTGCATTTCCCGATGAGGTGGACTGCATTCATTAGGGCAAAGTCCCGATCGGATTGTAGCTTCTTGCACCATCACGATCCACGATGGTTGTGCATCTGCTTTTGCATGCGGTTCCACTTATAACGCACGCTGAGTGCAATGGTAACGGAGTTTTAGGCGCTTAATTACTCTCCAATAACCGCAACCAGTGCGGGCTCTGGATGCATCTATTCATATCAACAAACTCTGATGGTTTTTAACGAGGAGTTCGGTTTAGTTCGTTTCCATTTTATTTAACGCTAGGCATCGGTGCTTAACCTCAAATTAATGAATCCCTAGCGCGGAACGGTAATGACGATGCGTTGAGTTGATTTTTCTTAATTGACCAATGGTTGGTAGTTGGTAATTCTTCTCATCACATTCGCCCAAGTTTTATTTAATGATCAGTTCAATTCTGATGTTCAACAGGACGATGTTCTGCTGGGACGTTGTTCAAAGCGAACCATACTTGCGTAACACATTTATTTTGAAATCTAAGTAAAAGCGTTAAAGTGCTACGGGAACGAAACTTTGGAGATCCTCGAAGAATGGCTGGCAATTAGTCCCAATTTAAGCTGACAAATAATGGGATGATGTTAGGTTGATTTTCAGATATGAATATATTGTTGCCAGTTAAAAAAATGTTCAAACATATTATTCTCATGGGTGAAATAAGGCGAAGAGGCGTAATTCTCAATAACAAATCTTGTGTCTGGGTGGTCATGAACAGGTCATGACGTCATGAACAGGTCTTGCAATTTGTAAATTTTAAATACATTTATCCTTTTCAGAGTGCAAACATTAGAACAAATGAAAACTTTCAAACCTTACAAACCTTTAAACTGTTAAATAATACATCATTTTCAGAAAATCGCTTTATATTCTTATGGAGGATCTCGAGCAATATTCTTTCTTTTTTATAGAAAGCAAATGTTTTCTTGGCTGTTAAAAAAAACAGTTAAAATGTTTGTGAGTGTTACTGTTGCTGTAAACACCGCATTGGTTATAACGCGCTTGTCAAAGCGTAAATGCAGCGTTTCCATGAACCATTTTTTTTTACATCTGGCGTAAGCATTTTTTTACACATCCTCATAAAGTATACAAATTCCCACTCAATATTAGCCACGATGTAAACGCTTGTCCCATTAGGCATAAATTTTGTAATAACCTTTGCGTCAACGTACTAATTTCATGCACACGGGCTGTGTATGGTAAGTGTGCGGAACCGCCTGAGACCTGCTTATGCTTACCCCGGCAAAAGCCCACACGCAATTTTCTATGCCTATTTTACGACACCGGTACAGATTCTCAGGTGTATCGTATGTAGCAAAGATTGAGTTGAGCGAAGTGTCTTCGGCAATATAAGCAACATGGCCGGATGGTAACCAAATTGCGGGCTTAGTAAAATTTAATGCACCTAACTTTTACGGAAGGTGCGTAGATTCGGTAATGCGATGAATGTTCCTGGCAATGTGTATCTTTGTAAAATGTTTATTTTTATGTTTTACAAAGGAGAAGACAGCGCACTGGTTATTATCGTATCGTGTTTATCTCCGTTTTTTCTGCTAAATAGCGCAATTTGCTATCTGTTGCTCGTTGGCGCAATTTGGCTTGTATGTAATCAACGGGTAAATCACACGAGAAAAATTCATTTGTACTTAATACTGCAATTGGAACATGTTCGTCTGATGTACATCCATTAGCAACAAGCTGTTGCTGTGTTATGAAGTATTGTAACAATGAACTATTTTTGTGACGCTTGAACTAGTCAACTTGTTGATGTCGTGCTTTGGGTTTTGTTAAGGTAAATTAACAGAGAAACATCATCACTAAATAGTGTCATTCACATATTTAATAAAAAACATCGTACTTGAGAGGCTTATTGAGAAAAACTCTCTCAAATGTAAATAATGATGCTTCATAGACTGATCGATTAGGTCAACACATTTCGATCCTTTTATTTTTTTACTCTCTTTGCTATCCGTTTTCCATACACCCGGGCGTATGCAAATCCTGTTATTTCTATCTTTTGTCTTAAATCACAACGAGCTGTCGTGTCCAAACGTCCAATTTGGCCCAGACATAACATCCGTGCCGTGGACATTCCAATCAGTCAACCTCCCGATAACGCTACCCATCAACAACCGTAGGCAAGGGAACAGTGTGCTTTCTTTTCTTCGCAATGACAAATCAACGTATCAAAAGAAACGACTCGGGACAGTGGCGCTTGCAAAACAAAACAAACCTCCCCGAGCAACTGAATGAAGTCAAATGCAGACCAGCTGTAGATGATGTTGATAAGCGCCAAATGGTAGCACAGAGTGTCGTTTGCGTTGAACTGGTGAACTCACGGGTCAACAGATCTTGTCAACAGGATACGACAGCAATCACCCTGTTCCGTTCGCTCTCCGGGACGAGAGTTACTTTGTAATGTCATGCTTAGTGTGCTGCTTCGTAGCATAGTGTGGAGCAAAACCTGGTGCTGGCCGTTTCTACCTACAAGAAGGACACCTTACCATTTGCATAAAGGATAAGCCTTGAGTGTTGTGGCTTATCGCGCACGAAGCCACTTTATTTTCGGGGATCGTTATACGGGTTTGGAGCACTGCCGAAGGCAAAACGACTGTCCGTTTTCCCTAGCGGGGCCAAGCACCCGAAGGTTCCCCAAGCCACTGCTGTTGGTCGGATTGGTGTAAAGCTGCAGAAGAATCGTAAAGAATTTAGCGCTTCTCACAGATGCAAAATGCCGGCAATAACAAAGGGGCAGCACAAGCATTGAACCTTTTACGGAACTCAAGAACGTCGAAAACCTTTGCGGTAAACGTGCAGGTGATAGAACCTCGACACGCAAAAGAGATATGCCAAACTCCGTCCTAGCATTATTTCCCTTATCGACATGCACAACTGAAATGGTCCATTTCTGGGTGAGAGGATTTAATTGTCCCGTCTTATCTATGCTTCGGCGTGTACGTTGTGCGTAGGGTGCGCACAATCGATGGCACCGGTCATTATCAACCGTCCAGTGTTGTCCTTGGAAGTTGGGTTTCGTTCACTATGGCAACGGGCAACGAATTACACGGAGTACTTCATACTACTGTGGATAAATTCTTAGCTCAATATGTGCTTGATGAACAATCATCAAAGAAGGATGAGATGGGTTTTCGACACTGACAGGAACAGGAAATGTGTGTGTTAGTGCTTTTATAGTCTATGCCGGTTGAACCGACGAGAGCTTTCGGTAAGATTACGCAAGTACGATCCTTGCGCTTCTCTGAATAAACCATATGGGTGTGGAAATAGTGTTTAACATTGCAATCCTTGCGTAACTGTATTGTGCAAACATGTAGAGAATTATTCATTTTCTTTTACCTTTATTTAGTGAGCTTAAAAGGTACTACAGTTAGATATTTATTTTTTTAAGTGTACGTATTGATCATACTACCTATTATTTTTTACATAATTAATTATGCTTATATGAATGTGTTTCAATAAGCCTTTTATATGCCTTTTATATATAACAATAGCATAGTGGAACATTTAGAAAGTGCTAATTTTAAATAATCATAAATATTCCCACCGATAACACGTGGGCGAAATTATATGAAACAATGAAGCAACGCAAACATTAGTACACTTACGCATGCTAAGAATTTCACCATACTCATTCAAATTACTGATATGTGGTTTTCGAATGGCCCGGTTCTAGAGTATAAGGCCCGACAACCGCAAAAACCACAATTTCCTATTCAAACAAGTTAAAAATACAACCAATCGCCGTTGGCCAGTTTCTGCATGACGTGGTAGGCCGTGAATTGTGGTGAGTACGGAAAACACTGGCACATTCAGCCAAGGTGTTGTCAGCTACGAAGATACCGGCATATTTCGACACGGTACGGTCGGCCAGCATCGCAAGCGGGAAATGAAGAAATCCTATGCACCACAGACCCGAATCCTAGAAAACCATCGTGCTATCTGGTACATGGACCGCTTATTGAAGGGATGGATACTGCTTGTCCTTTTCTCTTTTCTTTTCAACGCAACAGCTACCAGGCTTGTCTGACTCAACCACGATAAAGCATTGCTATAGTGAAGCACAAGGTAGCCCTTGCTATGTGTTGCACTCAAAATGGTCGGCTAGATGACAGTCTATCTTGCCCTCAATTAAACGGCCATGGCGTTTTATCGCGGGTGTATGGGTGGATAGACGGAGGAACGTTACCTTACTGTAGGTGTTTCTAGACCGTTACGAAACTCTTGCATCACGTTGCAGCAGGAAATGTAAGGGCAATCGAAATCTTTCCGCCACTCCTTTCGAAAGCCGTTTTCCATCATTTATTCAGTGTGTGTGTATCAGATTTCGAATTCAACGGGTTTTGTAGCCGGCAGCTAAGTCTGCAAGGTTTGAAGGCACAACCCCATTGCAACCACTAACCGCTGCTGGGTCTGAAAAAAAAAACCCGCTGACAGTTGAAGAGGGTGTTTTCGGGCTGTTGGTTGCAGGATTGCAGCAAGGCGGTACTTTTTCTGCTCGCTGGCCCATGTAACACCACCCGTGCCTGTCACATAAGTCTTCCCTAGCACGTCGCGCCTAGACGAACTAGCTCACGTTGGAAGGCGTGCGGAAGATTTGATGCATTGATTTGCCGAGAAACTGAAACTATTTCACGCATGGATACGTTTGTCCATCGAGAAGAAGGTTGCACGGCAGGGACAGGAGTTCGGGAAGGATTGATGCTCTGCTGGGTTTTGTCTGAATGGTATTGCGAAATTCAGACGTAACGTGTGATTTACCAGACTGTCACTACCGGACACATGACGGCCGTTTACTCTTAATGTTTTATATAACAAAACAATACTGCTTAAATGACATCCATAAATTTTAACTGTGTTTACACATTAAATGACGTTGCCTTGTTTTTGTTAATTCGAATAGGCTTTTTACATTTTGATCAGTACTAGATATGTGAGAGGTTATTAATAGTATAATCTGTTATGATGTTTCTTAAACAAAAAAATCATAAAAATTTATAAAGAAATAGTAACATATTTAATCTGTTCAACTGACCATATATTTTCTCACTGCAAATGAGCATACTGCGGGTCTCATTAATTTTAGATATTCGAGATTTTCGATCCTGATTAAACTGTAGAACGAATCACTTGAATGTGCTTCGACTTCGGAACATTCCGTTCTACGCCCTGTGCATTCTTTACAATTCGATAGTCGAATGCATCATTGGATTCTAGAAGATTCTCTCCACACACATACTCTTAGCACGAGAGCTGAATAGCTGAGTGACCTTCGGTACATACGTTTGCCTGTGCTGCATTTCCAGTCGGCTTGTGCTCAAGAAGGTACATCTTGTGACCGATCAACCTAGCCACCGTCCAATCGATCAGCTTAAGGCTGTATCCTTTTCACCGCCTCAAAGTTGACGCTTATTTGCTTGATAACGTTTCCAACACGTACTCGCTCGGATGACGATAGTTCAAGCACAGAACGCACCTCTTAATCAAAGCGGCACCAGGCGCCTCCATTGCAATAGGGATTATGGCACTTTTTTGTGTTTGTCATCAACAGCGACGGCCGTTTGGGCTAGAAATGTTTAGCAAGATAGAACGGTGGCTCGGATGATGAGTCGTTGAAATGAACCGTACAGTTCAATGGGATAACGATACCGTCTATTTAAGCCGTACGGTATGGAAACTCCTTTTGCAAGCACGTCTGTATCGGTCGAAAGATGGTTCGGTTGAAAGTTGAACTGCTGTGATTGGCGGTAAAATTGGGATATTTGAAGAAAGTGAAGTTAGCAAGTAAATTGAAGAACGTGCTGTGGTGCGATTATGGTAGCAGAACCCGTACTGGTGGGATAATTTCTGGTAACGAGGCATCCAAAGATGCTGTGACCAAAAAAGGCTGGTTTGCAAAGTAAAAGCACTCATTATTTCCCCAGCGCACATTGTTGCAAACATTACAGCAAACGTTCTTTCTTACCGTTCTACTCTCATCAAACATATCATTACACCCGGAGAAACTCGTTTCGTAATGAAGCACACATTCCTGCACTAAACTGTAACCAGCGCGACCCTTATCTGCGGGGCCATTTTTTTGTGCTCTATCCTCAAACCATCCGTACCCGACGGAGTGGTTGGTGAATGCACCATTTCAGCTCATCATTAGATGGTGGCGAAGATAAAAAAGAAGCACATTCGAGCAAACTTCAGTGGTGGATTTCGCGGGAAGTGTACGAGCCTGCAGAATCAACGCAGCGCACTGCATAATGGTGAGTCGGGGGTGGTAATTGCAGTTTGCACTTATCGTCAATGTATCGCCCGACATGTATGACGGTTGCACTTTCCGTACCACTCTTTTCGTATGCTGACGTTCGTGCCCAGCAGTAGCTGGCTGATGGTGCATTCGGGAGGTTGATGGCGTTTTTTGTTGCATTCGCCAGTGTCACATTTTCATAGTACCTGCATAGGGAAAAGAAGATCACTACTGTTCAACATTTTAAATTGAATGAATTGCCATTTCATCGTGCGGCGGTGGAGACGTGGTTGAGATTTTTAGGTTATCTTCCTGCTTCCGGATTGTCCGAAATGCTCGGGGAAACATGTGGCACAGTATATCGCGGTATTTGGCTCCATCTCAAAACTAGTGCCAGTGCCATTGGTGCAGCGAACTGCAGGAGAAATGGTGCTTCATCATGCATATTTGATTGGCAATGGTGTGCATGAGAAGTGGTTTGAATTTCTTATTGCAATCAATCTGCCAATTTTGCGGCTATTGTCAAACGCTGTGGCAATGGTATTGGCTCGCAATGGAGATAAGTATGTAGAAGCGGAAGTTCGAAACTCGTTTTGTTGATAATCATATTTTGTATGTTAAGGGTATGTATTTTAATAAAGTCACTAAAACTGCGTTAGTCATATATATTTCAAACTTAAACTAATAACATTCAAGCAAACAGTAACTGCCAATGGACGGTGATTCTTAATAAAACATTTTCTGGGAATCCGTGAAAGACCTTGCGATTGATTCAAAAATATCTAGCGAAACAAAAAACTTGCTCTCTTCTTAGCTTCTTAGCTCATCTGGCGCTACAATCGCTATGCTGTCTTGGCCAACTGCAAACATCCTCTCAACCCCTTACGGTCGTTCGATTGTCGTCTGCTTATGTAATAAGCTCATCTCAATTTAATATCTCCGTTCCTCTGTGTAAACGTAATCTATGTGGATAATTTTAAAGGACTTTGCAGATTGGGTTGTCCGAATTCGCTCTAATGATCAGCTCACAGGATCCTAACGATCCTAATTTGCTGTACGATAACGAGTTCGTCGTACAGCTCAAAGAGTTCGTACATAATGGGGTTCCTCCATTGTATTTCACTCATACAGAGCGAAAAAATCAGAGGTTGTTACTTCCAATAATCTTCCTTAAAAACAACGATAATAACCAGCATGGTCAGGTGGTGTTTTTGGTAGCGGTAACGGCTCCACACGACGGTACCGAGACAAAATTCCGTCCGAACCATTCTTCCGGTACTTTATAAAAGTACCTTTTAAGTATAAGTATAGTATAAGTATTCTTCTTTAGCGACACAACAACCACGATAAGTCTTGGCATGCCATTCTCGGCTTTTTACCGGTACTCAATCGTTGTAAACTAGGTCAGCTGTTGGTTTAGTGCAGGGGTCTCCAAACTTTTCAGCCCGCGGGCCGCATTGGTTGAAACTATGATAGCGTGGGGACTGCTTATAGAATCACTAAAACTGGATGTATAATCACGTGCACAATTTAGTGAATGCCAAATCGGTCATCCTGTTTACGTATAAGCGGATTCAAGAGTGAAACTAAAGTTAAAGAGTAAGCTAAGTTAAAGAGTGAAGTTAGAAAGTAGTCACAAATATTTACCATCATTAACCATAGTTTTTAAACGATATTTTGCATACCTTTGTTTAAAATTTCTTATACTAATATTGTTTATTATATCTCATCTCTTGAATCCGGCAGGTACGTAAACAGCCCGGCCAGATTTGACATTCACTAAACTGTGCCCGCGACTTCATTTCCAGCGATTGCGATGCAGTAAAATATTTTGTGTTTCAGGATCAATCTCCCCGTTTTTTTTATAAGCTTACGCGATTTATTAAGTTGGGCTCGCCATATTCTATCTATTGTAAAATCCTGTATATTTCGGGTAATTTACACAGCTGTTGCGCTCGAGATGATTTTTATTTCGCATATTTCTAGTATTAAATGTTACTAACTATTGCAGTAACTAATGTTTGAATAGTTAAAAAATATTATAACTTTACTTAATTAGACATTTTCTTTAAAATGGTAACAATAGCAATAGCGTCGCGGGCCGTACTGGAGGCTCTCGAGGGCCGCATGCGACCCGCGGGCAGTAACTTGGAGACCCCTGGTTTAATGTACTAGTTTGTTTATTCAGCTTATCCACCCGCCAATATGTTTCATGGAAATCAATTTGCATCAGCCGCAGCAAGACAAACGACACAGGAACAAATGTGAATGTCTGCAGTGCGAGAAAAAATGGATCATATTTACCTGTACCAAACTCGAAAGCCGTGCTGTTGCTCTCCACCAAAAGGTAAACTATCAATCATCATAACATTTGCCGAGAGAAAAATCAACATACATCAAATCAAAACCCTGTAGGGTTTGGTTCGTGATTTTGCACCAAGCAACCATCACAACTACTCAAAAGCTTCCTCAAGAGTCTTACGGTTTCGTGTTTCTTTATTCTAGCTGCTACGAGCGCAACTTTTCTTTCCAACATTGAAATGATGCTACGAAATACCAAAATAACAAGAAAAAAAATGCAGTTTGCGAAACAAGTGCACACGGTGAGTGGCGCGTGCAAGCTGCACGGTGTGCAAAGATTCGTAACCACTGTTTGAGATTCGTATCGTGCGTGTGGTGATAGATGTATGCAGAAGGTGCTACCGCTTTCTTAACGTGCGCAAATTTGAAGCACAAACGATGAGCGTAGTAGTTTTTCGCATCAAAATAAACTTGTTCCACCGGCAGCATACACACTCGGGTTGACGCTAAAACGCAAAAAAGTGATCTGTTCCTATCCCGTTTCAAGACAGTAAGATATTTGGATGCAGCATCGTGTGTTCTTTCATTTCCCACCTTTTTCCCATTTCCATTGCACACGTTGTGAAAAGTTGATTTTGGAAGCTGACAGATTTAATGATGCTTCAAATGATACTCCTCCACTCGGTTCTGTTTTTTTTTTTATATGTGAAGCTGTACGATATGAAGGGTGTGCTTGGAAACAGCAGCGACATCTAGACACCCGGGGTGTGGGGCAGTGAAAAATGATGCATCTTATCGCAAAGCGGAACGGAATAGTTCGTAACTGTTCTGATATGATCGCTTGTGACTTTATTCTACTTTCGTGTTTCTTTTCGCAGGCGACCGAACCTATGCAGTGTTTTCCGAAAGGATTCTTCCCTTCCCCGAAAGCATTCCCTTAGCGGGGAAGGAAGTCTATTTGTTCTGGTGCGAAGGAAAAGCGCTTTAACGCTTCCGGTTGGCAGTCCATCGTTTGTTTTCGTGAAGGAATGACAAATTGAGACACGTCATGTAGATTTGCGCATTTCGCTTTGTAAATAAGGAACAGTTGGGAAAAGAAGGTTGCCTGTCTTTTGCTGTTTGCTTTTGGGGTTTTGGTTATAAATTTGTGTGATGAAAGATTTTCTTTGCAAATGGTATTGTTCAGCAGGTATACTATGTTTTATATGTTACACTATTATCTGCAAAAAGATTTTATTACAGGTCATTACGATGCCGGTTTGCAATATTTTCGAACTGTTTGATCATGGATGTAAGAAGGAAAGTTTGTAGGTGTACCGAGGGTGCATTTGTGCTGTGGTGCAAAAGCAAGAGAAATGAAGAGAATGAGATAGAGCAAAAGAGAGAGAGAGAGAGAGAGAGAGAGAGAGAGCGGGGGTGAGATAGAGAAGCGACGATATGGATAGAATTTTACAAGTATGTAAGGAGTAGGATCCTAAGCCTATTGAAGGTTCCACAGGCTCTCTTACTCAACTCCTATTTCGTCACGTCAGAGTGGTAACATGCGTCATTGCATATCCAAGCATAGGTTAACGGGCTAGTTTCAACCCCTTGGGCAGATGGTGGCGCATGGTAAAACAGAAGAGGGTAGATGGGAGGGGGGGGGGGATAGTCCAGATTTCTGAGGAGTTGCCGAGGGGACAACAGACGCTAAACTAAACTGTCACGAGGCCCTCCAGAGTTACTTGAGGGCCTGCCTCAAGTAAAAGACTACAACTACGGAAAGCTATAGAAACAGTCAAAACGGACTCAACGATAACTTAGATAGTTCCAGTACTCACAAGCGCCTCTCAGACATGGACTTTGTCCAAAACTGATGCAAAAAATCATTATTGAATATAATTAAATTAAGCTGTAAAAGAATATGTATTTATTATTATGAATATGTATTTCGGAGCAAAAACATTTTTTATCGCTTATTGTATCTTTTACAACCAAAAACTAATGATATAATACTTCATATTCACAAACCGATTTCATTAGCTTATATTACTATCCCAATTTTATCACTTTAGATTTGCCGATGTAGAGTTTGTTTTTTGATAAATTCGTTGTTTTATAACTATTTTTTTTATCTATAATGGTTAGAAATATGGACAACGCACAATTTTAATGCTCAATATTATTTCCCAACATCAGAGTGCACTTTATTCGTCTCGGATAGGATGGCAAAATTCGAACATGACGAAATGCAAACGGGTCATAAATGCACCCTTTTGTAAGTGCTGTCAACGAAGTGCTATGTCGTGTATGTTTGCAAAGACAAAGGGTTTTGTTGTGATTATTACAAACCTCGAAAGATTACAAAGTTTACTTAACAATGCTATTTGAAGTAAAAGCCAACGATGGTCTCCAAATATGTTTTTCGTATTTTTGTTACAGCAGAATACTCGGCAGTGTTACTCAAATGAAACTTAATGACTAACCGGTATCTTGCTTAGGACAGGAATCATCAGTTAACTAAGCTAATAATAGCCGGGCCTTAAACGATGAAGAAGCTAATTTCAACGTGCTAGAAAGATACGCTACAGAATTGAATTAGCTGCCATTCTTCACCCGGAAATTTTAAACAATCCATCCGACTCGGCATCAAAAGTCGATGCTACTAGCAAAGCTGAAGAGCTCGTATCGAATCGTAAAACCCCCGGATGGACACACACTGAAGGATGTCCGAATCGAAATAAAAAAGTTAATGAAAAATTCAATAAATTTATCAGTTTATCGGCATTATTGGGCTCGAGCTTGATTGGGTGAGTAGACTTGCGAAGAATGGAACGTGACTATGCTGCCGAACAGTAGCTGGAGCAATACCTAACGTGGACGTGAGCACAACGATACGAAAAATCTCAATCGCACCTTACTTGCACTCATTGCATTGATGCTGCCAGGATGGCGGTTGGCAGAGCAGCGAGTGGGCAAGAAAATTGATTATATAAATTGCATGATTGGAAAATGCACTTCGATGGAGGTGCATTTATGTTTGGCCTGAACGGTGATAGTGGTCGATGAAACCGGATTGCAGTTTGCTTCAATGCGCGACGAATGCCATGAAAGACGTTTTCATCAAATTCATTAGGATAATTTAGCCATTGTTAGATGCCCGATAGTGAAACGAGAGAAGTCATCATTTCCTGTGCCAAAAGGGGAATTCTGTTTGTTAAGAGAACGGATATCGTTCAACGTCGAAACGAATTTGTGTGAATATTGACTTATGACATAAGATCTGAAGCTGCACGATAGGAGTTCGATAAGAGCCAGATAACATCCCTTATTGGGCTTCCCGATCGGATACTAGCCCGATAGCATCCGTCATCGGGCTGCCCGGTAGGAACCCGGTAACATTCCTTATAGGTCTGCCCGATAGGAACCCGATAACATGTCTAGAATGTTATGGAGATAGGAGCCCGAAAAGAGCCAGATAAAATCCCATATCGGGCTGTTCGATAGGTGCCCTTATGTCTTATGAGGGGAATGACATTGTTAATTTCGTAATTATATTAAAATAAAGTTAATAAAACAGATAATTTTCATAATTTTAAGCCCGAAAAAGAATTGTTTTGTTTGAAAGAACCATCAGACTTTCTGAGTATCTATCAAATGTAATGCAATTATCGTCGGAATGAGTAAAATATTGTATTTTTTGAATGTATAAGCGATGAATTATTTTCTTCACCATTTGATGTGTGCTGTGCATTAATTTTTTGGGAATTTTTCACACAATATGTTCCATCGGTCAAAAAGATAATCTCATTACCGGTCAGCATTCGAAAAAAGAATTACGAATGCCACATGAACAATCGTATTGCATGGAGCATGAAAAATTAAGTACGTTCGGAGTATCGAAAGTTGTCCATCGATCAACATTGTTATGTTATGTTTTTAAAGGATTTGCGTATCCTTTACATACATTCGTTTTCAGTGTACGCTACGCTATGGTTTTTTGTGTGGATAATTTAATATTTTAGTTCCATTTAATGCGAATGTGTCCTCGACCACAATGCGAAACTTGAGGCAGTGAGAAACACGGTCAAGCTTTTCGCCGAACGCAAGCAAGGCGTAACTGTTACTTCGACAATGCCACGAATAGCAAGCAAACAAACAAAAAAAATCATACCATCTGCAGTAACATACGACGGTGTATGATTGTGTTCATTATGCAGCCTTTACTCAACGCTTTTGACAGCGTGAAATACTCAAACCGCATTGCCCTCAAAGCCACAGCCGGCGGGCTCTCTTGTAGTCGGTTTGTTGATTTATATGGTGAAGCCAAATGAAATGGTGTAGCGACGGTGCAATGGCTGCAATCCATAACGGCACAACCACCACCTGAACGTGGCGCAATGGTGTGACGAGGGTGCGAAAGTCAAACAATGATGAAAATGTCGGATGATGAGCAGCACAAACACAGGACCAGATTTTTATAACGTCAAATCGAGCGTTGCGCGAATGTTTTAATGCGGCACTGGTTGACTGGAGTGGAGGTTTGGTTTGCTTGCTTCGATGTGTGTGCTCTTTTTATTGTCCACATACAGTGCCAGATTTGAAGAATCTGTTCACGGTCTGTTAAAAAAAGACTCTCATTTTTGCTGGAAGATGCATGATAGAAGCTTTTCCCCTACAAAGTGTCCTCGCAGTACATTTTCATTTTCTATTCCTCATAAGATAGTAAGGCACCTTTGAAGAAACGTCAAAAAAGGAAGCTTCATATAATGAATAGAGCATAACGAAAGGAAGCTTTCTATTGTGAACTGTACAGAGAAAACATGCCTCAGGAAAAGGCTCGTGTCAAGAAAAACGACACAAACGGCATTTCCTATTCTTTGCGATAAAAACTACCACATTATCATTATTACCGTTGCAGCATGATGCTCCAGCGTAGAACATTATACAGAGACGCGGGCAAAGATACAGGGCAAAGAAGGACATACACATGAATAACCTAACACGTGCACCATAAAACGTAACACCGAACGGTTGGTGGAAGTGTATTAAAAGAAATTCTTGTTTATGCGTTACGCCGATGAAAAAACCGTCCCTTTCATTTGGTGACCGATCGTAAAGTTACATGACGGAAGGTGAAATGGTGCCAATGAAAAATGGCGAATATCCACGGCACACGAAATTGAATGCGGGAAAATGTTGGTCCACCCGTTACGTGACACCATGATCATTTTCATGCGGTTCGACAACCGTTTTCGTTCAAGTTCGGCCCATGCCTTATAATTGGCTATCGGTGAGTAAAATGTCCTCAGCTGAGTTAGCATCTCTTAGTTATGTTTGAAATGGTTTGAAGACAACATTTTAAAATATCAATCTTCTATTACCATAACAGGCTTTAGACATTGTATGTTTACAAGACAAAACAATGCACGAGCAAAGTGTTAAGCAATACAAACATCCTGGCCGATCATATAAGTCATATATAATATCATATATAGTTAATGTAACAGAAGAAGAGTTAATCGTTAAATAGTGTGTACTTTGTGCTATACAAGTGTTTTTTTATATATTTAGAGTTTTTTTTTATTTATATAGAGCAACGTACGCATTTTTGAAATTCTATACGATACAACCAGCACAGCCCGTACAACAAACTGCTGCGCTTGTTTTTGTAGTTCTCTGCATCATTCTAACATCTATAAAACCCCTGTAAATACATCGTTTTCATGTTTTTTTTTTTCACTGGCTAGTGCTACGTGAATTAAATCGAATGCTTCACAAAAACTGTTTACAAACACAGTTATAAAACGCTTGCCAGTAATTTTGCCATCCAGTTCTCATTCATTCGCTGCTTTCTTCAGATCCTTGCATCCTTGCCAGTGTATTTCCGCAGAAACAGGCGAGTTGCAGCTAAACTATTTATTACCACCTTGACCGAACATTACGACCGTTTCGTACAGCAGCACAATAGTGAATCAATTTTTAAACTTCCCCATCCTCGCGACCGAACGACCCTGCTATGGATTCGCTAAACGTGAGCGGGTGAAAAAGTAATTGTCATCTCATTGTCGGCAAATTGGAAAACAATTTCTTCGCTTTCGAGTTGATGCTATCTGTCTCGGTGCTAGCTCGGGAGCCAGTGCAAACCTTCCGGAGTGTACTCGAGTGGAAAGCTGTTGAGGGTTTAGAAGTCATGCTGTGGGTGAGCATGCGTAAGGTGCAAGGAGCGTTACGGTAGCGTCCGCCATAGGTCATAAAATCGTCCATTTTAGAAGATCTCGTTCTGGTGGAAGCTTCTACCGTTTGGTCCAGTTTTATGGGTAAAGTTTTAAGATGCTGTAAACGTTCGAATTTACGACAGCGAGGGATAAAGTTATTGCTGTACCATCGGAATCTGATGTACTTGTGGGTGCGATGGAAGGTACGGGCGAAGTGGTGATATAACAGAGGTGGAAGCTACGCTGATGTGTACTAATTTTGGTGGAAATCACCGACACGTAGGCGCTGATTAACTGGAGC
Source organism: Anopheles marshallii (assembly GCF_943734725.1). NCBI lineage: Eukaryota > Metazoa > Arthropoda > Insecta > Diptera > Culicidae > Anopheles > Anopheles marshallii. The sequence continues at coordinate 45,139,082 of NC_071326.1, read as the reverse complement.
ACCAAAAGCCACCGGATGGGACATATATAATGCTGATCCTTCCCATAACGTGTTCGTTATGAAGAAACTGATCTATGTGCGTTAGTCTCCAGGTACGCTCGCTTATGGCGCTGGTATCTTTTTGAACCTGATCGATCGGCAATCGAAAAGCAAGGTGAAGTTAACTAGGGGACTTCAAGGAGGTTCAGATGTTTATGGTGCGGAAAAGTTTACGATTTTGCGACACATTCAACAGCAATGAAGCGGCATTACAATAATGCAACGATGTAAATCCTAACGGGAGTCACGTACCATATTGCAAACGTTCGGTGCTTGATGACGTGAAACATTCGTTTGTTTTGCTCTCAGCGTATTTTTGGTGCACACATAATACGAAGATTCTTCTAAATGAGCCAGTTTGGGGTGTATTAGTATTTGTAAGGGTAGGTATTGTTGTTCGAATAAAACAATTTACCATTTCAATTTGATACTGTAAACTAATCCCACAGCGAAACCACTTACTCACTTACATACTTACTTATCAGACACTACAATTGCTTCGCGGTCTTTGGTTGCTGCAGGAGTCCTCCAAATTTGTTCACGTTTTAGCGCCGTAGTCTGCCGATCTAATGCCTAAACTAATCTAAACGTTTCTGGCGGAAATATCCACGCCACTTAATTAGAGCCCATCACGCTTCCTCTGTCCATGTGGACGACCATGAAGGCCTTTACGGGCTGGGTCGTCCGGTGTCATTATCATGACATGAAAAACCCACCAATCTAATTCACTGTGTGATAGTGATTTCATCGCAGCTCGTACAGTTCGTTGGTGTAGTTGAGAGATTTTCTTCAGTTTTGGCCAAAGTCCATGCTCAGAGGCGTATATGAGTATTAGAATTTAAGGTAAGAATTTTTACAAAAAATATAAGATCTACATGGTACCAGCTTCGTTCGTCGCGTCAAGTGTTTTGAGGAGATAAGTTTTATCAGACTTGAGAAGGGCAGATTGGCAACCTGTATCCCAGTATGTTTCTCAACATCAATGCTGTTGACGGTGCTAACCCAAGATAAGTTGATCTCCTATTTGTACCTATATAGTTAGTTAAAACCTATTAAGATCCATAACTATTCTCTAATCAGAGGTTAACGATTTTATTTTTCTTAAATTGAGCATTCGGAAGGATTATCAAAGATTTCACATAATTGATAACTGATTTCTAAATTTTTGATTGAGAAATGAAAAGGAATGAGCAATTGATGTCTAATAGGGAAGTTATGAAGCTATTACGTGGTCATAATAATGCTGTACACAAAAGAAGCGATAACATAAAAAATATTGTTGATAGAATAACAGCAATCACACAAATACAGATTGCTCAGAAAACCGTTACAATTGACACGCAATAAGTGATCATCTAACCTTGTCTCCGGGTTGATTAGGATACGTTTCTCTTGCCATGAGCCCATTATGCCACGAAAAGCTCGGAACATTCGATTGCCTCAATTGGTACTACCGTAAGGGCGGCATTTTAACAACGGGCTCGTTTCGATGACAGCTCACATGACCATACTCATACGCCCAGCACGGTTGGACACTTTCATGCTCGATCGTTAGTTAGAAGCACTCCTTTCACCGCCCTTAGTTGGCTGGTGTCTCGCATCCGGATGTGTTTTCGTGTCAGTGATTTGAGTGTTGATGGTTCCCGTGTCCGTGCGTTAGTCGGCACTCGGTTCAAAAACAGCCAATTTTATCGTGTGCTTTCCACTCCAAAGCAGATCCTCACAAAACGCCGGTTCCATCAGCTAGCGATGGTGACTCACGGCAACGGTTCGGCTTCCCTGCTGGGAGATAATTTGATTTTTCCACCATCGAATCGTCACCGAAACTCAACGCACAACCCGCAATGGTTCGCATTCGAGCGCAATGTTTGCCCAAGCATAAATCACCGAACACCGGACGTTGCATGATTTTGGCTAATTCTTGGCACTGCTCGCAACACCCATCGGCCCCAAGGGTACGAGGTTTCCGGTTGCGTACCACACCGTCGGACGTGACGGGCACCGTGACGAGCGAGGATGACGGAAATTCATTTCCGTCCACCGGTGCTTGGATTTCCGAGATCTAGCATTACCCGGTTCATTGGCATGTTTTGCAAGGACGGGTTTAGGACGCATGGAAGCGGACGAAGGTGAACATTCTCGTAAGTCAATTAGATGCGTCACCGGTGGCAGGCCGTAAATTACTTTTTCGCTGCGTAGCGTATCCTTTTCTTACTGGCAAGCATCTTTCCAACCGGTTACCATTGGTCAATCCTTCCTGCAGCGCCACATTGCTGGATACTCAGTTACGCATGGCATTTTTTGGAGTTGGCTTTCTTTTTTTTTCTACGCGCTTTAGCTCGATTTTCAACCGTTTTCTTTTACTTGGTGACTGCTTTAGGACATTGCTAACGAAGGTTCGGTCCCGTTCGCTTAATAGTCGAGGTGGTTCATGAGTGACGGTTGGTCACGCATTAACTATTCCGGTATCGTGTTTCGTATGGCGATGTTGGTGGCATTGGGTCCGGCAGTTGAGGCTGTCTTTGGCCCTGGTGATTAAAACTTTCTCCCAAAAGATACCGGTATCACCGGTCGGCTGTAGGAAGCTTCAGCTTGTGTTTAACCTCAGGTGGAAGGATGCACGAGTTTCTGTCGTTTGTACTACTGTTCGTGTCTATAACCCTTGATGGTCAAAGATTGACTGATAAATGCTTCACGACGGTGTTCGGTAAATGGAAATTAAATTTGAAAGATGATAGCTAAGGAGTTTTTATTTTACAGAAATGTGAAACTTGCTTACACAACCATTTACTAAATTGATTCTTCTATGGTTGCTGGAAAATGATAATGTTTCATTGTGTTTTACATTTTGATGAATCTTCCGGGTGACATTTGTATGCCGGCTTGTACCATTGAAGGGTTACTTTGCCCCTTTTGCCCGAACCCCCGTACGCAGCAGATTGGACATTTTTATCATAGGAATCACGTAGTTTTTTGTGTGTATTGCATCTAACACGTTCCGCAGCCACGGTAACATCCATCATGTCCGCCTGTCCGAAGTCCGTTAATCCGGTGCTTTCTATTCGTCAAAACCGTTGCCGTTTCCGTTTAATCACATCGGCTTTCGGCCTGGCAACGCATTCGGGCAGTAAAAAGGATATACCCGTTACCTTTCGAAGAGATTATGGGTTTGTGATTTTTGTTTTTGCTCAAGCGCCGCGCATGCAGGGACCAGAACACTGGAATGGTTATTATTCCGCACCACCCGTCTGGGGTGTTCCGTTCGACTTTGTCCGTTCCGTACGTTACGTTCGTTTGTGGGTAAGGCCGGTGAAGATTGCACACCTGGGCAGTTAGAAATCCGTCCAGTTTTGTCCGTGCCTGAACACCTCATCTCAAGGGAGAGGTCAACATAGGAGGAGCAGTTGTACGTGATTTTGCTAGTGTTTCGCCAATTTTTCCTCCACCGTAGCTCGCTGCGGTGTGATGGTTCGTGGATGAGTACGGTGTAATTCTATTAATGCTATTCATAACCATATCTCCGTTTTGCTCCGGCTTTGATTAAACTGGCCTTCCATCAAATTGTTATGATCGCTCGGATTGATGAGATAATCCTACGTAGGTGCTTCTAATGCAAAGAGATTTGAATGCTGGATATCGCATGAAACGAAGATAAATGGATCTATAATATCGATACAGAGAAAGTGTGAAAGATTTATTGAACCGCATCTTATTGGATGTCATTCATTATGATAGTTAAACGATAAGGGAAATAATGGGACCACATTAATTTAGCGATCGCGGCACCGGGATTGCCTTTAAGATTACCAAGATCAGCATAAGGCATCCACCAGATTGAATGTGAATAAAAGAACATTTTTTAAATTTTATATTCACTCGAAACAATATAGAATAAAACAGATGGAAAAAAAACCTCTGCACCACGTTAACATTACACAGCTCAAACCAAGCGGATGGTTTGCTTTATTTGATAGCTCCGAAAATAGCTACATTAACAATGCACAAGAGACCGTTTTGAAGTGCAAGTGTCTAATGGCTGTACATTAATTCATGCACATAGCATTTCATTTCATTCAGTGACGTCAGTTTCGCCTTATCGCACGCAAGTAGCGAATGGTAAGGCAAATTTTAATAAATAATATTTTATGTTAATGGTGCTGAAAATGATTTATACTCCAGTCAGTCGCCGTTCGTGGTGGACGTCTAATCGTGGCCTGTATTATGGAGGTGCAGTGTCTTAGAAGCATCCGAATCGAGATCGTCTTCTTGCTAAGCGTAAAGAACCTCTAACGTGTATAGGTAGAAGAATGGAATGTAGAGAAAATGTTAAACTTTGTCGAAAGCGTAAATTCACTTGGCGTGAAACCTGCCCGGTGTTTCCTCACTCTGCGGTGGCCATGCTTTGAACAGCGAATCTCGAATCTCGCCGGAATTCAGTGTACGATGCGAAATTTATATCCCTTTCGTGGTCGTGGTCGAGCGTGGGGTTGGATGTTTCCAACTTGAAGTGTGTGGTCTCCGTCCGAAAGTGTCGATTCCGAAACCGACTTAGACATCCCAAAAGCGTAAACGCATGTCGGTTTCTGGGTACGAAGCACTATCTGATAAGATTGGGAACTGTCGTCTTGGAACGTTGCATCTCTGGCACAGAGATTCTTGCTGCCGTTAGACTCCCAGCTTAGTCGGTGGGTCGGCGAGAAGACATTCAACTTCACGTACATGGCTGTTTCCCATTGCGATGCGGTTTAGGTTGCTGATAGTTGACATTTTTCCCGTGGACACTTCTCCGACAGCGAAACCATCGGGACGGGTAAGAAACCACAAAAATTGTACCGAGTGTTCGAGCTACTGGGCTACCGAAATCTTCAAGATGAAACTAGAAACAGTGTCCGATACGTGTGGCAAAGCATGTCACGGACGAAACTTTGCTCACTCATGTCCGCTTGGCTGTGATGCTTCCCGCCGGGGTGATATCGTCGCTCAAAGTGTCAAAAGCGGAAATGACACTCGTTAACAGCAATCCTCCCGACAACGTTCAGTGATTTTCGGTCGATCGGTCAAACCAGAAGCGCGCGCCGGCAGTCAACCGCACGTAGCGCTGGAGCTGCTTTTTGGAGCACGGAGCAGGAAATGAACTGTGAAGAAATTAAACTTAATGGAGACGCTTGGTATGTGGGTGACAGTGTGGTTGTAGATGTGTTTTTCTTGGAGGTTGTATTTAAAAGATTCGCCCGGTAATTGATGCTACGGGTAACGGACAGGGTGCAGACATCTGTTTTGTGACATCCGAAGGTTATACCGATGTCACTTAGGTGATAGGGAATCGCGCTCGGTCCAACAGTAGAAAGTTACATGAAGCGTAACGTGTGGCAGTGGAAGAACTTTTCTATTATAAAACGATACCAGGAAATGGTGCATTCCCGTATGCGTGTAGTGAATCAACGAAAAAGAAACAAGCATAAAGAAAGTTACTCAAAATATAATCATCCTCCCTGTACTTCCCCGCTGACTCCATTCCAGTGCCTCATCTTGTGAAACGAGATAAACATTCTAATTTTCCGGTGTGACACAACCATTAACGAGCGAGCAAGTTGCTCCTTCCTAGGCGAACATTCTGCAGCATTCATACGTGTATTGTGGTGTGCGTGTGTGTGAAGAATGTTTGACCAGAAGGGAATACCGGTGCCCCCACCATCTCGCCGGGAATGACATCTTCATCTCCTTCCGGGGACATCCGTCCGTTTGTGGGTTTGCAGGCATGATGGATTGGTCAGGGAAATGGAAAACGTTGTCAACCTAGATCCAGACCCCGTGGAACTAAAATGATAAGCTTCCGTTGCGGTCGGTTGCTCAGATGTTGATTTGAAAATATTATTGTTTTCCCTTTTTGCTGTTGCTTGCCTTTCGCTGCAACGGATCCACCGAGCAGGTGGTGTTTGGCTTTAAAAAAAAACATGATTCCGATGTCCGCACCAGCGTGTCCGAGGTAAGATAAACCACAAATTTTACTTATCTATTTAATTTAAACTTTGAAAATGGAAAATATCATTTCATTATGCGGCGGTACGATGCGGTGACTCTTGTAATGGTGGGATAAATATCAGTTTATTTTCATAATCGTTTGTGTCACGGGCAGATGAGCGAGGGCCAGATTTGTTAATTAAATGTCCACTCTAGGAGGGCGATAAAGAAAGGCAAGATGCTGCTCACCGTTCGTAGTGGTTCCTGATATCAGTTCATAAAATTACGTTTGGTATAGTGGAATGCCGGTAACGTTGATCATGTTTTATTGGGCCGAGTAGATTTTTAGCAACAGTGGCATAATCTTCGCACAATAGATCATATAGTGGAAAAAGGAAAGCTTTCTAATGAATATGGAATTACATATTAATATGAATTTATTTTTTATTGCAACTTGTAACAAGTTTTGCGTTCTGTTAAGCACTAGAATAAAATTTAATAATCACAGTTAATGGAATGTGATTAGACTTTTCCTATATTATAAATTGCTATTAGCAGTTAGTAATAATAATTTCTTCTAGGCATTTGGAATAGTTTGGAACATGTTGATTCCTTAGAATGCATTTTAATTGTTATTTGGATTGTTTTAAATTTGTTTCCTATAGGAATCTTTGAACATTTTTTGAAGCTCTTTTTAAACAGATTTTTTCGAACAAATTGGTGAAAAAATCAAGCGATTTTCAAGCATAATGACAAAAATTAAGCATAAGATTCGTGAGATTTACAAGAAAATAATTAGCTTCTAGGCAGTTCATGCATAATACCACCGCGACAAAGAAGGTTCTGCCAAATCTACTTATCATCGTACGAATGGTACATTTGGCCGGAAAGCTTTCTTTGTGTTCTGTATTGTAATACTGTCGAAGCACGATGGTAACGAGTATTGTTGCGCTGTGATGAACATCATCGTCGGGCTCATAAAAGTTAGTGTAGGAGTTGAAACACGTGCTCACATGATGCATAATGTCGCTTTTACAATCAAGGCACGCAAAGCTATTCTTTCCTGTTCCGGTGAACATACCACCAGTTTCAGCTGTATGTGAGTTCGTTGGAAAGTAATATGATGAGGTGTTTTATTTTTCCATCAGTCTTGGTTTTAATTTAATGGCACATGAGCATATTTGAGTGAGAAATTTGATTTGAAATACTGTACTTGAGAAACTCGAATTCGCTAATGGGTGTACTGTGCATTCGAGCAAAATATTCGTTTGAAATAAAACTTCACCGAGTTCATTTTCTTTTTGTGCCTGTTTACACGAGTAAATGTAAAATTTGTTAAGGTTTTTTTTATCGTTAGAGTGGTTGTTTCATAAAAAAAATCGTGTAAGTTGTAATGTTGAACAACTTTTTTGCGAACGCGATTAGCAACTTAACCTTTTAGACAGTTTTCAGCCATGCTGTCCCAAGTGGTTATTCAACATCACGAAACTGTCGAGAGCATTTAAACGTATTTTTTAATCGCCCCATAACGGTGCTGGCTTGGGTATAGAATTGCATTCAAAAGTTTCTATTACGTAAGTCATTAGTGTGAACGTGCGATGTGTGTGTATAATGAGGCTTACCGGGCCAACCATGATCGCGTTCAAAAGCGCTGTTTCATCAGTTACAGGTGAATTTCGTGCCGCAACGATCCGTAATGCAATGATCTGATCATAATTTACAGTATGTAGATTCTACCACAAGAAAAAGACTTTTTTATAGCACTCGAGGATAAAGGAAATCATGTTCGGATGAATGGTTGGGGCAAAAAATACCTCTTCTAATACCGTCACATCTATGTGAGTGAAGTTAACGTGCCGGAAAAGAAATGTTTGGTAAGAAAACCACCCACGAAACCGGTTTGCTTCTTTGATAGCCATTGTGGCACAAAATTTCATTTCACTAACGTGTGATGCCATCAACATGCGGGCAGGTTTCCACTTTAGGCCCATTGTTTGTCGACTGCGAGATCGGTTTACGATTACGTTCGAAAGAATTGACAATATTTGCCGCCGATTGAAAACATGTGTATGAGTATGTTTTGCTCACCTTCACAATTTTAATCAAACGCTTGATTGGCATGGAAAGGATCTCATTTCGGACTGATAGGACCGATTGTAGATGGTGCGAGAAGTGCCATAGAAAATGAGATGATGCGTCGCCCTAATAATAACGTATGATGATGATGAAACATCAAAGTTTGCTTTGCAGTCAGTTCGTCGTGAAGAAGTGCTTTGATCTCATGGTAGTGTGATGTAATTCAATTTGAAAACCAACTTCGACATTTTCTGTACCCACACCACCAATGAACTTGGTAAATAATCATACTTCTCTTTTCATTAACTAGTGAAAACAGCTGTCTTATGTATTAGGAAATATTCTCTAGCTGAAAATGATACAAGCTATATTTATCTACTTATTCCAATTTATTCCATTCATATTCCACAAGTTGGCAAAGGACGATCGATGAATTTACAACATTTATTAAATCATTCAATATACTCTAATTTGAAAGAATTCTTTTTCGAGTGCATTCCCCAGATGTTTTTTATCCGTAGTTTCAGATGTTTTTTTAATTCTAAAGCTCAAACTTAGTCTAAATCAAATCCACAACTTAATTTTTCTCCTAATTGTTTTGGAGTTTTATTCTTGCTGTAAAACGCTGTAAAATGTTGTAAAATTTATTAAACGATAACCAGTTTTAATATTAACCTTATCAGAAAAGATTGCTGATATTAACAATAGTTGATATTTCTATCACAAAGCTAGTGCATAACACAAAGCAATTTTAAACTCTCTGGTAAAAACAATTTACGCCCGCGTAATTATTTAATATTATAATAATCAGAACTCTTTTTTTATGTTACTTGGCCCCACAACATCAGAGGGAATAGCTCAATAGTTGTAGGCTCATCTTGTGGAGTAGTACGAATGCCATCAAATCACCAAGCAGCTCTAGTACGAACCGTAACGAATATAAAATTGATTGAAATTGCATTAGTTTTAGTTCTCAAAATCGTATTGTAAAGTTTGAAAATTAGATGCCAATTTGCGTCCGCTTCAAATATTGTTAATACATGGTACAGGTGGTATAATAAATTTCATGATTTATGTTTGTCAACAGTCCTTTTTTTTGCATGAGCGATGCAAAATGTCATAAAAACCGGGGTTTATCCTTTCCCTTATAATGCAAACAACGACAAATCCCTTCACCCGGGTGAGTGAGAAACAATTCGAACGTTTTATTTGCCTCAATTCCTTATGACTAATGCGTTGCATAAATACAGGTTAAAAGGTGCAGAGAAATGGCACACCGTAACAAACGCAAGGAATAAAAATATATGAAAATAAAAACACCCACACTCATCCAAGCGGCAGTGAACTGCAACCAACCGTAACCCTGTGGCAAAGCGATCTTCATGTTACAACCATGTTTCCTCCCCAAATGTTTCTCGCCGAAAGCAACGCCCGAAACGATTGCTTGTAAAGGCGCCGAAGACATTTATGTTTGAATTTCAATCGAGCACATCGCCCGCTTCTAGTGGCAACGCGTAAGAACGCCCATCGTCAACTGTTACGAGATGCACGCAGACACACAGCAGACACTTGTTGCGAAATACGGATACATTGACAGATGAAATTTGTCTAACGCTTTTAATAAGCAACCCGTACAAAATTAACCATTATCTTCCGGCCAAACAGTTTGCAGTGTTTGGAGGGGGGAAAGCTAGAAATTTGGTTTGCAATAAAAGCAACTCGGGCACACAATAATTGTACACTCTCCTTTATTAGCCCATTCCAGCATCCCATATGCCTTGTGTTTCGGCATATTTTTCAACACACCGAGAGATACAAACGTATGTTGACATCGCCTACTATACACATTACATTTTCTTCGACACAAGCCGCTGGGGTTTGTATTGTTTACAATGAAAAAAAGGGAAGGAATCTCGTCACGGCACAACAGGAGTTTCCGTTGTAATCTCGTCGTCGTGCTGAATCTTTGCACACAATTACACGATTTATGGCGAATGGTACCGGTGTTGTGGAGTGCAAACATGCTTCACAGCTCCTTGCGGCGAAAGCAAACAGCCCTCATTAGAGTAAGCCCTAGCAGGGTGTAGGAAAGCGGAGGTGGAGGTGTTGGTAAAATGTTTATTATACCACCGCCAATGCCACGTCGTCAGAGGACTTGTGCGAACCGAGTGCTTAGACACCTACCTATCCAAACAACATAAATTATGCGTGAATTGTTTATACATGTGCTCGGTGGAAGAAAAGACGATTTTTGCTTCAATCGGATAATGGCCAAGACAACAATACGTGTGCAGGAGAATACTCAATATTGGGTTGTCGAGGAAGAATGTTTACCGCATGCCACATACGGAAACGCAACAAGAGTCTGCACCTGATTCGCGGCAGCGCTAGCAATGACTATCGATGGGCTAAAGCTGCTCTACAATTAATTCTTATTTATGGGAAGCATATAAATTTGAGGGAAGAATCATTATTTTGTTGCGAGTTATCGAGGAGCATTAACGGTTGTAATACCAATAAATATGGTTTTTATAGGTGTTGTCGAAGTGGGAAGATATACTAAGGTAAAGTATTTTCCACAGAGTAGTTTGGGACAACTATATGAACCATTTATTCGAATTTATGTTGTTTTATGGCTTGTCTTCGTTGAAATTAAAAAAAAAAAATATATTTCCTAGTTATTACGGTTTCAAAAATAAATGTATTTCGAAACAATACGATTTCATCGCATGATATTCATAATTGCAGTAAATGGAATATTTAAATATTTGAAGCTTGTATTGATAGCTTATGTTCAAAGGTACCAAACTTCAGATTTTGTTTCAAACTTTATTCTTTTACATAAAAATTTAAATATTTACCATCTTTTTCAACACACACCTCCCACACGTTTGGATAACTCATGCCCCATTGATTTTCCATGTTGGAATGCCATAAGATGGGTTATGAATGCATGATTGCACAATTTCAATAGCCCAACGGGGAACTGTTTGTTCGCTTGTTATCGATGGTGTATGATTGATTGTTTTACCTTTGCTGCATTCATTTGAAAGCAAAAAAAGCATTGGCATGGGTTAGTGCCTTCGTGAGTGTGATCCATTAGCACAACGTATTGAGGTACCTGTTTTTATGCAGGTGAAACTATGAAACAATGAAAAATCCGCACCCAGTTGGTGGTCATGAAGCATCCAACCAGTTCCATCCCAACCTGTAGAATAAAAGGTCATGAGGAAGATGAAATTTCCTCCATTTTCCTTTCCTTGGGGAAAATTCCTTCACTACTTCGTGGAAAAAAGGTGTCAATGGAGCGATCATTCAGGAAATGCACTTTACCCATTTCGATGTGTGTGTTTACCCATTTTTGTGTGTGACGGGATTCATCGTAATGCAACAAGAAATTCTAAACGGACACGATACCCTGGTAGATTGTTCGCCAAGGGCGTTGATTGGCGGACGAGGACGAAAATGGTTGAGAAAGTAAACTCCAAACGCGCCATTTCGAACCTGAACCCCTTTTCAGAACTGTCACTATTGAATGGCCCTGTTGTGATTGTGTAACGAAATCAACCGTTCCCGATCTCAGGAGGCTGTGAGATGAATGCGACAGGGGAGCGGTTGGAATTGTGTCGATTTACGTCGAACCGGACGATGATGCAAGAAACGATGCAACGCTTTGTCAACGGATGCGGAATGTTCTTCGATGGGAAAACCATTTTCCCACCGGTTATCGGATCCGGTTGGTGTTTGATTCGTTACGTGCACCGAGAAGATGATGGAGTGTTTCCTATTCCTTCCGTATCTTGAAGCGAATCTCTTTCCAAACGATGACCTCGATGATTAGGGGACACACTGCAATTGGAACCCGAGACAAACCTGTCGAAATTCTGATGATGACATGCGATGAACACGTTTGCTGTGTCCTGATATGATGTAGTGAGTCGAGATCACGGATAATTAAATTGAAACTTAGCGTGTTCATCGTCCGGCGATCGACACAAGTGTAGCATCGTACATGTGTGTTTTGACCATTTTTTGGAAAGGTTCGATTTGAAATTTACCAGTTGTCGTGTTGCACCCTATAGGAATGGTCGATTGCAACCGTTAGACAGTTTAGAAAAAAGGAAAACAACGAATGGAATTCTATCGGGACGCGTTGATGACCTTTGGTGTCCATGGTGAAAATAAAATGCTACAAGGCACCGGAGCTCACGTTCAACATGATTGAGTTTAACATACTATCCACTGGAGTACGGTGTTTTTTGTATGATATTGTCTACAAGTTATCCGAGAAATTGCAAGCCAACATGAAATTAAATACAATTGGGACCCACACTGTTACGGTTCAAATATTCCAAAAGATGCGTTGCCGGTGGTGTAACACAGAAGTGGAATATGTATTGAATGTTAAGGGATTGTGTATTGTAGTCTTTTGGTTTTATTTAAATTTTTAAATTGAAAAATTTCTTAATTTTTTAATAACAGTTAAATAAATAATTAGTTTATTTTATGATCGATATTTTTTTAACTAGATTAAGTGTCCACGCTTAATATATCTCTTTATCTCTCTTGGCATAACGACCTTGTAGGTAATGCCTGCCATTTCTGGCTTATTAGACTTAATTTTACCACGTACCCGTAATAGACAGTCCTTGCTATGGGAGATTGGTTCGAAAGGGATTTTCGTATCGGTCCTGTCGTGAGGAGAACGGCGCCGGTACCAATACAGCATCGGCCGCTCCTAGCGTCCGCATTACTTGGCTGGATAACTACAACTACTCCTTCTTTTCTCTCAAGTCACACATCGGCCCTCGTCCATCCTCCACTCACACACTCACTTTACTTTTCGTCCAAATCGACGGCGTACGATTTCTTCTTAACGCATCCCTTTTTACGTTCACTTAACAACGAGCATGATGCGACACTAAAATCTTTTTCCATTAAAGATCCCATCACTTGAAGTAAAAAAAAATGATTAAAAAAAGTAAAGTAAAGTAATATTTTTTTTTATCTTACAAAGTTTTCACACTCTTTGGTCGCCTCGGCTTGTACTTCGTACCAAACACATCTTGCACAATAATGATCAAATCTCAATTTTCCATTCATCATTCGATCTGTCTAGTGAAACCAATCCAAAACCACCGAGACCAATTAGTTTTCGACAAAGAAATACTTTCTCTTGTTGGCACCTTCCAATTGGGATGCTCTCATGCAGAAAGTGACCCATCGCAATGGTTGACATCGTTCGCGTGGCATGAGGAGTACACTACCGTCACATCGCAAAGGAAAAACAAGGATATCGAATTGTTCATGGTGAAATTATTTGTGCCAATTGGAAAATTCAACATGAAAAATATACCAGCAATAGGAGTGGAGGCGTGAAAAAACGAGGTCAAAAAATGGGTTTTAAAAGTGGAAACTTCAGCAAAAGGGTCGTTACATGACAACAACGGAGCGCGTTTCATTCAGCGTTGCGATCGGTGACCAGCCTCGGGATGGGCAGGCCGCACATCCGAAACATAATCAAAAACCTAATTTGCTGCCTCAATTACGCTGGAAATTAAAATCTCATCCAGCATGGCAACTGACTTCGATTCGCTGGTTCGCGCCAAAGGGTTACAACAGGTTGGATAAATCGTTCAGCTTATGGTAGGTGAGTAGGGCGGTAGATAGATTCGGCAAGTGCTAACATACACCAGTGTCATCATTCAATGGTGATCTTGTAATGAAGAACATCGTTGGTATTTGTACTTCATGCAATGAAATTGTTTGTGTCGTATCAGGGTAATATCGCATCGTAACATTTTGCGTATGTCAAAAACGACATGAAACTAACAGCGCCAACGACAATTGTGTCGATACATAAAACGTAGTTTTTGTCTTTTAAGGGTCTTTTTTACTGTGAATTTCTTTTCCGCTCTTATGACCAAGAGGAGGAATTATATATTCTAAAGAAAAATCTACACTCCATCCTACCCTATCCTTTTAAAGAAACATAGCCCTTAAATTTAACCGTTGTTTGGTTTATTTACCTTATCTAAAAATCAGAGCAGAAAATTAAAAAAGTAATATTTTGCCTTACTGATCTTGAGAAAAGAATCTGATCTAATGTAAAATGGTTTTAAGGACATCTTTTTACAACTTAGAGAGTTGGAAGCTGCTTACTGTTTTAAATAATGATTTGTGATTTGAAATTTCTATTTGGTATTTAAAAACCAGTATAAATTTGATGAAAATTATATAAATTTCAATAAACAATACCACTTCTGAACGAAGAATATTAATAATAAGCCAACGTTTTTTGTGGTTAATATCGAAATTGAATAATGACAGTTATTCCATATAAGCAAAAAAGCATCCAATTTTGATCATAAAAAGTGTTCACGAAATAACCATTTCGTCGTCAAATTTATTTAAAGTACATATGATTTATTTTAAACTCTCTTTAATACCATAACCCGCATTTACCATATTTATTTATAAAAAAGAAAAAAAAAAACAAACCAATGAACTAGCGGCATAACTTCACCGTGAGTATCAAATTGAGTTAACAAATTGCATACATTCCGGAATTTTTGTTTTCCGACCAACTTTTCCGGTTTTGCATTCACCTAGAGTCAAAGTAAATGCAAAAAAAAAACTTCCGTTTCGGAAGCTCCAGCTTTCATGTTCTAGATCAGCTTCACACAGGGGGTCGGCTTGTCAAAAGCAACTAAAAATATTTTTTTACACGCACCAAGCGAAAGAAACTTTTACCGTAGTCGGGAAGAATATTTATCTTTCCGCCAAGAAATTGCACTCCTTCGTTCGTTTCTTCCGTACCGTGCACATATGCACTCACATGGGGCATGGGCGTCAAAAACAGTTACGTTAAGTTTGCCGCGTTACCGCCATAGCGGAAAGGAATTAACTGTAAAGAGTGTCCACCTTTCTTCATGCTCTTATCCATTTCCGGTGAAAGTTTTGTAAGTGACAGCGCGGGGTGTTGAAGGAAAATCTCTCCGGAAAGGATTTGAAGGTATGACGTGCTGGTGGACAAAAACAGAAAGTTGCTGCATAGGAAAAAGTTTGAACAAGTCAGGTGACGTTGGTGATAGTTGTTTGAAAAACAGTGTGCCCACCACCTTCCATAACTACGCATAAGTCGTGTTGGTATAGCGTATGTTGTAAATGAGGTTGGTTGAAACGATTTTTTGTATCTTTTTTTAGTTGTTTGTTTTCTGTATGCGCAATTGAAAGTAAAAGAGAAAAATGTTTATTAGAAACCAGATTTTCTTGCAGAAAGCATTGAAATCTTTATCGGGAAGTTTTGGAATGCTGAAAGAAGACGAACATTACTAGCAAAATGGTGGTACTTTGTGTGAAGCACTGCACAACCTGGATGGCGAACATGTCAAATCTCACCTTAGCTTGGCTATTGAAACTCATCTCAGAAATTTCAACTTTCCCCAACTTCTTTTGGCTATTACTCGGTCGTCTTTATCTCCCTTCGTCCCAACTTTCTTAAACATTATCAGATATACTCCAAAGATATTTTGCACTAACGCATTGTTCTTCTTATGTTCTACATGCTAATTTTATTAAACTCAAAAAGCAGTTATACAACACTGGTATGATACAGTTGGAACTCGCGGATGCAGAGTTTGATTGATAAAAAATATACCTTTGAACCTTTCTTTCTATCCCCTTTAATATCAATTTGCTTATCTGATTAAAATATGAATAAGAACTCCATTCTTCAATCAATAAAATTTCAATCATTAAAATTATGGCCTTTTAAACTATGAAAAGAATAATTTCATTAGTATAGTACAACTTTAGAGATGCTATATATTATCTAGGTTTCATAAATGTGTCGTATATATTGTAAGGCAGGTTACGATTGTTATTAGCTTTTTGGGGATTAATAAGTAAGTATGTATTGTTTGCTGTTTCTATCTTGTGCAGACTCTTCTATTTTCATATTTCCCTAAAAGGAGAAAATATCAGAAGAAGAACTCGAAAACGTTTCCAATACTAGCAAACACATCGACATTTTCAAAATATTACCCACCTTACACCTTCGGCACGTGGCAAACGAAGTCGTAGAACGTAGAGCGATGATGAATTTTCATTATCTTAGCTTTCGCCAAAAATTAGGCTGAAGAGTAATGACACACGATTAAAAGTTGTTCTTTGACTGTACCAGAACCTGTCGCAGTCTTATGAACATAAGTAACGAGTTTTACCAGCCACGAATCAAGCCGTATCATTGAAGAATTTTGTGCTGTTCCTCTCATTTTGTTCACTGGTAGTAGATGCAAACTCATTCGCATGGGTTTATTTGAAAACTTTTTCTGAGCTAATTTATTCTTTCTTGGGCGAAATGGGAACATAAATTTTCGTGGGCGATTCATATTATCTTTGGAACAGGAACACATGATTGTTTTGGAGTGGAGTGTGATGAATTTGGAACGCATTAGGCAGACATTTCATCGCGAAGGCTTTTCATCGAGTGTAGGAGGTCGTGTAAGCAAAAGCACAATAATTTATGTTCAAAGGATTTGGTATTCTTTACATGAATGTTAGGTTTTAATTTTTACTTTAAAGTCAACGTATAAAGATCTTCAGGCCGCTTGGTTGGCGATTGAATGTGGATCAAGCTTAGTTACCACGATCTATGCTCGAAACCGGGCCGTACACCGGTCTATCGAGGCCCGTGACGAAGATCTACTAAAAGACTTCTCCACCCAACTCCGTCTCACACTTCCTCCATTATGGTAAAACTATGGGTTTACATAAACTTCTTGATCAAATTTAGAACTTATTAACTATTACAATTTAAATTGCATATTTGCAAAAATGCCAAATTTTCAATAATTTCGTAATCTAATGTAGGTAAACATAACGTTGATTAAAGATAAACAAAACGTCGTCTCACCTTTTCTCCGCGGAGATAGAATCATCATATGTTTCTGCATAATAGTATTTCAATAAATTTGAATTTATTTACATATTATTTACAATCATCATTTGTTTTTGTATAACATTTCATTTTGGCGGCATTTCAATACATTTGAATTTATCTACAGTCAATACACGAGGTACGCGGTTCTCGACTTAGGCGGATTCGGAGATACGCGGATTATAAAATTTGTCATTTGGCGAGGTTTCGTATACAGAATTAAATTTTTTATTTGCAATTTTCAAATAACCCCAAAAATACGCTACATTTCAAGATTATAAAAATCAATATTCGTAACATTTTTTTATTCTTGAAATAAATGCATAACTATCAATTTTGAATGTGCTTTGTAATGATATGATACGCGCTGCTATTCGCGGATATTCGAGATACGTGGATTTCTCTGGAACGCATTATCCGCTTATCTCTGGTATCGACTGTAGTTCATGAACGTCGTAGCCCCAAAGATTACGTTGTGGATGAGCATTTCGTTTTTATTGGTGCGATTTAGATTAATTTTGAACAATATCAGACATTGGACGAATCTAGCAGAAGTGCAGCAAAAATTCGTACGAATGGGCATTTTTTATCTGAAATTCTTGAATATTAAAATAAGATATTTCATAAAGAAATATGAGATCCTGTAGAGCGATAATAAGTAATTAAATAAATACTTTAATCAAATTCGGTTTGATATAGACCATCAAAATTTAAATTAAAAGTTTATGATAAAGTTTTTAAAATGAAAATTATTACGCAGCTTCAAAATAAGGAAAACACCAGATAGGGATTTATTAGGGGGGGATAGGGACAGTGGGTGATTATTGAAAACAGGTCCCATACGGTGAGATTGAGTTGTTGTGTGATGAGTAAAATAACTTTTATAGTTTCATACCGCTTATTATGTTAGATTAAGTTAAGTGATAGCGACACCAATTAACGATTAATGAAACACTGCAACGGTTATTTTTCCGGCAACAAGGAAAATATTTTCTCTGAATTCGATTTGAAACTACCACTGTTTTGATCCAGTCCCATGGTAAATTGTTTAGCAAAACGAACGTTAAATAATGTTTGTTTGGATTATTGCCTTTCGTTTATTTTTATTTTTGATTTTTTTAGATTTCGTTATTTCATAAAGTTTTTGCGCATTTTAGTGGAAAACATCTCCACACTGGTAGCAACCACTAGGCACCATTCGAGTTGATAGCGCTATTGTTGTGTTGTGGCGGCGCTTGGTACTACTGCGCAAGACAGCTGATGGTTGTTTTGATCGCCAACTGTCAAAGTGGTGTTTTGTTTTGAAGAGAAAACAGGTTTTAGCGTACGAACGCGTGGTGTCGGGTGCAAGTTTTGTGCAGCTAATTTCACGTGCAGCGACACCAGACAACGTACAACGCATTGGTGTCAACTAGGAAGTGCATCTGCAGCACGAAGTGAATGCGCTTCTGGTGGCGGAAAGTTAGGTCCCGGTCCGGTTTTGTGATAAGCACTGGGGCACAGATCTGTCCCGCCGCCGGGGTTGCACTCGTACGGAAAAAGACGCAGGTAGGCGAAACGTCGGGGACCGGAATAGTAAAAGTGCCTTCCTTCCTTTGCCGGTTCGCTTAACCTTCCCTGTGGCCAACAGGACGTAATCAGCTGGAGTGATCGGAAGAGAAATGGTAATTTACTTTCACTTTCCCAATGGCCGGTACCAGTCGTTTTGTGTGGTGTCGTTTCGGAATCCCCCGCTAGGAAACGTGCTCTCGGTGTTCAGCTCTGTCGTTGCCGTTGGTTCCCGCACACATCCCGTCTGTTCGCTGTTTTAGATGTTGTAAAAGGGTTACGGTTTGGTAAAGGGTGCTTCGGGAAGGCCATCGTGAAAGCTTCCTCCAATTGCAACCGTTCGAACCAGGAAAGAGAATGACCAGGTGAGAAGGAAATGCTAACAGTGCATCGCCGTACTTGTTGCACTTCTCAGCAAGAGCAATGATGATTATGCTGTTGTTGTGTGTATTGTAATTATTGGCCCTGATCTTGCATCACGATCATCGTCATCATGCAAAAGACGTCATCGATTAGGTGATGAAGAGATTACTCAATATGCAAAGTGAACACAAAAACTGGGCCCTGGAACGATAGGTGAAAAAGGGCAGATTAGAGAGCATACTCAATCACGGTCATCAGATACAACACAGTTGATCCGTTGTTACGTGAATCGGTGAGACACTCGCAGACGGGCGAAGCTTTGCTGGCGGCATGGATTTCGTATAATGATCAGTTATGTTTCTGATCGGGAACTCGTATTATTTATGTTTGAAGAGATCAATATCGCAACCGACTTGCTGTTATAGGTGTGGAAGCTTAAACCCGTCAGAGGTTTAGCATGTCTAGAGCATTTTTGAAACAGTGTCAAGAAAGTTGCTACAACTCTGTGCAAGTAAAATAGAAAAAGATGCAGTATAGTCACGATTTAT
Source organism: Anopheles marshallii (assembly GCF_943734725.1). Taxonomy (NCBI): domain Eukaryota; kingdom Metazoa; phylum Arthropoda; class Insecta; order Diptera; family Culicidae; genus Anopheles; species Anopheles marshallii. Next base: position 45,119,606 of record NC_071326.1, on the reverse strand, counting down.
AGATCGTACGACTCTGGTCTGGTAGCAGAAACGTATTTCTACGCAAATCTTGTAAAGCGATTAAGTTTGACCTGCTTGAAGCGGAGGTTGATCTGCTGTTGATGCACATTATTCAAAACAATTCTTTATCACTTAAGGGAAGCAAACAAGTCCGCAATAAGGGCTGCAAACGATTAGCAGTGTTAAAATCATTCCCCAACATTAGATCTATTTGCTGCACAGTTCTTACGCGGTCTCACATCGACCTAAAGCCAACCGGGCGTGAAATGTGCGGCCCCACTGACCATAACCACACCGTTTCGGTTGTTTACGGTGTGATTCAAAAAAGAAACACAAAAAAAACAGTATACGAAATGACGTAAGCATGACACTCTTCCACACGAACTGTATTTATCTCCCCATGGGTAGCGTACGCACGAACAAAACAAGGCTTGGTGTGCTGATTTGTTTGCCAGACTTGTCCGGTACTTTGCGTTTGCCTGTCTTGCGGGCACGTTTGCAATGGATTGTGCATTTTTATTTACGGGACGCGTGTAGGGGACTTTTTTTTTCGTTAAATGATACTGAAACATGCTGGGGCAAGACGTGTAAAAAGTTTCACTAAGTAGATGGCCGATTGTTATGGCGGAATGGGTTGTGGGTTTTGGAACAGGAAGTTCAAACACGAGCGTCATGTTACTTGCAGAATATTATGTGATGTTCGTGAGTGTGTGTTTTTTTTTGTGTTTTGTAGATCGTTTAATTTAGGAGTCATTTTAACATTCCCCAATATATGACTCATCATCAAACGGATATCATGGTTTTGTTTTTTTTTCTGCTTGTCCTATTATCACCATTAGAATGATAAGATACGAGGGATAAGAACAGACCAGAACGTACCGTCCAGCAACCAGTTAGTGATAATAATATTTAACCTGACCCACTTGCTCGCATTTGTTCGTGTAAATGCAATTACAGATCGATCGGTTTGTGTTGTACGGGCGCAACGGTGCATCGTGCTTTATTTGCCCGTTCGATTGACTTTATCGCGGTGCGGCTGAGATGGACATGGGACGTCCAAACAAAAACGAGTGGAATGCTTTCAGCGTACCGTTTCAACCATCGCTGAACGCGTCCGTATCGTCTTGGATCGGTTGTTAAATTTCAAGGTAAATACAGTCACCTCATCACACAAAGACGAAAGGCAATAGGAAGTTGAACGGTTTGCTGATGAGTTTTCTAAAAATCCCCCCCCACCAGAATGGTTTTGTGCTTCGATGCATTTGCCGTATGATGGTTGTGTTCGGTGGGTATGTTGCACTTGCGCTCTTCCTGGATGTTGTTCTAACGATGACGATGTTCGGGGCTGTATGCTCACGTGTTGCGATAGTTGTACAATCTCGGTGCCAACGGAAATCCGTGGTATCGTTTGTCTTTTCGAAGTGCGCCAATATTGCGACGAACCGCGTGGAAAGCGACCGCACGGGTACGAAAATGCACATCAAAGCCGAACGGTGGTTGATGATGGTATTAGTTTTTAACCTTGAATTTTCAAAGGTTGACGAATGCAACCACCGCATTACGTCACTATGGCTTCCATCTGTCTGGGCGAGCCATCGTCGCTGGTCGCGGCGGATGCGCCAAGTTATATGTTTTCCATTGCCTTAACGATTAACACCCACACCTGTTTGCGTGTGGTGAGGTTAACAAAAGCACCGGATGGGTTTGATTTATTAAATGACTGTTTACGAACGTGTTTAGGAGCTTTTCGTCTACTGCTTGCATGATGCGCTGCGTGGATGCGACTTTGTGGGTATATTGCTACACATCGGTTGGTTTTGTTCATTACCAATAAAATGTCAGTGAAGTTTAGTGCTGTGGGAGTTCCCGTTGTAATAAAGTTTCAATGACAAAACTCTCTACTCGTTGATCTATTTGTATAGGTTTAGCTATGTATTTAATTCGTAACAATACGGGGATGAAAACATATTTGGAAATACTTTTTTTTTTTGTATCTAGATATAATACATCTTTGAAGTATGTTTTATGTAACTTTTTAAACTTTTAAGTGCTTTACTAATTTTGTGGTTTTCAACGTTAAACCTAGCTTTCTTAAAACATTAACAATCGATCAGGTCGTGCAAAGTCCAAAGCGCTTGTAATCTCTCGAGGTCGTTGTATACAGTGAACAATGCCCTCGAGTAGTATCAAAACATTACAGCAGGAAAGAGGATCTCTTGAAGAAAAGGCATTGCTTTTAGCAACTACCAGCGTTGGGTCGCACTAAATGCTACGACCAGTTTGAAAAGTCACCGTCTACGCATTAGCCCTAGAACCCTGCAGTCTGCAGTGGCGACCGTCGGCAATGGTCAGTCGTACGGTGCAGACTCTGGCGTAATTTAAAACCACCACTTTACCTTCAACGTCTTCGCGTGCCCCGTCCGGCGTGTACTGGCGTTCGAATCTGACCGCGGTCGTTTGGAATGGTTTTTCGAAACCGAGCGAAAAACCCGCGAGTGTCGTGTGTTTCGCTTGAAAAGGTAACCTTCGCCGACCAATTGACGTTGCTCTTCCCCTTCACTGTCAAAACGGGCGCCTGCTCGTTCGCTCCAAAGCCGGTGTGAATTGGCCGCGCGAGGTACGTGCTGGATTGTGGTTTTGAAAGTTACGATTAGCTGGGAGGTTTGGTGGGATACGTTTTTGTTTCATCCGCCCTGTTCGGTGTGAGTGTCCAGTGCCCGAAAGTTGCACTATTTCTGGTAGCGTTTGCCTTAGAGCAATGATGTGGATCTCCATGATTGAAGTGATGGTGGTAGAATAGGGATTTCATGAAACAGTTCATTCTAAAGAAATTATATTGCGAACAGTTTCTTCTCCAACCTCGCTCTACTGAATGTGTCACATTGTTGATGATGATACGCACTTTTCGCTTCCGCTGCGTATCTTTCTACGAACTTATCATTGCGTGCCGTGTGTGTCTGTGTAGTTTTACAAAGTTGTTCTTCACAAATGCATCAGAAATACCTTTCTGGTGTTTGATAAATGGCTGTCGTCTGCCTTGTTGAATGTACAGATTTTTTTTTTGCTCTGTTATTGTTGCGTACGTGTTACCTGAACAGCTGAAACCCCCTGCACTGTTCGCATTCTGGCAGTGCAGGCCGACTCGAAATCACGATCGTAGTTCACGTCCACGTGCGACTACTACTGCACAAACACACACACACATCCAACTCCACTCGCACGTGGTAGTAATCGCGATAAGGGAACAGACCAAACCACGTCAATTGTGCAGGCAGGTAGGCGAGAGAAATTGGAGTTTTGCGATGGCAATACAATGGCAGCAATTAAAACAGCTTCCCAACTACAGACGTTTACAAGATTTGCTGCCAGTGTGGTTTACCGTTGATACACGAGTGTGCTAAACATTTTTCTTTTTGGCCCACTGCATGGTTAGAATCACTTGATTGCATTGCTGAATGTGATTTGTCGGTGTTTGTTTTTATCATTCCCGATCAATAGAGCCATCGGGTGTGGTGACTCCCGAAATGGATCCATTGTTTTGCAGACTGATGGTACGGTTTTCGCAAATAAAAAAGGCACAGAGATTGGATTGTTTGATTTGTTTCGAATTGCCCACAACACACATTGCTAATCTGATGCAGATTGCAGGGAGCTTGAAACCGTTAGTTGCATACAGTATTACAGTTTAGTGTTTTATTGCGGAATCGCTTTTGCTTTCCGCTCTGAAAGAACTCAAGCAAGAGCCGCTCAATAACGTATAAATCGTTTACCAATATGATTGGCCATTTCTTCTTACAGTGTGTGAATATCTTTCCAACAACCTACTCCACTTCGGCAGTGCATCTAAACACGGAAAGGTTGTGCTTATGTCGGTTTGTCCGAATGATACTTAACCCTGAACTGAACACCGCAATCGCAGTGTGCAGCTTCCTTATCCGTTCAACATACTAACCCTGGACGAATTGGTTGTTCGAATAAATTTAAAATTTGTTTTGCAAATGTTACTGCCCGTCTTTCGGTTATTACTTGAATGGAGCTGCTCTTTTTTTTTTCGTCGCTGTTCGTTACCATCTCTTCTTTGTGTGTTTTTGAGACTTCTTCCGGGGCACGAGCTTCTATTGGCGATTTCACTTTTTTCCTGCCTTCGAGCATGAGTATGAAGGTTTTGTTTCGTTTCGATCGAAGGACGATGTGCAAAGAAGATCTCGTTTTTTTTTGTCGAACGCTACCAGAAGAAGCTGTGGTTGTCGAACGTTCGGCTTTTCAACAGCCATCCGACAAAGCTCCGACAAGAGTAGTGTTCTCTTCGGGAAATGGCGAGCGAGTCAGTGAAAGAGAGCACCCAAACAACGGGTGAGCATGTGAGTGGGCGCGAGCTGTCGGGTTTTTCTCGGCACCATTCTAGGCAGGCTCTGTTTTTCCCGTTTTCGTCGTGACCTGAGCGAACTCTTGTTCACGTTTGCATCGAAATTGATTACGCGTGGTTGGGTTGATTATTGAACGAAGCTTAGCTGATCGTTGGGCAGTTGGCAACGTCCTGCAAAGTGACCGGTTGGTCACACAACAGCCGCGGGTTGGGTTCGTGCGTGTGCTGACGACGAATGCCACCCGATGATCGAGCCAACCTGGTACTGAGAGCATGTCGAAGCATGCGAGCGAAATTGTGCGTGCTCTCTTAGTACTCTTTGTTTCGTCGCTAACACTGCGAAAGCTTCTCCACGCGTTGGGGGAGGTTTTGTGCAATCGTGTGCTTTCTGGGAATTCATTCCCATTCATTTTATGCTGTCTCCCCGCGTACCCGCGCGAGAGCATGGTGAGATGGGCGCGCGAGTCTGCCAGCTCAACAGCTCTCGTCTCGCTGTAGCTCAGCTGTAGCGTCGCGATTTCGCGAGTTCATTCCATTCATTCAGTGTTGGAACGCGTTCCGGTGCGGACACGGTGTGTCGAAGACGACGAACGAACGAACGCGAAATCGCGATAGTGGTTTTTTTCTTGCGTTACAGCCGCCGTGCGAGTGCGTGCGTGTTTTTGTTGCTGTTGTTTCGCTAGCGGGGAACGCTTTTCCTTCCGAATCCGGGAATTTCCGGGGGTATGTTCGAATGACGACGGTCCGTTGGCTGCCTGCGGGTGTAATGTTGAAGAAGAAAAGTGTAAGTTCCTGTGAATCGCTCGCGAGTCGGTTGCGTGTTCGTTGGCCGCCTGACCAAAATTCATCATCCCTTCCGCTGGTCCGTAGCGGGTTCAGACGGTTTCTTTTACACCCCGATTGGTGTTGGAGCTCCATCGCGTTTGCTCCTTCCACCGCTCGCGAACGCCCAAAAACCGAAACGACCGTCAATCGCGTTGGTCATTCTTTTTCATCTGCTGACGTCGTTGCTGCCGCCAGCAGCCGTTGCCGTTTGCTGTCTTTTAGCGGGCCAGTACAGATCACGCGTACACTGCCGCTTTGTTGATAACCTTCGGGGACCCGCTTGTGTCTTGTTCCATCGTTTCTCCTTCACTGCGTTGCTCGCGTGTCTGGGTGGACCGAATTGTTGCGCAAAGGTTGCCCGTTATATTCATGCGTGTCTTGGGCGCTCGGTACGATCGGTGGTTAAGCTGCTGGATGTCTGCAGGAGGACAAATTGTCATACAACTATCATCGAACCCCTTAAGAGATGTAATCATCTGCGCTCATATACGCACACACATACACACATCAACATCAACTATTGCGTAGTGCAATTTCTGTACTTTGCATGATTCCCCTTTCGGAATTTCGTTGCGGTTCGTGCATTGTCGAGGTTAGCGGTCGAACCGGTGTGAAGCTGGTTGTGTAGTAGAGCAGTTTACGAGATTGTGTATACAAAAAAGTGTGAACCAAAACAAAAAAAAAAACGATCCGACACTAAAACAAAGCTCATGCAAATGTAGATCGTTGCTGGTCCGGTTGAACATTAAAACAACTTACCGGAACCGGAACTCTGTGCGTTTCTCCGGTGGTTTTGTTTTCTCACCTTTCCACTCTCCTGCTGCTGCCATCCCGTCGCCATCTATATCTGCCACAAGAGAAAAGGGGTTAGCTTGCTTCTTCCGCTACCATCCAAGCTCGACTAAACCTGCCCTACCAACGAAACTGATCCAATTTTCAGTGGCCCTTTTTTGCACCGATTGATTGTTTCTACCTTATTGTGCTGGTGGTGAAGTTGGTGTGTGTACGGTTACGTACGGTTCTGCTCTGTTCCCAAATTTCGGAGATAAGGTTTGCAAATATTATTAGGGAAGGATACCTCCCTGTTTGGAGCACGAAATAAAAAGCAGTAGAAAGATTTGGCTCATCCTCTGCTAGATTGCTGTATCTGCTAAACCGACACGGGGGCCGACAGTATTTGGGGTTTTTTGTTGTTGTTGTTGTTTTGCCGGGTATATTTTCACACAAGAATTCAAACCTTCCAGGAGAGTTAAAAAATGGAACCGGCATCGGTTAGGTAATTCTCGTGCATTTTATTTCATGCTTCCCGGGAGAAAGATTCATACCGGTTTCAGCCGGTCGGGCCGATTTCTCGGACAGACAGGAACAGGAAAACGGTACCTTCCGGGATGTGTGCTTCCTTCTGCGTATGTGTATGGCGGTGGTTGTGTGGGCGTTTCAATCGTCCTTTTTAGACAGATGTGTATGTGTGTGTGTCTGTGTGCTGTTGTGTTGTTGGATTAATTTCATCCTGCATGGTGTGTGGGACAGAGCAGCCCAGAAAGCTACAGTCGCAAGCTTCTGCAGTGATTTTATCCAATAACTTTGCTGAAGGGAAGGTTTTTTTTTCACTCCTACTGCGGTCGGTTTGGCGCGTTTGATTCACAAAGTCTGTGCGTGCATGAACGACCCTTATCAAAGGCGTGAGTTGAACGAAATTGGACACTGGGCAAAATATGCCTACCGACACTTACGTGGAGTGTATTTCGGCACGGCCCAAGAATTTGTGTCCCGGGCTTCATCGTGACGAGAAACATTGCGAAGAATAGTGAAAAAGGGTTGCTATTTATCAGCAAATGGTAGAAAGTTTTCGGGTTGTTTCTTTTTTGGTCTCTTTCGGTGGTACATTTGAGTGGCGAATGGAGCTAGGAATGGTGCAGAAGAATACATCAAAGGCGAATGTACGTTCGGAGGAGTTAGATTGATGGCGCTTCTAGTGGCATACCGTCATAAAAAGAGGCAGTTTTTGTGCTTCTCAAGATGCTCTTCAAGTTTTAAATTGCATCAAGCCTAGCAGGTGTTCGATACAAAGACCGAAGGTGATGTCATACCGATGACGCATTCGCTGACTGTACACTCAATCGCAATCGGAAACCGGCAATGGAGTTGCAGTTTTGTGGTCAAGTTTCATCTGGTTCAACTTGTCTAGAGAGCTTTCGTTGCGGGTTTTTTTTTGTTTTCGTTGTTGCACCATTCTTCCACAACGGTACGAGTCATCCAATCCAATCCAGCCAAGACAACTTCGTTTCTTGTCCTTCAAAGAATAAATGGCAAATGGCGAGAAGTGGCATTACGTTTGCACAAATGTCAGCCCAGTACAGAGGTTTCGATGTGTTTCGAACTCTTCGGCTGTTCGACAACATTTTCAAAGTTAAATCAAGTTGAAGTGGCTATTTAATAAATTTGGTGTTTTTTCACTGCCGAGAGCACCATGCTAATTCATTCTGGAACTAAAAACAAAGTTGTTATACAGGCGCGGTTCAATGTGTTTTATTTTTTTTTTACGGACACACTGGACACACCTGGACCTGGCTTGGTTGGAAAGGATATACCTTTTCCTGTTTGTTCAGTACATCCCTTAGGTACGTCCCATAAAAAAAGGTTACATTCCGTCCGTGGTTTTTGCGCGTAAAGCGATTAAACTGGTGATTAAGTCTGCTTCATGAGCAGGCTGTTCCGTGGTGTTGAACGTGTGGCAAAATGGTGAAATTTGAAAAATACCTGTTTCCCGTGCCAAATGCTCATTCCATCCTCCATTCCATGATAATGTCGCATCACTTCCTCACAAATTTGCCACCTGTTTTAATGTCAAATGTTTGTTTTGCTGTTTTACTTTTCTTTCAGAATTAAGCACTGAAACTGGCAAAAGCTACGAAACGCAGGGTCAGCTACATCACGTTTGCGAATAAGTTCGGTATATGCGTTTGCGTGTGGTTTAATTTTCGTGCGTAGTTGGTGTGACGAGTACAAAATTGTTAGTTGTGCGGGCGTGATATTACAGTACAGTGTTGCGTTGTGTGCATTGTTTCGGTGGGTGGTTAGTTTTGGGGGAGTTGATTAGAGGCTCTCCTTCTTGTGCGAATTAAAAATTATGTATAGTTGTTGAAAAGTGGGTGCTAAGAAGAAAATCCTTACAGTGTAAAAAGTGGTAGTAAATAGTACTTAAGTGTTCTCTAAGCTAGAGAGAGAGAGAGAGAAAGAGTGAATTGGATTCGTCCTTTCGCTCCACAGTGCGGTACGTGTGTGCGAGTGTTGTTGGGAGTGGGAAACAAAAAAAGGCACCGGTTTAACACCTGTGCTTAGATACGGTGCATCGAATATCTACCAGCGAAATTGAGTGGCTTTTGCTTACGTTTCATTAAAAAGTGTCAATTGCATCTATAGAATCCGCTTTCCATCCGCTTCCGAAGTGGTTGCTCCCATCGGAAAGCTTCACTACTATTCATCATTGCTACGGATTTCGTTTGCCGGTTGCTGTTTCTGCGCCATCAACGTACAACTAAACAGGTAAGTGGTCCCGTAGCGGCACGATCGACAGGGATTGTAGGGGGCTTACGCTTACATTAAATCGTCATGTTTCGAATATAAAACTGTACAGACGAACAAATGGTAAAGCGACACCCAGACACCGGAGCTAATGCCTGAAGATTAATTATGGAGATTTGATCGTTTTTTTCTTCTTGCATTCGTTCTGTTGTTTTGTGAGGTGGTTTTTTTTGAGTGGGGATTTGTGGGGAGATTCCCTAATGTATTTGCACTCCAAATACAAATTGAAAGAGAATAATTGCTTTGTTTTTTTTCGTACAATGTCAGGAGGGGTTTTGCAAATGGTTTTGTACATTCGTTATCCGTTCCGAACCAACAAAGCAATAACATAATTTTAGTGAAACTGATTTGCGGCAGAAGCAAAACAAATGCCGGATTAAGACACAGCAAAGCGATTGAATGCTTCTATGTTGCTTTATTATCAGAAAATTTGTTTTTTTCTTTTTAAACAGTTTTTGGTACATAAAATACAAATAAGAAACGATTCACGTTTCGTAAAATTTATCAGTAACAGGAAACTGCAACCAACCAGTAGTTATCGATTCATTTGTAAATATTGAACTGACACATTCTATGTATACTTCAGTCCTTCAAATATTCTACAAAATTAATCACATATCATACATATAAATATCGTTGCATTGTGAAATCGTGAAACTAAATTATGCAAAATTCATCCATAGAATGATTATGTTAAAACTGTAATCGGCATTGTTCCCTAATAAGGTGTAAATATTTATCATTTGGACCAGTGCATAACTGGGCCCAACGTTTGTCGTTATGAATTCTGTATTGTCTGGTGCCAAAATTGCCGCAGGCTTCAAAATCACACTGGAAGCTTGAATGTTTGAGTTTTCTATAAGGGACGAGGAGTTAATTGATCCTCAAATAAGCTTTTGTAAAACTAAACGCTGTGCCGTCTATTCTCCTATACTAAATTGTGACAAAAGGCACCTAACTCTAAACGACGGAGTTATATAGGTAGAAGGCAATAGAAATAATCACTGAATGCTTATTGCGAAAGTTTTTTTTCCAATTGAAGGCTTGCAAACGTTATCATACTATAAGTTCAAAGCTCTTTTTTTAAACTTTTGTATTTATTTAAAAGAAACATAAAATCATTTTTAAAAGTTATGCTAAAAATGTTAACAATAAATTCGATCTTGAAAGTGTCTGCATACTAAACTGTCTGTCCGATATTGCTATTTATTATTGAAATTGCAATCATTGTTACGCTGCCTTTCTTTCGGTCCAATGATTTAAAACGTTGTTTGGTTAATCCTCTTAGTGTGATTGTTGCAAGTTGTATCGTTTCAATATAAACACAACCAAACGCCAGGCAATACGCAAAAGCAAAAGAGCTTTAACAAATCCATCATCACTCACCTGACATGTGGTTTGGCCTCTTTTTCGTTTGCGTGGGCCCAGTTGAACATTGTTCTTCAGCAACACTTGTTAGCGTAATTTTTTAACAACGCCCAAGTGCCCGTTTCATGGATCACCTGTGATGTAACAGACGCAATTCATGAACATCTTACCTTCTCTTACAAGCAATATCTGGCACACATACACAAACTTGCACACCCTCTGCAGAGATGTGGAGTGGTAATGCGAAGGCTTGTGTGAGATGAAACAAAAACGTACACAAAAATAAAATCACGCTGCTGTTACACGCAATCCGCTACCGATCGCAACCGATAGCGTCTTCTCGCCATCGATCGTGACGAAGTGTGCAGTTTTTCCTGTTTTTTTTTCACTCACATGTTCAGTTTTATCGTTACCTGAGTGATCGAGTTTGGAAAATCTTTTCCTCCGAGCATCATCATCACCCCAGTGACCGACGGAAATTACGCTCGGCTGAAGGAAATTACGCCTCGACTTCATCGGGATGGTTTCGATTTCGGTTCGGGGTTGCTCTCGATTTTTAAAGGTAAGGAAAAGCAGCTTCAGATTATGAGACGTCTAGCGCTTGTGGGTTTTTGGTGTGACGGGCTACGGGTGTGTGAGAGTTTTTCACTGTGCCAAGCCTTTGTTTTGTCGGCGAAGCGACCATAAACACGTTACTTAACACGCTTGGTGGATCACACTCATCGAACGAAAAAAAAGCAGACTATTGCATTTCCCTTTTGCACATTCCCTAATCGTACACTTTCATCGCATGTGCCCTACCGTGTTACCGTTTAAATTATCGTATCGTAAGCTTATTAGTTTTAGCCGACTACTAGCAAGATGTTTTGTTTTCCGCTTCCGATCGACGAGAAAGACAGAGTGAAATATATCTGTATGTAGAAAGAGAGAGAAAGCGTATATATTTATTTTATTTTCGGCAAAATCAGTTGGTGCCGGTGAAAATGGGCGATGTAGGGCTCACAACATAATGTTTGGTTCGTGCGGTGTTCGCGGCGAGGCAGCTCGAGGTTAAAGTTTTCCCCCTTTTTAATTGGAAAAGCCAGATGCAATGAACGATATGGTGAGGAGTGTGAAGTAAGTGAACATAAAAGTCGTTAATTTTTCACGTCGATTGGTTTTGATTTGATAAGCAGATTGAGCGAAAGTCTGTTAATTTTTAATTGCTGTTTAAATTCGACACGGTTATTATTTCAATTTACGAAATGTATCTAAATTTAAATGAATAATAGTAGTTGAATTAGTTGGAATTTGATGGAATTTAATCACAAATACACAAAAAAAATCGATGCCAAAATATCTTTTGGATTGTGATTCAAATTGAACATACCAGCTCATTTATTTTGATACTCTTTTAATTGATTTAGGTATGTTACATATCAAAAACGTGCTATGATTTGATGGACAGAAAGTATTTGCATTTCAACTGTATCAAACCTCTTTGTTTCATTCGTACGATTGGATGTCGCCAATCCAATGTTTTTCAAGAACCAATAAAACATTCGCATTTCCAGTGCGATAACGTTAAATAAAATTGCAACCGAAATACCGTACACATTCCAAATGTCGCAGAAATTGTCAATCCAAATCGTGGACAGTGTTTTATTTCGCGATATGGTAGGAATGTGGAGGAGCGCGTATGAAAGTTGCGCTCCAAAGCTGTTTTAAAATACGAATCTTTTTATGAATATTTTACTCTTTAACCGTATTCCGCATATTAAGAAGCTCCCGTTCAAAACTGTACGTGCTATTCGACCGCCCGCGCCCGATACGTAGGGCGCTCGATAAAGCTTAATAAAAAATAACACTTCGTTTGCTCAACTTTGACTTTGTTATAAAGAATCGAACGAAAGTGGGCAAAAAATAGAGCAAATAAAAACGGAAAACAAGCAAGAACACAAAAAAAGACACCCACAATTCAGCATTGCCCGCCAATCATGGTACACACGGCCAAGCTAAAGCCAGGGATGAAGCAAGGAAAAACAAACAACAACAAAAAAGGCCACAAACGAACGGGTTCCGCTGTGCATTTTTTAGCTCGTTTAAACGTAAAATTTACACTAATCAGTAAACTTTTGATGGTGAATCACTTTTCGGTTTACCGTTGCGCTGTTTGGTGGTCATCGTGTTGAAGGGTTTGTTTTTTGTTGTTGTTGGTTATAATTTTATAGGGTTTGTACGGTGACGCCATGCTATTCCAATGCGGTGATTGTGCTTTTTCAATATATCACCCCGTGGTCGCTTGTGGTGTTATACGTATTTTAGGGTAAAAAAGTGTGGTAAACTTTTGTTTCACTGTTTTATTGTGTATTTTGCTCATAAATAAGGTATATCTGAGGTTGTCTAAACTCGATGGGATTGCAATCAAATCTTATTTTAACATAGATCAAAACTTAGCTTAATGTATATGAAACTCAGTTTGGCATAGGGAATTCAGCTCGCTTCGAGGAGTTGTATTGGAATGAGTGAGCTAGACAGAACGATGTGACTCTTGAACTCATTCATAAAAAATTTGACCGTTTTTAGCTAACGAGTGCAACGGGTTAGAACGGATAAATTTTAAAACAATCAGTCATGAGTTAAACAACTCTTCATCCATTTTATTCGTTGTTAATTTATGAAATCGCGAAAGCTTTTCTTCAAGACTTTATCTCAGCTCTCTTTCTAGTAGGATTTAAATAACTAATTTGTTTTGACTGAATGTGTGCCCCTCATTAGTTTGAGCATTTGGAAGGTTTTGGTTTTGATTCCAATTTGAATAATTTAATCAACAGAAATGCCAGTTTTGTATTTTATTCTCCGCAACAAAGAACTTTTCTCACTCATAACGCACAACTTAAGTGAGTCACACTTCTTAACTCACCTGGAGCAATAACCTGGCATTAACAAAACAAAGGAAAGCTTTATGTTTATTTACTAACATGAAATCTCTTGACCCATCTATGTGTTGTTTGGTTAATTGTTTATTACACCACTGGGTGGAAGTGGGCAAGAAACTGTTGCTTCTTCGGGGTTTTGTTAGCTGTTTCGCAGCATCCAACCATTATCACAGCTGTATAGCAGTTGACTGGTAAAAGTTGAGCAGCAAAGGGAGTGCAATCAGCGTGGCTGGTGGAGGAAATAGTCATACAAAACGTTTGTTTTTAATCGTTTACGGTGAAATTATTTTATTTTTCTGTCCGGTGTAGAGAAACAACGTACATGAATGGTACGGACCATTGAATCCATGTTGAGTTTTCTCTCGATTTACGGTTTACTTTTCGAGTGCATTCGATTAGCTGTGTGTATGTGTGTCGAGATGTTAAAGCTTCGTTCGTTCGTTTCTTCTTGCATCAACCGCAGTCCAAGCACGAGAACCGCTCACCAGAACCAGCCCTTCTAGAGTGGTCAGCTCAATTTACAGTATTTGTGTAATGTTTTTTTTTGTGTTTCTTTTCATTCGCTTAGTTCGGCAAAGTTTTCCTGTTTGGTTTTTGCGTTGGCACTGGAGCGCTTCCTCACGAATGCTCGGCACGTCCTGACGGGTGTGTTCGTGGCACTGCAGCAAACATTCCTTTGGCATTTCTAGCGGTGGGATGGGGAAACCAAATCATGATGTAAGATTCAAGACGCTTTGGCGGTGGAAGTTAAGTTTCTTCCGTTGTTTTGATTTGATTTGAACTTTTCGGTCTACAGTGCGCCGTGTGTGCTGCCGGTTAGAGCTTGAAATGGCAAAACCGAGGCAAAGCGTAAAGATTTTTCAGTAAAAATTTCAAACAGCTACCGGCAACAAATGTTCGTTTGTTGCTTTGGTTGTTGTTCTTACCTGATCAAATCGCGTAAAATCTTCGCGACCTTTGTGTGTGATTTTGATTTGTGCGAGCCCGCTGTCGGTTTCTTGTTGTTGTCCCGCTGTCTCGCTGATACCAGCTAGAGCTCCGGTTTTCCGGCTCATCTTACAACGAAGGTCGAGGAAAAAATATATATCTCCACTTCGCTTTGATCACGTTACGAACCTGGCAAAGAGAACTTCCATCACCACCACCATTACCACCGGCCCAGCACGGTAGCGTTCCCTCTGGCAATGATGAAAAGTTGCTGTGAAATGTTGGAGGAAGGAAAGATTTTTATCCGCAAGAAGAAAGTAAAAGTGTTGGAAAAAAAAGGAAAAATTAGAACAAAAAGTCGTTTCAGAGTTGAGGGTTGAATTCGCTTGCGGGTAAGAGATGCGCGCAGTTGCTAGCGTACCAAAAATAGCAACAGGAAATGTGTGTGGTTGTGTGTGAGGATTTGGGCATGACTGTATGGCTTGGCGGAAAGTATAATTTCGTTTTCATTCGAAACTTTGGACGTGCTCTCAAATAGCTTTATTTAGGTGTTTATGGTTCGAAGTCGCATAAGAGAACACTGAAGTATGTGATCTGTTTGTTGCCAGTTTTTTGTTTGCTGTTGGTAAACTAAGAAAGGCAAAGTTGTGTTGTGCTTTAGTTTGGTTTGGAGATTTATTTGTGTTTGCTTTTGTTATTTTTTGTTTTGTTCGTTAAAGCGTTGTAAATAAATCGGCAAACTCGTGTGCTTAATTGTGCATCTATCGCATTATGGATCACAGGAACGTGCAAGTTTGTTTGTATGTTTAATTTGATGGAGCTCGATTAAATGCGAATGTAAGCGGAAGAATCGCTTGATTTAAGGGTTCTTTTCTGGAATTCCCAATGTGGTTTTGAATAATTTTTAAGTGGCAAATTTTAAATCCTTGATCAAGCAACTGTTTTCACAATAACCTCCGAACCGGGCCTTCCCAGGTCAGCAGATTATTGGCCCGCAATGTTTATTTACAGGGGTTTCGCGCAAATTCAAGTGGTAATCTGCGTTCTACGTTGAAAATTTAAATGCTAAATCGTTACTTTACCGTTGCTCGGCCTTTTCCAAGGTAAAATAGGTTTTGTGGAAAGCATTTACATCTCTGCCAACTGTAAAGCATTCCGATGTATCTTAAATGTCAGTTTTGAATGTTTAGTACCATTTTATATAATTATTTATTTGATCCAATATAATGGCTTTTGCCGTATTATCAATAGCATGTTGAATCTTATAACAAAATATGCAAATTTTACAAGGCATTTCCTCCTTGCCTTCTTCCGGGCATACTCGATTATGTTTTGTACAATATTAGTTTAATTTTAACTAATTCACTAAAATTTAACTTCAACTTGAAAATGTACTGCGTGATTTATGATTATGTAATCTAAACTAGTGTGCAGTTAATTGTTTTTTTTTTTTAGTTCGACCCACTGAACTACCAGATCATGTGTGAGAGTGTTCTTAATTGGTTGGTGTTTACTTACAATTAGTCATTTTTTGTTGTTGCTAAATATGATATTTACGGGTTTAACTCGTAGCCTTTTCTGAAATTTGTTCAACTTGAATGTGCCAAGTTAGATTGGGAGTCCATTGCATTTTCTGACTCTTGTTTCCATTGAAAGCGTAATATTATCAAAATTTCTTCGGGAACACCCTGAAAACGTTGCCAATGTATTGTCACTTGAACTCGAAAGCTCTGTAAGCTTTCCACTCATGTGTCGATACGACGAAAATGATGCAGAAAGTTAGACCTGTTATCTTGATTTGACATTTGAAACGTAAATGTTTGTGGTTTTCTATCAAGGAATACCTTCATTTTCAATGTGACGTCACTTGTGCTGTGATGATTGCCCGCTTTACAAAATATAACGCAAATTACGTTTGCAAAACTAACCGTGCGAACCGTGGCAATCGACATTTTCTAGGCGTGCAAGTGTATGCGTCGAGGTGGGTGGCAAAATTGAAATTTAGTACACGTCCACTGGTCAGCAACAACTGCATTGAATAGGCTAATGCCATTCCCATTTTCCATTTCCATTAGCAACCGCATCCGCACTGCCGGCAATTGTGGCCCGACAAAGAATAGCGCTCGTTGGACAGGTAGGGAAAGTGGCACGAAAAGAAATAACACAAAAAGCTCCACTACACCAATTGCACTGGTTGTATAGAGTGTGTTTGTGTGTTTGCATTTAGGGTAGGAAAACAATAACAACAAGAACAGCGGGCGGAAAAGGTGGCAAAGTGGAAACATTCAAGTGTGCAAATGCTTGCGTACCCTTCGCGGCATCTGTGCGTATTGTGAAAAATATTAAAAAAGAGAGAACAGTGACTGGAAGCGGTGGAAATGAAGTTGAACAAAAAATCCAGAGTAAAACAAACGGGGCCCCTGACTTAAAACATGCGGAAGATGTTATTGACCAATGTTGACTAGTGGTGCGTTTTCACTGGCCGCGAAGAGTCCGTCGGTAGGGCAAAAGCGTACGATCGGCGCTGTTCCCGGGTTGCATGTGTTGTGCTTCCAGCCCGAACATGTCGCGCGTCTGCTGGTGGTGGGTTGTTTGCAACTGCCACAAACACCATGCACCGGACCGATGGTGCTCACCGTTCTGTATGGAACGGTTGCTCGCACGTTTGGTAACGAGAGGGTTGTGAAAAAAGAGGATCCATCTGGTTTGGAGCTTTTTTGTTGCTGTTCGATTGAGTAGAGTAGCCACTCAAGCAATGGTGCGTCGGTGTAGTTTGTCCCATTGCAACGTGGAAGCTTATTTCCATTTTTACCCATCTGAAGAGTTGTTCGCAACCAGGCGATTGTGTGCGCCGTGATAGGTGAGAAAGAAAAACTGACGGGGTTCGTCGCTTTGGCTACCTTTTTTTGGGTGTGTTTGTTTCTAGCTTACGTTACATGCGCATCCATTTGGGTGATGTGTTTGTTTGAAACACGCCCGTTAGATGCTGTTGCAGCCTGTGTCGCTGAGTCTTGTGCTGGTACACAGCTGGCGAAATGTGTGTGTTTGGGCTACCAATGCACGCCGATTGCCAATTACAGCAGAATTGAAAGCTGTTAACAAGCGTACTAACAATGGAATCGGGGTGCGAAAAAAAAACCCATGACAAGACTCATATAACTCACACCAAAAAATGATCACTCTTTCATATGATGTTGATGTGGAGCGAGCTGATGCGATAGGGATGTTGTGTTCGTTTAATAGTCGGATCGAAAATCCAAGACCCAATATGCTGCTGTATTGAATATCTCACCTCAAGAAGGTGTTATATTTAAAAATATGTTATATATGTTAAAACACAGAATATTGCAGTCCGAGGTTGTTTGAGTCCAAGAGGCACAAAGCTTTTACCTAAACGGGGAGTTGGGCATTAATTTCAGATGTCGAGATGTTTATAGAATAAAACTTAAAGTTTTCCTCGCATAGTTTTCATCTTTTTCGTTAATTTCTTCCAATTTTGTGTGAACATAGATGTTTACCTTTCTATTTAATCTATAAAGTACGAATTTAAAGAATGTGAATTGATTCAAAATTCTTAATACCCACTTTTTCGACACGCTTTTATCTATACTTTGCACCTTTCAAAACACAATATAATCCAAAATTGACTCTCTGGGAATAAAGCCACTCTTAAATTAATCATTTGGTGCTCCACTTTTTCAGCAAGTTTTTTTTTGCGTATGAAATTTCATATGCTGGGATGTAAAGGATTGAAAAAGTGTTTAATTATCATCACGAAATTTGTATTCCAGCGATGAAGATTGTTCTGCTACAATATTATTGTTAAACTTGTTTTAGGAAGGGCAATACTACTTTTATGTGCACATTTGCTGTACTTTAATATAGCTGATGACGCTACCTACATAAAGAAAAATCCAATGTTCGATATGACGAACGCCTGAATCAATCCGAAGGCTACCAAATCACGATCCTGCGTGATGGCATTTTCAGCGAACTGCACCTATCGGGTACGGTCCGGAGGCATTTCGCACGAATGATAATAATTATTTTTCCGATGTCATTCCATCATCATTAGGATTAATTGCCGTTGCTATTGGATGCAGCAGCGTTTCGAAGTATTCGCACGGCTGTCAACGTGACATAATGTGATGGAAGCGAAAGCTACTTCCCCTTTTCCACGCTAGTCCGACGCTAGAGCAATGCCTTTGTTCGTTTGAAGCCTTGTATTATGCTAAAAGCTGCTTTTGTTTCCAAAGAAGATTGATGTTGAAATGTGTGTAAAAAAAAAGGTGGATTAATTAGTAAATCATATTGGAACATCATAGTGCAGTTGTTAGACTGCTTTGTAGAATCGACCCGGTCGGTTTGAAATCGACGGGGGTTAAACCGGTTTCATGATTGATTTGTTGAAAAGTTAAACTATTTTTACATTTTCATATTTCAATAGAACAAACGAAATAAAATTTAACAGAACCATTTAATTGCACTAATTGGTTATGTGAAGAAGCATTACTGTGGGGTAAAATAATGGTTAAGGCCCGGTTAAGGTGTGTTGTTGGTAATGTTTGTTTCAGTTCGAGCATCACTGAACCCTGTTTAAAATTAAACAGCTTATAATTATTTTTTCCTCCCGTACAAGGCAGGAAAATGATAGGTTTACATCCTTCTGCTACAGCTATAAAGAAATTCCCACGTCGTTACGCGGCTACAGGACTTGCTAAGCAACTTTTTCGTCGTCATTAAATCGACTACTCAAACGGACAATATTTCCGTCCATTTAATCATCTGTTTATGTGACCTACTATCGCACAGCCAATCGGCCGGGAGTCGGGGATCTTACCGGGTGATGCCCAAACCAAACCTCAACCTAGTCCGGCAACGCACCAGCTCCCTAATGGTGCTCCGTGCTTTAATAAAGTCTTTTTCCCTTGCCTTTCAATTTGGAGTTGGTATGATTTTTTTCGCCCTCTTTTCTTCCTTCTGTCCTTTTCGCACCTCGCAAGGCAAAACTTGTGTGTTTCCCGCCCGTGGTTGCTTGGTGTGGCGTGGCTTGTTGGTCAGCAGCAGTACTTCGTTGCGTGCTACGTCCTGCTAGTGTAATAACCTGCAGCCAGCGAAAGGGGGAAGCGTGCGTGCAGTGCTGCGACTACTACACTGTGTGCGAGTGTACTAGGGTAGAACTAACGGCGTTCCTGATGTACATTACCGACTTATTGCTTCGTTCGTAGTGCTTCTCTTGCCGCTGCGTTGCTTCATCCTTGCGATGCGTCTCCCACAAACGCGATATTATGTGAGCGAAATGACCAATAAATCCTGAAAAAGCACTATTGCCCTCCAACCACGTGGGACATTTTTATGACGCCTTGCTGGCTTCACATGGTCGAGAGGCGACATTGGACGTTGGAAATAAAGAAGCTTTCGGTGTGTGGTTTACAAACCAGCAGTGTGTGTGAGCGAGAAGTAGGGTTGTATCGGCGAGCAAGGCGAGGAGAGGATCAATAAAGCAGGAAGGATGGTTTGTGCCAGGATGCTTTTTAGAGTGGTCACAAGGTCATAATGGTGGTGACACTGTCCACTGGTTAGCGGTTGCTGATAGATCCGGTGGTGTACGCTTGTCCAACCTGGCACACTGAAGCGCTACACTGACAAGATTATTGCCGAACAGACGGCCGTTTTGAAACGGGGACAGTCTTTTGTGGTACGGCATGGGTCACTAAAAGCGGGAATGGTTTTCCTATTGAGGTTGGTTTTAATTGAAAATGGCTTCATGGAGACTGTTGAATATTGTCTTTAATCCTGGCGCTTGTGCGAGAGTAGTTGGTATGAATAAAATAGAAGAGGACACGAGTGTCCAGTGGTGATTTGCTCATTGCACACTGAAGATGCAAAGCTTCTACCAGCATCCGCAGTAGAAAGGTATCAAATAGTAAACTTAAGGTGCGTTTTGTTACGAGTGTTGAAAGTTCGCTTCAATCAGTATCGCCAGGTTCCACCCAATCACAAAGACCCATTCCCCATTCTGGCTGTTCTGGCGCGCCCCGGGAACGCCAGCCAATGACCGGAAGTGTTCGTTTCCTGGTGATTAACATGAGCCACGGTAGGGACGTGAGCTTACCCACTAATGTGTTCATTTTGTTATTCCTGTGCAGACGATTCCAACACGAGGATTGCTATTGCGTTATTGAAACGTCCCTCGTCAATAGCAGCCCTGCGCAACGGAGAGCAAAGGCAGCAACCATTTCATGCTGCGACGAGCACGTGAAATGGCTTCGGCATACAATGGTGCTCCGTAACCGGCCTTATCCTAAACTGTAGGTGTGGTATGGCAGTGTTCAGACTGCTGCGGGGCGTACCTTTCTTGGAAAAGTGTGTGCACGCTAAGGCGGTCAGGCCCTTGCTTGAAGTGGCGGATAAAGTGTTGTTATTTTGGATACCATAGAACGGCAAGCGGGCAGTCCAATTGCCTTGGGAAATTTATCGGCATCATCCAACATTTAGGGTGTATTACCACGGCATGGCTACTGCTCTTCACTTGCTGACCAACTGCTCGGTCGATTCAGCACGGCTGTGGCGTCCGTTGAAATGTAATCTTGATGCTGATGTGCGGCTTGAGATATTTTCACTGCACTGTCGACGACGGAAGTGGGCGCCTTGGCAGCTGTCTGTGGCGTTAACATTGATCAGAGGGATTTTGTAGCGATTTGTGAGCTTTAAAAGCGATTTTCAATCGAACGATTTCCTTTGCGACTGACGCGGTGGTGGGAATTGAATATTTTTCATTCCATGAGTGCCGTTTAATGTTTGTTCTTTTCATGGTGTTGGTGTATTATGATTGTTCAAAAATTATCTGCTAAGTTGTATATTAAAGAAAGGAAACCTTGTGATATTGCTAATATGTGCTGAAAATATTGAAAATTGGAGCAATACAAGGAATGTATGGATAATATTCCATTTTTTTTAAAGAACAATATCTGCATTTAATTTCGACAGTTACCGTTTTTTCGCTTCTCACTCTTACACCCCATTGATTTATCTTAAACAAACAAATGACGCAATGCCGATGGTTAACGCTCTCCCATAATGCGCACTCTACAATACCCTTATTTATAGCAAAGAAATAAATTTTGCAATTTGGTTAATTTTTCCATTCACGATGATATACTTGTTACGATTAGGCAGCGATAGGAGTAGTGGACGCGTTAGTAATAAAATAAAGTTAATTTTTTTTGCAACGCTTTGAACATTTTGTAACGAGCGGGTTCCCAAAGCCATTGCACCGGACAATCGACCATTCCGCCAGGCAAAACAGGGGTTACAACCGCGATAAATCATCCGATTAAATATGCTTTGATTAGTTTAAAACCAAGGGCAATTGTTGTAGGCTAGGCGTGATGTTCCACGGTGCAAATGATGCAAAATTTGAACGCTCCCAGCTTTGAACGTTAATGTTGAAAAGGCGTCGGGTGGGAGAGCTATTTTTTACATTCGTGTACTGGTTCCGCTTAAACCTTGATTTTTATCCAATGGTAACACTTTTCTTGGTGTTTCTTTCATTACCGTTTATGCAGACGCTGTCTGGTGGTGCGTGGAATAGTGGCTACAGGTAGTTTGAAACAAATGTGTCGGTCTGCTGTACGATTCCGCCTGCTTCCTACATTATGTCTGCAATATTGTGAGAAACTGCACGATACCTATTGTTTGGCAGTATTTTTTCACATTGTATTGTAAGAGCATGTTGCATGTTAAGAGTTTAAAGCTTTTTTGCTGCCTTCATGTCTTCAACAACTACTAAGCTGAGGTGTTAAGATAGTATTTTGTAATCGGATCTACGATAGTAAACAAATGAACTCGATATGTTTTGTTTTTCGTTACAAGTTATGAGTGTTAGCTACTCATCGCCAGGTCATAACATGAAACCAATTCGTATTTCGTTAATCAGTTAACATAAACGCCTTATCATTATCCTACTTTGAGCTAACTAAAATTTAAAAAAAATGATGGTTAATTTTATATTGTTCATGAGTTGAAGAATTCTTTAAAGATCAACAGCAGCAACGAACTTTTATTATTATGGATTTTTTTATGTATTTTGTTATTCACTTAAATACGCCTTATTTTTGCATGTGCAATTTACTCACCTGCAGCGCCTTTGTGTTTCGATATTTTCTATTAAACATTTGCGCCCTTGAGAACAGGCCCTGGGTTCTTGCATTCAACTGTGTATTGCTCTTTCTGCGTCCCCTTCGTTATCACGACACTCGTTACGCTGTGTTTGCACAACACTCGCACGAACACTACTGTGTGGCTTGCTGTTTTTTTGCTTTCCCGCGGCATGGTTGATGTAAACCAAGGACTGAGCCCAACCAACAAGGATTGTAATGACGAGAGTTAGAATGTACCCGTGATAGGGGAGAGTTGTTTGCAGGAAAATCTCCCCGGCGCAATCCTGTTATTTCGTTCTTGTAAAGGATTTTCTCAGGTCTAATCCTTCGCGAGTCGACGTCACTTGGCTTTCGAACGAAGGAAACCTGCGCTATTTATGATACCGGCATGCATCAGTAGACGGAAGATGAGCACTGCGTAACCAGTCACGGGGCTTTTGCTATCACAACATCGAGAAGGAAATTTGCCGCGAGCGACCCAGGATAAAAAAAAAAACGGATGGAGCTCATAGAATATGTTTCCTGTTTTTTTTCCCTTTGTCCCAATCCAACCCACGCAAAAGCGGGGTTGTGATGAAGTTGATGCCAGATACAATGATGCTCGGCCTTGCGGATGGAGTTTGATGTGCAAGAACAATACGACATAGGATGGGTGAAAGATCAACATTTACTTTACCCATCGGGATGCGTGTTCTGACGGGTTTTGCGGGCACTATATTTGACTGCCGCACTGTCGGTGCCGGAAATAAGGTGTATATGTTAGTGATGTGGGAACAGATAAAAAGATTTCGCTGGAAGTCGAATGTAAAAACATAGCATTTTTGCCAGGGTTTGTTTATGAGAATCTGGCTGAACTTTTCCGACCTGCCCTTTGCAATTGCCGGGGGTGTTGTAATGAAGTTTCCAAGAAACCTCTGTATTATCTTTAGGTTGAGTGTGCATTACTGTCATATTCTGTTACTAACTCATTGAAGCTGCTTAGCTTACGTTTGATTATGGGAGTAACTTTAACTAATATGTGTTGTTTGTTAGAGGATCACATTAAGACGTGTCTTAAATTTTTTTTGTTTTTTTCTTCTTTTGATTTTTCCATAATGTGGGATTCTTTATACATTTTACAACACAATATAACGGGGGTGTGTGGATGCATTCAGTGTAAAAATGTTTTTGAAATATGATTTTGTATTTATGGTTTGTGCCATTTAACTGGGTTCCTAGTATATGCTTCATATTCATGTCGCAAATATCTTGAACTTTATACAAATTATCTTGAATCACGTCGGTGAAATCGGTCTCTGAATAGTTTAGCCTATGTAAGTTGTGAGTATTAAACGTTTTCATATGAATTTTAATTTCTCATTTATTATTAAATAGGCTTTTAAAAACGTTGCGATGAAATGTAAACACTAATTGTGGGTATATAATATGTCTTACAAAATCTCATCGTTAATTGATGGAATAATCCGTGAATGCACCAATAGGCTAAACTTGCTATTTTTATCAGAAAGCACTCAGGAAAGGAAAAAAAAACAGATCCAAACCAGAAGAAAGTCCATTAGAGATAACAATCGCATGCCATTGCTGTGCACTCGGAACAGATTTTAAAAATTGATTCAATCAATGGCAAACTTCGGCTTGGAAGAAGATTGTGACGCTTACTTCACAAGTCATAGAGTCATGTTGTATTTTCTCTTTCGCCAAGATATTGTCAAAGATATGATATGTACGAATCTTATCCTCGGTGGAAGGAGTAATCTGGGCACGATCATGTCAAGTTTTTGCTCTTATATTTGCCTTTTGATTAAAAGCACTCAACATTAAGTGGTTCTACCTATCTCCCACATCACTGGAAAATAGAGCGTCTCAAACAATTCTTCAGTTTTAATGCTACTTCGTATTGTCACGTAATCATAGCTACTAATACGTGTTGCTAAATTGATTTAATAATTTGTAGGTTTCAGTCAGTCGAAGATTATAAATAGCTTAGATTTGATTAATTTATAATTTATAATTTATAATTTATAATTTATTTAGAGTGCATGTGGAAGTGTAAAGAAGCGAGCGTGCCTTAGTGGTTTTTTATTATTTTTGTTGTTAAGGATGAAATTGTGTGGGTATAAAATGAATGGGAGCCGTTGTGTGACACGAGCGCAATCAAATAGTTGTAATTCATCAGTCAAGAAGCACGGATGCTAATATCGAGAGTACATTATATCGAACACCCCTTTTCGAAATGAAAATAAGATTAAAACTCCAGTCTACTGTTTTATGACATGTATAAATTGTATACATTGTTTAAATTTAGTAAACAAAAAGTAACAACACTGATCGAATCGAGCACCAACATCACTGATAGAATGTTTAACATTTTTCAACTTATGAGAAATTGAACCACTCAGCCAGATCATCGGACTCAATAACAAGTCAATACGTTCTTTTACAAAAGCCTCGCCAAATTGATGCAATCAGTTGCTGGTCCCGACTTAAAAGGTTCTTACGATTACGCTGTTCTGGAAGTAAAAGCAACATTCCAGTTAAACCACCACCTTACACACTGTTCGGTCAGTCATGGTGCAGGGGGTAGTCCATGAGGGTTAGAGGGGAAACGAAACAGCACTCAATATTTTCAAGTCCACTTGAATGCATTAACATCTTCTGCCACGCGCAGAAGATGTGGAGCAGCTACCAACTCGTAAGCGACCTTCTTGACGCTGTGAAGTGAACGAGTCTCTTTCCGTGTTTTTGGACGTTTTTAGCCTTGTTCGACGTTCGATACGAGAAGCCCTTCGTTTGAAAGGTGGACCGGGAGGCTGCCATAAGGGCGAGGCTAATTTGTCGCCAGTTGTAGGTTTGGAAAACAGAAAAGAAAATGAGTTATTATGCTAAGAGCATCAAAATCCGACCGTACTGTTTCATTCGTCCTGGTCGTCCGCCTGCTAGTGTATGTGGAGGTTGAGGAAATTTGCCTTCACATTTCGGTTTTTCTGTCTTCTTTATTTTGTTCCGAGGTCAGAGTGTGAAACGAATAATTACTTTCGTTCAGCATCGTCTGTTCACCATCACCCTGGCGGGCCTAATTATGCACCTAGCCAGCCTGTGAAGTGATGGTCGACACTCTGAAGCACTCTCTTGAACCTGTGGAAAAACTTTCGTACGCAAGGCTGCTTGGGTCTACACGAAATAGGGAATTTCTTTGGAAGGGAGCAGTTAACTTGTGATTCGGAGTAAATTTTGCAGCGATGGTCCAGTTTTCGGGCTCTTACTTTTCACATTCAATTCTCGGCTTTTTGCGATCCTCACCGGTGACGGTTGTTAAATGAAGAAAGTGAATCGACCTAAAAGAACCACGGAGACAGTTTACGAATGATCCATGGAACCAATTAAAGAACATCGGTCCAATCGTAGGCAGTGGGACTGTTTCTAAAGCAATTTATTTTTTTTGTTCCTTTATGTTCTTTCGTCTGTAATTTTATTGTACGGTTCCGGCAAGGTTCTGATTTCCGAGAAGGGTATGGAAAATGAAATGAAATCAAAAATTTAAAACATTCCAAGTAGAAGCACCCGGTTTCGCTTTCATTTAAAATGAAACAGAAAAAAAATCACAGCAAAGCAGCGGGAGCAAGAAACAACAAATATGCTTTGAAGGGAAGCTGCTGGAAGATTTAATTTATTGAGTGAAAACAAGCTGAAAAGGGCCGAAGTGCCGATTCAGTCAGAGAGTGGGAGTTGATCTGCGGTTTGTTTTTTTTTTTCTATCCGCTAGGTTTTTTTATGTTAGCATTATTTGTTCTTGAATAAAACTTGGTTCAAAGCAACTTGTCCAACGATGTCCAAGTTGGTTTTCATTTGTTTGAATTTGTATTAGAAATTTTAAAGTGTACTTTTATGCCCTGAATAAATTGATGGATAAATGTTTCCAAATGTTAGATAAAAATAACGTTTAAAATTCTTCAAAAATACATCGCTACCTGTTATATTTTTATCAATTTCCTAGTAAATAAGGGCGTCTTAAATGTGATTCAATTTGTGTAACCAATATCGTTTGGACTTAATCCTTTCACAACCTAACAAGGTGGAAGCTTTTGAGACATTAAGCAATACTTAAATATCTTCGTGAATACTCGGGGAAGGAAATCCCCAAATTAAGCATACCCAATTAGGTAAATCATGTTCGCTTAGGTTGGAAGTTGCCGTACGTGGACGAAGAATAGCATAAGGTACAATCTGTAGATTTTACCAATCGCTCCCAAAAACCTATCTCTATGAACCTAAACACACCTTAAAGGCGTGCATTGTTAATGGCGTGTTGCTGCAAAGTGGAGCAAATTTGTTTTCCATTATCCTTTCCGGGTTAGGATTTAACCAAGGGTTCGGACGTACAAACTCGCTACCATAATTCCCAAACCGGATGCGTAGGATCCTTCCTAAACAGTCATATTTTCTTATCTGCCGGTCGAAGAACATTCGTGTGTGGGTACCGAAACCTCTTTCTGGAAAGCATACAGCAGGAATGAAATACCTTCGACATTATGGAGGGCTTGCAAGCGATGGAGATTTTACCAGCGTTCCTATGGTCAATCGATACAGAAAGGTAAACAGTGTGACCCTGCTAGATATAAACATCCGCACGGAAATATCTCGTTTGATGAACCGCAGAACCATTTGAATGTGTTTTCAGCATTTTTGTTATAATAAATACTGCACACGATTCGTCAGAAGCTACGGAAGGAAGCCATCCTAGACAGGACGGTTTTCCTTTTCAAAACAGATTTCCTATTCCACCCGAAGGAATGTGAAGCAACGTCCATGCAAGTTGTATGAATTTTAGCTAGAAGTCAGCAACGTGGTATGAGAGGAAGAGATAGAAACTTTCCCGGGACGGATATTCCAAAGCCGTACTCCGGGCAATATAGGTGGCAATTTAGTCAGCATGCATGAATATGTTTGCATAAGCAGATACAAAGTCGTTCGTTTTTTCTTGCTAGATGTGGACAAATAAAAAGAACGCAATGGCTGGCCGCTGAGAAAACAAGTTCAAAGAAAACCTAGCCTTAAATATTGCTCTGAAGATATCGCCAAAATCGAAGGCTATTTATACGGGCTGAAATATGTATCCTTACGCTATGTTCGCTTCCTGGTTCGCGTCTTCTATACGCTGCCCATATTTAAACCATGAATTATTGCCCGATTATTTACCTTTCAATAAACAAACCATTCCGGTGCAGGACACCTCGTATTGGGGGGTCGGTTTGTTGAGCGCGAAAGAGAACGTAAAAGGATCTAGAATTCCTACAGTTGGGGTTTTCTTAGCATAGGGTGGGATTTTCCCCCCATCCCAACGCTGCTCCGCAGGCAGTGTCGCTTTCTCCTGTGTGAGCGAAAGTGGCTGTCGATAAAGGACATCATCTTTTGGCAACACACACTGGTGTAAACATTCTTACATCGCAACACATATGCCGAGTCAGGGTAGCTTTTGTTCGACTACAGGAAGAGAAATTTATCCCGTCCGGTGGGAAACCAATACGAAGATGCCCTTCGGTCACATGCGGGCGTGCGTGTGCGTCCCTTTTTTGTGGTACTCCACCATCGACGATGGGTTCCACTTTTCCTTTCGATCCTTTATTTATTAGACCCGGGCTCATCTGATTTATCTGTCCCTTTTCCGAGGAGTTTACAACGGTCGCAAGGAGCTGGGAGCGACCGAAAATCAATCTTCAAGGCACATTGTTGGGTGGAACAAGGTAGGAAGATTCTTTCCGTGGGGGTTGCTTCTCGGTTTGGTTAAGGAAAAACGGCAAGAGACAAATGCCATTACCGTATACGGTGGGAAAAGCAAACATTTATTCCATTCCAACACACTGAAGGACAACGCCACAGAAAGGGATTACTGGTGGGGGGGAGAAGGAAGGTCGAAGCAGGCTAGTTGTATTGGCGGAAGAAATGAAATAGTTATGCTTTGTATAATATTTTTCTTCTTACCTCATTTTGTGCGTGTTTGTTTGGCTTGCAATGAGACAATATTGTTTGTTTTGTTCGGTGTCGGAAGTAAAGATAGGCTCTATTTGTGTGCCGAACGAAGTTTCACGTTTCATAAGGGAGTTTTTTTGTGGGTGTTGCACGAAACGGTTTTGTGTGGTGGTATGGGTGGCATAGAATGACAGAAAGAGAATTTCGTTTTTTTGCGGATTTCTTCTCCCACCTTCAACCAGACACTGCCATGTATGTATTCGCGCTTACGCTGAAGTAACCATGGACGGATGGCCAATGGGGCGTAACACACATATCCTTTTCCGGTGCTGTTAATGCTTAACCAGCATCCTATCTATTGTAATTCAGTAACGTTCATTCATCTGTCAGTTTTAATTTTAACGTCCATCGTGCTAGACGTCCTCGTTTTTCTTCGCGAATCGACTTGCTTAGTTAGTTTAATACACTTTGTTTGTGAATATAGTGACAGTTGTTTCGTTTTTTGTTTGTTCGTTTGGCTCTTTTCGGAACTGGAGGAAAAAAATGGCATACAATAGCGAACTAGAATCTAGTGAGGTGGAAAATTGGTTGACATTCAATTGGCAGATGCGTGCCGTAGATGTTTCTTATCTTGGCCTTTTTTCTGTCGACCTTCTTTGGGTTTAGTGCTGCTTCTGCGAATGGAGAATAGCAATAAATTAGTATTATCACCAATATTTATCTACCCCACCACGGTTACGCCACTTCTACCAATATGATTGTATGTGCAGAATCCAGGAATTAGAATGAATGTTTTTTTATATCGAGAAATGTGTAAGACCAGGAGCGGTTTGCAATAGCCGGGAATTTGCACAGAATTTGCTAGCTATATATCGAATATCCAGATAGATAGAATCATGTCGAACGGTGAAAGATGCGCAAGACGTAACATTTTACTGCAAATTGCAATTTAATAATACTATTTATGTATGTTCCTTATGGGTCTCGAAATTCAGTAAGAATGATAGTTGGTAATACATTGTAGAAGATATAACTGCATAACTATAATTCATGACACACTAACGGATCATTGAATTTGTTTCAACTATTGAAATGAAACAAAAATTTAACATTATCAAAATCATAATCCGCAAACAATGTTCAAAGTCCCAAAATAGTCGAAAAGTTTATTGTTCTCTCCACGAAAGGGCATAATTGTTCATATGGACTCCCTGTAAAGTGGTCAGGTTGACGAAAGTAGATGATATTTACTTCGACCTGTCGATTTTATTCCTCCTTCTCCTAGTTCGACAGATGGAAACACTAAAAGTATTTGCTGATATCACATGAAAGGACGCATGCGAACTTTCCGAAGATCATCCCTTGCTTTCCACAACATAAGCAGACGCCGAAAGCGAAACCACCCCCCGAGAAACCCGTCCGGTAAGTTGCACCGAGCCGAACTAGCTTTGCGTTTCGCAACTTCCGCAAACACATGAGTCACTGTGGACTAACTTGAGTGCAGTTTTGCGTTGGAGTAGGTTGCTTTTTCGGCTTGAGAGACCGGGATATTTCAAAGGGACTTCTTTAACAAGATTTGGTTCCACAAGCCAAGTTCGGGCTTTGTTTGGCGACATCATCCAATCGTGCCGGCAGTCTGAGTGGTTGAGTTCGGTTCAATCACGGCCCCGACAGTGTATGAAGAAGTCGTGAAGACTTTTTCCGCATGACTTCCGTAAAACTATGTGCCACGAGGGAGTGCATACACACACACACACACTCGCAAACGGTCAGTCGCCGGGTTGGCGGGTTTCCTTGGTCGGAAAAGTTTCAAACCGCACAGTGACGCCTCTGTGGCTTCTTCGTTGTTGGAAGAAAGTTTTAAAATTTTCGTTTGGCTATTTGGGAATGCTAACTTTTCCGAGGACGACGCTGCATCACTGCAGCGAAAGGGGTGGCTAAAAACGGTTGTACGGCTGTCTTGGAGTCAAAATTTAATTTTCAAATTGTTTCGTTCTTGGCACACGAGCACACGGCACTAGGTTTCCTTTTTCAGTCACTTATCTGACCACCTGTCCCAGCGGTAGTGGGTGGTTTGCGTACGGGGAGTCGTCGAATAAAGTTTTGAGTTGAACAGAGAACTTCTTTCATGTTACCACGGAAATAAAGTTAAAGCTTCACTGTTGGTGGATTCCGACAAAAAAAGATTATATCTTAATATCTGATTAAGATAAAGTTCAACAAAAAAAATGAATATGTTTACAAAAGCATATCTGTTACGGAAGGAATGTAAGAAATGATGAAAATGAAAAAAAAAAAAATGAAATGAAAGAATGTAGAAATGATACGAAAAATGTACTTCTATAACGTTTGATGCGCCATGTATTTTCTGTAAGTAAGAGTGTGATTGTTCGCAAAGAGTGACTGTTCTTTACGGCGTACAGCACCAAATAGGTTACACCTTTTGAGCGCACTCGAAGACGACCTCTATCTAAAGCAGAGGCGTACATCAAAGAGAAACTTAATGAAAGTGAAACGGCGACAAACATCGTACCTTGACTGTTCGCATCACAGACAACCGTTGTGAAGGAGAGAAATCGATCAGAGTTGGTAGATCTATAATTAGTTCGAATTGGAGCAAATGATGTACCATGCTGCTGCCAAAGGTCCTTCAACAGACGCTTGTGGGCAACAATCAAGACCACCGACACTTCTCTCGGTTTCAGTCGATTGGTTGCCAGAGTGAAGCATTTTAATTGCTTCCGGAAGTGAAGCGTATAAGTTTGGGCCACTTCCCGATGAAGATGTGGCGATTGCATTTGAAAATTAAAGAGTTCAAACTTTAGTATTTTCTGAACATCGTTGCTAAGTGTTCATTGTGTTTGAGACCGTTTAATTGGGTGTTTTTTTCGCTGGTTAGTAATACTGAAATACCCCGTTTTAAGTTGTCCTCATATCATTTTATGGATACAGTCTGCCGGGAGGTGCATTTTGTTTCATTTGAATGCTCATTTAGGGATCGTTAGTGCACGAAAAGCCAGTCCAGATCCATTCAGTGATAAAAGGGCTGATAATTATATAGCCTCAACGGTAGCACAACAGTTGCATAAACTACCCTTTTTTCCGGAAGGTGCTCGGGGGGGTTGGAGTATGCAACGAACCCATTTCGTGACCACAACATCGCACGTTGGGCTTGTTAAAATCTACTTTCGTGTTGGACTTTCGTTTTGTTTGGGGTTTTTTGTTGTTGTTGGCTACCCAACACGGTACCCGTGTCCCGGGAGGCGTATGTCTCTAGAGAGGTACGGATCGCGTGCCTTGTAGAGAGACAGCTGGAAACCCTGGATGAGAATCTCATTACGGTTCGTTGAGCTTTCAGTGGTAGAGGTACAACAAGGTTTTTTTTTGCTTTCGTCGGAATAGCCAAACAAAAGGAGCAAACCGGAACCTGTGCTAAGTTTTTATAAGGTTTTCGTAACATCACGTTCCTGGGCAATGTGAATCAGTCTCCAGAGGATCATCAGCACCTGGTTGATTTCATTTGACACGGACGGAAACAGCTCCTGTCCGGGGAAATTTGTGAATGTTTCCCGGTGCAAAAGTACGTTTAGACTAGGCATGGGCAAAGTATGCGAGTTAGTGGTGAAACAATATTTGATAGTGGCATGTATTTGAGCTCGTTATTAGTTTTGAGCAGTAGTGTTCCAAGCAGCAGTACTAGTACAAAATAGTACAGATGTTTGATAGATTAGGCAAGCTGAAGAAGAAATTAAGAAATCATGAAACATTTCAAGAGAATGGTTCTTCTTTGAACGTTTAATCCAATGGGTCAGCTGTATAAGGTTGAGGTTGGATTAAACTTTGGCATCTCTATTGTTAAATGAATTGGTATTGGTATAATTTTATATATGTATTCTTCTTCAAGAGATTTTGTTAAGCTAGCGTAAAACCCGACGTTTTATCAGTTGTTTCAGCAGCAAATAGAGATGGCGTGTGCTCAGTTATACGATTTATTTTAAGGTCACTATGTATCATAAAACAGGTACTATTTTAGTAGACAACATCGATCTGGTTGCTTGCGCACATGATCGTGCTCTTTAGTTTAGTCAATGCTTTGTTCTGTTTGATAGGGTATTTGTTTTTTTTTTCCTGCTACCTGTATCATGTCTTGGGTTCAATCATGTGCCGTGCCAAATATCCAGAAGAAATTTCAGGTGGAAAGCATTCCTCGGTATAGCTGGACAGCAACCGACCACCAAAATCGTAAACCACCAAAGCCACGGAAGTCCAGGGCAATTTCGACGTAAAGCGATCGTAAAACAGGACGCATTGCAACCCGGTCGTACGGCGTCGCCCGGAATCGCAATGGGTGCGTGAGTCGGGGTTTTTTTTTTGGGTGAAACGGAATAAAATGGTGGCCCATGTTTCGGACGGTGGATAGTAAAATAAATTGTTTCAAGTGAATAATTAATTTAATTAAATTTCATTTCCACTACAGATGCGTCGTATAGAGGTATACACAAACGCACGTGGCTTGTGTGTGATAGAGCTTGGAATTCCGGTAGGTTGTGGGTGTAGAAGTTTGTGTGTGATACATACACACGAAAAAAGAGAAACAACGTTTGCTCAGCTGGCTTGGCGCGCATAAACATGCGAAATGGATTGTTGCCAGTGCAGGCTGTGTGCGGTACCAGTGGGTGGTCAGAGCGAGCAGGCCACATCCTGTCCGGTGCAACATAAAAATGCTGACCAAACACGAGGCGACCTCACGCGGATGCTGGTGCTCAATTGCAAATATATTTTTTTTTGCTGTTGTTGTTTGCATTCCCTATTTCACTCGCGCCTTTTATATTGTCTGCGGGATGAACGAGATGGACCGACGAACTGTGCGGATGGGAAGGTACGCATGTGGTTTGGTCGTGGGTTGGAAAGGATATGTTTCATGTTATTGGCACGATGCGGTGGTGTACCTTCATTTAACCGGTGGCCAAATTAATGGACTGGTTTCACCTGCGTTGCCTCCTATTGCAGACAATTTTTGCCATAAAAAGTGCGCCCAGGTGTGCGTGTGTGTTTAAATAAAACGTATCAATTTGATCGCGGCCATTCGCTTAAATCACGCATTTATGACTCAATTTCCGTAATGGAGATGCCCCGAAGGATGAAGCCTGAAAGCTGAACCTAATCGAGAGTGTTTTTGTGATAATTTGACAAATTAGAATTGGAGTTGTAGGCGTTTTGATACGCCCCGGAGGGCCAGCGGTACTATCAATTAGTTTTAAAAGTTGGAAATTAATTTATTCTCTAGCAGCGATGGCTATTACTGGTTTCATGTACAGATATCAACGTGTAGGTTGGAAAGACTAGAACAAGAATGAAAAATGTTTATGCTAAGATACACGTCGATGTGGGTATACTGAGCTCCTTTAGGACAATGGATGCCAAATATCTTTTTAACGAATACTTCCTTTTAAAACTTTTGTAAACTCAATACAAATGACAAGGTAAAATACACCACCAGCGATTACAAATAGTACAAATTTGATGGTGAAATTGCACGACTACAAAATTTGACTCGTTGGCATGGGTGTCATTCAAATAATGAATCAAAGATATCGTTCATCTACGAGAAATGAATTCCACGGGAGAACTCGTCTATTTGGAGGTTTAATTTTTCAAAACAAAAAAAAAGGTAGGTTCCTACTCTAGCTGCCACATCCAGTAGATTACGTTGTTTTAACGGTTGCTTTTCGTTGTATTTTATTTCCCAAACCCCTTTAAAATCCATTCCGTTTTATGCGGTTGCCATTTGCCCGTCGTTTCCGGCCTTCACCACTTACGCTGTGCTAGCCTTGACGAATGGAATCGGGTTCGTTGATGGCGCGGTGCACATGGACGATGGCGGTGGTTACGGAGCCCGAACCCGTAAAAAAAAGGAAAGCATCCTTGGCATCCGTAATTTTTACAGCGCTCTTTGCTCGCATTTCATTACACGGCTGTTTCCGGTATTTATTTTTGTACGGACTGCAGTGTGTACCTTTTCTCGCTCGTTGCGCCTAACGAACGAGGGCTGGGTGTGTAATTGTTGTAGCAAGGAGCAAAACAAAAAAACAGCCTGCTGAAAATGGCCCTGCCCGTGCTTAAAATGGGGTTTGATCCTTTGATTTTCTGGAGGATTTCATGGGGCGCACGGTTTGGCTTAAAGCGTTCGCTTACCGTGTGGAGTTTTGTTTGGTGGTAAAAGTTGTTTTCATAAAGTTGATCGCTCTAGTATTTACTCTAATGTATTTTTTTTTGTTTGCTCTGTGTTTTTGCCTTTTGCAGGTGCGGTAACGTTGGCATTGAGATTTGGTTCGATAAAATTGGGTAAGAGATTATTTCCACACCATATCCATGGAGGACTGGAAGTATCATCAACGGATCACTGCATGATGCCGAAGGTTTGTTAGTTTTGGAAGGATTTTATGCCTACATTGTTCATAAAAATAGCTTCGAGATGCGATGTTATTGATCCCGTGTGCTTTGGCCATTTGATTTGCAACCTGCAAAGAAACAAAAAATAATTGTATACAAACAGATTCCATTATTTTAACGCCCTCGACCGGAGGAAGCTGTCTTTGGGAATAGTTTTTATGCTAATGAAGCTGTTTTGTTTTTAATTCCTTTATTCTCTGTACGTTGTGACGATGAACTTTATTTCGATGAACTGTTACTGTTCACCGGCGTTCTGTTAAGTTTAGTTTGATTGACGTCGGAATGAGCCTTTTCCTTGTGATTGCTGCATAAATGGGGAAAATTTTATCTGTCCCAACCTGAGCGGTGCCTGTTTCATCAGTATATCGCAACACCTTCAGTCGCAACACATGTTTTGGATTATGTGCCCATATATTTACCATTACAACCTTTCAGTCATTTTCAATAGTTGAGCCTGAAAATATTATGAATATTTTTTAAATATTTTTTTAATAATATAATATTTTTTATATAATACAATGACAATAGCATATCTGTATGAATTCAGTCAGTTTGGGATGAGTTAAACTCCAACCATCCTGTTAATGGATCGACTATGTACTGAAACAGATTCATGGAACTAATTGAAAATTTCATGGAAATTTATTGGCAAAAACAGTGCGCAACGAAAAATTTACTTGATTTTGATAACTTCGATAACGTTCGAGTTGGGTAGACGAGAGTTGTTTGAAATGAAGATTTGTGCCATAGCGAATGGGTTCATATTTATTTTGATTAACTTACTCAATGTATTGTTTTTAATCAACAGTTAAAAGAGTAGTGCATTTTTACAAATCTAGTGCAAACTATAATTGCGGCAGACAACAACGATTGTATTGATCATTTCTATAGAACAGGCAACGTTTATGTAAACGTTTGTATGGGTTCGAGTCGAATCAAATTTGTTATCAATTAATCGATGTTGTTTTCGTATCGATTGATAGCAGCATTGAAATCAATTCCCATTTTCTGAAAAATATTCCCGGCGTAGTGGGTTTTGTTTTTCATAATGGTGTTTTATTTGACACGAAATGTTATGTTCAGTTGCTTGGAATAATGTTAATATTGATTTTCACAGCATAGAAACAACAAAACAAAACTGCTTGGTTGGTAGCCCTGTACATTCCCATGGATTCCAATCAATTCGTGTAAAGCATATTTGAAAATCTTTCGAAAAAGGGTTTCGTCGCATAAATCATCCTTTGCATTGCTTATGACGATGAATTGTGAACGATTTGTAGCTGACTTCTGAACCAGCCGGCCATCCTCCACGTACTGTACTGTGGGAGGAATTCTGTTTACCGTTTGGTGAACAAACAACCAGCCCGAATCTGCACTTCCCGGACGCCACATTAGATCGATTTACATCGAAACCGAGCTAGGCAGCTTCCCGGAATGAATTGCCATCCCGTAATGTGTAGCGTGTCTGGGAGTGATTCCGCGAACTGTAGCTGTTGATCCGGAAAATGTCGAAGATGAATGGATTAGCTTCTGTTGTTTTCGTAGCAAGATTTGTCAAAACATAGCCTGCCGTTCACGACATGCTCCCCCCGGTCTGGTGATGCTTCGTGCAAATGTGCTGGAATGTGCCAATTTGCGTCCGTTTTCCGTGGCCTTGCTAGTGCTGTCGTTGTAGATGACTATAGAATGGGTGAAGCGGTGGGCGGAAGAGAGTAAATGGTGGATGCGCCATCGCCATTGTACTGTCGATCAATGTCGTTGCGTTGTAGCTTCGTTCACCGGCGAGATTCACCCGTCCGTGTGTATGTGTCTCTTCCTCCAATATCACGACCTTTGATGCTTTTCGGTGAATCAAGATTTTATTTCACTGCATTGCTTGGTAGCTCAAATGGAACACAGAGATTTCACTTTTGGTTCGTGGAAGCGACGGCAAAGGGTTGAGATTTTCCAGTAATTCCAGTGTTTCCAGTGTTTTCCGGACATTTTCACGATCAAACGGTTCAGTTGGTTAGAAACCGGTCTCGTGTTAGAAAATGTCTCCTCAAGGCTAGCCTAAGAGTAAGGTCGGTAAGAGGCGGTCTGTTTTCTGACCGACATTAGCGCACCGAATGGAGTTGGACACGCACACGCGACATTTTGAACGGGAAACTGTGAAAATCGCCGTTTCGAATAACATGCGCCCCTAATGCGTTACTAGTGCCGGGGTGTGAGTATTGGAACGGTGCGGTACACAGAACCGACCGATGTGTGTGTGTGTGTGTTTCTTTGCTAGACACATGCCGCCATTACCAACGACTGACCAATCGAAACAATCGAGCGATAATCGTTTCCGGTCTACGGAATGGGTTGGAGCCACAAAAGCACAACGAACGAATGGTTGATCAGAGCCGCGATTGATCTCACATTGTCCCGGCATGCTTGTTCAGCAGACGGACGACTAACACACAGCGAGGCAGGGCTAATTATATTACCCTTAGCAGTGCGAGACCACGTGGTAGGGAAGGAGTCAAAAAGGAGTAACGGATGAGGCCTTGCGATGGAAGTTGGGTGCAAAGTGGGATTGGGTTGGCTTTTGCGCTAAGTGAACACGTGTACTTTGCGCTTGCGGACTTCGATTCACGCTCGGGGCTTTAGATCGACGGTCAGATAAGGGATGATCACGCTCCAAGAGGCGCATGGAGTTCGGTCGCGAGGGTGAAGCTGAACATGAAATCCACCGTCAAGGTTATCATTTGCCAATTTAATGGCTTTGTCTATACCAGCTGTTCGGTAGAATTGCTATTGTGCATGAGCACACTTTTTTTTAGTTCATTTGAATACACATCGAGCGATGTTAGGGATTTCTGTGTACGAATATCTGCACTACACTTTTTTGGAACACGTACATTAGTTTTAGTGCAAAACACATTGACCAAACATTTTTGCGTTTGGCTGAACTTTGGATATAAGTATGTGCGTGCTTTGGTTGAATTTTTTTTAGTGCAATCTACGTTTACACTTTTTTTGTTTGCGTTCTTCTTTGTTTTCAGTTTTATGTATTTGTTTTATTTATCACATTGGAATACAATTTCGGGAAGGTCACAGTAAGAATAAACCGAAACCTGGTGGCAATAGTGTTTAGCTCGTTATTTCCCAATAACCTTGGCTACTTTTCGCTGCTTTTGTCCAGTCGCCTGTATATTTACGGTGCGTTTGACCTTCAGTTGTCCACTACCGTTTCTCTTTCGCCTCCAAGCTGGTTTACTCTGCGGGAAGTTTTATAATGTGTGCCAGGCTCGGTGGGATACGATACTGCATTAAAACCAAACCGGTTGCATTGATTGTGGTCGGCTGTGGTTCTAGCAACGCTTGAGGCATAATGTTACTTCATGAAATCACGCCCTGATTGGTGCAAGCATACATTGCAATGTGAGGTATACTATGCCATGGAGTCTTGCTTTAATAAATTTTGGACAATGTTTCATTTGTATTTATCACCATTCGTAGAGCTCCTTCAACTAAATTGTAATTGTATTGTAATAAAACATGTACAACTGCCAATGATAGTAAAAAAAGTTTTACAGAACATTGTCATCGAAATCGTTGCAATGGAGTATGATTACGAACCTCATAGAACGGCAAATGTGTAAGCGGCGATTGCTGTTTAATTTCTGCTCGGCTGAGCGAAGGTGCTCAATACATGAGACCAATTAGATTCTATTTCACATGAGCACACTTAATTCACTTCCTTTAATTATCATCCCATCAAAAAGGGCTCCCCAACATAGTCCTCCACCCGGTCTCTCAGCTCCACAATGACTGATAAACATATAATTTTCCAACCATTTCCACCCTCCAAACGGAATCATTAGCACAGCGTCGAAGTGTTGCATTGATCAGCAGCGTGAAAGGTATTAATGACAAAATCGTATGGAGAATAGCACACCGTAGTGGGGCCCGAACAAATTGGGCCGAAGCAGGTTTCAGACAGGGTATGTTTCTGGCGTAACATGTTTCGCATCGCTGCTCTTCGATTCGGGTCTAGTTTCGCAGAATAATGTTGAGTGATGATGACTAGCTAAAGTTGGGTTTTTTGGAATTGGTTGGAGTCAATATTCATTGCTATATCAATTAAAATTACATATAATATGTGATATTCAAGCAAGAGTATGTGCTACTATTGCTTAGTTAGGCAAGAAAGATACACGAGCATACGACGAAAGTGTAATTCGAGCTATTACTACTGAAGCGGATATAGTCGTTTCTGATGGCAAGAATAAAAAGCGGACTAAAGACTTCCGATTACTAGCTCACTATTATTCATCGGGCAACTTGCAGTCTTTGCTGCGAAAGTGGAAGTGAAAAGAAGAAAAGTTAATCTTCTACACCAGATCGATTGATTAGTTTTATTATGTACTAGCACGCTCGCTGCTAGAATGATGTCCTAAATGGGTGTATACTCTCGCAAAGGGATTTTTTCGTAGGTAACTCGAATACAGCATAGATGTATGCCTGTATCGGCTGATGCCCATCACACACGGACCAATCACACCCTTGTGAATTTGAACTTGATTCGTACGCCAACCAAGCTCTGCACTATGGTGAGTGCGGATCTGGTGTACCCACGGAACATACGTCTTCGTTGATTGCTGTTCTTTGCCTGGCCGAAAGAAAAATGATCAAAAGTCATCGAAATCATCGGGGAATGTGAAACCGATTGGAGCAACAGCTCTAACAGGTGGCTAATGTACGAGCGGCGTCATGCATAGGAACAGGACAGGAGCGCCATCGAACGTCAGTAATGGTATTCTTGGTGTGTAATCAATAAAACGCTTGGTACCATCGTGCCACCGTTAACGATCTTATGCAATGATCCCTGTTTGGATGAGTTTCATTATTTGATCCCTGGCTGGCTTCTAGTTTGGTTTCGCGAAATTGAAATAAAAAGCAAATCCTATCTGGTTGCTTCTAACGGGCGAGATATATCAGCCAACGTTACAAATCTGGTACACAAGTCCCATGTTACGCTGCGGTCTGATTTATCGTTATTGGTTCGAATCTCGGTTCAACAGGTTTTTTGCACGGGTTTTAGCATGAAATCTAGCACAATTACTTACGGCTATTGCTGCAACCACCACAGCTCTCCCTGCGACCGAATCGCTCCGGTGGTCAAACTGTTCATCAACCAGTGCTGGAGCAATTTTTGAACGGTTAGGCCTTTGCAGGGTTGTTTTCGATGTCATATGATTGCAATCGCGCCGATGGAAAACGAAATATTATTGCGTGAACGGCTCACCTGTTGCTACGTTACATACGCGTGTAACGCACTTCGCTCGCCGTGCTGTCGTTTGTGTCGCGGGGATTGGCAAGATAGATTGGGCTTCTTGTATTGCAGTTCACTTTTTGCACGACGCGTTGTATTTTTTTTTGCTGTATCGCTCTGATACGCGTTGTTTTTATGGAGTTTTTTTGGCGTGTCGTATGTCCTCTCGAAAACGTATCATGCGTACGTAATTCATACGAACGTGCACGTGCTGCTACGTATCTGTTACGGCTCAGATGCGTTCTGCTTCGTATGGCTTAGCCATTTTTTTCTTCTTTTGATTGTTTAGTGGATGGACCAACTATAGCAACATCTTTCCAATGCAAACAGTACTGCATTAATGAAGATACTCTCTGGTCGGCATGGTAGCTTTTGGCGCATGGCGCTGTATGTCAATGTACAGGTAAAACAGGTTTGTTCTACAGTTGTATAGCTAAAGCCATGATGATCGTTTCAAAGAAGTAAACAGTTTTTCGGCATACCTAACGAATGTTGACATTGAGGATTGTTATATGTTTGTATTCCTTACCAGTGAAAGGATTTGTCCATCGATCGATATCATGGAAGGTCTACGAGTACAGGATTCTTACAAAGATATTCATGAAATTGAGGTGTGTGTTGCTAAGTCTAATTAATAATTAGGCTACTAAAGGAATTAATTTTTTGTAAACTAAAGAGAAAGCAGACATTCAGAAGCCGACATTTTTTTATTAGTGTTTCATTTAAAATATTTAAACTGTTCCGATTTGTTGCCCCTTCTTGCGAAATCTGTAAAAAACGAATTTAATGATTTTAGCTAGAATTAAATTCACAATGATTAAATATCTTTAAAAAAAGAAATAAATTTAACGCCGTGTCAAAAGCTGAAATGGTTGCCAATGGGGCCGCTGTCTAAGCTCATGTAATTTGAAGTATAGCACTTTACCTGAATTTGGTCCAAGCCGGTTCCAGCCGGTAACCATTAGCATCACCCGACTTCGGATGGTGCAGCTTTGAACGTATTAAAGAAAAAAGCTCATGACAAATACAAAACAGCTGAGAAAAAACAGAAAAAGAGTATCGGCTCTAAATTTAAAATCAATCAGTTAAGGTATGGAATCAATTTTGTGGTCCGAATTGAAAAACATAGTTCTGAGACAAATGAGCGTTCGAGCTTAAATCATATAAATTTTTGCATGAAGTAACTTAAAGAATTCTTTGAATATGTTAACCCTTGCATTCATCCTTCAATTATGGCAAGCATGTAACAAACTACCCGAGTTTCGTTCAGCTCAGTTTCTGTTAACTTATGTTCAAAAACATTTATATCACTTGGCACTTTCTCCATGTTAAAAATTTCGGCGTCTTAGCATATTGCAGTGAAAGTTTGTTTTTTTTTTCGAAAACCTCCTGAACGTAGCGTATTTTTGCCCTCATGATGCTCTACCCCCAAAAGTGCTTAATAATCGTCATTAGAAGTAAATATTTGTCCTGCCTTGTAGTGTAACGGACATCTCTCGTGCTGCCGAGGCCATGTGTCGGTGTTGGTAAATTGCCACGCGAACACAGTAAGCTTAATGCCGTTGTTTTGCCAGCGAAAACCCGTGCTGATGGGTGCATGTTTATGTTGATGCTTGCTGTTAGCGCAGCAGATTATGTCACGGTACCGTTTCGTCGTCGTCACAGCACTGGCGAAGGTCTACGCCGGGAAAATGTACACCGAAACAGCAGCCAACCATGTCGACAGTGGTAACGTGAAGCTCATTAAAGCATGAAAATATGCTTTACTTTCGATGGTTGCGGTATGTTACGGTTGTTACGAGTTAACGCTTAAGGGTAGGCAAGGTGCATTCTAAAGGCGGTGTGTTAAAATTCACTTTATTCCCCTTGGCATGAATTAGCGCTGCGTTTCTGCGTTTCATCTATGCGTATGCAATCGCCCACCGGTACACGCAATTCGGTTTGGTAAATGCCCCTCATAAGGTCAAGATCTGTTGAGAAGCCTCGGGCAGCACGTTCGCTCCACAAAAGGTCGTTGCAATTATTGGCTGAAGAAAGAATACACACCGCTGATCGTTGTGCAGTGGGTGCGGTGTGAAACGATCATAACCTAGAAAATCAAATCTGTGCTAAGGTCTGCGCCGCTGACTTGGCTGGGATAGTTTCGTGATTGTTGTTTATAATTCGTAGATTTCAATGTGTTTGTTGTGCGAATTTGAGGGAAACCCGTCGTCTTGCTCATCAACGTGCTATACAGACTTTTAATAAGCAAATTTAGTGAGCTGCGATAGTGAACACTGGATATTAACATTCAAAATTTTTGGTGATTTCTTTCCAAATAATGTATCTTATCCTTAAGTTGTGCTCTCGGTACATACGTTTTTTAATTACTATTGTGAGTTTAAGGCATTTTGTTGCATTTGTAACATGAACTATAAATATTTTTATCTGTGTAAAAACTGTTGCAGTTTTGCATGTATGAAACATTTTCTAAGACTTTAAGAAGCAGTTTAACAATCAATTATGCTTTAAATTGATAACATAAACTTTAACCGGTAAATAAGAGAATGATCAGTCACTCAAAATGTCTGAATAAATATATAGGCTTTCGGTTCGTTACGTAAGCATCGTACCGATTATCCGTTTGTGTATCAACAAACTCCAAAGCAAACGAGCATAACCGTCGAACATCATTGGCCCCGATGGGACCGGAGACGGTGATCCACATAGTGGTACGTATGTGGCTGTCCTGTACAGTGAAACGCATTCCAGTCAGCCGTATCTTGCTCAAGGTCTTTCGAACTACCCGGTTGTTGAGTGTAGCAGCACACCGGATACGAAATGAATTTGGTATCCCGTGTTCCGGGTTTTACTGCTGTTCTGTCATTCATGGTTATGTATGCTTCCGTC
The DNA here is from genome assembly GCF_943734725.1 of Anopheles marshallii. Taxonomy (NCBI): domain Eukaryota; kingdom Metazoa; phylum Arthropoda; class Insecta; order Diptera; family Culicidae; genus Anopheles; species Anopheles marshallii. The sequence continues at coordinate 45,076,844 of NC_071326.1, read as the reverse complement.
AAGGGATGACGCTTGTGCACAGCCATTACAACATCTCGCAACCATCCGCTCTCGCTTGCACCGAGTACATAAATTAAACCTTCCCTCCTTTTCAGATAGACATTCAAAACAAAGAAGATGTCTCTGGAGTTGTGCAGACACAGAATGACAGTTCGTACACTCTGGAGCAACGGTTCTATTTGTTTTATTTCGAAGAACAGCACAGAAGCGACGCTTTTCGATTGGCGGAACGAGATTGTGATGCAATTCTGCATTTGGCTGTCCGTAGAAAAGCTGCTGGGCCGGTAGTTGATGTGGGATGGAAATTTAATTAAAGTACTCTCCACAGATCACTCAAGAGCAGTAGGCGGCTTCAGCAGCAGAGATGCGTTGTCAGGTTTGCCGTTGGATATGAAGCTGAGGCAGAAGCTGTAAATGAGCTTTTCTATAAAATAACCCAGAAGCCAACGGATACGTCATCGTCAGACAAAGATCTACGATGGGTTTGATCGGAAGCGAAGGTGTGACATGATTGGTCTCGGTTGGTGTAAAATGTTTCTTGCTCTCTGATATTAATGGAAACGATATAGCGTTTTGTATTGTGTGAACCTTTTACAATACAAATGTAAAATGATCTTAGTTGGGGTTTCAATCGATTTGATCATGAACCAAACAGATCGTACATTGATTTTAGATCATCATTGAATTAGTTATGATTGACATTTTTTCTTGGATCTAGATATAACCAAAATGCTAGCTGTAAATACTTCGTATATATATATGGTTCGAAAGCTTATGTTGTTAAACAAGATTTTGGGTTTATCAGGACGATTCATCTCGGGTAAGCTATCGCGTCACATAATCAAACCATAAATTTGTTCTCATTATGGCATTTGGTTGCAATGCTGGTAAAATGACAGAAACACTTATCGTTTAGGGAAGTGAAACTGACGTTGCATTTTGCACACTGCAGTAGAAAATATGGAAGAGGTGTGATTGGAAATATAACGGTTAACGGCTTTCCTTTTGCTCTGGTAATCCATGATACGAGCACGGAAGATGGCCAGCCGTTCATGATGTATGTTCGTGTTAGCGCTGCGAAGTAATAATGTCCTCTTGGGACACTACAAGCCGTTCGGTTGAAAATGATAGGTGATAAAATCGACATAGTACGAATAGTCAAATAGAACACGTCTTCCGACAGTCATGTGATCGCTAAAACCCGAAGAGAACAAAGTTTTATTGTAAAGTCACTTTCATAATTGTTCAACTAAGGCTGGGTCAGTATTGATGTGGAAAAAGATCTTAAATAAGATCTTTTTTGTAACATTTTAAACACTGTTAAAATCATAAATTCTAATCGGTTTCGGTAGTTTGTTCTCGTTGTTGGTCTGTAAGTTAAATATGATCGTGTCAAATACAGCTATATTTTTAGTTACCATTTTTTTTTGCTTAAAGTACCACCAAAATAGTTCAGCTGACTAAAGTCGTGTTGCAAAGTTAGTTTTATCAATTTTTTTTTCTTTAAGTACGAGATGCATCCGAAACTGCGGAGGGTATTTATTTTCCGATCAGCTTTCTTCAGCATTATCGGTCGTATGCTTTGGATAATATGTTGGTCTTTTGTGCGGAAATTCGATGTAAGGATGGTTAAATACGGGTACTCATACCCTTCTTCACAATGCTGCGTTTATTTATGTTCTACGCAACTAGCGAACTGTAGTGCCGGGGGAAAGTGAAGGAAAGCATAAGCTGAAGTTTGATTATGTGTTTGTCAAATAAACAGATCATTTTGCAGACTGGCAAACCTGTACTAGCTGATAGTTACGACGATGTTCGGAGCGATTGGAGATCGATTGCTACGGGAATGGAGGGGCAGCTTCGACTGAAGTTAAGTGCTTTAATATGCTCTCGGAGAAGTCGTTGAAGAAGATGTGCCTAATAGGATCCAACCAGTTTATTTGCGAGACTTTAAGCCAGCCGCTATTGACTGACAATAATCGGTTAGAATGAATTCAAACAGAATTTTGGATGAGGAGACAGATACCGATACAAATGTTAATAAACACAAATAAATGTCAAATAATATCTTTGCAGTTTTTTCATATGTAGTAAGGTTGTATCGGAGCTGGAGTTATTACACTTTGATGTAAAAAAGTTGTACAAATTAGGTATTATGAATCAGTATGTTTTACATTACGGAATAATTCAATTACTAGTCCGGTTACTGTTACATAGAAATGTGACGTTAAAACAAACTAGGGTAAGTTCAAGTCATGTACCGTAATAATGTAAATTTATCTTCATACTTTTTTACTCTTATTTTGATTTATTAAAATGTAAAAAATTAGTAACAGTTCGAGTACTTTACAGTTCCATAAAGAATGATATAGTTATCTTTCCGGGAATGATTATGTAAATATGTGTTTCATTTGTCTAGTATGTGTGCAAACCTCTCGAAGGGACTGCATTTGATGCGATATCCAATAAATTGTATGAAAACGCGGAATGAGTTAGTCATTAAGTTCATAACAAAAAATTCAAAGAGATAACTGTTGCGTATGGTCGCAAGAAAATGAAAAACTTCAGTTGGTGTAAAAACCTGACGAGTCGCTGCTGTAGGTTTGGTTCTTGGGAATATATGTGCTACGGTATTATTGCTGTTAAAACCTACTCTCACTTCCCCTTGGTTTTGAAAGATGTATAATAAACAAGGATATGGTGTATCAATTTCTTATTGATATTTGAATTGGTTGTTTATTTTGGGTGAATCATTCGATAGGGCTTGTGAAGAGGATTTTGCGCTGCTGAAGTCAAGGTATAATTGGATTGAGCGTAGAATGTTTGCTTACACAAACCATCGGAAATGTGTAACCGATTGCTATCAATATTCTAGAGAGCATCTTATTAGCGCGCGGTTCTTGACGTTTGCAAACGTTCGATTCTATTTCAACCCAATAAGGCTAATGAATGTATGTTACAGGACCTGCAACCGGGCTGAACATTGAAAACAAATATATTTTTTCTTTAACCTTATCAAGCGGAATCGTGATTGGGCTTTTGGGGCAAAGGCTTTGGCTTACCTAAACATGTATTGGTGCTCTCCAAAACCTGGTATATCGCTTACCACCGTTAGCATGATTTTTGTTTTGTTTTTATTTCCGCTCACGAAGCTCTGAATCGAGATGGAGCATCATAAAACCGTTGCAAAAACCCACCATGGATGATTTGGAGATAAAATATCTCGCATACTACTCGTTGCTCTCGCCCCTTGACTTGTGGTGCGGAGAATTTAGCGTTTGCCAACCGAACTCCCTCGTGGGCACCTTATCTCATAATGAAATTTCACGAAGACTATTAGAGAGCTCCAAAATTTAATTATAAACCCACCCACCAAACGGTCAAACCTTAGTATTTTAGTGTCTGCTTTGGTTAGTGCTGTGCTTTACGTGTACCGCATACACCTGTGATGTGAAGGGTGGAGTGGTGCAGGGCGGGTTGGTGTATCCACAGATAACGTTTCCGTTTTCGAATCCGGAACGGGTAAGCCCTAAGGCCAACATCTTCCTGCCTGCCTGTCTGTAAATTGGCAATCGTGCAGTAACCATTGTCACTGTACTTGTGGCGGTTCGGCCAACGCAGTAAGACTTGCAACCAGTTCGCTCGGGAGCATACGTCGCCGTTGGTTTAGATTGTTTATCGTTAGTTGTGATGCCCGCAAATGGAATTAAATTTCCAGATTGATGCGCCGATAGGTGGTTCCGAAGCGTATCCCACATGGGAGCAGGTCTTCAACGCAATCTGGGTAGAGTGGCATGTGTTGTGACGTAAGGACACGTACAAACAGCTGTGTTCGTTCAGTTACTGCACAGCGTTATTACACAGCTGGTTAGTAAAAACTGATCGCTTCCAAATATACTTTCACGAGGTGTTTAAAAATAAGGGTAAGTTTCAGAAACAGTAGGCGTACTTTGAATTTTACGCAAAGAGCCACAATAATGTTTGACTTGGGTATGAGGTTTGTATAAGATTAATTGAGATTATTTCTAGTAAATGATTTAAACGAATTAGGAAATAATTTTCTCTAAATTAGTGCTGAACAAAATTTATTGTCTCATATGTCCCTTAGACGGTGTGGTATGTTGAAAATAACATTATGAAAAAAGATTTCATTCATCTTTACAGATATATCCTTGTTCAGCATGAAGAAACCAAACACGTGTGAACCACACGAAATATATAAAGAAATTTCGCCAGTGACTAACATGACTACATGACTACAGCGTTGTATATATTGAACATGATCCGTCATTCCTGCAGTTTTTTTTTTTCAACCAGTTGGAAACTTTTCGTTACATCCCATTTGCGTTGGCACCGTTGCCTATTACGTGTTACCCAGAAACATTAGCATGCAGTTGAGGGTGCAACGCATTGCAAAACGTTTTGTCGTATCGCTTGTTCTAGAAATTTTCAGCAACGTGAAATTCAACTTGAGTTAATTGAGCCTTTACGCCGACAGTTGCAAACCAGCATGTTGTCATATAGCACGGAATTTTGCGTCACGTGAGACATGTATTGGTTACCAGTTAGAGGCGGAATAATATAAAGCAACAATGAGTTTTAAAAAGCGCCAGCAAGTGGAATGAATTGAATTTGAGAAAAAGCGTATGCGCACTTACGCTACCAATCAGGTTCCGAGACTCCGTTGCAATTCCAGCACCAACCAACCAATTTTCAACTCTCAACATGAGTTGAGCAGTACTGGTGGGCCAAGCCTCCCGAGCAAAAGTTTCCCACACGTCCCAGACCAGCAAAAGGAAATAAATTCGGAATTTCTAACTTTTAAATGAGAATTTATATTATTTACTATTGTTGAGTTTTAGCTGAGCGCGGAATATGTGAAGGTGGATAATTTCATTCCGTTCACCCCGAATGGTAACGGATGGTGGCAAAGGTTGGTTGGCGAAAAACTTCCGAAACACGTAACTCTCGCCAGTCAGCTGCGTGAGAAAAATCATCATTTTCCATTGCGCTTCGCTGAAAATCAGGTTCGCCAGAGGTTTCTGTCGGGAAATGTACTAAACTGTAGCTGTTTGAAGCCACGTTATCGTCCCGCAGTTAATTTGTTCCTGCAAGACCGAAGGATGGAGGCGCCCGGTACCAGAAGAGGCGCAGCAGAGAGCTTCATCCTTCGTTGTCCCATGTATGTACCCACGGATGACCGAGTTAAGGCAATTTTATCTCATGGCGTCTTCGTGTCGTATTCTCTTTCGCTTTCGAATGTAGCTGCTAGTGCGAAAGAAGTGCCTTTATAACGAGCCAACCCTGTGCGAGTTGGGAAACACGTGGTGGAATAAAAATTATTATAATTAGCTTCATGGGCGAGGTCTAAATGGGGCAAGACGAACATTTTTTTGTTATTGTTGAAATTACTAGCTTCTGCTCTTCCAACGTTCCAACAGCACAGCGTATGCAGAGGAATGAAATATTTCGCGTTGGAAAGTTTAAGGTTTCCCTAACGAACTTATAGCTTGCTAGTAGTTTTTTACGTCTTTTCGAATGAAGCACACTTTGCATCGCAGTTGAAGCCATTTTTGCTTCCTTTTGAATTGATGAAGCTTTAAAATCATGAGAAGAAGAAAATGTTATTGGCATTCAGGTGTCGTTGTACGGTTCAGCCAGATATAATGTATTGATTAAACATGTTTGGAAATGAACGACAGTTTCAATAAGGAAATATTATTTAATCTAATTTTAAATTAAATTAATTTAATTTAAAAAATCTTGCGCATATATTTCGCTTGGCGTTGAATTGTTTTGCATAGTATGTAGAAGTTTTTTAAAGTAGATGTATTGGTTTAATAATTCCATCGGCTCCATAAAGCTTTCTCATCCGCAAATCTGTCAAGAAATCGTGTGCTAATAAAGGGCGCTAGGATAAACTAATGTACAAGAAAAAAGCAATATAACAAGGTGTGAAATGTTTTCGCGTCAAACATCCAATTTGGATAACTGTGTGTACGTCCATATTCTCGTTGTATACATTTGTCGTTCAAAAAAGTGGCTTGATAAAAAGTAGGTGAAGACAAACCAAATGCAAGAGAACATATCTAGGGCTTTCCGAGTATAATCGTGCAAGTTTACTTTCTGTTTGCGGTGTCGAAAGTTGGTTTCGTTGCGGTGGTTGTGGAAGTCAAGAAAACGTTTAAAAAGTCGTACATATTGTAAGGTGCGACAAACTGAACGCCTGTGACCTCCTGTTTGTGAGCGAAGCATCCGGCGGTGGAAAGGATCTCTTTTCTACATCACCGATTTCACGGCTTAAGATTTTTCTTAGGTTTGTTCTTTCATTCCGTTTGTCACCGATTCACACTTGCACACACACACACACACACACACACAGCGAACCTGTTCTTCGATTCGCTTGCCAGAGGAGCATCGTTCGGTGGAGTGGATCGTTTTATCTTTGCGGAAAGTATTTTCGCTGCCGGTTGTTTTTGTGTCATTCTGCCCGTAACTGGAGCGTTTTTTTACCGTAGCGCATTTCGGTTTTGGACCAGTGTGATTCGGAAACGGATGGTGTGCAATAGCAAACCGAAGAATTGTAATATTACGATGCTAAGTGTGCCTTTCCATCTAGCGTTTACAAATGCACATGGCAATGGCGAAAAAGGAAGCTGGAAGTTTTTTTTTCCTACTCTTGTCTTTCATGATGATGATCTTTTTCTTCTTCACCACTTTACTAAATTGCTCATGCTTTCCTTCTTCCTGTTTGTTTTTTTTTTTGCTCTATCTCCTTTTCATTCCGCCATCAAAGGCTTTGAGGAGGTTTTTTTCCATTCATTTAACTGTCCTTTTGCAGGTTGTCCTCACTGGGGCAAATATCGCTTGATACTTTCAAAGCGGAAACGGAATCTGTGGCTGTGTTATCTTTTGCACTCATACACACAACCACACATCCTGTTGCATGCCTTCTTCGTGCTTTCAAATGATGTCATCAACTCGATGCTCAGTTTCCCTTTTTTTTACAGCAGCCTCGTGGTGGGTGTAATTTTGCTGGTCTATTTGATTTTCGTGTACTTCTAGTACCGTGTAATAGCGCATCAGCAAGAGAGATAAAACACGAGCGGAAATTACTAACGTCTTCACGAGAGGCATGTGTGAAAATCAGCACCAAGAGGTCGTTGAAACATAATCGATCGCATTAAGGTGAATTATGGTTGTACGTTGGGACAGTTTAGCATTTTCCCGTAAAATTTCTACTTCGTTTTACCATATATATCGCAAGCAAAGTTTGCATGTTCCGTCTCATATTTGCATCTGTAACACTTAACACATAAAATAACCTATTCGGGATAGGTAAATTATATTCTTTGTGTTCACTGCATATTGAAATAAGTTTACGATCAAGAAGTTCGTGAAAAATCCATTTGCAAATTAATTACCAGCTGGTGCAAAGCATTGTGATGCAGATTTCTGTAAAATCTGTTCAATGAATTGCGGGTTCGACGGACCAATGCCCTTCAGTCAAAAGATCCCCGTAGAGCAATGGAAACCATCTTCGAATGAGCAATGGGACGTCCAGCTCGTTGTGTTTCCCACCATAACACTGGGGAATTCCCGCAACCATGAATTCCCATTTCTTTTCGTTCCCGCATCAGCAACTGTTAAATTATGTCACTTTCAATTAGGGTTCATTCAGCGTGTAGGAAAATATTGTTTTGGGAATTGGGGACGATGGTTGCGAGAATTCGTTTACCGAGCGTGTTGTTCGGAGCATCGCTCATCGAACTGGCATCCGTTCGAAGGGGAATGGTTAAAAATATGATGAAAGAGTATGTTTTGCCAACTTTCCATTCTTAAAACCAAGCAAGCGAAATATCGAATGAAGTTGAATGAAGTGAAAATTCGTTTGAAACACTACGGTCTAGCGGAGCATTCTCCGTCCTGGACTACCCGCGTCGAGGATAATCATTCTGCAAACGAGAAGAATGATCCAATATTGTTTGTAATGAAATTTTCAGTCCGTATTAAACGCTTGTTCTCCGCGTCAGGCTTCGGTGAACAGCGTTGGTGTCTTGTTCGACGATGCAGTGAAGGTGTACATCTAACTGATGTGCTTTCGGTGTATCGTCATCAACGTCACGGGCAGTTGTAGTCGTTGCTTAGCTAATGAAATTATCGTTTCTCATTTCAGGTCAGTAAGCGCTAATCGGCTGGTTTTGTAGGATCAATATCCTCCGATAGGTCCGCCGGAGATGCAGATGTTTATTTCGCGTAGCGTATCATACGGAAGGTTTGTAATTTAATGTTAAATGGTTTATTTATGGAAACAGTGTAAAAATAAAAGTTAATTGACGATGATTTTGAAACTTACGATGCACAAACGGTTATGTTTGCTTAAGTTTTAGGTCGTGCTTCATGAATTAATTACTTTTCAACCAACCTAATTAAGCAACTTTAAGCAATAAATGTTTAATATGTTTTGTGTTCACTAATATTACTGCGGCTTTCGAGTAATCTTGAACTAACAAAATGTTTACCTTTTTGCTTTCTGACATTGGAACAGTGGAGTATACATACTTGATTTGTTCTTATGTAAACTCCACTGTCTAGTTATTATTATTAACCACCTTCTACAGAACCAACAGATTCTATTAAAGAAAGTGGAAATAAAAACAATGACATCGCTTTTCTCATTTAAGTAAACTAGCACGGATACTGTTTCATTTCGCTGCTGTCCGTATCTTTTTCCACACTTCAATTTCCTGCTCGTCGGAAGTAACATCGACATGACCGGGCGCCTCCATGCGATTGGTTTTGTTTCTACCGACCAACAGAGCCGTCAATCCGATGCTGTCAGCTTCACAGTGAAGTGTTTTCATAACACATTATCTTCCTCGTTTCGTTCGCGTTTTGGGGAGCTAAAAAGTGGAATAGTGTACGGTTTCTTCCTTCGGTCACAGTATATCGACAAGTTACATTTCCCGGCTGGGAGCGTTAAGGAAAAGCGCATTTGGTCGGGCGCATCTAGAGGTAGAACGTATGAAGAATGGGTGTTGGAGGGTGAATCCACCCACGTTGTCTGTGAATTTGACAGCCGGAAGATATCGGGAATCGGTCGATCGAGTTCTTGCATTTTCCGGTCACGAAACCAAGAGTAGTGAGTATGTTAAGCTAGAATCAACGCAAAGAGTGTGGTATCCTTTAACCGTTGTCTATGTGTGTGTGTGTATGCGTTTTACAACGCTCTCGTATGCGGCGACATTCATCCATGCTGGGACGTACTAGCATTGTACGAACTCATGCTAATGCCAAGAATAGACCATGACTGTAGTGAGAACAGTGGGGTAGGGTAGAGATGAGCTGTCATCGTTTCCATTGCATACATTATTGTCCCCATCAATTTACGAGATACGGTGCTCGATCGGGTCCCGTACCGTTGCTGTTTGCTTCATGCTCCTGCTAATAGTCGTGACGGAAGAAGCTGTGGCTTGCGTTTGGGGTTTGGTGTGTTGTCAATGGTACAGGAATGGGACCATTTCCCGGCACTGCATGCACGTTGAATGTTGTGCGGGATATGCGGATGATTGTGTTGTAACTTTCCAATGAAGTACTTCATTGGCTTCCGTTTGCGTTGCATGGCTGCTTGCTGACTGTTTACTTTATCATGTCGTTTCTGTTATAGAATTAAAAATATATGTGATGTTATATGAGGTTTTGTTTGAAATGATTATGTGAGAATTTGTTTGATAGAAGCAATAACATTTTTTTGCAAGATCAAATTAGAAATTACTTGGCCATTGCAGTACAACTAATGAGTGTTGGTGTTTGCCAGCGTATGAATTTGTGATAATGAAATTCTTCTATCAATAGTTATTACAAAGAAAATGAGAATATACCAGGATATGCATAAGAAACGGTTAGTTCCTTTGTACATGGAGCTATGTAAGGATGTTGTTGAATATTATTCAACGGTCGATTCGATTAGGATAGCTGGCTTCAGGCCTTTAATCGTGGAAGAAGCTACATCGAGCGGGGTAACTAATCGGCCCAGGATACCCGTTCTAAGAGGATCAATGACCGGGATATCGCGGCAAGCGGAAGCGGATTCTATAATGCGAATTCTAATCCGGTGAAAGGGGAAGTAATTTTTATCTTTTCTAAATACCCAAATCTGATACAATCGATTTGGCAAATAAAGTTTGCTAAGATGAGTCCTTCTGTGTGTTTTTATGATCTTCGTGTTGTTTTGTGTTTTAATGTAACAACAAGAACGTTGTTGTAAGTTTCCATAGATGTTATTAATTAACATTTGTTAATGGTTTCTAACCTTTGCATGGATTGAACGTATTCAATCATTACACATTGAAAACAGGAAAGAATATGTAAAACCAATATCAACGTAATCCAATTTACATGCAAGCAGTGATAAGCATTCGTAGCACGGTCAAGTGACAGTTTAAGTTGCTGGTGTGTGAAGATCTTCCTTGGAGGTATGCTTGATATTACAGCTCGGTCATAAATCGCTGCAAATCGGTAGTTTGGCCAGCCGTCATTATCATCACATGCTAACACGGTAGCTATTTAACCTGCTTCGAATATACGTTACAGCTTCGCGGTAGTGCTGGTACGCCGGTGGAATTGTTTCATCCTTTCGTCCAAATAATCTGACTAATTGCAACAGCTCGGGAGTGAGAGAATGAACACATTACATCGAGTGCATCACGTGCAGGAGAACCACGATGGGTAGGATGGACCTTCGTTCACAGTAGGCGTTGATGTTATCATTACCGGCTCAGCTTTCCCGTTTCCGGTATTACTGCTTTTCGGAAAATGCATCCCACCTGGGGTCGGACAGCAATGAGCGGTGATGATAATGGTGATGATGATGATGATGATGATGATGATGATGCTGGGCGTTGATAATATGTCCTCCGATTGTTAGCTTCATGCGTGTGTCGTGTGACGCGAACCCATTAATTGAGTTGTTTCACTTAACGAACCGAAGGACGATCTCGTTAAAGCAATCAGGTAATGCCACAGCATTAACCGGTGCGCACTCGTGAATTGAGTGGAAATTCCAGCTGGGCATTGTGTATTACGGTTTTCCCATTGTCCGTGCCACTTCTCCATGTAGGCGAACAGGCATCGCTTTTATCGCTACCTAATTGACATTTTTCGTGCCCTGTGATTTACTTTGGCTAGTTAGGACGTAATACGAAGGACTCAACTGCTTGATTTGGGTTTGGCATTGTCCACGGTTTCGACGGCCAAAAGTACCAGTTTGGACCCTTTTTATTGTGACGTGTTTATGATCATTCGAAAAGGTAGGAAAGCGTTAGATTGATTGTGAAAAATGTGGAGGAGAGTTAGTTATCTAGCACAAAATAATTGTGTTTACAATTAAGTTAAATTCTGCTTGCTGCAGCAACATTCCATACAGAGGTGTGTAATTTAATGAAATTGAAGAAGAATGTCTTCTCGAATGCTAGCCATACATGTTGAAAGTTGAATATTGTGCGGAAAAACAGATCTTGTCAACTAGAATCACGTTTTATTCAGCTTGCCACAGCTTGGTTCGATTGTAGGCTGAGATCTTTTTCTGACCTTACAATTTAAACAATTCAATTTGAATTCTGTGAACAATTTTGTAAAAATATGAGGTGTGTTTCAAAAATTTGGTTTGTTCTGTTTCATCTTGTCTTGTTTGAAATATAGTTGTATATTATTACAATATCGCATTTATTATTGTTCTTTTTGAGACTACGAGTTTGTTTATGTATATTTCCAATCAAATTGAAATGAAAATGTTTCGCTCAAACAACATTCATGTTGCTTATACTATGTTTGCCATACACTGTCTCTATGCTGTCATGCCACTGTATGCAAGAGAAACAAACATGAAGTTAAACAAAAATGAGAAAAAATATAGTTGACGCTTCTGTGCTCTGTATTCCTTGTGCTCTGTATGTAACGTATCATTCTCTGTTGAATAGCAATCGGAAGTCAGTATCGATGTTGTCATGCTGATTTAGACTATACTTGTCGTCCTTGTTAACGCCTTCTCCGATCTCAGGCTATCGGGATGCGTCGATTTGTAGCAATGTTGCAGCTAGGCTTCCACACAAACCGAAGCAATAGACTCCTTCTGTGGTCGCACCAGGAACCAAATCACACGGTAGATCGGAAATAGCTTGTCAATATGAAATACCGGTAGCAAATTGTCGTTGGTGAGCCATCGAATGAATATAAATTCAAATCAATTTACATAACGAATCAGTTCGACATAATTAGCATAACTTGCGATTCGTCACACGTGCCTGCTGACCGAGGGTGTTGCAGTGGTGGCATGGAACAGTACGGACCGTTGCTTCTTCACCATTAGTCGGCCTTCACCAGACATCTGACTCGGAAACGGAATATAGAAGCTATCAATTTCTTCCTTCCTTCCTGTGGGTCAATGTGCTTGAAAAGACGAGTGCATAATGTTTGTTGGTATCGGATGCCAAGAGGACGTCTTTGAAAGTATTTCTCTACAATGTATGCATATTTGAGAGTAGTAGAATATAACAATAACATATTCGTGCAACCGCTGACAGGGCATTGCTGGCTGGGTACAGGAAATCTTCAGTTATTGAGGATCATGACATAATAATAGTCATTTAATATGTGACTTACGTGAATGAAAGTAGGTCTTTACTAACCTGAGATTTTCCTAATGCTGTGTAATAGCATTGATAAAGAGAAGGTGGTCAATTGGCGGTAAGATTCATACACTTCATTGTTTTATTTTAGAATATGTCTAATGTCTTCTTTTCTGTTACATAAATGTCAGAATATATATTACATAAACTGTGTATAATATTGTTATAATCAATAGAACAAATCATATATTCGTTTTTAATTACCAATGGAGGGCATATAAGATTGAAAATAAAGTGCAATCATTCCGTAGCTTCAGATAACCGTTTGAAAGGAACAAAATAAGTAATACTTGAAATTAGATTCGATATTTTTCTCAGCAACCAACAAAAAAGCAGATGGCGCTCTCATCAAGCGATTGCTGCGAGAATATGGCTCTTCTTCAATTTTCAAAACCTAAAACCGCAGCCCTGGAATGCATGCAAATTGGTCGCAATTCTTGTGCAGCTGTAACGAGATCTTGCTGTGGATTTCTTTTTTATTGTTTTTGTTGTTGTTGTACATTGAATCTGCAATGAAACTAGAAGCCGGTAGAATGGAGCTTTCCAGAGTGGATTGATACATTCTTGTTGCTGAGTACGAGTGTGTTAGGCAATATGAGTGAATCCTTGTACGGTGGAATTGCCATGTGGGGTACAAGTGTAAGGATATGTTTCATCTGCGACTAACTTGTGAAAAGCTCTTCTGCACGCTACGATTACAAAAGTACGACGACAGGCCTCATCATTTAGGAAAAGTACAATGTAATCCCAATTCATGTTGCCTCGACTAAAGGGAGGTTGCAGTTCGGCAAATGAAATTGCAATTTCTTCCGTCCTGAGGCAATGAATGTGTCTTTATGTGGACGTGTGTGTGTATGTGCACAAGCAGTTTTGGATATAGCACTGAAAATTCTGGCAAGATGCAACAGGCACAGTTGTACATGCCTACACTGGGAAGCATCTTTTCGAGGAACCTCATCTAGCGGGTACTGAGGGAATTTCGATTAATTGGGAGTGACTGCTACCATTCGTATGTAGCATGAGATTCATTGGGATGGAAATGTAAAATGTTCCCAATGCCAGCTACTTGATTGCACGGTAGTTGGAATAGTTGTTTACACTTGGCTGAACACATTCAAATTGGAAACGAAAGGTAGCCTAACTTGCCGTACAGAGTAGCGTGAAGGTCCTTTTGTCGAATGGAAATGCAAGAGGAAGAGATCTTGATAAGTATGTTAATTTGCATGAGATATAAGGGAATGATGATAGAAATGCGAATTTGAAATTGGTTCCTTAACCCCCACTCGTTACGATGCGTATGGATCTGTGGAATTGGGAAATTGGCGTGTAATGGAATGTTCATACTGAAATGAATACATTGTAATTGACCAAGCTGATTCCATATTCAGTCTTGTAGGGTAAGGGGAAGCCGAACGGTGCTTGAATAGTTGAGTTTGATGACAAATGATTCATATGTTTCGAAATGATTCATATCTTTTCATAGTTCAATCATCATAGAAGTATTTATATGCATCTTTTGTGTAGCAGCTTCAGTATTTTACCTGTGGTATTTATTTTGACTTTTTAATCAATCAACAGTCAGTTTCACATGATTTGACATGGAATATGAAATGGTTTGATATTCTTTACAGGCTTTGTAAAGCGATTTCGGAGGTAAAACTGTTTTTACGTGGGTATGACTTTCATTCATCGATAACTACTTCACGAGTGATCAAAACAAGTTGCACAGTTGTGAAATAATTAACAGTCCGAGTCCGAGTAACTAAGACAGGTGGAAAAAGAACCGTTGTGCGTTGATAAGCTCCCATATAAACGATGCCCGAAACATTCTTCATCGCTAAGCAACCAAGCTTTTTTGGAACTTAATGTTTCTGCTTGTCTCTTTCATTAGTACTTCATTGCTATTCAAAAAATTGTGTAGTGACATGTTTTATGTTTTGCGATTTTTTTGTTTTCCAAAATAAAAACAGAGACGACTTTAGTATCATGATGCTCTGCGTACAGAATGCAATAAAGAGTGGGAATTCATAATACAACCATAAACTATGTTTGAGGTCATAAATTGTTCAAGCAGAGAAAATGATAAAGTTAGAGGCAATTGGAGCAGAATAGCTTTTGATGGTTTCATAGTAAGGAAAGAAGTGCTAGTAATTATATATAACCTTAAGCAAAACTACTAGCGTACACCACACAAACGACAATGAACGACAAAATTGATCGAACCATAGAACTACAGTAAACATTCAACGAGGAAATAGTGTATTCAAGTGTGTGTGCGAGTGTTGCAGAAGAAGGTATTCTAGCAGCCATGATCTGTGGAGACGAAATTGAACTTCATAAGTGGTTGAAGAAAGACCTGAGGAGAAGTATAAATAAAACAAACGCTGATCCACGTGCTACCCTTTATACAGCTACATTCTCGCTAGGTTTCTCTAGTGAGCATCACCCACACGCTCGTATATTCTTTTGTAGTAGTGAAAAGATGAAGAAACACTTGCAGAACCGGAAATCGATAACGGACCCAACTTCTCGGCTAGATGATGATAGCATTGCGTTCCGCTTCGATAAAATCCGTTTATAGAACGCTACTACCACTACTACACTACTTCAACTACTGTAACCACTAGTAACACTACTACTCTCACTGTTGCTACCACGGTCACTGCCTTTCATCACTAACCCGTAGTGTCGTAAAATGTTACTCCTATGGCGCTCCACTCAGTGCCTCTCAGGGAGCAGTAGGATCGTGGAAATTTATTTTATGACTCCATCTTTCGGAAGTTTTCATCACCCGCCAGCTGGCAGTGGTTCGACACCCAAAAGGATGTGAAGGGCAGGATGCGGCGAACCGATCGTTTGATGATTTACCGTCAAGCAAAAAAAAAGAATATAAAAAACAAAACCAACGGTCGAGTTAAAAAAGGCGGCATAAACTTTCTCTCTCTTTTCCGTACTACTTTTGCGTAGTTTTACGAAGCAAACGAGCGCGAGACGAAATGATAGTCACTTCCGCCAGAGTGTTTTACGATCGGTGGGTGAAATTTGCCTTTATAGGTTCCACCATTCTTCTCTTTCGTTTTCGATTTATGTTTTATTGTATTTTTACCGAAAAGTAAAACAATGTGGGCAATGGTCGCCATTGTACACTGTTTTGTGCTAGCATATCCTATGGGTTAATTTGGACTGTATAAGGAAAGTCAACATTCTATTCCAAATTCGACGTCAATATCGAAGGAAATACTACATCATAAAGATTGTACATTAAATAACATGGCATAAATACTATATTCAATCTTATGACATTTTGACAGTGTACGAATTATGAAAGGGCACCTTATTCCAGGTATCCTACGCCTTCCAGACATTTATTAGGTTATATTGTTTATGAATTAATAAATATATTTCGGCTTGTGTTCCACCAGGTGAACTGGTCTAACTTTATAATTATAATTTATTTATTCCTAAACTTTAATCTACCTCTAAACTAACATTAACCTTACCTTAATGAACCTAATCAATAATAATAAACGCTGGATTGTGAACTGTGTCGCACGAGAGAAGAGATGCGCGAGCTCGGCAGTCGCATAGTGCTCGCGGTCTGTGTGTGATGGCAGTGTTGCCATAATTGTCGCGATAATGTTCTATAAATCGATATAACACATAATTATATATTTAATTGTGTTATAGATCTGATCAAACATTCTGCACAGGAGAATGACAAGATCTATCTATGCATCAAAATGGACCTGAGCTTCACAATTTTTTTGGCTTTTGATGTTGAGCCAACATTTGCGTCAAAATAATGTGTGCATTCATAAAATAAACACATGTAAATGATTTTTCTTAAGAATTTGCTTGCACAGAACGAAAAACCAAGCATTGTTTCGTTTCCTGTAGATATTAATTTATGGATTGACATTTTTTACATCGTTATCGTTATTAGCTAAGGTTTTGCTCAGCTGACGTATAACCACTCGAAAGGGGCGTCATTGCATTTTTCAGGAAGGCTTATCAAAAGAGGAATTTAAGTAAACTTTATTGCAATAAATTATCTTCAATAGCTTTCGTTGTTTTTTTTTTGTGTGACGCTTATAGTTTGTGACACAAATTGAGTTTTATCAGCTATTGCTGCTTTCTGAATAATTTTAATTACCCACATATGAATTAGCGTAATTTTCTTTCTATTCCTTTGCCTGTTGAATAGTCCTTTCTATCATGTGAGCGGTTTTCTTTATAAAAACTTTATCCGTTCGTGACGACAAGTGGCATTGCATGGGAGCCAGTGAGTAATGCGTCCAAAACGAGTCATAATTTTTGTCAACACTCATATCGCTGTTTTATGAGAATGTTTCCCATTATGGATGACAGTTTTTCCTTAAGCTTGAAACCATCGCGTGCTGCCCATCGGCTTTGCCACACTATTAAAACAAAACGTAAATCAAACATAATGAATGCATAAAAGAAGGCGCCTAGCGTACACGTTTACCACAGCTGTGTTGATATAAATACCAACAGCGAATACCGATGTTTTTCGCTTCTTAGGGAACGGTGCCTAACAGCATATAAGAGAAAAAGTTTGCAAGACGTCTATCGCAAACCTACCATACACTATACTCCGGCGATGGTTGAATAATGGTGGAAAGCGAAACTGCAACGAATGCATATACCGTTGACCCCAAACAACTACAAGCTAAGCCAGCGTTGTCACATGCTTTCCTCTCCCCGGTGGCGTGTGGCAACCCGAACTATTGCGGTAAGCGTGTATTGCGCTAGTTGTGTTGCGATGCATTTTAGCACGCGAACGTCGGTGACATTGTGACGATGGGTTACCACCGTGGCGAATCACAAGATACGGTAAAAATCGAGGCCAACAATGTCGCTCGATTGTCGCAAGGCCACCCCACCGTTATGCAATATGTGCGAGTTTGGTTGCTTTGGTAGTAACGACGATGTTTACTGTACGTTGTTTGTCGAGTCTGTGGTTATGGTAGGTATTGGGCATATGGGTCTAGAGAAATAAATAGTTAAAAACTCTTTGATGAAGAAGAGTTTGAATGATTAATCGACACATGCATTTGTTGGGTACACAATGATGCCTCCGAAATCGATTGACTATTGAATGGGGGTTTGCATGTCTGAAATCTTTGCTTCTAACGTTATAAATTTGAACTATATTATTTAAAATATTAATATTAATAATATGTTTATGGCAGTTTGCGGAAGGAATGCTTCCAAATTGTTCAGCGAGCATACATTGTTTACATGCGCTGACTCATTTTGTTTGTATTAGTTGACTTGTCGTTGATGTTCATGCTGTGCGTCAATCTGAATGCAAAAAAAAAAAACAGAATACTTAAATCGATATTCATCAGCAGCTCTTAATTCATTACAATACTGCATTTCACCTTAGGTAAACTCGATTATCACTCTGGTGAAGATGTCTCCCTGCATGTGCTACTGACAGTACTGTACGTACGCATCCGTGCACGACGAGCTCGCAAGCTTACCTTCTGTGATTATCGTGGCATCGGGGCTTTGCGATTGAAGCAGGTTTGATTTGCATCAGGCGTACAAAATGGAATGGTATATCCCTTCTTTCTTTTCTGTGTATCCCTTCATGTGATGGTTACCATTCGTCGGTTCCACTATGTAAATGGAATTAATCGACTGCAGAGTAATTCCATGACCTACCTTACGGTTTTGCAAACAGACACGTTTAAATGTGACTAGGTAATGAGAAGAGATCATTGCAACGCAGCTAGGAGGTGGTAGTTGGTGTGTCGAATGGTATTGGCATGGTGTTGCACATTGCACACCGGTGGGTTGGGTAGCGTTGTTAAGTGTAATGTTCGGCATAAGTAAAACAATCAACCAACCGAAGGTCTGCTCACCATGTCTTATAGTCGGATGCACGATGTTATGCATTCGATTGCTCATCGAGTTTTTTCATCCATTTTTTTTGTTGACATGGAATGAAACTGACGTTAGTGACGTCCCTTGCAATGCATGTGGCACGCTTGCATATAGGTAATGACACGAAAGACGTCGAAACGGCAGTTAATCATTCGTTTGAAGGAGCAACAGAAAAACCACAACTAGCAGCATACACTTACGCAAGAAAAGCAATATGACTGGCTCAGTGGCTAATGGATAACATAATTGAAACATTAGATTATAATTAGCACTATTGGTGCAATGAATTATGCACATCATCGCATAGAGATCACCAGCATGAATCGATAATGCTCTAAATTAAATTCTTCAAACAACGACAATATTATCTTCTACATCACTGTTAATGCAATTATCCAACTGGAAATCCGTATTTCAGTTCTAAGGTATTTCTTGATTTCGCATTGATCTTTTGTTTTAAATTTTTCATTCAGTTTTGTCTTAAAATTTTGGATGTCTTTCAAACTTCTTCCTATGATTATAATATCATCTAAGTAGAGCAGTATGAGAAATTCAAATTCATTGTGGAAGTGAAGGCAACAATCATTTTGATTTTTTTAAAATTTAAGCATCTTCATGACATCATCAAATAGTTTGTTCTAACATTGAAGTGCTCTTCTTTTATTTATAAATTGATCTCTTCAGTTTCTTACTGCGTTTAACTATTAAAATAATGGTATATGAGGAACCTTTCATTCTGCATAGAGCAGCAGTGCAGTCTTGCAGATCCATCATCACGACAGTAGTATTATCGCGAACAATTCATTTGTCCAAATTGAACGCTTTATTTTGATAGACACTCACACAAGCTCACGATCACATCAGATGACAATGTATTGCCAAAGCCTTGGTAATTGAGCTTCATCAAAGATGGACCCAACTTCGCCATCACACCATCAATGCTACCCGTCAGAATGGAACTGTCCAAATTCTCTACACTCAACAGAATTGTTCATTGTTGGCGTTTGAAAAGTTGCTGTTCATTTTTACCTATTTTGTGCATCGTTACTTTTTGGTGTTTAATCTCTTTGGTAGAATTCCTCTAGTCGAAAGCCATTCATTTGCAGCCTGATCCGATTGGCTTAGCCAGATGTGTAGTTTGGTTATTGCCGGATTGCGATCCGGCAGAAATTGTAGAATATACTGGCCGATACCTAAGATTCCTTCCGATCGTGATGAGCAAACATCATGCCGGCGAGTTTGATGATAGTGGTGATGAATCATGCTCACAATCCACCCGTACCACACACGTAAATGAACAGCACGCCGTTGCTCTGTGATTTGCTGCAGATATCGTAGACAACCATTGACCGAGTGAGAACACTGTTTATTTCCCTGGTGGCAAGGAAAAACAAAGAGTCTAAATTTCCTCCAGTGTGAGCAATGTGATGCATATTGGATGTGGTTTCCCTGTGTTTTCATACGTTGCAGATCGGTAGAGCGTTCGCGCTCAACACTCATCCCAGATTCACTAGGTTAAATCGAACCGTCAGACCATCCGGCAGCGGCAAACGAGCGAAATTTCGTTTGCAAATTTAGATTAGATTTGGTTTTGTGTGTGTGCGCGTGTGTCATCGGTTCGATCCCTGATCAAAACAGAACCGGCAAGCATTTTATGCAGACGATTTTTGCACAATGTGATCATCGCACGCGAAACGTTTCGACGCATTCATTGATATCAAACATCAACCGTATTCGTTTGAGAACTGATTTATTTGATATGTTCTTCCTGATAAGACTCGTATCATTTGTTTTGCCTACAATCCAGCGCGATTTCGAACCTCACTTAAAACAACAACAGAACCTAATGCTCTTAAAACAGTTCCAATTGTAGGTTAAAAAGTTAAAAAAAAAATTTTTAATCAAAAAGCACTAAACGAGTTGCATTAAGGTCATTATGAAATGCAGACAGATCGCAACAAATACACCGTCTTGTAACAACCTTGAAAATGTTCAATTCCTAACATTATAAAATGACATTATTCAACAATATTGCGAGAAAGTATGATTGATTATCACCTTTCGCATACTTTGTGAACATCTGTTTGCAAAAGGGCAACAAACACACTTCTTCACCTCGAAAAATGGTACCATGTTAATTGGCAAATAAATCCATGACACACTTTTATCCTTCACAGCAAAGGAAGTCAATACGAAACGAAAACGAAACAGCGTCGAACGCAAAGAAAAATGTGTCAAACTTGTTACAATCTCGCTGAAATGTCGGTCCATCGTTCGTAATTCAATTAACACCAATGAGGTGAAAATCCAGCTCGGGTTCATTCGATCATATTGTCTGGTTCAAGAATCGTTCCATATTTAATTGTGTTCCGTGTTGTTTTTACCCAGTCGTTGAATTGTTTTTTTTTTGCATTCGCACAATAATCGTGCTCACTGGTTGTCCCTGGTGTTTTTGCCTTCTGAATAAGGGCACGAATAATCCTTTGATTAAATTCCAGTGCGCGTGATCGTGGTTTAAAGCATGGAATATGAATTTCATTTTGCAGTTCTTTCGCTTCTATGTATTTTTTCCAGCAACCTTCAATGGGTAGGTATAGACAACTTCAAATACTTAGGTTTAGGTTTAAGAATAAGGGTCGCTAAGTTTGATAAAAACAAGCTAGCTGCGTCTTGATACCGCACGGTTGAAGCTCTTAATTTTTGAACAAAAATATTATTTGTACGAACACAGCAAACGTCAATAACGTATGTATATGAAATGATAACTAAAGACGCGTGGCGCAAATTGGTCCTCACAACGAATGGTTGTTGGGTTTACGGCAACAGTTTGGTTATGATAAATAATTTGTAGATATTCGTTTAATATTCGGAAAAACTGGTCGGGTACACCCAGGACAAGGTGCCCTTTGACTGTTACGAGAAGAAATTATCTCCAAACTAATATGAATTGTATTTTAGATAAAGATTCTGATAGATTTAAGCAAAATAGCCACGCTGTTCTTTATGGAAAAATAATACATAGATATTTGTATTTACACTATTACAAAATATTTACTCAATCATTCACAAACCATGTCATATTGCTAATCGATCTTCAGCAAACATAAAAAGCGAAAACGTCGAGTCGAATGGCGTTTCCCATAACCATGTCATGCTTTGCTACGGAATGTCGATGAGATTCTACGAGATAACTAACATATTCTCACAGACCATTGTTTTGAAAAAAAATCAATAAGACATGTACACATGACGTATTGTTATTGCGTAGTAAGAAGCCCAGGCGTAGAAATTTCACGGGAAAATAATTTTTGTTTGAAAATTTCTTCAATTTAATAGTTTTGCGTCGCAAAGTGTATACTAGTTTTTCTTCATGAGTAAGATATAATATAAGGTCCGTAACTATGCAACGACCGTTGTGAAATAAACTGAGCTATCATTAATTGGGGCTCGTTTTGATGTGTCCAAAATGATCGAAATCAAACCCACAACAGTAAATAAACACGTTTATTTATTTAAATAGTGTTTATTCCGTGCCAACAGCCAGGTCATGGAACTTAGCCCATGTGCATAGCAAACCAGTTATATTTACACACTGGTACTACTTTTGATTGCGTCAATATGGCTGATTTACTAATAAGATAACAAATTTTAAAACGTAAACAAAATGGGTCGTTGCTTAGTTGTGCAGCTTGTTTCATTATTCAAAAGTAGACATTGGTTGACGTGGACCAATTTTGTATTTGGTAGTGGCGCTGGTCTCACATGACACGACCGAGATAAAAACCAATCCGGACCGTTCCCTTGTACCAAGAACGGACTCTGTTAGCTGCGTCATGAGCAGGCAGAAAAACAGCAAATAATGTTATTTTTGTAAATAAAATGTAAGATAAAAAATTAAGTTTGTAATGCAAGATGATAGCTGAACTGCTTGAACATTTTAAATACCGTGTTGTATTTAAAATAACTTTAAACTGTGCCATGTGCAACGAATGAGAATTGTAATTGGAGCTAAAACAATAAAAAAAACTGTAAAATGTCATCCCTCACACTGCACTTAACCGGCAGTAAAATGGTTACATCGACAATGAAAATATATGTTACTTTTTTAAGTTGACAAGACGATTCATTTCTTGAAAAGACTTGCTCTCGAGATATATTCACACCGTTGGCCCCATTACGTGAACTGTTCATCAACACTCTATTTATTGCACATCTTTTCCTCTGCACCGTACCGCCCCACCAGAACCAAACGGTCCCGCATTAGACCCACAAAATCCCGAGAACACATACTTATGCTGACGGGCCGTAAAATCGCAAAAATCTAATTATTCTTCTTATCGTCTTTTTTGTCGGTTTCGTGGTAATTGCTGAACGCAACCGAAGCGCTATTGTGTCTGCCGCCGAAATGCTGGATGTCTGTAGTTCCTTTGTGTACGGTGTGTGTATGCACGTGTGTGAGCGAATCAGAGGGTGAAGCAAAACAGCCCTCCGGGCTTCTCGCCTGTTTTCCGAATGAGAAAACATAATTAAGCCGCTGCTTTTCCGACCCAATGCGGCCGCTTTTCCAAGCCGAATCGGAGGGGGTTTCTTTCTTGGTTTCGTTTGTTGCGCTGTACCCCTGGCGCCACCTTTCTTCCAGCGTGGAATTCTTCGGAGTGGTGCACACTGCTATCTTAAGGCGATATTAATTAACCAAACTTTTGGTGCGTTCGGTACTGCAAACATCATCTTTCTTTGACCCTGTCTGTCTATCTTGTGCGCCTCCGAGCTATTCCAAAATGTCATCCAACCCCCGTTCACCGAATACGCTAGGGCGCCATACGGATCGCTCTTTGATAGAGGCTAAAATTTAATTATTATCTTTATCTAAATTATGCCATTCAATCACATTAAGCTAACAGGATGCCACCCTTCGACACATGGTTTTCTAGTGGTACACATTGCACCGGGGGAATGGTCCCGGGTGATGTATAATCAACGGTTAATCTTTGAAAAAGCGTTAGAAAAATGCTTAGTTTGAAAAAGAGTATATTGAATATTTGATCGTAATATTAGTTATCACCTGCTCATCACGTTCATCGTTTCGATTCTAACGTAATTTCGTCGAGGTCAATAAAACCACCAGTCGAGCAGATATCGCTCGATTGTCCTAGCACTAATTTGGCTGCTTGTATTGTAGCCAGTGTAATAATTGAACGCGTGCTAATTAAGTTGGTTGATCCGTTCGGAGGCCGACCCGGGATCAGATTACCCTTAGGACAACCTGGAAGGCAGATTGTCATTACCTTGCGTGGCCATACGAAATGGAAATAAATATTACCTAATTTACAAGACGTTTCTTTCCGTGCTTCACGGCATGGTTGCTCATTGCTTGTGAAGAGAGCAAATAAAAATCAAAAACCGGAACGTTGGACTCAATTGCTAAAGATAAGCAAAAGCGAATCCTTCTCGTAATCTTATTTCCTACTCTGCAAGGACAAATGGTGCTAGTCTGCTTTACGGGTGGTTGCCTAACGCGAGGTTCCGTCCCTTTTGCCAGATGAGCGAAAGAGGCGAAAGTGACTGTCCCTTCGCGGTCCGTTTCAATCTTCAGCTCATCATGGCTCAAAGCAAACCCCGGGGACACATTTCTCTCCTATTGTATGTGTGTGTTTTTGTGTTTGAATTGGTGCCACCGCTGCTCAAACTGACCTCGAACGGAAGTGGAAAAATGTATGATAAATTTAATTAACATACATTTATCAGCGGCTCCAGAAGAGACCTCTACTGGGCAGAAAGAACACCCAGCGGATGTGAAGCTGCACTGTTTTGTGTGTATATGTGTACGTTCGATGGTAACATCCGATGGCGCCCGATGTCCGACCTTCTGTATGGGAACCGAACCGAGCCCTAGATTTCCCAGAAGACCGATGGGTGCCGGAAAAATTACCTCAGTGGCCAGTGCTTTCGTCGGTCCCGGGCGCCTTCGGGGTGACCTACGGTAGTCGCAATGAGGTTTTTATTCTGAGCGTTTTTTTCCTTATTTTTCCCAGTTGCAAAATGACCTTTCCGTTGCCGTTGTACTACTTGGTCATCGCTAAGCAACAGTTCCTTGAGCTATTCGTGTTTGCGTGTCCGTGTGTGTGGAATTTCCCCCGGCGAAATAGTCCCGTAGATGGTACATTTTGTCACGAGACTGTTAGAAGTAGGGACAAATTTTTAATCAAGTGATTTATTGGATTTGACGCATGGTTTGAGCTGAACACTCCGGTGTTTGTATGGTTTTGTGTTTGTTTTGCAAAGAGGAAGAAATTGGGTTTGATATGTTGTGCAAAATGTCAACTATGCTGTGGAGTGGTTTTGTAGAGCAAAGCATTACAAAGCTAACGCTTCGGCATATATAGGTTTTGGTTTGCATACATTTTCTTTGTTTTTTTTCCAATGCATTAAATAATACTCAATACAGCTTTCTAATAAACCAACCCTCACAATATTTTCTATATGTATATAATTGTTTCATTCGCTATACGAATAGTTGAAGGACTTTGTTAATGTATAAATAAAACGAATGGAACGTAATCTAAACCCTTTTCATTTGCTGCTAATTGTACGCGCTCGTTAATTTCAGTTTGTAACATCGCAAACAGACAGTGGTTTCCATAAATTAATAAAGATTTGTTTGTATTTTACGTAAAATACTTTCGAGTTATATAGAAAATTGTTAAAATAACTTGTGCATTTTGTAGTTCAAACTTTTTCTTGTAAGTATGATATTTTTTGTTGTTTCAATATTTAATTTAATTATTACTAAATTATTGCTACTAATTTAATTATCACTAAAAACTGATGGGAATTGATGTGACGGCCCGAAACTCGTGCATTATTGATAGTCAAAATATATTAAAATTTGAATATCATTTGATACACATTGTTAGGGATACAAAACACTGATTTTAAATAGCTCTGTAGAATTCAACGAAAATAAAAAAAAATCCTGTTTGTATACAGTTATAGCAACCACTGTATACCACGTTTGTCTACTAACAAATGGTTTTCTATGTTCAAATATAGCTCAAGGCTGAATCTAATTCAAACCATCGTTATTTCTATGTGACTGTTTAACGCTAAAAACCTAAACATAAAAAAAAAACACTTGAAATGCTATAAGAGAAAAAAAAACAGAAAAAAAAACCTAAACTTATTGTGCGTTCCCAGTCTTCCATTCGATAAAAAAAAGTAAATTTAAAATGCAAAAAACCTCCATAAAACGACATGCTACAGCAAACGCACCGAAAGAAAAAATCCGCTTTTACGACATGGTGCTTAAATCTGGGAGATAGGCATGGATGCAAATTTTCTAACGAGGCTTCAGACTAACGCGTTCCATGTTATTGAGTTGCCAGTGTCCGTCGATGAGCTCCTATTTCAATCGATGTTATGGTACAATACACTGGCAGTATGGTTTGCATTATATTGTACACGCCGAAAACATGATAACATTTTTGGATGACGGATGCTCCACGAAAAAAAAATTCCGATCAGACAGTTTCAAACCTGCAGCAGTATAAAGGATGACTTTAGTTGTTAGCGAACTATGCGCCCCCATCATATTATGATGCAATTCGATTGAACAAAGCAGATGCCTTGATTCCAGTTTAGTCGGTCAAACATTATTCCGTAGTTTAATGTAATGGAAAGTTTGATGCCATGCGCATATTCCCAACCATCCCGGTTGCCTTGCGTCTGATGGTGTTTTGGATATTGTATCGGGTTTAATATATTTCCCAAATAGTAAATATTGTGCTCCCAGACCTCCTTAATCGTTTGCCTAACGATGCAAACCAGGCACACCATCATACCATGCCTTCCGGCCGGTGCCCGGGCTTTTTTTTTCTTCGCTCTCCCATGTATCATCTATGAAAGCTTCCGGTGGGAGACCGTGCGCCCATGCCTTGCAGTTCCGGCAGGATGCATTCGCTATCTTGCTCCTGGAACGATAAGAGTGCAGCAGCCTAGGGAGTAGAAAGAAAGAAGAAAAAAACACACCGAAAACGGAACAAGCAACAAAAAATGTATTCACAGCTAGCAGCACTCAAGCTGCAACGTGTGTTGCTTTGGCAGAAGCGAGACAGGAGAGAAAAATTGTTTGCCCAAAAAAAAATATATACGTTAGGATCGAGGCCACTGAAAGAAAAGCAACATACTCGGCCGGAAGAGGAGTTGGGCAGGAATTTTCAAAAAAAAGTGAAGTATAAAAAGAAAAATGCAACCGAAACGCCTGGTGCAAGTTGCCATCGCATTTACTGTGCAACTTTGGTTCGGTATGTTCGAATATATATGTGTGTGTGTGAGTGCGTATGTGGAATGGTATCGTACATACATACCAGAAAGTGGGTCAATCGTGTGGCGGTGGCAAAGCTCATCCCGTTTGGGCTCAAGAGTTGTCTTCGTCCTGGGCGTGCAATGTACGTGCATTGGCGTACGGGTGTCTGAGTAGGTTTGTGGAAAGGCGATGACGGTGAGCAGAATTTATTCGCCTGTATCCGGAGTCGGTGGAGAGCGCGTTTTTTTTCATCCTTGCTGTTGCATGTCCCGTCTATTGGTTCATCGTGCACATTCGAATGCGATTTTCCATCATCACTATCGATATTGATGCTGCTGTTGCTGTTGTTGTCGGGTACATTCCCTTTCACTACATTTCAATCCCCTTGGTTTTGTGTGTCTGGTCGCGAGGGAACAACGTACGTAGCTGCCGGAAAGCATTTCACTATTAGCAGCGTGATCGAGAGGCACTTTTTTGCTTCATTGCGCCTTACTGCTAGCGGTGAATGCTTCTGTTGGGAAGAAGTTTTTCAAACGTAGATCATCCCTCTGGTACGTATTCTATTTCTAGTCGTACCAACGAGCTTCCTTCTTGTGCACATCAGCGTGAGCATATGCTTCTGAAGAGCCGGCATTACCTCACCGGCCGGAACACTGCATGTTGAAAATCTAATAAAATTTGTTCATTTTCCATCCTTCGATTTTTTATGCTTGTTTGTGCTTGCTTCGGTGGTGATTTCTGTACTAGGGTGCATCGTGTGATATTGTTGGCGGATTGATGTTGTAAATATGCTTTTAAATACTGTGATGGAACAATTTTTTTTGGGTTTTTTTGCTGTAATCCATTATTGGCTGATTGATCAAATCAGCATAACCATAACCCAAATACGAATGGTTTAGTCCATCGTATCCATGGGTCCATCGTATCCATCGAAATCTGTATGAACTATTTGAGTGATATATGAATAAATATTAATAGTAGGAACTGTATGAAATTCGACACGTATCCTAAAAAGTTTTTTGATGTTACCACTTATCGACTAGTTTTTCTTCAAACCTGGATATTAAACCATGTGTGTAGGTATTTCGGTTTGTTTTTATTTGGTCCCTCAAATGTATCGTGATTAAGTAAGTGTTTATTCTGTGGTGGCGGTAAATTGGTAGCAACCGGTCCAAAATCCCATCCGGAACAATCATCCATACGCAGGACTGACTATCCAGCTATGAATAAAAATAAAGTAGAAAATAGGTCAGAAATGGCTGACCTAGACCACATAAGGTTGTTCTTGCGATGGAAATGAAAAATATAGCTAATACTTAAGGTATAAATATATTAATCATAATTTTGTCTTTCTCTCAAACTTTGTAGTGGTATGAGGTGGGACTTGCCAATATCTCGAAGATGCCATTTTGCATGGTTACTACCTTTGCAAAAAGGATAGGATATAATTGATTTGGGTTTGTTTCAAATTGCATTGAATATTGTTGTTTGTGACGCAATACCTAATATTTAACATATTTAATGGCTTTCAAAAATGTTAGTGGCTTTCAAAAAAATAAACGATTTGTTGACAAACTTTTTGAACTTATTTTAAATTTTTACTCAACAACATTCGAGAAGCTTCATCGGTAGAGAATAAATTTGTTTACTCTATCGGCAATAATATGAATCAATCCTTAAAAGAGAAAGCCCTAACCAAAAATAAAAGGAAATCTTGAGTGCTAAACGAAGAAAATGGCATTTTTCAATTTTCCCTCTCATTGGTTCAGCCTTTTCCTTTGATGATTGAAAGCAAATTAATAGGTTGCTTGCTTTCGATGCTGCTACAAGCACAGCTTCTGCAAGCCTGGCAGTGTATCATCCGATAGGAAAACAACGGACCGAAAACCTTTTCAGCTCTTTTGCACCCTCGCAAAACAAAGCATGAACTCTTCGGGAAGGGTTTTATACGAGAAGAACAGTAGAAAACTGCACCATTGGACAAATGAAGTGGAAATTTCACATAAAAGTCGTTGCCGGGAGCAAATGCAAATGCACTAGACAAATACTAGCGGCACACTGGAGTGTATAAAAGGTACCTCAGAACTAGAAAGGAGCATCCTTCAACTAAAGAAGGGTTGATAGTTTCGTGTTATTTTTTTGAACTATTGTTCTGTCTCTCTTGAGAGCTTTCTTTGTACGCAAATCATTTCCAAAAGGTGAGACAAAAGAGTTGGAGCAATGCTGTGAAGCTTGTGAGGATGAAGGATAGAAACAGAGTGTTTTAGAAAGGTTTCTACCGTTCTATTCGCGCCGGCCATCTGCCAGGCGAGTTTAATTTCAACAATGCCAAACCTGTTCGAGTGAAGATAGAGTGTGCTTGTAGATGGAAATTGAATAAAACAAAGGTCAAAAAAAAGTTGGACCATCGTCCGTTGGCTCTTTGTATTTATTTTCGGCAAAATGGAGAATGCGGAGGCAGTACCTACAAAGCTACGTATCTCCAGCGAAGAAAATGTGCCCACCCGAGTGGGTAGATGTTACCGGGAGTTTTCTGTATTTATTTCAAAACGTTCTTCCGCACCTGAAAAAAGATGAAAAGTAGAGACAAAGCAAACTGAGCGAAGAAAAAAATCATGCAGATCTTTTAACGAGACAACCAAAAAATGGGATGTACAAATTGATGCTAGCGTTCATTTTCCAGCGCTTTGTACGATCACTGCGCACCGATGTGTCCATTTGAGATTCCACTGGGCTAATCTACAATGCGAGAGACAAAAAAAACTACATGCAAAAAATAAGGTCGAATTGACACAGCCAGGTATAGTGCATTTTAAGTGTCTTGGGAGAAACAAGATCGTAGTACTATGGTATGTTAGCTCCAAAGGATAAATTGGAAGCAATTCAAGCGAAAGAACAGGAGCAACCTCAGAAAAGCACTTGCTTAATTTGCGATAAGGGTTTTTTTGGGTTTGCTTTTCTGTTTTTGACCGCCATTTTGTCCCCTCATCACTATTTCGTGCACGTTGGTTATGCAGAGCGTTTTACGTTGATCATAGTTTTTTTTTTGCAGGTAGCTACGTTGAACTTCTCGGTAACTAACAGGTGATAGTGGAGAAAAGTTTAAAAAACGAAAAGCGGAGAGTTTATGGCTGCTTGCGGTTAGGAGAATTATTCATATTGCCATGTAAATATAGGATATTTACAAAAGTTCAAAATAAGGAAAAAATGTCATACCATCTATTATTTTTCAAACATCTTTATTAAATAAAATATCTTATATTGACATATTTTCAGCTGATGGTGAGTTTCTTAAATGAAAATGAGTATTTGGGTAGCTTCTTATGATTTAAATGCAAGGATAATAATTTTCCTATTATGTTCCGTATGACTTGGTTAGTAACAGTTCATGAAACAAGTCAGCGGGATGAAAAATCACTTCATCATAAAGTTTCTAAACCACAGCAGTTGGAACAGACACCAGACAACATAGTGAGAATCGACCACAATCGGCAATCCAGTCATTTAGTACGTAGTCCAGTTAGCAACCTAAACGACTCATGGAGAAAGTTTATGTTCTGTAAGCGGATTGGAAAAAGCATTCCCGAACGAACTGGCTATAATGAAAAGCGATCTACCGTAGCTGGTAGATCAGTTACCTGCATGGATCGTTTGTCTTGCGAACACGGAGTTGGGTTTGCTACCTGACTTTGTTGAGTACGAACAAATATTATTCCGCATGCGGGTAGGTTAGTCAGTAGATTACATTACGGAGTACAGTTTTCATTACTACATATCGCTACTTCAACTGTGGAACAACTTTTATGTCGGTCATTAAAAGAGAATCGCCGATTGTAAAAAAAAAACTAGTTCACCATTGAGTGATGACTATTGAAGTATGTTACTCAAATGGTAATAATGATCGAGATAGAAAAGAAAGACTTACAATACGGTTATTGTGTATTTTTAAACGGTCATTTTTTACAATTCTGCTAGCATAGTATAAATAATGGATGCAAGCGTTCGTCTAAAGGCCCAAAATTTGTAACAGCAAATTGTAACATCGATACATTGTAACGGAAGGAAGCAGTATTGCTACACAGCATGATTGATGTCCTTTTGACTGGCGGCAGAATGTCGGATACAACGGCCATTACCAGTTGGAAAATCATGCTCGATATGAATGAGGTTGCTGGTGTGTTTTGAAAATGATGCTTGCTATTTCGCTCGGCATTGATTTTCCACTTCCGATTATCCTGGTGGATGATGAAGTTAAACACGGTGATTGACTGACTTTCCCTTTTCTGATGCGCTCACCGCAAGATGATGCAGCAGCAAATGCTGGTACAAATGGGTGAAACGAAACGGCATTTTAAATTGCTTGGGTTTGCCAGAATCGGCCCTCCGGGGAGGAGTTGCAGATAATTTAAAATCGATTATTCCTTGTCCCGCTTTGAGCGACGATTGATTTGTGGGGGCGCTGTTCGTTTGTTCCATTTTCTGTAGCTGTTTCATTATTTCTGGGTATTCTAGCTCAAAGAAAATCCATTTTAAAAACCCACTGCTAAGGAAAAAAAGAACTAATGAAAGCTTTTCATTTTGACATCGTGTCCTGTTTAGTATCTGCCATTTTTAATTCTGTTGTGCAGTGCTTTTTGAATGAAGTTGTGAATAAATTTATGTGTATCAACTCTCTGATTGAGTTGTTATATTTGTTGCAGAAAGCTTCCTCCTGAAAAAAATATGCAATAGTCCGTCTATATCGTCCAATTTGAGGATTCTACTCGGGAATTCAGTATCTGCCATCGATTGGTCGTAATTGATTTGTTGTTATTTGGCCATCTGCACTCACCTGATGTGCTGGGAAATGATATTCTGTAAAGGTTTGTTTCGCTAACTAGATTACATAGACCAACTATAAGCTGTACAGTTGCTGCAGTTTCCTAACTTTCGCACAAGCAGACTCAATCCCGGTGCCACACACAAAGGGGTAAAGTTTGCGCATACCGGCAACACCTAACTGCACAGGTCTCTCGAAAAACAACATACTTTGCATCAGGTTATGGTAAAACTTTTCGTATATCGTTCTGCGCCACCGGACACGTTGTGACAGGAAAATTGGTGCTACCAGAGAGTAGCAGCACACTGCGTGCATATCGGAGATCGAACCGTAACACCGGTCATTCTCTATACCGGGCGACAGAAGCTGCCGCTGCAGTCAATCCTTTTCCCGATTAGAAACTTTATCCAATCAAACTTTCGCTGATCGCGTTCGTACATAGAACCCGGAGTGGAAACACCTTTGCAGTGCAATCCGAATGTAGCTTATGGTGACCGAAGCGAGCAATATGCATGCAGCGTTTGACACGTCGATATCCGGTGAAAGTGTAGATTTCAGCCTGACAGCGAACGTTCGATTTCTAGTTTGGGATAGTTTCTGGTAAAAGTTTATCGTATTTTTTTTATAACAATTTTCCATGCCAGCACCGTTGATCTCGTCGTCTCTGTATGCTGCGATAAGCATTGATGGATTTCCTAGTTGATTCAGTTGTGTCTACTGTAGCGATGGCTCGGATTCACTTGGAACACATCCTATCATCCATGGCAATCCATGACCTTAGTATCTTGCTTTACCGGAGGATGTGTATTTGGATCTTTTTTTCTTTTAAAGAAACATTCCAGCATTAAGCATTTTGGATTTCGACTAAATAATAGGGAAAATCCGTCGCAAATCCCACCTTGGCAAATCCTTGACGAAGGTACAGGATTAGGTCGGAATGAAATCTCGTCTTTGCTTTTTTTTTTTCACTGCCCGTACGATCTACCTCTCCACGTAGTTTCCTATGTCATGCGGTGTAGTGGTCTGTTTTACTTTATCGAAAGGATTTGTGATTCGAATCAAACACGTTCCGTTTTCAAAAAGCAGAAAAAAAGTAAATAAAAAAGGAATACAAACCACTCTACGTTAGTTTGGCAGGTGGCAAGCGGATGACATTTCGGCTAAAGTCCCAGGACAATTCTTTCCAATTCATTCTCATCTCGATTGACATGGATGGCGTTACAGGAATCAGCTTTGCCGCTAAGAAGTGGTGGGTTGACTAGAAAGTGTTGGAGCTCCCGTAGCTTCAACGGGATGTTAGTCTCACGGGGATCTCGGCTCTAAGCTTATGCGTGTTCGGCCGTACCCATCATTCACTTATACCCCTTAAAGATATATATTTTCGTACACCCCATATCGAAGATGGGAAGACGTTTCCAATTTGATTTTTTTCGACGTTTGACATCCATCCACCAAGTTAAAAAACTCGCTCCCGGTAGAATGTTAGCGTTTTTTCTTCCAAGAAAGTTTATGTATAGTGTATAGCTTTATTGTGTGGTGAGCATACTTCTCACGTATTTTTGTATTTCCTATTGCCACTTGAAAGATGAACTTTTCAGACCAGATAATGTCAGAGGTTGTGTCCGTGATGTAGCACTCGTGGCTAGGAAACAATACCATCGATGGCGTATACCGAAGAATCTGCTTGGTGGTTTAGGCCACAAAAAAAAACGTACGGAACAATGTCAATATAATACACACATCATAACATTCAATCCGAACGAACCAACGTCAGGCTCAAATGACAGCTTTCCGAAGTGCTTGTCTGTTCGCAGGACGCGCAGTTACCGGGACTCCTTACCGAACCAACGTCTGCTGATAGTCATGTGCTTTGGTTCAGTCCAATTGACACCAGACACACACCCGCAATGGAGATAGTATACGACCTTTCGACGTCGTTTTCCCAGGAGGCAAAGGGGAAATAAAATTGTTTGCCTGACGCACAAACTCGTACACATATTAGAGTGAGATATTGATTGAATTGAGAGTTGAAAAAAAATGCCTGAAGCATCTGAAAGCCACGTTCACGTCCGGAAGATGATCCTTTTTTTGCTGTTGAACATTTTTAAAACCACTGCCATCCGTTGTTCGCATGATGTGTCTGACATTGAGCACCAAGTTGTCTCATTAGAGAGGGTGTTTTCCAGAAGCGATCGCAATTATTTTGTTCAATCATGATTAACACAAGTATAGAATTATGCTATATTTTTTTTAATAGAGAACTTGGCCTATAAAAAATAGCGATCAATTATTGATTATTTTATTATTAGGCGAACTGTGTGGCATGCTCGGTACGAGATGGAAAAGTTTTATGATATATACCACTACTGTAATAATAAAATGTGTATGTAATTGATGTATCATTCTGTAGTAAAATACGATAATGCATTTTTTATTTTTCCTTTTTTTATCCCAACAACCATTTGGTTGGATCGTTTACCACGTCGCAGTCAAAACCAGCTGGTACAAATTTAAATGAAACTGGAATCTAAAATATTTTTTGCTAGTTTTTTTGTCAACATTACCTATAGCGTTGCTTATGGTTAGGTTGGTTAGGATACCAAGGACGTGACAGGATGTGTGTGGCTAAAAAAATATTATTATGATAAAGCTGCAGGAGCTACGCCACCGTCCTAACGCTAGTGAGCACCCGGCCAAGACACATTCGTTCCCATCTTTGAGGTGGTTACCAACCGCAAAGGCCACTATCAATCATCTAACGATGACTAATGGTAGAAAGATGTCTCATCTATCTGGACGGGCTGTGTGCAGAACGTATGCAGGAACGTCGTGAAGGATGTAGAGTGATGGACGAAATACATAACCAAGGCAATAGGTAGATTCACGCGAATGTCTTGCAGAATACGTTTTGTTCCGTTTTTTTATTATTTGTTCATATTCACCTTCTGTATGCTTCCGTTCTAAAGAAAAACGATGGAAGTCTAATGGAACGGCTTCGGTGGCACACGTACATGTGCTTGTTACCAAAAAAAAAGCATAAAGGACATATATACATCAATGGAAGGTGGAAGAGGTTGTACCTAAACACACAGCACTGCCGCATCGGACATGGTTCCAGATGGTGCATCTACGTATGAATAATGTTCTTTGGCCGGAAAAAGCAGAGAGTTTTACCTTCCGTCCGGTGCGGCGTATACGTCGTATGTTATGTGCGAAGAATAATAGAGATGATTCGATGATCGAATGTTGTGGGGGCAGGTTGTGGGAAAGTGTCCCCGGGTTTGTTGACTTTCCGTCATGTCGGTTGACCACAGCAAGACGGATGCCCATATGCATCCGCTGCGCCAGCTGTTTGACCACTTCTCGCCCACCGCACGACTTCGCCCTTCACCGCAAACACTTACATACCAGTATATCGTTATGATGAAAAAGTGTACCGGAAGGTGGGCCAGTCTGCTGTAGGGCGACACGGCTTGAAGACGGCCGGTCATTTGTTATGTAATTGGACAGTTGATTTCCGTCAAACTGTCAATTACCGTCGAGTGGGAAGTTTATTAATATTTACTTTCTGTCCCCAGTTGCCATCCTGGTTTGGAGCTGGCACGTGGGCGATACTAGCGTAAGGATGTGAAATGTGAAGAGTTCGCCCGGTATCTGTAGTATACATACATGAGCTAGGAGTTCCATTGAAAAGATGCCGCAAAAATAATAGTGACACTTCTCAAGAAGTGAATGGTGGCAGATGACCATTAATGGCAATAAAATGTGTACTACCTGTGTGTCAATAGTGTAAAAACCTTTTGTGTTTGTGTTAGCTTTAATGGTAATAGTTTCGGGATTTTATTTATTCTCTCTATCTAGCTTTACTTTATGTTTGGCAAAATGATGTCCCAATCACCTGTATTCCTGTCAATGATCACTAAATTATGCTCAACATCAAACGGAACACTCGTCAAGGGTCTCTTTAGAGTGTTTGAATACATTAACCCCAACTGCACGACATCACTCACACGAACGCCAAAGCGTTCGAACGGGTTTATATCTTCAATATTTGATATCAAACAAGCGGCAAAATAACCCGCGCTTGCTTGATTTTCTTTTCGTGAGTCACTCTCGGGTGCTGCGTCGTATCAATATCTTGTTTCTTGCAGATTGTTATGTTGGCACAGAACACAGAATCATCTTCGGCAGCCACACGTCGGGGGGAACTGTCTATATTCTTGTCCTTTTTGGTAGTATCACCTTTCATCGAGCCAGTTTTTTGTGTCTTTTGCGAGTCTTTTTAGTGAAGCAATATACTTTGCGTTTTTGAACAGCCATCTTCTATCAGTTGGTGCAGCGTTTGACGAGCTACAAAATTAAAGCAGTTTGATAAGTGTATTTGTTGTTGTTGTTTTCGCTGCTCTTGGTAAAGCATCCATTATCTCGTTCGGTAGGAATTATGATCGCAGACATGCAAAACGGAAAGATCCTCGCCGTATCAATGCAGCATCAACGTGTGCTACCATCTTCATCATCAGTTCTACGATGTGGAAGTGTGCATGCAGTTGACGTTAAACATGAAACTACGCCGGTCCACAGAAGATAGTGTCAAAAGCACAGCTCCATCAATATTTTGATGGCAGTGACATTCAACGGGAACGGAAATTAAATGGCAAACAATCGAACCCGGTCCGTTGTGCACGGAGAATGATAATGCTTTTGAATAAATCACTCTTACGTCCGGAGGTGTATGGTTGGCTGAGTTGAGGATTTGGATATGCATCGATTGCTCTGCTGGCTGTCAGAGAAGTGAGTGATCCAGCGCAACCGATTGAATAAATTATTTGTGACGGATAAATACGTACGAAACCGTACAGGAAGAAACAAAAGCAATATGGAAAAACTTTTGAGACTGTACATATTTTTCGGTTTGAGATACTGATATCACTTCTATTTGTATCTAAAATAAAGCGTCCGAAATAAGGGATTACTGGGAAAAAACTGCTGAATTTAACACTAGAACTACCGGACCAGTCGTTTTGACGAGGAGGTTTAGTTTTTAACACATTAAATTTAGAGCTAAACAATTTCTGTCGTACAATCTCAAAACCATATTTCACCATAATCCAGCTTTTCGAAATTGTTTGTTGAGTAACCAATTAAAAAACACGCCTAAAACACTTGGTACTTGTAGTGTTAAAGTAACAATTTTACCGATTTGCCTTCAATTAATTAAATTGAAAACACAACCTTTTCCAGAACCCATATGTGGCAATGCTTGCTTTCGCTGATTGCTTAAAAAAAAGATTAAGTAAGAAATACGGCCAATCAGTCCGAAACCTGCATCAAAACCAGCTTAACGCGACCCGGAGCTTTGCTGGTAATGTGGTAATGTGAAAGGTTAAAAAAGGTGCTTTGCGCCATTACAAATTGTCGTTGGCTGATACGCATACGTATATAAGTACTAGGGAAACGGTGTGTGTCCCGGTCATGAAGTAACCTGTGCATAGGTTTATCGTCGCAATACCTATCTTTCGTCGTACTTCGTCGGAGGATTTTCCTTTGACCTTTCTGCCCATGGATGACCGAGTGAAGTCTGACCGTAGCAAAACCAAACATCGGTCGGTTGTGTAGGTCACACTGATGAACATTATCCTTTTTTTGTTGCACCCTTCGGTAAAAGCTTCGAAAGACGATGACACATGGGGTCACGCAGGAAAAGGGGCATCACTTCATGTGCTTTATGGGGCGTAGCAATGGTCGTAAGTGAGCAAATCGACATCAACAGCAGGAACACACAAAAAACGCCAAGCCATATCCTTCAAGCAGCGCAATCTACCATTTGGTAGCAACAGAAGCAACGAAAAAGAAATGGAACACATTCTGCATTTAAGGCGTGAGCGAGCGGCTTTTTTCTGCCTCGCAGGCAAAAGCACGTTGCAGATCATCTATCACGACAAAGCGAGCTTGCTGCTGCTCTCCTCCTGCTTGGGGTGGGTTGAAAAGCAAAATGGAAAATGGTCGCTTGCCATATGTTTACCTTATCCCCGTCGGCGCATACGTTAGTCGAATGGTGTAAAACTTTCGCTTCCATGCCGTGACCGAAATCGGGTTCCTGCATAGCTGAAGTGATTTTTACTTCTGCCCTTTTGCCCTTGATTAATCATTCAAAATGGCATTTCTTTTTCCACAGCTCGATATGTACTTCTGTGTTGGCCGCATTCGTTTGACCAAATGGAAGACAATGTGATGTCAGTTTCGTATTGTTTTCTTTCTCGTTTGGTTTCACCTTTGCACCTAAAAGAAAGTAAGTTGTTACTTGGAACAACATTCAACGGGCCCGGGATTTTTCTTTGTTTTTTGTGTGCCTTTTCGGGCAATCCCTTTCAATCATACGGTCCGTGAATTTCCCCTATTGTTGGTTGAAATGGCAGCTTTTCGGATTTTATTGGCCGAATAGGTTTGTGTTGGGATTGGTTGGTTGGTTGGTTTGGTCTTACTTGACGCAGAGTCCTTCACCGTTCTGGCCATGTCAATACAGGGAATGTTAATAACGTGGGCTGTTTTTTTTTTTTTGGGAAAATGAGCGGAAGGTTCTGTTATTTTAACAACCCAGCTTATCTAAACTGGTTGCTCCTTCTTAAAACCATCGTCAAAGTGGACGGGTTTAATGCGCCAGCACTTTTGCGTTCCTGGGAAAAAATAACTTAAAAGGATGCTATCAAGCAAATATATTTGGGCAGTGGTTATGTATTTGAAAGAGAAAAAAAAACTGCATTTAGGGGTTTGGGCTGTATTAAATACATCAAAAACATAAACATTCTCGACAAGTTACAACAGAGTGTTTTCCAGAGAGGCGCTAATAATTGATACTGCTGTTCAATTCTCTGGGTTTGTAAAAGCTTATTTTTGCAACGTAAATGATGCTCACAGCGCTGGAGGAAACATGACAAGGGGGGGTTAAGCCGTAACCCAAGAAATAAAGGTGTGTAAAAAGGATCACATGAAAATGTTACTGCAACGCAGCACCCGTGGGAGTGGTGTGTTAGAGATAGGATTAAAACAGATTACTGAATGATAAGTAATGCAAAGTATTAAAAGGGTCAGTCGTAATGTCACTTAAGTGTTGTCACGCAGCTTCTTTGAAAATCACGTTAAATTTATGCAAGATACAGATTTTAGGTCTTAAGAGGTCAAACGAAATAATGTAAGAGTATAATACTAGCGTTGGTTTCGTCAAGCAGTTAAGATGGGATTGGTTGAAATACTACAGTTCACTAGTGTACTAGACGAGCGGCGATTTGATGAATGTGTATTTGATAGCGGGGCCTGTCACACACGACAAGATAGGTCCTGGTAATTTCGCATCCAGACCGTTTCCTCGCAGCAAGCCCTGACTATCAGGCTGCGTGATAAAACGAGTCTAGTAAGCCAGATATTGCAGGCATGGCCTAATAAGCCCTTTCGCCTAGAACAATAAGAAGAAGAATAAAACAATAATAAGAATAATAAAGAATAAGCGAAGAATAAATAAATAACAAAGAATGTTTACGCAATTATCAGTTATTACATACATATTTTGTTGCAAATGTAGCAATTTGTGATATAAGCATCACTTTTAAAATTTGTGTAATATGTGTTGAATGCTATCAGTCGCTCACAACAAATATCTTGGACCTGGAAGGAAAAAGTCACTTAAAATCGAAAAATAAATCCTTTTGAATCTTCAGTTTTTTTGGGGGTCTGAAATGAAAAGTTTATTCGGAGTAAAAAAATTAAAATAAAATATGATTCTTGAAACATTTGTAATTTGCCACTAAGCGATTTTCAATAATTACATTCCAAACCGTTTAGGTGACTAAGTAATGCTCTATGCTCCTCTTTTCTGTGCGATGATAATACTTTGAAATTATGAGCAATGCATGGAGGCGCATGGTACTTCAGTGACGAATAACGCGACCATTTTTTTCTTTGAATATTTTAATTTCTCCCCAAGGTTACAGATGTACACGAAGTTTGATTTGCACGTCTTGTAAATCAGATTCCTTGGGCCTTCTTTTGAATTTTTAATTATTACTAGGCTTTTGAATTGTTTTGATCCATTCGAAGTGCTAATTACGCTTCACATGTCATTTTACAGTGTAAGAAAAAACCATTCGTTTCGGGAACATCAAATTACCTGCCTCGAAACATTCGTTGCAATTCGTCGTTTTAATCGTTTTTTTTTTGTTTCCGTGCTTTTTTTATCTACTTTCCGTTGCGTTTAGTTTGGTTGTGTTTTTGGTTTTTTGTCCTGCTCAGATTGATCACCATTTTCTTGCTTCGCTTCAAGCCACCATTAATTACCATTAGATCAGGCGCAGAAGCTTGCCCTCCCCAAAGAATGGATGCCCTCGGGGAGAAGCATCCTTAGCGTACTGACGATTAGATTTGTGTCGCCAATGCTACATTTCCCATCTGTGTCCATGGCAGGTGTTTGGTCTTTGGCACGCATTCATCTGTGCCTAGCCACCTTTTCGGTTACCTTGGAATCAGAACAAGAGCGGAAGTTCTTAAATTCTGTTTCAGTTTTTCGCAAGAAGCCGGCTCGGGCACCTGGGCAAGAATGCCGCCCAGCTATATTAAATCACGAAAAACACGCTCCTTCCGTTTTGCGTGCAACCGAAAACAGGTCCTCGCCCGCCTCTGTACCAAATACTGCCATCGTTCATTCTTCTTAATTGGATTATGGTTGTGAGCTGTTCCGACAAAACCTCCGGTAACCTCCCACCCAGATCCTGGTTGGTGAACCAGCGTTATGGTTGTTTTTCTTGTCGTATTGTTTTTATTTTTTTCCCTCATGCTTGAACGATTAAAGACGAAGCAGGGGCAACTTTTTTCAGGTGTGGTGTAAAAGGAATACACAAAGTGGAAAGGGAAAGAAGTTTTTGCTGCTGCTTTTTCAAGCAGCTTTCGGCATAACAACACGCGTTTTAGCTAAAACGAAAGTACGCCACGCCAGGTAAATCCACACTGAAGGAAACGTAAATGAATGTAAGGACCAGTACGAAACGGTTTTCTTACATCGAAATGAAAAGAAAAAGATGCACATTCGTACTGTAATTCTTGGAAGCAGCAGAACACCTCTTCACGGGGTAGCGAATGGTAGGGACGCGAAGTAATGGAGGCCTTCCGGCGCTCGGTGGCACAATCAACCTGACAAATGTTGATTATGTTTTAAATATTAGAACGAGCGTCAGGGTGGCTTGAGGCATAATGGCTTTCCGAGCGCGTACGAACGAACCACCAATGTTTGGATCTGCGAAGCAGCGTAGTTGCTTTTCGAATCCACCCGGCAATGATACGAAGTGACGGTTTTGTAAATCAACTGAATTCGTGATTTTTTTCTTTTAAACGTGCACGATGAGGCGAAACATTTTCGTTACGCAGCAATGTGAAAGCAAAAGATTTGGTTGGTTTTCCGTCATTCCGTGTTTCTGTGTGCCGTTCAGAGTGCGTAGTCCACGGTTGAGCAACGTGTCGTGTGCTTGGTGAATTAATTAACATTTAAATATTTATAATTAAAAACTTCAAGCCTAGTGAAAGTAATGGCAGTGACATTGAGATGTTGGGATTTCGTTTATCTGAAACATATAATTAGATTGCTGTACGAAATGGCAACATTATCCTGCAGTGGTAAACATTTGTTAACAATTTCTAATTTCAGGAGGATTTAAATAGAAACCTTAGACGAATAATTCAGCCCCATGCTGACAATAATACTCTTGATGCGTGTTTTAGAAATATTTATTTTTTTGTTGGTTTTGTCATCAGTTCGAATAATAATGGATGAACATTGTCGTTAATGTTAAGTTATTGTAACTCAAAAACAATTGTGTCTTTCTTGCATTTTCAGTTACTCTTTTTCTATTCCTCCGTTTTGCTTAACGACCTTCCAGGGGTTGTGAGCCTTGCCATTTAATGGCTTCCTAGATTTATGGACAGATAGGTAGTTCAACTACCGATGGTATTTGGTTGAGGCGCTTGTCTTCACACGTCAGGAACAGTCCAAAATCCCATCCGTACCAAACGATGGATTTTAATGTAGGTATTAAATGATAGTTAAAAAATGCCAAAAGGTTGTTGTGCCGGTAGAGAAGATACAGACGAGAAGTTTTCGTAGTAGCCATTATACGAAAGGTATTAGTATGAATAGACAGTCAAGTTAAATTTGAACTTCGTTTGAACACTATAGGTACCAAAACAGTATCCTCCTTTAAAAAAAATACCGTGAATAAGGTTGTAATTTGAACATACTGCTCTTAAACAAAAGGTTTTACGAGCCTTTATCGATCATCCTGAAGTTTTTATTTCTTTACATCTCGTAATGTATTCCATTCAGGAGCCATTGAAACCTCAAAAGCTGATTGAAGCATTAGCTACGGATATCAAAATCCCCTCTGGAACCGATCCCAACCATCTTAAGCAAGTGCAAATGATGTCGCTGTGATTCCGTGGACAGTGACATCGCAAACAGTAGACACCGACAAAGCAGCACCGACCGGTACACGCGACTCTGGGCCATGTTGATTACATCTTATTACTTTCCGCGATAGCCATCGGGCTCTGGCGGTGTTACTGTGGACACTGATAGCACCATAATGGAAGGGCACGGATCTACCTTCACAAAGCATGGCCAACGCAAATCATGTTAAGAAATTCCTTGGTTGGGTGTGCCACGGTCAGGTATGGGACAGTGCGCACCTGAGCATCCTGTAGTCATATGATCCGCAAGCAAGAACGGTGCAAAACTACGCGTTCTATGAAATATGTTGGTGTGATCAACCTTTCTAGAAAGAAAGCAAAAAAAAAACGGTTATTTTTTCATTCTGGAGATACAACGCTATTCATATCCTACCGCTGCCATTTTGAAGGCGATAGCCACAGACAGTGGCTTATCGGTGTTGCTGTTAAGCTTGTCCGCGAGCAAGAGATAATAACGTTTAGGGTATGGGTACGAGCAACCGAGCCGGTCTTTCCACCGGCAGAACTAATGGAGCCCGGTAATGCTGCGTTTGTGATTTACATTTTGATTAACCACCGCTAAGCGTGTTGCAGCTGGTGAGGTCAAATGCAACAATGTGACACGACATCGTCTACCATTTTTAGTTTTCACGGCTGGAAAATGGTAGGATTATGGCCGACTGGCAAAGGTTGCTGTCTGCTTTAGCTTTAGGGTAACTTAATTTGATGTTGTCCCGCCTTTATGCTGCTGGTTGGCTGAAGTTGATAAAGTAAGTTTGTTTACCAGCTATGGCTAATGGAAACTACGTCATTCTTCGAGTGGTTTTAATGCGTGGTGATGTTTGAATGCCATTTTCTGTCGCACTATAGAAAAGAGGTTTGAATAAATCATGTGATAAAATTATGGTGTGGTAAAATTGAACCATCATTTAAAAATTACACTTCCACTTAAGCTAAAGCTATTTTTTTATTTCTTTTTCCAGATCGAAGCTGCTGAATGTCACCTAGCGAAGGAAGTGATCGTGCAAAGTAACAGAAAGCTTGTTTATGCAAAATGATGAATTGAAAGTAAACGACCCACGTTTGTTGTTTCCGCACGAAAAGAAATAATGTTCGGGTGAAACGAGCTATAGTAAAACGCAGTGCGTGCCATTTTTAGATAGTGCGCCTCCTCCTAGAACAGCACTTGTCACCTTTCTACAGTCCACGTTTTCCATTAACCTTCTCCTCGCCCACAATCCTTATCACACTCGTTCCGTTTCGAATCCCGTAGTGTTTCCGGCTGATCTCTTCGATCGGTGCGCGTGTGGCTTTGTTTTGCGTTTCGTGTGGTGCCGTGTGGTCTAGGAAGCAAAAGCCAGCGTTTATGAGCGCGCCAAGTGTTCACGATCTCGTAAACAACTGCCCATCGCTATTCCGCCGCAAACGGTGTTGCTGCTGTCAGCGCTTCGACCCGACCGCAGCCACCAGCAGCTAGGACCTGCGACGCGCACATAATGGCGGCACTATCACCGTCGCAAGGACGCCAACGATCATGTATCTCCTCTATTGTGAGTCACCGAAGGTCACACCAACCTGCCAACAGTCCTTATCCGGCCGTCCCACCGCCGGGTCCGCACACGAGCGGTGGTAGGAATATGGCTTCCCGGTGGATCTATGTTGCACTGGTAGCACTGGTTGCAATCACACTGCACGGAGTTGACGCGTCACCGAACGCAACCATCGCTAATGGAAGCGTTAATGGGCGGGTTTCGGAACGGCATAGTTACAACGTTAGCAGCGATGATCTAATTACGCCGTATGAGATCAACGCCGGTTTGCTGGAGTACGCGGCCGGACCGCTGCCGTTGGCGGCGATAGATGCAGCGAAACCGAAGCGAGACAATGCACGGCCGGCCGCTATCTACATGAACGAATTTGCTGTGTATATTCCACGGGGTGTTGACGTTGCCGACTCCATCGCACACAAGTACGGCTTCAGCAATATGGGACAGGTAGGTCGGCGGTGCACTTAATGCCCATTTAGAATTTGGTTTTTGCAGGTCGGCAAGAGGGTCAAGCGAAATGACTGACAATGACCGCGAGGCGGAAAATGATCATGCGACAATGATGCGGATGTGACAAAATTACAACACCATTAGACACCCATTATTGGCAGCATTTAGCAACCGTGGGGGTGAAATGGGAATGCATTTTGCTGCATAGTTGATTTGAGGGTGGTACCCTCCCCAACTCCCACGCTGCTCCTCATTTTCGGCCCATCGTCAAGAGTTGCAAGTGCTGCTATATGAGGCCATTTTATACGTTAGTTTATGTGGCAACGATTTGTCAATCCGCTACTCATTGGTATCACGTCCGCAACGGGCATGTCTCGGATAGGCGGGTCGATAGGCAAATGAATATTAAAATGTATAATCATAAACCGTTTAGAGAGGGCTAATCGTTTAATAGGATTTTGATTGAGCGAGCGAACATTTCGCCCG
The DNA here is from genome assembly GCF_943734725.1 of Anopheles marshallii. Classification (NCBI taxonomy): domain Eukaryota; kingdom Metazoa; phylum Arthropoda; class Insecta; order Diptera; family Culicidae; genus Anopheles; species Anopheles marshallii. Next base: position 45,032,156 of record NC_071326.1, on the reverse strand, counting down.
AGGGCTCGTCCGTTCGTCGTACTTTCGGCGTAAAAGAGTCAAAAATAAAGCGAACAAATAAAAGACTACAACTTCCAGGCACGGGCGATGGCAGCTTTAAGGCTTTTTTTGGTATGTTCTTTCATTTGGGATGCGTTCCCCAACGATAAATCGATGTTCGTAAAGTAAATGCCCTTCTGGTCGTACGCGCCGATGGGCCCGGACCGATGGTTTGTTGATAAATTGACGCTGATTTATCATTTATTCAGGCACAGTCTGACGTGGATATTTGGGCGTTTTTGGTTGAAGTGGAATATGAAATGGGCCAAAAGCTGCTACACGGTATGCATGAAATTTTGACATAATCTAGAACGCTTTCGGGTCATACAACGAGATGGTCGCTGTTACTTTTTTCTGTTTTACAATTTAAAGCACAACAAAGCTTGTTGCAAATGTAAACCCGTGTACAAATTATTCGCCCTGTCGATAATCTGTTCGACCAGGACACGTTTGAGCTATTATTAAAAGGTTCTGGTTTGGCTTTATGTGTCCTTCGTGCATTATTTTATATGCGAGGTGTACCAAGGTTGCTTCGTCCTGAAGAATCGCCGTGCGACCGTTTCAATACTCTCTGGAAAATAAAACATGTTAAAGCGTACTTCTGTTTCGTTCGCTCAAACAAACCCGCCAACCACTTAGCCAACCGTCTTTGGTAAGTGCTGAGTGTCGGTTTGTTTATCCGACATCGTGGAAGCCTTTCGGACACGTCACGTGTAGGCTCTGTTTGTACAAAACCATTCTTGGCACGTACTTCCATTTGTCAGCATCGTTCAACGCCTTCACATTTTTCTAGCAGTGGAGATTATTTGTATGTGTTGATAGACATTTTCGTGGGTTTCAAAATGGTTTTCGTTTACCAAAATGAAAACCGTTTTCGTCTCAGTGTTCTAATGCAACGTCAAGAATAAGGAAACAATATTCTATTTGAAGTTAGCTCTTTTTCGGTTCTGGTTTCGAATCATAGTAAAAATCAATTGGGTTTGCCTGATAGAGATATCGAAATATATAACGACCGAGTTGGAAAGCTGTACTGTGTAATGAATAAATGGGATCGTATATTTTTTTAAACATGATCCTCATTAAGTAAACATTCAGTGGAACACGTTTTGTGGTTCGGTGACGCCACAAGTAGATTGGGTTTTTGGTTGGTAAGTCAACCAGCCAATTAAGGACGGCGTTGGTGGCGAACGAAAATTTGCATAATTTTTGCATCTTTAATCCACTGTGATCAAACAGAGCGAGCTTTCCTTTAATTAGTGACAAATTACTATTACCACAGGTTCTTGTTCTCACTCTGCCAGAGATTAGATGAAACAGGCGGCGTCGTTATCATAAACGGCTTCTCTACGCGTTGTCTTGTCGTATATTCCCAGAAGAAAACCTATAGGGAATAAAAATTAGCTAACCGTATTAAAAAACGGCATTACTAATTTAAAGTTCATTCAAGTAAGAAAAGAACTGTGATCAAATATTTTGGGGTTTTCGGCGTTTGAAGCTAGCGTCCTGGCTATACTGGCTATAGAATCCCTTTTATTCTGTGGAAAGGCGAGTAAGATGAAAGTGGAACAAATCAACATAAAAATCTCACGATGATGAAATAAAATCCATCTCCATTCAATCGAATGTCCTTTTGTTCCAAGGCTCCAAGGTTTCCAAAGTTTCACCCTTTCCACTGTCATGAATGTTGAATCGAACGGCATTGAATCTCATTTGAATGCAAAATCGATTGACTGCTAATTACGGCGTCCTTAAAAGAAAAGCATGAGAAGGGATCATCGGATTGGATGGAAGTCAATGTTGGAGAAATCTTCGATTTGGTTAACGAAATTTTGCATTGGACAGAGAAAAACAAACAAACAAGGAGACACTGGCGTAAACGCTAGACGGAAAAAGTTCAATCCTACGCGCGTGTTTCTTCGTAACCCAGGATCCTTCAGTCCGAACAGTTGAATTGAAATTCTGAAAACAGCAGTGTCTGGTAGTATTCTCACGCTTGCACCTAACCAAGGAAAGACCTTCTAACAATGCGATAAAGGATGAGACCTGTTCTGTGTTAACATCTCCGCAAGCATGTTTGTCGCCGAGACAATGGATGATGATGGCGGAAAAACTTGTGCCATACCAATTAAACTGTTTTCGGAAAAGCCAAACCAAACCACCCGTCCCCGGTTACTTTCTGCGGAGGGAATGCGTGGTTGATGCGCATTGCTTTCAGTGCCACTTGATGGTGCCCTTTCCGGATTCAACCAAAGTCAGAGATTGACACTGGAAAATGGCAACAGCACTCGAGCGAAGCATATTCCACTACTTGAGACTGTTCGTTTGGTGAAGAACTTCTGCATTGTGCTTGGGGAGTGTAAGGTTTTATAGCAGGAAAAATAGTTGGCCTCCGTTTGTTTTGCTGGTGGGGTGTTGCTTGGAAGGAAATAGTTGAAACACATTTCAATTCGCATGCTAATGCAGAACTTTGACTGTTCTGATAAGCAGCTTCCTCAGTAATACAATTCGACGAGGAAACTCTTCTATTTATTTGCTGTGTCAATTATCAATGAGTAAAAATTATTAGAACTCTTTACTTCTGGAACTGGATAATCTGGAACTGAAAATTTACCAAAAATTAATAACCGGTAATTTTGTTTTTAGTGACCGGTTTTTTTTTTGTTTCGATATCCGGTGTCGGTGTTCATGACAAGCCTGAAATACTTTAAAGGGTGTAAGTACGGAAGAAAGAATGATCACTTTCCGACCGGCTGGAATCGGTAAAAGTGAAGTGTAAACTCGACCAAAGGCTACATGTTATTCAAAAGTCCTTCAGAACGTTAAATATTCATTTCATTCTTACCTTCTGCAGCTTCAAGCTATTATTTATGTTTATTAACCCATTTTATAAAACGCCCTTCACATAATCTTTTCATAAACTCTCCCAATTATCGACCTCCCGATGGGTCGCCACAAACCAGGCGCCGTGCACGAGAAAAGGGTTGTAAAAATCAAACTTAACCCTCATCCGCAGGGAAACACATCGCACCCGGTCCAGCGATCGGTAGGAACATGTTTAAGTGCCACATCTAAACATGTTTAACGGTGCAATACAGGTCATAAGTAAATTCATCACACCAGCACCAAGGTTCGCTACCACATTTCCCGGCGAGTGCTCGGAGCTTCGTGCATAAATGGCGCCATTACCGTTTAACCCTTACGAACCCACTAAAAGTGCCATCCCTTGCCGGGTTCGATAGCGACAACGACACAACTATGAGCACCATTGCCATCATAACTAAAAAAAACCTCATGCCTTACAGGTTTTGGTAGACGGCGGGGACCTTGGTGCTTCCGGTGTGAAAAATCCACCGTAACAGAAGCTATGCTCCGATGCCACTTTGGCGGTGGTGTATAGATACGTGCTGCTTCTTTTTCAACACGCACACACACACACCCTTGTACATCCGGAATAACGAGTGTCTTGGCGTTCGTTCGCAGCAAAACTGCGCCACTTCCGGTGGGCGCCAGCGATGAGCGAATATGTTTGGCAAAGTTACGTGACTGGAGCGGCATATAAAAACAGGCAAATAAATTTATTCAAATTAGACTCACTTTTCGGCGCATGGTCCCACACGTCCTTTTCTCCGATGGATAGGTAGGGTGTGTGATATAAGTTGAAAATTACTCGATCATATGCCCGGGGATCTCGGAGAACTGCTTATGTTTGGTATGCGAGATAGGATTTTATTCTGGCATTCCGTATCTGCTGGGGAACGTGAAGCAGAACCCGACATGAAATTAGCACCCTTTAGCTTCTCAAACAAGATCATATGGCGTTTTCATTGACTTTTTGACTTCTTTATCCCTATCTCTAGCAGACGTTTGGGTTACATTCGTTGAACGTTTCGTCAACATTTCGGCAAAACTTTTCTCTTGCCGTTGAACGGCAAAGCGAAGCCCGGCCTTGGCTGTTCTATAAACACGTACAAAACTAAACGGATCGACACATACACCAGGCAGTTGGATACGTTCCAGGGTTAATGTTTATTTCAAGCTTGGAACAGCTCGTACACGTTCACTTTCTATCACATTTCTCTACGGTGCCGTTCTGGGAAGGTGACTGTATGACAGCAGACGCACCTACTACGAAAGACGAAACCATAGTAAAAGCAACAGCAAACAATATTATACGCCAATTTAAAATGCATAAAGACACACATAAAGACATCTTTATGGCGTGTTTCCTTTACACTCGACCATCCCATCTTTTAGACAACTCACCAATAGCAGAGTTCCTCACCATTCCGCCATCCATATCACGGAGGGTGGAGAAAAGGTGCTTTTGAGGTAAATTCCCCTCACAAGTGCGTACTTTAATATAACCACAAAGAGAACGTGTGTGGCCGTGTCGATGATAGAGTAAAGTAGTTAGCATAGAAGAGAAAACAAAACAAAAATACGATAGTGAAATTCCTAATGAAATACAAACAAAGCACACATGCGCGGTTACAGCGTCAGATGAAAGCATTTCAATGTTGGCACATTTTTTGCTGATTTTGTCCCTACAAAAATGCACCTACGGAAACATGTGGCAACTAGTTCGTGTTGGATTTCCCCAAAAGGATTTGTAGTTAGCGTTGTGGAAAATCTCATTTGCACCCTGTTCCTAGTATATGCCGTGAGTTTTCCCATGCTTTCGTTTCTTTTACTGTATATCGATCGGGTTGCTTCGGATGGCATGAGTGTAGTGCAAAAGACGAGGATTATTTCGTTTCCTGTGTGTGTGTGTGTTCGTTTCAATTTTGTAAGCATATGCTTCAGACGGGTTAAAGAATTCATTAAAAAATAGTAAGAACCATTTATCTTTTTTATCGTCGGTTTCTACATTCAATCTGTAAGGGGTTTTGCCGAGATTGAAAATGTAGCTGTGCGGTTGCTAAATGCGTTTTTTCTTGCCGAAAAAATGGATCTGTTACAGCTGCACAACATGCAGTTTTGTTTTATTGTTTAACAGAAATAAAAACGTACATTGTACAGTATGCTTCCCGCTTGACTTCAGGGATAATTAAAGGTCAGAAAGTTTCCTCCAATGGACATCAAATAAATGCTATCCAACATGTACAGTGCTAAAGTCGCAACACGGCAAGTTCGATTATGCGCAATTAACCATTTCGTCATGCTCAATCGTAATGGTGTTGCAGTCGATTCCGTTTTTTTGAATATGAAAGAGATTGCCTTCATTCGTACATATCCAAGCATTAACGGCCCACTGTCACAGGTTTGTGCTTAAACTCACCCGTGTGGGTAGCTCATCTTCACTCGGTCAACTTTGTTATCCAAAGCATCTAAAATTCATTTCCACCCTCTCCCTAATGGATAAGGCTTTTCTTGCCGCTGAAGACACTTCAAGACACTCCCTTATGTGTCACATCATTTGCCATAACTCCTTTGTCCTGTACGGTGCAGGCTTATAATGATTTTCGATAGTTTCTACGAAACTGCACCGTCGGCTTTGTGGATGGTGGTTATTTGCATAACTGTGTGGCTTTGTGTGTGCGATGTGAGTATGTCGTACAACTTTTTCGGTGTACAATGTCTTGATGACGGCAAACCAATACGGTGATCTGTTCTTCCTGTTTCCACGTGGCTAGGGATTAATAAGTAATCGTAAAAGTTGTGCATAGTGTGAGCTGACGCTCTAGCCCTAAGACATTGTTAGCTCGTGGTGATTATTTATGTATTTTTGGTAAAGACAATGCAACGCCTGAAGTTTATCAAGATAGAGAAACATGGAACTGAATTAGACTAGAATTGAAAGTAATGATCTAAATATGGTTCACAATTTTATGCAGGAAGTGTATATAATGAATTCATCGTACATATATTATAGATTTAGTACTCAATGCATGCGTATTGAAGCGGGATAGCTGAAAGTAGTTATATGATAGAGAATTTATTGGTTTCGTTGAACGATGTTTTCGATATCTTTTAATAATTACGAATATGCATTCGATTTTGGTATACATAAACACTATCCATATATTGTTCTATTGGGATCAGTTACATTGTCACCCTCAGGCTTTGAACAATACACATGCAGGGGGTGCCGACCACATACATACACTAAACTACGTAGCGAAAAATTGATAGAAGCAAGATGGAAATTCGTTTGCACTCCAGCGTGTCGTAATGGCGCATAAAACGGACACGGTCATCAATCAATCGCTTTATGGCCGATAATGGCTTAGAGCTGGCGTTCGCCTGGAAGCCAGTGTCAAACGCTCAGGGAACAGAACTGCTGATGTGGGCTGGAAACAACGAAAAGGATATTGGTGGCCCCGATGGTAAACGCCGCAAGCGTATTCTGATCCTCTTAAGCTAGCAAGTAGTATGGTGGGAAAAAGTCCTGAAATTGTGGCACGTAGTGTACGATGACTACAGGTCCTACGACATAGGCAGGGTGTAGCATCATGTCAGGCGAAGTAATGAAACATATTGTCATCGGTGGACTTACTTCTCCATCGAGTGTCTAGAGTAGCCGTTGGTTACCGAAGACAGCTATACCGTGGAACAATCTTCTGAAACCCTACGTGTCCTCGAGACCGCCCCTGGGGACGTCCTTTCCTTGGTATAAAAAGTGTTCTGTGTGTAACTGTATGACGTACGTTGATTCTAATCAGCCTCATTGGACTGGACACTAGCCGTGCGATGTTGGTGCAAGGACTTGCCGACATAAAACAAAGTAATTGTATTTTCAGTTGATGTCGTTTTTTTTTGCGAATACCTTATCGCTAGAAGTCTCTTCTTACTTACCCGAAAGGTTTCGCGTTTTTTCGGTTTTGCTTCGTCAGCCTTCCAAATGGATTGATGGTAAGCATGTTCTTCGATCTTTCGATGTACAAAAAAAAACCAAGCCTACACTCACACGAAACCATAAAAAAGTAAGCACAAAACCCAAATTCATCCATCCGTTGTTATTGCTTCCGTGTTCTAGCGTGTATTGGGTGGAACTAAACACACACTCATTCCCTCGCGCGAAATGAAGAATAATGCCCGATTTAGCTACAGCTGGAACGGAACCTGCGTCTAGGTTCGCTACAGTGGTGCACGGAATGGGAAGTTATGATCGATACATGGCACAAAATTAATAGTCTAGGACTACACCGTCATCATCACCCTGGGATAACCAAACCCGGTGCAGTGTTGCTTACCAACACACTTTTCGGTCTAGGTCACCAAAGTTCGTTTCGTGGGTGGTGGGCTCTTGCACTGCTTTTGGAGATGACGGTGCTTTTCCTGTTTTGCGAAAATTCACGCTTCACACCCTTTTGCCATATTCTGGCAAACCATAACTTTGAGCGGACAATAATGCTCGCGGCAAAGTTGGCCATAGATTAAGCGAGTCTCGTCCATCCGTTCTGCTGGTGATACCGACATCCTGTCTCCGTTCCTGCTTCAAGCTCAGCATCCTTTTCTTTCTGTCCTGTAGATCAGTGCTTAACTTTTAAGCAACGATCGGGTCATAAGCTTCGTGATCCGAGTTCGTGATTTTTTGTTTCAGATTGTATTCGTGATTTTTTGCACACCTTCTGGAACCACCACTAGTTTGCTCTTTCTTATGCCGCGAGAATTATAGCGTGCTCTTGTATAAGCAAAGGCACCGCTTTTTCTGAGCATCCGTATTTTTTGGCAACCGTTTCGTTTTGGGGTCGATTTTCTTATGTCGAGCTTTTGTGCAGTCGCTACTCCCGCTCTGTTGGAGCTCGCGAAGCGATGGAGTTTCCAATCTAATCTGATGGTGTTGTATATTATCATAGTATATTTGCTTTATGTGATAGGAATACTTTGTTTGAAGAGAACGGCCACTGCCATCGCGGTGAAGAAAGCAATCGAGGAAAATGAACAAATCCAGTAAAGCAACAAAAAAAGAAGAAGGATGACGTTTAAGATGCCGCCCCGAGCCAAGTATCGCCGAACGTTCGTTAGCCGCGTTTGCGTTTACAAAAAGTTAGCAGAGGCAAACTGCTGCCAAACGATCAGCGGTTTCGGTTTACTATACAGCTCGAGAGAAGCTTGCATATGTATTCGGTGGTGTAATTATCTGGAGCAATATTTTCGATGAGTTTATATCGAAGCGGCAACCAGTAGGGCCCGCAGCAGCTGGGTACGAAGATAATTCAGGAGTATAATGATATTCATAGGATTATGTGTTTTTGATGAGTTTCGCTCGTTTCGAAGGCTGAAGAGAAAGTTAACCGATATTGTTGAGTTATTTATAGATAGTCTGTACGCTGGAAGTATACGCAAAAAGAACAAAAGGAGTAAGAGTTTTTGTTTTCACCACTATGTTGTATTTTCGTGAACTGCTTGGTGTATTTTTTTCTATTTGCATTAAGCATTGATCGCTGTTATTCAGTATTTGGTTTTATTTTGTGTTGCTTGTGTTAAAATATGTGTATGTACATAATCTGTCATAATGATGTGCCGTTTCATGTTGTATATTGCTTAAATTCTAGAGATCTATTCATAGTCAATAGGTATAGGGAAGAATGAAACGAAAAAATATTTTTACAAAGTACATTTGTATTAAATACACTGAAAAGCTATTTCAGTTAATATTTTTCATGGAAAAAACAGCTAATACATGTTAGAAGTTATAATTCAATTCAGTTCTACGAATGCCGTGTAGTGATATTAAAGCATGTAGAGCTCAAATCAATTCATTTCTGTCATTGAATCTCGTTCCAATTGCATAGACACGCGATACAAATCATATTTTGCTTTACCTGGTACCATTGAAGACTGAAAAAATCTCAAAATAATCATATCCAGGCTGCATGAAAAAAAACACTTCTCAGAAGCTGCTTCGTTACAAGACGGATTTTACTGTGAATGCCATGATGGTTCGCTGCTTGTACACTGTATATGATCATGCTATTTACGTGTTCGGTCGGCTTTCGTGCAGCAGCACTCAATGACACAGCATCCATGCAAAGAGAAGAACTAGCATAGCGACTCAACAACTACAATAACAACAAGCACAAAAAAACCTCTCACAAACCGCCTGGAGTCATGCAAAAGCGGTAGGAAATTCTTCAATCACCGTGCATGGTGCCTCCTTCAAACCGGGGTTGCCTTCCGTTTGCGGTTTGCCCCACCCTGATGGGTAAAATTTGTTTTTGATTGATAAGTGATGTTTGAGCTGCACGATACACAGCAGCCGGCAAAAGTGTTTCTTTTTCATCAACCACACCTAGCAACACAGTGATCCATAAACGGTTAAAACGGTACGCTGAGTTCTAGCCGTATCCACCATCGCTTTGACTTCATTGTAGCCTTCCTCTTGGTGACGAATCGCTTTCAAAGCTGTGCTGGAACGCTTCAAGGCTTTTCCTTCGAGAAGCAGCACAAAACATCATGTCATGACATTTTGATTTTCGTATCGTATGTTCGGTTGAATATTCTCTTGCTGGAAAAGCTGCGGAAAAGGTGGGTTTTGGACGATATGTAGTGATCGAATGTAGAATGAAAAAAAAGTTGGCAAACAAATCATAATCCTATAAAGCTTGTACACCATGTACACATGATTTCCTCTGCTTGGTGATACGTCAACTTATTTGTGAGTGTGTGTCGTCTTTATCGCTGTAACGATTTTTTTTCATTCGTGTTTTACACACGCTACTGTAATGCTTGGCATCGTTTGTTAACAAAAATTGATGTTTTTTTGTATCCTTTAATGATAATCGATTTTCCTTAGTTAAAAGCAAACATAGAAATAACGCCAATGATCTAACAAAATAATTATTTTCAGTTTAAGTTTTTTTTATGCTGATTATAAAACTCTTAAATTTATGTGGTTTAAAATAGTAGGCAAACTTGAATGTTACTTTTTTTATTTGAATGGATCAGCCAGGCCGTATTGCTTATATCTGACAGTAGCCTAAATTAATGTACAATCCATATTCTTTTGAAGACGTTTCCTTCTCCAAACAGTGAAAGAACACCTTGTCCCGGAAACAATAATTTTATTTGAAAAAGAAATTTAATCGTTCTCTGTTGTTGAATTTTATTTTAATTTTTCACTCTAAGCGAGAAACCATTTTTCGCTAAACTTTAAGTAACGATGAGGTACTTTATTGAACTTGACGCTTTGAAAAAAAAATAACCAAGCTTAAATTGTTGACTAAAATTTGATTTTCATATGCTTTTTTCGAAGTCGAAGAACGCTATCATAAAAAAGAAACAATTTTCCCATCAGGGACTACTTCCCGCAGCAATACACACTTGAGAAAATCATCCCATCAGGCCTGATATGTGCTATTAGCAGTGAAGGATAGCACTGGTTCACTGGCTGGTGAAAATCTTGCAAGCACAAAATCAATCTCACCCGTCACATCAATAACCGATATGGAGCTTCCTATTCAGAGCTAGTGCAGCTTCTCAAGAAAGGGAAGTTGAGGCAGTAAGCATACCTTGACTGATGTGAAGAAAAATGAACATTCCCATGTGATGTACGAAAGCAAACATTTTTGAGTAAAGTTCCGTACGGTTTCCGTGCGCCGCTGAGTGATACATGCCCCGTGACTCGACAAACAAAAGCTGTGTGCATACGGTTTGCAAACGAACGAAACCATCAAGAGGTGCAGGAAAGATCTAGAAACAAAAAATAAGGGAAATAAATCGCAAGCAGATGTCAGGTGTCGAACGGATTGAATGATGTCATGAGTGATACTGGGATTGAAAACACATATACCCGAGCAAGGAATGGTATGGAACCGCTTTCCTCTTGGGTGTTTTTTCCGGTAATGGAGTGTAGGTTCATAGGTGCCAATGTTGCAGATTGTTGCAATCCATTCCGATCTGTAGCTGCCGCAGCAGCAGAGATGAACTGGTAGTCGCAATGAAGAGTCCCCATTGACTTGTTTTAGCTCGAGATGCTTAGTGATTGATGGTTGAAGCACCAGAGAAAAGTGTAGCTGTCTTATGCAATGTACTGGATGTGTCTGTTGAGAATTTCGAGATGCTTTTTGTTTTTGCATTGCACTAGATATGGGATGTACGAGCTGGAAATACAGTCATGAATAAGCATTGAAATGAAATTCTTGATAAATTGATAAATATGAAGAAAACCATCTCAATACAGTTATTTAGGTTGTTAGTTTTTTTTTACATTTCAGAGGTTATACATTGGTGTTCCAAACCCTTAGTCTGATTATGCTATTGGTGACTGGTATTTATATGAATGTTATTGTGTAACTGACGATAAAGGTAAATTAATTTTTTATCTCATTTATTACTTTATTGTTTTTCTATCTAAAAACAATTATGCAAAACATGCAAACTATTTGAAAAATTTGCATCATGTTGGTGTGTTATTTTTAGCATTTTTATGATTGTTAATTATCAAAATATGTTTAAAAAACATTGCTCGGTTTCAAAAATCTATTTTTTCTTTTCTTTGCTTCAAAATGCGAATGTGTACATCCAACCGTGACGCACTGCTGATCTGTTGTTCATTAGTGTCTGTACTTTTCTTAACTCCGATAACCGTTCGTTACGTTTCGCTCTTTGTCAACGCAGGCGACATCGCTGCCGGTAAACACTGGTGCGTAATCGAAAACTGATGACCATTTTCATCACAATCATCTTTCATTTTGCGCACTCCGTCGTTCGTTAGGCATTTTTCCGCATTTGAAGAAACGCTGCATGAATAGCAGGAGGAAACAAGATAGACAAACCCGATACACCCAAAAGTCTTAAAGACACATCTGTCTTCCGGTCGTAGAGACCAACCGTTGTGTTCTGTTTTCGTTTATTTTTCGTTCGCACTGTCAGCCTCCAAGAAAGAGGTCATCGACGGATTTATGCGTTGTTCAGCGCTTGCACGGCAAACGCTAGCGCACGAGAAGCGAGAAGAGAAACGAAGAGAACGAAGAGAAGAGCAATCGAAATCCAGCCCCGAATGGCGCCGGTTTTTGGTGTCTGGGCGATTGATGGCCGCCAGGATACGACGCAAACAAGAGGCGGAACGGAAGATCGGCACATGTTTATTAATGATCCGGTATCGAGAACAGCAGCCAGCCACGCTCTGTTCATCGTTACGGATGGGAAAATGCATGGCAGGTTTTTGGGGGATGGAGATAAAGAAATGTAGCGTTTCCTTCTCAGAGTATTGTCTCCGAACGGAGCATGGTGTACCGAGCGTAGTGCGTGGACGAAACATTGTTCGTAGTTTGTGATGGTCAGGATAAGATTTCGTCTGCACTGTCGCAAATCGTTTGACAGGATGTAGAATGTCGCCTCCTAGGATCGTAATAATCAGGCCTCTTCCATCGGTCGTTAGCAAAGGACCAGCTGGTTCCAGCGTATCGTCCTTATCGATGTCAGGCATGGTTGCTGATGAGCGCTACCGATGATTGCAGGTTTGAAAAGGCCATGTCGTCAAAGAAATGATGAGTCGTTGTAAGGTTGTTGGCTGAATTTTGTTATCTACCGCAAACTTGCTGTGAGTTAATGTCAAAATGAAGGGAAACCCCCCTTAAGCGACTTTGAAAAATGCACACCGAAAGTGTAAGGTTTAAACCGGTTCGATACACGGATATTGTATCGGTTCGAAATATCAGTGAACTGCCGTAACTCTCTGTGGGTCAAAAACATTGCGGATCAAGGACAACTGCTGAATTTTAAACTCGTGATAGTTCAGGGCCAATTGATCAATTCGTTTCACAGATTAACCGTATACCGGTATAAATTGAGACAATAGAAAGCAACTCCTGCCGACACATGTTTTATTCAAACACAAACAAAAATATACAACTCCTCCTTATCTCCATACAAATGATACCTTTTTGGTGGCACCGTTTTCGTTTCTTGCGTAATGACGCATTAATTATCTTAACAGCCAGAGACCGAAAGAGACAAAAGGAAATGAAGAAAGAAAACAAAATAAAAATGTCTACCAACTAAAAAGTAACTCGTTTGGTGAGTCAGTAATCTTGGGCAACAAGTTCACCCGTTAAAGCAGGCACTAGAGTATCTCCAGTTGGCGAATGACGCTGATACTGCCATAAACTCGGGACACGTATGAATGGTCAAATAGCTTACGAACTTGTGGGTAGCGTCAACAAGCTGTGTTGACCGTTTGCTAGCTTTGGATTATTAATCATCGGGACCGAACTGCTCTGATGGTTGCTACCTAATGGTTGTAGCGAAAGTGTCCTACCTGGCTTTTTTGATTTCGGTGATTTTCTTTTGTGGTTGTTCATCGTATTCTGATCTGATACGAAAGATAAACAATTTGACGTCATACTTCATCACGTGATGGGTGTTGCTCATGTCACATCGTTGGTTAGTTGTATCACATTAGTGATCTTTTTCAAGAATGTTTTTCGTTCTTTTTGTTTTTTTTATAACTCTAACATTTTTCATGTTTTACTTCCAACGAGGCTCGTTTATTACATAAGCCTGATAAGTGTCGATGAAGTTGTAACAGTGTGTGTTTAAATGTTTATGAAGTAACTGTGCAAGTTTGATCATCTTAGCACAGATTCTTAACTTTTTTTTCTAAATATAGTTTATTTTACATCAAGAATCCTGCAGCATTAAATAAACCCTTGTCATTTCGTATAATCATTGAATATATTATCTACACCATATGTTCTACACTGCGGTAGAAATAAAGATTATTTCGTCGCTTCTTCTTCAAATCAGCTTTTGGTGTATGCAGATGGTGTTTTTTGTAGTGCACCAATATTTTTCTAGACGATTATAGTGCAGTAATTAATTTTCTCTTTGATGTGATAATATATCAGAATAATTACTTCGATATATTTTTCATTTATAGTATATTAATATACGATATCCCTATAAAGCAGCTCGTCCAAATAATGAGACAGGCAAATAAATTAACTTGATAAATGTACCCTTCGTCAAGTAATTTATCACTGGATTAAGGGTAGCGGATGGAATATGGTCCATTTCTGAACGAAAACAAAAAAGTAACTGCTTATCCGGTGATGATGACATTATCAAATTTACACATTATGAACCCGGGCAAACTTATAATCCTCGGACCACTCGGATCTCTCTCGACCATCGGTGAGTCATTCGCCCCAATACACCGTTCGTTTGCTCGGTGTATTGAGGCCTTTTTAGGGAGGAACCAATAAATCAATTAAAAAGTCATCACCCCAATCAGGATCGTTTGACACTGTAGGCTGCGAGAAGTCAGTGTCGGTAAAAAAAAGGTTGATGTCTGCCTTCTTTTTTTCATTTCCTTCTTTACTCACCAAACGGATTTCCTAATCCGCTTGGCGTTCTTTAAATCCTTCCAAAGTCGACGACAATCTGGCGATTGGAAGTCAGTCAAACTTTCAACGCCAATTCGTCGAGTTCGTGAAGGTTTGGGATGGGATGTGAACTCAAGAAAATGTGCTCCGTCCATCCTGAACTGATCCGAACTGATTCAGTCTGCTGGCAACAGTGAAAGTAAAAAGTCAACTTTCGCTCTTACAAACACACTCACTCGTATATATATACGCACGCTGTCTCGATTTCTCGTGAACGTGACGAAAAACTTTTCTACCGGCCCCTGCCGGATTCTTGTTACGGTTTCTTGTCGCTGCTGTTAACCCTCCCTGAGGGCTAGATTTCTTCGGCGGGCGATGAAATACTTTGCGCGGTGTCGGAAAAGGGACGCCGATCGACCTTAACCATCTTTCAATCTAATAAAACATGATTAATAATTCAATCAAAAGATCTTATCAAACTTTTACAGCTCCTGTCTTTCTTCGCACTGATGGACTTGGTGTGAGCGGAAGGAACTTTTCTCTTTGGGTTTTGGCAGTGCAGAAGGAGTAGAGGGATTGGCTTAAGAAATTAATTGCGGCGTATTGGCGAAATTCATTCATGATGCCTTTGCCCGAGTGCGGCTCTACTTTTAACGTATTGGCCCCGAACAAAGTATGTCACTTCAATCACGTCGCCTAGAGGAAAAGGCATCATTTCGATCGTACGACGTACACTAGTCTGCTGATTACTGCAGTGATATTTCTTTTGAGCAAGCAGGGAAACTTTCTTTTGGAACGCAAGTACCATAAGCCACGATAGAACGTCGGATCTGTTGGACCTCAACCATTATAAGAAGTTGTGCAACATCCTATTAGTGTGTTCTGATTACTTTGACCTGGAGGCTGACCAATGGAATTGGCCGACGTTGGCTAGAAATGTTCGTTGCGCATAAAAAGGTTGATCCTGTTTTACAACTACTACGAGAGGGCAGAGTACAAGATGGTCTACTATTTGCTTCATAAAACACCTTGTCGACATCATTGGCACCGGAGGGTGTTAGAGTTAAACCACCGTTTTCTTGTTTTTAGCCCTGACATGATAGCAACTTTGAAAAGTATGTTTTTGGTTCGTTTCCCCGGTTCAGTCTACCCTCCTATTTTAAGTGTAATGTTGATCACTTGCCTTTCTGTGGCCTTTTTTGTTCTTGTATTACGTGCATAGCATCGTTGGTAAATCCTCTATTGAAAATCATTCATTTCTTAAACTAATTTTAATTTGAAGTGGAAGAAGTGAATAAAAATACATGTAATTGCAAATCCGGTAAAATAATGTCTTTTCTAAACAATACATAAGCATAGAAAACCTTGAATTTGTCAATCATTGAGCTCTCAATCAAATTGTGGCTATCAATTTGTCTGGAATACATACTTGCCTGCTGAGTTCCGCAAACTGATGATTCTATCAATTCATACTCGAATTTTAAGAATTATGCCATCGTGTGGTTATCGCATTATAAAAATGTGTAGCTTCTTTGCTCCTTAAATAGCGTTGAAGTAAGTTGTGTTAAAATGAATTTATTAGTCTTTTTTTAATTTGAATCTTTTTTGTTCTTGGTTTATAGGCGTTTTTTTCAGAAACAGAAAAATGCATACTCTCCAATTATATTACTGTTACCACACCCACGCTGTCTTGTGACAAAATGAAACAAGAGCTATGGCTCTTTGCACAAAAGGGACGAATAAAATCAAAGACCAAAACACGATATGATGTGCGCCCTTATGAGCCATCCTCGAGTTGTACCTTATCTTCTCTCGATACGTTTACACTCGTCACTTTCCCCGTGCTTGTTAGCCGTTTTTATGGAACTTAAAAAAATGGCACAAGGAGGAACAAGCGGAAGCCATCTTTGCGTAAGAAAAATCTTTTCCCTCGGGTGCAGGAAAATTTTCTACCAGCAGCTGGTACGGCTGTTGCCTGTGCAAAGTTGGATCTTCGTGTGTGCGTGAGTGTTCGCCATAAGGCTATACTGTTGAGCTACCACTGACATGGGTTTGGATGGGCAAAGTTTCTACCAGTTGTACGACGGCGGTAGGAGTGTATGAAAAGTCTTTTATGACAGTTCATTATTATCCTTCGAGTTATTCTTGCCATTACAACGGCGATATCCGATCCTCGTGGCTTAGTTCACCGACGTAGGTCGACTCCATTGAGATGAGAGAGTTTACCTTTTCTTTGGTGTGTCGTTGTTTTCTTTTCCCTCCAGTTTACTCCAAGGATTGTGTCGTTGGTGTTTCTCACCCAGTGTTCTCCGATTTTTTCCGTTTGCCGAAGGTTCGTTGAGTTCGGTTTCGAATGTTTGTGAAACCGTAACTAACGACCGCCGTCGTAGATTATTCTTTCGCGCCACAAACCGGGTCACAAGGGTGTCTGTCTAGGTACTCCGCTCATTCTCCCACCATTACTTCCCGCAACGGTCACGAACATGTCATTATTTTCCCGTTTCACTTCCGTCCTTCGTTCACGCTACCCTCTGCAATCCCTGTTGACCGTAGCTATGCTCTCATCCGCAAGCGGGTGTTGGAAGGTTTGCATCACTTTATTTTCCTCCCGAGGTTCCGGTGTCGCGTGGAATAGGGAGCTCTGACATCTTCCTGCTGCATAGTAGTCAACGAAGATCTTTGTGCCGTTGTTTTTTTTTTCTTTGCTACACGTTGCTGCTGTGTCTATTTCCTTTCCTTTGGCGCGATTTTTGGCCATAGTATTGTTAGATTCGACCCCGGAAGCTTTTAAAGTGTCCATGTGAAATAATATGGTCTTTCCAACAAATATGTGTTATGTGCAGTGTTGACAAAATTTCTTCTTTATTTGTTGATAAGCTAGTCAGGACAGTTTCATTAAAGTTTTATGTTTCAGTATAGACACTGAATTGCAATAAAAGATTTGTGTTTTAGCCCTGCTTATAATGTGCGTTTATCCGTTTTATTTCATCTTATGTCTTATGTACTTAATACGAATTCATTGGTAAACGATGTACCGATTCTGTTAAACTTTAGTTTTTTGTGTTTGAAAAGCAATACAAAATATAATAATACAAAAATGTATAAATAATTGAAAATCACTACGAATAGTTTACAATCGTAATTTCGAAAAGACGTTCGTGACGAACTGATACAGTTCGGAAACATTTTCAGAATTTTTGTGTCAATGGTTGCGCCTCCATATGAAATGTCTAAAAACTCGATCGGAATGTGTGGCCCGCAGCTGGTATAAGCAATACTGTGATTTATAGGTACACTCATCTCGCATAAAACACATACTTATTGTTAATACTACGTAATTGTTTTGATTGCATTTTATCGTTTCAATCTGGTTATTTTATTTCAATATGTAAACATTGCGATTGGATAATGGTCATCGCTGTAGTACATCGCAAATACATAACTGTAAGATAAGTAGAAATAATGTTTCAATATTTTAAAAATGTTAACTACTTTGTACTCTATCGCACATCGTTTTTATATTTTTACGTAACTTGAATCATTTGGAAACATTACCAGTATCTTCCTCATTTTTAATGGCTGCTATACGATTAGCAGATAGCTTTGAATCATACAGTTAAATGTTTTAGTCTGCAGATCCATTATCATGGCACTCGTTCATGCTCGGACGTTGATGTGCTGCTGGTAATAGAACAAAAAAAATCCATTTGAAAGCCTTGCAATATTTCATGAGATTAAAATGTGCTCGCGGCAATCAACGAAACCATTTGCTGCTAGCTGTTAAAATGCGTAGTATGTATATTTTTATCTATTTATCAACGAAAAATGCACACACACAAATTCACCGACCAAACAGAATCCGGTCACCGATGTCACTTTCAGAATATTTATTCGCCGAAGTGAAAGACATCTCGACACCATACGCGATGCGAGCAAACATAGTGTCAAAGAGTCAGGCTCATCACGCTTGATCATGTCTGTTTGTGGCAAAGGTGTCAACAATTTTCCATTTGTGGATTTTTTTCCCCCGTTAAACCTTTTCCTATTTATCGCTTGCGTTACCTTTTACAAAAGGCTGTCACTGTTTGGTTTTCAGTTCTTTATGCACATGTTTTAAGCACAAGCTGGGAAGTAGTCACTTGACCTTAAACAATGCTAGCTTCCCTGGTGGCATGTATGAACTGCGTAAGTTGCACATTATGGAATTAATTTTTGTTTGTGCCATTCATGGCTGCCGTAGAATCCTAGGTATTACAGACTGTTGTGATGTGGGTGGGTGTTACCATCAACGTATTCAAAAGGGTCGAATGAGTTGAGAATTCTTTGATCTTGGGGTGAATCATGAAACAAAGCCCATAAATTAATTAGTCAGGGTATGTTTGCAAAGCAGATGCGATTTATTTTATCACGCCCGGATGGATAGTAACATGTACATGGGAAAATGTGATGCTTCATAAATTCTATTGATTGCATTGTTATCTACCGCATGCATGTTACAATGTTGGTATGCACTAGTTTTGGTATGCTCTTTTCATTTGAAATATAATTCAGCTTTTACTGATATAAATCCGATTTGATTGGTTGAAATTCAAAGGATAACTTTTAAGCGAAATGCAAAGATAATCACTGATCAAAATCCAATACAATAGTGAGATGACTTCATGCAACTCATCACGAATATCCTTACTGCATATTTTATTGACCCTTTTAAACAAAAAAATAAATTAAAAATGGTTTTTATCATTTATTCTAAATATTATGTAAGCTAAAGAAATTTTAGACTTTAAGCTCATTGGTTCTGTTTTGGTAGAATTCCCTTCATGTTTTGTTGAATATTATTCGTCTAAGTGTGCGATTGCTGTTAAAGAATGTAAAGTTCTCTTCATATAAACACGGTTAATTAGAAAAAAACCGTAAGCTTTTAGTTGGTACTACAGTGTAGAATTCCATAACACCGCAGAGCTACGTCAATGGTTGATGATTGCATAGAACAGTCCATCCGGATTGGCACTAAAACTTTATGAATCCTCACCCGTTGGCATTGTAGCTTGATACTATCCTCATTAAATTTGTTACCCTTGGCTCCCTTGCACATGCAGCAAAGTGGTGCACAAGTAACGGCAGCTGAACAAACAGACCTTACTGTCGTTTTCCGGAAACCGCACTAGTTGCAAAGTTTCTGTTGTTTGTGCTAAATAATTAAACCGAATGTCATTAAGCTGCATCCGCTCGGTTAGTCTATGGTATGGTGACTTATTTACTGTTGGTTTTATAGAAAACTGCGTACAGCTGGGATCATGCTATCGACTGCTTCCACAGTAAAGTAGCGTGGATATTATAACTATTACATGAAAAGAGCGCTATGCAATCGTGAATGACACTTAATTGTATAAAACCATATTCAGTATTGTCCTTTTCTGTATGATTTGAATATGATTGCTCTTGCTTGTAGCGATTTACCATAAGAAACATTGTTTTCGATTCACTCGTGCTTCGATGTGACTCTCGTCTCACATTTAGCAACCGAGCAACTGTCAATCGCAATCGTATTGACTTCAACAAAACACCCGTGAATGTTTATTTGACAGAGCTTCGACTTCAGTTGACATTGGCCATACGGTGGTTAGTTTGCTTCGTTTCACCACGAAGGATGAGGCGTCTCCATATCCTCACAAATGACAAGGCGTCTCCACCACAGATCGTCATGAAAGTTATTTCTGGCGTTTTTCCATTCGACCGTGAAACTTTCGTGCCATGAATTCTTAGAATGATTTTTTTAAGTCTACTGTGGATTTAACGTGATGCTTCCGCTTCTGTACCACATGAGTAACTTTTGTGCCAGTCACCGAACAGAAATGATCCGTTACCAATTTATTTATAGCGCACATTTCGTGATATCCTTTTGACTGTGCGAGTGTTTAAGAGTGTGCGTGTTTTTAAAGAATGAATAAATAAACTGATAAATCACTGATTCGATGCGATGATGAAATGTTTCAATTCAGTTCGGGTCAAATACTTTGTGCGATTTTTGAAATAATGATTTATTTTTATTTTGCGTACGTATCTTTTTTCAATTGCGATTGGATGCTCAAAGCAAATCTAAAGAATTTCTGGAATATTTCATTAATGTCAGTAGTTTGTTTAATTTGAATTCGATTCAATTGTGATTTCATTATTTTTTATTTCGATTTAATAGGACATATGACTTTGCGTTATGGTTTAAGATGAGATTTTATTCTTGGCTTACCTTAATAGTCTAATCGTTCGTTTACCAGTTCATCACGACAATTGTCACTTTATTTCGCTGTCTAACTTTATCCGTTCAAACTGGTTAATTTTACCATCTCCCTTCTTTGTCCTCAACTACCCCAAGAAGTTGTATTTTAACTCACTGTAAGGAAATGTCCCGGTGGTCCGTGGTGTCCGTGGTACCAAACATATCACAAAGGAAATGTCTTGTTTTGTTTTCTGCTATTCGCTTTATTATTTATATCTTCATTTGCTGAAATGAGCTATTCATTGAACCGTTTCATAGCCCCTCAGTAGATGCTAGTTTCCTTTCCTGTTCCGCTCCAATGTTTTTGTTTCCTTCAGACACCACCACTTGGCTTTTTCCCCGCTGCTTGAGTGTTAATGTGCACGCTAGCAAAAAGGGAACATAGCTGTGTTATGCAACCTATATTACGTTCAAGGGTGGAATCGTGGGAACCGTAAACCCGCATCCTTTGGTTCCGGGATTGTAGCACCGAACGGGCGGCAAAAATAGTCCTCAGGACCGCAAATCTTGGGTATAGATGTTTCTATCCCAAACCTCCTTCGTCCGTTCATTGAGCGCCGGTGGGAGTGAGAAAATCTCTTCGCTCCTAATAGTTTAGGTCATACGAAAATGCGAAGACAATAAAAACGTGATCGGAATTTTATACCCTCAGCAATTTACCACTCCCAGGATCTCGTTTCGTCCAGCGTTCATATCGCTGCTCTGTCTGTGGGTAAAGCTAAGCGTGAGAGATATATATTATTGGTGACAATGTATGTGAGAAAGGAAGGGCAAACACTCTGCCCCGTTACCGGTGAAGTTCCGATGGCTTCGTGCTCTCGTAAGAATGTTTCTCCACTATCTAACCGAGCGGAGCATCAGACAGTCTACGGTGCAATGATTTTCGACGGCTTCCTTTCGATGGTTTCCGGTTTGGTAACGCGAGAAGTCGGCTGCTTCGTTTCCTCCATAACTGCTAGCTGCTGTTTGCTGTGTCTCTGCAAGCGCTACGTGCACCGAACGAGGATGGATAGAAAGTTACGAACCTTAACACTGCTGCCACACGCCAGAACTTCGACCGCACCCGGTCGCGGAAGGAAGCATTTCCGTAGATTTCCCCAACAGCGATGATACGGTAATTGGGATGGGAAAGGCAGGGACAGGGAAAGAAAAATACGACCGAGCAAACAAGATGAGGTTTATCTTGGTATTCCCTATAATCATAACAGCATGTGACGACTACAGAAAATGGAACATCCCTCATCCACGTTCGTTCGTTTCGTTTGCGCATTCGCTTCACTTTCTCACAACGGAATAAGAGATATGTTCAGCATGCCTGAAACAAAGCTATTGTTTCTCGCTTCAGTTTGCTGCCGCAAGATGTTGAGTAACCCTTTAGGAGCTTCTTCTGGAAATGTTTTCATGTCGTTATAGTCTTATTCGTTCTGGTCAACTCTGCAGTAAAATGGAAGGGAATATGTTTTAAATGGTGCTAAATTTGTACAAAAAATACAATTTAATGTTTTTTATGTTACAAGAATGGTAGCATAACACCGGTGGTATATTGGTAGCGTCACCAATCCTACCACGGTATAACCGAGGCAATAACCCATCCGGATGCAAACCTCCAATAGCAACAACTGACTATTCGGCTAAGAGGTAAAATAAATCGATACGACCTAGCCAATCTAACAGAAAAATAATTACAGTAAAGTATAAAATTTTAACCTATTAGTTCAAAAAAGAAAGTATGAATAGATACGTCATTTATGGACCAGAACAAAAAGGGTCTTATGGTAACAAAGATACGACGAACCCTGCATTAAAGTAATTCATCCCCGTCTACCTTTTCCGGCATCCCATCGTGATACGGTTTCCCTGTAAGTGGTGTGATTGCGTTATCCTTGCACAGCTTCGTTTCGACAGTCTTATGTCCCGACCAGGGCGGCATGTGTGAATAAAGACTTGCAACGTTTGCTGCAGGTTGCACCAAATTTGGCAATCAGCGCAGAGGATCCTACCGCAGAGGGAGAAATAAACGGGAAGAGCGAGAGATGGAGTATTTGTATGGGTGATAAACGTAAATGCATTCTCACTTACTGTCGCTGTAAGCGTTTTTCCGTTGATTGCAGTTTCATGATTAGATTTCGCCGGAAACCGTAATGTCATAAAAACAATCGTGCCGGAAGTGGGCGTGTGAACGTGTGTGCGAGTGTGTTTCTGCCGGGTTGATGGAAATCCAATCCAATCAACGATCGTTTGTTTGCTGTGCCGTGGCATCCAACCAATGACGGGTATTGAACGCTATACGGAATCGAGGCTGCCAATGTGGTATCGATGTGTTGCTTGTTCGGGTAAACACGGCAGTGTGAAAATCACATCAAATTAAGTTAAATTTTACCGCGAGTATGACACATAAATTGAATGATTAGCTTTCGCAATGAATTTGTTTGATTGCGCTTAAAGCATTGCTGCCGATGCTGTTAGTAGACTGATAAGTGATGTTTGCTAAACAACCTTTTAAAGTTGCTAGCCTCAAGTTTAACACTTGATGTGCTAGAAATTTCGTTAGCTCATTTTTTCTGCGTTTTGCCGCATTTACTCGTTAAGCAAATATTTAAATGTGCCAATATTCATTTACCTGTCACACTTTTGCGTGTTTTGTTTTTTAATTATAAAAATGGCATTGCCTTTTCTATTGTTCTATAAATGCTGCAAAACGGAAAAAAACTTAACACTACACTTCACCAATGAAGTTGCGCGGAAAAGTGATTTTGACTTCAAGTGCTACTGGCTAGCGCGGACGGAACGAGCAAACTAATGAATTAATTAGCACATTACTCGGCGCTGACGGGAAGCAACAATTTGCTATGAACTTTCCCGTCCCATGTTGGGCCATCTTCTTCGTTGAGTCTACTACTGCTGCTGGTTTTCGTGTTTGGCGAAAGCTTTCACGACAAAGTTACGTTACGAGTCCTTCTCCCGCCGCTGAATTCATGAGATTGTTATTGTACGTAGCCCACTATGGTAATAAAACATTAACGCGGCCGCTTGATTAATGGGCGACTGAAAGTGGTGTAACCGGAAGCAGTAAGCCTACAAGAACAGCACCCGAAGGATCCGGACCGTCGCACGTTCATTTGACCAAAAGATGTTTTAGCTAGCAGCTAAACTGGGCCGACTAAAAGAATATGGATCTCATTGTTCGTGCTGAGTAACCTGGAAATAAAATAAAATCTTTCAAAGCACAGGAGTATTGTAGGATTTTTAAGTTGACAACGGTGTCGAATTTTATACAATTGAAATGGTAGTCCGACTGAATGAAATTGTGTCACTATTTATCGTTATTTAAATGAGTTTGGCAACATGACAGTGTTTTCGGTTCGTAAAAAAAGATATTTTTTGTAAAATAGTTGGATTGCAAATATATTCTCCTGAATGAATACTCATTCTGCTGAGCTGTTTGGGGGACTTGACATCCTCACGGTGGCGAAGGCCGGAAGGATACGCTGGTTGGGGCACGTCATGAGGATGCCGGACTCGTGCCCCACCAAAAAGGTCCTCGTCGGCGACCCGTTCGGCACGAGACGCAGAGGAGCGCAGCGAGCCCGTTGGCTGGATCAGGTGGAGCAGAACCTATCGGAGATCGGGTGCAGCAGAGGATGGAGAGCGGCAGCCCTGGATCGAGTTTCCTGGAAACGTATTGGTGACCAGGCCATGTCAGCACGACGTGCTCAATAATAAGAGCGGGCCAAAGAAGAAGAAGAAGAGAATACTCATTCGTGAGTATGTAAAAAATCTACTGCACTTCTTCTAACTTCTTCATATGCACCGTGCTTCGAGACACTGTTCCTTGTTTCATTTCAAAGAAGTTTCACTTTGTTACCATATGTTGATAACAATTATCCTAAAGAAACTGTTAGAAATTCAAAATGTATCCAAATTTTTAATGTCGTATTGTTGAAAATTCTCAAAGTTAATAATACAGGCTTTCTACGAATCCATCAGCATGTTTGAAAGTTTGCTTTACCTATCCATCAATATTTCGTTTTATTTTATTTAGGTTAACTTCCTACGTAATTTTAGTGCATCTCTAATTTAGGTTTTATTTTATTTTTTTCCAATCTGATTGCATGAGCGATTCCATCTTCAATTGAACATTTTTGTTCTAAGAAATAGGGGTGAAATCTGCTTCTGTAAAAAAATTATATTTGAATACAAGTTTTATTGAAATGTCCTGAATGCTAAAAATTCTGCTCAAACTTGGTTACTTAAAAAAGGTTTTCTTTTACAGATAACTTGCAACACCTTGCTCGCCTCAGCGTAATATTAATTTTAATCCTTTCAGTTAATCCGTTTTCAAAACACTCCAACTGTAACGGACGACGTTAGCTGATATTACTTAGCTTTTACGGTCGTTACGTTTTGTGGTCATGTCACGCTTTAATCGGTGTCAAACATCAAATTAAAAAGCTCATTGGCACATTTTCCTCAGTACCATTTCATTCGTTTTAAACACGATCTTATTTTTCCTTTACGAAAATGGTTTCGGAAAATGGACATGATTACCTTTCCTCTCGTACGACAAATCCATTGCATCGATTATTCGTTGCTGTGCAATTTTTGGTACCTTTGCGAATGGATTCAATTTCCATTTTGGGAGCAAAAGAGTAGTCCACTTTTTGAAACCACCTTTTTCTTTAAAACCCCGACAGCAAACCAAGCACGATTAAATACAATTCAATGAACCGGTACCGCTTAAGCTACTGACCGTGGCATTTCGATGCAAAGCTACAGCAACCTCGCTCGGGGCTTTCCCAACGATAAGAGCGGAGTCTATTTAGCCTCATTTAAATTTTTATGCAACCTCTTTCTGCGACCATTTGCCACGGTGTGTGCGGGCCCCGAAACTATTGGCAGCAAACGAAGTGTGAAAATGGATGATGGTCGACAACAACGAGAACGAGAGCATTCACGATCGAAACGTAAGAGATGAGCGTCTTTAGAAAAGCCAGTTGAAAGTGGGACGGGAGAATCCGAAGCGCACCGTGCCGTGCCTGCTAGTGAACAGCATTCAGCATAAGCGAAAGAAGGACTCCTGGGGTTGCGGTGGCGTACGGCGGAAGGAAGTGAAACAAATTTCGCTGCAAACCTCCTCATTTCCGGATCATCATCATCGGATTCGCTGGCGATGTTGTTGTCGTGTGCACGTGGGAACCCAGGGATGCTTTCCGTCAGTGCCGGTGGAGCAGGATAATAAGAGAACTTCTACAAAATCCAATTTCGACAAAAATCGCATTATCCCTCAAGCGAAGCGAACGGATGCGAGAGACAGTGTTGGGTGGTTGGAAAGTTCGTTGGATTTGGTAAATTTGGGGTTGCCGATGGTGTTGCAGCACTAGCGATCGGTTAGATGTCGTTTGGTTGCTCGGTTGCTCTCTTGCAAAACTTTTGCGACGGCAGTAGCAGTGGTGGTTTGGGGTATACGGAAGTGGACTACCTCCAGCACGACCGACATACGATGGCGATTTGGGGCGATACTTGTGTGCCATTTTCTCAAGGCGCCCAGACTCATATACACATACGAATGCTCGGCTCGACGTCCAATTTCTATCATTTCGTTTCACTACAACTACTTGATGCAACGGTACTCCGTCTTGGACCTAGATTTAGTGATAGCGTTTGCCTGTTTTTTTATTCGGGGTACGAATTTTATCGGAACCGTCCTGTGAATATATCCATTCCCGTTAAAACATTCTTCTGTCTCGTTCCCTCGCTTAGTGGATTATTTTCCTTTGCTTGTGTATTAAAGAGGACCCCTCGTTGATGCGGCCTGTGACAACACTTTTCCTTCCTTAATCCAATAGTCCTAGTGAAAAAGGGGAAGCATCCTTTAAGCAGGATACTCCTGCCGTTCCACGTTTCGGGCAGGATGTGTGGTAAGTGAGTTAGTGAAACAGAACATCGTGGCCCCGCTGTGCCTCATGTTTGGACATTGTGACACTTTTTTTTACTCACGGAAAGCTTGTGGCACGCGAGATAGTTGGCATGTGAGTTTCTCTGGAGGATGTTCTCGGGAACATTCAATTTTCAATTTTCCTTGATTCTATCCACAACCTTTCGGAACCCTGTCTGTCGAGGTCTGGTTGATGATGCGTTAGAATCCTATTAACACTGAAAGGGTTTTCTTTTTTTGGTGTTTCTCTTCCAGTGCTGAAGTAACTGAAGGGTTGATCTGGTCTAAATTTCCTTCACATTTCAATGGCAAACACGTAGTGCAGTCGAAATGAGTGAATATTTCGAATGAACGTTCGTTGTCAAAAGGATCGATTAGATTGCTGCATAAAGCTATGGGTAGGTCGAACGATTAAGGGTACAACTGGTATCAAGCATAGCTCATTAGACATTTTCGGAAATACTACAGGATCGAATCACAACGTTGATGGTAGCATATTACAATCTTTTTTTTTTTATCAATTATTACACCCACGTAAACCCACATTATGACTAGGTTTTATCGTAATGTTTGCAAAACACTCCAATAATGTCTTGCTTGTGATAATTACATTTCGTTAAATATAGAAAAGGCTATGAAAGCTGTTCAACAACAGCTTGATAACAATATTCGTTATTGTTATTGTGTTCAATCCCTCGAACATTCGGGTATTCCGTTCATCTAAAGGATTTTCAATGTTCACATCTTTTTTCACATCCGGTCAATGAGGATCGTCGTAGCTTTCACTTATTAATAACATTATCCGTTTGCTAATGCTTGTGCTAAATTGCATCACTTCGCATTCGCTTTTATAGCCAGCGGGGTTTCAAAGCTTCCGCTCTTGATATCAAAACCAAAACTCTTTAACATTGGTTGTTTGGTACAGCACTTTCTTAGTTTATGTTGCCTTTCAAGGACCGTTGTTTTAAGTATTTCTTTCCTCGTTTTCTTTTCCCAATTTAAGGGTACATTGTATGGGAAGAGAAACCCCCAAATGAATGAGAAAAAATGTGAACATTTTTCCATGTGTCGGTCGCCCAGCCACTTTCACCAGCAAGAAAAGCATAAAGGAACTGAATGCTCAGCAGGATCAGCTCCGCTGTTTTGGGTCGATGTCGGAAGACGATTGAAGTGGCCTTTTGCTTGTTCCGTTGTTTTTCTTTTTTCTTTGTCAATCATGCTCCTCATTACGGGCATAAAACAGAAGGAATATTTGTTCCCTCCTGCTTGGCGATTGTCGTTTCGCTCACCCTGCGGGCGTGATTTTCCGGCTGGGAATAACCGTTGCCGGCTACTGAATAGTCTACCGGCAGCCATGATGCGACAATGACACCATCTTAACGGCTGTTTTCGGCTTCGAACTTAGCTACCAGTCATTTTCTTCGCTAATGTTGCGCTAGTTTTTCTCGCATTATTGTGTGAAAAGGGGATAATGAAATGAGAAAAGATGGCACTTTCAAACAAACGGAAAGACGTCCGATCAGCCGTCAACCATGGGACTTATATACACTTTCTATTCCTTCGAGTTGACCTTTTTTTCGCGAGAGATGGTGGGGAGGCAATGTGGCAAAATATTAAGCTCCGAACGTCGCTTTTTCTTAGAAGTAGGGTTTCGGAGGCGATCCCACCAACCATGCACGAAACAGGCGGCCCCTTCAAATGGGATTATCATCCCTTTGAATGCTTCCGAGTATACGTTAGAAATGACTCTAGGGTATGCTTCTTCGCACTAAACCTCGTCGGTATGAGGACTTGAAACGAAACGTTAGACATTCGGCACAGGACTAAACGATACATCCGACAATTATGGTCACGTGAGATTTAGCCCAAAATAGGTAGAATGAGGTATAACGGCGCTCCTTAACGTTTCCGGCGAGCACCACAACCTAACAGCCATGATGGTTGGTAAAAGTGATGTTCGATCATTATTATAACCGATTACGATCGACCAAATTGAGACTAATGAGAGCTTGCCGAGAGGAAAGCAAGGTTTCCTTATATACGCTGCATGGTGTGATGTTTTATGTTGCTACTTTTTCGTGATCCATGCAGTTGTTGCTTAGTACGATTATTTTGATAGGTGTCACTATGTTTTAGATAATTCATTCCTCATGCTCTTGAAGTTGAATTCCTGCATTGATGAGACTGTTACTTGGAATTGGAGTTGTACAAGTATGTTTGTTCATATATCTCGTATTAGTATGTCAATGTCAGTATGTCAAGTATTTGAATAATTAAATCTTTATAATTATGTGAAATAATTCATGCATATTTCTTTCATCATTCATTTGAGACTAGTATAAATGGCGTTGTTTTTTGTGTAATAATTTATGGACTAACATTTTTTGTGTAATGTCCTTTTCAATCGCGAAATACTTTTATCAAAGCTAATGTTTAACGACAATCATGTATGGTAGCAGCAATACCAAGGCCTGAAGGTTACTAACCATTGGATTCATAATAAATGATTCGCCGATTGACATTCTTCGACATCCATTTACCCGAAACACGTCCATCAAACATCATTCGCGGCCTGCCACAACCATTTGTCACTTTGCTCAGCGTCCCCTTGCTTCCGAAACCTCTGCCTAGAGAAATGTTGGCCTCACACACTCGAGCACTGCATGGTCTTTGCGTGTTTGCAACCTCCTCCTGGTGCCATTGAATCGGCTGTTTTCTTTGCGACCGTACGATTATGAGCAGTAATTTAAGATGTGGCGTGACCGAAGAGTTCGCGAGTAGCGATCACATTAATCTTGCCCACTTCCACCACTTTTCGCTGTGGTTTTCCCGGTATGGTCTGCGACAGATGAATTCGAAACCGGGCGACCACGTGCCTCCCATTAGGGGCACCAGCATCATTTCGCACCGCTTCCGGCACAGGACGGAAATATCACATTTATTTATCATCTTCATCGAACCGAGTCCGCGTCTGGCACCGTGCCCCAGACAAGGCACTAAACCACCACACATTCATGCACTAGCTGAGTTACCGACATTCCGTGCACAAAAAGTGGATGATGAAGTCATTTCAAATGTTGAAACAAATCTTGAGGTATGAAATGCTTAAAAATATAAAAAATGTACTTATTTTTTAAAGTTTAAACGCTAGTACCAATTGTGTCGGTATACATATTGAAAACGTGTTGCAACACTTTAATATGTGTATGTTTGATACTTCAAGAATTTGTCGGATCCTCAGTATGTGGCATCGTAAATATAAGTTATAGTTTTGCTTATAACGCTCTCATCGCACACCTTAGAGGAAACTAATGAAATCTTCCTTAATGATCAGGCACCCAGGAAGCTCTTGACTTCACTCTAATAACGCTGCTCCACTCTCGGTTAGTTAGATTTTGTTCCCATTTATTCCAGAGCACTCCAGGACCAGCCCTTGAAGTGTTGCTCAAAATGCTGTACGCCTTAACGAATGTTAGTACTAGTGTCCTTTTTCTTCTACCGTGCTTTTGCTCTAGTTTTAAGGAAATTGCTAGAACAGTTTGAAAGGGATGAGAAGGATTCGTTTAAAATGCTGCTCTTATCTGCCATATTTTAATGGTTTACCCCACAACGGGATAAACCTCGTTGGTGAAACATTCTACCAGCCACAGGTGAAGTCTCTGTGTAGTTGCTACCAACTCATCTGTGGTACACACTCTATCGTTAAGGGCAACCCACCCGTGGCTTTTCGAGATGAGTGTCGTTGAGCGGAATATTAGCAACAGCAAAAACAGGTCGATCACATGCAGCAAAACGGAAGAAACCGGGTAGTTACAAAACCGTCCCAAGGGCACCGTTGCATTCGCCTGCCCCTTACTCTACGCTTTGCCGAACAATCTGCACCACATTCTTCGAGAAGATTTTCACTTGGAAACCACCCAGTGTGGGATAGGTGAAGGAATAGATGATCATTCCTTTTCTTGAGTGGCGCATCCTTTTACATTCGCCTCAAATACCATCCGGTTTCGATGTGTGTACTGCAGGTGTCTGTTGTGGACAAGAATGCAGTTTCTCCACATCCGTAAACGTGCTGCAAACCACCAGTCGTTGGTCGCGTCTGCAAGTGCTTAGACGAAAGAGTTCGTGGTAGGGGCAGGGTCAGGGTTCAGGTCATAGAAATGAACGAAGGCACGCAAAGGAAGTAAAATGAAATGGTAAAGGCTAAGAAAGGAAAAGAGCACGTTTTAGTAAAATAGCTCCAGGTTTGGGAGATATCTTTCTTGGTGTTTTTCAGTGGTTCTCACCGGAATCTTTGACCGAATCTTTGCTGGTGAATGGTAGTGGATAAAGTGTGGTGACATATTTTTCATCCTTTCTTGCTTAAGCCAGAAGTGTTATTTTTTCTATTCTTGTATTTCTAGCTTAATATGAGGTGTCGTACTGAAACACAATCATGTTCTCAACGATTTACAAGTTTTTTTCTGCTTCTGGTCACTCGCTTATTGAAAGATGATGTAACTAATAACTACTAAAGTACTTATTTTATGCCTTATTTAAAAATATACATGAAAGTGGATCTTTTAAGCAGCCTGAACATTTCAATCAGCTAATCTTAATTTTAGAATTAATTAACAAATCATTTTCTTGAAAACTCAGAATGAAAATGATTCAAATTCATAATAGGTATGGGAAATGAGCACTTTTCATTGCAACGTATGGAATTAAAAGGGTATACGCAAAATGCGTTATTTTCAATTTAAATAAAGACGAACTGGGAACTTCTTGTGTTTCATGCGAAATCAATGAGCGGAAATTCACGAGAAGTCGATGTTCCCAATAAGAGAATACAAATTTACTTTTCATGTTGTAATTTTGTAGTTGTTTTAATGTTGTCCGGCAGGGGCTTTAGTTCGACCCCGTGAAATAGCCCGTTTGAACTTAAGCCGACGGAGAAGCGAACTCGAACTCTGCAGATGATGCCGTCTTGCAAATCGAAATGACTAAACCTCTCCGCTAGTTTGTTCCACGCGATCGAGAACCGGAAGGAAACACTGCGGAGGAATGTGAGTTCGTCTGCACTTCGAGCGGTGCGAAGTCTTTGTTAATTATATTGACGAATTGTATCAATTATACAATTGCTTTATGTCAAACATGGTATGGTGCATTAGAACGGTCACACCGAAAAAGTAAAACTAAACTAATCAGTTCGTCAACTCAACTTAAGACGTATGTATAGACAACAGATGAAACAAAATGTCTTAGATTGGTAAAAGCATTGTTTCGCGAGTGAATTATGGACTAACATAAGTCCACGTAATAACACGCAATGCAAGACTCAAGCAGCTTTATTTCAACAGAAAAGATTCAACAACAAATCCTCTTTTACTTCATCGTATGTTGCACGTACTTCAAAATTGTTTGCGAATTAACTCTGATTTGTATTCACTCTCGTTTGGTTTCATCCTCACCACAATCGTCTTATGGAGACCAGCAAGGTATTTACTTCGCCTTTACTTCGTGAAACACACATTGTCTCACAATTACAAAGTAAGGCTTCTCGAAAACCACAACACACCCAACGCCCGCCGCACACACAAACCCGTCATTCGGTTGTTCACCACTTTCGCCGAAGACATGTCGAAGTGTCTCATTCCGGCGATGGCAAACGATAAAATGTATTACATTAATTTGCATTTTAAATCCGACGGCAAATCATTACGCTCGGTGGCGCACACATCGGCGTTCTGCTACTACATCGTAATGGCGGCCCGGTCGTCAGCATGTCTCCCTGGCGTGTTGGAAGCTCATCGCGCACTGTGCCAACCGGCTTCAACCGGTTGAATTTTCACTCGGATGTGGGCACAGATAAAGGAAACTGCTGCAAAACATATGTGACCAGGCGGCGCCGGTTTCCTTATTCGTGCACAAAAGACTTGACTACTACTTGTTAGTGGAAAATTTGCACACCAAATCGAGTCAAGCATGACGGCTCGTTGAATGGGTGCTGGAAATTACGTCTAATTATATGATGCTACCTGACGTTAGCTGTGACAGCGCACACTACACACTTCGCGAAGCCATCTTCGGCTCCTTCGAGCTCCTTGGTCGGCGTCCTTGTGCTAGTTTGTAAGGCATACGCACTCTCAACGGGTACGACGGGTCTGTATTCTTTTCTACCACCGGCTGGTGATGTTTCACGTTTTCAAGTTTGGTGGATAATTAAGACGAGATATAACAGCGCTTGGGTAATGTCATGTCACCGTTACCACCAAGTGCTGTGAGGATGGTTTCATAACTGTGCACGACGGCTGTAGGGAGTTTTTGTGTTTTTTCTTCGTTGTCCCCGTTTTCTCTATCACTGGCGCAACATGGTTGATATAAGAAACCTCTTACACATGGTTTACATGAAGGACGATGAGAGTGAACTGAATGAACGAATGTGATGCTCAACATCCTGGAAATGTTTGCGGTTTTAATTAGAAGTCATAATTTGAACCGCGACGACGAACTATCGAGAAACCTCCTGAGAAGAGTGCTTTATGCACAACGACGGCGTTGATGATCATAAATCTGCCGCGGTGAAAGCATGCTGCGCTTCTTGTGTTTATAAATGTTAACAGCATTAGACAGATTCATGCAGTTTTTGTGTTTTTAGGACACTTCAGAATGTACAGGCGATGCCATACCTAGCTAAAACAGCTCAGTCAATTCATTCTATTCTGAAAATGGGAAATGCAATACAATGTTGCATATGAAACTAGCTGCTCATTACATGAAGGACTCATTGAAGTACATCATTCCACTCGCGACGGAATTACTTACTGGTGTTTGTCGTTGTTTCAATACTAATGATAGTTGTTCGTGTCATTTTTTTTATTACCCATTTGTTCTATCCTTAAACATATTAAGCCTATACTTAATCTTTGCATATGGAAAATGCGGATTAGTTGCTAATCTTGCAAGAGGGATGATTTGGAACGAATTATGTTTCATTGATTGATGGCTTATAATGGTGACAATTAGTTTTCTTCAAAGGCCAAATATGTCACAGGATGTTTTAATATAAAGTATCTACCGGGGTAAGAATGTGGGCTTGTTTAACACTTGCCATCTGATGATTTATTGCTCTTTGAGTTCTAGTTATTGTAATTAGATACGAAAAATGGAAAAAAACGCCATCTAATGCATGCGTTGTTGTGACTTTCGTGTAGCAAGGATATCAAATATGCTTTGAGAAAGATATAAACTTTTGTTTTATAATTTTTAACTTATATATATATATTTTTTTTTGAATCTGTAAAAGGATTGGATTTATTAAATAGCCAATTTGCTTAAAGTTATTTGCAAATTTTTCGAAAAAAAAGTTTTATTTCTTCTCTCTATTGCAATACGTTGGTTGAAAATGGCACCAATGATAGCGAAAAATATGCGGCCTTTTTCCATCGAAGTGGCATATTATCAACCACGGCATAACAACACTGCCAACGTTGCTTAGAAAAACTACACAAAGAAAACGTAGGGACGGAATAAATACGTCAGTAACAACTGTTGCGACAAACGATTCGCCATTCGCAGTCGCACCAGACATCGCTAACGATGAGCGGGAAATAATTTTCTTCAAATTCATCCAACCGTAAAGCATTCCCGCTCTATACCGTACCGCACCTTCGTTCGCGACACGGCAGAAGCATCGTTTTAGTCCATTGCCTTCTCGCGCACACTTTGCAAAATGACATGCTAACGCCCGATGCTCGCGACTGAAGACGCACAGAAGAAAAGGATCTAGGATGGCAGTGTGCGCCTGGTGCGAATGCTGCTGCGTAAAATTGTCCGCTCCGAGTCCTTGCCCCAGCATGCTTTGGTCCTAGAGCCGAAGACAATAAAGTATTTTTTTCTCCTTAACGTCTCCAACCCTTCCTGGCCCCTGGCGCAGGCCACAAGCCCACCGCCATTGCCGGTGGGAATGAGATATCGCCCTTTTTGCTGCTCATTGTTCCTGCCTGTTAGAGGCCTGACGGGCAAAATGGCTGACGGAGACGTTTGCTGATGCTTCAGCCTATGGCCAATCGAGTTGGTACCGTTTCTGGTTTTGCCCGATTTTTTTCCTGGCGTTATTACGTTTTCTTTCAGCCCGACAACAGACACGCAGCCGTTGTCTTAGAAACGCGAACCTTAAAGCTTAACTGCTGTTGCTGCTGCTATTGTGTGAGATACGGAGAAGTGGGGCAAAAAAAACGGAGTGATGTCAACAAAGCTGAAGGGTCTTGTCCGTTATCAGATGGGCCGATTGGAAGGGACCAAGATATTGATATCTTAATATTATCGCAGTCTTGACAGTTTTGTATGTTTTGTTGTTCTAAGAATCTTGGGACCAAAAAGCTATGGCGAGATTAAATCGCAACCGTTGGTTTCGCCCGTCAGACTGATGCTGGAGGATATTGGCAGGAAATGCGAGCATTATCAGTTTATCTGTCCTGAAGGGTGGTTATGTTGTTCTGTGCCATGCACCAGCGTTATGGTCAAGGAAGAAAACTTTTTAATTGAATTTGGCTTCACCATTATGACAGCGGTACACGAGACTATCGATAGGCAGCAAATTGATGATTGATGATGAAATGAGCGTTAGAGACCGAGCAGAGCGAGGGAATTAAGACAATCCGTTCACGTGGAATGTGGAAGAAGTTGAGAATATATTAATTAGTATGTTGCTTAATGTTTCCACTGATCAAGTTACCTGTGGAGATTGATATTTATCCGCAATCGTATAACACTAGTTTCGAGTATAATACTATAATAGCATCGGACAGAATAAATGGATGAGTTTTGTTTTTTTTTTCTTCGCCTAAAAGTCAACATCCTTCAGTTCGGAGGTTGTTTATACGCTGGTCATTAAGAACTGCATTATTTGACCAGTCAAATAAAATGCCTTTTGTTAATATATTAGTTAGATCCTAGTGCAGATTAATACCAACCTAGCTTAATTATTCCTTTTTTTAATCAAGAAAAACGTTCAGACCCTATTACTTATAACTATTGGTAACTTAACCTATGGTACAATTCACTTTAATTTGAAAACGAAATGTCTCTAAATTGTGAAAGGGCCCCTTAACCCGGATGCACTCCGTCGTATTAATTATTAATTGCTGGTCAAACATTTAAGTTGGCAGCTGTATTGTTTAGATCTCTCTTTTAGGTTTTCGTTGAGTTCTCACATATACTTTTGTTGTACAAATGAGTCAGTTAAAAAAGAAACATAACACTAAGACATAACAATTGTAAACCGAGTTAGAACCCCTTCAGCACCCACAAAATAGCTGAAAATTTACGATTACCTGCTAGCATTGTAGGAATATTAATAAACAATGAAAATCTTTTGGCTTGCTAACACAGACAATAACGAAACAAAAGTAGCAAAGTGGTTGTCTCACCTAAACACTGAAACATTTAGCTTAATAGCAGTAGCCCTGCTATTCGATGAAAGTTTTGCGCTATTTGTTATTTGAATAAGTCTAGTAAATGTGGAATGTATTCATGAATACACTCATAAATCTAACCAGTTTTCTGGTGTCCATAGTTTTTTTACGTGACCCGTTTAGGAAAACCAATCCACTCCACCAGACGCCGGTGAAAAATAAATTAAAATGGCTTCTTATCAACGGATTACAGAGGCACAGCCGGTAACACCAATAATTTGTAGGTTTCCATTGGATGATATGTAAGGGCCGTGCGCCATAGTACCCAAATGGCTTACGCATACGGCCCTATATTTTTTACTTCTTTCAACACGAGCTGATCCTTTGAAACCTCACCTTTTTTTGTTTTCAGTAGAATTATTGACCGAACATTCTTGTACACTTGCGCGTACATCCACGACAATCCATCATCAAATTAATCCACAATTTACGAGCCAAACCTCGAATGACTCGCACACTGCGTACAGTCCAATCCTATCGGGGAACTGATTGTGAGACTTCGATTGCACATTTTCAACTTCTGTTTCGCCCATATTTTTTGTCAAATTTTTTTGCCGGCTTTTAGGTGATGGTATTTTTCTGTTTTGTATCGTTGCTACTTGAGCCATTGTTGCAACTGCTCTTCCAAATGAATATATGATCGAGATGCTTTATCGGCTATTTGGTTCCGTTGTTTGTTTTGTGGTACACTACAAAATGGAAAGGTGTTATTGCGAATGTGAAATAAATCCAAGCATGAACTCATTTTACCTCCATCGTTCGATTTATAGAAGTACTGTACGATAGAGAAAAAACCCCGTACGTGTACAGACTTGGAGTGAAAGTTCCATGGTTTTGTTGTAGTTTTGGGAAAAGTATTGAATCATTCGATATTGTAAAGTTTTTTTTTCCGTGGGGCGGTATTTTCGATTTTTGGAGAATGACATACGTACAAGTACGACATAAAACATGATACGAAACAAATAGCAAAAACATTCCAATAGTATCGTTAGTATAGTTCCCGGTCGTGAACTATCTCCATAGCTGAGCGCAACATAAAAAAATGAAACCTGGTGTGGTATTATCACGTAACTTTACTAGTATTCCTGTCCGTATTTCGGACTCGTACGCAGAAAGCGAAAATCTTCTGTTGAAATATTGCACTTTGATTGCCCACCTTTTGCCCGCAGTCATAAATAATAAGTCAAAAGCGAGCGATAGTTCATATTTGTTCCATTGGATTTCGCAACATGAACATAGTGAAATGAAAGTATTAATGTATATTATCTGTTTCAATATTTAACTTTTACCTGTTCCTTTGAATTGATTTTTATATTTAATTTAAGAGACATATTAACATACCTTACCTTAGTATTATGTTAATATGTCTTATTATATGTCTTATGTCTTATTAACATGTTACCTTAGTGTTTCGTCTCTATTACTCTCAAACATTAATATTTTGGTTAGAAATTAAAGCTAAGTCATGATAAGGGCTTTACCAAACATCACAGCATTCATTAATTTTGCTTTTGCAAACTTCCGTAACCATAACTGGATCGAATGTCGCTTAACGATCGCTTCCGGTCACCAACGGTACCTTTCTTCGCCCGCAATTGTCTAGCCACGCGGGCGGAACTAATTGTCCGTTTTGCTTTATTGCGTTACCTTCGCAGGGAACGAAATCGAGTATCTTTCGTGGGCTTTACTTAAAACTGGTTCCCCGCTCGTAATCGGTTGTAAACTGGTCTGATGATGATGCCCTTACTCAAATTAAGTCAATGGTGTGCAAATGACAGACGAAGAAAGATGACGTACTTGCTGTGACGGCCCGTTCGAACAGGTTCGAGCGCTGTTGATGAATTTGGATCAACATAAACCATAAAGCATCAATCTCGAACGTGGGTCATTTGCTTTCTTGTTCCACGATTCCGTTTAGTTAATAGTTTATCATGTTGCTGGAAAGCTGTAAATGATTACGTCAGTATAACTCTTAGGAATTATGATGAAAATAGTCGTCAAGCGAGTTACAGAGCTATGTCATACGCATTTTATTTGCTTATCGTGCTACCCAGTAAAATTTAGTATAAATATATCTTTCTTGAAAAAGGCAACCAAGTTTTACACTATCCTCAAATTCGTTGGTTTTGTTAATTCCTCATCGATTAAAATTTGAATGCGGAACTGCATTGCAACATATGTATGTATGCATCAACATCGTTACACGTTACTCTGCTCCTAGTGTTAAGCCGAGAACCGGTTTACTTTTTCTCCATCGGTTTGAAACTGAAAGTTGCTTCTGCATCAGGTCCATAACATGATCTGACCGATGAAGCTGATTGCAATGTTGCATCAACTGCA
This sequence comes from Anopheles marshallii, assembly GCF_943734725.1. Lineage (NCBI taxonomy): Eukaryota > Metazoa > Arthropoda > Insecta > Diptera > Culicidae > Anopheles > Anopheles marshallii. Next base: position 44,993,843 of record NC_071326.1, on the reverse strand, counting down.
ACAGTATGCATTGGTATGCAATGCAGTCTCATTGGATCGTTGGCACAGTGTTAAATAATGATCCACTGCAAAGGTGGGGCATGTGTTTGTTGCTAGTCCATGTGTGGTGCAATGTATCGTAAATGTTTAACCATGTCTGAAATTCATTTTAGCCAGTAAGTGGATTACGCTCAGAAATCCAGAAAAAATGTGTTTTAAGTTAATAACCTTCAGTATTCACGATGTTCCTTTATTCCGTTCAGGTTTATTGATAAACTTACGCTCGTGAGTGTTAGTCGAAATCCAACAGCTTAAATTTTTGGTTCACGTCGTTCATCGCTCAATCATTTAATGAACGCCATAGCGGACGATAACTTAACCTATCCCAACATTATCGACACACAATCTTCTCGAGCACTTCGCTTCACTCACTGTAGGATATTTGTCTTAAGTACAAGCACTCACTTAACCGCATGGCATGCCTTCCCTTATCCCAGTGTCCAGCACTAGGTGTCAGATGTGAATACAGAAAGCACACCACCGCACAGCTTCTCGGAAGTGTACTTGATTTGCTAATAGAAACCCACAGACCAGACAGAGTGAAACAGCATGCGGTTGAAGCATACATCGAATACATGAAACAATCTTCCGTATCGGCGGACAAACAACCCTCGCACCGGGAAAATTGTAGCAATCTTCTCCGCTACCATAAATATTGGTCCATGCAGGGACGTGTATCGTTTAAATTACTTGATATATTGGAAAATAAATCAAATAGCTCGAGATTTCCGGTATCTACCATATCCCGTATGGTTTCGTAGTGTGGGAGAGTGAAAATCCTTTCGTAACATTTTCCTGCAACAATCGTGATGGTTTCAGTGCATCTTTCGCTTCAGGTCCCACTCACAGGAAGAGATTGTTATCCTCTTCGTGTCCTGTTCCTCTCATCGAAGAGGAAGGGCTTTTCCGACTGCTTGCCAATTTCCTGACCTCTGCTGCATTGGTTGCTAGACGATACTGGTGTGGTTACTATTTTCTTAGGCTGCATCCATTCCTTGTGCTTCCATTTGTAGGCAGCCATCGTCTTCTTGAAATAGTTGCAGCTTGTAAAATGTCCTGGCATCATTCACGTACGCTTCCTACGTGCTTTTCAACTGCATAGTTTACTGATGCTTCTTATAAGAGTACTGAGCAGTACCTTGACGGGAACTTCTTTCGAACATTAAAGTTGCGTGATAGTAAAGAAGAATATGTACTTGCCAACTAAAGTGTGACTGTACGAAAAGTGAGATAATGAATGTCCATGAAGTAATATTTTCTTTCTTTATGTTATATTTTCAGATTGGTCCCCTGAAGGGTTACTATCTGTTTCATCACAATCACGTGCGCAAACGTTCGATAGACCGTAGCGAAGTTCATCACAATGCTCTTAATACCGAGCCCGAGGTAAGAACGTTGCAAAATCCACCATCATCGCATTATAAAATTTTATTAATAAATTTACATTTTTTTCTGCTTTCCTTGTGTAGGTGCGATGGGTGCAACAGCAGCATGAAAAGCCACGATACAAGCGTGACTATAGCACGTTCGATCAGGACTTTGTGCGATTTCCGGGCTTCCGTTCACTGGTGTCCGGTACGAGGATGGCCTATCGTGACACGAGCACCCACAACATCTTCCCCGATCCGCTGTTCAAAGAACAGTGGTACCTGGTGAGTGCCGTAGGTGTTCTTCTCCATCCGTTCCTATCATTGTGTGTGTGCGTGGATGTGTGCATGGCTGCGAAGTCTTTTTGCGAAGACTTTTACTAACCGTTTGGTTTTCGTTTGAGCCTTTCCTTATTTTTAGAACCCAACTAATTTACTGTTTTAAACTAATGTTATAAGAGTAAAGGGTGGTTAATAGTTGCATACTTCTAGGAGTTTTCTTATTTTCTGTGTTGCGTTACACATCATTTGTATTAATAAATTTCATACCAAAGCAAAACAGTCTTCATAGACTGTTTAAAATTTTAATTCGAAATAACATAACATAACAGATGGAGCAAATTGCTTTCCTTCAAGTCATGATCAGCTGTGTATCAATTTCTCAGTTTTAATGCTAATTTAATCATTTTTTTCGCTTGCCAAACAAATGCTTTTATCACTTTTGCCGGCTGAGGTTGAGAGATAATTTGTTTTCCCGTCTTACGTATCCAGGCCTCGGGCTTGACTCAAGCCCAGCATCCATGTTTCATGTGCGTTTCAAAGCAAACACGGGCCGTACTGAATTTACAGTCGAGTGGGTTGACTTCGAAAGGCAAACAACAACCATTTTCGCAGAAAAGAAAACTGTCTTCCAAGAAGGTGAACCTCACAGCGGCGAACAGTGGTTGAACCCGAAAATGATCTAGAAAGATAACCAGTCATAATACGCGCAAAAGTCTGCATGTGTTTTTGGTGAGAATCTCGCACCCGTGCGTGAATTTTTTCGCGCTTTTGAGCATGTGTATGGAAAAGACATTGCACACGGTAAAAATATAATCATCAAGAAATTCTACACGAAACATTAAGCTCAAATATTGTTCTTGTGAAGAACGGAAACCCAACGAAGCGATATCATGACTTTTCGTGCCCCGTTGATGAGAACCTTTATGTGTACATTAGACAGCATGTTTTCTTGTTTCCCCTTTTTCGTTGCTATTGCCAAAGAAAATCTCTCACATCGTGAAAATTTAACTCCAATGGCTCTACAGCTTATGGGGCTCACTTTCAGCAATGCTCACTAAACAGCTACGTATTTGTTAACGACGCACATGTATGATGTGTTTCGAGCACTTTCTTGTCTTTTGCAGTGCTTTTCGCACATCTTTTTCTCTGTGTCCTCACAAGCAGGCACAAGCTGGCTTCTGCTTCAACACCCGTACGATCGGAAAGCTTTTCGGAGCGACCTTCGCTAATCCTTTCGGAAATGGTTGCGATGTTTGACTTTTGCACGAGAGCATTTTTGATTTATGTATTTTCCTTCACTTCACTCCCAGCTCTAGCAGCGCTGGCAATCGGCAGGAGTTTTTCCGCTCGCTTAAAATGTGGTATTCTTTCTTGTCATTTTGTCGCCAGTTTCTTTGTGGATATGTGTTTTTTTTTCTTTCTCTATTTTGCGTCGCATCTGTTTCGGGTGTAAACGCAACCGGAAGCTGGCATTCGAGAACTTCCGCCGGACGAGGATGCACAGCATAAAATGTCTGCGTGTTTGCGCGTGAATGGAATGGAAAAAAAAGATAAAAAAAGAAATACATTTTCTAGCCGGCTCAACAAATTCGCCAGACTAATGACCCCGCTCTCGACTCCGGAAGTCGCGTGAAAATAAATTTCCCAACCATTGCATGGGTGGGACGGGAGTGGGAGTCAACCAAGGGTTTCCACGAACACTTTTTCGCCCACGGGTTGACGCCAAGAGTTCCAAGCAAGGCGTACAAAACTGTATTCCGATACGCAAAATCAACACACACACACACTTGCACAGGCCAGCTTAACGGCTTGAATTTAATTACTTTCCGAAAACGAGATTTCAGCAGTCAACTTTCCCGAGGAAATAGGCAGAAGTTTTCCCGTTTTCCTAGCGCTTTGATTTTTAACCCTCTTCCTGCATTCTGATTTACCGCCCGTTTCGTGGCCGAACCAAACTCACTTTCGGTTTCAATGCGTTTGGTTTTCCACGGTTGCTTTCGAAGGTTTTTCGCACGGTGAAAAGTAATACCACCCTCTGGAATGGGGTGTCACAAGTTACACAAAGATAGAAAATAGGCTTCTCGCTATCGATAGGTTTTCCTTTCCTTTGTTTGCCTTTTTCCACCGTTGGGTGAAAAGCATTGTTAAATACATTTCAACAAGAAGGATGGAATCCTTTTTCTGGCCCGATTTTGGTTCTGGTTCCGGTTCGGTTCGGTTTCCCATTTCGGTGTTGGTCGTATATCATAAATTTTTACTCGCTCTTCATTTCTTTAGCATGTCTTGTCTTCATATTTTTTTGTTCCTTCCACTGTGTTCTCTGCACCGCACTGAAGTAATCGTTCCGCTTTGGGAAGGTCGTAAATATTAGCACCCGAAGAAAACTGAACCCACAGAAAAGTTACTTCCTTCGTTTCGCGTTTGATGTTGCGAAATTGGCAAAGAGATAACTTGCTTGTTTGAAAGTGTCATCAACAGCCTCTCGCTTGCTGGTTGTTCACCCAACCGTACGTAGAAAGCGCTGCTGAATCGGGATTGAATCGGCAAAAAAGTAACATAAATTTTCCAGTTAGTTTACCATTGCCGTTGTCCTTTGCAGTATCCTTGCTGGTAACGATTCGGTCTTGAATGGAATGGAGGTTTTACTGGTTTTTTTTTTCATGCGAAGCTCATTCACACATCAATAAATTTACAGAATGTTACATTAAGACGTTTTGTTACTATTTTTTCTGTAGACATTGTTGGACGGAAGACTAACACTAGTGTCAATTTCGGTTAAGATTTCGTAGTGTTTTTTTCGTTACTTCCTTCTTTAGTTCCACTTTTCGAGACAGTTTTGATTTATGACAAATTAAATAGTTGATAATATCGGAAGGTTCTATATGGTTATTAAGCATTTTTATTCATAATGAGAAGTCTATTTAGCTTTTCTCTACTTGAGAGCTTATACATCACTAGTGAGAAGTATGATGAATGTGATGCAATTATATTTGAATTTAAACAATGATTGTACTCTTAGCCAGACCGTCCTTAACCATAACTGTTTCTTTCGCATGTTCAATTGACTTTTGACATATGAATACTGTTTCAGTTTCAGTTTAACTTACCAAAAACTAGAATATATTACCATGTGTACCATGAGCCATGAAATGTCTCGCATTAGACAGATTTACAGAGTGATGGAAGATGGAAGGAAAAAATTTGAAGTTATAAACTTTTGTACAATCTTTCTAGAAGTTTAAGTAGATTTGTAGAAGCAGTTGTTCTTTATTCTTTTAACTTTTCTGAAGCTTTCGTAAAATGTGTCAATTGAGCAAGCGTTGTACAGATTCAATTTCTTTACAATAATATCCATAAAGTAAGAAAGACTCCCTATTTTCATTCACATTTTCTGCTTTAAATTGAAAATATTTGAAAAAAGGCTTAAAATGTGTCATTTCTGGAAGTTTGCTGTGTCATGCCAACCGTAGCAAGATTACTAAGTAAATCAAGATCATGAATATAATCAATACTTTTGAACAAGATTTAGCAAAGGAGTCAAGCATTCAAGGATTCCAGATCTATCTCGACACATTCTAGTTTTACTTCAGCATAATACAAAATAAGGCACTGAATTTGTCAGCAGAACTTGTAAAGATGGGTATGCGATGAACAAACTTAAATCTGACATTTAATAGAACACATTTTAACATTGCTCATATTTTTTATGTTCAAATGCTAAATTATGATTTCAAACTATTAATACGCAGTTCAAGTCAATTCACTTCGCATGCCTATCATGTTTCACGTTTCTAGATCAATTTGCTTTGAATTAATGCAAATATGGTTGGCCATAAATTGAGCAACAATTGAAATGAACACCACTATTGGCTGCCGTATGTTTATTAATCGTCTCAATCGCCTACGGGGGAGTGCTTTACAATTTACATACCCCGTATCGCAGCTAATTAGGCTCGTCGGAATTTACAACCCAGTGAACTTCTGCAGCAAATGACCGTGTGCAGTTGACCACGTGAATAAAGCGGGAAGCTTCCTAAACTTCCCTGGGGGTGACAATTAACATCGCTAGAGCAATACATTAAGGCGGCCGGTGTTTGGCGTATGGTGAAGGTATTCGAGGCGCGTAGTGGGTGATGCGCCCAATGGCTCGTAGCATAAATTGAACCACACTCATGATTTATTAAAATCCTACCCCATTCTGGCGCCGCAGACACGCGCGTCTCCCAGTCAACCTGCGTCATGCTGAAGGGAGGTTGATTAAGCGTTCAGTACCGCTCCGCGTGGTTAGATGTATGAGCTCCTGAAAGCTACGGGGATATTCGACGATGGGGGCAGATCATCTTCGTTATAGCCAGGCTTGATGAAATCTAACAGTAGTATAAATACAATAAATACATTAATTCCGCCGATTTATCAAACGACCAGAACCGATCGGAATCAACAGTAGTTATGTTTCGGGAGGCTTTTGTTTGACATCGCGTGGCATGTTGTTTCTTACCATGTGCATGTCCCTTCATGTAAATCATATTCCACAGTGGGATTAAAAACGAATCGCCCGGCGATGGAAATCCCACCCATCAATCTGGAAGTCAGTGTTGCAAGTTCGATTTACATCGGCCATAAATTATCTGCATTTCCACCAGTAACTGTGAGTCACGGGGTGCGTGCAAGTAGTGTGCGTAACGGTCGGTTGCTACTTGCTGCGGTAATAAAGTGGCAGGATTTCCCACGGACGCTTCCCCCCAAGTGTTGCCGCCCCGTTGGCCACAATCACAGCATGATGCTGGCAGGAACCCGATTCCACATGCCCATCAATAAAAGAGAATGAGACATCCGCTCCTGACTTCAACCTTCGTGAATCGAATGAGAAACAAACTGCACTATAATTGCAAAATAATGTGCTGCTACTGATAAGGAAATGCTGTGGAAGCGGGGAAGGGAAACGTTGGGTGGGTGCATGGGTGGAGAAGGTTGATTGAAATTCGGTACATAATTAATGTGAAGTTTATGCATATTGCCGCTAGGGATGGAAGTCAGGAACGACATTTGAAACATCAAACGACACGATTCACACGACCTAGGGTGGGCTCGGAAAATTTCATCTGTGCGCGTTTCAAGGATCGTTAAATCGGCCATACCCTGAACGTTGAACGATCATTCTCTTAAATCAACACAACCACAAATTCCAACTCCTCCAAACTCCCGCTGTCGCAAACAGGGATGGAATGGTTTGTGAGACGACGAAATGGTTCCGCTAACGGTTCAATTTTCCACCCTTACCGTACACACACCACGGCCATGTTCTTGGTGGCGCACCTCAGTGTCCGTGCGTGTGGTTGACGATTCGGGTCTGCGTTCCGTGTCGTGGCTTAATAAATTTATTAAACATGCATTTTGCTGACATTCTCAATTAATTCATTTTTCATTTGTCCCACGACCCATAAACGGTAATTAGCTTCCGCGGTTTTCCCGTGAACGGTTTCCTCCGTACGGAAGGGCGAGGCAACACCGGCTCGGTCCCTTTCCTTCGCGACAATCTTTCCTGCCAGCAGTGTGATCGTTAACTGGCTTTCCTTTCTGTATTTCGTGCTATCATTACGTTTTCCATTATTTCCTACCAAACATAATGAAAGCTATCTCACAAACTGGTGGAAGGCAAAATTAATTTGAGTTTTATTTTGGCCAGTGACAAGGAAAAAAATAATGCACGGCGTGGAAAACAATCTAAATGCATACCCACGGCTGCACAGGGTTGCAGTGGAACATTAGGAAAATGCTGGTGGAAGCGAAGATCCCGTGCCAATTTCGCTTACGGGTTTTTTTTACCACGCCTTAAAAGTTTTCGTCCTAGAACGAATATGATTTATAGCTTTAAAATGTGATCCCGAAAACTCATTAAGCAACTTTGCCCATAATTCTAGTTGCTGGTTTGGGCGCTGTTTTTCTCGCACTATAGTAGCGCAGGTTTGTATAACTCCGTTTGTGTCTTTTTCTATGTTGCAATATAAATTCATCATGCGAATGTACATCTTTTTGTACAATTCATAAACCTAATGAAAAACAAAGTCTGCAATCGTTCTGAGGCGCACAAATTGCACAATAAAAAAAAATAGGATGGAAAGCCTGCGGTCCGGACATACATACATACCCTTACATGTTATTTGTACTTTTCTCGCCTATCGCCATAATATAGCGTGCAGTCTTCGTGGCTTCTTGAGCCATCCAACCAACTTCATAAGTGAAATTGTTTTCTCAATCCTGTTTATGTATGTGTGTACTTACCGTGCCGTTCCTGTATTCGTGTAAAACTTTCACTCCACTTTCGCGACATTAGTTGTGGGGCTTGAGAAAGCGAGAAAATTTGTACATTCATGAGCATAAACTTGATTTCCAAACTATCAGCGCGACACGAATTTTGCAACATTCATAAGCTGTTGCTGCCGGGACATGGGCTGTTTGAGCAGTGCTCTATGTTTGCACTACGGTGTGTCACGGGCGGGAAAAGTTGCTCCTGTCACAAACAACGAGCGGTGGGCGGTTTCCACCGAAGTCGAACTAACGAAAATGGAATTTGCTTCAACATTTGCATACTGGGGCAAACATACCGAGCGCGCTCCTGTCCAACAACCGTGTTGTGTCGCATACTTTTGCGCGAGCTTCTTCGCGTTTGCAGCAGCAGGAAGTGTCGTGTGGTTCCACCATCCCGACCGTACTCGCTAGAAGACGCAGACTATCTCGGTGAAAAGTCATCACTAAAATGTCCCACTTTATGTGTGCCCATGTGGAGTTAGACAGCTGAGCGGAACGATGGGAAAATTGTTTGCAGTGACACAAGAACAACAGTACAGGAAAGCCGATTAGCGAAAAGCTCAGTCGGGAAATATTTTTACGCGGGCACTGACGATGAAGATGGTTGGAGCGTTAAAGGGTAAAATGTGTGTATGCTGAAGCCAGCGAATGGAAGGAGCTGAGAAGCGAGGACGGAACGCCTATCTGGAGTTTGCTCACATCCAAACGACATCCAGATAAACGGGACCACAATTATAGAGATGGAATGGGCAAAGAAAAATCTGTAAGGTTTGTGTTGTTCGTGTTTGTTGGTTTGCTCTCACTACCAAAATGACTTTAGAACACAAATGTGGAACATGATAGTTCGGTTTTGTTCATATTTCTTTGTACATTTTATGACAATCATTTTAAAGATTTTAGTAGCTTGGGTATGTATGCGTGTTTATTTATTTATAAAAGTAGTACCAATTCACGGACCAATCCAAATCCCATCCGGACCAATCCCCCGTACGCAGGACTGACTATCCAGCTGCGGGTAAATAAAGTCACTCAAAGCCAGAAATGACAGGCCTAGCCCACTTACGGTTGTTGTTGCCGATAAAGAAGTTGTGTAAAATGAAAGGGATTAATCTACAATAATTGAAGGAAGAAAAGTTTCATGAAATATTTCAAACTAAGAACTGAACTAGACACCTTGGACAATCGATACCGAGCAATGTAAATTGAACTCTTTGACAAGTGAATAAACAGTAGCAAACAGAACGGCGCCCGAGACACAGTCTTTTTGGTGAAGCAGAAAATATATAAAATTCCGTATCACAGCTAGTGTTTGCGTGTGAAATTCTCACAGAAGTACAAATTCATATTTAATGCGAAAGTTAAACCGAAAGCCTCCACAAAATAGGAATAAAAGATGAAGATCTTTCATGAAGATCTGAAACTATCGCAGATGTTTAACAAATTTATCGACGGTTCAAATGGTTTAAAAGAAGACTAAAGAAGACACAGTTGAAATGTTCCAAAAAGCGACCTTTTTTGATAAACATTGACAAATTATCAGTTAAAATACGCTTTCATCTTCAAACGATTGTCATTTTAACAACAACAAAAAATAATATTCATCAATAATAAATAAATAATAAATCAATAATAAACCCATATCGAAAAAAAAGAACTGAGCTTCTTTATTAAATATATTTTACTTAATTGATGGACTCGTTTGGTTTTTGATGAGAACACAATAGGTATCGCGTACTCGATTTTTACCTACCAATTTTCCACAAGCATCGCAAATACTTACGAGTCTCTAGCCTAGTGCTAATTTACTCTGATAAAAACTTTCATTTGTAAAAAAAATCGTTTCTGGGGCGGCCCGGCGGCATGATGGTAGCGGCGCCGGTCTTCACACGAACGCTCCGGACCAAAATCCCATTCGGGACTAATTTCCCGTAGCAAAGACTGACCATCCGGCTACGTGGTAAAACAAAAAAAAAACGTTTCTTTTCGTTTGAACTTTCAATTTCAACTTATATTTTGTATTTAATTTTATAATATACTTGCTAAGTAACGAATGCAGTAATATTATCTCTCAAATGAGCGTAAGCAAAAAATACTAGAAACACTATCCGGACCTTATCCTTATCACTTGAACCATAACCACACCGGACTCTTTTTCCGGCGTTCAAGTGTATTCCGTAACCTCGTAGCCAGTAGCCGTACAGCATCATAACAGTTCCATTAGATTGCTCTTAAGGATAATGCAAATTCATTGCGTAAATTATACGCCTGCCAGCGCGCCAGGGTGAGTGTGTGGGTGGGTATCATTCTCTTTCCGGCACTGATTTGATGGTGGTTAGAAATATTTAAACGTAGATCTGGAAACATGCAAAGAGTATGTGTGCCTGCTTTCGACGAGGAGTTTGGAAAGGCGACAAACAATACTTTGTCGACCGATTTAATCAGGATACTGAACGAGATGACGGCGTTTTGCAATTTTCTTTTTTGTCGTACACCATTACCGTTCTTCTTCCTCAACCAGAAATCCATATGGTAATGGTCCTTCCGACGTAAACTTCTGCTTCTGTCACAAACCCTTGCGTGTATCTATGTGTGTGTGTGTGTTCGTTTTTTAACTAAATTAAAATGTAACGACTCTAACATTACGCATTCACATGAGCGGTCACCCTGGAGCTGACCCTTTCGGATAAGCTTAAGCTAAGGGAGATTGTTTCTTCGTCTGAAACGGATTTCTACAAAGAACAAGGGTGCAGTAGAATGATGTGGAACTGTGTCGTGCCCTCAATATCCTGTCTTTACTTGTACTGTTAATTCATACGAACAAGTCCACTTTTCAACGACTCGCTTCCTGGTGCCCTCCGATGCCTACCCATCGAATGAAATTGTTTGCCTTCCGGCCGTTAGTGGCAAATTTGTGTTCCGAACGGTCTTCTTTTAGCTAATGACAGCTTAAGCGTCCGAACCCTCGCTTCCGGCTTTACCGCTTCCAAATGTGCTGACGACGATGGACAACCGCTTACTATATGTGTGCTTTGCTATCTCTTTTCTCTCGCAGAACGGTGGCGCCAAGGATGGACCGGACATGAACGTTGGACCGGCCTGGCAGAAGGGTTACACAGGCAAGGGTGTCGTCGTGTCAATTCTCGACGACGGCATCCAGCGCAACCATCCGGATCTGGCTCTCAACTACGTAAGTAGAGATTATTTGCATTTCACAAAGTTACAGCCTTTTCAATTTATCTGTATTTGGAAGTTATCACAAGTTTATTCATCCGTTTGTGCAATTGAGCACATCGTAGCTATTAAACGTATCAGCAGTTGAAAACCAAACAGCCTGGATTAGTTAGATTTTCCTTATTCCTTGTCTATGATGGTTGAATTTTTAATCTGCACTGTGAAATCGAATTTATGCACTTTTTCTACGCTCTAAACGCTTTAAACCTTCCGGATCTAGTCATCTGATCGAATTCCAATTCTATAACGGTAGCTTTTTTTGGCGATGTCTACTGCTTGTATCATCGCCGTGACGAAACGAATATTCCAAACCGAACGCACGAGCGCAATTCCGGAACCGTAAACAAATATCCAATGACACGCGCACGTTTGAGCAATATTCCTATCATAATCATCGCACACACTCAAACACACGGAATGCTTATCCCGTGTGTATTTCGTTTGCAAATATGCTACACTGAAAGCTTCCCGCTCGGTTAATCGTCACGTGCATAACCATCACTTGCACGGGACAGCGATGACTTGGAATTTCCAGGAACTGACCATCGAAAACTAGATACCGCGCACATACACATGCCAGGCACGACTTTGGGATTTGGAGGCTTCCGGCTCGGCTGCATTGTGTACATTATCGCTATCGTTTCTCATTCGAAAGTGTCCTGCCGTGTATGCATGCGGTATGCAAGCTTTTCGTGCGCAGCTTCACAGTCGATGACTCACGAGATTATACATCATTCATTGGACGGACAAACTGTTTTCTAAATTGGACCAGACCGAATCGTACGTAGTGAACGTACGAATCTGCACGCACAGGATAGACTTTCCTGTACAATGCCGGTGTTGGTCCGGATGGTAACGATCTCCGGTTCCGGGAACTGCCAAAGAAGCATCGCTTTGAACAACAGTACTATTCCTGAGTGAAACACACTCGTGTGTTTGTGTCTCACCAAATTTACTCTTTTTCTTTTCACAAATATATTTGATAGTAGATTCGAAACGTAACTTTGCTCTATTTTATACTCCACGGACAGTGAAGAAAATTTCAAATAAATACGTTCGTTGAATTGGGAATATAATCGATGAACACATAGACCATTATTAGGACTTAGTTGTATTAAACACGAAATTGCTCCTGACAAATGTTCTATTCGTAGCCGAATGAAGTCTTGTGTCTCTTATCCTAATGCGCTGAACAAATTTGCATTCATGTTTAGCCGGCAACAAGCAACGCTAGAATTTATCGGTCGTTTTGGTCTGCTTTCAAACGCCTAAAAACTTTTTTGTGCATTTACCCAGATACACAATCGCACACCATGTACAGTACCTTCCGGTTCCGGTCCATGCGCCACCTCGTATCATAGTATCATTCCGCCTGTGCTATGGTTGAGTTAATTATGAAAATGAAGTAGACAGCTTCGGTGCCTGCGTCCCGTAGTCCAGAACCCTATTAAAACGCGACCTGTCCACACCGGAAGTTGCACTTCCTCGAGCTATTCCGGTTGAAATGATAAAGATGGTATAGCGTGTGTGGTTTCCGCTTATTCGCCGAGCGTACATGCTGATCGGACGTCAATTGTGCGCACATCCGCGACAGCAGTCTACCGCAATCGATTGTGTGCGTCAATGGGGTGATCGAATAGAGAAATCGATACTAATCAATCCTGCCGTACCAACCGCGCTTGGATAGTGGTAGCGAGGATTTCAATGGATTATATTTGTACCATAGGCAGATATATGTGGATTGTATGTTGGCACACGGTAGCTAGAATGAGTATCAATTAATTAAGTTGCTTTTAACCATAATGGAAACACATTTGTAGTACCCAGTTTTTGATTGTTGCAGTTGTAAATATCCCATATTCCTTCAGATTTTTCTTTAATTTGAATGCTTTCTACTAAGCTGGGTAAGTTAATAAAAATACTTATCCTTTAATTCAGAATGATTATGGCGGACTCATTCGAAGAACCTTGAAAGCTTACTTTTTAGTTGATAACGAATTGAAAATGTTATATATTATGATGTTGATTTTAAAGTTGGTCGGATAACATCATGATTTTTTTTAAGATAAGCTGCTCAGAATTTTCCACTTAAATTATTTTTGTGAAGCACAAAAGCTCGCTTTTTCATTAATCCATATATTGACAAAATTGATGTTTCGATTCACCCCCAAAACCCTTCCCAGGGACAATTCAAGGATCCTACCGGCCGCCCAAAATGACAAATCACAACAAACGAACAAATTCCATTCATCAACATCTCCCTCCCGTTGATGGTCCCGCAACAAATGCGTCCCGAACTTTCATTCTTATATTCCCTGCTTGTCGCCAATTCCCCTGAAAAAATAGCACCAAATTCGATAAAAGCTCTAAAACTCATTATTCAAATTAACCTCCCAAGGATTTCCGCCGCCCCCGGTGGATCAAAACCTTCGTTGGCGTGTTTGAAATCGTGTCCGGGCGGCATTTGCCAAATAGGTCCCATTCCTTCACTGATAGCATACCGATCGTACGCATTCCGCAGTCTCATTCCACTATCCCAATACTTGTCAAATTAAGACCCATGTAAATGCCACATTCCCACCGTGGTGTGGCGGTACGGAAAAGCACGTGAAGTCATTTTCCATCCTCGCCCTCGTGGAGGCCCATTTCGCATCCGCGCCGTGAGCTGCTTCACTTTGAAGTCGTCGGCAACCGACTGTTTGGACCAGATGATAAAAGGTTTCGAAATGAGAAAAGCCCACCGCACGGTACCCAGGATTGCCGATCATCACCCGACCATTCATGACCAATGGCGCGAAATAGTCTTGAATTGATGAAAATGGGATCAACTCATCTTCACGGGGGCACGTTGAGCGCTCGTCGTTCGTGGAAGGCTGCTCGGTTTGGTTTGGCTGCTCTGGCACAGGTTCAAACAGATAAGGCGACAAACCGATCGAACCATCTCCGTCCCAGGCAGCTTACCCTGCCAAATTTATTCAGCTAGCGAGCGATTTCTTCGCGATTTTTATTCTCTTCACATCTCGTTTGCACCGAGGGACCGAGTTCTTCCGCTTTGGGTAAAATGGAACGGGATCCCAGAAGAAAAAGTGTACAATGAGATAACGAACTCGTGCACTCGAACGTACCGTGGTATCTCAGCTGGTGCCGTTAAATTTGGTTTTCTTGTCCAAAGTTACAGTACACACGGTGCAACGCTTAATTTTGAGCACTGATTCTCTCGCCTCAACGGTGACAATTGTCTTAAGCTACACCCTAACAATGCCATGGAGACACGAATAAACAATTGCACATTTACGGATCGGCAAAAGGGCACCAACAAAAAGAAAAGCACACAAAGCGATGATTTATCGATGCGACTCCCACCAAGGGTTGGTGTTTTTCGCTTCCTCGTCTGCAGATCCAATCGGATTAACGATGGAATCCATTTCATTAGCAAAAGCCTCAGCCAGGGACCATGTTTCGTTTATCTGTCGCACCATTCTTCATGGGCTAAATGATTTTGGATGCCGTGTATCGGTGAACCGTATCGGCTGTAGTAGGTGAATGTTTTGTGGAATTGGTAATGCATCACTTGAGCAAAGCCGTAATTCTTTGTAATGACTTTTCAATTTGTTTTTTGGTGAATTGATTTTCGCCCGCCGAAGACAATAGCGCACGAGCAACTGGTAGATTTAGCTTTATTGAATCAGGGATGCTGTTTATGGGCAGCAGTAAAATGGTTGATTATTTATGGCACCAGTTCATTAAAAGAGGTTCGAATATTCATACTGTTATTTCGAAGAATGATGTCACGGTTGTTTGTACAATAAATAGGTTAATGTTGTACTAATATATTTCATCGACAAAGATTATTATATAACACAGATTTATATATTACAGTTACTAAACTATTTACAAGCAATTATTTTTTTATTGTTCCACTCAATGAGAGAGTCATTGTTTGAAAATATACAACAAATAGTTATAAATGCAAAATATTGTAAAGGTTTGTCGTTTCTTCTTCTATAATGACCGAAGAAAAACAAAACTTTCACACCCTAGAAACTCTATAAAAAAATTGCATCCAATTGATCGTTAATGCTGTTCGGTACGAGCATAGTGTTCTCTTGGGTATCATTCCACACCATTGGGCAAGTAGTTGCATATACGATACGGTGCATCCTGTGGTGTTTCTTATCCTGTAATACCGAAGATTGTAAGGAAACATCTAGCACAGTTCCGGGCATCTTTCTTTGTTGTCATACGAATAACATTCCCTTTATCCCATTACAGAATAATGTACCTCTAGTAGAATTTCATAGATTTCCGGTCCGTGGAACGGAGAGCACATGCTAAGTCATTGTTTGTTGAGTTTAAAAATGTAGCTTGAAGTCACATTTTTTATCGGCATATTGTTTGTACTTGAAAGCATCTTATGAAAAGGTGTTGCTGTTGACAAAATAGGCTATCCTTTTGAAAAGTTGTTGAGCCTTTTCATCCACGTCTGTTTATTGTTGATCGGATTACAAATAGGGAAAGCGATAGACATAGTCTTACATGGTTGTGTTTTACTTTTTTTGTGGTTCCACGCGATAAACAACAATAAGGGGGGGAGATTGTTATCAAAGAGTTAAACATTCACTTTCGTGCTTCGTTAAAGATGCTTTAAATATATCGTATTTTTCCTCATCGGTAGCAAAAGCATCTTACATGCGCGTTGTTCTTGGAAGTCTTTTTTATTATTTTTCGTTTGGTAAGAAAATATAAACAAAACGATGAACTGTGTGTTGTACTTGCGTTTCTCATATGCGATATTCACATATCCGAGATCGACATGGGCTTTGTCTTCCATTTACCGTTGGTTAGGTTCTTTGAAATAGAACACTTTTACCCTTCTGTCGCAAAAAGCTTCACTGCAGCAATATTCGTTTAAAATACATATAGGTACATCGCTACCTATAGTTCAGTCAACCTGGAAACAGATTCCCACTTTTTCGTTCAATACATGAAACGCCTTTCCTATATGTGCGGCGTAAGACTGTACTCTTACTAACAATGCTTCTAGGACCTAAAAGTAAACAAAAAAGTGCTTCGATCACGAATGGAGCACCAAAGCATTACTTACACTTGTCTTGTTGTTATTTTTTGTTCCACTTTAAAATTCGTACCCAACTTTGCCGCCATTTCATCATTCACTTTCAACCAATACACACACATCATCTAGCAAACCCGCTCAGTCAAACACTGCGGAACCCAGTACAATATCAGCTCAATTTATGCTCATTACTGCTGCTCGTCATTGGCAGCTGTTTGCCTAGCGGCACGAACATTCGCACAGAAATGAAATGAAACGTTCCCCACTCAGACGATCGTTGTGCGCGATGTCGTACGCAAATGTGAATGTGATGATGACACGTGCTCAAAGTTCGATGAGAAAAGTTCGGATTTAGATAAATGAAACTCCTGTGTGCGTATGCCCTCCGGTATACGCGGTACCTGGGATGTGCTCGAAAAGAGAAGTATTATTGAATTCCTCTTAATTTTGTCAAATGAGAACGTTGCTAGTGGGGCAGACATCCGTACGATTGTTGGGAGTCAACTCCGTTGTCATCGACATTTGCAAATTTATGTTCAATAACCATCAGAGACTGCAAGCGAATGGGTGTTGGTGTATGTTTTGTGATTTTACAAATTTCAACGAAATGTTGATTAAATCACAACCGAAAAATCTATCATTTTCGAACTACCAGTCAAATTCGTTTGCTTCTTGCATGCCAAATTGAAAAGTGCTTGTTAAGTGTTTATAAATTGATTTCCTTCTCGAGAAAGCTTGTCAGCTTACTTTCAACTGATCTCATACTAAATGTTTGGAACAGATAGAATCTATTAAATATGATGAGCATCATTTTAAGTTATGACTGCTCATATCAAAAACTTGTCGATAGTTTTAGATCTGTCTGTAAGCGGGCCATCCCTAACGATGCCCCATGGAGACTGCTGGTCGCTAGTGCACTTCATCACTTCACCACTTGACACACTTGCCACGAAGGTTTCGCCAGTCAATCAATGAAACTACCGAAAAGTCCTGTAAACGAAACTATCAAATTAGCTTCACCCATCAGCCGCCACGAACCATTTCAACATCGTTGACCTCTCTCACGAACTATAATCGAACCTTCTTCGTGATGAGTGTTGGCCCGTTTTTCCGGTGCCTTTCCGGTGCTTTTCCAGCACTTTTCCCGGGGCAGTGAAGGGTATGTTACCGACGCTCCCACTCCATGCCCGTCCGTTCCGGTACTGTGCGGGTGCGGAAATCGGGTGGGAGAAATTGAGCGCAAAAGCGTGTTGGGAAAACCGTTGCTCTGGTCTGGTATTTGGTGTGTAGCTTTTTCGGGCGCCGCATCCCACATCCGACACATGTACGTCTGCATAAACTGTAGCGGTTCCTTGCAAAACGTCGACAGGCCAAACTTTGACAGACAGCTAGCATTGGGGCTCTGGTTTTTGGTTCGGTTTTGATCCTGTATGCCAGAGGGAACGTTGAGCATGTGCCTGCTGCCTTATGGGATACGTCGCTGTTTTTGCCGGCCAAGATGGATGTTTTCTTTCCCGTTCCATTCGTATCCCCTTTTTGTACCATTGTACCGCATCCTTTGCTTCTGGCCTGTTCCGAAGGCTTTTAGATTTCAACAGGGTTACCCCTCTTCCAGTTCCCCTATTATACTAGCCTGCTGCCTACGGGAGGTAGCGTTAGTTAGTGCTATTTGTTTGCCTTTCGACTTCGGCCACACATCAGCAAAACGTGCCCGTGTGTTTGGTACACACTTTACCACGCTCCGTGATAGACGATCCAGTGTCTTGGTGCTCTTTTCAGCCTCAGCCTAATCTATTTTCCAGCTGCTTTCGATACCGAACTCCAGCCGAAACACACGCCTTCACTAAAAAAAGAAAGCTCTACTTCACCATCAATCATAATTCTGTTGGCTCCGGTGTTGTTTATGCGAAGCAGGTCACTTCCGAACGGAGAGTCAGGTCCGAGCTTCATCAAACAGATATCCAACGAAGTTGCTACAGCTGCTTTGGTCCATTACCTCACCATCTCTCGCTATCTTGGTCCCTTTTTCGCACTCGATCTGCAAACGCAGGAAAAGCATTATTTCACTCCATATGTCGATACGATTTTGGGAAGGCCTTCGTTTATCCATTCCTCCCGCGGGACCGATCCTTGGCGAACTTTGGATTGCCACTTGATCCTGCCGTCGTCCTGCTGGCGGTAATCGTATCAGCAACAGGAGTCGAACGTTTGGATCCTTGAAGTAGATGTGATACTTGGAATACATTAATTCCATCCACCGTCAGCTGCATGGTGCTTGTTCCCTTGGATGCTTGGAAAAGCCAAACCGGACAAGAGGTCGAAGGTGGTATAATGTGGTCAACAGCAGCTTCGTGCTATTGCTGGCTACATATGGCACCTTCGTTGATGAGCTCGTGAATTATGATAGGTTTGATGGGGTTCGGAAGAATAATAAACCACAAACCAAACCATGCAGACATCTGGATGGATTCCGATTAACCTGTATCAATCATAAGCTATCGGGGTTTTTCGCCGTTTTCCTTGAATGATTTTGTGAGGGGGCAATGGCTTGGTGCGTACAGCAACCAAATCACGTACAATTGCTGCATGGTTCGGTTTTTAGCATAAGCATGACCGATGACACTTGCAACATTAATCCAGTTTTTCAACTTTCCCGCCCAGATGGCAATGGCAGTTGGGAAAGCCGGCTGTTTACGAATAGTTTTGTGCATGTTTCGATTAAACCGATGTTTGGCTTCAAATAATTTCACCGTCCCAAGGTATGATTGATGACCGATATGTTCGATAATGTTTCGACATACATTGAATGATTCTGAAATCATTCCAATTCGTTGGGTATTTGAGAATATTGAACAGACACACATGTTGTAAACTGGAAGTTAAATAAATTTTACCATACTATTCCAAACATTCACTGATGATTCTCAAAAAGGTACACTTTTTGATGATGTTTGTACATTAAAGTTGTCAAGCTTTCATTTTCAGTTTCGTTTCGTCAAAATTTTCAGTCATAGTTTTTCCAATTTGCTAATTTATTTTACAACATCTTAACATCTTCAAATCATTTGATATAAGTCATTACAGAAACTTTCCAATCAACCTTCGGTGGGCGGGGATTCTGATTGTAACCTCTTCAGATCAACAACCCACCTCAGCCGTTAACCAAGTGGAAAAATAGTGAAGAAATCCGATTGAAACTGCAAGTTCAAAGTACACGTTGACAGCGTCTTTCACCATTTTCAACCCGAACCTCCGCCATGCAAATGATATATTCCGGGTTGTGCAAAGTAGTGTTCGTTGCTAACAAATCGTAACAATACGGTAAGGCTTTCCGACGGTGATGGCATCCATCATCAGCAACGGGAAGGTCCGCCCTTCTGCTTGTCAATATCAATGTGAATGACGAAAATCGGGCAAAATTCATTCATCCGATCAAAGCAAGTTCAACGTTCGGGGTTTTCGGTAATGTTGCATTGTTGGGAAAATGAAGACGAGCAACCGGTGAGAATCGAATCAGAGCTTCACGGCCGGAACGGGGTTTGATTTGCTTGAACTCCAATTTCAATCCGTCCTTCTGCTTAGGGATTTGGCTTTCCCGGCACCGGCTGCAGGGGGGTTTTGGAGCGAGTTGTGGGATGGTGAGTGGCAAGCAAGGCTAGTGGTAAACGAAATGTTATTGTAACCCGCTGTTGAACGTACACTACCACTGATTTTGTCTGATTCCGTATGCAGCGATCGTTGCCAGCCGGCAGCCAACTTCAGCGCCCACCCCCAATTCGTTGGAGGATTTGTTTGCTTTGATTGCAAATTGTTGTTATTTTGGCGCAAGTGAACCAAACTCAGTAAAAGCATACAAACATCCTTTCCTGTTCGGGAGTTATCCTATGGCGAAGGGTTTTAGTTCTTTTTCTCCGCCATATAAAAGATTGTTTCCGCTTCTTACAATCTAGCTGCTGGTTCACCAGTGGCTCAAAGCTCATCTAACCTCAATGTAGCCCTCAGGAGTCGTTTAGCTGTGATGCGAATAAAGTGTGTCGGGCAAGCATCGTACCAATCGTTTTCCCTTCGCTTGCTGAAGTGGTTTACGGACTGCGTGCGAGCAGATTTCATCGCGACTCGGAAAAGCGGGAGTGCTCCAGCGTTCGGTTGCACAGCATCTCGTTAGAATGTATCGGTGCACAATTGCATCCGTAACGTTGCATATCGTTAGCCAATTGCATCCGTAGCAAGGGAGTCTGCATGTGCCCGGATTGTGTTCAAAACACACCCAAAACCCGTCTTAAATTGGGTATCGTAAATTTGCTCCCAGTCGGAAAGTAAGATGCTTTTCCTATACCATTTTTCCCAGCGTGGCAGTGTAGAGCGTGATTGAATAGATTGAAGAGCGAATTTTTCCGCTGAGAGTTGGACGAAGCTTTGTAGCACGGGAAGTTTGCGTGGGTTTGGGAAAATGCTTCGTGGTTTTGTTTGCTGAACATGCAGCTGGGTGTACACAATCACTGATGCTTTCTTATTTTAATGTTGTGACTGATTGAATAGGTACTTTGAACGACTGTTGAGCTTGAAGATGGGAAAAGGGTGTTTTGGGAGTGTGTGTTAAAGTGAAACGTAGCATTGGTATAATTTTTTTACCTTCGTTCAAATCCAAACTTTTGCAGGAGTCATGTGCTGATAGGTGTTCCCACTATTCATCCATAAATCACCAATAGATTACCCTTCTTCTCCGTTTCTGGTGATGCACCCTAAAGAAGCTTTCAACTGTCATTATTTTTGGCTTATTTCAACCCTATGTAGCCGAAGCTTGATAGTCAGTCCGATCTTGTCATATAAAACCCAGAAACAATCACCTTTCTTGGGTCAAAAGTCAACATCCACTATAGTATCAATGTTGAAATAAGTGTTTGGATGTTGGCTGCCAACCGGTGTTTCAGCAGCCTGAAGAACCGTCTCCACTCAAAACTCTTGTCGTAATTATTGAAACTGGAATTGTATAGCACATACGTCGCTAAGACTTGGACCTTGTTCGAGACTGACTCTCCGAAGCTGACAAGACGAAAACGGTTAGATTTATTTTTGTTCTCCATTGTTTTGAATGAACAATAAAACAAAAATGTTTGTGTCAGGCATGACATTAGACTGACACCGGACTACACAGTACGAAAAGTATCTTAAGGTAGTCCACATAGCCAAAAAAGATAAGATAGCCCTCAAATTATATGAAGTCTTTGTTTTTAAGTAGCTACGTAAGTTCGAACTTGCGCTGGTATAACGATTTATATGCCATAACTAAATTATATCCCAAGTATGTTGATAATTTACCCGTCAGTTTGAGATTTGAACAACCTTTGTCCATTTATGAAGTACATCGTAGTTCCCTTTTCTAGCAAATATTCTGGCACCAATAATTTGTATTGCTCCAGTTATATCGTTAAAATACTTGAACAACTGTGTTAAGATAAGAGTACAGGAAAATTTTTGCAGTTCCGCAGGTGGAATTTCATAGTTCTGCTCCTGGTAGCTCACTTGAACATTTCATCATCATTTCGAAGAACAGTTCCGTCAGACGGCAAGACGTACTGTTGTCCTCACAGCATCATTACCGTAAACGAAAAGGAACGGTGTACGATGCATCTACCCTCCTGCTCCGTATGTGTGCCTTTCCCTTCTCCCCACCGCCACCACGTGACGACCGATACCTTGCACTTTCCTCCTTCTCCACGGATGCGTCCGACTGTGGTACGGCACGAGAAAACATAAGGTTAGTTTAAGCACCCATTTCCGGCGAGCCACACTCCGAAACGACTGAATTAAGATCCGCACGTGAAGATCAAATACCGACTTTAAAAGGTTGCACATACGCTTTTTATGCGCTCTACCGATGTGAAAACGACAGCCTCAGTGGGGTCGTCCAGCTTTCCATTACCAGGTATCCCTGCATAACTAAGCAAAAGAACGTGCATGCCGACAACATTTGCACAGGCAGGTTCCGCATGGGGAAGGATTCCTTTCCTGCACTTTCTCTACTCGGCTCCGACAACACATTCCGCTTTTTAGGATAAAATGGATGCTTAACGGTAAGGTATGCTGGTGTGCTATTTTTGTTGGTTTTGTTCTTCTTCTTGGCCTCAAACCGTGCTGGGTCCAGAGTGTGTGGAGTAAAACCAAGGAGTGTCAGAAGGTATCCTTAGGTCAGGTTAGATCGCTTGCTAGCAACGGGGTAGCAACTTTTCCCTATGCCAAGAGGAAAACATTCCCCTGTCTGAGGCATCCGAATAAGTCAGGCACATTGAAATGCAGGTTAAACGGTGTACTCATAGCTATCGTCTTCCACCCTTTTCCCCTTTGCCTCTAACCAAGCGCTAGGAAACCTTGTGAAAAGGCCAAATACTGTGACATTAAAGGGTTTTCTACTGCAATACGTTGCGATCCCTGAGCGATGAGCATGAAGTTTCCTCTGCGTTATGGATTGCGAAGATGAATGGTAAACAGGCATCAGCATTACTCATCATATCCGATATCCCGAAAAGAGTGTTTGGTGGCAGTAGCATCCTCAAAATTGAAATTAATTGACAAAATTAATATCGTCAGAGTATCTAATTTTTCGAAGCACACGAAATGCTCCGGAACCGAACCTGCTGAATTAAATGAATTTTTATTGCTATTCACGATACAATAGGCCCGCCGGGAGGTGTTTGCAGTCCAACGATCGCAAGACTGCAGTGTCATTTATCATCACGCTATCACACACAACGAAAAACAAAGCGAGGAAAACATTTTCCAGCGCCGTGTGTGGTTGCTTTTCTATAGTTTCATTTCGGTCTTTTTATTTTACTCATGCACCAAACTTTCTGCTGCAACTGTGAGTAAACCAGACATACAACGAAACAATGGTGCAATTTCGATGCTTCCTACGATGATGATGATGTTGCAGGCTGTGAGAGAAAGCGCAATGAAAAATTGGCGCTTGCTCCGGAAAACGAGAAGTTACGTGAGCGATATAATTTGTTTAAAAAGCATTAATATTCTTGCACTTGCACGGATGCATTCAATTTCTTTACTTTTCCCGGGAGTTTTTTTTATATTTTGTTGCTCCTACTGCTGTATCCAGAACGAAACATACCCCATAGCAAAATGTTTGGTGGACGCTATTCCATGAAACGCTGGGAAAAGTTGCAGCGATAGTACCTGCAACAACACCAGCAAAAAAAGGGAATTTGTAACGGGCAAAGCAAACAGCACTCTTTTGGTCATCTCAATTTGTTTCTGTCATTTGGAAATGCAAAAACCGGCTGTGACTCTGGCACTGTTGAATTTTGTGCTGACTAGTACGCTCGCCTCGTCCTGCTCTATTTTGCGCTGGTGGGAAAGTGTATGGACAGATTGGAAAAGGCTGATGGCCGGCACTAGGATTCGTTTGGTTCAAAAACGGATGTGTCCGTGTATAAAGTATGATAGATTGTTTATAATTTATTTTCCTGTTTGCTTTTTGTCTCTTTTCTCTCTCTCTCGTCTATTTCTATCTCTTTCTTTCTCCCTCAACATTTCTCTTAAACACACATTCTCCAAAATCATGCTTCTGTTTTATTTTTTTCTCATGTCACAGAAGCTTTCCATTTTCCATTTCTTGTTGTATGCTTTTCCCTAATGCTTTTGGTTGACCTTCCTTGTATGCTTATTCCTGTTCCAATCGGTTACTAGTGCTACTACAGTGCGTGACATAACTATATGGAAAATATTTTTTTTTATTTATCGAAAGAACGGCCAGACCGGGCTGTATATCTAAAATATATTTTTCAGTTTAAATCACAAAATAAACTTATAAGGTAATAAATAATAATAGATGACGTATGTATAAAACAGATATTGGATAAAAAGATATTCTACAAAATATATATATTTCTCCGTGCAATAAACTATTCAAATTTTCCCTAGTTCCTTCCGATGTGTAATTTTGAGATTGTTAATTTTTGGAACATTTTTTTCTTTGGCAACATGTTATATCTCCTCTTCTTTTCTTTCTTCGCTTGTATGGGGCGCTACCCTCTTTGGCGAAGAGGCGAAGAGGACCTCCTCTACCTCATTCCAAGATACATTCACTCGAGTGGCTTTCTATTACTCCATAAACTATTAATCGAAGTTTTATTCGAAATAATACAAATTTTGCATAAAATACCGAAAATTTATTTTGTTGTGTAACTATTGTGACGTAATCCATGTACGTTATAACTTTGTACATTATCATGCCAAACGCTATCGTATCACTTCTGTCTTCCAATATAAACAAAACTAATGACCTTATAATTACGCTACGGACTGTGGTATGGTGTTTCATGGCATTGTAATGCATCGAAACAACCGAGCTATGTTTCCTTCCGGGCTTTCAAGTCGGACAATTCATGCTGCTCTGCACTTCAAATTACGGTTTCATAGAAGTCAATGTAGAACTCTTTTTGCCCTCTTTCTCTTCCCAACTCCCCGCTGTGTGTGTGCTAAGTGGCTCCCATTAGAACCGATCCATTATTAGTTATCGTTACACAGCTTTCATGCACAATGTGTGGGGTTTTATTTGTTTGTTTCAGTACATGTTACGATGCTGCAGCTGTTGCAACGACTTCAGTTGATTGTGCCATTGATCAGCCTTTGCAGTAACCTTTGTTGAAGGTGAAAATTGCCAGTTGCTCCCCATATCCGCTGCAGTGGAAATGATTTTTTATTACACTTTTCGTACGACTATTGCTACGGGATAACATTCCACGTTGCATAGCAATGATTGATGAATAGTAGTGATTTCAATTGAACCTTTATTTGAAACGACCATAGGACAGCAATGGATAAAAATATTTTTCTTGCTCTAATTTTTCTTAAATGATTGTACAAGGTGGAGTCTAGTACCACGTA
Organism: Anopheles marshallii; assembly: GCF_943734725.1. Taxonomy (NCBI): domain Eukaryota; kingdom Metazoa; phylum Arthropoda; class Insecta; order Diptera; family Culicidae; genus Anopheles; species Anopheles marshallii. Next base: position 44,968,643 of record NC_071326.1, on the reverse strand, counting down.
TCCTTGACAATATAAATTTCGTTTGTTTAATTCCCTATTCTTGTACAGTACTATCTATTTTTTTATATACTGTGATTAAACTTGTCTTGTGGGATCGTTCTCGGGGCTACGATCGATTCATATAATTCTCATTTCGCGTGATATTATATATAAGTACGCTTGCCTACATTGTCGTTATGGTATTGATAAAACTTTTTCCCATCATGTGATGTATTATGCTTCATCGCACAAAAAATTGTATACTTTCTGCGCCAACATGTATTTCGCTTAAACTCTGCATAACCACGGAAGGGCGCAACATTTTGACTGCTTAATTTCGCTCAAATTGTATGCAAATCATGTACACGTCTATTACCACGACATTCGAAGAGCAAAGCGTTACGCGGTAAGAATCAATCGTTACAATCAATAACGCAAAAGGAATGCAACAAAAAAGTGAAAAGTGAACAAAAATCGCCCGGAGGAAACATTATGCTGAAAATTTCGCAAAACATGAAAAGTATTTTTTAATTTACACTCATTCATGTTTCAGCAACTTCTCCAGCTGTTTCCTTCCCTGTGCATCTAGTTTCAAAATTTCACGTGTGCTAAACTTCCTGCAAAAGCAAACGCAAGCTCGCTTCATTTTTCCGAGCGGCTGTTATTTTATCGTTTCGAATTTTCTTCTTCAGCATAGGCGCACCCCGCACTCATACCTACTCCGGTTGCGGACCAAATGTGTTAGGGTTTTATCGTCTGCCTCACCGTGTCATGTTTCAGTCATGAAAAAGTTTCTGCAGCTTTCATCCAATATCGAAAATCACTTTCACCTGTCCGTAGGCGTTGAAGGGACCAGAAAAGAATAGAGTATAAAATCAGACCGGAATTGGTTCCAGTGAAACGTTCCGTCGTTCGCTCGGTTTAAACGATTCTTTTTATCGACGCTTGCAAAACGCAATCAGACTGTACAGGGAAGTAAAAAAAACAAATTCAAGACCGCAAGAAACCGTGGACGTTGTTTGCATATTTTCGATACAGCCGTTCTTCTCTCTTGCCTGGTGGAATTTTATACCCTTCCTACTATGAGAATTCTGGGTTTGTTTTTTTTTCTCTGCAGCACGAAAATTTGCATACCATATTAAGTATTTCCAATATTGTGCAGTTGCAGGGGGTCGGCATAGGCAGATAAAATCCAACAGTCGAAAAAACTTTTCATTCATGACGGGAAGGGAGACGGTCTTATCATTTACCCGCAGCTAGAAACATCACTTTCGATGCAATTGAAAAATTTTCTTCCTTCAAATGAAAACGAGCTTAAGTTGATTAAACCGAAATTTCTAGTTCATTATCCGCCAAACGGTCAAATTTTACAAGAAAAAATAAAACTAATACCACGCACCAATGCATCGCGCAACGTGGCCACGAGGTCACGTGGCAGCATGTTGTACAAACGATCGTTTCAAATAATACATTATTACGTTTCATAAATCAACACCCGAACGAACGATGCAGTGCCTTCCGGCCAGCGCTTCAGTTCCGGCCGTTGTGAAGCGTCTTGCTTAAATCACTTCCACTCCCCGGCCACCCTACCGTCTGACCCGTTCGAGGTGAAACTGGACGCATCGTCAGCAAGAGTGATGGCCTCTAATAGGCACCTTCTGGCCGCTCGGTCAGGTCTGGCAAAACGCCTGGGCAAAACATTGACAAAACGATACCGTCGTATCGTCGCATTTTCGACCAACATTGTTTCTGACCGCACCACAACAACACTATTATCATCCTATCACCTAACGGGCATCGGAAATGGGTCGGGTTAGGTGTTAGCCCTATCCTGCCGCTCTTGGACGGTAAAAGGTGTTTTGCACCAACCAGCCTAGAACTAAGGTCGTAATTATGAAAATTAATAGCGCCAGTGAGACCAATATTCGGTTGAGCTATCGATTGTGTAGAAAGGGTAAACTGAAGCTAACAGCAAAGAGGAAGACGTGTACGCGAGAAAGCTGCCATTTCCGAATGTGGCCACAGTTGTGTACAACACTACATTCTGGCATCTACAATAAGTGGATTTGTAAGAACGGCACGGCAAGGACACGTAATTACGCCGAAAACCTCAAGCAACGCATCGTCTACCGTAAGACAGTGTATGTGTTTTGCGTTTGGGACCATGAAGGTGCCCGAAATGGAATGTACATGTACGTATTGCTTGTAAAATTGGACCACCTTGTACGGAAATCGTCAGTGCGTCCGGTTGAATGTCTTTCGCAACGAAAATGCTTTGGATCATTCCACAAATCTTCTTACTAATCTCTTCTTCAACGCTGAATGGCGAGAATGACTAAATGTTTGCAATAACACATTGGGAGAAGAATGTTATTTGAAAATGGCTTGCGTCGAGAGAAGTTGTGTTAAGACACGGCCCACATAGAGTCATGCACACTTGGAGAGGTGATAATTGAATATAACTACCTAATAAAACCAATACATTTTCATTTCAGGCTTAGAAGTTTTTGTGTGACTACCTAATGAAAAAATGTACTCAATAGGTTCTCAAACAATTCTGGATTCGGATCGTTGTTTTGAGTATACCGTTTTATGACATTAAAAAGTGACGTTTTCGCATGGCGATGAGCTTACTCCTTAGGTTGTTACTTCGTGATTCAAAATTTGTATCAAATACTCTCAAACTTCCAAAATTACTCAAGCTTGCAATACAAAATAGCAAATTTTATCAAGCATTCATACATAATATTGTCCCTTCAATGAAACAGGAGCGCTTAGTTTACGAAAGTTTATATTACCATCGTATGTACCATTTGCTACAACAATGCTCTTCAATGTTTTTTCAACATTTTTCCGAGACCTTATTTTGTATTCAGAGCGGATTTACATTCCATTTGTGCTGTATCGATTGTATTCGTTGCGTGTAATCCTTCCTGCCTCGATGTGCGAGTATTATCGCTCAATGTTCATTAATAATCACTAGAGGCGATAACCCATCGCATTAACTATACATTTATTGCACTTTCAGTTGGTAAAGTTGCTCATATACGAATGACAGCCTCGCTTCCTAGAAGTAATGTTGAGGGACAGAGTAAGACGAGTGACAAAAGAATACGCTTCGGCTACTGTAGGAAAATCTTTTGACCAGCAGGAAGTTTGTTGTCTTTTATTCCAACCGATGGAATACAAAACTACATACACTTGCTGTGTCGTGTTTCACGTCAAACATTAGATACTACAAGTGTTGCCAAATTCGATCCATTGAAGTCGCTGTGGTTGATCCTCAACCACATTATATGAGCTCAACTATGTCGTCAATTTTTAACTCTTGCTACTGTATGTTTCTTTCTTTCTCCACAGGATCCGGACGCATCGTATGATATTAACGGCAACGATTCGGACCCGATGCCGCGCGATAACGGTGACAACAAGCATGGAACGCGCTGTGCTGGCGAGGTAGCGGCCGTCGCCTTCAACCAGTACTGTGGTGTTGGTGTGGCGTATAACGCAAGCATTGGTGGTAAGTAGAAAGTAAAGAAAATGCCTAAAAAAAAAGCCAATATGGTGGTGTGACAGGTAACGAATTAGTAAATCCCGTAAAGTTTGTTTTTCATTTTGGAAGTTAAATTGAACGATTAACACAGCCTAATGAAAGCATGTAGACGCTGTATCATGGGCATCCTTTGCTGGGTCATCATTCCGTTTTGTTTCGAGAAAACAAATGTCCATTATGTGGTTTTTTTGCCGGGTTGTGTGTGTTGACACATATGCGTTTCCTGCCTATCGGTTGATCACGTTTCCACTTTGCCACATAAAATGCAGTCCTCAACACTGGAAAAAGTCGCGTGCAGTATTTTGTTCTTATTGTGCTTTCGTTCTTGTTGGCAGAAAACTCAATATTGTATTAACACATGTCACAGCTCGTAAAAAGGATTGCAAAATAAAGGAAATAAAAAAGGACAGAGCTGTCAATTAATTTTTCAAGATCATTCTCAACCTGCTGGAACTATTAACACTACAAGCAGTGTACCGTTGCACATCCATCACGGGTGAGATTAATCTTTGTACATTTTTACCACGCTTTGCTTCGACACTTATGGCGCAGTTTTTTTTACAACAGCCGTGATCGATCACTGCATACAGTGAGTTCCCATACACTGAATCTCACTCAGTGGGACCAATTATGCTGCTGAGAGAGAAAACTTTACAGTAACGTGCTGTGGAAAACAAATTTTGTCCATTCATCATGCACGATCCTTCCAGCAAAAATCCCATCACATATCTAATCGTCCAATAAAGATGAATGATTAACCGGGGGATGGTCCAAGTTTTGACGAAGGTAGATAATAAAGTTTTGCTGCGTATGTTCATTGTAGGAAATGTTCATTGTGGGAGAAAATGTAGGTAAAAATATGAACAAGAAACATAAAGAAATAGGAGCTTTTTTATGTTTTGTGTCCCATTTCCCTTGCCCGCACTCATCCATCATTGATCAAGGAATTTCGTACATGGAACGCATCCCCTTATCGAGGAAAGTTATGTGCTACCTATAACATAAAAATGGTGTTGCCTATTTCTTATTGTTGTTCAGCAAAGCATTCCACCACACTGGTAAAGCGTTACCATTCCATTCTTCACTTGCACATAGAATACACAGCAGTAATAGGCATTTTGATTAAATATTTTGCAGTTGCTTCGTACGAACGAAGTTCATTTTATGGCGGGAGTGTATATCGTGTACGGTTTCCTGCAAATGTCTGCCACCCAAACCTTTCGAAGAATCCGAAGAAACGAAGAAAGCACACCACTCTGAAACACATGCACACCATTTTTCTCCATTCCTCCGACGACGTGTCACAAACGGTTGTAATAAAAATTTGATGAAATGTTCACGCATCGTATTGGCGTGCATGGTAGGGCGTTAGAAGACGCGAAAGAAACTCATTTCTCTCCATTATCAATTTCGTTCATTTAACCCGAAGAATGGTGCGGGCCGGTCAAAACGATTTATCAAACTCTAAGATCAGATTACTGTTAAGCAGCTGGAACAAATGGGTCCCATTCGTGAACTACCTGTGGGCAGTTGGAGATACATTTTTTTTCCTTTGCTATATCCCCTGAACGCACTTTTTCGAGTATGTTTTTCCCTCGAGCAAGGACGCACGATTGTGCGTTGTTAGGATTATTCCCCGGTAAATCGACCGTATCAATCACTATTGATCAATTTTAAATGGATTTGATTGGATTTTCTTTTGCCACGGTATATTTGGGCGGGCTTGATTATCTTTCTTTTTGTTTGCATCTTTGCTCGTGTTCTATCCTCGGAAAAAAATCTTTAAGAGCAAACAAAGTGGTCCATACTGTGGTCAGGGAAATAATGCACAAAGAAATTAAATTTAACACGCTCCCAGATAAAACTGTGATCTATCTGCTTCAATAATTGTTCCTAGCATAGCAGGGAACATTTGATTTATTTAAGTGAATATGTTTAGTTTAAATTGGTACATACTTAACTAACTTCTGGACCAATTTAATAAACACCTTTTCTAAACAAAAACAAAGTTTTTTAAAACCTTGAAATAAAAAGGAATCTTAAACAGAAAGTATAAAACATTGTTTAAACATCGATCGAACGTAAACACCCTGCTACGAAATTCCTATCACGAGAAGATTACATATTTTATGGTATCACATTTTTCTTCAACACGGCGCATATTTTCACCCACATTCGGGTGCGTCGTAATATTTCTTCCAATTTGTTCGACGTCCCGCTGGTCGGTTGTCTTGCCGTTCGGATCGGGTGCTTCGTTCTTTCCTCAGCACCGTTTGCTATCGCGTTTGCATACATCTTCATGCCAGAGTGTGCGTCGACAACTGTATCGGTTTCCTCACCAATGGCAGATCACACTGGCACATCTTATCACCTTGCTTATCCTTTGTCGTGTGCAAAAATATGTAACCCCTGTGTATGGCATGAAGCAACGCATTGGAGTTTAGTTTCTTCTGTGTTGGAAATGTTTCCATACAGATGCCTTGAATTTCTCATGGGACAAGAAGCAAAAAGTATGTCATAACTCGTAAGCGAATTTATTTTTATCTCTTCATTGGCTTGTAGGTGGGAAATTTTTTCGATAAACATGATCTACTTAGGTTAGGGCGTACGTTTTTCCTAGGAAAAGTAGCATAACACGTCATTCGTTAGAATTCGCTCGTAAAATGTTTGGCATCAAGTGACTACCAGCCTTCGTAGTGTACGAAACTAATATGTCTTATCAAATTGTGTGTACCTTTTTTCCATTCGCTTCAGGTGTACGCATGTTGGACGGTACGGTAAACGATGCGGTAGAGGCGAAAGCACTCGGTTTGAACCCGGACCACATCGACATCTACAGTGCCTCATGGGGCCCGGAAGATGACGGTTCAACGGTGGACGGGCCGGGGCCGTTGGCACGGCGTGCCTTCATCTTTGGCGTCACCAGCGGCAGACAGGGTAAAGGGTCGATATTCATCTGGGCCTCTGGTAACGGTGGACGTTACACCGACAGCTGCAACTGCGACGGTTACACCAACTCCATTTTCACCCTCTCAATCTCCAGCGCCACTCAGGGCGGGTAAGTCCATTAGCTAACTTACCCCTAATCAAGTCTTTCAGTCTAATCTTTATTCTCTTTCTTTCTGCTGACGCGCTTCACTTTCGTTTCGTGCAGCTATAAACCGTGGTATCTGGAGGAATGTTCGTCTACGCTAGCAACCACGTACAGTTCGGGTACGCCCGGGCATGACAAGAGTGTTGCCACCGTCGATATGGATGGATCGTTGCGTCCTGATCGGATCTGCACGGTAGAACACACGGGAACGTCGGCCTCAGCACCATTGGCTGCCGGTATAGCCGCACTTGCACTTGAAGCCAACCCGTCCCTGACCTGGCGTGACATGCAATATCTCGTCGTGTTGACGTCGCGCTCCGATCCGCTCGAGAAAGAACCGGGTTGGATACTGAACGGTGTAAAGCGCAAGGTAAGCCACAAATTTGGCTACGGCTTGATGGATGCTGGAGCCATGGTAAGTCTGGCCGAGCAGTGGACCGCCGTACCTTCGCAGCACATCTGTAAATCACGCGAGATCAACGAAGATCGTCCGATCGAGGTGTCCGTCGGCTACACGCTCCAAACGCACATGGATGTGAACGGGTGTGCCGGCACGGTGAACGAGGTACGCTACCTCGAGCATGTACAGTGTAAGATCACACTGCGGTTTTTCCCACGTGGAAACCTGCGTATCCTACTCACCTCGCCGATGGGTACCACCTCGACGCTACTGTTCGAGCGACCGCGTGACATTACCAAGTCCAACTTCGATGATTGGCCGTTCCTGAGCGTACATTTCTGGGGTGAACGGGCGGAAGGCCGCTGGACGCTGCAGATCCTGAACGGAGGACCACGCCGAGTCAGCCAGCCTGGCATTCTGTCCAAATGGCAGCTCATCTTCTATGGCACCCAAACCAACCCGATCCGGCTGAAGTCGGAAGGCACGCGCACCGGAGCGGCTGGTTACTCCGGTTTGAATCCGTTTGTGTTTCCCACCGAAACGGATATCAACCAGCAGGCGGGTTCGCTTGGTGGAGCCGGTGCAGCCTACTATCAGTCCGATCTTTACAACAACTTCATGAACTATCCGAACCTGTTCAGCGCGGCCGGAAGTGGGATCGATAAGACGGTGGCAACGCTGAACGGTCACAACATTCCGACGGCACAGCGTGAGAACGTGATGGCCGATTCGAACAACAAGCTTGTAGTGTTGCACGACTGTGACCCGGAGTGTGATCAGCAGGGATGCTATGGCAAGGGCCCAACGCAGTGTGTTGCCTGTAAACATTATCGATTGGACAAGTAAGTTACGCGTCTCGGTGGAGTTAATAGAACTTTGGTAACTATATCTCTTCATTCGCACACGTTTCAGCACCTGCGTTAGTCGGTGTCCTCCAAGAAGCTTCCCGAACCAGGGAGGTGTCTGCTGGCCCTGTCACGAGTCGTGCGAAACGTGTGCCGGCGCCGGCCAGGACAGCTGTTTGACGTGCGCCCCTGCTCATCTGTACGTTACCGACCTGGCCGTCTGCCTACAGGTCTGCCCGGAGGGATACTACGAAAGTGAGTATGCGTTGTAGAATGACAAAGTTTTTTTTTGTTTTACGGGAAAACAGCATACCTTACCCACTCGTTATATACGGCACAGATTTTATTATTAACTTCATTGCTACTCTCGTCTGAGTGTCAAAAACGGTGCTATACAAACGCATACCGACCGTAGCGGACGAGATACGCCCAGCGTTACTGAAGTGGCGTTAAGCACTCTGACCGCTGTGGTTAGCTGCGATAACATAAAACACAGAACACACCGATTCTGTTGCCTTCGGCCGGCGTCTCGCAATATCTCGTGGCTGCGAGTGTATGAATTTAATCCGTACTTTGTGCCACAATATCTTTCGCTTTCCGATTTCGGAACGCAAAACCACGGACGTGGCTTCCATTCCATTCGTTTCAGTCCGATGTGCTGGAAGAAGCCGCAAGGGAAAGAATGCCTCCCGCCGTTTGCTGGGACGTGATTGGATGGTGTGGTTGGTGAGTTTGGTTCGGTATCGTCTGCTGGTCTGCTGGGAAATGGCGCGTCAACTGGAGGTTTGTGAGGTGGGCGAGATACCGACGGCATTACAACCAAGTTCGTTTGTCGCTGGGAAATTGTAATTTCACTCCCATCGTGTACTCTCCGATGTCACAGAGCCGAACCATTGGCAACAGGACGATGATGATCACTCGGATGAGCACTGCTGTAATTTGTTTTAATTATGTTTGTTTGTCATTTATAATTATTAATTTTAATGCCGACCGGAGGACACGTATTCCGTACCGTTTGGGACACGGGAAAATACGTTTCTGGCGATGGCGGTTCTGTTTTGTTTGTTCGCGCAGTTTGCGTGTTTGACTTCAGGTCTGCTTGCTTTGTATTCCACAATGTTTGCCGATTGGAATGTGTTCGCCTCCCTGTGGCGTTATTTGTAAAAATTTGCACATTCATTATAGCACCACTCAGCAGATGATGTTTCGGTATGCGATGTATCTGAACGTTTAATAGCCGGTTAAGACGTTTTTGAAACAGTGAATACACGTTGCGTAAAGATGCCTACGTGCATGTTTGTGTGGTTCAGCTTGAGAAGCAATTTTCATGTGAGCAGGAACTTGTGGGAAATTGTTGCATTTATATAGAGAAAAAAGTGCTTTAAAGTTTGAGTTCCAATTTAATTGCCACCAAACAAGTTAAGTGTAAGACAAGTGTACACTCGAACTAAAAATTCTTCAAATTTTACCACCAACGTTGTTTATTCCGAACGCTACCAGGTACTATAGTCCCTTGGGCAATATTTATCACCTAACTTTGATGCTGAAACATACGTTTAGTAATATACTGGCCCTCTAGTGTCTGTACGCGAAACATACACCTTCAACGAGAGTGGCGTGCTAATTTGTGGTTGTAAACTACAAGGCATTTGCATGGAGGCAACGGCATCCCAACAGCCCAGTAGCAACCGGACAAATGTGTGATAATGACAGCGAAGGAAATTGGGATGCGAAAAGTTGTCTTTGATCTTCCATTTAAACTACTCCTCTCACGTTGCCGCTCCAAAACGAAGCTGGCCGCGAGGTTAGAAAGAAAGGAATGACGGTACCGAGCGCAAATCCGAGACCGTAATCGGCGTCTTTTCTGGCCGCTCGCTACGAATGTGCAAGCGAATGTGTTTGTGGCACACGCAAATTCAATTATCTCCAGACTAATCGGTTTGGAGGGAAAAGTTGCTGTGGGCACGAACTAAAAAGGAACCCATATCGGAAAGAATGTGATTGTGCAGATTAAGTGCATGCGAATGCCGCCCATACTACAGCAGCCAGCAAATGCGCACTGGTCGATATCGTACCATTGTGAAACAGTTTTCATGCGGTCGAGCATATGAAGCACGCTTTTTGATGGAAACACCCACCAGCAAAGGTGCTGATGTTTGCATAATTTCACAAGAAAAACACATTCACACATAGGGTTGGGATGTTCCTGAACTCAGCTTGTTGGTAACCGAACTGCGCTCCCCGTCCCGTACCACCGTTGGACATGGTAGTCAAAGACAAGCCAACCATTTACTTTAATTTAATTCTGTTTACTTTAACTCGGCCCTTATTGCCTGGTTCTTCTGTATGTAGGCCTGCGTGGGGTCATCTTATACCGTTGAAAACGAGCAAACGATTTTGTTAAGGATAACTAACCGATTTTTTCTTCCCGTACTCTCATTTTTCTGCCTCAGATTACGATAATCGAACATGTGTGCCGTGTGAAGCAAACTGTGCCTCCTGCCAGGATCGGCCCGATTACTGTACAAGCTGTGATCATCATTTAGTTATGCATGAGCACCGCTGTTATGCCGCCTGCCCGAAGAACACTTACGAAACGGAAGATTACAAGTAAGTATACAGTAGTTCCCAAGTTCTAGTATTTCCCCTTTATACTTACCACCATAGGTTTAGCTGTTGTAAACGTCGACGGGTGACAAAGTTGCGATAGAAGCGACTGGATGTGTTTATGTCTCGCTCAAGTCTAGGCTTTTGGAAGCTGGTCCAAAAATCGTGAGAGTTCCGAACTTGTGTGTTCCGGGGACAACGGGGCGAACACTGTGACTATGATAATATTAGCGGTAAAACTCGTCTAGCTCCGTGTGGTGTGTTCGGTACACCGAAAGAGAATGTATAATCCCTCTAAGTCCATACCACACTTCTAACATGTGTACGTACCACCCTGGGGTGTATGTTGTACAAAGAACTATTCCAGCCAACAGGAAAGACTCGGTACCATTAGATCCGTACGGAAGCACCTTTGATACTGTAGTATTATTTTAGGACATTAACATGCTTGACCGAGTGGTTTCAAGTGTTCCGACCACCTGGCCAGTAGACTGTGCGTTGCCTGCTGTGAGTGTGAACGACTGAAGCGAAATGTCTTTATCTGAGTGTAAACAAAAATTGCTACACATAGGGGTGCCCCAGCAAATGGTGCAAATGTTCGTCACATGAAAGTGACCATCCTACGGCCATCAGGGTAGCTGGTGAAGAACGACACAGAACCAGCATCACCAGGAACCAATCCAATATAATCCTCCACGTAACAGGGTGCCCGTTTTGTGAACCCATTGCCATCGTTCTATCGAGTCGACAAAGTCTATCGAACAACAAATTCATTCCCATTCCCTCCGCCTGCACCGTTTTGGCATTCACCATGCCCTTGGCTTATCATCACATGCCCTCCAATGACAACACAAAGTAATCTGCAGGTATTCAATTGCCACCACCATTGGGTCGCCTGTGTCTTAACTTCTCGGCTGCGGTAAAATCGAATCCCATTCCCTATTGATTATGTTCCCCTCGAAGAACACACCAAAGAGCCGGACAAAGCAACATCTTCCCGTCCGGTAGCGATGGTGTTTAACTTCTTGTAAACAAACGGTAACAGGTTGTCCATTCTTCTCGACCGTATCGTTTTGCCCGCCGTACGGCACCGCTGCTCGACAGCGACAAAGTGGACAAGCAAAGATCATTCTTATAAATTTGCACACACTTACCGAGGTGTGCTGTTGGCCTGGTGCTGACAGTTGTCGATCTGCATTACAATCGTTCCTCCAAGGATTCCGCTCCTGAAGACGGTCCTTTGCCACCAGGTTTCGGTCGGTTGTGGCAGGTGACCACCGACGTCGTCGTATCGTCATACCGTGCAAATTGAAAACAAGATAAGCAATCATTTAATATTCCATTGAAGGGATGTCCTTGGACACAACCGTAGGTTCGTTGTGTCAGGTTCGCATTCGCTGCCATTTCTTTATCGTTTTGCCATTTGCAAAAAGGAAAACACAATGAAGGAGCTCGCTACTGTGTTTCACACACGATGACACACGTTGAATTAGCAGTTGCCCAGCAAAGACCTGGCACTCGAATCGAAAATTTGCTTTTGATGAAATTTTTGTTATCCCACTTGTCCCTTGCAAACGTTGTGTTTTGCTATTTCTTTTCCCAGCGTTACCGCATCTGTACCACACACCAACGGTGAATGCGAGAGTAGAAAACTTTGAAAGCGTCACGAACGTCGTTGTCCTGAACGCTTCTTCCCTCAAACCATTGCTTTGCCGTCGATTCGGTTTTGTACAGCAACAAAAAAGTCGGTTATTTTATGAATAAAATTTTATTACATCGTTCCTCGGAGGAAAGTGAGCAAACGTGACGAAACTCACAGACAGGTTCCCACACGCACACACGCTCAGCCCCCGGTGGGTGTCGTCCCGTGTAACGAGTATGTGTATTTTTGCACCTCATTTCACACTCCGTCCCGGTACCGTTTCGGGTACTATTCTCTTTTTAAAGTGACGATTGTAAAAATAATGCTTATGCTGCACAATAAACGATGTGTTGGTTTTATGTTAACGCTTCCCATTCCGTAACGATCCCTTGGAGCCGAAGGGCGAACAACCGATATCCGGCTCAATGTACTAAAAATTGGATCGATTGTTTCGATTGTTGCGAAAAATGCTAACATGAATTTAGAATCCTTTGTTTTTTCCTCCCGTTGGCATTCTTTAATTCTTAGACCTTTTTCACGATTGAAATCGTCTGGGAGAAAAAAAACCTCGGGCAAGGCAGGCACTAGGAGAATGATGGATTAACCGTGCAGATTTCCATCCAATGCATTTGTGATGAGGTTCGAGCGTGTTCGAGCGGGAAAAGATAACAAAAAAAGTAAACTCTCATCAAGCATAATTGATTAGCTTTCGGGTTTCAAGGTGGTGAACAAAATAAAAAACAAACAAACAACCCCTCCCCCTCCACACACACACACGCACCCACAAACAGTTGCCAGGAGACGGACCCGGGACTAAAATCTGATTCTAAACGCAAGAAGTAGGAAAAAATATGCGCCAACACAAAATTAATTTAAATTCCATAACCACTCCGGTACCTAATCCTGTCCGGCGTCGGATTACGTACTGTTTGTGTGTGTTCCAACATCCGGTGCGAGGTGTTGCGTTGGGGTGAGTGAGATTTTTTTTGTGTGTACCACTTTGAAAATTCACTCCCATTTTCTCACTGTGCTTGTAAAAGATGAAGATTTGCGTAATTTTACGGATGGGTCCAAATTTACTTGCGGTAGCTACGGCATGTAGCAAAAAAAAAGGCTTACATTAAACTATTGGAAGGAAATCTTGCATCATCCAGTGTGTCCTTTGTGTGTCCTCTCGCAGGAAAAAAGTAATACCATTGCCTGTTTCTCCCTCACGTCCTCGTTCAGCGATGAAAAGAAACTGCTCCGGTGCTATTTTGGAACACTAAGCGCTCCACTTCTCCATGCTCCATTTCTGCTCGTTTGACCTGGTGCGCTAAAGTGAGTGTGCCATTTTGCTGCCAATTTTCGATTATGATCCCGTTGGCGTAATTCTATTGATTTCCATTTTCCAATTCCGGGTCTTTTCTGGCCCCGTCGCAGAGGGGTCCTGAAATGAAAGACTGGTACGGCGGCGCGTCTGAGAGTAGCGGATTATTTCCGTTTCGGATATTCCTTTATTATGTGCTCGATTGAACCCATCATAATTTGTTCCTACCGGAGTGTTGGGTTCTGGTCGCGGATTCCGGAATGCATTGACAGACGAATATCGTTGTGGTGCGATGTGGCATCGTTTCCGTTCGCTTCTGTTTATTACGATCAGGGAGCGAAGATACGGACTGGGAAGAAAAGTGTGAAGAAGAATGAAAATACTTTTTACAGATAGTGAAGCAACCGTTTACAGTTGCTAGTGTTGAGAAGTTGTTTGCTTTTAGACGGATATTTCTTTTTTTGTGTTTAAAAAATTCTTCCCTTGACAGTTGTCAGCAAACTATTGGCGATTTGATGGAAAGATCCGTGAAAGCGGGAACCGATTGCCACACTGCTTGACACCGTGCCAATATCTGTTTGACTCGCCGGATATTGAATACGGTCCTTATTCGCGGCTTTGGTCATTGTTTTCTCCATCTCCGAGTTGGGGTCACTTATCGATAGCTTTTCAGTATTTTTCCCCTCAGCGATTCGTGAACTGCAAACATCTAAAAGCGTTCGGAAAAATACGTTCAACATTCAATGGTGAATGTGCGCGATTGGACGATCTTGCACTGTGCCCTTCCATCCCTCGGCAAACAATTCTACCCAATTTGTCGTTTGCGCCAATGTATTTTTGCGGCAAAAGCGTTTCTGTTGACGACGGATTTCCTTTATGCCACCGCCAGTTTGCAAACGGTTTTAGGCTATCGTGTAACAAGAATATGGAGAAAGAAAAATCAAACCCAGCTCAACAAAAGTGGCGAAACAATATTATTCCAGCGAAACCCACCACCATCACGACAATGCGTGATTTTTTTCCATTTTCATGGTGTTTTCCTTTACTGTTTTTAATAAAAAAAAAATCACAAAAAAACCTGCCAGAGCAAACCGTGAGTTAAAAACGCACAAAGTATCGCCACAGGAAAAATCGGTTGGATTCGGTTCAGTGTAACGAACCGTACCGAATGACAAGATATGGTCGAGCGAAAGGGAACGATGCTGTGACGGCAAAGAAAGAGAAAAACAAATTGCAGTAAAAGCTCCCAGCACGATAGAAACTCGATCGACGGATGAAGCATATAATTCTATTCGAGAAAACTCATCGGAACGGGTAAATTTGCCCGCGACGAATGAGAAAAAAAAAACGAGAAAAATGCTGCGCCAACGGAGCTGAATAAGAATATGCTTCGTTGGTTGATTTGTACTTTGAATTTTACGGTTAACGTCTTCGATCGATTGTTAAAATTGTCAATTCTTTCTTTTATTGTTCTTTCCCTGTTGCTTGCATTTCACCATGATTCTCGCACAGAATTACTTACCATGTCGGGAACAACTTCGAATGGTGAACGAAACAAAGTAAAACCTTTTTGTGGGTATAACTACGGTTTTACCTTCTGTTTGCTACTGCAAAGCGAAAGAATCGTTTCATGATGACAATTGTAAACTCGCTTGTTATCTTGATTTTATTGGAGGAATTAATGTTGGCATTCGCTTAAATCTTTCACCGAGACTACTTTAATCCGATACGATATTAAACTAGGTTTTTATTTTGTAAACCGATTTAATGAAACAGATATGCTGAAATAAGTTTAATAAGTTTTTTTAATTTGTATTATAATTACCACCGGGGTTCCATAACCTACATATAAATGCCTAATGATTATACCATTACTTCACTCATTAGTTTGACCTTAGTTCACTCTTTCTTCTTCTTTATCGTAAACAACAACCTCAAGAGGTCTAGAACTGCCATTTCTGGCTTTCTGTTACTTTATTTACCCGTAACTGGATAGTCAAATCCTGCGTACGGAGGATTGGTCTGGGTGGGATTTTGGTCCGGTCCGTTCGAGTGAAGACCAGCGCCGTTACCATCATGCCACCGGGACGCCCCAGTTCACTCCTTACTACCATGGAATACGCAAACAATAGGACAAACTAAAGCAAAGATAGACTGAATTGAAACTTTAATTAAATGCTTACAACCCCAGTTTTATTCATTCGTCGGTACAAAACGTTGTTGCAATTTGCAGGGGTTAGCCATTGTCGCGATCTTAAAGTACTGTTAGGTGCATTAATGTTAAAGAAAAAAAAGATAAACAAGGAAATATGAAAAACCTTTTCCTTATAATGTATCTTATTGTGGGTGCACCGAATGACTTTTCCATGGAAGCCGCGTAATGGCAACATAAGTGACTTTTCTGCAAATTATACCGTGAATAGGAGTCCAAAAAATTAATATTCACACAACGCAACACGAGTAATGTTAAATATTTAAACATTTTTGTTTGGCCAACCTAGTGAAATTAATGGATCTTAAAATAAATCTTGCAGTTTTGTTAGCTCTTTTCATATAAGTGTATACCTATTGATTAGAATTTAGATTTAAATCAAGCCAAATCCGACGGTCTTGCACTGTTTCTGACATCTTATTACATTATAAAAGGTATAACTATTGTGTATTGAGTTTCCTGCTTGTGTAAAAGGACTGTGTGCATACACAGATACACAACGAGTTGAACAAATCAAAGATAGTTTACATACATCTGATACTCTCATTAACATCCCTAATCGGATAGAATTCATATGCTTCGCATGCTCGTATTCGTGCACGATATTCTTAGAATTATGCGATAGACAGTTCCCTGTTATCATAGGCAAGATACGACACTTTAATTACGAGCTCACCGATTTCACTAATTCTTAATGGACTAGGACTAGTTTAAACTAGTTTTTCAATAATAAAGTGCCTAAAGTGACGTCGTTGAATTGTCCGGCACAAATGAGCCGGTCGTTGAATTAGACATGAGTCGAATTCATGTACAATAATGAGTTCAAAGCTCTTCTTTATAAAACCTTCTACACTGTCCCTTCTCACATTTCCCTCACTAACGCGACTCGTTATTTTTGGACAGGTTCATGTAGCAAATGTTCAAATCGTAGAGTAGTCGAAACCTTGTATCTGTTAGTTTATTTGCTTTGTTTCTACATCGACAACATCCTCTCCTGTGGTCCTGTGTGGAAATCGATATGGATTTAGTAGGACCCGAGCTCCTAGCAGCCGTTTGGACATAAGGATTAATTAAGTCAGAAGGACTATAATAACACGCGAATTATGTTCAACTTCTTTAAAATGATCGCAAATAATGTAAGCTATTGTACGACTCAAACATCTGAACGAAAGGTTCCTTATAATCATCGGTTCTGTCTACGCGATAGACTAAGATCTATCTCTCACAAAATATTCGATCTGATAGATAATGAGACCAGTTTATAAAATGGACGGTCTCGACGTTCTCACGTTCTCATAACAAAAATTGTTTCAAAATCCAAAATCACTTGGTTATGCCCAATGCATTAAAACTTTCTCGGTCCCTTCCCTGGTTCCATGCAAAACCCACATTACCTAACCCCAATAAGTAACTTTATTTTATCTCATCACATCAATACCAACGAAGCATAAGAATGCAGGTGATGTAATGCAGTGCATCGTGATAAAAAATCATTCCTGCCTGCATCCAACGCTCAACAACTCGCCCGTAACAACATTATTTAACTTCTCCTTTTTGCGGGCTTTGAGCCATATCCCTTCAATGACTTTTAGACTCCCGTGCCGTACTGCACACCTCCATTTTCTGCCCTGTTGGAAGGCAACATCCTGCCCGAGTGTATCGCGCATTATGCTATCGCTCGTTAAAATCTTCATCACCACCGCTCTCGAACCCCTCGTTCGCTGAAAGCTCGTTGCGCCAGCTGGCACTAATGTTGCGCATACGAAAACGAATGTTTCTTCTTCGGTAAAGTCACTGCAAGGTGCGCTTTTGTTTGCTTGCGCTTTGTCGCACACCACCATCGGAGCTAATGGACGTGTGTCCTCCAGTGTCAGCTTCCTATTTTTTTTTGTGGAACCGGAAGCTGCTCTAGGGAATTTTTGCACCCACGCGACGTTGGGTCATAAAAATTGAAAATAAAATTTCATGCCATCTTGAGCACACACACGCTCTGGTCGGTGTTCCTGTTGACGGCTGTGTAGCTTTTACCTATTGCGGAGTGTATCCTGTTTTTCCTACACGTTGCTCTACCCGAAACTCTTCCCCGTTACGGTCAACTCCGCGAGCACCAGTGACGGTAGCAAATATTATCTGTCACTTCATATTTTTTTACGATTATTTATCGCAATTTGCTGTTGCGCGTCGCCTTCATTCGCATCGCCGTGTCTTCTGTGTCTGTCGGTGCTAGAGAAGACACATCTTCAGGCGTGCGGCTGACAGCGCCAAGGTAGCGCTTCCGATTAAAGTTGCCCTCGCCTTTGTGAAACGGATAAAATGGATACCAGAACTACACGCCTTGTACCGTTCACGAATCCTTCCGCGATGCTTCCTGCCCAGCACGACGAAGCGGTCTCTCATATTTTCTCTTATTTCATTATCATATGACACATGCCTGGAACGAAATGGTGACCACGGGGATATGAGGTGTGCCGACGTACCGTCGGCCGTTTCTATGTGGGGACAGGGAGCGAAAGTCGCGGCAAAGGTGCAAAAGTGGCAATTACGTGCGCCGGCGATCTTGCGACGGAACCGAAGCTCTAGGACACACACACACACACACAAACGACAATGTGACGCTGTGTGTGTGTTTTACTCTTGCTTGGGTTTTGACTTTTTTTTTCCCCCGTCTCACTTGGAGAACATTTTCTGAGACAAGTTTGCACCCAACCGGGCAACCATTCCCTTGGTAGGTGAAGCGTAGCAAACATGCCGTGGCGGTAATGTAGTGGGGCGTCACGTGCACAGTCTCATGTGTGTGTGTGTGTGTGGTCTAGCGTGGTGAAAAGTCAATTTCAGGTGCCTCTGAGCTCCGGATGGTTAGCGAAACATAACTCATATATGCGACCCAGTTTTCCATACCTGCTGCACACCCCAGTACGGTTGTTTCGAGGGAGTAATGGCGATTCTGGCGATATGAAGGACCCCGCGGTCGGAGGATCGGGGTGGAGCGTATGTGCATAATTTATGCTGCTTGAGGTGTGCATAAAAATTCTATCTGTATTTAAGTGCTTCCTACTGTTTTTATTCTACCCCTGCTGGAATGGACGTTTCCGCTCCATGCAACGCTCGGAAGTAAACGTTCTCTCGCACGTTACAGTACCGAAAAGATGTTCCCATGAGTGCGTGTGTTTATGTGTGTGTATGTGATAATGCGTGTGTGTGTGTGCAAAGAGGCATTCGTTTCCTTCTGTTGGACCGTTTGGTATACTACGAATATTGCATCTGCCGGCGGTCTCTCAAAAGCGCACACAGCACCCGTCTTGTGCATTTGTGCTTTGTTTCGTTGTTAAATTTTATTGCCACATCTGGTGATCGTAAAAGTGCTGAGTGCTGCACAAACCGCATGCCCTGGACTGTTCGCAGGCCACCCATCCAGTTTGTCTGCTGTTGCCTAAGATTTAATATCCATCGTACCGATTGTTTTGTCGGAATGGATATTCTATCTGGTAATTTAAACAAAATAGAGCAGATTTTTTTTTATACATTACACTGCACTGCTGTTCGAATGCTTGACAACCTGGCTGACAGTCATAAAACAATAAAGTTAACTGAAAATAATCCCTCGTTATTGTTGCTCCACGTAATGATCAATTGAACGACTTGTCATCCTTTGTCTCGGTGTGTTTCTAAATTATTAATGGTTACAAAATTCGATTGAAAATAACTAGGCAAACAAAAGTAACTCTCTAGTGTAGCGAGGATAACCCGAAATTAATCCGAATGCTTAAGCAAAAAGCACTTTAAAGAGCATTTGAAATTCCTCTTCTTCTTCTTCATTGATGCTGTCACTAACAATCTTGGTGGTGATTATTAGCAACGCTGCGAGGTACCGGTACCACACGCTAGAAAGCGCAATTCGGGAACTATGAGTGGCCACCTCTTGAGGATCCGCTTCGGGTAGGCTCGTTCCTAAGGATAAAAGTGCGGGTTTCAACCAGCGAGAAGACGTACGGTTGTTTTTTTTTAACGACGCGCGATTGTGAACGAAATAGAGAAATAAATCGGGACGGTTTAGTTCAAAAGCAGTTAAAAGAGCCGATATCGTTGGTGAAAGGAATAAAACAGGAAGCTTGTTGCAGGACGCAACAGATACCTTAAGAAGTCTAGAGGCCTGCCTCTTCTGAAATGTAAAATATCTTTTCTTTGACTTTATATACTCATAGCTCGATAGACAAAGTTCTGCGTTCAGTGGGTTAATTCGTATGGGGTTTTAGTCAGGTCATGTTGTGTGAAGACTGGATTCGCTACCAAACTGACCACCACTTGAATTGCTACCTTAATTTGTATATTATATTTTTTGTTCTTGTTTTTCAAGCATCGTTTATTTGTATAAGCTTTGTTTTCTATTTACTGGTTTTACTGTAATTTATACTAACGATGTGATATTTTTTCAGTAGTATTGTACTGTTCTATTGAAATATTTTATAAAGCATTATTCAACAAAAGCCAATACCCTCTTTCATGATGTTTGTAAAAGAACCCATTTAAACATATTGAATAATTCAAACGGAATATAGTTTATGGTGTTTGGCCAGTAATAACCAGTGCGGCTTGACCGTATTGTTTTAAAGTTCATGGTATTAGGTTTACAAGTAAGTTACCGACGTTTTTAAAGTTTAAACATGTTTAGCTGGTGGTTTCTGGTTGATGATATTCAGTAGGTGTCAAGTGTGGACTTTAAGGCGGATAACGTAGAATTTTTCATCCAACATCCTATAGATGTGTAAAGGAATATGTTATCGACTGGGCATCAACATGTAGCCGAACTTAATGGAAATTTACTGACTCGCATCTTTCAATGTTTCAATGTTTTCATTAGCTGGGGTTTGACTTCTTGGAAGCAGTTTGCAATATAAGACGTCACCGGCGAGATCTTACCCTATGCAGTCCATAATTATCTGCTGGTGGAAATTTCATGTTCGTGTTGATTTAGTATACTCCCTGGGTTTCGTGTACTTTTAAATAGCTATTAAGGTTATCATAAATTCAACCATACTAGTTTTTTTCGCATAAAACATAGCTTTCTGTCGCTCTTTTAGTCATTTTAAAAGGAAATATGTAATGCTTCCCGCGAGTTACCAAAAGAAAATGCAATGATTTGACCGATAAAAGTTCCCCATTATAGTTGGCGGCCCGATGGTGTATTGGTAACGGAGTCGATCATTACACGACAGGACCGGTCCAAAATCCCATCCGGACCAATCCTCACAGTCACAGAAAGCCAGAAATGGCAGGCCTCGACCTCTTGAGGTTGTTGTGCCTATAATGAAGAAGAACTGGATTGGGATTCCAAAGAACATCATGAAGGCCTAGGAGGGTTGGTTAGACCGTCATAAGGCTGTGAAAAACATTTCAATTTCTAGATGATATTCTAAGAACAAAAATGATAAAAGCGGGTCTGCGTTGCTATCTCTTGAGGTTGTTGTGCCGACAAAGAAAGAAAAAAAGTTAATGACGCAATATTGTTAGCAGCTGTTCTGTCTGTAAGTCAGCCACATAAGATTTGGCATTCGAATTTGAAATGGTGTTGTAAAGTTTATAAAAAGCTGTAAATTTATTTGTAGACCCAACACATTGGGTCACACTCTTCTCTCGTTTGTTTGTTTAAGTGTATGATGTGGTAAAAGTGTGTTGTTGTGTTATAAGGTTATTGTCATGTTAAACGTCATGCTAAAATCCTCATATTGTAATGGCAACTATTCAAATATAAAATTCATTGTTTTTGCTTTGGGTTTACTTTATGTTTAACAATTGCTGATCCTATTGTCCTGTTTAATTTAGCAACTTTCAACAAAGCATTATCCCATTGTGATAACGGTTTATTTTATTTCATCCATTGAAATCTATTGCATTTTTTGCCCTTCCATATCTAATGATTGGACTTTGTTCTTTTTTTTCCAGCTGCGCCGATTGTCATCAGTCCTGTGCCACCTGCAACGGATCATCGGAGAGCCAATGCATCCTGTGTCGGGCCGGCCGGTTCGCGCACGAAGGCCGCTGCCTGAACGCCTGTCCGGACGGTTACTACGGGGACAAAAAGCGCCACGAATGTATTGCCTGCCCGCATGGCTGTGCCACCTGTGGAAATGGGGCCGTTTGTCTGACCTGCCACGACAACTGGACCATGAACCGGAAGGGGAAATGCATCGCCAACGGTAACAACAACTGTGACGAATGTAAGTGCATTTCAGAAAACGTTTAAAGCAAGGTTAAAAGATAAAAATGGATAAAATTCTATACGCACAATTATAAAGGGAAAGCCTTTTAGCTGTTTGGGACGATGAAACGTGCCTTGCGAACGATTGACCAATGGGGCTTTGCCTCCGTTCCCAACGGTAGAAACGTTACCAATAGAGTACGTGCTCTGCTAGGTGTCATCCTTCTTTTAACGCGGGAACAAGTCGGTTTGCACCGTGCACCTTCCGTATCGCACATCGCGGAGCCCGATAATGGGTTCAACATGATGAAAAAACCGACTTCTCCTACATATTTTTTCTCTTCACTCGCCATATGGTCGCACTGACGGACTGAGATTGACCGTGCGCGAACGGAGCGAAGTGTAATTGCAATTTTATTTCTCGTGATAAAACCTAATGGTGATCTTCTCGGTTCATTTGAGTGGAAAATGCAATGCCTGGTCGTGCGTCACTCACTTGTGCTCCATTGCACTGCGACTTCGTTTATATTTGGCACACGGTACGTCCGACCCTCGGCCCATTCTGTAATCTTTCATAGTTGATACAGTATATCAAAAGCTAATCTGGTTGAAGCGTGCAGTATTTATACTACATAGGATATTGTCCTTTAAAACATGTTGTGTTTTCATATGTCTGTTCCTCACACGTTACCATTCATATGAACAATTACATCAGGGTTGCATAAATTTTTACTCAAAAAAAATGTAATAATGCTAATTACGAATTTGCCCGAAAAAGTAGGCAAATCAATTATTGTGTCATGTTATTCATGAAAAGTGTTGAAAATGGAAAATGAAGATAGTTTTTTTCATACTCTTGCACGATAATCCATTTTTTTCTCTAAAGCTTGGAGAATTTGTGTAAAGAGTTGGCAGTCGCAATTTGATGAATTTGATGTAATTTGATGTGCTCCTATAATTAAATAATAAAAAAAATTTCCCAACATGAATTTAACAAAGTTTAATATTTACATTTTACACACGAATTGTAACTTAAATTAAACCCAAATGTAATCTACTATCAAAAATCATAATCAAAATATTATCAACAATAATGTATTTCTTCGCGAAATAAATATAAAATAAAGTCCCAACTTGTGTTCAAAGTCAGCTCACTTTTCAATAGAATCGTTTGAGCAGCAAACATCGTGGAAGCATAACATGTTCTGATCCGCTACTAAGAGACTTATAGTTCTCTACCCAGTGGCCAATTATCAGTTCTGGTTGAATTAGTTATAATCTTTAAACGGGACGCTTTTGACGTGTTCACTTAACTCCAATTTGTTGCTGATTCGTATCAACTCACTACACCGAGGCTGTAATAGACAGTCAATCTTTTACGCACTACCAGGCGCCTCCATAATAAGCATGAATTTTCTTTCCATTTTTCATGCGCTTATTAACTGCGATTTCATGCATCGTATTATGCGCTTCGCATAATACTAATACCACCCACCGTTTCTAAATATGGGTGGCCATTCCGCGTTACACTCACTGGGAACCACCGTTTCGATTAATGCGCCCGAGTGTAAATTTTGTGCTCGTTAAGTGAACAGTCGTATCGTTACCGATGCATCACAGGGTGCAGCGATGCATTTCCTCGTAATTGAAACAAGTGCGCACCCTGCACCATATAGCCCTATCTAAACGATGATAGCAACTCTCATCCAACCATCATGGTACTGGAAAATGAACAGCATTGAGCTGGCGGACCAATCGGGCATATAGAAAAATAAAAGCAGCGCAAATTACGCTCTCATGGAAGCCCTGGAGCAAACTGCAAACTGTCATTTGCGATGTGATGCACTGGTGAGCTTTTATCCATCCAATGGAAAGCTTTGGCTGTTGTCGCAACAGCGTGCGGGCGTTTGTGGATATGCATTTTTTGAATACCTTTCTAACCAAACAGTTGCAAATTTGCTGCAAATAAATAGAAATGGCGAATAGTGATTTCGTCTCAATATGTTGGAATTATGCACACGATATCTCGATACTCGTAAAAATATACGATACTAATGATTACATTCACTAACTCATATTCATATGGAACAGCTAAAACTGAAGTTGTATATATGCTGGAATGATATAATTGATAAAATAACAGGCTGCAGTATCGTTACGTTTCCGTGACAGATTCCTTCAAACAAGGAAATGGAAAATGAAATAAATGCCTGACACAAAACGGTATACTACTTTTATCGCAACTGACAAGCACCAATTGTATAAATAATGAACAATGCTTGATCCTAATGAGGGTTGTTCCAATGAATGTTAATGGGATGATTCTAACAGTTGTTATTTTATTGTTTTTGCCGTACAAAATATAAAGTGTTTGTTTTTAAGTTAACAACATTCAATAGAAACGAGAGCATCGACTGCATTTTGCTGCTAGAATTTCCAAGTGAAAAAATAATCACATGACCGATTTCATAACACAAAGCTAACAAACGGTATAGATTGCGCAGTATCAATCCGTACGCTGGTAAACATAAATTAATTAGCTCATATTAATTATTTCCATTTGCAGCGGAGTACTTTGAAAACGGCCACTGCCATCCGTGCCACTCGACGTGTGAAACTTGTACCGGACCGACCGAGAACGAATGTTTGACCTGTGCCTCGAACCTGCTGCTACAGGGCCAACGTTGCGTCAACGTGTGTGACGAGGGCTACTACATGGAGGTGGGTGTGTGTGCCAAGTGTCTGCACACCTGCACCCAGTGTGTCTCGCGCATGAACTGTACCGCATGCATGAAGGGATTGCAGCTGCAGAGCGGAGAGTGTCGCACTACGTGTGCCGATGGGTAAGTAACACCGTTGCACTTGTCACTGGGAATGCATATGGTAACTCGTGATTGTTTCTTTCTTCTGCAGCTACTACAGTGACCGTGGAACGTGTGCCAAATGCTACCTTAGCTGCCACACGTGCAGCGGTCCCCGGCGAAACCAGTGCGTCCAGTGTCCGGCAGGATGGCAATTGGCCGGAGGTGAATGCTTCCCGGAATGTCCGGAAGGATTCTTCAAGACGAACTTCGGTTGCCAACGTTGCCATCATTATTGCAAGACTTGCAACGGTAAGTATTGGGATAAAGTGTACGATATAGTTATGGGTCGAGAGCTTCAGGTTTGCATATGTTGCTGAGTAAATGTTGCGCCTAAATGTATGCAATAATACAATTGTAAAGTAACCGATGTAAAGTAATATCAAATTAGGCACATTTTTTGACAAAGTTTCACCAAATCAAAATACTTTATTACGCATTTGTTGTTTCTATTGCATTCCTCCTTACAGGCGCTGGTCCGCTAGCCTGTACGTCCTGTCCAGCGCACAGCATGCTGCAAAACGGACTGTGCATCGATTGTCTCGCCTCGCAGTACTACGATCCACCGACGCAAACATGCAAAACGTGCCACGAGTCGTGCCGAACGTGCAGCGGTCCTGGTCAGTTCTCCTGTGTCACCTGCCCCTTCCCACTGCACCTTGATCGACTCAACCATCAATGTGTGCCTTGCTGTGCGGCGGACGCATCGCCCGACGATCAAAGCTGCTGCCACTGTGACAAAGCGACCGGTAAGTGTTTGCCATACTTTCATGCAGACCATCCATTGGACGAGCGTCGTTTTGTACGACTGTTCAATCCTCCCTCGCTTCAGGTGGCTGTATCAACGCATCGCCCGCCGGCAAACGACGCATCGGTGCCGAGCAACAGTTGCTGCAGTTCGGCGAGGAGAGCAACAGTGGTGCGGCAAATATTCCCGGCGAGGGCGCAGAAACCGGCCAGTCCCGCCGGGCCTGGCAGCAGTTCCTAACAAGCACGTCCACGTCGACGCTGATGGTGGTCGCCGTGTCCGGCTGCCTGCTAATTGTTACCCTGTTTGTAGTGATATTTACTGTTTTACAGGTGAGTGTGTCTATTGGATGAAGGGTTTCCTTTTCCCTTAGCTCATAAGTCTTCAGTGAAGGCGTAGAGCATGTAGAGGAATGTTGATAAAGCGATGTGATTAGAACAGTAAATCTAACACTCTTTTCTTATTCTACACTTACCTATTCCAAATTTGTTGGAGCTTAGATCCACATTAATTTTATTTGAACAGTGGTCCAGCGAAACGTTTCACAGCAAAATCCTTTAACTAGATTCATTATAAATTTAATCTTTAATTGCTGTCTACCTTACTCCATGAAGTTATCGGTACTGCATGCAAGTTCGATTAACTCAACTCTCAAATACTGACTACATCAAAATGATATTCTGTAACACACATACACACACGGCTGGCAGTTATTGAGATGCAATCATGATTGAAGAATATTGTTGATTGAACGCTCGTCGCAATTTTCGTTGTATCTCCACGAACGGAGCACGAACCCTGTTAACCCTTGATGTCTCCGCAGTAATATCGAGCGCTGGTGTCGATAAATCATCATCAAACGGTCCATCGATCGGATAGCTTCCAAAATAGCTGCTTTGAAGAAGGTTAAATCACAGCACAGCCAAGATCGAATCCTCTGTTTGCCGGTCATGGAAAGGGAATTCCAATTATCCACCCAATGCTCTACTGCAGGAGAAGTTGTTTAATCGGAAATATGATTAAATCTGAATCCGGAACGCCCCCGGGGGTCCCGCCTTTTGTCGGTGGCGAGCAAACGATGTTAAAGGATTTTCACTGCTCAAGTTAACCATCGTCACATAACGGATGGATGCGAAGCGATTGACGCTCTTGAAAACGAAGCTCACGTCAACGAGGTATAAAGGTTTGCACGGTACTAGGGGCGGCCGCAATTTTCGGCTTTGATTTACGATACAAACCGGCAGGACCAAGGAAATGGGAAAAACCACACCACGTAAAATAGGGTTCCCATCCCATTGAAATGTACTCGCTCAAACCGCGCTCAAGAAGAAGTAGAAAGTTTCTCAGGATTTCCCACAAGATTTCACGAACGCACCTTTGACGCTCGCGGCCACCAAGCCGCAAATCAATTTGTCGCGCTAAGCCAACATCGTCACTTCCGGTGACGGTGGTTTACCCGACCGATATGCCTGCCGGCTGCTTTTGGACACCGTTCGTCTCGTAATGTTTACCCTTCGCTTCGTAATGTTGTACAGGCCCACGACGTCCACCACGTTCTTGATTCTGCCCCTTTGTATTTGAAACCCTCGGGGGAGTAATGTCTTGCTTCTTTGCTACAGTGCAAGTTAATCGTACCACGTTGACAAGTGTTTGGCGAGACGGAGCTCATCGTATTGAAACTTCAACAACCCTTCGGCAAGGTTCGGTTCTTCCAGCGATGTAATTGGTGCTTTATTTATAGCACATCCTGCTGGTGTTGCAACTAATGGATACATTTTACAATCCTTTTCACACATACTCAAATGATCAAAGATGAAGGATTTAAAGTTAATTTTTAGCGTTTTAACCGAGACTAATGCTATCTGAATTTTACGAAATGTGCAGTTTAGCACAGATAGGTGTATCTGTGCGCCGAAAAGTATGCAATTGATATAACTCTGCGCGTTTCTGGTTTACTTTGCCTTTTTTAACACGTAGCAGAATAGTCAATTCAGCTCTATTATGGCCATAAGAAAAATGGTGCTAATCTTGTGCTTCGAAAACCGGCACTCACGAATTAGCGCCCGTAGCAGATCTAAGCGTGCGCGGAGCAGGTGGCTGTGTATGGTGCTCCAAAGATAGCTGTTATGTAATAAATAGTACGGGAATTAGTGCGGGAGGTAAATGCGCAATAAGTGACACTTTGATCGTCTCAGCATGATGGAGTGGTTCCCAAAGGATGCCCTTGACCAGCATTCTAGTACCGGTTTTCCCAGTATAAGTCGTCAGATCACAAAAATAATGTTAATTCGAGCTTCTGATTGTATTCCACCCTTTAAAAAAGCTTTTAAATGGGTCATTTAGTCTAAGGATATAATCAATCCACCTGAAATTGACGAGGTGAATATCGCCGAACTATCGTGAACCGAAATATGAGTTCATCGTGCAATTACAAATGATTTAGGGTTTGAGCAATGTTAGTCGATCGCACGAGGAGTCTAGTTCGTCCAGTGTGAAAAGAATCTTTGAGTTCGTCGTGGTAGCGATTTATTTGTTGACATAGGGAACAGCTTTGAAAAACTTGTTTTACGAAAACTATCGTTTAAGGATATCCCCTGCGATTTCATTAGATTTCATAATCAGAGGCATATCCCCTGCGTTTGAAACAGCGGATTAATGCCAATTTCTCTTGAGTCTTTGAATATGTAGTCGTTTAAAGTGCCCGGTTGATTTCTTCTTCCATTATAATAGTGATCGACAGTGTAATTGAAGTTAAGCGTAGGAAAAAGGACTATATTGTTTTCCTAATGAAAGCTTCGGTCCATTTTTCCATACCAATTTTCTAGCTGACCTGAACCACGTTAGGCCGAATATACGGTATGCTAAAAACGTAAACAAATTTTTTTAAACGAAAACATCTGAAAAATGATTATTGTAATAATCAGATCTTTATATTGTTTCAAATGAATGAATTGAAATGAATTTAAAATTAAATTTCTCAACTTTGATCGATTTTTTTCTGCTTTACTTCTGCAAAAATGATCCTTTGTGTCATAATGCTATGTCCTTTACGAATCTGTACAGAATGATATGGCCCAGTAACTGGATTATTGGACAAATGCCGGCTAAAAGCTTAAGCTTTCTCACTTATGATATGATCAGCTGAGCCCAATAACAATAATTGAATGATTGATGTAACTTCCAACTATACGCCTTTGCATACTTTTTCAACCATTATTGCATGTTACTAGACGCGAATGGAGCCGCCCAGTAGGTTAAGAAAAGCAGCTTAACTATTTTAAAAGGAGAAAATTCGAGCAGATGGTTTCTTGGCGAAAAGATATACGCAGGATAGGAGTATAAAATACAAAATAGTCAAGCTCCCAGTTTTGCGCAATGTTGCCTTGTTCAAAACGGTAAAACAAGGAAATCTTTTATAAATTATTCACAAATCCCGTCAAACATTTATCTAAAAACAGAACAACCCAAAATTTAAGCTGATTGATACGTATCAATTCTCGTCATCTGAATGATTTGTTACATCTATTTGGCTACTCAAACCGTCACAAATCGAGCTCTCGAATTTAAAGTGTATTGCAATTACTAATCAAACGGCCATTTTTGCTCCAATTACAAAACAATATTAATGTTTCCTTTATACGTTCTGTTTTTTTTCTTCTTCTTTCTTTTCATCTCTCTTTCCCCCGTTAATCGATGAAACAAACGAAAACAAATCAAACAAATGCCGCCCGGCCACCGCAAAACCCGCAACGCATCCCATCGATCAAATGGTCCGGTCGCAAGCAGAAGCGTAGCCAAACGATGTACACTGGAATTAAGTATAATAAATTAGGCAAGAAACCACCGTCGGGCGGTAGCCGAACCACGAGGATATCGATACCGGCCGATGGCGATGATTTACTGGAACCAATTGTAAATAATGGCGACGAAGAGGACGAGGAGGACGACGACGAAGAAGAGTATGATGACGATGCGTACGGCAGTACCGAAACGGCCGGCCGATCGGTCGACGAGGAGGAGGAGGAAGACGAGGACGCGCAGCAGCTACAACGTGGGGGACGTTTTGACAGCCGGAGGTCAACCGCAGCACTGGCGCCGACCAGCGCCG
Source organism: Anopheles marshallii (assembly GCF_943734725.1). Lineage (NCBI taxonomy): Eukaryota > Metazoa > Arthropoda > Insecta > Diptera > Culicidae > Anopheles > Anopheles marshallii. The sequence continues at coordinate 44,939,089 of NC_071326.1, read as the reverse complement.
CACGAGGGAAAAGGACGTTCCGGTATGCGACTACCGCACGGACCTAGGCGCGGACACGGGCACAGAAGAATTTAGAAGCCGAATGAACATAATTTTACACCTCCCTTGCCGCGTTTCCTCTCGCGGTCACGCGTCACCCATGTCCTCCCCATCCATACCACCCATCATCATCAAGTGACGAGTCTGACACGATATGGCGCAAGGCGCCTGTTTGTATGCGAATGTCCGTTGCTGGTAAATTGCTCGAGTGTGATGAACGTGGTTTAGCATTGCGCGTGTGTGTGTGCGCGCGCGCGCGTTTGAGTGCAAGTTGATGAAAAACTTTCCCATAAAAGATTTCCGGTGGGACACACGTGGAAAGCGAACATAAAGCGAAACGGAACCGAACACCTGTGGCCACCATAGTGCTGTGTGGCCGCGCGAGTGATGGCCGTCGTGGGCCGAGGCTATGATAAACCACGGCCAAGCACACACACACACACACACCTCCATCGCGACACCCACTCATCATGAGTTGATTTTGAATCATTTTAATAGCTCCGTTCTGTTTCATGTGGTCAGTCAATTATGCTTCTTTGCGTTGATAGTCTCCCACAGGAAAACAATACATTTAAATAACGTTATGCAATTTAAATGTTATAGCAAAAATGTAATCAAAACTCCGATCCCATGTATTCGCAATTCCTTGCATTTTAAGTCAGCATTGGGATGGTACGCGCATTTGTGTATGTGTGTGAGTGTGTGTTTTTTCTTTAAGGTTATATTAATGCAGTTGTTCAAAATTCATCTAATCTAATGAAATGCCCAATGTCTTTCGTATGTCTTTGTTTTCTGTTTTCGTTATACATTTATCAGTTTGATCAATTTTACTTCACTCTTTACGTATCTGCTTACATGTGTTGGCATGTCGTTTTAAGTTGTTTTTGTTTTTATTCTGTCTTCTGTTTGTTTTACTTCTGTCTTTTGTCTATATATGCTTCTAATTTATCCATTTCTTTGTAGTTATTATCATCCATTCTAAGCTTACCCGTCCTCATTTAATGTTTTCGTACCACACCTTTGGTACCTCTGGAACATTGTGTGTGATTGTGTGCATTTGCGTGACTAATGGTTAACAGAAAGTGGTGCGTGCGTTTCCCATCCTTCCTAAACATCCACAAATGGTGGGAGGGTGATTGTGAACGATTTAAAATGGAAGGAAGGGAAAGCGTAACTCAACACACAAACCGGACGGAAAGTCAAGTGGAGAGCAAAAAAAAAAGGAAAAATCAAACTGTCGCGCGAAAGGAGCTAACCATGGGAGGTAAAAGAATGAATGAAGCTAGGGAATATTATATATATATATATATACATATACATACATATACATACCTTAAAATAGATATATATTGAACTATACATATTTTTTTTATTTTGAAAAAAAAACAAACAAACCAAAACCGTCTGTTGGAAGAACGGTTGGAAACGCCTAAATGGTGAAGCTAAGAAGCAGGAAACACGAAGGCGAACGTTAGATAAAAACAACAAGAGCGAAAGCGAACAAAAATACAGAAATCAAACTCTTTTTAACAATCCCCGGCTGCAACTGTTGAGCATTGTGTATAGAAACCATTCAAAAGCCCATTAGAAGTGTAAGCGTGTAAAGGTGGACGAACAATGGAAAAATTAGCCCAAAAAAATAAGGAAAAGAAACCGAAGTCGATTCCTTTGTTTTTTGGTGACATTTTCCTCTCAGTGGCAAGGGAAACCCATCGTTGTAGCAACGTAAAAACACTCGCATTAAATACACAGCCACACCGATACGCTCACAGCTACACAAACACGAAACAAAACAAAAGGAAACAAGCGCGTTTGAACTGGAAGGACGTGGGAAGGAAGGAAGAAACATAGAACAAAACAAGCAAACAGGTGGTGATATGGTGTTATACTAGGTAAAATTTAATTATTTTTTAAGTCAACCAGATAAATAAACGTAAAACACACACAAAACAGACATGAGTAATACTGAAACAAATCGCACTAGTAAAAAAAACAAATAAAGAAAAAACTAAACAAAAAAAAAACAAAGACGAGCCAAAACAGGCGTGTGTCGCAGCGGTGTGACACAAATGCTTGACTAAACGAAATCAAACAAACTGTTTAGCTGTGCAATGCGAAAACAGTAGAACAAAGAATCAAAACTGATGCGAAACTGAAAGCACACACGTTAGATGAACGAGTAACACCCGCAGGTGTCAACTTATAAAACAAGCATAGTTGTTAAAGGCCATGAAAGAAAAGCGTAGGGAAATTGGAAAGCCAACGAAAGCAGGAAAAAGACAGACATGGAAGAGCAGTGAACAAGCGGGACGGAGTGGAAAGCGGGCACGGGATGGAAACGGGGAGGTAAGGAACTTGCATCGGAAACAAACGTACACAAGTCAAACGGTGCGAACGCTCCACGTACCCCACGTACGGGAAAACTCGTAGAAAAGCGGCAGAAGAGAAGCGAGTAATACACACACACACACACTGCTACACTGGCAAAGTGCATGACAAAATGTTCAACTTGTTTTTGTAAAAAAAAGAGAAGGAATAAAATGGAAACAACCCAATCAACGAACTTCTTTTCTTTATTTAGCTGTAAAAAATAAATAAATGGAAAGAAAACTGGTGCGCGCCGACAAAATAATGGTGTAACGAACGTTTATTTTTCAACTTCTATCTCTATAACCACAAATCATGGAATGATGTTGTAAAGCGTGTCCCCCGGACACCCGGACACCCGGACACCGCGACGCGACTTTATCGCAAATATTCGCTCAGCTCGATCGATCGCGCACCGTTGCCGGGTTGAGCCAGATAAAACCGAGCCCGATACTTGCCGCCCGTTTTGCGCGAATAGATCGTGTCCATCTCCTTCACCACGTCGGCCAGGGCAGCGCGTTCCACCAGCGTGACGGTACAGCCGCCGAAACCGCCGCCGGTCATGCGCGACCCGAGCACGCCGCGTGTCGCAATCGTGGCCTCGACCAGCAGATCCAGCTCGTAGCAGGATACGTCGAAGTCTTCGCTTAGCGATTTGTGCGATTCCGTCATCAGCTGGCCCATCTGCGAACAGGGAAACGCGAAACAATGTCATTCGGGGAAAATAAAAACGAAGCAATTCGCCAACGGCGCCGCGACCCGGTCGAATCGCGAGCGTCCGAAGTGGCGATGCATAGCAAAGTTTTGCAACAGGGTCGCATGTCTGCCGGGAGGTTCCGCGACCGTGCAGCGAAGACCACGGCATGATCATGCCTTCGCGCTACTGTGGAGATCACACAGGGTGACATCTGTCTGGCTCGCTCTGGCGTGGTAAACAGAAGCACGTGAAAACGATGCGACAGATGTGGAATAGGAGCTATAAACCCTTCCATGAACAAAGTTCAATTGTTTTAGTACATGGGTGTTATTACCTTGTTGTACTAAAATTTATTTTTTTACACGGAATCTTTTTATATTCGCCTATTCGATGAATGTTGAAGCCTTCTCTCAGGTTTTCCGGCTGTTTTACGAGTTTTTCTGGCGTTTCATGAGAAGTTTTAATATTTCTTTTATAAAAGGTTTGCAACATTATTTCCCGGAGTGTCTGGCAGACTTCCACGATATTTCCAGCGGATGTTTTCTACGCAAATTCCAGAACGGTTCACGTGTCTCCCTGAAGTAGTCTCAAGGTGTTATTGGTTTTCAAAGGAAATAATTTTTATTTTATGGGTTTCACGAACCATTTTTCACTGATTTTGAATAAGTTTTCCTTGAATTATTTCCCGGAAGTTTAATACATTTTTCATCCTGTGATGCCAAGTTTCTTCATAATCAAAGCCTCAACGTCGATTGTTCACTCTTTTAATCTGCTGCTTTTGTGCTCATGATTTTCCGTTTTATATATTTTTTCTTTACTGCAGTATTTTTTCACATATACCACGGTGTGTTTGTGAATTTTAGATAAATGTCTTCTTATTTTTCCAACAGGTCTTTTTTGGTTATTCGTAAAATTATATTTTGGACTTCGTGGTCAATTTACTCTTTATCTTTTGTCTAGTTGTTATCTTTTGTAATCTTTTCCATTCTGTCCACCACCTAGGATCACAAAATTATATGTTTATCGAATAGTCCTCATGATACTGTTTCTATTTTATTGATATCTATTATTTAAATGCAGAATCTTGCAGGGGAATATTAAATCTCCTTGTGGTGGTTTGACTGTATTTAATCATAGCTTAATAAACAGCGACGCCGGACTTCACACAGCAGAACCGGCCCAAATTCCCATTCGGACCAATCCACCGGCCGCAGGACTGACTGTCCAAGTGCAGCAGCTCCCCGCTTTACGCTAATGTTTTGGACCGAACGCTTTAACGTCTATCGAATTTTTGCGTACATCGAATTTCCTTAGAAAAATCATTTATACTACATGTTGAAGAGTTTAAATAATGACATGTAAAAAAGGTCACAGAAAATTTCGCGATAAAATTACGTGGAACTAAGAGGAATTCGCATGTTTATCATATTTTTTACAAAAATAACTAGTAAATTTTCCATTTGTTCTATTTTTTCATTGTTTTTAGAACTGCCGTTTGCAAAATTCCTTTGATTATCTTTGAACTGTCATTTTCCCAAAACATCGCGTATAGCGCGAACAGCGGGAAGCTGATGTATAATAAGCCAGAAATGGCAGGCATGATCTAGTAGGTCGTTACGTGTTAACACCAGCGTCACCACATCGAGCCTCCCCATATTATTACTCTACCGGAACGAATTTAAATTCTACCGGCCGCTTTAGAGCATCGCGAAGAAATCGTACAACACCTACTAGTTCTACCTTTCCGCCATCTAGCGGCAAACACTTGCAAGTAGTTGCCATCTGTCACTAATAGTTCTCTAATTAAATGCATATGATTCGAAAGCACCATACGAATCGTTGATGGTTTCAATCGCAGCTCGTAACAATTCTGTTTCACAATGTGTCACAATTGGGCTGTTAATTTTAGCTGATCGGTTCCCGTACCCCGAAGGTTCGCTGAGCTTGCGAACCTGTTCAACGCATTGAACTGTAATTAGTGTACCACTATTGCAAGCAACTGGTTCTCGTTCGCACTCCGTTCGATAGTAACAGCTGTCAAGTTAACAGTTGGACTTACCTTAACGAAGTTCTTCGCCTTGAGTGCTTCGGTGGCCGACTTTGTGCGCTGAATTTCCGTAATGACGTGCCGGGCCCGACGCACCAACACTTCGTTGGCGTTCTCCAGCGCTACGCGACACATGTGTGGGGCGTGGAAATGTAAATGGAAATGCAAAACACCCGTAGCAAGTGATTAAAACCATGTGTGCAAAAGCTTAGTGCCGGTCGACTGATGCAGTAATTATGGTCGGCGTAGGAGATTACGAGTTGAAAATTCTTTAATCTTTTAAATAGTTGCAGAAAAGCCAGCCGGGGTTTTGCTATTAGGTACAGTTGCCGTCAAAACCACTCACCCTTCAGATGTTCGAGCGTTGCATCCCTGTAGCTCGATAACCCCATCAGCTCTAGCGCTTCCTGGCACTGTTTCCGTCTTACTGGGTACTCGCTCGAGGACAGCTCGTGCTTCACGTTAGAGTTGCAGATGAGAATCGCTAGCTCGGGAGCATCGAAGGGAATCGGTTCGGTGTCCAGATTGCTGGAAATTAACCATACAGTGGCAGGATTATAAAATAAACTTCAAAGACATTACAAAGATTTCGAGCAAAAGTCGATCGTATCGCTGAACAGCCTTAGAGAATAGCACAAAGAGCTAAAGCATCGAGCATCACTCTGTGAAGTGCTGCAACCATGTAAAGATAGTTGGAAAAATTACAACTTTACAGCAAAAGGAAATGAATCGTTTTTCTGCTAATGTATCATACACACGACAGCATTTCTCAATCCTGATATGATTCCCGGTGAAGCTTTTCTCCTTCATTTAGATTGCAACAATTCCACGACAAGCTGCAGTGCTTGTGTTCTCGTACAATTACCATTACCAGATATTCGATGAATGGCAATGTTCATTGTAGAAGATTGCTATTCCTCGAAGGAAAATATGAACTGCTGGTTACGCGTACAAAGAGTGCAAATATTTCCATTCCTTCATCTTTACGATTGTAATGATTCTACGAACCAAAGGCAGACGCATTGCGGTGGTGTGTAGTACGAGCTGGGTAAGGAATTCCTAGAACGCATCCCCAGAGTACAGACGAGCCGGAACAATTTTATTACCACATCGGGTTGAGCTTCCCACCCCCCCCCCACTAAATGAACCTTTCGCACTTTCTTTCTCTCCTGCCCAAACACCTTGGTTTTGTGGTTATGGGCAACTGCCTTTAGACAAAAACACATTTTCCCAACGAACAGGCTCCGTGCCCAACCCAGACCCATAACTGTTGCCAGACAACCAACGGCGTGTAGCTGCACCTCGAAGGGTGTTCACATCAGCACATACACGTCAGATAAGACCGCGTCTAATCGCGTCAAGCTTGTGGACGATTCTACAGCTGCAGGTGTGTTGCCTGTATGGTTGGTTTGATGTGGTAAAGTTTAAAAGCGCCTTAATTTACACCTTAGTGGCAGTTTTGTTCCGGCTGTCTATTTAACTCACTGTGCCAAACCGGTAGCATTCGTTTTTTGTTTTTAGAACGAGTTTCAAGCAGATTGATAATTTAATTGCCAAAAGCGTATGAGCGAAACTGGAGCGTGTAATTCTTCCCTTTTTTATTACATGCACAATGCTAAAAATTGATTATAATATAATACCAAATGCTGCGCAATACACTCTTGCACATGTTTATCGAATTTTAATTCAAGTTGTAGTAAGTAAAATGTAGTACCTAAAGGAAGATGAAGCTTGTCTTAAAATATTGGTAAAGAAAATGTTCACAAATTCGTTTGAAAAGACTCGTAGACTGCTTATGGCATGCAAACGGCACCGGACAACCTTGCCCGTGATAACATACTTCTGATCGCCTTCCTTACGAATGCTAAAAGAGTTTCGCCACTTTTGGACAAAGTCCATACCTCAAAGGCGTAAGTGAGTACTGGAACTGTATAAGTTCTGTATAGACCCAGCTTCGTTCGTCGCGACAAATCTATTGAGCAGAGAAGTGTTCCCGGACTGTAGACTCAACATCTATGCTGTTGTTGGTACTGACCTCTGACCCAAGATAGATGAAATTTAGGATGAATACGAAGGTTTGCTCACCCCGATGTAAGTTAGCATTTGTTAGCCGCTGGTTGTGTCATAATCAACTTGGCATTTATCTCGTTAATCTCCAACCTGTGTTTTTGCGTCTACTCAGCATAGGAAAACACAACTAGTAACAGAGAATTATGTATCCGTACACCTTCAAAGCCTTGGTCCATTCGTTACTTCACAATGTTCCATAAAAAAAATCCTGTTATAAGATGGGCAAGTAAGGAATTCAGCTACCAGGTGCTCCTGCATATTTTGCTGCACTTTTGCAAAGGAGTTCAATCCATAAATTCTAAATTTGATACTGTTCCAGAGAATGTCACACTCACGATTATCATTACCACGCTATCGACAATTCTTAGGAGGAACCTTAGATCAATTCAACGTCCTAATGTGTACTTTTAGCCAAAGAAAAGTTGCATCCCTCAAATTATAAAACACACTAAATGGAATTGCCTCTCATTTAGCCCTTTTCTTTGGTTCCTTTTTGTCATAATTTTCCTGGAATCAAAGAGTTCATTTTGAGCAACTTTTCTGTGCATTGGTCCACGATCTCTGTTCTAAACGATAGTAAATAGGTGGTTAATTGTATATTATTTAACAAATTAAATGATAAACTTCTAAAGTGAAATTGATGATGACTTGTAGGTATATTACACATAAAAATTTCCAATGAAATGTATGTTTTCCTTGAAATGTATGTTTTATTGTACTTCCTAATATAATATAAATTTTCCTAAATTTGCACTTTCTTAGAAATTTGTGCATCATTCATTTAGTGGACAACTATGAAGATATTAAGCTAAGAAAACGTTACATAAATGCTAGATTCTCCCACATTTCCCTGCTTTTTCCGCTTCGGTTTATTGAATCACATCCACTAATTGATTATTTTTCGCGTATGAAGAAGTGATGTAGCATTATTTGCAGTCGAGAGTATAATTAACTAATTAGCAAACGATTAAATTGTGAAGTGAGAATAAAAATAAGTAAATGAGTTTAATCTGGATTTCAAACTAATCTATCTTATCTATTAACTTATCTTTAATTATAAACTTATTAAAAATGTTGACGCCAAGCTATTACTAACCATGACAAATCATGTGATTTACTACACAGATACCACCAATATATGTGACGACCCGGTTGTGTATTGGTAGTGGCGCCAGTATTCACACGCCAAGACCGGTCCGAAAATCCCATTCGGACCAATCCCCCATAGCAAGGACTTATTATCCGGTTACGTGGTAAAAACAATGGTAGTAAGCCAGAAATGGCACATATGAACTAGTAGGTCGTTACGCCAAGAAATAGAATACATCCTTCCTGCTTTCTGCTACCTATGCTTGATTGTACACGGTATTCAGCAGGAAAAATAGTTTCCATTCTCGAACTGTCTGCTGCTGCCCAGTAATTTGCTTGTGACTTATGCTGTGATGATGTAGTAATTTCAGTCCGGTCAAATGTCAAACGCGGATTGTTCGGATCGGGATTCCTGCCCGGCAGAGTCAGAATTCAGATGATATGCCATGGTGGAATCGTATCACGCAACTGATTAGTAGCAACCAACCAGCCGACAACTCGCACATCTCGCACAGCTGGAGAACGGATTGTTTCAGTACAAAGTAAATGTTGCACATGCTGCAGCAGCAGCAAATGGTATGTTTCATATTTCCGCTTCCCATGTTAACACGCACGGGCTTTTACAGCCCCCTTTGCTTCTATTCTCACTGCATCGCCCGAGTGTGCAACGGTTTTCCGGTGCATTCGATCCGTTTCCGATCTGCTACTCCTTTTCAAAACCGGTCACCAAGCGTGGCGTAATGAATGTCTTCCTGTGTATGCCACCTACCCCTTATGTCCGGTGTTTGTGCCGGTTGCAAACCAGCACACGCTCCACACGCTCACATCCAAATATCCCGCGAGGATATCCTCCGGCCATGAACAGAGTGATGGCATTTACGTTTAAAAGCAAGCCATTTTCGTCCCTCTGTCCGTTTCACCCTCCCTTCCTTTCTCTTTCCAATTTCCCTGCTTCCAGCATGGACGCTTTTTGGGGACAAGGAAAGTCGGTGAATTACCAAGGGCGAAGCGAAATTGAAGGCGTTTGGACCCTTGCACCGGAAGAAAGATAAGACCGATTTGACAAATTGTGTCTTAGCATGTCGGATTTTCTACCCTGTGCGCCTATACATGGGTCGGATAAGTAAACAAAGGTGTACAGGATGTCCGGTACGGTGACATTTTGTGGATAATGAATGCCACGGGTTGGAATTGATTTGAAAAGTTTATTGCACTGGAAATAAAATGGACATCAACAGGATGACCGTATTAAGAATGACCGTATTAAGAAAAAAGATTACGATCTTTTATAAAAAAAATTCAACCCACTTTTGCATACAGAAGATATAATTTCAATAAATTTTGTTTCATTTGATTAAGATCACAAACGGTAATCCAACTTTTTCACAACCGCACCGTAATTTAATCGTTCGCTGCAACGAACAGTAAGTACAATGCAATGGGGGTTTTTGCTGTTTAATCTCACTCTGCAAAATGCATCCCCCACAGTGCACCGAGCGCCATCAATATCCTTTCCCAACGCGTTGCAGTGACACTCTCCGAAACCGATGAAAGAGAAAGGATTAGCCGGGTGGAAGTCCTTCTGCAGACGTCCCTTTCTTGAATTTTATTTTAACCAGCTTCCAGTGCCCGGCTCATCGTTTCCCGAATCGAATTTATATCAACGGACCAAGTCGTTCGAGCTGTTTCCCATCGCTTTCCCGGGAAGCATTGCCCGGTTAGTTGAATCTGTGTACGAATGGATGCCTTCCGAGACATTGAAGCACCGGATCATACCGGACAACGGGAACATTTCCGGAAGGTGATATCGAAAGCAGAGGAAACGCTTGGAAGCACATCTACGAATATATTAGCCCAGAATTAAGCTCCTCCCTCCTCCATAGGTTGCAGTTGCGCTGAAGGGTGAAGACAGTGAAGGCTCTTTTAGACCAGCACGGATTAGAGACGGATGACTGTCCGGGGGATTCATTTGTGCACCTTAATTAAAGAGATATGCATCCGGGGAGTGAAGCGTTACCAACCCCCGATGTGAGAAGGAATATCCTCCGTGTCCGCTTTCGAACACCAGCAGTCCTGAGTGTTTTGTAAGGACACGTACACCCCCCGATTTGTTTCATCGCTCTCCCTTGTCAGCTTACCGCACGTCAAGCAGTTGCCTATTTTGGTGAGTGTAGCATTATATGTCAAGTGGTGCTGGCCATCGCACAGTGCCAAAGTGGGACCGGTTCTTGCAAAATCCCGGTAAGCCATAGCGAAAGGATTAAACCCCACCACCGTCCGTCGGGCAGCTGGATGCATCCACGCCGAACCTCATTGCATCCGGACCGTGTGTTACGGTTGGGATAATGCTTTAAAATCACAAACCGCTCTCGTTCCCGGGTTTTGGCAACACGTGTAGCTTGCCCTGCTCACTCGGCCAGCAATATTGGCCGGCAATCGAAGCGGGTTCTAGAGCGTAGCGCAACCGTAAGCCAATGTCACGCTCTGGAAGCTGGACAGCGACATCAAGTCCGGCCCCCGGACACAAGGGTCCTTTTGTTGTACGTCTTTTGCGCGGTATCAAGTAATCCTTCGATGAGTGAAATAATGCTGGTGAGATTGATAAAGCGTGGTTATCTTCCTGCAGCACACAGAAAGTAAACATGCATGAAAGTAAACATGTAAACATATTGGAAATCTTGGCTTATTTTTACATTTTTCGGCTTGATCTCCCTAACACATGCCTTGATCTTCTTAAAACAACGGTGTCTAGACGACTAGAGGTGGTGGTGGTGTTTGTAATATATCATAGAAAAACATGTTTCTGTTTGGAGACACCTTACAGTTAAGCCATACACAGATGGTCCAGCAGTATGTCGTTAGAATTCACCTATCCGTGTGGAAACGATATGCAAAACCGAACATTCTTGAAGCATCGTACAAACCAAACATAAAAAAGGAAAACAAAGCGGAGGTGGTGATTTTTAACATATTCTTATCGCAACGTGCATACTCACCGACAATCGATCAAGAGTGCATGATCCGCACGACCTCCGAGCGCAATCAGCTGATCCATTATTCCACAGGGTACATTCGCAAACGTGTGCTCCGCACGCTGACACATCTTGGCACCTTCGGCCGCACTGTGAACAAATGCTGATCGTTAATCCCTTACCCGTAAAACCCTCCCTCCCTTCAAACTTCATTGTAAAACACTCACCTTGAAATCCTTTTCCCGGTAAGCTGCTCGAGAAAAGTTAACGTGGCCACCTCTAAGGCAGCCGAGCTAGAAAGGCCACTGCCCACGGGTACATTCGTATGGATGACCGCGTCGAAGCCCGGCACTGGCTGGCGGAAATGAAACATCACACCTTTGACGTAGTTAAGCCATCTGGAACAAAATTGCAAAATAAATCTGTTATGTCTATCCGACTGCACACATAATTGTGAAATTATTTATTAAACCAAATCGACCATTCGACATACGTCGGGATCAAACATAACTGATCGCTTTGTTCAAATGGCCTGTAGCACACGGGGAGGGGGAGTGCTAGAATTATTTGAAAGTTTAATTAAATTGACCAAAATGTCGTCTAATCAGTCCTGTTGCGGAAGGTGTTTTTCGTGTTTGCGAGCAAATGACCATCAAAATTCAATCTAACTACTCGTTTTCAATTACGTTTACACGCGGAAATTAGCTTTCCAACATCGCCTTTGCCTTTACCGCGTGGGTTTCCGATTCTGCCGCTCTTTTGATCTCTGTTTGCGTTTGGTGAAATATGATCGTAGCGTAGCGAACAACACTGTTACAAACTGTTCCGATACATTTTCGTGTACCGTTTTTTGTTTTGCGCGCCTACTACGAGTATGTTGAACATTCGTGAACTCAAACGTGCACGGGCTATTTTAAATGCATGATGCCTTTCATTATTGCTGCTGCTGGGAAGCTTAAAAAAGCACCAAAACAATAACAAACGAAGCAACAGCAAATCATCGCTCCCGAACGGATTGCAATTATAATGATTACGTTTACAAAAATGTTGTTTCACCGACGGGTTTGCGGGACGCATGGCACGTGTGGGTGTCCGAAGCATTGATTACATAGACGGGCGTGAACATTGAACAATGTGGCAAAAGGGAGTTTTGGTGGCTCGCGGATGCTACAGGTTGAAGTTTGCTAATTATAAATGCAATTAACTCGATTCGCTCAAATGAGTATCGGAATAATGGTGTTCGTAGAGGTGAACAGAGGAGACCGGGTACGGAATGTGGTGTATTGTGGATAAAGGATAAACCAACAGCATTCCGAAAAAGGCCACCGAGATTATTTCAATTATAAAAAAGGGAATCATATCGTAACATTGTACCAGTTAAGAGATAAATGAAGTTATTAAATTGAAGGTTCACGCAGCTCACGTTCGATAGATGTGTTAAAAACATAAATAAAAATGTTCCTAACACAAAGATATTAATGTTAAGAAACGCATGAAACTACTGATTGTCAATCGGCCTTTGTACTGCTCCAGACTGCGCTAGGTCAAATCATTAGATTATCATTAGGATTAGGACCATTAACGGTTGAACCAGTATCAAATCTCATCTGTGCCACTCCTTCTTCAAGTTAGGCAAAGCCAGAAATGGCCAGAAGATATAGTGCCACAACATAAAGCAACTAGACGACGGTAACGCGCCCAGCGGAAATGCCAAAATAATAGTCTTAACGGACATCTGCTTCGTTTACAAGTTTAGTGGAGTTCACCAGACTACGAAAACTAAACGGCTCTATCTGATTCACGTATAGGTAGTATTGATATAACTCTCTGCATTCCTTTATTATTTTTTATGTGATTTAATTGGTGAACATTTACACGATCATCAAAAAGAAGTGGAGATCGATAAACTCGTTTAGAACGAACAACTAGGAGAGGGATAAACGCCTTAAACAAATGCTACCTAATAAGTTGCGATGTTGAGAGACGCATGACATCTTTTCCGTTTCAGTCTTGTTAGTAACTTTAATTTATTAGTAATTTTCTCCCAAATACCTTCTTTCTATTTCAAGTCACAATGGTGGCCTTAAACCATTTTTTGTAGGACTTTCTTTGGTTGTTGCCTTCGCAAACTGAACACCTAATATATATAATGTACTTCTTCTATTTACTTTCGTATTAAATATTCAGTTTGTTATTTGTTATTTATCCGTTATTTATTCCGAAAGGCAAAACAATTTTGTTAAACTGCTACATATCTAGCAGATCAATGAAAAAAACACGACCGAGTCCTCTTGAGGTTGTAGTGCCAAAAAAAGGTTCCAATAGCCATGAGCATTACGTCCAGACAGTTTTTCTTCAATTAAAATATTAATTTAAATCATCTTAAATCATTCTCCAACGGATAACAAATCACGGAATTGGTAGATCGTTAAAGAATAAAACAATAACGATCATCTATTCCAGAAAAAAGTTCTCATCCAACACATACATTGGAATCAAATTTTGCCCGATGCAATCGAGGATGAGGATTTAAAACATTCACCTCACTGCGAAGCGAGTACATTCAGCTGGCGGATGTATCACCGACTTAATCACAGATAATCACCCATCAGACGCGTATCCCAGGAGAATCCACTAGTAATCCACCTAAAGTGGAGGATATGTTTGCACGTGTGCCGCCTAGCCGGTCGCGGGCCAAAGCTTCTTTTCCCCAATGATGACGATGATAATGATCACACGACTAACGCTATGTTTCTTTTTCGGTATATATTGGACCGGTGTGTGAGCGTTGGGTGTTTAATTTTCCCACCCAACCACTTCGTTGCTGTGCTCGTACATTTATTTTGCTGTGTCCGGTGGCTGGGTGAAATAATTCTCGGTTAATTTGACAACAAACGGTCCTCCAACTGGTGCAACATGCGGGGGATGGTGTATGTGTACACATACATACACAACCCAATGGCGAAGCGCACCAAATTCGGCACCACGCTGGAACGGAGATTCGCGGGGACCTTAATCAAATTTTATCTTCCAGCACTGCGGACTGTACCCCGAATGACACATGTTTTCGGCAACCTTTCCCACGCATGCACCAGTGCACTTTTGGTGGCCGTTTTGGTGCCTCTTGTTGCCGGGCACACGTACTTTCAAGACTGGGCGAAGTGGAAATGGCCATGACAAAAAGAAGGGGAAAAAACTGAACCCACTTTCCAAAATCCTTTTACCCTGGCGCTGGTCCTCCCCCAATCGCACACACTTGCAACCCCTTTGTTAGTGTCGCTGTGTGAAAGTGTGGGAAATTAATCAATTTTCGGCAACTGTGCTGTGCGGCAGGAACAAAAAAAAACACCATTTACTAAATCCCACATACAACCCTCTACAAGCTTTCCTAAACACAGCAACATAATCCCGCTTCCCGAGGTGTTTGCCGCTATGGGACGCGAAAAATTAAACAAAAACACAAAATACACGCTCCACTTTTAGCTTTTCGGTTATTTCCTTCGCAACGTAGAAAGCACAAAAGATGAAAGTAACAAAAAAAAAACAAACACATACACACACATAAATACAACCTCCCCATCGACAAATATAAGGACACACTCGGGACATTTGAGCCGGACGATGTGAGCCGATTAGTTTTAGTCTTCCACGAATCAACACAAAAAAAACACACAAAATAAAGAAGGAAACAAAACGAAAGCGGGAAAGAAAACGAACGCTCCCATGGGGACCATATAGGTGCGTTTCTTCTGAAGGGCCAGCGCAGTGTGGCATTCTCGTCGGCGCACGGTGAGCGAAAAGTTTGCATGAATTATGTACACGTTTGCACATTCATTATGCGCGCGAATTTTCCGCGAGTTTTGATGTCGTATTATTTAATTTAAATACATGAATATGAAAATGAACGCGCCATTTTGCTTGCCGTGCGCCCCCAACGGAGTGGTGGGGTGGTCGAATGGGAAAAAAAACCCGTACAAACACAGCACACGGACGATGCTGTTGTGCGGTGTGCTGATGAATAACGGTCATACGTGCACAGTGAGCAGGTATAGTGGTTATAAATGATAAGAATTTAGTCGACATCATTATCAACCTCTTTGGTGTATTTAACTGTGTTACATAAGCTTATAATAGCAAATTTTTGTGCAAACTTTTGCTACTGAAACTTCTAGTTCGAGAAGCTTCTGCTGATAAACTTCTTACTGCAATAGCAAACATCTACTGCTTCTAAACCTTGGATAATATTGTTAGTTTAAATTCTACCATTATGCTAATATGCTACCCCTCGTTATTTGTTTTATATTTAAAAGGTTAAAGAAATGCGCAGATCAACAAAATAGCGCTTTTACTTAAATGTTCGAGGTAGTGGCATGGTCTTGCACTTTAGAGTAAATTGAATATAATCTGCACTAAGCCACCGTTGCAAGGATGTCTACGTGGAAAACCCGTGGAGCCATCTAGTAGGGACGAGGTATATGATGAACTCAATTTCATGCATCTAAATAGACTCGTTTGGTTGATCATGTCATTAGAAAGATACCGAACGACCCAGAACGTCTTTTCAGGCCATCCAAATGGACAGAGGAACCGTTGGAGGCTCAAAGTGAAGTTTTGATGATGAGTCCCTCCTCTTACACCGACAATGGCTTGAGAGGAATGAATTTATCACTAGGATATTTAAAACACTTTAAACACGTTTCAGAAAATCAAAGAGTTGGCTGTTGCTTCAGAATTATAACTATAACGTTCGTCAGCAAGACCGGATTATTGTATGGCTAAACGACGGTGCATGACAAAGAGCGGTTTCGAGGATTCCTAATGCAACCCCGAAGCGGTTTAACTATGTAAGTATGTAATCTAATAGGTCTCAAAGTAGTGGTCTCCTCAAGTAAATGCACAATAATTCGAACGATCAACAAACCATCGATGATGGATTAAAACTCATTTTGTGTCCGGTTTAGCAGTGTCATAACACTATCCAGCTTACAGGATTCCGCAATAGATAGGAAGGGTACCCTCGGTATCAAAAACTGCAAAGTAATTGATTGCGTTTCAACATCAATTTCTGCGGATTAATTAGGAGGCCTTGAATGTTTTATATATTTGGAAGTTCATGATCTTTTTCTACGACCACGCTACAAAACAAGAGAAATTAGCTTCTCTCGGTCGATTCAAAAATGGCCACATTTTGTTCAGATCCTTTCACATTGTGCCATTGTGAACACCACACCTCCACGATCAATTCTCAGAAATAACGACCGACGCCGAAACAGTGTGAGGTGTAAAAACACACGAACAATAACCACCCATCGCTACACGCTGCTGGTCCGCGCAGCGAACGACCACGGTTTGAAGAACGCCAAACAAGGATCTACTTTCGCAGCGGTTCAGCATCCCTGCATGTCCTCCGAATACATGTTTGTGTGTGTTCGAGATCGCGGTCGCTTGCTGCAGTGCGGAATTTTACGCATCGTTCATGTACCGGCAACTGGTTGCGCTGTTCCACGATTGTTTCCCAATCCGTACCCTTCCCTCGTCCTTCACGTGTTCTCTATCTCTGCCGTGCTTCGATTGGCACTATATGTTTTGCTATCGCTTTCCACTGCAAACCCACCGTGGCGCCCACGGTGGCGCTCGGTCACCTTCCCGTTTAAGGACGCGTGCAAATGCAAATTATGCGTGCGCGCGAGGCCGCAATCCGGAAAACGGTGTCTAATTAATTAACTAGCGATGCCAACGCATGTGACCGGGTGTGGCAAAGGGGGAAAAGTTAGTGCAACGGGAGTGGTGGTGAAGCAATAGTCCTTACTTGGGCGATCCTTTTGCGATGGTACTGCTGTCGAATTGGGCGCGCTTCGTACCCTCCTTGATGCTGTCGGAACAGGTAACCACGTCGCAGGTCGAGTCGGTTCCGTTGCGCCGTCCAACGATCACCGTTCCCAGCTGGAGTGCCTGTCGGAGTTGGGTTTGTACCGGGTGATGAAGTACGGTGCGAGTTGCACGGGTGGCAGGGAAGAAATTAATGAGAGTAAACAATTAGCTCAGTTGTTGAATGGCCGCATGTATGGCGTATGGCATCGGTGACTTTGCTGATGGAGTTTAGTGTGTTTAGAACCAGTGAACCTCTTTATTCGAGCGAATACCAATGTTCTGACATGGCAGTTTATAGTGAACTTTTTGCATTACTACTTTTATTTAAATCACTCTAACCAGAAAATCATTGAGATTTATCAACACCCCGAACATTATTCGTCAATTCTCAATCTGCAGATGTACAGAACTCTCAATCCACAGAGACATCTACAATCATTCTCAATTTTAAAGTGAAGCAACACTATAATTTAAAATGGAAAATAAAACTGCTTAAGTCATTCGAAGGCAATTTTGACAGGTAAAGTGCATAACTTAAGGCGAAATATATAGAGGACTGTATCTAATTTCTCAAGAACGGAATAAAGCATGGAGTAACATATTGGAAAGCATTAAACCATAAAACAATAACAGTAATCGCTTCCGCAAGCTCGTAAATTCGTATGAAAAATCAACAAACAAATATTCTAAATTTGAAAGCACACCACTCAGTTCTACGAACAACGCCGTTAACAAATGCAAAACCCTTAAAACAGCACATACAAATGCACACAATTTGACCTCTAGTCAATTCAGTCTCATAGAATGCAGAATAATCAAGGGTAATAAGAAATATGTTGCATCTAACCAAGGAAATGAGCTACCTCCATTTGACTTCATAAAACCTTAAATACTGATAAAAATAATAAAAAAATAGAAGTCAACTGGTTGTGAAAAAGTATACACAAAATCGACCACGAGACTTCCGTGAAAAGCTGTAGTTTATCTAGTCCTTATATTGACCGCATGTGTCAAACTGAATGGATTATCAAAAATAGGTTATTTAACAAAGTTACGGGATTCATGCATTCAAACAACGAAAACGCTTTTCGATATAGCATCAGCTGATATAGATAAGCTGATCAAGATTAAATTTTCTGCCTACCTAATAAACCTTGTTAAAACATAGCGGGACAATCAGAATAAAATATCCTGAAAAACGACGAATTGTAAACCTTGAAGTTGATTTGGAGAAACAGCTTACTTTTAAAACTCATATAGAAAACACACTGCTGAACACACACTAGAACGATTAAAATTATAGAACAGTAGGTACTTGCATCGCAAATCATAAAAAAATTCGAGAAACAAATTACTATTATGCATGTCGCACTGGGACTCAGTCCCAGAACGGAAGGGTCCGCAAAAACAAACGATAAGCCTGATCAAAATCCTCAAAATACCCAAGCTAGAATGCCGAATTTAATCTCACATCCAAAACAAACATTTTGCTCATTGCTAACGGTCGACCATCGACATTATATAAATTTCTGTACATGGATTATTCAACCCATTATTTAACAAAATTTGCGGGATTAATTTGATCGAAATGTTAAACCCGGTGCAAATCTTACAATCATCCCGTGTACTACATCACTAAGTTGGCTTACAGAAATTTACACCCCTTCCAGGAAAAATCAATAACCTTCCAGATGATGGCTCTTGAAGAGGTTAATAAACACTCGATCGATTAGACAAACTCACAGCCGAGAGCTACTGCTTCAAGCTGTATCTATCCGGTATCGAACTCCCAGCAATCTAATGAATCGGATTATAGCATTTCATCTATAAGGCGTAAGCCATTGATGAGTGCGAAAGCCTTTCCATCTGCCACTGATCCCACTAATTGAAGGTTCCTTTCGAGCAGGATATACGTGGTTCGTAAAGAAGCTTTTATCATCAATGCAGCTCGTAACTCCTTCATCATTATGTGTACGGTCGGAATTGAATGGCTACTTTGTGTACCGCGCTACGCCACCATGAATGTAAATGGAAGCAATTGAAGCCCTTTTCGTATCCTCATTGCATTCCTTTTCAGGACAGTGTGGGTAGGCTTATGTTTGCTTTTTCGTTGCATATAGCGTTTCCATTTCTTCCATTCTATCATCATCAACAGGTGAGGGAAACAAGTGATGTTTTATTACATATACAGTTTGCCTCCCCTTTTTTTGCCTTCTTCTTCCACTCAGCCCGTTTACCACCGTTGCTGTCTCGGAGAAACATGTCGAACCCTATCATCACCAAGGTATGCCGCCAGTGATAAAAATGCCAACAAGTGTTATTCTTTCATCAGCGAGCCTACCGAACGTATGGTACACGGCAGATAAATGCGACCACATGCTGATAAGGCTTCAACGCGGTTGGACGATTGGGTTGGATTGGGCTGATAAATCGATCCAAATAGAGTGGATGCGTTAATGGCACCTTGGGCTATGATCGAGTCCTCTACCCTTCTACCGGCTCCTTCCCTTTGACCCACTATCAGCAGTTCATTTAAACAGCACATGTTTGATGAGCGGTTCCCCACGGACTGTAAATGTTTTATTACCATTGTCTATTCAATTTTCATTCGAGAGTGTGTGTGCGTGCGGGTGTTTTATTTTTGTATTTATAAAATCGCTCTTCCCAGATCGGTTTATGAGTCGCGGAAATAAAGTACTTCGTTCGTGTTCGCATTATTGACATATTTTACTCGTTCGACGTATCGATAAGACAGTGATATGTGGCCCAGGTTTTAGTTTTGTAAACTTCATCAATCTATGATGTACAACTCGCAGGCTTTTTTAACAATTATTTATGATCGAACCAATCGTACATCATATTACTCTGAACATTTGTTAACTTAGGCCAAAATCAGTACATTGCTCAGCTTCCACCTCTAATTTACCTTCACGAAACAGAATTTCCTTTTATCGTTCCTCTGAATATCAACTATTCCTCTAACTGATTGGTGCCAATTTATGTTTGATCACGCACCACCGCCCAAAGCATAGTCCCCGAGCAAATAAATATGCCACAAAACCCAATTTAAAGCATCCCAAAGCTCAGCACAGTTCGATCCCATCTGTGACTCTAGTGAAACCGGCTGTCATTATTCGTGGACTAGGATGAAACACTCGTAACGTTGTCCGACAGTCCGTCCTGTTGCATTCGGGCATACCGTCAAACTCATCAATGAACAGATTTTGACGTGCTTGCCGGGTGAAAAGGAATGTTTCTGTGGCTGCAGGGCCAACGGTCAGCTCAGTGAAACAGGAGTTTTTCTAATGTTTTACATGCTGCTGGCATGCATACCCCACGCCCTATCTCGTACCTTTTCCCGGGTGGGCAAAGGTTAATTTGAATACAGATACTTTCCCCGGTTATAGCAGCAATTTGGCTAGACGTATCCACACACACACACACACAGACTTACCATCGGTAGGACGAAACCGTCGTTATAGTCGATATGCTCACCGATCAGGTTGACTCGGCCGGGGGCACAAGCGGCAAGGTCCGGCTCGACACCAAACGTGCTGCGGAATGTGTCGATTGATGTTTTAACAACCTCATCAAAACTAATTACTCTCGACAGCATCTCGATGTCCTCTTCAGGATTCCTGTGAATTAAATGGATGGCCGCAAAAGGGGTTAAAGCAGAGGTAGGTTAAATAGGCGGAAACTCGGAGCACTATGATGAGGTTCTACTAATGACCTGTGGGAATAGATCGAACTAGGCTAAAGTGCACCGTAGATAAGCTGTTTTTTTATCAATATGGCAATAATCATTAAATGTTCTAACCTTTTGAACGTAACTATCACATTAACAGTTCTATTTCAACCAAATTTGTACAATTGTGTATTGATACGAATATTTTATCAATAATCAATGTATCTTTATAAAACAAATTCAACAAGCAATTCAAACGAAGGAATAATACGACAGAATTAAAAAGCATAACAATTATACGTTAGCAGTAAAGCCCATGTCACTAAAACTTGCACACTAATTGAGTGTAAACGCAACGCATTCAATCAGGCAAGTAAACAACTCATCACGATACAACGCTGTAGAACAGTGTGATTTACCTTTTCCATTTAATGGAAGCGAATGGTAGGAACAAAAACTAATTTGAGGGACAAACATTATATGTTTATTTGAGTTTTCATTCCGATTCTACGTAAAATGCATGCTCTACACCACATACAAAGACACGCCCCAATTTCTTTGTTCTAGCCTTGCTCGCATTTATATTTCACCCGCTAAAGAACTTTTAATTGCATAAGGAAGTACAATGGAATGGAGGTGTTTACGAGGTACACCCTGGTAATTATTATGATGCCGTTTTATGCTATTTAAACTGTATATAAAAGTTGCACTTCTGCTACGCACATTGCACTCAGCTTAGTTCCAGCTACACGCGCTTGAGCAGGAGCAACGCAACGCTAACTGTGGTTGAATGCAGCAGTGTCACACGTATAACCAAAAAAACCACACAGCTGTGGCGTTGCACGTTTGGTTAGCAGATATCAACTGATGGCAGTAACATCAATCGACCGAGGTCGGTAGAAGCGAAGAAAATAAACACATCCAGCATGTTTGCCGAAGCTAAGCTGACGCGTACCAACACGAATGGTTTTGTAGGTGGTGAGTACGATTAGTGCATAACGACCACTGCTGTACCGCGCTACTTGCCAAATTAAGCCGAGATAACGCGGACCAAACGCACACCCCTCAACACCAATCATTATTATGGTCGTTAGAAGCGATTGCCAGCTAGTGAGCGTACTTCTTTGCGTAAAATTCAAGTGATAGCAATACCAGCATACAACTGTCATAGCCTTCGGGCATATTGTTAGGGCATCGGGTTACATTTACCATGTGCTATCAAATTACTCGCCGAGTGGACGATTGATTGCTGGAGGTATGCATGTTGATGGGGACATAATAAGATAACGAGCTGTTACCAATTGTGTGGCACACAATGTTCTAATTAGTGGATTTATAATGACTTAATAAAACAATTATATTCAATTAACATGATGTTAGGTAGGACATGCTCACATGCATATCAGCAATACGTATATGTTTATTATTTCGATTATGTTACCCACATTATCATTCCACAAACGTGGAAAAAATAGTCAATGCTTCAGAATGATAAAACGCCTAAATGTAGGCAAATCAGCAAACATCTTCAGTTTGATTCACGAACCGGTAAAATGCATGTAACGCATGTCGAACCGATATTAAACGAAACAGTAGATAAAAACAAATTAGCTTTATCGTTTTAAATCTAACATTACAGTATAATTTTGAATTACTTAATTTTTCTAAATAATTTTTTTTTGTAACATTAATACACGATACGATTAAAATACAACGCTAATACAATCTAAATGTTTCTTTTAACGGAATTAATTGTTTTGAATCTCTGGTCTAAAGAAGAATATTCTAGTGCGTAGACCAATTGACCATTTTATGTAGTTTGTGGTTAGTATATAACGTAGAATCGTTTGTAATTCGTTAGGACAGTTTGGGTTTAATACCGGTTCTGTCGTCCGGCGTCTCTATTACCCAGAGCACAAAGCAATCCTAGCGAAATACAAATTAGTCTACATGGGTTACCAATTATAAAATACATTATTTGCTATTTTAAAACATTATTCAATTGATACTCTACACAACCGAATGCTTGCATTAGTAGGGTCAGTAAATCAGTCCAAAAATTTGAAAGGTAAAAATACACATATTACGTAAAATCTCGATTTTTTTAGCGTTATTGAATTTTTTAGAATTCATGAGTTTGTAAGCATTCCAGGATTTTTAAGGATCCATGACTCTTGCTTGAGATACCATAATGCTTACCTATAAAGCATTATGGTATCCTATAACCTATAAGGACCTATAAATCTGTTATAAACAGTCATGAATCTTCGAAGATTCAATCTATGAGAATTCAAGAATATGTTGAGAGTCAGTTCGCAATTTGATTGACTCTTCAACGAAGATTCATATAAATCAATTTTCTCAAAAAATTCATTTATTACAACACTATTAACAATATACTTCATTCACCATTTGTATGTAATTTCCCTCGAAATTTTATGGAAGAATGAAATTTCCTCTTTTTCGGTCCTTTTTTGAACATTGGTTCTGTAGATGGCTTTCACCCTACACCTTTAGTGGAAGAATACTGCACAACAAATTCGTTAATGAAAAAAAAATATCGATAATTGGTAAGCTAGGGACTCTTTTTTTCGGAGCACAGATAGAATTTCAATAACATTCCTGCGACCAAAATACTACCTTCCGAAATTCCACCTTTATTTGCTGTCCTTTCATATTTTTTTTCGTCCTTTCCTTGCATTATTGTAAACAGTCCAGCACGGGCATTCTTCGCGTCATGCAATGTTTCGCGTCACCCTGAATCCCCGTACAAGTAACGCTTGAGTTAAAACAAAAAATAATCCCAATAATGGACGGAATCCTACCGAGTCCCGAACGACTCGGGTTTGTACCAATTATTCGCATATTTAGTGTCTAATTTGTGAACCGAGCGGTTGAACGCGGGAAATCAAACGGAAGCACACGGAGGATACAATATCACTGTGGCAGGGGCATTGCGAAAACATTTCATCAAAAACGAACCGTACCAACTGTTGCCCACGAAACGATTCTTTCTCAATCGAACGCGGAAAATAGCGATTGGGAATCCTATTAGAGGCGGCATGCTTCCCGGAAACACGCCATCCCGGGACCTGGAGGTCTTTCCGTTTCTGTACGCCCCGAACGACCGCTCGATCGTCTTCCGTTCCGTTTGATCGTAACCGTTTCGCACGAATATTCAATCACGGACAATCTTCCATCTGCTGGAACCGGATGGGACTTGTGGATGAGTTGTGAACCAGAAATAGAAATATTGTGCGCGACAAAGGACACACTTTCACACGAAGGTTGATTTTTTTTTCATTGTGCCTGTTTATTATTTTTTTTTTTTTTCGTCAAGCACAATGATCAAGAATGGAAAGACTGCGAACAGCGGAAGAGGGACAAAAAATTGGGACTAGTGAACGAAAAATACTAATCCCCGATTCGGACGAATCCTCCCGTTCCGTGTGTTTCTCGCGTGCGTACGTTCCGGTCGTAAATCCTGTAATTTATATTCAATTTCATTTTCCACAATTTCGGACAGCAGGCACCCAATGCCATCCTTTCTGTGCATGATGTGTTGCTTTCACTTTGGCGCTTTGTTTTTTTTTTTTTCTTATTGTTGCGCGTCGGCTGTTTGCTTGTATCTGTTTATTTCTTTCCTACTTACAGCGAGCGACCCTCGGAGGTCGCGGCTTTGGCGACCAATTTTCAGTGCGTATTTGGCATAAAAATGATTTATTTATTCTCCATGGTAGCCAGACCGCCCACCCAGCACGCGAAAACCACGTCGATGATGAAACGTGTACACGGTGCCGAAGGACCATCGCATTGGACTGTATTCAAATGGTGCTGTCCTTTCTTCGTGCCGTTCGTCGCCCTGGCGATGGTAGCCATCATTTGGCGATAGCGGAAAATATTCACCCAAATGCCATGACAGCGTACTTCCATTTCAGCGTTTTGCTTCAGCAAAGGAAATGATAACGCAAAAGTATGGACAAATATTCGGCGGAATTGGTTTGCCGCTACTTCAAACGGGTCTCTGCTGTTCTAGTGGATGAAATGAGTGACATTTAAACTTGCCGTAGCCATGGCATGCGTTTTGTTCGTTTTTGCGACTCGGCGAAATGAAAGTGATGCAAATGTAGGGTTTTATATTAAAATGTCAAACATGAAAAACAATACAGTCCACATTTTACCTAACCCATCTTTCCGGTACATTCGAAAGCTTAATTTCCGCTTGTATATTACATCGCTTAACCCTTTTTCCAGCTAAAAATAGCGTTCCAGCTAAAACAAAAAAAAGGCAACTACCGTACTGGAACGTGTTGTTGATTTTGGCAAACACAGAACAAACACACCCCGGTGCGTATTTATTATACGACCGGTTGCTTACTTATGAGTGCTTGATTTTTGGTACTGCTTTACTAGCGCTCTTTATCTAATCTTCTGCATCCATAGCATTACGCGCCTTCCAGGAACGGATGGGTTCTACCATTTGCCAGGTACTGGGTGCTTCTTGTTGAGCTCCTGACTCTCGAATCGTAACCGTATGTTGTCTAGTTGGATAATGTTTGCATTTTTGCTGTGCGTTCAAACAGCCTAGATAAATGAGAAAAAACGTGTTCTACCGGTACCAGATTAAAAAATATTATATTATACAGGAAGCAAGAGGTCAAGAGAGTGAGATTTGCTTTTGAAGATTTAGAAATGAAGATGACGTTAACATTAAGAGGTGCATGTAAGCGTGTACTTTGCATAAAGACCAGCTGACGACATATTATTATGACACCATATACTATTCTAAAAGCAGTAAAATTAGGAGAGATTAGACGCATGATATTCGGTGTATTATTCTTCCAATACACACCACGAAATCTTTTCATAGAAAAAAAAGGTAAAAGAATTGGTAGAATTAATGGAACAGTGGCTGTCCGAAGATGTGTTTTGCGAATCGGTGGAGTGACGCCAGTTTTCTTACGACAGGACCGGGCAAAATCCCATCCGGACCAAACTCCCGTAGGACTAACTATCCGGCTATAGGTAAATAAAGGCAAAAGAAAGCCAGAAATGGCAGGCCTGGACCTCTTGAGTTATTATGCCGATAAACAAGAAGAAAAATTATGTCCTTTCAGTATAAAAGTACTTTCACTACTGTAGTACTGTACTGAATATATGTCTGTTGTTCCTTTTTTGTATTATTCTTAGATTATCGGCCTGAGGCCCTGAGTGGAATTATAGTTGGAGACCCTAATTTAAAAAAAAATACGGTGGTGGTAGCGCACTTCTTCAGAGGCTCTGAACTACAAGGAGCCATTCTTGCATGCGGACTTGCTTTAGGTGACGCTTTTCGAGGCATTTTCTGTCATATTTCATACATTTTTCCCGAAAAACAGCATTTTTCAGGGGCCCCACACGGCTAGACTCTAGGCACCCGTCCTAGGTGACGGTACTTCTTGGGAGCTCGATGCCCGCGGCCGCTCAGTCCGCTTACCGTTAAACCCGCCACTGGAACTAAGATAGATAGTTCTGCGATCCTATCTGCGTAGGTCTGGTTTAGATAAGATATATTTCACCTTCGGTATAATAGACCGACTGCCCAGGCACAACATCATGGGGAAACTATTCTGTCTGACAAGAATGCCATAAACTCATAACACGTTTAATGTGAGAATTACCGAAGATATAACAGATAAGTAAACCCAAGCTTTCTACACAATTTTCAACGAGGAGGTGTTTGTTCACGGAGACTTTAAATGGTATATTATAGTGTAGATTGTGTAACACCTTTACTATCGATTTCATTTTTAAGCTTACCAATATCGTTCCTATAATCTTGTCCAGCTTTGCAGTTGTACGCATGAAAACGGTTTGCTGCGAACGTAATGCTTATTTTCACCACCAACTACCGGAAAGTTTCGATTCTGCTGGACTTTCGACGTCCGTTCGGCCTACGATTGAACGCCAAATATTCACCGAGTTCGTGTCATAAGTCGACCAGACCAACCTCTAATCAATAGCCGTTCGCAAGGAATGTAAACGATTCAGCTGGTCCGTGCGACGAAAGCGAAACCGGAACCCTCAACGACCTCCGGTACGAGCAACGAGCAGATTGATCCTTGGCGTACGGTGAAGTTCAATACCGAAGTTTCGTTTCCGCAGCAGTAGAAGTGCATGTAGCCGGTCTTTCGACGAGTTGGAACAGGTTATACCGGTACGAGTAAGCATGCAAACAGCACACCGATCCGCACCAGCATTGCCAATCCGTGTGCCGATGACGCGATGCTGTACCGGCACACTTGCTGGTGCTACCGGTACGGGAAGGGATAAAAAGCTAAACCGAACCACACCCTTCCCGTGGTCAAGAGTCTTGTATGCGCGAGATTCCAAACAACAACGCAGCAAAGGAAACCCACCCTCAAGGGCACTTGAACGCGTCGGTACCGGTTCCACCGGCAGCGGTACGACTGGTGTGGTGTGCTGCATACACATGGACAACCCCTTAAGCTGAACTTAAACTCTACTGGCACTATTTGCAACAAACTCACCTCACATCCTCACCCCAGCTACTACTGCACCAGTGGCCCTGTGACCGGGTTTTCCACGCGTAACGTCAAAACACTACAGGCGCCCCGCAGACGAACGAACGCAACTCAGCATCGCTCGGTCCATATACGAGGTTGCTTAGGTTTCGCACGTGCCCGCACATGAGCATGGAGTAGTGAGCAGATGAGATGATGGTGCGATAATGCATCGCTCCATACGGACGTATCTCATGATCGCAAGGCATAAGTCGCGGTTTTTTCTTCCTCGTGTGCCTCCTAGTAGACCTGTCAACGGAACCGTTGTTGACGTTTACCCCGTTGACCTGTCAACGTGTGATTGTTTACTTTCCCGCTTTTGTACGACCTTTCGAGTAACCGCTACTAAGGTGACTATTTTTTTTGCAATGTTTATAATACTGCAGAAAACTGCTACGTTCCTAACAATCGACTGCGGAGATGGAAGTGTTCCTTCTTCGGTGCACTGGAAGGTTACTTGGTGAACATTATCTATCGATCGGTTTAAATTGCCTGAAACTGATTTAACACACAACTTCCGCAAAATTACGGCATCACGCGCTTATATTTATTTGCCCGTGGACAACAACCTGTTGCATTTTTCACATCGAAACGATTGGATGTACTTAATTCGGCATTCAATGAGCAAATTCCACCTCACCGATGGGCTATTGCAGCAACCGCATTTATCGTCCATCGACAGAAAGACGTCACTGGCATACAAATTAGGTGATTCTAATTCTAAACCGATGAGCTAAATGGCTATCGTGATCGCCGTTACTACATGGCAACGATCAGTTATCAACCGCTCCAAGGGCATTCGTGTGAGCTTGAAGGCGTGTTGAAGGCATTAGCCTAACCAGATACGGACAAAAATGTTTGCTGTGCAAGCAAGTTCCTGTTTTCTGGAATAATACGAATTTTAAATTCTCGATAGTATGGTAAGATATTGGTTTGTAAAGTAGTTCATCAATATTTAAACTATACCTCGACTACGTTTTACGCGATTCCACACTGTGACGTGAGTGTTCATCCCACTGGTAAACAACTACAATTGAAACAAAACCCATCCGTACGATATTACAAGATTTACATCCCTTCTCCTTCAATTCGCAACAGACACCGAAGTGCACTCTACGCATCAGTGCTCAGTGGTCCGTCTACCAATTCCCCCATAGCAGACGACTGCGGCCTTTGGCCCACCGACGATGGTGGCAGTGCTCTCGTAACGCTGCTTAATTAATTTACGGCCACCAAATAAATCTTCACTCCTTTGTGCGAGCTCATCTTGTTCACTCCCACCGATCCGAATGCCACATTTTTCGTGCGTACCTACACCCCCCAAAATGCAACGGCGCCTTATCTCGACGATCTCGTCTTTTGCACGGTGATGAACGAAATTTGGCGATGTACGAAACGGTTTTCGTACTTCGTGTCTATTGCACAGCCCCAGGTAGGGGAGGAATGATTTCGTGTGACCCATCATCACACACGCTTCTGGGGGTTGGTACGAAAACATATTGTTGCACAAATGCGCGTGCATTCAGACAGATCAAATGACACAGAGGTGAGCAGATAGTGAACGAGTGTGGCGAGTAACGAATCGACCGATGCAACAGATGCCGCATCAACGTATTGGTGCAAAAGGTGGTGCGTGAGTGTTTGCGTCAAGTCCTACACGACCTGTGCGACTGTGAGGAAACCAGTGCGATCAGCGCTCGAAGCGTTTGTCTGCGAGATCGGGGCTCGTTATCCATTTGCGGTGGTTGTTCGATTGCGTTCGGGTTAGGAAGTGACAGTTGGTGGAATTAGTGGTGCTAAATCACGCTGAAGAAGCTGTTGATTTTTCTCTGTTGATTTGAGTTCTTAAGTATAGAAATTATCGCACAGTGTGAAGTGCCGATTCAATCGTCTAAAGTTTACCAGCCTCGCGTTCCGTTCCTTCCAACGTGTTGTGGTCGTGCGAAACAAAACCAGCACGCGGGTTAGCTGTGAGAAAAGCCATTGCTGCACGTGCTTCAACCTGACTTCTACCAGCGATTGCTCGAGAGCCACCTTGGAAAAGCCATTTCGCGAAACCTGCCAGAGGGAGAATACCAACGAAACGAACGTAGCAGCCCGTTACCAGCAGTCGAATGCTCTGCAATGCTGGGAGATTTCTTAATTGAAATCTTTGCACCCGGAAAGCGCATCATTCTTCGCACGACGTAAGAGGTGTTGAGCTTGAGCATTCATTACATCCCTGCGGCGCACCGTCCGCCCATCTGGCCGCAAAACCCAGCGGCCAGCGGGATCGATCGCAATCTTCACCATAATAGCACTGGCCCACCGAATGGATGGAAACTCTGTACACGCTTCGCCAAATGGTGATGGTAACTGTGGCCCTAGTGCAGGGTCCGTGTGGTGAAGTTCTAACTGAATCGTGTTGAAAGCTGCCGCTGATAATTACTGAAGAGGTGTAAGGCGGTAGAATCTTAACATTCGCAGCGGGCGGTTTCTCAACGACAACAATTTCATCGCAAACCGGCCCGATTGACGCACGATACGACGGTTCCCTCTACGGCGCAGGTGAGTGTGGACTTCAATGGGGCCCGGTAAGCAATCTTCTTCGCGTATCGGGCGTATGTGGTTTCCGTAAGCTCCATTCCGCTTACAAAGGGTAGTTTTGCGGTGGCAGTGAGCGCCCACGGCACAAAAGAACCGGGCAGGTGAAACAAACATCCGTTAGGAGTATTTAAAACCCGCCGAGGACCGTCAAGTATTTTAAAACCCGCGCACAACATTACGACACCACTTGCACGCGTGTATACGGAGCGTGTAAATTATTTTCTTACCGTTTTGTTTTTAGAATTTCACAAGCTCTAATCTTTCACCCGTTCAGGGGAAAAAAGGGTGGTACAGTTGGTTTTCGTTCGTTTCGGGGGTAATGTGGTCTTGACCGGTGTACAGTGCAATGACGGAAGTAATTGTACTGCAACATGAAAATGAGGCAAGCGTATTCATGTGAATCAGCAAATCTTAATTACGTGGCTTAGGTTTTTTTGTGTGCTGTTAACACTGATCAAGTGTAATAATACCGTAATTTTGGAGAAAATTGCAAATTATTTTCCTAATGTTTTTTTTTATACACATGTTAACGACTTTCACGATAGCTCTATGAAAATCGCTTTCTTTTAGGATGATATTCATATTCAGTGAATGGGACATTCATGAACCATTCTAACCATTTCTAATAGCCGGAATTGCAATCGTGTTTAAGGGAATTTAATATTTTAAAGAAATGTTATGACCAAATGACAAACAAACAGTTGTTGGTGCTGAGTTATTATTGGAGCTGAGAGACGGTTTCGAAAATTGTGTGCTAGATACATGAGTAAAAATACTGTTTTATATGCGTGTACTTGAAGTACTCACAGAATTGGGACTCGCGCAAAAGAATTGAGGCATAGCTCTAATTTGGGTTATAGATAGTTCATATGTTAATACGGATAGTAGTGAAGCCGGTTTCTCAAAAGACAGGACTGGTACTGACCAGTGATGTAGCAACTTATCCAATTGTACCAATCCTCAGTATGTATATCCAACACTATCTTCAATTTGTTCGTCTATCTCAATCCTGGGATGGGTAGGAGAGAATACATATTTATTTCGTCCTTTACCAATCGGAACCTACTTACTCTTACTTCACTTGGAATTAAAAAAAGTCCAACCCTAAAAACCAATCTAGATCAAACTTCAAAAACTGTTAAAATAGCTCTTTAAAATTGTATTGAAAAAACTCGTTTTAAAACAGTTTTGAAGGGTGGTTATATATTTTTTAATTTGTTCTCTGAAATATATATGACAAATTGGCTGATTTTTTAAACATTTCATTCAGGCTACGACAATAGTTGTAGCCCTATCCTAGTAGCTATATTTTATTACTGTTTCAATCAAATCAATTCTAAATAGAATTCAAATTAACTAATTAATTACGTATTTCGTTGATTTACTTCACACAACGAAAAGTTTTAAAAGTATGCATTTGAAGAAGAAAATTACATGTAACACTCATGCATGTTCGCGAAAATGAACGCTCAATAGAACTTGAGATGAGCCACTGAGATGAGTCTAGAACTTGAGATGAGCCAAGAAAAATATTGTTTTTTTTTATTGAAAATTTTATTTACATTCTCTTTAATGTTTGTCTTTTTTTCTTTTGCGTTATCTCTACCTAATGTTATGCAATCAGAATTTGTTATTGATTGCAATATGAATATGTTAAGCTGGCAACTGCTGATGCAAACACAAAACTTAAACTAATTTGCTGACTATTCTTCATAATTCTAACCCGGCTCACAAAAGGTTGCGATCCATAAGCATAGCTGTGCCACCAAACGGATACATTAAAAAGAAAATATAGCAGCAACGGCACGTGATAAACGGTGAAGGCAAAGAAAACACCCACCTCAATCAGTGTGCTGCCGAGATCAAAACATACAATCAGCGCGAATTAGCTGTATTGCTATTATTAATCCATTAGAAGCATGGGACGCGACCATCATACGTGAGAACCATGTTTGCGCGGAAGTAGCATCTTTGCGTATGCGAAAGTACGCACCATCCCATTGCACATTAGGGCTGGCTTCACTGTAATTTAATTGCACCTTTCAGACTGTTTCCTTCATGTTACCAATGAACGCTAGTTGTTTAGTTTTTTTGCTGATTGTCAATAGATATCAATTAGTTGACGGTTAGTGGAGATAAAAATTTGCCAATCCCTTGGCTCACATGGAAGGGGCTAATGCCAGCATCAATCCCGTGCGGGGTAAATTAGTTCCTTGTTGTATTTTTAGTTGGTTTGTTTTGCTACTCTGCGTCCACTTCACATGAACAGGTAGCCCAGTTAAATCCATTAGGGCTGATAATCGATCGGAACCAGAAGATCCTAAAGGAGGGAGGCAGCAAATTTAGTTTCATTTGTTTCTCGACAACCATTGAGCGAGTGTATAATCCATTAGCGTGCCATCCTTGATTGAATTCCAACACCCATTTGGCCTCGTCGGAGTTCCCTGATGAGGTGGTTGTAATGATAAATAAAAAAAGGGATCCCATTAAAAGGTAGACACGAAGCTGTTGCGGTATAATTACTACAAATCACTCGCAACTAGGCAACTGAGCGCCAGACTATCGTGGAGCATTGTACGAATTGAAAAGAACATGTAAGAAGAATGAAACATAATTTTCTTGATTACGTAATTCAACATGAGGCTCTTCACGAGTTTTGCTTCTGAGCTTTTAAATAATACGATCCCTAACTAATTGTAATTTGCCCTAGCTGCAAAGGAGAAATATGATCTGGTGGTATGCAAGTAATGGAATTTCATACGTAAATCTGCTTTTGTCTGACAAAACATCTCGCAAATTGATGCTAAATTCATTGCAAAAATTGGCATGGCAATGTTCCTTACATCCATGGCAATGTTCCTTACATGTCCAGGTTGTTTTTTTAATTCATCCGGTTGACAGTCGCATCCGTGTTCCGTTGCTTCCCGACTTAGTTTGCTCCATGGGCAGCGTGCAACAAGCGTACCGCGTGTACCGGTGGGCGCACTTAATTAGTGTCTTGTTGTAATGATGATTTAATTTCATCCCGTTGTTCGGTCTGTGCACGAGTTACCGTCCGAATGGAAAGAGCCACCTGCTTAAAAACGCTATAATGATGTCTGGAAAGACACTCGTTCGTCCATTCGCCCAGTGGTGTGATATCTTGTCGGTGGTTCAGAAACTTCCCCTCCGCCAGCAGTCAGTATCAAACTCTCATTAAAAATACTGTACGTATGTGCAAAGGAGGATAAAAACTGAGCTGGCAACATGTCATACGCGCAAATTTTATCATTTCTTTTTACCTTTTTTGCGGCAC
This sequence comes from Anopheles marshallii, assembly GCF_943734725.1. Lineage (NCBI taxonomy): Eukaryota > Metazoa > Arthropoda > Insecta > Diptera > Culicidae > Anopheles > Anopheles marshallii. Next base: position 44,905,805 of record NC_071326.1, on the reverse strand, counting down.
CGCGGGTAGTCGAAGCAAGAATAAATACAAAAGTGGCTGTGAATATTCATGGTAATAAATAAGGATACTCTCAACAGAACATTCAAACCGACCGCTCGCCAGACCGAACTTTCGTAAGCCAAAATAGGAAAAATAAGCACGGAAAGAACAGCGACCAACTCCAAACACAAAAAAGCTCTTGATGAAGAATAATTAAATGCTACAAACTCCCTCTTCCAGCATCTTCTCCCTCATTTTTTATCCCAATTTGTAACAAACGTTGTGCAGGCGCTGCACGACCCTTTCCTATGATGCACATTTTCCTGTGCAGTTGCGAAGGGCAGCGGTCGGGCAGCGGAGTAAGACATGAAGCTTTTGACGTTTTTAAGTTTTTCCCTGTCCACTGTAAAGCGGAACTGTACGCTGGCAGGAGGTTTTTGCTGAGTGATTTCAATTTTAGCCAGTCGGTAAATAATTCATTTGCATCTGCTTTGTTTTCTGTTTGTCTCCCCGGCTCGGAACTGTTGCGATGCTTTTCTCTTTTGGCTTAATTTTAAATTCTCGAGTGCTGCAAGTTTTGTAACACGCTTCGGTCGCTAGATGGCAGAACGCGCTGGTAAAATATTGTCACGGAAGTTACATGCAATGATGATACAGGTTGCTTCGGAACGGAAAGATAAAAGTTTCGCGCGGGAATGTTGAAAACAGTAGAAAGATACATTAAAAAATAAATTCTTCATTCTATCGGAGCGAAACACTTCACTTAGAAGCGCATGCGGTTCAAGTACCTGGTAAGATTTTTGTTTTATGATTTCAATAGCCGCAATAAGATGATAAAACCCCGACTCTTTTAAAAGCTGGCCCAATAGCTACCTATAGTGTGGTAAATCATAGAGCAAAACAATCAAATGGTGATTGCATTTCATTTCCAAACCCGATCCGTTACCTTACCGTATACCGAATGAACATAAAACTCGGTCAATGCGAATGTTCCATACCCGGGTCCCGGTGAAGAGGAACCGTCTTCTTCGGCCCGTTACATTCGATTCTAACCAAAATTGTATGCTGAAGAACGTTATAATCTTCAAGTGTGTTCCGCTCACGTTAACAGGGGTTTAGAGTGAACTTAACTGCCAGTCAGAGAAAGTCGAAAAGAACAGCCTTCGCTTTCGCTATTGCCACGCGCAAAGAAAGCTTCGTCACGGCATTCTGCCACAGTTCGATGGTTTTTCTTCTTTTCGTTGCGTGTTTTAATGCAGATCCATTGTTTGTTTCATTGTTGTACGTTTCAATCAAATCACTAATAAGCATGGAAAAGGGTAATGGCAGTAAATTTTTTCAATCAAATGAAGGAATGCCATATCCTTTGGCATTTCGTCCAAAAACCTCAATAATGCCTAGTGTCTTTGTTATACACATGGAGAAAAGAATACTCACCTCTAAACCACAAATGAAAAGGCAAAAGCAACGTTTTGAAGTGGATTTTGATTCAATCCCTTGGTACTGCACTGAATTGCAACACTCTTTAGTGCTGCAGTTTCTTATTAATAACACTCGAACGATATAAAATAATAAAACCAACTGGAAATTCAATCATTTAGTTCGTAGTCAGTCAAACCATAACACACAAATTTCGTCCACACTTTGACTCACAATAGTACAGTCGCTCTTCTTGTATCAGCTCGATGCCAAATTAACACTATTATTGTTACCAAACTTTTAACGGGCAATTCGCTTAACACAGCGCTATTTGTTCGTTACTGATCTTATGTAAGCTTTCGTACAGCACCTACCGGAACGTTGCACGGACGCAAGCGAACTGATTATTACCCGGCCAGTGTTGCGTACTGATGTCACACCGCGTCAAGGGTATCAGGAATAAGGTCCATTCCAAGGCTCACACAGGACAAGTGAGTAGAAGGAACAGGAACGAACACAACAAAAACAAAACCGGACACACAGACACAACGGGCTGATAAAACAAAACAAAAACGAATGTAAAACAAACGATCGACCTCGGCAAAAGATTCCCCATCGATGGGGCTTCCAGGGCCATCATCCACACGCAGTACTCGATCCTCTTATCAGACGTTCTTCTCAGGTCCACACGCTCGGATCGACGGTGTATGTTTATTCGAGCGGTGCTGGTGCCAAACCGAGGGCAGAAGTTATCAGTTCGATTCTACCGGCTCGAATCTGCCATCGATTACTGTGGACGGTGCGCGGAATGGTACGGTAAAATGCTTTCATAAATCTTTCTCTTTCTTGCTACCAGTGAACCGTTTTTAAAACGAAAACTAATTGGTAGATTTGTTAGATTAGCTGTACACTATGCAGAAACACACGATTTGATGATAAGAATCAGCTTGTTTGATCAGATGGGTTAATAAAACTGATAAGCAGATTACGGTAATGCACATTTTACTTTAATCGAATCTTCAATATTCAAACATAAATCAGTTTATTTACGTGAAAGGTTTTATCAGTTCAAAGATTCTCACCAACAGCCAGCTCTACCGATTGTGCTAATCAAGAAACTAATTGAAACCATTTCCCGGTAGGTGGCGCTATGATCAACATTGAGCTCTTTGTGATTTAGTATTTAATGCACACGCTGATTGACGGTGATGTTTCCGATAAATCGTAATAATTTTAATACATCAACCTTCGTTTAATTAGCGTTATCGAACCATATAAGTCCACATAGTGATTTTCTTTCATTGTACGCGAATTTGTTTGCCTTGTCGTACTGTGATAATAACCTAGTTTATCCTACAAAATAGAGTTTTATATTTTATTTTGCTAGTGAGTTAATTAATGCTGGTTAGTCCTTCTTTTTTCTTCCTTAATTTTCTATCTTGAAACCCCTAGAGAACGCATTCCGATTGCGGAGCAGGGCCGGAATTGTTCCTCTGTATCCATTATTTCCTCATGTTTCACTAATGCACCTTAAATTGATGCAAAATAATATAGCAACGTTCGTAAAATCACTACAAAAAAAAACATGTTCAGAATGTAAAATATCGTATACGAACCCACAAAACTACAAAAAGCCATACACGCCTGTACCAGCGATCGTATGCACATTTTCCGTGGAATAGTCTGGCATGTGAAACTGCTAATTCCATCAAATTATATAACTTTCTCCAGTCATTGTGAGTTTCAATTCAGGCACCCACAGGTGCATGTGTAATGCGAGTAAAACAGATCGTATGTTATGCACGAGCTATCGCTAGGGTATCCTAACTTCGGTGTGCGCTGGAAAGGATCCATCATCGACTGCCGAAAACAGACTCATCACCTAAGTGTATGAGCGCGTGTTTATATTGCACACGAAAATGGTCCGCTTCTTTGGCAACGTTCGGTACGTAATGACGTAGAGATGGACGAGGTGATATTTAAATGTAGCATGTATGGAAATTGTTTGGAAACAAATTTTTTCTGAACAATGTTTTAAATAAATCGTCAATTTGTGGCGCTTTCTCGTGAGACAAAATCGTACATTAGTACACATCGCTAATCGATACTTCCGCCGTGCTACAAACATATCAATCTGTGCAGGAAACAAAGCCATAAAACTACTCACAACTAATTACCAAACTAGGCGTGGGAATAATGTTACAAAAGAACGACAAGCTTGCCAAGCATCGCCTCGCATGCAGAACGTACGTGCAACGAGCGTGCATTTGAACTAGCGAACTCTCCAAACGCTCGGGACTTTGATAAGCGAACCCACGGAGAGACAAACAGGAATTAGTTTTGATTGCTTGAATCTCGACACTCGTACACAAAACAGTTTCGAAATTGGACACAAATTGACGGGAAGGGTGAACAAATCGGTCCCAACAACGGGAAGAGAAATATGCATACATCGGGCAGTATGCGAAGGGCACAAGGGAGACACTGAACATGATGCATATGCCGGCACATGTACTACACGCGAACGGTGAAGCAGGGCGAACCTTTGCCGAGCGGCCCTTTACATGCGTCGTAAAACCACACTTGAGGCTTACCATTACAGCACTGCAAAACGAGTGCATTCGAGTGCGGCCCGCAACCTGTACTGTCACTGTTGCATTTCCGAACCCATAACGTGCAATCGACGGGTCCGTTTTATCGATGGCACTGCACAATTGGGAGCAGATATTTGAGATTGGTAATGCTCGCGTTGCCAGCCGGTTGGCGAAAGCTGTACCGAGTTGCTGCAAGGTGGGGGTTATCGTTTGCTGATTGATCGATCGAAATGCAATCAATAGGCGAGGAAAAGTGATTTCACGACGGGTGGCACGGTTTGCAGAATGTTGATAGAAAGTGTAACACTGACATTGGGTGCATTTATTATTTCGGGCAAAATCAATCACTGAGCAACATGTTGCTGGGACGATGGTAAGGATGGCACGGGACACAGTGAAAGACAATTATTGAAGCATGTGTAAATATTGGGCAAAAAGTGATTGTGAGTTCTGGGGAAATGTTGATAAGCACAACAACAAAAAAATAGTTATTGGTTTAATTTGAACCAAAACCCGTTAAATTACGTAAATAATTGCGGTAATGGTAAATCGAAATTTCCTTTAGCATCAGAGTCTTTCAGAGTTGGCCTCACAGTCAAGGTGGCTTTCTCAAAGTGCTTTTGGTGCCTAGGGGGAAAACTTCGAACCATCTTCTATAGGCCAATTCAGATCCCGGCATACACTAACAGTAGAGACATCTTTAGTATAGTAAGTACATAGCAGATACCATCAAAATGTATGGCTGGTATTAGGTAATGGGTTTACCGGAGTGATGTACCTTTATAGTTGTCCAAAATTTCACCTGTCCTGGATCAAAAGTTAGTGTTGTCGACAACGTTCACGTTACTTACGGTCTTTTCAAAACACCTGTCGAGACCGTTGACACTGTTGAATTATAGCGAACTAATATAGTTCCATTACTTTCCATTACACCGCTGATGTGGATCCTATGTAAAACTGTCGAAACGCTCTTAGGTACGGTCGAGCGAAAGAAACTTTGAAAGAATTATGGCCCTGTAAGTGTGAACTCTACAATGACGATCTATACGAGTTGTACTAGTATTGGGTGGATCTGATTCAGATTCGTGAATCTGAACGAATACAGTACTGAATGAATAGATTTTTGAGGATTCGTTGGATCTTTTAAGAGTACACTTCTGATTTTAATGACTCGTCATTAAATACTCATATGAATGATTCATCTGTATAGATTCATTAAGCACTACACTAAGTTGTTCGATGTACTTACAATTATAAAATGAAATAGACTTGCCAGAATCCGGTGGCTATGCTATTAGAAAAATACCGAACAACGCAACAATTAATTTTTTAAGCCCATCCACGTGGAAAGATTTTGCGTGGTAGGTCCAATCTGAGATGGAGTATTGACGATGATGGATCTATTTGAAAGGCCGGTATAATTTATTGCCACACGTTGGTGTTTAACCATGAGCTATATTATGAGCCCAAGGCCTGATAAGTAAGTGAGCAGCAAACTCCATGTTTACATAAGAAAATTTTATTTTCCTTTGACTTAATCTGGTCAACGCATCAATCACAATAGGACCCAACTTTATTTGAATGTTCTCCAAATAGTTAAAAAATATGTTTTGCAATCTTTTTTGCAATAAAACTGCTTGCGAACAAAACATCACAATACACTCGTCTTTACCAACACATGCGATCATTATAACTGGAAAGTAGTTTTTCCTCTACAAATTAGGTATCTGTTGATCGATAGAACGTGAATATCTAAAAAAGAGATATTCTAGACTTCAAATTTTGTCTGCACTGTACAGGGAAACGTTTAACTGACATAACAAACTTACAAACGATCTGGTTTAGAGCGTTGCTATGGGAAATTAGATACCTGTGTGATCCATATCGTACACGTTTGGCTGTTGCCGGTTTCTAATTAATATACACTCCGGTTGTTATTGTAGTTACCTTTAGTTTCCACCCTTCAACCCCATTTTCTTCTCAGCCGCGTATTCCTAAGCCCCGGCATGCCCGATGAACTTTGCGCTTTCGGTCACTATCGCGAAACGATCCGTTCGTTTGTGTGGTTGGCGCGTTTTTCCCCGAGTGGTGGTAGCATTTTGGAAGATTCAGGTACCACCAACCGAGCCCCTGATGCAGCTTCTCACGACGAGCGTACCAACCCTTCGCTTCCCACCGCATTCGCTTTCGACCCAAACACGTACGAATAATTCCATCGAAAACTCGCCAGCCAGCCAGCGCGCCGGGCAGATGTTTGATGGTGCACGATGATGAGAGGCGGGTGGACGCGAAACGAATATTATGCAATGTTCCCACAATTTTATGTTCGGTTCTGTTCGGCTACAGTGTGGCGGTTACGCACGCCAATGGGGGAGGGATGCTGGCACAAGGAAAAGGGGAACGGTTGAAAAGGGTTGCAGTTTCGTGCAAAAGGAAGATCGCCCGGTCCCGGTGGTTTTGTTGGGGGCAGATCTCGCACCGCACGGCACCGCTAGGCACGAAGGTGAATTGTTTCGCAAGATGAATAATTTCGAAGACACCGCACACCGTGCAGACACACGGCTAGAGACGCGAAAAATAATAAGCAAAACGGCCGCGGGTCGTGCGCTTTTGTTGGTGAGTGTGACGGTTCGCCGGTCGGTAAGGTGTTAAAGCGCCCCAAAGCCATGGTGTTTGTAACACATTTGTTGGATGCTGTGTAGTATGGTTTTCGCGGCATCTGCTGCATCAACGAAATGATCGCAAACTGTTGTGTTCTAGCAAGTAAATGCTAATGTTTCTAGTTGTTACCACATCATAAATAAGCTAATGTGGAGCATATCTTTGAGAAACTTTATCCGAATTCATTGGGGAGAAAAATTTCGTTTAATTCGGTATTTTGTATGTTCATTACACAACATCTTTATCTATGTCTGCATTTATTCCGTTTATAATTTACTAACGAGGTTTCACTTCGTGGTATAACTGATAAAAAGGTATTACAATCAATTTGCGCCTTCCAGTAAAACATAATCAGTAAAAGCATATATTAAATTAAAAAATAAAATAACCCAGAAGCCATTGACAAACCAACACAGCTATTACTAAATATTTTCTTTTGGTATTTAAAAAGCAGCAATTATGTCTTACATGTATGTTAATCTTTGTTTTTCATTGCAGTAGGAAATTATTTATTGAATAAATAAATAAATGAATACAAATAAGTGTGGTTCGTGTAACCAACAGCGTGCACAGCTGATGTTAATTTAATTAGTTCCAAAGTAATGTTTACATTGGATGCTTTAAGCTACAGAGAAGAACGACTGGCGGGTGTAGCACACTATTTTTCTTGATGCTTTTCCCTACATTCGGAACATTCCACAACAACACATTAGTGTCGAGATAGGGATCAGCACGTACCAGGTACCGATCGTTGACGTGACGAATAAAACCCTCAACATTTTACCATAATTTGTTACACCGAACCGTACATCCATCGTCGGCCACCGACGGAGAGTGCTCAAAGCAGCGTTTAAACGCATCCCATACCGGCCATAGCGATCGTTGCAGATCATGATGCATGAAAATGAGGAAAAACTGACACATTTCCTTGGCGGTTCTATGGCGTGCGTTACGATTTGGGTCATTCCATGCTTTCACTAGTTAAATTCCAAAAAGCCGACTTCAGCATACCGGTGAATGGGAGGTAAAATGAAAAGGGGTACAAAGTTTACGCTCCGCCTCACTTTCTGATTGTAATAAATCTTCAGCAAACTGATCAAGTCTTGGCGTTTTGATAACTGGATATGAATACATTTTCATCATTAAATGCAATTATACACCGCACGGTGGATGGCTTAAAGGTAGTATTAATGTATGCGTACATGTTTATGCAGCTGAATTTTCATATCAACATTGGAAGAAATCAGCTGATAAAATGCAGTAATTTGATGGATGGTAAAATCGGCAAGAGATGCAATTGAACTAAAATGTAACACTGCTACGAGCAAAAATTCAATTACTGCCTGGGAAGTTATGTTTTATTCAGAAGCAGAAGTGAAAGAGAAAATTTGCTTTTTTTCTTTAAAAAAAAACACACTACATGTTCGGAGAAAGTTGCTCAAACATGCCTGTTTAATCAGGATAAGTGAATTAAAGTAGTCATAAAAATCGAATAAATTTTCATAAGCACTCACCGCCACGAAAGAAGCTTTGCCATCTTCATCTTCATTAGTTTAACTGGAGCTATTGAGAAAAAAAAAACAATCCTCTTCTCCAGGTTACGCTTGTCACTCCCACGATCACCATACTCTGTGCTCCGGAACGTTCTACTAAATGGAGACTTCCATTTGAAACACTTGAAAACGGTTTTATAAACGCATGCTAGCTACTGGCGGCAAGTACAAAGCAAACTAAACCGCAGCTACCTTCCCGTTCGCACAATGTCCAGTGTCCAGGTTTTCGAGGTAAGACGGCAAAGTAACAGAATGGGTACAGACACAGACGGCAGGCGGGAGCTGTGCACAAGTCCGGGACTTCACTTGCTGCTTGGGACGATTTAATTTAAATTTGCACAGGAAATTGTTATTGCTTCAATGAGGAATGCATGTCGTCCAGCATTTCGCATACTGCGGCGACGCCACGCACTTCAAGCCGCAACTGGAACTGGGTGGAAAGGAAGCTGACATGCGTCGCAGAAGGGACCGCCCGGTTCACAGCAGCAATTGAGTGCGATGAGTTAACTCATCATCGTCGTATTTCTAACGCGAGTGGACTGGCAGCGATTGTACGCTAGGGACGGCAAAACAACGATAGAAACTCCTTGACAAGATGATGCACTGCTAAGATGACAGTAGCGATGCTGGTCAGAACGAATTCGTTCGTTAAAAGGAGCGTCTTGTCTTGCGCTTGGCAGGCTACAATAATAAACCGCATTGGTGGGTCCCAAGTCCAAGACGGGAGACGATTTGTGCACCCAAAGAGGTTTAGTATAAATACCACTAGAAAATGGGCTTCTTTTAAAACGATAGTAAAAAAAAAAAACATTTCCATCAGCTGCAGCTTATTTGATGCTACTACTGGACGGTTAGTACTGTCTCTGCACAAAAGAAAGGAAAGGCAAGTGACAGGTGCATTATTTTCTTGCTACTGCAACACACTCTTCTTTGCATACCGTCCACGGAAGAACGTGACGCACATTAAGAAAAGAAAGTGCAACACGTCCATCTTAGCCGCGCGTCCATCCTGGAAAGAATCCGGAAGAAAAAGGTTTGGAAAAAAGCAAACAGTAGAAAGAACTTAGTCACGATCCGACGTGATTGGAACGAGTGTTTACTTAGCTTTCTGAGAAAGCTAAGAACTGCATTCAAGACTAGAGTCTTCCCACGCACCAGAACGAACGGTGGGGTGGTAACCCGTTAGTCAAGGGTACAGAACTCGTTCGCTAGACTATATGCTCCCTTGTGTCGGAACTAGCTGACACGTACACCCTGACCAAGGGCAAATGAGAGTAGAAAAAATCGAGTTTATCATCATAAGATAATGCGCCACAGTTTCCCAGCCCCATGGTGTGCTTGCATGGTGCTGCACCTCATTTTTTTTCTGCTCCAGTACTCCCTCGTGGTCGATTCGCGCCGTTATGTTGCACCCGTTAACAGATGATTGTCAGGCGGTTTGCTCCTTTGGTTTACTCACAATGCTACATTTGCTGGTGACATTTACACTTAAGTCCGGTGTATGCCGCGGGAAGTTGAATAGCTGAAGTCTAACAATTTGTGGTTGGCCTAGCCATTTTAAGATTTGAGAGCGGTAAGCATTGTCTGGTACAACTTACCATCAACACTGTTTGCCAGCTTGGTTGCAATTCATTTGAATTGTTGTTTAGATAGCATTTAAAGTTCAGCCATATTGCACTTATCCAGATTATTGCACACTCCAGATTAAATTTCATACCATTTTTCAACATTTAAAACATGTTAACTTAACTTTTTAGATAACTTTAAAATATGCTTTATGCTTAGCTATAGGTTTATGTTTAGTGCTTAAGTTTATTGTGAGTTTATGTATATAAATATGCACGTCAACTTTTGTTTGAAACTTCAACTATCGCAGAATACTATCTCATAAATAAATTATTCATATTATTGTTGTTAATAATTTTCCATAGAAATAAAAAATTCTCTACATTATTTTAACCTACGCTGGGTATGTTATGCTCTCAATGTGCGAATTAAAAAATAATAAAGAGAAAATTTTATTCAATTGTGCTGAGAATTGGTCTCTCCCGTCGAGTTTCGATTTCTCTTTTTGAGTCTCTCTTGAATGTACTAACCGTGTAAAAATGAAACTGAAAGCTAGTAGTATCAGTTTTCAAAATCAAAACAGTAGGATGGACTATGTAGGTTCTATTCATTGTATTGTAGAATCATATTTACGAGAAATCAACTGAATTTTTAGTGTTTTTCGTAAAGTTGCATTATCATGAAAAACGTGCGATATATAGTGCTATCCACCTTTTGCAGAAAAATCATAGGACAATAAAATATACATTTTTTGCACATACACATAATTTAAATGTATAAATGTATACTTTTTCGAGGAATAAATGCGTACTATGTACTTGTAAAGTTCTATTTGTTACCCTTCCACGCGAACAGCAAATGAAACGTCGGTTTCATATTTACACACAAGGCACGTTTTGCTCACTGCTCGTTCTCTCACTCTCCTGTTCGCCGTCAACTGCTGTTTGGTTCGCACTGAAACCAACCGCTGTGTTTTGTTGACCGTGCTGTTGTGTTCCGCGACGAAGTGGTCCGTGTGTGGTTTTTCGCCCTGTCCAATAAAAACTAATAAAACGCGAAATGTTATCCTCCCGTACTCCAGGATTTACAGCACTGGACCAAATGTGAGAGCTCGTACGTATCGGTTGGCGTGCGCAAATTCACCCGAAATGGTGTGTGGTCTCGTCTTCATCGCACTCACACGCACTTCACGCGCTATCAGCCCGCGAGTTTGTCCGTGCGTTATCATCTCAAGGTGCATCTTGCTGTGAGAAAAGTCTGGCTGAACGGGTAAGAAAGACGTCGTACAGATCCTGCAAGCTAGCTATAGCAGACCAAATCATTTACCATTCCCGTTTAATACGATTCCGAATGTGAACAAATGCCGGACGACTATTTCAGTGGCGCATGCAACCCGTTGCGGGTGTTGTACGTCATCGTATCGATGAGCGCGACGTAGTTTACAGTGTTATTTCCGTTTTATTCCAACCTCAATCCAGTGTCGGTCAGTGTCAGAAAGTGATTTGTTTAAGAAATCCCCTATCAACATCACGAATAGCCTCGGTTGATGCAGTGTTTGCTTTGTGTTGTGCGTGTAGTGGTGCTGGTGGCGGTGGTGTGGTGCGCATTGTTTTGACGTTTGGTGCAGACGTGAAAATATCGAACGAAAACTCTGCGTGAGAAGTGAGCTGTTCTATGTGGGATATTGAGAAGGTCATGCGTTGTTTTTGGGGTCAAATGCGAGTGGTGCATCTTAGCCAAATTGTGAATTTGCTAAAATATACATATTAGGAAAACTACATCCATTTGAATTTGCTCGAAATCGCTCGAGAAAAGAGACGATGTGGTTGGAAGAAAAACAGGTGAGAGGGTATATTGATTTTGTGTCAATTCGAAACAACGGAACCATATATCAGGGGTGAACAACTTTTCCTGAGAATTGTCAAAAAAAATGAAAAAAGTTAATTTTATTTGTGTACAGCAGCTCCACGCTTTACGCTAATTTTTGGGGACCGAACGCTTTAACGTATATCGAATTTCCTTAGAAAAATTGTTTATACTACATGTTGAAAAGTTGAAATAATGACATGTAAAAGGGAGGAATTTGCATGTTTATCATGGCTTTGTTTAAACTCATTCGGTAGAAACTTCGTTATATGTTGGTTGGGTTTGAATTTTTTTATCACAGCACCTAAAACTAGCTTTGAAGAATGCAATATTTATTTTGTTCTTTTTGTTGTTGTTTGAAGCAAGTTTCTAACAGTATTTTTTCTACTTGTTTTACATCAACGTTTTAAAAATCCATTGCATGGAAAATATAATTTAATAGATCCATTTAGAAGGGTAAATTGCCCACCTCTGTCTTACCGCGAGAGAGCATCAGTTTCTGATCATGCTCTCTAATTCTCTCGCTAATGTTGCTCACGCAGCATCTGCTCTGTACTGTGTTATAGACGTATAACCTGCTCCAATGTTTTTTTGTGTTTAAAATCAAAATGTGCGAGAAGTGGCACATTATTTTTTTCAATAAACAATTCGGGAATTCTTTAGCATAACTAGGTTTATAAACTCTTTGCTATTTTACATGCTTATTGTATAAAAATATGTAAATGCTATTAACCTTTTTCAATTTTAGCTTCTGATTTATTGCAAAATTGGCAACAGGTTTGATGAACCAACAATAACGACACCTATGAACAGTTTATTCGAAATTAGAACACGGTTGTGATACCAGGGAAAATGAAAACAAAACTACGATCATTGCATACATTAGATGCAATAAGAAAAGCAACAATTTTAAAGGGATTAAGCATTTTGTGCGATTTAGTTTAGTGCGATACAAAATGGGGCAAAATAAAAGCTAAATGAGATGAGATTTTTTTTGTACCAAACAACTATTTAAAACGGAGTATGGATATGTTTTTATTTCGACGTGTTCTTCCTCATTTAGAAACCGCATGTGAAAAACCTGTTTGTTCGATTCGTCTCTAGCACCAAAACGATCGACAACCGAACAAAGCTACATTGCGGTGAGATGAGAGTTCTCGTCCCCGGTGAGAAGTTGATGCTATATCGGCATAGGATTTCACTTTTTGTTGATTTGCTGTTGCGAGTACCATTCCGTTCCGTTCCGTATCGTTGCACTGGCATGCGATTGCATTCCGGTGGATCAGATCATACTCGGCTCGGCTGCGTTGTACCGTCCTAACGCCGGGAACAGTCTGTGGGGTGAAAGCAAACATACGGTGAGCAGTGAGCGAGGTGTGAGAAGTGAAATCTTTCACCAACGTGCTCAGTCTCGCACACCAACCGTACCGAGCAAGATGAGGATAGGAAAGCGAATCTAAACAGAGGGAAAACTATACTATGCGACACATGCAACACAATTGCAACGAACATCGTGCTCAGTTACTCACATTAATTCAGTATATTTTTGAAACGCCATTCCAATTACATTGCATGTTATAATCTTTTGTAATTTTACTTTAGGCATCCACTTAACAAGATGCGTTTGGTCGTGGCCGTGAGGCTCTCGCTCTTTTTCCACAATAACATCACTCGATGGTAGGCAGATCGTACTTCTACTGTCCCTAGAGGAATACACAATTATATCCCGAAGGAGAACGATCAGTTCACTTTCATCTCGTTGCCTGCTGCGAGCCGAAAGGAAAACTGCTGTGAAAGTGGGTCAACCGAACGTAGCTCGGGGTTTTTTTTTCTTACCGGTCCCTACCGAAACCTTTTCCCTAACGAACTTGTCAACCTGGCGTGGGTACGCATACTCGCGTCAACTTTTCCCTTCTTGCCTGCTATTTTAAACTCCCCCCCACCTTAGCCGTGGGTCGTCGGTCATGTGCATCATCGTAAACATTCGAAACCCACTGACCCAGAGTCCCCAAAAAGTACGACCTGCAGCCTATTCTATGACGGCGTTCGCGCACCAAGGGTGGCGTGAAAAGTGCATTCATGTGCATTCAACCATGATCGCGGTCAGTGTCCGTGTGGTCTGCCAATGGCGGCGGGGTATCACCCCCGAATGGGAGGGAATGGAAAACGCAACGAACCCAGCTTACCAACGGTGATGTGCACCGTGTGGGGTTCGCTGAATGCTGCCTTCGTTTTTCTTCGTTTTGTATGGCTCGATGCATTGCACAGGGGGTACATCTCGCGTAGCTGCGAATCGTGCTGCAGTTAGTCCAACATTGATGCGATTTTTCCAGATTTCCCACAGCCAAATCGCTGTGATTCACGACTTTTCTCTGATTCTTGAGAGTCGATTGTTTGAATGGCTACGTGTTCTATTTTATTTTTTAAGGGGTTGAGCTCGATAAATATGCATGAACCACTTTGTTAGAAGCTGTTAAAGTGGGTGAAGTACGAGATGAATTGTATACTAACTTAAACCATGCAAACCGGTGCATTAAAGATTTAGATAAAGTTGCTCATTTGTTTTACTAGCTGGGTTCTAGATAATTTGTATGTCTCTTGGCCAAGGTCATGCGGATCAACAGTGTGCTAATATTGGTATAAAATTCTTTAAAAGTTTTGCACACCTTTGGAATTAATAACAAAGCAAACCATCCCACAACGCAACTTAAAAGCTTTTTTTACGTTCTCTGAAAGTACCTTAGACCTCACATTTAAACACGCAAGCTGTAGAAAGAAACTAGGGCACCAGAATGTGAAACTTTTAATCCATCATTAACGTGCCTGCTTGCCGGATTTGCATCCCAAAAAGCGAATGTGATGCGATTTTACGACTGCGTGCGCGCTGCCTGGTGCTTATTTACGAAAACAAAAATCGGCTCAAAACGTGTGCTTTAGTGTGTGCCGCTGCAAACTTTTCACCGTTTTGCTACAAATTTTATCATAAATACGGGAAAGGAAAAACAAAAGCAATGAAAACACACAGCAACACGCGCATACATAAAGAAAACATTCGTTTACATTTGCAAAAAAAGTTTCTCCCGGCGCACGAGATGGCATCATATTTGAGGTTCATTATTTCACCTACCCGGTGCTCCTGATCCATTCACCCAACTCCGCCGCCGTAGCGCCTGGCCGTGTACGAGGCTAATCTTCGCGAGAGCAGAAAAAGATGAACAGATCATTTTCCGAGCAAGACGACGGTTCGCCTACAAGGCCCCATTTTCCGGGGCCAACTTCCGAAGCGGCACCTTTCTCTGGCGCGGGCACTAAGTTCCAAGCAGATTATTTTTTTTCCATAACTTCACGCGAACAACCGGTGCGTACCGAGGATATGGCGTGCGTACACAATGGCAAAACGGATCATCGGATCATGGTACGACGTCTTGGGCGAGATGTTGTTTTTATTTGGTTGCACCCCATCGCCTACCACCCACCGACCCGGGTCTCCCCGGTTGATGATGCCACTCGGCATCACTCTTACTTTTACGTCATGGCGCATTTTATGACGGCTACCTGGTACAGATTTGTCTGGGGTTTTTTTTTTGGGGCACAGTAATAAGAAAAGAAGTAGCAGATACACATTAATGGTGGGTCTCTCTTGGCGAGTCAGTTGAAAGGCGAGTGGCCGTACGGTTGGCGATCGTCTCTTGACCCCGCTAAGAGTTGAGGATGGTTTTGCATCACGTTGGGATGGCATTGGATGGCTTCTTGAGCATTACAGCGGGAAGTAAAAACAAAGAAAAAAAAATTTTTCTTTTTATTAATTAGAGAAATTTCATTAACCTGGCTTTCATACTTACGGGGAGCTGTTACGATCCTCATTATTTCATCATACTTATGGCTTAGTCTTCAAGGTTGTTTATCATTGCATATTTGATTACACGAGAACATATTGGACAAATATGTTATTTCAAGAAATAAAGAATGTTTTCTTTTATATAATTTCTAAATTAATATTAACAAAATGAAATATAGTTGGATAGAGCCGGATGATTGAATAAGAATACCTCGAGCACTTCGTGGCATCCTACAGTACAGTGAAGTGAGCTTTTCTACGGAATGTCGATGTACTGGAACTCTTCCAAAAAGGAGGTAAAATGTTTGTACCTCTACCCGAATGATCAATTTTTTTTAACTGAACAATATCAATCTGTTGATCTTTCATCATTCCGACTCCAATTTCGACTTACTGTGTGCACGGATAGTGCTCAGAATGCAATCGATTTCTCACCATCAGCTTTCCCTCAATTTCAATTGCGGTATGGCGTTTTTTGTTCGCTTCATATGATTTATTAAGCCACTTTTAAATAACATCATGGAAACGTGCGTGCCGCTGGTCGTGGGTCGGCACGTGATGCGAAGCTTGAAGCGAAATGTTTACATCCGAAACAAAATGCCGCTAGTGAGTGAATGGAGAAGCAGCAACCGGTGGAAAACTGTTACTGTTTCATTCGCCCACCTTTTGCCAAGTGCCACAGTTCGACGTACATGAAGCCAACCTCAAAATGGCAAACAGATGAACGAATGGTTAATGTGGATCGCGTGAATAGTTCAATAGTAAGTTGTATATCTAGCACCATATGTGCTATGCCATGCAATGAAAATGCGATGATTCGCTCGGCCTTACGGCGGCGGACGCCATTCACAGGGCAAACTGACGATCGATCCCCCATACCGATCGATTGTTCGCGTGGCATTATGAGTGCGATGGACGGAAGACAACCACCACTATTGCATTAGCGATGTATTCGAACATAGCTGCTTTTTTGCTTGCTTTGCTGCTACCACGAATGTTTTGCGTCTTGACAAGAGACCTTGGCGTTGGGAAGGTGAGCTGTTTGAACTCGCTAACGTCACCAAACATCCGAAGACGAGATGTGTACGTTTGGTGCGGTTCGGTGTTAAATAGCCACCGAAACCTGTTTCTGGGGAATCGGTTGGAGCTTTAGCTTCGGTTAGCTCAGTGTTTTTCGGATCAATAAATTGACCGGTGAATGTTGGAACTCGGGTTTTTAGGCCGTTTATTGAATATTGCACTGTAAAAAACACCACCAGACATACGAGACAAGGGTTAAAATATGCATAATACAAAGATGACTGTCGCAGTCGTTCAGATCAACTTTCAATCAGTGTATGGCTTTTAAAAACGAATGAGCGAAGTTCGAAATATTAACCAAAAAAAAATCTAATTGTTGCGATGTATTTATGCTTATTTGGAGATCAATTGGAGTCACAACTCATGACCAATTTATATTAGTTATATATTTCTGCGTCCCGGAATAGGGATGAATCGTTATGAAACGGTTGATACTAAATCGCAAAATGTGGTACCTCCAAACGCTCATCATCTCCACACAAACAATGAACAAATAAAGTATGTAAAAAGTTAGTATTGCACCCAAAAATAAATGTTTTAATACAAAACACATTAAGGCTTTAACGCTTTAGACGTCAATGTCAAGATGTTCTTTCGAGGGTGCTTCGTTTGGGCAAACAAGACGCTTGAGGTAGTTCCGTTTGAATATGGCGATATCTGAAAACAGCTTGTTCGCAAAAAAAGTACTTTGGGTTCTGATACGATACTGCCTCAGGCACCTGAAATCGGTGTCAATGCGAAAACTTGCAGAAACCCCACTTTTGTTAGAACCGGACCGAAGTGGTGTGAAGGTGTTTGCTTCATTTCTTTCCTGCTCATTGATATTTCTTTAATCCCAGGAATGAAGCCGGTTTCGGAACCGTGGGCTAGATTTAACTTTACCCAATGCTGGAATTCCATCGACTCCGGCATAGACCAGTTGGAAGCGTTTTCCGTTTTCGCAATCCCGGTCTGCGACTGGTGAGAAAATTTTCCTCTGTTGTTTTTTTGTTGTTGTTGTCTTCCTCTATTGACGTTCCAAATTTGCACAATTCGGTACAATATGGGGTCAATCGGCATTAAGATTTCGATCGCTTGAGGCATGATTACATCACGGTCGTTTGTGCGACAGCGTTCTGGTGCGATTGGTGGTTTTTTTTTCTCCTCAGTTCAGTTATTTCACAGTGTGTTTTGTTACTTTGCCGGAAGCCATCGGTAATCGAATCAAATCGCAACACGGAATGGTCATTAACTAGCGTGTCAGATTCTATCTAGGGGTACTATTGAGTGTCGAGCACTAGAACTCTTTTTTATTTGTTTGATATTTCGTTCAAGTTGTTACACTGATTATATGATAATGTATTAATAATAAAAATGACTATAAGCTATATGTTCATCACAATATAACAAATTATTTTTAATTCATTAATTGTACTACAATAATGCCTTTTATACAAACATTAAATGAGCCGCGACGTTCGGTCTAATACACCAAAGGTTTTATATCGACTTCTGCTGCTGGAATTCACTTTTCAGCATTTTCTATTGTATGTCTAGTAAGCTTTTTGAGCTATGTCTTTAAATCTTGCAAGTTTTTGTTTTATGATAGACTGTTGGATCAAGAGCCTTGATTGCAATTTTGTTCAAGTATTCGAACGAATAATAAAGGCTATTATTTACCGGTAAGCAAAATAAAAATATGTTTTCAATTCTTTATTATAATCTATATTGAATTGATCTTCGTTTAAATTTTTTTCAAATGATATTTACTTGCATTTTAAACAACTGCGCGTATCCACTGCGAATAGTTAACATTTTCGGCATATAGTAGCAGCCGCACTTGGAAAACGGTCCTTATCAGACTGTCTTCCAGTGATGTAGTTTCAAATACTGTGCTCCAGGACACACCATGAAGGATTTACCTACACCGTCCCTGATGAGGCCACATCATCCCATCCAGGCTGCTACGAAAGTGCATGTTACTGTTTCCAGCCCGCTGTTACTACAACAATGATATAATTAATCAGACCCACAGAGCCAAACAGCAGCGCGGTGTTATAAGCCTAGCCCGATTCCAGTGCACGCTAGTGTTGGAGCCACTTGCAATCTGCAGCAAGCTAGATAAAGTGTCCATCATAATGTGAACGTGTGGGTTCACGTTCCATGATTTGCGCGAACGGAAGAAAACCGCGAATGTCCGGAACAGTGGAAGTGTCCCCTACACGCCATCGCCTTCTTCGGTCACTTTTTGCCTTATCGCCATCGGCCAGTGGCTATGCACACGCGAAGCATATTGGTCAAGGGACGAGCAGCAGGATGGGTGGTCCTGGTCAGCTGCGTGCATGTTAATCCGTTCCCAGTGGTCCATCTGCGTATTACGGCACACGCTGTGGAGGTGGCGAAAATAAATATGTTTATTATTAGTGCAAATCAGAAACTGTCGCAAGCAGGCAAGCTGGCAGGTTCATCCCCCCACAGCACAGCACCGGTGATCGTCGGGGGCTTTTTGACCAAAAATGTGCAAGCTTTCCGTACAGGGCGGCGCTGTGTTCGCCGCAGTTGAATCGCTCGTCAACAAGCATGTTTCAACATTCCCGTACACTGAGAGTTGGCGAGCGAGGAAGTGCGCTGGGGAGGCTTGCAGAATATGTGTCATTTGTACGGATATACGTTGGAAAATTGTGACACCACCAGATACCCGGACGTGTTTCAGTGCCACCATCCATCTCGATAGTCTTGAAATGTTCTGATGCGTTATGTTCATGTTTTTGAACGAGCAGCACGGGACACGAAGTTGACGGAGATACGCTGACCATTCGATCGCTTCCCACGCAGACCACCGACCGAACGGTCCATGTGACCCGACAAGTGTGTATGGACACGTGTAGTCGCTAGAAACTGAATAGCAGCCG
This sequence comes from Anopheles marshallii, assembly GCF_943734725.1. NCBI lineage: Eukaryota > Metazoa > Arthropoda > Insecta > Diptera > Culicidae > Anopheles > Anopheles marshallii. The sequence continues at coordinate 44,886,358 of NC_071326.1, read as the reverse complement.
AACTGATACGGCTTAATAACCATAACGAACACGAACGTTGCACAATTCATTTGTCCTAATCGTGTAGCTTTCGCACGGAACGAGCAGACCGATACAGCTCTGCGTGTCGCATGCAAATCAGATAAATCCCGAAGAATCGTCCGGAACGAAACAGGACAACTTTACGGCGAAAGCGAATTGAACATTTTTTTATTTATAAATCTTCTTAAAATTGAAGCGAGTTTGAAGCTGTGCAAAAGAGAAATTACAGGCTGTTGGACGCGCTGTGTTCGTGTTTTATATGCTGTAATGATAGGACCTGCCCCTTTTAAGCCTTCCTTACAGGAGGTCATCAGAACTATATCAAGCATATTTGTTGCCCATCAGTAACATTCACTGCCGTTACTGTGAAAAAAGCTTCAGCTGCTAGTTTTATTAATGGCAGGTATAGGTTTCGATTTGATCAACCGGTACATTTCTCATAGCCTAACAAGGCCCCAAAACTCATTCGCGGCGTATAGCAACATTTCCCTAACAACTAGCAAACGCTTGTTAATCAACTCATTGGAACATTTGGAAATCGCAATGGAAGATGGAACGGATGAATGTGGATATTTCGGGTGCGTTTCCCGGGCCCACCATAATGCCGGTTGATTGGTATGGAATTCTGGATCATTTTTTCCCCTCGAAGGTTTGAAATAAACCTCTACGGTTGAATTTGGTAGTACGTATTCATAAATGAGCGGGAAGGGAGAGGAGACACGTCCTCTCCGGGGAGCCTGCGTCAGCGGCAGAACGAGGCAACTCCCGTTGCGCTTTTCACTGCGACCACTAAGAGGCATGTTGATTTGAAGCCGAACAAGAGCAAGCCATGTTTGGTGGTAAGACTCATCTGATCCCATCGAGGGATACGCTCGGTCCCGGGCCCGCTTGCGGCTATCGTACGTTAAATGATTGGGGGAGGTGAACCAAATCACCTAGCTTTTTCCCACGGGCTCCTTTCAATCGCCGCACACGAAATATTGATGCCGGTACGGTTTCCCACCAATGTGTGGCCAGGGCATTTGGGCGGGTGGTCTCGGTTCGACATCAGTCTCCAACGATATGTGTTGTTTCAATAATTCGGCACATCGGAGCCCGTGGACCGTGATTTTCTCTCCGCTTGTGTACGGTTACACAATTCTGGGCGCTGTTTAAGCACTGTTTAACTGCTGTTTAAAGAGTGGGGTGAGACGCTTTAATTAGCCGACTGCTGGAATCCGCAGCCCATTCCCGTGCGCACTTCCCATCTGGCCGGTAATTGTTGGTGGTTGATTAATTGCCAATGCTCGTAATGACATCGCGTAAAAGCGGGATGTGGAGTGTACGCATCGTACCAAACGTCGTTAACACACGCATGGGAGAAGATTCTACCGGTGCCATCACCGCACCAGTTGAACGCTCACAAAACCGAGCGATAGTTTTTCGTAAAGCCTGCTGAACCACGGTTTAGATTGTAATTAATTGTGACAACCTTAAGAGGGTGCCCCGGGCTACGCACCGAGCTGCTGGCAACCGTCCCTCGACCGTGAGGCGAAACTGTAACTGCCGGGAATGCCGCGGGCCGTCCATTGTTACGCCTGTTTGCGTTATGTCAGGTTATTAAATTCGAGCGAAAGTGTTGTCACCGAATGGAGAAGACTTGCCTAATGGAGTTGCATTAATATAATTTTGCAAGAAACCGTACGCTTCTAGCACGTGGCACCGTGGATTGGTTTAAATTGAATTTTGAAATTCAAACATCAGCAATGGGTTAGGTACCTGCGTACACGTGGCCATTAGATGCTCGCTACTAATGAAGCTGGCAAACGAGCCGGGTTGAAAAAGCACTCACTAAAGAGAGCGGATTTTTTAATGCGTCAAAAGGGACAAAGCCGGAAGTGCAGCTTACCTTTGTGAATAGCTTGCCGTTAGGAGTAGAAAACATTAGTGTAACAGTATACGTGGCTTATTGCGATGATACTTCCTGCTTAACAAAACTGAGCATGCTTTTTTTTTACTTTGCTGCGAAACATTTCTTCAATTTTTCTTACCGCAACGCTAATCTCGTACACTGTTGACTTGTTATTCGTTGACTTGCCTTTGACGGTTAACGTTCATGCGTTTGCATTTTATTTACTATCCCAGTTTTCGCATTCGAAATTTCTCAAAGCGTTTACCATATTACCTTTCTTCGAATCAGAACAATTTGGCATCCAGTGCTGCGGCGGAACATCTTCTCCCGTCGCCTGGAAATACATCGACATGATCGACATTTCGGACGATTTATGTCTACCATCCATTCGATCCAATGCTACCGTCTGCACATGGCGCTGTTTGTTATTCCAATCCAGTCACGTCGCATCGATTTGAGAGTGTGATTTAAGCGAATGCCGCCAAGATTTGTCCGCCCGGGGTCGAGTGTTTAGACAAACGGTGGCTCACAGACAAAAGACAGATATGCGCGGTTAACACAGACGTGTGGAACCAGTGCCGAATGATTGCGTACCGTCCTGGGGTGAATAATACTTTGCACAGGTGACATTGCAAACGCATTCCAATCGGTTTGTTTTATTGCTTGTCTTTCGTCGATATGGCCGACTTGGTGTATCTTATGAGTTTTGGGCAATTAATTGCCCTGTTTCTCTGTTTATTGGAGTGGAGTATTTTTTTTTATTAACGCTATGTTACATAAACGGAATATAAAATGAACCGATTATTCACTTTGAGTTTCAAAGAAAAGCAAGATTTTCAAAGCATTTGGTGTTATCACCTTGAGCGACACATATTGTTCGTATTGGTATCTCCTGCCTTTAATATAATATCCGGACACGACCGTCTACGGCCACATTATTAGAAACCGGTTGCAATGAATAAAAAACCGTATGCATTTCGTTTGGACCTGGTTGCGGTATCACTTGTCCTAGTAGCTATACTGTCGGGTAACGTCACGCTCTTTCAACACATTTACACCAATCCGGAAATGGATTGGCTTGTGTGTGCGTGGTAGTGGAATATATACACAAAAAAAAGATTGTTTCTTTACCCACAATAACTACGAACACACCACGTTGTACGCGGGCAACGATAAACGTTTGACGTTTGACCATTAAAAATAACTCGCGCGCCAACGCGGATTTGTGCGACCGGAATGCAAATGTGCAGCTGCATTGTTGTTCGCTGTTCCGCCAGTGTCCGACGGTAAACTGGTGAGCAATAAAATCTTCTATGATTCGACCCAGTTTTCGAGCAGGCAGTCACATCTCGCGTCTAGTGGCGAAAACAAGGCTACTTTGATTTTGTTTGTATTTTTTTTTCAATGTTATCGTTAAAAACACATTTATTAGTTCCATTTATGGTACAATCCATGTTATAAACTATCCAAAGCTAATTAAGAAGAAGTTTTGAAGGTGTGTAGGCTCACTATGTTTTATGTATCTTACTATGTGTACCGGTTTACAGTTTTCTAGATATCGATAAACACGCATTGTATCATTAGATTTTTCATTTTATTCTTTTATTTTCTTTCCCATACATTTTTGAATGCTGCTTTATGGAGCGAACTTTTCACGGAAAAAACGCAGCCGACTGTGTGCTTCTGGCCAGGTGTATAAATATTAAGTTTAAAGAAGACGAGTTTAGAGGGTGCATCTATAAATAATATTTTTAAAATGTTGTAAAGTAATCATCATTTCAAAATGTATAACAATAGAACTAGCCATGAGTCTTTAAAGTGCAAAAGAAATAAGTAGCAATAATGTTCTACGAGTTTAGTTTCGAACATTGCCGAGAACATGATCTCGAAGGTGGATCAAAGTTTCAAGAAATAATAGTTAGAGTCTTATCCTTAGTATAAGTCCTACAGGTCGACCCTACATTTTAAACGTCAAAAAATCTCGGGATGAATTCAAATATGTACGGGAAACTTTCAAAAACTTCAGGACGGATTCAACGAGCTGTACGATGAAATCAGTATCACACAGCGAATTAGACTCGACAGGCTCCGGTGGGTTGGTCATTTCATGCGAATGATACCGGACAACCTAGCCCGTAATGTCATTTTAGCTCTGAATTCGTCATATTCTACAGTGCTTCCCTGGTTGTGTTAAGTTGGGTAGTAACGTATTTTCTGTGTATTCTGATCAAGTAAACAAAATTGAATAAATAATTGAACATGTTGTACTCTATTGCCTACAGGGCGTTCTATGGTATCGTGTCTTGACAACCAGACTATCAATACTGAAGGTTGTAAATAGTGTTTGGTCTGGGTATGGTGGCCTGCAACAACGATTGACGAATCGGGTATGGTAGTTTAGCAAGCATGAGTTGAGTAAGCTATTACATAGTATGGATGACTTAACAGCTCGATGTTCGAGAAAAGCATGGTCAATCTTGCAGCAAATTCTCCTGTGTACACAAATACTTTGCTTCATAATTCAACGTGTGCTTTATTTTAACACCTACTGTTGTAAAGGGAAATCAATTGGCCACATAACAATTGTAATGCTGCTTCAAACTCTAGCTGTGTAAATTTGTTTGTTTGTTTGTTCATTCAAAACTATTTGTGAACTATGAGAGATTAACTTCATGATCGGTTGCGTACTTCGCACTTTAATGTACCAGTGCAACATCGCGACTGTGTTGCTAGTTTCAGTTCCACTGCTCGAACGCAACCGAGGCTCATCCGTGAGAACAACTCAATCAATCATGAAAATCCAATTATTTTGCCGCGCAACGAAACGAAATGACTTCTTTCCCGAGCTGCATGTTGTGCTGTGCGTATCATGTCTCCCTAGAGCGTTGTGCGAATGATACGCGAATTAGTGGCAAATTATTCCACACCATGCACACGGCTGTGAGCTGGCTGTAGCGCATCTTCCGCTACCAGTGGAGGTGAACGATGGAAGCACCGGAGTAAAAGAAAAAAAGAATCGGTAACCAAACGAACTGCAAACAAATCGCAATCCTATCCTCTAGTTATGCTGTTTGGGGTCAAGTTTGGTGTGTTATGATGTCGGCTCAGCCCCATGCACATACACCAATTCCAATTCTCCAATGCATGCCAAACTAATGCAATCAACAGCCAACTGACCAGTGACGCGCATGGCCGAGCAAATGCTGCCGCCACGAACGGGGGTTTCAACTGGCTCTTAATTAGCCTTTTCCGGTGTAGCACTTCCGCGGTTGACACGGCGTGTATGGAAGTTCGTACCGTGCGTGACCCGACGATGGATGGAAGGATTTAGAATCTTCAGAGGATTTGTGCCTCACTGTTCCCTCTAACCACCTTTCTTCACCGCCAGCGTTCAACTTACCAGATCGTCGGATCATCACGTTCGTCATTGGCAAGGTTTTCGGACATATTCGTACCTCCGAGCGGCAACTCTGGGGGACGACTGAGCATGAAATTCATGGGCCTTCGTGCCGGACGAAAAGGGATTGATTATTCAACCGGTTCGGTAGTGACCAAATGCTGGGCACAGCAGAGAACGCGGTACTCCGTTATTGTTTATTCTGTGGCCCGCAAGGTACCCTTTCGCTTTGCCGAGTTGCCCCGACGCTAATGACATTCCGACCCCAAGCCGCGCCAATACGCTGCGGATGCATCCTGGAAGCCTGCCTACGGGGTTGATTGTGTCAATATTGGTATCTAACTCGCGAAATTTGTGGCCTCGTGTACGTTTTCCAGAACAGATCGCGAACGGCCATCGAGCCGATCGATAGCGGAAGTAAATTTGATTGCGCACCTAAAATGTGTGTGCGGGATGGAGCGTGTTTGATTTGCGCACCCGGCGGCACATTCCGGGCGAACAATTTACTGCGTCACGCAATGGTGGTGCTCCGGATTCAATTAGCTTTCTTCTTTCAGGGTGTAGAGTTTTGTACGATCCACTGACGCTGGGGGAGATTTATTAGCTGATACACAGATGAATGTTTGTAAATCAGAGCGAGAGTAACAAGGTAGAGAGAAGGGCAGAGGGAGGGAGAGCGTAGGTGGTAAAGGTTTTGAGGTTAACCCATTATTTGGAATTTGAACCGTTTACATGAAGCACAGCTTGTAACATAATGACATCGTGTGTGTGTTTAATTTTCTGTGACAATAGTACATGCTGCAATATCTTTGGGGAATCTTTACGGATCTGGTCATCACGTTTAAGCGCGGAGGGAAATTGAGGATGACTATTTTACGCACGCACTGCAAGCGACTCCAATAGAAGAGAAGGAAGGGTTCTTTAGTGTGATAAATTAAAGTTGTCTAATGTAATGTTTTCTCTACATCTGAGATAAATATCTGAAGTCTCTATAACACAAAACTTAATAAGCTTATCTTATTCTTTTTCAGATTCTATCTACAGAGCGATTTGAATGAGTGTGGTGCCAATCCTGTTCAAAAGAAAACATTTGTAAGTATGACTGTGCCTTCGTTGACAACCTTGAACGTCTCTCTGAGCATACATTTCTACCAGCGCTATATTTGTGATATTATCAGCACATCAATGAGTGCGAAACAAGAAAACCCTATAAGCATGATTCAATCTACCGAGTAGATGCTTCATCCGATTACGTACCGTATTGTTAGCTTTGACAGCAAAGTGTCACCCGAAACGTTCGGTTGGGTTGGCCATTCCACACCATTTAACAATGACGTAATTGTAAATAGTTTGCGCAAGTTTACTCAAGACCTCATTCAATCATCAGCTTCTTCCTGGTTAGCATGGTCTGGAGCTCTGGCGATCCTGTACGCAAGGGAGTACTTTCCCTTAAAAATCATTTTTCAAAAATAATTCGATTAAAAAAAAAACTTCCTAAAATAACAGATCCATCAGTAGGACATTATGGCTACTTGTACACAACAACACATCAGTTTATCAGCATCATCCATGTTTTCCTTTTTTTTTTTTCTTCGTCGCCGACCGATGTGCTATCGTGCGTGACCCGTCAACCTTGAGTTGATCGATTCCGGAACCCCACCCAATGCTGCAGTTTGCAGTAAAACTAAGCGCAATGTTTACATGTTCCTTTCTATGTCACGTGTCAAACGAGCGCTTTGAAACGCGTGGCTCAAAAAGAAGCGCGTGTTCCGGATCATTCGTGCTAAGCTTCCGGGGCTCTGCTCCTCCGAATGATGGGGTTCGATCGTCATTATTCGCAGTTGGCGGGAAGGTGACAAGCTGTACAGCAACGCATGAACCGCATCGAACCATTACACCGTTCGCGATCAGATGAAACCGATATGGGACAACGGCGAGGCCATGAAGCCCGTGCGGGACCGGTGTAGCATGTGAAGCTAATTTTTCATGGCAGGCTACAAGCACTGAAGCCCCGCAGCGGAACGGTGGAAGGTGACCGGATAGACGAGTGGGGAAGAGTTAGTGTAGTGGGTTTTTGGGACAAGTGGTACACATTTTTTGGGGACATTCATTGCAGTGCAAAAGTGAGCATGAAATTGGTTTTGACGCACACGCATTGAGTGTGCTTTTGTAGTGGAATTAAATGATTTGACGTTTTTGGGATGTACGATGAAGAAAAATGTTTATATTCAGTTGTCTAAAAATATAGAATTTTTTTATATGATTAAAATTTTGTACAACATAACATATGGCATATCTTTCTTCGAACTACCTGAAAGCCATTTTCGACACTATTTTCGGTTAAGAAAAGAAGATCGTTGTAATAGAGGTTTTTCGTCGACATGGTTCTGGTTTGTTTTTCGTAAATGCTCAATATTTGTAATATAATCAAACACCTGCCGATTGGTTTCGAAAATCAAGCTTTAACACTTCAAGGTCGAGGTCGAAAGCGGAAATTGAATCGATTAACGCCGCACGTTGTACACCGTTACAAAGACAACGCTTCCGGTGGCACGATCCAATTTTCCACCGATTTTCCCTCCCTTTCGCAAACGCCCTGTTTCTTTCACATACATGATCGTCTTTTTTTCCTTGGCAAAGCAACCGATGCCAATGCTGCGTGCAAACAGCCTCATTTCGCAGCATCACCGTAACCATGCCACGGCACGAAAATTGCCACCGCTAGGTGAGAACCCAAAATAGTTATGTGCCCAACAGTGTCGGGTATTCCAAATTTCGCGCCCCACCGACCGGTAGCCCCAGGAAAAGTGTCCAATTAATTGATCAATTTTTCAAATCCCTTCAACCGCGAATGATGCTTTCTGTGGCCTGGCACCGAACCGGACCCGGGTTGGCATTGTGTTGGCCGATTGGCCAACAGAGAGAGAGAGAGATGGAGAGAGAGAGAACGGGCATGAAATAGCCGTGTAGCTGCCTAATTCGGCACCGAACGATGGTGGTTTTGTTGGTCGCACATAAAACCGCTGCCGGTACATTTGTGGTGTTTTACCATTTATTAGCACCTGCTGGGTTTTTCTTTCCTCTCGGCTTAGCTGCTTAGAACGGGATACGAAATTGTAAATTCGAGCCTCGATCGCGTTTGCGAATGGTTGGCTATTGATATCTTTATTAGAAGGGTTGGTCGGTTAGCTGCAAACGATAATGTCATCATTTCGTTTTATTACCCCCTTGGCTAGTGTATAATGGTTTAATGTTATCGGAATGTGTGGGATGCGATGGAAGGCTTTTTTTTTAGAAAACGGTTGGAAAAACGTTTTTTTAATTGCATCCATCGTTACAAAATAGAAATAAAATCTTGATAAAATCTTCTTAAGCAGATTATAGCAATATTAAGGAAAGCTTAAGCCTTAACTCGTTAACGAGGAATCTGTACATGGTGAATATAAAAAAAAACATCTGTTTTTAGTGGAAATGTGATCACTATTGGTGTGCAATAGCAGCATAATTGGAGGTCATTTAAGCACGGAAAATAGAATAAAATCACCTTTACACCAACAACACAGTCATCACTTGCGTGCTTAAACGTCCAAACAGCGTTTTTCTTTGTGAAGCTTCTTGGACTTTAGAACAAATCCTTCCATTCTCGAAGGTCTCGATATGGAACCGGCCAGACGAAGGTATCTTTTGATCCTTCCCGACAGCCAACAACATACAATGTCTTCTTTCACAACACATCGCCGGCGCAATGAACGATGCCACCCTGTTTATGAAGTTATAATCGTTACATAAAGACGTTTCTGCTCCAGTGAAGAGTTCCCTCATCGGTGGTGCAGCGTTCGGGAAAACAATTCGTAATTGAACCATTAAGTCACCTCTTTTCTTCCCTCGATGATGCTTTTCTAGCGCGTCCAGTTTGAGGAGTAAATTGTGTAAGAGTAATCGACTGTTTTTTTTTTTGTTACAAACGAGGCAATCGTCTCGCGCAAGATCGTTTGTGGTGGGCTATCTTTCCTTGACCACCGGGCCACAAATGGGTCCTCACAGTTTCACACTTCACGTATGAGGAAAAATAATGCCAAAGAACCACCACTATTGTAAAGTACACTCATACGCTTCGTTCCTCTATTTTCTTTGTGTTGTTCAATCAACCCTTTTGCATGTCTTCCTTTTTCACGACAAGTTTGCTCCACTTATTGCTCATATCTTTATTGCTCGCTCGCATTTATGATCGTGTGCACATATATACGAGATGCGCACTAAGATCTTCCTGGCATGGTTGTTTAGAAAATTTAATGTAACTTCTCGCACTCGCTGTAGTTCTGCTCTATAATGAGATGCATGATACAACTATCGTGATCGTATCGTGATCCATACTTTCACCACGCGACGCTTTTTTGTGTACGATCCGGCAAACTTCCACAACTTCGCGTTCGTTATGTTTGGATGTGTTTAGTGCCCGGTGATGTACGGAAAATGTTCAACCCGACCGATCCCCTTCCTAATCGGAAACAACCGGTTTCCGGCTACCATTTCTTTCGTAACCAATCTCCATCCCATAGCAATCCCATCTTTCTGGTTCGTTTCGTAGCAAATCGGTTGCATTTGAACTGGGAAGTTGAATGGCTCCCAAAAATGAAGCTTTCTATGCGTTATGCTTTGTGCAAACTTTCAACAATCGCAACCCTAAACGAAACTTGGCACAATAAGCCGTAAGTGGCATATCAACACTCCTGCATAGATGTAACAACGAAACACAAATCCTTTGGAGATTTGTTTTTAATTACAACCACCCCAACTGAAGCACCGAACCTTCAAGCTGAGTGGTGGCTTTTGAAGAGCTAAACTTATCTGCTGCTGCGTTTTCGAAACACTGCCGTGCAGCTAGCCATCATGCCTCGTACCGCATCGTTGTTGCAGCTCAGCGTATTATCTACTGCCACACAATTCCCACAGTAGATTGGGCGAAAAGCGCTACGATTGTTTATGTTACGCTTCGATGAGGTTGCTTAATGTTTCCTACCTGGATGATACCTGTTGCCAGGTTTAACAAAGTGGAATAACTTCTTCGGTTAAGTATGTTAACGCTTTGGAGTGTTACTTTTGCATTTCGCACTCACTGGATGCTGGAAAGTCCAATGGAGATGGTATCATGTGCGTACGGAGGTTGCGCTATGATTATGTTTGAATTATTTTTCTCATACAGTACAGAGCATTTGGAAGCAATTGAAGCAAATTGTTTTGTTTGTTTTAGACGTTCTTATTCTTTGTGATACAATTTGAAGTTGCATTGAAGATGGAACACGAACATATGTTTGTTAATGTTTTGTAACTTTTTTGTGTGCAAAGCTGCGTAAAATGTAATATTATTTAATAATCATAAGATATCTTAAAGGCTCCTAATTGATTGAACTGCTGAGAAGAAGAAATATGAAGTTGACCGACAGACAGATTTGGTAGCAATAAATGTGTTATTAAGTTAATGACGTACATCCGGCAATATCCAAGGGTTAGTACCGTAGTTTTACAACGTAATATTGGGCCTCTATAAAAGGTTTCCACAATGAGACCACCTGATAGTTGTAATGCGTTAAAAAGGTAGTTTCCGATATACTCTTTCAATGCAAATGAGTAACGCAAACGAAGACTCACGTCGAATCTGGTTTCAATAAAGTTTAATGTTTGTAATGGTCACATTTTTGGCTTCCTATATTTGATGGTAAAGTATTCCGCACCTCTGGTAAAAAGTTAAGAAAAAAATCAAAACAATAAAACAATTTATCGCAATGAAGTAAAAGGTTCAACACTACGAATTAGAAACGATGACTTTTGAGCAATTAACTCACTGAGCTATCAAATTTTAAAATCGGCTCATCCAAAAATTGGCCTAAAGCAGACTCCATATATCTAAGAGGCGACTTTTATATGCTTTTAACGAGCATAGGCAAGTACTGTCTTATTTCTAGTCCACAATGTTATGGAAAGCTCGCTAAACGATAGGAAAAAAATCTTGGAAACAATTCATACACTCTTCAAACGCAAACATCGAAATGATATTAGCTAACACTCGATCCGTTAGGTTCGTTCGTTCCTCAAATTCAATTTTTGTAACTCGTAACCATTCTTTCCCCCGTGAGAACTGATAGAGTGAAATCTATTTTAACTTTTTCATGCACCACTACACGCACAACGTAGCGAAAATAAATCGTGAAAAATCAATTACAATCACTGTTTGTACGGAAAAACCCGGTACCTGCTGCCGTGATTGAAGAGTATTAAAATATGGAAAAAAGCTAACCCAATATGCGACCCCCCGAACTACAGCACCGAATCTCTGTCCGGTAAAGCTTGATTTTTATTTTAACACCCCAAAAAAGGCTAACAAAAGCAAATGTACATAACCTCGGCACCATAGAATTAGTGTGAAAGTGTACCGCCATTGCGGGCACGTTTGTACAAACATGTTCGAATAAAAAAAAAAAAACACTTCTCCATCACCAGCCAATCCGTTTAGACAATGGTGACCTAGAACGATTGCAAATAAATATGAAATTTTTAGCTCGCGGATTTTTTTAAACCGTCGAGCACGAGATTTTAGTTGCAAGTTGTTTTCTGAAACACACAACCAGAACAAAAGCAATAAAAATAAACATCGAATAAACCCAATTGATCATTCGTCAATATTTTTAGCAAAAACAATACAACCAAGGAGAAAATTCAACTGCGAAGACCTGTCAAAATATTTTTTAAATTTTTATTAAAAATTCATTGGAGGGTTTCTGTTGGTAAAACTGGAATTAAATTTAACCGAGCTGGATGAATTGTTACTCGCCGGAAATATATTTCAGGTTATGTGACAATGGGGATTGCCTTCTAGCAGCTTTTGTCTTATCGTTTTGCGGTGTTACACCCCAAACAGATCCAACCTTCTGATGTGATGGATGCGGGTGTCTCCGGAGCTGTGTTGTGAAACAATAGACGCGTGCGGACAGGCACGTCAGGTCCGGACCGATGGCAAGTACAAGTTGTAGTACCCACATATCGATAGTGAAAGCTCCACGGGCCTGGAAAAGATTTACTCACATGAGAAGATACGCTAAAAGATAGTCCGCGCCCGGTCTCGACATGGCGTTCGTTGTTTATGTTGATCGTCGAGCAGACGAAGCGAGAGTGGAAATGTGGGACAATCAACAAAAAAAACGTTATTGGAAGGAAATGGTAGAGCATCAACTGATCAGCCTCAACTCGCAGTGCGATGACGGAGGCCTTCACCTTGACAGCGACCATAAATCCGTTCGGCTGGCGGTTGATTGATTTATGAAGCCTGGTCTGGTTTGTGGATTTTTTTGTTGCTACTTTTCCATTTTACCGTGAAGCTTTTCTTGCCGCGTTTTTCCTGCGTACGTTCTAGCAACCGATCATGCTACCGTACCACACACACATGGGCGCTATCAAATTCGCACCTCACGCTATTACAATGCAATGTGAAACAGACGCATAAGGTAAGCGTTAGACGAAGGAAACGACAAGTGTAGCAAGGTGGTGGATCGATAGCGGAACACCGCAAATGGGAGGGGTTGAAAGGTTGGAAAATCGGTAAGAAAGGGTGTACAAGCGAGAAAACACACCACAAACCGTACACCACAGGCGCAAAATAATGCCGGCTGTGCATGAAAAATGCATCACAAGGCAAAATGCGAACATGAATGATGACAGTTTGCAGTGTCATTTGTTTTCGACGGGGTGGTTTTTGTTTTCTTTTGTACACTAAAATCTATCAGCTAAGCACGTGTGTGGCATTTGACCGCTTGAACAATCGCATGCGTTGGGAGAGCTTTAATTTTTGCGTATTCAAGCACAATGTTATCGTTGTTGTAAGTTTAAAATATGTTATTTAAAATAATAAAAATTAATATATGTGATTATTAAAAAGTTTTTGAATAATATGTGGCTTTTTGTTTCATTGATTAAACGTATTATCAAGCCCGTATACAATTATGCTCAAACTTTCAGATACTGTAGATGTCACAACAATGCTGTCCAATAGTTTTATATTATTGATTATATTATTACTTTAAAATTGTAAGACTGGTATAATTATTTTAAAATGAAAATGATATCATGTGTAACACTCTTTAGATTCCATTAATTTATACACCACTCATAGCTAACTAGCATTTCACCATTTTTCTTTCCACAATGCCCTTGGCACGGGTGGTTAAATGGCGGAAAAACAGTCTGCAATCGTTTCAACCATCCATCGTGTAGGCTTTCTTTTTCAAAGCGTCGAATTTTCCCTTACCTTGCACCCCGCTTCTGCGCTCCCTCCTTCAACCATGGTTCACTTTCTGTCGGAATTCGTGTGCTCTTGCGCTGGATCGTAACACACGACCAAACGGAACCCACCATTGTCACCCTGCGTAACCGACTTTTCGCGCTCATCGTTTCGCTTTTTCGCCTTTCATTTACGATCGCATACATTTTCCATGCTTTTCCTGCAAACGATCGCCAGACCCAACCCTTCCGAGCCCTTTTGTGCGTGGCATGACAGTCGGTGCGACGGAGCCCCGGTTTCGCTTTCTCCATTTTCGCATGATTCGGAATCTCCGGAATTTCCCTTCCATTCCAGGTTTTTCCCGAGGTGAAGATTTTGCGGTTCTACACTGCGCCACAACGGTGCGTTGTGTTGTTTTAGCTGGAATTTATTTCTCATTTCGTGTAACGCTCGATTTTCCACGTGAAAAATCGTTTCCGCAAAGCCACCAGCTTCACGCCCGTTAGCACTTGCTTTGCGCCTGTACCTCCATCTGTCTCGGTATGGGTTTCTTCTGTTTTTCTTCATCTAACGTTCGTCGTGTGTTGGTTGTTTTGTTTTGGATTTTCTTGCTTGGATCTCTTTTCCCGGCGCGTAAGGTCACAAATTATCGCGCGCGATCACGTATTACGATCCACGGTGAGATGCGATTGGCATGCCTTGACGGCATGAATTCATTTTTGTTTTTGAAAAACATTTTCGAGGCCACCTTAAAAAGCGAGCTCATAATGTCGGGATAGCAGCGAAGAAATTATGTCGATATAATTGGGTCAATTTCACACTTTGCATCAAACAGGGCCCGGAAAATGCGCTTTCTTCCTGTCTTCCACTTTTCACAAATTCACTCCGCTCCTCATCACTCTTGCTTTTTGACCACAATTCGAAGCATAATGTAATCAGTTCGCACCTGGCAATTCGCATTCGCATCAGATCCTCATGTTACCCGTAACGCACACGTGTGGAGTACTGTGGTTTCTTTGCTTTCTTATGCGTACGCATAAGAAAATCTGTTTGAAAGCGACGAACGATCGCATTATCCCCACGGTTTGTCGGTCGACCTTTTTTGGCCGACGTCCCACCATTTTTCTATTTCCGGTTTCGAGGTCGTCGCGTCGGAAGACCGCATGCGTTGAAAGATGTTGATTGCACGCGAATGCGGCGCCTGACACAATGATGAAGATTGCGATAATGAGCCACACCGGTACGCGAGTGTGTCGCTCGGCGACTTTTCTTTTCGCACTCAAACGGGTGGGTCAAGAATTAGGCACGCGTTTGGTGCCGGTGCCGGTTTCTTCCCCGGCCCCTTCCGCCTAAACGGAGAGAAAATAAAATCATGGCACGAAAAATGGTTCCCTTTCTTCTCGAGTGGAACCTGCGATTTCTTCGTCAAGATCCCGGAAAGTGGCTCACGAATCTCGAACAACGCTTTCGGACGTAGCTGACAGCGGGTAATGGATGTCCCATGATGATTGTTGCACCGCTCCCGCAAGTGCTCCGAGCCGCGAGACGATTAACGAAGCAATGGGGCCGAAAATTGGAAACAACATAACCATTTTACCCTAGGAAGTGGACGCAATGCTACAGAAGAACGGAAATTAACACCATAACAACGAGCATAGGAAGATGGTGGAGAGAAAACGAATGGTACCAACGATGGACACGAGCGACGCCTTTACACACCTGCTATAGCTCTGGATAGCAGACGGTACAGTCCGAGGTAGACGAAATTAAGCGAGCGATTACGTCGGAAAACATTCACCACAAACGAGACCCGCGACCTGACCTGGAAAGTAGGACCGATCGGGTGTAGTGCACGTTGCGGTAGATCTGCTGGGTGGGAAAATCTTACCAACTGCTCATTTATACGTTTGCTCATCGCCTGATAGGCTGCGTAACCAGGTGCCATGACTGGGATGAACCAAGCGAAGGATGACCGATGAGCGTAACAGTGAAGCTTATAATTGAATGTCACCGCGACCCGGGGAAAAACGGTACCAGTCTTCGCAATCGGCTACGCAATCGTCGCATTTATTAGCACCGCACCGTTTGCGGACTTCCAACCAGAGCATCAATGGCACGGCCGGACCACAGGTCCAGTGGGAACTCGGTCCCGAAAAATGGAAAGGCATATAGGTCAGTCGGTGAAAAACTTTAGCATATCTGGCGCTGGGTTTTCGTACCTGTTGCACACTAGTCGCAATGCCACTTCACGGATGAAAACACATAAGTTTCAAAGGTTAATCGAAAACAGTACAACGAAAAGTAGAGTAGATCGTCTCATTAAAACACACTGTGTAAATATTGTGCTAAACAGGTTGCTTTTTTGGGGGGGAATGAATTGTGCCGCAGTATTGAGCATATATTCGTAAAGTAGCTCATCGCGAAATAACTGATGAAAAGCTTGGTTTGTGTTGAGATAAAAGACGGCAACGATGAATAACCAGTGGCAAGCAATGTCAAGCAAGCGTATCGTGTTGCATTTACTGTTGTCGTATGGTGTGATATAATAGTGTCACACTTTGGACGTTAATGGAAGAATTATGACGTAGAGTCAATGCAGACATTTGTTATCTTAATGATAGCGAGCATTTAAAATATCGATAACGGACGTTTGTATCGTCTGTTTCATAGATGTGAAAGAAAAGCAATTGGATGTGTGGAATGTATTGATGATGGTGATGAAAGCAAGTAATTATTCAATAACTAATTCTAGCCTATTAGATGGTGGGTTAGACGAATGCGTTTCAAAAAATATGCGTGTCCTCAATGCAGGGTACAACAAACTTTTTTTTTTTACTAAATCCCCTTCTACTAAATATTGTTTATCAAATTTTCTACTTTTCTTGGCGAATTTTTCCCTTGGACCCTTATCGCTCAAAAAGGGTTAGCCCGTCATTCGTTTGTGATTCATACTGTGATGATCGATCAGCGTTTTTGGTTTACGAGCAGAAAGCCTAATACCAGCACCGCTGCAATCGGTTGTTTCGAACCTATTTTAGCTCTTGATCGTCGTTGTTTTATCTACAGGCTTAAGCGCCAAATCTCTGGCCCCTCGTCTGGTCGCGATTACTAGACACCTGGTAATTGATGATACGTGCGGCTTCCTAGTGCGGTTTTGGTTCGATGTCGCGTACCGTTCGTAATGGAAATGGGCAATAAAACGAGCAAGATAAGATTGGTAAGAGGGAACAAGATTTCACACAAATAGTCGGTGACTGCTACCTTGAGTTTAAATTGAGTTCCATTGCTACTTTATGGACATTCATCCAAAGGCAGCATTATTAACGTTTTATTTTTACGGACAAATCAACGAAGGGATTATTTTTATTTCCTGTTCGAACCAAAGTACACGATTCTGATAAGCTGCTTGATCGCACAATCCAACAACAGAGATAAAGCGCTACAGTTTTGTGAAACAACTCTCTGGCGCGTTACAGTACAAAATCGAATCATCCATTGCGCAAAACATTCGTTCTAACTTCGTCTAAAATCAAAGCTGTTGCATCGCTTATCAAGCGTAACTATCGAGCGAAGCTAAACAAAAGCGCGAAACATATACACTCGATCCCTTCGAACGAGTTCAAACACCGATCTACGTCAACTCGAGGTCAAATGCAGCGCGTTTATGCAATGTGGCGCTATTTTTCGCACAACGATCGTGTCTCCCTTCACGTGGCCGCCGTGAGCGCTGGACTTGTCAGGAGTGCGGCAGCAGGTCAGTAATTTGTGCAAGTGGTTCACGTTGCTTTACTATCTGGCAGTCTTTGTTCGAGAATGCAATCGTTTGCGAAGGCAGAAGTGTGCTGTAGGAGTTCATTTTTGTTGTTGCATTTTTATTTCTTTATGCGAAAATATGACCAGCGGTACTATTTCTGCTCCATCATGCATATTGATGGTGTATTTGAATAATTAACCATACCGAAGGTTTTTCCTCCATTCCACGTACCATAAATACTTTCCAACGCTTTCTGCGCTCAGCTTCCTCAGAGGCCTTATAACTGATTTTCTGGAAAAGGTCAAAGACGTGATAAACCATAAATGTACGTTGGAGATGAAGCATTTCTTTCATTCTTCAACATTTCCTGCAGTTCCTGCTAACTAACCACCGGAAGATACGTGTGGTGTAGCTTTACGAGCAGGTTGTTTGATGCTGTTTTTTGTTTCTTTCACCACCGCAAACCAACATCTTACAGTTGCGTAACTCGTGTAATCAACTTTCGAAGAAATTTTAATGAAAACACTACCCATTAACCCACAAACCTTGCGTACGTATAGGCTATTACAACCTGGCTCAGAACTGCTGTCTTCCCTATCCATTGAAACAGCCGGCCGGCTCTTTGCATCTTTCAATGGTGTAAATGAGCTGTAGTCGATTTTTTAAACTCTTATTCAGATTTTATTAGTTTCGGGCAGCAGAAACCACAAAACCCTCAAACAACCGCGAAGGCAAATGATGTTAAAGAATAGGTTCACGGTGGAGGAGAGTAACAGCGAACCGAACGGTACATGCACAATTTGAGTCTCGAATCGTGGTGGTGTTCCGATTGGTCAGAACCTTCGCTGTTGTGATAGTGTTGCCTGTGCCAGCACACCGAGCACAAAAAAAAGGCTCCACATCATGAGTATCGTTGCGCATGGATGTAATAATTAGAAGGTTTACCATCTCCATGAGCTCTCCGCTCCACACCACGGTGCAGGTAGCGAGCGAATGGAAAGGAAACCTTTTTTTCTGGGTGGCTTATCGAACGTGGTAATGATTTATTATCACCTTCCCGTAATATTCGTTCGATCGATGCAGTCTGCGTTGCTGCCCAAACATAGAAATGAGATCAACCTCTACCCCGTGTTTCGGATTGATCCGGATATCGTTCATCGTTGGTAATTAAAGCTGTTTTATGGAGTTCGTGGGCAATTATAACGTTTGTTTCGAATTGTTTGAACAATCGGGTTTTAATGGGCTTTGTGTTGCTGTGTTACAGTAAGTTCTAGTTAAATACTGTAAATACTGGAAAAACTAGCGAGGAAACCAAAATCTCTATATCGAGTTGATGTAATTACTTGAAGATCGCAATCTATTTTCCAGACACATCTTCATCAAGCTTTTTCATGAAAAAGAAGCCATTGTTTCCAGAGACACTTGGGAAAGTTCTAAGCAAACTGGACTTAAATGAATCGGGTACCAAACATTACTACATACGGTTCTACGTTTTCCTCAAGAACAATGAGGTTAGGATACATCCATACAAGTACTTCCAAAGCCACAACAACAACCACATCAAGCGTGAGTTTATGAAACTGTTTCAACCAAACTTGGTCGACCTCGTCGACAGAAGCATTAAGCGCTTTTTTCAGCTCTGTTTCTAAACCATAATCCGTTAATGATTATTAACCGTCTGCGTTACGAAACTAACCCTCTCTTTGTGGTTTGTTCTAGGTTTCGATTGCACTTAACATCGTATTGTTACATTTCGAAAACAGTACCATCCTTATCCTCCTGCTTCTCTATCCTACCAATAAAGATGCAACCGACCAACGATAAGTTAGGAAAAAAATCGCGTCTCGTCAAATTTTCCCAACTCTCATAATACTAAACCTGGCGGGAACTGTTGCGCAACACAACCAGTCTGATTTTTGATCCAGAAAAGATACACATCTTTATCGCTCAACCGGGTGTTTCGTCTTTTCGGATTGCTGTTCGAAGGGAAATCTTCATACTGAATCATCTTCAAAACAGAAAACACACTCTGAGCAGCACCGAGAAGCAGAAATTTGGTTTAATTATCATTAACCGGTAGCAGAGCGGCAGAGGGATGTTGATGTCCCGCACCGAAAGTGATCCATTTTGTTACCACCGACCATGGGGCCAAAAGCACCTTTGACGATGATACACGATACATCGTGCGATAACCGTACGTGGGGTTTTCTGTAAAGGTGCGGATACAGCGTTTGAACAAGAAATGTTACTTTTTTCCTTTTATTATGCTTAAATTTTATTTCTCCCTTGGCTTCATTACTAAGATATTTTTTTGCTTCTCTTACGCTGCGCTAGCGGTTCTGCCCGGCTAACGGCTGTTAACCGCTTGGACCCGTGGTGAGCTTTCCGAAACGGTCCGTTAGCTAGAATTACTATGCCTTTTTGGTGAGGATTAATGCTTGTTCATCGATGAGATAACCAGCGGGGAATCGATATAACCACGGAACCAAGAAACCTCAATCAGAGCAAGACCCGCCCAAGGGGAGTGCAAGGGGTGTTGTTTTCTTTATAATTGTTGCTTTTTTTCTGGTGCTCTATTCAAATTACTGTCATACCTTAGATTGGCAATGTCTCGTTCCCATCCCAAATGCCCGTGCGGTCTCCTTTAATTGCTGCGTGAACATTGGATTAACTTTTACAGATTATGTGTGGTCACTAATGTGTCGGACACAGCACAACAAAACGAAACCCAAAAAAAAAACAATAGAAAACCCCCAATGAAAGCAAATAGTTACAACGTGACAAAACGCACCACGCACCAAAATGCTAGCACGTTGCCAGTGTGTTGACGCGAGAGCAAAGCTATCAAAAATCAATTTAGAAACACAACACAGTCTCAGTAAAGTGGAAGAAAGGGCAAAAAATCACTAAGCGACAGTCGCCCGGCCCGGTCCATTTTGCGGCACGATCGCGACCACTGTTGAACCGTTTTGTGCTTGCATTTCCGGTCATTTCCTCATCCAAGCGCTGTTTCCGTTACAGTTTGTTGTGTAGTGCGCGGTGCGATGGTGGGAATCCGACAAGCCGTGTGCGCGTGAGAGTCCGTGAGATGCGAACAGTACGGGTCATCGGCACGGCCAGATATTTCTCGTTAATTCGTTTGAACATCCCGGCATGTACGATGGCCACGTTCATAATCCCTCCGATGTGGAGCGAAACTGACTGACATGCGCAGCCGAAGCCGCTCACTTAGACCTGTTGAATATGATTTATGTGGATGTGTGTGGTACCCATTCACGATCGTAGAGCACATCCTTCGAGATCGTTAATCGGAAGGGAAATGATCTCTGCTTCCCACTACCTCATGCTCATGCTGTGCTGCTGGTGAGCGTTTTTGGAAGTATAAAAAATAACCGAAAGATTCCCGATTTGAAATGCTTGCCCCCGTATAGGCCCGTTCGGGTCCAAAATCGCCTAGATTTACATTCCAAAACTGAACCTAGGAATGGCCCAGTTTTGTTTTTCGTCGGTCGATTCTCGTGCTCAACCCCTTTCGATCCGAACCCTCCCGATATGTGTTTCCTTTTGCACAAACAAAAACACAGACAAAACCGGGTCAACTATATTGGGTGCAGCAAATTAAATCTAATCACCTCGAAGAGATGGGAGCTTTTGGTGGCCATCTCAAGCTCACAACCATAATAACCGTAATCTCACGAAACGGATGCTTTGCCGCACGGATGCAACTGGCACGATGATAAATAGTCTTGTGCGGATGGCGAAAACCTACACACGGGGAAACAAAACAAACAAAAGCAGCACAAGTGTGTACGCATACTGCGCAACCCGGCTAAATTGCGTGTGCGCGAATTGTCTGTCCAATCAAGGGGAATATGCATATATGGGTCAAACTGTAATTATCTGCCAAATGCATATCTTGTGTGTGTTGTGTTTTTTTTTTTTGCTAGCATCTCCACACCAAATGCCGTTGTTTGCGATCGATACGATCAGCAACGATCATCATGCACGCGTGCACGCGTGCATCGTGTGGCCTTGTTCTTATAATCATAATTTCCCCTCCACCCTTCGACGTCCATCGTATCATCCCCAAACAGAACAACAACAACAAAACATAGCTATTAGGTAGGCAAAGTAAAAACACCACTTATCCCATGTGTCGATTTGAAAATGTGGAGGCTAACAACTATGTGAGCACAACACAAAAAACAACATTAACTTCAACAAAAAAAAACACGTTAACTTCAATCAAATGCTTGAACTAAAACGACGAATGTCAGCCAATAAACTCAAAGCCTCTAAAAAATCGAAGATTCTAATTAAAAATGGATAGCTATAGCTGGTAGAATCATAGCCTAATACTGTATTCTCTTCTTACGTTCTAATTCCAGAGCTCCAGCTTCTAGAGTGTTTGAGGCCTGCGGAAAAAGAGTCATTAGCTCTAAGGCTCCAACCCGCCAAAACACCAGATATATTGGCGAAAGAAACCGCTTCTACCCAGAAGTGCCCAGAAGCCAAACGCTTACGCATTGGTCCCACCTGTCACCCTGGGGGCTTACCTGAATTGCTGTCAGTCTGGGTGGATCTGTTCCCCAACCTCGTTACCCAGCACTGCACCGCGACCATCTCCTCTTCATCACCGACCAAGATCATCATCATCATCTTCATCAGCTCCAGCATTCGCTCGGATACCGTAACCCCAACACGTTTGGGAAGTAACGCAACCGCCAGAGCGCATCCACACGAAGCACTGCCGCGAATCGAAAGCACTTCTCCAGCAGCAGTATCAGTTCTCCCGGAGAGTGGTGTAGGTACGCTTCGATTGCCCGGTGTACCATCTTCACGAGAGCCTAGCGCGAGAGCCCGCCACACATATATCCAGAGCACCGTCTCGGACGTCACACCGCTGGGAAGGGTTAGGCCGGCGCGATAGTTAATGCGTCGCCGCAAACACGAACAGCGCACCAGTGTTGGCTCGGGTTTCGGCCGAAACGCGTCGCGAGTAGCGCCACAATCGACGAACCGGCTTGTTGTGGGCCCGTTGGACGGTACCCGCACTCGAGCTTAACTCGAGGTGTTATGTAAATCAGTGGAATCTCCCAACTCCACCATCACGCGAACGTGGCTCCGTGCATCGCAAACATCCGCGCACAACTCTACCATATTCTTATCATCCTCAACATCATCACCAGCATCCCGCTGTGTGTTTGTAGTTGTTTTCCGATGTGAGCAGCGATCGAATTCTCGTGTTTGAATAGTCTGTGCGCATCGTAATATAATTCTCAAGCACGAACGGGTTTTGCGGAACATCCGCACCAAGAACTAACTGCGCACCGTACGAGCCATTCGCAAACTAAAGTTGTGCCAGCAAGGGACGAGCGACTGTACCGCACGTTCCGCCTGTAGCGCCTCACACACTGTGAAGGCGAGTGTTTTCGTGTGCCCTCTGTGGTTGAGCGGAAAATGCTGACTGTTGCGAAAAAACCATCCAATACCGCGACCAGTGTAAACAGGCAACGCCAGCAGTAGCAGCAGTGACCGGTGGTCGGCCAGTGTCTTCCGTTTGACGATGGTGTCGTTAGCGACAGTGCAGCACATATTGATGGGCACCAAGTCCGTTCACATCAGCCCGCCGACCATTATCGCGATAAGAAACGATGAGTTAAGATCAAGTTTGGGCGCATACAGTAGTGCCGATGATCTCGTTAATGTGATCGCTCTTTCAGACGATTAGCCGTTGAGCTGTGTAAGGTGACTCAATTGGGCAAGTGATAAGCGAACCCTTTTTGTTTGTTACACGACGTGTTGTAGAAGGGCACCGTTAGTGAAGGTGAAACGGAAAGCTCTGTACCTACTTGAGTCTTTGTGTTGTTGTTACTTATTATTTTGAATTTGTGCTCCGTGCTGTACGTGTGTGCATGTGTACTTCAAGACCATTCCGGAAAGGTTTCGGGAGAAAGGTGTTTTTGCGGTACAGGAGGTCACCCCACAGCAGTGTTGGCGGTGGAGGTGTAAGAAGGTGCTAAAAGTAACGTTGCAACATTGTGATCATCGTGAATGCGGTGTAGCAGCAGCTAGTTAGCATCCCCCCACAAGCTGCAGTGGCTGCCACTCGGCAAGCAGTAACCGTGGCGAACGGATCGACGTCAGCGTCTCAATCATTCTGCAAGCGTAGCATCGCCGTAGCCATCATGTACTGGATCCGGTCGAAGAAGCTGCGCGAGCGGCTAGCACTCGGATTCGGTGCCCTGCTCGTCCTCTTTACGCTACTCCTGGTGGTCGATCTTCAGATGGATCTGGGTGTGTCCAGGGGTGAGTTTATCCCGTCGCACGCACGTATCCGGTACGCAAACCAGCAGGATCGTAGCGGTATCTACAACGAGTTTCACCGGAAGTATCTCGCCAAAAGCAATGCGTCCGGTTCGAAGGAGTACCTAACGACGAACGCGCAGGCACAACACCGCGGTCACACCGACACCTCCGGTCCGGGCTATCCCGGCAAGTCAGCGTCGACGACAACTGCGCCACCACCGCACGATCGCTTCAAGGACCTAACCGCACTGGTAGTGGCACCGCGCGCCAGCAAACACCGGGCGCCGCAACCTTTCGAGCGGATTATTGTACGCGAGGAATCGTACGCGGACGAACCGTTGGACGAAGATGAAGCCAATCCAACGTTGGGCGAACTGTTGGACCTGCGGCCCAGCCCAAACGCGTCCAACCTGGAACGGTTCCAGTTGCGCATCTCCAAGCGCGAACTGTACAGCCGGGACGATACGTTAGTGAATGCGGTTATCGACGACATGATACGATTGCCCATCCAGCACGTGGTACAGAAGGAGGGTGGCACACAGCTGAAGCTGATCATCGACTACCCAAACGAGGTGCACGCACTGTTCAAGCCGATGCGGTTTCCGCGTGAACAGCAAACCCTACCGAATCACTTCTACTTCACCGATTACGAGCGACACACGGCCGAGATTGCTGCCTTCCATCTTGACCGGTTGCTTGGTTTCCGGCGAGCGATGCCGGTGACCGGGCGCATCCTTAACATCACCACCGAAATCTACCAGGTGGGCGACGAGGTACTGCTGAAGACGTTCTTCGTGTCGCCGTCCAGCAATCTATGCTTCCACGGCAAGTGTTCGTACTACTGCGATACGTCACACGCGATCTGCGGCAATCCGGACACGCTCGAGGGTTCGTTTGCCGCGTTCCTGCCAACGCAGGACGACACGCAGCGCAAGGTGTGGCGGCATCCGTGGCGCCGGTCGTACCACAAGCGCCGGAAGGCGCAGTGGGAAACGGACTCCGACTACTGCACGATGGTGCGTGACATTCCACCGTACGACGAGGGTCGCCGGTTACTCGACCTGATGGACATGTCCGTGTTTGATTTTCTTACCGGCAACATGGACCGGCACCATTACGAAACGTTCAAAATCTTCGGCAACGATACGTTCCCGATTCACCTTGACCACGGTCGCGGCTTCGGCAAACCGTTCCAGGATGAGCTGTCCATCTTAGCGCCAGTGCTGCAGTGCTGTTTAATCCGAGCGTCCACACTTGAGACGCTGCTTCGCTACCACAACGGTCCGAAATCACTGTCGGAGGCGATGCGCGAATCGATGGCCATCGATCCGATCGCACCGGTCCTGTGGGAGCCACACTTGGAGGCGCTAGACCGACGGGTTGCGATCGTGCTGCAGGCTGTGCGTGACTGCATAAGGAAATCTGCGGAAGAGGACGACGGTATTCCTGACGTTCCCAACGCGCTCGGTGAGAAGGATACTGTGGCGAGGAATGGATTCTATCGTTCCTAGCGACTGGCGGCGGCATACCGGCGGCGGACTGACCTGCAGGAGCGACATGCGCGACTTCACGCCGTTAATCGGTACTCGATGGCGGCTGATGGTTCCGCTAATCAGGTTCAGCATCACCATAACCACCACCACCATTATCACCAACAGCAGCAGCAGCACGGTGCTTTGAGACCAGGCTCCTCGACGCGCTTCGATCGAAGCCGTACTCTGTACATAGTTTAATTGATAGTCATACCGTGTAGTAGTCGTGTGATTGAAGACAAATGAGGGGGCACTGTTAGGCGTTAAGCAATAAGGGTTAGAAAATTTGTTTTCTATACAAGGATGTGACTCTGTGTATGTGTGCGTTCGAATGTGAGATGTGAATGTGCGCGAGTGAAACATGTTTAAATGGGGCTACATTACGAATATGCCCATCGGCCTAGGTTCCTAGCGGTGTGTCAAACGAAAATAAACGAAGAATACAATTGGTACTGATAGAATGGAAGTAGCAAACGGAAGCGGAAGTGCTTTTTTAGACTCATAAGAACTCGTGTACGCTTACGAAGCATAACTCAACTAGCGAAGGTACTAAATTAGCAACCACCACACACGCACACACCAACCCTTTATGACTCGATGAAGATGAGTTACAGCAGCAAAATTGGTTGTAGAATAATAATTACAATAAAAAAGCGGACAAAAATGTGAACATCGCCGGCGTGAGAAAAGCCTAACCGGCTCGCGAAAAATAACGAAGGATTAGTAACGTATAATTTCTCAACCCCAACTAACAATTTGACCGTTCAAGCTACTAACGGTGAGCCAACATTTATAGTTAAGTTTTCAACATCAGCTGTTAATCGACAGCCGTGGGCTTTCACACTAGCCGGTAAAGCATCCCGGTCCTGTTAGGAAGTTAAAACATACGAGTAGTAAACCATTGTTAGCACAATAGTTAAAAGTACGTCCTTCACCCAATTGGTGGAACATTTCCAACGCTTTGGGTGAAGCTTTGAGGCCAAAGTTTTATAACACTATATATACTGTACACACGTGATGGATGGGTGGAAAGTATGTCCGATGTTTCCATCAAACGAGCAGACGACACGCGTGGTGTGATTGTTTTCGTTCAGTTGTAATGTTTTGATTCTATTCTCGTTGCTGTGTTACGTTGAATTGTGTTGTAAATACTCTAATACACCTGATTGACAGGATTTTCCTGCTTAGCAAACAGCCAACCCAGACCGTAAGACACTTTACTGTTGCTATCTTGATTTTTTCTCGTCGTTTCTCAACGCCATACGTTTTGAATTGCGAACTAGATGATGTTTCAATTGCAGAGAGTTCACTAGAGGCCAGTAAATAGAGTTAAAAGAAACAAAACAAAATACAAGGATATTTATAAAATGTAACAAGAGCAAAAAACAAAATCATTCAGCGTATAAATAGAATAAACCAAAATAATGACCAATCAGTTTGAGTCGGGAAATAAAAACAAGAACGTATATCAGCTCCATTAACAGAAGACTTGCTTCATCAAAAATCCAAATATAACAAATAGTAACCCATACAAACAAAGATAGCCGGAAACACTATTTCACTAAAGACGATAGAAAGAGAAGCAGCATAGTTCACAACGCCTGTGCACGCTGTGTCTGATAGGTACGTTTGCATCGCGAATATGAAAGGAGCAACCATGAAGCCA
Source organism: Anopheles marshallii (assembly GCF_943734725.1). Taxonomy (NCBI): domain Eukaryota; kingdom Metazoa; phylum Arthropoda; class Insecta; order Diptera; family Culicidae; genus Anopheles; species Anopheles marshallii. Next base: position 44,859,516 of record NC_071326.1, on the reverse strand, counting down.
TTGTGATGTATGTTTCTTGTTCCGTGTGTTATGTTTAAATAGATTAGCCCTCACACGAAGGCACCGGCGAATTGATTTTAAGTTCCGTCAAGAGTTGTAAATCTGCTATGTGTTATAATTGCCTGAAACGAACCATTGCACACATCGAGCAGCTTCAACTGGCAAGTGGCACAGAAGTGAAACGCATTAAAGAGTATAAACAAAGTACATACGCAAAAACAAACACACATAAATACCACAAAAACAACCAACCATGATGGTGTGAATAGCTACAGTATACATAACGATTATGATAATGGAAATATAATGCAAAATATTACACGTTAAGAGAGATCTAATAGGCGAATATGTCTGCAAGATGCAGTCATTTGGTTTGCCTTCGATTGTTTATCTTTCAAAAGAAAACAAAAAAGCAAAGCTTTTCTTTCCCCTTTTACATATCGCCGAACGCGTGCGCATACTTTAACCCAACCCGGAGTTTGATGATTCGTTCGATCGGTTCGAAATGAATGTAGGAAATAAAATCATGCCAAAAACTAATTAAAAACTCACTCCTTCCTTGTCGGAATTGGCACATTGCGGTACCCAGTGCCGGGTGTACAGCAAATAACGTTGTGATGTCCTTCGGAGGAAATGCGATGAAAACAGCAGCAACAAGGAAAAATAAACCCAAACATAAACCGCACAACAGAACACGGTTAGCTATCGAAAAGGGTATCGATAGCTCGACGATATTTTTTCCCACCATTATTAAGTTTGATGTTCTTTACTGTTCTTCCTCTACGTTGCCTCTTCAACGGACTGCCAATTTACCTCCTCCTAACGGCGCGGATGGATGGATGGCAAAGAAAAGAAAGGGGGAAAAGCTTCACCAGAGCCGCGTAGTAAGATCGTACCAACCAATGCGTTACGGGAACGGATCGTCTGTTATGAACGCTCCCGTTAGGGTGTTGTTCTTGTGCAAAACCAAGCAAAAATGATCATTTGGATTAGCAAGCAATCATTCCTTCCCTTTCGGATGCGATGAAGTGCGTTGAGTAATAATTGTACATTTTGTAAAAAGAAAAACACTCACAAAGGAAACTCCAAAACATTCACAAAAATCCCTTTTTTTATTCGGATGTATACACCTGTTCGTTCCTATCCGTATAAGTATGGAATTAATATTGTACGTTTCTTGTCTGTTATCCACTTACATCGTTATTCGTTATTTTCATCTACATTAGTGCGTGAGATAGTGGAGAGAACGAAGTGTATGTTTTTTTGTTATCCGAAAAATTTACATGCAGCCCTAGCCTGCACCTGCTATCGAAACACATCGGGAATGGAGCAATAGTTCATTGTTAAAATCAAATAGAAAAATCGTGTCAAAAGCAAATAGGAAAACAAGCCTATAAAAGGAAAGAGACTTTCTGCTTGTTCTTAAATGGAAAAAAGAAATAAACAAAAAAAGTAAACCATCTCACCCCCCAGGCATCATCTCCTTATTACCATCATCTTTATGATCATCCTACGACAGCGTAATCGTGATTATTGTACTAAATAGTAGGATCAAAGAAAAACATTTAAAAAAGCACGCAACACATTAGAATGTAGATAAGCGAATTAAGCGCAGGAATAATCACTATGATTGAAAACAAAACGATAAAAGTCTGTTGTTACTGTTTAGCTAAGACATATTGAAACAAAAAAACAAGGAAACGAAAAGTAAACCGACCGATTGAAGTGGATGAAGTGTGCTAAAAAGCAACTAACCAGAGGTAACATAAGTAAACAACTGATCAGCTGTGGTATCGATTATGAACTAATGATATGAAATATATTACTACCGGAAGGGAAAACCTGAACGTAAACGAATAAAATATGAAGTTTGACAGTCGTACGCATGCGAGGACCCCCGTACAACGATGGCCATGTAGTATCCGAAAATTAAATTTAGCCAATTATCACCCTTGTAATGATGTGACCGTTAATGGGTGTGAAATGATCTGAGTTGCTAATATGTTGGAGTCATATTTCCACTGCTGCTAACCTGCTTGAGTTGACTGAACTTTGCTTGAAAAGGTTTGGAATGTTTGAAATAGCCGTTTTTTTATACACTACAATCGGATAGATGGAAACCCTTCCACACAGGCAGCTGAAATTATGTGTTTTGTATTCTTTTTTTAATGTTTACATCCATATTTTACCTCACCCAAGGATAGTTTGTTTGTGAAGTTTCAATGGCGAGACACCGGCATGATGGAGTGCATCATAACACCTGCGTTACAGAACGTGCCGTTTCCTGCGTTACTTGATTCCTTCTCATTCAGGGACGCATACTTTACTCGTGGTAATTTTTGCTTTCATTTAAGGTGCGTATCGTTCTGTGTTGCAGCTGATTTCAATGATCCGTTGAGCGTACTACTTTGGTATGACTATTATGAAGCTATAATCCCACTGCTCTGAGACTTACCGGAGTCCGGTGGTTTTACTTACAACGACTGACAATGCACCGAACCAACGCGAACAAAGTGGGAATAGTTTCATTAACAGCATCATTTTATCAACTGTCCGGCAAAGTGTTGGCATTTCCGCTACCGCTACGTCGTTTTGTTGCTTTGGTACGGATGAAAGGTTGAAAGACATGGTTCACAATTCGTCGGAACCGAGCTTAACAAATGCACACCCCAACGCGCCACTCACCGGAATGCTAAAATACTGACTGTGTGCTGGGAAGGTAAATTTTACGAAGAATTCAACCAAGCAAATAAATCTCAACTATTGCTTGGCCGGAGTGCCGAGAGGTTTACCACAACTGCCGACATCTACACAAAGTTCGAGCAAAATTTCGTAACCTGGCAGAAGAGTTTTTAAGGTGGTGGCCCAGTTATGTGGTGTTCTATCGTTTGCTGCCTCGGTGACAGGGTGCTAATCATCGTATTTACATTTTTGTCACTCAAGTATCCAGCAACCGTAGGTAACGGAATGGTGCGCCAAATAATGGTGTGAGTTCCATGTTTTTTTAAATCAACTCTACAACGGACTAAACTTTTACGAAATCCTGCTTTATTTCTGTTATAGTGCTGGAGTTTTAGGTTAACAATTTTTTTTTGGTTTCTTTACAATTTTGGATAGTATCAAATAACAACCATGTAAATGGGACAACCTGTCGGTGAACGTCTTGTGCCGCAAGTTGCTAGCACAATGCTGGCATTAATTGTTTCTCGATCGTTTTGAAGCACTACTTTTGCTTATACATCATCTCTCCGCGAAACTTTTGACAAAATAATAAATACTTACATAATTTTACAGCACTTTGCGTTCAGTCTATCATTTTCAATTACAACCACCGTCGAAGATGCATCCAGGGTTCCGCAAATGAAATCACCAAACCGCACTCCAAGCTTCCAGTTGCGTAAGCAGCGCGTTTTGGTGGACAATAGCTTGCTGTTTTCGTTGGCAGCTTGGGAAAACGGTTTTGGAGCAACTCGTGAGACATGGTTTTTCTCCATCCGTACTCGTTATCAGTACAATCGCGATGCGTAAGATGACGATTCGCAGCACTGGCGTCTTGGAGGATGGAAAACAATGCAGTATATGCAATCTCGTGTTACCTTTTTTTTCATTGCGCTGCAGCGTACATTCGGTGCTTCGGATACAAAAACCTAACCCGCAGATAGATCGCACAACGTGGACAACCATGATACGGCACTAAGCAGATCCAACTTTTACTCGAACGTCCTTCAAATGGTGATGCGGTGCAAGCTACAACGGTGACCAGCTCAATTCGTACGTCAATCTTGCTCTTATACTGTGCTAATTAACGACAACCCGTCCTGCAGCTCACAGACACTGGCATACAGCTAGTCTGAACTCCCGAACGAGCTTCGTAGCTGGTGTCCAATGGAGATCTACACTTCTTTTGTGCAATCCTTTATTTACGTTCGCTGAACATTGCTGACTGTAATTCTTCCTTATCTGCATCCACTCTGAGCGACAGCATCCAACTCGGAGCCAAACTTTTGTGTCAAACTTTTTCATCGCTGGCGGATAATGAAAGCTGCCGTTCTTATAAATACATTTTCTGGAACGGGGCGTGCGACCGAAAGATTAGTAATTTATTGCCGTGCTCTTTGCATATTATTTGCGTGAAAGTTTTGGCAGCCAATTTCGGGTGCTAATTAGCAGAGGGAAGTTTGTTTGTTGTTCGATTCAGCTAGTTTATATTTTGCGCCAGTAAAACATGCGATGGGAAGAATGCGTGCGTTTTGTTTTAAATGCAATAAATTCAACGAGCATTAATGGTGGCTAATATAACAACGACGTTTAAAGCGTGTTTGATTTTCATAGCTTGTTTTACATTCTCGGGGTTTGGTAGGCACGGTTAAGTGTAAAAGCGTAACGCGAACCGGTTGGATGTGCGGTTAACTGCGTTACTTGTGATATGTGCTGCACGTTGCATATATTTGGGCGTAACCATTTTTTTATAGCAAGCGCACAGAAGAGCCGCTTAGGACAAATCAATACATGCTAAAATCTCATACTTTCCGTGATGTAGTGTAAAAACAATTACAAATTGCTATTTTCTTACAAAAACACTAGTTTGTAGTGTGTTCACAAATATTTAGAATCAAAATTGTTTCAAAAATATCACAACAACTAAACAGATGACTAAATCGACTAGTTACTTTTACTTTCATAATCTAGTATAACTGAAATCTCATTAAAACGCTATTAAAGCTACTGTTAGTTACTATTGAATAAACTCCTACTGATTTTGTACATGAACAATTGAAATGATAGATCCAACAGGATCAATCTTTTCCGATCAATTTGATGCATTTTCGAAACTCTTGACGTAGTTTTACTGATCTTTACGAAACTCTTGCTTCATTTCATATCTAATACCACAATTTGTTTGCGCTGTGCGTTGTTGAATATTACGAAAATTTATTACACTCTCTACCGGTGCAGTCGGCCGTGGTGCAGAAAGTCAACCTTCCACTCTGTAAACCCTTCTCCTAGAGTTAGCATCATTTTATTTATTCCTCGCTAATATCCAAGTAAATTCCAACGGGTTGGAGGAAAAGGACAGCACTTCAGGCACGAATGATGGTAAAACTTTTCCCAACCACTAACGAGTAACGCGCCCTTGAGAAACAACTCCATCCCTTACAAAGGGACGAGAAACAACGCGAGCGTGTCGACGGTACGGGATCAGCAACGATCAGTCGGTTTGAAGTAGGCACCACTGCAGTGCTTTATGGACTTTCGAATAAAAATACCATAAATCTTTGGGAAGGCTGATCAAATTATAAAACTTCGTACCAAATCAATTTGCACTGGCTTTGCTGCCCAGACGCGGGACGGAAAGTAATGGTTTGCATCACGATCGTATAAAAATGAAGCTACTTTTTCTTGAGACTGACACGAATCTCAACGAATGTCGCTCCGGATCCTCGTTGAAGTTTTTCCCAGTTATTGCTCGTCTTGCTCCGCTTCTTGCATCATTTCTACCGAAGTTTCCAAGGATGTTGCAAAGGTTAATAAAATATACATCGCGTACACTCCCGCTCAAGTGCGACTCTCTTCATCGTACAGCTTCAGATGCGAATATTAAAAAACAAACTCAAAGCACGTGTAGCTTTTATAGGCGCCAACTTTCACCAAGGGACTCATAAACCGCGGCACGGCAAACCAAAGTTTCGACCATAACACTACGTAACTAGGTCTAACTTCGAACCATTAAAAGTGCGTCCGAGCGTTAGGAAAGAAAGTTTCTCTCTTAAATGGCCAGGATGACGACATCAACAGATATGCATACATCACATTCAAACACACACACACACACCCTCAAAGTGGGCGCGTCTTTATGGGGTTGGGAGAGTGAGAATCCTTTTCACTAACGCAACCGAACGTGCGAGGATGATGGAAGCATTGCTTCGCAAACAAAAACTTGAACTCTATCTAATTATTGAGACGTCATCCCGTCTCAATTCCACAATTCAACCCAACGCCTGCTGCAAGAAGCAATGGGCGATAATTATGGTAGAGCTAAGACTAGATTTATGATACACCCGTCATGTTTATGATAAGTGGCGCTGTCTGGTTGCCGCGGCAACGAATTCCTTACCGATTGCCTGGCCGTAGGATGGGGTTCGTATTCGTTTCATGGATAGGACGAAGGTGTTTGTAATCGGTTATTAAAATATCATAGTTTGGGTGGGCCTTTTGCCAACCTCCTTAGTCCCTGATATGGCGAAGGCCATTATGCTTGATTTAAGTCCCTCTCTTTAACTTTTCCTGCCATTAACACAAATATGCTATTCTATTCTACTTTCACGCACCCTCCCACCTAGCTGGCTGTTTCGTGAGGAAAATCATTTACATAATTGAGTAACAGTTTCACATTTGACTGGGAGCTCAATGGGATAGAACCGAACAACAAGCAGTTACATGAACAGAATAATTTGCTTCTTCACGGCAACAATAATCTTCCTTCCATAATCACATTTCCGAAACTGATTATGTTGATGATGGCCACATAGCAATAAGCAATGTGGGAAACAATTCTTAACAAGAACCTTTTACAGTTCATCTTTATCTTAATAATTTAATTAGAATATAGATGACAGCAATATGTTAACATAAGATATGTATCGACATCGTCCAATGTTCTACAAAGAGTCTTCCGATCGGCAGCTCCTTTAATCTATTCTGTATTACTGTTGAATATTGTGGTATATGGTTATATCTCGTGTTAATTTAAACTCCGACGGCACCAGGGTTTGCCTGCTGTTAAAAAATTAGGAAGCAACTATTCGTTTACAATACATTGAACATCTTTATGTATGTCATTTCATACCGACTTACTCTTCCAACATTCTTGATCGTAATATGGGATGACGGACCAACCACTATGGTCGACCTGGGGGTTAAGTTTCCCTTATGTAACTCTAACATCGTTTCTACAGGACAACGCGACTGTCGCGTTTATGGAAATCACATACAAAATTTCATGAAGTGGAAAGTGGATATAACGTACCATTGCTAGAAGAGCGGAAGATATCAATAATGACATCGTAGCTCAATTGAATATATAGTAGAAAGGTTTTATTGGTTTTCGCTAGCTATAGATGAGTCGACAGACACTGCTAAGATGCTTATATATGTCAGAGGTGATAATAGTATCTTTGAGGAATTAACCCTGTTATCCCTCAATTGTTATCCCTCGATAGTCTTCATTAAAACAACAATAGGAGAAAACTTATTTCTCAAGGTTGAAAAGGCTGTGAAGGAATTTGGTTTAGATAAATTAAAATCTGTCACAACAGATGGAACCAGAAATATGTGTGGAAAGAGCAATGCCTTGAAAGGACGCTTATTTAATTATTTTATTAATTCATTTCATACTTCAGCACGTTCTATGTGCGTAAAACAAACACAACTCAAGCGTAATAGAAGTAGTAACGCCAGTAGAAAATTTCCGTTCTCGGGCCCGGTCAAATCCTCGCATATTTGCAGGGAATTGAAGCAGAGCATACAAATATGCCCCATCAAATATACCCCATCTCATATACCCTTGAGATGGTTGAGTAACGGAAAAGTTCTACTCAGATTTTTTAGGCTAAAATTGAAATTACTGAGTCTTTAGAAGAAAAGAATAACTCACAACCCTTGATATGTAATGAAAAATGGCAAAGGAAACTAGCATTTGTGACGAATGTTGTACAATAGCTCAACGAATTTAATTTCAAATTACAAGGTGCAACTTTGCTGATTTGTAAACTTTATTCCATTGCAAAATCTTACAAACAATATATTTCGATATTTAAAACACAAGTAGCAATCAATAGTTTTCATTATTCTACCGCTCGAAAAAAAATTACAGTTGTCTGTATCTGCAGCACTTTATTTATAAAAATTTTGCATCAGCCTTACTGACAGAATTTTACGGACGGTTGCAGCAACGTTTTTCTGATCTAGTTTACATAAAAAGAAACAATATTTGTCTCCTTCCAAATCCTTTCATTACAAATATTAATGTAGGTCCATCGTAACTCCAGTTAGAAGTAGTTGATTTATAAAATAATTACAGTCTTAAAACAACATTTACAAATTTAATTCTCATAACTTTCTACCAACTGCTACCCAAAGAACTGTGTAATAATCTAAAACCATTTGCTATAAGCTATATTTCAACACATATAAATGAGGATTTTTTTGTTGTCAAAAATAGAATTTACTAAACCCCATTACAGATCATTATTAATTGATGACCATTGGCAATCTATTTCAACGATGGGATGCACAAATATGGCACCCTGCTTGGAAGATGTAATTGCTGGAAAAAAAACCAAAATCATTAATCATAATAATTGATATTATTTGTCGATAATTTTGTATTTTGGACTTAAAACCTTAGTTTTTTGAGTAAGCATTTAAAAAAATGCATTCTCCTAGCCTGCGGGTAAATGATCGATCATTTAAAAAATTTTCTTTGCCTGAAACGGTTGCCGACCCATGTTCTAAATCTCTTCTAGAGATTAAGGAAGATGTTCGGTAAAGAGATCCCTATTTTAGGAAGAATTTTTAAAAAAGGATCGTTCCGGTCTTTAGTTATGAAATAATATTCTTTTGTAATTGGTAAACTCTTAAATTATAAAAAAAATTAAAGGATTTATCCAATAGATCAGCGGCATCTCTCTTGATTAACACTATTATATTACTTCTATTAACACATACACTTGGTATAAGGGAGCTAAGTCATATCAACTCATATCAATTTGCGATATTCACATTTGAACTGCAAATATGATGCATAGGTGATAAAAAGATGATCTTCAATAAGTTCAGGACACAACTACCGGAAAGAAAGAAGGCATGTAGCCTGCAAAGAAATGTCGAACTGATATTTTAGTGGATTTGCGTTTCTGCTTCACCAAGGTGAAACGAACCCAGCAACAATCCAAAACCTTCAGTCGGGGTTTGTTTCTAAGTTTGTAGACAGCCTTGCAAACGAAAAAAAATATAAGTTTTATGAAGTCTTTCAGTTAAACATAATCTGATAGGGTCTTCATTTCTTTCAACCCATTCACGAGATGAACTTGACTGACTGAATGCACCTTTGAACACGTAAAAGCATGTTCAAATGATTGTTTCATTTCTGACAACTATAACCACACTGTTGAGAAGCATTTATAAGGATAGACAAAGCTGGCAACTACAAGCCACAATTTTCACATTTTAACCAAGCTGGTTTATTACTTTTCGAACGCGCACACATATCCATCTAGCTTTTTGGAGCAAACCTGGTCATCCCATTTACCACGGTTCTCTGCTTGCCAGTTTCCGACCGTCAGACAGTGCTGGTCGCCTCCGAGATTGTTAGGCTCTCCTGGATAGTAGTTCCGGTAGTCGTTGTTATTCAACGGTCTGTTCAAGCCAATCCACATCCATCGACCATCACGACCGAGGTCAGTTCCTCCAATGAAGTATATGCCATTTGGGTTGTTGGCTTTGGCCATTGCTTGTTCCACTTGCCTTTGCTCAAATGGTGACTGAATAGATGCCAAATATCCGCTGAAGGAATTGCAGTCTTGCCACGCCTCGAAAAACGTGGAGCTTTTGGAGAAAACGATGAAGCTCTTTTTGGCTGCAAAGAACAACGGTGGTATTATAAAATGTCATACTTTCCTCATAAACCACTGTCCACACCATCACTTACCTTCGATGGAATTGAATGCGGCCACCACCACACACAGCGATAGGAGGAAAGTCTTGAACGACATGTTTTTGGCTCTGTTGAAGCGATACTGCAGCGAACTGTGATTGAGGATCGCTTTTCAGGCGCTATTTATACTCGATTCTCGCCCTCAGTTTTCAGGACTCGGAGATGTTCTGTTGATTTAGGTGGTTCAAACCGTAGCATACGTGTCAACTTGATGTTCGTGTGGTTCGGCAGTTGCATGCAATATAGTTTTGATTCGTAATATGCGATGATGACGCAAATCTAAAACCAGCTGTTAGACATAATTTCGGAAATGTTTTCAAAGTAAAAGCATCTGTTCAAGTGTTTGTTCCAACTCTACCTAACAGAAATATCTAGAACCTGTTTGTGGTTGACGTCAGTCGCTGCAAAAATGACACTTGTTTAAAGTAGAACTGCTCTAAATGTTTCCTAAATGCACTCCATGCTCCACATGGATATGCATCACATCGTGAATATGAATTATAATTGTCTAATGGTGATATAGAACACGATTTACGCTTTCCTTACAGCTGGTACTTGTTCGGCATAATATACCCCTGAAAAAATGTTTCAAATTCTTGTTTATCGATCACGTCTCATTCACAGATGATCATCTACTAATACAATCTAATAGCACGTTACACGCAGTCTGAGCGATCGCAAAAAAAGACGCATCAAGATTGGAACCACAGATCTTCAGGACACACGGTGGTTTTTATCGGGTTTATGTGTGAAAGAAACTCTATGTTTGGTCATGCTAGGAGGACTCCCATTGTCGTCTATTTTGACGGTGTTGCAACTAATGACGTTACTTGGTGTGTGAGTTAAGCCTTCGGAGAAAAGTAGGAAATCGTCCCACTCAACTGTTTATGGCACCATTTCGGTGGATCACTGCGCGACGGTCTGCCATTGGTCTGCCCTCAAAAGTGTATTCTGAATCTGGGCCTAATTTTTAAGCAACAGTCTGTGGAACTTATATGGAACAGCTTGTAGATATGTAGAAAAATCATAAGCACTAACTGTATGTACTATGTATAGTTGGTTGGTTAGCTGGTTAGTTGGTTATTAAAAAACGTCGTCTAATTCAGACACCAGAATTACTAGTCAAACTGTACATTTTCATATCGCCGGTGCCCAAAAGCATTGGTTTTGGCACGCGGCAGGTCATTAATAAATAAAATTGATTGTAATTGGGTCCAAGATTGTTGCACAGAGGTACACCGTAAAAGCTAACGAATGTTGCAGAAAACGTATTGTACATTTTAACATTGCTGCTTTTTTGGGTTAAGTATGGTTCAAGGCAAGTAATAACATTAGCATTAATGACATATACCGAAGAGCTCAACTTTCGATAGGATCAATTAATGACCTACAGTCAAACGCAGTCTTTAAATCAGTGAGGACCGCGTCAACCTGACCAATTGCGTCAACTACTTTCAAACGGAATAATCCACGAAAAATGCCACTTAGGAATTGGGACTGATGGATCAATATTTGCATACGGTTCATAACAGGCTCACAAAGGGTATCCGTACATTTTATGTACACAGATGTCGGTACTCCATCAGGCCCAGGGTAGTTGGCAGTTAATACTGGTGTAGATAAAATATATACATTCTACCTCTTCTTACGCGGTAATACAACCTCAAGAGGTCTAGGCCAACCATTTCTGGATTTTATTGACTATATTTACCCGACGTTGGATAGTTCATCCTGCGTACGCGGAATTGATACGGAAGGGATTTTGTACTGGTTATTTCGTGTGGAACCGGCGCCGCTACCAAACACAACACCGGGACGTCACAAACAATGAATAGTTTCTCAAGAGGATTGTTGTTGCACCCTTTTCAGTACGTCCATCGCAGTCAAGCTTGGGAGAGACCAAGCAACGGCGGCATAGTCCAAGATGGGTCGGACCCAACAACAAAACAAAGATTTCAGACAGTGGAGGTCTCTTGATAGAGACAGAAGGAGTCTTGAAGCAATACAGGCAAGCAGTCCCAAGGGTTTGTTGGACTTTCTAAGTACATTCTAAGTAATATTCTGGTTCATGAAGATTACTAAGGAATCACCATGAAGATTATAAGGATCAACAAATCTGGCAACTACAAGCCACAATTTTCACATTTTAACCAAGCTGGTTTATTACTTTTCGAACGCGCACACATATCCATCTAGCTTTTTGGAGCAAACCTGGTCATCCCATTTACCACGGTTCTCTGCTTGCCAGTTTCCGACCGTCAGACAGTGCTGGTCGCCTCCGAGATTGTTAGGCTCTCCTGGATAGTAGTTCCGGTAGTCGTTGTTTTTCAACTGTCTGTTCAAGCCAATCCACATCCATCGACCATCACGACCGAGGTCAGTTCCTCCAATGAAGTATATGCCATTTGGATTGCTGGCTTTGGCCATTGCTTGTTCCACTTGCCTTTGCTCAGCTGGTGTCTGAATAGATGCCAAATATCCGTCGAAGGAATTGCAGTCTTGCCACGCCTCGAAAAACGTGGAGCTTTTGGAGAAAACGATGAAGCTCTTTTTGGCTGCAAAGAACAACGGTGGTATTGTAAAATGTCATACTTTCCTCATAAACCACTGTCCACACCATCACTTACCTTCGATGGAATTGAATGCGGCCACCACCACACACAGCGATAGGAGGAAAGTCTTGAACGACATGTTTTTGGCTCTGTTGAAGCGATATTGCAGCGAACTGTGATTGAGGATCGCTTTTCAGGCGCTATTTATACTCGATTCTCGGTCTCAGTTTTCAGGACTCGAAGATGTTCTGTTGATTTAGGTGGTTCAAACCGTAGCATACGTGTCAACTTGATGTTCGTGTGGTTCGGCAGTTGCATGCAATATAGTTTTGATTCGTAATATGCGATGATGACGCAAATCTAAAACCAGCTGTTAGACATAATTTCGGAAATGTTTTTAAAGTAAAAGCATCTGTTCAAGTGTTTGTTCCAACTCTGTCTAAAAGAAATATCTAGAACCTGTTTGTGGTTGACGTCAGTCGCTGCAAAAATGACACTTGTTTAAAGTAGAACTGCTCTAAATGTTTCCTAAATGCACTCCATGTTCCACATGGATATGCATCACATCGTGAATATGAATTATAATTGTCTAATGGTGATTTAGAACACGATTTACGCTTTCCTTACAGCTGGTACTTGTTCGGCATAATATACCCCTGAAAAAATGTTTCAAATTCTTGTTTATCGATCACGTCTCATTCACAGATGATCATCTACTAATACAATCTAATAGCACGTTACATGGAGTCTGAGCGATCGCAAAAAAAGACGCATCAAGATTGGAACCACAGATCTTCAGGACACACGGTGGTTTTTATCGGGTTTATGTGTGAAAGAAACTCTATGTTTGGTCATGCTAGGAGGACTCCCATTGTCGTCTATTTTGACGGTGTTGCAACTAATGACGTTACTTGGTGTGTGAGTTAAGCCTTCGGAGAAAAGTAGGAAATCGTCCCACTCAACTGTTTATGGCACCATTTCGGTGGATCACTGCGCGACGGTCTGCCATTGGTCTGCCCTCAAAAGTGTATTCTGAATCTGGGCCTAATTTTTAAGCAACAGTCTGTGGAACTTATATGGAACAGCTTGTAGATATGTAGAAAAATCATAAGCACTAACTGTATGTACTATGTATAGTTGGTTGGTTAGCTGGTTAGTTGGTTATTAAAAAACGTCGTCTAATTCAGACACCAGAATTACTAGTCAAACTGTACATTTTCATATCGCCGGTGCCCAAAAGCATTGGTTTTGGCACGCGGCAGGTCATTAATAAATAAAATTGATTGTAATTGGGTCCAAGATTGTTGCACAGAGGTACACCGTAAAAGCTAACGAATGTTGCAGAAAACGTATTGTACATTTTAACATTGCTGCTTTTTTGGGTTAAGTATGGTTCAAGGCAAGTAATAACATTAGCATTAATGACATATACCGAAGAGCTCAACTTTCGATAGGATCAATTAATGACCTACAGTCAAACGCAGTCTTTAAATCAGTGAGGACCGCGTCAACCTGACAAATTGCGTCAACTACTTTAAACCGGAATAATCCACGAAAAATGCCACTTAGGAATTGGGACTGATGGATCAATATTTGCATACGGTTCATAACAGGCTCACAAAGGGTATCCGTACATTTTATGTACACAGATGTCGGTACTCCATCAGGCCCAGGGTAGTTGGCAGTTAATACTGGTGTAGATAAAATATATACATTCTACCTCTTCTTACGCGGTAATACAACCTCAAGAGGTCTAGGCCAACCATTTCTGGATTTTATTGACTATATTTACCCGACGTTGGATAGTTCATCCTGCGTACGCGGAATTGATACGGAAGGGATTTTGTACTGGTTATTTCGTGTGGAACCGGCGCCGCTACCAAACACAACACCGGGACGTCACAAACAATGAATAGTTTCTCAAGAGGATTGTTGTTGCACCCTTTTCAGTACGTCCATCGCAGTCAAGCTTGGGAGAGACCAAGCAACGGCGGCATAGTCCAAGATGGGTCGGACCCAACAACAAAACAAAGATTTCAGACAGTGGAGGTCTCTTGATAGAGACAGAAGGAGTCTTGAAGCAATACAGGCAAGCAGTCCCAAGGGTTTGTTGGACTTTCTAAGTACATTCTAAGTAATATTCTGGTTCATGAAGATTACTAAGGAATCACCATGAAGATTATAAGGATCAACAAATCTGGCAACTACAAGCCACAATTTTCACATTTTAACCAAGCTGGTTTATTACTTTTCGAACGCGCACACATATCCATCTAGCTTTTTGGAGCAAACCTGGTCATCCCATTTACCACGGTTCTCTGCTTGCCAGTTTCCGACCGTCAGACAGTGCTGGTCGCCTCCGAGATTGTTAGGCTCTCCTGGATAGTAGTTCCGGTAGTCGTTGTTTTTCAACTGTCTGTTCAAGCCAATCCACATCCATCGACCATCACGACCGAGGTCAGTTCCTCCAATGAAGTATATGCCATTTGGATTGCTGGCTTTGGCCATTGCTTGTTCCACTTGCCTTTGCTCAGCTGGTGTCTGAATAGATGCCAAATATCCGTCGAAGGAATTGCAGTCTTGCCACGCCTCGAAAAACGTGGAGCTTTTGGAAAAAACGATGAAGCTCTTTTTGGCTGCAAAGAACAACGGTGGTATTGTAAAATGTCATACTTTCCTCATAAACCACTGTCCACACCATCACTTACCTTCGATGGAATTGAATGCGGCCACCACCACACACAGCGATAGGAGGAAAGTCTTGAACGACATGTTTTTGGCTCTGTTGAAGCGATATTGCAGCGAACTGTGATTGAGGATCGCTTTTCAGGCGCTATTTATACTCGATTCTCGGTCTCAGTTTTCAGGACTCGAAGATGTTCTGTTGATTTAGGTGGTTCAAACCGTAGCATACGTGTCAACTTGATGTTCGTGTGGTTCGGCAGTTGCATGCAATATAGTTTTGATTCGTAATATGCGATGATGACGCAAATCTAAAACCAGCTGTTAGACATAATTTCGGAAATGTTTTTAAAGTAAAAGCATCTGTTCAAGTGTTTGTTCCAACTCTGTCTAAAAGAAATATCTAGAACCTGTTTGTGGTTGACGTCAGTCGCTGCAAAAATGACACTTGTTTAAAGTAGAACTGCTCTAAATGTTTCCTAAATGCACTCCATGTTCCACATGGATATGCATCACATCGTGAATATGAATTATAATTGTCTAATGGTGATATAGAACACGATTTACGCTTTCCTTACAGCTGGTACTTGTTCGGCATAATATACCCCTGAAAAAATGTTTCAAATTCTTGTTTATCGATCACGTCTCATTCACAGATGATCATCTACTAATACAATCTAATAGCACGTTACACGGAGTCTGAGCGATCGCAAAAAAAGACGCATCAAGATTGGAACCACAGATCTTCAGGACACACGGTGGTTTTTATCGGGTTTAGGTGTGAAAGAAACTCTATGTTTGGTCATGCTAGGAGGACTCCCATTGTCGTCTATTTTGACGGTGTTGCAACTAATGACGTTACTTGGTGTGTGAGTTAAGCCTTCGGAGAAAAGTAGGAAATCGTCCCACTCAACTGTTTATGGCACCATTTCGGTGGATCACTGCGCGACGGTCTGCCATTGGTCTGCCCTCAAAAGTGTATTCTGAATCTGGGCCTAATTTTTAAGCAACAGTCTGTGGAACTTATATGGAACAGCTTGTAGATATGTAGAAAAATCATAAGCACTAACTGTGTGTAGTATGTATAGTTGGTTGGTTAGCTGGTTAGTTGGTTATTAAAAAACGTCGTCTAATTCAGACACCAGAATTACTAGTCAAACTGTACATTTTCATATCGCCGGTGCCCAAAAGCATTGGTTTTGGCACGCGGCAGGTCATTAATAAATAAAATTGATTGTAATTGGGTCCAAGATTGTTGCACAGAGGTACATCGTAAAAGCTAACGAATGTTGCAGAAAACGTATTGTACATTTTAACATTGCTGCTTTTTTGGGTTAAGTATGGTTCAAGGCAAGTAATAACATTAGCATTAATGACATATACCGAAGAGCTCAACTTTCGATTGGATCAATTAATGACCTACAGTCAAACGCAGTCTTTAAATCAGTGAGGACCGCGTCAACCTGACCAATTGCGTCAACTACTTTCAAACGGAATAATCCACGAAAAATGCTACTTAGGAATTGGGACTGATGGATCAATATTTGCATACGGTTCATAACAGGCTCACAAAGGGTATCCGTACATTTTATGTACACAGATGTCGGTACTCCATCAGACCCAGGGTAGTTGGCAGTTAATACTGGTATAGATAAAATATATACATTCTACCTCTTCTTACGCGGTAATACAACCTCAAGAGGTCTAGGCCAACCATTTCTGGATTTTATTGACTATATTTACCCGACGTTGGATAGTTCATCCTGCGTACGCGGAATTGATACGGAAGGGATTTTGTACTGGTTATTTCGTGTGGAACCGGCGCCGCTACCAAACACAACACCGGGACGTCACAAACAATGAATAGTTTCTCAAGAGGATTGTTGTTGCACCCTTTTCAGTACGTCCATCGCAGTCAAGCTTGGGAGAGACCAAGCAACGGCGGCATAGTCCAAGATGGGTCGGACCCAACAACAAAACAAAGATTTCAGACAGTGGAGGTCTCTTGATAGAGACAGAAGGAGTCTTGAAGCAATACAGGCAAGCAGTCCCAAGGGTTTGTTGGACTTTCTAAGTACATTCTAAGTAATATTCTGGTTCATGAAGATTACTAAGGAATCACCATGAAGATTATAAGGATCAACAAATCTGGCAACTACAAGCCACAATTTTCACATTTTAACCAAGCTGGTTTATTACTTTTCGAACGCGCACACATATCCATCTAGCTTTTTGGAGCAAACCTGGTCATCCCATTTACCACGGTTCTCTGCTTGCCAGTTTCCGACCGTCAGACAGTGCTGGTCGCCTCCGAGATTGTTAGGCTCTCCTGGATAGTAGTTCCGGTAGTCGTTGTTTTTCAACTGTCTGTTCAAGCCAATCCACATCCATCGACCATCACGACCGAGGTCAGTTCCTCCAATGAAGTATATGCCATTTGGATTGCTGGCTTTGGCCATTGCTTGTTCCACTTGCCTTTGCTCAGCTGGTGTCTGAATAGATGCCAAATATCCGTCGAAGGAATTGCAGTCTTGCCACGCCTCGAAAAACGTGGAGCTTTTGGAGAAAACGATGAAGCTCTTTTTGGCTGCAAAGAACAACGGTGGTATTGTAAAATGTCATACTTTCCTCATAAACCACTGTCCACACCATCACTTACCTTCGATGGAATTGAATGCGGCCACCACCACACACAGCGATAGGAGGAAAGTCTTGAACGACATGTTTTTGGCTCTGTTGAAGCGATATTGCAGCGAACTGTGATTGAGGATCGCTTTTCAGGCGCTATTTATACTCGATTCTCGCTCTCAGTTTTCAGGACTCGAAGATGTTCTGTTGATTTAGGTGGTTCAAACCGTAGCATACGTGTCAACTTGATGTTCGTGTGGTTCGGCAGTTGCATGCAATATAGTTTTGATTCGTAATATGCGATGATGACGCAAATCTAAAACCAGCTGTTAGACATAATTTCGGAAATGTTTTCAAAGTAAAAGCATCTGTTCAAGTGTTTGTTCCAACTCTGTCTAAAAGAAATATCTAGAACCTGTTTGTGGTTGACGTCAGTCGCTGCAAAAATGACACTTGTTTAAAGTAGAACTGCTCTAAATGTTTCCTAAATGCACTCCATGCTCCACATGGATATGCATCACATCGTGAATATGAATTATAATTGTCTAATGGTGATATAGAACACGATTTACGCTTTCCTTACAGCTGGTACTTGTTCGGCATAATATACCCCTGAAAAAATGTTTCAAATTCTTGTTTATCGATCACGTCTCATTCACAGATGATCATCTACTAATACAATCTAATAGCACGTTACACGGAGTCTGAGCGATCGCAAAAAAAGACGCATCAAGATTGGAACCACAGATCTTCAGGACACACGGTGGTTTTTATCGGGTTTAGGTGTGAAAGAAACTTTATGTTTGGTCATGCTAGGAGGACTCCCATTGTCGTCTATTTTGACGGTGTTGCAACTAATGACGTTACTTGGTGTGTGAGTTAAGCCTTCGGAGAAAAGTAGGAAATCGTCCCACTCAACTGTTTATGGCACCATTTCGGTGGATCACTGCGCGACGGTCTGCCATTGGTCTGCCCTCAAAAGTGTATTCTGAATCTGGGCCTAATTTTTAAGCAACAGTCTGTGGAACTTATATGGAACAGCTTGTAGATATGTAGAAAAATCATAAGCACTAACTGTATGTAGTATGTATAGTTGGTTGGTTAGCTGGTTAGTTGGTTATTAAAAAACGTCGTCTAATTCAGACACCAGAATTACTAGTCAAACTGTACATTTTCATATCGCCGGTGCCCAAAAGCATTGGTTTTGGCACGCGGCAGGTCATTAATAAATAAAATTGATTGTAATTGGGTCCAAGATTGTTGCACAGAGGTACATCGTAAAAGCTAACGAATGTTGCAGAAAACGTATTGTACATTTTAACATTGCTGCTTTTTTGGGTTAAGTATGGTTCAAGGCAAGTAATAACATTAGCATTAATGACATATACCGAAGAGCTCAACTTTCGATAGGATCAATTAATGACCTACAGTCAAACGCAGTCTTTAAATCAGTGAGGACCGCGTCAACCTGACCAATTGCGTCAACTACTTTCAAACGGAATAATCCACGAAAAATGCCACTTAGGAATTGGGACTGATGGATCAATATTTGCATACGGTTCATAACAGGCTCACAAAGGGTATCCGTACATTTTATGTACACAGATGTCGGTACTCCATCAGGCCCAGGGTAGTTGGCAGTTAATACTGGTGTAGATAAAATATATACATTCTACCTCTTCTTACGCGGTAATACAACCTCAAGAGGTCTAGGCCAACCACTTCTGGATTTTATTGACTATATTTACCCGACGTTGGATAGTTCATCCTGCGTACGCGGAATTGATACGGAAGGGATTTTGTACTGGTTATTTCGTGTGGAACCGGCGCCGCTACCAAACACAACACCGGGACGTCACAAACAATGAATAGTTTCTCAAGAGGATTGTTGTTGCACCCTTTTCAGTACGTCCATCGCAGTCAAGCTTGGGAGAGACCAAGCAACGGCGGCATAGTCCAAGATGGGTCGGACCCAACAACAAAACAAAGATTTCAGACAGTGGAGGTCTCTTGATAGAGACAGAAGGAGTCTTGAAGCAATACAGGCAAGCAGTCCCAAGGGTTTGTTGGACTTTCTAAGTACATTCTAAGTAATATTCTGGTTCATGAAGATTACTAAGGAATCACCATGAAGATTATAAGGATCAACAAATCTGGCAACTACAAGCCACAATTTTCACATTTTAACCAAGCTGGTTTATTACTTTTCGAACGCGCACACATATCCATCTAGCTTTTTGGAGCAAACCTGGTCATCCCATTTACCACGGTTCTCTGCTTGCCAGTTTCCGACCGTCAGACAGTGCTGGTCGCCTCCGAGATTGTTAGGCTCTCCTGGATAGTAGTTCTGGTAGTCGTTGTTTTTCAACTGTCTGTTCAAGCCAATCCACATCCATCGACCATCACGACCGAGGTCAGTTCCTCCAATGAAGTATATGCCATTTGGATTGCTGGCTTTGGCCATTGCTTGTTCCACTTGCCTTTGCTCAGCTGGTGTCTGAATAGATGCCAAATATCCGTCGAAGGAATTGCAGTCTTGCCACGCCTCGAAAAACGTGGAGCTTTTGGAGAAAACGATGAAGCTCTTTTTGGCTGCAAAGAACAACGGTGGTATTATAAAATGTCATACTTTCCTCATAAACCACTGTCCACACCATCACTTACCTTCGATGGAATTGAATGCGGCCACCACCACACACAGCGATAGGAGGAAAGTCTTGAACGACATGTTTTTGGCTCTGTTGAAGCGATACTGCAGCGAACTGTGATTGAGGATCGCTTTTCAGGCGCTATTTATACTCGATTCTCGCTCTCAGTTTTCAGGACTCGAAGATGTTCTGTTGATTTAGGTGGTTCAAACCGTAGCATACGTGTCAACTTGATGTTCGTGTGGTTCGGCAGTTGCATGCAATATAGTTTTGATTCGTAATATGCGATGATGACGCAAATCTAAAACCAGCTGTTAGACCTAATTTCGGAAATGTTTTCAAAGTAAAAGCATCTGTTCAAGTGTTTGTTCCAACTCTGTGTAAAAGAAATATCTAGAACCTGTTTGTGGTTGACGTCAGTCGCTGCAAAAATGACACTTGTTTAAAGTAGAACTGCTCTAAATGTTTCCTAAATGCACTCCATGTTCCACATGGATATGCATCACATCGTGAATATGAATTATAATTGTCTAATGGTGATATAGAACACGATTTACGCTTTCCTTACAGCTGGTACTTGTTCGGCATAATATACCCCTGAAAAAATGTTTCAAATTCTTGTTTATCGATCACGTCTCATTCACAGATGATCATCTACTAATACAATCTAATAGCACGTTACACGGAGTCTGAGCGATCGCAAAAAAAGACGCATCAAGATTGGAACCACAGATCTTCAGGACACACGGTGGTTTTTATCGGGTTTAGGTGTGAAAGAAACTCTATGTTTGGTCATGCTAGGAGGACTCCCATTGTCGTCTATTTTGACGGTGTTGCAACTAATGACGTTACTTGGTGTGTGAGTTAAGCCTTCGGAGAAAAGTAGGAAATCGTCCCACTCAACTGTTTATGGCACCATTTCGGTGGATCACTGCGCGACGGTCTGCCATTGGTCTGCCCTCAAAAGTGTATTCTGAATCTGGGCCTAATTTTTAAGCAACAGTCTGTGGAACTTATATGGAACAGCTTGTAGATATGTAGAAAAATCATAAGCACTAACTGTGTGTAGTATGTATAGTTGGTTGGTTAGCTGGTTAGTTGGTTATTAAAAAACGTCGTCTAATTCAGACACCAGAATTACTAGTCAAACTGTACATTTTCATATCGCCGGTGCCCAAAAGCATTGGTTTTGGCACGCGGCAGGTCATTAATAAATAAAATTGATTGTAATTGGGTCCAAGATTGTTGCACAGAGGTACATCGTAAAAGCTAACGAATGTTGCAGAAAACGTATTGTACATTTTAACATTGCTGCTTTTTTGGGTTAAGTATGGTTCAAGGCAAGTAATAACATTAGCATTAATGACATATACCGAAGAGCTCAACTTTCGATTGGATCAATTAATGACCTACAGTCAAACGCAGTCTTTAAATCAGTGAGGACCGCGTCAACCTGACCAATTGCGTCAACTACTTTCAAACGGAATAATCCACGAAAAATGCTACTTAGGAATTGGGACTGATGGATCAATATTTGCATACGGTTCATAACAGGCTCACAAAGGGTATCCGTACATTTTATGTACACAGATGTCGGTACTCCATCAGACCCAGGGTAGTTGGCAGTTAATACTGGTATAGATAAAATATATACATTCTACCTCTTCTTACGCGGTAATACAACCTCAAGAGGTCTAGGCCAACCATTTCTGGATTTTATTGACTATATTTACCCGACGTTGGATAGTTCATCCTGCGTACGCGGAATTGATACGGAAGGGATTTTGTACTGGTTATTTCGTGTGGAACCGGCGCCGCTACCAAACACAACACCGGGACGTCACAAACAATGAATAGTTTCTCAAGAGGATTGTTGTTGCACCCTTTTCAGTACGTCCATCGCAGTCAAGCTTGGGAGAGACCAAGCAACGGCGGCATAGTCCAAGATGGGTCGGACCCAACAACAAAACAAAGATTTCAGACAGTGGAGGTCTCTTGATAGAGACAGAAGGAGTCTTGAAGCAATACAGGCAAGCAGTCCCAAGGGTTTGTTGGACTTTCTAAGTACATTCTAAGTAATATTCTGGTTCATGAAGATTACTAAGGAATCACCATGAAGATTATAAGGATCAACAAATCTGGCAACTACAAGCCACAATTTTCACATTTTAACCAAGCTGGTTTATTACTTTTCGAACGCGCACACATATCCATCTAGCTTTTTGGAGCAAACCTGGTCATCCCATTTACCACGGTTCTCTGCTTGCCAGTTTCCGACCGTCAGACAGTGCTGGTCGCCTCCGAGATTGTTAGGCTCTCCTGGATAGTAGTTCCGGTAGTCGTTGTTTTTCAACTGTCTGTTCAAGCCAATCCACATCCATCGACCATCACGACCGAGGTCAGTTCCTCCAATGAAGTATATGCCATTTGGATTGCTGGCTTTGGCCATTGCTTGTTCCACTTGCCTTTGCTCAGCTGGTGTCTGAATAGATGCCAAATATCCGTCGAAGGAATTGCAGTCTTGCCACGCCTCGAAAAACGTGGAGCTTTTGGAGAAAACGATGAAGCTCTTTTTGGCTGCAAAGAACAACGGTGGTATTATAAAATGTCATACTTTCCTCATAAACCACTGTCCACACCATCACTTACCTTCGATGGAATTGAATGCGGCCACCACCACACACAGCGATAGGAGGAAAGTCTTGAACGACATGTTTTTGGCTCTGTTGAAGCGATACTGCAGCGAACTGTGATTGAGGATCGCTTTTCAGGCGCTATTTATACTCGATTCTCGCTCTCAGTTTTCAGGACTCGAAGATGTTCTGTTGATTTAGGTGGTTCAAACCGTAGCATACGTGTCAACTTGATGTTCGTGTGGTTCGGCAGTTGCATGCAATATAGTTTTGATTCGTAATATGCGATGATGACGCAAATCTAAAACCAGCTGTTAGACCTAATTTCGGAAATGTTTTCAAAGTAAAAGCATCTGTTCAAGTGTTTGTTCCAACTCTGTCTAAAAGAAATATCTAGAACCTGTTTGTGGTTGACGTCAGTCGCTGCAAAAATGACACTTGTTTAAAGTAGAACTGCTCTAAATGTTTCCTAAATGCACTCCATGCTCCACATGGATATGCATCACATCGTGAATTCGAATTATAATTGTCTAATGGTGATATAGAACACGATTTACGCTTTCCTTACAGCTGGTACTTGTTCGGCATAATTTTTCCCTGAAAATATGTTTCAAATTCTTGTTTATCGATCACGTCTCATTCACAGATGATCATCTACTAATACAATCTAATAGCACGTTACACGCAGTCTGAGCGATCGCAAAAATAGACGCATCAAGATTGGAACCACAGATCTTCAGGACACACGGTGGTTTTTATCGGGTTCAGGTGTGAAAGAAACTTTATGTTTGGTCATGCAAGGAGGACTCCCATTGTCGTCGATTTTGACGGTGTTGCAACTAATGACGTTACTTGGTGTGTGAGTTAAGCCTTCGGAGAAAAGTAGGAAATCGTCCCACTCAACTGTTTATGGCACCATTTCGGCGGATCACTGCGCGACGGTCTGCCATTGGTCTGCCCTCAAAAGTGTATTCTGAATCTGGGCCTAATTTTTAAGCAACAGTCTGTGGAACTTATATGGAACAGCTTGTAGATATGTAAAAAAATCATAAGCACTAACTGTATGTAGTATGTATAGTTGGTTGGTTAGCTGATTAGTTGGTTATTAAAAAACGTCGTCTAATTCAGACACCAGAATTACTAGTCAAACTGTACATTTTCATATGGCACGCGGCAGGTCATTAATAAATAAAATTGATTGTAATTGGGTCCAAGATTGTTGCACAGAGGTAAACAGTGAAAGCTAACGAATGTTGCAGAAAACGTATTGTACATTTTAACATTGCTGCTTTTTTGGGTTAAGTATGGTTCAAGGCAAGTAATAACATTAGCATTAATGACATATACCGAAGAGCTCAACTTTCGATAGGATCAATTAATGACCTACAGTCAAACGCAGTCTTTAAATCAGTGAGGACCGCGTCAACCTGACAAATTGCGTCAACTACTTTCAAACGGAATAATCCACGAAAAATGCCACTTAGGAATTGGGACTGATGGATCAATATTTGCATACGGTTCATAACAGGCTCACAAAGGGTATCCGTACATTTTATGTACACAGATGTCGGTACTCCATCAGGCCCAGGGTAGTTGGCAGTTAATACTGGTATAGATAAAATATATACATTCTACCTCTTCTTACGCGGTAATACAACCTCAAGAGGTCTAGGCCAACCATTTCTGGATTTTATTGACTATATTTACCCGACGTTGGATAGTTCATCCTGCGTACGCGGAATTGATACGGAAGGGATTTTGTACTGGTTATTTCGTGTGGAACCGGCGCCGCTACCAAACACAACACCGGGACGTCACAAACAATGAATAGTTTCTCAAGAGGATTGTTGTTGCACCCTTTTCAGTACGTCCATCGCAGTCAAGCTTGGGAGAGACCAAGCAACGGCGGCATAGTCCAAGATGGGTCGGACCCAACAACAAAACAAAGATTTCAGACAGTGGAGGTCTCTTGATAGAGACAGAAGGAGTCTTGAAGCAATACAGGCAAGCAGTCCCAAGGGTTTGTTGGATTTTCTAAGTACATTCTAAGTAATATTCTGGTTCATGAAGATTACTAAGGAATCACCATGAAGATTATAAGGATCAACAAATCTGGCAACTACAAGCCACAATTTTCACATTTTAACCAAGCTGGTTTATTACTTTTCGAACGCGCACACATATCCATCTAGCTTTTTGGAGCAAACCTGGTCATCCCATTTACCACGGTTCTCTGCTTGCCAGTTTCCGACCGTCAGACAGTGCTGGTCGCCTCCGAGATTGTTAGGCTCTCCTGGATAGTAGTTCCGGTAGTCGTTGTTTTTCAACTGTCTGTTCAAGCCAATCCACATCCATCGACCATCACGACCGAGGTCAGTTCCTCCAATGAAGTATATGCCATTTGGATTGCTGGCTTTGGCCATTGCTTGTTCCACTTGCCTTTGCTCAGCTGGTGTCTGAATAGATGCCAAATATCCGTCGAAGGAATTGCAGTCTTGCCACGCCTCGAAAAACGTGGAGCTTTTGGAGAAAACGATGAAGCTCTTTTTGGCTGCAAAGAACAACGGTGGTATTATAAAATGTCATACTTTCCTCATAAACCACTGTCCACACCATCACTTACCTTCGATGGAATTGAATGCGGCCACCACCACACACAGCGATAGGAGGAAAGTCTTGAACGACATGTTTTTGGCTCTGTTGAAGCGATACTGCAGCGAACTGTGATTGAGGATCGCTTTTCAGGCGCTATTTATACTCGATTCTCGGTCTCAGTTTTCAGGACTCGGAGATGTTCTGTTGATTTAGGTGGTTCAAACCGTAGCATACGTGTCAACTTGATGTTCGTGTGGTTCGGCAGTTGCATGCAATATAGTTTTGATTCGTAATATGCGATGATGACGCAAATCTAAAACCAGCTGTTAGACATAATTTCGGAAATGTTTTCAAAGTAAAAGCATCTGTTCAAGTGTTTGTTCCAACTCTACCTAACAGAAATATCTAGAACCTGTTTGTGGTTGACGTCAGTCGCTGCAAAAATGACACTTGTTTAAAGTAGAACTGCTCTAAATGTTTCCTAAATGCACTTCATGTTCCACATGGATATGCATCACATCGTGAATATGAATTATAATTGTCTAATGGTGATATAGAACACGATTTACGCTTTCCTTACAGCTGGTACTTGCTCGGCATAATTTTTCCCTGAAAAAATGTTTCAAATTCTTGTTTATCGATCACGTCTCATTCACAGATGATCATCTACTAATACAATCTAATAGCACGTTACACGCAGTCTGAACGATCGCAAAAAAAGACGCATCAAGATTGGAACCACAGATCTTCAGGACACACGGTGGTTTTTATCGGGTTTAGGTGTGAAAGAAACTTTATGTTTGGTCATGCTAGGAGGACTCCCATTGTCGTCTATTTTGACGGTGTTGCAACTAATGACGTTACTTGGTGTGTGAGTTAAGCCTTCGGAGAAAAGTAGGAAATCGTCCCACTCAACTGTTTATGGCACCATTTCGGTGGATCACTGCGCGACGGTCTGCCATTGGTCTGCCCTCAAAAGTGTATTCTGAATCTGGGCCTAATTTTTAAGCAACAGTCTGTGGAACTTATATGGAACAGCTTGTAGATATGTAGAAAAATCATAAGCACTAACTGTATGTAGTATGTATAGTTGATTGGTTAGCTGATTAGTTGGTTATTAAAAAACGTCGCCTAATTCAGACACCAGAATTACTAGTCAAACTGTACATTTTCATATGGCACGCGGCAGGTCATTAATAAATAAAATTGATTGTAATTGGGTCCAAGATTGTTGCACAGAGGTAAACAGTGAAAGCTAACGAATGTTGCAGAAAACGTATTGTACATTTTAACATTGCTGCTTTTTTGGGTTAAGTATGGTTCAAGGCAAGTAATAACATTAGCATTAATGACTTATACCGAAGAGCTCAACTTTCGATAGGATCAATTAATGACTTACAGTCAAACGCAGTCTTTAAATCAGTGAGGACCGCGTCAACCTGACAAATTGCGTCAACTACTTTCAAACGGAATAATCCACGAAAAATGCCACTTAGGAATTGGGACTGATTGATCAATATTTGCATACGGTTCATAACAGGCTCACAAAGGGTATCCGTACATTTTATGTACACAGATGTCGGTACTCCATCAGGCCCAGGGTAGTTGGCAGTTAATACTGGTATAGATAAAATATATACATTCTACCTCTTCTTACGCGGTAATACAACCTCAAGAGGTCTAGGCCAACCATTTCTGGATTTTATTGACTATATTTACCCGACGTTGGATAGTTCATCCTGCGTACGCGGAATTGATACGGAAGGGATTTTGTACTGGTTATTTCGTGTGGAACCGGCGCCGCTACCAAACACAACACCGGGACGTCACAAACAATGAATAGTTTCTCAAGAGGATTGTTGTTGCACCCTTTTCAGTACGTCCATCGCAGTCAAGCTTGAGAGAGACCAAGCAACGGCGGCATAGTCCAAGATGGGTCGGACCCAACAACAAAACAAAGATTTCAGACAGTGGAGGTCTCTTGATAGAGACAGAAGGAGTCTTGAAGCAATACAGGCAAGCAGTCCCAAGGGTTTGTTGGACTTTCTAAGTACATTCTAAGTAATATTCTGGTTCATGAAGATTACTAAGGACTCACCATGAAGGTTATAAGGATCAACAAATCTGGCAACTACAAGCCACAATTTTCACATTTTAACCAAGCTGGTTTATTACTTTTCGAACGCGCACACATATCCATCTAGCTTTTTGGAGCAAACCTGGTCATCCCATTTACCACGGTTCTCTGCTTGCCAGTTTCCGACCGTCAGACAGTGCTGGTCGCCTCCGAGATTGTTAGGCTCTCCTGGATAGTAGTTCCGGTAGTCGTTGTTTTTCAACTGTCTGTTCAAGCCAATCCACATCCATCGACCATCACGACCGAGGTCAGTTCCTCCAATGAAGTATATGCCATTTGGATTGCTGGCTTTGGCCATTGCTTGTTCCACTTGCCTTTGCTCAGCTGGTGTCTGAATAGATGCCAAATATCCGTCGAAGGAATTGCAGTCTTGCCACGCCTCGAAAAACGTGGAGCTTTTGGAGAAAACGATGAAGCTCTTTTTGGCTGCAAAGAACAACGGTGGTATTATAAAATGTCATACTTTCCTCATAAACCACTGTCCACACCATCACTTACCTTCGATGGAATTGAATGCGGCCACCACCACACACAGCGATAGGAGGAAAGTCTTGAACGACATGTTTTTGGCTCTGTTGAAGCGATACTGCAGCGAACTGTGATTGAGGATCGCTTTTCAGGCGCTATTTATACTCGATCTTCAGTTTTCAGGACTCGGAGATGTTCTGTTGATTTAGGTGGTTCAAACCGTAGCATACGTGTCAACTTGATGTTCGTGTGGTTCGGCAGTTGCATGCAATATAGTTTTGATTCGTAATATGCGATGATGACGCAAATCTAAAACCAGCTGTTAGACCTAATTTCGGAAATGTTTTCAAAGTAAAAGCATCTGTTCAAGTGTTTGTTCCAACTCTGTCTAAAAGAAATATCTAGAACCTGTTTGTGGTTGACGTCAGTCGCTGCAAAAATGACACTTGTTTAAAGTAGAACTGCTCTAAATGTTTCCTAAATGCACTCCATGTTCCACATGGATATGCATCACATCGTGAATATGAATTATAATTGTCTAATGGTGATATAGAACACGATTTACGCTTTCCTTACAGCTGGTACTTGTTCGGCATAATATACCCCTGAAAAAATGTTTCAAATTCTTGTTTATCGATCACGTCTCATTCACAGATGATCATCTACTAATACAATCTAATAGCACGTTACACGGAGTCTGAGCGATCGCAAAAAAAGACGCATCAAGATTGGAACCACAGATCTTCAGGACACACGGTGGTTTTTATCGGGTTTAGGTGTGAAAGAAACTTTATGTTTGGTCATGCTAGGAGGACTCCCATTGTCGTCTATTTTGACGGTGTTGCAACTAATGACGTTACTTGGTGTGTGAGTTAAGCCTTCGGAGAAAAGTAGGAAATCGTCCCACTCAACTGTTTATGGCACCATTTCGGTGGATCACTGCGCGACGGTCTGCCATTGGTCTGCCCTCAAAAGTGTATTCTGAATCTGGGCCTAATTTTTAAGCAACAGTCTGTGGAACTTATATGGAACAGCTTGTAGATATGTAGAAAAATCATAAGCACTAACTGTATGTAGTATGTATAGTTGGTTGGTTAGCTGGTTAGTTGGTTATTAAAAAACGTCGTCTAATTCAGACACCAGAATTACTAGTCAAACTGTACATTTTCATATCGCCGGTGCCCAAAAGCATTGGTTTTGGCACGCGGCAGGTCATTAATAAATAAAATTGATTGTAATTGGGTCCAAGATTGTTGCACAGAGGTACACCGTAAAAGCTAACGAATGTTGCAGAAAACGTATTGTACATTTTAACATTGCTGCTTTTTTGGGTTAAGTATGGTTCAAGGCAAGTAATAACATTAGCATTAATGACATATACCGAAGAGCTCAACTTTCGATAGGATCAATTAATGACCTACAGTCAAACGCAGTCTTTAAATCAGTGAGGACCGCGTCAACCTGACCAATTGCGTCAACTACTTTAAACCGGAATAATCCACGAAAAATGCCACTTAGGAATTGGGACTGATGGATCAATATTTGCATACGGTTCATAACAGGCTCACAAAGGGTATCCGTACATTTTATGTACACAGATGTCGGTACTCCATCAGGCCCAGGGTAGTTGGCAGTTAATACTGGTGTAGATAAAATATATACATTCTACCTCTTCTTACGCGGTAATACAACCTCAAGAGGTCTAGGCCAACCATTTCTGGATTTTATTGACTATATTTACCCGACGTTGGATAGTTCATCCTGCGTACGCGGAATTGATACGGAAGGGATTTTGTACTGGTTATTTCGTGTGGAACCGGCGCCGCTACCAAACACAACACCGGGACGTCACAAACAATGAATAGTTTCTCAAGAGGATTGTTGTTGCACCCTTTTCAGTACGTCCATCGCAGTCAAGCTTGGAAGAGACCAAGCAACGGCGGCATAGTCCAAGATGGATCGGACCCAACAACAAAACAAAGATTTCAGACAGTGGAGGTCTCTTGATAGAGACAGAAGGAGTCTTGAAGCAATACAGGCAAGCAGTCCCAAGGGTTTGTTGGACTTTCTAAGTACATTCTAAGTAATATTCTGGTTCATGAAGATTACTAAGGAATCACCATGAAGATTATAAGGATCAACAAATCTGGCAACTACAAGCCACAACATTCACATTTTAACCAAGCTGGTTTATTACTTTTCGAACGCGCACACATATCCATCTAGCTTTTTGGAGCAAACCTGGTCATCCCATTTACCACGGTTCTCTGCTTGCCAGTTTCCGACCGTCAGACAGTGCTGGTCGCCTCCGAGATTGTTAGGCTCTCCTGGATAGTAGTTCCGGTAGTCGTTGTTATTCAACGGTCTGTTCAAGCCAATCCACATCCATCGACCATCACGACCGAGGTCAGTTCCTCCAATGAAGTATATGCCATTTGGGTTGTTGGCTTTGGCCATTGCTTGTTCCACTTGCCTTTGCTCAAATGGTGACTGAATAGATGCCAAATATCCGCTGAAGGAATTGCAGTCTTGCCACGCCTCGAAAAACGTGGAGCTTTTGGAGAAAACGATGAAGCTCTTTTTGGCTGCAAAGAACAACGGTGGTATTATAAAATGTCATACTTTCCTCATAAACCACTGTCCACACCAACACTTACCTTCGATGGAATTGAATGCGGCCACCACCACACACAGCGATAGGAGGAAAGTCTTGAACGACATGTTTTTGGCTCTGTTGAAGCGATACTGCAGCGAACTGTGATTGAGGATCGCTTTTCAGGCGCTATTTATACTCGATTCTCGGTCTCAGTTTTCAGGACTCGGAGATGTTCTGTTGATTTAGGTGGTTCAAACCGTAGCATACGTGTCAACTTGATGTTCGTGTGGTTCGGCAGTTGCATGCAATATAGTTTTGATTCGTAATATGCGATGATGACGCAAATCTAAAACCAGCTGTTAGACCTAATTTCGGAAATGTTTTCAAAGTAAAAGCATCTGTTCAAGTGTTTGTTCCAACTCTGTCTAAAAGAAATATCTAGAACCTGTTTGTGGTTGACGTCAGTCGCTGCAAAAATGACACTTGTTTAAAGTAGAACTGCTCTAAATGTTTCCTAAATGCACTCCATGTTCCACATGGATATGCATCACATCGTGAATATGAATTATAATTGTCTAATGGTGATATAGAACACGATTTACGCTTTCCTTACAGCTGGTACTTGTTCGGCATAATATACCCCTGAAAAAATGTTTCAAATTCTTGTTTATCGATCACGTCTCATTCACAGATGATCATCTACTAATACAATCTAATAGCACGTTACACGGAGTCTGAGCGATCGCAAAAAAAGACGCATCAAGATTGGAACCACAGATCTTCAGGACACACGGTGGTTTTTATCGGGTTTAGGTGTGAAAGAAACTTTATGTTTGGTCATGCTAGGAGGACTCCCATTGTCGTCTATTTTGACGGTGTTGCAACTAATGACGTTACTTGGTGTGTGAGTTAAGCCTTCGGAGAAAAGTAGGAAATCGTCCCACTCAACTGTTTATGGCACCATTTCGGTGGATCACTGCGCGACGGTCTGCCATTGGTCTGCCCTCAAAAGTGTATTCTGAATCTGGGCCTAATTTTTAAGCAACAGTCTGTGGAACTTATATGGAACAGCTTGTAGATATGTAGAAAAATCATAAGCACTAACTGTATGTAGTATGTATAGTTGGTTGGTTAGCTGGTTAGTTGGTTATTAAAAAACGTCGTCTAATTCAGACACCAGAATTACTAGTCAAACTGTACATTTTCATATCGCCGGTGCCCAAAAGCATTGGTTTTGGCACGCGGCAGGTCATTAATAAATAAAATTGATTGTAATTGGGTCCAAGATTGTTGCACAGAGGTACACCGTAAAAGCTAACGAATGTTGCAGAAAACGTATTGTACATTTTAACATTGCTGCTTTTTTGGGTTAAGTATGGTTCAAGGCAAGTAATAACATTAGCATTAATGACATATACCGAAGAGCTCAACTTTCGATAGGATCAATTAATGACTTACAGTCAAACGCAGTCTTTAAATCAGTGAGGACCGCGTCAACCTGACCAATTGCGTCAACTACTTTAAACCGGAATAATCCACGAAAAATGCCACTTAGGAATTGGGACTGATGGATCAATATTTGCATACGGTTCATAACAGGCTCACAAAGGGTATCCGTACATTTTATGTACACAGATGTCGGTACTCCATCAGGCCCAGGGTAGTTGGCAGTTAATACTGGTATAGATAAAATATATACATTCTACCTCTTCTTACGCGGTAATACAACCTCAAGAGGTCTAGGCCAACCATTTCTGGATTTTATTGACTATATTTACCCGACGTTGGATAGTTCATCCTGCGTACGCGGAATTGATACGGAAGGGATTTTGTACTGGTTATTTCGTGTGGAACCGGCGCCGCTACCAAACACAACACCGGGACGTCACAAACAATGAATAGTTTCTCAAGAGGATTGTTGTTGCACCCTTTTCAGTACGTCCATCGCAGTCAAGCTTGGAAGAGACCAAGCAACGGCGGCATAGTCCAAGATGGATCGGACCCAACAACAAAACAAAGATTTCAGACAGTGGAGGTCTCTTGATAGAGACAGAAGGAGTCTTGAAGCAATACAGGCAAGCAGTCCCAAGGGTTTGTTGGACTTTCTAAGTACATTCTAAGTAATATTCTGGTTCATGAAGATTACTAAGGAATCACCATGAAGATTATAAGGATCAACAAATCTGGCAACTACAAGCCACAACTTTCACATTTTAACCAAGCTGGTTTATTACTTTTCGAACGCGCACACATATCCATCTAGCTTTTTGGAGCAAACCTGGTCATCCCATTTACCACGGTTCTCTGCTTGCCAGTTTCCGACCGTCAGACAGTGCTGGTCGCCTCCGAGATTGTTAGGCTCTCCTGGATAGTAGTTCCGGTAGTCGTTGTTATTCAACGGTCTGTTCAAGCCAATCCACATCCATCGACCATCACGACCGAGGTCAGTTCCTCCAATGAAGTATATGCCATTTGGATTGCTGGCTTTGGCCATTGCTTGTTCCACCTGCCTTTGCTCAAATGGTGACTGAATAGATGCCAAATATCCGTCGAAGGAATTGCAGTCTTGCCACGCCTCGAAAAACGTGGAGCTTTTGGAGAAAACAATGAAGCTCTTTTTGGCTGCAAAGAACAACGGTGGTATTATAAAATGTCATACTTTCCTCATAAACCACTGTCCACACCATCACTTACCTTCGATGGAATTGAATGCGGCCACCACCACACACAGCGATAGGAGGAAAGTCTTGAACGACATGTTTTTGGCTCTGTTGAAGCGATACTGCAGCGAACTGTGATTGAGGATCGCTTTTCAGGCGCTATTTATACTCGTTTCTCGCGCCTTGTTTTCATGACTCGAAGAGCTTCTGTTGACTCAGGTGACGCGTGATGTGGAACTCGCTGGTTTGTGTTGGAACAAAATATCTACATTTTGCCTTCAGTACGAATCTAACAATGGTTCAAGCGAAACTGCTATTGTACTTTCTCATACAGGTTTTTGTTTTTTCAAACCTTTTGCGCTTGGTACAATTCGTTTTGTGATCGTTCAGTAACTCGAAACCAAATTTTCGCTGCGTTTGGTATGCGTAAATTATAAAATATGTAAAATATATATAGTTTTTGTTGCCATGTCGTTTTTTATATTGAAAAACATATTTTCCTTATTTATTAAGTCTGACCTCTCTTGGGATGTAACTTCATAACTTTTTGTTTGGTGTTGAATTGTTAAAGTGTTGCACCGAATCGAGTTGGAAGATTACATTTGTTAAAAAAATACTACAGCAGATCTCATTAAGTGATTATTAAGTTTTTGTGCACTGAGGGAAGTTGCGTTGGAGCGTTGGAACCGCTTGGTGAACCTGTAGTGTTATGAAATTGGCATTATCAGACCATCAGAAGCAAGTAAACCTAACCGTGCAATTTGACGGTGACAATTGTCTGGGAGACTTTTTTCTCCGAGACTTTTCGATGAAATGCGATGAAAAGTCCATATATAAAAAACGGTATCCCGTTTTCATCGCGTGTATGAAGTTGCTACATTTTGGCTGTCGTTCTGCCATCATTTGTTCATAAACACAACTTTTAACCATATGCACAAGTCATTTCAAGTTTAAAATAAAATTATTTTCAACAGTTTAATAAAAAAAAAAGCATCGAGCAGGCCGTAGACAAACAAATGAGCGCAGAAATTTCTCGAAGAAACGTAGCTTTTTTGCTGGATTGAGCTACTTCATGA
The DNA here is from genome assembly GCF_943734725.1 of Anopheles marshallii. Lineage (NCBI taxonomy): Eukaryota > Metazoa > Arthropoda > Insecta > Diptera > Culicidae > Anopheles > Anopheles marshallii. The sequence goes on along the minus strand of NC_071326.1, from coordinate 44,825,126 downwards.
AAGTCTCGGAGACAATTGTCACCGTCTGATAGCACGGCCTGTGGCCCTGTATCGTAGATGCATGAACAAATCAGTTCCGAACCCTGCCACGCCTTCATGTTTTTAGTGGGGGTTCCAGCAAAAAAAACCTTGCGAGTTTTGCGGTTGAGTTTCAAGCAAGTTAACCTAATTCGTTATATGATGTGCTAATATTCAGAAAAGTACACAATATTACCAATTTGCCTTATTTCAGCTATCTTTTTAACAAATTAGGTAACGCATACAGATTCATTCTATCATTCCTTCATTCATTCATTCATTCAGCTCTTCAAATGGATGCTCTTATTGCAAAAAAGCTTCTGGAACGGTTGCTGACGTCAATCGTTCCATCAACTTACACTTGTTTAAAGCAAATTGAAATACAGATTCACATATTGCGCTGCATATTCCACGTCAGTGGAATTTCCGTAACACAAGCAATTTTTTTCAGCGCAAAATAGAACAATCATCTGTGAAAACATGAAACAAAAGAAATAAAATCATAACAGCAACAATTTTAGCTATTTCTTTTTGTTTTGATATAAAATTTGCTTACGAAATCTTTGAATGCGAAGTAATAAATTTAGATGTTACCATAAAATTACCAATAAAATTAACTTCATGTTCCATTACATTTCCACCCAAAATTTTTTTCTTCGATTTTTAGTTTTGTTGAAGAGTGCGTTAGAGTTTGCTGCATTCCGTCACTTTATTCGAAATATGAAACTATTCATGAGGTATTTCGTCAGTGGAGATAGTCTTTTTTTATATACCTTGTTGTTTCAGCTGCTTCAGACATAACAAAAAGTATGAAAATAAATGGTTAAAGTAAAGATACCCGGCCATGAACCAACCTTGGCAAGATTGTGTTATTGTGTGTGAGTTGCAGTAAAATAATTAACGTTGCAGTTCCTTCCGAAACCTGACACTAACCAAACCACGGGAGAACCAAGTCTCGTGGCGTGATGGCGTAACGGTAGCTTTACCAACTGCTGCAGAAACGGAACCCGCTGCCCTAATGAGCTACGTGGTCGCTTGTATCGAGAGTAATTTATTTTGAGCAGAAAATTCCAGGTGACCATTAAACTAATTAAACGATACCCAAGCGCAGCTCAACGAGGCCATACTTGCTGATCCTTTGTGCTGGCTCTTTCGGGCACTAACGGCTGTGTTGTCGAGGATGTGCTTCAACAGAATGCATTTACGCTCTATCCCACTCATCCCCGCGTACTATTCTACCCTTGTATCCTACCTTCTTCGAGATTATGTAGTGTACGGTTTCGTTCTCTTTTTTTTGGGACGCATCCTGTTTGTCCATCCGTAGTGAAGAAGTACTTTTCTGCACGGTGGTAAATGGTCGACTATCTCGCCAAGAACGCTGAAACATTCAAAAGCAGAGAAAGGTGGCAATTTTCGCATGTGGCTCTTGTGTCTGGTCAAAGTGTCATACTTTCGGTTTTTCTTCTTCTATGTCTGCGCCATCCAGTAGCAATGGAGCCATATTTCACCATTATTGTGTTGCTGACTCGGACTTTGACCGTATTTCCGGTGGTCAAACACAGAAATAAGAAACCAACAAAACGACAGACGATTGCATCTGGTTCGCCGGCATAGCATGTTTCTTGCCATTTTTTGTTCCAATGCGCTTTTGTAACTAGACGTAGTGAAAGGTAACTGTTCTGAATTTCAGGTAAGTCTCGGTCACACACTTTTGTTTGGAACGTTCGATATGATACTACGGAATGGTAGCATAGTTTTTATTGGAGCCTGTTCTATCCACACGCAATAAAATTTACTCTTTTCACAATGAAAGTAAAGGCAAAATACAGAAACCATTTTAAAAACAATCTTTCTTTGATAAGGACTTAATTTGAAAAGGATCTATACATCGCGCTATTTATAATATAAAAACTCTTCAAAACACTTTAATTAACTTGACCTGGACTAACTTTCAACTTCAAAGTCAAGTTCATGCATACTCAAAAATAATTCAGAACATATCAAGTCACAATGTGTGACTTTCGATTAATTACACAACAATGAAAGATTTTTATACAGTCTGTTGTGGTCATTTCCCAAGCAACAATCATGTAATCCCGTGGCCCAAAACTTTATCCAAATAGTAATAGAACTTGTTGTTAAATTTCTCTCGTCCCAAAACATATTGGATCTATCCGTAGATTCTGCATTAATCCATCGGAAAATAAAGACATCACTTAATTAGGTGCCCAATAGAACTTCGAAACTAAAATTAAAATAAAATGTTCTGTTCTGTCCATTCATGCCCACTAGCCGTAAGTTTCATACAACACGAACTATGTTGGCCTTCAATGCATGAAATGTTGCTCAGAAAATAACTGGAAGGTGTGATTTTCGGACAATCCAGTTTTATACTTGTAGCGGCGCCGGTTTTCACGTGAAAGAACCGGCCCAAAATCCCATCCGAACCAATCTTTCGACTCACTAACCAGCTAGGTAAAATAAATCAAGTAAGCCAGAAATGGCAAGCACAAGTAGGTCGTCACGCCAGAAGAAGGAGAAATGCGTGTGTTGCTAAAGCAGCTTTTGTCACACGGACCTGGCCTCCACGACGGAAGACCCAGCCGCCTCGATCGGAAGAGACGGCGAACATTGACAGCTGAAAGCGGCCGTCAACTTGTTTCAGGAGGATCGGATGCACTTCGCGTACCGAACGAGATGTGGCGATGAATGGTCTAGCAGAATAGTGGACAGCAGCAAAGAGAATGCGCAACAAGAATTTATTTTTAACGTGCGGGAATGGTCAGAAAATAGGAGTATAAACATTGTAAACCGGATCAAGGTGTCGTTGTTTTGTTTTTATCTGATCTTCGGCGTTAAGAAACACGATCTTCATTGTGGTGCAGCAACAAATTGTAAATAATAAAGAAAATTTCATTTAAATTATTACTATTTTGTTTTAGTTCCGACAAAATTCCTCCTCAGTGACTCCTGCATTTTCTAACTGCCTCTGAATTTTCTCCAAATCGATGGAAAGTTGCTCGAACTATGCGCGTTTCCATCTCTATCGCGTCTTACACGGGGAGAAAATCGAGAAGGAACTTCTCGTGACGGTCTAAGGTGACAAGCAAGATTGTCCATCGGGATGATAGAATCACGGTAGACGCTGGCATGGTCGTGTACGATAACAATTTTCTACGTTCGCAGGAAAAAAACGGTTGGGTTGTGACGCGGTAAATATGTAGCGCGCGGAAACTGTGCTCTCGAGAATCAGCTAAATCGGGATAACCAGGTTCGTCGTATCCTGGCCACGGCACCATGAACAGATTTGCGGATTATTATCTTTCGTAGTAATGTTTACCGAACTTGCAGTTGATGTAGCGTAGAAAAAAGAGAGGTTGTTTTATTTTGTTGCACCCGTATTTGTAATAATTGTTTTTGAGCACCCCTGGTCCTCACCTTCCGACAGTTGACGAAACTTAACGAAACCGATCGGCAGCTGTCAACTTCCTACCAGCGGTGTTATTTTGCGTGAGCAGCTTATTTACCATACACTTTAAAAATATTAGCTGAAAAAATGTGTATAAAAACTTTACCAGTTGGAATCAAATAAATGTCTATTTATTTTCCTAACCTACATTATTGTACCTCCAGCGCTTGCAAAGCACTCCTGCGCATCCATCAGTGCACTTGTTTCTCTTTTAATCAACATTTACCGCACAACGACGAACCTGTTGAGAATGTCTCCCCCACACCTCAAACGCAAATTCATCAAAAGGTTAAGCCCACCCAGCACTGATAGTCCTGCTATAGTCGAGCGTGAGCACGTTTTGCGCTCAATCTACTGCTCTGCCTTTGCACGTCGGCTTAATGCTTCAATTTACGCCTTCCATCACGGCCACACCAGGGCTGAGGCTGTTGTGGTGTTATTTCTCACCATCGACCTAACGACGTAGCGTCACAATTTCAAAGTACTACAATATTAACAGGGCATCCGGAGAACGGGGACAATGGTGATAAAAGAAAAAAGGAGGCAAACATACCGCAAGCATCCGTTATGAAATGGAGACGCATGGTACTTTTCACCAAAATACTTCGTTTGACTTTTTTTCCGCGCAACGCCCATCGGGATGCTTTCGAACGATGAAGTAATGGTAGCTCGTCTAACGGAAGAGCAGGAAACAACAACAAAAAATGACAACCATGCCCGTGCTGGTACACTCACAGGCGCTACCAATATCCCACAGCACATGCACTGGCCATGCTGGGACCGCACGGTACACTGGGCAACTAATAAAATTTACGCCACAAAATCCTTACGAATCGTCCCCGCCGTGAACGTTCGTTTTGTGGTGAAGAAAGCTCAGAATGTTGGGTATTTTTGAAGTATCCGTTTTCTTTTTTCGCACCCTACAATCATCGCTTCATCGTTTTTTTTTTGTTTGACGCTACGGACAACTCGCCTAGTTCCTGGTGCTGAATCTTCGACGGGTTTGGTCGAGAAAATTTATGACATCAACAACATAATATCACTTTGTCCGTACACACACACACACACACATGTATGTAAACCATGGGAAGCGATATGTGCAGACCCGGATGGGAATTTATGTGCTTCCGGTTCTATCACTCTCATGCAGCCAATTTGCCACCTTCTCTTTAAGCTGTGGGATAGTATTACATTTTTATTCGCTTAAACCAATCAACTCGTGGCAATGTGTTGGAAAGCATTTGGAAGCAACGGATGCGCCTCCATTGCTCTCGTGCTGAAAGCGGGAATCGCAAGATCGTGCCTTGCAATCAAAAACAATAACCGCACACACACACACACAAGCACAGCAAGTAGAACGAAATGAAACATGCAAAACCAGCAGCATACGAAGGGATAGGTAGAATCATAGCGCGGAACGGAATGGTTCAGATTGCTGCAAGAACAGACAAAAAAGAAAGGTGAACTCGGCTCTGAAAACACAACGTACAACACCTAAAATAAAGCTATAAGATCCCGCTGCAAACGACAATTGCACGGGACTCGGGAACGGCAGTTTGAAGGAATGGAGCAACAAACAAACCCAATTTCGTTGGCCACCAATGGTGCACGATTACGGCGAACAACGGTAATAACCGGGCGAGCCTTGGCTTAGCAAACGGCATCTTTGCAGCAGTCTTCTCGCAACACACAGCGCCGGTGGTGGTAGCAGGTCAGCTAGGAACAACATTGGATAAATATTGGCACTAAAATGCACGTTGCGGCCTGGTTTCAACACACACTCGCACACTTACATCCACACACGATGGTAAAGAATTTTCACTTGAAAAAAAAAAACTACACGTCCCAGAGGCTACCGATGGTTGGACAAAATGAAGAGGAAAACCAACCCCGCTCGGGATTTAAAATTCCCACCCCAAAAACCACGTAACTGCCTGGCTCAATTATTACACTCCCGAAACTGCACCGCGGAGTAACTATACATATAGCTAGCGCGTGGCTATGCATTTGTGTTAGTGTTGGGTCCGTAAAATCCATTCCACAACAGTAATAGCGGCTCCATTGTAATGATCATAAAATTTCAGTAAATATTTCAATTTTTTGTTGTTTTTTTCCCCCACACGAATGGAAGCAGAGGCTAGTATAGCCGCATACATGGCATGTGTAAAGAAGCGTTAGCATGTTAATGGTTCATTCGCTGTTTTTGTTTGCTTTAGCTTTGTAAGGATTCGTATGCTTGCCAAAAACAATTTGGAAAGATTAGGTGTGTTGTTTAACAGCAGCAGGCAGGTTTTGCTCTAAGATTAGTGCAGAATTATCAACGAACTATCTGCATCGTGTATTAAATGTTTGATATCATTAAATTTTTTAATTTTTGTGCGTTCACGATAACACCTGCTTCGAATCGTAACGCTTTTTAAATTTTCCTTCAATGTACGTTCACTTTGTTAAATTTTAAAACAATTTTATTTTAACCACGTCTTAAAATTCAATTTATTGTATTTATTTTTGTTTATTTGTTATTTTTGTATTTGCTTCTTGTATTTATACGCTCAGTACATTTCTTTTTGTTAACTGTAATGACTGTTGATTTTTTTGTTGCTGCATTTATTTTGCCTTTTACACCTTTTTGACCAGCTAGAAAACCCTGGTACGAAAACGCAAACTAACGCTTCTTACTTTCTATCCTTCTTTATAGTCAGATTAACTTCGCTCGTTGCGAACTGTAGTTACCATGCCGTCCTTGGTCAGTTTGCAATGAAAACCAAACAAAAATACCTTACCACCGCCAGAAAATAGCTACAGCAGCTACAAACAACCCTAATGAAACACAGCCAACAACAACGAAAAATATCAACCGAACTCGGCAATGGTTAGCAGCTTGCGACTCTACTGTCTCCGGTACGAAAAGATGAAGATAGAGATGGGAATAAAAACACAATGCAAAACGAGAAAAAAAAAACGACGGTGAATAACAGCGAACGAAGACAAAAACACAACGGCCACAAACCTTCGAATGAAATACGGCATAATAAGACACGGGCAAACAAGCGATGGCACAATCCTCCGAGGGGATCGTTCGTCCTTACGCCGCCGGCCAGCACCAGAACGGAACCCAATCTCCAACGACACTTTCGGAAGGATAGTTTTATTTACATTCCAAACTTTTCCATTTGTCTGCTCCACTCCACTATCGGTGTCCCAGCACAATCAACTGCCCCGTGCCGCTACCGGTGACCATCCCTGCTGGATGTGCTACCGTTTCGTGTTTGTTGCTGATTATTTTTGTTCCTCAATTTTTCTCTCACCCCTTTTTTTTGCATGGCACATTGTTCCCTTTGGTCAAATCCGTTTTACACCCGAAGGCACAACTTTACAATCGAGTTCTCTCCGTCGTTCGTACACTCGGTTCCACAGCCGGTCGTGTCACCCGTACAGTACCACCTCAATTTACCACCCGATGTTGATAATGAGATATGATACCGTGGGAGAGCGAGACAAAGCAAAAACTCGAAAACAACATAGAATTAAATGACAATTCTTCTTTTTGTTTCGCTTTGTTCTCCCACTTCAGCCATACGGACTGTTTAGCTGTCGCAACCGTGGGCAACTAATAAGCGGCATTATACCACCCGGCTAGCTTTATGCGCGATGTGCTCAGGCAAGCAAATTGGGGTAACTCCGAGCACCGAAAACTTGCTGCACCGACCGCGAAGCTTACCTTAAGCGAGGAGTGATGGTTGAAAAAGCAAGAAAACGAGCACTACAAGACACTAAAAAACTCGAAAAGACATAAGCAAAAACCGTACCAACCGACACGGATATAGAAGACGGCGGCCAGACTGTGGGGTCGGGGGTATGTGTGTGTGTATACGTCTTCCGTAAAGATCTTACAAGAAATTGTGCTTTCACAGCGCCCAACCGATTGGCCTACCGAGTGGCCCGCACTGGGATGATGCCATGTCGCCTTAGCATACCAACAGGGCAGAAAACTCTCGCATCCGCAGCATCCATTGCCATTGCCAAAACGGTTCGCGAAAGTTTTCCAATAAATTTTATTTTTAATTAATTTTAAATTCAGTGGTAATTTTTGTGGCATTAATTTCACAGATTTTCCACAGATGTTCGCACCATGGCGGATGAGGAAACGCTGGAACTGGGAGAGGAGCAGCGGCTGGGTATGATGTTTCTTTGCTGTGAGCGGCTGCACGGATAGTGTCCTGCTGCGTTGTTTCTCAGCATGGGACGATATGGTTATGCTTCGAAAATTGGTAAAACCTTGCGGGATGGAAAAACCACAAACTGGTGGTCGGTCTCGGGGAAGCAATGGTGCGAAAGCGGAACGGTGAACGGGGCGGGAACTTATGATGAAGATTTCTTTCCGAGGTGTTTGGTGGCAGGGTAAGGGTGGCGGACACACTGCTACCGCCCCGACGCTATTGGAAGCCGAAATTACGGCGGATCATGTTCAAAATGATGTATTTTTGCTTTTTCATCTCTTTCTCTCTTTCGCTCTTTCTTTCGACAAACACACGCACGGAAAAGACCGGCATAGGGTAAGCGAGCAAGTAGCATCATATAATAATGCCGCTTGTGGACATTTAAAACCCCCGAAAAGAAAACGAACGAAAAGGGAAAGGAGCTCCGACCCAACATGAAGTAACATTTTCACCCGGCTGAAGCTGTCCCGTAGCGTTAGCTTCAATTTGCGAAGCTGCCATTAAACTCATGTTGATGTGTCCAAAATTAACGATAAAGCCACACCGAACCCGCATGGTCGCGCAAGGAAACGCCTCGGCATAAATGCGCGGAACAGTGAAAAACACTTCTGCAACAAGGCGTGGTGTGTTATGGCGACCCGGGGCCGATCGCGATGGATACGGCCTTTTTCATTCGCATCAACACCAAAAGTTTGACTTTAATTTCACTTCGTGTCCAGAACATTTCCTGTATGTGTGTGAGTTTGTAGGAGCATTTCATTTTGTTTTGTTTGGAGGATGTTCCGAAAGTTGCGGTGGAAAATAGGCGAGCACAATTTCACGCCATGATCGATGTGACTGACGTTGCGTTACATTTGTCACAATTTATTTTCCTCGCTTGAAATATGACGGAAGTAGGTCATTTTTTCTCTCTTTTTTCTTGTTTCTATTGCGTGACGGACTTCAAACACGTTAATTCAACCGCCGAAAGTGTGAATTTGCGGGATGAAAAATGAGAATGACAGTGTTGAATTTAATCAGCCTTAGCAGTGGCTGAATCTACTGCAAAACAGTATCACAAACTTCTAAATTACCAATAACACAACAAATATGAAATGGATGCAATGATGAAGGCAGTAAACATGAGCCATAATTTAAACTTATTATTGGACTTATAAAATATAAAAAAAAGTTGTTAAAAGCTTGATCACATGGCCTTGTACAAAGCTTACAAGCTTACAAAGAGGTATCTTAAAGGTAGAGGTAAAGAGGTAAAGAGTATGATATCTTCAACCTGCTTTTTTTGTATGCTTTTAGATGTTTGCTCGAATAGAGCTAGCTTTCCATTCAAATTAGCAGGCAATGGAATACAAAAAGTATGGCAGCATGTGAAACTCTCAAAATCAGTAAACATCAATGTAAAGCATTTTATAAAGCTGCTAGACAAAGTCTAATTATTCTTCTGATATTCTAGAATTATTAACAGCATTTTAATAATCACTCGCTTCAAGTTCTTATTCATGAAATTATACAAATACGATGGACCCATTATTTGATAGATGCAATCTTAGAATTTTAGCCTTCTTACTTGAGCCATTCTTAAGCCCCAAGAATTAACAGGTCTGGTCTTCAATTATGAAAGCGGACTAAACACAACTGAAAAAGTCCAGGATTACTACGAGTTACCCTGATATTGATTGCATTGAACCTATTAGCTATAACTCACAATATTTGAGCTGGACTGTTTAAATGATTATTGCCATACTTTCAACACTGCAATTAACAACCAGACATAATTTCTTTTCACAATGCGTATCGGGAAGTCTCTCTCTCACCTCGGAAGTGCAATTCATTGCAATTCCTGCTGTATTGTGGCATTTCTTGAGACTGACAAAGATTCAAGTATAGGCCTTAAGTTCTTCCCGTTCCGTTGTGGGCCATAAAAAGACAAAAAAAATACGAATCGAAAGCATGTCGCCCAACTGCAACTGCTACCACACACAGCCAATTTTCATCTATTGTTTCACCATTCCCGCAATAGGGCAATTCACTTCCCTCTCCATTTTAGCTTCCGCCATCAACTCGACACCGGGCACAAATGGGCAGTGCTGAAGAACGTAAAACAAAATCAACACAAGAAAATAACGCTTTCCTCGTGTACCACAAACGAAGACGAACTGCTCGCCGACACGTCCACGGAGCAGAACACAAACAAAACAGAACACACTAACACAAACACACCCATTGCGTTTTCACCGCTTTTGCCATTTCGTCCGGTAAGTCACCGCCATAAAACTGTCATATTAGAGAAGATATTAAATCGTTCGTACTTGTCACGGATGCGCCTTCCGGTGCAATTAGATGCGGATGCATCAGCAGCACGCAGATGCTACGGTAGTGATATTTATGGCTTTAAAACTTTTTACTTACGCCTTCGCGGGAAGTTTCTTCCGACAGCTTCCGCTAAGTATGATTAAAATAAACCTCATACTGACATCCTTTATTTCCGATCCAGAGACTAAAACGACAAAAAAAAAAATACAACCATCCAACAGAACTCGTGTTTACAGCTATACTTTTATTTACGCTTTATTTTACGCCCTCTTCCTTCGGCTTAACGTACGTTACACATTCTTAAATAGTGAGACAATGGTAGGGATACGATTATAGACACGATGGTGCGGAATGGTACAGATGGATTCTGCGATGAAACAATGTCAGCAAAATGGGGGAATGGACGAGTTCCGCGGACAAAGTATGCGGAATGAATCGCCGAATGAATTAAAATTCGCTTCGAAACCCATTCGGCACCGATGACGATGAGAACGAGATGACGTATTTGATTAAGTAAGTTGTTAGCTCATTTACTTCGCCGCCACCTTGGTCCATCGTGGCACCGTGGCTGTCATTGACAGGGTGCTTTCCCGGTTTCACATTCCGCACACAGAAGGTTCGTCCGCCGGTAACGAAATACAATGTCGGCACTGCTAAGGTGCTTGTTCCGGAGCAACAAGACACCACCCATTGGATGTTCAATTTTCACCTTATTCCGGTTCATTTCTGTGCCGGGCAGCTGAACGTGTATATTCTACTCTACGTCCAATAGTTTGGTGATGCGGCTTGGGAGTGTGTGACTGGGGCAATGGGTAAAATCCAACAGTGGGGGGGACGAAAACTGATAGGATGCTGGTGGTGAAGTTTGGGGTGGAGAATATCAGCCACTACACATACACACCTACACACCTACACTCGTCCTCACACGACCGTAACTGCTATCGGTGCCCCCCGGGGGTGGTCAGTGAAGTTCATCGTTCGTCCGCTTGGACTGCACTTTTCGTGCTGGCGTATCTACCGTGTGTGTGTGTATGTGTGGCTGACAGTGATTGTTTAGTTCTTGTTTCGTCCTCCCGATTGCAATTTGCCACCCTGCAGTCCACCGATGCCGGACGATTGGTGAATAGCGTTTGGATTTCCCTGAAAAAGAATCAGGCGAGTTGTGAAACAACCAGAAATAGAGAGAGAGAGAAAGAAAAAAAAAGAGAACGAAAGAGACAGAGAGAAGGTTGAAAAAGAGAAAGCAAGAAACAGCGGGCATTGGCATTAGATATGGATTTGTAATGGTGGCAAATTGGTAATAGTGCGTGTTATAACGCAGATTAATGTGTAGAAATGTTGTGAATTTTTTATGTACGATCGCATAATGTATAGAGAGAGCTTTCACGATGATGGCACCTTGTTGAGAAGACAAAATTTAACAACTGAAACAACTTATGTCTTTGTTTAGTATACACTGAGATCTGTTCTACGCATCGACTATAAGTATTTCTCCAAGAAAGAGTTGTTGAGAAGCAGAGAGAGTGATTAAATAACATTATCTACACAGTTAACCATTTTTGCGCAGTAAAACTTTCAATTTTCAGCAATTAACGGTTATAATTTGCGTTTCATTTCACCAGACATACCTTGCCATGCTGCTGTTGCTGCTGTTGCTCTGGTTCGTACTCCAACGGTAGCGGCGTGGTTGGTACATCACAGTCCTCAGTAGGTGGCACGACACAGCGCAGACTACGTCGATCGAACACGAGCATGGCAGGACAACGTTGAAGCCGTGGGTAGCCACCCTGACATTGCCAGTACCGATTGCAAGACTTTCCTAGCGGGACATTACCGTTCGCATCATCGTTGCAAAGTGCTGAGAAAGTGTATAAAATGAATAACTGAAACTCTTATCTTGTATTTCTTCAAGGTTTGAATTTTAAACAGCTCGTTCCAATTCGAATACTGATACGTCTATTAACAATGAAATATAAAAATATTTATACAACTTCCTACTCGTTGTTTTTTAAGCGAAATGGTTAGTTCATTTCAATTATAATCAAACACAGATAAGATGAAGCTCTTTACAGCTCCATTTCCACTCTAAGGCTATAGAAACGAATGCTACTATTTTTACTTACGGTGCTTCTGACATCCATCAACGTTTTCGGGCCAATCGCAGCTGTGAGCGTTTTCGTTGTACAGCAGACCACCGATGCAGAGCTGCTCGGTAGCGGTACCATTCCAGCAGGTCCAGTATCGCGTACACGACGTCTCGTGACCGAAGATGCCGTACAACCAATCACAGTGCTCCGTCGAGATCGGACCGTCTGAAAATGGGAGTACCGGGAAGAGGATACCGATTTACCGGGTACGTACTGTAGGTGGGTATGGGTGGGATTAAAATTATCGCCCGACCAGAAGCAACCACCTCAGTCGAACCATACGACGAAACGGACGTAGGGTTTTGCAACATCGCAACACAACACCAGAAGGACAAACTTTGCACCGGTCATTACCTGCTCCCTGCTTAAAACTAAGCGACACTCGTGCATTGTACTCGTCGTTGGCCCATAAGCCCTCGCCACCCCGGTAGCACTGTGATGTTTTACTCGTCGATTTCCCATTGAAATCGTTTCCGTTCCCTCTGTACTGGGCACCGCCGGTAGCGAGTCGTACTACCGACCAAACACTACAGCACGTTCGAGTGCACTCAATTTTCAGCAATTTTGTTGCACATCGCAAACCTGCAGTCCATGCAGCACCAAACCCTGGTGTGGAGGTTCGCTCAGTTCCTGCCCTACGAAAAGAAGCGCGCGCAATCGAACAAAGACTATCACACAAAAAACGAGCTCGATTAAGTTTGGATCCCACATCGTCTCACCTTGGAAGACCTTGTTTCGATGCGCTTAGGGCATCCGCACCACTCTGCTGGGTGCACCAATAAATGAGCGTGTGCTGCTATGGAAGGAAGGCACTTGTATAACCCTTTGATGGAGTTGCTAATTCGGCTGGCAAACGGGTTTCATGTTACCGTTTGCGAGCTGCATAATGTCGGTGAATTGGGTTAATTTCCGGAAAATGCACCGGAAAATTTCTGAAACAAAGTTTTCTGTCGTTGTGTGCGAGAGTCTGTGCTGTGTATGAATGTGTTTGTTTGTTTGTTTTCTTTTGCTTTCTTTCCTTTATTTTTGGTTCTACTTAGTTGGGTTTGATGTTTTTGGGGCACTGTGCGATCCATATCCATACCCGCGCAGCGTTTGCTACTTCAAAGAAACGTTTGTTTCGCAGTTGTTCGTAACCACTTTCTCTGATATGCGCTTACGTGCGCTAGCAAACGAGTTTGGCAGCTGGTTGACGTAGTACAATGGTTAGGAAATGCATATTTAAATGCTATGCTTAGCTGGTTTGTGGATTGGTGTAGGGGTGTTTCGAGGATTGAATGACATTATTGCAATCAAACCAAATTACACGTGTTTTTAGTCGATCAAATAGTGCAGTGGATATGCTGTGCGAGTTCAAACGTTTTCACGTACGTTATTTTTGATTCCTTATCCTTGTCATGTTCACGTCATCCACGGCTTGAATGTAACCCTCTATTGAAAAATCTCTGTGTCTGCCCACTAGATGTTTAAAAAAAAACTGTTCAAAAAACCTCATTCGCAAGGGTCTTATTATGATCCTGTAAGTCTGGAAGTGATTTTAGCTGCATAGTCGAATATGTCTGTGTTGTGTTGACTCCTGCTGCTTTAGGCTGAACCACAAGACACTAGTAGGTACATAAGTGCTCCATCAGGATTGCTTTCTGGCGCCTCATATAATTCAGTATCATTATCCTTCATACTTAGTACGGTTAAAATATATGGGCTTGGAATCGTTGAAGTTATCTTCCTTCTCTGTCAACGCTCATAACAAGAGCTTAGGTTAGTTTAGTCTATAACCTACTTTTAACACTACTTTTGTTCCTATTTCTTTAGGCATCAGTTCGAGATGGACACCTAAACTTCAATATAAGAACGTTACCATCAACAAGCATACTTACTTGCCAGCTGCTTCCCGTCGCAGTAGTTTGATCGCCACGGATAGTCACAACCCTCAGTGACGCCACGGTGCTTGCCGGCGAACACGAGCCCATTCGGACAGTCGTACAGTTCCGGCTGACTGTTGATACACTCCCAGTACCGATCACAGTACGTCACATCACCGACAACCTTTGATTTCGTTTTGCACGGATCCTCTTGGTCTTGTCGTTGAGCGCTGGCAAGCCCTGCAATTAAATGAAGAAATTACCGACTTAGATCTCGCTCATTTAGCACACGACGTCATCTCTACACTTTCGACGCTGGTAATGAAACAGATGATGCACTTTTCTGGCTTTACATTACATCTTTTCCCGTGCTCAACAAAGTGGCGTTCCACGCTCGTCTGGAACCTGTTGCCGACCGGATGCCGATAAAGTCACCGAAAACGTAGAACAAGTTCAAACCCCCCTAGACTACACCCTTAAGATACTTAGTTCAAGTTTCCAATGTGACTTTGGTAAGTTTGAACCTAACTTACCGGTTGCGGCCCGAGCGAAGGATGAAATGTAAATGCAAATGAAAACACTGTTGCAACATAAGGAACACTCCCAGCGCTCATGCTGGTACGTTCCGATCAATGAAAGTGTCGCTGACAGACGCCTACTGACGATTCGCACAACTCGCGAGTCTTTCACACACACACACACACCTTCAAAGGAATATACACCGTGAACGAGCACAACTTTTAATTACATTCCGATGTAATTGAATACCGTTAGCGTTAGGATCTTGCCCGTGCTCAGCACCATCCCTGTGCGCCCTTTTCCGAACGATAGATTAGCAAACTTTCCTCCCCGTCGGTTGGTGAACTTATCCTGACGGATGGAGAATAAATTTAATACCCCGTAGTAGTTTGGAATGCCATAGTGCAGTGATTTCGTCAGCGGGCGTCATACCGTAAAGAAAAAAACTCGGAACCGAATTCAATAAAGCTTTCAGACATTTTCAATTGACCAAGCGTCTAGCTTAACGCTGGATTTATAAGCAATAAATTGGCCAAGGTGAATAGTACAGCAAGCACTTTGAATTTATGTGTACATTTAACTGGCCCAACATCGTACTTTGCCATGTCAAAAATAATAAATTCCCCAATGACACGCAATTGTCAGTACTTCAAACAGCAATCATCTGCATCCCGCTGGTCTGGGTGTCTTCTCACGCTGTAAACAGATGGCAATAAATTCGTACCATTCTTTCAATGGCCTACAGGTGCTCTCGCTTTGCACTGTCAATTCAATACAATCTTTCCGAATAAACAGTTTGATTGGAAATTTTCGCCATAAACTCCTACCGAACGGTACACATTGCGTGCTCACCGTCATCGTTTCAAAGTTGAACCGATCGTGATTGAATACCGTTTGTGTACCCAGCAAGCCGATATGTCAAAGGGAACTCGCCGGATATCCACACCGAATTCTGCTGATTATCCTGTCCCACTGCAACACGTGCCATTTCGCTACCGAAATCGATCGTAGCCACCGTTCGCTGGCAGTGAGTATTTGTTAAAATTGATTCCCATGCCCAGTTTCACGTTCGTTCTGCTACGGACCAACCAGCCCTTACCCGGCTAGACCGGTACGGTGAGGTACTCGGTCGATGTAGATCGAAAAGGATTCTTTCGCAATCATGCAATCACACTCGTAACGTGATAGCCGAACGAAAGCTCGGGCGAGAGAGATAATTAATTCCTTAATACCTTAAGCGTTTTAACGGACGGTTCGCACGCCATTTTCCAGCTTGTGCACGCGCGGAACCCTGGCGAGTTTCCACCGACAGGTGGTCGGATTTCACAGGACGGGCGACCGTCTGTGCGCTCCCAAACCGGTGTATTTAGCGGTAGCTGGTAATCTGAACATTGTGTTAACGTAGTTCACATTCATGCGAGCACTTTCGTCACATACATATGTCACACATACATAAGGTGAACGGAGAGAGCTTTGCGCGGGATAACATAATGTAAAATCACACTTTTCCCGAGATGCGGACCGTTGACCGTAGTGTGCCGCTCGGCTTCAGTCCACTATCGACGGCTTGTAATCGAATTAAGCGAAGCACTTCTTTGCTCTTAAGCAACCCGGTGGACACGGGGATAACATGGGGCGAAAACAAAAAAAAAACACCTCCAATGTCCTTTACACATTAAATTAATTGCATAAAATTTCGATTCCCGTTCGCTGTTTCAAATCTCGCACATTTCGCTCCGTTTTTCAACGCTTTCCCATAGGAATTGCGCGGAAAGCGGAAATCTCGCATTTCCCATTTGGCACAACGGTAATTAATTCGATTATGATGGAAATATGATTTGAGATCTCCACCTGCCAAACACGGAAGCGATGATAAAGGACAGGCTCGCCGTAAGCATTAGAGTGGTCTAAAAAGCGACGGGTAGAAACATTTTTACAATTTGGTCCTCAAAAATAGGACAAACGAAAGGACAAAGACCTTCCAGACACATCCCCAAGAGAGCACATGTTTTTATATTTGTGTTATTTAGCTGTTCATTCGTGCGACTTTCGTGCCATAATTCTCCAAGGAAAAGGCGAAGAAAATAGCACTTGTCGAACGACACAGCCACACTGGTTGAACGATCTATTTGTAATCTTATCTCACCCGCGTTTTTTTTTGTCGTATTGTGATTTCTACCGTACTTATCACGATCATAATTCAGCTTTCGCCCGATAAACACATTAAATACTCTATTCGACACAATTTAATTCAATCACACCAACACGTCCCGCCTACAGCACATTTCAAACTGTCTGGGAGCTTTTTTGAATAGTAGATTTGTATTTAGAAAGAAAAAATCCTTACAATGAACGAAAAACGACACAAATTATATCCCGAGCCGTCCCTGGATGGGTTCGATAAAATGGACTGTAAATTTAACACTCATTAGTCAACGCCCTCTCGTTCTCCCCTGAGCACAAGAAAAGTCACAGGGCAGCAAAATGCGAAGCTGGATATCCTCGAAAGCGTTGGGACGGTGCGTAAGATGCTGCCAACATCATTGCTAGTCCATCGGGGCCGATAATTAAATTCATAAATACACCTTGGCCTCGCTTCGGGCAAAGCTTTCGGCTTAAATCATCCTGCTAGAAGGACGAATCTTTTGTTTCCTAATGCTTTCCATTACCCTGCCGTGTCTCCGCCAGCCATTCCCAACAAATTTCGATAAGACTGTACTGCTGCGAGCCAATTTTAAATGACTATTGCAAGCAAAATGTTTTCTTGCATTCTTTTTTCGCTCGTGCTCTGCTTCCGCAAGCAGGTGAAACAATTCGAATTATCGTTCGTCTTACCTTTACTGGGCGCTTATCTGTAAAGTTGTCATGTCGTAAATCGCTCGCTTCTTATTATCCCACAGGCCCCTCGAGCTGAAAACTGACAGCTGAACGATTTCCCTTTGTTCACCCGATTGCGTCACCTTGCTGATGCGACCGTCGATGGAGGCGCCCGGTCATTCAAGCGAGCGACTAATGGAGACGCCCGGTATCGCACACACACACACACGCACACTTATCGAATTTACAAGATAGCCGGTCGAGCGGCAAACAACGCTTGCTGTTTGCCCATAAAAATTCACTGCCACCGGTGGCCAGTTTATCTAATTTACCATTCCCTCTCGATTGCTCGCCTGAATGTTAATTACTGCGATTTGTTCGACCCGCTCAGGTTCTTTTTCTTCGCCTTCCTACGTCCATTGCCCCTGTGCGTTCCGCTCCATCCGGACGGTACGATTTTTTTTCTCTCTCTCTCCTCACTGTTTGCGCATTGTTCGTCTCATACTTCGAGTTGATTTTTATCTTCACTGTCGGTTGCTCATCCTAATTAGACTTCGGGGTCAAATTGCAAACTGTCAGAACTTTATGTAAACCCCCGCGTAAAGAAGCAACACGGCATTTCATGCTAGCCGAGG
This sequence comes from Anopheles marshallii, assembly GCF_943734725.1. NCBI lineage: Eukaryota > Metazoa > Arthropoda > Insecta > Diptera > Culicidae > Anopheles > Anopheles marshallii. The sequence goes on along the minus strand of NC_071326.1, from coordinate 44,807,126 downwards.
TATCGAGCCAAAACAAAAACAAATCCCACAACATGAACGCTCAAGATAAGCAAACGATTTGGGGGAAAAAAATATCTTTAAAGAATTAAAATCATCAGTTTCTGCTTTTTCTTATTCCACCCAGAAACAATGCGTGTGAGAGATAAAACAGCAACAGTGGAAATTTGGTTAGTGCCAAAGCATGGAACTGTTTGCACTGTGCTGAACTCCACCATTTGCTTTCCACATCCGGCCGTTCAATCACCCTCAGGGGTGACGTTTGGCTACCGGAAAAGATGTGCTTAATTAGCGCTGTGACTTTTATCGGCGATCTTTCCCAGACTTTCCATAAATACCCGAAAACATCTGCTCGCCACACTGCTGTTTCAGATTGACTTGCTGCTGCAGTATCATACCGTCCAATTTGATAAAGCATTGAATCGAGAGACAGTACTGCTAGCTATTTCAGCCTTTCGCCCTACCATACCGCACTTCTCACAGCAATAATTATAAATTATGATGAGCTAAAACGTCGGTCTGGGACTTTGCTGCTACCGACTGGTAGTAGCAGCAGTAGCAGCAATACAAAACAGAACGCCAGTTTTATTGCACTTCAGGTAAGCAATCATCGGTTCCCGGCCTGCCACCAACCGGCAAACGGTCGGTTCAGTGAGTGAAATTGAAATTAAAATAATTATACGAATTAAAAGCACCGCTGGTAGCATTCGGTGCAACTTCAGTAGCTTTCCACGCGTAACACACATCCTCACGTCGTACCCCGTTTGTTCTAAATGGTCCCGTTGCGGTGCTTTCGGTAAAAGCGGTAAGTCTTCCGGCCGTTACGCTTCCCAGTGGTTTGCTAGCATTCTCGTGCAGCCTAAAGATTTTGGAAGTCATAATTGGAATTGGAGCCATCCTTCCTTCCTGCCTGGTTCATGTCGATAAAGCGGAAAAACGATCCCGTACACACTGTAAACGCCACTCGGCACGTACTTCATTAATGTCCGCAGCTCGGTAACCCAGTGTGTGACATTATGCAAAGTGCTCATTACATTAATTGATAGTGCAGCCGTTATGTTTATCATTAGGCTACACGTCTAGCATGTAGTTGCTGCCACCTTAACGATTAAGACGCTTTTAGAATAATTGCCAGGTGCGCATAAAAGAAACCACCCACTTTTTATCTAATTTATTTAAAATCCTACCGACCTAAGCCGCAACGAGTGTAGCGAGCGGTTCGTTTATTTCTGCACTGCTGTTTCTAGCGTAACAACTGAAATATTTTAATTATCCCGATCGCAGCGCGATGATGATGAGCGGAAACCAGCATCCGTTGCATTGCGCTCGACAAACTCAACCCGACATCTTCACACACCGCACCCTCCATATCGTACACCGGTTGATGGCATTTCTTTCCTGCACAAAACACAACCGAAGGGCAGAAGCCGTAAGAAGATAACGACAGAAAACACAACCCATCACATCTCCTCTACCTACCGCAGGGTCCTGATTAATTAACCCAACAGGCAACTGAGCTCCGAAACACTAAAGCGAGCAACTTTTTCATTACCGCTGCAGTCAGCTGCAACCGAAAGGGTCGTATCGTTTGCATCCGGTGCTGTAACTGAGGATGATACTTATCCCGTTTCCAGGCTATTCCAAACAAAAATCGTTGCATTACAAAATCATTTACAGCGGGATTAACAAAACCTACCATCTAGAGCGCTAATGAAAGCGACCGATGGTAAGCAAACCCGGCAGCAGAGAGAAACAGATGCAAACAAATAGTTTTAATGTACAAGGAAACAATAGAACCAGTGTACCTTAGATTGTTCATTCAACATTCAACAACAACATTACGTAATTGTCTCTTAATTCTCCTGTTAGGATTAGTTTTGCGTTAAAGTTTTTATTCAAACTTTTTAATTATTCTGAGCTTTAGGTGTCCCTTAGCGACATTATTTTAATACAAAATTTGTTCATCATTTAATTCATGAATTGTTTATTATATTTTTTCAGACATTTTTCATGTAACTTTCATCATTCATCTTGGCAGTCTTTTTCTCTCTGTCTTTCTTCCTTATTATCTAGTTTCTAGATCTAGTTTTTTTCTACTTTTTTATAGAGAATTGACTTTCATTAGCATCTATCTTAACCGGAAGCCTCACAGCTGTAACCTTACACCAATCAAGAAAGATCATTGCTATAATTCGATCACCTTCCATCATCCTTGCTAGAAGCAATAGGAAGATCCTACTTCACTGACGTCAATTTTATGAGCCCGGGACTAAACAAAAAGTTTGTTTTTAATTAATTCCGCAATAAATAAGTTTCCCATCGGGACCGGGGGCATTCGCTTCGGTAGCTAATGGAAAAAAGCTGTAATTAATTACACAAAAGCGAAACTGACCATTGACTAGTGGCGGGATGGGAAGAAGCAAGATTGCGGAAATGCGGCAACGTGCCTTTCCACATCTTCCTTTCTTCGCTTCAACTTCACACCAAACCCGCAACTGTAGCAGAAAACCCTGCAAGGATGGGACAATTCGGAAGAATTTGCACGGATAAGCGATAGAGGTGGAACAGTGTCTTGCGGTCCCGTATACTATTCACCATGTCAACGAGCCGCAAGTGCCAATTTTCTACGTAAACTTTCGCTTTTCCTCATAGCCCTGCCAGATCCAGCGCTCCTACGGCGTACTGCGTGTGTGAACATCTTTTGGATTAAATTATTAGACCCGATTTTGTTAACTTTCTTATCCATGTACTCCACACAGCCGAGATTTGGATGGTTGTTTGATGTGGTTTTTACTGGACCGCTGAGCAGGAATAAAGGATAAGATATTAAAACGTGGCTCATGTACGGTTGCCTTGCGTAACCGACCAAACGAACCCTTCAAACCGCAGCTACAACGGTTGAATGAACATTCGATTCTTTGTTGAACGATGCCCATAACAATCTTGGATGGATCCGGTTTTTGGTTCGGTAACACACTCGAAAGAAACAGTCGTGTTGTTTAATAAATGCACAAAAACCACGTATGTTACAGGCATTATGGAATAATAAACACCGTAAAATAATGATAAGTCTTCTGTTCCTTAACGATAGCTCTTTATCCCTTTTCCTAATGAGAAATTTAAAATTTGTTATTCATCAGTGTCTAAAGGAATAGTGGGTACCTTTTAAATATTGTTGTCCATATTATGTATTTTACATCAGCAGACAATGATAGTGAAGAAATGAGAAAAAACCTTGATTGACAAAGACTATAATTTATGCAATGAACAACATGTTTAAAATTAAATTTCAGTGAATTGTTTTTTTAACAAAACTACAATTTCTTTTAATTTACATGTTCATTACGTCAGTGTTCACGAAAGACATAATTTAAATCACCAAAAAAACACACTTTTTGGTGAGTTTTAACTCTTTTGCCACACACTTTGGAACAGCTTTGAATCGAATCAACTCACTGATATGGCCACAAAACAACACAAAAAAACTAAAATCCAGCCATCCATCTGTATTTACCGTTGTGGGAAGATTAAAAGAAAACATTCCCGTGGCACCGTACAGAAACCGTTTCAAAACTTCATTCCCTCCAGCGATCGCAAGCCCATTGGATGAGCACGGCCACTACGCACCTTGCAGCCATTTCAAAAATTTACACCCCGAAGGTAAGCGACTTTTGCTTTCAATTCCCCACGTCCACATTCTCATAAACGTTCTCTAGACGTGAAAACAAGAAGCCCACGCGGACACATAAGTTCCATCGGTGGGCAACCGAAACGTGTGTTGTTTGGAGGATCTACCACACACCAAACATCTGCGTAAATCAACCCGCACGTCCATTTCAGACGCTCCCGCCCAACCCAACAACGACGTACGCTGAACTGTCCCACCGGCTGCACGAATGACCACCGCAAGAATAGCACAAATATTTTCTCGAGACAGCCAAAGTTTCCCGGCAAATATTTGTATATTATCAAAGATTTTCTACGACAACACACGCACGACACACTAACAGCCTCTCGCCGGGCCGTCCTGGAAGTGCCCTTCTCGTGGCAACGTTGGCATTCTTATGCTGTGTGCATCAACCAAAAGTTGCCAGAACAGTCGGCCGAATCACTGGCCAGAGTGACGAAGCGGTACCGAAACCCAACTCACTTACCTTGTCGAAGGACCGGTCATGTTTGAGAGAAAACCTCATCAAAAGCTATCCCCAGGACTCTAACAACCGGGTCCAGCGCCACATCGCACAGCGACGATCATGGAGCGAACCATTTTATTAGACCAACCCCTAGGGCACGGGCATCGGAATCGCATCACACTCTCCAAACATTTAATACCTGACCCGGTACTGGGTACTACTAGGAAGACACGCACGCACCAGTATAATAATAATTTCGGTAAAACTTAATCAAACTCGTGCAGCAAGCTCAGTGCTCAGAGAAGGCAGAAATACCCGATGCTTTTTGGTGGCCCGTTCCCTCGGTTCACGTCACCGCTTTGTTATCTCTCATAACAATTTATGGAAAAACATATTTGCCTTAAAACCGAACCATGAAAGTGAAACGTCATAACATCGACCACCTACCGAGCAACGAGAAAAGGTACCGGCACCGAAAACCATACGGCACGTGTTGGTTTGTGCTGGACGTACTGGCGAACAGCGCACTTCGCCAGCGCAAGTGAAGGAAACTTTTCACAAGCATTTTCGACACCTTGGTTACTTAAATTTGGACACACGCTGCAGGACTGTTTATCAACGATCGTCACATAAAGGCGTAACATTTCTCCAACCCAAAAACGTGTGCGCCTGTCTGTCAGACAAACAAATTTTCGATTACCAACCCACATCGTTGTACCGTATCAACCCTTGCCATATTTGGGCAATTGTAAGGATGCTCCGAGCATATCCTTTTCATACGTCCATCCAAACGGGGGAAGATGAACCCTGAAAATGGAGCACGACGATAAGGAGGCAAAGAAAGGTTACGCTTGCACCTGAAAGGCTTACAGATCACAGATGTGCCATCGTGTATGTACATCGTCATATCTGATGTATTTCTTAGAAAATAACATCTAGTTGGTAACGATCGAACTTCTTCGAAAATAGATTTCAAAATTTCATGACAAATAATCAAACCATTCGAAGATGACATATACTAGGTGATACAATTAAAGAATAAATAGATTTAGTTTGAATTATAATGAATGCATTACTAAAATATTAATAAAGTAAAGTGTAATAGTGTTTGACAACTGTAGTAAAATCCATAACGTAATTGGATAAAAGGTATCCAATAAAATTGTTCGTTAACGGTTCACATGTACAGCACACGTGCCAGAAGATTCACGCTGTACAGTTTTACAATTTCAGCATAATATTTTTCTACACGCATAACAAATAAGTTATACATTAGAAGGTAGACTGAATGCCCGAAACATATCGAGCAACGCATTAGAGGAACCTACACAAGTACGACATTACCCTACGCGAAGTAGTGTTCTTGCACGAAAAGGTCGGATCGGGTCGAATTGGTTAAGTACAGAGGGCTTCTCGGAAATTACGTTTTTAGGGGAGACTCGGCAAGTTCACTGCAACATCGTTTTTGTAAGTAATGAAAGGCCCAATAGTACAAAACAAAATGTGCTACAATGCTAATGAAAACTACAGTTTTTTTTGCAACATTAAACCAACAATAAACAATGTGAAAATAATAAACACGTCTATGCTCATATTTAACAATATCTTGACTGTCTGGCGTTGGGCGTTCCCCTGTAAAGAGTTTTATTTAATATAATTTTGATACCTAGCAACGATTCGTCAAAATCATCCTTAAGTAACTGAAAACCAGGACCACGTAAGATTAACAGCAATTCGGTACTAACCATTACAATATGGGCAACTGTGTTTTGCAATTTACACAGAGATCGATAAAAACAGTGCTACAATAAAGAACGGTCGAAAAGAATAACGATGGTGGGATATGAATCGGTAGGACAATTGTCTGCAGCTAAAGATTATATTCCTTCGCTACCCTGAAAACCGTGTTAAGCCATTTGGTTCTTCTAAAACATTAATTATTTATGTATAATTTTGACAGTGGTCAGTTAATTAGATTATGAGATATAGTGGTTTAAGTGGAGCAATTTATTTTATCACTCAAAACGCAATTCAACAAAAAATATAATCATAACGATCAACTTAAAAAACTATAAAATTGTCATACTTTCAGATCAAAATTTACAAAGAAAAATTTCAACATGTTTAACATCTGTGCAGCGCTCCTAAAACTCATTATGCCACTGCAAACTTTATTAATTAAACTCCCAGATACTTCCATCATAAGGATACATTCAGCTTAAATGTTTCATTTCAATTACTGAGGAGTCATAAATGAAATCGCAATGAGAAAGATTTACAAAATTTATGACGGATTTATATGACTTTTTTTTACTCAATTATATCCATTTCATTACGGCCGGGCCGTTCCTCTCGAAAAAAAATCCATTACATTGTCGTAAACTTTCATAACAACAACGAAAAACGGTGAAAACACACCTTTGTAAAGGCGACTCACTAAAGGACTCGTCAACTTCAGACCAAAGTCACTGCAACGACTAAACGCTTAGCTGTTGAACCGGAACCTTTTACTTCACCACAAAATACCGGCTAGCGCAATGGTGCCACAATTCATCATCGCTTTCATTGAAGGAAGTGATTATCAAAACTTTCACCGAGTGCCAGTGCCACATCCGCCAAACACTGTGCCGGGGTGTGCTAAACAACCCCCAAAACATCTCGACCGAACGAAGTATCCTGGGCGAAAAGTGCACAAAACTCTTCGGCGTCTATTTACGGACGAGTTAAAGACGACTCAGAAAGGAGCGTATTATTGTTAGTATTATTATTACCTCAGAGTTATGGCCATTCTTTGACAGCACTCCAAAGAATGATAGAGTGTGCTTGGTGTTGAAGATTTCAGAACAAAAAATAGCCACACTACCGATCACCTCAACTCAACTCGACACTGCAGACAATACTCTTGCCATTGGCAAGAATATGCTCCTTAATGATCCAAACGATCAATAAAGCCGAAAATAACAACAATAACTACCGAGACTGTCTACCGAAGATACCCGGCACTCTCAACCAACACGTGCGGAGAAATTTAATGTACCCTGCGTCCCAGGGAGGCTTCGTTTTGCATACTTCCAATGAGGCTTCGAAGCATAAAAAAGCTTCACGTAACGCAAGGGAAATGATTGCTAGCAAAGGTATCCGGCAATAAGTACGGTTCTCCGACAGGCAACCGATTGTTTTTGAATGCTTTTAACTTTTTAAGCCGATTTCAGCGGAATGGTTTGCAAGGAAAAGTTCCATTGAGCTCCATCGCGCTCCAAAGCATGGCAGGAAATATCCATTAAAATTGATTCTGATGAAATGCTTTCAAAGCTCTAGCAGGTGTATTGCAGGTGCCTGTCAGTGGGGAAACTGGATCGCCGTCATGATTTTAATAAAGGATAAAAGAAACACTCAATCAATTCCACCATAAAACATTCCGTGTACCGTGTGATAATTCTATCGGAAAATTTTATCTCCCCGGAACCGTACTGCTTTGCTGTATTTCCCTTTTTTTTGCTCTTTTTCTGTTGCAAAAACTCAGCTCACCGTCCTAAATATCCATTTTCCAATTCTGGCTTGATGGCCGTTAGAGAGGATGGAAACGGGCAGTTTGTCTCGGTTCAACACCATCCAACAATGACTAATTACCATATTCCGCAAACGCCCCGAAACGGCCATCTGTAAGGCGAGTCCATTTCCACCCTTCGCACGGACCCACAAAGTCCCACAGGGATCAGCCGTATCTGGTCAGGCTTTTGCTTGGCGCCACCTACAGGGTAGCATATTTGAACGATCATATTCTACCCCGTTGCGCCGGAGTTTAAATTAGATTTACCCATCTAGACACTCCAGAACCGGACCGGTACAATCGTCGGTCTTTGCCGTGGAACAGCATTACTTGCCTAGCGTGTGAGGCGGGGGTTTCCAAAATTCCTAACCGAACCGAAGGCACAGGCATATTTATGTTAATAAGACAAACTTCAATAAATTTCAATAACTTTCACAATTATGAAATGTATCCTGTGGCGAAAGTTATATCCGAGTGCTCAGGACGGAACTCATCTAAATCCCCATTTCTAGCGGGAGCACACATTAAGTCAACACAGTGGCAAGGACCGGTGGCGGGTGGTGCGAGCTGGTTGGACAACACTGCCAAAGGATAACAAGTACACGTGGAACCTGGAAATACCCGCACATGTAAGCACGGCCATCCGAATTTAAACGTAGGTAGTACATCCACGGCGCGGCGCAAAAGGGAAAACGGCGGGAGATAAACCGTTTCGCCAAGTTTACTTAGTGACCGTGGTCACCCTCGTTGTCGGTGTTCAATCTTCGAGTGTGTTGGCCACCTTAAAGAGTACCGGGCGTCTCCTTCGCCCCACCCCACCAAAAACCGCACCACCATGCCGCACCAAAACGAAATTAGATTGGCTTGATGGCCGAACGCACCGCGCTTCCTGGCCGAGGTTTATCCCCCGTTCCGTTCCGAGACGCTGGGACGCCCCGTTAAGCCGATTTGGGCGGTGGTTGCGGTTTCTGCGTGCGGTATCAATTTAAATTAAGACACGACATTTAAATTATCCGCCGGTCGTCTTTCGTACACCGGCGGCATCATTCGTGTCCGCAACCGCAACCGTAAGCAAACGCTGCTCGCATTACCTAACGTGGGCTTGCGGTGCGACGGTATAGCGTGCGGTGGCTAAAAATCTTCTCCGGCCGTAGGTTTGTGGAATGGATTAGATCATTCCGGGGATTCCGGGAAATTTAAACCGAACCGAAACACGGTTGTCAACGAAACGAATGCAAGCAAACCTTCCCTATACGGGCGTGACACATCCATATGGAGTGCTATGATCATCTTATCATGCAAACGCACCCTAAACCGAACTTTCCGACGAACAAACGCCACCCAAAAACTTTAACATCAAAACAAACGGTGCAGGAATTCTTTTGCCCTGGAAACTTTCCTTTATGTCCAACAAAACGAGACATTTTTCTCGTGCAGCACTTTTCCCAATTTCGCCCAATAAACCTTCGCAAGATGAGAAACAAAAAATAAAACAATACATATCATCACTTCAGGCATAACAAAGCGAAAGCATTCCACATAAAAAAAAAACGCGTGCCGTATTGTTGCTGTGACGCAGCATCTTAGCATCCCATTGACGCCACGCCAGCCGCCAGCCACACGGAACAATGCCGGCGTGAAGAATGTTCGGAAATGGATCCGTTTCGGTTGCGTTCGTTTGCGCAGGAAAACTTCCCGCCATAACACCGACGGATCGCACACCCGGTGGGCGGATGTGAATCTAAAAGCTTCGCAGAAAACTTGGCCCCGCCGAGCTCTGGGTGCGTGTGTTGCCTGGTAACGACGATACCGGTAAAAGCACTATTGGCTACTCAGCATCTTGGGGTTGTTTTTTTGCTATTTCATTCCATCCACACCCCAGAGACAAAGCTGTTTGGGTGGTGTTTTGTTGTTGTTGCCTGGTTTTCCATGCACCGAACGAATTCGCAAACGAATCTTAAGTTTACGCGTGGTAAATTTTCCATCGCAAGAAAATAAAACTCCTTCCCGGAATCATTAAGCATCGCGGTACAGTGAACGAAATAACAAAAGGGAAAAATTTGCAATCAAATAACAAGATGATGGTAACAGTGATTCGACTCAAGTAAGCCCAACATACACGCGCGACTGACCAGATGCTTTTGTGCCGTTTCAAGTGGATACTCCAACCTTTGCTAGCAGTAATTTGCCACAAAATGGTTTCCCCCGTGATGAACACGGATTTGCAATTTTATTTAAAATCCCTGCTAATCAGCACACAATCCACCGATATCGCGTGGCTTTCCGGCTACGTCAGACAGTCATCCCCGAGCCCGGTGGCGGGCAGGGAGCGATTGCAAAAAAGATATAAACATTCTTTCACTCGAGCTGGTGCGCCGATTGTTCAGCGGGTGGGAAAACGCAATACCGGCAAACATTGGTCGAGGGTGCTTCAATCTGGAAAATTTATTTAGCGTTACATACCGTGAACCACGGCAACGCGGTCGAGTGTCGTTGAAGCATCACATCAAGTATCATGCTGCAACTTTACTTTCACTCGCTCACAAATAAGCCCGATAAATATATCGCATTCACTGCCACTAATACCGTTGTTATGTTGCGACTATTCGAATGGGGGGTTTTAGAGTGCAAGTCTCCACCCAAGCAGCAGTAGATTGTTCGGAGCGAAGCATTCGTTTAATGAACGCTAACCATCTTGCCATAGCGATTGTCTTCGCGCACTATTTCGCATAATCACAAGCATCCTCGACCGCGACCCTCGAGTGTTGAAGCTTTCTGTCCCGGTTGCTTGCTTTTTATTTTGCTACTGGAGAAAAGTAAATCGCTCTGAATAGGTAATGAAAATGTGTACCACTAAATATAAAACCACAAAGCAGCGCGTTTCGTTTATTTGCATTTGATACTGTTTCGCTGCTTGAACCCAAACAAAAGTCTCGCAACAGACCCGCCAAAAGAATGCCGCCCGCCTCCGAGACAGATCGCTCGCTTCCCGAGTGCAAAGCACGAAATATATTCACACAAAGCGATGTACACTACACCGACCGAGTCACGAAAACCAACACAAAAAAATAACTCCAAAATTGCCAGTTCTCGTGATTTCAAGTGCTTTCATACAATAAAAATAATAACACCCGCTTAATGCAGCTTCTTGCTCGCAAAGTAACCAGAAGAAGAAAAAAAAAACACACACCCCAAATGGAAGTCTCCACGGGCGAACGGGAACACTAATCCTGTCAGCCCACGCGCTGTGCCTACTGTCTTGGTTTGGCCTTAGACGGCAGATCCAACGGTTCGCATAAAACAACGTAAAACGGGAAATCGACATCAAGTGGCATTTCGTGGAGGGTCGGCTTTTATACTGCCGCCAGGTTCAAGCCAAGGATCAAAGCACACTGCACGGTTTCATCCTTGCTCTGGTTTCGGAACTAAGTAAAATAAAAAATATGGTTCAAAGAAAAAAAATAAGATGCGCCCGAGAAGGAAGTTTAATAAGCAAAAGAAAAGATTAAGACAGGCCCGAGATAATCGCATTGGCAGAGAATTATTGCCTCCTGGGCAACGCCAATGATGTGGTTGTTTATGTAGCAGCAAAGACACCAGCCATGGCAACGAACGACCGAACCAGCTCGTGCGAACGTTGCTCGGGCGGGAATGAAACTCTTTAAGTGACTCGTCAACTGGCTAACGAACTCACTAACTGACTTACAGAAAAGCTTGTTTGCGTACTGTACTGCAACAGGGAGGTGTTTATATGTGTCTATAGTTATATTTGCTGACCGATGTATAGGTGCTAGTTGTATAAGTGGCACACGTCGTATGGCGAAAGGCATGAACTAATCAGTTTATTGCATACCCTTCAGGCGCAAATTTACTGCCAGATTTGTAAACAAGCAATACCAACTAATTATACGAAATAGCTATCCTAAATGAAGTACAGTATTGTTAATAACAATGAAAAGCTTTATCTAATATGCATCCAATTAATTAACTCTTCATCGTACCGTTAGCGATGGCCGTCAGCAATAAGCCACTAGAGGAAATTCCTTGGGAAGTCGAATCAGACCTTGGCTTTCGCTGATGACTTAGACATCATTGCAACCGACGAAGCATCTGCTTACCAGAGGATTGTGCATCGAAGATCAACGATCCATTATCTAAAATGATGGTGGTTTTGCTACCAAATACAAACCTACCCAGCGGTGATGCACAGGCAAGTAAACGTACATTTGAAGTCATCCGAAATGTTAGCTAGCTTAGGTTAAAGACATCAGCCAGTAAATCAAACAAAAAGTCTTAGTTTACAGTAAATTACATTCGCTAGGTTCCAGTGGGTTGGCAATGTCATTAAAAAGACACCGAACGATTCAGACCCCAGAAACTCCAAGGTTTCTTTGAGGCCGTCCACTAGCACAGAAATTGCATGGTATACACATATAGAGGTGCAGATTTTTGGTTAATGAGGAATTTTTCAATGGCATAAGGGGGTTGTGAGGTTCAATGTCAAGACACTAAAAAGACACCACACGATCCAACCAGACGGCACTGTAGCACCTAATAAGTAAGAAATAAAATAATCTAATAAAGTATCTAATTTAAGATTAGTAGACTTTCCATTTGCACTCAATCTCCACTCAATTGCCGCTATTCATAATCCTAAAATTTACCAAAGTAATGTATGTTTAGAAAATACTTCAGTAATAGTATATAGTATAATAGTAATGTATGTTTAGAAAATAGAAAATAATAGAAATTATCCTTCTTTATGTTTGCGCTTGTAAAACAAATGCTGAAAACTGTAAAATCAGTTACATAACAGTAATGTTAACAATTACTTTTAAACAATTCTTTACCTGTATATGTTAAAAACAATGGACCGTTCAAACTTTCACACCGACGCAGATAACTTTCCCTCTTTATTTTTGTATGCTTTATGCACCACCACGGTCCTCGTATCTACCCTCGAAATCATCCCTTAGTTTTGTTATTAAATCCTTAAATTATATCTGATTTAAGTCCCCTACTCCTACCTTTAATACACACCATCAAGCTCCGCTCGGTGTTGCGTAATTGAGAACACTTTAAACATTCACTTCACCACGATCCGGCGAAAGCTACCTCGCGTTTGTGCTTTTTGCTGTTATGATGGTAATGTTTCGCGCTCGATGCGTTTTGTGCGAATGACACGCTCCGAACGTCGTGCCACTTTGCGTCGAAAAAGGGATCAAAGGAAATGACGCACACCAGGCAGTACATGACCCCGGGACATAGCGGTCGCCTGTCGCTTTTGGAGTTATCGGTGCTTTGAAGATGTCAGCGTGCCAAGCAAGGCGCACCTTCGTGACAGACGCTTGTTGTGGTTACCACCCGTTACCCATCAACAGGTCTTCACTGAACGAGCTTTCGCTTCCGGAGACTTTATGAAGTTTTGGCCAAGTTGTGGCTGGTTAACAGGTGCTTTTGTACGTGTGTGTATTGTGTACGTGTGTGTGTGTATTTTTCATTTTTGCAATTTCCACACTCGAAGATCTGCTCATCAGATCTCATTTTTGGGTATCAACTGAGCATACTCGAACGTGAACTTACTAAAATACCCTTCACTGCTAACCCGAAACGTTCGTGAGTTCCTGCATGCTTTGCCGAAAATTGAATTTTCGTAAAACAAGTATATATACACCTATCTTCACGCTTGATTGAGCGAGATGAACTAAGGACGAAACCTATCAAAATGGCACAGCTCCAGAAGGCACCGCATGCCCGCTTTTGCCACAACCTGTGTATATCTGCTAGAGACGATCGACACTTGTGAAAAACCTGAAACCAACTTCAAAGTGTACACCGCTCCATAATATTGACACGCGCTCATGGCTGAACACCATATTGCATCTAATGAAGTAATTTAGGGTGAAATCAATTTTGACACACTGAAACGATGCAGATTACAGATTAACAAAATTAGATTTTGTGGTTACAGTGGAAACCGTAGCTTATAAAGAAAAAAAAACGTATAGTCTATTTTGGTTCAACGATCGTGACTCGGAATTAAAATGCTGTACGTACTACTTACGCAAAAAATTATCCAAAAAATATTCTAAACTCAGATCATAAAAGAATACAAATGTTAAGAAAAAATAGAGATACAGTCAAACAGAATATTAATGAAACAATTTACTGTATTAATTTCTAGTAGACACTGTATGTACCTGCTGACCCAAAATTGCCCCATCACGATCTTTCACTCACCTCATTTTCCATCACGTGGAAACAGAAGCCATCTTATGGCGATCGAATCTGCACTAGCAGTAACCAACAACCTCCAGCTTCCGGGCGCAACGGCACGCAGACGGAAGAAACCGGCAAACTTCCGCCAAACAAGTCACCCGAAGGTTCGACTCCGAGCAGTAACCTTTGGCAGTAACATAATTAACGATAATAACACTTAAACGATAGCACTCCAAGTATGCAGCGAGGGAACTGCACTGTACTGTCATACCTGCAAAAACTTTCCCCTAGTGGCCGGTTTTATCGAGATGGCGTGCACTTTTCCACGAAAAGTTACAACCGACTGCTCGGAAAGTATAGGAAACCGTGTACCGTCCCCTCGCCGGAATGACCTTATTGCTGGCTACTGTTTCTAATGCACTGCCAATTGTGGGATGAAAACCATTTTCCAGGTAAGCATCTCGCATGGGAAAGTGCTTGGTACGTACTTGGCACACTTTCCGATCGTATTGGAATACGAAGGTGCTAGCGTTAACTAAGCGCTTTTCCTTCACCCGTTACAAATGAGAAGGAGTTCGCTTTTGAATCTGCAAAAGTTATACTACTCAGTTCAAAGTTCAGCCTTAGTTGTCATTTGCATCCTTGTTGCTGTTGGTATCATTGATCTAGTTTATGTAAGCATCACATTGCAATAGGAGTAGGTAAATGAATAGGAATCGCTTTGGAATAAACATAACAATTCTCATAACTGTTGGCATAATTATCAATCAGCACCTACCTGGCTAATATATTTAGTATTTATTATTCAATTAACTCGTCTCATTTGCTGTGGTATACAAAATTAAATAATATGATAAATAAATAGTTTACATTGCCCCATTGGGCTTTAAATGCTAAATAAACCAAACTGTGTCGAGACAACAAAACTTATGCCAATAAAAGAGCTGTATTTCAGTAATGCAATAAAAGTCCCGTACTTAACAGACACATGGAGTGCATTCACCTCGCACTGCCAAAAACAAAAACCATACACACAAACAGTGCCCATACCGAGCCCGAGCACGTTTCATGCACCTTTCAAACTAAACGATTGCACCACTCTATAGCCCACTGCAAATATGCATTCTGTGCATTCCGCCAACGTACCTACTACGCAAAGGAGTAAGGCCGAAAACGTGAGAACGAAAATATGTCAAACCAAACGTTGAAAATATGTATTTTCCTTTGCGCACTCCGATCCCCTTGTTCGCGGCGATGCGTCCAGCATGAATTGGATGCATTCGTACAGCCACA
Organism: Anopheles marshallii; assembly: GCF_943734725.1. Lineage (NCBI taxonomy): Eukaryota > Metazoa > Arthropoda > Insecta > Diptera > Culicidae > Anopheles > Anopheles marshallii. Next base: position 44,791,934 of record NC_071326.1, on the reverse strand, counting down.
AAGTGCATTTTCGCGACTGTACACTCAAAGTCACGTACAGTGCGGACGAGCTGGTGATGATGGCGTTCAAGAAGGCGGAAAAAGCCCTCCCACATACACACGCGCGCCCGCACACTCTCACACGCAAAGCCCCCAAACATGGTAGCGTCTGTCGCCATCATGGGGTTTGGTTTTGTGCGCTAGTCTTTTTTTATTGTTTGTTATATTTACCATCGCAAAAGATAGACAACAATACGAAGAGAAAATAATAATGGTCGTGCTCCATCTACCAAGCACCATCATCATCATCATCATCATGATGGTTGAAAGGGTGCAGCAGTAGTAGGGAAAGAATAAACCACGGGTCCTTCTCGTCGTGAAAAGAAGGTTTTACGAATGCTTCATTCTCACTTGAAAGCTTACAATAATATTTGCCCTTTTTATTTATCCTAACGCAGCCCGCAGCCTCAGACTAACCTCCCCATCATATCATTCGTGTTCACCCAGTATCATTCGTGAAAAATAAAATGGATCACTTTTGCAGAACCTGCCCCGGGGGAAACTGCTGTTGCCATTTTTTTGTGCATCACCGTACAGAGCATAGCTTGCGTCATTCAACCGTTCCCCCAATTCGAGAATAATAGTGGGGATTGTGGTGAATCACAACAACAACTGCTGAATGCAAAGGATAGGAACTCGAAAGGATTGACCTCAAAACTCGATAGTTGCATTTGCTTGGTATTTCCACGAAACTATGCTTTGACCTCGCCAAGCCGCTGCCTTAAAAATAGACAAATTTTGTCCTCGCAAATGGGGAAATGTAGCTGTAAATAGTATGAAAAAAACATTGGCATTGAATAAACTTGAATAAACAACTGCTATTGATCGAGAAATATAATTTTTGATTTATACTACTCCCAACCACATTCACAAAGTTCTCATATCGATGAATAGATTTAAGATTGAATTAAAGAAATAGAAAGTAAAATGAAATGTAACACCAAACGAAACAGCTCAGAATTGATAAATAGCTAAAATAAAAAAATAGCTAATTAAAAATTGTTAAAATTTTAAATATAATATATAAATAAATAAATATAAAAATAAAAAATTAAAATATACACTTTTTCCTATTGCTTTTTCCTATGCATCGCTGTTTTCCTATATAATGGACCCGTTTTGTTTTTATGTAGAATAAAAAAATTATGAATAATTGACAATAATATGCGACTGGATGATATAAGGCAAAAATGCATGCAGTAGAGTAATTGAAATTGGCCTAAAACGACTTAACGGCGGAATATCTGCTAGTCCAGATCTCAACCAGATCATCCAGATCGGACATTTTATTGAGCTATGAGATGTCACATCCACTATTTGACGAATTCTAAAATTAAACCAGTTCATACCTAGCGAAGCATTCCTTCCACTTAAACAGTGTAATAGAAAGTGTTGATGAAGGTCGAGTGATTGTGTCCTGCTCTATCGGAGCGGATGGATTAGTTGACTAATGCAAATTGACTTTCCGATCGACACCGAACCCAAAGGCATTTCCCGTAAACGTACACAAAACTTTCGTGCCCTGCTTAATAGTCGTACAATTTTCAGTTCCAGCAGTTTGTTACTGGTTGTAGGGCCCAACGAGACGAATGACTGAATGTACCTGAGCCGTACATAACTCAGTACCCAGCCGGCCCAGCTCGACGACTGAAGTCAAACCTAAAACTTTTATCGCGTGATAAAATTACTACATTCAAAGCTGCAAATACAAAAATGGAAGAAAAAAAAAACAAACGAATTGCTACACATACACCAACGTGCCACAAACTTTGGCGTCACTCCGAATTCATCCACGTTGAAGTTATTCATTATGATTTCTCTTGGACCCTTTGCCGGGTTTCGTCGCGTTTGATTCTACTCCCACCCTCCATCCCCATCATCGTAGGAAGAAATGCTGACATTATTTTGCACCAAAGCTTTGCCCTTCAGCTGCAATGGCAAATGCAGGCGAACCACTGGCAGCCCCGAACAAATGACCCAGCCGGCTGCAAATAAATCGCCCATCGTCCGGAAACGGTTACAAAAGATAACATGCGCGCTGCGTCCGACCCACTGTAACGGTTGGAAGGCAAAGTTTTGCGTTTCGACGACAGCTCCCACAGCATGCGGCCTGCTAAGTCCAGTACTCCTATCCTGCGAGGTGATGGGCCGGAGAAATTTGTTCATTTTTCAAACCCGATACGCTGATCGTATCCTTGCGACCAAGCGACGCGAGCTAGATGAATGGAATGCCGGGCTCTGCGAGCGTGGTTGAGTTGCATTTGGCCCGCAAAGTTAAACCAGTTTGGGCCCTAGTTAGCGGGGGAGGTGTTCGGTTTGGTCTTTATCGCCTCGTTTGTGAGAATGCGGAGTAGTGGTGAGTTTTGGCTGTAGTTCTTTTTTCGCTAGAGAAGGAGTAAGGTTTTACTCCCTTCGTTCCATTTCTCTTTCAGCTCGTACCGAGCGATAGCTTCCACTTTTCGGTCGCAAAATGGCAACATAACTCCAAATCGCTTTTTACCACCACCACCACACCACGCCATTGACCGAAGCGGCGGATTTAGTTCAACGTCAAACTGGCGGAAATGGACTATTTATTACACCGACACGGTATGCACGGATTGGGCACTGTAGACGAAAGCAAAATTTCCATATTTGTAAAATAAATATCTAATTTGTTTTTTGTGTCCATGCACAAACACCGCTCTCCATCCGCTTCGTGTTGCGGCACCGGTTCCGCATGCCACCCCGGTGTATATGTGGAAGAAAAGAAATAACTACATCAACGTGCTGAATTCACATTTTACGTCCTGTGCATATTTTAAAGCATGTTTTGTATGGTATTAATTTATTTCCTTTCTCCGCTACGACGGCACGGTACGTCGTGTTTGGTTTATTTGCGATCCAGAATACTTTTCTCCCCGGTGCTAGTTACGTTGGATGCAGGGCGCTGGTTGGAAATTTCGACCAATTCATATGGTAAATTTAAAATCGAAACGAAAACGTGCAGCACTTTGACTCATGATTCATTATTCAAATGAATATGCCTTATGGGAGAATAAGAGTGAATGTACACTCAGCAATTCCCATTAGATTTATATTTTTATAACTTGAAGTTTCATTAATCTCTGATAAAACATTCAAATCAATACACCGACAAATAACGATGTAACAGCCCACCATGTAAACACATCTCCATGCGCAAACTAAAAGCGTTCATTCACTGACATTCACAGACTTAAAATTTTCATCAACTGGTCTTTACACTGTATCGAAACTTATTACATAGTTCAAGATTGTATCTGAAGATCTGCAACCAGAAATAGAGTTTTTCTTGGACGGTAGATCTAAAGCATAAACAGGAGAACACGAGAATCAGATATACAATTTTAAATTTCGATCTTATGAAGACATGTAAAATCGTCAACATCTATGTTTTTTAAGTTTTAACATTCCTCATCGATTACATGGGATAGTTATTTTTTTAACAATTTCAAAAACGTTCTCCAAATTCTGAGTGAGTATGTGTGCTTAATAAACATATGCATGTTAAACATCCACCGATTTAGCTAATTTCATCATTTTCACTGTTTTGTCTGTGTTTTTCATAACATTTATTTATCCTCACACACATCATTAAAGAAATTAGTTATATCTCTGATAGCGCGAATTCATTCACAATTCTTCAAAACAAAACCAAGTCCATTGATTAATTAATGATCGTTCATTTGCTATCGAAAGCGAAACTGTAATAGCACATAAAATGAAATTTCATCCATGAACCAACCCCTTGTTTTACATAACTGAAAATACGTTACCTCCTGCATTTCCATTTCGAGCGAAAATTTTATTTACCAGTAAGAGCAATTGCAATGGCTAGCTGGAATGGTTTTGGGAAATGCATTCACCGCTCTGCCCACCACAAGAACTGGTTCATTTTAATGAAACTTTCTGCTTCTTTCTGCAAAACCCCATCTGGTGCAGTTCCCGAACCGCCACCGTAACACCTTCCAAATCGCTCCCCAATGCCGCAGCAATCTGTATTCCACACCAGCGGCAAAACACTTTCATCAACATTGGCAACCAGCGCCCAGGGTTGCTAAGCAACCGGTCAGAAGATTGTATCCGGCTGTGACACGGAAAATTGTGCACACAATAATAATACCACCAACAGCTACAAAAAAAAACTCCTTCCAAACGGTTCCGGTTGACAAAAGGCGTGTGAGCATGGGCTGTTATGCGAAACGTTCTACGTGTGTTAGTGCTACATGTTTAAACTAACCGAATCCCTAATAAATGAGTCATGTGCACCGAAAAGCTGTACAACCTCGGGGCCAAATTTTCCTTTCTCGACAACGCCAGAGCAAGGGTGTGAAACGGACGGGAAATCCCCCCATCCTCTCCGAGCTTACAGCACAGACTACACACCTGGATGCGTTCCAGGTTGCCCTGGAGAAATGGTGCAACGATGCCGGACGTGAACAAAACTCTAAACAAGGGACAGTCGACCACACGGGGCAGCTACGTGTATGAGAATATTTGCAATTTTATAAATGGGAATGCATTTCGTATGCTAAGCGACCGGTTGCCCATTTTCCCAAGGGTTATCCTCTCATCCCACCACTCATCCCAAACGAATGGGTGGAAAGGAATGGGTCACACTGCTGAGGAACGCAGTATGGGCTCTCCCCAGCTTCTAAGCACACAACCTTTAAACAATAGTCCTTCGCAATCTGTCCCTCGGCACACAAAACCGACACCGACACCAAAACCTTTGCTGAAATTAACAACATTGAACAGAAACAGAAAATACCTGGCAGCTGTAGCTTTTATTTCACTCAGAGTTGGGCGCACCAATTTTGCAACGGAAACGTACGATGCAAAGCTTTCTTCGTCAAAAAAAACGAGCGTGATATGAGAAAAACGTTTTTCCTAATTTAAATTTTTGAGGCAAATTATTCCTTTCACCGTAAATGAAACGAAGCTGTAGATGTGTAACCCGAAAGGGTTTGGTGAACTTAGTTTTAAAACAATTTAAATCGAATTTCTAAAGCCAAATGTAAGTAATCTTTGAAACAGTTGAAAAATTTGATCGGCAGTGGTGGAAACCCCATGACCTTTCGTAATACACTTAACCTTTAACTCATTATAATTTTTAAGCGTCATTTTTTCTGCATCGGATTGGATTTTTGGTGTAACGTTAGCCTTATATAAATTCTCATGTTGAACATCTTTCATTCATCATAATTTTTTGAATTTTTTACAACGTTACAAACGTTTCATGACGTCTGGCACTTACTATTGTAATCTCATTGTTATGTGAAGAAGAATAAAACAGATTTAATAAGAGTTGATAATCGATTGAAATTTCTCTAAACACTGCATAGGATCAACTAACTTCTAAATATCAATTGATTTTCCTCTAATTGTAGTTCCGCAAAAATTATACCCAATACCATTCAACGGATCAAAATGCTATATCCTTTAGGAATGTCTTCAGACTGATACAGCCTAGTACCTGTATTATTAAACTGACGTCGTCTCAAGAATCTAGCTCTCTAACTACCAATAAGCCGGGCTCTCAGCCACTTTCATGCTTAGCACCTCGAAGGTGCTTAATCCGCCCCAAACTTTATCTAAAGCTCGCTCCAAAGGACGTTTTTTTTACATTACCAAGTCCTTACATTACATGTGGGATAATCATACTATCATAATTCAGTCATGTCATTAAAATGACACCGGATGATCCAGCGTAGTAATCGTCGTTACTGGTAAAGTAAATCTGTTCTCATGAACAGAAGAGTCGCTTGCAGAGCTAAATTATATTGGAATACTCAATTTGGTTCATTGACCAAAAAAGGCCAGAATTATTGATTGGCTCGATCATGACCATTACAAATGACTCTTGCAATAGACATTTCAAATGTTCGATAAGTAAGCGATATTAAACTAAATCGACAATGTGTTAACTTCATAATTGTTTGCTGGGCATTTCGTTCAATCGATTGAATGACTTTTTCCATTAAACCGATGTTAATACCAAACACTTCCACAATCGCACGTTTACTTTTTAAATTCTATTCATACTGTTCTCCCTTTGTACAGTATTTTCCATTTAATGCGTTGCAATCATGCTACCATCATGCTTATCGTCATTTCAATGGCATCCCCAAATCCATAATCCCGTCCCCAAAACTTATCCCCAATTTAAATGTCGCACAGCACGCAAAGCCAACGACAGGTGTGAACACCGATTAGCACGGGTTTATACACACCTTCCATTGCACAAAGCACGCCCTAAACTTCGTTTGCCTGAAAAAAAATGAAACAAGAGAAAAAAAACGAGGAAACATCTCCGTACCTTGAAAATGTCCCACTCTCGTTTGTTTCACGCGTACCGCCGTTTATTCATGTCTTCCACACCGTACCGGCGTACTTGTTCTGGAAATTTTAAATTGAATCCACGAGACCGCACTACCGCTTTTAAAGGCGAACGAATTTAATGAAAATTTAATTGACCTCAGGAGGAGCTGCACGTAGCTTTCAAGCATTAAGATCGGGGCATTGAAAAAAAACGAAGTACACAGTACAATTTTCAACGCCCTGCTGGACTACTTCCGGCCGTTTCCTTTCAGCTCCGTTTAACTCCCACAGCGACCGCAGCGTTGACCGAACCCGAATCCCCCCAAATCGGAGACTAAAGTTCAAGCTCAAAGCACAAACGTTTTATCCCGGCGCGCCATTTTTGCTTGAATTTGATTTGACCATTTCTTCGTAATCCCAAGCCTCCACGAAACCAGGAAATGGAAAACGAAGCAAACGTGGCATTACTTTCACCACAAGTCAAGAGGCTAGCTGTGTCACATTTTAAATTCAGCTACTTGCATGTTTAAAAATTTTAAATTGATTGTCGGTAGTTTTATTCAAGTTTTTAGCTGCTTTTCATTTTATTACATCAACTTTCCGTGAGGCTTCATACCTCGTCACCAGCGCTAGACTTTTCCCAAGGTGCAATCATTTCATTTCCCTTTCTCCATTACTTTGCCTGTGGGGAGTGGTTCAGTGGCTTTTTTTTTGTACATTATAAAAACAAAAGTAACTGCGCTTAATAAAATCATGGAATAAAGGAAAACCACCAAGGGGAGATTCGTTCGCCCAGCCGGCATTCCAATGTACGACAGCAAGACATTTGAATAATTCAACATTTCCGTTTGCTAAATTAAGTCTTGGTGATAAGTGAACCGTACTGCAGTAAGCCACCGCTTCTCGTACAGTCCGTAATTCTTCTAATTGGGTTTTACAAGGGTCTCATTTATTGTTGATTTTCCTCTTATTTAAAACTTCCATTTCTAGCTAACAAGGGATCGCCCTACATGTATCCGATACAAAAAATCTAAATCAAAACTATCGATAGTATAATTTAAATAATAAACTTCATGTTAATTACTCGATTAATTAATGGAACAAATGAAAATGTTACGTATTTTGTTAAACGAAGGCATCATGCATACCGACGATAACCACCGCGTAGTACCTTGATATGTATTTGGTGTAATATTTATGTAATTATTCGCTTTGAAATTGCACTGCACTAACTGACCAACCAACAAACTTGTGCATAAACTCTTATTAAATTTTCCTCCCCTTGGAGTATGCGAGATTTATGTTTAAGCTTCCATGTTCAAGTATTATACGTGACCTGTCGTTGATGAATAAGTTAGTTTTGCTCTTTTCAAAAGCATGCAATACGTAGACGCCGGAATAGGAAAGGAAATAAAAAGGATAATTGGGAAGGACATGCTCATCATGGGTAAGGAAACTTTCGATGAACTATGATAAGAAACGAGAATGACTTTAGAAATACAGCTACAGATAATAAGGAACCAGTTGATAACCTGGATGGAAGTAACGAACGAAGAACGAACGTGTGAATTTTCGCTGCGCATTGTCCAGTCTGACTCTCCAATTGAGCGGGATGATGACTAGACTATGGCTTCGAAGTCCAGGTGCATCGTATTCTTCAACAAAACTGAACCTTCAGACATAGAGTGTTTGAATTTTCCAGAAAGCTTAACAAACTTGACCCAAGTATTTGTTGGATTAAATTGCAACATAGACAACATAAACGTTAATAGTGAGGGTTTCATCCAGCCACATCCTCAAGCCTTTTACAGAAGTTACTTGACCTATGACTGTACCGGACCTTATGAGATCTCCCAAACGAAATGACACAATATTTGTCAGCGCAAAGTAAAAGACCATTGTTACGACAGCAAACGGAGAAGCTACTTAAGAAACAATTGTTTTTTTTTTTGTATAATCATGCATGAACTTTAAAAGAAATTAAAACTACAAAGTTCAACCAAGTTTCAATGCTGTTTACATTGCTGTACATTCATTGCTGTTTCGATTAAAAACATAGGAAATTGTTCAATCAAATTAAAAATAACCGTAATTCGTGGCGTTCTATTTGAGAATAAAAACATTCCACTGCTCCGATCGTCCGCACGTCCCAATCCTACCCGCTGAATCAGTCTTCCGTGTTGGTGTTAAAAACAGGACGTGTCGCTTCCCCTGTGACCATTGCATCTATCACAAGCATTACCCTGCCCGAATCCGATCCGTTTTAAATGCCAGTTAACATAATAAAACCAATTATCCCCCTGTCTGGACACATCGCTCCAAACAATGCAAAGCCGGCGTACCGGCGGTCACCGGCGTGATTAAGTTGACCCGATGAAAATGAAGTGATGGAAAATTAACGCTTTGATCACACGGCCCACTATCGTGCATGTGAGCCACTTCTGCGTGTATCGGTATGGAAAATGCGTCAAATACCAACACTAGCGTGCGCACCACACACTCATCAAAAAATAAATCGAATAATCATCTGCTTCGTAAATTGCAATTGCTATGATTTTCTGATTTTTATTCACCCATTTATATTCTTTTCATAGCATCTGTTACCGTTTTTTTTCACCCTCTTATTGTGCCGCCCGTACTCGTGTGGATTTTGTTTTGCAGTGGACAGACACCTCGTACTATCGCTACAGTTTTTGCACATCAAACGGCAATTACATTGACCCATCCGTTCAATCGATGATGCGTGAATGAAGCACTGCTAGTGCACATATGCATGCGATATCCTTCACTACCCTTCGCCGATTCATATTTTTTAATCCGGAGCGTAAAATTAGTCGACAAACTGTTTCAATGCTTGGTGAGCATCCCTAACCGTGTCCAACATAACAACCACAACAACAACAAGCCATCGAGGGTACTCGGTATGCGGCGGAAGCATTCAAACAATTTGTTACCATAAAATTCACACAAATTAATTAAGTCACGATCGAGCGCTATTAATAATTGATTAAATCCAAATTAATGCATCGTCCACGGTTAGCATCATTGCGCACCAGGTCGGTGGTCAATTATGCATTTTTAGTTGTTCAATCTGTCCGAACGATACTTTCACATCGGTTGGTAATGCAAAAATAACACAATGGGATTCTGGTTTGTGGGTTGGGTTGAGAAAAGTTGAAAATTAATTAAAATCATATTCACTACTTAAATATGGCTCCTCTATGGATTTTATATAAATTTTAATAAAACTGCTAACAACAAATTTAAAAAATGATGCCATATCTAAAAATTGTAAGCAGCAAAGAAGTAATTAACTAACCTAATACTTTTTTCTATTGTTTTACTTGCATTTTACATCGTTTACACCAAACGAATCATGAATCGGTGTACCCAATTGTGTGACATCCAAAAATAGATTTCTCACACTAATTACCGGTTGCGTGTTCGTCACATTTGTTGGTGCAACGTCGAAATTTCAGACAAACTGATGAAATACACGATTTCAATACACCTCAACACGCGTTACATGCATGAACAGCACCACAATGCGAGGCTTCAAAAAAAAAATCATCATTATTCATCGATCCTTGATGACTCAATCCGGTGCCATCCTACGTGAGCTGATAAAAAAAAACCTACACACACACACACAAACCTTGAGAACCTCCAAACGACTGCACGAAAGCAAGAAGAGGAAAATCTGCACCCACCAAAAAGGTCGTAATTGAAGCTTTCAATTCCACCAGCGAGCCACATCCAAACCAGCATGCAACTGTGCCGAACCCGGCCAGCAAACAACATCATTACAACATCGTAATTTCCATCGTTACCAGGTCAGCGTTGCATGCGTTTAATTAACCATCGCGAATGGGAGAGCGATGCTGCTCGCTGCTTCGCGACGGGAAAGCGGGCCAGCAGTGTTGCAGCTTTCTGAGAAGTTCGAGACGGTTCCTCTCAGCGCCATACCGTCACCAATCTGAACTGCCTTATGATGAGAAACGGTTGCTCATCTTTCGATCTTATCCCTTGCACGCAACATGGGTAGATTTCGTGTTTGCGGTAATTTATGAAGATTGTCAACGCTTCGTACCGAACGAGCTATTTTAACAAACCTCGATCTAAACTGACTTATGGCACATCTTACAAAACAATCGCACATTAGTTTAAATCATTAAATCAATAATATTAATACGAGCTGAACATCATTCCAGCAGCACAATCACTTCATACAACAGAGCAGCACAGTGTTGCTCTGCGATATTGATTTTTTACGCTGGCTTCACAACGTATCACAAAAGCAAAGCATCCTCCCAAACACCGTTGTGTATTTTTGACATCTTAAACAAATAATTCATCTCAGCCTCTACCAGTTCAAGGTGAATCTGACCAAACCGGAGCTCACCTCATTTTTCACCTTCACGTGCCATTTCACACGTCAACAGTGATGGAATCTGTACCCATGGACAGATGCCTGCCAACATCCATTTCATACGATCGTACGACGTTTGAGTTGCTCGGTCGTTGATTTTTGCTTCGATTTAGTGTTAAGTAACTTGACATTTGAAGGAAATGTCACGCCAGGGTAACAACATTCGGGACGGAAAAAAATTGACTATCAAAACTTGATCATTAATTATACATACTCAACATTTATTTCTCGGCTTTTTTTTTTGTCTTTGCGAGATGATCCTCATACTAGCGAATCTAGCTTCCTGCACCTCTGCAGTTACTGCACTTCTTAGTTACTCCCCAGGTTTAAATACCAAGTGCTCAACTGTCTCTATTCGTTATAGGACCGGTAGATATTTCCTATATTTGATAACCGCTATTTAAAAAAAACAATACGATCATTTTATAATTACAAATCAATAATATTAACCTCAGAAATTCAATTTGTATCTGTATGGACATATTAGTATGATAAGTGGTTTAAAAGAAATTCACGTTCAACTGATTTCCCGCAATAATATGCACTGAAATTGTAAGAAGTTGAATATTCCTGGATGATTTTTAATGCCGTTCATTACTCATAAATTCTCTTGAGCATGGTTCACTTCACATTTTTAACGAAACCACCCGTCATGTTGAAAATAACGTGTTGAATGTGCTGTTTGGGGACCGAAACTGTTTGAGGATCTTATCTTATCTTATCACTCTGACTGCTCTCATGGTTTACCGGTCAGAAGCTACCTTTACAGGTTTCAAACCCCCTTCATCACGTCGGGGTCACCAGTTTAAAGATCTTATACGATGTGTCCGATGTTGCAACTTAGGGAGCTTGGACAAATCCGATCTGTTCCGCGTATAAAGATCTAATGCATTTTTATTCCTATATCGGCGGATCTATTCCACTTCTAGCTAACTGCTTGCCAGTTCTTTTAACAATCTCCTTCACAATGCCCCAGCAGTTTCTGCTGCAATAAACAATTATCTTTGCGCTTCTTTTGCCTCATATTTCCCACCACGTTTACGTCTGTTTGTTTGCCGATGCCGCTTTAGAAACATCATTTTTCCACGATGATTACTTTACGGTGCCTTTGATGAGCTTTGTTTGTTGTTTTTTTTTTAGCGTGCTTCTCCCATTGATCCACACGACTTTTCTAGCCCCAGCTCATACGATGCCGTATCTTACGATGGTGTCATCAGTGCTACCACTCATTTCTCACGCTTGTGTTGCGTTTTCGATGCTGTGTTTGAAATTTGGGACAGCGCAAAGTACCAAACTCGTGAAAAAAAAGGTGAACGAACGTACACGAAAATCACTCACTGCAGTCTACAGCGGCTCAGATAAATAAGATAGTTTCCAGTTGTTCCACACGTACGTCATCCGTACGCCCAGATGGTTAAACGAATTGTTTGGGGTGCTCCATTTCAGACTGACATTTAACACGCACGCACGCAGTTCAAGTAAACCAACCAAACTCGACAAACAAAAGCCTCTTCAGTTCACGCCACCTGGACAATCCTCTATTTGCCCCAAAAAAAAAAAACATCGCTTCACCGGAGAAGCTGTGAAAATCTTAACAACAGCTGTTTGTTGTTACTCTTACGTCGGTGGTAGCGCTCGGAGCATCGTTGACTAGCGACCGACAAAACAGACCTTATTGGGCGGCCCCCGATTATGGAAGCTTACCCGGTCTGGCATGGTTTTGGGTTAGGCGCGATGAGTGTTTTGGAGCTTTTATTACACATTTTTACCGCCCGTTGCATAACACGAATCGGGAATCGGGACAGTAAAGAGGAACTCGTCACCCAGACAACGATCGCCAAGCAAAACCGACAGCCATTCCAACGGCGAGCAAATCACGACTTTGAAGCATTACCATTTAACTAATAATTCGTTCATCCCGCTCACGTTTGTTCGTTGGAAAACGGAAATGGAGAACGTAAAATAAAGCCAAACAAGTGAAGTCGGTGGAAGAACCCTTCACTGGTGGTTAATGCAAATTTGCCAGCGTAAGCCGCTTATACGATTTCAACTCTCTTTTCATTTGCTGCACTCCCAACATAAAGCGTTATCAGGATCGTTTCAAAGAAAACACCTTGAATGGGGAATTTACTTATTTTCTGCACGTACAGCAAGTACATTCCGGAGTTTGCATTCGACTTAATTAGCTGCATCGCGCTGCCGGTAGCCGGGGGGGTGCCAACCCCTTGCAGTTTGCAGTAAGCAGAATGGAATGGAATTTTTAATATGGCACTTCTGTTTACCGCTACAAAATTTGCAGTAATATCTGCAATAAGCAATGAAAATACTTTTTCCTTTGTGAATGTTTTTTGATTGTTTGTGAATATCAACGGTCGCTTGCTTTGTTTCGACGCACAATACAATTCACGATATATTCATGCAGGTAAGTTACACGAAACCTTGTATTGAATTAAAATATCAGCGTTCTAGTTCATCGTTAGTCCTTTGGGAAACTTGTGGTGACCGATCAAAAATCAAAGAATTTTGATGAATTACTGTTCATGTTATCTGATTTAACAGCTCTTCTGTAATGCAATGTAATATTTTGCCTTATATATATTATGGTCTATACATATATATCACTGCAAAGCTTTTCAAAATACGAAATAAAACCTGCTGGCAATCAAGTCGTTCGTTATAATCCGGACCCTATATATTACCCACTGATGTCGCATTTTTCTGCTTTCCATCCGATAACACGTGTCTGTCGGAATCGCCCAGTAATCAGCCGAAATCCGTCGTTATTTAGGCGACTATCTGCTAACGAGGCGCATTCCCGTTCTAGCGAATCATTATGTTCTGCTTAAGCATAGACTATTCGCAGGAGATCTATTTTTCGTGATTGTCCGAACCGAAACAACACTAACAAAATATCGAAAAAGAAGATAATACGATGAAATTCGTCAGAATGCGACGTATGTGACGTTCACTGGCACTGCATTCAACGACCAAGGTATTAATCATATTAAAGTAAATGTACTCAAGGATTACCATGAAGCAATTTACACTTTTTCTGTCCTAAATGAACCCAGTTTTACGGAATCATTTATCGTTCATGAATAACCAGGACAAACTAATTAACTGTAAAAATCGGCAACGACCGAACCGAACCCGCACAATATCCTAATGAACTGGACAATATTCGACGAATTCGATGAAATGGATATATTTTCATTCTCCAACATCTTTTTTGTTAATTTATTCTTATCTCTTCAAACTGACGATTGCTTCCATACTCGTAAGGTTTCCGCGAATTGCGAATGCGAATAAATTTCGTACAAAAATTCCCGGAATATGCCAGTGTCAATCAACCCTGTTGCTGCTCGTTAGAGTTGTATGGATGGATTGTCGGGTTTCACAAATGCGTCCATATCGTCCCCTCTTTTTTGTAACTGCTTACTCTACAACAATCCATGCCCACAGCATCAATAACGGGGAACAAATTTTTATCGCAGTACTTTCTACGTGAATGAATTTCAATCCCAACAATCGTTTGTTGCACGAGCACCGGAAGTTTGTCTGATGATTTCGAAATGATTTGAAAAATAGCTGATTGTCCGACACGGTTTAAATTGTTTCATCGAACACACTCACGAAAATATGGAATGCTCCCAAAGGAATCTCGACTGGTGCAAATTTGGGTTCTCCCGCAAACGTCATGATTGTTATAGAACTTTTTTTGGTGATAACGTACCATCGTATTGTTCAAAATAAAGAGGAAAAAAAACACATACCAATTTGCGAACGAACGAACATGGTTGAATGTTATCACCAAATGCACCAACAGGGCCATACAAATAAACACAAGATACTAACCACATCTGTACAATAGCACAACTTCCGATAGCTCCCAGTGACCGAGCGCAAAAACGAGTGGTCCGATAAGGGTCTCTCACCCACAGAACTTACCCATAAAATGAACAACTGGCAATAAACCATGAACAACCGAAACGGTATGAATGAGCAGGTCCTTTTTCTTTCTTTCAATCGAACGGTGGAGAAATTGCGCCTTTTGAATTATTTTACTATTGTTTAATATTTAATCTAATTTTAATTCAATTAGAAATGGATAAAGATACAATGTACTTTCCGGCCATAAATTCCAGTTGAATATTATTAATTCTTCAGCTATCTTCCCACTAAAGCTAACCAAATCAGAAACAGTGCCAAAGAGTCCCCTGCCCTGCAATCGTGGAAACGTTCGATGTGACATGACAGTAAAAATGTCCCACACACTGTAGCGAGTTAGCAACGTTGGTCCCATTCCGTTTTGGGGGCAAGTGCCCCAAAGGGATTTCGCAACACCGAATGCGATTCAGCGTTATAACCCATAAACCGTTGAAACTGTTTTATTCCATCAGTCCGCAACGGAGCGAGCGTTGTCGAGATGGATTCTTTACTCGCGCTAGCCACAGCCACACGAAACAAAACGTTTGGAAATGTGGCACTATACACTTCCTTGGCTGCGTTGAAATATCAACATAAACTTTATGCTTCCCATTAAACACCATGACCCTTTCCGGCCGGCGGGCAGGGTGGAGGAAAAAAAAACAACCGTCGCAAAAGTAAACTAATTCAGAATCATGGACACATCCGGAAAACGCTCTACTCGTTATGTGTGCGATGTTATCGTTTTTAGCCTTCCATTTTTTACGACAAGCCACTTCAATTGGCGAGAGCCGAAATCAAAACGTGAAATCAAATGGGCCCTTTGCGGTTGTAAAACCATTCTACTTTATTGTAGCACTTTCTATTTAGAACGATATGCATGTTCTTATAAAATTAACTAAGATTCTTTCTCTTGTTTATTTAAAAAATATGCAAAACTCACCCATCAACAACGAGATCAGGATGATCGAATGTGATTTCCACGCCATTTCTCTTTCTCTCTCTCTCTCTCACACACAAACACACACGCAGTTCAGTTGAAGCTCGCAAGAAAAACTGGATAGATCACTTCTGGCACGAGGAACGGATCAAGTTATTGCTGATTTTCACCGCTCGCAGATTTCACCAGATTTCACTTTCTTTTCTTACCGCTGACTGTCGGTCTAGGCACGGTATCTCGACCACTTGCTGC
This sequence comes from Anopheles marshallii, assembly GCF_943734725.1. Lineage (NCBI taxonomy): Eukaryota > Metazoa > Arthropoda > Insecta > Diptera > Culicidae > Anopheles > Anopheles marshallii. The sequence continues at coordinate 44,776,005 of NC_071326.1, read as the reverse complement.
TGCACATGCACTTCCCACAAACGGCACACACACACGCACATACGCACATACACTCTCAGGGGGGAAAAAGAACTCGTTTATTTCCCGACGATTCCTGTGCGATGTTTAGCGCACTGGGGAAAAGTAGAGCGAGTGTTTCAACTGATGATGGTAGTGGCTTTTAAATGGAAATCAATTCACTTCCGTTATTTTTGGCTGAAATTAAATCATTAATATGTTTGTGAATTTGGGTACGAATTAGAATTTAGATTTAGATTAGACATTCCACTTCAGCGAATACATTTTTGATGAATATTTATTTACAATATTAACTGGCGGAACCTACACTCATAATAGAAATCTCCCTAAACAGTGACAGAAATGATCTAAGCTTATGAATGTTATGCCATTATGAGATTCATGCCATTTGATCTAGAAAATTATTTGTTATTATTGATAAGATCATGTAGCCTATAGTGGCCTAAATAACTATAATAAACCTCACAGTGAACAGAAAATAACATAAAAATAAAGATCGCATGTATCCAAAAACGTGCTAAGCAGGATTTATTTAAGATTTATTTTAAGATTTAAGAGAGCAATAATAGTTTTTTTTTTAAGAGGGTCATTAGAGCTGAATTCCTTTCATCTAAATTCCGCTCTTAAAAGTGGTCGTGTCCTTCATTTCCTGCTAGGAGCCTGGAAGTTGTTTTGGTCAACAATGCATGGAGCATCATTTTTTTTGCTGATTCTGCATTCCAAAGAACATTCCTCGTTTTCCTATTCCTATTTTGTATTGTTGTGTTGAAGCCCAAATGATGCTGACTAGTTGACGAATTGGTGGCGATAATGTTGCGTAGGTTGAACAGGTGCATATTCGCAAGGGGATGAATTTACTATTTAAACTGTAACTTCGTTATTTGCCGGTATATTTGTTGGACACACCTACACCTTTCACTTCAGATAGTTTAGTTGTAAAACTATCCTTAAGTTGTATAAATTCTAATCTTTTTTCAGTCAGTGTGTCGTCACTAAAAAAAATATTGTTGCTTTACGCTGTCTAATGCACCATAAATAAACCCAGAGCTTTTTTGCACTTGTGAAACTTTTTGCACTAAACTGCAATTAATCCCATCCAGTTTCAATGAATAGCTAATAACGTACAGTTACAACAAACAAGCTTGTTTTGATCTTAAAATATGACTGTATCCATTCCTCCTTAGGCAGGAGGAAATCCATCGAATTGTACCGAGTAGCAGTAAGAAAATGTATTTCACACCCCCTCTTCTCTCCATGGTTCAACCAATCATAAAAAAAAACTTCACAGTTTATATGTTGCCCCCAGTTATTTTCAACCCAATTCTCTTAACCCATTCGTCGATTCTTCCTGATGCTCTCGACATCAACTTCATCAGTGGTAAACAAGGTGTTGCTTAACTAAGCACCTTTTACTTTTTTTTTTCAACTATCCAAGCCCCAACTTACTCCTCGAACACAAAGCCTTGCGATCACATGGCTCACAAAACCCATGTTATGTTCCACATTCTATTTCACCAACAACCGGAAGAAAGCAAACAAGCCGCTTACCGGGTTGGACCAACAACAACCAGACGTCCACACTTTCGGTTTCCCACACACAAACACACATATTGTGCGAAGTACCAAGCGGTATTACAGCTTGACCACAGACGACTGGGAGGGGTGTGGGAGTAACAAGCAGAGGAGTTGAGGCTGATTTTTCATCGCTCAATTGAACGGCAACGGCAAGCGACGGACATTCTACCGAGGAATAGCCTTCCCGCAATCCGATTACCGCCGAGACAAAGAAGGGCTTAGACGATGTTCGTGATGGGTCCCGAGATGGGCCACGGAACGTACACACCAGCACCAAGCAGGTATCATGACGCGGTACAGTGTAACACGGTCCAGGGTTTTTAACTCTGGTCTGTCTTTTCAAATGGAAACCAACAGGATATCCTTAGCGTTGTAGATTTTTTTCCCCCATTTCTTGCATTGCTAAGGACAAATGCATCCACCTTTCAATAACTAGGAATGGTTCTTGCACAAAACACGCAACACACAAACACACACACACGCATCTATACACACACAATGAGCCAATATGCAACAATCCCATTCACTGATTTAAACCGCACCGAGCATGGAGCACGGAACGGATACACGGTGCGAGATGAGGTTAATGCCTGCCTGTCCCACTGCCGAAGACACGCAACGTACCTCGCGATGTTTGTCACTGAAGTGGCCAAAACGAACTGTGAACCACAAAACCGAACCGTTCGCGACGACGGCGGGACAAGCTTCAACCGGCCAGCAGAGATCGTGGGGATGTGATCAGGATGGTGGGGAGCGTGTGTCTGCTGGCTGGAGCTTTAACGATCACTCGCACTCGCTCGCTCTGGCGCACCCAAACTCAAGGGCTTCTTCGCAAGCGGTCGCTACATTGCATTGTACGGGACGTACGTTGTCGCGCCGCGAGAGCGGACGGCCAAAGCGAATGGGTCGAGATGAACCCACATCATAGACACAAAGTGTGAGCATCGGTGCATTGATGCTTCTCCCCCGGGTGGGGAGAACTGCTGCATGCACCGTCTTCTTTTAGTGATCGTGTCGTGTTTTTTTTCTCTATTTTGTTATATTTCTGTTTTCTCTTTCCCATCCCTAAGGCGACGGTTTCCGCCGTGCTGGCTTTACCTCGCTGCCAACTCCTTAGCACACGATCTTGATGACCGTGATGACATTTTTTTCTCAGTCTTTTTCCATCACTTTTTCCATTCAAGCTCCTTGTGAAAAAGCTTGATTTTCACTATGGTCGAATTTTGTGGAAAAATTCATTAAATTTTGTTCAAGAACAACACAACATATTGTGCACACATCTTTTATATCATGCGCAAAAATAGTATTTTTTTAAGCTGTGTTTTTTTAGAGTGTTTTTTTGTGCCAAGAACACTTTGTCGGTAGATTTTGGTCATTTATGTAGTGTTTTTGGTTCATTATTAGAAGGACTACGAAATTTCATGTCATTTGGATTTAAGATTTCGTACACCCGGGGTGTAATGGGATGATGAATGTTTGATTTAAAACAACTTTTTTAAGCACGAGCACTAGAATTTAAGTCGTTTTTGTTTTGCCTACGAATGCTATAACGTTCGTCCACTGGCCACAGACGACCCGATGGGCTGTTGCGTAATCTATTTTCGCACCGTTTACGAATGGCCAAATAAAGCGGTGTTCCTTTGCCCCGTTCACTGTACGCCATCCCACGTCGAGTGAAAGCGAGAGTGATGACGTCGGTCAGCTCGACGCTCGACTCGATCCCGATGCGCACCCGATGCAATGTAAGCGGCAAGATGCGCAGAGATGTGCGCTCTTCCCTCCACATCGAAACGATTACACCGCGCATTAGTTGTAACAAATTACAAATCCGCGTGAAACTATCGCCCGATAGCGTGAGGTGTGACCATTTGCACAAAGCTATCAATTTCACGGCGAGCTACTTCTTTCACCTCAACAGCATAAGGTTCCGGCCGCTCTCGCTCGCGTCTCGCTGTACTGAAAATTAGTATTAAACGATGTGATTGAATATTCAACAACAACCGGCGCCATATTACTCACAAACACACATACATCAGCATTCTCACCGACACAATTGCACGAACTTTCCCGGTGCTCTGTGTTTTACGTGCGTGCCTTTACTACCGAACGGCCGATTTACCATTCCTTTAGCCCGAGTACCCGGGCGGGTTTGCTGTTTTATCTGGCTTTAGACTGGCCCAGCAAACAGTGCCTGGCGCCCTGCTTTTGGTGTTGGAGGCTGCAACCGCAGCCACATTGGGTTGTGTAATGCAACACGCACACACCAAACCCACCGCCAGCCTAGTGAGATGTGGCGCTATCCCGTTTCTGGCGCTTCCACTAGCGGATTTGCTACTAAAACTGACGCATGCAGGTATAAAACCCCTTCTGGGATGTTGGCTACTGCTTGCGATCATTTACATAATCACGCGGCCAGTAAAAGAATCAATTTGTATACCTTCCGTTTATCGTCTGGCTAGAGGACAAACGTTGCAAATTTCGGTAGCATCATGGGGTGTGTGTGTGTAGGTAACTCTCAACGCCAGTTCGCTTGAACGCCGCCAACCGAGATCTAACCAACAAAAATCCCCATCACTCCCATTTCAATTGGATGGCGGCAGGTATTTCTTTGTTAAACTATTTCGCATCACCAACATCTTTCGGGGTTTTTTTCTTTGTGGTGGCAAAAATTATATAACTTCCCATTTAGGTTGATCCGCGAAACTCGAGCTTACGGTGATTCCCTGCCAGCGCCTGCAAGCGCAGCATCTTCCACACGGGTCCTGCTGAAGGGCAGAGAGTGACTCGCTGGCTGGCTGACATTTAAAACAGCGCCACAAACGCGCCACACGCGAACGTTTGCACTCCGAAGCGCTGGAAGTGGGGCACAAGCGCTGTAAATATGGGAACTTACATTTTAGAATCCAGTTTGTTCCGCACTCCGCACAACCCCCCCGGAGGGCTTTTCATCACCTTACGGCATGGTGTGTCCCACGTTCGCATGCACGTCCGTGCCAAAGCACTTGCAGAGAGTCGTCGAAAAATACCACACGACCGGTACGAGCGACTGCAAGCGACGAACCCCTTGTTCTGGTGGTGCGAAGCTCATCACGACGGGCGACGGTAAGTGGCGACGTCACAGCAAGAATAGCCGACAGTCTCGGTATGGGGAGTGTGCATCCAGCTCGCTTACAGCTTGTTCTGCGTGTAATCCAATGACCTTGAAGCTGGTGCACCTCGAAACCTGTTCCTTCGCCACTTTAAGGAACCCGTCATGCGATCTTCTGCACTGATGCACACCACACACCTCCTGATGGCTCCCGTACTACACAGCATGGAGCAACCTGTAGAAAAATGAAGACAAAAAAGCTCTATTCCACAACAATAAAAGCTTGGCATTAGTTCGAAGTACACCTCGTTCCACTAACACGATCGGTTGGATGGAAAGCGATAACAAAAACCAGCCAAGTAAGCCGCGACATCGACGGTACGCGTATTGACCTTTCCCGGTTATATCACAACGATCGGTGCGATTATGCGGCATAACGCAGCATAACGCCACAGCAAGTGTGTGTTCTCTTCTGCTGCTACTTTCCTTTCGATGCCCTTTTGCCCTTCAGAAAACACCCACTGACCTACTCGGTGTATCTTACTTTCAATTCCCAGTGCGTTTTTTTTGTTTGCTTTAATGTTGGGCTTACCCTTTCGCTCCTGGTACCGGTTTGATGCGCGCGGTGGATGTGAGTGCCCTTTGGCCTGCGTTCAAAAGTCACTCCGAATCGTTTCATGTGGATTGCATTCGGCTTCACCTTCCTTTCGCTTTGTAATTCCTATTAAAAAGCAATTTGGATCAACAGTTGGATCAACCAGCAGAGTGAACTTATACTAACGTCACATATGAGGCTACTATCAGACAAAACAAACTATTCCGAGCAATGTTATACAGCGCCGATCATTAACACTGAATCATATATAAATTGCAACTGCAATTAAGCTTGCATATATTACGCAACATATCAAACTAATCGTAAAGATGTAAATACAGTGTATAAAATGAAGCAATTTATCAATCAAATTTGAAAGCTTGTCTGGCCATGTTAAAATACACCGCTAAACATTAAATCATTGCAACTGCGTTAATGAAGACAAACAAATCATCACACCTAATGAGATAATCAGATAACGACAGTTGAATCGACACACGACTACCGAAACGCTGCCCTCCATCACCCAAACAGTCCATTTTAAACCTCCTCACACACGCACTTTCACCTTTCTTTTTGTGTTTTGCTCCACCCCATCTTCAACCCGTACTGTGCCTGCGATGATCTAATCACCGGTATAACCGGCTTTTCCGCTGTAAGTGGCCGAAAAAAACCACTCACACACACACATGAGCAGCTTCGCTACGCACTACATAAACGCCATCAACCCCATAAACGTCATCTGATCGTGGATCGATAATTAATATTATGAAATCGCCTTATCCCATGGGGAGTAATTAGTTATTCTGGGCAGGGAAGCTTTGCTTTTTTTGCCAACAGTATGATATTCTGTTCACAATGGATTAGTAATGGAGATAAATAAGATTTACATGGTTTCATAAAAAAAAATTTACATGGACTTTGAAAAAAAATTGTTCGTACTTACCTACTAAAAAGGTTTCAATAACAACACATAAAAAAGCAATAAACCACGTACGCCAGTGGTTGGCAAACTTTTCACAGCAAAGAGTCAAACATCATAATTATTAAATTAAATTAAATTATACATCATTCGTTATATGAATTTTTAAAGCCAAATATATGTATTTTGAGCATAAAATTTTGATTTAATGTTTTATTCAAGAAGAACGACCAGTCCGTATAGCCTAGAGGTAACCTAACCTAAGATACAATTCACCTTAAAGGTCACCTTAACCTGGGTGTATTCGGCCGAAAAATTGAAGTATCTGTTGAAAATACAGAGTGTATTGTACATTATATTCGTAAATATCCACCAAGAAAAAGTCTTACCCAAAACATTTCAATCCATACATTGTTAAACAACTATATAAGCTCTTCAAAAATTATATAAAAAACAATAAATCAACATTCATTTTTAAAAATATGATAAACCCACAAGAGAAATGAATTTCTAATCTAAACTATTATCTATCCCGTTCGTATGTTATTGACGCAAATGTGATTCCAGGCTACTGAGTTTTGAAGTTACGAGCGTTGACAGTGTTTATAATTTGATGCTACCAACTAATAATCGTTTCGACATTATTTTAGTTCTTATAATGTGTTATCAAACTAATATCATGGCACAAGCCTATGCTAATCGAGAACGAAACGTAATGAATATACAAGTAGCCCAATTTAATATTTCTATAAGATCCCTTAGGAACAAAAGGATCTTATAGAAGGACCCAAAGTTATTAAGGAAAATTTTAACCTTGTGTAAAATTTATTCAATTATTTTCATAAAACAACAATAAGGATTAAATAAAGCTACAGTTTGCGGTGCAATTTCTGCAAGTTTGGCGCGAGATGGATCATTTTCGACGAAGAACTACGATGAAAGTACCCAAAGAGCCGTACTTTGCCGACCCCTGACATACTCTAATAAACGATCGTCGGTTCTGGTGAATTGTCGTTGAAACAAAACATACAATAAAAAACAACATCAGATAAAAGCAATTATCCCAGAGAGAGGAAAAGTTTTCATCATTTGAGTTTACCAATTGCATCGGCAATCAAATAGAAATTATCTGTCTAATGAACCCAACCTAAAACGATCAGATTTGATAATTTGTTTATACCTTAACCCTACCTTTTACCTTTTAGTTTTAGCTATTGATTTCAATTGTTGCTTACTGCAACACTACTCCCGAGAAAAGCTTTCCCTCGCTTTAGACACACTCAACCAGAGCGAATTATGTGTTGCTTTCTGCGCGCAATAAAAAAGCACCTTTCGGTTTTACCGGGTAACCCATCACGCCGTGGAACTCATCCATACACCGTCAGTGGTGGCTAATAATTGCTATCACAATCACGCTTGACGCCTGCATTTTCGTTCCACTTAGTTGCACACCAATCATTATGCTGCGGTACAGCCGTTTGCTTCCGTTGCGGGATCATAATTATGACACGGCCAGCCCATGTACGTGTCGCCATCCGAAACCGAACGGTCACTTTTCCTTCCTAATCTCATCAATCAGTTATGCCACCGGGATTCGTAGACGGTACCATGGTGACACACACGAGTGGGGAGTGGGGCACTCTTCCGCTTCTTAACCAGTCGTGTACCGTGTGCTTCACAAACCAATGCCCGACGACGATCGTGTCCGGTGTGGCCCATTGTGTTTGTGCGAAATCAACCACCCGCGAACGGACCAGGAGCACGTGTTTTGTTGTGCTTACGCGGTTCGTGAATGTTGTCGCGAATGATAGATTAACCGCCGGTTGCCCCGTTTGCCAGTTCATGTTGTCCCCCCAGAGTTCAATGACTCTGCCGCCACCGGTTTACAATGCAAACGGCGCACAATGCTGCAACAGAAAATGCATTCAAATCAAATAAATCATCATCGATGTCTACGTTTGCTGTCCTTCACCCTGAGCGCGCTCGCTCTCTCTAACCAGCGATACGCTGCATAAATTGTCATGTCATCAAAAACTGGTGAATTATTTGATGCACAAATGCATTATTCACATTGTACCCGTTGTTCCCGTAGGTCCGTGTCCTTTCCGCTAGCAAACCCATTGTTTGAAGGTGAGAGATTATGTATTATGAGTTCAATTATATTTATACGCAACGCATTTCCGAAAATGAAAGAACGCATTATTACTTAATCGGAATCTATAGAACACTAGCTGCATCTACTATATATCACTAAATCTTAGTAGCACAACTTACTTACTTACTTATCAGGTCACACGCTTCGCGGTATTGGCCTAACTCACGGTCGAGCGCCGTCGTCAGTCAATCCATCCCAATATTCCGGCATTTCTGGAGGACGCTTCAACTCCATCATTCCATCGCAATTAGGGCTCACCACGCCTACGCTGTCCATGTGGATGACCTAAAAGAACATTATGGGTTGGGTCGTACAGCGTCATTCTCAAGACATGACCAGCTCACCGTTGTATGACAGAGAGTTCGTTGTACAGCTCAAAGAAATCATCATTGCAGCGGCTCATCTATTGTCCTTCCACACATACGGGACCAAACCGTTGGCTAAACGCAGCGAGGATCTCGTTGCTGGCTAAACAGTCCTTTTGCCATGGCAGAAGACAGCCATGACAGAAGACGAAGTTCATCACGGAAGTTTTGGGATGAAATGCTGAAGTCAAGCACATAACCATATTAGTTAACTATATACTGTAACAATTTGAAAGCTCTGTATCAGTATGTTTGCCACTTTAAATATTGGTATGTTCGAATGCTCCATCCCAGAATAAAAAATTTAACCATCGTGGTCCACTTCGTATCGGTCGAGACTTGAGACTTGGGACTTCTGGAATTCTCTGTTTATTGAGCGGATATCTGGTATGGCCGTCGGACCCTATTAGCGAACGACAAAAGCTGCGATGAAAGACGGAAGACATGTTGACCATTACTGTCCGTAGAATGAGCTGGAAAAGTCGAAGCATCTGGCAAAAAGGGCAAAACAAGGAACAAAATGGATATCCACATGCAGAAAATTCAGTCTAAGTCCACTTTGTGGGAGAACCAAACGACAACAATGACTGAAGATTCTGATCAAGGTGATATTCCTTGTGACGATCCGCGTGATTCCTGGCGGACATGGTTGTTTTTAAGGAGCACACAACCGATCCTGAAGTTTTGCGTCAATTTAAAGAGAAAGGTAACGCGATTCAAATAAAGTTTGTAGCCAAAAACAATGGTGGAATTGATCTAAAAATCATTCATAAAACGGAAGATAATGCCTATAAAGATTTTTGACACCTCATCGCTTCTCTTTGCTTCTCTTTTTCTCACCAAAATCTCTTTTTAATGCAAACGTTGTAGGGTAACTCGTTACTATCAAATTGCTTCCTTTTCAGCACCACAACCACCAGAAAATATTCTTAGTCTGTTTCATTTCCTTTCTGTAGCACTTTGGAAATGTTCTAAATATGCTGTGCTCTCTAGCATAAATAAATAAAAACAATGCGGTTATTGGTTTTCCCATTTGTGGCTGTGATTGAAGTACACAGCAATATTATAGACAGTAAACAGATGCTTCTTTGCTCGCTTGTGCAAACTCGTCTTTCTGTGTGGCGTTCGTATGACGCAAGCCACATCATACCGCGCAAAAGATGGCAAAACAGCTTGCGCGCAAGCCTCTTCTGTAGCATACTCATTGTACATTCCCAAAGGGTGGTAAAACCGCACGCATTGCACATGAAAAAACAGTGCAACACAGATGCCTCAACGGTATCTCCTGTGCCTCATCTCAAACGTTCGAATAGTTACGCCTAGGCTTTTCTTTCTTCTTAATGTAATTCTTGTTTATTTTTTATTACAACATCGTGATGGACCTCGTTGGGCATTAGGCTGTGTTAGATTACGGTATTGAGGCACCATAAATATTCTTTTGCGAACCATTACACTAGAAATGGTCATCCGGTTTAGCTAAACCATCAGCTAAACCATTGGGTTTTCCAATACATAATTTACGTATTTTTCAGTTTCTTTCAAATGACTTGTTTCAAAAATACTGAACCAACATTTTTTACTGCATAGCCTTTTATTCATGAGTCTCGCAGTTGAAAACATGGACATTTTCAACTGTATTACATGCGTCAATCGTCACGTACATCGCTTCTTTGTTATCTTAAACATCTAAAGTAAGTTACACTAGAAACGATTGCGCAAGTAAACGAGAAGACTTTAAAAATCGATGCTGTTAATCTGCTGTGAACTTTCATTCATTAGGTCGCTGTCGACTTTGGTCCGGACGTTGAGTTTAGTCATTTGTAGATTGTACACGATCGCTGAACCAAATGCAGAGAATTGTATCGACCAAGATTTTGGGAAAAGCATGCACAATGTTCCGTATTACTTTCACAATTATCGTGTCAAATAATTAATTAAAAAAAATCAAAATAGTTGATACAATCTCAGTACAGATAGTCCCCAATATACACCCAAATCCTCAGATATGAGATATGCGTGGAATATCTGAGTTCGAAAATCGACAATAAAATGCTAGGTGACATTGACTAACCAATTTGTTTAAATGATTGTTAATGTTTTTGAATGCATAAAAAACAAACGAGACAGCAGGTTCTATAACGTTCAAACATAAGCGTTATTTCACCCGAATTCATCATACACACAAATACGAAACACGCGGATATTCCTTTCCCCTAGAATATTGTATCTCGCAGGCTACCTCCAAACAAAACCATAAAAATGCTTTAAAGTGCACATCACAATTAACCATTTTTAAATCTGATCAAAGGCCTGAATGGAAGTATGTTGAAAATTAGCTACGTTAAAAAATGTACTTTGCCCTATCAATCTGCCGATTTGCTAAAGCAAGAAGTGAAACTAAATAATATATGTTTCTGGTAGTGCATCAATAGCAGGATGCAAATATTTTGAGCCTCATCCAAAACAATTGAAATTATACAGTTACAATCACTAACGCCCGTGCCCGTATGCAGGACTGACTATCCAGCTACGGGTAAATAAAGTCACAGATAGCCAGATATGGCAGGCCCACACCACTTGAGGTTATTGTGCCGATAGAAAAGAAGAATCTCTAACACCGACGTCCGACTTTGTGTCTATCATCCAAAATTTCGTCATGGGCCGATAAATGCCAAACATTATGCCAAAAACAACCCACTAATAGAGAGAATACAAACCGGCAACGATAGTAGGGTAAACTAAAGAAAAAGAAAGAAATATGCAATAATACGATTCATGTTGTCAAATCTGGAGCGATCGTCACAGTATACATTAATCACACTCCTCGATCACGCGCATATTGCAGCGTGAACTCTGTCATATGTCCTTAAAACTCTCGTCGATGATACTTATCTGGATCGAAGTACGACGTAACGACGACACGATCGCTAAACTTGCGCCCAGTAAGTGCTTGCTGCGCTTTCTGACAGTCGACGATTGAATTGAACTCGACAAACACCTTGCCACAGCCGGGCACATCAACACCCTCAATTGGCCGAGGAATTTCTACACTCCGCACCACACCGTACTTGTTGCATTCTTCCCGAATGTCCTCAAGAATATCCTCGTATTCTTCCTCGTCCTTCAGCTCGTCCGGTGTGACCATGTTCAGTAGGCAAAGCACCTCGGTCGGTGGGCCAGATGAACCGACAAGCGAAAGTCCCGGTACCTGGAGGGGAAACCAATGGAATAGCGTGAGTTAAAGTTAATGCAGTAACTATTAAGCATAATGCTGCGCGATCTTTACATACCTGAATCTGTACCGGTGCTACGACGGCAGCGTTCGAGTTCTTCGCTCCTACACTGGCACGTTGCACGATCAATTTTTTATCACCCAACTGCATACCGTTCAACCCTGCAATTGCCTGTACAAAGTGTGGAAAAAAGTACACCAATTAACCATGTACGCTTTGTCGCGTCTTCCTCTCTGACATTGTCCTACCTGATCGGTAGTTGTATATTCCACGTACTCAGCAAAGGCGTAACCTTTGCCCAGACCTGTCGCGGCGTCCTTGACCAGATTGAACGCCTTCAGTTGACCGAACGAGAGCAACAACTCCTTTACCTGTACACGGGGAAGATATCGTACGACGAACAACGGCCGACAATGCGCCGTTTGACGACGGAATCAGGGAATAGGTGGAACAGGTTGAAACAGAAGGATGGATAGGAAGCATCAGTGTAGGGAGGGGGTATAAAAACGAAACAAAAGAAAACGATCACATATTATTATCAATTATCGAACACATGCATATTGCAATCAAACGGCGGAAAATAGAGATCACTATCACGAACAGTTTCGCGCTCACAACAACTTTACTATTGCTAACTGAACCTACCGACGGAGAACTAACAAGATACCCTACCAATTTAAATGTAACTAGTTTCATACGATCCGCTTCAATTTTTAAATTCGTAGACAGTTTCTTTTACATTTCAAATTTGTATCTCATTGCAACGATACTTACCGTAACCAAAACAGGCTTACACTGTATCATAAAATCTTCCTTCTACTACTCTGTTGTACATTAACATTGAATGTTAAATATGCTCTTCAATTCCCTAACTGTAATTCGCTCTTTCCCTCGTTTTGAACCAACTAAAGCCCTGCTCTTTTACATTTTGCTCTATACGCAAGTAGAGTTGTTTGCGCACATAAACGCTGAAAACAAAGACACGCTTCCTGCGAAGAATAGGGGGAAGAGAATAAATTGTTGCCATTTTTTTTTTTTTTTGCTGAAATGCACTTGCCTTGTGGCCAAAGAGAAACATGGCCCACGTGCTCCACGCATACTCAAGCCCGCCAGAGCTATTACAAACGCCTATGGGAACATTTTTGCCTAAGAAAAGAATACCTCCAACCGGTGTTGGCCGGCATGGTCACAGCTGAAAATTATAATAAATTTCTAACATTTCGGTTTCCTTGGTTCGCTTGGCTCTCATGTATGCACATTTTCTCTCTGGATAATGTGACGCACATATTGCGTGTGATGCCTGCAAAATGATGTAAAGTTTCCTAAAACACAAACATCTAGGGAACACAGCTGTACCCCACCCAGGGACCATTATTCAAATCAACACGTGATTCGCTTCCGTTGGAACTGAAAACGGTGCGAACGTATCAAGGAACCCCGACCATCCCGAGCATAATGGCCTCAAACCGAAGTCAGATTTTTCGGAGCAAGGATGGAAAGAGAGAAAAGAAAGAGAAGAAAAGAAGAGAAAATGGATCAGTTCTAATTATCAGCTTGAGTGTTTTAATTGCAGATTATTGCTAGATGCATTTGACTGAAACACACCCGCGCACGCTAAATTATAAGGAACGCTGTAATAAGATTGGGGGAAAAAACTGAAACAAATCTGCAACTGAAATAATATAAATGATCCTTCTCTAAGGTGCAATACAAGACGCATAACACGTGGGCGCCCCATCGATGGTACCGGTAGTATAGAGACCAGGGCTGAAAACGGTACTGAAATCGAGAAACAGGAAAATGCAGACAGATGCACCTCGCAGTTCCGGCCAGCTGAAGGGCATGATTCTTTACACGTGCGCTACTATTAAGCTGTTTTGGTAGGGAACTTGCTGAAAGTTAAATTTAGTTCTAAATACAAATCCTTCGGCTCCTGATCGTGCCACCCCGCTGTTTGCACTGAACAACCGTAGAACAAAACAAAAACAAAGATAGCGATGATCCTATCTGAAAACGCTGCCTAAACGTTGTGTGAGGAAGGAAAAACGAGATGTACCAGTAGGTTGAAAATGATCGTTCCTAAAAGAAGCTATAACATTTCCGAAAAGGCATCTGAAATGAGACAAATTTACCGTCTGCAAATCGAACACGCGAGAACGTTTTTCATCGGGCCAATTTCTGTGATGTCGTTGGTATAAAAGTCTATGTAACAGCCACTATACCATCTAGCTTACACACCATTCAAATGCCATGTAGGATAGAGGCTGAGCGCAACTGAAATCTGATTCAATCTTTGTTGCCAATCATAAATGGATTGCTGTACCATTTCGTTGAACCTTTGTCTTGGGCGTTTGTTAGGGCTAAGAGAAAACAATATTGGGAAACGGCGATTTTTTCACACTGTCGCAAGTACCTAAAGACCGGGATGGTATTCCATGCATGCATTCTGTTCTAATGCATCCCGCAGCATTGGCATAAACACATCCTCAACAACTAGAAAATAAATTTTTCGATTCGTTGTCCTGTTTGTTTCAAACCCTGCTACGATATTAGTGCTTCTCAGATTGCCTAGAGCAGACTGAGAAGTGCAAACCGTACAGGATTGCAAAGCAACACGTACCTGATCCTCGTTCAAATAGTTCGGCAAGCCACCGATGAAGATCTTGTGCGGAGAGTCGGGTACCACAGTGCTGATGACTCCGGAGAATTTTTCTGTAAATAGACATCCAAGAATTAGCACAACGCATTCGCAGCAAGAAAAACTAGAGATGCGAAATTTAACTCTTTTCAAGGATTTAAATCCGAGTTAAAGGATTAGTATAAAGATACTCTTCTTCTTGGTTAGAATTAACTGCGCTGGAAATATTTAAATCATTCATTCATTCTGAATCATTGAGCACATCACTACAATATAGCTATTTCTCTTACCGGGAACATTGACCGCCGCTGAATCGGTCATACCGGGCATGGGCTGGTAATCGTGCGGTCTTCGAATCTTCAAACTTTGTCCTTTAAAATTAATGCTATCGAATGCCATGGCTTGTGTGGTTTCGTCGATCGAGCGAAACTCCAGGAACGCAAAGTTCTTGTCCAGATTGATCTGGCAGGCAAGTACCGGATTACCGGCAGCCTGGGCCAAACCGGACAGATGCATTTGCTGATTAAAGAACTCCATCATTTCCTCCTCCGTGACGCCAAACGGTATGTTACCCACGTACAACCTTCTCGCTTGACGCGTGATGGTTGAGCCGACCACCGGGACAGCTGCCTGAGGTGTATCCGCCACAATATTAGCCGGAATCTGCCCGGCAGCCTGCATCGCTTTGTACTGCAGTGGTGTAATGTGTTCGAAGCCTGGTGGCGGAACATCCCAGTAGAGCGACGGTTTGCGCCTCCTCGAACGATGCTTTCGGTAAGGCGAACGGGAACGCGACGACCTTCTCCGGTCACCTCCACGGCTTCGGGAACGGCTACGACGACGCTCGCGGGACCGCGACCGATGGCGTCCACCACCACCACCGCCACCTCCTCCTCCACCGCCACCGCCTCCTCCTCCACCACCACCACCTCCGCCACCACGACCACCTCCTCCACCACGATATTCACGATCACGGTCGGCTAAAATACAAAAACGAGACAATGTACACCGACCTACCCCACAAAGCCGACCAACCGTTCCATCAGCGTAGCCGTAGCGCCAGCGACATATTGATTTTTGCGGTCTGACGCCAACTCTACCGCACGCCGGAACAAGCGATCGGAAAACCTCTACAGCACCCAACCCCAACTTACACATTCCGTTTGTTTTACTCAGACAAACGATTATCTAGATGGGATATACTGTTTTCTGTACAATTTTGCTATTTTTTAGCTATGCGGAAGCCTTTTCGTGACTGGAAAAAGCGGCAACAATACGGTTTATGTCAAAGTTTTCCCAAATACGAGCAAGGAAATCAAGAAGCTAGTTGAAAATAGAAGAAGAATCGAACTGTCAAACTTCGGCTTACTTCGGGTCGATACGGCTGTGCTCGAACTGGTATAAACGTCAAATTCCATTATACAAGTTCAAATGTACCAGTGCCAACGGCTTTCGCTAAAATAATTTTCTTTTTCAAATTTTACCATTAGTTAACGCACCTTTTCCTTTGGTGCGTTGTTTTGTTTCTTTCCTTTTAATCCCATTTCATAGCTTATTCTTAGTTCTTAAGATGCTTCTTCTTCTTTTTTTTAGGGCCATTACAACTTACAGAATGTTATGCTCTGCCATTTTTTATTTTAATTGTTTTTTTTATTGGGTTGTTGTCCTGAAAAGAGGAGTTTGGACCTGGTGGTTCCATTGTTCTAAAACCTTGCTACTATCAGACATTTCATAGTACTACTAAGGGTAATTCTAGGAAATTCCATTGAAAGCACGTTAATAGTTATAATTTGCAATACGAAACTTAATTGACCTCGTTCTTATTAAAATAACGAGAAATGTCCAACCGAAAACAGCATCATATTGAATAACATCGTCATCAGCAATCTTCATGAAATTAGACATGTTCTTTAGTAGCTAGACCGGAAGCATTGCAAGTCTTCTCCAAAACAAGTAGTATGGTCACATAGTGTGCAATAAAAACTGTTATAACATAAAATTGTTTTTTTTTTAATTTTATTTATTCCGGGAACAAGTGGGATCTGGCAGGGAACGACACATGTTACAGGTATAAAACAGATATAAATTAAGTAATAAAATTGCATGCCCAGTCGCAACAGAGCGGGTCGTTAATACTATCTACCAGAGGGATGGGTTTGTGACCGTATAAGTGGGATAAGCGATTGTACTTTGATGTTCGGGTAAACTTTTGTCTTAGGATTGGATTTAAACGATGGTTGCACGACGCTTACGCCCGGATACTCTTTACGCCCTTGAGGTACACACCATCACCGGGCGATGGCACATATTCATTCGTGTTGAAATTCAATTCCGACGGGTTGATAAGAAACCGATGCGGGTAGTACGAAAGAACGGGGCTGGAATATTGCCCGACCGGACCATTGCTGTACGCTTGCGGTTGTGGAGGTTGTCCATGGCTCACGGTAGCGTACTGTGTGGCCGGCTGGAACGGAACAAATCCGGGCTGTGTGGTGGAGGTGGCTGGTGGTGGCGTTGGCGACACGTTGTACGGTGTCGGCGGGACGGGACCGACATGCGGCGAATTGGCAAGTGACGCGGGTGATTGGTGCAGATAACCCGGATACTGTTGATACGCGGCGTGATACTGCTGGTTGGGCGCGTACGGATACACTACCGGGCGTAGCAGCTGTATGTACTGCAGCCCTCCGGTAGGCTGTCCCTGAGGGTTAATGTACTGCATGATCAGTGGTGTCGTTGCTGTGGAGTGTTGGTAGAGAAACAGATCATTGTAACACAGATAATAGGTGCTTCGCTGCGTTTTTACAACCACATACCAGGCTGCAGCATATGATTGCCACCCGGCTGCGGAACCATGGCCAGATAGTATTGTCCTGGCGCGGAAACAGGAGCGATTGCTGGCGCAGGCTGCCGCAGATACGGCGACGGCACTACACTCGGCGGGGCAACGGTGTGGAATGGCGATGCAACTTCCGGTGCTTTAGCCGTGGTCAGCGATTTGCTGGGTATTTGAACCGTCGGTGCCACTTGATTTTGCAGCTTGCTTAACGTTTCACTGTCCGGCGGTGATATGGTGTTGTAGCTCGTCGGCCCACTAGCAGGGTTACGCACCTTTCGCGCATCTTGCGGCCCTATAACACCCGGATCACCAAGAACCAGGCTGAAACACATCGTCAAGCACACGAACAGCTTCATTTTCACGCTCACGATCACTCGTTCACTAGTACGGATGCACTTAAGAGAGAGAGAGAAAGAGAGACAGAGAGAACCCCACACGACGCAACGATAACGAAGATGTCCGGACGTCAGGAAAACGCGTACGCCCTGCCACCGGTGCAGGGATTTGATTGATAAATGAACGCCACCCTGATAGGTGCTGGGTCTTTTATATTACGCCACACGCAGCCACGACACCGCTGCCCATCGGTAGGGCGTACTGTACGGTAGGGCTAGCGC
Source organism: Anopheles marshallii (assembly GCF_943734725.1). Lineage (NCBI taxonomy): Eukaryota > Metazoa > Arthropoda > Insecta > Diptera > Culicidae > Anopheles > Anopheles marshallii. The sequence goes on along the minus strand of NC_071326.1, from coordinate 44,757,960 downwards.
AAAACTAATCGTTCCAACAGTGCTGCACAAATACGCCACTGCCTCGTTTTTCTTTTTTCTTTCTGCGCTGTGTGATGCATTTGCGCAGCATGTACGCTCGGGTCTCGCGTGCCGAACGGAAGGAAAAGCGGAAAAGCGGAAAACGCGAACGCGACAAAAAAGGATGGACGGTGAAGTTAGGGCAACCCACAACACTTCGCCTACCATTAATGATGGCTGGTTTCGGTCTCATGGACGAGCTGAGCATGAGACACCCGGGGTGGGAGGGTCGGGACGGTTCCGATCGGAATGGTTGTTGTTGTACGAGGAAAACCATACCCAGTGTACGGGCACCGAGCAGCCAGGCCAGGCTCCCCCGTTTTTTGAGTTCCACTGGAAATCTACGTTGGTGCCATGCGCAGGCAAGTGTTGATTGCGCGCTATGTTTAAAGTCACTTCCTTACTTCTTCGCTCGGATCGAATCCGACCGCGGGAGAATTAAAGGGCTACCACTACCTTCGGCGATACCCAACCATCTGAGATAGTGCTGAAGGTGTTTGGTGTGAGCATCGAACATTTTGTACGCCTTTTGCTAATCATAAGCAAAGACTGCAATTCTTGCCGGTGCCCTTGCAGGCACCAATTGGCGCAGCGCCCCTGCTCGCATACAAAACAAACTTCCCTTCGGAAAAATGTTTGCCCTGAACCTACAACTTCGACCTAAGCTTCGTTATTTATGTTACGCCGCGCTAATCATCACAACCATTATCTGCGTATCGGCAACCCCCGGTGCGGTGCCGATTAGCAAGTGCAGTGAATGGGCCACGCGCTCGGCATACCGCTTGTTCCGGTATGCTTCATCCGGGTGAGAACCGATCGCATCAGCGTCCGGTACGCAGATCGCCACAGCAGTATGCAAATACGTTGCTCCCTTTCGCACACACGCGCGGGAGGCGCTGCCGGCAATGGACACCAACCAACCTAGACACCGGCGGCCCACCGATCCTGCTGCAGGTGCACGCTGGTTCGCTGCAGCAAGTTTGAAAATTATGTAGAAAGTAATCACATGCACAGCGACTAATCATCTCGGTTCCCCCCAACCGCTGGATGCATCGATAGCCGGCAGGCTCCGGTTCGGTCGGGAATCGACGTTTCACGCCATTGCACACTTAAGCCCAAACGTTGCAAACGGCACCGAGACGGTTGGTTCCGTGCGATTAGTGATTAAGTTTCAAGTTCATTATCCTGCTTATCGTTTGGACAGAATGGACCAATCGCACTCGCGGAAGCGGGACTGAGACTCTCGGACTATTATTGGACTGCCTAGGTGGAGGAGTAAAGGCGTTGGTGTGCTGCATAGGTGTCTGAAATTATTTATCCCGACCAGGCTAGTCCGCGGAGCGTTCGAATGGTGTAATTTTGCCGACATCAGCAGCTGCTTAGAGGATAATCTTCGGTATCACGAGTTCCAGCTTAGTCATCTTACCCAAGGAAAACCCAGGCTCTGGAGGTAGAAAACACAACACTTCATGTATGTATACACTCACCTCCACAAAGCAAACGCCGTGTGCGTAACGACATCGTAAAACAAAACTAGTCGTGTTATTACATTTCCCCAGAAATTCCAGCCAATTCCAGCTACCACCAGAAAAGCCATTAAAGAGTTTTGGCAAATTTCGGACAAAACAGAATTGCGATCAAATTCATAAATTTCCCTTCCAGCGCATGTGTGACAACTTGCTCCGGTTGGTTCGCTTCCACCAGCTACCGAACACGCGTGTTCCGCATTCTCCGCAGATATTACGCCACACATCGGAACCATCGCTTACACGATTTTGTAACCTCTTTTTTTGCCTTTCCCAACACGCCACACAGACGACGCAAACGACACGATCATGTGCGCGGCAAACAATCGGTACGCTTCCGGTAGTCTCCTAAAGTAGGTAAACAAGTCAAACTGCCCGGCCGCGGTATGTTTTTGGTCACTTTCCTTCTAGAGCGATGGTTCTTGCATGCTGAACAACCTTCCGTCACAACGTGGGACACGGACGAGTACGTGCGCAGCCTCCTGCCTAACCTGCGGCACCGTCGTCCATGGGCCAGTTTGCGCGTTGGTAACGCCTTTTCCCCCGTTGTGTGATGAAAGGGAAGTGCCAGCTTTAACATCGCACCCGCTCAGACGAGTAGTTCCCGTGATGCTGGTCTGCCGGAACCGAGCATTGGTCGTGGTACGGGGCAAAAGGAAAAGCAGACAACAAACGATTGAATGAAACGTACGGAGCTTGGCACGACGCGGACCAGATGGGCGGACACGCTTACATGCCCGATCGCACTGGTTTTATGTTTCTTTTGCGGCGAATTTGTCAAAAATGGGAATTATTTCGTCGCACCACTTTGGCACCAACCAACCGGAGCACGGGAAGGTATCTGCAGTGACGATCGTACCTTCAACCAGTCCCCGGCCGTGATACCTTTCCGCGTTGCTTTCGCTCTCGTTTGGCTGTTCGAGATCGTGCCTTTTCCGCGCACCAGTTCCGGACATATCTCGTCGCACCGGGGATGGATTTTCATGGTGTCGATGTATTGTCGGGCTAATAACGACAGTAATTACATTACGCTAGCGCTAACATAATCATTCGCCCGATCCGCTGACGTTGAGCGCACGGGGTAGAACCGGTTCCGAGCCGGGTTGTAACCATCATCGCCTAATCCCGGGACACGCGGGATGGACACGGACATCACATCACTGTTGCTGCTACGGATTATTGTTCGGCGCAAGCCGGCACAAAGGCTGGAAAGGTTAACTGCTGTTCGTGAAGGTTGCTTTCAAAGCAACAGCCTGTTGGCTGGCGCACGATCCAGTGCGGGTACGGTGCGACGTACTTTAAAGTCGAGCAAACCGATTTGCAAACCGATTTGATGCATAATAACTTTCCTCATAGCCATCTCCATTGCACCACCTTCTTGTTGGGGATTGGGCGCAAATTAGAGCAATGGCTACAGGCCAGTTTGAACCGCTGAAAGGAGCACGTTAGGCGCCTCAAAATCGACATTATTCGAACGGTTCGTTAGCGGAGAGATGGCGTATGTGAAGTACCGGCACTAACAAAGATGACTCGGTAACGGCAAGTGCAACGCACTTCCATGATGCAATTCGTCGTCCATTTGAGCGCATGATCGTATTTCACCACACCGCATCGAGCGGTTCATCAAGAGGCGGAATACGCGTGCCGAGTGGGTTGATGCCTGGTGCGTGGATTTCTTTATGCTTTCCTTTGGTCGACCTTGCCCCGATGGAAACAGTGGTGCCTTTTTCTTACGTCCGCTACGCTAGAAGACGGAAAATGATGTTCGGCTAGCTTTTCATTCGACGGCGTCACCGATAAGCTTGCGGTGTGGCGGGATGTATCTTCTTCTTGCCTGCTAACTTCACGTGGGAATAAAATTAGGCCTTATTGTTAACCGTGTGATTCATGGACAAGTTCAAGGTTTCTTGTCTATTTGTGAGGTTTAGGAACTTGTGGTAAACATCAGCATGATTTTACATTCCAACGGTACGGATTTTGATCTTCCACGTAGAAATATCGAATCGAATCTCATCTGGCATATCAAAGACATCATAAACATATAGAAACTAACTCATTAACGTCCAAAATAGCCTGCGGGACGGTTATACGCAAAGAAAGGAAAATTTAAATCAAACTACAAACAAATCAATTGCTTATTGGCGCAACCCAGCAGCACGGCAACAACCTCCTCGACATAAGTCATGCTCAAGTGTGTGTTTTTTTTTTTGTTGGTTCCAATCTTTCCAAACTCTTCTTCATCCTCAATCAACGCAAAGCACGGTCTATATTGCAACAGTCCACCTCATGACCCACACAACATATTGCTACGGTGGCAAACAATGCACAATCCACCCGCCGTAATGAAATTTCTCCACTCTCCGCGCGCGTGGAATCTTCAAGGACAGATTCGTACTGCTTCCACCCAAAACCTCAATATCCTGGTCACGGCACCAGCAATTATTTGTACGTTTTGCAAAAATTTCCAACAAGCTCGCTGCATCATGTCTGCTTTTTATGACCTACATTATGTATAAGGTTTGGCGCCTAATGCCAACTTTCCTGAATATAGCTAACAAACTTTTACTTTAAAAACTTCCACAAATTGAATGTTGGCTTTGTTTTTCTTGGTGCCGCAAAGCGCGTATCTGTCTTTTTAACGACCTGCAGTCACGGGACTATGCTCCCACTCACACGTTTTTACCACCCGTGGCCACCAAAGACACCATTGAGCAGCTTTATCGGGTGATGTCGATTAGCGTTTAATTAGCGTAACCGTATCATATAACGTACAAATTGATTGAACCTATTTCAACCAGATCGGTGCTTTCGGATGGACCCCCGATTCGTTACGTGTGCGAAGGATGTTCACGCACCGGAACGGTACCCGCACACACACCTCTGGGGTCACTTTCGTCTGGACAGCGTAGAAGTAAATGGTGTCTAACTAAAGCTACTCGCTAGGGACTTTCACGAGATTAATGGACTAAACAATCGGTGGAGAAAGGAAGTACTAGCAGAGATGGCGATTTGTGTGTATTTGTTTATGTTTTATTTAATTTAATGAGTTCACACTCAACTAGTGCGACCACTGGTGAAGCACGTGACCGAGGTAGTACCACTCGGTAGTTATTATTAACATTTATATAAGTTATCGTACATTCTACACTCTATCGCTGGCAGCTTCTTCCCGAAAAGCTTGTTCAAGGCTCGTTACTCCGACGGTCAGGTTTGGTCCTCTTCTCTATTACTATTTCCATGCGTTCACTACCGTTCGGTTCCCCTCGTGCCATTGCAATCCATTACACCTTCATTCGGAGGCGCGATAAAACTAATGTAAGGGAAACCGATCATGTGTGAAGCATGGTGGCATGGTGTCAAAAGTGTCGGAAACAAAATGCGCATACAGCGTGGCGTGTAGCATTTGTGACTGCTGCATTGCGAATACAGTACCAGCTGAACTAACTTTAAACCCGATCGTACGTTCCGGTAGTGTGAGTGTAGTGTACCGGGACTAGTGCTTCCAGTGGTGCGACGATGTTACGGCAGATGGCGTTGGAACGGGTGCGGTCGCTCCACCGTACTCGAGACTTTCGCTAGAATGGTCCGAATGGTGATGGTGGTGCAGTTGCGGTTTCCGGCCGGTGTCCTCGTGTGAACCGGACGATGAAGGCGCGGACGATGATGGTAGTGGGATGTAGTTGGAGCTGCTACCGCTGGACACGGGTGGCAGATACCCGTGGGCGGGTTTGCTGTGCGGCGGTAGGTACGCATTGGTGGAGGGTGGTGCCGGTGGGAGGTAACCATGTTTGGCGGGCGATTCGTAACTATGCTTGTGCGGGTACGGTGTACCTTTGCTAACCGGCGGGAGGTACTGCAGCGAGGGAGGCAAATAGGACCCGGTGTGGGACGTCGAAGGGGCCGAGATGGTCTCATGCGTCGAACCGAGATAGGTGGAGGGTTTGAACGGTTTTTGGTGCCCGACGGTCGAGTGGACTGAGGTGTGCAACGGGGACACCATGGTGGCGGTGGTGGGCTGATGCAGGTTCAGCGTGGAGATGTACTTGTTGCCGGAGTAGAGATCGTTCGTCGGCACGTTCGAGGTGGAATAGTGACGCAGTCCTTTGACACCGTTAGCGTACGAAGGTTCGTAACCCAGCGAGTGGGCCACGTGTCCGTACGTGGAGGACGTCGAGGTGGGACCGGCCGGTGCTGTAAGGGCGGCTGCATGCGGTAGACCCGATCCGTGGCCAAAGCTCGGTACCTCGTGAAGCTTCAGCGTCATCGGTTTCAGATGGAAGGCACCACTGTCGAACAACACGGACGGATTGTTGCCCGTGTCATGTTGCTCGGCAAAGGGTGCACCGTATGCGTAACTGCTCGGGATGGCCTTAATCGTGAGCGGTCCCACCGAGTGTATCTGTTTCAGAATTTCGGACAAATCCTTGGCACCGAAGCTACCATACTTGACCGGTCCAGCATCAACGTATCCACCAAACGACTGGTGCGCCGGATGATGGCCAAGCGACGGTGAGAAGAAGGCATGCGACGAAGCCACACCCGGTGTGTACTTGAAACCGGTGACGGCCGGCGTTGGTCCGAGGTAGAGCTTATGCGTTCCGAACGATGACGGATACGACGAATGCTGCGGGATGCTGTAGCTGTACGACCCGTGGCTAGTGGCCGGGGCGTAGAATTCCGTCAGCGGTTGCGTATGGCCAAGCGAGTAGCGATGATGCGTATGGTGCGGTAATCCGTAGCTGGCCACCTCTCGCTTACCGTGCGGGGCCTTCTTCGCCCCAGCCACTGCTGGTGACACCTTGGAAGGTGTGGAAGGCTGCTGGTTTTTCGGCGCGTTGGCAATGGCCACACTGTCGACCGGTTTGCTGGCATCTTTGCTGGCAAGGACGGCTACCGTGAGCAGTAAGACCGAGGCTACCAGTTTCACCGCCTGTGTGGGAAATCGAAGAAAGACGATGTGGTGAAAAAACACGTTTGAAACTAATGCAAGATCGCTAGTGTATTCTTATGATAATCGTGCGTCGAACAGAAGCCGAGAGCAATGCGACGAGCTGATTAACGTGATGCACATGAAATGTGTGTCCCGAACAAGTTGAATGTCAAACGCATGCTGACGAATAGGAAGGGCACTCGGACAAAGTAAGTTAATTAATTTCCGATTCATCTAAAGTCCAAGGGGATAAAATGGTCTCGTGATATATCATTGACGTAGCTTTTGACTAGATTTTTGTATAATTAAGTCTGTCGGAACGTTGCAATCGGTTTGCCAGAATTTAATTGCTTATTTTAATGTTACGACAAACGATGGGATTTCAAAATGCTACACGAATAGGAAGGCGACAAACACCTTTTCTGAGAGGTTCAAAGCGCACTAGTTTGCATCATGATGGACACGATCGATTGCATTTCACTCGCTCATCACTTAAACAGCACCAGCGTCTTTATGTGACAGTTTCACATCCATCGGAACGATTTCACTCGATTTAATGCTCCGATCGGCGCGATCACGATCACATGTCTTTGCACAACTTTCAATCGATACTACATGCAACTTTAATTGCACTGGTGGTTTCTACTGCTGCTTCACTAACCATTATCAGCCTCACTGTGCGTTTATGTACGCTTGGTTGTTTGGCGCAGAAAAAATAAACACACTCCGATTGCTCCCCCGCAAAAATGGGCACTTTCCAAGCGTAAAACACTATCACACGTTTACTACAACCCTGCCCGTGCAGTGTATTAGGCACCACTGATCTTCAACCCCCGTTTCGTGTGCGACGTCTGGTGAGCGATCTGCCTTCAGCCGCCGACCGCAAAGGAATGCTTCAAAGACTGCCGAAATTCACCTGCTATATATACCACCTCCAACGCTGGCCCATTGTCCGACTGCCGGGCACGGTAGTGTGTTGTCTTTTCTTTTCTTCGGCGATCGGCTGCATCACCCTGGAAGTGGCCGCCGCCGTCGCGGTTGGCGATTCTGCGGAACGAGATCGAGACCGATGATCTTCGAAAAGCGTCCACCAACAATTTAACCGGGTCCGGTAGTAGTATTACTCCGGCAGGTCATGAGGTAAGTTTTCCGTCCCCGCGACCACCCCCCCATTTCCGACCGGTGCAATTGTCTACTCGGCACAGGACAGAAAGCCATAGAGTTTGAAAGGGTTTGAAGTGAGCAGTGGGCAGCGAAAGATTTGCACTTGCATCGCGATCGGTGTTGGATCGAAAAACATCAACCCACCCGTATCACGGCCCTTTTGTGTCCATTTTTTTTTTCATCTGCTCTCCCCAACCACATAACCACAGACGGAATGTGCAGCACGTGATCGAGATCGAGGTCCACGATTCCACGATGGGCACGCGTCAAAGGGACTCAATCTGGTATCAAGCTGCATTTTAATTTGCTTACGGGGTGAATGTTAAGGAACAGCGAAGGGAAAAGAACCTTTTGCCAATTGCGGTTCCGGACGTGCTGCAGGCGGGCAGCTCATGGAGAAAGTCCTCACTTTCGGGCTTACTTAATTGGAATCGACCGGTGCAACCATACCATACCGTATCAGCAAACGAACAAATAGATAAGATTCCCAATTCCCCCCGGAGTGCTTTGGTAGGAAACATTAAGCGACGTTCGACTTCTAGCACAATATTACATGATCGGTTCCTTTTGTTTTCTGCGCAGGTCCCCAAAACAGGCGATATGGTTCGTCGCTTTTGACGCACATTCCCACAATTAGCTCTAATTAAACATCCTCCACGCGGTGGGAGATGTTTCCAGCGCTTTGCTAACCAATATTCCCCATGCGGTTGGGGGGAAGATCTGCATCAGTACGATCGGGAAATGTTTACGATTGGGGCGAAAAAAAAACAGGAAAATAAAAGACATCTGCAAAAAAAGTGAAACCTTTAACCCATCGATGGTGGGGTTTTGCCGGGTGTATAGGGCTGAAACCATTTTGGTTTTAGTTTTTTGTTTGCTGTTTTATACATTTCAACCCACATCAATAGGTGCGTTACGTCCAACGAACTCCTCTGCTAGCGCCAAGGGAAAACGCAACGCATCCACGGACGGGTGACTTCAATCGCACGAACCGAAGACCGAAATAAAAAAGGAAAAATCTTATTGCTCCAATCAATTGCTGATTTATATGTCGCTTTACGAACGCTACGCACTCGCATCGGTCGAAAGAAATGGAGTGAGGGGAGGGACAGCAACACACAATACTAACCCCGAGGAAGAAAGTAAAGAGAGTAACGAGCCCACCAGAAGGTGAGTCATAAACAGCAAACATGATGAACGTAAAATATGAACCGCCAACGGTCGGATGAAGCTATGGTCAATTGAGACGGTGCGTATAAAAATCTGAGCACGTTTGTTCGGCCTCGTCGGGATGTGATTTCTGTTTTTCGACAGGCGTCCCGGTCTGATGTTACTACGACTGAATTTGAATTACGAATTCTTTGCTTGCGCATCGCGGACTTTTTTTAATGGTTCAGGTTGGTTAAGCCAGAGCGGTGGAAACGACACAAGGAGGAAACTTGTTTTCATTCCGTGGTAGAAGATAATCCAACCCACTGCGGTGTGAAATGGATTGTTTTTGATTGTTAAAACATGTATCTTTTGAAATAATCATGGGTATCAAAAATAGCATTTTTCAATGACGTTGAAACTCGATATAAATGAATAAGGATTGAACATATTTTTTCTGGTAAGGGTAGTGTAGTATCATGATGCTCCAATAACTGTCGAAATTGGCTTAGTGGTAGCAGCGTTGGTCTGCACGCGACAGGTCAGGTACCGGAACTCCATCCTAAAACTTTTCACCAACATCAGCATTATCAGCTCTCTTGTCAGAAACACCAAAGGATTAACTTTGGCCCCCCGTATGAGGGATTCACTGTCCTCATATACAGTATCGTCGTCCTCTGTGAACCATCTGAGCTGTGAGTACTGACAAAATAATCCCCAAATTTATGTGTTTTGAAGGCCAAATTTTTCGACAATAAGATATGTCTTATACTCTCGTGAAAAGATCGATTAGAAATGACATCTTTTGTAATCTTTAAGAGATGTACAATCTGAAGTAGTGATGTAAACAATGATTCAGACTGAATAAATGATTTAAATCTTTCTAGTGAGTGAGTCAATTCCAATCTCAAAAAAGAGTATTTATAACTCTTTGCGATTTAACTGATTCCCAATGAATTAAATCACTCAACATAATTGAGATTTCATTCTTCTTGGCGACCTTCAACTCACACTATAAATCGTGAATTAACTCTCATAGTAGTTAACTCGCGATTTCATTCCCTACCGCGCCCTTCAACTCACCATTTACATCGCGAGTTAACTCCCACAAAAGTTAGCTTAAGATTTAAATCGTGAGTTATAGATCGCCGTGAAGAAGAAGAGGCCACTCGGTTTACCTTTTTTTCCAAATTAAACGCTCAAAATCGAACACTTAAATTATTTAAATATTGTGAAATTAAATAAAAAATCATGAAAAAGTTGAGACGTTTTTCATTGAAAATTAGTCAGTATTTTGTTCAGTATTTTTTTTTAGATATTCTCTACAAGTTTTAGCAAATGGTGCAAAGAACACCTCAGGAAAATTTCACGTTATTCGAAACACAGGTATTCTAGAAATTTGAGAAAACAAATAGCAAATTCAGGTCGCCTGAGAGTGTATTGGTAGCGGCGCCGGCCTTCACACGACAGAACCGGTCCGAAATCCCAACGGGACCAATCCTCCAGATGCAGAACGTTGACCATACAGCGACGGGTAAATAAAGTCAAAGAAAGCCAGAAATGGTGGGCCTACATGTCTTAAGAATGTTGCACCGATAAAGAAAGAAAGAAGGAAGTTGTAAAATGTTGTATAGAGTGTCATTATAGTGTATTAGTACATCCTCCATCTAAACAATTCCATACATTGTTTGCAATCGTATTGTTAAAATTGTTTTTTTCTGTTAGTTGCTGCACAGTCGAAGAAACACCCAAAACAAACGTACGTCGAACATTCGCGAAACAATATGATGGACAATCTTTCCCCAATCAAGATCGCCTTGTCAATCTAGATGTAAGTTTTGCAATACCATTTGCTCATATTTCCACCAACGGAAGCATCCAAACACCCTCATTGTTGACCTGCACATGAGTTAACGAGCTGTTTAAGATCGATCGAGACACCCAAATAAAGAAACCGAAATACCCTCCAATCTCTCCATCCATCCGTCGAAAACGAGGCGCACAAACACGGATACCGATTGGTCATTGGACCATTCACAGCGATCATCATCAACATCAGCCAAACGGTGGACAAAACGGAGTGCAAATGGGGCCTGATCTGATGCTTCAAAATCACCTCGTACGCCTCGATCGTCATTAGAGGAAAAATCGTACCGGTTCCGGTAGGGAGGCAGTGTAAAATGAAGATGAAAAAAAAAACAAAACAAACAAGCCACACCACGTACGGTGGTGAGGCGGTCTTGCGAATAGTTCGCACCGTGAGATGCGAACCCGGGGCAGACAGGTGGGCAGAAACAAAAGGGAAATTCTTCACTCGCGATCACCTTCGCCGACGAGTGCGAGGAAATTTGCGGCCAATTCGCAACCGAACACCGTACCGTCTTCCGAAATGACCCCCTTCACCAATTACGATTGATCGCAAATCAATCACAACTCAACATCACCCACAGCGCGGCTGTTTGGAGCTGGTGGAGCAGTTCGGTAGTAGAGCTGAGGTGGAGAAGAATCGCTCTTCTGGTGCTTTTTTAGAATGTTAAACAGCACGAATGGTGCTTTCGCTCTGTTCATGATGACGATCAAAAGCCTTCGAACATTTACTCGTCCAACAGGTGTCCATAAATCTCTCACTCACTCTGCCTTTCTTTAGCTTTCGAGCGCACAAACAATGTTGCAGTTCTTCCGCAACGCAGCAAGAAAGCAATGGAATAGCCGAACTTCACCCTGTTACAATTTTTCTACATGCAACAAGCAAGTGTTCTCGGTCTCCGGCGATATCTTCCGATCAAGGAAGCAAGGAATCGTCCTCAGCTACTTTCCCTTGCCGTAGCCGACCGTTCGCCTTTCCAGGGCTTATATGATTTAATAAAGATTAATGAAAGCCCCGGCCGGTCACCGCTCCTGCTGGAAACACGAACCACATTAAAGGAGGCTAGATCATCTCGGATGAAAAGCAAAAGCATCGTCCCATTTCCGTAAGGCATGGCTGCACCAACGTTGCAATCAGTCAATTGGTGCTGTTGCGTAATAACCGTTGCAAAAGTGGTCAATCGCAACAGGCTGGAATTGGATAGCTCTGTTTCACTATTATGCACCATTATGGAGGTTATTTCTTTTCTTTCTCCTTTTCTTGTTGCCACTTTCATGCAAGCGGAGATGAATGACGGACGTCCAATGCTGGAATGCGAAGATTGGGAAGGCGATTGTTTCTAGACATTGTTGGGTCTTTGGCTATGGTGCATGTGAGTAATGAGTAGTGATAATGCATTTACGCTAGCCTCCCATTTCGCTTTTACTGATGTTTAAACTGGGGCACATTCATAAGAAGTCAACGTCGCCATTATTACCATCACTAGCCATTTTCTTGATCCTTGCCATTTTAAGGTCTAAAATGGTGGTGGTGCAAACTTCCTGCACCTATGGCATAAGATAAGCCATACTTGATTAAAGGCACGACCACCTAACATGTTATTCATCTTTAACATAATCCATGTATTGCGGGTAGCATTCCCCAAAAATGTGTCCTACAAAACTCACTTTCATCATTCATTCATCTCTACGTGACGAGGATCAGTCGTTGCAGGGGTTCATCGGCATGTACTGCCCGTTCCGACACATCCCAAACAAGCATAAATTATCTCACTCGCCCGCTGTGAGCAGTGGCAATGTTGCGATTGTTGCGGGAAAGGGATGATTTATCATTACCACCCAATCTGGGTTGGCGCAATAGAAACAGTTACGACGTTTTAGGACACGCTTAAAACAATGGTTCAGTTTAGTTTAAACAAAAGAGAAGGTCATACTTCCCATTTATCTCCACGTTTTGAACAGTGTTGGAGGGTTGGAAAATAAACATACTTATTATTGAATGGTTCAGTATCAGTTTAAGCAATTGAAAAATAATATATTAAAAACATTATTAAATAAAACAAGTTATAAAAGTACTGCAAAAAAATACAAAACGACAAAAAATCGTCACACTATTAGATAAATAAGAAAGAATATGAAAGAAATATGCCAAAGTTCTACATTGGTCTAGACCAGAACTCTAAAAAAGATATTTGCCTCACAATTTCTTCATTCGTTACACCTGTCCGTTGAAGCACATCCCTGCAATGAACTACATTGCAACGGTCAATAAAGACGCTTTTTTGTACCATCCGTTCGTGGATTAAACTTTGGATTGAACGATGATCCACGCGTAAACAACAAAAAGCACCACGCACTGATATAATGGATGAGAAAACGGAAATGAAGTGGCTAATTTGCAAACAACACCATAAGCCGTCCATCGCCCACTGCTTTCAATGACGCAACGGCATATACCGACACTAGGCCATTTTCAAGGTTACTGGGGCGACGGTTGACATTTTCCCAGCTAGAAAATATGGGTTGCTTTGGGTGATGGAAATGAAACATCGTCAAACCTCGCCCTGGTTTGTTACCCACTAAGCAACGTGACTCAAACTGACAAACTACAAATTGTTTGATTACACCAAGGTGAAGATGAGAACGGACACTCCCTTACTAATAGCGGCCCCTGGCGCTATGCGTTCTGAAGGTTTTGAGAGTTAGAATAATTTCAAACTATATTCTTCCTAGAGCGATAAATCAGCTTTTAGTTGCTTCACAGCATCGTCAACTCCTTCCAAATAATGGTTCAACTGGTCGGGGCCTGTTGAACGAAAAATAACAAATCCCTCCGACGAACCACGTGCCACGGTGTTTGCGCTTCAATGGAGACGCCGGTAAATGCTATCGATGTACGACAGAGAAAGTATTGGATTTTGGAGAAGCGACCGAGAAAAGATGCCCTCCCAAACGGGGTGTTGATTGTACGTCATAAAGCGATCCGCGATCGATCGGAACGGTTGATAATGAACGTTAGTAAAACCATTGATTTCTGTAAGTTTATTAAGTCCACCCCTTTTGTTCCGTTCGCCCGTACAACGCGCTTGGTGACATAATGTGAAAGGCTCTGGACGCTTTCATCTGGCTCTTGTGCCTCCACATGAATAGCAAACATGCGTTCCAATGTAGCACCGTTAGCGGTGCCTTTATTTGGTTCAAAATCGCATTAGTTTCGCGTAACTTACACACGGTCGGTCCACGTGTGGTGAGTGATTTCGCTGCTGTTCCCTTCCGCCGTCCGACGTGCTCTGTGAACATTGGCAATATTATTTAATCCGCGTTTTTGCACCCAAAATCATCACCTGACCTGATTTATACGCTAAAGAAAGATTAACTCAAAGGCAATTTTTACAGTTGTATACTAAACATAGCAATTAAATCGATTCGATTTCCCTTGATTCTGAAACTGATTTGTTTTCATACCTCGAGATTTTCCTGGAAGATGTTATGTTGAATAGAAATTGTGTTTTCAAATTTTCGTTCTATTAGGTTGGGTATTTTTCATTTAAATTTTTACACGTTTTTCTTACCTTGTCGTTCATTTTCTAAAATATGAAAAATCGTCATATGATCCTTTATGAAGAAAGGATGTTATTGAAAAGGTTTGAAGAATTTATCGGTTTTAAAGAGACAGACATTTTCCGCTTTAAACATTTCTAAATTCAAAATCCAAATTGTGCATTCAGCTGTTCGATATTTTTAAATTTACCAGTTCCTCATAATTCCGCGAGGGGCGCTAAGCGTTCGTTTGTATCCGTTCAAATTGTTGCTTGGACCACGTTTATTTATTTACAATCGTTTGACAGTTCTCGAAGCTCCTATTTTTTAACCGGTTTGCATGTTTATTATCTAATCGCCAGTACCATGTTGTGAAATAAGGCCGCCTGAAACTGTTGTACACAATCTTTGCCAGAACTAAGTTGTTTAAGTGTAAGCGTCGTTTCATTTACGTTAGGCAAAAAGTTTTCCCTTCAAATCTAGCTTGTGCTCTGCTACAATGTCCCGCGCACAAGACGCCGTAGGTATTTTGCGAGGCCTCAAAATCGTGGCCGATGCAGTGGGCAAATCGCAATCCGAGTACGCTAAACATCTTTGGGCCAATTCGAGCGTACGTGAAGCCCTCGAGCAGCAACTCGCTACCGGAGAACAATCAGTAAAGCAAGTGCTCAATAATCCAACAAAGGAGTTGGAGAAGGCTGGCGGAGTGCTGCGTGAAACCATCGAACGAACAGCAGTCGTTGCGGAAGGCTTACGGCAACTGACCGCGGCTGCTATACCGAAAGTTGGGCCACTATCACCCGATGCCTTTTTGAGTCAACGTGTTTATGCACCTGGCACTGGGTCGGCTACAGCTGCGGAACAACCGGGTGACATAGCCAGCCTGGACATTTCCAAGATAACGTTAAAAGAACTGGAAACGATTCTATCGGAACATAACAAAAATCGTGAAATAAAGTTAAGTTTGGACAATAGTAAGACGGCCAGAGCAAAACCCGCTGAACCAGTCGTTGAACCGGAGATACCAACTGCACCGCAGCCTTCAACAACATCATGCACCAATCTACCTCCAGAGCCGGCTCGTGCAACGAAAGCTTTTACACACGATGAGCAGCAGATAGAAAAGATGATGCATTTTGTTTCCTCGTATGATAAGAACCCTTCTGTACTAGGACAACCAGTGGCACCACCGACTACTCCAGTACAACCAATCGAACTACCTCAGCTAAGCACCGTCGCAAAGCAGCGCAAAGTGCCGTCTTCTCGTGTGGCACGACTCGCATCATTTGGTGGACTTTTCGCCGGTCTTGGGTTGGGCACGGTTAATGAACTCGCCAAAGGTGCTCTCGGCATCGGAGGAACGCTAGACGTGAAGCAAGCTCTCTTCAGCCCTACCAATGCCGAACGAATCGTGGACACACTCTGCAAGGTCCGAGGTGCTGCCCTAAAACTGGGACAAATTCTTAGCATTCAAGATTCCAACATCGTTTCACCGCAGTTGGTGAAAGCGTTCGAACGCGTTCGGCAGGCGGCCGATTATATGCCAGACTGGCAGGTGGAAAAACAGCTCGTGAGCGAGCTTGGGCCGGACTGGCGTTCGAAGTTGCAAAGCTTCGATCAAAAACCGTTTGCCGCTGCCTCAATCGGTCAGGTACATCGTGGCGTTCTGAAGGACGATGGGATGGAAGTAGCGATCAAGATTCAGTATCCGGGCGTTGCCAAAAGTATTGAAAGTGATATCGATAACTTGGTGTCAATGCTGAAGGTATGGGACGTGTTTCCGGCCGGTGTTTTTATCGATAATGTGGTAGCGGTGGCCAAGCGTGAATTGGCCTGGGAGGTGGATTATACACGCGAGGCCGAATACACGGAACGATTCGCCGAGATGATACGACACATGCCCGAATACCGCGTACCACGCGTGGTGAAGGAACTCACCTCGAAGAATGTGCTGACGACTGAGCTTGTCCCGGGTGTACCGATGGATCGATGCTTTGACATGAGGTAAAGTGAATGATTGGAGGGGTTAAATCAAATCCTATACGAGTAATGTTTTGGTTTTTAGTCAAGAACATCGGGATCACATCGCTTATTGCGTGATGAAGCTCTGTCTGAACGAATTGTTCACTTTCCGATGCATGCAGACGGATCCAAATTGGTCCAATTTCCTTTACGACGCATCGACGAAACAGGTTATGCTGATAGACTTCGGTGCGACTCGCTTCTACCAGAAAGCATTCATGGACGATTACTTAAGAGTAAGATCAATACAAAAGATTTTTAGATACCGCCCCATACCAGTTATGATGCATCTCTGTCTCATTGTAGGTTATTATTGCGGCCACGAAAAACGATCGCCAACAGATACTGGAGCTATCTCGCAAGATGGGTTTCCTTACTGGCTATGAAACGCCTGCAATGGAAAATGCACACATCGACGCAGTGCTCATACTAGGCGAAGTGTTTAGCGTACCGGGTGAGTTTGAATTTGGGCGACAAAGTACCACAAAGAAGATTGCGTCACTAGTGCCGGTAATGATCGCCCATCGGTTATGTCCACCACCGGAAGAAATCTATTCGCTGCACAGAAAGCTTTCTGGGGTGTTCCTACTGTGCGCTCGGTTAAACGCAAAGATCGATTGTAAGCCTATATTTAATGAGGTGATGAAGAACTATAAATTTGACTAAAACCAGATATCCAGTGGCCGTATGGAAATGGAGCGAAATAAAACAACATCATAGAGTGATTTGTATTTGTACGGATAATTTATCGTTTACTCCAGGAACTCTGAAAAGACAACGATCTCATGCAGTTTCTTTCGTTCGTAAGTGTGGGCTCCTAAGCTACAGTTATCGTCGTTGTTGTTCATCGTTGTTCGTTACTGTTTGGTGTGATTTGATGGGAAACCAATTTTTTAGTGCTTAAGCTCTATGCCATGCTTTTCGGCCGAATCCTTCAAACAATTGAGAATGTCCATCGCTAGTTCGCACCGATCATCGTTCGTTACACCCTTGCAGTCGGAAGCGATTTCTCGCGAAAGCTCGATCTTTTTCTCATCCCCCTTCATGAGCATCTTTGCGATTTCGATGAATCCATCCTCCTGGAACGTTTTTCCGTTCGAGATACCAAACTGCTCCTGCATACAACCGGCCAAACATTTCTGGGTACGCGAATCGGGTATCTTGTCGTTCACAAACGCATCCACATCGTCGTCCGTTGCACCTTCTTTGGTTTTACACTCAGCCGCCAACTCACGAAGCATGTCCTTCGCCTGCTCAACGTCCATATCGTGGTCCGCCTATATACGCACAAGGGAGCGAAAAACATGAGACCGGGAACGTTCGAAGCTTTGTGAAGCTTTCATGAACAAGCCGTTACCTTCACACTGACCATCACCGTGCCTATCAAGGCGAAGCAAAAGGCCACTAGAGCAATGCAGAACTTCATCGTAATGAATATAAATTCAAACTACACACCATCCACCACTAACATGTAAATATTTATATATGTTCGAGGATCGTGACGATCGTCCATGCTAACAGATAGCGACAGTTGCATGTACATCTGTTTTGTTTAGTACCGACGATCCTCAACCCTACTAATTATAGACATTATACGGCACATTGGTCGACCTCAAACCACTGCCCCCTAAATCCAACTTCCGGCCGAATTATCAAAACACCTAGTGACGTTGACTTCCATCGACTTAAGTCACGTTAGATGGTGGCTGCGAGTACTACTACCATCTGGTCACACATGTTTGTCGGATTGTTTTTGTGAAGATCGTAGACGATAAAACACTACCAACAGTTGTTTTGCATGCAGATGCCGCACATGTCGATGAGGTTTACATTATGGGACGATTTCCGTCTGAATTGTGCGATATTTCTCTGAGTCATGTGCAAGACTACGTCACACATCCATAGAAGGGAACATCCATTTATTACGTAACGCTGATAAGGAGGAAGAGATTAGTATCATCGTTACAATTTGTTATAGCTCTATAGTACTATATTTATAGTGTGTGTGTTATAGCATTATAATTATAGTGTGTAGCGATGGATCGAGTTTACAACCATTCCCTCATGTCACAAAGGAGCTCTAAAAAAGTCTCAGAATCCTCACACGTGGAAAATTATAAACATATTGCCTTTTGATACACTTAAAAGAGTCATTCAATATCATTAAGTGCTCGGAACAATGATCAATTTTCGATAACTAGGATTTGCGACATCATGATCGGTTCTTTTATGATCGTATTTGAAGTGACCAGCTAGAAATAGTCAATTTAAACGGTGCCGAGTTCCCCAATATCAAGCCACTTTGACCGTGTTTTACCAAACAAAAAGCAATATTTTATAAACACTCGATATTTCTAATTTTCCAGCTCGTGGTGAATTACAGAAAAGGAGAAACTAAAACTACTTTAACGAGAAATGTAGTTTTACTATCGTTTTTTTTCTTCATAACTTTTAAATCGGTGTTTTATCGGAAAAAGGTTGGTCAAAATGTGATACACAATTTATCAGATACAGAAAAATAAGTAATAAGGGTCAAGTGATTTCATCTATTCATCTGTAGACTGATGGTACCGACGCAATGGTAACGAGCTACTTAAACTAAATGGACATTGCCATGAACAGTAAAGAAATAACTCAAACGAATGGCTGATAGCGTTGATAAACAAATCCGTTCACGCACGAAGTCTTGTTTTTAATGGATGAAATCGATTTGCGTGGGTAATATGTACTATACTGAATTGTTATTTCTTTTCGGATCTGTGCTGATTGCGGACATGGACAGTGTCTAGCAGAAGATGATTTCCTCATCAAGAACCTGGCCTAGGTTAAGAACACGGCGTCGAACGCGTTAAGAAGAAAATGAAAATCATATATTTTTTTATAAGAGACGACAAGGAGGATCACGCTATGCCACGTAATTAACAGTGGGGGTTGCTTACAGTGTTACGTTTTGTTACTATAGGGATGGAGGGGGTAAAGAAATGTCAATTTTTGCGTTACGTAATAATTGATTGAGCTCCAAATTACAAACAGTCGGTCAAGTTATTGAGAAAACAGCATTTTGCTCCAAGCAGTACTAAATGATCCTTGTATACGCTTCGACAAATAATCAAGCCGTAATAGAGCAATTTATAATGAGCAAACAGTTTAGAGTCGATCAGGTTAAATGGTTTGCTATGAAGTTATGGCGAACGAAATGAATTTAACCAATTAGCCAATCGATTTCATTTCACATTCAATCCAGTTCAATTCTAATGAATTGTTTACCAAAATCTACACAATTTCAAATTGTTGTTGTGCTTATTTGCATGCTTATGCGTCAATATTGTACTTTCTGTTCCAATCGATGGTACAAATATACGAACGCCCATAAATGTCCGGTGAGAAGATCGTAGGGCCCTCAGAACACGGTAGAAACATGAACATCAGCGGTGAGCTTTTGGAGTTTACGCAGCGGGAAATTTTTCGCTTCGAGTTAAACCAACTTTTATTGTCGATATGTAAGTTGATTAGCAGCGCAATAGGCAAAACTATTGGATTAATCCGTTCGTTATTATTTATAGTTCACCAATATTTGGTCACCTTTTTCTGTACCTGTATCGTGGTAGGCACAAACAGTGTTGGACATTGGACGGCTGCTACTGATCAATTTCCTCATCCTGTGATGATAGTGCAGTTGTCCTCTAATGAATCAAACGTGCTTTTGGATGCAATTGAAAATGGATGTCAGGTAGTGTGCGTCGGTACTCGTCACGGAACTTTGGTGCTCCATTTCAAGTTCTAACCTTAACTCTTCTACTCAGTCGATCACATGTATTTATAAAAAAAATTGTCACATGTATTCTAAGCATGATTCATAGCGTTGTGTTGCCGAGATAAAGTTCGCGATCGGATCTCGTGCGAAAACACCCACCAACAACCCACTAATAATTACATTAATTCGAGGCTATCACGCATCGCCCTTTCATCCTCCAACAGACCTTCATTCTGGCACAGTCGACTGCCATGGCATTTTTGGATCGGTTCCACTACGTCCACGATCGTGCAACGGTACGATACTTCCAGAAGCGAATCATTTTCATACAAGATGAAGCTGCGGCCATTGGACGTACCTTCTTGGAGCACAGTGCAGTGCGTGACGTGATGGATTTGTTGCTGGTACGCCCTCGGCCCGATCACAACCGTGTGGATCTGTTGACGAAAGCGTTCGAAACGGACGATTGGATGGTTTTGGATAGCTACAGCACATCCACACCAGCACCGTTAAGCGCGAATCTATTCCCCAACAGGCGCACTGATCTACGGGGCCGTTACGTACGACTCGCAATCTTCAACTACGAACCGTACACGCTGTGGAACGCTGTGGAGAATTCGGATGATGCTAACGCATTCTACCAACACGATCGCTCACTGGCGATCGATGGCACAGAGTCCCGGCTGTTCATTGAGTTCTGTGCCAAACTGAACTGTAGTCTTGAGATTTCGCTGGACGAAGCAGGCGAATGGGGACAGATCTTTGATAACAGGACGGGCGATGGAATCATTGGAGCGGTGGTGGAACGACGCGCTGATATCGGAGTCGGAGCGCTCTATTCGTGGTACCACGAGTTTTTGTTTCTTTCACTTTCGAAACCAATCTCACGCACCGGTGTCACCTGCATCGTGCCGAAACCATTGCCGCTGTCCTCTTGGATGGTTGGTATACTGCCGTTCTCGACGTATCTGTGGCTAGCAGTGCTCACAACCATTCTTGTATCCACCGTTTTTGAAGTTCTGATCAGCTTTGTAACGCAAAAGTTTAAAGCCAGTGAGGTAACATTAATGCGGCACCGGTGATTTGGGGGCTTTTAAGAAGACGTACTGACCCGCACAAACACTGCGCCACTTGTTTTCTACTTCTCCACAGTCGAACCGCGTGGATGTGTGTGAATCCATGATGGGAGTTATATCTATCTTCATACTCCAGGCCGTCCTGCTGCGTACCATCCGAAATCCTTACAGCTCACAGATGATTTTGATCGGATCGCTGCTTATCGTGGGCTTGATGATAGGGAACGCGTACAGCGGCGGACTGGCCAGTGTAATGACGGTGCCACGCTACGAAAAATCGATCGACACCGTGCAGGATCTCGCCGATCGTAATCTACGCTGGGGTTCGACACACGACGCCTGGATCTTCTCCATTCAACTCGCAACGCAGGTCCGTAACGTTTCGCATCCGTTCCGTTCGTAAGAGTTACACAGGTGACACGCTTTGTTCTTCCACATTTTCGTTCGGATTTCTTTTAGCCGACGATTGTGAAGTTGTTGAATAATTTCGTCACCAGCCCGAAAGATGTGTTGCACGAGAAGGCAAAACATCGGAACCTGGCGTACAGCATCGAACGGTTACCGTATGGACACTATGCCATTGGCGACTACATTACGGACGACGTGTCCAACAGCTACGAAATCATGCTCGAGGACATTTACTGGGAGAACTGTGTGGCTATGGCCACCAAAACCTGGCCACTCATGAACGAACTCGACGAGCTAACGCTGGTCATTTTCCAGAGCGGAATTCAGCGCTACTGGGAGTTGAAGGTAAGAGGCAGATAGAGGTGGTCTTATGTACAACCCACAGCCACCCAACCTGGACAAGGAGGTGTTACTGGGTGGTCAGTGTGGTACGATTTAATTGCCGCCGGGCCAAACAGGGACAGATACTGTAACTTTCGTCAAGTCGCTAATGCGCATGTATGTAGAGCAATCTTTGTTCAACCCCCTCGTGAGGTATTATTGGCGTACAGCAATTTGGAACATGGACGACATTCCTCACAGTGGTCAATTTCTGTGCTAAAGAAAAATTTTATCATCTTGCGAATCATTTCTTTGCTCCCTTCCTTAAGGCAAATTCTCATCCTTACCAAGCGTTACAAACTAATTCATCTTCACCCGTTTTCGGTCCCGAAAGGTGGTGACAAAGTTCGCCGATAATAAGGTCCAGCACGCCATCTCTACCTCGCGTCATTTCGACAATCCGGGCCCTATTCCGCTGCAACCATCGCACCTGCTCGGAGCGTTCTTTCTACTAGCCATCGGGCTCGGTTTGGGGTTGGTGTGTTTTCTGCTAGAGCTACTGTGGCACAGATTATCTACCACGAAGCGGGCGATGAACCAGCACGGCGCGGTGGATCACTGGGTAGGATGAAAGACCCCTTCGGCTGCTGTTGCAATAACCACCCTACAACAGACCCTTAGCATAAAGTGCTTTCGGGGGAGGGAGTGTGTAATATTTCCCTCCCCTATTAGGGGTTGAAATGAATGCAAACAATTTTCCCCCAAAATAACCGGTGGAAAGTGTTCTACGGACGCGCGATGACTGGCGTGGTTCGACCCCATCACCCACACGCACCCCAGTAGTGCTCAACCGAACAACTTACTGATCGGATTGCGTAGGGTAGCTTACATTAGATAAGACCGATCGCGTGCAGGACGAACAATTTCCCATGCAACACCTGCACCTTGCAAACGGTCCAGGAAGTCCTTGCTCCCTTTTCAAGGTTCGGGTTTGTACGAGTGGAGATAGACACAAGCGCACACGAAAAATTTCAACTACCACACAGGGAGCATAAAACGATTTAGCCACCCCAGTACAAACTGTGTGTACAGCCCTCTTCCGTGCGCAGACGGTTACAGGGCTGGAAGGTGAACGCGTGGTACAATCGTGGCAAACTACGTGTGAAGTGCCATAGATGCAGACATTTATTGGTGGTGTCAATTATTGTCGCTGATGGCTGATGCAAATGATGCTACGATTCACGCAAATGGTGTAAAAAAAACAGTTTTAGTTGAAGGAAGCAACTTCAATGTGTTATCTAAATTAATACATGAAAAAGAATAACTGAAAATAAATGATAAGAACATGGATGGTTGAAGATAGACCAGAAAGGTTCTATATAACTCTCACATAAGTTCATACAACAGTAATAATTAAAGTTCTTGTAAGCATCCATAAGTACTGTCCATTACGACATAAAACGAACGGCTCTATCAATCATGTTGTTGTGGCTCTTTTGTGATAATATGACATATTCCTCTCTATTTTTTGGGGTCGTTCAGATAGCCAAGATGATATAGGATGAGATGAGATCCACAATTAAGCCTTAAGGAAAATTGCTCATTAAACAATTATTCCTCTTCTTTATCAACATAAAAACCTCAAGAGGTTTAGGCCTTTAGTGTTGGGAAATCTTTGACTTTGCTTACACTTAGCTGGATAGTCAGTCCAGCGTACGGGGTCTTGGTCTGCATTTTGAAGCCTCATCGTGCCTCTCCATGTAATGATAAAGTTTTTTAGAATTCCTTTCCTTCCTTACCATATGATGACAAAGTGACCCAGTGGCAAGATGGTAGCGGCGCCTGTCTTCACACGAACGGCCCAGACCAAAATCCCATTCGGACCAATCCCCCTTGCGCAGGACTTGACTATCCAGCTGCGGATAAATAAAGCCACAGAAAGCCAGAAATGGCAGGCCTCTCTAGGCCTCTTGAGGTTGTTTGTTGCCGAAGAAGACTTATGATAAGAACGAAATCAATTTTGTTATTCTTCAAATGAAACTCCACAAAACACAACTAGCCAAACATTCACTATTAGTATTTGAAAATTGAATTCAAGCTATGCTATACAAGCATAAATGATGCGCCCTTTCGATGTTTAGCCATCGTCTGTCCATCGATCGAATTTAAAGAAGGGAATAAACTATTTTACCTGCGCGTGTTTCGTAGGTGCTCCTTACTGTACTGCTGGATACGCTTCACTGCACCTGTCACGCATAAGGTGCGTCGCGCGGACCCAGCACAGAGTAGAAAAAATACGCTGAACACATGGCTTCGTCCAGGAAGAATGGTTACAATGTTTAACTGAACCCAGCGGCCGCTAGCTTCCGTAAAGGCTAGCAAGGTAGGTTTAGCAAGTCTGTGAACCATTCAACCTAATCTAATAGGAAAAAAAGGAATAATATAGCAAAAAAAAAACTACATGTCGCTTACCAGGACCTCCACCTCATAGCATCCGCACACGTGCTGAGGTCAAAGTTTGCTCTTATTTCTGCGTCCTTTACCAGGACAGTAAGTCCCCGACAGTAAAAGCCGGTATGTGTGAAGATTTCTTTTTGTTTCCATTCTTTCTCGTCTTGCTGCTGTGGAATTGGTCGGTGGGTGGAATGACCGACTAGGGTCTGCGGTTGGAGCATAGCCCTACCATGAACTACATAATGACGTCATAATGTCCTGTTTTCACGTCGAACTTCAACATCAGACCGGATGCTAGCTTATATATCCGAACAGAAGGCATAATGGCACGCACAAATGTACCGCCCTGGGACGGGGTAAGGGGGCAAATTCTTTCCGTTTTGGACCCCTTCAGCACTGTTCCGTACCGAATGTGTTCGCCCTTCCCGTTTCAACCTGCGCAAAGTGTGTTCGTTCTCTGTTCTTCAAACCAGAAGACCCGAAGTCCTTGTTCATTCTTTATTCATTACCGTTTGCCCGTACGTACGAAGTCAGTCAATGGAACGACACGGGAATGGGTACCGATGGCCCAGCGAAAACGGAGAACAGAAATAAAGGAAATAGAAAGCAAAAGGATAACTGAAACTTGGCAGCGTCCTGGTGTGCTGGAGGACGGCGGGGCAGCGTACATCGCCATCCCCTCTCAATGTGCCTCCAGAATTCCTATTGCTAGGCTAAGTGAGCGTTTCTCAACCGTTAAACAATTGTAACATATGCACGAACGCATGTCCAAGCACCGTTTAAAGGACCAGCACATGATGCAACCAACCAGCGAAGGAAAAAGACCGATAGGGAACAAACATTATGTCCACCCCGGCGGTATCCACACGGGCGACACGTCGGAACCGGAATAGAGCAGGACCTCCAGCGTGAGCAACATCGCAAAACGAAAAAGGACATCTGCCGAAACGGTACGATCGAACCTGGGGACGTGTTCATTTTTCCGAGCACACACACACACACACACATACATGTATACGTGTCCTGGACCCTGTTCTCGCGCTGGATAAAGTCCCGTGCGAGCGCATGAGGTCAAAGAGTGGAGGTGTCAGTCAGTGTACCGCTCAGTAGGGCAGTACATGTACTGCGTCTCGGGCAAACGGACATCACAGCGGCGAGAGGCAATGAGCATAACCCACCCTATCGCGAGCTAGAACAGGACGAACAGTGGCTGTGCACCGACTGACCACTGCTCTGTGACCGCGTACCAGCGCTTGGACCCAGAGCAGGGAAGCCTTTGTCCAGTCGGTCACTGTACGAAGGCGACAGCAGCAACGGTTAACGTGGCTGTGCACGGTTAAAGGCGCGCGCACTATTCAAAAAGAAAAAGAAAGCACGGAAAATCCACCCCCCCCCCCCCCCCCCCCCCCGGTTTCCTTCCCCCCCCAAGGGGGTTTTTTTTTCCACTGGAGAAAAGGTTTAATTAAAGCTAGCCAGTCAACACAATAGTACGCTACAGGAACATCTTTAAAATAGTGCAAACTTGTGGTAGTGATATGTTCGTTGCTGGTTCGAATCTCTAACTAATCGATGCATGCTGTTTCAGTGATCGAATCGTTACGCGACATTAGACCTGAACGGCTCAGTGCGCGTGTTTTCCGTTGAAAATTCGTCATCGATCCTTGAACCGTGAACGGCCCTACACACTGCCCGATGGAGAGTGAACCGTGAATTCAGCAAAAAGGCTAATAAAACTGGAAATTTTAAAGCTTTTAAATCGAGATAAAGAAAAGAAATGTGCGTTTGATGGATGATGGATGGAAAAATCGGTAGGAAAGTTACACCAGGAGAAAGTTTTCCTTTTTGCTCACATGCGTGAATAATTAATAACGGCCTGTGATGCGTTGGCACTAACGTGAACTGTGAAGGTGAGAAGCTTACAAAACGATCATTTTGATCATTTGCGAACGCAATAGTGGTGCAAAATCGGGCGACACACATAAACGCAACTCTACCATTCGAAAAGCAGCACGAAGGAAAATGATGACATTTTCTCCCGGTTATTTCAATGACGGATTAATGGCCGCCGGTGGACCGTGTACGCAGTGCGCAATTTCTGCTGTCCCTTGGATAAAGCTGTGAGGTGGCAGTATATTGGTGTGTCTTTCGACGAACCCCCGCACCATTCCGCGACCATTTCGGCAGGGGTCGACGAGATTGATTTGAGCAAACGCAATTCCGACCGGAAGCCAGGTACGGCTTACCGATACGCAATCACACAATGACGCAACTGGAGGAAGACGACCTTTTGAACAATTTGCTGAAAATTCCTGGCACCATTATCATTTACAACAATGACATGAGCTGTAAGTACTCGATTTATACGGCGTCATATTAAATTCGTTTCAAGCTAGTGACAACAAGCACTTCGAAACCTTTATCGAAATGCATAATAAACTTATAACGCTCTCTCGACACCAGACTTACTTCATAGCCCGAGAAGAATATCCTCTCCAAACGCTTTTCTTCACTTACAGCTTATGATTACATACTAAACGCTCACAATGTAGCGCTCCCACTGACACCGGCAACTTCTACAGCCGGTTCAGCTACGTCGGAACAGTCGGTGGACGACCTGAACAGCAGTGTATCGATCGATGCGGACGTGGCATCTTCGCCCAGTCCCGCGAACCATACCTACACCAATGGAGTTCCACAGCTGACAATCGGTTCTCCTATCTCCAATGCTCCGCTGGATACTCCTGCTAACTCCGAACTGGATCACAGCTTCAGCAGTGTGGAACCATCCGAACCCGTTGCTTGTGAAGCATTGGGGGAGCTTAGCGCAGCAGATCTCACCGAAGCGATCGAGACAGATGAGCTCGAGTACGAAGAGATGGAAACGGGAACTGGTCCTGGAGAGCCCCGGGAAGAAGAGGACGACGATTCCGAACCGGAACTAACCAATCTGTCCTGGTTGACGGAGTTGAAGAACATCACCAACCTGACGCCGTCGGACGCTCCGCTTACGGATTTGCCAACGGCACGGTTCAATAAATTTATCGCACAAGTACGAAGGTAGGTACCGCAAGGGAAGGCCGACGCGATTTGCAGGTCGCGCTGACACTCTTCTGTTACTAATACACCGCTTCCGTTGGGCAGGAGCCGGGAAACATACGACAAGCGCAAAGAACAGTACACGTCACTGTCGAGCTCGCTGGAAAAACCACCCTTCAACTATGCACAAATCATCGCCATGGCCATGTTGGAGGAGGGCCGCATGACGCTCAAGCAGATATGCAAATGGATACAGGAAAAGTTTTCCTACTACAAAGTGCACAAAAACTGGAATGTAGGTATCGCGGTGGCAACACATAGGCAAAGTGAAACAGTATGAAAGCATATTTTATTCTTACATT
This sequence comes from Anopheles marshallii, assembly GCF_943734725.1. Classification (NCBI taxonomy): domain Eukaryota; kingdom Metazoa; phylum Arthropoda; class Insecta; order Diptera; family Culicidae; genus Anopheles; species Anopheles marshallii. The sequence continues at coordinate 44,730,313 of NC_071326.1, read as the reverse complement.
GGAATTTTTCTTCAGAACTCCATCAGACACAACCTGTCGTTGAGTTTTTTCTTTACCAAAGTACAACGGGCCAAAGATGAGAAGGGAAAGGGAGGCTACTGGGAACTATCTATGGATGTGTCAAAGAGTGAACGTCGGCGGGTACGCGTAAGGCAGCGAAACAAATCAAACAACAATGGCTCACAATGCAATCGGCGATCGACATCGGCTCGTTTCGAATTGAAGCAAACCACGAATGGCACTGTTGATCATGCTGGCACTATCAACAACAACAACAACGAACAAACTGTTAACAATAATCTTCCCAAGTATCCGACAGCATCATCCTGTGAGGCAGCGCTAGAAACGATCGCAACAACATCACCGGCAGCGATCGATAGTGTATCCACCGTTGTTGACTCGCAAGCACCACACCGGGAGCAGCAGATCACGCTAGACAGCAATAATAACAATTGTTCTCAGCCAGAAGCCGTAGCAACGCCACTGCAGGTACAGAACGTAATGATCGATATTATTGACAACTACAGCAAGTCTGCAATGGAAACGGTGCTGCAACCGGTACCGATCGTTGCCACCGGTGAGAATGCTGGACCAACAGAGCTGTCTATCTTGCAACCGGTTGCGGAACTACCAGTAAACGAGGAACAACTGATGCGAGCTAATGCGATGGTAGAAAGCTGCACGATCAACTTCGATTCCATCATCAACGGGGGTGCCAGCATCTTCAACAATCTCAATGTGGACGAGGTGAGATACGAGGCGTTCTTAACTTAATGTTTTGGTTGCAACAATCATCAAAATATGAAACTTAAAGTGTTTCTCCTTACTCACACAGATCTTCTCCGATAACGAAATTCCGCAACCTGCGAACGACGACATCATTGTGCCATTCTTCAGTAACGTCCAGCAGGTTCAGGCTGGTCCAAACGTGGTTGTCGAAACCATTCCCTACTACCTTCCCGACATGGGGACCTTCGACGAGAGTGATTTCGGCAACCTGATAAACATCAACGAGCAGGAAATAAGTGACGAGTTCCTCAACGAGCACGGGTTTCTTTAAGGAATGATCGCATCGCAAAGCTGATCTTGGTTTCAGAGTTCCAGGTGTTTTGTTCAACACATAGACAACAACACAGACGGCATAATGTCGCCACCACTAAACCACTTTGCGGAAATCAGAGTTCAGGGGCTCTGTACAAACTATCACGTAGAGAATCTAGTCTCGTATATTATAGCAGTTCAGTGGATGGTATGGTATTTCGCTAGTGCGTACAAACATAATGTACAACTGGTTACGCATTAGCATTAGAATCTGTGCAACTTAATCGTAAGGACACGCGTATTATTGTTCGATTCCAGCATGCAATGGGACAGAGCTTCTGCTCAGAACACATCGCATCGATTTGTAGCGCTCTAGCTTTTCGGTCACAACATTCTTCGAACGAAGTTCACATTCGTGCGTGTTCGTTGCTCTTCATCTGTAAATACATATTAAGTGGATGGGATAAGTGATGGATGATATCAAATAAAATAATTTTCATTTCAACAGAAAATTGCATTATACGACAACGTACTCGCATATCCAACTAATTGATACTTGCATTGGCAAGGTACAGAAAATGTGTTTTACTGTCTCGCTCTCTCTCTCGGATTCGTAAAAGTACAAACATTGTGTATTTACTTAAAAATAGTGGATCTTTTTATTCATAAAATGATGCAACTCATTTACATTTCGTAATAGGGATAAATCTATAATGTATATATTTCGTTTCTTATTCTGCTTTTCTCGTTAGTTTGCAAACTTTTTATTACTTTCTGTTATTACTTGTTTCTTTTTTTCATCATTTCTGCCAGGTCACGTTGCCACAAGCGCCCATTCGGAGGCTTCTCATGCTAGTTGTAGTTCATGCTTTCAATTTTGATTTTTATGTCTTCTTTACATATTGGCTTTTCAAACGTGCAACCTATTGTTCCGACAACAAAACAAAACCACTGTTGCTTTTTTTTCCTGTAAAACATGCCCCTACATGCTTAATTCCAAGCAAATGCCCTTGACAAACGAAACTGGAAAATTGTTTAAATCCTTAACAGGTTCAAAATTGTACAAAATCATTTGTTTTGCAACAATTGAAATGGTCTAAATAAGAAACATTGAGAAAACCTGATCAAATATCAAGATTTGAAGTTTTTTAAAGTTCTAATTCACTTTGAACCCAATCAAAAGCAACTATCTACATTTTGAAGCATGTATATCGAAAGTTTATCACAACAAGCATACAAGTGCTGTTCTTTTTTTAATATTTGCAAAATCAATCACTAAAAACAACAAAATGGCCTTCCTTTCCTCAAAGGATTTTACGAAGTACTCCAAAATTGAACGAAAAACATACGTACAGTTCACATATCTGTATATTGTTTGCGTAAGAAAGGAGCAATGGATAAAAGGCACAAGGAGCTAATATTATGGAGGAAGGAAATTCTCCACTGTGGTCTGTTGCTTGTCTTTCGAAGATCATTTTTAGCCATATAGAACATAGGTTTCGTATGTTTCACACCAATCGATGCTCATTTGTTTTGTCAGATTTTTTAAATAATGTCGTACATTTCTTCTTAGTGTTTGTGTGCGTCGCCATGTGATTTATCTTGTTATCTTTTTTGTGTCATCTGTACTACAATATATTCATTTCTATCAATGTTTGTTTTTTTTTATAACTATTTTACTCTTTTCTTAAGTTGGATTCATTGCACTTATAACTTTCAAACACATTCGAAACGATTTTTTGTTCACTCATTTCAATGTTTATGCCGTATTAGGTCGTATTTAGTGGTCAAAGAATTTGTGATTTATTCACACACGCTATATCAAATGTCTCAAGAAACATCATCGGGCGAAAACGTATCATTGCTGTGAACATGGTGTGTTTACGAATGAAAATAAATCAATATTTATTGCCTGTGATTTAAGTAGACCTATCGATTCTAATGAATGCGATCACCTGTGAGAAATTGCATTAAAAAAAGACATACAAGTATAGAACCAGTTTCACTAATTCACAACTTCAACGAAACAAAACACAAAATGGCACAAAGGCAAAGAACATTTTAAGCTGCATATCGAAAGCTGCCATAGCTGTTTCTTTGCCATAGAAACACGTTCAAATTATGGGGCACTCTCGCGGATTAAACGCACTGCATTCGGTACATATTTTGCTTCAACCGATAAACATTGAATGTAATTTCAGAAGAAAAAAAGTTTTTATGTTTTATGCTTTTGCACCAAGTTTTTTTGCTTCCGTTTTCATATTGACAACCATCAACCATCAACCATAGGCTCTGCCTGTAACAATCCCTACAACGATCTCACGTAAGGCTTTACACACAGCAGAAATGAAAAATTCTACTCAATGTCATTTAAAGTAATACCAAACCGCTTACCACCACAATTCTACTGCCAAAAGATTTTTTCCGCAAACAATCCAATCCACTCATGCTGTTTATAACGGTTTATAGGGCAAGAAAACTGTTACTTCTAACAAATGTTCTAACCGTCTTGTTAGACACGTAAGAATGACTCGGCAATATTTAATTGGAACGTGTAGCAATCATTTCAATGTCTCTGGATATTATTGCCCACCGGCAGGAGGAGCACAACGTTTGTATTAACATACTTTTTTTCAATTAGAGGTAGACCATTTTTGTAGGTTGGTTGTTTGTTTGTTTGTCCTGTTGATTTTTCTTGTTGCGCGGGATGTTAATTATCGTTGAATTTGAACACGATACTTGATTAATTTTCTGTGTAATGCCAATTTTTGCATCCCTTTTCTTCGTGCCATTTCCCACAACGTGGAATGAGGCAGTGTTCTGGTATTTAAACATATTCATTAATGTATCGTCATTGTGTACGTGCATCCAGCTTCTAAGTCGTTAGAATCTTACTTTCACTGCAGAGTATGCGTTCAATAGCAGAAGTTGCTCTCAGAACAAGTATATCTGCACACACTACATTCTTCAATCTGTTCATGCATCTAAAACCTGCCTGTTGCTGAGCAGCGTTATGCGTTATGCTACGTTCGTGTTTGTTTCGCAATATATCTTTTCAGCACATTTGTTTTATCTTTGCCCAACATTAGTATACATGAGAAGGTTTGAATAACGTTGCATCACTTTCATGCCCTAGTATTTGTAGTACCACTATTCTATCACCTGGTCGTGGCACTCTCTCTACGAGTGCACACGCCAGTGCGCCTTTGCCTTTTGCGATTGCGTATGCTTTCTTATAAAACTAAATCTTTGTCATATTAGAATCACACTTGTACACACTACGAAACCCACTCATTATCGGCATCACCCATTCACCCAGTTTGGGCCATTTGCGGTCCAAATCTATATTTACACACTTTTTCCCACGAAAGTTCATTCTACGATTGTTGATCGTATATATTCGGTTAAACCTAAAGACGTGGTGCCTTTAAACGCTACTTATAATCTTACCTCACCTGCACAAAAAACTCAATAATCGTTGCCGAGATAGCTGTAGTAGAAGTCATGTAGGTTCTGAGCTACTGTTAGCTTATCTTTACTCAATGGCACGGGGTCCATCAATCGGCATCTGGTGGAGCACTTCGTCCAGCAGTTGCAGCGCTCGGTGGAGATGCACCTCCACCCAGCATGGTGTTTCCTTGATCGATTGTCTTGGGTAGTCGGGACCCCAACCTTTCACAAATGACAGTCGCAGGATGCAGAGTCGTCGTAAATCATCTACACCAATTCCAGCAACAGCGGAGAGGCCTGCAATGCAAGAATCAAACAAATGATTAGAATGCTGCTATCGCAACACAAAGTTTACCAAATACATACTTCTAGGAGCTCCTACGGCAGACACACCCGCTACAACAGCGGCTTGCATCTGAGCCGCTTTCTGGGCACAGTTGGCGAGGGATTGCATCTGCAAATGACACTGTCGCAGATCGAATACCTGACAAAGCATAAGTAAAGGGGTTAAAATATCGCTGAATTCCGAAATCAGAACATTACTGGTTATGATGTAGCATTGTAAGTTATTAGAACAATTTTGCAAACCTTTATACATGCTGCGGGATAAATTTTGTGTACAGCATCGCCCGGCGTCCGACCTGCTTCCCGATCGAGGTAGTAGCTCTGTACAAATACTGAATGATCACTGAGACATCGCAACCAGACGTCTCCTTCACCACGTAAATCCAGTTGTACACCTTTGCCAATATGTAGTCTGAAACGGAGACACAAACAATTGATTAAATACTGTATGCAAATCAAATACCATCGCTTCTAAATGTACCTAGCCTTTTCGCTCTGCTCCGTTCGATGCACGTTGCTAAGCGCTCCGAGACAGAACCGATTACCACCGGAAGGGTCAACGTATCCATCGATTGTGACGTTTGGCCGGTTTGAAGGTACCTTGAACATTTCACCGACCTGCGTGTCCAGCTCGAAATAAGCCACCGAACACCAGTACTCCGGTGCAGGTTGCCGCGACAATAAACGTTGCTGACCGGGCAATTCAGCCAGCTGTCCACCGGAAGCCGTACCTACACCTGAACCAGTGGCAGTAACCGCTCCGGTAGAACCACTAGAATTATGCGGCCAGTACTGAGACTGTTGCTGTGATGCTTGTTGCTGATGCGAACTCCCTGCATGTGCCGGGGGTTGTATCGATTGTGTGTAATTTAGAGTATTCGAACCGGACCAGGTTGCCGAACCACCTTGCTGCTGTTGCGATTGTTGCTGTTGCTGCTGTTGTTGTTGGTATTGTTGCGCCCCCGTTTGATTTTGTGACGGCTGAGCGCCGGAAGGACCAGCCTGTGCCGTCTGGCCATTGCTGGCCGACACGTAACCATTTTGCTGCAGATGAGGGGAGACGGGCGAGGTTGCAGAAAGGGAACCGGACATATTGGATGGTCCCATTCCACTTTGCGGATCGTTTCCCATCGACGGGTCGGCGCTGGTAGCGTTCGTATAATATTGAGAGGCTTCACCACCGATCAACCCTGCACTGCTGCCACCAGCACTGGAGCTTGACTGGGTAGAGCTTCCCAGCAAACCGCTGTTACCGCCGTTTGTTAATTGTGAGCTGGATTGTGATGAAGGCTGCTGTTGTTGTTGGGTTGGTGGTGGTTGTTGCTGTGAGCTTTGCGGTGCTCGTAAACCATTGTTCGTCAACCCGGCAGGACCACCGATAACGGATGCTAGAAATAGTAACATAGCAAAAAAAGAGACAATTAGCAATCCTGACAATTAATTGTAATTATTTTGTTGCAGCTATAATAAAACAATAAACAAAATGCTCACAAAGGGGTAAGGATGAAGATAAGCGAGTGTGCTGCTGGCTTCCGGATGAGGAGGCCGCTGATAACATGGCCGCCGTGGCAGACGATGGACCACTGACGCTACCAGCACCGCTCATCCAACTGCTCGGGCCACTATTTCGAGATTGTTCGACGGATTCCAGTTTCGGGATCGGCCGTGGGCCGCTACTAGATCCATACATACCGCTCATTTGAGACGGGTCTATTGAAACAACCAATCCGCAATTAACGCAAACAATTCATAAACCAAGCCAAGAAGAAACCAAGAACATAAAATAAAAAAACGATAAAAAATTAATAATGAAAACAAAAATACGCTCAAAACAATATCCATTCTTACCGGACACTTGTGGGTGCATTGACATGGTGCTATACGCACCACCGGCAACCATTGAGGGATGATGCTGTATGGTGCCGATTTCATTGCCATCTATATCCATTCCTCCCCCAACGACCGAACCCGGTGTATATTCATCCTTTATTAAGCGACTGGGGCCAGACTGTAGCGTGAGACCCGACAGATCTATAATACCAAGAGCATCCATAGGTATCGATAAGCAAGTAATCAACCGCGGGTAACGTATTTATCTAAATCCACCAACTTACCAATTCCGGGTGAAACAACGCGTTCGTAATGGTAAGGATTAACGCAGACCGAATCACATTTAAGATCGAACGCAAACTGACAAAATTTTACATGCTTTAGTTCATTTTTGTGCAGATCGGGCCAACGCCAGATGCGCGCATAGATCACATGTGGAAATCCTTTACGTCCAGCGACCTGAAATGAAGAATGAATCATTGTAATACATGGAATAAGATTTATACGGATATGGGAAACATTGAAAGGCTCACGACAAAAACGTTCATAAGTCTGTTATTCCTGTTTGTGAGTAGTTTCCTAAAATCTTGTCCAGGTAAACCTTTCTAAAGAAACTAACCTGCAATCGCCCATCAAGCGTACGTTGTATCGTGACACATTTGCTCGGATGTGCCCCGTTCGTGGTGATGGCCGTAATCAGCGAATCCAATTCGTCCCGTTTTTCCTTCAATTTCTTGACCAACGACTCGATGGCACGCTTGGAAAAACCTTCGCTCTCACCTCCCTGTCGGTGGCACATTAGTGAATGGACGATACTGAGGCACGCGTCCGCACTGGTCGGAGCCGCCGTTGGCATGGCCGCCATGTCGCGGACAACTACCGGAAAGGGAAAGCAGAAACCAATTAGAAAAGGATACAACAGAGAGTTCCAAAATGTGCAAAATGTGAGTTCCAAAATGTTGTACGTACTTTCCTGTGCGGCCGCTGGTATACCGGCCGCATAGAGATGCGATCCGCCCGTCAGTCCGACCATCCTCTCAAAATCCTGGGAAAGTCCCAGGTTGCTTTTAGTATCCACTTTGCTGAACCCTGATGGTGCTTTGACTATCGACGTGATGTGGATGTTTCCTTGCAGCTTTGGATCGGTCGATCTTACGGACCTGAAGACTTGCACATACAATAATTCCTCGAGTTTTCCACTTTAATGTCACGCCAGTATTTTCGTCAGCCTTCGCTCTATGTTGCACTTCTACCAGCAACGAAACCGTACTGTTGCCGTTCGTTCAAATGTTACCAACTAGATTGCAATTCGCTTCGGCCACGTTTGTTTATTTTCTTCCATACACCAATGCCAGCGTTCCAAACAGGAAATGCATCTAACGTTTCATAAAGCTGCTAAGCAAGCCTAGACACAGCAAAATTGTGCTTATTTCACAATAACGGTTTCGCCGGCTTTTTGTGGGGAAAGTTTTCATCCAACCCAAGGTACTCTGCATGGAGTCGAGCAGAGAACCGGGGTTACTTTTGATTATACACTTTATGCTGACCGGGAGGCGCAAGAGGGAAACAAAACACCAACAAATCTCTGTCAAACAGAAGTTTTGACATTCACCACCAGCATTACACGCACACTATGATGATAACGCACGCACTCAGGCACACACACACACACTTGCGTGTAATGTGCTATAACAAGACCGCTGAAGAAAAAAGGAAAATTTTCTGCTTCCTTACGATCGCACGCACCACAACTCCACTAATGGTACACATACAATACGGCAATATGTTATTCTTGGCAAGGATACATCCACAAGACACGCAACAATGCTGGGAAGCACACTCCCACCACCGCACGCAAATAATATTTTCACCCCCCACCGAGCGTCAAGGAGTGTGGGCCAGCACTTCGGGAAATCGTCGTCTTCCCAGTTATTGTTTCGTTCTACTATTTGCTCTTCGCGTGGGTTTCCTTTTTCTTACCTTCTCTTTGGCTTTCTTTTCTGAAATGCGTCGGATACACACGCACGCACACACACCAAATTGCCGAGATTCACATTTCACAGCAGGCCACACATCACAATTTTCGCACTAGCTGTGCATACTCTCCTATTGGAACTTTACAAATCTAGTACAAAGAAAGAAAAGATAACATGGAAGTATTCCGGGAATAGACCGTGGCTCTCTGTATCCCAGCCGCTGAATCATCAAATGATGATATTTTCCGTCCCATCCGGGATGTGAGCTAATGCTGATGTTTTGTTGCTGTTTTCTTTGCAAAAAGTAGCCCTTGTCATTTGGTCACACTTTGCTCTCTATCGAAACGCATTCACGATGCAACAAGCCATCAGGCGATGCGGTGTTGGTTCGATTTCCGCAGTTTTAGATCTTGCTAGTGTTGGTTAATGTATCGAGATGGTAAGGGCCACAATTGCATCAACAAACGCAACTTCACACTAAAACTGGTTCTTTACGCGATATCCGCAATAGAAAGTAATTAGCACCATCCGCGATATAGCACGATATCTTGTTGCGGAAGGTTAGAGATCTACGGTCGCTTTTCGCTTGCTGCACTGACGCGGTCACCCTGCTACACGCCTGACGGGTGATGGGTGGCCGATGCAACTTTCTCGATTCTAGTCAAATGTCTGCACTAGCTCCAGCATCCTGAATGCTCGCAAAATATGAGTACACACACCGAACACTTGGTTACACCATGTTGCGGAATAAACGAAGCGCGCACGGAAAATAGGGGTTGCAATTTATTGTTCTTCTCTATTCGCCCCCCGTTTTTTTTTATTCGATACTACGGGGAGCAATCGTACCAGTAGCAGCAGCAAGTGATAGACTTTTTAAAATGGCGAATTCCTTTTTTTGTCTGTCCCGTTGGGGTGCGTTGCTGTGGTTTTCCTTTTCGTACACGCAGTGATTAGGGCATATTTGCCATCTTATTCACTCACGCATCGGTGTCCTTTGGCTGACAGCTGGCCGTTTGACTGCTGTATAGATAGTCAGGTCCAAACAAGCGTCATGTCATGCTAGGATTTGACAGTTATACTTCAATTCAGCAATTTAAGCTGATTTCGTTGGATTTTATTATTTTTGCACATGTTTTTAATTTAGTTAGCAATTCGTTACATACAATCTAATTTCAACGACCAATAGCACTAGTTTATGTATTTTCCATTTGCAGTAATTGCAGACAACTAGAACAGAACACAAGAAACCCATTTGTATCTGTAGGAGTTCGCCATATTTCTGTAAAATAAGACGCCGCTATTTAATAAGACATATAACTTGAAGTGAAACCCCCGGCTGTTTTGCCCTTGCAATGGATTGCAATCCCCGATCTCCTTCCATATCTTTCTTGAAAGTTTCATATCTCATTGGATGCAACATCATGCAATAGCTTCAAACAGGATTTATCATTCAACGTCCTGAAAATGCATACTTTATTGTTTATAACACCCGATAGTGATAATAGTACATCAGCGAAACACTCAAGTTCCATCCTATAATTAGTGTCATTACGTAGAACAAACACAGTAGCGGCAGAGTTACGAGAATTATTCGCGTATTTTTCAACGATGGAACAACTGCAAACAAAAAACCGAACATTGTTTATACAAGCACGATCGTTTACGGACAATATTTTCAACCTACCATTATACCCCAGAAACGTAATATAGATGTAGTATCCTAGCGCCAATAGCCAGATTGTATTGCCGATAAAGGTTGAAATAAACCAATCCCTACTGATCAGCGGATGGTAGAAAAACAGCTGTATGAAATGAAGCAGTATCAGTGGTGGGAAAAATGCATTCAGGTGCACATCGAACGCGTAACCCCACTCCATATCGAAATCGCTATTCCGATCGCGAAAGTATCGATTCGTAATCAGCCACAGTAAGGTGGCTACGATCATACCACAGAATATGCAGTCGACGAACACGACATACAGCGTGAACAGGATGGTTTGAGCGAATCCTAAGCTTAAAACCCACGCAAAGCCAATTGATGTAACTACAAAGAAAGGGAATTATAAACGGTGTGTAATGGATACATTACGGTTAACCTACCACAAAGACATCCTACAAGCAACACCAGAAATGCTGGATCATCCCGAGCGAATTGCGATTTGGTTTCTGCAATAGGACAGTATTTCGTAAGAATGTTGTGAGAAGCGGCATTGTTATTGCATCTTACGTTTGCGATAGTTGAAGTTACGATACACTTTCTTCGGTGCTATGAACAGGTATACCATCTGCCACATTGCATATTCAAAGTCCATTTGATCAAATTTGACGAAGCGCCGCAAATATTTGTAACTTTTCGTGGTCGCACTCATGCAATCTCTATAGTTAGCCGGTGCAGGTAATGGTGATGTAGTTCTGGAAGACATCCCCAGCAGCGAGCTGTTGCTGCGAGATGGTGTAGGTGACGTAGCGTACTTCATTGTATTCGAATGTGGTGATCGCTCCCGAATTCTATCTCTCTAGGCACGCGTATAGTAGATTCCAAACTTGCTCGCAGCTGTTTAATAACTATTTTCGTTACTCATCGCTACTGCGGAAACGAAAAATTATTTTGGTAAACAGTAAATAACTTCACGTCGATGACGGTTCACAACGTCATGACAGCGCTGGTCAGCGTCATGTCATTCTTTGCAGGGTTGAGTGGTGAGTTGTTTGGTCGCACATGAAATAGTTTAATTTAGTCTATTTATGAAAACGATTAGCAATGTAAAATTTACGAACATTAATTTCTGTTACTTTTTGGTCTCTTTGGCAACATTTGATATATTCCTGATGCCTTTTCAGTCTGTTTCGCATTGGATACAAAGCGAGTAGAAACCGCCCAATTGTCATCGGCATTTTGACAGCAGTTCAGATATTTTGACAAAGCTATTCGTACAGAATTTATGCGTGATCCCAAATAAAAACACAGTGTTTGAATTGCCCAATTTGTGTGAAACTTGTGAAAAATATCGCCTTCCAATCGACATTTATCGTCGCAATTCGGTTCACAGCTTCTACCCGCCGAGACCATTGCAATTCAACCATAGTCCCGGTCCCCAACCATAGTGTTTTCCGCGGGGTAAGGACGATTGCCCGCCCGTTCGATGATTCAGTTTGTATGAGCATATTATGCTTAATCGAAAACAATCATGAGCTATCCGAAGCAGCTGCATATGGCAGAGCATTTCGAAGACTTGGAGAAGCTGTACATGAAACTTCCCCCCGACATTAAGGATCGCGAACTGGACATAATATGCAAATCGGCACGGAAACTGATCGAGCAGAGCGAACGATTCTACATCAACCGGGATGAGGAAATGGCGTACATTGGATATATGAAGCTGATGAATCTGGTGCAAGTCATACGGAAGAATAAGGATTACGCGCGAAAAAAGGAAACGGTAACGAAGCTGCTCGGTACACAGACTGAGTTCAATAGGATTTTCGAAAAGCTGCAGAAATTGAAGGAAAGTCTAGAGAACCGGTATAAGGAGCGAGCCCGTCAAAAAGGACTCACAACCCTTCCAAGGGCTGTTGATTTGGAACGGGAAAGCAACAATGGATCACTGGGAGGAAAGGATGTGGGCACGATTATACCGGTATCCGGACATAAACAAACCGTCACTGCGATGGAACTGCACGGAATGATTAACGACTGTCGAATTAGTATGTTGATAATGGACTGCCGTCCTGTGAAGGATTTTGATGCGTCTCATTTGCGGTATTCGTTTCTGGTTAATGTTCCGGAACATTTATTGGTGGCCGGTATGACCGCCGGAAAGATTAACCATGCACTACCGCCTGAATCACGCACGCTCTGGTCAAACAGGATGGTGAAGGATCAGGTGATACTGATGGATTGGAATACGACCGGTGCTCCCGTTAAGGACACGCCAATTTACATTTTGAACTACATCCTTTGTCATGTAAGTATGTGAAGCATATAAGATAAGCGTCCCGCTATTAACTCAAAACATGTTTGTTATTTTTCCCCAAACAGTACGATCAGGATATTGAAGATACTAAAATTACCCGACTGGATGGTGGCTATGAAAGCTTCGTTTTACACTATCCTGCGAGCTGTTTGAATCCTTCCTACCGTCCACCGATGGTTGTAGACGGTATGGGCGATAATATAGGTATTTGCTTTACGATGTTTTGTGTAGCTTTGAAGAATAACCATCACCATCTGCTTTCATGATGCTCTTTACCTTTTACAGACGATATCGAGTATCCGAACATTAGTGACATTCCAATGAAAGAAGAAAGCTTTACGAAGCCCGGATTTAAACCGACCATCGATCGGAACAGCAAGATGGCAGCAGTCAGCTTGTACGAGGCCCGCAACAAACCGCTGGAGGATATTCTAGTCGAACATGAGCAGATACTCGATAAATCGAAACAAAATGCACTGGAAATTATAAACACCGAAACGGAATTAAAGAACCTAGAAAAGCAACAACCACTTGAGCCCGGCGTGGACGAAACGCAGGAATCGCTGCTGTTCGAAGTGATGCAGCTGAAGGATCGTCAGCGAGATTATGTAGGGTTTTCGAAGTTGACCAACGTTGGCACAGGGCTAATAAATGAATCTCTCGTTTTAGGAAGCTGAAAAAGCACGCATTTTAGAAGAGGAAGAAAGTTACAAGGAAATGGAAAAGGAACAACAGGAACGTGGCGAACAAATTTCTACCGAGCAAGCGGAGCAGCTAGAACGGGAAGCATACGAGCGTAGGTACGTTGACGCAATTCAGCTGTTTTCTTATATTGATTTTCGTATTGTTCGTACTTCTACTCGATACTAACCTCAATTTTCTTGTCATAATTATTGTCTTTTCCTTAGATTGCGCGACAAGGAACGGGAACAACGGGAGCTGGAAGAGAAATGTCAGCGGTTGGCGCGCGAGCGTGAGGAAAAGCTTGCGCTAGCCCGTGAGCAAAAGCGGCACCTTAAGGAGAACGTGCCCGAGACAGTAAAGCGGGCTTACTCCGAAGAGGACCAGGGCCCCAATACGTACGGCAGCAATGTGATGAAGTTGCCACTGTTTGACCGATCCGCTAAACCGCTGGCGGACCATAATCACAACTTGCGTATACGCGATCTGGACGTAGTGCAGCGCGACTTTGCACCGGTTTACGGAAGTGTGGTGAGTAGACGCCTGGGTATGGGTTTGCTTTTGTACGATTTCTACCAATCGCCATCGGCATCGTTGCGCTGATCATTGTATCGTTGTAGAGAACGTGACCTGAGAGGGATTATTATGTGACGTGTATCGTTGCATACGTTGTTATGTGTACGCAACGTGGTACATTTTTGTGCTCACTGTTGAAACTTTCGGTTTCTAATTCGTTGTGGCGCTAAGTGTCTATTCTACAATAGTATACTAAACTATAGCTAAGTATTCTATACTAGTCGTATTCTGCGCAACATTGATGGGTTTTTGGTGTGTTTTTAAATCAGTTTTATCACGAAGGGTACACTCGGTTACACGTTAAAGATTTGCATTCTTCTGTAATTTTTATTCTATTTTTCAAAGGCATTTAATTTGCTGTTGCTGTTCTGTGGGTTAGTTATTTATTTATTTTAATTCAATTTTAATAAGCATTTTGCTTTTTATTCATGCGCTTTCTTCATTGTTGTTGTACCATACCAACCATCTGAGGGAAGTTTTACAAAAATAATGACATTTAGTGAGCTTTATTTCCTGAACCTTCAACAATAATAGTTGAAGTCAAAGGTCCAAAAACGAACAAAAGTTCACAGAACCTACTTCACCATAGCTAATTTGGGACTCAAAGCAAGAAATGAAAAATGCTAAACTAAACTTAAATATCAAAATTAAACAAGAATTCTATATTTAAAAGATCCGCTGATGCGATTCGTAAGTATTTAGTACAGAAAAAAGTAAACAATTTCGCTTTTCATTTACCTCTTCAGTTTGTATCTCAAGTATCCTTGTTTACGCATCCCAGGCCAACGATACCTGATAATAACGATGTGCCTGCTGTTTCTCCTTATCTTCATTGCGCCTATTGTGTCAAAGCGGCGCCGACCAACTTTTTCCGATACGCGAATTCAATAACAACTTTTGCCAAGAGAGTACTTGACTCATCCCTGTAGCAGTAGCTCTTCAATGTTTTTTTTTTCACCAATATATCCACAAATGGTGGGGATAGTAATAGCAACATAAAAGCGACCACACTGAACGCCTCAACACAGCAAGCATAAGAGATAGGAACATTATTGATGCGCCGAAAATAATGTAGCAACCGAACATTTCAATATCCAAAGGTTTGCAAAACGCTCCAGCACTGGTGAGCCCCAGTCGCCGGCCGCTATAATACTGCTAACCGCACACGATGCTGACGGTGTGGTGTGGTGTTGCATTGCAGATGTCGACGAGCAAATTGTCATGCAATTGCTAATGCCGATGCGACACCGAACACACTTAACAGCGGCAGCATCCTCCTGAATCGTGTGTCTAGTGTCCTTGACAGTGGCAGTCCTGGGGAGGTATGCTACCTAACTCGTATGCTATCTCACTTCCTCATGCGTGTTTGTGGGTGTGTGGTCCGATCCGGAAACGGTTCCCTCCGCCCAAAAAACAGATGTCAAATAACATCCTTTTCGGTGGAAATCAAATTTGCGTGTTTGGTGTGCCGGTTCCGTTTGAACCCGTTCGTGTAGAGCGTTTGGCAGGGATTCGTTTATAGTCGTACCGTTTCATCAGTAATGTTTACGATCTAATATAAAAAGTAGGCCTTTCCGATTTGTTGCTGCCAATGGAGACGCCCGGTAGTTGACGCATAGTAATGAATCATGCTTTCTGTTTAAAATGCTATTTGAATATAGCTTTTAGCCGTTCAAATGATAAAATAGAAATGAAAAATTTAATATCATTTTTATAATCGTAATTAAAATTCAACATTAGTCAGGAAGAATATTGTACACATTTTTTTCATGTTTTTTTCACGTGGATTTTTTTTTTCCTGTGGTGCCACGCGTAAACCGGCGCTTACAAATCAGTTGCAACCGGTCCACGAGCTGTCAGCTGTCATGATCGGGGGAGTTGGTTCATGGGTGGGAATTAGCCACACACGCTTTTTACGCTGCCCACGTGTATGCAACACGACCGGCAACCGGTTACTACCAGTACGAAAGCTCTAAGCAGTGCTTTGTACTGTTTACACTCCTCCTCAGCAACAGCAATGTCCCCTGAAATGATTGAGGTCGCCCATAACACGTTGCACCGCCACACGTCGATGGGCAAAAATTCCACAACTCTAGGTCTTGGCATGTATTTTTCCCCGCTTTCGTTTTGTTTGCTTTCCTTTGCTCATCGTTCCCGTGCCAGCCAGACAGTGTTTACGGTGTATTGCTGCAGAACCATGGCAATGACTTTTGTTTTGCCATGTGTCTGCAACGTTCGTGTTCTGTGCTGATTCTTGTCAATTAGCGGAGCCTAGTGCGGGACGTCGGATTTCGTTTTTCCTGAACCTCCCAACGCAAGAGAGTGGCCCGGAAAACTCTCCACTCTCTGCACAACTTCTATCGGGAGTCCTTCCGGCGAACACTACGCGAACAACACATCTCGCCGAAGCAGTTCGGCATACCGGATCATGGTGGATGTTTGTCGACGCTCTTGGCGCTCGTCAGTTCGTCCATGTCGCCGGTGGTGAAACGTGGTCCTGGCGCTGCTTAGTACCAAACCAATTGAGACACAGCGAAAAGGTCGTTTTTTTTTTGGAACGTTTTACTATTTGTTCGACTGTTTTCTTTTCGCGTGTACGTTTGTGTTTGTATTCTTATTGCCACTAGCAATTTCGGTCGCTTTTAGTGGTTGGTGAGAACGCTTCGACGAGTAGCGGTCGAGGAAGAAAAGCAAGAAATCAAATTCCTTCGCGCGGAAAACGGAACCCTTCCCGCCGGAGCTTTATGCCTTGCCTTCATTAGCGCCGTTGTTTGGTGCGCAAGTGTGTGGCGACGGGTTTGTTTTACTTGCCTTCAAATAGACCAAATCAATACACGATCTATGTGTGTGCGTATGTGCGAGCATAAATGAAATCAAAAACTACAAAACGCGTCGTTGTCGCGGTCTGTGATGACGATGGGTGAAGATTACTGACGTTGCTTAATTGGTCGGTAAATGCTGTGACCGCCGCATAGCTCCCGGTGATAGCTCTTGCAGCCAACGACAGTGATTGGCGTGGGATAATTAAACATTAAAAATCATTTAAAAGTTCGTGCCTTCTTGTGTGTGTTGTGGTGGTACTGGTGCAGCTGATTGACTAAACTGCTGACATAAGTTGTTCCCGGTTTTTATTTCCGGTAATCGTTTAAACCCAACTGCAATGAAAAATGGTGCTGGTGTAGATTGTTATTTGAGTTTATCGCGTTACCCGAACGCATCACCATTAAGCTTAGCGACATCAGCATTGGATGGATCTTTGGGATTAACGAACGACCAGCAAGGAATACGGTCTCTACCCTCGGATGGGAAGCAATCGGGCTAGCTCGTCACGCATACCTCAAGTGCCAAAACAGCAGATTCACTGTAACCATCGAAATTCACTGCTAGAACTAGACGGAATTCAAGAAAAAAAAAACTTATTAGATTAGTTACTCTGTTGGTTGGATTAAGGCAACCACAGCCAAAAGGTGTACATTCAGTGGAAAAGAATCGTGGAACCACGTTTGACTACGAGAAGACCGCAAGGTCTAAAGTTATAATAAAGTGTGTTATGCGCTAGAAAAGTACAACAACATACAGGGATAAAAGTCTTTCGTGCTTTCAACAGCTAATTTTTTTTGAAACGGAAAGTTCCCGGTTGCAGATACGCAACGAATCGGCAAGATGGTCGTTGTCGCAGGTTATAAAATAAAGCTTCCACACTATCATCAGCTTATCCCGTACAAAAAGGTATGTGAACGCGCGATGGTGCGAGGGAAAGTAATGGGATACCATTCTTGCTGTAAACTTTCGTATATAAAGACACCGAACAAACATGTTTTTTATCCATTTCTCGCTCTTTGTTTTGCCCGCTCAAAGCTTCCAAGCGTTGCAGTATGTGTATCGATGAGACTTACCCATGGCTATCCATCCATCCATCTCTTATTCGTGTTTATCGCTTCGAAATTAAACAGAGTGGTAAAATTTATCACACCCTATCATCTTTCGCAACCCTCCGGTGTGTTGCACCCGGCGCAAAGTCCCAGGTAACATTAGAACTTTGCCATAGCGTGACATCAGCTCGTGAAGAGTAAATTACGTTTCTCTTTTTTTTTATATCATGTCTCGCTTTTGTGTTTTCCCCCAACTTTCCACCAAATGCGACCATTTTCGGTAGGTTTGCAGCACAAGCTTAAACCTGCCACATTTTTGGCGGTAAATTGCCACTGAATTGTATTCTTTTGGTGTGTGTGTAGTGGTGGGGGCCCCGTGAATTGAAGGCTAGTGTGAGCAAGGTGCAGGGAGCAAGGTGCAACACAACTGTTTCCTTCATGGAAAGAATCCAACAAGGTATGCAGATATGAGTATATCATTAATTAACATAGCCAGTGAGCGTGAGCTTATGCCGTGGCTGCTGGGAATTAATAATTTTAAACGTCCTTTGATGTCATGTTTGCGTGGACATTTAATACTGGCAAGAGTTTAATGAAGAAATGTGTTCCGTTTGCTAAGCTTCGGAAGGACATAATCGTTTCAATCCTTCTGCAAATAGTGCACGTATAAAACAACTGCACTAATAATAGACAAATTTCAATACGGCAGTAGAGAATTTGAATAGGTGGAAGGAAAACTATACGACCGGAAAATGAACATCTGTCAGCAGGCCGTCGGCACGCTTCCTGGTCGGTGCTATTTAAGTCTGCGTGTGAGTTTCTACGTGTTCAGCCTACAGCTGGGTGTACGGTCACATCGTGTTGGGTTATCCATTACTGCAAACGTACGTCTGGCAGTGTCTTTGAAAGCGGAACCTAAAACAGAGGGAGGAAGAGCGAAAGAGAGAGATTCTACTATTTAATAGCTGCCTGGTGTGGGTTGCCACTGTCATTTTCATTCGCCAACCCGGATTAGACGATTGACGCCGTTCGACAACAAACTATTCAAGTTTTCCTCCGTATGACGTAGTACAATCGGTCGACTTCCCGGTAGTCTCTTATGCTGCTTAAACTTTCTTCAACGTTCCCTGTGGCGAAAAGGCGAACGGTTTAATTATTCAAAGAAAGCTATTTTTAATAAAATTGTTTTTGCACGAAATGGATCCTAAGATCCGCGGGTGCTCTAGCGTGTAGAAAATGTACAGCAAACTGATGGATATGGGCCTTACTTTGTTGGCGGCAAGCACAAAACGGTGAGGTCTCCTTGATCCCCATTTGTGTGCCACAAAGGGGATAGATTTGGGATGGTGAAATTTTTCGTTTGGGCACTCTCTTCACACAATTCACCTTCCAAGGGGGAAAACACTGACGATGAATGACCGCAACAACAAGCGATGGCGAACGAGTTGAACCTATCGTCTGGTATGGGTTTTCACGAGAAACCAAAGCTTTTCTGCTCAGTTCTCTAGTGACCGGGAGGGGGTTTCTACCCATTTCTTTACTACACCATAGCACGCCTTTTGGAGCAGATGTATGTTATTCGATAAGGGTACAGACCAGCGTAACGGAGTTCTATTTTTTTCCGCTGAAATGGGAAAACAACAAAGGTTGGTGGATGGAATTACCATAAGAAAAGGGAAAATGGGGTACTATGACCGCGCACTATCCACCGTTTGGTGCTGTGGAGTCTGATAAATATAAGAGTGCGAGTTTTCGGTACAATGGGTTTCTTGGCTAGGAACTCCGGGAAGTGGTATGAGGGAATTAATGGCAGTAATTGATTCTTTCTTAACGTTTTTTTTAAATATACTTTGCATTAGCGGCTTTATGGCATGGACATTTATTCCATTTGATGTTTTAAAAATCGAACATTAGTTGCATCTAACTCTTTTGGGGTATTAATTGCTATTGTTATATTATATTATTTTGTAAAAAAAAAAGAAAAAAGCCTAAAACTGATTTAAAAGCTAAGGAAACCAGTGAATTGTTGATGTTTTCTTTAAAATCATGATGTGGTGTTTTAAAAAGCTAAGAAACCGATCGATTATTACTCAACAGACGCTAGCCAATCCATTCCTTTACACAATTTGCTACCGAACGTGGCTACCGAACGTTCTGTTTTGAGTAAGGAGTTTTTTTATTTAATAGTTTAATTTAATTACCTGTGCACAAAACCCATCGCGAGTGGAGCCGTCCAGTGTGAAAGCTGCACCCAGCTGAGCGGATTACACGAGTTCTTGTCAGTTGGGTTTTCTTGTCTTTCTGCATGCCGTCTTGTGCCAGAAAACGCTTCTTGACCGCTTCTTAGTGTCAAGTAGAAGTTGGCCGACGAGGATGTGTGCTGCATTTGCATATTTGATGGCTGTAGTATTTTCCACGCTGCCAAACCCCCGTCACCCGTCCATCCCTTGGTGCAAGGAAAAAGCACTTTCTAAGTACTAAAATTGGAATCAAAATAAAGATGGCAAAATGGCGTGCCTGCAAAAGTATAGCTTGTGTTACTATTTTCCTACACTCTCACCATCGTATTCTATTCGGTTTTCTCTTTCTCAACAGGGACGTGGCCTAACCGGGTTGAAGAATCTAGGTAATACCTGCTACATGAACAGCATACTGCAGTGCCTCAGCAATACATACTTTTTAAATGAATTCTTCCACGATCCATCGTTCAAGATGCACCTCAATCGGTGAGTATGATTGGCGTCTTGTATGCACACGTAGGGATTTGGTACCACCGTCACTACTGCTGTGTGGTAACCATCGTCGGTTATGTATAGGTTTTTTTTTTATTTTACATTCCATCTTCTCTTATCGTGCTCTTCTCTATTTCACCAGGAACAATAAAACGCAGGGAAAAATCGGCGAAGAGGTAGCGGCCGTCATCAAGGCGCTCTGGACGGGACAGTACAAGTGCATTGCGAGCAAAAATTTACGGGTGAGTTACCATTATCCGCCGGTGCAAGCTTAAGCCGACAGGTGCGATGGTTCGTGTTTCGCTTAATTTATGATGCAAATTGTAACCATTTTGGCCCATGTTGGAGCTGTACCATGGGCCGGTATTGAACTTGAAAAGACCCAAAGCCGTAAGGTACAGAGTAATTAGCTTACTCACTGGTTACGAACACACACATCGGTTGTGTATGGGTAATGGAGAGGGATTTGAATTGAATGAATTATGTATGGAGAGCATGAAGGAACATCCTTGAAATCATGAGGAACTCGTTACATGACCAAACGACCTATATGTATTAGAAATTCTCTGTCGATTTTTATTTAAATTACTCCATCCTTTGTAGTTATGCCTTCGAAAAGTCAAGGAAGGGAACACGACAAAACGTAACGTTCGATAGGGATTTGTGTTTGTTTGTGTTAAATTAATCGGGAGATTATCCATCGTATGACACGTTGTCATAAAGAAAGTAGTTTAATCTCGTTTGGCACTGAGTGTGAATGTGGCGCCGAGACACTTTTAAATCATAAAGCTACCGGTGGTAAATAATCTCAGCGTCATAATACTATCACTATAAAATGGATAAGCTTAAGATTGAAGTAATGATGGAGGCAAACGTTTTTTTTTCATATTTACAGTACGTCGTTGGGCAGTACGAGCGACAGTTTGGTGGCATTGAACAGCAGGATTCGCACGAGTTCCTCACAATACTTATGGATTGGTTACACTCCGATCTGCAAACGAAACAGATGCAGGTAAAATATATGCTTTAAATTTTTTGTTTTTGAAACGCATTAGTTGGCTACTTTTATTGGACGAATTACAATTGTTTCTTCTAGATATCAACCAGCCTCGATCAGATGCCACCATCAGAGAAGGCATGGATAGAGCATTTTAAGGGCAAGGGCAGCTACATATCGGAGCTGTTCTATGGGCAAATCAAAAGTACGGTCAAGTGCACCCGGTGCCACAAGGAAAGTGCCACCTACGAGTCCTTTTCGAATCTCAGCCTGGAGCTGCCCCAAGATTCAAATATCTGTTACTTGGAGGTACGGTTTGAATTATTCATTCTTCTCTATTTTAATTGTCCTTATAAATGATTTGTTTATCCATTTCAGAACTGTCTCGATATGTACTTTAACGGAGAGGAGGTCCGCGGATGGCACTGTCCAAAGTGCAAAAGCAATCAGGATGCGATCAAAAAGCTAGACATCTCCCGGCTACCATCCATATTGGTGGTGCATTTTAAACGGTTTTACGCCGATCCAGACACGATGTCGACGGTATACCGGAAGAAGCAAACACTCGTCAAGTTTCCGCTGAGCGAACTAAACATGACGCGTTACCTGGCCCGTACCGAGGTTAACCGTAACAAGCGGCTAACGACGTTCCGCTACCATCTGTACGGTGTTTCAAACCATTACGGTTCGATGGAGAGTGGCCACTATACGGCATTCTGTTTGAATAATATACATCAAAAGTACGTATGAACAGCATTGTGCTCGGAGTACACATATTTCTAATCGAATATTTCTCGTTTTCGGTGCAGATGGTTCAAATTTGACGATTACAACGTATCCAGCATTGATGCGTCGGATGTACAAGCGAGTGCTGCGTACATTCTGTTCTACTCCTGCTTACCCGATCGACCACAGTCCGATGTGCGATAGGAGAATGTATGTTAATCGCTTTCACGAGCAACAAACAATGGCACACAGATCGAGCCGAACAAATACATGTATATGCCGTATTGTTGGGTTGATCCTTACGATCAGCTGGGAGTTAAGACTTGAGAATGTTCAAAAGGGTGTTTACGTTGATGTTTACTTTTCAGCGAAGTGGGAGTAACATACGAAAACCGGTATATGAAACCAGGGGGCAAAACTGGAGCTACCACACTACCACTACGAAGGAGTATGTAAGGAACAAATATGTTTGGTATTGAAATGAAATCGTTATGATTAGGCGCAGTGCAGTAACAGCATACTGACTGTGCATATAATATATTGCTAAACACTATTACTACTACTGTGATTGCCAATCAAAATACGAAGGAGGAAGAAACTAAATGAATCGACTGGATGTGCGATAGAGAAAGAGCGGGATAAGTTATGTACGACGGTATGATAGAAAAGCGAAGCTAAAGATTTTTTTTTGAAAATATGACTGTAGTGTGAAGTTTGCGAACCGATGTACGGATATACGAACAGGCAAACGATACTGTATATCTTGATGAAGATATAGTACATATATAAAGAATGGAACAGTGGTCTATATATAAGCGATGAAGATATGTTAAAAGCTACGAGCATATTTTTGCAAGCAAATATAAAAAAGCAGTCCAAGCGGATGGACTTAATTATATATTTCTTTACTGCTGCTGCTGCTGCTGCTAATGTGAGAAATATAAAACAAATAATTAGTTAGTTTTATTTTTCATTAATTCGTCAATTTCGTATATTTATACATTATTATAATGCATGTGTGATCAACGTGCCGCCCATTTCGAGATATGGCTCACGCGCGCTAGCTGGGAATGATCCGATGATTTTTTAATTTAATGCAACGATATAGCTGATTAGCACCCGGTTCGGTCAGTTATGTAAAGTCTTGTCGTATTATTTAAATATGATTTGATTTTAGCTTGTTGCACACCTTCATTGCAAATGTGAGCTACACAGTCTATCGTATTCTGTACTTCAATATCGCTTCAGATTGTTTTTAAATGCTTTTTTTGTTAGATCATGTCCTAGCTTTCTTGCTCTACTTTTCTTTAAGTCAATTAAATCTTCCATAGTATCATAGAGATTGAAAAAACACGTAAAAGCAAATATTACATATAAAAATTAATGAATAGCTACCGAACAAAGCTACCAGATTAAATAGAAAGCGGAACACATATGGCAGTAGACGTAAAAAATAACTTATTCTTTAGCCTCGACTTGTTTTTTCTGCTTTTGTTCCCTTATAGTAGAGAGTTTGGTCCCTCGCACCTTTCTACCAAATTTGACTAAAGGGTGAGGGAAATTGTTCTTCCTACTTTATCCATGATAGCGTTACACTGCTGGTATCATACGAATGGCGGGAATGACTAGAAAAAGAATGACTAGACTAAAATAGTTAGTATACCTTGTCTGATTGATGCCGTCCTTGAAATATCAGCCGATACAAACTCTTAAAGCGTTTTCTCACAATACTAATGATGTGTGTTTAGTTGTTTAACCCTTTGTAACTATTTTCAGCAATTTTGTTGAGTAAACACTAAGCGAATTAGTGCAATTTAAGTACTGTAGATAAAAAGGGTCTTTTAACACAAATATTTGCTTCACGATATTGGGTCCGCTCAAACCGAGAGCTCTTCGGTGGAAGAATTAATTTGCGTCGATTCACCCTGCAGCCGTCCGTCGCTAGGATGCACCCTTACTCCGACTGGGACTCCATCGACACCGGTCGTGTTTCCGGTCATTTGAGAATTTGTAGGACAGATCTCAGTCAGTATAACCACCTCGTACGGACTGCAGTCGGAAAGGTGTAAAACGGAGCACAGCCAACCGTAAAAACCTTTCTCGATGTCAGCTATTTCGTTGATCCATGTTCTAAAATGGAAACTGATCTGCCGGATGCCTGCGTAAAGTGCAAGCCCCACCGTACACAGTACAATGCCGAGAGGGTAGGCCAGAATGAGTAGCGGTGACATCAACAACTTATGGCAGTATGATCGCTCCTCGTTAAAGTACGTGAACATGTTATACCAGGTCACGGTGCCCATGTAAAATGAATAGATGCCGGTCGTAAACGTTACGAACGGCAGACATATGAGTGAAAGGAGTAGAATGTGCACACCGGTCCGAAGTGTACAGCAGCTCCGTTCGCTTCGATTAGACTCTCCATGTACGGCGAGCGCCTGTTTGCTGATCTGCTCCAGCTCTTCGCGGGAAATGTTAAGTTGAACGTCAATCGATTGTCCCTTCTTGCGTCCGCGCTTGATCGTACCCGTCATTGTAAGATAGTTATCGGTGGACGATGCATACGAACGGTTCGTATTGTACCGCTCAAGACTGTGCTGGTCCAGGTCCGCGTTAAGGACGCTCGTTTCGCCTGATTCCAAATCCTCGTAATTACAAATTGCAGACGGAGAACGACGCCGACCGATTTCATCTAAATCTGTCCGAATGTTGACACGCTTTTTCGAACGCTTCGACCCACTGCCTCCGGTAAGCAGTTCGGCCGATTTGCTGGATTTCCGGTCGAGACTGCTTTCGGAGATGCTGCTAGGAGTAACGGTGGAGCTATCCTTGAGCGGATGAAAGTTTTGCAACTCGTTCAAATCGTCCTCGTCCTCGTTGGTGCCGTTCGATGTCGGCCCTTTATTGTTTATCTCGATGATTTCTTCACTATTCCATCGCTTATTTCTTCGGCAGTCTTCACGTTCCGGCGTCAAATCCCATTCTTTGCGCGTACCCTGTAGGAAATGGGTTTGAGATTAATGACCTTTCGTAGAATTATTTGCGTTTTTTTAAAACAAGATATGGAAGTATGGTGATTTTACCGGTTTCCAATCAAAACAAACACCTACACGCATACAGACACATGTACCATCCTGCACGTCAAAACAATTGTACCAATACTACAATACTAACGCGAAGAAAGGATATTCAATGCAATAACAAAAGCAATAAGATGACCCACCCAACGAAGACGCTCAAGATTTCGAAGCGGTATAAACGACTGACGATTTTTAGGTCGAGAGTTTACCTGTATGTTAACGATGTGGTCAATATGATTGCCAAGGTTGGATTTCTTTCCCGTCTGTCGTTTTCTCGGGGGGATAAACACTGGAAACTCACTCTGGCCACCGCCTAAATGTCGGTTCGGAGACGGTTGCTGCTGTTGTTGCGTCCGGACGACCATATCGTCCGTCGTTAGGCCAACCATTTTATCAGTGTCACTGGGAATATCCTTTGATTGTTCTTAACAATATCATTTCAGCATGATATGGCACTAGCGAAAAAGACAATACTGCGGACAACGGCACAGAGCGGTCCTTGCTGAATGTCTTGTACAACAATTTCTGACAAATGCATGGATGAAGCGAAGCTAACATAGGTCCCGCAACAGACAGGCGCAATGGGATGCGTATGCGATATACCCGGTAAAAAAAACATAGGGACCAATTTTGGTAAACGAGGTAAACAATACATGGTTGCAACAAAAATGTTGTGTGCGGTTGGGTTATTTTATTTTATCAACGATCAACCAGCAGCGATCATATAGATTTTTTTATATATCAAGAGCTTTCACGTGCTCTGTAGCAGAGATTATGCGTTACCATAGCAACGGGTTAGACCGTCAATGATGCGAACCCTTCTTGATCTTTAATAACAATATTGTGTACTATAAAAATTATCGTATCATTTATCAGTTTGTTTGGTTCTTTTGAGATAGTTTTTCATATCGTATTTTACGTTTTGTACGATAATCTAGAACAATCAGTAATATTTTGAATTCTAATCTACCAACCAACAGCAAGTTGGCAACACTGCCGTGCGATGCTGTCAAATACGATTTGTTTACGTTCCATCGAAAGAACACACATCAATAGCCAAATTGGAAGTGACAAAGATTCGGAAACTCGTTCGTTCAAGTGTATAGCAAAACTGGATCAACAAAATATGTGTGTTTCCACGCAATACTCTTCCCTGATAAAAGAGCTACGGCAGTTGAAGAAAACGGAGACTGTGCTCAAAATGATGATCGATAAAATCAACCATGAACTGAACCAACTGGTGGTAAGAACCCGTGTCTAGATCGCAACAGCCGATTAGTTTCGTCAAAGCATCTTTCTTCATACAGGTTGAGGAACTTCAAATTAAATCTCGCGATGTTCAACTTAGCGTTGAAATAGCATCAGCTAAAACCACGAATCCGGTTCCCCTGATGGATGAAGCCACGTGCAGCACAAAAGAAATCAATCAACAAACACTAAATTTGGAAGTGCAGGACGAACGAATATTTAAATCATTGGAAGAATCAGAGGAGGAGCTGTAGCTGGATGATACGATGATTTCTCAAGAGAGCTACTATGAATCTGCTGAATCTACCATTTGTTGCACTAAATAGACATGTTTACTTATAAATTTAACAGTGTTCATTGCAGTGAACATGACTTTCGTGGGATTGTAAACTGCAACGAGGCATAACTGATCACTGTGCCGTTTCGGGTTTCCCCGTACCGGTGTCCGTCTTTTCACCTTCCGGTGGCTTTGCCTCCTTCAGTTCCTGATCTATTCGTTCCTTAGCGCGGAAAACTTTAGATTGTAGATAGAACGATCCACCCTTGGATTTATCGTTTACGTTAAACAAGTGTTCGTAGTTTTTGTTCACCTCTTCTGCGTCGAGTTTTGTAACGTTGAGAATTTGCTGTGCCTCCTCAAGAGTCATGCCTACCGGGAAGACGAGAAAGAACACGTGTAAAC
Source organism: Anopheles marshallii (assembly GCF_943734725.1). Taxonomy (NCBI): domain Eukaryota; kingdom Metazoa; phylum Arthropoda; class Insecta; order Diptera; family Culicidae; genus Anopheles; species Anopheles marshallii. The sequence goes on along the minus strand of NC_071326.1, from coordinate 44,703,103 downwards.
GCATGGTTCTGGCGAGCCGTTGTGATTCCACATTACCAGTCCTTAGGTTGGCCGCAGCACGATCTTGTCCCCTTTGTCCACCACCAGCACGTTTTGCCGCTTCTTGGGATGCTGCTATCTCCTGTTTCAGAGCTCGCGTGAAAGCCTTTCCAATGATTTGGCCGCCAAGCACGATGATTTGGGCTATGTACTTTGCCATATTGGTGCAATGTATTGCTCGTGTGGAAGTGAATGTTAATGCACTGCTGAATATTTGTTGTTCCTAGCAAACACTTTACAGTAAATTAACACAATTTCATCATCCTTTCCGGTTTCGCCGGATTCTCGAGATTTTTAGAAACAAACATGAGTTACACAACAAACTTTTGACAATTGCCAAAGTGCAGGCACAGTGGCTGCTCTCCAATATAATATCGGTCAACTAATTGTATGATGCCTTGCTCTGTTAATTACTAAGTTTGTATAATTATGATATTCCAATCCATTGATAATTCCATGGGTAATGCATGAAAAAGAATATAAAACACAATTTGTGAAAAAGACCAAATTGGCCACCATTTCCAGCACCTTGTGCAGTTGGTCTGTGACAGTTGGTTGACAGCAATAATAAAGCGTAAACAAACGATGCCGGCTATTTGTGCGTTCTTTCCAAAAAAGTAGTGAGTTTTTAAGGATATTCTGTTCTGCAACGCGAGCGCTATTGGCAACGCCGTTTTTTCCTCTCTTGATTTATACTTCCCATTTTTTGTGGTTTTTGTTTTTCTGTTCAATCCTTCCAAATCCTTCGCTTCCTTTTTGTTGGCAATCGTCACACTCTCCCGTATACAGTGCGCTAGGCGCGGCAACAGCATCCCTGAAACAGTTTCCACTGCTGCAGTTGTCAACATACGGCTTCAAAATTAATTACTCCAAGTTCCATGGCTCGATGTCGCTATCCGCGATGTCGAAGGTAAGCAAGAGACACCGATTACAGACATCTAACACCTGTTAGCCCAAAAACCCCTTGAACGTAGGCAAACCACACAACATCATGTGATACCTTTATCAACTGGTTTGTTTGCGGTGCCTGTTTTTAGCAGAGTGGTCAGCTCATTACAATAAAGATTAGAACAAAAACCAGTTCTGGACAAACCGGCTACATTCCGATCGCTTCGGAATTGAAGCAACAGTCGCTAGTAGCCGCATTCATTCTAAATCGTTCCTTGCGTACAGAAGTGTTCAAATCAGCATGTCTAACGAAGATCTTCTTCCCGAATCGCAGCCCATCCTGTACTCGTACTGGCGCAGTTCCTGTTCCTGGCGTGTGCGCATAGCTCTAAATCTAAAGGAGATTCCGTATGACATTAAGCCGATCAGTTTGATCAAGTCCGGAGGCGAACAGCACTGTAATGAGTATCGAGAGGTAAATCCAATGGAGCAAGTCCCTGCACTGCAAATCGGTAAGTGTTTATTGCTTAATTTTCTTCTCTGAAACATGCCTCCAGTTCATCTTTTACGTAAGCGATCATGTAATTGAAAAACAGAACACACTGAGCGAGACACAGTTCCAAGTTGTACAGTGCATCATCATACGCCTTATCTTTCCGTTTGGTGATTGATTCCAGCTCGATTTGTGAAAGAAGCCATGCTTCCTCCAGAATAGTCTGGCGCTGGTGTAAAGCTGTTGACTGTTCAAATGGATCACTTTTCTCTTCCAATACTTGCAAAGCTCCTCCGATGGTTTCAGTGGCCAACCGATATGCAGTGAAAAGAGCTATAATATATTCATCCTTGTGTTGTTCCGCTATTGAATCATCGAGATAGTTGTTACACTGCGAGATATCATCACCGAAGAGTTGAGAGTAAACTGAAAGAGCGGTTTGTGCTTCTTCGATACAAGATGCTTCGCGAGATGAAACATCACCATCAAACGATTCGATAAAGTCCCAGACTTCCGTTGTTCTGGTGCGACCAGCAAGAATCGTCTGTCCGATCAGCTTCAATGCAATGCTAGTAACACTTGTGAAAGTATTTCGTTGGTTGTCGTGAATTTGAACCATTTGAAAGTTTATACTTTGTCCTTGGTTAGCGAATTTGGTTTGATAGACCAGAAGGTTGCAACCGATTGAAGATATAGTGGTGAAAAGAATTGCCACTACAAGAGTTGAAATGTTTTCACTTTTTTGGGACAGAAACATGTTTTTTTATTTTGTACACAATGTATGATTATTGGAGGACAGTATAGTACTGTCAGGCATTAGCGATTGGTTTAATCTACCTTCCCATGCTTTTTGTTACTTTATTACAGCCAACAAAACGAACGCTATTCAGTTACTTTAATTACCATTTAATCTGCGTATTGCCGCCACTGTGCTTATCTTCGTTACAATATAGAAAAATGGTTGAAACGATTATACGTGTCGAATGATAAGCGCGCACGGTAAAAAAAATGAAATTATTTACGCATCCTCAATGAAAACCACTTGGTACAGAATTCTTCTTCTTCTTCTTCTTTATCGAAACGGCTACCTCAAGAGGTCGAGAGACGCCTGCCATTGCTGGCTTTCTTTGACTTTCTTTTTAACCCCTAGCCGGATAGTGAGTCCTGCGTACGGAGGTTTGGTCCGGATGGGATTTTGTTCCGCCGCTGGTGGCGGTACAGAATTCTATTTGTTTCAAAGTTCGAGCTCGCATACATAACATTTATTGCTGAATCGTGTTCATTTCATTGTTACAATTCGTTTCTATCTCTTCCTCTATCACCTCAATATCTAATTGTTGATAAACCAGTGCACGATCGATGCACATCTCCAACCGTACCATCGTACCACTCACGATTACGTCATGCCGATTTAGCTCATCTCGCAGCGTAATTTCATAATAATCCCAAGTGTTTTGGTACGATTGTAGTTCTTCCGTGAGTTTTCCGCGAATGCTCTGTTCGTCGAAAATATCGCTCATCGACAGGGTGCGGATGACCTGATAAGTAGCCGTCTTAATGATACGTTGTGCGGAAGAAGCCTGGGGACGGAACCGGTCCAGTCTATCATATTCCAAATCCTGGTAAGCTTCTTGCATGCAATTGCGCAAATCTACGCCCCACAATAGGCGATAAAAGGCAAAATATTCCTCTAAAGATTCGCGGCATAGTTCGCTTAAACTGTCCCGTTCATTTTCCAACAATTCCGCCACGTATTCATCGCGATACCTCATTTGTATGGTTGCCTCTCCGATTTGCGCTAAGAGTCTGCGGTTGAACAGTCCATTCAGCTCGCTATTGGCAGCCCAGCTGACGGTTACCTCGCGCACTACCTGAGTACTGATGTTGGCTAGCTCATCCTGATACTCTAGAAGATATCCTTCCACAGCCGATGGCGGAAAAATGACGGTTCCAAGAGCACCCAACGTCAATAGCCATGTTGTCACCATTCTCCGGATTACCATCGGATTGCCAACTACACTTGTCGTCCCGAACGTGTAGCTTTTAGACACTAATTGATGTACCGCTGTAATGAAAGAAATTCCAAACCAATATGGGAGAAGGTCATCTTTTTCAAACTCAAACAACTACCACAGCGGTCATGTGCTTCTGAACGGTTTATGATTTTATTGCCAAACCGATAATGCGCATGGCACAACATTTACGATCCTGCCTTACAAGTAGCAATTATCGTCCAGATAACTTTTTACGTACTCGATATCGCTATCCTGCCAGTAGAACGCCTCATCGCGGCAATCTTCGAAGCGATTGATTGTGATATACGCATCGTCACCATGTTTATCCAGCTCCTCATTCAACATCGTGCGGTAACTGTCGCGTAACGTCGAGAAGTACTCCAATTCCTCTTGGAGCTCGGCCTGCACCTCATCCTGTTCTAGCACATTATTGCGACCAAGCGTGATTACTGTCTGGCTGATGGACCGGTAGTTTTCTCTCGAGTAAGATCGTTCAACCGGTAGGAACCGGTTAAGTGCGTCGTTCCGCAGGTCAGCGAACGCGTAATATGCGCAGTCCTGAATGTCAAACGCCTGGAACATCCGGTACAGCTCGAACAGATTCAACGTGTACTCGCGACACTCGTCATCAATGTCATCCCGATTCTGAATGTACATCTCCAATTCCTGGCTGGCCAGACGCATGCGTGGAACCATGCTGCCAAACTCGAGCAACAACTCGCGATTAAACTCCCGGATCAGTTGTCCATTGAACTGGCGCTTCTGCTGCAGCTCAAACTCAACATCACGTGCCAGCTCCGAAAAATTATCATTGTATTCGACGAGAAAGTTGGCCAACGCGGTACCAACGTAGCCGGAAGAAAGTAGCAGAGCTACTGGGACCAACAAGTTCGCCACCGAACGCATCGTTTTGCAACAGAAACTGTACTTTTTTACACTTCCCCCTAGACACGAGTCCTTATGCAGACCAACGACTACTGAAATGACGATCGAAATGCGTCGCAATAATGACGGATTATACCAGTATCAAGATAAGCTCATTTTGTGGAAGTACCGCCCAATATCAATCTTATATCTGGCTGGTTGTAAACTTCCGAGTAGTAAAGAAAATTATCTACACGTTGCCCGCCTGTGTATTGCTTACCTGGTCTGCTTATTCATGTGCGTCATTAAGGTCTCCGTCATCTAAGAAGATGAGGAAGTCAATTCTCGCACGGGAATAACGTACAGATGTTGATATGGAATGCTACTTTTTGTAATGCACACCTCAGCTTTCAATAAGTGATATGTTTCACTGCTTATCGGAATACTGGCCTGGAAGGCTTCTTGTAATCTTGCGCGCATGGATTACGCACCATGTATATTGTCGAATGTTTCACCATATTGCGTGTGCTACGTTGAAGCAACCGCTATCCACATAACTTAGAACGTACTCCATGTCCAGTTGATGGAGCGTCACGGTTGTATCTAGACAATCGAACAGACCTTCTCGTAGTGGATGATCCGATGGCGCGAATCGATCCAACTCTCTATTTAATACCTCTTGAAGCGCATTGTTGAAGTTATTGAACGCGTAGTATTCTTCCGCCAGCACGTCGAGGATATTGTCCATTTGTGTGATCTTGTTGTACTGCTCCAGTATGAGACTAACGCGATGTGTTAGTTCCGTCCCTTCACGATGGACAATGTTAGCGTAGCTGAAGAAACGTTGGTTCGTCCAATAGCGAAGTAGTTCCGTAGCGTAAGCTGCACAACCCTGCATCTCCGCTTGTCCGATCGTTCGGAAAAGTTTAAATATTTCCAACACTAGCAGGCGGCATGGCTGAGTAATGGAACTGGACTGGCTAATTGTACTCTCCGTCGTGTTGTCAACCAATCTCATCTCGATCGTGGCGTTAGCTAACAACTTTACCAGCTCCTTGTTGAAGTAGAGTGTGGTGTTGGAGTTGGCCTGCCGTTTAATGTGCATCATATTTTCCAATATGATGGCATACTCACTGAACCATTCTTGGTATTGTACAATGGCGGGTACTTCGTCGGTTGATGCAGATACAAAAACACAGAGCAGGATTGACGTAAACAGCACAAGTCTCCAATTCCACCTTAACATCTTGCTTCAAAATAATTAAAGCAACCTATAAATTTGCAACCTGACGTGTTTTACCGACGGGAAGTATTCAACTGTAAGGCAAATTCTATCGACCAACAATAACCTACCTGATGATAAAGATAAGAAGCACGATAATTTTACAGCGTCCTAGACGCGACGTCAACGAAATGTTTCTTTATCGTTGCTAGATCTACTTCTGGACTGGGCCTCTTTCTTGCCGAACAGGTAAAATACGAAGCAAAAATTGCATGGAATCTCTCGACACTCATTATCGATATCATAACGGTCGTCTCGATCGCAGGAATCACAGCCTGTCGCACCTCGAGAGTAGTAGTTACGCCGTTTCAAAGATGTATTGGGACATTAAGCCCCAATTTCAGTCGCGTTTAGTCGGCATCAGTATATCACCACTTTTTAAGTAATTAACGAACTGCTCCTGCACATCTCCAACGACCCTAATATACATCACCAACTTAATTTTGCGGGAGTTCGGAATCATGCAGGTAAATTCTATCAAAATTATATTTGATTTGTTAACACTGATGACTCTTTAAATTCTTCTTTTCGTGAAAGTACAATCCCATGTACATTTGTTTTGTTCGTTATAAACGTTCTTTCTTGTTCATCAGGCGCTGCAATCGCTTCGTTCCTCCACTCTATTATCTTTCCATCTGAAATTAGACCACGCCTCCTCTGGCCATGTAGACGACTTATTTGGAGCGGACTTGAAGTCGAAAAGATGGAAGGATTGTAGCTGCTGCTCCGACATCTCTTCTCCCAGATCTGCCGCATGGTGAAGATCTGATCAGTGGTTGATTTTCCGTTTCGGAATTCCCTCTAATAGTTTCCAACTACCTTTTCTACGAATGGGACAAGACGATCTTGTAGTATAAAGGAGAATATTTTGTAGGCGGTATTCAACACCGTAATACCCATACAATTGCTGCACTCTAGCTTACCTCCCTTCTTGTACAAGAGGAAGATCACAAGGCATCGATCCCATTCCACAGTAATAATTCGATAAATTTCGTTTTCTAGTGTTGTACCTCCATTCTTGATCAGTTCAGCTACTTTTCCCTCAGTGCCTGGTGCCTTGTTATTCTTGATCCGACGGATGGCCTTTCGGGTTTCGTTAATGCTTAGTTGGCAGTAGCTTGATATTGTCTGCTAGTGGACTCTCTAGCTGGTAACTGATCAGATCTCCATCCTTATTTCGACAACAGGTCACCTTAGCTCTGAAGTTGTTTCGGTGATCTGTTATCGTTTGGTAAAACTTCCGGATCTGTAACGCACTCTAATTTCTTGAAGTTTCTGCACCCACTGTTCTTCTCAGAGTTGTTTTTTGGTGCGGAGATCTTTGTTCCTGACCATATTTGATAACTGTTGACCGGGGGGACTTTCTGCAGTCTTCTTTTTCTTTTTTCTCTGGACTTTCTCCAGAGGCCCCTTGTGAAACACTTCGGGGCCCCTCTAGCATCCGGAGAGTGTTGAAGCGACGCTTTTCGGGCCCATTTCTGGCACAATTCATACAGTTTTTCCTATCAAACAGCTTTTTCCGGGGCCCCCACACGACGGGGCCTTATGCGACCGCCTACTCCGCCTACCATTAGATCCGCCACTGCTAATACCTGAATACAATACTTGCTACCAATTGTTTGCACCTTGAGGAGCTTCAATCTTGCTATCTTCATGCGTATGTCATTTTCATTGCTAATTTGCTCATGCATGCTATTGATGCTCCTTCTGTGTTTTTCCGCCCGCCTTTTACGCATTCGTCCTGTCTCTCGTGTCTAATCGTATGACTCGTTATGGTCAGAATGATCCATTATTTAGAGCAATTAGAAATGTTAATGTCATGTGTCTACAATGTTTTCGATTACAATATTTTCTTATAAATCCTCCTTAACCGTCTCTTTAATGTAAACTCGAAAGTTTTCGTTTTTCCTATTTCTTGTCGTTTATTTAATCTCCTACTTCTGTTACCGGTGGTTGTATTGCTAGCGGTGCCGGTCTTAACACGACAGGACCGATCCAAAATCCTATCCTGATCCATCCCGACCAATCCCCCCTAGTAAAGACTGATTATTCGGCTACGTGGTAAAATTAAATCTAGTAAGCCAGAAATAGTAGACATGACCTAGAAGGTAACTAACTTCTAGACAACGACAACAACGCGAAGAAGAGAGAGGGAGAGAAATTTCTGTTACGTAACCGTGTTGCGATTTTTCATGAGTTCGGTTTAAGTATAGGTTTAGTTAGTTTTAGCTTTAAGAAACTTTTTGTCATGTCGACATTTTAACCTAAATAAATCAAAATCTAAAAGAGTTCTATATAGTCACAGTATAGTATAATAAGTACTATATAGTCCCAGCTTCGTTCGTCGCTTTGGTTTTGTTTTAGTAGAGAAGTTTTTTCAGACTGTAGAAAGACTGATTGGCAGCCAGCGTCCTAGCGCGTACTTGTACTTGTATTTCCAATAATAATCCGCCATATAAAGGTTTCACTAGTCTTATAATATTAATCTTATATATTAAGTTACATCTAGGCCTTGTACAGTGTAATTATTCCGGGCATCGCATCCATTGTCTAAATATTGAATTCAAAGTATTCCATCAGTCCGTTAAATTCTCATGACATTGCTATTAGAGGGTCGTTCGATCCAACACCAAGCCGTCTTCGGTGCTGATCTTTGATTCAAGATTGGAGATATTTTGGACGATGAGGATTTGTTAGCAAAGCCGCTTGTGGTGCAACCATCAATTTGGTTGGGATCTGCTGCGTAGAAGAGCCGTAATGATTTCTATATGATCAGCGAATGCTAAGATCTGGATTGAGGAGATGACTAGGTGGCAGAGTAGATAAGCTAGCCCATCTCCTTGGCGCAGACCTTTGGATGTAGCAATGGGTCCTGAGAGTTTACCATCTACCATCACCTGGCATGCGACGTTGGTCATTGTCATTCGTACTAGTTTGGTAAGTTTTTCCGGGACTCCAAAAGAGCTCATTGCGTCGTAAGGTTTTACCCTGGCGATGCTGTCGTATGTGGCCTTGAAGTCAATGAAGAGAAGGTATTAGTGAAGCTGCTGCTCCGCCATCTTTGCCGCATGGTGTAGATCTGATCAGTGGTTAATTTTCCGTTTCGGTATCCGCTCATAGTTTCCATACCTTTTCTACGAATGGGACAAAATAATCTTGTAATATAAGAGAGAATGTTTTGTAGTTGATCTTCTAGGGATTATTGTAAACTTAAGATTCTAAAAACAAATTAACTTACCGGTGCGCCCCAATGCACTAACCTACCTGGCTATTTCTCATATGGGAATAGGGTTGAAATTTAATTATGAAATACCTCATCAGTTGTTAAGTGATATATTTAATAGACTTATATGTGATATTCATCAACATTTTTGCAACCATTGTTCAAATAACATAGAAAGAACGTATTCCATGATCAGTTGAAGGAAACATAGTCTCGATCCCTCTCGAAAGGCATTGTGTTGAGAACATATGGCTGAAAGTATTTGAAATATTTCACTCAACCTTATCGAATTGTTGTGTTATGTTTCTATTTTCAATTCGTCCTTTTTGTAGTATGTATCATTCACTTCTGATATGGTATCAACAGTACAAATTCGCATAATCGATCACAAACTCCATGTCGGACAAGTAAAGCATCATTATTGTATCAAGGCACTGATACAGATCTACCCTTAATGGGTGTTCCGGATCATCGAACCGCTCGAGCTCGTAGTCTAGTATAATTTGGTAGCTGTTATAGATCCAGCTGAAGTTGTCATAGTACTGCGCCAAGAGATTTTCGATCGTATAAATCTGTGCTAACGAGTTGTAACTAGCCAGAACCCGCACTACAAGGTGCGTCAGTTGCGTTAATTGTGTGTACACGTAATTCGCATAACGGAAGAATCTGCTCGTTGTCCACGGTACCATATCTTCGGCCGTGTACCAGACACACTGTTTCATATCAACAACCGCGTACCACGTGTAATAATCCTGCAGATCCAACACTATGTTCCTGCACGCATCGTCCGTAATGTCAGCATCCTTTATTAGCTGGATCGTTTCACTACTTGTTTGCCTGATCATGATCGTAGCGTTGGCCAGCATTCGCAGCAAATCCTCATTCAGTTGACGGGTTGCAGCAGAGTTTATTTTCCTTCTATCTTGCATCAATTGTTCGCCGCCCGTTGAATGATTCGCAAACCGGTCCTGGTAGCTAACGATTTCAGGTACTGCGAAGACAACTTGCCATCCCAGTGCAAGGACTAGGCACCACGTAACAATGTTGCACATGTGAACTGACATATTACTACTCGTCGATTCTCTGCTGAGTACTGGCATGAACACCACAAGCCCGCTGAAATCTAGTTCTTTCCAGACGGTTGTATCCCACTGATAAGAAGGCGATAAATAGTAGATGTTGTAAATTGTAAGGCTTCCGTCTTGGTAGATTATCAGTAGTGCCCAATGATGAGGAAAAAAGAGAAGTAGAAAAATGATTAAATTTTCAAACTACATTTACCCTTCTTTTGTATCTGGTAGAATATACCAAACAGTTGGCGATTATTCAAGCTATTCAATTCAACGCATTTATTTCATTGTTCTTCATCTGACGTGGAGTGGTGGTTAAGCTAACTTAAATTTACAAGTCCCGTAGAAAATCTGCACAGTTATCGTCAATATAGCTGAGCACGTACTCCATGTCACTTGCGTGCCAATGGACGGCCGTATCGAGACACTCGTAAAGCGCTTGTCGCACCGGATGCTCCACGTCCTCGAAACGCTCCAGCTCGGCAGTTAGAATAAACTGGTAACTGTTGTAGATGTAATTGAAGTCTTCGTAGTACAGCTGCAGCTGGGCGTCGATACGATCCATTTCGCTGATCTTGTTGTATGTCGCAAGCACCTGTGAGACTCGGTAGGTTAGCTGCGTTAACTCGTTGTGCACATAGTCTGCGTAGCGGAAGAAGCGATCCAATGTCCAAGGTTTCAATTCGTCGACTGCAGTTGCGGCACAGTAGTTCACATCCATCTCACTGAACAGGGTGTATATGTAGCGAAGATCATTCACAATCGCCCGGCACTCGTCGTCGATAGCATCAGCACCGACGATCGTCTCGATTGTAGAATTCGCTATCTGTCTCAGCTCAACGGTAGCATTACCCAGCAGTCTCACCAGTTCCATGTTGAATTGGGACGTTACCATAGAGTTTCCGCTGCGTTTAGTCTGCATCAGGATCTCACCAGTTTGTGAATAGTTGCCAAACTGCTCCTGGAAGAACACGAACGAAGGTAGCGATCGTACGAGTACCGGGCCAAGGCCCAAATACACGAAAACAAACGTCGTGATGATCGTGCTTCGAAACATCTTTCTTTGCTGTAGTACTACACTTCCGTTCCCTTCAAGCCAATGAATGCTTATAATAATGCTTCTGTGTTGTTCATGACGCGCGGAACGGATGTTATAAAACCGTGCACTTACCTATCCGGTGGCTACGATAAGCAAACGATAATACGATTACCAAACGTTGAATTTTGACCGCTGTGTTTCTAGATAGTAAGAGATTCCAGCTAGCTTGTATTGGCGCAATAATAAGAAATATCAAAAGCGACAATGTTTGTCGAATGCCACCTACAAAGGCCCCAATTTTCACTGGTTTAGCTATGGTCAGTTCAGTGTAATAAAGATGGTCGATACTACTGAGGAGGGTAACCGATGTAACGTCACCATGAACACGATAACGTTACGCTGGCGACATCTGTTTGGAAAACGAGTTGAGACCGTAGTTTGTAAAAGCTTTACCATCTTGAACGGTTGCAAACAATTTCAGGTGAATGGTGTTCTTATTGCGATTTTCAGCTCTATAAGTGGTCAAACTCATACTCAGTTTTATGATGATGTGAATCTGACTAGCTATGTAAAGTCAGAAATTCGGCCTGGTTGCATTTTTTATTTTACAAATACAAATCAGGCTTATAAAAATACTCCACAAAACGAAGTGCACTTATACCTGTTTCGGAATATTTGTGGTTTAATTATGTCAGACAATTTTAATTATGAACCAAATTCTCAAAACCTTTATATTATTATTGTTTCACCACGAGGGCAGGATAAAATTCCTTAATCGCATGAGGGTCGATCGCGTTATCACTAGACAATGAGTGACCAGCACACCTGGTCAATAATAAGAACTGTTGAGTCAAAGACCCGTCACCATCAGCAGGTGCTCAGAGAACTGTCGTAAACTGGGGGCTAACATCTGGACATGATTGAAGCAGGAAGAAAAAGAAACGATTATTGAGTGTAACTTGCTCCAATCTAATCGTACACTGGTCGGCTTAACTTAACTATACAGTTTGATCTGCTTCCTTCGCTTCCGTCGTTGCTGATATAAACAACCGGTGTTGGTAGCCGCGGTTGCAATTAGTCAAATTTAGTGGTTGCGTGCAGTATCGAAGTGAAGGAAGCTTCAGCAGTCTACAAAATGGCGTGGAATTTTACGTTTGTGTTTATCGCAGCATGCGCTCTGATGGTGAGTTGTTGCACTGCCCAGTAGCGTGTCCTAATTGCTTGAACAGGATCGACATCACCTCTGAGTTAACTTGTTTCAAGCAAAAGCGACACGATCCACTGTATAAACATCATGTAATGTATGTCCTAAAATTTCAGGCTAGTTCCATTAGCGCTGCTCCATCGAAAACGGCCATCAAACCCCGCAGCCAGGAGCTGCGCGAAGCGATCGAAGATTATCGCGTCCGTTTCGATGATCTGCACAAGGAAAAGGATCAATTCCTACAATTTGCCCGTACTGGACTGTGGGCCACAGTTCGCAGAATGAACGAGGAAGTTTTGGTCGATCTCGGCGAAACACGCAACACTGTTGAGTACGGGTTTGACGATGTGCGCCTAGAAATCAGTCTGTTGATTGTGGAGGGCAACCACAACGAGCAGTGCCTGTTGGATCTGGTCTACGAAATCGTCGCTGAGAAGGTTCAGCTTGGAGCGGAAATCAGCAGCTGTTCTGCCGGAACAACTGACACAAAGGATGCACTGCCCGCATCGTTCTACGAGTTCCTCGACCTACTGCAACGTCTTTCCAACTCGATCGCCGAGACGACGCTCTACACGTTCGTGAGCCAAAATTCCGTTTCCGATCCGGAACGCCACCTCCAGTTTCTGCAGGAATCGTTCGACGAGACGGACCGTGCCTGGAACGAGGAGGCTCTGCCGCTGATGCAGTTCGAACTGGACGCAATGGAGTACAACCGTCCGTTGATCGTTGCCGATAATGCAGAGTGTCTGCAGGTAGTTGTGGAGCGACAGCAAGCTTTCGAAGATTCGATCCGTACACGGATCCCGTCGTGCCTGTAAAGCAGCTGCAGGAATACATCGTTAAGAAATAATAATATAAAAAGATTCGACTGTTACCAAAGGCATGCCTAAGTTGCCCAAGAACATCGATAAGACAATGAGACATGCGCATCGCTTATAATCTTGGTCGATTAAATCTTGTTTTATAACACACGGTGCCGACAAATGTGTTTCTATCAAGTTTCTTATAAAAGATAAATCTTGTTGTTCCCATGTATTTGCGCAACTTGCAGTACAAACTGTCACAGAAGAAATAATTTGTACAGGAGAAAAATAGATACATTTTTAACGGATGGGTAGAATTACATAATTGCAACAAAAGCTCAGCCTTGGACAAGACTTTTCTATGTAGTGTAAAAGCTGAACAAAAAAGATCTTTGGAAAAGATCAAACTTTGATTGTATAGGGTTTATTCTCTTAATAACGGCGAAGCTGCACGGCTGTAGGGCGCTCATTATATTGAAATTATGGAATTTAAATGAATGGAAACGATATGTTTGAGGTGTCACCCATCCGTCGATCTGATTGTTCAACTAAGGCTAATTCAAGTTTTACATAACCAGAACCACTAGGTGTTGGTTAAGTTATCGGCACAACAACCTCAAGAGGTCAAGTCCTGCTGTTTTTGGCTTTCTTTGACTTCATTTACCCATAGCAGGAGAGTCAGTCCTGCGTACGGGGGATTGGTCCTGATGGGATTTTGGACCGGTCCTGTCGTGTGAAGACCGGCTCCACTAACAATACAGCACTGGGCCCTATCCCTATCCAAAAAGGAACATGGCAATCCAAAACAGATTAAAGGTTGCAGAGTCAAATAACACACGCTTTTTTTTTGTATTTCCAAAATGCAAAAATTAGAGCCATGAATCGCGCATTAGAGTCACGAGAAACTCTATCTGTTGTTATCTTAACACTGAGAAAGCCAACGTGTCATTCGCAAAAGGAGGAACTAACACCGACCGGCAATAATCCACATCAGCACAAAACGGGACCTACCATCGTTTTCCTCAGATATTGCGGTGTGTGTGTGTGATAAGGAAATCATTTTTCTCCTTCGTCATGCACATCCGATGATTATTGATTATCGTCCAATTTGATAAAGCCAATTCAATTATTCTGTTCACGCGCGTTTTGCTGTACGTGTAATTGTTGTATCGGTGCCCTTGGCTTATCTCAATTCCGCTTGCAATTGGTCCATTAATCTGTTAGCTAACCATCGGCAATCCGATAGCGTGATCAATAGAATTAACGTTGCGATTTGTTAATCGCGTGTGGTGTGCAAGGTTAATCCCGTTCGGCAGGGTAGCGCCCAGAATGAACTTTGTGATGTTGTCCTATGCGTCAAGCCCATTATTACGTTACTGTTTTATTTCGTAACTGTTTCACTACGGTACATACAGAAGGAAGGAGTAAAAGATGGGAGAAGTCTCAGGACAGTAGGATTGCAATGATGCCATTGCAATTAACAGTTGTTGATTTGTCCACGAACGGTATTCATGGCCGTGTTGAGGCTAGTAATGACTGCATTTAGACAGAGGCGATTTTCCTCAATCAGGGCCGGACGGTTAATTTCCAGATTGTCCAGATCCTCCTGCGCTTCCGGACGGGCAACATTGTTCCAGAACGAGACCTGGTTGTCGTAGTTTTCCTCCAACCATTCGACGTGCTCATCAGGTTCGGCGAACGAGTTGTGGATGGCGAACGTGTAGAGCGTGTACTCCGACGCAGCCGTCGCAATGCGCTGCAGCGTGTTGGACAGTGCCCGGAACTCATCACCGAGTCCTTCCTTGATGGCGATCTTGTCGGCGGCACAGGAGCTCATACCTTCACCAGCACGGCGTCCCTCCGCAATGACCGTATCGACCAGACCGAGCAGACACTGTTCGTTCGCGTTGGGCACAAGGATGGCTGCTGCAATCTCCTCACGGGTGTCAAATAGGATTTCGTCGACGTCGTTTCGTGCGTTGGCCAAATTTTCCAGCGTAGCCTCATTCAACCCTTTCAGTTCGGCCCGTGTCAGCACCCGCGTTAGCCTAATGAAATCATCCTTGTCTTCGTGCAGCTCGTCAAACCGAACACGGAAATCCTCTGTGATTTCGGTCAATTCTCGCATCGAGATTTGCGCCGTGATAGACTGTGTTGGAAAAGGGGATTGTAATCAAATATTAGTTCAGGGATTTTTTTTTCTCTCTGTTCCATACACCCATGACTGAATGCACTTACCACGGCAGCAAGCAGAACGCAGAGCGCGATGGACGGAAACGTCTTCATCTTTTGTTATAGGTTACGAGCAGCGAAATGAGCGGCAGTGATGGAACAATTGCTATATCAAAACAGCCGCCCTGTGAAGGCTCTTATATAATTTTGAATTCCACTCCGGGATAAGGGTGGAGAACAAAACTTAGTCGTACCGATTTTACGTCAGTACGAAAATTACATTTACCTACCAAATCAAGAGGCGAAAACGAGAGGACCGATGTTTTGCTATCGTACCGATTAGATTATCGATAGGCAGGTTGAGGCTGTTGTGTGGGTTAAAAGAGCGTTTAATCAGGAAGAAAAACAACATTTTGCCTGCTAAAAAACCATTTATTAGAAGTCATATCTCGATATTTAAGCAGCATATTCCTCTCCCGTGCTTAACTCTTGTCCCGGCCATGTTAGGGGCACTAGAACCGCGTTATCTTTTTACAGCAGGCTCAACACACACCGGAAGATGAAAGGCACCCCCAGCAAATTCCAGGCAATCGGGAAGTTACCGGTGGGTTGGTTATTATGAACACTGGAGTGCATCCTCGAGCAGCAACTCCATGTTGAAGACGAAATTACGCCCGATCATGTCGGACATTGCCCAAATATCGCGGCGAACATTGTTGACAACTTCCTGGAAGTTGTCCAACTCCACCTCTATGCCGGCCAGCACCCGTTCGATTTTGTTCTCCTCCCCTTCGTACATGTAGGCCAACTCGGCAAGCGTAATGTCTAGTT
The DNA here is from genome assembly GCF_943734725.1 of Anopheles marshallii. Taxonomy (NCBI): domain Eukaryota; kingdom Metazoa; phylum Arthropoda; class Insecta; order Diptera; family Culicidae; genus Anopheles; species Anopheles marshallii. The sequence goes on along the minus strand of NC_071326.1, from coordinate 44,687,180 downwards.
CGGTGACGGCGTTCGAACGACCCAGCTTCTCCAACACGGCATTCTGCAAATCAGTCGAGCTGTTCTGGAACGCTTGCACCTGCGGGTAGAAGAAAACGCGCGATGCGGTAGCCATATCGGCGTACGCCAACTCCGCTGCCAGACTAATATCGGCCGCAGACTGTGTCGCCTGACGCAAGGCCTCATCGTTCTGCTCGACGATGCACGGATTCTGCGTATCGCCGATATCCAGAGCGTGCTGCAGGATGGCATCCTTAACGCGCAACTTCTCCTCCTGGATCTGTGTGATTACAATGCCGAAGCGCGAAATGAACTGTGCGTTGAGGTTCTTGATCGCGAGCGATTGGTTCATGCGCAGCACGCGCAGCTTGTAGTCGACATCGTAATGCAGCTGGTTAAACAGCCGATCGAACTCGATCAGCACATCACTGTCAGCACGGGGCAGAACTTTCTTGACCGCTTCCGGCACTGCAACCGTTTTCGACCAAACGAGCTAGGTTGGAACAAAAACGGCAGTGAGAACTAGTGCAAACAGGTGCTCCATATTTTAGATTCTTGCTACTTTCTCACCTGCTGACAGGCAAACGATGCCAACACTGTCACTAGAACAATTTTTTGCCACATATTTGCGGAGATCACAGCACAAGTGGATTTCTTTTTTGTCGTTGAAAAGAACTCTAGCCTTGCAAGTGGTCACTTTCGATCACCTCAAGTTCCGGTGGAAAACTGATGTGCATCAGCTTCCCGCGTTCAATTCTATAGCAATTCGAAGTGTTCTACGTTTCCGTTGGTGGACGCCCTAAAGCGGAACCTCGGAAGCGGAATTGAACGGTCAGTCAAATTTTGATTATACACAATAAACCAGTAATCGTGTCTTGTTTTCGGCTTCATCCATCGTATTCCCGTCCGCTCGCTTTATGGCCACATGTTTTATCGAGGTTCAATGAGCCAAAATGCCGCCATCGACAGCGGTCACTTATATCTTTAGTGTAATGCGTAATGTGTGTAACCTTATCGCAGTTTCTCATAGTGATGCTTCTTTGATGCGGTGATAGCAACAGCTGGGTTTGCTGTAGAATCTTTAAAGCGATATGTCCAAACAGATATGGGAGGCATTTCCTAGGCAATAGTGTGGCTGATGTATTGAAAGATCTCACAATTAAATTAATTAATCAATGGAATGTTGTTTACTCTCTTTCAGATGGACACACGCTCATCGAATCACTCTCGATAATGTATTATCTCGAGGAGACGCGTCCTCAGCGTCCATTGATGCCGCAGGATGTTTTGAAGCGTGCCAAAGTACGGGAAATCTGCGAGGTAATGTAGCAGAAGCAACTTCAACTGGTTTGCAAAGATAGATCATTAATGTTTGTCTCTTCCTAGGTGGTAGCATCCGGCGTTCAGCCGTTGCAAAATCTGATAGTGCTCATTCACGTGGGCGAGGAAAAAAAGAAGGAATGGGCACAGCATTGGATAACGCGCGGTTTCCGAGCGATCGAAAAGCTGCTCTCAACGTCGGCGGGCAAATTTTGCGTGGGCGATGAGATCACCCTTGCCGACTGTTGTCTCGTGCCGCAAGTGTTCAATGCTCGTCGCTTCCACGTAGATCTTCGTCCGTATCCAATCATTCTGCGTATCGATCGTGAACTGGAAGGTCATCCCGCGTTTCGGGCAGCCCATCCCTCCAATCAGCCAGACTGTCCTCCGGAAGCGGCCAAATAAGTTATGTTGGTACGATGTCCGATCGATTTCAGCATGACCCATCAGCATTCCCGTTTTCACAACGTTCTCTCGAGTGTATAGGATGGTGTTACGATACAGGAGCGAAAAGCACGTATACGCCGAAGCACAAATCTCATCCCACCTTTTCTCATAAAACCTCAAAATTCCTAACCAACAACACTACAAGAAACTATTATCTATTATCCAGTTGAATTTTAAAGTGAAATACTTTTCTCGATGGCCATAACTCGAAACAACCAATCTAGTCCTTGAAGAGCAAATATATTGTCGACTGGTAGATGATCAGATGCCATTTACAAGTAAGAACAAAAGAGAAGTAAAACATTTTATTTACACTAAAGCAGGCAAAGTGAACAAAGCTACAAAAGAAGCAAGCTGTAGGACGAAACTTATACAAAACGATGCTCCATCTCGCTTCAGATCGTAAGCGAGCATGCACATTTTTCTGTGAGGACTGTTTTTCCGTAAAATGTACGTTTCACAATCGAATTCAGGGAAAGTTAGTATACAAAATCAGTTACCACAATAGAACGAAGGAATACGCTGAGCCCAGTGAGAAGGCAATGGAAGAATGGGGATGGTAGAAATGCTTCTGGGCATTTGCTTCTAAAGTGACAATGCCAGGAAGAAAGAGAGAGAGAAAAAAAAAATTTAATTTAAATTAAGCGCTAAGCGATGGTTTAGATATTATTCAAAGGGATCTTATCTGAAGCTCTACATATGCTATGCTTTTTTATCCACAATCATGCACAACTCATCAAACGATCAATCGTTTGATTTGAAAACAGATGACGACTCACGACGACAAAAAAGTGATGAGACATCTATAAAAAAATATCTTCTTTGCTATGGTGATTTGCATTTATTCCCCTATTTGCATAATGGGATCTAATCTTATTAAAACAAATCAGAATACCTAAACTATTCGCACTAGAATCTAGGACGAAAAACGTCTCTACAACAAGATAACGCGTGTGTGTGTGTGTATTTGGATTTGCTTTGAAACTTGGTGTGCTTTTTAAACATCTATCTTTCGATCTATGTGTTGCCAATTGCCCGTCGCATGGCTAAATTTAGGCTTGGTTTACGAATGTGTTAAATGTGTTTGTGTTGTGAAAAAGAAAACAAAACGATATTCCATGTGAGCCCATTGCCAGCAGCTAGAGTGATCAATATTGCGTGTGGTGTTTTCGCGTATTTGAACAATAAACATATTGTGAAATGCATTGTGTGCTGGAAAGATTTAATATTTTTATAATTATCCTAATTTACGCAGGGATAACGTACAAATAGGTGAACGCTCTTTCTTCTTTTTTTCTTTTCTCACTTCTCCACTCAAAACACCTGTCGCGACGAACGAAGCTGGGACTATATTGAACTTATCTAGTTCCAGTACTCACATACACCTCTGAGACATGAACTTTGTCCAAAACTGACGAAACCCTCTTAGCCGCTGTTGTTTCTAAGCTCAGCAGGATTTTTGGTCCCGCATGTGCGGAAGAACAATGGAGGAGCTACTACGATGACGAGCTCTGTGAGCTGTACGGAGAACTTACTGTCATACAGCGGATTATACTCGCCATGTTCCGGTGGGCTGGTCACGTCATGGAAATGACACTGAACGATCCAACCCGGAAAGGCCGCGATAATGGGTTGGCAGACGAGGGCGCTCGACCGTGAGCGGTTTAGAGGACAGAGGACTCCTGCATCAGGCCAAAACCGTGGAGCGGTTGTAGCTCCGGAAAGTAAAAAAGGTAAATATATACCAGACCTGGTGCGCAGGCAGAATTTTATATTTCTATAATTATCAAACTTTCACACATCGCTTACCTCTCTCGTTACATCGCTATTAGTTGAAGTGTCAGTTTCCATATCTACCTATTTTGAACAAAACAAAATTGGAAAGAAAATGTTTACGATAATTTACCGAGGAAATTTATGAAGATTTATCAGCGAAATCCACATTACTGAATTTTTTCCACGCATGCCGAACGCGTTACTACGGTGAAACGTTTCAATCTTGAAGCGGTTTTTTCAAACTGGGTTGTTGTCAATGATATCTTTCGTCAAATCATGGGTAAATTTGACGCTTCGTTAAATATCTCACAAACTTTGAATGTTTCGTTAGAAAATTTGCGATGCAAAGCAAATGTTTAAAGCTACTCTTGTTTATTTACATATTTACATATTTTAATTTTCCTGTTTTCAAAACATAAAGTAAGTATTACGTGTCTAAAAATAGCACATCAGTCACAATCAGTGTATCCTTGTTATTGCGTAAAATAAGTAAAATAAGCATTCTTGCATTTTTTTCCAAAATTTGGATTAAAAAAGTACATAATACATTTATACCTTTATTGCAGCTTTTGCGAATTCTGTGCATTTTATAAAATGAAACAACGACAAATGTGCTGATTCTAGCTGCCAAAATCAATGTGTGCAGTACTAATAAACACTTCTTTTACGCAATAGAAGCGAACACGAATCTTCGACCATTTGGATCGATGTTTGAAGAAGCGATTCGAAAATTCGAAATGAGAATGATGGCTAAAAACAAATCGCAATATGCACACATGGACCAATCTTCATCAATTGAGATGTATGGCCGGTTGATTGTCCATACACGCAGGAATACAAATTGAAAGCCTATCAGGTTTCGCGTACCGAAGCATCGAACATGAGCATCGAACGTACAAAAGTAACAAAATAAAGATGACCATGAATGCTCGTCAGCTTATTCTTCATGCCATCAAGGTTAACCAAGATTACAGCATGGCCATCTCCCTGGTGTTTGTGTCTCTTTGCCTGAGGCACGCCATATTACATCATACTCGCGTGAAATATGCCTCCGGTTGTGATATTTCACCTAAGCTGGTGGAGTTTTTTTTGTGAAGATCGTATTATGAAGCTTTCATTGTGAGGTAAGGGTGAAGTGTTTGTTATCGCACATCTATTGTTTTAGTTGTGCGTGAGTGTTGTAAGTCCTCCACAACTGACTACTTCCGCAAGATCTCAGCGAAACGCATCTAAAACCAGCGATAACGTGATGCTACCAGCTTCACGGCCCCGGCCACGTTCGAATGCGCAACAACTCGTTTGCCTAACTCGTTGCCAAGGCCAACCAAGTTAATCATATTCGCAATAGTCATCGTCATCATCATCAGCCGTCGCAGTCGACGGTTGTGGTCGTACAAATCAATTCCTCGCCTGCCGACGCTACGCCATCTTCCGACCGGCGACGCCATAACTGTAGATGCACTCGGTGGCCCTGCACCCGGGCGACGGCCAACGGCCGGAGATGCTGACGCACACCACGTACCGTGCTACACTACCACGCAGCGGTGATGAAGTGCGGCACTTGGCCCGATCACCGATGGTGTCCGCGTCCAAGCTTTCGGCTGCCGTGATCGTGGAGTTTCGCTTTGCAATAATGAACGGCAGCAACTTCCACCTATCGCGCGCTCTGCCGCCAGCGAACCTTATTTGGAATGCAAATTTGCCAGCCCAAATGCACCGGGGGAATTTTTCTGCCTTTACACTTTGACCCGGATCGACCCACCTAGTTTGGCTCCCTTCCGACGCCAACAGGAAGCGGTATGATGGCGTGGTTTTCTATGCTTAACACCGTTGATTATACGCTTTTTGAAGTGGTTGTGTAGAGCATACATTTAACCTTGACATTGGCCTCGATCTCCCGAACAGTCTTTCGAGCGTTCTTGTATAAAATTGTGGTTCCTTACACAACTCCCATGTTTCTCGGTGGAGCAGTAATCGCGCCTGAATGTATTGGTAGCATGTAGACAATTAGCATCTTCCAGCCGTTGTTACTACGCTACTAATCACGTTTTACACGCAACTACGCACGAGCTTACCTTAATACCACGGGGCGTAGTAGAGTTTCCTGTTTCTCCCGCTTAAACAATCAGCCATTGTTAAACGTTTGTTAGCAAATGCATCTGCTTCCGATCGTACTGCGTTGGACGTTGCAACCAGAATGATTCCGAACACGAAAACAACCCTAAAGCCGAACAGAAGGTTAGGTGTTAACAACATGTTTCATCGCATTTTTGCCCATGCATGTGATTGCTTTTAAACGAAACATTGTACCATGATTTAAGAAATCTTGTCAAAGATGAACATTGGGACGATCGTCGCGCACTCAACCAGTCAACGATCACCTTTGCATGATCGTGAGCACGTGCACAAACACCGAGACGAATTTGAAACTCTCGTTGCGGTATCTAGTTGCAAAAACTAATTCCTTCCATGTCCTTGACATTTGTTTCGTCCACGCGTACCTTCATCGCCGGTACAAGCGGAAACGAATTCACCGCCCGTTCATTCGGTTGTACCTTTGGCTTTCACACTTACGGCAATGACAGTACAATAATTGCAGACCACCATTTGCCTGCTCACGTAGCGGATGATTATGTGGTTTTACTTTTTTCATTATGTTGTAATACGGGATTCAGGGTTTGCTACAATATGCAAATAACAAAATGCGTAGGGTATAGTTTTTTTTTATTTTGAAACCCATGCATGACCTCCAAGATGATCAGTAGAATCGTTTACAGTTTTTTTTTTCTTAATCTTCATCATTGTCATGTTAAAAAGAGATGGTTTTTGCAAAAAAAAAACAAACTCCAAAGATGTATTTAAGCTGATTGGCAAAATTAGACCCTCAAGATCATTTGATATTGCTTATGCTGTCAAGTGACATTGTCTCGTGTTATGCAGTTTGATTGTTTGATGCAAACTTGCCTAATTTAAGATAGGGTTTTAATAGTTTTGTGCTCTTGTGAATACTCTTCTTTTTTCCAAAAACATCAAATTATTTTCGAAGAATTCCTCATAAACGTAATAGATTATTGGAGGTCCTGTTTGAAATATGTCGGTACATATCCGTTAAAGATTCGTTAATCGTGCACTCTGAAGTATTCAGAGATGTATACGTGTAATGAGCGGCCGTGTGAATTGGAATTCACCGAGTTTTAGCTCCAAGTCTAGTTTGCTATAAGCGCATCACAGGTGCATTAGAGATTATTTTTAATTTGGCAAAAATTTGGGGTTTTCTTTTTTTTTTTTGTTGAACCCGCTATTAATAACGGGGCACTAATTATGTTTTGTATGTATGTACGAACATGTATGACATCGACATGATTAATATCGTTAAATGTTAGAGGAATCGATGGCCTAGTCGATCCAATTTAGGTGTTCCGTTATGTTTATTGGTCCTCACATACTTACTTACTTATCCGGCGTCACAACCGTTTCTCGGACTTGGCCTGATGCAGGAGTCCGCTTACGGTCAATCGCCGTCGTCAGTCAATCCATTGTTTCGGCCTTACTGGCAGACGCGTCAACGCCATCACTTCACCTTAAATTGAGCTTGCCACGCTTCCTCTGTCCATGTGGACGATCTAAAAGGAATTTACGGGCTTAGTCGTCCGGTGTCATTCTACTAACATGTCCAGCCCTCCGGAGTGTGGCGAGTCTAATTTGAACACACTATATGGAGATCATCGTGCAACTCTTAGAACTCAACATTGTAGCCATTTTCCTTCCATAAGACCAAAAAGCCATCAGAGCATCTTCTTCTCGATCGTGGCAGAGTGAGTTGCGTCAGTTTTGGTGAATGTCAGTACCCTGTTTCAGAGGCGTATGTCAGTACCGGAACTTTATGAGTTGCATATAGTATCACTTTCGATCATTCTGACTGGTAATTTGAGCAGAGACGATTCCTCAGAGAACTACTAGTAAGCATATTTCTAAAGAAAGATTCTCTTTAATGCCGTCGAATCATGATCCTTTTTTCGCAGTACAGAAAATTATTCAAGTAGAATTACTTTTAAGTTTTTTTTTCGATGAACTTTAAACGACGGTTATTCTACCCTTCATATATATCGAGGGAAAAGTTCTTATCAGCATAGATACTAAAGAATAATAGGAAAAAATATGAAATGGCCAAGAAAACGACTTTTTAGAAATCTTGTTTATGTTACATGCATTTTGGAAGACCGTTGGGCTCACTGAACATGCCGAACTTGTAGGAACTCTCTGAACTTGCTTGAGTAGCTTGATGACTCATAAAAACCAAGTCTCTGATCTTGTAAACAAGCGGCAGCTCATCGAGCAACAATCAGCACTTCTTTACCGGCTATTCTATTGTGTTTTATGTAATTGTTCATGTGTGTATCAAAACCTCAGATCGGTGAAGTCTTTTTCACGAGCATTTTTCGACATTTTGTTAAATTTATTAATCGATAGCTACCGAAGTGGTCATCTTTGAGTCATGCATGGCCCTTCCGAATCGATGCACAGCGATGACTTCACTATCTCAAATATGTATGTTTGTATTTTGCTGTATAAGCATGCATTGATTCATCGCTCATATTTTCGGGAAAATTTCTATTGTACAGGTCACAAAACTTCATTTCTTCGTTTGGATGACCACAAAAATGTTCTTATCTTTGCTGCCCGATCACTTACTTTACATCGACGATGGGCTTCGGTTTGCCGTTCCCGTTCCCAATCCATCCGGAGACAAATTTCACCAAAAGCAAACATCCCAATCGATAACGTGTTTGATTAGCTGCTTCACGCATTTCGAAGGATCCGGTACCAATCCATCTCGTCATCGGCTTGCCCTATCTTATCGGGTCCGATTTCGAGGCGCATTTCAACTATTTCTTATCAACGCACCGTACGTGCGCTCACCGTTTCACAGGCGACATGACCAACGGGCGCAGTCATGAGCTTATCGCCGTGACAGTCCCAGGGTTGCGTATTTATGATGTGCGATGCCATCGCGGTTGGTTCGCTCGGAACCTAGGTCGCTGGTTCGTGATGCCGGTTTGTGAAGATCCGATCGTTCGGCCGCTACTTTCGGACGGACGGAATTCATTCCGCATGTCACCCAGCCTAACGTGGAAGCATAAATTTCCTGCTAATATCAATAGTGAACCGGGCACAAAAATCAGGGAGTGCCGAGTCGAAGTCCGATGGTCATCCGGCGGTGGCGGTGCAAAATTTATGAACCTTACACCTTCACCCGTACGGTGAGGAACACCGGAAGTAGAACGACTTTGAGTGTGGCGTGACCGACCGGCCCCAATAGTTTGACCCAGAAAGCACGGTGGACCATATATTTATCGGCCCATCCGAGTCGATACCCAATCCAAGTACGTATTGGCTTGAGATAGGGCGCGCACGAATGGGGCACACCGTTCCCCACATCGGTGTATGTTGGCACGTGTTTTTGCTTTTGTTTTTTTGTTTTATTTTGTTTGGCGTGGGCTCGTCTTAACCACCCGGTCCAGGTGGGAGTGGTGCCAAGGGCCGAAAGGGGCTTTGAAATATTCCGGAACAATTTATCCGACCCCATCGGCAAACATCACACGCTAATCGGTACGGGAGACAAAAAATACCACCCCAGGCAGCATAAATAAACCGATCGATCGCGCTGCTGATGACCTTCCGGCATCTATCCGGTCGAGTGTCCGGTGCGGTAGAACAGGATCGCCCCGAAACCTGACGGGGACGCACTCGGGTCAATTCGACATTCGACAGCTTACGGACATGAAAATTCAAATTATGTTTCGTGACTGGTTGCAATCAAATGGCGCGCTTGACGCGTAAATGCAGCCCCGTCGTTGCTTCGGGCCGCGTGTTTGATCATCATTACTCGAATGCTCATGCTGTGGCGCGGATGTAGAATTTTAGAGTACGTTCGGTGCTGTGGGATGGGGCCTCGGTTTGTTTTGTTTATCTATTTTTCTACATGGTTGGCGTTTGCTCGGGGAATTGTTTTTCCAAATCATTGCAACGGCCTCAACGAGCTCGATAACGTCAAAAACATTTTAAAATATGAGTCCATGCGGAGGCCACAAAGGAAGCGTGCTGTGATGGGCATGTGTAAAATATTAAATAAGCTATGAGGAGATGGTGTTTTGATGTTCCGAGTTTTGAGCGGTATTTTTAATGAACAGATCAATCTTTTTCCTCCAAGGATTACATGTGATTTTTGTGACTTTAATGAGGTGGGAATTAATTTAACATAATCAAACATGTTTCATTGTTCAAAGTTTTAGATTTATTCCAATTTTAATCAGCATATATCTGTAGCTTTGAATAGTGTTTCAACGTTTTCCCTAAAGGTTTCTTCCAAGCTCATTAATTGTAGGCGTTTAATCGAGTGTGCCCTGGATAAGGCAAATGACAAAGTAGAGATGTCTCGTGAACTATTCAACCCATGTGCAGCTGAAAATACGGCGAAGAGCCGTAATTCTTATGTTAAAATTAAAGAAAAAAAAACGGTTCTTAAACATTTCAACCGTAGTTATACATCTCAAACATGTCATTACATATATATAACTAAAATACGATGCTCAAAAAACATTAAAACATAGTCCAAGTTCTTCAAAATTGTACGTCAAGTATCCACCAATAAACAGCACGCTTAAAAGACTTGGTAGTTTTCGTGTTAATGGGCAATTCCTTCTAGGCCTATTTGAAAAGGTGAGCGTTTTAAGCTGCAGCTCGGCAAAGGGCACACACAAGTGTGAGCATATGATTCACGCATACCGACCATTATAGTGTGTCCACGACCGACCAAACCGATGACCATCCCCCCGGTCAGCTGGGATACATGGCGCGGTTGCAGGGGTGCTAAAAATAAACAAACCAACCAACCCCAACAAACATTTGTCGACCCCCGCCGGTGCTAAGAACTCATTCACACACATACACAAGTGTATGCGCCGATTGCAAAAGAATGAAGCAAGAGCGCGAAAACTGAAACCTCGACTAGACAAAAAGGAACACGCTGTGCATGCAGCGGTACGGGGAGGTTCAATTTCCAACGTCAGGCATCGATGATGAGAGGCCGGACATTCATTGGAAATGGTTTATTTTCTGCCTGCCAGGTGAACCGAAAGTGCGTCACGCATATACCCGTCCAACCCAAGATGGAAAACTGCACCAGCTGCAACCGATATCTCGGTCCGATCGTTTGTCGTTCGTTTTTTTGTTACCAATCATCGATATCGCTTCGGTTAAAAGGGTCAGAAAATTGGGTGACGATATTAACTTTCTTTATAAGTCGCACACACCCACAGCATCGTACTGATGTTTCTGTTTGGTATGAGCTAAGCAAGCATAAAGCTTGGGAAGGAAAACCCAAAAGACAAAACGTACATATGAAGCAAGGTAAGCAAACTAAACAGTAGATAACAGACGGAGTTCGCGATGTTGTTCATACAGGAAAAAAAAGCCAGAGGTTGTAGCTTATCACTCTCACTTTATCTCGCTTTGCTTTACACAACACCCAACACGGCGGGAACCAAGTGAAAGCCCTTACATTATGACCCTTTTTTCGTTAGTTTCAAACCGCAGTGCTACGGCAGTGTAACAAAGATTACGTCGGACAGCATAACCCGTGCGCAGTGACCGAAATCTGTCCAATTGTGACGTTCGGGCAATGGCTTCAATGAATCACCTAGCGGCCAAAGGGCCATAAGATCAATAGTTCGTATGAAGGAAATGCTTGGGTTTTGAGTGAAACTTATGACGAAAATTCAAGACTCTACGGGGTGAACAGTTACCGTTTCCATTATTATGAAATAAAGTCCAATGACAACACCGCATAGCTGTTGAATATCTTCAGCGTCTATTTAATAATAAACGCCCGGGTTAAGCTGTCCAGTCCGATCAGTCTGCCACTGGGTTTTCTGCCTGTCTGCTTAGACGAAATGTTTTTTTTTTAAACCCTCACTAATTGAAACCATGAAAACAAGCAGAACGTTAAGAATTCTTAACTTAGCTACAACATTGGCAACGATTTGTCAATTTGTTCGTTCTATGCAAAAAAAAAAGTGACCTCGTTTTTCCTCTCCGAACCATTTCCATGTGACACCGGATGTTAGAATTTGAGTTCCTTTTTCAAACAAAGAAAGCCAAAGATCACGACGAATCGATTCGTAATCGAATGTGGCGATCTTTGCGCTCGTTAACTCCGTCCCTTATGTATCTGGAAGGGAACGATTGTGGCGAAGGTCTCCCTTTGAGCTAACCATCCGTTTACGATCTTCATTTCAAGCGGTTATTACAGCACCGTGGTGGTGACCACGTGTTGGATCACGTTTTTCGGTCGTACAGCGGAACCACAAAACCACTGGCCGTCCGTTGCCGAACGTAAACATCGACCATGACCAACATGAGGCGATCGAACGAATCGTAAACGAAATCGAAATTTCAACGTCGCAATGATAGGCGCGTCCTGTTTCACAATTCAAGATTATGTGATGAATGTTTGCAAGTGGCTGAGGGGAACCCTGTAGCAATTAGCAATAATTTGAAATGCTAGACATTAAACGAAGCTATTATTCATGCACATGTAGTTATAATAAACTTCGTCTCATAGACTAATACGTTCTGCGCATCTTACAACGAACGAGAGGTAGAACTTTGTTTCGAAACAACGCAACGAGTAGCGCGGGTAATTCTCTACCTTATGTAACCGGTCAGGTGACAACCGATCAATCCCTGTCGAAAACGGTCACTTAAAGCTGTGACGTTTCGTTCATGACACGTCGTTCCATGTGCGCCCATTGTTCAGCAAAAAATACTTATCTGTCCTTTGCTTTATTGAGGGATGATAAAGACATTGCATTGCTATAAACTGGACGTGCATCTTAATGATGATCTAAATGTGTTTTTGTAGTTTTGTAAAATAGCATCAACGTGTTTACTTCAACCGCTTCGTTCTATTGTTTCATACGTATCAACTGCTTCTTTTCCAACCTTTGTAGCACACACACACACAGTGACAAGTCTAATAACGGTGATGATGAGCTGTGCACGATCCGAAGGTTCGTTTGCCCTTCAATTCGCGACAGCATAATGCCCGTTTCCTGCAAAGCCGCATACATCTCACAACCGCACACAATAGCTGCAATCAAAACCGATAAAGCATCTTCAAGCTTAGAGACCGGAATCGTGAGCGGAACTCACCGAAGGTATGGGAAAGGTTCTCCATCATGCGGCTATGATTACTACCGTGCCTGCTTTCATCATTAACCTTCACTTTCGCACATCACAACAGGTTTTTGAAGGAAGATGAAAAGTGAATTCTGCACCGGTTCAGGGTGGTGTGGGATGCGATCTTCCAACCACTGACGTAAACGAAAAGTTCACGATCGATGAGCACGATCAGTGCTGTGGTTGTTCAATCGCTTTTCAAACAAATGCAACAAATTTTCGAGCTAAACTCAACGTTTATTTTTATTATAAACAGACAGTAAATTAAATGACACAATTAAATGTAAACAATCCAATCATCGCTTTCTGTACTAACTACGATAAAATAGATAAATAAATTCATTTAACTTGTTGGTAGTTCTGACTGACGAACCGGATATAGATCAACAGCAAATAGTTGCGTTGCGGATTTCTATAGCACTTACTACTAAACTTTAACTCAAAGTTCCGAACTCCCACCATTACCAGTTCTTACCCTTAATCAAGAGGAGTGAGAAATAAATATAACGAGAGAGGGAGAGGGATGGAGAGAAGATGTTGTGAGAGAAATTGAGTCACGTTGTCAACAAAATTGAAATTCGTTTTGGCCTGTTTCGCTTCCATTGTGCGGTGCTAATCATCGCTGTGTTTGTGATGTTTGACAAAACATTAGCCTAGCCCCCCGTGTGTACAACGCCGTCGAACAAAACAGAAACCAATCAATAGTATATGCACATACTGAAGCAGGCCATTATGAAATGTGGAAAAATTTGCTTAACTTTTCATTGTAACTAGGCGTTGTTAAACTATACACTCGAAAAGCAGCGGTTCTGTTTATTAAAATTATTGTAACCCGTCTTGCTGGGGCCTATCATAAAACATTCCATCACAGTCGTCCGCTCGCAAACGGCACATATAAATACATACGCACACAGCAGTAGCGCGAGCATAGAACGAACGCACACAAGCACGCGATAAAATAGGAGAGCGAGAAAGAGCAAAATGGTGGCATGCGAGAGAGCAATCGCACGAAACTGAGCTGCGTACGGACAACAGAACGTCAACATCAGCAGCAGCAGCAGCATCACGTTGTAGTTTGCCAGCGACCAGCGCGCACGGGAAAAAAGGTTTTGGCATTTGACAACGGCGAACACGACGACGACGACGGTGACGGACGGAGCTGGCCCTTTTTAACCTACGAGGCAAGTGTGTGAGATGGTGCTGTTGGCGGTGTCGCCACATAATTAGATCGTTAGCAAGTTGACCAAGAGGCGAGTGGCAGAACACGTCTTATCATCTGCACGAGGGAAAAAAAGTACAGACCGTGCGTGCGTGCTCGTGTCCGTGTGTCGGTATGTGTGTTGGTTGTGTGTTATCAGTGTGCCCGCGGTTTCGTCCGGAGTGAATCGATCGAATTCGAAATACCTTCGCATTCTTCGTTTTTCCGCCCCACAGTAGATTCATTTGTCAGACGACCCACATTGTGAACGGCAGCTTGTGAATGAATCCGGAGTGCCCCCGTGAGCTCGTGAAGTGCGCGTGTTTTTTTATTCTTGTTTTGTGTGGTTCGTCTCTATTGGAGCTCACCTCAGCGCTGGTGTGATGGTGTGTGCGTGGTTCGTGGCACCACGACTCTCCTCCTCGACACCACACGCGCCCTGCATCCACCAAATTGAGTGACGTCATCTTCGCGCGCTACCTTTTAGGCCTGCGACTTGCGCAATCATTGTGCCCGGGTCGCATACACGGTGGCGTACTGCCCAGCTTAATGAAGCGGGCGGGGGGCTGTTTTGAGTGACCTAACCCAGTCGTGAACACTGTGTACAGTGGTACACGCACAGCGAACCACCCACCATACCCACCTGCACGCACGATTCAAGTGAGAATATAAAACTCAATTTGCGTGTGAGAGAGCGAGAGTGTGCATTTGTTGGAGAAACGGGGAGAAAGAGCGCGAGACGCGTTTGTGTGAGTGTGAGAAGTACAGGGTGGTTTAGTACAGCGCTAACCCGGTGTTTGCACGAACAGAAATATGATCAGAATGAAGCGTAAAAATTCAATTTGCAGTCGGCGGAATAAAAACATCATTAGCATTGAAATTTGGTCAATTGAATAGCTTCTCAAAATATAGTGCCTTTAGTATTTAACAGTGTAAAAACACAACACTAAAGATACCGAACAGAGTTGTAGCAGTGAATGTGAAGATAGATTAAGAATGAGTAATTTTACTCCCTGCTTTACTACTTAATTTGATCATTCGTCATTTGTTCAGTCAAAGCATGAGCAGGCGAATCAAAAAATTGCTAAAACAGGCCCAATGGCGATATAAAGGGCTATTATAAAGAGGAATTTAAATAGCACGTACACTTGCTGCTATTTGATCAATTTATTTATTCTAAAGTTTTTTACTATAACAGAACTTAAAATAAACTTGTTTAGCTACTAATTCATATCAAACATGTAATATTTCTTATGTCCGGATTACTGCGGAAATGATCATTACAAAGTTGTCCTATGTGGAATGCTTCAATGTTGAGAATTCGGTAGTCAAACAATTTGCCAGATGAATTCCGCATTTTGGAGAATTCTGTTATGGACAAGACCAATTCATTTTTCATGCCAATTTCGCCTAAATTTCCCCTGTGTAGTAGCCAATGCAGAGCGAGATTAATATGGAGAAAGTATGAATTAATGAACAATGGACAGTAGCATGCATGTAACTTTACCGAAAATATCAATTGCATTGCAAGCTCTAGAACTTTTCTACCCCTTTCTGGTGGTTCTATAATATTCGCCTTCTTCAAAAACACCCTTATTCGTCAATGCGGCACAGTTGCACGCACCACCCTGTGGCTGAGATGAGATTTCGAATCGGTCGGTATCTCACCGCGAATCGTCTCTTTTCGTGTGCGTTGGCCACACACTACCACTCTGGGGACGACGCGGATTTGTTCCGTCCGCGTCACTGCGTCGGTCCACCCGCCTTTTTGCGATCACCACCCGCCTGCAACGACCACACACCAGTGACGTTTGGTGCTGGTGGTACTGCTGCTGCCTGCTGCAGCGACTAAGTGCGAGTCGTGTTCGTTCGCTGGGAAGTAGTAGGTGGACCCCGCTAGTACAGCGAACTTCGAGAACAGCAACACCGACGAGTGTGACAACGTGAGATCGCTAAACAATAAATTTATGCTTTGTTTGCCCAAGGGCAAATAGCCCAGGCAACAGGGAACGGTGGCGTTAAGAAAACTTCGGCAACTCGCGGTGTGTGAGTGTTGTGTGAGCAATCTGGTATCTGTGACCACCTGTGCGTGTGAGGAGGGTAGGCTTTTCGGCAGACACAGGAGGAGTTTTAGTGGAGTGTGGAGTTTTTTTTGTGCCCTAATGGGTGCGTTGGGTTGGCACATAGGTCTTCGTATGTTACCTGGTCTATTTCTGCGTTCGTGTGCTAGTGCGTGTTCCACTCCTTCCCACACCCGTGTGTGATCAGTGCGCAAGGAGTATCTTCTGGAAGGCTGTGGGGAACAGTACAGTGGGCTTCAACACTCACTGGGCGAATAAAAAACTCACACACCCAACGGATGGTATCCGGTTGCACTTCCGAAAACGGAGAAGAAGGAAGTACTAAATGACGATGCACGCGGCACATGCAACAAATTCCACATCCATCCCACCCCAAAACCGAAATACGTTTACATGTGTATTTGTGCGTGCGTGCGTGTGTGTGTCTCCTATGGTTTGTAGTGTGTGGGTGTGTGAGTGTGTTTTGGGTGGGATTTTTTTCAAATAGTCGAAAATGCACGGCGAATACAAAAAAAACCGATGCAATCTCTGTGAATCAAAACACCGTGTGGTTTTCATCAGCTGGTCACTTTTCGTTTTCCCAGAAAATTTGTGACAGTCAAACAGATTCCGGCTGCGTTGTGGGTGCGGTGCGTGGAGATTGCGTAGCCTTTTTGTCACCGCAAAGCAGCAAGTAATGCTCCTCGCTTTGCAAACGTTAAACCCCTTCACTGTCAATAACAATTCACGCCTGTCTCTTGTTGCTCACAATTTCCCAAGCGTGCCATGAAAATCGGCATCCTTTCACAGTGAGCTTGAAGGGTTCACGCAAGTGAGAGTGGTTTGGACGCTAGTGAGAGCGGGCACGTTCACACGGAGAGGACATTTCTTGATCGGGGTTGAAGTGAAACTTGAAATAGAATAAATAGAGCTTCCGCTGGAAAACACTAAGCAGGTTGTTTTGCACTGTTTACTAAATTATCCAGTTGCTCACAGGAGTGTATTTGACTGCATATGAGATAGTTTTCAATAGCTGTCATATTATTATTTACAAAGACTTTTGTTATTTTCCTATGGTCGTCAACAAACGTGCCTTTTCCCAACATAACTCCTTTTTGGTAAAATTTCTTTATGCAGTCTTATTCATGGCAATACAATTTACAGACTTTCTTTTAATAATATAAAGCTAGTAGCTTGTCAAACAGCGAGTTAAAAACATGTGTGCAGGTGGCCCCAAATTCACTAGGTACCTAAAATTAAGGGGTTCCTAACTACGTGGATTTATGTTTGAATTTGACGACTTAATGTCGTTATTCTGCAAGTTTTTATTGACTTTTCAATAATATGAGCATTCAGAATAGGGCGGCCCGGTGGCATGATGGTAGTGGCGCCGGACTGATTATCCAAGTACCGATAAGTCAAGCCACAGAAAGCCAGAATTGGCAGGCCTAGACCTCTCGAGGTTGTTGTTGACCATAAAGAAGAAGAGCATTCAGAGTAGTTAAGTGAATACAGATCTTGATCCAGAGTAGATCTTTCCAGTACAAACAATATTGCACCATCAGGTGACTATTATCGAATTTTGTTTCCAACTTTTGTTTAGAGTAATAGCGCAATAAACATTCGCCCTTACCTAAAACATATCATGGGGAAACGTTATTAATGTTTGTTCAACAAAATAAAATTCTTTTTCCATTTTTTTTTATTACATTGATGGCAACTTTTGACGGAATATAAGGTAGCTCCGTTCATTGTTTATTTATTTACTCCAATATGACGGTATTTGCCGTATTATCGGCTCCGATCATTGCCCATCACTATTCGTCGAGTCAACTTTTGGCCAAATCCCGAGTTATTTGGGTCGAAAAACCGCCTTGTCTCGTGCAACAATTCACGATTCAAATATTTTTTCTATGTCCTGAATTTGGTGGACTTGCAGTTTAGTAGTGGGATATCTTGGAAATGGAGCTGGAGGAGTAAAAACCCTAACATTACCTTTTTCAAATAGGTTTTCACCGATTTGTCATCAAAAGAGCGAGCTTTGTTCTGTTGCCGAATCACTTTGTCATGCTAAGTCGTCGGAGATTTCGCGAAGTTCTCAGGTCAATCTCACTAATTGGTTGCAACAGCATTCTCCAGTGATGATTCCGTTTTTTACGAAAGCAATTTCAACAATTCATGGTAGTTTATGTTTATTGGCATTCGAATGCTTCTGGCCTTGAAATGCGATGATTGTGGGCAATGTTGAAATTACCTGTTTTTTAAGCCACTTCTGACGTGTTGTTTCATTTAGAGAAGCATCTCTGCATGCATTTATCAGTTATCAATAGTCTTAATTGGCTTCTGTTCTGCTTGTTTGACGTTTGTTAGACACAACATTAAATGTGTTCATTCATCCAAAAGCATACAATGTAAAATAAGTGTTGGTGCAGTTTGTTTACCACACGACTCAGCTGCATTTGTGAAGTCATCGAGTCCAAAGCGGACATTACGAAGATTTCGTAGCTTTAAAGTGCCCTGTATAGTTTTGTTTTACAGATTACTTGTACACTGATCATGTTCGTACGGGCACAGTGCGTCGTGCTTAATCTTGTTTGCTTGCCCAACTCATTCTACAGTTCGTACTGCGCTATTACGTAGATTGATTGTTGAAGCGACTCAACAAAACAATCATGGCCGGTATTTGTACTACCTCGATAATATTCCATTGACCCGCCATTAGGCTACGGGCGATTATTTATACCCGCTCATTGTCACATCAGTCGCGCACACACACCCAAACACATTGCGGGGCATTTCAATTTACAACCACCACACTGTAAACCACAGCGAGGCGTTTTGACTGTATTGTACCGCGCCAACAACAACGCCTCAACCACTGATAGCGTGAGTTTGTGTGTTGCGCCATATGTCTGATAAGAAACATTACACACTGCTCTATGTGTACGGTCGTGCGAATGTATTTCGGGCATGTTGCTACGTGTTCTGCCAACCCGTCCTGCACACTGTTATCAGTTGATTTGCCTGGTCCCGGGCATGCTAGGGTGCGCTATTCTCATAACACAAGACGGGGCCACGATAAAACCGAGCAACAGAGATAGCAACTGTACGCATGATCGTGTACCTTTGCTCTTGCACACAGCGCAAGGGGGTGACGCGGGTTGTTCAGCCACTCACAACGAACGAAAGTGAGGCAAACATATTTATTGATAAGCCACAAACGTACGACACGATTGGGTTGGTTGTGGTTGTGGCGCACAACTCACCCTTCGAACTACGGTCCCGAATCCAAACGGTGCATATAATCATTTTCTCTGTTTCTCTTCCCTTTGCGGATCACAGCAGCAGCAGTCTAACGCAAACAACAAACGCTTGTCGAGTGCAAAAGAAAAAGTGTTCCTTCGTCTGCTGCCAAACTGATCGTGATCGTTTGATGGTGTGAATTTGTGCTTTGCTTGCGAATTCAGCTAGGTCCTGCTGATAGTAGACCCGATCGGTGCGCGAATTGTAGGTTGGTCGCTTTTTTCCGATGCTGTGCCGCAGATTTGTCGCGTTTTGTGTTACGTTTTGCTCCCAGCGTTAAGTTTACAGCCGGCTTGCGTACCACACCGAACGATTCGCGCGTACTACATTCGGTTTCGATACAGGGATAACGTACTCGTATGTGTTCGGGGGTTTTTTTTTCACGGGCAGAGCCAAAAGGAACCAATCCGTCTAACAGATGGGTAGTTATTGAATGTGCGCTTTTCGATCCCCTGTAAATGGTGAAATTGTTTGTGCCAGTGTCGGTGAAGTTTATGCGAACGTGACCCTCTCAGCGAGTGTTCCAATGTGAGAAGAAGCGTTGGTTGTTTAGTTGGAAAAGTGAAGCAAAGTTGTACGATGTGCAAAAGCCGCTAAAAGCGATCAAGATTCAAAGTGGAAAAGTTTAACGGAAAGTTTAATATCAAACGCATTAAAAGGCCCGCCTCCACCCCACAGCTGGTATATTCTCCCCTTTCCGGAAGGCAAAACAAAAAAGTGGTGCAGTGATTGTTTTTGTTTTTTTTTGTTGCAAGTTTGTTCAAATTTTATCTTCGTTCCCGATCGCGAGTACCATCTTCTGGGTGTGTGCATTCGCGACAGAAGGACTCGCGTACAAACTTTGCACAAGCGGAATCAAAGGGAAGCAGTTCTGTCTTTAGCGTAACCCTCCGCTGGTCGGTGGTGTAACACGTGGTCACGGTGGAGCACGGTACGACAACAGGGGCGGCGGCGGCGGCAGCAGCAGCGGCGGCAGTAGCGGCAGCAGCAGCCTCCGGCAACGTGGTCTGCGATAAGGTGCTCAGCATAATCAACAATAACAACAACAGTATAATGGCCGCCGATGCCGCCATGGACACGACTTGTCCAAGCCCTGAATTGGGCGATTCGCGCAAACGACCCCTGGATGATGGTACCGACGACGGAACCTCCAAGCGATCACACTTCAGCACCAACGGTAAGTCTGCGCCTGTGCGCGTACAATGCGAGCTTTCGTTGCTCTATTTCCGACGTACTCGCGATCGTTGTAACGTGCATTAATGTCCATCTGGTCACTGTCTAAGAATGCTTTGGAGATGAGTGTAGAATGTCCGAATTCTATTTTACTGTTTACGTAGGTAATGATCTGTTTTGGTGCAGTCATGACTTATCAGCTCATTTATACAGTGCAGCAGACATCGTAAGGACCGTTTTTTTGTCCAATTTTGTACTCGTAACATACCCATTCGGGAAACAAAACCGATCGTTGTAGTAATGGATATTTTGAATTTCCCTTGCGAATTTATAATTTTGAGGATTTTCAAAAGAAATATACGGTTCAATGAGCTCTAAGTTGCTCATAAAAGAATAACACGTAGTTATTTCGAAGCGTTGTGGATCATTTAATGTCCTTTAACTTCCTTTAATGCTACAATGTGTCAATGCCTTTGCTCATCACATGCATGCAGATACATAGCGTTTACAGGGTTTTTAGTACAGTTTTCAGGATCTTTAGTACATCGGTGTCTTTAGTACATCTCGATTTTTCTGTTGTTATTAAGCAAGATTTGGAACTATTATGCCCATTTTTATCAGTTATCAGTTGTATAAAGAGCTCTCTTCACGATTGCTTTTTTTAACCCCTTGCGTTTGTAAAGGATTGATTATAGTTATCGTATTTGTTTCTCGTTTTTCTCTTGCGTCCCCTAGCGAAAGAGATTATCCCAATTTCCGATTATTCATTTTCCCAATATCCAATCATTTATGCATGACGCGTTCGTCACGTTCTGTCTACTTATTTTTGTATTTTCGTATTTCACTCCAATAGGTGGTATGTTTCGATAGTGCTGACGTCCACCAAAAACCTTATCAAACGCGTTGACAAATGACCGCAAAACGTCATTCATCATTCCATTTTTTCGGGGGGCAAACATTTCATCGTTTGGAAGCGCAGCATAGAACGGCCTAGTTTCCCAATCCCTTCGTTCAATAGGCTAATCGAAAAGGGCAACCGTGCCGTGCCAAGGTTCGGGCGTTTAATCAATCATTGATTTTATTTGCCATTTTTCGCTCTAACTTTTTTCGCCACCAGGTTTGGTGCAGGATCGGTTCATAAAGGGGGTTTGCGGTGCGGATGCGGTGGGGTTTGAATTTTAAGTATAAGGTTAACAATATTCACCCCATCTATTTGTGCAACACGGAGCTTAGTAAATTAATCGCATATTAATTAGAAAGTTGATAGCAAATGATCTCATATTTCTATTTTGAATATTTTCAAGCAATGCTCATTTATATGCAAAAGCATTACATCCTTTTTACCCTTCAATGGCTAGCCGGTAAAGTTCGTTCCCAGACTATCGATTGAGTAATAACGAACATACTGTTTTCACTTTTTGTACGAAGGATGAACAATTTATGGTCTATATTATCACACATAGCCTGGAACGATGGAAATTGTTTTGTTTCTTTTGAATGAAACAGAAAAGATAAAAACAACCACGAAAGTAATGTGTGCAAATGTGTATTACTTCCGTAGTAAATGGTAGTCTCTGTTGTTCATTCAACAGTGCATCGATGCACTGTGCAGCTGTAACTGCTTCTGCTTCCATCATTCACAACGGCTATCGGCAACAATAGCCCATACATACCCACAGCGCAATCATTCCGATTTGTGATCATTTCCACCGTTTGATGCTTTTTTCTTCAATCCTGCACACATCGACTCCGCTTTGAACGTATCTGACAGCATCAGCTTGCCCTGCTGCCAGGCGCATTACAAACAAAAGGCATCGAGTATGAAACAAGGGCACCACCAAACGGCAATGCTCGTTCAATGGTTCGGTCCAGGTCCACGGAGGGGATTGTAACGCCATCGTTGGAACTAGGAACGAATAGGTCCCATCGTGTGGGTACAAATGGGCAATGGGAGGGTTGGGGTTCGTTGAGCGCACTTTTCTAATTCATTCGCTCGCGAGTTTCCATTGTAACCGTCAGCCGGTAACTGACAAGTCCGGGGCCTTATGCCGTAGGTGCATCGATAAATAGAATGCACCACCTTTGCAACATGTGCTGATGGCGTATGTATGTTAGTATGTTAGCCGGGATCATTGTAGTGTGTCTGCAACAATGCTTGATGAGAGCACCGTTTTTGAAGTGATGCATAGATGAACCACCACACAGACCGATAGTTCGCCATGTGTTTTTGCATTACAGTTGATGGAAATGGTGGAGACCTTCTTCTCTAGTGACTCCTCCGGGATGAACGCTGTTTCCGCATTTCCGCAAAAGTTTTTTCGTTTCACACGGGAATAATCTTTAAGAATAATTGAATTTTTCCCGAAATCATTATCAACTTTGCATAAAAAATGTCCAAAAGGTGATAGGGCAGTCGACCTGTTTTTGCTATTTTCGCTAGTCACACTCAATTACACTCACTTCCGCTGCCACTTATCTGCGCAACCACCTGCACACATTGCCAAACGAATGGGCGTTTCTGTTTCAAAATGTTTAATTAGTTTATTGTCAGTTTTCTGCTTTGCTTTGACAATGCGGGCTATATGAAGTGTCGCTTTTGCAAACGTGGTGAATCATTGTGCGCTGTAGCGTTTCGGCGTAAGTCAGGTTTTCCGAAAGCATAAACATACCCCAACATGTTAACCAGCAAATGGGAGTAAATCACCTTATCAGGAAGGCCCATTTATCAACTTTCAGTACTTTTTCTAACACAATCGTACGCTAACGTGCTTCTAATGCAGTGTGACCTGTAAGGCTCTGAAATTAGGTTACAATTTTATGCATTTTAAATGGGTTTGTTAACATTATGCGATAAGACTTTAAGTAGCGTGAAATTCGTACCTTATCACATATTATATGAACTGCCAAAAGGGAGCCTTCCTCGCTAAGTTGATAAATATTGTCGACATTATTTCAATAATATTACTCTTTATATACTTTACATAACTTTACGAAAAACTTTAACCTTATTTTGCATTTATATACGAATTTTCCACCATACTTTTTCTTTTCTTTTCGTCCCCCATAGGCGTTTTACAAATTATTCCTGAAGCCTTCCCTTGGTGACCCATTTTCGATGGGATTCATTTCAAAGATTACATTATTGTTTTATCGTCCTTTCGGCGAGTTTCATTCGATTCTCATTCTGCACACCCAGTGCTGTGTGGGGTTTTTTTTTGCACGTAGTTGTAAAGGATCCACCACTCACTCATGGAGAATCTCAGATGCGAATATGTTGTTAAAAATGGCCAACTTAACGTCCTGTTGGTCCGTTATAGGTTGTCTGTTTTTTCTCCCCAATAGAGAACTTCAATAGGGAACAAGAATACCAAACAACAGAGACACAGTTCCTAATATAGCGAATCTGTGCCCTGTACTGCTTTGATTTGTAGTGCTAAGGATCGTTTGCAGCTGCATCCATTCCCTCAGCCGAGCAGATATGCTCGGCTACCCAATTCCTTGGCAAATACAGGGTGGCACTCCCTCGGGAGGGAGTCATTCGAACAGTGTTGGCATCAAACGGACTTTAACAGCTTCGTCCGTGTCCTACATTCGCCCGCTGCTGGTTGTTTGTTTTTTTTCTACCGTACACACTCTCACACAGATATAGCGGCATGGATACGCTAGAGGAAGGCTCTCGTTTATGCTCGATTGCTCTATTTTCTAGTGTGGCATTGCGCCAAGATTGTGCAGATGGGGTTCAGGATTATACCGGGCGGGTTTCCCGCTGTGGATCAAAATATATATATCCTTTTTTCAATTTCCTTTCTTCTGTGTTTTCTTTCTTATTTTATTTTTAATCGTTTGTTTTTGGTAGAATTCTTTCCTATTTAGTAGTTGCCATTGCAGTTTTGGGCGCATCGTTCATTATTTCATCTATAGTCAGCAAACATGTTTCTAATCACAGCCTTTGGGTAGCTTTCGGACCGACTTTCACACACAAAAACATACCGTGGGTGCTTCCCTTAAGCTCTTTTTTCGTCGCCTGTAATCATAGCGACAGCTTAACACCTTCTAATACTACTCCGAATGGGACTTACGCGGTCACAAAGCTGTACACTCGCAAAGCCTGGAGATGCACTCCGTACTAAGAAACTAGGAACCAAAAGCCACCAAAAGCTTCTCTTTGGAGCATCGAACCGCAATGAAAAGCAGCAATACTCTGCCGACAGCGGGCACCATGGCAACGATGTTTCCAGCTCTTTTTATTTTCCTTCCGCCGTATTTAAATAGGAAGAAATGAGTCGAGTCTTGCTTCGACGGTTAGCAAGGCACCGAACAGCAGGCTCTGGCAGGTTGTGGGTTGAATTTTGTGTGTCAGGGCACAGCAAAGGGAGGCAAGCGACATCTGCGCAATGCATGCGACCTTGTAATAGAAACCGAGAAAGCGAAATCCATGCCCAACGCTGAAGCTTTTCACTCCGCGCATTTTGTTGCTGTGTTTTTCTTTACTGCTACTTCTGTGTCGAAGAGAGCTTACGACTGGGAGAGTATTCAATTTTTGCGTACATTTTCTTCTCTTCACTCTCAGTGTGTTTTGTTGTTACTTTGCTGGGAGCTGTTGCTACAATTCGTCGCATCCGTATGGAGCAGGAAAGCTTCGAGGAATGGTTTCCTTTTTGTTTCTTGTTTTGCCCACCATCAGGTGAACAAATAAGGGTTGAAATTGGGTATATTGGAATGAAACAAAAGCATAAAAACATAGAACAAAACAATACTGGATTCGATAAAATACGGTTCCCTTTTCCACACGACACGAAACACATATTTTTACACGGTGGAACCAGAGAACAGCTGCGCATCGTTATGTGGAGGCCCAGGGTTGATACGTGTGAGCGGAGTTTGATTGTGTGCAACGGAAGCTACCATGTGACTTATGGATAATTGATGGCCGTTTTTCCGCTTTCCAATATCGGTTTTCCGTTCCGTTTTTTTTTTGCTGTTGATAGTGGTTCGGAAGCGCACGCCGCACGTAATTTAATAATACGCTTGCATACGTCACCCCTTAGCTCCGTCACCCGGTCCGTCCCCTGCCAAGGTGCATTTCCGTCACAGTCTTAGCTCGGGGATATTCATTTGCAAACGATCACTCGATACGTGATGTGGTTATCCGCATTTAATGTACGTGGCAGCGTGAATGGTGGTACAGTCCTTTTCATTTGGGGGTTTTGGCCTGGGCCATAAAGTGTCATAATACAATCGTTCACTTGTCATGATACAATCGTTCACCACGACATGAGATTGTCGTAACACTAGAATAGAGTAGCGTTTAGGACACATTTCACACTGTAGTGATTTTCCTGTACTTTAAGCAACTTAATCAGTTAAGATTTTATACAAAAACACCCTAAAATTTATTTACATCAGTGCACTGTAGTGTTTCATTCATTGTCTGCCATCTTCATGTCTCTGTTGTACTGTTCGGCATACTTTTAAGAAAATCTTCTTATCTCAACTAACTTTTTTTTGTCAGAACAATAAGTGGTGACCTCAATACAAACGCTACAGCAACAGCTCGACGAGCAACTTCGCTTACCTTATTTA
Source organism: Anopheles marshallii (assembly GCF_943734725.1). NCBI lineage: Eukaryota > Metazoa > Arthropoda > Insecta > Diptera > Culicidae > Anopheles > Anopheles marshallii. The sequence goes on along the minus strand of NC_071326.1, from coordinate 44,661,080 downwards.
TTGCCCAAAAGCTGGCGTTGAACCCTTCGCAAAAGTGGATCAATCGTGGCACGTCACGCAAAGAAAACGAGCTGCTAAAACCTTCGCACCGATGTACCCGGAGGCAACGGTGTGAGTGATAGCCCTGCACAGCCCTTTAAAAGCTGCTGCTTGGTTATTCAAACGACAGGATCCGGAACACTTGCCTTCTCGGTCATGGGCACCGTGCCGTGGTGCGGTTATGTTGTGGCATGGGCAACAGCTCAAACTGACCGATGTGACCGAATGACCGAAAAGCATCCTGAAAACCGGCCGGTCTATTTTCCCAGGTTTTCTTTGGGGTACTGTTGCCCGTGGGTGTAACTTTTTCGGAAGGTGTGATTTATGGTGTCAAGTAAACCCTGTTTAGTCGTCCATTGGACACCAATGTTTTGCGACAATCTGACATGTTCCAACACACATAGAAAATACCCAAGAGACACGTACAGGGTGGGATAAAAACATTCCGTAAGTTACAATATGGTCTTTTCTGTAAAAGACTCGTAAAATTGGGCCTACTTGATAACTTTTTTTTTTGGTGGAGTGCTTCCTAATTTCCATCGAAATTTTTGACACACAACTCCCGCAAAAGTGCTCCCCATGTCATTGAAGAAGCACCAATCTAAATAATTTATCTCGCATCATTTATGCTTCATTTGTTTGGTGGTGTTTGAGAAGGTCGCTCCGAAATAAATGAGGTTCCGAACGGACACGAATCAGGAACCAGGAGTCCTATTTTTATACAACTTTGCTCCTGGTGTGGGTGTGCCACATTATACACAACTCATTTCCGAGCTTATAAATCATCAACGTCTGTGTCACGTTGGCTGGACGCTTACGTACAATCGGGCGATCGATTGTCTGTGGGACCGTCACATAATTAAATGTTCTCCCGTCTTGCGTCCGTTGATGTCTCCCCTGGAAATACACAGTGTCCGCACCGAAACGCGAACAGATCGGATGGTATTATTTGGGCAAAGGGCCAATCTCGCTGGGTCCGCAGTGCGTCATCTTCCAACAGGATCAGGAGAGATGGGGGTTTGTTGTGCTAGGCGGGAGTAAAAAGTCATTACGGGTGCTGTTACCTACCGCGTACCGCGTGCCGGTGTACCGGCGATGGAGTTTAAATCTGTGCCAACGGATCAATCTTTAACAACTCTGCCACCTGCCAGACACGTGTACCGATATCTTCATCTACCATCATTAAACGTCACGGAGGTTCTGGCCGACTTCTGGGTTCATTTGCTTATTTGCTACCGCTAGCAGTGGGTCACGTCCCACATTCTTCTTTTTTTTTCCTGTACAGCATTAGGTCCAGCGAAGGGTAACGGTGGCAGGGCAAGATTTAATTAAATCGGAGATTGTATCACAAAAGGATACAAAAATAAATAAGAATCTACATGCATACCGAGGATTGTCGAACGTTTGGTATAAAAATTTGCTGTAAACTCCAATTGTGGCCCCGTGCTTTGCCCCCAAACTAGAGCGTGTAGAGAACACGAAACAATTAAACTGAATTATACACTAAAAACACACCAAAACGGATCAGCATACTGATTAAATCGTAGCAAAAGCCAATTTATTAACCAAATTGCGTTCTAGCTTTACGCCCGTGTTGCGTGCTGTTCCTCTAAGCCTAGCCACTGTTTAAGATGGATGATTGGGATAGAGTTTTTTTTTGTTGTTGTTAGCGAACTAGATTTCTTTCCCACAAAAGCTAACCGACACCTGGTAATAGTTTCACCACCGGGGAGAAAAGTTAGATCCCTTCATTTCTAATGTGCGGGACATTAAATTTCCATAAGCTCATCCGGACCATCCGTTTGTGTACGTGAGCGGTTTCTGTTTTCGGTAGCTTCCCGTTGGCTTTTATCCTCGGAACCACGGGCAAGACCGGAAGGATGAAAAGGCGTTTCCTGTGCCGACTTCCGTTCAAATGTCAGTAAATCTTGCCACGTTCTGAAAGCTTCCAGCAGATGGTTTATCCATTAAAATGTTGGGCCCCAAAAAAGTTTTCACCTTTAACGCAGAGCAGAGAAACAGGAATACAACATTGACCCCCCCGAAGGAAAAGGTTGTCACAGCAAACACGTGGGAGGGTTTTGGGGAGGGGAGAAGCGAAAGAGAAAATAAAAATAAATTTCAAAACAATTACCAATCGATGGTCAGCGTCAGATCGGTATCAGAAATAGAAAAAAAGATGCAGGTCATCTCAGCCTTTCGATGGCCCGGATAGGACAAATCAAGGACGTGCAAATGTGCATTCGTAATGGTATGCCGCTTTTCAGCTCACCCTGCCCCACCGAAAGCTTCGTGGCTTCGTGTTTGCTTGTACACTTGCCTGACGCCCTTGAATCTGGGGGGGGGGGATCTGCTGTACCGAAAGACTAGCTCAAGGACGGTCGGACGAATCGTTTATTTTCGGACAAGCTTTTGGTTGTGTTCCTCTTCGTCTTTTATGCTGCAGTCCCAAGCCATAAAGCTGGTTGCCCATTTTGTACATCTCATTTATTTTCATTTGTTCCATTTTTTGCTGTTGCTGAGCTGTGCTTTACACTGCCCGTTTATCGTTTGCACGGATTGTTGAATAACGAAATCGCGCTATAGCCTAGTGCTAAATGTGCAGCTTCATTATCACCTTTGGATGCCAATTTGAGGACGTTCGTAATGTGTGGTGTGGCCAAAATGGGAAATGCAAAAAAAAACACACACTCGTTGAGTAACATCAACGGATGATATTCGTGCTCGGTAGTGACGAATTTATGGTGTGACAATTAGGTAGGTGATAATATGGAGTGTCAGTATTGTTAACAATTGCACACAACTAATTGCAACAGTGTTTCTGCGTATGGTGCAACTGAACGGTGTAGGCGCACTCGCTTAACTTGAACGTTAAATAACAGTTAGCTGACGCATTCAAAATAATCAAACATTTAAAAGTTATAGTCAAGATTTATATGAAAATAACGTAAAAGTATAAAACAAAATGCAATACTTGATTAAGCGCTTAAAAAATATCATTACCTTAATGCATGTTTCTAAAGTGCTTTTTATACCATAAAAACATAAATGAATGTTACATTTTTTATTTCGGATCGTTTTTGCTTTCATGTCTTCTTAGCCACTCTTCTTAGCCACTTAGCCAATTTTAGATTTTTACTAAAATTATTTGTATAATAATTAATTTGATTGAAAATAACTCCACAATCAACGTTTAACGCACGGCGCGTATATTATTGCCAAAAAAAAAACTCCCCTACTTGCGTTGACAGCTGACATCGGCTTCAAATGTTTCTCAAAACAAAAATGTCAGCGCCGCCATGGAACAACACGATGTGAGAAAATAATTACAATAATCCAATTTCGTGTCGAACCGATTAAAAGTGGTTGCCGCTCGTCGCTTAGCCGTGGATGGCCATTTTAGTGCTGCAGTTGCGCATTGCGGCGACAGTGACATCGACGTGTGAGCGAACACGTGCAACGAGCTTTCCGTCGGTGTGTTGCAACCGGCAGGCCGGATCCGCGAAAGTTAACAAACCGTGTACCGGTACTGGTGCCGTGGGGTGGGTTTGCAATGGAAAACAATATTAAACATACCATCCGGTCGCGGCTTTAAGATTTTATGAGGATCGTTTGAATGCATGATCAAGTTGGTTACGGACCCGACTGCATGCCACCATAACGGTGGGAGTGTATTGTGTTGATTTTGTTATCCCAACAAAGAGCTCTCGCGTCCGATGGTGCGAAGATTCGTCGGTCACTTCGGGGTTGCGAAACGGTCGGCATACAATTGAAGGGATAATAGCAACCAAATCTCAACACGAACACAAATTGTATCAACTAAGCACGATTGTATGAAGCATAGGACTGTTTACCACACCTTTAGGACCGGCCACACCATGCGCTTCAGTTGCACGCAGTTTGTTGGGCAAAGGGATGCCAGCAGGTTAATGCAAAATTGTCTTCGTTTGTGCGCCCACTCGCTGCTACCATTTTTATCCATGGTCATCGGTTTGTTTTTATCATGCATATTTTTTTCCTTTTAGATGACACCCATTTTCATGATCATTACACACTCTCATTCGGGACGATTCATGCCAAATCATCATCATCGAGCAGCGGTTCTGACCTGCCGCCGATCATACAACCGTACCCGGGCAGCACGATCGGTAAGTGTTGTTGTTGTTGTTGTTTTTTTGTTTTGTCACATTTTCCACAGCTTCCTTGACGGTACTGACACTTGCTGGCTTATTGGATTGCATTATTTTGCTTTGCAATTTATTAGCAATGCAAAAATTAAGTTAGTGCAAAAGGGATGTTTTTTGTTGAACAGGGTGGTCAGGATCTCTGCCATACGGAGAAGCGACTTTTCTGGCATAAATCATATACTTTTTCCTATTAAACAACTCTATCGGGGCCCCCCACACGGCGAGTACCGAAATATCATAGCGGATTCAAATATCATAAAAAACCACTCCTGAAATAATTTTTGAAGAAACAAAGTGTGATATTTAAATAGCGAGAAAAATATGCGAGTAGCATATTATATTCAAAACTGGTGCAAAGTTGAATATAATTGAACAACATTTGCGTATTTATAAACCAGATGTAAATACTTTGGTTATAAGCCAGGACGGCCATCAAGAAATAGCTACAAAGCTGTTGAAAAAATATGCAAATCCACGAAAATCAATATTTATGTATGAACAATACGTTAAACTTACCTGAGATTTAAGACATATTAAAGCTGCATTTGTTTATGATGTGCAGTTGTGATGATGATGATGATAGTGGTAAATTTTGTAAAGAATATCTGAGGAAACATTTAAATTTAATGCAGGTTTTCGAGATATTTGGGTTAAGGATTTACGAAAAATTCATTCATTCATTCATTTATTAAAGTTATCCAGCTATCAAGCCTACATAACAATGATAATAACAATAATAACAAATTGAAAAAGCCGCCATGAAAGATAACAAAAAAGAACGAAAACGTAAACGGTTAAATTGTTTTGAGGAAACTTTGGTTGTTTCATATTTCCCAATTCCACATGTTTTTGAGATATTTTTGAGACTTCAAGAAATTGCTTCCAATTTCGAGAATGCTGACTGTATGTCTCCCATTAAAACAATTATGTATTAATAAACCTAGAATCTCGATTATATCCTATATGTTGGCGCAATGGATAGTTTACCAATGTCCCCCATATTTTTAACAACATTTCGTAACAATTTGTTTACATATCTCCTTTATCCATAAATGTTGATAGACATACTACTCTCATCTTCTGATCTCTATATTTCCGTTTCATTTAAACACATTCATTTCTACCCAAATCTATACTCCTAAATTGCACATAAATCTATCGCCCAACATATGCCCCGGGGTGTACATGTAATGTAATCGGTAATTGGATCAACTGTTCAGCGTCAAGCGAATTACTTTTCTCCACACGTCATTTAAATCGCCACCACCACGTGTTCCCTGTTAAGATGAAGATGAATTTCCTCATTACACGTTAATGTCACCGCTGCTTCGTTCTGGGAAACCGATCACAGCACCGTCTCCCAGCTTGCATTCGCTTGCCAGTTCCTCGAAGTGGGGGGGGGGGGGGGACGAGCTTCTTTTTTGTCTCCCCAAAAACGCTTTCCGTTAATTAACGTCGATTTGTGCTTCCGCTCGATTCGAAACGAAAAGAATTGCCACCGACAGCCTGAAGGACAGGGAAGATAGATGATACCGCGAATCCTGATGTCGTCATCGCTTTCACGTCACACGGGTCGCTTTCGCTTCGGTTTCTCGGATAAGGTGGAAAGTGCTTTTTTAGCAAATCGAAAAAAGGTACCCTTAAAGCCTGAAGCACTCAAATCCACGTAATTCACTCAGTCCGTGAACCAGCTTTCGTTACGCTTGAAAGCGTCCCCCTTCGGTAGCCTTAAGGGCAGCATTAGGCAGGAATGGTTTGGTTAATTTCCTAACCGCAATCGACCCAATCGGAAGGGGAATAAAAGATCGCCCGAATGAAGCAGGCATAGCTGGGAAAGCTAAGCTCAGGGTTCTCATCCCATGTCTTTTATTGGGTTTAAAATCCATCAAAATGGATTTCATTTCATTTTATTTTGATACTTCAAGGAGACCCCCAAAAATCAAGTCAAACTAGTAAGTAACAACAAGTTAAAGATTACCTGCATTGAATTTAGGGTCAGGATTAAATTAACTTCTAGTTTAACTTTCTTTAAACTCTGTTTTACCATGCAGTTTTTTGTTATCAATTATTTAACAAATTTAATCGATTTGTCAAAGAAATACGATTGTATAGCATTTTCTCAAACACACAAACAAACACACAAACACAACTTCCGCTCGTATAAACCAACGCAATGCCCCTTAAACAATGCGTAACAGGTTTTTCAAATCTTTCGGTCGTTTTTCATCTTACAAATATCCCATTCCCCGACAACCACTGTTGCAATCCATCCACAACTCACGATCGAACCTTACCCAATGCCGTTGGTAGGAATCTTGTTTACCTTCTGCGCGTGTATAATCGTATAATCACATTCCCCTCCCGTCGCGATTGTTTATTGGACCGATCAGCTGTGTTTGATATTGTCGTGGTGTTGGTGGTTGTCCGTTTGCTATTTTCACGATGCATGCATTGGTAAGACAATGTCATCGCCATCATGAATATTATCATCCACCACAAAAACTGCATCATTTGGCCAGCGTCAGTGACATCACTGTGATGTGTGGCCTATTTCCATGCGCTTACGTAAAATCGAAAAGCGAAAACCGGTTCGAAACTCCAAAAATGGAGCCACCGAATGGCATTGACAGTGAGTGAGCACCAAATATATTGCGCACTGTTGCCTGCAGGTGCAAGGTGGTTTGCAATACATAAAGTGAACCTCATTGACGACACCTGTTATCTGCTCGATTTAAATAACTTACTAAGTTAATTGAATGTTAGCTTAATTTTATAACCAAAGTCGCAGATATTAGATTGTTTTTAGTTTTATAATTATGTAATTGCACCGTACCCTTCTCGATTAACTGAGAAAAAAGGGTGCAAACCATGAAAACCCAAGAGTATCGTATAGTAAAATGGGGATAGAATATCCAATAAGAGCATCGCTTATAACTACATCACACACCTTTTCCGGAAATAATCCAAATACGGTGCTCTTAATGTGTCAAGGTGTTTGTCCCACCTCGGCCCGAGTTGACCTCCTACCCAAAAACGTGCGTTACCTCATATGGATCGGTTCGTTTTATCCTTCCGTGCTGTTACTGTAAACCCACGAAACCTGTTCACCAAATTCGGACCAATTTGACCGGTAATCGTAAGGTCAAGATGAAAAGGGAAAGTCCCATTCAACCTACTTTTATCCCACCACCGCTGTGAGCTGATAGTTGTGCATCATCGCTCCTTCCGAAAAACGTCAGAAAGAGCGCCATGAGAAGCGTGACGTAAACAGTGCGCGGCATTGTAGTAGGTCACGTTTTGCAGAAACCAATATTTGCCGCATGGTGAGGTGAGAAAATGTTATCCACAGTCGATCGCCACTACACGTACGCGTACTATCCATGTAAAACAACAATTACCAGCATGACAGAGTGGCAAAAACGACTCCATCGAAAAGTGGAACCATTTTGAATTGGAAATCATAATGAATAGTGAGAGAATAGCTTTCAAACGAGAGGGTGAAATATCTTTAATGAATGTAATAATGCGCGCGTCATGTACAGACCGCACCAACTCCAGATGATTTATGATCGCGTACTAACACCTAACACAAAGTATTTGTCTGCAGCCATCATCCAACACAGCACCAAGCGAAAGGTTATTCGTAAAAATCATTCTCCCATCGATTTATGCGCCGAGGAATGAGTTATTTCTGTGAGAGTGACCAACTTTTTTGCTTTGTTTTTGGTGCGTTTTTTTCGGTGCTGCTCGAATCCCGTAACAACTCCAAAGTCATACATCATCGAGAAATGGAAAACCAAAATGAATGTTTTGATTTTTCTAATTTTTAAGCGAACGGTTCGTCGAATAAAACGAAGCCGCAACGACGACCCATTAGAAGGGGTTGTGAAACCACAGCTAATAAAAAGGGCACACCATTTGTGTCGCTGTAAGTGTCGTTGTTGGGGATAAGGATGGTTCTTTTAGTATTTTGTTTTCATCTCATCTCATGTGTGTGTATGCTGTGGTCAGGGCAAATGGTGAGGGCAAAGGTGGTATATTTTATGACATCCGTGACGAGTAATAAAATAAAGAGAACCCCTTCCACCGAACGCGCTAAATACGCGAGATGGCTGAGCCGCTTTCGACCGTGAACGCATACGGAATGCATGTGTGGCAGTACCACACCACGAAGATGAACCTACCGGCCACACCGGCAAAACCACCGCGGGTGGTGGTGTGTGAGCGAGTGGTCAGTGATTTTTAAGGCCGCAAGTGTGCAAACCTACTGCGGCACCGACCGGCGTACCGACTACATCTGTTTGCATAATCGCACACCGAACTGGTTGGTGGTGGTGGTGGTGTGTTTGTGTGTGTGTGCAAATGTACTCATCATCTTCCCATTTCGATTGCTTGTCGCTGCGGAGTTTACTTTGGCGGTGCTTCCGTTGATTCTTTCCATAAATTCGGGTGGTTTTTTTGTTGCTGTACTTACTGCTGGACTGTTAAAAACAAACAAACAATACGAAGTCACCAGCATGGGGGCCTGCATACGGGGCTTGCAACACACGAAACAATAGCAGCTTGATGACGACAATGTCCACTTGGCCGGTGGAGGGTCGCGGACGATGGCGACGACGACGAGCGTGTTTCGTCAGTTAGCGTTCACTGGATCGCCATTCAAAAGAAGTGTTCCATGATGTGACTGCCCATCTGTGTGTGTGTGTGTGTATGTTTACCCTTACCTGACCGGCAGGGGATGATTGGTGGCAAATCTTACGCATCATAACACTTTACCGCACTTTACGCAATCAAAGCAAGCGGATCGACAACGGATTGAGTGTTAAATTCCGTGCGATCATTGCGGACGATACGATGAGATCGGTTGGTTAAGAGAGTGTGGTTGTTGAAGAGGAATCTTGGAAACGACAAAAAAAAACAGGAATAAAACGATGGAAACCCCCCCCCCCCCCCCCCCCATGTGAGCACAACCGAAGCAGGCAATCCAATTGACCAATTGTGCTGCAAACGCTACAGTGCCAGAGCCGTGTTTATCTTTGCCTGGTTCTCGCAACGAAGATGCGGGCCCGAGACTGAGATTCATCTTGCTCTCAGAACGCTCCGAACTGTTATAACTATATTTTCATCGATACAGTGTGTTTGCAGGGATGTGTGTGTGTGTGTGTGGTGCGTTTTATTTCTGCTGTCTTCAATACCCAGCGTCAGAACTTTGATAGACTCAATTGGATGCAATTTAGCATACTTGTTGAACCCGGCAAACACGAACAGAACGATACGATCCACTTTGCCGATGTGCCACCAAAATGTTTAGACGGGGTAGAGAAGGTTGGGTGAAGGGTGCGAGGCACGGCGGATGATATACGTTAAATGTAACGTGCAGCGTTAACGTATCAGCTGTGTAAAGTGCTGCCGATAGCGCCCGGATGTTTCCATTTTAAGTGATTTGAATTAGTAACAATTTATTCGGCTTCACTACAGCGTTATTTAGGCGAACCCTCTCGCGTCGTTCTATTTTTTTCATGAAGCATTGACTGTCAAATAGGTTCTTTTGCACAGGGGATCTGTTTTAGGAGGTGGGTTGTTATTTGGTTTTATTCCTATTAATTCTATTTGATCTTCTTATGCTGTTTGATATTATCAGTAAATTCACATTGATTAAATATGGTAATAAATATTCAATTCTGGGAGTTTGTAGTCCATCGCCCATATTTTATTCTCTTTATTGCTTTTAATACATAAAGTGTATGGAAAGCCTGTTTAATTTTTCTATATTTATTATTAATTTCTAGTATAGAAATATTGCAAAATTCTTTACATAGACAACACTTTAAAAATCACAAAGATCACCACACCAAAAGTACGGTGTGACGTAAGCGAAAACAATAAAAGCACACTTCCGCGCCAGAACTCGTCGCTGCACCGGTTGACAGCGATCCGTCAGCAAACCGGAAACAATGTTCCACTTGTAAGTGATGCCATCAGCAACTTTTGTGTGAATTATGCTCCCTGTTTCTCGAAGCATTCGTGCTGACTAGGCCCACTTAATAATGCCACTGTAGATGCTGGACCAATCTGTTCCCCCATTACCGGCCATCCAGTGCTGCATCCCATCGGCAGAGTGGGAAAACTTTTTTCCGAGTCACACTATCGTTGGCACACGGACAAACACACATACACACATACTTTTAAAAGCGAACAGACAATCGAGTGTGCCTTTCGGGAGAAACAGAAGTCCACTCAGTCCCGGGATGGTTTCCATTCTTGAGGGTTCCTTGCGTTCTGGTTCCTATACATGTATCGCGACAACCATTATCACATACCGGTTCGGTATTTCCCATCGTCTTTGTGTCGATTGTTTTTTTTTTTTTGCTTCATTCTCTATTGCTTTTTGGGAAACTCAACAAAAAAAAAAGTACTCCGATGCAGCGTGTCATATGACCGGGAGATGGATGGCATGTGATAGTGATGCTGGTACTTCATCAAGTGGATTATGTTTAGTTGTGTTTGATGCTTTGCTGGATCAGTTCCCTTTATTGCTTTATTTCGTTAGCTAGCTGCTTTTTCTTACGCTTCCAAACACGTGTTCGATGGTGAAGGGAAAATTGGATATTGGATGGAAAGTCGGTCTTAATGTGAATGGCATAAAATTATTGAGTCATATTTTTCTTGAGTCGTTTTTGGGTGTGATTCGATAAGAAGTCAATGTAAACTTTTACACTTCGTTAACAATCAACAATAGACAAACAATTTGTTCATGTTTGGTACGATGTTTCTTACCCGTCTGCGTGATATTTTACGCATTAAACAACTTTAAGCAAACAATTGCGTGAATACCTATTACTAAGCACACACTGTTTCACGAGAAATGGCTTGAGTAAAAAAACCTGAAAAAATGTTGTATGTATGAGCAATCAGAACAAGCTTATTTGCCCTTTGCCTTATTGCCTGACTGTTACTGCTTGTTAATTTTGTGGTACATAGCACGAGTGGTGTTCGTTGTTTTTTTTTTATTCACCGCCCGCAAATCGTATACGTAGGAAAAAGGTATTTGAGCTCAAATTTGTCGCGATAAGATTAAGCATGGACTGGCCGACCGACAACCAATGGGATCGGTGTCGTGTTCGAGCGTTCAAGTAACGCTGCCGCTCCTAATGGTAATACGCAGCGTATCTTATGCCAGCATCTTATCAGTATAGCACAATTCCATACATTTACATGCTTGGTAGTCTCGTACATTATTGTAGAGTAAGCGAAGGATAATAAGCTACCAATCGGTCAGATCATTTTTCTTAAATCAGGAAAGCGATAATGTGACACAAAACTGTTGAAACATAAACGTCTGTTGATTTCTCTTTGAAATCCTTGTTGTATTGCTTTTCTTGGAAGAGATAATTTTTTTTTATTGGCCGAAAGACGGCTATGGAAGAGATATTGTAATCAGTAAATTTTATGGTACCGTCAAGAAATGTCCTAAAAGGAAGAAAAAAATAGTTCATGTTTTTTCTTCTTCAAAGAAGGAAGATACATCTAATCAATATGAAATACTTGTCGTAAAATATGAGCACATTCGAACATAATGTGGTCATGGCATGGTCATCATGGCACATTACATATACTTGTTTATCAGGCGCTTCGTGTGGGTCTACCGTGGGAGTTCTATTAACTAGACCGCTGCTGGTACGTATCTAAAAGGGCTTTATCGGTTGAGTTGTCCACATGGTGTCATTCTCATGGCATGACCAGCCTACGGGAACCTGGAGAGTCTAGTACACTGTACGATACGAACTGTTCATCTCTTAGAGTTCGTCATTAAAACGTATCTTCCACTTTCCTTCCACGGGGCCAAAAAGTTTTTTGTGCATCTTCTCCTCGATCGCTAAGAGGGTTTCGAATTAAGTACATTCGAACCATTTATTACAAGGATTCGATTCGATGTCGTGCCACCATAATTTTAGTTTTTGCGTCACCTTACGAATACCTGTCAATACCCGTGAGTTCGCAGTTGCCTGGACAATCGACTGGCGTCTCGAGAGTGAATTTTAAACAACAAATTCGTGTCATTAATTTATTTGCATTTAGTAATGGTCAGTCTGCATGGCTTCACGTATACATGACATGACATAACCCATCACAACCGAAGGGTTTGAGATCGATTTATTTGTTTTCTAGCCATTCGGATGGCAAAACTGTGGCGGCCAAATCCACGACTATTCTTCAATGCTTGAGTAACAAATGTTACCTACCGAGAAGACACCCAGTGGTCGTTTCACGCATCGATGAATTCTATTGCTTCTTGCCTGCGCTGCTGTAGTCACTGCTGCACGGCTTCCTTTTGCGTGGATGGAATTAGAAGAAAATTCCTCTAGAATGCAGAACCGGCAAACCTGTCCCACTTACGTGTTCCATTTTGTGGTCAATGTAAAGTAGGGTTTCCTTCTTTTTATTGTCTGTATACCTATAACAAATGGCTCATAAAGGTGGCGTGTGCAATTATATGTGTGTTGGGGGATGTTGTTACGTCTTGCCACATCGCAACAACGCCGACGCTAAAAAGATCGAACGTATCAATCGCCCTAATTCCGAGTAGCAAACAATGCAAAAAGAAAAAGGGTTCTACCGCTTTTGCCCTCGGCCTCCGGGGCGTCAAGTCCTAATTAAAATCCAATAAACGGTACAGTGCGCCCGCCCACCATGTTGACGCCCTGCCGGCGTCGTAATTGAGCAGAACCACCCCGCCACCAACATAAGGGGTGTCCGGAACGGTCGTGAGGATTCTGGCAAGCGAAGCAATTTTTTCTTCTACCTGGTATAACAGTGCAATCGCTACCGGGTGAGGGTGGTGCAGCATGAAAAAGGACAACCCAGGGCGGATTCTGGCAAGGATCTTGCCAGAACCCACGCGCACTAACGCTGATTATATGTGTGGGCTCTAGTGAGGAACATACTACGGCCACAAGGCGAGAAGGAGTGTAATGAGAATTTTGAATGAATTTTAATTAGCTGCCAGTGTGTCCCTTTTTGCCGTGCTTCACATAACAACGTCGCGTCCGTCCGTCCATCCTGATCAACGTGTGCTCCCTGTCTCCTACCCCCACCAATCCCACGTCCTGCACAGTCCCACACGGCACCGGACGGCCTAATTTGACATTGAACGAGACATGGCTCTTTGGCACATTTGGCAGGAGAGCTTTGGCCGCCCGTTAGCTAATTAGAATAGGTAAGAACGTGGAAATGGTAGCACTAACCCTGCAGCGAAACGTCAGCTTCAGCCATCGGGACCCTTAAATGATGGAAACTCATTTTTTACAGTGTTTGTTAGGTACCCTGGGGAACATTTTGGGCAACTAAACAACATCAAGTGTTGCATACTCCCCAATGAGCAATGAGTGATCAGCGATGAGGGAAATAAACTTTTTTTTTGTGATAGGAACAACTATATAGCATCCACTGTAACGATAACCGCAACGCATGCATGTTTACTGTACTGAATTTTAATTGAATTAACCTACAAATGACCAATGTTTACCTTTGCAAAGTGCTCTGCGGCGCTTATTGTCAATCAATTTAATTGCACTCCATCATCACTAATTCAGTTACGTTCAATTAGTTCCAATAAAAGCTGCTTTTGAAACATTACAGCGTGAACAAAAATAATTTTGGTCTATTGTTATCTTCCACGTTGTGGTTGCTGTGTTTTTTTGTTGTTTTACCCTCTTTCCACTGTTGACTCATCACTCATCAATTAGCATTGGATGATTGATTTACATACACCTACCCTAGATGCGGTTGACATTTTTATCTGAATACTCCAAATTCTTCTAGCCTGGAACATGCTAGGAACATTTGCTTTATTTTCTACTCATGTTTTTTTTATATTTACTTATTCATCCTCTCAAACATTCAAGGCGAAAACCATAAAACGCCCATGCAGCTTTAGCTCGGTTTCAAGTTTTTAAATGCCCTCGTGGGCTTATTCAAATGACCCGCAGTGTGTTGGGGCGTGTGGTATGCCGCAGCGGTAAAACCCACACAGCCACACCTGAGATTCACCTGATTAGAGTCTGATCGTTTAATCGATGACTCGCGAATCGCTGCCGGGCCTGGTTGGACAACGGTCGAGTGCGGCAAAGAAGGGGTAGACGATCAGGGAGATGAAGTTGTACGACGCATAAAACTCACTCATACAAACATACTTACACCAAAAAAAAACTTCCATCGTAGTATCTTGGGGTGGATCGGAGGATGGTGAAGCAAGTAAAAAAAAATTAAACAGGAATTCCCAAACCGAATCAACCTTCGGATTCCGATTTCGTGTTCGTTTCCGTGCCCAACCGGTTCGATTTAAATATTTTTTTAAGAATTATTTTTCGCCATTTGTTTGCTCACACCTTAGCCTGCCTGTCCTTGTTTGCCTGTATTCGTTTCTGCTACGGACAGGCATTTGGCTCCTTGTACCCCGGCAGTGTTATGAAAAGTATTTGAATTTGAATTGGTGGTTCATGGTTCATGGTTCTCGGGTTGTTTACTTTGCCTCAGTCCCATCCCTACCTTCGTTGAAATGTCTTTAAACGCGTAGTAAAATGGCCGGTTCACCTTTTCGAAATGGTGCTTATTGTACAGTGGTTTAGTTCTTATTTTCGATTGAATATTCGAATTCGATTCGATTGAATTCGAAATGTTGACTTGTTTCGAAAAATCATCAATCATCGAAATATTGACATTTTATATTGATATATATTGAGCTATACTAACAAACATGTCCACAAATTTTTCCAATACTCCTATCTTCTCGATATATCCGGGCCTCAAATGTTCTATCATTTTAAATTCTTATCATTTGATGTCTATAGTTAGTATCTTAAGAGCCTCCCAGCCTTTGATCCCTGGCCTAATATTTCCAAATTATAGACGAACATCGCAAGGTAATTTTCAAGGATTAGCTCAAATCATTCCTTTTTCTGTTTCGCAATATTTCCTCTGCGTTGTTTTAATCCCCCCCTTTAATGCATCGTTAACATAGGACCTTCGTGATTCGCGCCATCATAATGCCATTTAGTTTTGCTTTATGCATCATTCATTATGCACATGCCATGCAAATCATGATTCTATTTGGCATATTAATTAATGTTTTCCATTAAACACCGTAAGCTAGGGGACTATTTTTCAATTTGCTATTAAATGATGATTAATGGGTACTTTTGAATATGGGATTGCAACATGAAACAATTAGCATCCATGTGGTTAGCTTTGGTTTGCATCATTCGGCAGAAAGTGTATTTCTTCAACACAGATGACCAACAATGTTTCACAGTGTGTTTGATTCTTAGTATTATTTTGTGTTTTTGTAAATCGTTCCTTCCGATTGTTCACGATTTCCCGCTGTCATCAAGGCGGACGATGCGATTGAAATGTCAACAAGCGAGCGAGAAAGGCATGACAGGGTTCTGGCGACAGTAGTTGACTAGAAAAATGCGACAGTAGCGACAATGCCTGCCGTTGCCATTCTTACCATTTTCCCAGTGACCTAGTTTTCATGCGCTGATCCGCATTATGAATACTGTCCCCCGGCAAGGAAGACTTCTGCCATCGTAAGGACACAGAACCAATAATATTGCTGCATTCTGACATCTTCTAATGCAAAAAGAACCACAAACAAAAGCTAATCAATCAAAAGGTATCCAGAAAAAGAGTTGCTCCAAAACAACGCGAATGTGCCTTTTGCCTGTGCGCTACACGTCATCAATGTCCAAAATGTATTGCTCGATTGGAGCATAGATAGCTCCATCATGGATTTTGTTCCCACTTTTTCTCACTCCAAACAAACGTCAGGGCACATGGTTTGATGTGCGCTTTGGGGATGTTGTTTGTGGAATGTCACTCTTTTTTTTTTTTGGTCATCCCCTGGCCCACACATAACATACCATTACATAAACAATTTGCTCTCCCTCGTTGGGGAATGGAGATTTCGTTCGCATTCCGTGTTGCGCTCAGTCCACAAACCACGTGGATAGCGCGCTGTGAGTCCGCTCTCACATAGTGCGACAAAATCCGTCATCACCAAACCTTGACGAACATTGGGGGGTTCTCACGCTCCAAGTCGCTCTGCGTGTTTCTCTCGGCGTCTTCAGCTGATGCCCGCCATGGCCATTCGTCCAAAAGTGTGCGCCCAGCTGACGGGAGAGGGTTGGTTCGCTGTACGGTTGGAGATTTCCATCGTCGGTATACGGTACCAGGGCACGGGCACACGCACAGTCGCAATCGGTTGCGGGCACTAGCGCTTTTGGGGCCGCCATAACTTCCTCCCATCCTTTCCAGCTGATGCGTTTTTTGGTGAGAAGAGAATAAGAGCCAATTCGCCTGCTCTCTCTCTCTCGTTTTCCCTCTCTCCCTCTCTTTTTCTATTTAACTCTCATGTTTTTCTCTCGTTTCCAAAGTATTGCGCCAAGCTGACGGTTGCGCAACCCCCGAATGGGGTGCCTCTTCCATTTCAACCCCTAGCTCAAACGACGTCTGTTTGACAGCGCGCCGTTTTGATTTTTTTTTCTCGTTGGTTCTGTTCGTACTGCAGCAAATTTGCTCGATGTTGATGTTTGTGTGTGTTGAGTGCCGTGCATGAGTGCTGCTAGTCGGAGAGCAAAAGGGTTGACAATCAGTGCGACACACGGGCAAAAAGGAGGTGGAAAGTCAGCGAGATCTGATCACTCGCGCTGCCTCGGCTCAGAACTCGGATGCCCAGGGTCTAAAGTGCTTTCCCTCCTAATCGGGCCGAGCCTTCCGCGACTCAACCGGTCATTCTCTCAATCGCGCCCGATTCGCGTACCGTTCGGCTGTTTGAACCGCGGCAATAACTGTCACTTCATCCTTCACGTATGTGGGTGTGCTTGCAAGTGTATGTGTGTGTGTGTGTGGTTGTTATTTTTTTCGGGCTGAAAGTTGGAATTCACCCATTGTGTTTTCCACAACGCGTATAGTGTAACGTTTTGTGACAACATCACACCATCGTAGTAGCCTGACACGAAAGAACACTTCCCTTCAAGGCAACTGGATAACTTCATTTTATTCCTTAACAGTGGGTTGCTTTGTTGGAGACTTTTCTTGGTGATACTTGTCGGTTCAGTTCAGTTTTCAGTGCCATCGGTATTGCAAGTGTACACTAAGAACAGTTTTGTGGTTGTACAAAAACGATCGAAAAAACAGTGTCCCCTTTTTGTTTTACCCATCAAACGATTTCTCTCGCTCTCCAGCCAGTTAATTTTTTCATTCGCGATTCCATCGTTCGTGAGCGTGTGTTGTGTGCTTTGCATTATTTTGCTAGTGTCCCGTCATTGAGTCTGGTTGGCCGAGAAGGTTCTACCCCGACACAGAACATGTACAAACGCTCGACGTGGCACATTCGGGAGATGTAACAATATCTGCAGCAAAACAAACGTTTGCCCCAACCCCAGCTCCAATTCCAGTTTCCTTCTGGTAATTCCCTGCCAACTCCCAAAAACAAGAGTGTCAATTTTCCAAAAGGCGTTCCAACGATTGTCCTCCTGCGACTGATTTCAGTGTGTTTTGTTTTCCGGTACAGTGCGGAAATGCTACACTTCCACTGGGTGGGTGTCCCATGGCCATAGCAGCATAACAACATTCATTCCGTGAGAGTGCGAGAAACGGAGAGGAGCTAAAGATCCCACAAGACACGTCCTCCAGCAGTGGCGCAGTGTTGTACTTTTTTGCCGCAGTTCTCGTTGTTGGTGTTCCCTCTCGGTGGAGAGTGGCAACGAGGGGAGATGTGAAGTGTCGGAGGGAAAACATCGGTAATCCGGGCGTCCCTGTATGCGAATGGCTCTGGGTGTTCTGTAACACCTACAGCAGCATTGGACAGACGAAACGGGCGCATTAGCAGAGAGCAGGACAGCAAAGGAGAAAACATTAAAAGTGACAGATAGAGAGCCACGAGTGGCAAAACCGAACCTACATGTGTGTCATAATAGTAGGTGCCAACCCGTTTCGTTTTGCAATTTGCCTGTGACTTCAGTATCAACATAGTTGCTTAAGAAAAATGCCCACTACTCATCCTCACTAGCGCTGGTTCCAGCCGGACCAGACAGACGCACATACACACGCGTGGAACGTACGTCATTACTGCTGCGTACACCGACCGACGGTAGTTTGCGTGTGTACGTGCGTGTGGTATCATCACGAAGGATAACAGAGCCTAGTTGCCCGGGGATTCCAACTGTCTCGCGAACTGTCGCCACACAGTTGCCAGTGCCACCAGTGCCACCAGTGTCGATTTCGGTGTGATTACCATTACCATTTTCTATCCAGCACCGGTCCATTACACTTCAAATTTTCCGAACCGAACAAAGGATCAGCCCCAGAATTCGGTGGACTCTCGCAAGAAGCGGCCAGTGTCCGTTAAACGTAGCGAAAAGTGAATAGTTCATGGCGCTCGGAGTGCGATAACTTCCGGTGTTGCTGAAGAATATGTTCATTCGTGGTCGCAGCCCCGTACAGGTCAGCGGCTGCTAGACGGCACAGATTCTCGGCGGTTTAAGCCCGTGTTTGCCGTGACCGTTTCGTGCAGTACGGTCGAACCCCGAACGCAATAAGGTGCGCTGCTTCAACTCACTGCCGGGAAAATCGATTCCACCGCAACGTTCCATCGTGTATGCCGCGTGTGTGTGGGGGCACCCTGACCGATACACGTGCGCGCACCGTCAGTGACCGGAAGCATTTGCGAGCGCCAGCAGTACTGCGGGCGCTTCTAAGGCTGCAGGTTCCGGCGACGGTCCGGTTGGGTTTGGTTTCGGTTCACAAACACACGGTCCGGTTACGGCTAGCTGCCTCATCCTGGATACCTTCATCGTCAACGGTGGTGCACACCAACGTAAGCAGTACATTTATTGTTGTTTTCTTTTGCTTATTGTTGTGTATCCTTTTGGGTTGTTTCCTTGTGGTTTCTTATTTTCTCAAACTATTGGTTGGTTCATGTTGTTTGTGTGAAGTAAGACTCCTTTCATTCGTCTTGTTTTTGTTAAATTAAGTTACACTGTTGCGTGGGGGTGTTCCTGCCATAGGGTTTCAGTAAATTATACAACCAACGCAACAACGCTGGAAAAACACTTTTCATTCTGAAAGGAAAGTGTACACATACAATATTGACGTTTGAAGGTGATATGACGATAGAACGGTGTGAGTGCAACTGAGGAGTTGGTGTGTGTGTGCATGTGCTGTAATCATTCATTCATTGCGGCAAATGCTTTTGGGTCCGTAACATTCTTCACTGAACCCACCCCCCTCCCAACCCCGTCTAAAGGGACGAATGGGTTAGGAAACGAAACCGAAACCAAAGTAGGACGATTACATTCCAGCTGGAGCCAGGAGCTGAACCAACATAACGTTTAAGTTCACCTGCATACCCTTTCGCTGTCCTGGCACTTCTCCTGCCTCTTTTGTTGAAGTTTGGTTCCATTTGAACCTTTTTGCACAGCTGTCAATAAACTAACAGAGAAGAAAACATAACAAGGGGAAAAGTCTAGAGAGAAGGCTTTCCTCCCCGTACAGGTGCTCTCGATGTCGATGGCAACATGCTTTCTCTTACCGAATGTACATAGCATGCAAAAGGAAGACACAATAAGGGAGCAAAAATCAGACCAACCATGCCAACGTGTGTCCTTGCGGAGTGTCCTCTTTCTTACAAAAAAAGCACTCTCTCTCGATTCAACGGGACGAAAAGTAGAAAATTATTTATGTAAAATTTAAGAACCTTTTAGTGGCGAATTGAAAATGAGTTTTCACTTGCAGGTTCGAGCAGTCTCTCTATTTTTCTCTCTCTCTCTCTTTCTCTTCGTCTGCTCATCGACGATAACGGACAACGCACGTGTTTTCTCGGGAAAATGTGTATGCTCTCCACTGCACATCAGGTCGTCCTTCACGGTACGCTTGTGTTGGTCAACAGAATGTCCTGTTTCGTGTTACCCAACCTAACACAAATCCGACCGTTTTGTTATTCGCTCTCGTTGTGCGTAGAATAAGCACAATGCTCCCAATGTTTTAGTCATGCCGAGGTAACTCATTCCGAGTTTCTCATGGGTGTTTTTGGGTTGCTTACCCTAATGCCTGGGCATTCCCCGTTGTCTATTGTTTCTATTGAAAAAACATGGTATCGAACTCATGCATAGAATGTCCACGAGGCTTGGTTCGGGTGAGATTTCATCCACAGGCGATCCTGTCGTGGGTTCGTCGTTCATCAGCTGTTTGTCACCCGCATATCGGTTACTCTTTAGAACGCTCTTGATTCACCCCTGCGTCACTCACACACAGGCACACTCAACATCGCTTCTCTTACCCCAATGATATTGATCCTTTTTGGCAACACAGATACGACTTTGTTTAATCTTACTCATACCTTAACCTTTCATCGTTTTCATCCCCCACAACTCGGTATGCTCCATCGGTGCGTGTGTTTGTGTGTGACGCTTTTCGTGTCGGGGTTTCGATTACGAACGTGTGTGTTTGTATAAGGCGCTGCAGTGCGATGGCAGCCCGAAACTGATGACACCCCAAATCCACCACTGCAAACCATGCGCTGTGTCACTTCATCGTTGTCCTACATTTCGCTTCAATATGTCAAATGTCAGGATTGGGGAACATTTGGAGCAGTTTGCTGACTGCGTTTGTTTTTTCACCGTCCCCTTATTTTCTGGCGGTATACTCGTGTCGTGAACGATCCTGTCTCGTTGCCGAAGTTTATGCACGTTGATCATCGATATGCATTTGTATGTGATGTTCAATCATGCGGGATGCCAATGATCGGTCAGCTGTCGCATCTGACGTAATGGTAGCGTTATCTTAGTCAATGATACCTTGTTAAAATTTATTGCTAACTTTATCGACTCTACACCATCTGCTGTATCAATAAACTTCAACGATAAGCACCGAATTTAATCCCCTTAAGTTTGTGATTAATACGTAAAATTTCGTAGAACTACACTATAAGAGACCTATTTATTTTTATTGTCCTCACAAAATAGGTAAAAATTTGTAAAAAAAAAAAGAGCGAAGATGAAATTCATTTTATGCTAAGCCCCCAAAAAGTCGCTTTCAACTGCGTGATAAGAAACAAATATTGAAATATCGTTTTTACTCTCCTCTTCGTACAATCGGGCCACCGTTGTTGAATATTTCTTATATTCTATCAAACGCGAGCTACTTTTTTGCTCACTTGGTGCAAGAAGTTCCATCGAACGTACAGTGATAAGGAAGTGAATAACTTCACTCTTTATATAGCTGCGTATATAGTCGCTTTGGAAGCAATTTTTCGTATACTTCCTCAGCGTGTTTGCGATAAGGTTCTTATCAATCACACCGCTGCTACACAGTTTGAGTCTATTTTGGTCGCTTTCTTCTTTTCATTGTTATGCGTTATTGTGGCCGTTTATGTAGCGCTCATGACCGGAATGCGGAACCCCTCAAACCATTATGATGTGATGAAGGTATTAGCCAGCCCCAAAAGCAGCTCTCACCAAACGGCTTATCTGTGCTGTTTTTTTCTTTTCCTTCGATAAATCAATCCACTATTCGGCCATTTATGAACCTTGATCGGTAATCGCGCCATTTGATATGGTGTGCACGGCGGGTATAAAAGAGCTCAACGGTGCTCAACATGTTCCCGGGAGTGGGATTTCCGTTTCTTCGTGGGTTTCCCCTGGTCTGCTTTGAATGGCCCGTCTATGTAATTGGTCGAAACCGAATGATTGCTGCAGCTGCATATTGTACTTGGTGTTCTGGTGATTGTGTGATCATCTCGTCACTCGGATATTGTTTTGTTTAAATCATAGAAACATCCGGCTACTTCCAAAGATGAGTTACGATATATCAATACTGTCCCAGCTTGTTTCATGCTTCCACTATCATTTTGCAATAGAACAATTGCAGCAGAACAAACCATCGATTGTAACTAGTGTTTTGACCGAACAGTCGAGTTTGCCTTCAGCAGTGCAACAACACGCGACGATGCAGTTGTGCAAACCTAACGTGCCTGGTGTATCGGTCGTCCATCGATGAAGAATTGCTCAATTGAATTTCTTACCTTCTAACCTTCTCGCTGGTAGTGGCAACCGCCGACTTGTCAGCCTTCGACGACAATGATTTCAACGTACGTTTGTGGGTCGCAATGAACTGTTGAAAGGATTTGTTTAAGCAGTTTTTGCCATTAAACGTTTAATGCTGTACTTCATTCCTTTCAATATAATTCTTAAAAATGATTATGATATTGAATTTGAATCACAATCGATTAAACCTTTTCACCGAAGGAAATGTCATGACCAGTTATGCTACGATTGACCACTATTTAACCAACGTGTCAGCATTGCAAAGCGGTTTACCAACTCATCTACAAAAAAAAACAAATTAGCTACACATCAGAGGAAATAATATCTAAGGCTTTCAATTTTTTTCCACACACATTCGTGACCAAATGGGCGTTTAAATCAATCACGCACAGTCCGCAAAACCCTTCTATTATCTCGTGCAAATTAGTCGCTAATTATCTGTTTCGACAAATTTTCGCACCCACCAAAATGTATGCACCCTGTGATCATGTCCGAACGGCGTTGAAGTTTCTTTACCGAGTTTCTGCTGAAATGCATACTCGCGTACATGAAAAGGATCGTTTATTTTAGCGTGACCACTCACTGACTGACGGGGCAAAGTGAATGCAAAGGGAGTGAACTGAACAAGTTTGATTTTTCGTTTCTTGCATTCTTTATCGGCAAAACTTTTCTCGGATGAAACTTTTTAAAACGTTTTTGGCATACTTCCAAACTATAACTTTCATTGTAATGTTTATAACTAGCGCAAACAGTATATTAATCAAATCTTTCATATTTTGTGTTGATTAAAGCTATAAACAAAGATTATTTGACCCTGTTGCTCAATGCAATGATTTGTCGAAATCAAAAACCATTTTATTTTCACAACCCCTAACATCTTCCTGCTCCCCACACTCACATATACATACAAACAGCTTCCAGCGGCTCCATATTGATTTAATTTGGCGATCGGGTTTATTCCATTCCTCTCTTTCTCTTTTACAAATTCTATTTCTCTTCGGTCTTATCGCGCTCTCATTTGCACTTGTGTCGACGCACAGATTACTATAAACGATCGAGATGCTACTGTCACCATGATCATTTCCATACTTACCGATCATGTTAAATCGCTAAGTGTAAAAAAGTACACCAAGGAAAAACACCTAAAATCCATTTTGTTTTGCATTTATATATGTTTACGCTTCGACCCCTAATACGATTTCTGCTCGTTCCGATAACAATCCCACCGTTCAACCAGAACGTTTCTTGCTCCGGAGTTGTGGCGTTGCGATCTAGTGGCGCCTCACGATCTTCATCATCCCTTTACCCCTTCAACCCCGTCCCCGACAAACCTTCCAGCCCCGGTGGCTCGTTGTGCCCCTTGTTGGCCGTTCTATGATTGTGCAAAGCATGGAACGGGGGAAACAACTGTGGTAGGAGGAAACGAGAGCGAAAGCAAGAGCGCGCGAGAGAGCGGGGTACAGCGATCGCAATCGAACACGCGTGCGAGCGAGAGATCCGGAACCCTGGACCACGCTGACAAACGACGACGATGAGGGCGTCCGCCACCACCAAGCGCGTGTCAGTTTCAGTCCAATATCGGTCGTGAATAGAAATAGACAAAAACGGTTGACGGTGCTGTTGCGGCTCGCACCAGGGTTGCTCACTAATTCGTGCGAGTTTCGTATGTGTATGTGTGTGTGTGTGTCTAGTCGTGCGTGTATATGGGGCCCGTGTTGTTGTTGCTAAAACCGTGACGTTGAGCGTATGTTCAAAACATGCTCTCTCCATAGCATACCTTTTCCTTTTCTCGTGGCCATCGTGTGACCGTGACAGACCGAGGCACAGTCTAAGAACAACCCCTGCCTTCTGATTACGTGTGTATATGTGTGTGTTTAAAGGGTTGATAAAGCTTCTATTGATACTGCTTCGACATCACTAGCGACATTTTGTCCACGTCAGACTGCCACCACATTATTGAAACTGTTCTGTGACAGAATTGGGTGTAAGAATCATCTTTAAACAAGACACACGAGAACAAAAAACTACGCACAGAAGTTCTCACATTCACACACCCATTCTGGGTTCGCACTTATCCACTTGTCTCTACGAGAGAGTGAGAGATAGAGTACTGTTCGCGACAAAACAGAGCCAACAAGCGTACGCGAGGCGGAACCGTCAACGTCAACAAGTGTCAACCCGCCATTCGTTCATGGAGGCCCTATGACGGTGGAGTTTCTGCGGCAGATCGGAAAGGGGCACACGACCCGGGTGTGCCGTATGCGCTTGGTGCCGATCGATCCGCGGTGACACGATTGTATGCGTTGCGTTGTGTGGATGCGCGCGCGAAAAGCCTACGATCATGTGCTGCGCTGTGTGCCACACTATCGCTCCGCTCCATTGTTTGTTTATCTAGCCAAGGCGTTACGCGTTCGTTCCTGACGCGCGCGCTCACGCTCGCGGATGTGTGTGTGTCTGTGGGTGATCTTTTTCAACCCCAAAAACCCCGACAGTCCGATCGTGTCGTGCAGCTGGTGACACGTACACGGAATTAGTTCTATCGCTCTAAACCCCAGAAAGGCTGACAGCTTCTGTGTGTTTTGGCTTTACATCCCTTTACTCGAAACCCGTGTTTGTGTGTGCGTGTGACGTGTCCCGTGTGCTAGGCTCCAACATGCTTTCTTGGTCGAATTTAAAATAGTGCTTTCGTGTGCCTTTCTTCTCCAGCATTCTGCATACATACATGGTGACGCTTTGTTTCAGTCAGCCCAACAGTCGCCGAAAAAAGAGGTTCATTCTGTGTTTAACTGCAGCAAGCAAAGTTGCCAAGTACTAGTAGGAAAAGTTTGCTTTAGGTAGTGTCTATATCCTTGCATCCGTCACCCGGCACCTCTATCAATTGCGATGTGGCGCCTGACATACGCAACGGATCACAACGAAGGCAAAGCAATGGAATCGCACCTGCTAGCAATGATCCTGCAACGTGAGTTAGACGTATTAACACTCCATTCCAGCAAAACAAAAAAATAAACAATCGTGAAATAGTATGTCCCTTCGAATCTGTCGTGCGATTTACAGAGTTGCAATGACCAATGGGAGGATCATATTTTTCCAAACATTATGTTTTGCACTCAATTTTAAGGGAATTACATCCCATCCTGCTGCAAACGTTCAACTATATGAAGGTGAAACAACAACAAAAAAACATACACGCTGGCAGCTTCTCGTCCCATACATTCTGGATGCGTGGTTGTAATGTTGCTTTTGCGATCGTATGCTCGGTTCGTATTGCGCGATGATAAGAAAAACAGCTTTACAGTCGAAGCAGTTGATACAGTGCTCGCCATGAACTACTGTACTGTATTTGTTTTTTTTTTTCGTTCTCTCCATTCACACACAAATGTCGCGTTGAATGGTCCTGTTTTGTTGGCATCGTTCACATTTTACACAGTTTGTTTGTTTGCTCATATGTGTCTGCCTTCGTACATAGCGCACACAATGTATGCACTGGCGATAGCAAAGAAAAGTTGTCTGTTTTCTGTGTGTTTCAATTTCTGTTAGTAACTTGATTTGTTTTCATTTATATAAATCCTCTATTCAAGCCTCAACTAATCGCTATAAACGCTCGCCACCCTTTAAAAATACCTTTACAACTTGTTTCGAACCACTGTCTGTTTTATTTAGAGCTATTCTATAATTGCGCCGTTTGACGCCCCGTCTATTGCTGGAACTAATAATGTACTTCCGTCCAGCTCAAAACATCTATGACATATCGTTGTGAAGCGTAGTTCCGGGGAAATTAAATCGACATTAGAGTTCAACAAACTGCGCTTATTCTCCCTAAAACCAAAAAATGGAGAATTGTTTACATAAAAAGTCAAAACTTAAGCTCAATTATTTGATTTTTCATTTTTTTGCCCAAACAATAAGCACTTTCTACGCGGTTAGTTTGAAATGTTTCCAGCGTGGGACAACATTTGAGCACACTAAAAACAGGGTCACCCAACCTAACCTGCTGCTAGCACTTGGCAATGGTGCGGTTGTGGTGTCGGAAACTCGCGCTTAACGCACACATGGTGACGATCGCTATCGCCATGACCGTCGACGGCATGGGTACCACCGATCCCCGAATTCGATCTGTTTTATTCGTCGCACGCCAGAAGAAAAAGTTAACGCATTACGATGATGTTCCCGTCATAAGGCACATTGGGATTGCTGATGTGTTCCCATTCTTCCCACATGTGCTCCCTGGCTGCTACTCCAACGATCACGCCGCGATCATCTCTTTCGCTCTTTTGCTGCTCTTACAAGGCGGGAAGATGTACCACCGAAAATGCAAACGCAATCTGCAGAGGCCGGTTTATTTGAATATTTAAATATTCAAACTTTGTCGTTGTTTCCACCAGGGGTTAACCAACACAAAAAAGCACGTTTAGCTGTTGGGTTTGAGTTTCCCATTTGTCACATTTGTGGTCTCTTTTCGTTCTGTTCGTTTTATGCTGTCAGCACTTTCCGATTTGATTCTTATTTCTTTCTTTCCTTCATGCGTGATATAGATTTTTCGTTCGTACACAAATGAGTTTGTCATCCGTTGGCAGGGTTTGGGGCGGACATTGGTGGTCAGGCAGAAGCATGAAGTGATAATGAAGCGACAGTGTTGCTGCAAGATGCTGCTGACCCCGACGGACAACATTTCGATCGAAATAGGCTTTCGTGATAGAGCGAAAACAGAAACAAAACTGTTCGGAAGAATCTCCGAAACTAACTTTCGATGAAACAGCAAACGGAACGGAAGAAACTCAACCAAAGAAGCAATTAAACCGTTTCGATTGATATTTCGGTTTTTTTGGATTTGTCTTAAATGCGCCTTCCATGCTCTTTTGTGGCGTATATGGATGTTGTACCACGTTATCGCTTGGTTGGGGAGTCGTTTTTATGGAACCTTGTTCCTAGAAATGTTTCAATATGGTAATTTAGAACAGATTAAATAGATGATTGTTTCACTAATGAGAGATGGAAAATGTTTACTTAATCTCAATTACTTACTGGTAATGTTTCTGACGGCAAACATACAATCAAATGCAAAAGGAAGATTTTGAACCTTCTTTAGTATTTAATAATGCGGGATCTTCATATTGTCGAACTCATTTTCGTGTTGTTTCTTTTCTTTGTGATAAGAGTTGTTTTGTCATGATTGTTAAACACTCACTTTACTTCCATTGCTTCTTCTCATTTGCATATCGCGAATGTTCTTCTTTATTAGGCTACCCTTTTGCTTCCAAATTGGGGCTATCTGCTTCACAGATTTCGATATTTCTATATCTCCGCTATACCTTAACAAAGTTATGCTTTGATTCGTATTCTTCATTAACTCTGCTTTATAGCATCTTGAGATGTGAAACGTAACGAATAGAATGCATATCGAGCGAGAAAGAGAGAAAGAGACGCATAAATTATTCATCGTGCATTAATTAACCCACACACACAGGCAAACGAATTATATCCTCCACCATTTTCTATTAGGATAAAACCCGCCTGTATCAACCGAACCTGTAGCTGATGTTATGAGATGTGCTATAATTTGAGTGTGTTTTTAAACAAATGTCCCCCTTTTTGCGTATCTTCATGTTATCTCTATTCTTTAATATAATTTATTGTCGCTCCAAGAAGCTTGCTCACCACTGGTAAATAATCAATCGGCTTTTAGGGCACACATACCTACGTCATCTACTATACGCTGGACAGCAAGCTGCGAGTTCCACGAAATGAAGCGACCTGGTACTGATATGAACGATTGCACAGTGCAGTAAATGAAATGTGACAAAGGTTCCGCACACGGCGACAATGCTGTACACGTCGAAACTACCAAAGTGCAATTATTTTCCGATCGAGTGTGAAACCACATTACGGGCGTAAAGTGAACCGAAAGTTACACCCCTTGCACCGCAGGCCTTCATCCCCTCACCTGCCACTCTTCGTAGAACGAAACGAGCGGGCGTTCCAGCAATTGCACGATCATTAACCTCAGCGCGACTGTTTGGCTGTGTTGTGGTCATTATAGTTTCACCGCAAAACAACTACTGGAGCAAAGAAGTCCTTCCGTGATACTACTTGCCCTCACGCGTACTGTGTGTGCCTTCACTACGCTGTGGTGTTCAATCGTATGGGCCTTATTATTGGTCGGGGTGCGAAAATAGAAAAGCGTGATTACACACGTATGCACCTGCCCGGTTTCGGCTGGCACGGGGAAAAACACAGTCCCAAATGTTGAACCACGATCAACAGCGGCAGTATGCAACGGGTCCGCGGCAGGATAGTGGACAACCGCAAGCCGGCACGAACGGTAGCCATTCGTCGGCAGAGAACTCTCCTGACCATAACTGTACCGCCACCAGCTTCTTCATGTTCGACGAGCTCAGCTCGGCACTGCACGATGAGCGTAACAATGGCAACAGCAACCACCATCATCGCCAGCAGCAGCACCGGGTGCAGCAATCGCCCGCGAACGGAAGCAGCCCCAAGTCTGCGGTCAGCTCCAACAACTCCGGCAGCACCAACAGTTTGCTCAGCAATGGCGACAGTCTAATGGCACGAATCAATCAGCTCAATCAGCAGCAGCAGCAGCAGCATCATCACCAGCAGTACAGTGCTAGTGGTACCGGATCACCGTCGAATGGTGCAACGATCGACGGTAGCACAATAGGAGTGGTCGCAACCATGCGCACTTCGCCCACGAATGGTTGTGGCAGTGCGGCGGTCAGTGCCCTTGCACAACAGCACCAGCAGCAAATGCTCGCGTCCGCATTGGTACGGAGCGGTGGTGGCGCATCCTTTGCGCAACACTCACCGATCGATGGTACGGATGGCACAACATTCCCAACTGCCGCAACGGTCACCAGCATCCAGCAACAGTATGGTGGTGGTGGTGGTAGTGCCCAGTTCCACAACAGCTTTGCTCAAACCGGTCACCAGCAACAGCACAAAGTGACCTTTTATCAGAGCCAACAGCAACAGCAGTACCATCTTCACCATCACCAGAACACACAGCAGAGGCCGGGTTTCGGTGAGTTTTCACTCTTCCAGAACCTTCCACTGGCAATCGAACAGTGCGATGTGTTGTTACCTATCTTCTTTTTCGTATGCGAATTATTGTTTCGTTCGGAGCCGAACAATCATATCAATAACATTCTAAGCAGAGAGAACTCAATTAATAACTCATGCAAGGGACGCGCAACAGTTAAGGCAGATTAAGGGCAGCAAGCAAGCCCAACACGAAGCTCAAGAAAACAAACTGCGGTCCCTTACGATCACTCAAAAATCGCTCGCTCTGCTGCCATTTTTTTGGGTTAGCTGGATATGTTAATAAATACAAGAACAAAAGAGAACTCGATTCATCTTCAGCATCATCGTACACGCATATGCATGTGAAACTCACCAAATTTTTACGAAACATTCTGCCAATCGAACGTAACAAAACAGACAAACCGTGACATCATCGCTTCACCACCAACTTCATCGCCATTATCACCACCTACCGATCATGATGCCAGGAAGGAGGTTTGTGGGCTAGCCGGAAGGACATATACGCATACCACACAGAAACACATGCACATGCACCCAAACTGGGAGAAAGATAGCTATCGGGACGGAACTGAGCAGCGTACTCACCACTGTCAATGGGACAGCTTTCATCATAAGTAAAACTGCGTCACCTATTACTACTTCTACTGCTGTTATTATTGCAACTATTACTATTACTTCCGCTATCACCATTATCACTTCTGCTACACGCGCCAGTCATGTTTAGCGGTATATTATCACGTTTATCATCCAGTGTACTAAAAGAAGAAATACATACTTTTTTACAAAGCTATAAAAAAGAGAAGCGCCATCTGATTGGTAGCTGAATATCTTCACAATATTCTACACCGCGTACAAACATTTCTCTAAACAACACATTGCGTAATGGCGATTTAAAAGGTGTAAACACTTCATCAGCTCTTATCATCCTGCATTCTGCGTACGCTTCAGACCAATCTGCTGTAAATGAAAAATATTCTTTAGAGAACTAGCAACGAAAACATTTATTTAGACACAAACACCAACTGCCAAACATAAATATGTTCAAATAAACATATAACTGCATTATTAACTCATTTAGGATCGGAAATTGAGGGAAATCAACAACAATGGTGACACATTTCATAAATTTATGAAACTTTTATGCACAGCTATCCTTACAATTAGCTAGAAAGATGTTAAAATATTTACTTATTTTGTTACACAAATTTTCCACCCTCGGTACAATTCTTTCCACGGCCAATGCTTTTCGCATTCTACATTGTGGGCACGTCAGAGTTAAGCTGCCATTAAAAACTCATTCAATTTCCATTTATTCCTTTGCCTTTAGGAGCACGAAATTTAGAACGGTTTTTATTAGGTTTCATTGAGCTGTGGATGTAACAGTAGATTGTAGGTAATTTACTATGCGCGTAAAAGCTCCAAACTACAAACGGGTTACATGTGCCATTAATTTGCTCTTAAAGTTAGATTTTAACAACCCGATTTTAACATTCTGAATCGTTTCATAGCGTAAACGCGCTTATGATAATGATACGCTATTATGAAGCAGTCGTTTAGTCCATTGCTGCCACTAATAGGTTGCTGCTGTACAGATATAGTTATTATAGAGAGGAAGAAAACTTCTTTTCATCACTTGCTGCAGCTCTCGACCAGGCCAAGGAAACGTGTTCTATCATTCCATATATATATTTTTTTTCGTTCCATTCTATGCATCATCTTTCGGTCCTTTCAGCATAATTAATGACCCTTTACGGTTGCTACTCGATGCACCTCTCAAACGCGATGCCGATGTTACTAAGCGAAGGTCCTTAGTCGATCTGCTCATTAAGCAAAATGCTTCCCTAGTCTTCCAGTTCGGTATCGCCCCAAGGAAGGCGTGTGTGTACGAGTGTCGTGCCCCTTTTGCGTTAATCCATTTACCGAAGCTGCTTGCTCTAAATCTGCGACCAGCTCAGGTCATGGCACAGTTTCTGGTGGGCTATAGCGTGGTTATGGCTACAATTTCCACCCGGCCACATAAACGAACGGCTCTAATGTGTGTGTGTGTGTGTTTGAATGAATGGGAAGTGCATGTTGGAGAGGTTCCTTTTACAATACCGTTCGTACCGTTACATAAGCGATGCAGTAAACAGCAGCAAGGATTTAAGACTATTCGATGTTCTAAACCATTGTTCTTGTTTGGTGCTACTGGCACGAGCCAACTATTTCCGGATATTCTTTACTGTCCTTCTTCATTGTGCGTGTTAACATTTTGTATAAAAAAAAAAAAAATTTTCGTAGGAGACTACTCTAGAGTAGTTATGCATGTTGGGTGAGATTGTTAAGAAGTTGTTATGTTAAGGAGAAACCATGATTTTAGAAAAAAAATCTTTAATCAAATATTCATAAAGTTACTTTCCTTTAGTACACCATAGGTACAATAATTTTCCTTTTTATAAAACTTGTACTGCATTGTCTATTACTGAAGCACAGCAACAACTAAAGCACATGCGCTTTAAACACGTGGCAGCAGCAGTACCAACGTGAGGCTTAGTTCAGAAATACGTCCCCCAATATTCGGCCTGGTGTGAGTGAAAATTTCCCACACGCATCGTGCAATGGTCTGTTTGGCCACGGCTGGTCTGTATTTGTCTAGTCCGTTGGTCTACCTCACTGCCACAGGACTTAGCTCACACAAACCACAACCCACACATGAGTCCACTGTTCAATTGGTTGAGCAGAAGAAATCGAACTTGATGGCCTAGTTTTTGTTTCACTGTTCTATCCTTTCCACACCGACGGCGGACGCATTGCTTGTTTTTCTAGTGGCAGTGAAGATGTCACTGCCTGTCTCTCCCCCGATATACGTTAAACGGATACCATTGAGGCACGAGAACACCGTGCAGCGAAATGGGAGTTGTTGATTTCGTTGACAGATTTCTTGTTTCTATTTTTTGGTTTTGTTTAAAAGATTTTTTCGGCTTGGTTATGAGAATCGTGATAATGATATTCATCAGAAGAGTGATTTTGACACGAGGTTTCGAGGTGCGCGCAAAGGTGTCCTGTGTCGCACGCTGCTCATCTCATTTGAACATGCTGATGGATTGTAACTTGACGTCTGGCATGTCATGGACGGTTTTCATTTTTCTGGCAACGCTCTGGTGGGAATCCTAAAAATGCACTGTGACTAATTCAATACGAAACATACCCGGGTAAACCCTCACCGCGTCATGAAACCAACAAAAAGGACGTCTTTCTGCGCTCATTTCGAAAGATTGCACTCACTATGACTAAACAGATCTAGCGTGGTTGAGTGTGGTCAAACTTAGCATACATCTCAAAAACCTATTCATTCGGTTGTGGTTGCCTATTGGAGTGCAATAAACCGAATATTTACCGATTAAGGCATAATGGAGGCGCCCAGTGGCTGATAAATAGTATCCTGTAAAAAGGCTTACATATTTACCTATTTAATTATAGCAAAACTGTGTCAACGAAGACAGCAAACTCATATATCCTGTATCTTATTTTATCTCCTATCACACAAATATACATTTTACTCACACGCCAATCGAAAACTAACGTTTTCATTGCACAGTTGGTGGAGGCGCCTGGTATCACAACACTACTGACCGCACGAATCCTTCGAATATTAAACATCGTTAGCACCGCCAACTCATATTGCACTACTACTATAGCACAAACGAAACATTGCTGTTTTGTTTGATTTTTAGTTCAATGCAATCAAAGCAATACTAAAAAAGCATACATTTGTGCTTGTAGTTATCTATGTTTTTCGCACATTCCTGAATGGAAGAACGATGCAACCGTCACGAAACCGTGCTGTCACAATTGTCCCCAGCTACTTGCAATAAAATCGGTATCGATATCAATTGCCAGTATGCCCCCGGCACCATCGCCGCTGCTTGTCAACACAGAGTTGCAGTTTTGTCCTCCGTATCCTGTTTCCAAACCTCCAGAGTCACACCCAACCTTTAGGTGACAGCAGCAATAATAATTACTGGCCACTGCTGACGAATCCGTGCCAATGTGTCAATTGGAGATTGGAGGTTGTGTTTTACGTTTCATTCAGTCGTTT
This sequence comes from Anopheles marshallii, assembly GCF_943734725.1. Taxonomy (NCBI): domain Eukaryota; kingdom Metazoa; phylum Arthropoda; class Insecta; order Diptera; family Culicidae; genus Anopheles; species Anopheles marshallii. The sequence continues at coordinate 44,627,610 of NC_071326.1, read as the reverse complement.
GTAACGAATACTGCTGCAGTTACTGATAACTTCCCTGCAGCGTTAGGCACTGCGGACGTCCGCTACGACTGTTGTTTTGCTGTCATTTTTGTTTTCGTAGCAAGTGATGGGTGTTTTTGTTTTATCGTGCCCCCGAAAAATGTTTGAGATCGAAATCGTTTGATCGATATTCGCCAACGAAAATGTGAACGCTGTGTTTGACGGTGCATGCAGCGCTTCATTGCGACTGTATCGTGTAATGGGAAAATAAAACGTGTTAAACTACAAGTAGTAAATCATAAAGCATACATTGCATTATTTCGTTCACTGGCTTTTTCTAAAACCGTTTTTGGGTATAAGTTGAATATTAAAGTGCTGTCTAGAGTCGAGCTGGTTTTGATAAAATTTTACAGTTTCAGCTAGAACTTCGCAAGCAGCGCACTATTCCAATGCTGACGTAAAACAATAAACCATTTGCAACAACAAAAGTTAAAGCCATAGTTCTTCATTAGTCTCGTGGGAAATATATTTTACCCTCTGTAAAAGCTATCCTTTGCTCTTCGGTCTGCCAGCAATGAGCAAAAAGTTAAATGAACTCCCCCGCTTCGTTTATGTGCGTAAGGATGTCCGTACTTTTACGCACATCTTCATTTACATTCTGTGCGGAAAAATAAAAGTTTAGAATGCTTCGCTAGCATGATCATCGTCATGTCTCGCATACGATTTGCTTATATTATTTTCATTGCTATTATTTTGCCAAGCACCATTGGCCGATACCGTACACTGGCCCAGTGTCTTTGGTTAAGTATTTTCTAACTCGTGCGGAAACCTTCCCCGGCGGGAACATTGTTGAAATGTAAACTTTTTTTTTATTCATGATAAAATATGTAAATGAACCGTACGGACGGGGTTTGGGACGATGAGTGTAGAAAATTCTCATTTTTCCTTTCGGTTAGTCCATTCATTCTCTTTTACCGGAATGAGAATTTATTTTTCGAGATGACCGGGTTTATTGGAGATAGAAGGAAGTACGAGGCTGCAATTGTATTAGCAAACACGTTTACATAGCGATGCTGCTAGAGGTTGACCCATGCACAGCCAGTGTCGATGGTTCGATCGTTGACTCGTTTGTTTGGTTTTATTGAGATTCACGGCAATTGTTTTTTTATCGAACGCAAAAAATAACATTAGTGGATCAGATGAATTATTGTGTATTTTTATTTGTCTCTTTTAACATTCATTTGCATAAAAATATTCTACATATATTTTCTGCATAGAATTTTCTAATAATACACTCGACATTTTTGGCCAGCGATCTACACGTCACAATGTTTTATTCTCTTCTGGCATTTTCTCACATTATTCTAACTGACCGCTCGCTACAGGACCGCCTTTGTTAGCGCACAATGTAATAAATAAACCACCTAGCAAGCAAGCAGTAGGAAAACAAAATCAGCAGCCAAAGAAAACCCCCTGCAGGGGCACTCCACCCAGAACTAGCCGGTCGAAAGCGGGTCGGAACCGCTGAGCGCTAACCTTTTCGTAACGTGGGAAAGAATGGTTTGGCCACCCCAAAAACGTTGCCCTAGTTCCCTGTTCGTATCTTTCAGTCTCAGCTGTACCATTCCTGTTCATCGCATTCCCATTTCCTAACTGATTTCCTCCTTGCCTTGGGAGGAGTTAGTTGGTTTCAAAGATTATCCGAGCCAACCGGCGAAAGTCGGCCAACCGGGAAAACGCTTTTCTGTGCCTCGCTCTCTACCTTGCTTACCTTGATTCTTCGCGCCGGTCCAGCAGATCCCGGACACATTCCATTCCCGGGGATACCGTCCTTACCATTCATTCACCTGCTATTTTTGTAAACCTAACCGTATGGATGTATAAGAAATAGAACAGACACGCAATACCGCGAGTATATTACGTAAACGGGTCTAATGTTACCTTCTTTTTTTCTGTTTCTCCCTCTCAAACCCCACAGGTAAGTCTCCCGATGCGCACATTGATCCCAGCAGGACGGTCACACAACTGAACCACGCAATGGAACTGTTCGAAGGTAGGGATCACTAAGGAATAAAAGCGGCGCAGATGGAAATCTGCCTCACTATTCGCTGTATGTGTGAGGGTGTGTGTATTTGTGCGTGTAAACCTTTTGCACTGCACTAGAGGCGGTCACTGCAGCCATTCACTTTTTCTACCTTACCCGCCATAAATATCACAAATTATGGAAATGGTTGCAGATCTGCGCCGGAATGCTTGAATGTTTTCGTTCCACTTTGCTGTTTCTCCTTCAAAAGGGTGAACGAATGTTTGTGATGTGATAATGATCAAACGTAGCACTAAACGAAGAAGTAAGATGGCTAATTCCAGTCTGGGTGGGTGAGATTACTGGAAACGCTAGCAGAGATGTTGGACATGAAAAATAGGATGGTTTCAAAGTCTGATTAAAACCATTTATATTAAAGTTGGAATGAGCCAAGGAAATTCTTTAGATTATTTACGAATTCTCCAATTCCAATGCTAGTAAACAATATTTGTTTTTTTTTTTTCGAGAGTAAACAAACAATTTCACCGTTTATTAGCACTCTTTCTTCAACACAAACACTTTGCATGGTTGTTCGTAGCAATCATCATTTGGTTCCCAAACAAACAAGATGCTCACCAACTGTTGGCAGGCGTATATGTTCAAGTACAATTCAAATAGCATCAATAGCTGGCTCTCCTAATGGCATAACTTTAGCCCATCGTTTGTTTGTAAATTATTAAAATTACTTTCCTCAAACTGTAGCTTCTACTAGAATCGTTTGGTTTTTAAATTACCACGCAAAAGTATTTTCCGTTCCTGTTCCTTTCACTTGGGCTAATGTAATATTTATTAGGTAACTATCCGATTAGACAGCGCTTAGAACCGACCCGTTGGCCACTTGACAATTTATTCGATGTTTTTGATATTTTCTACGAGAAAAAAAGACAGATACTCGTCCGTTTAGTTCACCTTCGATGTGAAATTCCTTCCCGTCTGTCTGGGAAATTGTGGCGGTAAACGGAGGGCGGTGCGGTACGACGGTATTCGTCTGGGGTAGAATAATCACTATAATAGCATTACCGTGCAAAACCGAGCATTCCTGCCGGTCGGACTGAGTGTGGTTGGGCCGTGTTCTCCCGAGCGTCGTTTTGGTTGGAATTTATTCACCTACCAGGTTGGCGCACACATCACCCATGGCAACGAGACGAAGCAATTTCGTCGTACGCATATTGTAAAAATAGAAGCTACCTTCCTTCGTAATGGTCAACACCAGAACGCGCCGAGCACCTTGCCGTATTTCGTCCGGGGACAGTTTTTCTTCGCAAAGGGATTTTCCACGTCTAGTTTATATCCGAGGCGATACGTAATGTGAGATAGACCTCTTATGAAAAGCAACAGTAGCAGCAGACAATTTTGCACTGCAAGATGACAAAACTCACGTGTATCTGCTCGCCTGGTCACAATATAGTCATAGATCTCTTTCTCTCTCTCTTTCTCTTTCCGTTTTTGCAATACCCTGTGTACTGTTTTTTGAAGACCTCAATTCGTACGACAAGTGGAACAAATTCCCTACCCTCTCGACACAAACACATATCAAAGGTCGAGATCAAGCCCATAAATTGACGATTAGCTTGCTTTACTCTGTATTCCGATATTTAGTGTTGCCGGCGCGTGATTGATGATCAAAAGTTTGAGGATAGCGTGTAGCACAATTACGCATCGAAATTGGCTCGAATGATCGAAACACTCGATTTTTCAGCTTGTCACCAAGTGTTGTCAGTCTTTACGAATGTCCCTAATTGTCTATCAACTACCCTTTGGACAATGCGACCAACGTAATTTTTAATGGACTATTGGCGAACTTATTTTAAAACTAAAGTTTAGACAATTTTGAATGTGATTTAAACTGTTTTTGCTTAAGTGGACTTTATGAGCGATCGAAATAATAGTTTTTTTTCGAAATCGGCTTTAATCCACTGATATCATTTACTGTAGTTGAGCAAACGAGTAACTTGGTATTTAAAAAGTCAAACCACTTACAAAAGAATTTCAACCCATACCCATCAGTCACCAAAGACCTAACCGAAGAAAAAAAAATCTAAGAAACAGGCAAGTATGTGCTGCGAAACCAGTAAAGACCCACAAGCATGCCACTCCTCGACCCGGCACACGAGAAGGTTAAGCGCACAGGGCGGCACGCCCCCTATCCTCCCCTCCCTCCATCCGTACGGAGTGAAACGCGGCAATGTCTTGGCCTTGGTACGCATTTTCGTGGCCCAAACTAAATAAAACGCTCTCGCTCTCGTGCTCTCGTTTCCGTACCATACCGTAACACTTTCTCGTACGCGCCCTTCATTGAAGCGCACTGAAAGTGGCGATGCTCGATGAACTGCGACCAGCTACTAATTGCCGGGCGTGTGTTGTGTTGTGTGCTTTTTTCATGTTACCGCGATCATCGCGTATGCGTGTAACAGGCAGGTGAAAATTCGTGCGCTTTTATCACTGACCCATTTGTTTCAATTAGGCGCAGCACCTTACAAGACGGTGTGTGATGGCTGCTGAATAGTTTAGTATTGCATCATTTACAGAAGAAGAGCGAAATTTAACAACTATTTCTATTGGGGCACAAGCTCTTAGTTGGAGATTGGCTATGTTAGATAAAGAAGAAAAAAACGACTTAAGAGAAAGAGTCAGATGGAATTATTATGGCATTCTGTACCGCATACTACTGTTTGCAAGGAGCAAAACTGTATCCATGTGCCATGAAGTGTAAATCTGTTCTAAGTAAATAACGTGCTAAAAATGGCTCACGTTTTCTTTCTTTTCCGCTCCACATATGCTGCAGTAATTTTGCAGTGGAAGCCATTGCGATCGTTAGACTGTACCTGCGGTCGCGGCCATGCAACGTTTTAGCACCTTTTGTCACACGGTTCTAAAGTTGTGGCTTTTCCTTGTGGACAGTAACTTGTAACTGCAACATACCTACAAGCAAAACTGGTGTCGTTCGTCCGTGAAGGTCGCTTCCGAATGAAAACTGCCCGGTGTATGGTTCATTTAGAATTGTACTCCTTTCTGAATGTCCAAGAGCATCGGCCAAGCAGGAGGTTTTCCACTTCGTGGCCTTGCCCCCAATGTTCGGTATCGATGGTTGGCCACTGTAACGCTGCAACGGTTCCATGCTCTCGTCCGCCTTGACAGCGATTTGTGCGGCACATCCATTATATCATGTACGGTCCATCGAACCAGTTTGTAAGTGCACGTGCCAACTCAATCGGCGATTGATAATTGATTCCCATTAACGGTGCCATTTATTGCATTTGTATCAACGAGAACACAGTACTATGCTTATGGGTTTTTATGATGAATGAATGGTTCACACAGGAAAAAAAAACGTACGTCTAATGTGTTCATTTTGCGCAATAATTTACGGTGTATTGGTTGAATTAATGCTTTTAAATTGGAGTTTATTGCTTTTCACTATAATTCATTGCATGATATATTTGTTTGCCAGCAACTAATATTTTCACACTATGAGACTACAATTTATTGAAGTATATCGTAAAGTATATCCAAATTTTGCAAACTATAAAAACGAGTTTAGCAGAAATCGTAAGAATCAAGCAAATCCCTCTATACATAACATAAAGATATATCTCCAGAGGCGAATGAAGCTGCCCAGCTCAAAATCTCTAAAAAACAATAAACAACAACAAGATATATCTCCACATAGAACTAAAATTGCTTGCAAAAATATCGAACGTGTAGTTCTACTGTGCTCATATGAAATATGTACAACTCTCTTACCGATAACGGAGAAATTGAATCATCAACCATTCATGAGCCGCCCGTTTTGTACAAAGAGAAGAAAGAAATGATTGCAGGATTACAGGAACGCTTCAGATAATAGAAAAACATTTATTTTGCTTGCGTATGTTAGTGCTATCGACTACAGAACAGGGAATTTGATCGCACAACTATCGAAATATTGTGTTTATTGTTTGCTTATATAAATTAGCTAAAAAGTGGAAGTAGAACCTTCATTTTTTATAATCAACGCAGAAAACATCAAACAGTCGAGCTTACAAACACGCGCAACGTTGGGTTAAAATAGTTTACTAGGTTAGGTTAACGATGCACTTAACCGGAGCAATCCTCTTCTTCCCCTGACCGGCGTGCTCCGCCCTATTGCAACACACATAAATTAATGAGCATATTTTCATTTCGAATGCTGTAAACGATAACAAATTACAGTATCTTGGGGTGCCCATCTATCACGCAGCAAAGAGCAATCCCAGTGCACCGTGCTTTGTTTATTCAAATCGGGCAGCTTCGTTGAGGTATTTCCGTCGGTTTCGGTTTGTGCGTTGTGTTGATTTATGTAGGCAAATCAAAAGCAATGTGCCTTACCAATTGCCAATGAATCGATAAAAATAGTCCTGCCCGCAATGACGGCAGGGAGAGCCTTGGTGTGCGACAAATGTTGATAAATAGGATGCTTAATGAAGCACTGTGCACCGTTACTGGTGGCTCCATCTTGTGGCGAAATGGTGTTTTATTTGAAGGAAACCAAGATCCTCTTCAAAAGAGCTTACCGTCTCCAGTTTACCTACATGTACGAAGAAATCTATAACTTCAAAAAACTGTTTGCCTTTATTCGGAATTCTGTTTTGTGTGCGCTGATCCGATGATTGCTTTGAAAAGAAATTTAATTTAAAAAAAACTACACATTGGTTCCAACATTCCAGTAAGGCATTTCCACAAAGGCATCGCGAGTAAAGAAACCTGGCTACGGGAAGGTTATATCCATTGAGGTAGTGTGAAAAACAATTTGATCTAATACCACCCATATCCATCTATACCTCGGTGCTTTACATTGTATCGCAAAATACTGACGGTTTGACGATGCCTTTCACCTATACCTGTCGGAGTCACCGCTAAGAATCAACTCCCTTTGCACAGCCGAAACAAGCGAGGCGCGGGCGTATCTCAAGGGTGGTTTCATTCTTTCACGACACATTTTCCATCCGTGCCTCAACTTCTTCTGCGTAGGAATCGTCGACATACGTACAACTCCCAGCACGGCAAACCCTGCCTCTAACCTGCCCATCCGTTTGCTCGAAGAGACTTAAAAATAGACACAGAACCCTCTCGCAACCATTCCACTGAATCAACCGCCAACATAGGCCCCGTCGGAATTCGCTGGTTTGTTGGTTGGTGGTTTTGCTATTTTCTGCTGACGAGTAGGTCGTGCCATACTTGCAATGGGCGGAAGAAGCTGCAGGAAGCCCATCTCAACAGTCATCCATCCCGTGGAAGACTTCCGCCAGTACGGCCAGTTCTAATCACTTCCTGCGTTTCGGAGTTTGCGATTGTTCCACTGGCTGGGGATGTGTCGGACGAAACGTCGGGCGGTACTCAAACCAGAATAGATGTTAACTCACCCTAGCTGCTTGAAGTGGACGAGCCGAAGTTCTTCCACCGTTAAGCCTCCTTATTTCGCTCCAGCACCAATCACACCTAGCACGCTGCTTCGACGAAGCACAACGGTGAATCGAGAATAGAAAAACTCGAAGGTACAGGTACTGCCCACCGGCACGACTTGCTGGCTGAAAACGGAACGGTCTAGGAAACGGATCAATGAGTGAGCCCATGACGAAGAAAACAGGACGGCTTTCCTGTGGGATACCGATCCCCAAACCGTACGCCTTCATTTAGTGCTTCCATTGTGTCGGAAGCTTTCCGCTAGAGCGCACTTCCGTCCTGCTTCTGGCTCGATGAGCAAAAGGTGTACTTTCTTCGTGTTTGTCTCGTGTTGCGGGTGCGATAACGTCGAGGAAGTGCTTGAGAACATGCTACACAAGCATATTCGTGCAAGCCTGCATGATGAAGTGATTCCTTTGCGTCGAAGGTGCGGAATGAGAAGGCTACAGTGATACCGGAAATTTGTACACACCGTTTACCCTACCGTGTGCTGGCCTTCGAGAGTAGTGATAAATTTACTTCTGAAACACGAGAATTTTGCATATAAAAAAAAGCGGGGAGCGATACAGGAAGTTGAATGGTGATTTTTATGCGACCATAATTTTTCACTCACCTGGAGTGTAGCATAGCAATTGGTAGGCTGGTGCATTGATGAGCGGACTCATCGGCATGGCATTTAGCAACGGCATGGCATTTAGTTACCGGCAATTTACCTTTCGACCTTCCGTTTGAGACTATGGGATATATATCTTGGTAAATATGTCAGTATTCTGATTAGTGTGTTTGCCCATTTTAATGTGGGTGTCCCAGTAGTATAACGGTAGTGGTGCTCGGCTCCACACTATAGGACCGAACCATTGTTTCTAACGTTAGCAGGCCCAGATCTTAGAAGTGTTGTAGTGTCAGAAAAGAGCCAGAAAAGGATGTCATACGTAATTTGATAATTAATTACTTTTCCCCATACTGTTGATACTTAAACGATAAGAAGGGAATAAGTGCTTCAAGTATATTAGGTTAAACTGAGCGATCTACTTGCTCAGCACTGCCATTTTTATATTTCTATTTCTATACATAATTTTACCTCATATAGTCACACTTACCATGAAATATATTCCACAGAATATATTCCATTCAAACGATAACATCAAAACACAATATAAACTCCCAGTCTTATAATTTATATTATTGCAGTACGTTACTCACAGTCGCAGAACTGATATCGATGATACATTCATATGGAGTTGTCAATCCATCAGTATCGCATTTGGCTCTATATCCTAGCTCACTTGCGATATTATCATGCTACTATCAAACGTACCCCAAACCCATACAATTGTATGATAATGGATCCAAACTTGCCAAACGAACTTGTTTGCTGCGGGCGTCACCAAATGTAATCTCTAAATTGCGATCCATCAAAAGAAAAACAGTACACGCAGCCATCATCGAGCTTGACACACACATCCTACTTGAAGACTAATTAGTGTGAATTGCCCTGACGTGCCGCAGCCGGGAAAGACGCCAGGTTTTTGGCGAAATGTTCGGCGAAAAGGCGCCTTTACTTTCATGTTTTTTTTCGGTCTGTATTGCTTCCTTTCCTAAAAGAAAGTTACCTTTCTGTCGGCGAATGACCCGGGAAGCAACTAACCAAACGAAGCAAAACTCCCTCCGTGGAGGGGAATCCACTTCTGATGATGTGTAAATATTTTCATATCATTAGTCTCGGCGGCTTCTATGGTGAGTGGTGATGAGAACGAATGTTCAACTGTGTGCGTGTAGTTGAGGGTGCATATGTGTCCCACACTCGGGTGACACCTACTCGCTGCTTGGAAATTGGGAATCTGCGCTACGCAATGTTACCTTTAAGGAAATGTTTACGGTCCATCCCGATTGTACCGAAGCAAAAATACTCCAACACGTGTCCAATCTTGCAAATGTCCAAAACTGACCCCCAGGGAATTTCATCTTCCATGCAGTGTTTTTGACCGTAGAAGCCATGTTCTACCTTCTGATGGAGGTGTCATAAAATGCCGGGATCTCCACCATTGCGTACGGCAATAAACCGGGGTTGAGATTTGTCCTTCCGACCATCCCCATGGGAAGATCAGAGTACACCGGAAGTGGCTCATAAAACGTCATCTTGTTAGTGGCGATTCTTGGAGTGCGCTCACCGTGGCTGTGAGTGTGGTTAAGAGCATCACATGCGGCATATGGTTTTACTGATCCGCTGAAGGTGTTCTAATGGGCCACCAGGGTAAAGAGTCACCAGGGTATCGATTCTAGCAACTCTTTGACGCTTCTGAAAGGTCAAGAGGAAATAAATGTACGGTACAAACGAGATCCTGTTTTATCTGTTTTGCAGAAATTGCAAACCAAATTGGAATTTAAGTGTCCCGTTTAGAGGCGAGCCATTTAGTTTAAATGTTGTTAATATGATAAAAGTTTTGCTTCATCCTTTATATTCAGGTTAGCATGCCGTAGCAGCCAAATACAATCATCAAACTAAAAGAAAACATGTGATTTCAATTAACATCCATTTCGTGGATTCAAAAAACACACAGGATGAGCAGAAGGGAGTGTACAGTAAGAGAAAGAGAGGCTCATTTTACGATACTTTACTGCAAGACCTCACATTAACCTCTCATCCTCTTTATGAAATCCATCCATCAAACGGGTTCTTGAATTCATTCACCACCTACCTTGATTATTGAAAAAAACACTAGCAACACTACCCTCGGTTCTTCCACAACGGAACAGAACCGATCGGAAAGTGTTTGGATCACTTTGCATCCCATGGGCATCTGGAAACTTGAACGAACTGCGCAATAGAGCGCAACAGATCATCCAAACATTTTCACTTTATGTTTCCCGATCGCAGAGGGGTTCGTTCCCGATCGTTCACTAGTAGGGTGATCGCGCCGGCACATATGCCTAACCCTTTGCTGATCCCAAAATATTGAAACGATTCTGTCAAGTTGTTCGACACCCCACCCGCACATTCCGCATGATAATAATGAGAGGAGAGAGGTTTTAAGACTTTAGTATGGAAAAAAGTTGTATTAAACATACTTAATTTCTCTCCGTATCGTTCGATGCTCTTGACGCCACAAGGGCAACATTCGCTGCGTTTAATGGGTGCGTTAATGTGGGAAATTGCTCGGATGTGTGTTCATAATTTCACACTACAGTACCACACCGGAGAAACAGAGCCGGGAAACCCTCTTGATAAATGTTCCTTTCGTTTCTCCATCCATTAAACCCGTTTAAGCCTGTTAGTTGCTCATAAATGCTGTACTTTATGTGGGTGGGTTGTTTTTATGGGAGCTATTAATTATAAGAAACTTGATTGCGCTGTGTACTGAAACAGAAGCGTGATTTTAAAAAATGTTAAATTTAGGTTCGTTTAGTTGCACAAAGAATATTGCATTCTTTCTAAATGCACAACAGCAAACATCATAATTACATGTCACATGTTTAAATCAGACCTATCCATGCAAAGCCAAACCAAGCTCATCATCATCACTGTGGTCAGCACAGACACATTATGACCGTCACTGCGGACGGCGTTTACAATTACCGGACACTCATAACCACAGGACGAGAACGATCGACTTCCTCAACCTCTCTACCTGCCATTTCTTTACAGACGGTACGAAATGCCCAACAGTGCGATCTAAAAATAATTCCCCCCAAAAACACCCAATTCTGACCTCAGCTTACTCATAGCGCCAGTACCACCGCCACCATCGTCATCATCATCAACATCATCGCCATGACCAGTGAGCATAAAATCAGATTTTTCTTCACCTCGTTTTTGGGGTACCACGTAGACCAACTCCCATCCCTAAGGGAAAGCTGTCCGGGATGGGTAGAATGAGGGAAAAAAGGGAGGGCAGCGCCCACCATCTGCCCTGCATGATTTCACTCACTTACACAGCACACCTCACCCACGGTGTGTGCAATAAAAGTAATAATAACGCGCCCAGCCAGTCACATTTACGAGCGCATAAAGAAGAAAAAAAACTCTGTACCGCTCTTACGCGTTTTCGGTACTGCCAAAACATTTCTCGATGCCGGTTTGTGCTCCGCAGTAATCTTCACACGCCGCGCAGCGTACAACGGAGACGATCGGAGGCGTACGCTGGTACGCGCATTGAAGTTAAATCTCTCGTGATGAAGCCATCAGGCAAACGAAATTGAAGTCAGCATCAGCACCTCACCTGCGGTCCCAAAATGTTTCCGTACCAGCGGTGGGTTGGAGTTGTCGTTAGAAAACATGAAAAATGCTTATAAAAAGAAAGAATGCATAAAAAGAACTCGAATCCATAAAAACGCGACAGCATTAAGACTGTTTCCCACGTGCCAACTTGTTCTTTTCGCCGTGTGGTGCAAATTGCGAATGTGCATTTCATTTTTTTGCACCGTGCCAACAGCATTCAGAAGACGCTTGTTCCGGTTGAAATGAATCGTTTAGGCAAGATTTGGCCGTGGTTAAAGTACGACGCTTTTTATGGCACCTCACATAAACAGATTTAATTTTTATGAGTATTTTAACATTGCATTAGGAATTCTATTGCATATAGAAAATACAGTATAGTGACTATATGTTTATCAAAGACAGTTTTCAAAACAAATAGATAAAACTAAGAGATTCCCATAATGGAACATATTTGGGTCTTTTTAGTTTGCTAGGCGTCTTATTTCGAAAAATGGGCGTCCAACTTATTTCATTCTTATGGGCGTCCAACTTATTTCGATAAAAATGACAAAACTCGGTTGAAAAAAGCATCGAATTTAAACTGTTGTATTCAAACAAGTTGTAGTAATAATTTTAAGTTTGACACTTTTATGGAAATGCTTTTTTTTTGTTACATATGTTTTTAGGCGATTCCAATCGCCTTATCGAATGTCTTATTAAAACATTGAGTAATGAATAAAAAAAATATAAAAAAAATCCCTTTTATCTATTCATTCAAATTTTTAATTGCTATATTTCATAAGTGCCCTCTTGCAATAGTAATAAAATATTTTACACAATAGAAAAATATTCCATCTTCTAAAGAGTGATAAAATACCTGCTATTTAGTAAATAAATATTATTTTGATGTTTCATTCCTGCTGCAAAAGTTCAAATAATAAGTACTATATATTATTTAGTTCAATTAATTATAACTGTGTCGCAAAGTAGCTCATCTATTCTGCAGCACACCACTAAGATTTTTCGTTACAGTTAGCCAAATGCTTATTACTCTAAGTATGTCGAGCATCACTGCCACCAATGTGGCCTATTTTGTGATTTTGCCTAGCCCAATTGAGCTAGCAATTGACTTTTATTTTCCCGTATTGCTAACTGTATACCTGCAGCAACATCATCTTTTACAAGATATTTGCTGTATCGTTGGTACGATCAATGCTGGCCACATATTATTGAGAGATCGAAACATAAACACTCACGAGACACTGGCCCGACACTTTGCCTGCAACGTTCGTTGGTGAGTAAGACGTTCAAGAGACGCTTTGTTGGGTTTTCTTACTTTCCAACCACGCATTGTGTCACGTCACTGGGCCATCGTCATCGTCATAATTGTGTTCGATGGACATGTTTCGGGTGCTTGATTGGCCTTTTCGAAATGTGTTACTTGGTTATCTTGGTACAATATTTACTGTTAATTGGCTACCATACAGTCAAGCTGCTCCCAATGCAAAACTATCTTTCCCATCAGTTGGAAAAGTTTCTTCGTTAAAAAACTTTTGCCACCAACACTATTTTGATGGCGCAAAAATAGTTTCAGATCAGCTCACGAGGGAACCGTTTCCCTTTTGTCTCCTGCAATAATTTCTAGTACAGAGAAAAAGTTTCGTCTTCCTTACACCCCCCCCCCTCCCCCCCACCCCCGTGCAGGGTGGTAATAAAACTCGGAAGGATAAGTATAAGGACAAACACAAACGATAATAAACTGTCTGTGAGCGATTGTTGCAAATCAACGTGTTAAAGCCACAATCACATACTTTCAGCTCGTAATGGCAATCATTTTCCAAACTCGGTCGAATTGCTGCTTCCAGCACCAGCATCATTCTACCCTGCACAGAGACTCATGCTTTCGATATCGCCCTTCCTCGCGTCCTGCCTGGTTGCCCACAATAATAATCATAATCGTCGGATATTCGGTCGGTTGAACTCGACTCCATCGAACCGTCCGCAACTGTCTCAATCATGCTCGCAATGGGTTTTTATTGCACCCGGCTTGATGCTGTGGCTGCTCACCTTACATAATCCCACCACCCCCAAAAGCGATACTATCAACGCCACGTACCTTCACACATGCAACTTCCACGCGAGAACAATCACGAGAACAATTGCTAAAAGGCAGAACTTTCTGATTACTTCTGACAGAGGGTGTAATTTTTATTGTCGCGCTTCGAACTCATCTCCCTGCACAGGCTTCCTCCCTATGCAATACCGGATACGGAAATGGATGATCCACAGTTTCAAACCATTTGAAAACGTTGAATTCATTTATGACCACGAAATCCAAGTGCTTTCGGCAATGTCGCCACACGAAGGTAACGCGCTATGGTGTGAGGTTGACAGTGGCACTTAACCCAGAATCGATGGTGTAATATTTATCGGCTTGTAATGTTGTGGGGCAAGTAACCAAAACAAACACCAACTGTACCTTACGGATACGATTACATGGAGGTTTTATCTCTTCATAACGTTTATTGCACTGTATACTACGCTTCGGCACGGTTATTGACTGCTTATTTGGTTCCATTAAGCGTATGAACTCGATCCGCGAGTTTTGCAGCAGATTTGTGATGGTGAGCATATTTTATGTTAAACATTTGGCAGCGTGTTCCGCGTTATTGCCTTATACAAACTTTGCATTTGTAATTAAAAATGTAAACTTAATCAGTCGTTTTATTCCGGCCTAAAATAGTATTTCATTACTATTTTAATCGTTGTTTCACAACAACCATTTGCATAAAACACGCCTATGGTACTTACAAATTATTATTCTACAAAATAATCTATAGTTTATTTAACATTTACTAGTCAGAGAAACACAAATGCGCCCACACTTTTATATCTTCAGTGCATGAAAACGCGTCCCTTCGGGCATACTGATTAGCAGCTGCGTTCTGCTAGAAATGTCATTAAACGCTGCGCACGTGTCGTGGATAAGCTTTTAGGTGGAACGCTCGGTTCGTCGTCATTAAAAGTGCAGCAAACACGACCACGATCAGCCACCAGAATTGCACCACTAACAATGCAACGGCTAGTCTGGCTTTATGCTTGATCACGATTTTTTTTTACTGACGGTATTTCAATCGGCCCTAACGAACGTTGACGCAATCAACGCCCGGTCGTCGCTCACGGCCATATCCACCGAGACCTTGGACTTGATTCGAAAGTTTTATTCAAATTTTATTAGCGAACAGTGTTTCTGTGTGTCGCTGGCTGCTGTTTCGTGCCTAGTGGATCTTTCATCGATTCGGTGGTTTGGTTGTTGTTTTTTTTTTTTGCTTGTGCTCCTCTCTGCGGCCACCTTGGACGGAATGCCGATTTTCGGTTCGGTCACGTCCCATCTTCACCGAGATGCATGATTTGGTTAGTAGCGGTCACAATCGCAAAGTAGCGCAGCAACTCAGGTCACTGCGGGGATGCAGCAGTCGGCCACTGCTCGGTTTAAAAATAGTGTGTCACCAACATGTGTACCTACCGTTCGTACATCTTCGTACAAACGCCCGCTTAAAACAAACAATCGCACAGAGAAACCGAACAAACGAACGCATTCGGCTGTTCATTTCATTATTCAATCGAATTAAAGTCCGAACAGCGACAAACCCCGTCGAAGCACCGACGACGCATCTCGTTGACATCAGGGGACACTGAAATGTCACACCAATATCATCATCGCCGACCGTTGCGTCGCGCACAAAGTGGGGAATTGTAAACGGTCATAAAAATACAGCTCTAATGAATGCAGCTAACAGCATCACAAAGCGTGTTGTGTTTGGCCTGCAACACGGGGGAACTTTAAACTGTTTGAGATAATGTAGCAAGCAACACAAGCAACTGTTATTTCTTGTAATGCTTTTCTATTATACACGTTATACACGTTATACGTTATACGTTATAAGTTATACACAAATCCAACTTGATGTACTTCAACTCCAATC
Organism: Anopheles marshallii; assembly: GCF_943734725.1. Classification (NCBI taxonomy): domain Eukaryota; kingdom Metazoa; phylum Arthropoda; class Insecta; order Diptera; family Culicidae; genus Anopheles; species Anopheles marshallii. The sequence goes on along the minus strand of NC_071326.1, from coordinate 44,611,943 downwards.
TTTTGCGCCTGTTGACAGTTCGATTGCGTTTGGTTCAAGACAGTGGGCTAGTAGGTTAGAATGGGTTTAACGGGCTCTAGCGCTTGTTTGCCATCGCTCTGACCCTGACCGAGAAACAGTCACATGCCGATTGTCGCAATCCTGTCCCACAGCTTCCTACCACTACCGCAATCACCACACAACCGGGGTTGTATTCGAAAGCAAACTATCATTAGCAACCGGTTGCGTCTTGGATATGTCATCGTGCAAGGGATAATTTGGTGCTCCCTGCTTCTCCAATCGTATCCACACCATCAGGCAGGTGACGTTAGGGTAAGCATTATGGTCATTACAATCAGTTAAGACGATGATGCTCAAGGGTGTTGCTCGGGATGGAAAGGGAAAGAGAATTCTGAATTCGCCGTTCTTCATTACTTCATGATATATGGTATTGTGTTTCCACTCGGTTTTTCTTATTTATGTTGATTAAAATGAATGTTCGTTTAATAGACTGAACACACGATGAAGTTGTTTCCTTTTCTTTATCGTAAGAAACCTTTGGGATGTGGCATGGTTCGCCAGCTTTTTGTAGGCGTATTATTGAAACAATAATCGATTTTTTATTTACTACAAACAGAATTTTTCGCGAAAGCAATATAATCAACTGTTAGCAGATGTACTTGCTTTAGCTACGTTCAAAGTTATAAAATTCAACAGAAAACAAATTATATATAGTTATATATCATGTTGCGCTACTTCCTTCTTATTTTGCTACCAAAGATTGTCAGTAGATTTCTAAAAGGTCTATTTCATGTGACTGTACTTCATTATTACTCATTTAAAGCTATCCGGTCTAGCAGAACGCTGCTAAAGCGAAAGTTTTCCCTTTCACCGTAATGTGTATCTAGTGCCACGTTTTTCTATGTGTTGCGTTCATTGCAAATGAAGAATAAAAACGAACTGAGTTAGTAGCATTGTTTCGCCGCAAATGCCTGAATCCTCCCGGAAGGATAACTTTAGTTACCGTACGTGACATCGACCGCTTTTGGGTGGAATTGTGTTTTTTTGCCTCCTGCCGGAACCAGATGGTCGGAAAGTAGGTTAGATAATGTTTCACGAAACCGGGCAACATGTTCTACCCGGGCGATATCTATCGTTAAACCCCTCCCAACCGGCACTATAGTTCTTGCACTGGAGTGGAGCAGGAGCAGCCCGTCCGCAAGGGACACAACACAATTAACTTTTATTGTCTGCTGGTCATGATGAGCCATCCCTGCTGGCCAGTAGTGCTCACCGTGACTGGGATTTTTACTCGGATAAAAATCCGAAACGTGTGCTAATGAAAAAAAAAACAAACCCCGAATGAGCTAGCACCAAATGAAGCATATTCACTACACATTCAGCTCTATGCTGCGAAGCGGGATACAAATAAAGCACTCTGAGCGCTACTGCTTTCAACATGCACTGAAGTTAGGCAGGAAAGGTGCATCATGCAGATTGAAGCAACTCGTTGATAGAGCACGATCCCCACTGCAACTTTTTTTAATGGGGTGGAAGCTAGTTGTAGTGTTTTTTTGTGGGTTAAACTTTTCATTCCGTGTGTTCGTTTGTAGCTACAGTTATTCTTTGGAATGATTCGGAGTTTCAAGTTGAAGTGGATGGATTAAAAATTCAACTGAAACACTAGAAACTTTTCACCCATCAGCAAGTTACCATATCGTTTATTATAGCACAAGGGTTGAACTATATTTATTTCAAGTATTGTTATACTGTGCATTATAATTAATGACAATTATAATTCATGTAATAATTTATTCAATAACTCCAATTTTCCGAACTTTGTGTAAAGCTTCGTTTATTACAAACCAACCAATTATAGTTCTCGAACGTTTGACAAAAATCTGAATTTTGTTTTATACTGAAAACCGGCACCTTTTCCCTTTCATACTCGTGTGAATCTGTGACTCAATTCGATGACTTTCTGTTTAGTCATAATGCCCAAAATCCGAATTATCCAAACAAAGTTAAGGCTTGTTAAAGTTGAAGAAGCAATTATTAAAACAAACATATTGACCTAATTGCAATTGTATGTTGCCGTGATCGAACACTATTTATTTTTTTTTTTTGTCGAGATCATTTTAACAGAAGCTTTCAGTTGGTCAACGATTTGAGTCAACAATATTCGAATAATTTTCTATGCTGCCACCAGCCAAAACACCACATTTTTCGTTCCTAAGTAGTCTAACATCATTATCTATTGTGCAACCTGTCCCAATCTCTATAGTCTGTGCGTTATTCACAAAGGAAAAGATACGATGAAAGAGCAAAACATTCCTCACTCGCCAACACTCACTGTGTCAGCTATCAATCTCTACGTATCTCATCGTCTTTGCCCCACTTTGGTTGCCACACACCCCGCCAACTGCAATTCATCAAACGAAAGTGAGAAGAGTCGTGAAAGTGAAACCGTGTAACAGTTCACACAGCTCCTCACTCCATCCGTACTTAATTGCGCAATGGGCCAGTTTGGCGCAGCGAAACCGGTACACTTATCGTGCCACCATTTACGGGTGGCATCGGTAATTGACAATTCCGCAATCTTTGATGGCTCTCCAGTCTCTTTCGCGGTTCGCCCGATAGGGAGCAGAATGAGTAGGTGAGTGGGGTTTTATGTCTTTGCTTCAACGCAACCCATTCGGATGAAGTAGTGAAACACTGGCCGCCAAGTGGTGTGATTTAAATATTGTTTCCGGTTTTTTTAAAAGTTGTGCTACTCGAAGTTTTTTGTTTTTTTGTTATCGATTTAAAATTGAATGTCTAATGGTGTTTAGTGTGGAGCTAGGGAGAGTGTGGACAACCAGCTGACGAGCGCGAGTCATTATTTGCATACTAGTTCTTTGGTTTGTGCTGTGGTCATCGGGGCCTGACCGTGACATTCAGACGTGGAATTAAAGCGCAAACAAAACTCCAGCCACCACCCACCTTGGTTTTGTTTGGGGAGCTGGAGGTTTGCTGTCACAGAGCAAGGTACAACTCATTCTTAAGTGAACATTATTTGGTTTTGTTACCAAAACCCGCAGCTCACTTAATAGGAACAACATAGGACACAACATTATCAGATTGAAGTACCGGGGATGGTAGTAAAGGTGTTACTATATGACAGTTCTCTTCTGCATAAATCAACAATAAAACCATTGTATAATGATAGCTTTAAAATTACAAGAGTTTTGCGTAGGAACATCTTATACGTAGGAGCAATCGCTAAAGCACAGATCTAACGAAAATGTGGCTTAAAAATCCCACCAAAGCTAAACACCTTCAAGCGTATGTTAAATGAGTCTTTGCCTTATTATACAATTTATGAAAACATTCTTTTGCGTGCGTCCACTTCGCCCAACTCCCTAGAATGCGGCTTGTTTTATCGTCCATTTCGCTTGTTCTTTCTTTCTAGCCGCGGGAACCACCAACGCCACCACAACCACAGCCACCAATGGCGGTGGGGACAACTATCATTTCAAAACGCTGGTACCGTCGGTCGCGGCCGGTGCCATCATCGGCAAGGGTGGCGAAACCATTGCCTCACTACAGAAGGACGCCGGTGCCCGGGTGAAGATGTCCAAATCACACGACTTCTATCCCGGTAAGTGTTGCTACCGGCACAGATGCCATCATCTCTCTGTATATCGACTTTGCTTTCTTTTCCGCTACCTTCTGTGTCGGTGCTCTGTGATATTTTCTTTGCGTTTCTATGTCTATGTCGCGTATTACGATTCGAAGTATGCTTTTGAGTTTGTCGAACAAAATGTATCCCTTTTTACGCTTTGTTGGCATTTAAATGAACAAGGTGCGTCTGTTGACTGGCAGAGATCTTTCTTTGATATTTTTTTTTATTTCAATATTATACTTTTTATTTAAACCTCCTTCAAATGTGCATCTGCGCATCTCTTTACGCAACCTTAAAAAATACATTACTCTTTATCAAAACAAATCATTCAACTATGCGAAACAAAACCCCTACATTCTTGTACTTGATCATTCGTCATGTGCGTTGTGTTGTTGTGCCTATTTATTTCCGTTATTGATGTGTTCTTTTGTTAAATAACATTGCGCAATAGCTATCCTTTCACGGAATCAAATGTACCTTGACATGCCTCCGCCCATCGTAACGCAGCACACACGCAACATACATAAATTTACGCGTCAAAATCGTCCGCACTGTCATAATCATTGTTCGCCCATCTTTTGATAGCCATCTTTGCCAAAACATCCAATCGGGAACAGTTGTTTTCGTGCGTGATAATATCCATCAGTGCATTATCTACCCTGGACCCATTTTGTAATTTCAATTTACTGACGACTCGGTCATTCTTGTACACAGTTTTTCGATATCCCATGGTATTGTACATGATCAATTAAATTATCTGCAGAATAGCTGTTATTGGAGCCCTATATTATTAACCGGTTGGATCATTTTATCATGGTCAGGTTTAAAATCACCGACACTTTCTATAGTGTAGTATTGTGTAAAAGACTCACTGTGTTCGTGGTTTGAATGTTCTTTCCCTGGTTTGCTCTCTCCGCACCGTACCGTACATGCCAAATCGAAAAACAAGCTCAACCATTTTGTAAAAAGAACTTATTCATCATTCAGGCTCATCAACTCTTTTTTTCTCTCTTTCTCTCCCTCTCTCTCTCTCTCTCTCTCTCTCTTCTATCTCTCATGTTGTACTCACTTCTCTTCATTTTCCAAAGGAACCACCGAGCGTATCTGTCTCATTAGCGGCACGGTCGAGGGCATCCTGACCGTGCTCGATTTTATCACTGACAAGATCCGTGAGAAACCCGACATTACCAAAGCACTGACCGAGGCGGACGCGAAGCAGGCCCAGGAGCGCGACAAGCAGGTCAAGATCCTGGTGCCGAACACGACCGCGGGCATGATCATCGGTAAGGCCGGTGCGTACATCAAACAGATCAAGGAGGAGTCCGGCTCCTACGTGCAGATCTCGCAGAAGCCGAAAGAGCTGACGCTGCAGGAGCGTTGCATCACGATCATCGGCGAGAAGGAGAACAACCGGATTGCATGCAAGATGATCCTGGCCAAGATCGTTGAAGATCCCTCATCCGGCACCTGCTTGAACGTATCATACGCAGACATCAACGGACCGGTGGCCAACTTCAACCCCACTGGTTCGCCATTCGCCGCCTCACAGAATCCCAATTTCAGCTCCAGCACCGCCTCACTCAACTCCGCCATCAGCGGGCCTCTGCCGAGTGCGACGGCCACCGGTTTGCTGGTCAACGGCACCGGACTCAATCTGTCATTAAACCTAGGTGCACCATCACCACAGACTAATCCTACAGCTATCACACAATTGCTTGATCATATTAAGGTAGAATCAAACGTTCATCGTTTTTTCTTTTTCTGTTATGGTTTTTTTCTCTCCTTCCCCTCCCCCACCCCCCTTCTTTTCCTTGAAATACCCTCCAACCGATCCTCTGTCCCTAACTGTTCCGACCATTCGGCAAGTCCTTTCAAGATGTCCATTTTTTTGTGATGTGATGGTCAACCACCCATGAAAGCCCACCACCTTTCACCACACAATCTGCCCATCGGTCCACTGTGAAGCATATCATCCCCTGTTGCGATCCTGCGACACGGTTCTTGATGTTGTTTTGTATGTGTGTGCGCCATTTTGTTTAGTTTTCCCTCTTCAAGTTTGCCTTTTTGCAAGTTCTCTCTTTCACTCTCTCTCTCTCTCTTTCTGTTCACCATTTAAAATACTCGTTGCTAGCAACATATATAAGATCGCATCATTACATTACATCCCGCCTGGCTCTTGCTACGATGTTTATCTATATGTGTTTTTGTTTTACTTTCTATTGACGAAATGTATAGATGTACATTTTTGTGAACCCTCGGCTCTCATCGACAGATCGAGCATCTTGCAGCCCATTCCATCCATCTTTCTTTCAAAACGGATCCCATTCGTTAGATTCGGGCAAAATGTTAGTTTTTTTTTATGCGGTTAATTTTGTTGTGTTAACTCACTCATCTCCTTCTACTCATACACATACAAACCATAAGGACTGAGCATTTTCTTTGTTTCGTTCCTACATGAACAACGCTACGCTCCTTGAGAAATAATTTTCTAAACGGCCACCTTTTTGTTACTCTCCTCCGGAAACGATGTGTTCTTATGTCGTTCTGAGTTGGTTAAAACTTCAAGCTAAAAGCTTTACCGAAGCTTACACACATCCCGTTTATCCACGTTCCCTCCCATCCATCCAAGCTTCTTTTTTGTGACTCCCTTCTTCAGTGTTACGGTGTGCCCGGTGCGCAAAACGTTTTAAATGCCAGTTGCCACATTTAACTTAAAATTTCCATTTCTCTTCTTTCCTCCCGTTTTCTCCTTTCTTTCTCTTCTTCTCCTTCTCTGCCATGCGCATATGCGTGTATTGCAGACTGCCATGAGACAGTCCGGCTACTCGGACACGGCTACGGCTGAGGTGCATGCCGCACTCACCGTGCTGGCTAAGTATGGCGTCCTTGGCATCGGTGTCGGTCTCCAGAATGGTACACACTCGACCACGCTCGGCTACCTGGGCATGCCGGAAATGCAACAGTCGACAGCGGCCGCAGCGGCTGCAGCATCGGCCGCCACCGGCGTCTACGGTGCCGTCGGTCAGCTCAACCTCGATTCGTTCCTTCACGGAGCGGGCACGGCGACGCCCCGCACCACCACCATCGATCGCTACGATCCGACCACGTTCGATCCGTTCCGGCATCCGGGCACACAGGCAGCCACACCGATCTCGATCAACAACAACGCGTTCGGTTTGGGCAACCCGAGCGCCCTGAACGCGGCCGCACAGACGCTCGGTTCGCTCAGCAAGAGCCCGACACCGGCCGAGATGACCACAAGCAAGGAGAAGAACGTCGAAATCCCGGAAGTGATCGTGGGTGCCATTCTCGGTAAGTTCCCATCACTACCCCACATCACGCCGAGTGCTGGTTACTGCGTGTGTGCGTGTGTGTGCGTTTTTTTTACTTTTGTTGTGGGATGGGACATAAATGGCTACGGAGAGCGAAGAAAAACATTTCGAAAGAAAACCCATCCATTATCATCACACTCATAAACACATTGAAACATGTACACTCTATCAATTACTCAATACATCTACACACATCCACACAAACACAGCGCTAAGTTATGTTTGATAAGAGTGGTTTCAAATTCACGCCCCTTCACTCCCCCCATTCACATTGTTATCTGCCAGCATGGTTTTGCGCTTTCTCTTAACATAAACCATCACCACATGCATCTTTACCGCCATCTTGCACCACACTCCAGAACCCCCATAACCTAACAAAACCATCAACATTGTAAGGATCTTGATCGTCTTGCCTATTCATTTGCACATCCAGTTTCGCTCTGTCTCCTACGTTTACGTTTCTCCTTTCTTTTGTAATTAAATTTTCACCCGCAAAAGGTGTGCCGTTTCTTTCGTCCATGATCGTAGCGAACTATTTTCTGATCGTTTTTTCGCTACGGCACTGCTCTGTCCTGTCACACTTTCATCTCGCGCTCACCAAGCTTCGGCTGAAGGATGCTGGAGTTTCACCAGGAACGTCACTGACCACAATTATCTCGCTCATCTTCGTGCAACGAAAGTAAAACATACTAGTCAACCATCATTACTAACCTTTAAGAAAGAAAGATCATCTCTTTCGTGGATTGTTTCATTCTTATCGCTATTTGTGTGTGTGTGTAGCTTTGTTAAACACACGTTTATCGTAAATACTAGCGAATGGATTAATTAGTCTTGTTTTAAGACTAAAACGTCATATTTGACTCAACCAAAATTGTAGTAAACTCAGCTGTGTACGTTTAGTAAACATTTTTTGTTGTAAATATACAATACAATGTTTTTTTTTTCCTTTTACAAACAGTGAATATCTTAAAATCATCAAGAATATCGTACCACTACCACACGTACGTACGTACAACATACAAACATACCACTGTAGAGAAATACAGTGTTTGGACAGTGTTCAAAGAAATTTTGAACTTTACACTTCAATCATACCGGTGAAATATTAATCACATCATCTGTGTTACACTCCCATGGCGTTGCGCTTCCTCACTCGGTTTAGTATACCGAAGGTCGTGGATCACGTGGACTCACTAAGCAAAAAAAGACCACTGACTTCCTAGCTTTACCGATACGTATTAAACATACGTCCAACAAACAGACATTAAGATATAAAGTCAAATTCAATTAAAAGTATGAAACATCTAAGAATTGTCAATCATGTTTAAGTGCTTTTAAACGGGATAATACTTCTACTTAACTTTTATTGTTAAACATATATTTGTGTGATTTGTGTAACTGCAACGTACAAGTTTTTTGACAGCTCGTGAAAGCTTCCGATGACTAAAAGATTCATCCGTTTCTGATCACCATAATATGTTTGAAAACTATAGAACCATCTGATTTTGTTCGCATCTTAAAAATTAGTAAGAATTGTTTCTCTTTAATGTTACAATTTGGCTATGTTGCCTGTGAATTACTTTGATCAAGCAGTAGGGATTAGCCTAATTATGGTGCGAGCTTCAGGAAGAATTCAAACTAGGCATAAGATATAGAAAATAACAAATCAAGCGTTGGGAAATTACCGCAATTGAATCAATTTGCCGTTGACTCAGTTGTTTGTTTGTCTCAGATATACAGCCTGGCCATTTACACGGTAAAAAGTAAAACAAACAAAGTATTTGTTTGTTTAATGTTTTGTTAGGTGGACACTAAAACTACAGAATGAAAATCATTATGCATAACTATAATTATGCTGCACCGCCCAAAATGAACCGATGAAATATTCCTACAATCTACCATGTGTAAATAAGTGTACAAATCTAAATCAATCTTCAGCAATCATACTTCTCGTCATCATATCGTCCATCTCAATCCTTCACAATCACGTATCACAATCACCGAACGGATCGTACTCGTGTGTAAATCAATGCAAAGTTTGTATCCGGCGATCTTTGCATCGACGATCCAACAGTATCGAAGTAGTTTCATTACCGCAAGATTTTTCATATTATAATCATACAAACCAACAAACAATAAGAACAAGATACAACAAATTCAGCAATCATTCGTCGTATCATTGCTAAACAGCAGATAACAACATCTTTTTTTTTGTACCATCCTGCAACCAAATACATCTTCAAACAAGTATAAAAATTAAAATCGAACAACTAAGCAAACATGTTGCCAGCAAGCAAAAATCAAACGAGCGCATGCTCCACACACGCCATCCCCAAAACGCCACCAATTTGACCAAATAAACGTTTACTCTTCCAGGTAATCCCTACCTGCAATCGACATACACGCCATTTCTGCAATGTGCATATCCCATGAGCTCGGTCGAAAACGTTATTGATCATCACTATTAAGACCACTTGCCAACCGACCAGCCAATGACCAGAGAAAGGACATACACGCATACATAGAAACACATACACCAACATATAATAGATTATAATAGGCAGCTGGCAGAGGTTTGAGAGATGTGGCCCCAAAAAAGGAGTCTCTGCGTACCCTAGCTATCGAAACAGTTCCACTACAAAGAACGTTCCATTGGGAAGGATTGTAACCCGTTCGTGTGCCTTAGAGCTCACCGTGCATGTGATAAGACCAACGGTGTCCACTAAAAACTAGTTGTTTTAACGAAAAGTGAAGAATAAAATATTCTTTTCAATCTGTTTTTGCCATTGTTCCCTAGCGTAGGATAGAGTGTAGCTTCTTGTTTCTCTCACATCTGCCATATTCTTAACCATACTTCCATTTTGAAATATTTTACACCCATTGGTACGCGGTAACACGCGTGATAGAATGTTAAGAGGCTAGTGTGTAGTAATTTAGTGTCACCATTGTTCCATTTTTAATCTATTGGATAAGATTCATATATGCCTTTCAAGGGACAAATGCGATAGCTCTTGTAATGAAAAAATAGCACTATAACCGACTAACGTAACCAAGCCTAATGTTGCCAATAGTACAAAGCAATAGGTAGAACACACACACGAAACTTCAACCGAGACTGTCACGGGACATACAAAAACTGAAACAAACCAATGACTGTACGCGGACTGTGATGCTTCGATGCGTATTTTGACGACCGGCTTTACCCACTGTCCGCCAGTGCACGGCATTGCCATGGCCATTGCGACAACCCTGCGCTACGGGGGGGGGAGACATTCCACCCGTTACGTTACCCGCCAGACAAGCGGATTGCTAAGCGTGCGAGAGCGATTGTGTGACAGACAATTTGTGCGACGATCGATCGGGACCGAATCTGGCCGCTTTTTTCGCTCCCATTGCCCAAGTATATACACACTTTTAATAATATAACGTCTTTGTTTTACTTTTCTGTTCATACCTTCCTTTCTTCCTGCTCCTGCCTGGTGTTATCGGTTATATATGTTTCCTTTTTTACGCTTCATCATACTGCGCACTTTTCATCCGGCTAACAATAACATACTGTGTGAGGGAAATATTACTATACTGTCTACTATGTCAAATAGATGTTGTCTGCGTGAATGTTTCATTGCGGTGATCTTGATCATGAATGCAAAGTCGCTAAGGGTACGAAGCATGGAGCAAATTATTGTGTGGTATTTTTTTATCCATTTCCAGCAGCAAAAGACGACTGGTCGTTACCATACGGTTAATGTTGTATCATTAGCTATAAAACTAGCTGATCTTCACGAAAAAAAATTTCATCCCATTCGTTGAAATCCCCGTCAGTGAAAACATAGTCCTTTAAAAATGATTCGTGTAATTATTTCAGATATCAAGCCACTTCGCCGTCTATAATTCTGGCATATCAAACATCCGTCAATTTTTTGCATATTGTTATTGGATTGGCCCAACCAAGCCAAATTGGAAAAACGCTTTTTTTTGTTCAGAGTATTTGGAAACTTTCTTATTCCATCCGACAATTTGAAGGCGATGCCTTGTTCATGTTGTTAACAAAATGTGAAATTAATAGCCGTTAATAGAAGATCTGCATTTATGGTCATTGGTAATATCCGGACAAGAAATAGCTGCACGTTGTACTAGAATATCCGACGGCGGAGTATAGCTTAAATGAATGTTCTCTTAGCCTCACAAATAATGGAGGAACGCACCTTTTTTGAAGGATATTTTCCTAAAAGATCGGCAATTTAAACTAGTGGAAAGAGATATGTTAATAATATAGAGATTGAAATAGATTATGGTAGATTTACATAAAAAGAATATGTTTAGACGATTCTGTAATTCTACATACTTTCATGAAATAAGAACAATTTCAAATAATAACCACAAAAACCGCTTCAAAGATCAACAAAAAACATTAAAATCGTATTCTGCGCTGATACTCAATCGATTTGCTCGACACAACTCTTGTTTGAGATGAGTTCAAAAATTTCTATTAGCACTGCGAACTAATCCGCACGACCTACATGCATCAAATGTATTCGACTCGGGAAGGTTCTTATGATGTACGTGGGATGGCAATATTGGCAGCATTTCTCCATCAATCCTTTTACAATGTTGTGTTCGGTTTTAAATAGTCCCTGGGTTGAAGTGTAGAAGTTAAAACTCTTATCGGGGCTTCTGTCTGACAAGCATTGTAAAACTCCATGGCTTATCATACATATTGGTGAATGTAGCATTTTCTTAAATCAATCATTATCAAAAATCTCCAATTTGTGAATTTTTCACGTTTTGCAAATAAATGATAGATTCACAACTGGTGTGTCACTGTTTGGAAAACTTTTTCTCACAAACCTTGCAAAAACTCATCAGAAAAAATGACCGAAACTTCAGCGTTTGATAAGAGTAAATCGCGCAATAGCACAGTTACCTTCACACCAATATCTTCACGTCTCTTCCACATCCGCTAACCAATCTAATTGTACAGCAAAAATGCATACTAACCGGTGTTTGGGGGTCTAAACTAATACAACGCTTTCGGAAATATCTATTGCCATACTTATACCGCGCGTGACGTTTTTCCATCGGTGCAATGTGCATGAGGAATGATGCGGAAAGCGCATGGAACAATGTCACTGCACGTGAAAGGAAGTGTACAAAAAGCGAAAGCAAGAACAACCTTTTGTTCATTTGCAAACGATCAATGTACTAACCGTGTTGCTTTTCTTTTCTGCTCTCTCGCACGCGTGTGTCCCGCGCATCCGCGCCATCATCAGGACCGGCCGGGCGCAGTTTGGTCGAAATCCAGCACATATCCGGCGCGAATATTCAGATTTCGAAGAAGGGCATCTTTGCGCCGGGCACGCGCAACCGAATCGTCACCATCACCGGCCAGCCGAACGCGATCAACGTGGCGCAGTATCTAATAGAGGAGCGCATCAGCCAGGAGGAGACGAAGCGGGCGTGCCAGACCGCGGCCAATGCTGCGGCCACCAACAAAACGTCTGCCGCGTCCGTCGCCACCGTGACGCAATAGGGGTGCCGAACGGCAACAGGAGCAGCAGCAACAGCAGCCGCCGCTGCTAGCCTAGCAGCTTTCGCTAGTCCGCCCAAAAGTCGCCTACAGTCCGCGATCGACGAATTTAAGGCGAACATTCATCTGTACGTAGCGCATCCTTCAATCTGAAACGGTGAATAATTGTGTGCTAGACAGCAGCAACAAAACCAGTAGGCAAAAGACGAGTGTTAGCTAGGGGTCATAGTGATAGTGGTGTGCAAAACGGAAAGGAAGACAAACTAGTAGATACTGTTCACGTTCAGTTACGTGCCCCGACATCACAGAGGAGGCGTCATAGGCGTAACGAGGGCTTTACGAGATCGCGTAAAGTGACTAGCATTAATCATCCGTTCGAGTGTTGGAGGATTTGTTGGTGGGTTCTCCACGGATTCATGGTGGCATACAACACGGTATGCCATCAGCATCACCAGAAGACGCTCGCAATGAACCGTTTTGTTGTGGGATAATGTGTTTTTTTTTAAAGGAGTTTGTTTATTGTTACACGTCCATCGTTTCATTGTACTTTGTTGTTAATATTAATTCGCGCATAATAGAGGGCCCAACGTTCTGGGCAGGCGGACCCAATTCGTTCATTTCTGTAGACATAAATTGTTCCAAAATACTGTTGACAGCTAAGTTGATAACGTGAAACGATTAAATCATAAACCAGACGTGGTTGAAAGAGCGGAAAAAAACGGAACAAACATAGTGCAGAATGCAAAAATGTATCAATGGAATGATTTCGCATTGTGATAGCGGAAATGTAATGAAGGAAAGGATTAGGTTATAACCAAATGGGGTGGTTCACACAAACACAAACACACACACACATTCGCATACACGTACACAAACTATTGCAAGTTACATCTATAGGAGAACAAAAAATGGCGGATGCACTGCTGCATAATTGTTATTTTTACTAGTTAAATTGAGTCCGTCGATTGTTCGTCGAGCGATATAATCATACATGAGCAACACAACACAAAGGAGAGAGGGAGAGAATCACACATAATTCACGTGTGCATCCATTTACCAGAACCACATACACATACACACACACATGTATAGAAAATTTTAACGAAAGAACATAAAGCATGAGCTAGAGAAAATGGTATCAAAAGAGTCTAAAATAGTAAACAAAAAAGTTAAACTAATGAAATCAAGTTATAAAACAAGTACGTTACTGTTTCATAAATAACATCACACCAACACAGATTTAAGAGAGACAAAACAAACCCACATGAACATAAAAGCATAAAGCATGTTAGGTTCGTTGGTAGGATAAATGTTTCATTTTTTCGAAAAAGAAACCTCGGTAGGGCGTAAAATGTAGGACGAAAAACAACCATTTCATGAAACAGTTAAACATGTTACCCCTTGTTCGCTTACATTTGTTTGCGTAGCAGATGCATGCAGCAATGTTGTATTCGATGCATCACAGTTCTGTAGGACGTTAAGCCTTTGTTGTGTGGATTTATGTTCGTTGCGGTTTTCACTTTTCCTTAGCAGTCTCTTAGCGTTTGTGAATGCTGCCCATGATGCCAGTCAGTCATACACATATGCCGTTAATTAATACCAAAAAGAATCATCGTTGCTAGATCAACACAACCCACTAAACATCGACATCCACCGCATCATACAATGCTTCCAGTTAGTTTGTTTTGTTTTTCTTTTATTGCAATGTTTTCTTTTTGTTTGTTTTTTTTCCCCTATTTTATGTTATTTGCGGCACAAAGTGAGTGCCGCGGCATACATTCGATTGTTAGACAACACAGGCCATAGTCACCACTAATCGATCATCAACACTAGCACTAATACCTGGCTTGCTATAGCGATATGACAAGCGGGCAGTTTTTAATCGTAGGTTAATTGGTGTATTTTGTTTTCGTTCTCGTATCTCGTTCTAACAAAACGATAGAATGCTCCAAAGGAACGTGTCGGGAAATGTGGAATATTAGGTGGGAAAATGCAAAGAACCGGCAGTAATGCTACAGCCCTCGAAAAGGAGGAGTTTCCGTTGCAATGTATCCGAACATTCGGATTGGAATGGCACACTATTTAGTCGGGACATTATTCTAGTGGTTTTAGTTTTAAGAAGTAAAAAGTAGCGTTTTCTTTCTTATCTTTCCTTTTCTTACTGTGTTACGGCATGAAAGTCTGTTGAAGCGGATGAAATGGAACGTGTTGATACCGATAGATCGGGGTATATTCGTAGGCTACATAGGTAATAAGCGATAGGGCACCGGTCTTTGCAAAAACAAAACGATTGTTGTGGGTGATATATGAAGGTACGGCTTTAACAATCGCGTATAAAAGAAAGCACGAACCGTTTCTTGCATGGATAGCTCATCTTTTCATCTATATTTTTTATTCGCTTCAAACATGTTTTGCTCGCGTTCCGGTGAATTCCCCGAGCACAGTAACTAAGGGCCAGGCCTAAGAATTCATTTCTTCCAAACAATCGTACGTTTCGTTATGCTTGCTTAATGTTACCGTCTATTAGTTTATTTAGCTAAGAAAATGGGGATAAATCGCTAAGAGAATGGGGGAAACGTTTAAAATATCGCCTGGAGTATGTTCTTCCATTCTTGGACGTCCGGTGTGCAATATTTAACAGTTTTCGAATTACAAATGAATACCATTTGCGTTGTTGTGCGCATAATGTTAGAGTTTTATTTGTTTTGCTTATTTACAATTCACAACGCGCACTTCACGCGTACAGATGAAACTTTTATGGATGTTTTATTATCGTTTCGTTTTTTTTCCTTTTAATTCCGTGCAAGCCGTTGCGCAAAGATGTTTTATCTCGTTCGTTCCATTCGCGGGAGAAATGGAAATTGAACTCACCTCTTTATTGTTTAATAAGCTAAGTAGTTGCGCTAACAATTAGCTGTTTTGTGGTAGAAGAAGAGGGAAGTGAAAAAATGGGTAAGAGAGAAACCACTCTTAACAAAAAAGGAAAAAAACCACAACCAAAAAAGACGATATACAAATCCCCGATCATCCGTGTGAACATACGGGCGCGAGTATGCGAAATGGAAAATGCACAACACAGAGCAATTTGAAGGAAGAAAGGTAAATATTAATGTTGATGTTCGATAATAGAAGAACAATATGAAATGGCAAAGAATACGAGCGAGAGAGAAAGAGACAACGAGAAGGAAATAAAGATTACCATAGGAGACTGTAGGAACACTTGAGCAGTAAACACAAACAAAAGACACGCCGAATTTTATGTGCCAGGCCATTTCAACTTAGATAAGACTGTGTTGGGGCCACCTTCCACTAAAGGAGTGCCGTCTCCAGCGACAAACAAAGAAGCCGAGCTTCATGTCCTTTGTTGCTTTGTCTTTGTCTGCTACTTTCTTTCTCTATTGCATCTTTGTCCTTTATTTACCCTTCTTCCTTCCAAAGCTGTGGTATGTGGTGTGTGTGTGTAAAAGTTTCCCGTTTTCTTTGATCGCTGTTTCTGTTTTGCACTATTTAAATTTTCAAATGTACTTCCAACTTTCCTTTCCTTGCATTCGCACGATCGGTGAGATATTCTGGTGTGCAAATGCAAAAACCGCCCCACGCCGTTAATGGAATCGATGGAAGAAAGGTGACAGTATGCAGTATGGGGTATGGTGAAGTCCGTAACGGAAACGGGTACAGCGTGGTTTTGGGTGAAGGAGGCGAGCGATATGGTGGGTTTTTGGGACGTTATGTAAGCGAATAATTTTAGGGTACATTTATCCATTACAAGTGTTCCAATACACTCTCACGTGCGTACATGTCAGATGTTAAAATGATGTAATTATTAAAAGCATATATTTCTTCATTCAGTTACCATGAAACAGTACGCCGGCAGGACGGTCCCCGAAACAGGGGACATTAAACAGTCACAGTATGTGAGGCAAGGAAGTATGCAGGATGTTCCGGAAGCGTGTAATAGTATGTAGAGCGTTTGGACGGGTTTCTTTTATTTCTCTGTGTGTGTGATTGCACCGATCGAGATTGGAATGCGGTGGGCATACGTTCAACATCACATCACATGTTGCTAGTTTCACAACGTAACGTAGTCAATCAGTCGTCCGTCATGTCAGTGGGCAGTACGTAGAGCGGAAATTTGTTAAAAGGTCTTAAAGCAAACAACCAACCTTTCATTATCACCAACACCATGTAGCACGTTCACAATGATAGCACGTACACACTCTCACACACACACATACAAACACACATAGACATATATTGCATGCATACACTCGTATCATCTACTACTACTCTACTGTGTTATGTTTTATTCAAAGTTTATCTATATTTATAGTGAAAATGTAAAGCCGAAAGAAGTAGATGCGCCAAGATACACAAATACACACAAACAAACAAAGAAATAAACAACATAAGAACATTTAAAATAAAAGGCGGAAATAAAACCGCACGGGGAAAGCATTGGAAGTAAGCAAAGCAAATCGTGTGGTGCAGCAAACGAAGAGCTGAGAGTGTAGTAGAAAATTAACAAATTGAATTACCACAGGAAAAACGCCACTGTGGATGTTACCGTAATAGGACTGGAAGTGTGCGCACGAGAGTGTATGTGAAATCAAACGGCAAACAACAAACAACAAATGAGAGAAGAGGAATTAAAGAAAAAAAAACAGTAAGCAAGACAAGTGTGTAGGATAGGTGAAACGAATCACAATATTAAATGCGGGATAAAACCGATGAAGAAAGGTTTTAAGAATGAAAATAAGAGAAAATACATGGAACATTACAAGAGACAAATTGAACATGGTGAACATTATGTTCCACGTGAGTGTTTTGTTTTGTATGTATGGTGTTCTGTGATGGTTTAGTATTTTGTTTTCCTTTTACCAATTCTACTTTTTGCTCCATTGTTTCTTCAAACGATTTTTCATTATATTATTTTCTATCTTTCTTATATTTCTTTTTCCTTTTCTCTATAAATTGTGTACATCTTTCATATTTTTTTTCATTCTTATAATTCATTTTGTATTACTTTAACTTTATTTTGTAACTTTTTTTTATTTTAGCTTCTTTTATTACTCCAGCCATGAATTGTACCAGCGTGTTTATAGCCAAGGAAAGCGCGGGCAGCCGGGAAATGAAGAATTAATGTAGCAATCGATAGTACAACACACCGGCAGCGGTGGAATAAAGGAAGCCTGTTTAGCTGTGGGTGTATTCTGGTGGAATACAAACGAAACCGGTCTGTAAAAAAAAAAGGAGCAATGATTAGAGAGCCGATTATGTCTAACGTTGTGATGGTAGATAAATCTATTGCTGTTACTTGTTGAATGGATAACTAACCACGACACATACACACACGCACACACATACACAAATGCTCACTCCGGTTTGGCCGGTCGTGCGGAATGAGTTTGCTAGCGATATCAGGTGAGATGAGAATAGGGTAATAATGAATACAATGTGTCTAGGAAATTATGTTGCATATGCTCTTTTGGTGCGGTGCTGTGTATTTAAACCTGTTGTTTTGCGTTTTGTTTAGTCAGTTTTTTGCCCCACTAATGGTTCAACAATGGTTTACAAGCGTAGCGATAAATTCGAGGGTCTCCGAAAAATTAAGTACCTACTGCAGCAGAAGGCTGACGAACGCTTCTACCCACTACCGGGAACGCAAAACAAAAAGTTACGAAATGTTCATGTTATTCAGTCAGGTGTTAAAACAGTCTTCAGATTACGCGTTAAGTCACATTTAGGTCATACAATGGAGGCGCATTATGCTGCACTCGCTGATGAAACTATAGGAACCCCCCATCAGGCATCATCACGAACGCTCAGACGGAACGGTGTTATATTTAGAAAAGAAATATAGACAACCAAAATGCTATTCTACGAATTTTATCCTGCACATAGACACATACCCACACACTCACACACATACATCACCTTCCCCTTTTTACTGTGGTGCGGTCTCTCCTTTTGCTAGACAACTAACTAAACCAATACATCCACAACAAACAGCTGTGCAACATAAGCAAACAATGCAAAGGAAAAAAAAACCCCAGTTCCGGAAAATCCTTTAAACATCGAACCTTTATGGTACGAGCGATATAGCTAAGAAGCGGACACGAGTGTGTACAAGCGTTGTGAAACAAAAGTATTTAAGTAATTAAACATTGCAAAAATTGAAATTTAAAATAAAAAAAAAACAAATGGAAACGTCACACTAACGACAAACAAATCAAATTAATGCATGCAAAAGCGTGCACCGAAGATCGCTAGTTGAATGGGATTTGTGTGCAGCAAGCGCATTAACATTAACCGATTACCAATACGCGTCCGTTACAGTAGTCGAGGTTAAGGTGCGAAAGTTTATAGAAAGATATTTTTCTAAGAAAGCAAACAGAAACATAACACTGTAGGATTAATTACGCATCACTTACGGATACGGTGCGCCAACAACCTGTTATTAATGTAATCTGCTGGCTCTGGTTTTGGGCATGAGGGATGGGGAGGCACCAGAACGGATCGTATGTTTGTATGGCATCCCTTAAAAAAACTCTCTTTCTACTATGAAACCCCACTAACAGTGAGCAAATCGTAGGCAGGACGAGGGCAGAAAGGCAAAACAAAACAACCTTTAAATACAATCCCCTAACGTTTCTAGTAGTGGCTATTGATACATTGGTAGACTGAAAGGATAATTGGCCGAGCGGAGAAGGAACGCAACTAGGTAAATTGTGAAATATTATTGTGCGAAAAGGATTTTCATTGTACCATTACACAGCTTCACACTCGTTAAAAACTCGTATCCAATTTGTTGCTAAGGACGGATATAGTTTTAGTGCAACGTTCCGTCTGTCGGAAGCTTAGGAGGACAGCAACGTGCGTGCAAGCGACGAACCATTTTTTGGTATTTGTTTTTTTTTTGCCGATACAAATATTTCTTCATTACAAACATAAACGTTACGTACATTAACACACACTGTAAAGTCCATTTTACTTCTTCTTCCAGTTCGTGCGAAATGATATCATTGTTTGCACACGAGTTCAATGCAATTGTTACACCATACTGCATGACGCACCAGGAAAAAAAACCCTTTTACAAACCAAACCAAATGGCATCACAAGTGGTCTCCATGTTTCTCAATACTATGCACAACTACCATACACACATGATTATCGATAGAACTTATATATAAATATTTAAACATACAGTGCAGGCACATGCTCTATACTACTAAAGAACAACTTTTCCATACCTCTTTCAAACCGTTCAAACACCATTTTTCCTCACAGTGCCCACAATTTACAAGATGCTAGTCTAGTCCGTTTTTTTTTATGTTTGGCCATCGGAAACGATGGATGTTGCATAGAGATAGAGACATTGTTTGAAAATATAAATCCTGATGCAGTTGAATCTTCGAAGAAGAAGAAATTTGTTTAAAAAAAAAAACTTTTCTAGTTATTTCCCTCTCGCCATACCTTGTTTTGTTTTGTTGTCGAAACAACAATGTTCTTAACTGAACACATTTTAATAAAAATCAACTTTTAGAGCAAAAGACATACAAACTAATTAACTATCTCAATAAAAAGAAAACAACAACTTTCGCGTTGTTCGCATATGATAGCAAACGAATTCATCCATATGAAAAGAGAAACTAAAGATATGAGAGGAAAGCAAAACTAGCATAATAAAACTTAATACCATAACAATTCAATGATAGACAATATTTTCAGCAAACCTTTAAAAAGCACATCCACTCTCTCTCTCTCTATTTCTCTTTCTCTATTTCTCTTTCTCTCCCTCTCTTCGCTCCTCCAAACCACGAGGGAAGATCGTTGTAAGATAGAGAATTATAAATGAATCCTGCTCCAGCTGGAGCTCCAAACAAAACCGAACCGTTCTTATAAAACCCTGCCCGGCTGGATCCCCTGCATGGGTAACCTTTTAACACCACTGCTATCATCATTGACACATCTATAACGTCTAAGGCACAGTAAAGCAATGTCACATTTTCTCACGTTCGTTCTTTTCAAAACCTACACACGAACCAACTAACCGGAAAAATGCATGCGATAACAAGGTAGCTGAAACCATTTCAAACATGGTTCTCGACTGTCGTCCCTTTAATTGAAGCTGTTGTGTTGAAGAAAGCTTCTGCGTTTGCGTACTTCTCACACGCCCAATTGCTGCTGTTCACGTAAAAAAAAATAAAACATTTATCCAACAAGAAAACAATCTAGGAAAAACAAAACGAAATGAACACATCAAATGTTTGGCGTTGGTATGATTTACTTCTCCGTGTGAGTGTTCTCCATAGATATGTTCTTATAGTTGTTGAGCATTAGCAAAACTAGGCAACAAATTTCACGAACGATTGTGCACCGTATAAAACCATGGTTAGTTTTACGTTCTGTCTTACTTCCGCAGTACAAGATGATGGCCAACTGTCGATTGCATGAACCGTCGTTTGGGGTTTACTAAAAAGGTAACTAGCAAGATTGTATTGTTGTTTTGTGGCATATTTTGTGTTCAAAAAATAACCACACAAGGGGACAAGAAAGAAGGTATTTGTTCCGCCAGTTTATAGCGCGTGTAGAGTGTAATAATGAAAGTATAAAAAATTAATAAAACAGAAAATGCCACAAAAAAAACCGAATGTGACACCGTAGAATAGGATGCAGTAACGTTGTTAAAACAAAGCAAGACATAATGGGCAGCAGAATGGTAGACAACATTATGGTAAACGGAAAATATAGTGCCAGGCAAACTGGCGCAGCATAACAAGAAACAAAAAGAAGTAAAAAAAAGAAACAAATTTAAGGTGAATAGATAGTGTCAAGAGAATTGTTTATAGTGCGAAAGAGTGAAAACAAAGAAAAAAAAATATATAAAAATAAAGTGAAATGAAACTAATGAACAAACAAATCAAACCTTGCAAACGCGCGTGGAAATGGAATGGATGACAAAATGTAACAAGAAAACAAAAAGGAAAAAAAGTATAATGCCAGCTCAGTTTGGCCGATTGTAGCGTTTGCGTCCTACTGATGTTAAGACAAAACAAGATGGCAATGCAAGAGGATCCTCCAATCCTAGCCAGCAAGCAAACAGGGCTCCCGTTTGGAAGTAGATGGATACAAGCTTTATCTCGTTTCACTCCCACAGTACACAGTTCCATTCCGATCTTGGGCCAATTGTGCGGGATTTAGCTGCAAGGGCCAATGATTGTCCATGAACACACTCAGCTCAAACAATTTCCACCATCACGTTCATTGTGATCATATGGCTCAGCGCTGGTAGCGGCCATGTTCTTTAGTTGTTTTTTTTTTCCAACACCCCTCCTGGCAAAGGGGGAAAATCCCGGTACGCTCCTTGAACATGCTGGTGAAAAAAGGACAAAGCAAGACAAAGACAAAAAAAAACTAAAAGAACGCCACTGTGTAGGTTGGAAATTGATAAGGAAAAAATCTCAAGCAAACAAAAAGTTCAAAATATCTCATATATAAAGGAGTATGTAACTGCAAAAACAAAAAAAAACCTAATCCGTCAAAATATTAACAAAAACTTGAAACACACACAGACAAAAAAAAACATGCAGCAGCAACATTTTTTCTATTACCTGTGCAGTAAATGGAAAGGAAAGAATGAGAGCAGAAATATATAGCAAAGTTCATATTTTTACACGGTGGTTACATATGACCACGTAAGGGGGAAGAAGTAAAGAAATGTAAACAAAGCGCAAGCCAACACACGTTAAAAAACATCATTACCAAGATCAAACAAGTTCTACAACACTTCACAGAATTCTTTACGCTACTCCAAACACTAGAAGAAAAAAACAAATATCGTAAAAACAAATATGGACGAAGACAGAACGGTAGAACGCAATGAAAACACATCCATTACCACGCAAACACATTTAAAACTAGTTAAATATAAATAATAAAAGGTATTAAAACGGGCAAGAAAAGTTATTAAAAGAAAGTGTGGTAAGCGAAAACATTCAAGAAGATAACGAAAGTAAACAAAAAAAAACACACACACTTACACATACAAAAATGGTAAAACCTTTTTCCTTTGCCATCGATGAAGCCATTGGAGATACACATACACATATATTTAGCAGAGTGAGCGTTAACCGATCGGATATCCACCATTCGGTCGAAATTATAGTTCAATTATTATAGAATGAAACGGGTGGGGTGAACACGAACGAAATAAAAACACACATACACACACGGTCCCTCCTCGCGGGGTGGGAACGATGGGGAACGGGAATTAGGAATGGGAATAATTCAAAGTTCAATAAAGAAACAAACCTTTAACGTAAGAACATTTACATTGAATTTGATTAATTTTAGACAACAGTGGCGCAGATGGAAGCAAACCAAATGAAATGAACGGCCCCGGCAAAGGTTCTAATAGGGATTGAAATGTAGCATGTTTGTATTTTGCGAAAATAGGAGCACTTTAAGTGTGTACGACACACGCCAACAGGGCAGGGATGCGATGCGATATCGATTACAGGGCACGGTTCCGGGTATGCGACCGGAATCGGCCAGGGGAGCGAAGCGCCTACGGTTCGTTTCTCAACTCAACCCTCAACTAAGCTATGTTGCGTGTAACTACGTTCGCGCCACCTCGTGTCGAATGTGTTTTCCGTTGATATTTATTTTCACTGAGTTCACTGAGACAAATAAAGAATGATCAGACATGATATTACTGTTGTGCAAATTGGTTTTTATTTAGTGGCATCTGCAGTGTGGAGATCTAGCTCCGTACTTGCGCTACACTCCGCTAGATGGGGCTGTTGCAAATAGCTAGCCAATATACAAACCATCATAGTTTTGGCATAAGGTATTTGTAGTGTAGAACACGGGTTTTCTCAACTAGCACTATGTTTGAAGAAAGTTTAAACCTCGTGGTCTTCTGGATTGTTCGCAACTGATCCTTTATTTTTCCTGTAACTGTTAGCCCTTTGGCTCTAAACCCGTTTACGTCATGCGATTGACGAGTTTGACGTATGCGTTTACAGTGACCGATCCAAAGAGTAATAATTTACACAACAGTATTGTTTGTTTGTTGAGAATCGATTTTAGTTTGATGATTTGATGATTATTTTTGCAGTTAACAGTTTGGTTTGGTTGGTTTGAAAATAGTTTGGCAACTTTTTGTATTTTTGTTTTATTCTTTTTGCCAAACAGGCGTAGACGTTTACAAACGTTTGAAACTAGTGTTGAAGAGAACCTGATTAAACAATTTGAACTGAATGAATCGAAACGAATTTAGGTTAAAAATTTCATTTTTTCATACCTGCAAATGTCCACCTCTACAGGGAAACTGAAGCATTTGTTTTTGCTCTTTAAACAGCTAAATGAATTCATAGTTTTAATATTTAATACAATAAAAAGACAGTTTTGATCATGCGCAACTTTACTAGGGAAGTTTTTTGGAAGGAACCAATTGAGAAAGAATGTTTTATGGTATATTATTAAAAGATTTTTAACGTACCTACAGCTACAATTATTGATTTTCCTGCATTTTTTTAGAATCTCACCACAACGTTTATGAACATATCACATTTACACTTCCATTGCATTGTAACATTGTAAATCCATCCCGTCTTCAAACTGTAACGTTTTCCGTCAAGCACAATGATTTCCCACCGAACGTAAAGGTACGATACGGTAAATTTGTTCCTAAATTCAATCATCGTTGTCGTATTATTCCGTTTTCTTTTCCATCATCAATACTACCCACGCGTGAAGCGAATGGATTATTGCGCGGTTGGATTGAAATGAGTCCGAAGAGTCCCACTGGAAGTGGTTCAGTTGCGCCTGGTACCAGGGGCGCAGGGATGCTGTCCTTATTACCAGGCACTGGTTTCTTCAACACAGTGGCTAGCAAGCGTGCAAACATTAATAAATTTAATCGATGAAATTAAACTAATTTTTTATCAAATATCAACACTTGCAAAGACTACCATGTTTCCCACGTATGATTTTGACGTATAAAGACCCATTATTGTTCTTAAACAAATCTCTTCTCAAAAACAACAAACCTCTTAAACAAAAACAACAACAAGTCTCTTAAACAAATACAATACATCGAATACGGAAAAATTAACGGCTCATTTTCAACATCCATGTATAGCTTTATGGCTTAGTTCATGGCTTTAAAAATCTTCGCTAGGAATTTCTTCGAAAGTCAACAATAGTTTTAACAGTTATCACAATAAATTGTACTGAACAAGCTTCTTATCATTTTACACATCATAATTCGCCAGTAATTCTTCAAAAAATCGCGATCTCCCAATTCATTAGTGTATGCCATCATCGTTCACATTTGGTGCTAGCATTTAAAACAAATAAAACAAAGCAAACTGTTGCTTGCTGTATGAAAATTTAAATTGTTTCTTCAGTAACACAATTTCCATCTTCGGTTGACATCCCCTGCCTTCCAATGCGCATAAAACACCCATCACCAACAAGTAAGCAAAGTAGAAGCAGTTTTCACGATGGCCGCCACCGCAACCGTGCGCATTTCGGCTCAGTTTGCGTTGGAAATCGCAGGGGCACAGTTTCCGTAGCAGGCAACGCGCACAACCCGCCGCGCACTCGCCGACGGCTTAGCGCACTGGAAGTGATCGACCGCGATCGCTCCTCCACCGTGCCATGGTCGCCCGGTGCGGTTGCGGTACATTCGTTCCAAAAGCGAGCTGTTTTCAAATTCCGTGTGGCGGCGCCCGTTTAAAGCGCACCCGGTAGCGTTCGTTTTAAAGTCGCAACTCGTCGCAGCGTGGACCGATTTTCGCACTTGTTTCGCACATTTTCAACACTTTGTACAACCGTCGCGTTTTTTGAACAGGCGCGCAGCAATGCTGGCAGGCTGTGCGCTTTCCCATGGCAACGTTACACAACGTTTCTATACCGACCTTTTCAGGGAGGGGAGCAGAAAGCACGTTAGCCAGTGGTCTATGCATTATGAGGGATTAATGTTCGATTTTGCACACGCTTGCTTGAAAAATGGAGCATCATGCAATCGAAACAAAATGCGATTGTGGCAAATATTTCGGCTACGTATATTTTCATCCTTTTTAAATTATAAAGAATTATTTTTCTTTCAATATGTACCGGGGTATTATGTTATTAGTAGTGTAAACCCAAATATACGATCATTGGTGACAAACACTCGTTTGACCATGGCTCTTTTGTCACGGTAATGTCCAATCTAAATCTCCATTCGCAAAAACACTTGGACCATTCGTTACGGTTCATCGCCATATATTGATAATAATTCTCGCTTGCACGCTTGGACCACCGCCTAACCGCGCATGCGCTTTGCACGGCACATCCATCTCGACTGGCAAGTAGCGAAGCGAAAACGCCGGCAAACGAACGAAATTAGCGCGCACATGTTCGCGTTGCGACACGATAAAGGTTTGTAGACCTTTCGCGTCATACTGCCAAGAGCGCAGTGCGGGAGGAGCATATCCGATTTTGGTTTGGATCACACGCTGACGACCATGCAGGGTTAGTCCGACTCATTTGCATTTCATCATTCAGTTGTTTATTGATTAAATTGAAACGCAGAACGCCGCAGAAAATAAGCTTCAAGTTTATGGCATTTACAATCCTTTGAAAAAAGTTTGAATGATTTTACATTTTATTTTAAACCACATTTTATGTCAATATATCGACTGCACTAAAATAACAGTTAAAACAAATCGATTTAGCTTACACCACCAACCCTGCCATCCCCTTCGACTGTGAGAAGCACAGACACTAGTAAACAACAGAGTGGAAAAGAGACAGCCATCTACTGCAACAACAACAAAACACACCTCCATCCAGTGAGCGACCGTTGTGTCTGCGCGCCTGGTAAACATATGGCACGGTTGTGCTACAAACACGGAATCATCGCAACCAGCGGAATGGGGCAAAATATTCGCTTCCACAGCAGTGCCGAAGTTAACAATGTTACCGTGCATGATGATCATTACTAGGAAGCTGCTAAGCACACGATGCCGTTCTTAAGCGCAGAAATGAACACATGAAAAAAATTTACATGAAGAATAAAACACACACAAGTTTCTTTTACGTCGCCCCTGTTATCACACTATATTTGTTATACAGTAAAACGAAATGTTTCTTCAAAACATTTCCTTCGTAACACTACTGCTGCTTTGTTCGGCTTTTGTTACTTTCGTCTACTTAATTGCTAACCGCTTGGTAAAGGAAAGCAGTGGATACCGTTTGGGCCCTGTATGTGATCCGCCTACGAAACACCTTATTGTAATTGGAGCTTGCGCCATTTTCAAACATTCTTCCACAACACTATATCTACAAAAAGGACACTGGATGTAAAACGGAAAGGACAGCAGTTGGGTGTGCCAGATCGCGTTCGGGCAACCTCCCAACCCGACCTCCTCAGGGTAACTCGCACGAGATTCACGTTCCACGCTACTCTCATCCACATGTAAGGACACTTTTTACTACTATTGCCACCAAAGTGATCACTGAACGGGCGCTATTTGTTCGTGCTTAAGTCGCGCGATCTGCTGCAAACGTTCCGATTCGGTCGGCCCCGTTGCGAGCACCATGTCGCGGAAGATGCTGATCGGAAGCTGTAGCAGCTCGTACGGTGTTCCCAATTCCACTGCCTGGCCCGCATCCATCACCAGCACACGGTCCGAGTCCATGATCGTGTTGAGTCGATGGGCGATCGTCAACACGGTACAGTCAGCAAACTTTTGCCGTATCGTGTCTTGGATCAAACGATCCGTCCTGAAAGTGGGGCGTACAAAGAAAACAAAAGCGATCACAATCCAAACTTCACCAACGGTTCGATTCGAGGACAGTAAACTTACGTTGGATCAACATTGGCAGTAGCTTCATCCAGCACCAGGATACGATTGTTGCGCAAAATAGCACGCGCGAGACAAATCAGCTGCCGTTGGCCAACGCTAAAGTTGGAGCCACCTGCCGCCACCGCCATCTGCAAACCTGCCGGCGTGTTGGCGAGCTCTTTCAGCTCCACCTGCTCCAGTGCACCCCACAGCTCCACGTCCGGGTAATCTTCGAAGGGGTCCAGATTGCGGCGTAGCGTGCCGGAAAACAGTACCGGATCCTGCGGTATAATGGACACCTTCGACCGGAGACTCTCCAGCGCAATGTCGGCCGTATCGATACCGTCGAGCAAAATCTCTCCTTCGATCTGTGCCAACCGGAACAGTGCGCCAATTAGCGACGACTTGCCTGCACCGGTGCGGCCTACAATGCCGATCTTCTCCCGTGGTCGTATCTCGAACGACAGATCGCGCAATACTGCCGATGCTCCCTCATAGTAGCGGTAGGTGACGTTCTTAAAATCGATTCGACCCTCTTCCGGCCAGCTAGCATTCAGTGCTCGCGGCCGTTCTGGTTGCCTTTCAGGCGAAAGATCGCGATACTCGAGCAATCGTTCCACGGACATCATGAAGTTGGCTACCTCTGCACTCTGCCGAATGCCCCACTGCATCATACCGGTCAGGGCCATCGCTTGAGTTATCGCCAACCCGACCCGATCGCCAAAGGTGTCCTGTTCCAGCAGCAGAAAGCTAAACACGACGATAAACACAAATATCAGACAGAGCAGATCGAGCGCAAAGCCGAACGCTGTGCTGGCGGTGATGAACATGTAGAACGACGCCGTGTGAATGTCCTGATGCGCATCGAACTCTCGGATCAGTTCTCCCTGGGCACCGAACGCGCGTATCGTTGGCAACCCGGCCAGCGAGGCAGATAGATGCGAGAAGACGGGCGACCTCGTGATACCCTCCAGCCGCTTGATGTTTTTCGATGTCTTGAGGTAGATACGACGCACGAACCAGAAGATGACACCGAGTACAGCGAGCGGTATCAGAAACAGTGGGTTTACGATCACGGTGACGACCAGCGTGCCGCACAGACTGAGGATGATCTGGGATGCGTCCAGCATCGCCTTCGGCAGCAACTCATCGACAGAGCCCATATCCTTGGAGAACCGGTTCAGGATGCGACCGGATGGGTTGGTGTCGTAGAAACGCATCGTCGTCGAAACGCAGCCCGCAAACATGGAGTCATGCAGATTTTGCGATGCACGAACCGACGTCTGGTAGAAGCTAATTGATCTGCAAAGTAACGACACCGGACCACCAGTTAGTAGCTGACAGCAGAAGATTCTATCTCATCTTGCTCTTTTGTATCTCACCTGGTAATGGCAATGAGAAAGATACTTCCCACCAGTGCACCATGGATGGCCATACAGGTCTCCGTACTGAGTAATGGTCGCAGTTCGTCCGTAGATGCTGCCGTACCGTTCGCAATGGTATCTTGATGTGCTGCTCGGAAAATGCGCTGTTCTTCCTGCGAGGTCCTACAAACAGAAAACAAAAGTTGTAAGTACGCTAGACCCTCGTGTCGTGACCAAAAGCACACCTACCAAAAGGCAACCCAGTAGTCCGCACCACTAGCGGCAAGTTGGGTCGCTAGGAAAAGTGCCAACAGTCCGCACATGACCAGTCCATTCGCACCGCTTCCAAGGTAGCTCAGCAGCAGCGACCCTTGCACCTTCCCTCGTGACGTTCCTTCCATGTTGCTCTGGACCGGCGCATCAGCTGCCATTTCACGCTCTTCGCGTTTCAGCTCATCGTCGCTTAGTTCGGCATGGGCAGAAGATCCACCCGACCGGGCCGATGCACGTGAATCCCGCCGGCTACGCTTATCACCCCCACCACCGATAGACCCACCGTCACCATCACCCCCGGTACCGTCGTGTTCACTGCCATCGTCACCTTTACGTTCGACCAGCTCCACGAAATCAATACCGTCCTGAGCCAGATCGTGTGGCGTACCCTGAGCCTGCACTTGTCCCTCGTTCAGCACCACCACCCAATCGGCCTCCTTCAGGAAGTGTACCTGATGCGTGACGAGTATTCGCGTCGTCCGGAGTGTACCGAGGCGTCCCTGTGGACCAATGCACAGATCGAACAGATGTCGACCTACGTGCGCATCGACCGCACTGAGCGGATCATCCAGCAAAAATACGTCCGCTCGCCGGTACACGGCCCGTGCCAAGCTGATGCGAGCCTTCTGTCCCCCGGACAGTGCAGCCCCACGTTCGCCGATCATCGTCCGATCACCGTCGGGAAGTTGCTCAAAGTCCGTAACGAGCGCACAAGCTCGTACCACCGAATCATAGCGCTCTTTCTCCATCGGCTGGCCAAAAAGGATGTTCTGCCGTACGGTGCCGGAAAATACCCACGGCTCTTGGCTCACGTACGCAAATCGGCCCTGCGTTACGACACTCCCCGTTTCCAGCGGGAGCTCACGCAAGATTGCCTGCAACAAAGAGGACTTGCCTGCACCTACCGGTCCGATCACACCGATCAGAAGGCCTTTACGGAAGTCAATGTTAAGGTTCGACAGCGTCGTCGGCGGTATATCATCCGTTTCTCCGCCCGCCACTGCCAACCCACCGTTCGGTTGCTTTTCGCCCTTTCGTGGAAAGTCCTCCTGCTTGCGGACAGCACCCCAACGCGCCGTTACGTCCTTCATCGATACGGCAATGGTTGGTGGGAGCTGAGTTTCAGATTCGATCAGCCGCTGTTTCTCGGTCGCATCTCCATTCAGTCCAAACTCCGCCAGCAGTCGGCTTTTGTTGTCGGGCAGTGCCCGGTCCTCTTCACGTTCCTCGAACTCCAAAAAGCGTTGCAACCGTCGCATTGCTACCATCGCTTCAGCAATTTCCGCAATACCGCGAACAAACATGGCCGACATCGTGTTCGCCAGGATGCCAAAGTACGTCGCAATCACGAACACCCTTGCCGCGGTCAACTCATCACCTAGCAGTGCCATCGCCATCATTGTGCAGAACAGCGCCGTCCGCGTGGTGAACAGTAGAAACGTCATGTACAGACCGCGCACGTACGCACTCTTGCGCACAATCTTCAGCTCCATTTGGCGCGCGTGTCGGATCAGTTTCGCAAATGGTCGCTCCCAGGCGTACATCTTGATCACCTGAATGCCCGAGATGATCTCGTCCATCAGCCGGATACGCTCGTCGGTACGTAAAGCCGTCTGCAGCCGGAAGCGTGACGTTAGCTTGCCCGTGTACGATTGGATCGGTGTTACGATGAAGATTACCACCATGCCGATCAGACCGGCTACACCGATCTCGATGTACAGCATTATGCCGATCACAATCGCCAACAGTGGAGCTGACCACATGGAATGCAAAAACACCGACACGATGTCGAAACGGTTCACATCGTTCGACAGCAGGTTTACCACCTTGCCGGGAGCCGTGTCACCGAGGGCAGTTCGCGACAGACGAAGTGCTTTGCGGTAGATAACACTACACACCGCTATCCGTACCTTCATACCATTCTGGAAACTACCCAGCACGTACTGATTGATCGTGATCACGCTCAGTGCATTCAGTAGTACGATCGCACCGGCATACAGGAAAGCACTTTCGCGAGAGACTTCCGAGTCCTTCCTACGGAGGGGAGACAGTAAACAATTAAACTTCATATGGCAACTAATCATGGAGAGGATGAAATACCTACCGGAAATAAAGCAGTAACCAACCGAGGAAGATGGGCTGTGCTAACCGGATAACAATGTCGTTGATGATGGTAATGAACCCGAGCACACCGTATTCCCGCCAAAAAGTTTTAAAGATTGCCTTCACTAACGATGGTCGACCAGGTCCGGCTTGTTGTTCGAACCATTTCCTGTAGAAAAATATAGGTTAATACAAGATTATTGATGCACAACTGTTGGCAAAAAGAGAAAGGCCAGCTATGATCAACATGGCAGAAAGTTAGTTTTGTCCGGAGAATTGCATAATATTAGGCGTTTTGTCATTCGGGATTAATCATGCAGTGTTTCCCCGGCCAACTCAATACTTTTGCGAAGAGCCTCAACTACGTTGCGTCGAACATGTGTGAACATCCATACATGTGTGAATAGGCGGTCCTTACGAAGAGTTAACTAAGCAGTCATTCACCCCGAACTTCAAGCGATTCCGAACGGCAAGAATGACAACAACTATTGACGGATCGAATCATCCTGGTGTGATGTATTGGTAGCGGCACCGATCTTCACACGACTGGACCGGTCCAAAATCCCATCCAAACCAATCTTCAGTACGCCGGACTGACTATTAGATGATATATGATATTTGTTTAGGGTAAATAAGGCCAAAGAAAGTCAGAAATGGCAGACGTTGTCCTCTTGAGGTTATTGTGCCGATAAAGAAGTATTCCAACGGCAGGCAGGCAGGGATTTATGGCTGCTTTAGGTCCCGTCATCACGGAGGGCCCCGAAGAAAGTTAGAGTGTGGAAAGTGTTTGAATCCGTCTATGGTTGTGCGAGGTGAGAGAGAAAAAGGGCCCCTCAAGAATGGCCAACCCTTTTTATTGGTTGACCCGTACTACATTTCCACTCAGATGTATCAGATGACTCAGATCCTCAACCGATTTTGATACCGAAAATCAATTTCGAATTGTCAAAATATTGTTCAGCTCGCAACGGTAAACATCTCTACTGATGATTATCATAAGTTTATGGCTATTTTTTTATACAGGAAAATTGAGCAATGTTTTAAATATCATATTGCATAAAATATTCTTCTTCTCTGCAGCAAAATATATATCACTTTGACAGTTGAGACTTACTCGTTGTTTTTATGAGAGCCTAGACCAGGTGCAGTTCTACATTTTGCAACATTTGTTCAATTTCCACTCACTGTAGGTGGGTTAGTCTGCTAACCCTGTTGCAATGTTTACATGGTCACATTGAAATAGAAGGCGTTGAGATTCACGGCAACAGTTTTGAGTTGGGTTGAGAAACACTGTAAATCTTACAAATCGTAGACTTCTAGTATTATAGGCAATTTTTTTTTTTCTTGGAACACACATTCCAAAGCATATCTCCAAGCAAGTAGATAGGACTGTATTTCAGTGACTTTTGCCCATTCTTGTTCCTTCAACATCATTGGAAGTGCTAGGTGGGGCATGAGAGTAAAACGGTACGTGACCACCAGATTCACAAAACGCACCATTGCCGAGGAGGAGGGTACACCAGGAGGAATTGTAATTAGCGGTCTCGTCCAATCCGGTCAACCGTAAATAATTAGCCGTTTCATTCCGGTGTATGCGATGAGATGGAAGAACTCATTGCAGGGCCCCATTTATCATCCGTTTACTATGAATACGAATGTAAAGAGCATGAGCGAAACATTTGCTACAATTCTTATGTATCTCCATGAAACACAATACTGTGAAATTCTATTCACATCATTGTGCAATAGCATCAATGTGCTGTATGTTTCATCGCGCTCTTATCACACTATGCGTAATGATGATAAGCAACAAAATCTGGCCAGTGACACGAAAATTATGACATCGCTGGTAACCGGTCATGCCGGATTTGCTAAGTACCTCACGGAAACAAGAATGTGAAAAAGAATAACGATCACCATCATCATCATCATCAGTATGGCAAACATTAGTCTGCCATTGCGGGCACGTTACCGGGCAGTGGAAGAGAACACGTGGAAGCGACGCAACAATGATGCTGCAATTTTAAAACTCCACCAGCGCACCAGGCACTCCTGGTACACGTACGATCGTGTGAGACGCAACCGCAGAAACCGCAGCTTACCGCTTTACCAAGCAACCAAACGGTACGCATAGCAAACAGTCAATATTGAAGCGCCAAACAGTATTGTAACTTCAACCGCCGAACATCATTGGGTGCTTTGCAGGTTGCGCTGTGGTTAATGGCTAAGAAGACACAGCCAAGTGGAAGTTTACATAATTTTGTTTGTCCCAAGACAACACAACCGATAAGGGAGAGAGAGAATACCAGACCAGCCCCAATGTTGGCCATCGAAGGGGCAGAGATGTATTGCTTTGGCGATTCTTTCACTAGCTCAAAGCAAATAGCATGGGAAACATTTTCCGGGTTGTCAATTCAATGCACTATTGAAAAAACAGCATTTCTCTTTCAGAATGAACAAACGTAAAAAATAGCAAATGAGTGTATTATTCTTAGTTGAATTCTTAGAGAAACTACAGCTGGAGCGGATATTCGTTTCGACCTAATAATGGCTTGGCATTTCTGTGACTTGCTGTTGAATAACATCCAACGATGAAATATTCATCAGTTCTTCCTGCAAAAAACATAGTCCATTCGAGATTTGAAGAAAGCCCAGCGACGAATTGATCAACCCTCCCTCACCAAGTTGACTGTTTAGTAACTCTCCAATAATGCGAGTAAGCAGTATTGTGTTCCGTTTTTCGCCAACATTCGCATTCCACCAGTCTAGCCGTAGAATTTAACCATTCTACACATACCGGAACCGAAACAGTGGATACAAACTCATCAATAAAATTTAAGAGCGGTATGCAGTCAGTTGCGGACTGCGATCGCATATCAATTGCGGAATGGTTCCCCTGTGTGGGGCACTATTTGCTTTTCACAGGCCCATCACATAAAGTGATACGCGTGACGCCGGTCAATTAGTTTTAATAAAGTTCAATTTGTATCATCATCCTCCGGTCCCGGCGCTAACGAAACTGTTGGTATGGTCATCTCGGCCGTATCCGAACGTGTGCTGCTCGTGTGTTCGCT
Organism: Anopheles marshallii; assembly: GCF_943734725.1. Lineage (NCBI taxonomy): Eukaryota > Metazoa > Arthropoda > Insecta > Diptera > Culicidae > Anopheles > Anopheles marshallii. Next base: position 44,577,787 of record NC_071326.1, on the reverse strand, counting down.
TGACAGCTCAAGTATCATTTTTTTTATTACGGACGCGCGTCAACAATCGGCAGAAACAGGCAGATCGTATACTTTGACGTGTTATAAATACGAAGATGCTACATTACATGGTAGTTGTGACTACTTTTAAAGAATAATGTCACACATAAGTTAACTAACAAAACTAACTTTGCTTAATTTACTGTTCCTTTCCAATGACAACCCTCCAATCCAACGAGGGTTGCTGTAATACAAGCTCGTGCCAAAATTAGAAAACCCCCCAAGAACAACGGGCAAACAACACCAACGCTTGCTTCCTATTCAATCCATCCAACGTTGGTTCTCGTTCTGCGCGTTGGTTCAAAACGATCGACGTAACAAGCTACCCACGATGTGGTTTGGGTTTCAAGGGCCCCTCGCAGAACGTCATCATCATCATTATCTTCCCATCGACCGATCTTCATGTGCCTGCAATCGCAATGAAACATGCTGACTCACGGTTAACGTTAATACAGCCTGTTTCCGCCACATACTCCATTTCGGTTCACTGCCATCAGATGCTCCAACTGGCACGAAGTGATCGAACAACACGATTGTACGTAACGCGCTCCGGACAAACACATCAAATGGCCATTCTGCGACATTGACCAGATTTTCTATAATTCGCTGTCTCTGGTTTTGAAGCAGCACACCTATTCGGCCCAAATGAGAGTGGTTAGCTAAACAATGGATAACATTGTATCCGAGAACCACCATCCTGGCTGGTTCATATGTTTAGTTCAATTCTTTAGAGGATTAAAAGATGCTAAATATTAAATCATGCTTAATATAATATAATCCAATATTTCCTGTTGTTTTTCGAAGTTGTCTCGTCAGAAATTAACTTAAGCTCCTTAAACATTTAAGCTTAAGTTAAAAGGTGTGTTTCCTAAATTACATAGAGATCATGATTAACCATCCGACAGATGGTTAAAAGAGTTACGGGAGAGATAAACAGTTGTGATAAACGCTTAAATTGTCTAGCGAGAGTCACTTCTCGGTTCTTGAATTACTACAGAAGTCCCTGAAACTGCTTATGATGACCGAGGCCAAATGATGGTCCGCCAAACCATTATCCCGATCTCTTATGCGAACGAACACTATCACTTCAGCAAAATACAAACCAATAACGCAAAGAAGTCGGTAAGGTTTTACGAGCTGAGTGATCACTCAAGTGACATGTCCAGCCCACTTGTTTGCTGGTGACTCTAACCCGCTGATCTGAGATGAACAGTTTCCTCAGGCTGTGGTCTCTAGCGGTAGGTGCCAGAGTTCTAGTGCTGTTGATTCTAGCAGTATAATAAGATTTTTACACCCAAAAGATGGGCAGCTAACGATCAAAAACAAAAAGCCCCCAACATAAAATTGATGTAGAAATCCTGAATTATTTCCCAAATCAAACGAATGGACAGTCTCTACTTACTTTTCTAACCGATCACCAAGCACATCGGAACGATCTACATCCAGCGGGCGGAAGAGATCCTGGAGCTCCAACACCTTGCTGTACCCTTTTCGGAACAGATCGATCGTCCACCAGAAGGTCAGCGCCGAGACGATGTTGGCGGTTTGTCGCGGATTCGGCGGCAGCTTACGCGTAATTGCTTCCATTGTTGGCACGTTTTTTTGTTCTCACACGCACACACACAAACTTGTCTTTTCACGATTTCTTTCCAAGCGTTAACGATCGTTTCAAACGTTTGCAAAGTGCTCATAGCCCGAATATTAACCACTCTGTTACAATCACGTGGCGCACACGGTAACATAAAAATTGCACACTACCGATCGTGAATTCTTACACAAGTTGGCACTAAGAAGACGCACACTCAAACAAAAATATATATATATACGCACACACACACACACAGCCACACTTAACTTGTCCAATCAGTGAAGATCGTTGGAGAGCGATTACGCCACCGTCTGAACCGTGGGCTGGGAAGCCTGATCTAAATGGATTAGATTCGAAATCTGTTTCACACTGGTCACGCGACTATTAGGCGCCCGTGATAAAATGATAACGGTATCACCGACATTCCCGAACCATCGTGCACCGAACAGCCACGCGTACCGCACAATCTTCGACATTAACCGAATGCAAGCGATCCGGAAGGCCGGTTGCATTTAACCCACGCCAAGCCTTCGTTCGTTAGTTTTCCTGATACCCGGATACCTTATCGGCGAGCAGGTTCTTAGCTGCATGTAAATAAAGTAACGCATCCCATGATTTGTGCTGTGTGTCGGAGATTTAGCTGGGGTAACAATATTCATATAATTTACTATTCTTTTCCGGTTAGGAGTAGCTCACATTAGACGCACTGTTTGAAGCCATTTAAAACGTCGTTAATTTAAACAAGCGGTCCTGATCGTTGTTGGGCGTCATCCTTAACCAGCTGTTTAATGGTTCACCAACTGACTTGTCATGTGTGCACGGTCTGTTTGGTCTGCTCTGTCCTGCTATAGTTACTACACGTGACTTTATCGTTGGGAAGGATAGTTTGCTACACTCGAGATAAAGCCTCCGGACATTTATGGATGTTTAAATACTTTGTCCGTTAAGTTTACCGAACGGTGTACCCAAGCGATAAAGATGTTCTCTTATACTAGCTGTCGACGTAGGGAGAAGGTAAAAGTTTTCGCACGGAGTAGTAAAGATGGAAGTGAGATACTTCATCTTCTTGGCGTAATGATCTAGTAGGTCATGCCTGCCGTTTCTGGCTTACTAGACTTTTTTTACCACGTAGCCGCAATTGGTCTGGATGGTATTTTGAACCGGTCCTGTCGTGTCGTGAAGCCGCTACCACCCAGCACCACCTCGGACGGTCGAAGAAAAAAAGTGCGATAGCGAACAGGAAATAGATCGAATTTTGACGGATCGATTACGCCGGCGTACCCGATCGACGTAGTCGTCTGTGACCTTGAATGGATCCGTCTGTTTTTGTGCCCAAGGGAGCAAACCTTTCCAGCCATCTCATCAGTTGAAGGGGTATGCCCACACTGATAAGGCAGTGAACAACATGCACAAAAAAACACAGAACATTATAACCATTTTGTATGATTGTTTTTTTTTTTGCTACACTGTCGCTTTCTCTTCCGAATTCTACTGAAGTTGTACCATCGTTCACCAGGCATGCAATCACTATCGGCGCTATCATTATGTCAACAGGCAGCTACACGGCACCGTACACACATGACGCAAATATTTGATCGTTCCCGAGGGCAGCTTCTTCGATCAAACCAGCATGACGAGGCAAACTGTTGCGCTGCGTCGTGCATCGGTGGGTTGTAATTTATCCTCCCACCGCACGGGTCCCACCTCTAACCGAGTGCACTCCACATCAAACACATCATGTGCATTCAATTTCCCATGACCGGCAACTGCAAGTAACGGTTCACCGGTTTATGAAAGCCGCACAACACGTTCTTATCATTCGCGTACTCCAGTCGCTGGTGCCCTTCTTTTTGCTGTACTTGCGTTGTAGCGCTCAGCAGTGATGTACACATGGGTCACACGTCCTTTTTGTTCTAATTGTATGGAATTGTGCGGGAAATTTGATACCATCATTATTACGCGATAAGCAGCGATTGTCATCCTTAGTCGCAGCATCTCTCCTTCGTCACAGCGACGCCTTTTTGATAACCAACACTCCTGATATGACGCATCCAATACTTCGTATGCTTGAGACTCCCTTTTATTAACGATTTTACGATACCGTGGAAACCAAGTCCTATTGGTTTCCGATAAGGAGAATTCGTCTCCTGGTGCATGGTAAAACTATCAACCCAAAAAAAACTTACTTGAATAGATGGAACGAGATTAGATAGCCTGTGTTCGCCACGAAACGCGACATTGAGACACACCGGACTTCGGGATGCTACAGATCGTTAACCAGTTTTAAAAATAGCCCAAAATGGGAACCATTTACATCTATCCACACGTTGAAAGTCACCCCGTCATCCATCAAGCTGATTAATAACAATGCAAATAACAAAAAATTGGCACGCACACATTGCCACACAACTCGCAATCTTTTGCCTATCCCGACGTTCCGACGTTGCGACGTTCCAATCTTGGCCGGCTGTGCAAATACGAATGTAAACAAACAATGTTATCTGTCAAAATTCCGGCTACGCTTGCCGTGTACGCATTTCGCTTGTGATATTGTTCTTGCCAACTACACACACAAACACATCAACACGCACAAAAATAAACACTTACACAAATACAGACGTATTGCCTGCATGCAGCTAGTGCGCTGTGTGCAGGATCGACTCTTTAAATCACACAGCACAAACACCTGTGGCTTGCAGCCCCATCAATGGCATAAAGAACAACAAAGGGTGGCCTTAGTTTCGTAATGGGGTTTTTTTTAGTACTGTCAAAAAATTCGCTTGTGCACAACACACATTCATACGGATTGCCTTACGCACGGACGCATACACATACAGCTGCGGAATGGTGCGTAATTGGAAACCGGGGTGCAGATAATTAGAACAGTGTCTCATTACAGAACTTCACGCAATGAAGTAATCTTTGGATTGTATATGGGTGTGGGGGGGGGGATGGGAAAATACGACACAACACAACAAATCACATCACACTAGGCGTACCGCAATTTACGCGCTCCGTCACACTGCCGTTGGAAGCGCCGGTAAAACTGTTGGGCCTCCGCTCCGTGTCTTGGGAGAAAACTTGAATGAACAGTACGGCATGCCCAAGCCCAAGGAACAATTTTTACCCCGCAGCCAACAGTTTCCCTGCGTTTCACGTCGGCTGACTCCACATACTGAGCGGCTCTTGGTAAGATATTATGCCTATCCCTTTCGTACATTGTACTGCTGCTTGTACCTTCTCGCTCTTCTGAGACTGTTTTTTCCCCGCTGTGAAGAACACATTCGCACACATTTGTTAAAGGCGACGTCGAAGAAAAGTGCGTGTGTGGATTATTCTAGATTAACCTAGGATATCGGTTTAAAATGGCAAGTAAATTAAATATAATCGATCAAGCAACATTTATTTATACTGTCTATTCAAATGGCCGCAGGAAACTCATGGCAACAGCATTCTACCGGCGTTCTTTGACACGGCAACGAAGCTGGATGTGTATGTGTAGGCGTGCATGCAGAATTTGTGTAGTTTTTTGCTATATTAAAAGTGCTTAAAATAGAAATGTGTTGCTAAATATTGCCACTACCAGGCCATTTTAATTAAGCACCACTTTCCTATTTTCTCCTTGAGCAAGGAGAACAAATTATACGCATGGTCATTGCAGGACCACAATAGCCATTCGCGAATGGCATCCAAGCAGCCGCTTAGAGGAGCAAGATAAAGTGCATTAAATATTTGTTTCTATTCACATCCGAAAACAGCTGTGGAGCAAGCGCAGCTATTGTGCGAGGTTGCTTCCATCAACGCTATTGCGGGAGAATGAGAGCCAGGAATCCGCACTGCCCCTTCCAAGTTCCTTTCACACCCCCTCGATTGGCCGGACAATCCTGCTATCCGGTTGATTATCCGGCCCAAAAACGAGCAATCTTTTGCTTCGTGCCGACTTCGGAATTGCTTCGTGGGCACGGAAACTTCGCGCAATGCTCGCGAGATTTCACAGCTTGCAGGGTTGCGCAACCCCCCTTGCGTACGCTAAGCACATTAATTTATATTTTCTTATTCATTAGCTCAAGTCAATACGTCGAGTCACGCCGTTTCTGAAGAAGCTATCATTAGTGATATCCCATATAGCACCTCATGAAATATACTATAATTTTTGTACTCTTTCTTTGTGACAATCCGTACATAAGGTGAATGTAAAGTTTCCCCAACACTTTATAATCTGCAGCATGTTACAAAAACTTTATAATTATAAAATATAAAATTAAAGATTGAAAAAAAATTAAAATCTAAAAAATTACAAATGAAAAAAATGAATGAAATTAAAATCTCTATCACCGTACAATCGCATACGTCCGACGTGTGTCCATTATAGCATGCAAAAGATCGCGTTAATGGGAAAATATTTGTCGAACTTTCCCAACAGACGATCGCATAAGATTGGAGAAACAGAAACTGATATCGCTGTGAAACATAAACTACGTTGAAACACTAACGTTTGCAATAAAAAATGATCAACTTTCAGCTATTTTTCATATGACTTTTTCATATGACTTTTAGGGAAATTCAATCGCGATCTCTTCTGTTGGGGGACCAGAGCAAGAATACTGTTTCACACTTAGGACGATAGACCTATCAGGACAGTTGGAAAAATCAACATGCGAAGGGAAGGAATATCTAAGAAATAACACTCCAAAAATCCATGCTTGGCAGCCATGGCAATCAACGGGATAAAGGCCTAATCTAATGAGAAAAAAACTCTCGATAAGATAAACCATTATTGCCATACCTATAATTCCCGTCATTCCCGTATACTAAACTGCTTGTAGTCCCTTTTATACACTAAGCTAAAGGTGAAATTTATTAATGAAATTGTAATACTAATTTCAATGTCATCATACCGCGTGTTGCTCAACCCTGCGGGGGTGCGTGAGCAAGATCGATAGGAACACTACGTCCAGGACGTACCCTCATTGGTTAAAATTTAAACATACACTGAACAATCCATTTTTGGCTGCAATACTTACTCCAAACAACAATCACTAAAATTGCTGATCAAAATAAGGCGTCTCATTCACAGTTACAGCGCACACATGTGCTGTTCAAACATTGCTCTACACACGCCTGGTGCCCATTCCGTTGCTATGTTACCATTCAAGAACACGCGCGCCCATTCATTCGTTAGTGTGCGTGTGTGGGAGCGAGTGCGCGATTCTCGACAGCCGTTTTGGCCGTCCGCCCCATTAAATAACCGACCGATGACCAGTAGTCATCGCGAAATCTTCTACCAGCGCGGACCGGGGTATATTCCGTCGAAACGTTATCAGTGGTGCGATCTTGCCCTACACACGCCACCTACGTCATCTCTGCGCCTACACACGTCATATACACGCCGGCGTTCGATTGCGCAAAGGTTGTCAGGCAAAACAGCTGATTTTCGGCTGGGGGGAAAAATAATCCAAGCACAACAAACTTGCACGCCTACGTGTGTGTGTGTGTGTGTGTGTTGGTGCGTGTGTGAATTTGTATGTGTTGGGAAAGGGGGGGATGTCACAAATAGGGATGGCCGTTAGTGAATTGGTGGCATTTAGCCAAACAGGCGCGTTTTTCTCTTTTTTGTCAACTCAATTTGACGCTGCATTCTCACAGTGGATGCATTTTTTGCAACAAGCTTGTCCTTAGTTCCTATTTCTTTCGATTTCTGTTGGTAGAAAGGGTGGCCAGAGCTTTTCGTGGTGTTTATTAGTGTGATTTACAATTGCAGCAAGTGGCGCCCATAGATTTCACGGACAAACAACAACAAGTTGATGATGAAGGGTGTTATTTGCTTGCGCCGTTGAACAAGCTTGATCGTTCCTGTTCCGACTGGACATCCGCGCCCAGTGTCACCGTATGCCGTATGATAAGCCATATCTATGAAAGCTAAACAAGCATCCCGCCGGAGTGTTCCGTGTTTGTGGGCTATGCGTTCTAAATTAACAATACTTTTATTTCAAGTTATGTGCCTTGCTGTGAGTAGAGTGAAAAAATAAAGCAACTCCTTCCCAAGGAATAAATATGGAAGCAACGCGTGTCAGCTTAAGTTCGAATCCGCGACAGAGTGCCAATTTCCTCTCGAAACTGACATTCTGGTGGACGGTGGACATGTTCCGGAAGGGTTATAATCACACGTTTGAAATCAGTGATCTTTACACACCGCTGGAGGAAGATCGTGCTGATCGGTTAGGTGATCGTTTGGAGAGGTACGGAAGCAAACACAAATTACAATTAATCTAATGCTAATGCTGGCAATACCTTCGCTTCACTTAACTTTTATAAAACAACTGCAAACAGACAGTGGAACAGACAGTTAGAGCTGCAATGTCACACACCGTCCCACACGCCATCGCTGGTACGTGCCATCTTTCGAACTCTATGGAAGGAATGGCTAACGCTCTCCGTACTGGCTTTACTTGCCGAGGTGGTGCTTCGTCTACTGCAACCAATTTTTCTCGGGCGCATGTTACTCTACTTTCGGTGAGTGTACTTCAACGTTAAGAACCATTCCTAGCCTATGTCTCATTACCGTTCTGTGCCTGTTTCCTCAGTGAAGGATCGAACATGACGCGAGAGGATGCGCTGTACTACGCAGGCTGTATGGTGGCAGTGCGTGCAATCATCGTCTTGTGTGACAATCAGTACGGTATCATCTCAGTTCTGACGGGTGTGAAGGCCAAGATTGCCGTATGTAGTGTGGTGTACCGGAAATCGCTACGTCTAGCGCGAAATGCTCTTGGCGACACATCACCTGGGAAGGTGGTTAATCTGATGTCGAACGATGTGAACCGTTTCGATATAGCGTCCTATCTTGTGTGTTTTATGTGGACATCACCACTAGTAATGCTGCTCGCCGCCGTACTGCTTTGGTATGAAATTGGTTGGTCGGGCGTTATGGGACTGATCGCGATCTTCATCATTACACCGATCCAGTGTGAGTAATACGTCCAGCTGCGATCAAATGGAGATGGCTTGTGTGTCAAACCAATTTCCTGCAAATCGTAAACGAATGATTAAAAATAATTGCAGCTGTGTATGGGCAGCACATTTTATACGATATTGTTTTTCTCAGCTTATACCGGCACACTAACGTCACGCTACCGACTACGGACCGCACTAAAAACTGACGAACGCATCCGTCTGATGGATGAAATCATAGCCGGCATCGCGGTCATCAAGATGTACGCTTGGGAACGCCCGTTCGCAAAGCTTATTTCACTGGCTCGCCGTAAAGAAATGAAGGAGGTACTCAAGAGTGGCTACCTTCGAGCGCTCTATATGTCCTTCCAGCTATTCACGACACGGGCCGCCATTCTCGGCGTAATGCTCGCCTTCATCGCGTTCGATGAGGATATTACTGCGGCGAAAGTGTTCGTTGCGGCAAGCTATCTATCTAACGTGTCCTACACTATGGCGGGTTTGTTTGGGCGAGGAATCGCCGAACTGGGCGAAGGATTGGTGGCAACACGTCGCTTACAACGATTTCTCGAGTATGACGAGGTGGAAAATGGAGAGGATAACGCTACTAACAGCAAACGATCAAAGGATGGAAAGGAAAGGGAAAATGGTAACATCGGCGAAACGAAACGTTTGTTAGACGAGACCAGCGACGGTCTATTAGCAGATGAGGTGGTTATTGCGATGCATAATCTAAACGCCCGATGGATTATACCGGGTGATCCGGATAAAACTGCACCGGAATCACCGGCCGTGCCATCAACCCTTTCGCAACTGAACATACAGTTTAAGCGGGGCTGCCTGATCGGTATCGTTGGACCTGTTGGTTCGGGCAAGAGTTCCATCCTGCAGGTTCTTCTACGAGAGCTACCGGTTGAGAGTGGCAGTCTGAGCATGGGCAAGTGTTCGATTGCTTATGCGAGCCAAGAACCGTGGCTGTTTACTGGTAGTGTGCGGCAGAATGTACTGTTTGGCGATGAGCTAGATCAGTACCGGTACAGACAGGTGTTGAAAGTGTGCGCTCTACAGCCGGATCTCGCACATCTGCCCGCCGGTGATATGACCGTTATCGGTGAGCGAGGTGTTTCACTGTCTGGTGGACAAAAAGCACGCATCTGGTAAGCTGAAAGCAATAGAATAATGACACTGTAGTATACAAATTAATTTATTCTTGATTGGTCTTACCCATTAGCTTAGCTAGAGCGGTGTACCGCAAAGCGGACGTGTATCTATTCGACGATCCGCTGAGTGCGGTTGATGCACATGTCGCCAAACACCTGTTTGAGCTGTGTATTGGAAACGGGGGTTTCCTCAAGCGCCGCAATCCAAATGCAACTCGTATCCTGGTAACACATCAGATTCACTTCCTAAAGCAAGCGGATTGGGTGATCGTTATGAAGGAGGTAACGAACGTTCTGCATAGTGTAGTCATTCTATACAAGAATAGTAATCTTAATGGATCTCAATAACAGGGCCGCGTGGAAGCACAAGGAACACCACAAGAGCTACAAAAACGTGGCATTGAGCTGGAGCACATGGAACAGGGCGAGCCTGATGAGGACAACATCACTACCAATCGTAAGATTTCGCACACCTCCACTAGCTCCACGGTCACGGTGGATAGTGTTACGCTGGAGGAACTTACCAGCGGTGACTTAAAGGAGGGAGATATCGCCAAAGAAAAATTTGAAGCGTCATCACAGGGGACTGTACCAGGGTCGGTATTTCTGCAATACGTTTCCGGTGCCGGCAGTTGGATGATCTTCGTCGGTTTGGTCCTACTGTTCGCAGTGACGCAGCTCGTAGTTAGTGTAGCCGATTGGTGGTTATCTTACTGGACCGCACTGGAGGAGGAAAGACCGATTGAGACCTTGCAAAGAACTAACCAAACGCAACCATCAATTGACGCCGTTCCGAAGCATCCACTCACCAGGGATACGTGTGTGCTCGTGCATGCCACGCTCGTATGCACCATCTTTTTCGTGGCAGTACTCCGTGCCTTCGGTTTCTATAAAACGTGTGCTCGTGCCTCTCAGTCCATACACGATACCGTATTTGCGGGCTTTATCGGTGCTAAGATGCGCTTCTTCGAGACGAACCCATCCGGTCGTATTCTGAACCGTTTCTCTAAGGATATGGGAGCGATGGACGACATGCTGCCAAAATCTATTCTGGACGCTACCCAAACTCTTCTCATGTTCGTCGGCGCCATGATGGTGGTGGTGTTTGTGCAACCGTTCTTCATGGTTCCTATCTTACTGCTGTTTGCCGTGCTTTTGGCCGCAAGGCGAGTTTACCTACGCACGTCGCAGAACACAAGACGCCTTGAGGGAATAAGTAAGACCGGATGGGATGAACAACGAATCGGGAGCACTCATACTAATCGTACATTTCATTATTTGTTTTGCAGCTCGATCACCAATCTTCACTCACATTGCGGCGACTCTAAACGGGTTGCCAACGATACGATCCTACGGTGTGCAGCAGTTGCTCATACAGGAGTTCGACACGCATCAAAACGTGAACACAGGCGCATACTTTATGTTTCATTCGGCGCGTATCGCCTTCGGATTGTTTCTGGACGGTATCTTCTTTCTGTTTCTCACGATCGTGACCTTCAGCTATCTAACGCTCGATGACGATGCGACGGGGGCACGGGTCGGTCTTGCCATCACACAGATCGGCAGCATTGGCAGCCAGCTACAGTTCGGCATTCGACAAAGTGCGGAAATGTTTAACCATCTCATAGCGGTGGAACGATTGCTCGAGTATCGGGAACTACCCGCTGAGCGTCAAGAGCTATCGGAAAGTGGAAAAAAGCAACCAGCTCATATCGTACCAATTCCTACCGTGCCGATCCCTGCCGACTGGCCGCAGAAGGGTAGCATAGAGTTTAAGAACGTGTGCTTTCGTTACGCGGATAACGATGTGACGGTGCTGCACGATCTCTCATTTACAATCGAACCGCGGGAAAAGGTAGGCATTGTAGGGCGTACCGGTGCCGGTAAATCGTCGATTATCGCTGCCATATTTCGCATGGCGCTAGTCGAAGGTGACATACTGATTGATGGCACGGATACTGCCAACGTGCCACTGGAAACGCTCCGTTCGCACATATCAATCATACCGCAAGATCCGGTGCTGTTTTCTGGCACACTGCGCCGTAATCTGGATCCGTTCGAAACCTACGCCGATGAGGCACTGTGGCGTGCCCTCGAGCTGGTAGAATTGCGCGAACTTGCCAGTGAATCATCTGCCGGGCTGGGCCTGCAAGCGTATGTTGCTGCCGGTGGGCAGAACTTTAGCGTCGGCCAGCGGCAACTGCTTTGTCTCGCCCGTGCCATTCTGCGCGGTAATCGTATTCTGGTGCTCGACGAAGCGACGGCCAACGTTGACCCTGATACGGACCGATTAATTCAGCGCACCATTCGGGAACAGTTTGTTAACTGTACTGTGCTTACGATCGCGCACCGACTCAACACGATCATGGACTATGATCGAGTGCTGGTGATGAGCGAAGGTACGTCTGTCGAGTTTGGCCGACCCGTTGAATTACTGGAACGGACGGATGGTGCCTTCCGTAGTATAGTTCTCGCGACCGGTCGAGATGAGGCAGAGAATCTGATTAAAATGGTTCACAATCTGCGATCGAGTACAGCAAAGCAATAGTTATACCACGGGAATGAAAAAATAGTATGTACCTTAACAGCAGGAAAGTTATAAAACATTGTTAAACATCGTAAGTATCGTACAGAAAACGTACTTAACACGCGTAAAAGAAGAACAGACATAAATTAGCAAAATCTAAACAAGAAATAAAAACGAATTACGTTGGTAGTTGGATTTAAGAGACCAGTTTATTATTTGTTAATTATGGCTATAGCTTTTCCTTGCTGTATAATAGAAAAAAACCGGACTTTAGTGTTATTTACTGACGAGGTTTTCTATGCGTCATAACTGAATGTTCTAAAAATTTGTCTGTCTTCTAGCCTTATACCGATGCTAGAAATAAGCCTTTGACGAAAGCTTTTTCTATATCAATGTTATATAACTGATATTGGTTTGGTGTTATTATGTTGCAAACCTGGTACGGTGTATATCAGCTTTAAAGTGCAAAACAAAAAAAACACTAATGTCCTATAATGACATCGTAAAGTGCAGAATGTAGCTATGCTAGTCAAAGTGTTTTGTATGATATTGTTATCCGCGTTATTTTTAAAGGAATAATTTTACCAAATCAAACCATTTAATGGTATTGTATCGCACTAATAGTTGTCTTTTTAAGGATCTGTTTGTAGAGCGAATGTCAATTTGACCGTTTGTTTTCTTTTTTCAAACCAGAAACGTAAGTTTATGGCTACCAACCATGGTTGTGGCAATTGATTTTTAGTACATGGCTATCTGTTGCAGTTCAATCTACAAAAAGCTCTTAAGGGAAGAACTATATAAATGTTTTTTTTTTGTCATATTTATCAACAACGCTGTGACCGCAACGTAATCATTTTCTTAGCAATCACGCACTTACATATGCATTTCCCAGTCGCAATATAGCTTTCATATTGCTATTGAATGCCACTCACCGGTACGTACCCACTAGTATCACAAAGTTAATGCGGTTCCTGATGTCACACGTACCGCTCGCACTCTCCACCAGCGTGATGAACTTACGTGGCAACCGTTTCCTCTCCAGCGGTAAGTGGTTCATGTGCGACTGGTTTCACGGTGCCATGCTTACCGGACGCACCTTCACTTTGGTTTGTCTTCCAGGAAAGGTACGTATTCCAGAACACTGCCACCGACTGCACAAGCAGCACCTGGTAGTTGAGTGGGACTAGATAGAAATTTGCCAACTGCACCCACGGCCAGATGTAGTAGTTCGTCAGCAAGATGTCTCCATACTCGTGGCGCAACTTGTGCTTAATTTCGGCCATGTTGTGGCCTTGCAGCAACCCAATCGTTCCGATCAGTGTGCCGAGAAAGACGGGTGCAAAGATGAGCTGATCCAGTGTGACTTTTTTCAGCGTAATGATCGCTTTACTACCGCCCTTGCTGCCAACGTGTCGGTCAAGTACACCATACCATTTTCGTAATCCTGGACCCTGAAAAGACGGTGCATTGCAAGATGTCATTTATCTGCGCTAGGTTTTCATAAAAGCAACATTTGTGTTATACGTATACTTACACCGACGCAAAATCCTATTCCAAAGAATTTGAAGGCACGCATACCGTCGAATGATTTCCAATCCTTTCGTTCGATGAATCCTTGCGCAATCACATCACCAGCCCCCATCAGTAGCCCCGACTGGACCGACTGCACCAACACGGGATAGCGCACGAGGGCACGTTTGTACAGCGTCGAAAAAGACATACTGCTGCGTGACAATTGTTCACGATAGCATGCAATCAAAACGCAACCGAAAATAGATTGCTAGATAGTCCAATCACAGTGAAAAATTCACAACTCAACGCGTGGTATCACTTCACTTTCGGTGAAAACGTGATAACTCCAAATTACCATGAGACAACCACTTACTCGCAGTAAATTGGACTGGAATTGTGCACCAATCCAAGACACTCAATGTTACTCGACCGCAGAAACGATCGATAATTTTGTTTTCCCTCTTCAAGCTTTCCCTTTCCATACCATGCGGAGCCCTTTTTTCGTTATCGCTTTTGGCCGGTAAGGTTTGTGTAAATTTTGCTTTGTATTATTGTTTGCGTTTTGGCCCGTCAATCCTGTCTGACAGTTGTTTTGATTGCGAATCAATTAGACAACCCTGCCAACAACAAATCGTAAACGTCAAAGTGAGCAGGGCTGTGTTGAAAAAGTGCAGAAGCTAAGCGCATCGTTTGAATTTCAAGCGTTGGACATTTTCTATGTTTTGCAATGGAAAACTATATTATTACTTACTTACTTACTTACTTACTTACTTACTATTCTTATTGGAATTACTTGCGTAAGTTCAACAGAATGGATCAACGAAGAAGAGAACAATGCAAATCAAATGTAAATCTGAAGGGCAGAACATATTATAACTTATTCTCAATATATTCACACACCTTTCTCAGCTTGTTACGTGTTTAAGTAAACCCAAGCACATCAACCAAATAAGTCTGATAAAATGAATATTCAGGCATTATCAAAGCTGTTCATAGCCCGTAAAACTTAACTTTTAGCTTAATAATATTACCGTTAAGATACATGGCTTGGCTAAGAAGATTTTTACATGTCCAAGTTTGTCGAAAGGCAGGCCAAATTTGTTAAAACGTGTACCCTTCACATCTGCTTCATAATGCATAATGCGTCTCGCTTTTAATCGGCGTTATAAATGTATAATAACCACTCAAAGTCCACGTCGTCATTGTTTTATTCATTCATTAATTGTAATATGTATATGTTTATCTGTTTAGCATAAATACAGCTCTTAAAATCTACACATTTTGCTGCTAAATTTGTGTAATTGGTATGGTGTTAATGGGGCATTTTTGTTGTTGTTTACATGTGGTTGTGTGCGAACAAAATTTTTTTTCTCGAAATGTATTGTTTCCCTGGCTCTCCTCGGCATGCTTGCAACACATCACACGGCACCGAAACGATTAGTTTTTTTTTCTCAAATTATTCGCAAAGATCAACCAGAAGATCCTATTGTTAGAAACGAGTAGTAAATTTGCTAACAATTTTGCAACTTTTTTCACACCAATTTCACTGTCCCGTTCCGTCGTTCGCATGTGATGTAGTTTGTCTACTTGCACATCATAAGCACGTAGACCACATCTTGCTGTCGCTTGTTATGTTTGCATGTAAGTTCCTATGTAATTGTATATATTTTTTGTTGTATAAATTTTAATTAAATAATTGGGCTCTGCACGCAACATTAAGATTCTATCAAAGTTCCAATCGTTGCCCTACACTTCTCTGTTCCATGCATTTTAATTAAATGTTGTTCTTAATTGCTGTACTACGCGTAATAATTCACCGAATTTCGTTATTTTTGTATTCCGACAATTGACACATATAGTACGGTGAATTTATTTACTGCCTTCTTTGCTGCTGGCATCTTTTTATTATCTTTCACTTCTGTGTGTGTGTATGTGTTCCGTTCGACAGGATCCGGTCTTCCGCACAATTGTTCATGTTAACGTGTTGTCCTTTTAAAAGGTTCCAATGAATCGCAATAGCCTTACTGGCTTCATTTCTATACATTCAAAAAAGCCGAAGCAAAACGATCAGCTTCTTCGAGAAAGCAAAATGAAGACTGAGCAATGTTCAATGAAATTGAAACGATACTGAATGATGAACGAGAAAATAGTCATGGGAAACTATCAGCTTTGCAGAGAGCGCCACAGCATTGTACAGCTGGGATAAACTGATTTGAACTCGTACCAAAGGATTGCCATTAGTTTACTGACATTATTGTAGCCTTTCGGGCATGTACGGTCTAGTTATCACATGGACATATTCTTAGGTTTAAATCGTATCTACGTATCTTCTACGCACCATTTAGAGCGGTGATCGGTTGAGGGAAAGTAAGAAATAACATAAAAAATATGTATTTGCATACAACAAAAGAAACGAAAAGTGTTTTAACCTTTCAACAGCATATTTCAATGAAACAAAGTGATTTTTTTTTCACTTCACATAATAAGTTTTCCTAAGCGCGATACGAGT
Organism: Anopheles marshallii; assembly: GCF_943734725.1. Taxonomy (NCBI): domain Eukaryota; kingdom Metazoa; phylum Arthropoda; class Insecta; order Diptera; family Culicidae; genus Anopheles; species Anopheles marshallii. The sequence continues at coordinate 44,561,501 of NC_071326.1, read as the reverse complement.
GCCAAAATTCGTTGTTGACCATAGGAGTACAGAGTATAAAAAATAAAAAGATTCAAACGATGTGCAGTAACAAGACTTCTCGTAAAGCAGTTCTGTGATGTTTGTTTTTCCTAAATGATGCATCAATCATAAATGATCAATAAAGCCACTTATTGACATATGGAAACAAATATTATCATTTATGCTAAAAGCTAAGAAATATCGGCAAGCATTAAAATAACTTTCAATCGATACTAAAGGATTATCTCCCTGTAATACGTCTGTGCGAGTAATAAACTAAAGCTAATCTAGATCACATTAAACATCTTTTCGATATCTGTTGACCGCTCTCTTCCATTCAGTTCAATTACACCTAATGGTTAAGATATTATCTAAACGACAAAGCAACAACGTAAGGAACATGCACTTTAGCGTACCAATATAGAACTTGCTTTGAAATGTAAAGGAGGATTGGATGCTAAACACAAAAAAAATATTTTTACTAGTGCTTAAAACTTGATGCATACAACCAACGAGTGCGCGAGCGACTTTTGTTCTGTTTCGAGCATCATCGTAAAATAACACTCCTTGACACGGTGTTGAAAGGGTTAAACGCAAGCAAACTATACTGGTAAGGTTAATTTTTTTCTTTTGCAATCATTTGCAACATTCCACTGCATATAAATGATGCATAACAATGAAAAAAAACCAAGAGATCACGTCTAAGAGTAAAGGTCCGTACTCCAGCGTCGTTCATGGGATTGGCTCTAGTTTAATAGATATATAATAGCTGTTTTCGTCAATGAGTGGAGGCATCATTCCGCGCGAAATAGTTTCGCACTCTGCAACGTTCATAATCCTAACTACAAAACTGAGCCACATTCGCGTACAAAAGCATCTAACCTAGCTATCAAAAATATTCACCACCCGTACACTCTATATTTCCGTTTCAATTGTCCACTTCGGAACGCATATCTTTGGCTCTGCGGGTTGTCTAAATGTGGTTATGTATCTCTTTCTCTTGCTTAATGCGCTGCTTTCTATGCATTTCTACGAACTTCAAATTACATCCTGAAACGATTTTTAGGGTGCGAAAAATAAATAAATTAAATGAGAAACTTTTCCCCTACCCAGGTCACATCTCCGTCATGAGCTTCCATATCTGCCCCTGACCGGACCGCGTGGAAAACGTGCTTTCGCTTATGTGCCTAAACTTTTCTATCGGACGTTTGCCTTGGCTTTACGAACACAGTCACTGATACCGGGTCGGGCACCTTCTACCGCAGTTCACTTAACGATGCCGAACCGGAGATAGATTCTGGGCGGCTTTACGTGGCGGTTGTCGTCGGTGGAAGCTGACCGTTGTTTCCGGATGCTATGCTGCTACTGCTCGCGTCGGAAGCTTTGCCCGTACAGTCTGCGAAGGATAGAAAATCCCAATAGGAGAGTTAATAGAAATCGAATCACGGCGCCGAACGTTTCTGCCTTTGGTAATTACGTACTAATTAAATCTACGACATTCACGCCCGGGCAAGTGTGTATTGCGTATCGCATACGAAAAGCAAACTTTACAGTAGAACAAATGAATAGCAACTGGTTTGAACACATTTCTTTATAAATCTAACTCATTTTTAGAAAGAAACTCGTTAAGATTGGTTGACTATAAATATTTCCCTATATCTCCTACACTCTTTTCCTCGAACGTTGTATCCTCAACGATACGCTTGCATGCACGCTAATGGATGGTTGTTTCCGGTGAAATCAAGGATTTTGAGTAGACGACCATTGATGTAACCGATATTTCCTCAAAACAATCAAGAAACTAATATAACCATACATGCAAGCCACTTTGCATTATGCAACGAACAACTTTACGAGTATTGTAATTGAATTTCGATTACGTGCCAGCTAACAGGGGACCTTCGAAACCATTGTTCGTGCTCAAGGACTTGCCAATCGGCAACTGTGCGCCTGACACAGCCACAGGATGCAAACCAGCAGACCACCGTGTCTACACTTACCCGAGGTAGAGAGTGCACCCAGTTGCGTCGACAGGTCGGCCGTTGTCGTGGTACAATGCGTCCCCAGTATGTCTGGCAGTGCATTCCGGCGTCCTATCCGGCCGGTGTTATAGAACTGATGGTGAAACTCATCGGAGCATCCGTCGCCGCCCGTCGTTCCACCGCCACTCGCACCACCTTCCGTCGATAACCGTTGCTGGGCGGACGGGTCGTTCGGTCCGCCTGCACCCGTGTCGCGCAGCTTGTCCATGGTCGCTAATTTGATAATGCTTAACACTATGTAGCGAACCAACGGTACACAGAAAGAAATCGTGTCATCATCACGGTTGTCAGCCGATTGGGATCCACGCAGCCAGTCGAATACGCATATCACGAAGAACAACGAACGAAGGAGCAAGTAATCCGCGTACACGGTTGTCATCGCCAAGTTTGCAAAGTAAACGAAAGAAGGAGAGGAAAAAAGAGATCATGTTAAGAAAAATTGGATACCATATCAACAAGAATCCACAATCAATCCACAAAAGGGGCTAATAGAATTAATCAGACGACATTAGGGACGGTTTAGGCGTTTGATGCTGCTTTCTTCTCCTCTTAACCGTATTAGTCAAACAGTCAGCTTTCATTATCGTGTAGCCAGCCGGTTGAAAGCTAAAGTCGCTCGGTGCCTGGAACGCTGGTGATTCGCAGTGTAACGTTTTTTTTAACATAGAAAAGGGATATGGCAGTAGTGGGTAAGCTTTTGCGTACGACGATATTGTTGTCTAGTGTTATAGAGCCTTTGAGTCGGACGTCTCAAAGGCGTTCTCATTCTCCTCCTTAGGCGTAGTGAGATGGTACCGGGTTAAACAAGTCATTTCATTGAATTTCGCATTGAACCAGCGGGAGTACACATCGGGTCAAACAAACAAAAGAGATGGTTTCTCCAGCACCAAGAAATGACATTTTTCACAAAAGATTGAAACAATAAAATACGCATTAAAAGGAAATTCATGCTGGGAAACAAAATACATTCTATATGCCGCGGTTATCCTTCACTATAGAGGCATACCAAAAATAACACTACAATGCTTCAAGTGATAATAGGAATTAAACAAGTTCTTCATTGCAACATTTTTTTTGTTATAAGAATGATTAGTTAATTAAGGTAAAATAAATGCATGCATAGTTAAAATAGACATTAAACGATGTCATAAAATGTCAAGCTATTCGCAAACTATAAGGAACAAAATCTATAAATCAGGACAATTTAGACAATGGGCTGAATTTAAGCCACTCAACAGCAAAATAAATAGTGAAAAATTGTAATATTAAACATAGCATTTTAATGATATTGAAATTGTATCAAATTTCTCCAACATATACGGTTTGTGGTGACCGTACGAGATGGTTTATGTCGATAAGAATCTAACAGTACCCTGGGGATAATTGTTCCTCAACGTAGTAATCTATCCCTAGTATCCCCAGGAGGCTATCTAGCGCACAGTAACAGACAAAGAGTTAGAAAAAGTTCACCAGAAACATGTCCGAAACTTGGAACTCTTCCGTTTTTAAGTTCAATAGCTTTTAGACTACAACGGTGAGAGTTATACCGTAATTTCTCCCTTTACACACCGGTTTCAGCTGGTTCATATCGATAAAATCCAACGATAAACAGTGTGTGAATTTTCAGACTGACGTGGTTCCCTTTTGTAGCGCGAACTGAGAAATCGATCACTGCCGTGTCACACTTGACACATCTCCTTAAGCCGGACTCTGACTCTGATGACCATGAAACTCCATTGTGGAGATGCATTAATTCAAACTTCATTACGGAGCCATACATCTCTAAAGATGAATCGTTGAAAATTCTTGAATCATTAAAGAGCAAAAGAGCAAATACTCTCTTAAGAATCATTATTTTACGCAAACTTAACGGTTTCAGCTGCTGCGGTACAGTGCTTTTAGCATTACGATAGAACATTCCTATCAGCATAAGTTTCGTGCATTCCATGTATGGAAGTTTGCAGGAAGTATATTCTCGTTATACCTTAAGTAATGCATCTTTCCTTGTGTTCATTAAATTTGAGAGATTTATAAATATCAACACATTAATGTTTTCGGTGTCTACTGATGGTTTGAGTTATTACACCTAACGTAAACCTACGAATAATCCAATTCGCTCAATGATGATTCCAGGTTTTGTTAGTAGTACAGTTTTACTTCCAATCGGAATTATCGTTGAAAGACACCTAAAACCATCAACCTACAACGTCATAACGGTGGCACTTTTGTGTATGTGTTCTCAAGTGACTTCTTGCAGAAATAATAGACATCATCGAAACACCTGTATTCTGCAGGCGAGACAAACCACCACTCATCGTTGACCGTGTGCTACCGAGTGGCACTTCACGGTAATGACGGTCGTCCGCTCCACTGTCATAAGGCATAGCATAAAAAGGATAACGAGTCCTGTGCACCACTTCATCACACGTCTGCTAATGGGCTACAGCCTACGATGGCAACTAATGGGGTTGGCAAACATTGGTATCTAACAACAGAAGCATACATTTAAAGCACATGGGTTTATAAATTATTTTATAACTGCAAAGTTTTATTTGCAACATAAATTCTTGTGTTAATAACTTTAGCGGCAAAGTCAAAGTACTGGCTCATTCTCCACATTCTCCTGTGAGTAAAAAATATCGGAAACCGTCACACCGCGAATGACTGTGCGCGAAATGTAAAAATGCCATAATGATCATATGCGACAATGTGCTCTGATCAACTTACAACAATAAAACCGTGTATTAATTTTTAGTCAAACAAGTTTGATATCAAATTATCCATACAATTTTCCCGCTTCCACCTAACGTCTAAGAGCCCCGAGTACGTTACCATCTTAAGCAGAGAGTTATGATCACCGAAAGTTAGTTCCAAGAGCTGTGATGTATCCATTGGTAGTTACTAAATTGGGGTTTGTGTAGTCTTAAGGCAGACAAATGCGTACTATAAATAACAAAACTAGTAGCGTATACAACAAAATTACACATTTTTACACGAAAAAACACATATCGGAGGTGCTTCCCACAGGGTAAGTACACCCAGCAGTTACATCCCACCCAACAAACCACGAGACACAACGGCTAACGGCGAACAAATATGCGATTGAGGAAGAAAATGCCACCCTGTTACGCTCTCCCATTGACGTCACGCACGGTCCATCCGATTCTGCAATCAGTCCTATAAAGTGACGCGTTTGAGATACGCGTCGCGACAACAATCTTTATCGCGTGTGAGAACAGCATGCGACACCCGCCGATAGCTGATAAGAACGCACACAGCACACGCTTTTATTTTCGGTGAACGGAGTTCACTGTCACCGTGCGAGCGTACACTGTCTTCGTTGGTTTGGCGGTGGCATACGGATTGGCCAATCATCAAATTACGCGCGCAAACACGGCATAAAGGCTACTAGCAAACGCAAAAAAAAAAGAAACGGCTTCAAACGCATCTAGATGTAAACCGGAGCCGCTACTATTGGGACCGTTGCCATTTTACCCGTAAACCTTGGTTAGGTATTCTGTGTCTTATTGTCTAGGGATGATATTTTAACCATTTTTATCGTGCAACGAAAAGGATACAGAGTGGCGGAAGAAAAAGCGGTTGAATAATGTAGTAAGAACCAACTTGCTCCGCCATCGATTAACCTCCAACCTCCAGATGCTCGAAGTTAGCAAAATAACCGATAGGAATCGAGAGGAATTCTTTTTTATCTCTGTTTTGCATCACCTTCGTCCTATCATCAATTTCTTAGCGACTTCAGCATCATCAACAACCGCAGCACACTACAACAAGGCTCCAGTGACTGATTGAAGAAAACGGCAAGAAAGAAAAAAAACATGCTCCTGATGAAAAATCGACTCCTTTTTGTCGCTTTAACATCGAAACTCCAAACACAATCCGCGAAAAACGGCAAATGTTGAGCGCTACTTAGGGAAAAAATGCTGACAGAATCTTAAAGAACAGCTCCTACAAATGTGGCGTTCGACGAAACGCGGCAAGCTTCCATTCGTGTTCCAAAAAGTTTCCATTCGCGTCCTTATTTTTCTGAAGGATACACACGGAAGATTGAAAATCGACTGCAATGTTCTTCACCAGCATGTTTGCGAGTGAATTACGAGAAGCGGTTCATCAACGATTGGGCAGGAAAATTAGCCCCGCAAAACAAAAACCGGGGGAAAAACCAAAACGGAATCATGCGCTGGTGTGGAACGATGGATAAAACATTGCGATGAGCTTCACGAACATTTGGAAGGATCCTTCCGGAAACTTCACGTCCGTAATTATCTGTTTTCGAATCTGTAGAGTAAGAAAACTTATGAATGTCGCCATAGAATTAGGAATAGAAGAGGGTATATTGATGCTGAGCAATAGGAACCCATTACCAAAAAACGTTATGGTTTGTTTTCTTGAAACGCTGCCATGCAAACATAGAGGCTGTGTCTGTCTCTTCTCACATGTTCGAAGACTACAGTTTCTTATCACTTAAATTATTATTTAATTACTCCCGGTATCCGCATCCGGGCCTGCTCTCGTACTCGGCTTTGCAACGTAAAGAAGAATAATAACATTTCCTTTAACACCCCTTTCCCGGTTAGAACGGGTGTGGGCAGCCGTTAACACTTTTATCATTTCCCGAAACATGCACAGTACGCCGTCCAGCGGACCGGGAAGTAAGAAGATGGAGTGTAATTAATTGTCCATCAACCGGTGGGTCCTGTGTTGGCCGAGTGTGAATACTTTTATGGCGCCTGGACCGGAGCTCGCAAGCCTACAACCACATCACCTTCTATCGTTACCGAGGACGGGACATTGTTAGCGTGCTTTTAATGGCACGGTTAAAGGACACGCGACCGTGGCCATACAGCAAGGTACGGATAAACGGAAGGTAAGTACCGGAAAGTGTAACTATGTCATGCCTGTATTGTGTCCAGTTTTATCAACCTAATCCAAGGCAATAATCTACGTAGTGTGGATGTGCGATTAAGGAACGACACACAACAACAAAATAAAATCAAGACCATCATACTACATTCATGAGCTAAGCTTATCACTACCATAACCAGAAACTTGGTTGACATTTTATGGGCATATTCATGTGTTAGACAGGATCAAATGAGTTAGTGTCCTTGCAAATGAACATTCGTTTGGACAAAGTTGTTCTAACCTAGTTACAGCTAATAGTATTTGAAATATTACACAGTACAGACAGTGCAGCACAGGTCATAAACGATTTAAATCGTGAATTAGAATGTAAAAAAAATGGGTAGTCTCATGGCCTCGCGTCTCGACGTTTGGTCTAGCCGACATCGAAATTCCAGGATCAATTATAATCTGTACCGACTATACGTTACCGTCCTCCTATATCTGTTGCTAAACGTCGTACGCAGTTCAGCAACTATGACCCTCTCCACGAATAACTTTCGTCTCTTTAATGTTGTGGCGAATCTGTTTGATTTGCATTCCTCTCTTGTTGGTTCTTGACTCAACTTCGAACCTATGCTTTCCCTAATCTTATATTTCCACGTTTTCTCCTTGATTCATCGTCCGTTCCTGCTCCTTAGGAACGACATTGTTAGGGCCACGACAAATTGACAGGCTCTGGCACACCTGACTGAGACCCAGCCCAGTTAAATTTTGTTAGGCGTAGAAGCGATATAGACCTAGTTTTGTTTCAAAAGATGGAATGGTTAAAGCATCCTCCAGCTAGGCTCGGATAATAGATATTAATCTATGATGTAATCATTGACATTTGCAGCAAACCTAGACTATTTAGTTCTTCTAATGCCTCATGAATTAGATTAATAATATTAGGAAAACATTATTATGCAAACCGTTATTAAAGCATTGCTGCAAGATTAATAGCAATTTAGTGTCAAATTCAAATAGCACATATTATTTTATCATACATCTGATATACAAAAACCTATCAAACGATGAAATGCGATTATTTGTTTTAGCGAGCTAAAGTATTCACAAACAAACCCAAGAGGGATTAGTATTTCCCAACGAAAAGATCAGTAAAAGACGACACGTCAACTAGGTCGAAACAGCGTCAATTATGTTTACATCTCTCGCGGAAGTGTAATACCTTGAATGCGTGTAAAACGTGACATCATTTTTGCTTTTGCTACAGTGTGTAGCGACGGTTGATCCAGATGCTCCTTATACCGATGACGCAGAAGCCGTTGGGTGCGGGTCTTACGGAGCGACACTGCCCGTTGATGGAATCCGGCCATAGTTAAATGATCACCGTTTGATTTGTTGACAGAGGAACCTCCCCAGCTGTGACTTTTCACAACGGCTCGATTCGTGGTAGGATCGTCATCACCTTTTACCGAAGATCGATGCATACCAGTGGATTTCATAGTTCACAATTAATGCAGCTGGGTAATTGTTGTCTATATATCCTCCTTTTCCTTATACCTTACTTAAGGATTCGTACCGTATCAGTATCAAAAAACGATGTCGAAGTATCGTGTCTTGAATCTTTTCACCTTGATAATTTCACATTTTGTAAAATAACACAATATTTACATACAGTAGAATATATAAAAAGCAACAAAAATATACAGTTTTCATTAATTAAAAAAAAGAAAAATTAACAAATATTTTAATTAAAATGTTGTTCAAAGAATAGATAATAGTTATCCCCAATTACCAGCAAGAATGGTTTGTACAAATAAAATTCACGAAAAAGGGAAGAGAAATGGGAGGAAGAAAAGAAAAGAAAGAGAAGCAAAGAATTAGAAACAAATTATTAATCAGACGAAATAATGGAGTGAAATATGGTGAAGCGTTACAATTTCAAGCTAAATTATAGTCTCAAAAAGAACACTAAAACAACATAGTAAACATTATTTGCAATGAACAGAATCGAAAACATTAAAGAGAAAAAAAGGAAACGGTTACGTAAACGAAAGGTAATAGAACTGTTTGGAAGACATTACAATAGTTCCTAATTATTGTACATGTAAACAAAAAGAGAAGGTAGGCAGACATGACGTGACAGATTTGCTTTTCATCTAAAATATTTACAGATGCTTAAATGATTTGATTGACAGGATATGACTTGATTGCTATGCTTCAATATACCTTCACAATTGACAGGATCCAATGTCGACAGGTTAAAGCGGCCGGATACCGAAAAAAGGCAGCTCTATTTTAATACACCAGCTGCTACTACTAAGCGGAAACCGAACTTCGATAAGGACGAAAGTCACCAGTCGGTACGTCAAGCATGTCTTCCTAACCGAAAGCAACCAGCCATGAAGATGTCTGAGGAGAGAAAAAGAGATAAAAAAAAACAGAATCAGTAAATGGGAGCTGAGAAGTGGAAGCTGGAGAACCATCATGATACCGGCAAACATAGTGATCACTTGCGGGACGTGGACACGATGGCTGCAAACGGTATGGCTATATTCACAAAAGGTAGGCTCACAAACTCTAGGTGTGATACGAGACCGGACAATGATGTCTCCAGTGAAGTGTGCGCATGGTGTTTGGTTAGAACGTAGCAATACTTAGGCTCTCCGGAGACAACAGAACGGTAGAGCAGAAGTTGTCACAACACCGCTAAAACACTGCCTGACAAGCATGGTGACATTTTCTTTCGCTCATTCAGGTAAACTGGGTCATTTCCAATGGGAAAGGCAATTGTGGTTGCGGGTCGTATAATTTTCTTCTTGTGGAAAACCAACCCCAGCCGGCACTGTTGCTGTTCTGTCGTTGTTTTGTTTTGTACCGTTGCGAACTGGGGAATGTCGGATCAACGGTTGCACGGATGTACGATAACCGCTCCAATGCACGACACCCCAGAATGTCCAGAATGTGATCCAGTGATGATTTGGTGACCGTGCCGACTTGCACCACGGAAGTCATTCCATCATCAATTAGGGAGGTACGATTAGGTACGATTGTACTGAAAGGTCAGGGTTAGAAAAATGACAGTCTTTCAAAGTCTAAAGCAGGCACACGACAAACTAAAGCACAGAACAACATCCGTGAAAGAAGTGCGAAGAATTCAGTGCATAAATAAAATCAATATGATGATGATGAATTCGTCCCAACAACCAAACGAATGAAAAGTACAGAATTGTACACAGGATATGCATGTATTATTTCGATCACTATAACGACATAGTTACTGATATGGCCAGGATAAAGAGCAGAAAATGTAATGGAGATGTATTTCATTTCATTTCAATTTGAAGTACGACCTAAAAAGGCTCCAATTCTGAAATGCATCATTATAATTAGTTGCAATCGTATAGGATGTGCTTTTTTTTCCTTGGAATGGAAAATTGTGTAAATAGACGAGAAGAAAAACTACAAATGCAATCAGTGGATTGCAGTTATGAAACTGGGTGAGCTACCATTTGTGATATTCGTTATATATCGTTATATCCATAACAGTTCCCAGCATCCGTATAAGTTTCGCTGCTGGCGTTAAATATCAATTCAAGCTGGATTAATGCTGTACACGGTACCACTTTCCACCACCCTGTAGCTCGTCTGATCTATGCCAGTGGTCATTTAATCGAATCAGCGCTCAAGCGATCCGCTAATTGGCGTGGATGAGTTTTCAATTTATTGGATTAAAAGCAAAAACGATAGATTAGAAAGATTGTGAACAGGTTTGTGCAGTTAGCAAAACATTTCTGCACATTTAATAATTATCTTACGGTGCTAAATATGTTCTATAAACTCAATAAAAAATGAGAAAAAAACGCTTCTTTTAATTGATAGCTCTTCATATTTCTTTGAGCGATCCTACTCGTAGAAATAGTCCATGATGTACCTATCATCCAAATTCGTCGAATTCTTGAACTTTGAAGGTTCTAGTTCGCATCAGTTACGCTTCTCTTATTTCCTTAACATAGAACTAACTATCAGGCTGTTGCGCTATAAATAAATCTCCCAGACCATTACATATGACAAGCAAAACCTAACGAATCGACAAGCAAAGAAAAATAAATCTAGATAACTTATGCATTCTGTAGCGTACAATCCTTAGGCCCATGGTGCCTTATTTTTGGTCTGTCCGTTTAATTCTATTCAATGGTATCTTCGTCCAATTATCACTCAAACTGAGGGTAAACAAAACCATACTCCGTTCTACAGAATTTCGGGCTCCGATGTGGTCAATGTCCTGGAGGATAACTTACTGCTTAAATACAGGCAGTCCCCGAGATACGCGGTTCCTCTTATACGCGGTTTTTGGAAATTTGACAGCTGAGTTAGTTTATAGCACAAGATCTAATCAAATAGGTGTAAAATTAGTCAAAAATAGCCTTCTTGTTCTATAAAACATTCATTTTTAGTTTATTTAAATGCATTCTATCAAAAAGTCACCTTTCTTGCTGAATAAATTAAGTGCAGAGAAGGAAATCAACTATCTAACTTTGAAGTATAAACGATTTTACTCCCGGATTCCGCTATAATAGCGTATCTCGGGAACTGCCTGTACATCTCGCAAGGAATTGGGGCTTACTACCGTACAGTATCTTCCTTCCACACTCCGACGAGATTTCACTCCCCAAAACTTGACCAACTTGCTAAGAACGTCGAAACTTTCGAACAGTGCGATTTGTTTGTGTATGATATTCCTTGCTGGTACGACCCACAAAGTTGCATAGTAACCGTACTAACGTCACCAACAGGGGAAGAAACGAACACCTCCATGCCTTCCGGTCACGGTCGTCGGAATATGATGCCCTGAGTGCAATATAGCTGCGTTCGGGCTGGGCAACCAAATTAAAGTTTAAACTAACCGCACTCCCGCGCGTGTCCCCGTGTCTGCTGGCATGGTGTTTGGGTACGTGGAAAGCACTACAGCTAATAACCCATCCACCGGAACGAACCGTATCACGAAAGATGGAAAGACTGACGACAGACAGACAGCAAAACAGCGATTTATATTAATGGGTCTCCACCACTGTTCGATCGATTCTGTGTCGACCTTCTGCTACATGCGAAGATGCGAAAGAAAACCCTTAAGCATTAAGTCTCTTTGTTTAGCTTGATATGAATAATAGTATTAAATATAGTAGTTTGCTGTCAGTTTGTTCAACGTAAAGATTCACCAGCGAAATTTACAGAAAATTTACCGTAAAAAGTAAACAAATTCATCAGAGCAAGAAACATTGCCAGTATTGCTATATTTTAACTTTAAAAGACATGTAAAAGCTTATTTGACTAATAAATCAGGTTAATGATAACTCCCAACCGAACTAAACATTCCCATAGAATATTTCATATTATAGCTATCTCTGTATTAAGTATTAATTTTCCTGAGTTCATTATGAATGGTTAGAAACAGTACGGTTGTATTATTATTAGAAAAAAAAGATCGTAGCATGATCATGGGACAATATCGCCACAACACGCACTATCATTTTTGACCACTTTTACTCATTAATTCATTCAACCGTTTCTTATCCAAGGGTTAACACTGGCACAGTTGGCATTTTCCCCTTGCACAGTGCCGTAGTTGGCAGAACAGACAGCAAACACCAATAACGACACAAGCGTAGGGATCGAACTTTCATCAGTGACAATCTAAGCGCGACTTCGTAAAGCGATCTCTCACGCAACCCTGGCCCTTGCTTGGTAAAAGCTTCCACACCTAAGCTTCAGTTTGGTACCAACGTTCGTACTAGAACTGCCATCAATTTGTAGCACACGCACAAGACACCGCACAGCAGGCAATCCGTGGTGTGTGCGTTCATTCTTGATTGGACTAATTAATTGATTGCATAATTGGTACGGGATCGCAGGAGCAAGGTGCGGGATGGAACCGGGGTGGGTTAGCTGACTGACTCGCTGCGCCCAATTTGTGGGTCGGAAATGCTATCATTCCGCCGGCTAGTACCGGTAACGCAAACAACGATGATAAGGAATGATTTTGCCCCATGCAATCGCGATTCAAGCTGTTGATATATTTCTATGTTTTTGTGTGATTTTTTTTTTGCAAACGAGGAAAGAAGGTAAAAAGGTAAAAAAAAATACAATACAGGTCGGTGCGGAAATATTGGAAAAATAGGCTACACTTGGGAGCACTTATGTGAGTATCTCAGTTGGTAAATAGTAATATTTACGTTTTATCGGAAAAAGGCCATTAACCACGCTCAACATAATGGGGCTTCTGCTGCAATTATTGTATTTCGCACTAGCACTAATGTTTGTCTCCTGTTTTTATTCGTGTCTTTAATGTGATCTTGAGCGTATTTCGTTCGTATGAAACGTTGCGTTATTGAAGCGAATCTACCATCAATTTTTCTTATATTTTAAAGCTTCAACAAGGACGAAAAAGTTTTTTTTCAACCTTCCAGGCCAAATATGGGATGAATATCAGCAACAGTATTGCAGAATCGAGACTGTCTTCTACGAAATAGGGAACATTCTATAAACAATTCCTTCTCCAGCACTCACTTCATCTTCCTCATTTAACTGAAATGACCTTTGCCAACTGTTAAGTCAATTTACACGCCAGCGCTTTCCCAAACATGCCGGTCAGTAACAGTAAAAACTAATTATTATTTTAGCCCTCCTTTTTAACACCTCTCTAATGTCTCTGCATAATGGGGCTACGGTGAAGTTGGTGACTAATAGGGAAACACCCGACTTAGTGAATAGTCGGCGAAATACAATTGGCATTCATTATGTACGTTGAGGTTAATGATACCATTTATTTACGTTCCACTCGACCCAATTTTCGTAAGGTTTTTGAACTTGTTGACTAGTTCTAGTAGTTTTTTTTCACAAAATCCTTTTGTTTATTTTTAAATGTTGGTGCGTCAGCAGATAGCGGAACAATGACACTACGTTTCCCTACAATTATTGAACACTAAAACTTTTCAAAGAAATTAAAAACAATGAACAAAACGCTAGACCTACGCTGTGATCTTTTGGCTTGGTTGTTGCAGCTCACAATAGACCACACCTTGCTGGTCCCACCAAATACATAGCAAGATTTTTTTACCAAGAATATTCGACTGTCCATGATGGTGGGGTTATCCATGAGTTGTCCGTTTTTTGTTAACGTAATACAATCGCATATAATAATAATAATGAAAAAGAGCACATCAATGCACTTAATTATTGCTCCAGAAAAAAGCACATTATTCGATAACTAAAATGCGATTTTTTTTTAACAATTTTGCATCCACTGCGTCGAAGAATCAAATATTGCAAATGAAAGCCTAATGATGGCAATTGAACTTAACACTGTTGCCTAATTAAGCAAACATCTCACTTTAAGAACTAAAAATAAGACTCTCAGCAAATGAATTCGCTGAAAGAAAAGATCGTAAAAAGACTGTAGAAAGACCGGTTGGCACCCAGCACTATAGTGCGTATCTCAACATCAATGTGATTGTCGATGCTGACTTTTGACCCAAGATAAAGTAAAGAAAGTTTGGACGACTTCGGAAGTGCGCTGACTTATTAGTACGTCACCTTTGCGTAAGTTAGGATGTGTTATCAAGGCCACTAGTGGTGCCACCATCATCCTGGGGTTTCCCTCGTTAATCTACAACCCGAGGTTTTCACACATAGAAGAACCGTAAACCGTCGAATTATTATTCGATTCGTTAGAGGTGTTTTTCGTGACTAATAAAAAAGATCTTGCTAAACAAATGTCTGTCACTGAAGCATGTATACCAGCAAAATTCTTAAACGCCAATATACATCAACACAAGTGTGCACAACTGTGCAGCAAATGATGTAATGAACTCAGAATAAAGGGATATCAAGGATTATAGATTTGTTCGTTGAGCGATAAATGCGTACAATTTGTTCTTCTATGGCAAACAAATGCAAACACACTGACAGCTGGTGCGCCTAGCATTGTTTTTTTCATACTTTCCAACATAGAACTGATTTATATAAAATAGTTAATGTGAGCAGTACATTACCTGTTTTCAGCTGGCGGTTTCGGTTTCGGTAGCACGGTTTTATAGACGCTATTTAGCCAGTATCTCAGGTTTGCAACAAAGTTTTGCCAATTAGTTCTCGTCCCGGCCGTACACTGTCAAAACAGCCAACTTTAATTGACGGAAGCTAACAATGAAAACCAGGCAAATGAGACCGAATAGGCAGGGAGATCTTAGTTGACCATGAACCGATAAAGTCTCTATTTTTACCGGCCAACCCCTACGAACACTTCGATTAACTAGTTAAAAGCGAGCGAGAAAGAGCACAACATTAAAAGCAACGAAGCGATTTTTTTCGGTATTATGCTTCCCACTCTTCACTTTTCACTAGGACTGCGAACCCATCTTGCTTCGATGGCTCGGAACAATTGGAAAAGCAAGTGCAACAACGAGCAAATGAAACACTACACTAAAGCACGCACACACATACACACAATGGCACGGCGATTCACAATGAAATGTGGAGTGGCCGGGCGTGAGACGAATAGCAACGGCTGATGGGTAAATTTCCTTCACACAATGCACAACCCGGAAAGCAGATGCTGCGGCTGTGTGTATGTGTAACTGGTCAGGGAAAACCGCTAACTACGCACTTCGCACGCACGGATATATTTTTTTTCACAATTCCTCTTCGCTTGAGTGTAGTATGCTAGCACAAGAAGGTCGTTTTGTGCAAAATATATAAAACACACAGAAAACTGGCACAATAAACCGATTCGTGTTCACATCGACCAAGGCCACCACGTAATCACGATGAAGTGGGGGCGTGCCGATGGTGGATTAGCGGAGAACGGGTCGTAACGTAAACCGTGACGTCGCAAACCGTCCGGGAGGCAAGACACCAGAGATAACGACGGTGGGGCCGGGATTATCGAAGCGCGTCAGCGGCCAATGAATCGGGTGAACACACCATGAAAACATGCACATGCACTGGTACGTGGACGTCACAAATCAGGCAGGCGAATGATAGCGTAACGAGGAAAACGATTTGGAAACGCACCTCAACTCACTCCACCGGTAGGAATATTGACGAACGGAAAACACTATCGTCGCAAAGGTGCGTACTTTTCGTGTCGGATCCTACAACTTTATCCGCGTTGCATCGGTTGAAGTGTTTGACAGCGAATGAACTCAACTATTTATGAAAATTGGCATTCGCGATGGGTGCCCAGGCTGGTCCATCCAGCAATTTTGACAGCAGCATCATTGACATAAAGTATCGAATATTTAATCAAGTTTCGCAGCACTGTCTAAAATTTTGTAACTTTTCTTAGTTTTACTCTCAAATTTAGTGCTTATTGATATCTCAAAGCGATATAATAAGCGATCTATACATGCACCTTCTGCATTGTACACCATAATATGACTAGAGTTATCAAATGTGCTTAATCTAAACAAAACTAAACAATAAACAATTAAACAATACAAAGAATTCCAGTTTTTACGCAGAAGCATAAATATTACCAAATTACTTGACATCATTTTGTGAAAGAAAAGTAATAAGTCCATCACAAAAAACCACACATAATGAACCTCGAAAATGTTCCTGTCCTAGACGGATTAAACGGATCGGATGGAATCGCACTCGGAACATCTACCTGGATTTAAGCGTTCTCACACTGATGTGTGACCATCACTACTGAATTCACACATCGTGCACGGGTTCTGTTCGAAGGTGTTGAGTTAGAAAGCGAAAAAAGGTGATATGGCAGCTAAAATACTTAAAATTACTCGATAAATGGATCGTTTCCTTCGCAAAGCATTGTATCACGGTGTTATTATAGTTAAAAACTGTTAGTTTACCTTCTTTTTTTAGAGACCGTATGAGAGATAGCATTGGTTGGTGGAAAGGCAGTGATGATAGGGCAGTCAGGAAAGGGCAGCTGTCGCTGTACGAGAAATACCCGACAGAGAAAGATTTTCTTCAAGAATCCACAAAAACTGGTGCAGTGTCGGATTCTCGAAAGACACGCCCGGTGAACTACGTAGCCATTAGAACCGGAACCACTATTAGGGCACCAGCACAAGCTATGGTTAAGCAACGTGAGAGAGTAGTATTGGTAGTGGTGCTTCCGCCAGCGCTACCATCCTGGCGGTGATGGGCAACGATTGATGATGGCGGAGTGAATATTTCTTCGGAAAAATAACCTCCTTGAAGGGTTGACTAACATTTCGCGCACAGCAAGAATTTGCTCTCCACGCGGTTTAGAAGAGAAGAAGAACGTTATCTGGTTCCGGTGAATTGCAGAGTCATACGACGAGAACACAGTAGTCGTTTTGTACGTGGACCGAATGTTCACGCAAACAGAGCAAGCTATGAACGTGTGGTTTTGAAGTTAACCCGCATTCACATCGCGTATACATGTTCTCGAGCCAGCGGAAGCACACTTCTCCAAAAATCTAGATCATGCAATAGTGAGAAAACTAGAAAGGCATTGTGTGTTGCACGTCGAAAATAGATTAGGATCAGGGAAGTAGAGAGATCGAAATTAATCATAAGAGAACGAGCAGAGTGTTCCCTCTGGATGCGTTTCGGGTGTTTCGCACCGGAAAATCCGGAGTGTAGCTAGGAAGAAGAACGAGACAAGAAGGAAAGAAAACGGTTCTTTTTTTTCGGTGGTCGTCGACTCGCTACGTGTGCGCGAGTGTGGTTGTATTCGTGTCGTACCAAAGACGGAGGATCGAAACCTCCCGTGAGCACCGTGTGTTGAAGAAGAAAATAATATAATTTCTGTTTTCCTAGTGTGAGTGAAGTACAGCACAGGACGTCAGTGCGACGACGGGTGTGTGCGTGTGTTAATGCATGCTTTTCGTCGTGTGTCACTGACATATGCAGTGCCAACCAGTGTTGGGAGGAAGAAGAGCACCAGTAGTACCGCAGCCCCAGCCACAGTAAAGCAGTGTGTGAATCGGTGTTCGCAAAAGTGCTGTGTGTGGTGTGGACAAGAACAACGTTCTGTCTGCTGTGCAGCATTATTGGTTCAATCAGTGAAGTCAACCTTTGTCGGAACGCGTGTCGCGTAGCTGGAGGCAGATTCTGTCGATGAAGCAATCAAACGGCCACGATACTCTGTGGAACGACATTATCTCGTAAATGAGAGCGTACCATAGTGCAGCATTGGGCAAAACATATAGGCGATCGTGTAGCGCAATAGGAGGCAGCAACAATCTCACCAGACAAAATGTCGACATTACATTTTGTCGTACATCCGCTCCCCGGTACAGAGGATCAACTTAACGACAGGTAACTTTTGTTCGATAATTCGTAGAAACTCTTTTCAACGTAGCCCAATGGTGAACGGACCAGTGCCAAGCTTTCTCATGTCCGCCATTGTGATGTACAGGTGGTGGGTACAGTCATCGTCGATACCATCCATGGTCGTTGCATAAAAATTGTCTTGTAAAACACACTCTCTTCAACATGCAATAGAATATGGACGGAAAGGACTACAAGTATGCTCATCAACCTGTGCGAGACAGGCAATTTTGCCGTAAAATGTAAAGTCCATAACGTTAAAGGCTTTGGATGTTGAAAAAAGGTATCGGAGCTGTCAGAGCTGTATGACAGCGCCTCCTTAGGTTAGTTTGGATAGTTAGTTTACTGTCTCTTTCTTACCTGTACGTTCTATCCAGTTGGCATCCAACATGCTTCTTCCCCATATGTGTTCTGGCCGTAGCGTCATCGTGGGGCTGCAAGAATGAGTATATTTTACATTTATGTTCTAATTAACATACGAGACAACGTAAGATTGCTACCAGAGTACAGTTAATTGACCAAGATAAGGGTAAGGAGTGTGTATCGTTTTTCGGGTTTCAGAGCAATGTAATGGCTGTAAAGCGTTTTTTTTTTATAAATTAAAGTGTATATTACTTAAAGTAATGTAAAACGCATTTTTTTTTCTTTTAGGATACGCGACGTGGCCGATAAAATCAACAAATATGGTGTCCAAACATTACCCGGATTACAGTCCTTGAAAGTGCCGGTAAAACAAATCGTCATCGGTCCGGCACATCTTGGGATACTGCTCGAAGATGGAAGGGCCTTCCGAGTGGCCTTCTCCATCATACCTGAGAGGCTAGATCTCAGCAAACAGGACGCCTCAAAGACCGGTGGAACCGGGGGCGGTGGTGGTGGTGGCGGCGGAGGTGGCGGAGGTGGTGGTTCCGGCGGAGGAGGCAGTGGTGGCGGAGGTGGTGGAGGAAATCAATCATCGAATCAGTCGAACAACAACTCCAAGAGCACTCCTACCTCCAGGCAATGTCGCTCCCGTGCGCGTATTATGCGCACAAGCAGCTCGGTCCGGGCCGGCAGTGGCTCGCAGGGATCCGGTTCACGCAGTACCGGTGTTATTATGGGCGGTGGATCGTCCGGCAGCCGGTCGATCGTATCCGTTCCCGCACCGTTCGTGCCGGAAGAACTGGTTGCGCAGGCCCAGGTGGTACTACAAGGCAAGAGCCGAAATTTGATTATTCGTGAACTGCAGCGTACCAACCTGGACGTGAATCTGGCCGTAAATAATCTGTTATCGCGAGATGACGAGGGTGGTGATGATACGGAGGAAGGAAGTGACAATTATGTGGCCGAGGATTTGATCTCCCTGTTGGACGGTGGTTTCCATCCGGATAATAGCGTCATCATCGATGCGGAAGCTATGTTCACCGACGATGTATTCGGATTTTCGAATATACGAAAGTAAGTTTTTTGTTCTATTTAGTCTGTTGTTTAGGTCTTTGGAATGGGTAATTGGTTTAAGGTAGATAAAAACTCAAATATGTACACACAAAATTAAACTATTTCCGGGCGAAGACGATCCATGCAGACACGGTTTAACTCAAGTAAACTTAAATTCCAAGTACAGTTTTTTTCCGCAATGACATTTGGAGCTAATTGTGTTCATATTCAAATCCTAAAACAGATTTAAAACAAAAATAATGACACTTTTGACAATTTTTCACAGATCACATTTGTCAATTAATTCGTTGTGTTGCTTTATTGTTAATCAAACACCAATTCATACTGAATGGATACGAAAATTGAAATAAAATTTAACATATAGTACAAAAAAGTCAGATACTAGCTACAAATAGAGGTACAAATAATTTTTAATGTATATTTAATACAGCTAATGGTAGCGTAAAAAGTTACTATATCTTTAACCTATGTAGATTTGATTTAAATAGAGAAGACTGTATATTTATTTAACTAGTGTGTTGGGAATTTGATAGGGGTGTTAGTTTTGAATGTACATTAAACAAAAAGAATTAATCTATTTCGGCCTTTTGGATCCATGAATCTAACATGTATGTACATTTTTCGTCACGATTGTTTCATTTACTAGTTTGATGTTATACAGTCGTGCCCGTAGTGAACGAAATCAAAACAATTCATCATCTGCTGGAGGAAGTGGCGGCGGATCTAGTGGTGCAGTTGGATCGGCAGGAAACAGCAACGATGGTACAGTAGCTAGTAGTCGTTCTAGCGGAAGTGGCGGTCAGGCCGGTGCAGCTGGTGCTGGAACCGGCTCATCAGCGATCATTTCCGGCAATGCTCAGTCGGGTAGTGGTGGCTCATCAGGTGTAGCCGGTGGACCCTCTGGAGTTTCTGGAGGCTCTGGACTGAGCAGTGCAGAACGTGAAGGATTTGGACGATGGCGAGATCGGCAATACTTTGGACCACGTCGTTGGTTTCAAGGAGGACGAGAGGATGTATGGGAGAAGGAAGCAGGTGGTGAGTGAAGAAATCACAATCACATGTCGTGGTACATTAAAAATTAACGACCATTCTTTCATTTCAGATTCAAAAAAGAAGGACTATTCGTCCGGATATCCCTTATGGGTGTCCGATGAGATGGAGCCTTGGCCGGAGAAGGAACATCCGGTGCGCTTCACGGAAATAGCGTCATTATACTCCGAGTTTATAGGCGTGACTGCTCGCGGTGAGATACATCAGTGGCGATGGGCCGATGCAGAACCGTACCGTAGCAACGACGCATCGAACGTTCACCATCCGAAGACAATTCCATTAAACCTTTTGTACGAAAAGGTAACACACATATCGGCCACACTCATCCGTTGCTCCGTTGCTACTGAGAGTGGCCGGATTGCTACATGGATGGACGAGTTACTTGGTTACGCTGGTAACAAGTTGGAGCATAGTGCCACCAACTATCCCGAGTTTGCACTCGATCGGATAGTGTCGCTACACACTTGCACGCTGTACACGGTGGCTCGCACGGAGAGCGGTGAATTATTTTGGTGGGGTGTGCTGCCATTCGGTCAGCGCAAACGCCTTTGGGATAAGTATCAAGCGAAGGCGAAGAAACCCATACGACCAAGTGTGAACACACCGGAAGTAACGGTTGGGGCTCAAGTGTGCATGAAAAGCTGCCCAATGTACCAGCACGGTGCAATTGGGTTTACCATTTCGAATGGTGTACCAAAAGTGGGGCAGTTGATGAATGCTGCTTGGGAATTTACGAAGGTATGCCGATTCAAGCTGCTTTCAATGTCGACTCTGTCGCAACAGCTGGCTGCCAGCACGCAGGGTGGAATCACAGGCACACCGGCAGGATCAGTTGGTGGAAGTGGGTTGAGCACTAGCTCGACACTTTCTAGCAGCGGTATTGCAGGTTCTCTGAGTGCTGGATCGAACGCAAGCGGAATAGGATCACAAAGTTCATCCGCTACTGCATCGGGAGGGATGAGTGGAATTTTGGATAAAGATTCCAAAAGCGGAAACTCTTCGAGTGCACCTAGTGGTAGTTCTTCTGGGTCGGGAGGAGTTTCGTCCTCAAAGCAGGGGGCCGGCAACAATAAGGAATCTGCTGATCGCATTGATATGCCACCACCACCTTCCCCGGCTTCCAGTACATGTAGTGATACCGGTAGTGTGACAAATTCGCACAAACGTCCTAAGCGAATGACACCGAAGGAAGAACCGGATCCAAAGAAGGACGAAGAACAATGGTTATTGAAGTGAGTCACACTCATATATGTTTATTGCTGCCGTATCTTATTGATAATGTTCTTATTTTGCTTTAGGGACGTAATTTTCGTGGAAGACGTTCGCTCCGTACCGATTGGGCGTGTGCTAAAGGTTGACGGTGATTTTGCAGCTGTTAAGTTTCCTCCTGCGCCCGGTTCAGGCGGGTCCTTGTCATCATCGACCAATAGTGGCAGCAACAGTAAGGATAAATTTGACGATAGCATCGAAGCTTGGCAAGACTGCCGATTGCTGCGCAAGGACGATTTGCAGGTGATAAAATCTGCGACAACGCCACGCGTTCCCGACTGCTTCCAAAAGATACCGCGTCGCATTGTGCTTAACCCGACCGCTTCGTCAAGTAGCAATAATGATGCAATGGGAGGTACCTCTCAGCTGCTAACGATTGCGGTAGATCCTAAGGGTATACATGGTATTATGAAAACAGCTAACAATCGACTCCACTACTCATTGTTCAACTTGAACACTGGCCGGCAGGAACAGGATAGTGTATTCCCCACTGATATAGGATCATTTCTCGGCGCTTCGATGCAGGACGTGTCTCTGACCTGTGTTGGTGATAGTTCAGACAGTGTACTACTGCTTCGCGACGGTAACAACACGATTTATCCGATGGCGAAGGATTGTGTGGATGCAATACGAGACCCAAGTTGGCTCGATCTACCACCGATAAAGTGCATTGCAGCAGCATCCCTTACGTTACCCTCGGTAGGTGTTAATCTAAAGTCCCAAGTGGCACTGGTGGTTTTAGCACCAGAGCAGCAGCTGCTCATGTCAAAGATACTGCGCTGCGACATTGAAGGCGTACGGCAACTGCTCGCACACATTGCGGCGGAAGGGCCAGAACAGATGAGGAATTCGCTGGCATCGATGTTGGCAGAGCACACGGACGGTAACAGAAACATAATCCACGCTTGCATTAGCACGTGCTCACCGACATCGAACCGGGAGCCTGATTTTGTGGCCACTGGAAGTGGTTCCAATGGAAACGGTGGGGCTTCGAATGGCGGAAACAGTTCCTCTGTAGGAGCAAATAATTCGTCCGCTGGTCTCGAATCGATCAATGTCATAACAAACACGATGATAGGCAACCGACCGGTTAGCATTAGGGAGATCATGCGTCGTAATGTAGGCAATCGTGAAATGGATAGTACCAGCAGTAACAACGCGATCGTGTCAAATAATGTGCAAGGTGGATTGCCAGTTCCTATTGCACCAGGTCCCGATGATCAACCGCCAGTGCTGAGCGCGAACTCAATGCCAGTAGTTTACTGGCCGTCGGAATACGATCCAACGAGCGGGGACGATGATAGCCTTGGTGGACTAAACAACGCTATGGCCAGCACGGGAAGTCATCAGCAGCAACAGCATTCAGGGACAGTTGGTAATCAACAAACGATCTTTACGTCGCAAAAATCGTTGGCTGCGATTCCAGAAACGTACGTATCCGATCCGAATGAGCGGCGCCAAAATGCGCAACTTGTTTTGCAGCTGCTATGCGAAAGTCCTGTCTTGCAGCCACATTTGCGCGCACTATTGAGCGCCAAGGATGCTCAGAGTCAGACTCCGTTCATGCTGGCGGTAACCTGCCGTGCGTATCAGGCGGGAATTACAGTGTTTAAAGCCATCCAGAAAATTGCTAACGGTGATGATGCGGTGCGTGATTCGATGATTTTCCCACCCGGTTCTTCGCCAGATCAATCACCGCTCGGGATACTGTGCTGCAATGATACATGCTCTTTCACTTGGACTGGAGCAGATCATATCAATCAGGACATCTTCGAGTGTCGCACCTGTGGATTGACGGGTTCGCTCTGCTGTTGCACCGAGTGCGCCAAGGTGTGTCATAAGGGACACGACTGCAAACTGAAACGTACCTCACCGACGGCATACTGTGATTGTTGGGAAAAGTGCAAGTGCAAAGCATTGATAGCAGGCAATCAGTCCAAACGTCACGATCTGCTGTGCAAGATGGCTGCTGAAACGGATCTGGTAACGCGTTTTAATTCGCGTGGCGAATCGATTCTGCTATTTCTCATCCAGACCGTTGGCCGACAGATGGTGGAGCAGCGCCAATACAGAGCAACATCCCGCGTTCGTTCAACGTCGTCTAGTAATACGCGTAAAACGCCCAACCTTGAGCCGGATAATGAAATGCCAGAGCACAATCTAGAACCACCTCGTTTCGCCCGTAAGGCATTGGATCGGCTGCTTAATGATTGGCCAGCCGTACGAGCGATGATCATGACGGGTGCTGAGCATGAGAAACCGATCGTACCAAATGCAAACCAGCAACCGTTCTACGATGACGATAACCAGCAGGTGTATCTGCAATCACAGAGCGGCACCTCACTGTTAGATAAGTTTACGCATAGTCTGATCGTTCGTTGCAGCAGCGACCCTCTCGAAAAGTTGCTTATGACACTCGTTCATGAGCTACAGAACGATTCGATTCCGGGGCGTGTAGAAGAGGCGCAGAAGGTAGCTCGCCGTTTCGTACGATCAGTGGCGCGCGTATACGTTATATTCAGCATCGAACGGTTCCAAAACCCGGAAAAGCAACGTAATTCCACGACGCAGACGAAGCATCTGCAAGCATATCGGCGGGTGTTTACTGCACTGTTTAAATTCGCCATCGAAGAGCTTGTTGAGATAGCAGATGCACTCATTACTCCGGTACGGTTGGGAGTCGTGAAGCCTATCGCGCCGTTTAATTTGTCATCGAACAATATCGACGTAAGTGTCATGCCCAATCATTCTAATTATCGTACATCACAATGCATAATTTTCACAAACTGTTTTTTTTGCTTTCTCTAGAGCACTGATGAATTGTTCTCAGTCGAGCCGTTAGCACCGCCAACGAATCGCTCCAATGCCGCTGGCATTGCACAGATTACTAATAACACGGCCAATGTGCATCTCGGGGTGGACCCATTGGATAGTGAGCGTTCGTCGTCTGGTTTCATTTCGCGCATTAACATTCGCCTGGGCGATATCGAAGATAATAACGATGCGGATGCGTTGGTGCAAGACGATGGTGAAACTTCCGAACAGGAAGATATGGCGGAACGGGAACAACCACCGCCAAGGCGCTCTTCATCGCTTCGGCCAGTTACTAGTGCGGTTTCCATGAATGCTGAGGAGGAATCACAGGATCTACTGCGAAGCGAAGAAAATGCACAGGGTGAAAGTGATAACGAGTTCAATTTCCATGAGGCTGAAACCGAATCCGATTCTGACGATAATCAGAGCACCCAGGATGCCCAACGTAGCGTTCAAACAGGAGCGACCGCCGGTTCCGATACAGGTGAAGATCTTGCTTTTATTTATGTTTTCTTGAAACTTTGATTCTCTATAAAACGGGGAATATATCCCCCAACCCGGTCCCTGAAGACCCCCCGGGAGATTGTGGTGGTTGATGTTAAATGGTTCCACAACTTACAGGACTAAACTCCTTGCTGTTCGACAACGAAGACGATTCTGGGGATTCCACCCAGCCAGACGATGAGGGTTCGGAAGATGGTGAAAGCGATGATCAGTCCACCGTAGATTTCAACCTGAATGACGATCAACTCGAACGCCGTCAAACACCGGGTGGAAACCAGCGTATCGCCAATCTTGCCCCGCAGTCAATGCAATGGGCCATACGCAGTCGCGAAACAACCGCCCCAGAGCGGGTCCGTTTGACAGCGGGTAGCTCCAATTTGGTGTTTATCGATCCGAGTTCATTGCGTCGATCGACTACCGCAGTCACGACTGCGCAGCAGCAAGAATCCCCTACGATGACTACAACGGCCAGTGCACTTGCCAGAGCGTTCGGTATTATTTTGCGACAAATTTCCGATCTGATTGGTATGTTACCAACCAGCATTAGTGGTTCCTCGTCAGTACTCGACGTGACTCATCAGGACGCTGTACAACTACAGGTACGTTTCGTTAAATGTTCATGTAAGCGGATCAAAGGTTTATAATCCATTGCATCCAATCCTTAATTGCTGCAGATGTATGTTGAAAAACGGCTGAAGCTTACGTGGGAGTGGATATTAACCGTGATGGAAGCAACCGAAGCACAACTGCGCTTTGGAGCTTCATTGACTGACTCTACAGATCCCTCGCATCCGCTGCATCCGCTCAACATTCCGACTTCATCCAGCACTAGTGAAGCAGCACCCTCCGCAATGATTGGTGTTACGAGTAAGTATCTCCACAGGAAATTTAAATTGTTACATAATTTTCGCGATAAAAACTATTTGATAAATGCACACTAATGCACATGCATTTATAACAAGCGAAAATATTTACAATTAAAAAACGATAATCCCCCTACAGAAATATGAATGATGAACATCCAACATGCAACAGATTTACATGTTGGATGTTTAAGTGTGTATAACTGGCTTCCATGGCTTGAAAAAAATTATTAATCTAATTTATTTTAAAACAGTTTCAAGAATTTTCAAGAGAAAAGAAGTTTTCAAGAAAAATCTTTCATCTAAAATATAAGTTGATTGTCGCCCAAACCATCGCGCAATTTAGGTTTTTTAATTTCATCTACATTCATTGTAATTTGTGTCTTCGTTATGTGTATTTTCAGCAGGTAGAAGTAGAGCCACGATCAGCACGCTCGGCACAGCGACCACAGCGCGCAACCTAGGATTTGCTGATAGTGATCGCAGCACGAGAGATGGTAAGTTCTGTGATTGCATACAATAGGCGAAAAAAAAGCTCATAGTAACTGACACTGCCTGTGAATTATCGTATAACGATGTAATTAAGCATCATCACAGTTCTTTCCGAAATACTATAGAATCCTAGATAAAGCATAAATGATTTTTTAATCTTATGTAATTTAATCCAAATATTCTGCAAAATTTGTAATCTATGAGTTGCAAATGCCGATTTGTGTATACTTTGAAAAACGACTAAGTCGTATATTTGTGTATGGGTAGTTATAGGTGCAAAAAAATCACCATTGTAACTTTAAAAAATCATATACCTAGAACAAGATGCGTTTGTAAAACGTAAAAAAAGTGAATACAATAGTATTCTTTTCGCATTATTTTTAGTATATGTAGTGCTCAAAAGCAAACAAGGAATATTTCACTAATATGTAATCGACATTTACTTTCTCGTAGGTGGTTCTTCTATGACGGCAGATTCGGAATCCAGCAGACGTGATTTCCTCACTTACTGCCTTTCATTGATGCGTGCGCACAATTCAGAGCACCGCGACTCTTTGCCAGTGTTGGATGTGACGGCCCTGCGCCATGTAGCATACGTGCTTGATGCTATCCTGTTTTACATGCGTGCAACAAATGATTGTGATCTCGACCGTACAACAAACGGTTCTAACGTTTGGGACGATCAGGATGAGAACGAAAACGAAGAAGCGGAAGCGGATATTTCTACTTCCATCTTCATGGATACCGATTCCGTCGACGATGACATGCTTAGTCGACCATCACTCGGTCGACGACATTCGTTCTTCCAGCGATCGGACTCTACACTCTGTCTCGGATGTCCGGCGCCGGATCCATTCAACACACCGCTCATTGATGCGTTACCCTTGGCGGATCAACCACATCGTTTGCAGCCCACAGCAAAGCGGGAAGATCTTTTCGGTATGCCCAAGTGGCCGATTACGCTTGCTCCGGGCGTAAGTGGTAGTGCCGGTAGCAGTGGTCTGCAGCATCAAAACACTGCGTACGCAGGTCCGTCGGAGGGAGGGCCCTGTGGTGTTGGAGGTATCACTAATCTGGAACTACCTCCCGTTCGGTTGAGTTTATCGTCTTCAATTCGACATGAAATGAGTAACAGCGTAGTTGCCACAGGAATTATTGTCGATCCGACGGAAGCTTTGTACTCAGAGTCACAACAGCAGCCGCACCAACCATCCAGCCAAGATAACACCGTAGCTTTTATCGATGGAGGTGTCGCACAAACCGATCCGAACACGGACTCTCGTGTAAGGGTAGAAATTTCTCTTCCCGTAGGAATTTATCAAGCTGCGGCGAGCGGATCGGGAACCGTTGGAACCGGGTCGTCTATCAAACAACAACAGGAAATGGAAGCAACCGGCGGACTCGGTGGAACATCCGGAGGAAGTAGCAGTAACAGTGGCAGTGGAGGTAGTAGCACGACATCAACGAAATCGAATGAAACGCATTCTCCCAAACCTCCTCCACCGCCTCCACCACCAATAAGTGGTGGAAACAGTAGCGGAAGTAATAGTGCCAGTGGTCCTACTGGTAGCGGCAGTAGCGCTTCGACCACAACGTTCTCGGAGGTTTACTACAAAAAGAACCGGCTGTTCTATATGAAGAGCAACAAATACAGCGAAGAATCCGACGTCGATGAAGTGAGTATCAGTTCGGATGAGCCACAGGACTTGTCGCAATCGTCGATTAAAATCGATGTCGATACGGATCAGGATCATGATGAGCTGTCGGAGTCGGATTCGGAGGATTCGCGGCAGCACTCCTCGACGACAGCCAAGCGCCAGAAGCTGGACGATTCTGGAAACGATATGGGTGGTGGCGTTGGAGGCAATCCGACGACTGCAACAATAACGATGTCGCTACAGCAAGGAAGCAGCAGTGAAGGTGTGGTTGGCCAACAGCAGTCATTACAGCAACAGGAGCCCTCGTCTGCCATACGTCCTCCAATTATTGTTGCACGTAGAAAGGTGGCTGCCGGATCGGGATCGGGCCCCACATTAGACGGATCTTCAGTCACTCTAGGTAACCGTAATGCGCGCAACACTTTGAATTTCATGATAAATGTGTATTTCAACCTGGCAATTTATGTTCTTTTTTTAGCACAAGGTTCCGCTCCGACGGACGTTGTAATGTCCGGGGAACAGCAGATAGCCGGTGTTGCATCTTCTTCATCCTCGGGCCCTTCAGTTTCCTTCGCTAATCCACTGGTAACGATCGGTAATACATCGGCAGGAACATCTCCAGGCAAAAGTGTTATTGTTCGCGCTGGACCTTCGTCCACGGTAAGTCACTTACGCCAAAATTAAATCGTTGAACCTGTACGCAAATCTGCGTACCATTTTGAGCTTCACAGATAACGAAGGAAGTTTTTGAAAAGCAGTAGCTTTCCTTTCACTTATTGCTCATAGATTATGGCGTTTTTTGCGATCGCCATGCTTTCTGATGACCTCTAGCGGGTAAGAGTTTGTTTAACTAGAGGACAGATACGAAGTGAACAGAAGTCGTTGTTTTTAATTTGTATGTTGCGATTTTTTTTTAAATCTCACACGGGTGTTTCCGTTTCGTGTTTTTTGTTTTAGGTGTTTGCCGCGGGAAATATGGGCAGCAGCAGCAGCAATTCTGTCGATTTGATTCAGTCGGCGGAAGCGATGGACATACAGGAAATATCAGCTCACGTAACAGTCGAAACGACACCGAATGTACTGCCGACTGCCCTACAGCCCGAAATGCCTCCACGAGGTATCTATTTGCGTGGTTCGTCGGCTATGTCTTCATCGATTTTGTCCGATATACTGCTGGGTCGCTGGCGTTTGTCGTTAATTCTGTTTGCTCGCGTCTTCCTCGAAGACGTTGGCGTTGAACCGGGCAGCGTCATTTACGAACTGAACGGATTCCCCGTAAAGGAGACAAAATTCCGACGCTATATGGAGAAGCTGCGCTGCACAACACAAAAAGATTTGACATTGCTAAAAATGGAGCGCAATAGAGCGGCCCTGTTGACGCAGACCTTCAAGGAGCTGAATGTGCTTTACAACAACCGAAGAGTACAGCAGCCGCTAGTATTTAATAGGGTAAAAGTTACGTTCAAGGACGAACCTGGCGAGGGTTCCGGTGTGGCACGTAGCTTCTACACCGCTATCGCGGAAGCACTGCTGGCAAACGAAAAGCTGCCTCCGCTCGAGGTAGCCCAGACTCCGGCAAAGTACGGAGCAGGACCGTTCAACAGCATGTTACGCCATCGTGGCAGCAGCGGTGGAGGCGGTGGTGGTAGCGGTGCCAGCAGCGGCGGAGGAGGAAGTTCAAGTGTTGGTGCTGGTGTTGGCGGAAGCGGTGGAGGGAGTAACGCACCGGGTAGTGGTGTTAGTGGAAGTGGAAGCAGCAGCAGCTCCCGTCGTGGACTCTCCAGCAAACAACCATTGTGGCGCCCGAATCGTGAATCTCGCAAAACGCTCAACTATGATGCACGTCCCTTCCGGCCGGCGAATGAACAGAATGTGTCAGGGGCAGGTGGTGGTGGAGGTGCCAGTCCTACCCTGCTGAACGTTGGTGAAGTATTTTCCGTTCAACAGCAACAGCTAGGTGATAGGCTCTATCCAAAGGTACAACTGCAGCATCCGAACAATGCTGCCAAGATTACTGGAATGTTGCTTGAGTTACCGCCAACGCAAGTGCTGCATTTGCTAGCATCGGACGAAAATTTGCGCCAGCGAATTAGTGAAGCGGTGGAGATAATCGTGCAACGTCAGCGGTTAGAAATGGACAACCTTTCCAACGGTGGAAACCAATCGTTATCATCTGGCGGTACCGGCTCGTCGGCAGGACAAGGAGTTTCATCCTCGCTAGGCAGTTCCGTATCGCTAGCGGGAACTAGTGGCGGTGGATCATCAGGCTCGGGCTCTGGCACTGGTAGCGAACAAGTTGTGGGCAGTGGTAGTATTACAGCTAGCGGTGGCTACAACAGCATCACGGGACAAGGCACTCCATCGTTAACGAAAAAATGTGCCCCAGTGTTACTGCTGGAAGACTGTCAGATGGATGCACCATTGTTTTACACACCGGGTAAACGTGGTTTCTATAGCCCTAGGCAGGGATATCCTTCCAGCGATAGAATGAACGCGTTCCGCAATGTAGGCAGGTGAGTGCAGTGAAAATTACATTAATTGACTTTTCAATTATGACAATTATGAGTTAGTCGTAACATCCTACGTCCAGTGCGAAATTTATATTATTCCTTCTTTTTTATGTTTGTTTCGCAGATTGATAGGATTGTGCTTGCTCCAGAACGAACTGTTTCCGCTGTTCCTGCAACGGCACGTACTGAAGTTTATTCTAGGCCGACAGATTCGCTTCCACGATTTAGCATTCTTCGATCCGGTGTTGTACGAATCTCTACGGCAGCTGATAAAGGATTCGCAAACCAAAACAGGCGGCATCAGCATGTTGCAAAGCCTTGAAATGAACTTTGTGTAAGTTGGCTGGTTATGGACCAGTATTTATCGACTATAAATATCTTGTGTGAGTTTTTAATTTTACCTGACATTACATTACATCTTTTATTTCAATAGGATTGACCTCATGATGGAGGAAGGCTCGGGAACGGTAGAACTGGTACCGGGCGGACGTGACATTCAGGTTAACGAGAACAATGTGTACGATTATGTGCGTAAGTACGCAGAGTATCGTATGATCAAAACGCAAGAAAAGGCATTGGAAGTAAGTGACACTGTTTATTGAAATGTGAGAAGAACTGTCTATCCTAACCCATCGCTCTCCTGTTGCTTACTAAAATTCTCCGCAGGCTATTCGCTCCGGTGTGTTTGACGTACTGCCCGATACGGCACTGGATCAACTGACCGCTGAAGATTTGAGATTGTTGCTGAACGGTGTCGGCGATATTCATGTAGCAACGCTCATTTCCTACACGGCGTTCAATGACGAATCCAATGAACCGAGCGATAAATTAACCAAATTTAAGCGCTGGCTCTGGAACGTGGTTGAGAAAATGACCAACCTAGAGAGACAAGATTTGGTAAGCTATATTTCTTGCTAGCTGCAACCCATTTTCGGCCCGGCGACGTTACTATTCTGTTGTTTTATCTATCATTCCAAACAGGTTTACTTCTGGACTGGTTCACCAGCGCTTCCTGCTTCCGAGGAAGGATTCCAACCGATGCCATCGGTGACGATACGTCCGGCAGATGATTCCCATCTACCGACGGCGAACACGTGCATCTCCCGGCTTTATATTCCGCTCTACTCAAGCAAAGCAGTCTTGCGGCACAAACTCCTCCTAGCGATCAAAACAAAAAACTTTGGATTTGTGTAAAATTTGATAAATCAAGTTATAGGTGGGGGACGGAAAGAAATAGATAGGGTGAAAGATTGAGACAGAGCAAGAATAGAAAGGAATAAAAACAAAAAAGCGGTGCATTGATTATAATTTGAAGCGGGAAAGCATGTTTCCTTAAATGCTAGCGTACACTCGAACCCCCCGATATAGGGAAATTGCGCGTTTAGCATACTGTAGCAAGGCAATATTCATAGTGTTTTCTGTGGTTATTAACGAATGTTCTTTTGATCGGATGATTTACACGATCACTTATCAGCTACGGAATTGTGTTTCGTTTAGTTTTTGTGTTATACTTTTCTTGTAGTTAATTTTGCAACTATAGTAAGCTGTAAGCAAACAAACATAAAAAAACACTTGTTCTTTGCTTTCATGAACCACTTTTGAAATGCTAAGGTCGAAAGAGTGAATGAAGCAGGGGAACAAACGTAGATTTAATTTTTGCGTATTATTTAGGGTGATACTAGCATAAACATAACGAAAATTGCCAATGATGGGAAATCATCGAATCGCCATGCAACGGTTATGATTTCTCTTTCGTCATAAAAAGGGATATTGAAAAGAAAAAGCAATTGTACACAAATACACCGTTATCACAAGTAGACGAATGTGTGCGCCACAACGAGCATAGAAAGGGATATAGCTGCAGATTGGTGTAATTGGTCAGGGAAAGCGTAACAGTTAGCACACGAAAGAGAAAGCGAAAGAGAGAGAGAGAGCACACAATTAAATTGGAAATAATCTATGGTTGAAAACGTTACACCCAAGGTCTACAACAAAACGATGTACGATATGAATACATATGTGCTAACACATAACGTTCTTTTAGTATGTTTTTTTTCGGATGTGTGCGTCTCCAGTAGAGCTCTACCGTACTTTCCCCTTTGTTTTTAAACAAATTTCACAACTTCGAATTGCGTCGCGATTTGGGGTTATTCGTCATTCGTCAAAAATGTGAAATGATACCGGAGATAAGTAAGGCATGGACATGGAAATAGGATGGATAGGAAACTAGAGTATTAGGATTACTACTACGCCTACGAATTAAAGGATCAGCGTATCCGCGAGTGTAACAGAAGCATGCAAATATTATAACAAAATCGATATCTTTGAATATAGATATATATTTATAATCGTACTACATTAATGGCCAAAATTCTTACAAACGCTCCATCTCATTTCTCATTGTATGTTGCTACCTGCGTAGCATAACAAACCTATCCAAGTTCCAACAAGTCTGTTTTTCAGCTGTCACACGTTTAATTCGATTGTAAATGTTCTGCCAGTTCATGACATTTTTTTTCTCGTTGTGTTACACATGCGGCCTTTTGCACATGAGAAAATCGAAGGTATTTTCATTCACTTTGTCTTTGGTCTTCGTCTGAATGCACCACCTAAAGTCTGATTTTTTTATGTGATTTCTGGTAAGGTATGTTTAACAATGATGCGGTTATAAGGGAGTATCGGGTATTGTACAACGTTTCGAGGCGTGTGCAAGGGTGTAGGTATGTTGTGGTTTCTCTGCCAAAGCGATCTTCTAGGACGGAACAATCGAATCGAGCGTATAACAAAAAGTGGGGTACGAGAAACCACAGCCGGAAACGGTGTTTCCAATTCAACATAAACGGTGGACAATATACAGCGCAACTCAAGAGCGCAAGCAGTGATAGCCGCAATGGGTGAAGATGAATAAAAATGTCCTGTTTGTAGTTAGCAAAGCACGTGTGACGGTGATAAAAACAATAAGCATCGTAGCAGGCACGATGAACACATAGTACACAGTGCGCGAAAAATCCGCTGCAATGAATGATTGTATCAGCACAGACGGGGTTTGTATTTGTGTGTTACGAACGGACTATATGGTGTGTAGTGAGCAAGGGACACCTAACCCAAAGCTTGTGGATTGTCGTAGCTTAGGCGTGCACGATTTTTTGCCACATTTTACCCCGCTAACAAATGTGGTTTTGCGATGTGCCGAGTGTGTAGCGAGTGCAAGATTATAAACGTTCGGAAACACGGCCAGTTAATGGAGAAGAAAGGAATTTATGATGATGGTACCAGGCAATTGAAAACATATCGTGAAGATCAACCATCAACCGGAATGTTCGTAATCCAGCGTAATTGAAACGCAAATACTGAGAATTCGATTGCTGTGAAGCGTATGCGTTTAGGGTGAACCTCAATTATAACTTAGTTTTTAATAAAGTGTCCACCCTCCATCATTAGCGCCTGGCTGGTTTTCGTTGCCGTTAGCTAATGGACCAATGCCGCGCTGTCCACGTTGAAGGGCAAGTATCGGGTAGAAGAAGTAGATGCCGATTGAAGCTACATCATGGTGTGGAAGTAGAAAAACAAGACGAAATATGGTTTGAAGCGGCATTTTAAAATTATCAATTTCAAGGAATACATGCAATCGTGTACAACCGTGTGTTGTTTTACGTATTGTTCATGCTTGGGAGAAGAAAGAAATTCTACTCGCTGATTCCTTCTTAGGTTGTGTTAAAACACTTTGGTCAAAACAGAGCAACTTCATTCAGCCTTTTTCAAGTTCGGCGAATATCGGGTCCGTCAAAGTCTGCCAAACCATCACTCCGACCTTACTGACGCACGCATCAACGTCATCACTCCGCCTGAGTTTGGGGCTACCAAACCTTCGTGTGGTCGACCTAAAAGTACTTCACATGCTAGGTTGTCCGGTGTCATTCTGATGACATGACCACCCCTGTATAATAGGGAACTCGCATTATACAGCTGGAAAAGACTGTTTTTAACTCTTGGAAAAGATTCCAAATTCTATCCTTTGAAGATTTTGATGCTTAAGGTAAGACTCACCTGTTAATCGCTTACTTCAATGAACGATGTGCATGATATGCGCCAGTAGCTACAACAAAAACGTATATAGACAAATGCTCATATACCGGGCGAGAATTACATTTTAATTTTGTGTTTTTATTCGCTAAAATGCACTATATCTTACACTAAAAACAAAACGTGTGAGAGAGTCCATTGCTGAAGAGGATTGTTGTCAACTGTTTGTTAATGGAGAAGATGGGCCACCACATTGCTGTACGAGACGCTTTGTAGTTGCTTACACCTGTCCTGAGAATTGTCATCGCCAAACGTAGAACCTGTCCTTCGCTATCATTGGCATACCATCTTCAATGCCTACGCCTTACGAAAAGTAAGGCTGTGTGCGGGTATAGCATACGTGATGTCTGCGTGTGAGGTCCCTTTCGCTCATGGTCGGTACCCTTGGTTTTATCTCTGGAGCGATCGCATTACCCATGACCGACAGACAGTCAGTTGCTATGGGCGATCCTGTTGGATGTTGCTGCTGCTGCTGGCTGTCAAGTGACATGCGTCTAGGATGTGGTTGTTGTTGCTGCTGATGGCCGTAGTAGACATTGCTAGTAAGAAGGATTGGAACAAAAGAAAGAAAAAACACTCAATTTAGACGAACATCTCGAAAAACGTAATCTTGAAACGAACACATTAATATCTGCGTGCAACAGCCGAAAATGTCGTGCGCATTTGTTTAGGCTTATGCAAATCAAAGCTTGCAATTTCGAGCAAATGAAGAACCAATTAGTGAGGGTGATCTTAGAATCATGAACAGAAAACGCGTAGGATGAAATTACCCATAGTCTTCTAGATGGTATGACGGTTCGGTTTGGTGAAAGCGCTGCGATGGATGTTGCTGTTGCGACACTAGTGAAGGGGAGGATGATGAGAGGAACTTTCCACCGCTCCCATTTTGCAATGTGGGATGGAGTACTTGTGCGGAAGGCTGAGGAAGCAGCTGATTGCGGGGCGGTGGTCGACCACCGCGCCCCGTTGCCATCGGTGGCACACGCGAGGACATGTGATGTTGCTGCTGCTGCTGTCCAGTGTTTGCCGCCTGATGCTGGTGTGACAGCTGATGGTAGCTGTTCGCGATGGTTCGGGTTGCGGACGCCACGACACTACATTCCACCGTCTTAAGCCGCAAACGGACCCGGAACGCAACGTTACGATGGAATGACAACGAGAATGGAAACAGGTAAGATATGAGAGATGATGGCTTTGCCTGTGACGTTGTGTGCCGGTAAGATCTCTTTACGGCGTTCACATGCACGAGGCGAGCAAAAGCAGCGTCGAGCAGTTCCGACAGATGGATGTGGTTTCGCGAAGGTAGTAAAATGGTTGGCAAAAATAAATAAAAAAAAAACATCAATGGGTTCAAACAACGCCACAAGTGCGAAACACGCATTACGAAATTGATCGTCGAATATAGCACAACAACGAAGCTATGTCGAAGTGCTTTGCAGTGGCTAAAATGAATCGATGAATAATCCTTCTAGAGGATCCTTGAAATTAAGTAAGACATCCACACGATCTAAACAAACGCTTGAATTCTACCACTTGTCCGGGATGCGAAGCACGGAAATGTTCTATTCAAACGAACAGACAACGGTCAGAATGTATGTATGATGAGGAACGGAAACAATTCCGAATACATCCATGCACTATCGATGTGTGACCGAATGAATGAGCCGGATGAATGAATAGTATTGTCGCAGATGATTGTTATCGAATGATAGGCTTGGAGCAATACAGCAGTCTAAATTATTCACAACGAAACAAAACACGACATACACATGGAAGGACAAGGCACATACGAACCGGTTGATTCCGTCGACCGGTCAAACATACACAGAAGCTACATGACGACGCTTACAACAATGCAAAAGCGAGAATGAACGGAAACATTACACAGAGTTGGAAGGAAACATAGAGTTTAGTATGAAAGAATTGGCCATTTGGCTTTACCTAACCAACCTCTAGGGAAGCTGTCCATTGGTGGTGTGGTTCGTTCTGCTACGGGGCTACGCAAAGAGGCCGACGGGACTAATACATTCCAAAAACAGAAGAGGGCACAGTGCAAGAATAAGGCTTTTGCCAACCATAAGGCGAGCGGTACGTGCTGTTCATACCATATACGGCCGTAGCATAAGGGAATGCATGAGAAGAATTCATTCTAACGTCAAGATAAGTTCGGTTCATTGTGCCGTCCTGTAAAGCTACACTTTAGTAGTGCCCACAGTAGACAACCGGAAGTGGTTCATTACTTCCAACGCAACAACACACGCAAAAACAAACACACTAAGTAGCCGAAAGTTGGCGACTCCGCTGTCGGTGGTGAGGAATTTGCTGCGTTTTGCGCGCCTGTGTCACTACTACTGCAGTCGGAGTGACGCGTTCGGGTACCTTGATCGCTTTCCTCGCCGTTGGTCTTGCCAGAATGTTGTGCGATGTGCCAACATTCGGAAGACGATAATCCTTGTTTGTGGTACCAGCAGCTAACGGTGGACGCATTGAGGGGGAAAAAGCAGATATGATAGAACAGATAGATTAGGCTCTGGAGGAAGGTGAATCTTAGACGAAAGGCGAATATCTTAAGAACTCGCACAGTACCTGTTCCATCGGAGCGTGTTAGGTTACGTCTCGGATTAAGGGTACCCGGTGCCTGGGATGAGGATGTTGGAGGTAAGGCGCCTGCCCGGGAAGTACTTCTACTAGCGCCGAGATAACCAACCCCGTCAAGATGATCACCATCCGCAAACTGATGTGTTTGCCGATTCCGTCCAGCGCCAGTCGTCAGCGT
The DNA here is from genome assembly GCF_943734725.1 of Anopheles marshallii. Classification (NCBI taxonomy): domain Eukaryota; kingdom Metazoa; phylum Arthropoda; class Insecta; order Diptera; family Culicidae; genus Anopheles; species Anopheles marshallii. The sequence goes on along the minus strand of NC_071326.1, from coordinate 44,523,815 downwards.
AGAGGGTCCGTTTGAGTTGGTGTAGCTCCCGGTGGGTGTGTGGGGCGCATGACTTAAACTACCAGTAGCTGCCGAGCTAGTCAAAGCCGATTTGCTTCCACTTCCAGCACCGGCTGCACCCTTGGGGAAGCTAAGTCTCATCTCCACATCCGGTGCCATCTCAGGGTTGTAGTTTCCAGCGACCGTCACCGTCCAGCCTGTGGGGCAAACGAACGGATAAGAAGGATGAAGAAGCATATAAGTAAGAAAGGAAGCTGAAGTTCCTGTTCGGTAGGGCGGTAGTATTATAAGCAGTAGTATTTAGTATGCAGACACCTTAACCGACAGCCCATGGAATCCGTGGGAGAGAAGAGTCACGCAGTCGTTGCTAAATGATCGTAGACGTAAAAAGGGGAAGGTGAGTTTGTGTACCTTGGTTGGAGCTTGACTGTGAGATGCCACTGATGATGTTCGATGTTGTCGTGCCGGCCGTGGAACCTATCGTGCCAACACCACCACCACCTCCTCCACCACTTGTTCCCGTCTTCAACGGACTCAACTCACTGCAGCTGCCCACCGACGCCATAACTTCATCATCTTCCGCTAGCTGGTTCCCGTCACCCTGCCCCAGTTGCTGTGATCCCCTAGTGGCTCCTTTGCGCCACTTACTGCCCCACCGGCTAGCGCTTACCAGCTTCTGAATGGCCAGCTGCGACAGGTTGCGTTCGCTATTCGTCTTCCAGCGGGTGGCCGCCGTTGGTGGTTGCGAGGATTGTAATGATTGTTGCTGCTGCTGCAGGTTCGGCCGCTTAAACGGACTTACGTTTGGACTGCTGTCCGCTGTTGAGTTGCCCTCGGACGTGTCGGAACTGCTCGCTTCGTTATCGTAACCGTGCGTTTCAGCCGATCCAACCGCCACCAGTATCGGTTCGTCTGCGACAGCGCTCACGGCAGGGCGGGTGCGACATGCGTAGTCCTGCGGTAAGCTTAGACCGATCTGGCGTTCCTTCTCCTTCCGATTGTTAACCTCCTTGGCTGTCTTGGGTAACACCCGTATCGGCGCCCGCAGCTCATTCTTGATCTCCTTTTGCACCGACTGCACGACGGTGCTGGCACGGGTCAGATTGTTCGTGTACTTGGGTCGATTTAGTACGCCACCCGGTTCGGTTGCCTTTTTACGTGCCATCTTTGGAGTTGCTGCTCCGGGCACTGGTGGCAGTGGCTTTTGTGGTCCTTCTTCACTTCCAGCCACCGTAGTTGATGTTGCGGTGGTTGAGCTTTTAGCAGTGGACCGTTTACCTGTTTTGTCCGAGTAGACATCCGAGGAAGGTTTCGGGTGTTTTGTTCTAGCCGGTACATCAACCTTCTTAGACGGGGCGTCCTCGCGAGATGGAACATTCGCTTCGGACATTGCCTTACCATCCTTTCCGGTTGGGCGTGCGAGTGAACTCTTGCGCACGGGAACTGCTATCTCGTGCAGTGAAGGTGTCGGCGTTAACTCTGTGATCGGTGTCTGGGGAGACGGTGGAACCGGCGACGTCTGTATGTTCGGAGGTGTTGGCGGCGCTGGGAAACTACGGGTTGGAGATTGGCCAAGTTTTGCCCGACAGTAGAAACACCCGTCCGTGATCGATTTCATGCTGCCACCATGGGCGTGCAGTTCCGGATTACAGAAGCAACAGGAGGAGCATGTCGTATCGGACGTTTTTGGAGGAGCATCTGAACCGGCACCGAAACTGGTGGTACGTTGCCGATGCCACGAGCCCGTACTCGAACGGGCCAACTCTTCCAGCGAGTCCGCCGTTGAGAGTGGGGCCGTGTGCGGACACAGGGCGGTTGTTTCCGTGGTAAAGAATTCACCCCCATCGCCACCAGTCAGTGGCGTCCGGTGTATGGACGTTTCGTAGTACTCGATCTTCGACTGGATCACCTTACAATCGCCCGTTTGGAACACCTGCCAGGCATTTTCCTCGCGTATCTGGTGCTGAAACGGTGGCGCTGGTAACCGATGATGATGATGATGGTGATGCTGATACGACACAACATCACCCGCCGTTTCTTTGCCATTTCGCTGCTTTTCGCCAATCGGTTGTCGGCCGCTTTCGACTACCGTTTCGCAACACCGTACCGCCGACGAGGGCAGTGAAGGAAACGAGGGTCCGGAGAGCGGAGTAAGCTTGGTATTCAAGCTGTCCGTTACGAATGAATCTGCCGTGGAGGAGAGGTGACGTGCGTCCCGGATGTCATCGTTTGCGTCGCGAGCGGGACCATCATCAGCACCGAAAGCGATACCATCACCGTGGGAGGAATTAGAAACGACGTGCGATTGGGCGGTTACTCGGGCCCGATCGTGTACGATCGCCTCCGGCACACAGTTGCCGATGGTGATCGTCCTTACTACACTTCTACCGATGTGCGGTGGGCTACGGGAAGGGGCTTGCTCTAGTGCGCCGCGCGGCACGATGTGGAGTCTTGTGTCTGAAATGCATACGGATGGAGTGGAGGGCATAGTAGGAGTGTAGGGTGCGTGTATTTACACAGTTGTTGGGTAGTTGTGCGCCCCGTTCAAGCGATATTTCATAGCGCATGGATTGATGGATGATTTGCTGTGGTTTACACGGAATGTATCATTTAATTCAGTAAGGATCAAGCGAACACGCGATGTTACAAACAAAATGTTGCTTTTTAGACAGCATTTCTGTACACAAACTATTGGTTCTTATTTTTTTAGTAAAACAAATTGAAATTTGCAACAAAACGCACCTCCGAGTGAAAACCCTTGGAGGTATACTTTCTAAATCAATACAACAAATGGAATGTTTTAATTTTAATTTGCTTCAGTACTTCATTAAGTTGAAGTCATTCGACCTGCCGTAATCGGCCGTCTATATTGGGTGATATTCAATAAGATAACGGCTTATCATGACTATGTTCAATGTACATGTTTTGTTTCGAGTTTCGCGCGTTTTATGCCGCAAATTTTTTTATTAAAATTATTTCTACAGCCTAATATTAAACATAAACATCTGATTCCACACGAAAGGTTCTAACTAGCAAAGCGAAACCACGCAGCCAAATGTACATAACGCTTTTTTTTTGCACATGCTATTGAGCTAATCCATCCACTACGTTCTACAGCAAACTAATCCTGCAAAAGAAACATAAAACAAAATGAAAACCAGTAAAACACAACGGGGGCTGTTTGGGGGAGGTGGAGATACACACGCAAACGCACACAATTTATGCAATGTGCTGTGATGCCTTACATTTGCGATTCGTAGGGAAGGAAACACACCAGTGCAGTGCAACTAATTGTGCTAACAACACAAACATAACATGCTCAAGCAGCAACCAGCGGGGAAGAACCACAGCATTTCATTCGCTATCACACAGCACGGTTAGGATTAAAGTTGATAATGAAGTTGTGCGAGGTAAAGTTTGTCGGGTGTTATTGGAACAAACCGCGGCCAGCACTACACGATCAGCAGTTCGTTCACAATGTAGCAAAATCGAAACAGAAACATGCCGGCGTACTGGGCGATGCGTGCAAGGCAGGTCGTTAGTCCTGTGTCAGGGTGGAGAAAAACGGAAATACAAAATACAAATAATAAGGGAAAATAATACGAAGGAAGGAAAAAATAAAGTACATACATAACAAGCGAGAAAAATAGCAGAAATCCTGTACGCAATTCGAGTAATCGTATTCAGTTTATCATCTTTTACCAAAACGAAACTGTGCTACAAAAGTTCAACACTACTTAAAGAAGGTTTTTCATACTCCGTTTTGTAATATAAAATAATTTCTAATTTGCAGTTCAGTACAACAAATGTACAATAATGATGCAAGTAAACATATCATTAAACACAGTGTTGGGTAAATCTGATTCAGATTCATCGATCGGAATACATCTTTAACCGTTAATTTGGGCAAATGTAACGACATTTCGAGGATCTGGTGAGAATTTTCAGTTCCCCCAAAAGCGGCTGTTTTGTGTGTAAAAAGCGCTTCATCGCTCATCGTCCATCAGATTGATTCAAAAATCTGATTGGCCGCTCATCGACGTCGTCACTTACGTTTGCTAGTGCTTCCGAAGAACGTCTACGCGGTTTATTCTGACGGGCAGAAGACCCAAAGATCCTGTGACAATGAACTTAGCAACCATAGCACGAATAATCTTCGCGGTAGGCGCATCCTGGCCACGATATTTTGCTCTGAAAGCGCGCTCCGTCAGCGTAGCAAAAGACTGGTTTTCGAAATACATTTTAACAATTTCAGTACGTTTTTCTGGTATGAAGTAATTTATGATCAAAATTGTACTTGAAAGACGTTTCTAGTACATTAAAAAACGTGACCATCTGTTAGAGGGTGGGCAAGTTATTTGATTAAAAAAAACCTTCGTATACCTCTATATGGTACACCCTGAATAAGGAGTAAAATATATGAAAAAAAATGCGCAAACAACCAATACCACCAATTTTTTAAATGATTTATTTAGAAATTTAAGGTCCCACGAATCTATCAAAATGAATAAATCTTTAAGTAATCAATATCATCATCAATAGAATTCATAAATATTTTGATAACCGACACATGATGAATGTCTACAACAGTCTTCCGCTTGACCTTCTGAAGGCCAAACTTAAAAAGATTGGTTTCGGGGGTCGACTACTGGCTTGGTTGGAATCATATCTCAATGGTAGATCCTGTAGAGTTAAAGTGTTGTCCTGTTTTTCCGACTCCTTTTGTAGGCTCGCAAAACAAAGCGGTCCCTCAGGGGAGTGTCTTCAGTACACTATTATTTGTACTTGTTATTTGCCAACGACTGTGTGTATTCCTTCCGTCCGAATGATCATCTGCTCTATGCGGACGAACTCAAAATTTTGCTTTGTGTGATGAAGTCGTCAGTAGTTTATTATTTCCTTCAAATTTTCCTCATCAGCTTTTCCATTTGGTGTCGTTACATCGGCCTTTTACTATGTCCCTATAATTGTTGTGTCACTTCGTTTGGAAGATCAATGAAGCTTCCGTTCATCTTCACCCTTCATGGCACAGTCATAAGTCGAGCAACTTCTGTAAAAGCACTCTCTTTCAATGTATACGTAGGCCACGTCGTTATAGCCAAGTCCAACAAATCCCTTGGTCTAATTGTTAGACTTTCCTCCGAACTCAAAGACCCTCTTTGCCTGAAGGCTTTTTTCTGTTGCTGGGTTCGATCCACCTTGGGCTATGTCGCCGTTGTCTGGTCTCCCAGTCAGGTTCGACTGTAATGACCAGGTTGGCTAGTGTGCAGTGGAGATCCACCCGAGAGATTGTCGTTTCCTTGCAGGTTATCAACTAGCTCTCCCATCTTATACCATACGTTATCGACCTCATGGATCAGACTCCATTTAAGATCGACATTGCCACTTCCGATCTTGCTTTATCGCTAATCTCTTTTCCCATAATCGGGATGTTCCTTCCCTTCTATCAGCCATCCCTCCCTACGCCCCATCCCGCTGTCTACACGACAGACCTCCCTTATACATCCCATCCCGCCATCGGGACAGCTTCAACAGCTCGTATCACCTGTTCGACTTTAGTGTCCCTGTGTCCCACTTTCGTTCACGTCTAGGCGAGTCCACGTCCTTACATCCTCATTAGTGTTCTGTGTAATCTGTTAACTTCCTTCTGTTTTTACTTCCCCATCTCCCTTAGCATATAAGTAGAACCTTGCGGCAGACAAATTAAATTGAAATCAATAAATAAATAAATGATTTCAATAACTCTTCACTGCCTCAAACTGGCTTCTCAAAACATTCATTAGACACAACACTCATATATGGACTTCTACATATCCAACTACATCATCCAACTGAACTAATAACAACTAAAATAGTGAAAGCTCTCACGTACCACTAACCCTGACTAGCTTGACTGCTAATTATCAATCAAATCATGCTTAAGTATACAAAACAACAACATGACCCTCAAATTCTGGAAGGGCCAGTGGCGCGTCAACTTGAACGACCTCAAGCAACAATAAGTTGTTTTTGGAATGGAAATGACCATTCAGGAATGGCTCTCTCTCTGTGGTTAGACCTTCGAGAGCTCAAGGGCTCGATAAGCTTAGGTGTCGATGACGCCTGTTTCATTTGCGATCGAAAAGGACGACAAACAATAAACGAGTTAACATCCTTGAGTTAAGTCTTTATTAGAAGACATTAGCCCATTGGTCAAATTCATGGCCTATGGCGTTTCTCTGACGGTTTTGATATTCGTTCCACAATGGAAAAATCCGTCTTTTTCAAGCATTGATTTTCTGTCCAAACGTTTCACCACCCGAAAAACCCCGTGGAATATCACTTCCAGGGCAATGTGGGGAATACAAAATGGAACTTTGGTTGGACTGGTTGGTAGGATAACTATTCGATTAGAGCTTCTGACCACGGCGCTGTGTGGTTCCTTCGCTTGGAACGGACCGTACAGGGAACGGACCGGTAACAAAGTGTACGACCGTCTGGTTCGGACGTTGGCTCGTGCTTAAAGACAAACAAACGCAACATAGCAAAAGGCAAATGGTGAGCTACTGTACCGATTCTGACGCGTACGTCCATCTGTTTCATTTCGCTTCGCCTCTCGTTCGGGCAGCTCATTTTGTGTCAAGGATTTGCTGTGGATTCCACGTGGCCCAATTATGTTGGACATACCGAGCACATGAGCGTACTGCTGCCAACCAAAGCAAATGTTGGTTTTCGTTGACAAACGTTAAGTAAGACTTTGTCCAGAGTTGTTTAGTCTAACAACTGGAGGAAAAAATCTCAACAATGAAAGAAGCGACCGGAAAATTGACTCCCACACCATGCATGCAATGAGTTTATATACCGCCCGGTGAAAACTACAGAGTTTGTACACTTTTACTACCAGCAAGTCAGCGACAAAGGGGCAACAGGAGAAAGAAATTAGAAAGCTGCTTTACGGCACAAATCCCACCACGACAGAAAAGGACGTTCTCTTCGCAGCGGATCGAAAATATTCGGTCAAGCTGACAAACAATTCGTTGCGATTACAAATGAAGCATTTGCGTGCCGACGGTACACCCACCCGTTTTAAGCACTCGAAACGAATGTGGCAAGGTTCCGTTGGTTCTCGAAGGACGCTATTCACGGTAACGAAATCAAACTGCGACATTGTTGAAATGTTGCGGTGTAAAAAGTGGGTTACGGAATGTTTATCATTACATTTCTACCTCCAATTAGCTTCTTCCATCCAGTTTCTCCACTCGGTTGGAAGGTATTGTGGATTAATGTTCCGTTTCTCTTGAAAAACGGACCATTATGCTTCATTATATCGAAACTACGTATTATCACCAACACAAATTCGCATCAGCATTTTCTTGGGGGCATAGAACCCATTCATCTTTATTAAAATACTGTCGTGTAAATCTCGAATAAATTCATAATAATCTTACGTTTCCTTTCAGTAGCGAACTTGAAATCATTATGGGTCAGTGAAAGGACTTGGTTGTCTGGTGTCTGGAGTCCTATTCCTATCACATTACTAATTCATTCTATCCAACCAAGTTTAACTGATATTTGGCCCACCTTCGGGGCCATCTTTGTCTAATTGATTATTGTAAATGCGTCATTTTAGAATACTATATGCTCCGCCATGCTTGGGCAGGCCCGCTGATGTATTGAGAACGGTGCCGGTCTTCACACGACAGGACCAGTCCAAAATCGCATTCAAACCAATCCTCCGTACATAAGGACTGATTATCCAGCTATGTTAAAAGTTAAAGAAAGCTAGAAATGGCAGGCCTTAGAGCTCTTGAGGTTTTTGTGCCAATAAGATATCCTCCTAAGTGGAAGAAGTGGTTTTATTGTAGGTTTTTTTTTATTCTAGCTCAGTTCTATTACCATTGTCGTCTGTCACAACTCATTCGTTTAGTAACCGTGTGTTTTGCATTAATAGTTTATGTAATTCTAAACGATAAATTGATACTAATAATACATCTTAAACTTCTGCAAACTATTCACAACACGTCTCGTGCAAAAAGGTGAACACACGGTTTAACAGAAGAGTCCGCAACAAAAAAAACACGTGCACATTCAACACGTTTGCACATGCATAGCTGTACACAGTTGTTTGTTTGAGTTCGAAAATCACAAAGATGCTAGATTAAACAGAGAATAGTAACGTTTGATAAATACCTTCATCATCCTGTCCATTGTGGACTGGGGTGGCCATGTCCTCGTGCTGGGTACTGAACCCGATCCATCCCTTCTCCTCGATCACATCACTCTGGATAGCCGCCTTGCCGCGGCTGGTCGTGATTGTGGTGTTGGTGTTGGTCGTGCTAGTTTTGCCAGCGCTGGTCATTACCGTAGCCGTGCCCTGTTTCTTAGTGCCGGCCACCGGCTGGCTTCGGGTTGGACTTTTCGCGGGCGACGATGCTACCGGTTGGCGCTTGGGCGAGGGACTCGGAACAACGAGTGTCGTTGCGGCGGGTGCCTCCAGCTCGTCCCGGTTCAATATCTGATGGTTTTCATCGAAACTGACGCGACGCGGCGAAGGATGAGGACCTTTCTTACGGCCACCACCACCGCCACCGGTGGACAGTTCCTCGGTGGAAGACTCGATCGAAACGCTGGACCGTTCTTCAGGGATTACCTCAAACTTTTGCGTGTAGCGTCCGCTCGCTGTGCGCCGTGGTGTCAAAAGGTTGTTATTGTTGCTGTTCGCGCTAGCGCCACTTCCACCACTGCTACTAGCTGTGGAGACCGACTTCTTGGATGTGGAAGCACCAGTTGGTCTGGATTTGGACGACGAACGGGATGCGTCCCGCAGAGCTTCCGGCGTTCGGACCAACTTCACGCCGACCTCTTCCGGATTGGTTAACGCCTCCAGCAACAGGTCGGCAATCATCCGGTCTACCTTGGGATTGCTGCCGGTCGAGAGTGGACTTCCGTCCCGCGAATGCGTACTGCGACGGTATTGTCCGAACCGGTAGATCGGAACAGGGATGCGTGATCGGTTTCTGCTCCCTGAATCGCCTCTGCCGCGCTCGTGACGACGGCCAGCACTGTGCACACGAGCGGGCCTTCCATGGGCTCCATGGCGATTTCGTGGTGCACTGTCTGCACACTCCACTATCTCCAGTATTTCGATGTGCTTATCGCCCTCCTGGATTTCTGTCTTCTGATAAACACGACGCGGACCACCTTCGATATCCGGCGTTAGATCCGCCTGAGGATACAGTGTCATCTGTTGTACATCCTTCAGCACCTGCTGCCGACGCCGTCCATCAGTGCTTGGTGGACCCTTTCCAGCACCTGTCCGGCTCGTACTCGTACGACCGGAACTACCAACCGCAGTCGAACCAGTAGACTGAGTTTGAGGTGTTTTCCCCAGGCGCTTATCGGCTGTCATACCCCATGGACTTTTGGCTGCAACTAACGGTGGAGCTGCTCCGCCTTTTCGTCCACCGGCACCGGTAGCGCTGGTCTGTATCTGCATGTTACCCTTCCCATCAATCTTGTACGATTCCAGCATGCCCAGCTCGGAGCGTAATGCAGATCCCGTGGCTGCCGGTCCGCCTCCAGCGCGCTTTTTCGGCTTCATCGCCCGGAAAGGTGTGGGGCCCGACGGTGTGGATGTGTCACGTATTACCGCCGTACTGGCACCACCGAACACACTCTTCTTGGCACCGGGTGGAATAAACTCCTTGCGGCTGATCGACTTGTCGATTGTGCTGATCACCTGTATTGCCGGTTCGCCGTAGAATCGCTTCTGTTCGATCATACGCATCATTTTGCGCTGCTTCTTGAGATTCTCCTGCTCCTGTTTCCACTTCATCAAGCGCCGCCGGTTGTTTAGCCGCTCTTTGATGCGTAGCGGCATCGTATCAGCTACGACCACACGCTCATCGATACGTAAGGCTGCCGTCGTTTCGGCATGGATCGGCACGAAGAACGCCTCACCCTTTTCGTGCCTTGGCGATCGGTCGGTTGAGCTTGTGGTCGACTCCACTACCTCAGCCTTTGCTTGTCTAGTCTTTCTGGTACGCGTCACAGACTCGGACATTAACTGCGGTGGTCCAAATCCATCCAAGCTATCCACCAGGCTGCTCGCATCTGAATCGTCGATCTCGTCCTCATCATCTTCGTCCCTTCCGCCAGCTCCATCAGCACCATCGACATCATCCTCCGCCGAATTGGTAGAGGACGGTTGAACTTCCATCGATTCTGTGCGAGGCATTGCGGAAAAGCGTGGAACTACCACTGACCCACGATCATACGTGGAGCCTGTGCCAATCTTGCCCAACACCAGTCCTTCCGGCTCTGACGCAATGTCCGTATTGTCGGACGGATCAGTTTCCAGCCCGTACGCAGGAAAATAGTATTTGCCGTTCAGATCTATCTCGGCCGCACCACCATTGATCGTAGTATCGATTGCTCGAGGTGATCTACTGCCGGATCTTAAAAAGAAACCATTCCCTTTCGAGCGATGCTTCTGCCGTCGATGACCACGCTCACCTGGGCCACTATCACTATTATTGTTTTGATTAGTATTATTACTATTCTTGTTGTTGTTGTTAGCAACGTCTTCCTCATTCTCCTTATCACATTCCACTCCCTCACCACCACTGAGTTTGGGTGAAAGTTTGCGCTTATCTGATTGCGGTGGAGAATTGCACACCACACCACCACCATCACCAATGTACTTTTCGGTAAGCTTTTGCTTCATAGTACCAGCCAAATGCGGTTCCGACGCGGGAAGTTGATTATTATTCTGGCGATCAGATTCCGTCGTCGTCTGTTTCGGTTCTTTCAACTGTGCACGGCGCTCACTGTAAACACCGAGTATCTCGGTCTCACCGTCACGGATATCCGTTGCCAGGACGAGTTCTTTAGCGTCAGCAAGATTGTTCAGATTTTCCAGCAGCAATCCGGAAATGTACTCATCCAATCGGGCACGTTCTGCGTCAGCAACACCGTTGGCCGTTTGGCCGTCAACCCCCGTATCACCGGCGTCCTCACTGGAATCCGAGTCTTCTGACAGAGCGGCACTTAGCGCAACGCTACTGTCCGCACTTGGACGACGTTTGCTGCTACCCAGCGGAAACTGTTGCCCTACTGCTGCCGATGCGGGAGATTCGACTGCTGCTGGAGCTCTTGCTGCTGTTGCTCCTGCAGCGCCATCAGCAGCCGGAGCACGTTCTCGAGGATAATCGCTAGCATCAGTACTACCAGGGCGGACAGAAGTAACTTCCCGAGCAGCCGTGCGATCACGCCCATCGCCATTCGCAGCAGCTAACCGTTCCTGCTGCAGGAACTCGCTTAAATCACTCTCGTTGTCCGGCCGGACGCGCGTTGCAGACGATACGCGGTACGATTGTGACGCTATCGATGAAAGCGAGCTACTGTGCGACGGATACTCGTCCTCGAGCTCGTCGTCAACGTCGCGATCGTTGACGTGGTTAACGGCCTCCCGCTCGTGTCCACCCTCAAGGACTGTTGTGGCCGCAGCCGAAACAGCTGCCAGAATGATCGGCTCCGATTCGCCAAGGTCGGCCGTTTGCGAGGAACACATGCGTCGTCGGTGCCGTTGCCGCCGGTCATCGACCGTGGCCGGATCGGAGGGTGCGGGAGAGACGGGAACCGGACTCTGGCCACCCGAAGCTTGCCCCGAACAGTCGATATCGCGGGAATGCGTACGCGAGAGCAACTTCTTGCTCGTACCGAAGCCACCGTTGTACTGACTTTCGAGCCTGGCGCACTCTAGGCACGAGGTCGTGTCGGTCGTACCAGTCGTCGTTGTCGTTGCCGTGGTAGCGCAACGACCACTACCGACGCTGCTGCCGCTACCACTGCTCCCCGGTCGGCCCGGTACCCGTTCCCCTAGCACGCTCTCGCTATCGTCCGCACGCGACGGACTCTGATGGCCTTCGACTGAGGCGACGATGCTTTCGACGCTGTAGATGCGGCGCGGCATTTGGCGCAACGGTGGCGACCAGCTACCGGAGCGTTCGTAGCGCCGCATCTCTCGGCTCCACATGCGCCGCAACAGCGTCGTCTTTCGCATGGAGAAGTCACCGTCCCGGTACGAAGGTACCAGGGGATAGTGCTGCTGATGACCGCCACCACAACTACCAGCAACACCAACACTAACACCACCAACAACACTACCATTGGCAAGGGGCCCGTTCGCACTGCTAGCGCTGCTGCAACTGAGAGAATTATTGTGGATAGATCGTAAACTACCTCCAGTCCCGGTGGCCACGGTCCGGCTTGACCCGATACCATTGCACAGCGGGCTGCTACACCGTCCGCCCGCCAGATTCCGATGCTTCAGCGCGGCCAGGTTCGGATCCGAACCGGTTGCGGTGAGTGTTCCCGCCTGTACCGTCCCCGTCAACCAGTCGTTCGTTCCACCGCCGCCACTTTCCACGCTACTGCTGCGACCGGTCATGGAACCGTGGTGTTCCCGGTGATGTCGCAAACCGAAGGACTTCCGGTGCGGTGGAGTCCGCGGACCACTGAACCGTCCGTTCGGTATTCCGCGGGCCGATACCGTGCCCGTGTGTTTGTTGACCACCACCTCGATCACATTGTGATTGGTGTCATGGTGCAGCCACAGCGGCTCATCATCTGTTTTCTGCTGTGCGAGTGTATGCCTGTGGTGATGGAAGCAGAAGAAAGGTTAAAAAAAAGCAGGATGGAAAGCGTTTCGAAGCGAGCATATAATATTTTGTAAACATATGATGAAGTGGTGTAAAGTAATTCTCCTACAGACTTAACTGAAAAGAAGTCACCTCTTTGAATAGTCCACTTTTTACTTACAACTATTCCAAACAACACTGTACATACCTTCACAACACATTCTTTTGCATCCATGTTATGCCTGGTAAAGGACCCTGGTTGCTGGAAAACTGTTGGCAGTAACAAACGAACGCCTCATTTCGTTCATCCCACTCCAAAAACCACCCGCACCGGAATCATAAGAGTTGGATCGATAAAATCCAAACCCCGCCAAGCAATTAAAAGCCACACACAAAAAAAAACCTGTATACGGCTAACCTTTTACCTGACCATTTCGAACCATTTGCTCAGCAACGCAGCGGAAGGTGATGGTGCCATGAGCATATGCGTTTGCCGTTTCTAAGCTTTTGATATACTTCGGTGCCAAAATTAGGCTAAGCGTCCGGATGGAGCGCTACAGTCGGCGGTAAGTTCTACACTCGTTCTCGCTCCTTTGCTCTCTCCCTCTCTTACACACTGGGGATAAGTGGTGCCAAAGACCCCAGTGGTGGTTCAGAACTTCCAGTGGCATAATTACAGCGTTTGTTGTTTTGCCTGCCTATATGCCGTATCAAAGGAGGGAAAACTTTTCGATGGTTGCCCTCGAAAAGTTGTCCGATTGGTGGTTCGATCGAAATGCGTAGTTTGCACAAGCCGCTTTTCTCGGAAGGTTAGAAAATGTAGTCTACCAGGATAGTAAGGGTGACCGGTGTTAGAAACTAGTTCCATACCAAGCGGTGTTTATTTTTATCATTTTAGTCAAATAGTGAACGGTTCGCGCAATATTATTTATATCTCAGGAATCGAAACTTGTGTCAATAGCAAATCGGTTAAAATTCATAATGAAAGTTTTGTTTTCCTCCACAAAAACAGGGAAACAAGGCTGAGATCAATTATCCATCACCTGATGAACGCCAGTGTATTCGACTCGATCAATTAAAGCTAACATGCACACGTCGGTGAAGGTTAGACGTAGCAACAATACCGGTGTAACGTCCCTTCGGATCGCGAATGAATATTACAATATTTATGCCCAAACCATCCCTCCTCCTAATTGACTGTTTGGCCTTGAAAATCCATCTACCCAGGACCATGAACGGCCGTTTGCGGGAAGTTTATCGCCATTAGCATTTGGGTAGCAGGAACCGAGCTGCCGCCGACGAGCTTCATCGAACACAATCGACCCAAAGCAAATGACGACGGGCATGGCTTCAATAATTGATTCACCTGTCGTCGAGAATCCGTCCTGGAACGCTTTTCCTTTCTATAAAGCCATTGGCAGTGCAAAGATCACAATTGACATACAAGTGTGTCAATGCGCTTGACGAATGGATCTAAAAGGAAAACAACAATAAAACGGACGAACGATCCCGCTCAAAGGATCGTTCAATCCCGTGGTCCTTCGGCCGGTTGCCAAACATCACCTCAACGCTTCACTCATTCTCATCAAATGTGCGAAGGTCTGTGGATACCTTTTTGGGGGTTGGACGAAGGTCAACCCTTTCGTGCTGTTTGCCATCCACCACCTGTGGTGTCCTTGGTCCGTTGGTATTGCGCAACGATTCGATTCTAATCAAATCAAACTCAAGCGTTCTTCTGCCTGTTTCCCATGCCGCAATGGAATCCCGGCCCGCTGCTCGTAGGGTCGTTCACATGGCGACGAGGGTGTTGTTTTTCACACAAGCATAGGTCTTTGTGCGAGGGTGCGATACCAGCAGCTCCGGGTTGTCTGGGTGGTGAATTCCTGGTGGCTGGAGATATTGATTTTTTTCCGACTCCACCAAAAACAACGACAGCAGCCCGTGCTCGTCTGCCACCCGGTCGGACCGTGACGTCAGCCAAAGTAATATCCTTTAAGTTCTGTGATTGTAGGTGCCTACCTAACCCACCCAGCGGATGGTATAAGCAGTACGGTTAGGAAGCATGGAAACGAAGGGTTTGAATGCTCTTCACAACCAGTTGCCACGCCTGATTGGACGCTGGTCGCGGGACTTTCGCGCCGAGTATGAAAAAGAATTCGATTTCCCACGATGTGTTTTGCTGCTCTTTGTTTTGTACATAAGAATGTGCATTTGCGTTCCTTTTTTTTTGTTTTCCGATGTCTCTGGTACAAAAGGATGAATCTGTGCTTCGTATCAAATTGTTAGGAAAGATCTGTACACATATTTTTCCTTTTTTATTTTTTTAACAGAATTGCTTAGTACGGCAAATAAGTGAACAAAAATTCAATTTTCATTTCAAAACCATCCAACAGTTGGCAGTCTATGTTGTTGTTGTAAATAAGTATTAACACAGGTACAATAAGTTTCTTTTGGCACACATCACCCTAAAAAAGGATGCACTGTGCGTATTTTGTCCATAGCACGTATGAGACTTGTCTCATTAAAAAAAAAAACGTTAGGCAGACGGAAACGATCACTTTCATAATGTTTGATCTTCATTTTCCTTATGTCCCGGGAATACCATTGAGTGAAACGTCTAATACACTCTTGTTCCGTTGTTTTGTTACCCTAAAGACTGCATCACAAAATCAAAGAACCAACATGCTTGTGCCTTTAACGGCAATCCTCAATGGAGCCAGTATGCGATCACGAAGCGACGAATCAGTCGATCGTTCGAGTTGCTAACCAACAATTTTGCTACTCAGCTACTTTTAATAGCTACCTGGATTAATACGTTGCTCACATGATGAGTGGCTCGTAGGCACACATGCAGGGTACAAGATCAGTTAGCAACGTTTGAGAGGGATGAAAACAGAACCACCCCCTGGACATAACGGTCGTCCAACAAGAGATGTAACTGTACCCCCGTGTATTTTTTGATACATTTTATTTCTTTGTTAGCAGGAGGTCTTTGTCAATAATACCAAATAACGCCCACCGGGTACGGCCCCCGAAGTATGCGAAACTGTAACACGGTACGTTATTTACGGTCTCCACCCACAGTCCCCGAAATGTCTCGACTGGTGCATGCAAGGATTACGAAACAGGAACGATCCTGCGCATGTAACGAAATGACCTCGTGACAAGTAGTGCTTACGCTCACCATGTTGCGATTATGCTTTATTAGCAAATTGAATTCGAAACACATTTGGTGTGCTTTTTAAACCCTATGTTTTCGGTGTAATGAACATCCTCGACAGCGTCGAAGCGTTATTAGCCCGGAGGAATAGGTATGTGTTGTACATGGTAAAACATCACGAAACCCCTTTATAAAAAAAAACTGGCAACAGATGCCGCTAGCAAGGGTAACGAACTTTTAACTTCAACAAGAAAGTCAATTTGGCCAGGTTACTCTGGTAGAGAAAAGGTTCCTACAATTGGAATAACGATGAAAAGACCATGAAAAGTTATCGTTACACACTGTCGGTTATGACTTACTTGCGCATAATGATCTCCGGAACCGAATAGCGCCGCCGAAGTAATCCCGGCCCGGGGCTGGCCGCATTCGCGTACGTTCCCGCTCCCATTCTCTGGTGAACTGTGTTAAGGCTGCAGCTATCGCACAAGCTCGATAGGTCCCAGTTCGATGCGGATGACTCGCGGCTGTCTTGGCTATTGGGAAGAGAGTAAACCACAGAAGGGAATAATATTATATGCCACACAGTACTATCGGGGTATGTATTAAAACTCTGCGCACCGAAATTCAAGGCAACAACGCACTGAAATGAACTGATGACATTGTTTTTATTATTTTTATTTTTTATTTTAGCACTTATTTTTAGCAGTTGCACATTCCGTGCGACATAAGACTCCCGAGACTGCACCGTCATGCCGGATGTTGATAAATGCAGTTTCTGGGCATTACAAGCGAGCCAGACGAGTCTTCGGAAAACATTTCGATGTTAAAACGCCGCTAAATTTAAACAACACCGGCAACAGACGGACTACTAGAACGTGCATAACAGACCGGGACTATCTCGTGAGAACGATTTGCTTGCCAGCATACCTAAAAGTAGAACAGACCAGAATTCAACAAGCCTTGGACTTGGGTGTTCACGTAGGTTTGCGGTTCCGGAACCGGGAGGTCAATGCTACTATTCACCGTACCGGCGTTCCGGCTGGTAAAGTCACGCGAATATGTGCAGGCGTAATTTTCGTTTTCAAAGAGAATCCATGACACGCAAAATCCACTGCGACGTTTTACGACATTCCAATGAGTAGCTGATGCACGGAACAACATACTGAACACAGGTAAGGAACGGTTAAATACGTTTTTTTACGACAAAAACAACTCAAAACCGAGGTTAGAAAATATTGTTTTTGTGAAATATCTTAAGGTTGCTCAGATACCAATTAAAATCGATCTAATCAATTTTGTCAGTAGTGCTCAACCAACTTCGGTAGAGCGCCGATTATCCGGGTGTCTGATTATCTGCGGAGATCAACATCGACGATGGAAGAAAGACCATATTTTATAAGCTAAATGAGCTCCAATTCTGAAAGAAAAGCAGCTAGAATTTCTTTTACCACAATAAAACACGTATCCATTTCGCAATCGTACAAGTTCCTTTTACCCATAACCAAAAATCCATTTCGCCATCGTATAAGTTTATGAAATACAGGCAGTCCCCGAGGTACGCGGTTCCTCTTATACGCGGTTTTTTGGAAATTTGACAGCTGAGTTAGTTTATAGCACAAAATCTAAGCAAAAGGGTGTAAAATTGGTCTAAAATAGCTTCCTTTGTCATATACAACATTTGTTTTAAGTTTATTTTAATGCATTCTATCAAAAAATAGCCTGGTGTGCTGAATAAATGAAGAGCAGAGAAGAAAGTCAACTATCCAACTTTGTTGTATAAACGATTTTACTTCCGGATTCAACTTACGCGGAAATTCGAGATACTCGGATTTTCCACGGGTTATAGCGGTTCGCTATAATAGCGTTGACGCTATAATAGCGGGGACTGCCTGTACGTGGCATGAATGATTCACGATGAGACTCCTGTTTGAGCTGATTAATTTGTTGTATACACATATAATTGTGCACAGGTAGTATAACACTTTACTACCTTAATAATATTACTGTTGGCCACTCACTGTTTAACAGTCCAATTATTCAGGCCCGCGTTTCAAATAGATGTACCTTGCAGTGCTACAGGTGCACCACACAGTGCTACAGGTGAATGTCTGCTGAATTCGATCTGGATGCAACAGGTGATAATCTTGCCGAGGTATTGACGCCCCCATTTCCCACTTTGTCGTTGTCAGGGTAATTTAGAAAAGCAAATACAAAACCTTGTGCTTTTTATCTCAAAGGTCTAATTCTTGCCAAATTACGTTCTGATAATTTGAATTTAGCAAAAAGGGCTTTTTCGCATACGAAACCACTTTAGCACTGATCCACGATCGAAGAGCTCATGCGCAACAAATTGCCGTCCACTGCATTAGATCTTCATCGATGAAGTATAACAACTTTGTTGGCAACACTGTAAACCACGATCGACGATTTATTTCTCACCGCCTATCAACAACTACTGACTACTTTTGTGCAAGGCACAGCAAACTAGTTTGCAAGTGATATATCCTTATCCTTCAATTCCTTATCAATTCGGTACCCAAACTTTCGACTGGAACGGCTCCTTACCATACGCTGGTCGTGTTTACTATGGCACCACGCAGATCGGTGATACTGCTACAACGAACTTTCAGCCAAATCAACTGCCTGAGTTTGAATTATTTTTATCGGTGCAATCCCCGCCACTATCGCCCACGGTGTTCCCAACGAAAATAAATCGAATTATGGTTGGACGTAAAGCTTTGCATCGTAAGATGAAATCGTTCCACGCCTTTTTCATTGCAGCACCTCAAGGATGATTATTACACGGATTTCCATTACAACGTACCAACTCCCTTCTATTTTCCACCGCCCGAGAATATGATGAAGCAACCAGACATACAACCACGTACGATGTTTCTGTTGGAATATCCGCACTCCAAGCCTGCATCTCAGAATTAACCAAATACTCATCATTTCCCTGATGGCACACTACTGCAACCCGTGCTGGACAACTTAACTTCCGTGCTTGATCTGACTCTTCCGGTGGACCAATCGAAACCCCAACCATTTAGCCCGGGCTCTTCCAAATGGCGCTGTGAACAGTGCAATAGGCACTTAATTTGCCAAATGGGTCTAACGCATCATAACAGGGCCAGACATGCGGGTGCACCGTTGCGCAAAGTGTGGCAAACTATTCTCGGAATTGGTGCTGCTCCAGCGGTATGTTTTACGCCATATTACACAAAACAAACCGTACAAGTGTGATCAATGTCCAAAGACTTTTTGCTATCGTACGGATCTGCGGCGCCATGAGTACTTTCACACCGGTAATATCCCATATCATTGTTCCGTCTGTGAGCGGGGGTTTGTTCGGTGGGATCGTATGCAGAGGCACGAATTAACGCACCAAAAGCAGGAATTTCGAATGAAAGAACTAACGGACTGCTACACAGTGCAAGATATTGACAATCGATCTGACCGATTGCCAGAGCAGGGAAAACACTATCTTGAATAATAATTAATGTTTGAGCTACTTTAATAACAAATGGCCAGGTTGCATAGATAACGAACAAATCAAAACAAGTGTGTGAGTGTAGTGGTATGATCTTAGGAAGAAATTGACACATCGTCACCGGTTGACAGCAAAACGCACTCTCGATTGGAGCAAACGATAATAAATTGAATATGTGATTGATCACATTCACATCTTTTTACGCTCATTTATGTCTAATATAAAAAAGAAAAGCTTATCCGATATTGTGCGCCAATAGTTCAAAGACGAGTTTAATTATACTGCGCTTTTCGTCCATCGTTGTAGCATTTGTTTAGAACATCGGCTTGTGCGTTAATAGTGTTACCACATCTTCTATAACCCCTTGCCAGCTTTTTTTCTCCAAGGTAAGTGAAAAAAACTAACCAGGTAGTGCTTCTCAACGCGTCCTGTTAAAAACGTACAGGTACATATTGGTTATGTTTGGTGCCACGTTCGGTGAATACCCCAGGTAGCATGATCGTACCTGTTGCAAGGTATGGCAGGATAAAGTGTCACAGGAATTACGCCCCCAATATGGATACGATGCGTGGCCGGCTGGTAAAGTGGCAGATCGCACGAAAAAGTCTAGCATAGGCATTTTCTCTCTTTCCAGGATCGCTGCTGCAGCAATACCGTATAAAAACGGCAAACGAAGACAAATCACGTAACAGTCGAAAATTTTCCTCTTAACAGTGTGGAAGTTTGAAGCTCGAGTAAACAGTGTCCACGTCCGTGTACAAAATGCAAGCCAATACTATCGAAATAATGGCAAGTGATCAGTTCAGTGGTTCATGGAGTGCGATTCCGTACGGTTACAGTGACTACAGTGTGCCGCCGAATGCGGACTGGATGACGTCCCCGTCAACGAACCTGGAAAGTGCGCGACAAAGCTGCGAATCCGCGGCACAGCAAAATAATTTCTTCCAGCCGACGACCGGAAGAGGAATTCATCGACACTCATCGCAGACCTCACCAGCCGAAGCTACAGAGGCAGATTCCACTCACAACAGCTATCCTTACGCGGTCCCGTACCATCATCATCAGCATCAGACAGCAAACTATGGACCGAATCAGCATGTGCAGCAAAATCATCCGCAAAAGCAATCGCAGCAACCGGTCAAGAAGAATGCTTCGAACAGTGCACGATATGTTCCTCACGGTTACTACACCCAAACTGGGCGTACATTGACATCCGCTGCTGCTGCATCACCAGTACCTCAGCAGAGCTTGTATCCATCGCCACCGGGACAAGTGCTGGCTACCGAAGAAACGAACTACAACAGCAAACCGTTCGGTATGGTTTACATGAATGGCAACCATCCATCGGCTCCAATCGGCTATACCGGCTACTCAGAACCTGTGCTGACCAGCTTATGTAGTGGACCAGTTAGCAATGATCTTTACCAACCGTACAATGTGTCACCCATGGGCTATGGTGAGAGTGCAGCCGCGTTCCCGACCATTGGACTAAGTACGCTGGAATCACCGTTCGCACCACTAAAGTACGACGCGTGGAACTCGGAATCCTCCATCATCCAACCGTTGATGTCACCGATGGAACACCCGATAGCGATCAAGCAGGAATATATTCCATCCGCTTTTAACACTCCCTCGCCATCTACCATCACCGGTGGAAGCTGCATCAAGATGGAGCTTCTGTCAGATTCATCATTATCACCTCCTCCGGGAGGTAATCACCTAACGGATGTGCACGGATCACAGCCCGTTTGCAAATCACCGTCTTTGTCTCATCTGCTACCTTTACCGAATGACAAAAGGTCAAACAGCAGTCCTGGCACCATGCCAGTGAAAAAAGCGACGCGCAAAACCAACAACTACGGTGACCAGTACGCTTGTCTCGAATGCAGTCGTACCTTTGCGCGGCAGTGCGGTCTAACGCAGCACACAAAGTGGCACCATTCGGGCGAGAAACCATTCCGCTGCATAACGTGCGGGAAGTGTTTTAGCGAACAGATCGCACTGGACGATCATCTCGAGCGGCACACGAGCACCGACAAACCGTACCAATGTCTGCTGTGCCCGAAAGCGTTCTTTCACAAGAACGATCTGCGCCGACACGGGTTCCAGCACTCCGGAAAGGCACCGCACGCTTGCCGGTACTGTTCGAAAACGTTTGCCCGGAAAGATCACTGCCACAGCCATGAAGGTTCACACGAACGGAAAATGCAGCGTAAGCAGCGAAAAGCCAAACGGGTATCGGCTGCTCATGGTGAGCTACTAGAAAGTCAACAGAGTTAAGGAAGAGATCGCCATCTGGACGAAATCTAGAGCATAGTGATATTCGTTAATTTATTGTATATTAATTGTAAATCAAAATGTAATTGTATGACTGGGGGGCAACACGGTCCGCGACAAAATATGTGATTTGATTGTACAAAATGTAGTACAAGTTAGCTTTGTAAGACGTTGGAAGAAAAGACAATCATGTACAGTGATCGTACAAATAAATCACCAAATGAACTCAGATATCTGGCTTGCTCCGTAATTGTAACCCGTTTTCTATGTACAATTTCGTATGGAATAGATAGGCCCAAAGAATGGTTAGATACTAAATTGTTACGGACTATGTCAGTAGATTGACAATGTAGAAGGAAAGGAAGTGTTCCGTATCACGCAAAACAGCTATCTTTTTATCTATGAACACCCATGCCAGTGTTTCTTTGTCCTACATTTCTCCACAAACAGTTATCGTTTCGAAATGAGCCCCAAATCAACCAAAAGTTTATAACAATGTTTGACAATGATGTAACCTACGACTTGCAATCTAGTAGAACTTGTTTTACATTATTTATGTACAATGCCGTTGTTGCAGTTGTTTCGTTTCTCGTGTTCTAGCGTTATTGTACCTGTCTATTCCAATTGATGTGCGAAGTAATGGAAGATGAAGTTACACAATCTACTCCCCAGGGAGGACAGGGCCGTACTGTAAGGAAGGCTCCCATCTCCTCTCCTGTCAGAAGTGGTTACATCGATCAACCAACCGTAATTCAATTGTGCTTTTTTATTTGTATGAATGGTAGACACACATGTACACGGTTGCGTTTGTCAGAACGAATAAATTCGGAAATGCGAAATGTGATAATACGCAGCCGAATTAGAGTAATCCAATGATTCTAGGTGGTTAAAAAATCTTGCGCGTACAGACCATGCTTAAGAATTGTTAACAAACAAAAAAGAAACATTTGGATAATTAAAACTAACTTTCGCCGAAGGAGTCAGTTAATCGATGGACGGTAACAATCCGCTCCTACGAGTGCCTCATTCAAACACGCAAAGGTCCAACATTTTGGTCCTCACGCAACGTACGGATAGTGAGTACACTACACTGACCAGGTGGTCTTGCTGGCAAACAGATGGGGAGCAAATAGTTAATAAATTATTCATGTACATAACGAAGTTCATGAACTTTTTAGGTGTCACTTTCCCTTTTGAAAACTGTTACCCGTTGGCTAGGGTCCGTTAGTTTGCGCTATTGCCCGATAGATGGCGCTTCGTATGTAAGAGAGCTAGTGAGGCAAAACGAAAAGTTACTTTGTAGTATGGAAAAGTATCGATTTTCTTTTATAAATTTCGCTAAATAAAGCATCCCTGTTTACTGCTTTGAAAAATATACATCTTGTTATAAGTTTATTAAATTAAATCCCAAATAAAGCTGTATCCTTTCTTTTAAGGATTCTGCTCGAAGCGTGCGATGTTATGTAGTACATTTATCATCATTACTTTCCAAAACATATTTCTCACCTTTGCACGACAATCATGACGAATCGTTTTATGTTCTTTTAAAAAAATGGATGATACAATTGAAGGAGAAAAAATAGCCGCACGATACTTGCTTCTTCCAGCATCATTAGCAACTAATCGATCTGGGACAAGCGTACGCCTGGTGCTTTCAAACTGATCGCAGGAAGTGTTTTGTCGGGGAAATCTAAATCATAATTTCCACTGAAACGCCTCCCCCACACTTAGTCTGATTACCCAGGAGAGGAAAAGTTTGTTTGTTGAAATCGAAAGCGGCACAAAAAATCACGAACATCTCTGATGATGATGAAGTTTATCAGGTGTTGGTACCGTAACGCCTAAACGATGATCTCGCAACACGTACAACACGTGCTGCCCGGCTGCGAACGACGCGGAACTATCATTCAACGTTGCATTATTAATGGGACCTGTTAAAGGAATGGCGAAGACTGTCAAACGCGTTGGGATTTCGGGTGCTTTGCTGATGGATATATTGTTGTTGTTTTGTGTTAGCCTAACTGCGCTTAGCAGATGCTTTTTCATGTGAACCGAAGGGAGGAATAGAGTGTACAAATCTATTCCACTCTTAAGGGTGTCGTAACGGGTTGACCCTAACTCCAACCAGATAACCCATATCGAGCACAAAAGCAAATGGATTCCGAATTCATCATTGTGTGGGTCTGCGGGGAACTCGTAAGGGCTATTATGAGTGTGACGATTATTCACGTGGAATTGAAGTATAATCAATATGTCTTGCGATGAAACTTGTTGAACGTGTTTCAAGACATATGCTAGAACCATTTAATGCAACACTAAACTTAATGTTTAATAGCTTAATGGCAATGTTTTAAACAAAACGAAGCGTACATTAACCTCAGCCAGTTTTTTAACTCACCAACACCGGGTGCCAACTAGCTTTTCAATTTCATCAAGCGTTGACGGGTGAAAACCGTTACGCCCACAGCCAGAAACAGCGGATCCCTACCGGCGGAAGTTTGAGCTCATTTTCTACGTGAATAATTGTGAACCTGTTCATATGCCTCTACCATCTAGCACCAATGCTTACAGGGTGCCGACTTCCGCTGTGCGTTCTTATTCCGATTCCACGTTTAGTCGTTCGCTCCACGAACTCCACGAAAACTCCAAGTTTTAGTCTCCGGAATTGCGTCAAGACCGAGGGAGAGGGTTTATTTAATTATTCACGTGTTTTAACCTAACCCCCGCTAGCGAAAAGGGGATGTGGTATTTGTGTTTTTGTATTTTTTTTGTGGAAGGCGCTTTGAACTTTTGCGGTAAATCTGTGGCACGCCGGAATATTCGAAATCGTGCCCACTACCATACATCCGGCAGTGGGTCAGCAACCGGCGTAAAAAAAATGAGTATCATAAAAGGATCAAAAAATATTCTCAAAGGGCTCGAAGCGATACCTGATGGAGTTGGCATTAGTTCATTCCACAGCGCGGAATGGACCATTGGAGTGTCCTGGGTGCGTGGATTATAATTTAATTAGTGCCATTTAGAAGCCAGAACCAGGAAGCTCCACAGTCGAGCGTGAGTAAACAGTACGAAGAAGAGCAACAACAACAAAATTCTGATGGAATCTGGTGGAATTCAACCCAGAACGGAATCCATCCTTTGTAATGCCGGGCGAAAGAGATATTCGATGGAAACCATTTTGTAGGTCAGTTCTGAGACGGTTTTTTTTGTTGTAACGATGTCGAAATCTCTAATCTTACCCTTTCCTTTCCCACATAACAAACATAGCGATGTGCTCCGTTACCTTTGCAAATGTGATCGTTGCGATTTCGGTGTATTCCAGGCAGATCGAACCGTACGCAGGATCTGCTCGATGTCGGGAATTTTTCGACCTGTGGGAAAGAAAAAACAATTGAACAATTAATGCGCTATGTGAAACATTTGTTTTGTATTTAAAAAAAAAACGCTGTTAATGTACGTGTTGCTTTTGACCGCGATTATACCGAATGGAGTACGTGCGTACGTGTCAATTGATGTGGCACGGGTATCATCAGCAGATTGTTTAACGCAGCCCACCAGGGTTTTGTCAACTTTGAGTGTTCCAAAATCAATACCCAATTGGGAATCTTTTATTTGCTGTGATACTGTTTGTGATAGTGTGGTGTTAATATGGTTAGCACATAATTAATTGAGCTCGGTTTGGTCCGAATGTAGCTCGAAATACGTATAAAAACTCTAATAGACAAACTACATTCCCAATAAGATCACGCTTAAAGAATGATTTCCTCAGCATATTTCGGTTAGTTATTTTTGATTAAAGATTAAATAATCTTGAACTGCCTCAATATAAATGGTCGGAATTTAGTGTGATAATTTTATCAATAGTGATCGGATACAAACATATTGGCTTGTTTCAGATTACACCTATATCAAATTTTAGACCTCATTCAAGCAAAAAAAATGCCAAATTAGGTTGAAATAGACCCAACCACGCATCGAACAAAAGTGAAAACGTGTATGAATTAAATGTGTTAAAATAATACAATTTAAACCATGTTTCATCACTCACACGTCTCAATCGAGTTTGGGTTAGGTGTGCGTTTGGTGAAGTAAATAAATAATGCATTTTTTGATACCCCTCCCCAGCAGAGATTTCTTGTAAGTTAATGTTTCGTTTTTTTTTTGCTCGTGATTGTCCATCGAGACGCAAGGTATGCCACGATCCAAGCGTGTCACCTGGCCATCCAACTGCCTTTCTAATCGCTCACACAGAACATCACATTCATCGTGCGTGATTAGAAGAACAATTTTTGATGACCAGAACGGCGTGACGATGGTTCCTACGACCTTGAGCAACGGTGACCATTAGCGATCGATAATATACCGCACCTGACCGGTATCGGGTTAAGAAGACACACAGCGAGACGGAACTCAGACGAAATCTCGTGTGTCCGAGCATGGTCCGAGCAGCTGAGCAGCGTGACATGGATCAGAACGCGTCCAACAGCAAGCCTTTACAGGAACTTTACCTTTTTTGTCTACAGGGTTTGGTGAAGATGGGTTTTGTTCTCTATTTAGACTAGTACTAGACAGACAATGCAGACTACATTGAGTGAATGGAGGAAACCTCCTAAGAGCCATTATCATTTATCTACACTTAGTAGTAAAGTATTGAAGGTAGTAAACTGCAAATTCTATTGTTTAAAACACATTCAAATGGCATGCGAATGTCTTCATGAATTTACTCATATTCTTCAACAACACAAAGCTATAATTTGAGTAGTAGTAAATCAATGGTGTTAAATAGTAATAATTAACACCTATTATTCTGGGGCGACCCGGTGGCATGATGGTAGCGGCGCCGATCTTCACACGAACGGACCGGACCAAAATCCCATCCGGACCAATCCCCCGTAGCAAGGATTGACTATCCAGTTACGGGTAAATAAAGCCACAAAACTGGCAGAAATGACCTAGTGGGTCGTAACGCCAAGAAGAGAGAAGAGAGAGAGAGAGAGAGACCTATTATTCGAGTCAATAATATATCCTGCGATTGCAAAAAAGTGAATAGAGCTCATACAAATACGATCTGAATGAAATGCCCTAGCAAAAACTGAAAAGAAAAGAGCTGGCTGTGGTGAGAAGTTTAATTATTTTATTGTACTTTTTTATACACTCCTATACTCTACCCTCCTATACTCTATCACAAGATTTACGAGAATATCATCCGCTTGACAGGTATGTAAAACAGCAGCACCTCTTCCATGCACTCAACGTTTCTATTTCTACTCACATGCACTCAACGTTTTTCAATTTATATTTACAAAAACAAATAATTGAATGAAAGTACACTTATTGCTACTAATAGGCGTTACATCCACAATATCGCAATTCCAAGCGCATGACAACTATCCGAGGCCCGACAACCTCACCGAGGCCATGCCCGTTGCAGTTGCAGGCCCCAAGTCAACGTGATCGCCATCGATTCAATTACGCTCGCTCGTAACGCGCTGAATGCGAGAGTTAAAGCTGGTGACATTTATAGCTAATTCCCTATGCCTTCAAGGAATTATTGACGGCCCGTGGGGATGTTCCGTCCGATAGGTTGGTGGGTGATATTTCTATTGCAAAATGGATAGAATATGCTTATTTATGCACGCATTATCTTACGCTTCAATCGTCCATCCTCGTGCTAACCTTTAAATCACTTATTTCTATAAATAAAAACAGCAAGAAAGAGTTGTTTCGACAAAGCGATTTACAACGTCGAAGCAAGATTTACAAAAAGAGGAGCAGAAAAGATCCATTAAGCCCAAACACAAAAGGGGAATAACAACACGTGTGTGCTTGGGAATATCGGAAAAGGTGTTATTGAAGTAGAAAAATGAGGATAAAGAAGGAGTGTGATTCTCGCAAATTCGACAAACACTCACTCACCATCCAAGCATTGGGATGAGTCGAAGGAATAATAAAGGACACTCATTTATAAACTTCCCATCGATAGAGTGTGTGCTACATATCACTAAATAGCATGGAAAAGCTGCGCACGTTCAGAGGGTTAAAGAACCATTTTGTGTAGACCCTTAATGGATAGACATATATCAGATATACTGATAAGGTGACCAGGTGTAGCGTCTCTTGATGATACTTAAATAACATAAAAGCTTAATGATGGCACGCCCTATCAATATACTTGAATAGAATCAATATAGGTGATCGTGTATGTTTGGTTGAATTTTCAACTCAATCATCAGAACTTGAGAACTCTACGAATGGATCATCTATGCACACGAAAATCAATAACGAATTCGTGAGCGATAGTTCAAAGTATGTACAGAGTAAACATTATTTTAGAGAGTCTAAAAGGTACAACCGTGGGAAGGTAGGAAACGATATTATTACATTTACTTTAGGAAATAGTAAACACCAACTGCAGAACACTTGCAAATAAATTCGAGTCGGTACCAAAACCTGACGGAACTCATCCCTCCAAGAGACACTGTTTGAGGAGCGCTGTTGATTTCATCTTCTATTTTGTTCGAATTGAGTTGTGTTGCTTTGGAAGTGAAATTTCTAACGCCAGCAACGAGCTGTAGCCGTAGCACATTCTTAACAAGCTGCCCAGACTCTCGTACTACCAAACGCAAAGGTCATTGCAAAAGGTTTGGTAAACTTGGCTGCTTCCCGTTCGATGGAGACGCCCCGGCACTCAAGTTGTATGGTTTATTGCTTCTTTTGCTTTTTTTTTGTTGTTGCTGTTGCTGCCAGCATACATAAGGATGCCGAGTTTCTCGTTCACAAAACCCAATATTTGCCTACTCTCGAGAGTATTGCACCGAAAAAACAATAAACATTGTTTGAGTTGTATCGCTTTGGAAAGGTTTTGGCGGGTCACCTGTACCTCTACGCGTAGAGAACATTTTCGACATCGAGTCACTGGGCTGTCCTGAGCGAAAGTTTTGCTTCTGTGTGTATGTGTGTGTGTGCACGTTTTGCCCGGTTGTGTTGCACATAGTTTAGCGATAAAGTTGGACACCGTATGGACCGAATTTACATCATTAGCGATCACCTTAAAAAGCTAACAAAGAATGTCGCCCTCTAATTGGAGAGGCATCTCTCTGCTTACCGTGGGAAAAGTTTGCACTCGTAAAGGATAAACTTCACCTTCGGACGAGCACGCAAATTATCTATCTAGCCGCCAGATTAAAGCTTCGTGTAACTACCGAGGTGCTTGTTTAATTTCGGAGATGATCATGCTGACCCATCTCTCCCTACGCTTTTCGACGTGCCAAGTGCCTATCCACGATTGTTGGCACCGGCTCAAAATGTCTAACCAGCATGTTACTTAAGGGCCAAATTGGGGTCCCTACCAACGCCAGACCAACCGGCTCGGGAGGGTTGGCATCCGAGCAGCACGAAGGAGGTTAACGAAAGTGAATGAGGTTAGGTTTGGGGCCGGTCGCCGGCTAAGGAGCAATTAAACTCGCGTTTGCACTAGATCCTTACGTCCGATAGCATCCCAAAAGGTGAAGAAAAATCCGAAAATCCAAATACCCCGCAAAAAGGAACAGTGGTAATGTGGTCTAATGTGTTGTTGTGATTCGTTGTTTCCGTCTTACGAGTTCAGGCTCGCCAGGCTGCCGGTTTCTGTGGTCAATCTTTGCCCGCTACCTACCCAATGTATAGCAGCTTGATTGACCCATACAGGCTATTGACCCAAATTGTACACACCTAAGAACAAAAAGTATGCTGAACTCGCGTAAAGTCTACGCGAGTTGCTTGGAGCAGGTCAGCTGTCACACTTTTCGATAAGCAAATGCTAGAATAAAAAAGTGTATATATCCATACAATTTACTCCAATTGCGCTTTGGGTTTGGTTTGGGGGAAGGTGCCACCGAAGGCATTCGCATCGTAAGTCGTACACCGTGGCTCTGCAATAGCCTCATTTCTCGGGTCGGCTGCTCGAGCCCACCCGATTATCACGTGGCCGGACCTGAGTGGTTTCCTGTTATGTACGCGGGCTGTAGTCAATGCAGTGGCTTCGTCCCGTTTGCTCCGAAGTGTCCGAAATAAATTGATCCATTCAGTTCGCTGTCGTCCTGCCGGCTAATGCCCGTGTAGAACGGTTTCGACATTAGCCGGTAATCGGTAACATTCGTAACCTCCTTTTTTTGGTGGCAGCATTTATGGTGACACGTGTTTGAGACATAACTACAATTATTACATTTTAAAAGTGTACATTAATTCTAAGCCGAGCTTCAACTTAGGGCACCATTAGAACAGTAACTTTTTTTAATGCTAATTTTTTTTAGAAAACGAAATTTCATTCATAACATGCTGCACTGTTATTTAAGTTGTATCAAATGGTTTTAACAACAGGTCCATAATGTAATTAGTCTGATCAAACCATTCGGTGTCTAGTGCTGGTCTGGTATAACTGTGACCATAATAAGCTGGTTTAATATTTCTTATACTTACAACTCATACTTAAAAAAAAACAAAACTTTCTATAGAAATGATTAAGAATATTAACAATGATATAGAATAAATTATTAATTCGTCCAAAACCCATGTTTTGTCCATTGTTTAAAAGCTGACGTCAGGTGTTGGTAAATAATAAATTTCCAAGGCTCTATGGTGGAGATACACATTCATGGCGCATTCCAATCTTGTGGACTGGAGAAGATGAATGAATTATCTTCTGTACCAGAAACCCTGGCGATCTACGCAGAATAGATCATTACGAATTCGTCTAAAGTATTACCTGTAGTATCTTTTGTCAAAAGTCAGCGCTGACAATAACATTGATGTTGAAATACGTGCTAGGGTGCTGGCTGCCAACCGGTCTTTCTACAGTCTGAGACAACTTTTCGACTCAAAACACCTGTTTTCCTCTCCGACGACTAACGAAGCTGGGACTATATAGAACCTATACAGTTCCAACACTCACATACGCCTCTGAGACATGACCTTTGTCCAAAACTGACGAAACCCTCGTAGCCACGTTGGAGAGGAAGATACTCAGAAGGATATTTGGCCCTGCATGTGTCGAAGGACAATGGAGGTGCCGCTACCATGACGAGCTCTATGAGCTGTACGGCGAACTTACTTTCGTACAGGATTTTTAGGATTAGGCTCGTCAGGTTCCGGTGGGCTGGTCACGTCATGAGAATGACACCGGACGACTTAGCCCGTAAAGTCCTTTTTGGCCTTCCTCATAGACAGAGGAACTGTGGTAGACCCGTATTAAGATGGAGTGATGGCGTTGATGCGTCCACCATAAAGACCGGAATAATGGATTGGCAGACAATGGTGCTCGACTGAGAGAGGTTTAAAGAACTTCGTTCGAAGCGGTAGTACCTCTTTTAGGTGTCGTTTACTTAGGAAGATACCGGACGACGTAGTCTGTGAAAATGTTTAAACTCGCCCAATAAAACGGAGGAGAGGGTAGAGTAATTCCAAATTGAGATGGAGTGATGGAGAGGTGATGCGCTTGCAACACAAAATCCTCGACTTGTAAAGTTGTATAAGTGGTTAACTTTGTCGAAGGATTCATCTTCGATTCATTCATTCATTCATCGAAGGATAGGCTATTACTACATTAAGATTTATTTGAAACAAGCAGTTGTATGAATATAAAAAATAATGTTAAATTAAAATTAAATCCAACCATATCGCAATAATACAACCATTTGTATCATTTTCATTGGACTGGACAAAATCGCACAAGTATAATGTGTACTGTAAGAATATTTAACGCCACCAATCATGCAAACACCATCAACAATAGCAACCACGCCAAGTCAATTCCAGCACGCTTCCACTTTCTCACCACAGCAAGGCTGTCGACAGTCTTAAAAGCTTCTACCACTTGGCACAGCTCACCGCACGCATAAATTTCCTGCGCTTCAAGTCCTTCCGATCGAGATGAATTTGCTTGTGTCGAAGAAGCAACTAAAAAAAATGTGATAGCAAATCAGACACTTTCTCATCAAGAAGTGAGTGGAGCATAAACAAGAAAAAAAAGATCACTAAACAACCTATCACAAAATTCTTCCGACGTTCAAGACGGAGGTCACGTCTCGTCAATAAATGTCCTGACCGTCGCTGCCCTGACCCCCAACACCACCAATGTTTGGGGTTTGGGACGGGTTTGAACTTATGCGGGAGCATATTTTTACGGCCCCAACACACACCCACTTCTTCCCTGCCGTGCCGTCTTGTTGGACTTGGAAGCAATGCAGCAAAACGATGTGATGGATTGCGATGGGTTCGTTTTGTGGCGCGATTTATCTTATCACTTTGTTGTGCTGGTCACCATTTCTTTGTTATTGCTTCTGTTGACATAATTAAGCGTTGAACATTGGCGATCAGCATCGATGAGCATGGGGTGGCGAAGTGACGGCGTTTCGTTTGGTATACCAAACAATAGAAGTAAAATTTATAAACAAACACTCCTGCACATAAATTGCCACACTTGTTGTATGTATACCAACCGCTACAAGTAGCACTATTGTCAGCGGTTATAAAAATCCACTTGAAAAAGCATATCAAATAAAGGCAATTATTCTATTTAAAACGTAGCCTGATTGATGTGAACCACAAGACGCTGCGGCGGAATGTAATTTTACAATCTGCAGTAATTTAAATTGCAAATTACACTGCTTACAATCAGCAATCCGAGTGCATCTTCTTGGCAGTCGAGCTATTTAAAGTTTAAATAGTTTAAAAATAAGTGAGCAAGTGTGTCGCTGTTGTATGAGGAAATGATTAAGCTTAATCTCCCAAATGACTTACTTCAATGTAAAACATGAAGAATTGTTTTTAATGTCCTTCAATTGTTCTAAGCTTAAACGTCGTAACTTAATTCCAGCGGCTTGATGAATCAATTAAGCTTGGTCATTAAGCCATCGGTGGTAATTTTCACCCGGACCATCCATTGTGTCGTATAGTTATCCTTCACGCCACGCCACAGTTCAACACTATTCCTGGGGGATCCTATCCATCTAAGGATGACCATGACCTTTCACAACCATTTGCCGTTCCAATCGATCGAAGCAATTGCTGCAAGCTAACCACAAAAGGAAAAGGAAGGGAATCTGCTCAAAAAATAACTCAACCCTCAGGCCAACCGTAACCACTGCACCGGGGTTTGGATGTACGGAAACTTTCACACTCCGTGTGCATTCGGATGGATATAATCCACCGGGACGTGAAGCCATTGCACCGATGGGAGGCGAAAAAAAAACCCGGGAGCCCGATAGAGCGACTACATTATAACGCTCCTGTCAAGGCAAATGTACTCACTCAACGTACGGTTGTGTACGTGCGATAAAAAAAAGGGAAGATTATCATCCTGGTCTGTATATATCAGGGCCGCCAGTGGGTGGGTTGTAACAAAAATGTGGGCACGGTAGAAGAGATTTATTGAGGCAAATATTAAGAACGAAGTACCGATAAAAAAAGAACATCCGGCACACTTTTATTCCCACGCCGAGGACAAGCGGCGCGGTGCAGTGGAAAAGCGTTAAACGAGCTACGTGACGTTATCCACACTGTAGATAAGCAACACGTTGTCACTTAATCCGCGGTTTGCTAACGTGCGAACCAAGAGCTTTAATAAAGTTGTATTTAATTCTATGAAAACATAAGAATGTGTATGCACCAAATTCTAGAACTCTTAGGTATCAATCCCTCGGGACAGTAACAGGACAAATGGACCATCATGCTTTATAATTTTATTAAACTCTTATTAATCATTTGTGAATTCTTTCCGACTTGGGATTTCATAGCCATCCAAATAAACAGACAATCTTCGTTCCCTTCTAGCCGATTGTGGTGTTGGAGCCGAATGTCATTGTTAATATTAGAACATTAATAACACGACTCGTCCGCTGCCATGTGTTTCGGCGTTGAGCAACATTTGGCGCATTGGAGCACGCTTTTGCTCCGTCTAGATCACGCGACATAATGAGCCGAAGCATATGGTTTTTTATTTTAGTGCTTTTAATTTCGCATTATGTAGCGCTATTAAATTATCCATTTAAATCACACAAGCACATGAACACTTAATTATATATTACTGAATTTCAAAATGTACTGCACGTGTAGTTGTGCAGGCGCAATACGTTGAGGATCCAAATCTTCTTGCTTCAAGAAGCAGGCAAAACATAGTTTACCAACCTACTCTCTACAGTATTGTGACAGTCCTTGGAGTATTCTTCTAGTTGTTAAGAAATTCTTTCTCTGCTTATACGTCTGGTTCGGTGTTTGCGCTTCCAGAGGTTTGAGTAGATCTCTCGCTCATTGGAGGTTAAAATTGGCCCACTAATGAGGCGATGTGGCATTCGATTCGGCGATCCCTCGGAGATTCCGGGGAACAATTTTCCCGCGAACCATTACGGACGGAACATGGGACCATTGCGAAACGATGGCTACCATACGATACGGTAGTCTTGACGGAGACAACGATTCTGCGTCACCCTTGAGTTTGGTTATGCTCGGTGACTCATCCTTCAGCACGGTATGCCGTCATGGCTTGTCATGGCGTGCCAAAAGCAAAGAGCGGATGTCATAAATGTATGATTACTGGCATGCACGTTGACAGTTTCCACTTTCGGTTATGTCTCACATGTCTCTGTTTGTTGGTTGTGGGTTGATCTGGAACAATTTCTCGGAATATTTTAATGAGTTGTAGAGTGTCTGGTTGGATGAAATGGTTCCAAACCGCACTGGTTATCAAACGAATTCGCTTGTTTTTTATGATTTTCACAGGAAGTTTTGGTGATTTTGATCGATTGAAGGTTCAATATCGCTCCAAGTTATTAGATTTTTAAACAAAAAACACGAAGTTGTTAAAATTGACCGCTAAAAAACCCGGTGACACCCGGAATAGACTATTCCAATTAATATCGACACCTCAAATAGAATGAAAATATTTTACACAATCAATTTATCCACACTCGAAGCCACGCCACAGCACGGGAAAACTTCTTGAGTGCTTCTTTTCAGCCCTCCGATGACACTTGTTGGTGCTGGGACTAGTAGCTGCTAAGCTACTGGCCGGATGCTCCCCTCTTTTGGCGAATTCAAATAAACAACAAATACTGAAGCCCGCTTCTCAAAGATCATCAACTATTGAGAGGTTTTTTCTTTTCCAAGCCAACCCGGTGGCCCACCAGTTCCACTCCGCCGTCCATTCGAAAGCTTTCGTACGTGCGTTCGTCCTGTTCATTTAGTTATTGTGCAGGACATAGAAACACACACCATGCCACGTTTAGACAATAGAACCATTTCAGGATCAAAAGTTTTCTACCCCCTCCCGGGTTTGAAAGTTTGATGTGAAAACACGCGAAGTAAAGAACGTTCTGTATCAGTTCTTCGCTCCTTCGACCGAACTCCGGCAATGGCAAGTTTCGTGTACGAATTGAATTCAACGAACTTTGAGACGATAAATTATGAACTAAAGCGAAGGGAACTGATCCAGCTGTTCAGCTCCTTCGGCTAACCGTGCAGGACGAACGTATGTATGGCCGGATGGGCTGGGGCGATACTTCTCAAAGAGCCCGCTGAGAAGCCTGCATGGTTCAATTACGGACAAGAAAAGAAAACGTCCTACGTCATGAAGTGGTTTCATTTTTTATGACGCTTTTTTTTACGTCTACTTCCTATTGAAACATTCACCAGTCTTGTAATCGATAATCGAAGGAGCAACATTGATCACAACAGTGTTGGTGTTGATGATGAGTCGGAACTGGAAGTTCGCACGAAGGTGGTACCAATTTACAGGGCCAATTTTACTCCATTTAATAGACATGACGTGAGGTAGGAAAATGATCGATCGTAACGGCGAACGAAACTAATTTACGCGCGTAGATAATGTTGATGGAAGTTGATTCGTGTTTTCGTGCATTAAATGGTACACTGTTGAGTTGTTGCACGTTCTCAGAACCATCTACACTGAAAATAATAGTCTTAAATAAACAACAATTCTTCGTTCTTGAGGTTAGTAAACGAACCTAACACACAAGTAAACACACCTGGATATACTGCGTTCTACATACAACAGCCTTAAAGTATGCAATTTGCACATCATAAAATAGCAAAATAAGCCATCTTTCAAGTGAAAACAGAAGCTGCAGAAGAAACGCAACAAGTAGAAAGTGGCTCGTTCTGAGAAATTGTAATCACTGAGGAAATTTCAGTCTTCGAGCCATGGTTTCCTTTATCCACAGTACAGCAGATATCAACAGAAACAGTGTTACACAGCTTATGTTTCTCTCTTCTGGTTCGCAATCAGCAAGATAAAGACCCGGGTTTGGATTTGTTTGTATGTAATTTCTTGGAAAAACCATTCCGACCACTCTGTTGTGTGCTGAGGGCGGAAATGTTGAAAAATAAGGGTTCGCTTTCCGGAGAGGGATGGTACATTTTCCATCCTCATCGCCCCATTTGGGGTGCTTTTTAAATGCTTACGAATGGACAGGAACCTACCTTAAACGTATGCACCGGAACGGAGTGGTCGGGGCTAAGGAAACGATGCTGCACTATTGTCGCTACCCGTTCGTCTTTGTTTCTGTCTAGTTACCCATGGAAAAATGTTCCCATGTTTTGCAGGCCGGGCTCCTGCAGCTCCATCGGAGTACTACGTGTTTTGCTTTGCAAAGGAAAATGGTGCCTGTTGCATGGAAATATGCGCTAGATAAGCATCGGAAGTGGAGCCACGGGGGCTTTAAATATTATATACCCATTTATTTTTCCAACAACACTTGCGATAATATTACACACACGGCACAATCAAACTACGCTTTTATAGCCCACCCGGCAACACACACACACATTCGGTAATTGCTCGCTTTAAAATCTTGCCTCACTGCTTGAATCTCGAAACATCTTCCAAACACTGGACTGCAATTGATGAACCAAAACCACAAAAACAACACCGTTACACGCGTCACACTTTCACCCTTCCGACCATACGCGGTGGAGCCGTTATGACCTCGCGAGGTTACCGTCACTGACCGACGGCTTGCGAGAAGGCGTTTACTACACCGACTGTCGAATGCACTTTACGGTGACGGTGATGCTTTTCGCACAAAGAAACAAGAACCGTCAACGCGATACGATCTACGGGTCGTACCGATTTGTCTTGCAACTTGACGACTCGCAACGTCAACTAATAACAAATCGTAACCATTTACCTTGCGATTGTGTCTTGATTGCTCCTGGGGAGCGTCTGTAAACCGAACCGGTCTTCCGATAGCGCGACTAGCTGTGGGGTCGCTTTGTCGAACACCAAGTCCCGATTGCAAACGACGTGCCTCGTCGGCGGTCGTCAACAGACTCTCGGTGCCGTTTAGTTTAGCTGCCGATAGGAACGAACACTAGCTAGCTGAGATCCTACTTGAAAGAGTACTCACAAATGCGTTTGTTAGATCGGATCGTGTTGCTAGGATGGCGCTTATGGACGGAAATGCTCGTGAACGGCAAGATGAAGAAACACTTGTGGGAAAGTGTGTCGATTAAATGTTGTGTTATTTACTAAACAACAACTGTTAGCGTGAAAATTAGGTCTTTGAAATTATGACATTAAAGTTCCCTCATTGTTGCAGGCAACCGAACGTACATGCACTAAACATAAATATACCAACAATATGTTTGCGTAGTTTTTCATGAATTTAAATTAAATAAATAAAAATATGACTGTTTATTAATACAGCGAATAATACTAACTGCGCCGTTTTTTTCCTTGGAATTTCCATAAAAAAAACACAAATTTGTGTGTACGTTTCAAGGATTACTGTTTTTGACAAAGATAACATTTGATTAAGTATATCTTCTTGATTCACATATTTAAGCTATTTATTTAACTCTCAAACTGTATAATCTTTTCAATATAAACATAATATTAACTAAAATTGATATAACAAAAATTGAGTTCATTGAATCGCTTTTACAAACACGCTACTAACTGAAGTACAGTAGACGGCGCCCTTATACTCATCGTAACTCATCTTACTAAGCATCGCCCCACGGTGAGAGTGAGTGCCGGCACGAGTGTACCCGAGCGGGAAAATTGCCGAGTAAACGTGCGAACGCTCGCGAGAGGAAAATCTAACAACACGTTTTCCATCAGCTGTTTTGTTTACATTTTTTTCACACATGCCGCACACAGTTGGGTATGAATTTGCCTGACCGGCGCGTCTTATCCCCGGTGCTCCCATCCCAGTCTAGCCGAAATGAGTGTCCGTCGGTACCGCGCGCTGAATCACCAATTTCGCCGAAACGGATGCACACAAATGAAGTGGAAAAATGAGCGAAGGAAAATTCCATTTTTCGCTTTAGTTTTTTTTTACTTTGTACGGGACTCATGGACGAAATCTCAACCAACCGAAAGCTAAAAAAAGGTATCCAAATAAAAGATGTATTTACTTACCATGCTGCTGGGCCAAGGCTTGCAGTAGCGTAGGAATGAGAAAATCCCGATTCCAGATGATGCTCGGCCACGGTACGAGTGGTGTTAGACGATCCTCTTGATCGATGCGCCGTACCTTCGACGAGCCTCCGCCACATGTGTGCGAATGTTGAATTTCGAGCAGAAATTTTTCAAAGTTGCTTATCCTACGATGGGTCCGATGCTTCCTATGCTTCCGCTGCGGTTCCCGGTGCGACTGATGTGACGGGTGTTTCGAGTCCCCGTCACCCACCCCGCCGCCGCACATGCCATTTATTTTCCGATGTGATTTGGAAGGGTGCCGCCCACCGTCAGCTACCTTTCCGTTTGATTTGCGTAGCTTTTGCTCAACATTCACCGTACCATTGCCGATGGTACATTTACCACCGGCGTTCGTTTCGGCCAGAGTTGCGTTTTTATGGCATCCGTTTGTGGCATTATCGCGAACTTGGGCCAGTTTCACGCCACTGGCCGGCGAAGCAATGCCAAAGGGATGTGCAAAATAAAACATACATATCGGTGCCGGATTCTGAAAGTGAGAGCGATAAATGGGGATGATCAATCAATATCGGATATTATAGCATAGTTATCACTCCTGAAAGTATGCAATTCACTTAACGGTTTAGTTTATGTAGTGGCCGTTGATGAAAGTCAGGCCGTAATAATTTATCTTATCTAGTTTTAAAACTAATTAACTAAAACTCCGTCAGAAATGCATTATGGCTTTAAACTATAAGAAATAAATTCTGTTTATTAAAAATAATTGATCTCGCACAGTATAAAAAAATTAGATGCTTTCAACAGCCCATGTCTTCTACAAAATCCCACCAGATCTTTAACGTCTTTGCAGCAAATAAACCGGCCAAACTCGTGCTCAATCCCTGTGATGACAACTTCTCAAGCAGATACTCTCCAGCAAAGAAACACAACAAAACCGACACCCCAAAACGAATTGCTTCCCGCTGGTTGTAATTAATCTCTGGCATGTGCCGCCTTACCCAACCCAAAGTGTTGCTTGCACTTGAGTGAAAACACATGGCACACACGGGGAGCACAGGCAGCCAAAAATGGAGGCTCCCGTGTTACACACCAACGGCCGGCGGGAAGCGACGTAGCTGTCTTTTGCTTATCGGTCACAGGTCATTGACGGTCAAGGCAGTGGAGCGAGTCCCATTTTTTCGCGAAGAGAATTTAGCAGACAGACATCATAAGTGGATCTTAATTGACGATCGTAGATACGGCTCCGTACGCTCGTAGAGTGCATATGTTGCGCATCATACCGCGGCAGGGCCGTATGGCTTATGTTCTAGTTTACATCGATCGATTTGCATTCCAGTTGCTTCTGGGTGAGGCATCTGGCCGCAGATCATTTGCTTCCTTGTTTCGGTTGATTGGCTTCGACAGATCGGATCAAGCTTATGGTTGTACCGTGCGGTGCATGTAACGATCCATTACTACTTAATTGAGTTATTGGGCAACCGATTCAACTGAATGTAATTTTATTCACTTCGGCATAATTTATTTGAAACATATTATTCTATAACGACGCTACCAACAATTACCTGCAGTAAGCGATAAACGGATGCTGTCGTTGTCTTTCCCTCGTTGCTGTTGCTGTTCATCTTGTCTGCTTTTGCACAGTATTATATTCTATGCACTATTTCAGTGCTTAATTAGCAATAATAACAGGGAACTAATTCGCTTCACTAAAACACACTTAGCAGTAACGAGCTA
Source organism: Anopheles marshallii (assembly GCF_943734725.1). Lineage (NCBI taxonomy): Eukaryota > Metazoa > Arthropoda > Insecta > Diptera > Culicidae > Anopheles > Anopheles marshallii. The sequence continues at coordinate 44,484,102 of NC_071326.1, read as the reverse complement.
GCACTATTCTTTGTGATTGGATGTGCAACGTTCGCCACACTTGAACATTATTTCCATCTCTTGGTTTGTACACATTTACTCACTTCACTGTAATTTTGCTCGCGATTACAACCATATTTACACACTTCACTGTAATTACATTGCACTTGTTGTAGTATGGTTTTTTTTTTGCAAAAAACCAAAATAAACACAAATCAATAATTCTCGAGCTAGAATTGCCAATGTCAATCGGTTTCACCCAAATAATTGCCATAAACAAAATGATAGCGTGCAATAAGTTCAAAAATCACTCAAAACAACATGCACACCGTTAATTCAATGAAGTGGAACCGATGAATTGGCCACAACTGTTTAGCTCTCTCTCTCTCTCTCTCTCTCTCTCTCTCTCTCTCTCTCTCTCTCTCTCTGTGCTTCTCTCCCTATTTATTTATTCCCGCTTTTATTAAACTGCACTGTTTCCGGACGCGGTCAATTCGACCATCACCTTCCGGTTTCAGTTTACCCTAGTACGACGCAGTGTTGTGAGTGACGAAGGCTAAGCAAGGCCACTGTGAATGCGTCAGTGCACCCATTCATTTCGTTAAATTAGCGTGTTTATAAATATTACACCGATTCAGTTCACGATTTGTAAGTATCGTATTTCATTGTTCTACCTGTTTTCTTTAAATTAATTATACACCTCGCATATTTCATGTCAACTTCTTTTATTGTGGAGTTTACTTTCAAGGAAAAATGAAAACACACCAGCACGTTATCGTACTGTGAAACCCTACGCCCCATGGGGGGGTGTGGTGATAAAAAATTCTAAATCTAGGTTAAACAATTTTAGCAAGCCTTTCCCTTATTCTACCCGCCCAACGTTTGTGCAACGTTTCTATGGCAAAAAAAGGAGCAACCAATCACAAAACCTACCCCCGCCCCCCCCCCCCCCCCCCCCACAGAGCCAGTAATCATAAACATTCTATGAACAAACGGAATAGGTAAAAGTTAATGGTGTTTTAGAACGAATCCATTCTCACCCCTTTCAGTGCCCTTTCCAAAAAAAAAAAAACCGCACCAAACCTGCTGCGGGATGTCATTAGTGAAAAGTGGATCATCACCATGGTCCTTTCGCGCGTTGTTTGGTGGTCGATCCGATAGCAAACCAATTTCACGGGCCTCTTCGTATTCGATTGAAATGCGAAGTAGTGCAGGGCTGCAGTTAGTGGTAGCTAATCTTGCGAGAGAGAAAGAGAGAGCACAAAAAACTCCAATTTGTAATATGATTCTAGCGATATGAAGTTGTACAAGTGTTATCTGGAAACGATTAATCAACCATTACACTATCGGTGGGTGCTTTCAAGGTTTGTGGTGTTTTCTTTCAATGTGCCAAACATCAAATGGACAGGCCTGAACCAGCAAACAACTTTAGTGCGTTACCCAGGACGACCACCGGAAAGCGGTATGCCGCTTGCAAACGCCCTTCGCCGAGGCCCTTTCTTAGGCGGTCAAAATGGCGCCACAACAAAAACAACTATTACGCGTACCGTGCGGCATCAGTCGACTCGAAACTCGACTTGAAAATGTCGAAGCAGCACCAGGAATGCGAAAACATTCCCGTAAGGTGACTAGGGTGGTACACAGCGGACGGTTTCCAAGACGCCGGCACCAAACGGCGAATACGGACAGTCGCACCGTGCAGTTGGATGCAGAGCGGCGGTGCTATGGTTTTGATTGATTAAACATTTTCGCTTCGGTACGATCGGGCAATCGACGGCGAAGGAAAAGGGAAGAGTCCGCTGGAATTTTCCTTCCCGGTTTCCTAGTAACCTGCGTGTGTAAAGGCGTGTCCACTGAGGTTTCCCTTCCATAAAGAACCTTATTTGTAAGCCACAGAGATCATAATTTGTTCCAAAAAGTTGGACATCGCTTGTTCTGCTGATGTTGACAGATGTGATAAAATCGCGTGATTTGGAGCTCCTAGAGCAAACTGATCATGCAGTTGCAAGACGCAAATAACAACCAGCAAAAGGCAAACACGGACGCACTAAATTTTGGTTTCGAAACCAAAAGCCAACCCGAGTTCCGCACGATCACGCGTCAACTATTTATAGGCATACGAGAAGACAAAAATGGACCATATTCTTGTTGCATCTCAGCTCTGGCTTGCTGTCTGTCAGGGGGGGGGGCGGCCTTTCGTTGCGTTGGTCCCTCCAAGCGTGTGACAGCCCAAGGTACTCGGGATGAAAACGTTACTTCCTCTCCGGTTTTCCCCCCCAACAAACGACCGATGATGACAGGAACAGCGATTTTTAATCACCAACAAGAGCACTCCGCACAAATGACAGTGATCACAGCAACAACTGAGCATTACCAATGGCGGTAACGATCGGCACACCGAATGAACACCGTACAAAACCCGTCCCGTCGGAAAATCCGTTACCGATCCGGCGGACGAACAGCGCGCGACTAAACCGATACTTCCCCATTCCTAACGCAACCTGCACACACTCTCGCACACTGCTGTTGCCATCTCTTTCAAACCACCCCCCAAAAAGAACCGAAGAACCGAACAGACTGCTGGGACAGACAGCACGCTGCTTACTTCCGCAGCTGAAAAACAAAGCAAAACAAAAAAAAGGGACATACCTTGCCGGGGGCGGATGGGATAGAGCGGTACGAACGAAATGCCCGACCAAAAGGGCTCTGGTCGCTGTCCCGGCAACGCATCAACGCTGCTGCTCGAGAGGGGGAGGTGCGGGGGTTTGTTTTTCTCCCCCGTGCCCCTGTTTGTTAGCGTGCGCTGGGTGCGGCGTCCTGCGTGATCGAACCCGGACGGATCACCTCTCTGCATTTCGGCACATGGTACGGTACGACGCACAGAACGGTTGCAATAGCTCAATCGGGTTAGCAGTTCCCGGTTGTGAAGGGGAATTCGTTCGGTTTTGTTTGATTTTTTGGTTTTGTTTTTCGGGAATGACCCAGTTGTGTGCGTCGAGACATAATACCACCTGCCAGAACCTGTCCCCTTCCGTTGCCGTACGTGAACCCTACCAGCAGAAGTTGTGGTATGTTTAAATGGCAATAAAGAAATTTTCGTGGATCCTTACCATTGCTCCATGGGGTTTGTAAAGTTGTTTGATGGAAAGCTGTATCGCTATAGGTCAAATGTCGAATTAAATTGACCTTCATTTTGCTCTCTTATGAGTAAAAGTCCGTCTGGCGTGTTTCTCGTAAGCATTCAATTTATATTAATGAAGCAAGGAAAATTGAAACATTAAATTTAATTTCCTCCGGCAGAAATGTGTACCTTTGTTCAGTTATATAATTTCATCGTGTCCCGTATTACCCCCACGTTTAACAACCCCCAGTAATGCATACAAAAATCATAAAAATGAATTACTAAATTAATAACAACAAATTAACACATTGTCGCCATTCGATTGAAACGAGCTTTATTTTAGAGATTTGCCTTCCACTGTCACGTTATAATTTGTTTTTTTTTTTTTTGCTATAAGTTTCCTTTTGTTTATCTGTTCCTAACAGCGAGAAAAAAAATTACTTTTTACCGCACACATGCACACCCATGAGGACGCGCACGTGCACGTGCAGAGTGTAACGCGCGCAATGTTTGCTGTTTATAAGGGAGCGCTTTTACATTGCATTCGGTTCAATGCTTCTCTGTCGGTGTGGTTTGTAAGTGAAAATGGGCTTTTTTATGTTGTTTCTAACATGTTTGTCCCATTGTTTGCAATGAGGACAGAACACGTATCCTGTTTTTTTGGTTGCCCTCCAAAATTCGGTAAATGGAAAATTTCTTGTCTGTGCAAGAATTGCCTCCAGTGACTGTGTCTTGGTTCTATGTTGTGCATTACATTCAAATTCATTTGCGCACTCCACACAATTACTCAAATTTTGGTGTGTCCTGTAAGTGTGACCGTCCTTGGGGAGTGTGTTATGTAATCACTCGAAATTGTTTCCAACCGCTGAAACAACGCATGTATATTTTCTCTTTTTAATTCAAATTGCTAGATTATGCTCTATAGAGTAACGTGTCATACATGGATGCATGTAATTATTATCTCGCACCTACTGTTTCGAGCCCTGTCCCATCCGCTCTAGGGTAGTTCCAATTATCGGCCCAACTTTGCATCCAGTTGCGCCGTCAATTCTCTGGCATTCTCCTGTCTGCGCAATGCGGCACAAATTTGCCGGTGTCCTTTTCTAACTCACCAAACATTCGAAAAAGTGCAAAATATATCATTTCAAGCTGTAAAGGTCCTTTTTTTCCACTTACGGTACGAATAAAACAAAAACGCTAAGCTAAATCAACTGTTCAGGCGTACTTACATATATAACTTATATTGGTTCAAAATAGACTTTAACTTTGTTTCTTTGCACACTCCTGTACCTTTTGTACCGTCACCACAATCGAGGGGATTTTTTTCACAGGTGTAATAGTTACATCACAAAATATATCGGTTAAATCTGTTGATATAGTTGGTTTTGACTCTCCGTTACCCTCATGTCTTTCTTCTTATTTGGCAGAAATGTGTACACCTGATTTAGTTTACCTCTGGTTTGTTTTCTTCTTGATTCGCGTGAGCATAGCCTCATCTCGGTTGAGTTTGATCCCTTTGTGTTTTGCGCTGAATTATTTTGCTTCCTTTTACCATTCCCAAAAAGCTTTCACATGCCTTTCTACTGTCCTATTCGAACTGGTAGCCTTTCACTTTCGTTAATTGAATCGCTATACACTGTCACTTAAAGTATTTCAACAAACTGAAATAGAATAATTTTCAGGTATATGATATCCATCCATAGTGAAGTGCTTTTTACTCGCTATTTCAAAATAAATTTCAACTAACATTGTCTTTTACCAAACGCAGGTCAGCTTTCGTCGCGGTAAAACCTTTTCATTGCTGGTCGCTTTTTCCCTATCCTAACCATCGTAACCGTTTCCTCGCCCGTGTGTGTGTGTGGTTTATATGCTATATGTCTTTCAATACACGACTACAATATATGTGTCTAATTAGCATCGCTTTACTAGCTTTAGTTTAATTATTAATATACTAGGTGATCACAGCTGATGAATATATATATTTATATTTTTTTCTTTTCCTCTTTCTACCTAGTGTTTTGTCTCCATTTTCAGTTCCCCTCCCAACACATTCACTACCACGTGACGCTTTATTTTTGCGTAAATTTGTGTATGTTTTTCCATACATTTCATAAAGTTTCCCTTTTTGTAGCAAACTCCGCAATTGTTTCATTGCTGTAATGTTTCAACATCAACAGCAAACATATTGCCACGAACGGTTTTGTTCAGATTGTATCGAAAAGCTTTATTATTCGCGAATCAATCTTTGTTTGTCGCCTCTGATGTTCATTGTATAGAATGTTTGCTTTGTGAAAAATCTCTATTGCATCTGCTTTGGATCAACAACAATGTTACGATTGTGTCAATATATAGATGACGTATTTATGAGAGTAGCAGAGCCCAAAATGAATAATTTCGTTTATGAAGTTGGTCAGTGTGTTTCGTTTTATACGATCTACTTCAGTTTACTCCAGAAAATCGAACGGTGGCTAGCTAATGATCTGCCCCTATGACAGATTGTGCTCATGATGTTTGCCGATACAGTGCATACTTCTACCGTGCATCATGCCGGGCGTCTAGTATCAAATCAATTGAACGAAATGCAAATGTGTCCCCATTCTTGCTTATCTTTACACACTTGCAAGTTTCAACAATAGGTTCAGGTTGTGCTATGGTGTATTGTTGATTATAATTTTATAAATAGGGTGCCTATAATGTCAAATGTGTTCTTTAATTACTGGTACAAGTGTTCGGAGTTCCTTCCTATATAACCAAACGGTATTTAAAAAAAAATCCAAAAACGATTAATTAAAATACAAAAGGAGTCAAATCTCTGGATGGAGCAAAACTAACTGACAGATTTAATTGGAAAGTTTCTATGCTATGACCAAAGGAGAAGAATAGTTTCAGTTTTGCCTTAATATCTTTATAAAAGTGAATTAATTTCTTCGTCTTCTTTATAAAAATGATGATTTCTTTTAGTGAATAAGTCTGAGGTATATGTTCCCACCCCCGGATACCATCTACCGGGTGTTGTTGGTTGTCCTTAGCTATGTGTCGTATAAAGAATAAAAAACAACAAACGCAAACAAAAACCCAAATTTTATCCGCACAATAAGGGAAACTTAATGCTTATACTCAAACAAAGCTACATCGTTCCAAATTAGCGAAATGTCCAAATCTAAACGTCCTCCCAGCTGTACAGTTGGAGTTATTCGGTCGGAATTCACTACGCAATAAAGTTTTCGCGCTACTGGGTTATAATGTTATGGAAGAAACCGATTACACGACGGGTTACATACTATTAGCCATCCGTACGTATCACATCGCTTTTTACACCCTAAACAGTGGCACCCTCTTCCATTGGCAGCTTGTAGCCGTTGAGGCCCGTGCTTACCCCATTCGGTGTGGAAACATTCTTGGCGTCAACACCGGTGACGATGCGTTTTCCATTGCTGACGTACGTAGTTTTCAGATCTAACACTACCGGCTTATTTGCGACATTATTGTTGTGCTGATGTGCTGGCGGATAACTGGCGGAAGAGCTCTGTGGAAGATGCAGTTGAACAGAGATATTAGTTTTTGGCAGCCCTTCCATTTACGGTCTGACAAACGAACTACCTTTTTGTTGAGTTTGATGGTATCACCACTGGCAAGAGCGGAACTGCGACGTCGTTTCTCCAATATTTTGCGTACCTTCGTTATGGTGGGCAATACTAGCAACAATGCACCGGAAATGACTATGAAAAAGCCGGCCAAATAGAACGCCAAATCGTACGACTCCGTCAGATCAGAGATCCAGCCTGAAAAAAATATGATGGTTGAAGGTTAATGTTATTAAACTTGCCATATATCCCCGGAAAAATTGTGAACTAGTAGATATACCTGCTAATGGGGGACCAACAAGATTCGCTACACCTTGCACCAGAAGCAGCAAACCGTACGCATTGGTGAAACGCTCCAGCGTGATCAGTTCCACCAGAATAATACTGGTCAACGAATAGTTTGCTGCTATAAACAGTCCAAATCCACCAGCCAATACGGATAAACTCTGAAAGTGTGACAGATTCATGTAAGTTTATATTATTTAAAAACCCATTCACATTGTTTCCCATTGCCTTCTCTCTGTCGCTTACCGTGTAATCTTTGAACAGTGGAACAAGCGCAGTCACTAGTCCGCACAGTGCCATACAAATGGCATACGTGTAGTTGGCGTTCACCGATTTCCGATCACCCATCCATCCGAGCACAACCTAAGGGCATTCCAGGATTCAAGTCGAGTGTGTCAGTTAGAATCATTTGATTTGGAAAGTATCCAGAACGAAGTAGAAAAAAGAAAACCACGTATTAAACTCATCATCCAGCAGTGAATTCACCTACTCTAACAATTCTCTATTTCTTAGTTCCCATTCGTAGTCCAACACGTACACTGGCACACACACACATACGCACGCATGATTTAAAGGTATATAATAGATATAGACACTTATAGGAATATATATATCGACCACACTTTTCAAACGGGGTGCAGTAGGAAGTATTCGGTTTTTGGTGGGGTGGGAAAGTTCCAATATGAATCCTTCTTGCGACGGAATCGAGCGGATCAATTTGTACTTGTGTTTGGTAAGAATTGCTTCTCATTATGTTCTAGAATAAAAAAAAGTACAGCGCATTTGAAAATAAACATAAACCACCAACGATCATACAAAGTGATCGATAGAGCGATCTCTGTTGAACGAGACATAATAACGTAAACAAGTTGTCGTATATAGCATAATCCGAGACGTTCTGGCAAGGTTCTAGAACGAGTAATCGGTGCATGCTGCGCAAATGCAAACGAGCCAGAGCGTGCTTTGCTGACGATAGAACATAGAACAATGATGGCAAACTTAAAATATATGAAGCGGAGGGAGATGCTTAGGTGTACAAGAAACATTTATACATGAATACGTGTTCATTTATTGTGGCATTTGATAGAACAGAATAACTGAACAATCTTGCAAACTGCAAATAATTGAACTTCTGTTGTTCAAAGCAAGATCAAACAGGGTTCTAAAAATTTGCCACGAATTAAGTTAACTAGTTAGTAATCTTTAATGTTTTCCTTGTTGTTATAATAGTTATTCTTATTAATTGGTAACGTATTTTTTTCTATAACAAAATTAGTGTTTAAAAGTTGTTTGAAAGGTTATGAAATATAACCATTCTACTGAATGTCAATAAAAGCAAAACAAACATGCAGCAAATTAAACCAAAAATCCAATTTTCATATGAGGAAGCTGTAGAATAAAAAAAAACTCAACAAAACACTACTGAAACAGTACAACATTTAAGTTCGAACTGAAAGCATACGTAGCATACGTAGCAGCTGGATGGATAACTAAATTATGCAAGCTTTGACTACACAAATTCATATACATGCTAAGCAACAACGATGCCACTCGTTTTGAATATATGCAAACGTACGCCGGCAAACTTACCTCGCCAACCATATTCAGTATGCCGATGATCGCGATCAGCATTGAAGACTGGGCATGGGAAAACCCAATCTGTGACGCATTGTCACCGAGGTAAACGTACGGCACGTCGTAGAATGTGTAGAGCAGAAAGTTCGAGATGGCAAACAGCAGGTAGTGCACGTCCGAGAAGTAGGAGAAGTCCAGAATACTGACCAGCAGTGTTCGGAACTCCTCCACGCCCTGGTACCAGGCGGACTTCTCCTTTGCGATCGTCGTCATCGAGTTGCGGTAGATGTCCGGGCAGGAGGAGGCCCGCAGCCGGTAGCGCTGAATGTTCAGCATAGCACCGCGGTACGTTAGCGAATGGCGGTGCATCCGCAGATCCTTCAGGTAGGAAGCGGTCGCGGCGGGTGGCCCCGCGGACGGCGGGGCCGTACCGCGTGTGCTGTGGCTGTGCACCCGCCGCAGGAACACGGGCGGCAAAGCGGTGCCCTGTTCGTACGTAGTACCGACGGCATCGGTGGCAGCCCCATTCCGTCCCCTTGCACCGGACCGCTGACCGCCGGCTGCTCGGTGACGCGACGGCTGCACCGTGATTGCACCGTTTGCCAATTCTTCCTGCTTGCTTTCCTTCGCTTCCTGCCCATTAGCGTCGTTCTTTTCGTCCGTCGATACTGCTACTCTTTGCGCTCCCGTTTTCTTTTCGGTATCCTGTTCCTGTTCCTGCTCCTTGAGATCTGCCAGGTTGTCTCCACTCTGCGGAGACAGCGGTTGGCTGAAGCTGCGCGAACTGCTCATGCGTGCCGCCGGTAGACTTTGCAGTACATGGTGATCGTGGATGTTGTGCTGCTTGCTCAACATAGCCAACACCTCCAGGGTAATCTTCTCCTGCCCACTACCATTCTGCAGGAACGTCGGAAGTGTTATCAGCGAGCTGAAAAGTCGCGGATCATCCAGATCGTAGATATGGTCGTTTGTAGCGTCTACCAGTCCACCGTTACCACCACCGATCGGCACCCCATCGATGATGCCACCGTTGCCCATCAGAACGCTCGTATTACCACCAGCAGTATTCGTGCTGTTGCTCACCGAATCGGCTTGCTGCTGTTGCTGTTTGCGGCGCTTCTGCTTCGACTTGTGCGTCGTCCATTCTAGGTCGCGCATCAGCAACCCGCACAGGCACATGTTGAGGAAGACACCGGCAAGTATAAGGGTCGTACCGCGCCACCCGTATTCGTCCAGCAGGACCTGCGTTAACGAGGCAAACACAAACGTTCCGATGCCACTGCCACACACCGACAGACCCGTAGCGAAGGAGCGCTTTTTGTCGAAGTAATACGCAACGATAACAACCGCAGCGACGTAACACAGGCTTAGCCCAAACCCAGACAGTATACCGAATGTTAGGTAAAGCATCTCGATCGAGGTAGCGTACGCGGACAGCGCAAATCCAATCGAAGCCATTATCGAACCGATGATCGTCACTTTCCGGCAACCGTAGCGATCCGTTAGGAACGAAGCAACAGGGCCGCACAGTAATGGCATCGCCATAAACAACGATCCAACCCAAGCTGTCTTTCCCTTGCCTTCGCCAAAATAGGACAGCAGCTCAATGTACATTACGCCAAAGCTGAACGTTACACCGTCTGCGATCAGGTTCACCATGAAGGAGGCAAAACAGACAACCCAGCCCCAACCACCATCCGGTGGGCGGGCTTCGGCGTACGCACCCAGCGAGCTGTTCTCATTCGACGACGACGACGACGATGACGAACCGGATGAGGAAGTTGAGGTTGCGGAACCATTCGACAGGATACTTCCAACCGGACTCGAACAGTGCGGTTCCATCGTGCTCGTACCGAGACCCTGCTGGGTGCCGTACGTTCCACCGCCAAGTACCTGCCGTTCTCCAACATCTCCTCCGGTAACATTGGCGTATCTGCTTCCATTACTGAACTGCACATGGTGGACCGGCCGTTCGGCCACAATGACCGACTCCGGTTGGGAAAACTGCAAACTAAGCTGACGTACCGGTTTCTCACCGATGCTTTGACTCGACGGGCTCTTCACGATACTTTTCGTCTTCCGTCGTTCATGCGTCACCTCGAGCAATGGTTTTATTTCTTCCTCTTCCGGATTGCCGTCGATTCCGGCGGGACCACCCTCGCTCGTGTTACCAGCCGCATCAACACACACATTCACGTCAATTCCTTCATCGATTGAAATCGAAATTGCCGAACCGGTATCGGTACCCGCACGCACGGCACCGCCCTCTACCGTCTCATCATCATAGGTTCTGTTCACGTAAATATTTCGATTCTTGAGCGATGATGCGGACGACGATCGTGAGGGTCGGTGCCGGTTTAGAGTTTCTGGATCATCCACTACACCGGAAGCACTAGCACTACTACAACTACCTCCACCACCAGCGCTGCTGCTACCGCCGCTACCAACACCGTTGCTACCGCTGCTCACACAGGAACTGTTGCCCGAATCGGTGGACGGGCACTGGGATGGTATTTGTCGTTGCGGCGTTGTCACAGCAGACGCAACCGGTGCTGTTGAACAGGGCGTACCCTTTAGGCCGTTCCTTCCACTCTGTGGTTGACGATCGTCGGGAAAGTTATGCTGCCGGAGGGCGCTCCCACCATTATTGTCCTTTGATTTTGCCCCTTGGGGGCTGCGTAACAACGGCTCCAGACTGTTGCTGCCGCCGCTGTCATTACCATTAATATTAATATTTCCAGGCGCTCTGATAATATCCATTCTTCCCGATTATGGCGATCGTGACGCCGCGCTAATGGATCAAGTTGGGGGGCAAGCATGCGGAACACCTGCAATACACGGAACGCAATACAGAAAATTAATCAACTGATCGACCAATGCTACCGGTTAGCATTTGCGCACTACTTACCTCTTGTTCGGAAAAAATATTCCTTCTCCGCTGCGCTTGTTTGCAATAAGGACTTGGTGAGTTAAAATCCCCGCCAGTTACGTAATGTTGCCTACGTTTCGTGGAAAAGGCGTCCATGCGGTTTTATCCCTATACTGTATCGTACGACTTGATGAATCTGTAATGGTTGGAAACAGAGAACAGAGAGCAAGGTATTAGCAAGGCATAAGGTATTAAGAACAGAGACACAACTAATCAAATCTTACATAAAAAAAGTTTTTCTTTGCCTAGCCGGAAGGTTAGGGCTACATTCATTAAACTATTATGAAGTAGCACAATTAGGTCAAATTGACTATGTAAGGAAGATCAACACTTTCGAAGATCGAAGCTCATCATGCGTCTCTTTTCAGCAGGTGGTGCTGTAGAAGCCTTGATCGATTGATATTCGAGAACTCTTCACGAAAGCAATTAAGAATTAGAACTTAACAGAACGATCGACGGACGTACCGTCAATTGTTTAATTGCATCCAATCATCTTTACCCCGCATGGTAGAACTGGACTCTCTGGAAGGGTCCAAAAGCACGAATCTATTTCATTGCTAGTAACGTAATACAGTCATTTTCATTTCATTTCAATTATTCATCTAAACTAATTTATATACTAATATATTGTCGAATTTAAAAAAAACCGAAGACAATCGAACCGTAACAGAATGATCACAATTGAAATATTACTCTTCAGAACCTTTTATCAAAATGTCCGTGTATGTTTGCACGTTTCCCTTTTAAGATCGCAAAATTCTTTTCATGGCCTGAAAATATTCCCCAATAAATTGCAAAATCTCCCAAGCGGATCAGATGTTTCCTTATATGGTTCGAAACCCTGCGAAATTGATGAAGGCGACCATCTTCAACAAACAGCAAAAGACAAACCAAATGGTCAAAAAGATAATTACATTGTAACGTTCTGTAACGCACTTTGGGTTTTTGTGTACTTCACCGCCTTAGATTCACGTGTGGAAAATCAAGGTAAATGTAATTCTCCAAAATACACTATTTTACGCCACCTGACTAATCCGCGTTTATTGCGACCTCGTCTGTTTGATAGGAATTCTTTCCGTGTGCAAAAATACGTAATACATAAGAGTCCAAGATCCAAGAATCCTCATCTATCTCATCCAAGAATACGAAAAATGACTGTTTAATATTTTTGCCTCGTAACAAATTATCGGAATCTTGTAATTTCCTAAATATTTTTAGACACCCACTCCTTTAGATCTTTAAAATAAAGTTGTTGTGTAAGTTCAAAATTACTTGTAAGTATCTATATTGGAAATTTGTACCTGGTATTCCTGAAACCCTAAGCTTAGAGAGAATGAAATACAAAAATATTAGATTTTCTTCCAAAAGAGCTGCAAACAATTGAAAACTGCATGTACTGCGCATCCGCTGATATTGTTTAAGAGATGTCTTGGCTGTTTAATTAAAAATCGAAGACGCTTTTAGCAGACACATGAACTACTTATATATCGGAAATATGATTAACATGACGGAATGAGTGAAACAATCAGTGGTATCAGTGATGTATCTTATTTATTCAACAGGGTCTGTAATTTCAACCACATTCTGACAAACTCAATTTGAATGTCTATCAAACTGTCTAACTGCATCACATATCACTCATCTCTACCCTGATAGCAGGAAAACCACACCAAAAGCATTTCGTTCCACAAGCGCATATAGCCCACGAGCCCACGTTGATTAATGCATTGAAAAGCCCATTTGCTATTCACGCTCCTGCCGACGGGTGTACACACTCTTCCGGTGTGCCCGATGCAACGACAAAACGGTTGTCAACGCTTCCGCCAAAGTGGACATTAAAATCACCTTCATTAAGCGCACAACGTTGAGATGGGCATGCGGACACGGTGACGCATTACATATCCCATCACGGAACACGTTGCGTCGTGTTGCTTTCGTTCCACGGTACAATACATGTTGCGCCGCATAGTCAAATTGGCCTGAATGTCATTCTACCACCTTCCCGAAGAAGGCCTATCGGCCGGAACCTTTAGAACAACAACAACAACAACAACAACCAAATCAAGCTGGCCGACCGCCAATGCAATGTTTGAATCGCACCAGAGCCAACATGAAGAACGGGACCAATATTGAGCGAGATTGAAACACAAAAGCTGCTTCCGACAGCCGTAGTTGCCTTTCTGCCACGAAGAGCAACCGCGCGCGATGCCTAGATTGAATTAGAATAAGTGCGAACCAGCACACTTTGCACGCTTGGTGGCGATTAACTCTGATGTACCGGTCGTGTCCATCAACCGTGCGGGGTTGCTACGCTTTATTCATTCAGCCACGGCGGTAGTACAACCCTTGCGCGAACGAACTGTTGCTAGTGCAGTCAGGTGCACACCGTGAAATATTTACAAGCGGCACGAAATTGGAAACTGTAACACTTTTCAATGTCAAATCAGTGCCACACATCATGCTAATACGGAGTGGATCATTTTCGCATTCATTAGACGATAAGAGTCATCCAACATCAAACACTACACCTGTACCCTTATCATCCCCATAAGGCTCTCCCCGAATCTACATATCACTGTCGCTCATAGCCAGATTCAATCGATTGATTGTGTAGCTGGAATTATTTGGGTTTCGTAGATAAGAAATAATAATGGGCTTCATCGGTTGTCCATTTCAAATCATCAACACCCTCGAACAAGTAGTACTAAGGTTAAAAGAATAACCTTTTTTGTGCAGGCCGGTCGCGGTACAACTCTAACCCACAGCCGTCAAACTCCTTATCTACAAGGAAGCCGAATGGCCATAGTAACAAAAACCAGACAAACGCAATCAAACTTGCTTATGGGGAGAGCGAGGGTTCTAGAATAGGGCTGGCTGAGTCAGTTGATAGTAGTAGAGGTGTTAACCCTACACTATCACTATCATTATCAGATGTTTATCGGTACGTGACGGTGCACAGATCCCAATTGCTGTTATTAGATCTCATGAGCCGCAATAGCATTAATACAAACTAATATAAACATATTTTAAAATTAAACCATCTTTTCCTCAAGTAGACCACAGTGTTTAGCAGCAGAACGTTTAGCTCGAGAGACTTTTTTTTGAGCGACCTTGACGATGATAATTATAACGAATTTCGCTTCATCTCCGTTTCGTTCTCCCCGCGCCACTTTTGGTGTCGATGACCTTTTCGGTTCCTTTTTCTTTCATCACTAATTTCAATCGATTCACGTGTATGCGGTCACGAAACACCATTGACACGGGAGGTCCAAACAAACGTCATCCCATCTTATGTTACCTAATCGTACAGCTTTTTTTTTTCTTGGGTCATGGACGTCGGCTGAGCTTTTGGGCGATAGATTTGCACAACATGCTGTGCGCTTTCTGTTCGAACCCTTGTTTTGGATCGATAGCGCCCAGCTACGCGTTGTCGTTGTTCATTGCCGTACGGAAACCAGCGACAAGCACACCTCCTGACAAATCTGACGATAGCCAATGGCGACGGTGGTCTAATGTTCAACGCTGTTCTAAATTGTATAGTCTGTTGGTAGGTTTGCTGATAGTGGAGGCCGCACAATCAGTACATGTGCGTTTGGGCGACGAACGCATGCCATGTGCTCTTCCATGGTCATGGAACACACTATGGTGATGATTCCCGAAACACGGCCAGAGGAGAGTAAACTTGGCATGGAAAAAGAAGCCACAAAGGTTTGCGCTGGTCGAATGGAAGAGATATGCGCAACCGGGAGCAAATCTATCATTAGACCAGCTGTGCGGAAGGGTTTCGGGAAGAATGACAGAGGATA
This sequence comes from Anopheles marshallii, assembly GCF_943734725.1. NCBI lineage: Eukaryota > Metazoa > Arthropoda > Insecta > Diptera > Culicidae > Anopheles > Anopheles marshallii. Next base: position 44,468,823 of record NC_071326.1, on the reverse strand, counting down.
TTTTGTAATTAAAGAATAACTCCGAAAACTATTAAATTGATTGCCAATGATTGTTTCGCAACTGTTTCTGTACAAGCGCTACGATTCGCAACAATGTTGTGTGCACAAGTTAGTTTTCCCACGCTTCTGTAATCGAAATGGCCCTTGAACTTGGCCCCACCAAACCATGGTTTCTTCACCTTAGAGCACGGTGTCAGAATTTTGTTGATCATACGGTTGTAGCATCATAAAATGCTATCCATTTGGTTGCGTTGGTAGAGACACGAGAGAAAAACAAATTGAAGAAAAAAAGGTAAAAATAACAATCACAGCAAATGCAATCCATCCTCCGACCGTTTGTCCCATAGGTGTTCTCTCACAAGCAACGAAACAGGTGCCGAGTGTTTCTGCGGCTAACACACAAATCTTCGCAAACGTGAGCATCTTTTTCGTAAACCGGTAAATAATAAATTTTAAAAATACTCCCATCACAAAAACGTGCACATTACACATTCGTTTCCGCCCCTGCCCGCTGCTGCGGTACCCATTTCCCGGTCGATGTTCACCCATTCGAGGCTTTCACTTGTGCGAATGTTGTTCTGCCTTTTGGCTCCCTTGTGCGCACTATTGCTTTTATACAACGCCGATCATCAACGGCAATGGTCGAAACGCACACAGACGACAACCACAACACCATCGGATGATTTTTGTCGGAAAATTTCAACATACACCAATCATCCGGTGTAAACGGTGCGACAAACACCGCTGCATAATTCATGTGACGCAATATTGCAACGGCCAGCGGGATGGGTCGTGGTAGCGATGCAGTGAGCTGTTCGCGATGGTGAACTGATAGGGTGATGGCTTTTTATGCGACACTATAGAAGCTTGTACGGGGCTTGTTATACGACACCATTACAGTTTACCACAATCTACGAAAGTCTCTAAAGAAAACACCTCGAGGGTTCTAATCCCAACACACCCTGCGTACCATCTTTGGCGGTTCACACTAGAACGTACCAACCGTAGCACAACGGTTTGTTGATGAATGTTTAACCTTCGATCTGTTTTCTGTACCTTCCATGAATGCACTGCACGGTGAACGGTACGTGAGGGAATGTGACAGAAAGATGATAATGTCATCTGTTTGTCTACGTCCCATCGTCTGTCGGCTCTGAAGCGCAACGATCAGCTGATCATACTGGCCGATGGCGGCAACACTGGTTGTAATAAGTATTTTTGCTAATCGAACATTTGGACCGACTTAAACGAAAGATTTTGTCGAATTGGTTCCAGCTAGAGTCACCATTGCTCAACCAACACACGTCCGAATGGTTGAGTTCCAAACTCCATTAGATTACAATATACTCTCCTTATCAACTGCTCAGAATCAAGGCATCCAATAGATTACTGGATGGTATATGTCGACATATCCAAATGTCTTCGTAATGGCTTACTAAACGTATTTTGACGGAAAATTGATTAACCTTTTAAAAAAACAGGAGATATTCTTCAGGAGATATTGAAAAACAAGTGACAATGCAAACGGTTCTGGTAAAAGAGAAAGATATCGTAAAATACGTTACTAATTACTACACTCCCTTATCTCCTTCGACACGAAATGAAACTGGAACAAACAGATTTCTCGTCATTTCCATTCGATTAATAATACGTTGTAACCAAGAGTGGTGTTTAAGTGGTGTGACTGATATGCTCAGAGATATATTTTAAACTGGAACAATCCTGATAGAGTGAAGTAGATAGTAGAACAATACCCTGATAAGATAATTACTGCACAACCAACGCACCCAAAAAATCTTCTTTTGCATGACAGTGTGGAGATGATACATTCCATCGTCAATTCGCATCCTTGCATTCGGTAATTGTCACAATTCGTCAACTCAACTACCAGTACGATCTGTGTCGGCGTTAAGAAAGAAAAAATAGCGTGCCAAATTACTGTTCTAGAATTGTTCCTTTCTCCGTATCTATTAGCCCTAACACAGTGACGTATAAATAGTGGTACCGAATGTTGGCAAACAGCCCGATAGCGAAGCCCAAATGGTATCCTTCTCACCGAGCAAGAAAACTATGTGTTTCGTACCTTCGCAAAGAAAAACGAGAAAACAATGGAAGGCGATAGAATTTATCGATAAAATTGGAACTGCCTGGTATCTCAACCCCAGGCGCATTCGTTATTGATTCTGAGCCACCTAACGATCAAACATCATTAAACAGTCCTCCCATGCATTAGCAAGCAACGAACACGATTGGAACGGAATTGGATTTGTGGAAAGTTTTCCTTTTGATTACTAGAAGTGGGTCTCGCCTCTGTGACTATCTCTGCCGAAGCACTATCCTTAATGGTATGGGCTGATCCAGAGGTCGCACGGCCAGTGACGGAGCATGACACTGAGCTAATGGCGAACTTTCGGCACGGCAAAGCTTGAAGCTTGACGGCTAAAAATAGCATCACCGCCAGTACTGCTACACCCCATCGACGGCAGCAGTACTTTACTGTCCCGAAAGTCCTGCGGAAATCACAGCAAGGACACACACATCTGTTCGTTGGTGGGCTCGTTTAACGGGCCACACACTGAGGCCGCTGGTGCACGGTACCCATTGTGAGTTGTAGTTTGTGCATATATCTATCCTTTAGAAATTCTAATTTTACTACAATGGCTTCTGGACAAGGACAAAAAAAAAATTGAACAATCTCACCTCCAGATTCGTCCTGATTTGCACCTGCATACACTGCAGGCAGCCAATGCCACATGCCAAATTGTAAGAAGCGGATGGATAAGCCCATTGACCTAGATCGCGGTACGGAAAGTTGCTTCCGGTTGCATCTTTCATGGTTAGCTCGCGGTACACGGTTTCCGCCTCCCGCGGGAATTGAACCAAGCGGAAGAGGTAAGAACGTACCATCCGGTAAGATGTGCATTTTGTAGCTCGTGCAAATGTTCTCAAATTTAAATTATGCAAAATGAGCAGCTTACAGTCTTTTGGCAAGATTGCATCGTACGCCGAAGTGAGAATCTTCTCGAACGGCCGACAATTTTACGAACCCTACTACAAACGAGGAGCATAACGTTTCACACTATCTACCGAATGTTTGTTTTACCAAACGGTGGGAAAGATAGTTTCCGGAAGGATAGCCACATAAATTATTAACACGACCGTGGCCTGCGAAAACTCCTGGTGCAGCATTCGGTGAATTGTGGAATTCTAAAGTAAAGTTATTTGTTCCCCACACCCCGGTATCGGTGTTTTACCGCCGATTGGCTTCTTTTTAAAATTGCATAGTTTGTTCTTTAGAATGACTTTGAAACATTACCTTTGCCGTGTCCGGGAGTACTAACTCTTCTTGCCAGTTTCTGGCCATATTTTACGTTGCTTAAGAATTTAAACTCGAAGAAATTCGTTTTATCTACTGATTTGTGATCAATTTTTCGTTGAATTTTCGTTTGTTAAAAATTAACCATCCACTGGGTGATTTGCTAACTTTAACGTATGCCTGCACATTTTCTTTGAGTTCCACTGGTCACCAAGTTTGTGTTCAAAGAGCATAAAGTGTTCAAATTGTACATCCATTTCCGGCCGTTTGGATCAAATAGTTGCATTCCAACCAGAACACACAGAATATGTTTCGTGTAAACAATGCACTGTAGCGCTATAATCCACCTATCGTACATTGTTGTGACATTTAGATCCATCACAATGTATGCTGCACTTGTGCTGCAAATAAAATATGATTACCAAGCGCTGCTCAACCGGAAGAAATTTAAAATAAAACAAACAGACAATGGGCGATTTCTAATGCGCACGGGGCACTGGAGACTAATGCGTCTCACAGAAGTGTGGCATTTCAAGTAACGTGGCCAAGTATGAAAAGCGTAAACAAATGTGTTCTTGAGCAAGTGGGACAAAAAAAAGGCACTGTTTAACAAACTTTATTGTTTAGATAATCATGTTTATAATTCAAATATAAATAAGTTTAAACCATCTAGACGTGTTGATGCAATATAAAACAACTAAAAGCAAAACGCAAACGAAAATGCTTAATAAATATGGAAAATGATTAAAATATGTGCATATAAAATGGTGCATTGCCACACATTTGGAATGTTTCGCTAGTACATGGACACACTCATTAAACACAATGACCTGTTCGCAATTATCAGCAAAAATGCATCTATCTTTCGCTAACTTCCATCCGAATGCACCAAATTGCTAGGGCATCGCTTTGCAGGATGATAAATTACACCTAAAGCCCACCCATTCACCTCGCTTTACAACATCAATGGGATTGTGGGTTCTAGTTCGCTTCCGCACCACATGCTGCTGACACAATTCTGCTTCTGGACCGTTCCAACCATCACGGAGAGCTGAGAGATCGTGTAGCAATGTAGGTCAGCGGCGTCAGAGAGAAGTGTGGCTGTAGTTACGCTGATAGCAATGTTTCATCCCCGGGATTGCCTTTTTCGCCGGCGACACAAAATTAAAGTGTAATTAGGTGGAAAAAATCGTTTCCTCGGTGACAAATTAAAACAGTACCTTTCGAACAGTGCCGTCCCCTTTCAAGGAAGACGGCACCTTTCAGCAGTGTTGTGAACAAAACCTACCCCATTTCAATCGTTTTGAGCTGCAGACGGATGACGTGATGTGCTCCATAAATCAACAATCGAAGATAGACCAGTATCAACTGCATAATATATCATTTGTCACAGATTTTTCACCTTTTTTACTTTGATACTCTCCGTTCATACGGACGGTCCATGAAACCGAATATCACGTTCACTTCAATGCTTTGCGTGGCGTCGTTAACATCAGACATATTAAGTTACCTTCTTTTGAATTTGATTAATTCGTCTTCTTCGACGTCAAACGTTTCGCCATGTACTTACACTTCGTTGACTGAAGTCAATATTATGCAACAATGGTACAAAACAAAGCGAAGTGACGTGATTTTGATATTGCATGCATAATAGATTTTCTTCGTATCGTGGCAAAAGTATCCTTTCGGCAACTATTCATAACTTTATGGAAATATTGGGTACATTTTCGGGAGGTTTATGCTGTACCTGTACTACTTGATGGTAGTAACATGTAACGATCAGTATAATTGTTTTTCTCCCTCGCTCTATATTTCTAGATTCATTTGTGCTGGTATCCGCATCACCAACGCTGACAGAGCAGCTTCGGTAGTATTTATATATTTATTTCTATTTGCACAACAATTAGCCAGGCATAATAAATGCCTGAAGGACAGTACGTTTCACTGAGAAATCGTCTTAATTGCGATGGATTGCAACGCAAACAGTGCTCACGGGTACAATGGATCAAATGGTCAGCCTGATTTACACGTTTTGTTTTCCTTCATGTCATATCTTGGACAGCGTTATAATATTTATTTATGTTTTCTAATGATGACTGAATACGAAATTATACGAAATTTATACGAAAGTATAAATGAATTCATTTGTTCATTTTTAATGCTTCTTTGATGTCGAGAGATGCGAAGACTGTATATTGCAACAGTGTTATATTTTATGGAATATAGAAAAAACTTTCAAGAATTTGAGGAACACTTATTTGATTACGGTATAAACAATATAATTATAAACATTTATCATTTGCACTTGACTATTTTTCCTCTGTTAATCTCCACGAAACCCTTATATAATACATAATTTAAGGCATTTGTATGTATTACCATGATAAGCTGCACCATCACTGCCAACTGTTAAGGAACACAAACGCCGATCGAAATATTACCAGATGCACACAACAATTCACTGTCCTACACAAACCCGGCGCGTCTTTTATGTGCTAAATATTTTTGCAATACAGAAAAACCACCTTCATTAGTTGATTCATCAATGGCAATCACACCGCTCCAAACCACGCCAAACAAGCACCACGCGGTACGGGAATGCACAACTCCCCGATTTTACCTAACGCCGTGCGCGCGCGAAGCCTTTCAAAATGTTCCGTAACGCTCGATCGAAAGCGCACACACACACACACACCCGGAGTACGCGTACCGGAACGATTGGTTAGCTTCACATTATTTAGATCATCCTACACTGATAATGATGCCACCACACAGATCGGACACTTCCAGAAGCCGGCTTTGAATGACGCTTGACTGCGAAGCTGACAGTTAACCTCTCCGATTACGCGCGGCGCGTTCTTCGGCCATCCGCTTCACTAGCTGCCGTTTGCCTGTTGACGTACCACCTCGAGGGGCTGTTCTGCCAGCGCAACCCGCAACATCAACCTTGTCTTCGTGCTGTACCACCTATCCGGCACCTTATCATCTATCGTTATCTGTTGCGTTCGGTGGTGAAAGTTGTGGCGAGAAAAGAAGAGTGCAAACACAGCAAGCTCTCGGCGACAACTATTGTACGGTCGGGCGTGTTCGAACTGTTGCTGGTAGGTGTGGATGCACTCGAAACATATGCAAATCTTACGCGCAATTCGGTTGCTCTCGTACAAACTTGGTTGAAACACTTCGATCACATGTTGGAAGGCACATCACAACAACGTAAAATTCACAACCACAGCAGCTTTTGGACAAGCGTGCTACAAGAAGGGGGTTTTCCCGAGGATATCTCGCGAAATGCCGAAGCAGCGTCTTCTGCAAAGGTCACGAACGGGAACGAACGTTAAGCCAAAACAGAAACCATCCACAACGGTTGTGACGCGCGTGCGTGCTGAAGGTGGTTTGTTTTGGTGCTTTAAAAATATCGTACCCTTTTTTCGCACTGCCACTGCTGCCACGAATAGCGCAAAAACAAAAAGCACCCCGAAAAGACAAACTCAAAGGCCAAACAACTCCCCGCGTCAAGCTTGGTGCGCGATGGGTTTTGTGTGAACAAACGTTTCGGCCTGGCGGTACTGCCACACTGAACACTTGCCCGCCCGACACGCCACGGTAATCGATTGGGTAATTATAAACAAAAACAAAAACCCCTCCCAAAATGTTACACTCGCGGCCACCTGCAATCCACCTGCACCGACAACTGGCACCCGTCTGCCCGTCGTCCGATCAACAACAGCACACTGTCGGTTGCGATGGATCTGGTGCGGAACAAGGGGCTGGGAAATTTAAACCGTGCCACTCAACAAAGCACAGAACGGACAGCATCTTGTGGTCTAATCGAAACACAAACACCACCACATGGTATTAGACGATGTCTTCTGTTTGCAGTTCGCGTGCACTAGTTGCTCCGATTCATTGTACGGACGGAGATTGTGCTCTTGAGCGGCGCACAATGGGGGTTTTTGTCTGGCCGCTTCGGCCGAGAGCTCGACGGGTTGTGGCAGCTTCGATGCCGGAAGCTAAACTGCTTCAACGGTTCGGAACGGAACAGATCCAACAGCCGCTCACAGATCACAGCCCAGCGCGGCCACTCAACCGACGCATGAACGCAATACGTCAGATGATGATCTTCCGGAGCAATCCAACCAATGCGATCGCAACGTTCAACGAAATGAATACGTTTGAGTGCAGCGGATGATCACACTGCACGAACGAATGAATCAATAAAGGCGAACGTTCACGTGAAACATTTGTTCCTGGATGTCGGTAAGCGATTTTACATTTCCGCACTTTTTCAGCTGGCTTTGTGTATGGTTTTTGTGCGAAGTTATGCTTTATAACAATAAAAAGAATGTTCATTGTTGGTAGAGCACTTCATATTAATAAAACAAGTTCTTTTCCGACAAATTTACCAGTTCTTTCCGGAATCTTTCATATCGTTACGGAGATGCTGTTTTTAGAGATTCTGTAATAGTTATTGGTACAATGCTGTGTCTCTACTATGTCCACTATGTCCAGGATATTTTATAACATGTTTGAAATTCGACTTTAACGAAAATATAGAATTGCGTTGCACGTGCGATCGTATCAATATCGTATCAGGTCCCCTACGGAAGAAGACGCATTCTTGCAGCCCGTCTCTCCGGAAGCCAACACATTCTCCCCAAGCGCGATTCTCACGTTTCGCAATAGGTAGCAATCAGTTCTCGAAAGGTATAAAAGAACAGGAAAGATAGGGGATTAGGTGATTTATTTCACACTTAGTTTTCGTACTGGTCGGAAGTGATGCAAGTTGCCACTAACAATCAATACAAATTATATTTTTATTGTAACTTGTGGTGAATCGCATAATTATAGCGCAATTTAGAAAAACTATTACGCTTCCTTCAGTAGGATATCGACAAAATTTAAATTTCAATTAACGGCTTTTTAGGCCAATCAACGATAAACTTCAATGTTTAAATAAGCATTAAATATCCAACAATAGGGCGGCCCAGTTGCGTATTGGTAACAGAGCCGATCTTCACACGACAGGACCGGTCCAAAATCCCATCCGGATCAAATCTCCGTACACAGAACTGACTATCCGGCTACGGATAAATAAAGTCAAAAAAGAAGGCCAGAAATGGCAGACTTAGACCTATTATATGATATATAATTATATATGACTTGACCATTCCTCTATTATTCAATAAAAAGTTGAATAATCCGCGCAAACTTTTGCCACTTTGTTCATTTTATATTCATATTTTTTAGATTGTACCATCAATAGCTACACAAGAGATATGTTTCATTAAACTATAATGAACGGAGATTTGACCAAAATCTTATAAATATTGACTAGACCAATACACCGGTTTTAAAAATCGACTCTATCTGCCGAACAATGGCGTCCGATGTTTATGACGTATTACAAAACTGTCTAATATTGAAGTACAACCGTTAAATCAATGTTTAATACAATTTATGGTACAGCTAGCTGGTGCTTACGATTTATAGATTCACCCAGTTTATTGCATAACAGCTTTCAAAACACGGGTCGCTTTGTCCCTTCGCTTTCCAACTAGCATCGATTGATACACGTGCAAGAACCCAAGTATGCCAGCCCCAGCCTGTTCGTCCCATAACCTACGCCTGGGTTAGTGCTTAATGTATTTATAATACCCACAAACATGCATACCAAACATGCTACGGATGTTCACACGGTTTTCCTTGCTTTCCTTCACTTCAACCGTACAAGGAATGGTTGTCCGAGAGGCATACACTAATAACACACGCTTGCACTGTAAACTTATGATTTCAGGCACACACGTGTACCACTGATCGGTGGGCAGGGAAACTAGAAGTTGCAACGTTAAAGGTGTTTAGGAAACGGGGGGAAGGAAAAAATCAAAACCCGTCTCACAAAACCTTGAACCTATATTGTCTCGAGCTCGGAACGTTCGTGAAACCCATCATGCGCCTCCGTCGAGCCTGGTCTGGAGCAGGGGCGAAGGTGTATGAAATGGGTGGCAGAGACAAATGATCGTTTGACGGGAGCAACGAAACATCCGTACCCTTAACCTAGCACGTGCCTTTAAGCGCTAGGTTGTGCGTCCTTCCCCCGTGCCATTCAACTGAAGGCATCAACTATCAACCAATCAATGGAGCCGCCTGGTAGGGCTCATAAAAATAGGTACCTTCTCTAAGGGTTTCTTGTCTGATGGAAAGGAATTCTAATTCAGAATAGGAAGCAATTTTTTTAATTTTATTTTATATTGCTGGGTATTGTACATTATTCCACAGTTATCAGTTAGTTTTTTTGATATTATTTACTACTTTACTTATTTCTTTATTAAACGCTACAACTGCTTCGAGGTTTTGGCCTGCAGATTCAATATCGAGCGAGAATTTGTATAAACCAAAATCGAAAAATTTAAATAAGTTTCAACAATCATAAAAAATATTTTCATAAATCTGAATGAGTTTTTGAGCTGAATGAATGATTCTGAATCTTTAATCTGAAGATTTATGATTCCTCAAAGTTTTATGAATTTTTGAATCCTGAAATTCAATAAAGATTCCATGAAACCTGTAATATTTTTCAATAATTCATGAATCTTCAATGATTCATAGAGCTCTATCTTATTACTAATGCATAAATATTTCAGAATTTGCGAATTTTTGGGAAATCATAAATCTATGAGGATTTAGGAATATTTTGCAAGTCTACTCATATGAGGGCCGCGATGGTGAATTGGAAGAATAAAAGGTCTTCACACGACAGGACCTGTCCAAAATCCCATCCGGATCAAACCTCCGTCACAGGACTAGACTATCCATCTAAGGGGTAAATAATGCCAAAAATAAAGCCATAAATGGCAGACCTAGTCTTCTTGAGATTGTTGTGCCGATACAGGGTTTAACAAGCCACTTTGCCATGTGACCGAATGATATACAAACCAACTTTGACCACCAACTTTGAGGATGGCACTTTTAAGTGAAATAGTGAAATATTTCGAATAGATAGCTGTCCTTAACAAGATTCAGCTGACACAACACTACATTTTACAATTCTTCTAGCATGCAATTCTGCTTATCTGAGATCTTTAGTTATTAGTGATTAGTGTTTTAGTAACAATATTGAGCCGTTTGTGAATTAAAGTTTAAGACTTGTTGCATATAATAGGACATACAGACGAAGCAAATTAAAACCATGAAGTGTTTAAATTTACTATAAAATGTGATGAAAATTTTGGTACGAAGGAACAAACACTTTTGACTAAATGTCGGCTTTACGAACTGCAGTAGAATGATTGTATAAAACAAACAAGTTATTTTCGTAATTATTTTATGGAAATTATGACGCAATAGGAATAAGATCTTCTAATAATAAGGAATAAGAAGAAATAGGATAGAGATCTATCTTAACAAAAAAATGCTGCTAGTTCTAAAGTTGTGGATTTAAAGGGCAGAGTGCCCATTAAAGAGCTAATTTTTTTTTTTTGTGTACCATGATTTTCAATGTATCGCACCACACCGTTTCACTTAGTTACGATTTCTAAACCTTAAAGAACGCACCATTCAACGTTTGCTACAACATGCGGCCGTGACGACAGCACTACGGAGAGAAGACGTCGGCGAACGTCGATAAACACATTCATTGCTGGCGCCAAACGACGGTAGGACGATTTCCTCACAGTAAAGGTGACGCCAGCCTGCCCAGGCATCAATGCGCTGGAGAAAAGACGATTTTAATAGATATAATGGCAACGAGAAAAAGAGAGGACCAGAAAACACTATCGCACGTTCACTGTGGTGTGCGATTCCAGCACAGCAGAAAGATTGATGGTTCGCGAAAATGGCTTTTGTTCGACGCTACCGAGCCGACGTGAGTGAAAGCGATCGAGACTAATAGGCGCGGCTATGGCATGGATAGACACACGCCACACACTGTTGGACAACAAATGTCGCTTTGAAAAGCCATCTACAAACTCGCTTTGATGAGTAATGGCGGCAAACGGAAGGATCATGATAAAAGCAACAATGAAAACGAACGGAAAATCGTAATTTCCCTTAAGAAGTTTTGTAATTAGGCTTGACATTTCACGCGGTCGAGCGTAAATAATGCTCAATAAAAAATAAATAGTTCTAATTACATAATGTGCTGTGCTCGTCCATTAAATATCCGATTAAATCGTCGATTAATTTACTTTTTATTGTTTAAAACTCTTTCGAAGAGATCGTGCGCTACTAGCGTCTTTAACATAACGACTCCAAACCCAAACCAAATAGGATCAAACATTCATGCAAACTAAAGATGACCTGCATAAAAATAGGGCCATGTTGGCACAGTTCCGATCGCAACCATTTATAGACGCAAAGTGATCATAATTTATGTTCTGGTCCGTTTTGCAAATGCCACACTCCGGTAACAATATAGTGCCATAAAGGTAATAAATTAAGTCAACCACAACAAGCAAATGACGCACCCTCGGAATGGAAGATATGTTGCCGGGGTCAGGGGTAGGACAATCGAAACAAAATGGGCGGGAAAAGTGCCATTGGATGCTACCGCGTTGGCTTCGGCGATGTGGTGAAAAGCCAAAGTAAATAAAAATCAATACACGAAAACCGCTCCGCTGCATCTAACGAAACGTGCAAGGGTATTGTTTTTGGAGGGGGTTTCATTATCCAAACGAGTGGTCACTATTTGCTGAGTGTTATGATGACATTAACACCATATGCTATCGCTACCATCGAAACTCATAACGAAAGAAATGGTGACCACACGTGAAAAAGCGTTACAAATGTGTATTTGCATATTTCGTTTCTGTTTGGTTTGAGTTTTTTTTTCCTTTGACTTTCGTAATTAATGAACCATGAAGCATACAACTAATAAATAAAAAATTGTGTATATTATTCCGTTTCAACACAGCGAAATACTTAAAAACAAATACTTTGATCAATCTGAGAAAACACACACTTCGTACATGCAGTAGAACAATTTCCATGGTAAATCCATAATATTAAATTATGAATTATTAATAATAGTAATACGATAATAATAATTATGATAATAATAATAATAATAATGCGATAATGAAAATAAATGGATGATAAAAATGATTGGAGTTACTGTAATCATAAATTTTATTCTACCAAAAATAATAACAATAATAAAAAAATTATTCATACCACAAAAAAACACAATAATCGGGTGATCTAATAATTGGTATTTGGATTAGTTTTACGTATGTTAACTTGTTAACGGTATTATGTTGTTTTTAAGTGACATAAAATCAAAATAAAATCAAGCTATAGTGAGTTTGGTCAGAATCAGACAGCATTACATTCCGAACGATCGTCGACTCCATATTTGTGACATTGTCATCTGCAAACTCGCATATTTACGGCATTTTAGAATGTTTTGCACGTACATTGTGCTTGCCGATCGAAACATTTCCGGCTATTTTTCCGACAGTGCTAGAGCACAGTTTCACTCAACGCGTTATGCTTGTTGGCGTCATCATACGTATTTGTGCCATTATCATGTGCAATTATCCAGTGAGATCGCTTTATCAAAAGCAACCTAAAAACCGCTGGATGACAGGCGATAGTAACAGCATCCGTTTTCCGTCTGCAAATGGGCTTTTATGGAACGTTGTGGAACGTTGGCGATGATATTTACACCTGCCGGAGTGTATGGGACACATAGGAAAATGGTACAAAGAATCCGATTTCATGGTTACCGCTTAGCATAGTATTATCGTACCGGAAGATTTCCATGCAGATTGCTGTTCCATTTAGGTGGGAACAACGCTTGCTCACAAAGAGAACAATCCGCAATCCGATGACGTACCGGGTAGGCTCGCTCTCAGCGCAAAAAACATAAACAACCAACCGAATGGTGTCCGGTGGTATCGTTTCGTTTTATTAATGCAAATAATAAAGCATCGAAAAGAAAGAATTTACTGTAAAACCTTTACTGCAAAACGAGTATTTTTACAAAGAATAACTTGTGAAGGGTAGCACACAGCACAAGTTTAGACAAAAATTCAATAGAAAAAATATTTGGAATGTTTTAGAGTGGTAACTTTTTCTCGAAGTTTTTAAGAACTGTCACAACATTCCGAGCGTGCTCGTAATACTTCAAACATTATCATCTCGAAATCATGTTCTAAAAGTCCGGAACGTCAAGTTGAGGACAGCTTAACGCACAATCAGTTACATCCAACCATTTATACGCAAATTTCTTTTCTTAATTTTACACATGATTTTTTATTATCGTATGTAAGGATTTTTATGGATCTTAAAAAATGATTCATTTTAAATTCTTCGGCATAATTTAAAACTCCAGTGAAAGAGACAGTATTCATTTTGTTGAAGCTTCACCGGGCCAGCCTCTACAACTTCCCGCTGTTTAGCAGAATGGATGAGAGGTGCTTTCGAGGGAGTTTCAGTGAATTATCCTTACAAATCGATGGAATCGGGAATGTTAATATTTGGTATCGGAAACCCACTTTGGTACCCACTTGACGATTTGGTATCACGTGACCGATTATCCGGCTCCGTTTTTTTTTATTTCACGCATCTAACTTAGGTTACAAATCATTAGCTCATGGTTCGAGAATTGATTTGTTGGTACGTTAGATTGAGTGTCCCGACCATTGCCTATTCATTACACTTATAATCGTGCTTTTGATTCGTTATCGCGGGCAGGTGCGTATTTTTATTTGCTCACAACTTAATCCGTTTATCTTCGTTAAAAACCGCTTATCGTTCATTACGCACGTATACATACGAGTGGGCATACACTGAAACGAGCATCGCCAGCACCACAAGATAAATCTGGTGCGAGTCGCATATTTAAGCATTAACTGTAACGAATGTAACGCTCGTTAAAAAACACATTTACAAATTCAAGATATGAAATGTTAATTTTAATGCGTGGCTTCTTCATACGATAGGAGTCGATTGTACTTTCTTGCTTATTTTCTCTAAATTAATTAGTTAAATGTGTGCGTGACGAAAACAAACCCTCATTGCTGCATGTATTGTAGTGAATCGAGAAGATAACAACATTGAAAATGTACATGCAAATAACATTAACTTCAACTACAATATGTAACAAAAGCTTTTCGCGAACTATGAATTTCAAGAATATAAGAGAAAATGCAAACAGCACATTGTTGTGTAGCATCGGCAAAACAAGCAGACTATAAATCAACGGTCTACTCAAGGTCATGTGCAAAGCCTCACAGCCCCGTAAGGGATGTTTTGCCGGGTTAACGCTAGGTCACTGGGTAGTCAAACATGGCCGAAACAGCATTCGCCCGATAAAACTGCGGTCTTCCATTTTGGACCCGTGCCAACCAATGATGTCCTCGATCGTTTTTTGGGCCAACGCAACAACATGTTGCTACAGTGCATCCCTTCAGTGCCCTCAAAAGAAAAACATAATTCTAAACGAAAAAAAAACGTTACCGCATAAATACACACAGCATAGCAATGGTGGGTTGTTTTAGCTGACGCCAAAGTGTGATTTTTTCCCTTACCTTTCGATGCTTTTTTGCACTGTTCTAGCACACTTTTCATCGAGCCGAGGAACGAAAAAAAACATGAACTCATTCTCCCGTCTAGATCGACGCTGCACTGCAGATTGTACGTGCTTTTTCGAGAGGGCCCTGTAACTGCTACGAGTCTGAATATTTTCAGATGGTTTGCATTTTAAGTTTCTCCATCGAGCGAACGGGTGGGAAAATGTTATTCGCCTCAAAAAATCAACACGTTTGCGAATATTGAGAGCAGTGTTGGAGACACAGCGCACAGAAACCAGTAACATACGTCGTGTTGTAAGCGCTTGTCGCGCTGCTACTATGTTACTTTGTCAAAACTGATACTGTTGACGTTACCGACCGCCAACAGCAAATAATGGTAATAAATGGACACATCAAATGCATGGAGGAGTAACATGTAGTTCCTCCAGCAAACTAGTAAAACTAGTTGAGAATGGAATAACACAAGTTGTTAATAATAATAACCAATAACAGTAATAAAATAGTAGTATATGATACACACGTTTAAAAATTTAAAAATTATTATAATTAATTAAGTTGTGTGGAAATTCCTTTTCAACAACAAAATTCTTTTTTAAACAAGAACAATTCCTGTATATTCCTGTATTTATTCCTTGTAAGTTATGGGAAATCTGCGTATTTTGGGTTCACCGTCTATTATCTAGGAGCTACCGTCTAATTTTTACCACGTAGTTAAATAATCAATGTTCGCTATTAAGGACTGCGAGAAACAAGATTCGAACCACAGTCCTTTGGTTCCTTAAACCGAACACTGAATCACGGGACCATTGAACATCTTCGGATATAGACAGGTTTAAAGCAAAATAGTAGACACAGTTCAGAAACAAACCTATCTAGATCTATACTGGGCTATGTCTATAAATCTGGAAGTCTTTCATAAAGTTTTCTGCGGCTTCATTTAGCTGTAAGTGGATAGAAATTCCGTAGTACAACGCTTAATGCCGCTTCTGCGGATCTATAGGTAAATTAAGTCACAGTAAAACTAGACACAACATAAGCCCGAAAACGGTTGTAGAACCAGTGATTAATTGCAATTATTACGAAACCAATACCAATCATAACGAAACACCAATTATTATTTCGTTAAAACCTTAACTCCCTTCCATAACTGTCGAATCGATAGCTGAGACAAGCAGCTATACTGTTTCGAGCGAAGTATAATGATGACTCAACAGCAAGCAAACGCTTGAAAGACAAGCACGCAGAAGCAAAAACAAAAATACAAAAACAAACCCTGCAAAATTGCATCTACATCGAACAGGAACGGTTCCGCACAAAACAAAGCAGTACGCATGACGCTCCTCACATATGTGAGCGCCAACTCTGGGGGCTCTGACTGTGGCGTGGTGTTTCGTTCCGTAGTACCATCCCCTTCCACCAGGCAAGACGATTGAACACTCCGACCCAACGACGATAAGGAAGTTCGTCAAGTTCGTCCAATTCCGTGGTTCGCATGGCCTCCAGGCGAACGGCAATGTCTTGCGGTATCTTGCACCCCGGCAGACAGAACTACAGCAGTGGTGCGCCTCAAATCGTAAAACTATCCATGCGCAATCCAATCGCGTGCCCACATTTGCTAGACTTCAGCCAACTTGGCAAGGTCGTGCACCCCAAGAAGTTGTGTAGTAACTGGTTTTTGTGTTGACGGTGTTGTAACTGCCCCATGCAGCGAGCTAGAACCTACTGCACATGAAAGCTAACACTTGGGTACATTCTAAAATGAACCGGTTGAGATCAGGGAGGGTTGATGGATTATGCAAGTTGCTTGCCAAGTTCTTTCGTGGCTGTCACTCTCCGATGGGTGGCGGAAGGAAGGAAAACCAGGGAACCTGTTATTCTCTTATCTAAGTGCAGCAGACCTACGGAACCCACATACGGAGTGCAATCACAATGCACGCTGCACATGACGAGGCTCGAGCGTTTTACAATTGTGTGGGGTGCGTTTAATATCTTCGTAGAAGAGACTTTAACTTCAACAATCCCTCCGGATTCATTCCTTTTGTTTAAAGATATTCTCTTCCGACAGTTGAAGTTAGTATATCTTATTGTGAGCAAGAGCTAAAATAAAATAATACCTCTAATCGTGCCATACTTACACTAACTTGACTTTCGCTGTTGAACGATGCTAGAAAACTCTGAACTGGCACATCCTTGACTGGTGTTGGAATTGGGTGTAGCAGGAACCGTCCGGACCCGTGGGTAAGTTGGGGGGGCGGAATTTAAAGTCGACGAGAAGAGTTGATTCGAACCCTCCCGCACACGCCAAGGATCGAAAAGTTGCCGAAGCAGAGTGCGTCGGCTCCGACGGAACCGTTCAGATGAAATGCAAACAGGCTAAGAAGTTGTTACGCTGGGATGATACCACTATTAATTCCTCATACGCACACAACAACAACAACAAAGAAAACGCACAAAACACTGTTGGCACTTTTCGGACTTTTCACTTTGAACAATAGTTGCAATCGACGATGACGGCGGCTGTTGAAGTTGTTGTGTGACCACCTTCCGGCAGGTTAGCGCAAGAACTGTGAACAAACGACAAGGGTGAATCTTCAACTACATAGCCTACTACTGCGAATGGCGCACCATTCGGGTGGGTGGTTGGGTAGGTAATCGTTAAAAGAGTTTTCCCAGAGAGAATGCGAATACTCTCCGCAGCTGGTGAGATGGTGCACTATTTCACCAACGCGATGCACCGTGATGTAACGATGGTAGTAACTATGGTAACCTATTGCACGATGTGCTTCAAATCGATCAGGCTACATGTGTGGTCAAGGAAATTTAAGTTTAAATTCACATGATCAGTGCTGCAGAAAACTATCCCTCCTGTCTAGTTGCTAGGGAGAGTTCATGATACAACCATCAAGAGAGCGAGCCAAAGAGAGAGAGAGAGAGAGAGAGAGGGAGAAAAACTCGAAGAGAATGTCGTCCGACATACGCATCTCTTACATCGTCCAGTTTCCTTTACTCCCACATCCACACGTTGGCAGGTAAACAGCTTCCTCTTGTTTCTGCTCAACTACTCCACATCTACTTGCTTACTTGCACGCAAACACTTCTATTGACCATCAGCTGTGTTAGGTTAACGGCAGACAATCAGGGTTGCTCAAGTGTTTGAGGTATTTCGTTATGTATGACATTAAACCTTCAAATACACAGATAGGAGGTATAGCACGTACTTCGTTGTGTATGTATTATGCGACACACTCCACGAAACCTGACTTTACTATGTAAATGACCTGCATGAACAATTGAATAAGTCGAATAACACTGGATTGTCAGGACCAGTCATTTCGATTGGTACGCTTTATTTTCTTCAAATTAATGATTGCGATCAAACAATTCTACCTTGTTTAATGCATGACTTTTACATATATATATTCTACAGCACTAACTCGCATTAAATAACTAACTAACACTACAAATTCCAAGGATTTCCTTTTTTTTTCAAAGTAACCATCAACACTTAAAACGAATGATCAATCTAATGGTAAACACCGAATTGAAATTGATATTCAATGTTGAACAGTCGATTCACTGAAATCTATGCAGAAAGGGCCAAAACAAGATTTGCGCTTCAAGGACAGAAAGAGTTCGATTAAATTAATTGCGGATATGGTAGTTGTCAAGTTTGCTACATTAAAGAAAAGAAAAATAATAGTTGTTGAAACATAAGAACATGTTTATATGCTAACGAATATGCTACGCGGCACGATTGAGCAATAGACTAACAGTCATAGAAAACACTGAGCAACCCTGACCTCTGTTTTGTAAAGAATTGTAATCGCCACCTTTAGGTTAGCAACCGGCACACACATGCAAGCAACAACTCTCCATTCGCCGCACGTACGCTGGTATGCGTGCGTTGTAATGTCACGCAATGCGGTGCGCGTTTTCTGCAGCGCGGTTCCGCGTAACATGCTCGGTTAGACAACGTATGCATTAGGGGGTAGTTAAACGCTTAAAGAAAAAGAAGACATGAAACGACAAAGCACTACCACACCAAGTGACTCGCTGCCAACCCCCTTTCCCCAAAAACAAGTCGCTCCCGCGGTTCACTCCCTCCCGATGTGGTGGTTAATTGTCGCGGTTAATTATTCACGATAACTCGAAAATAAAAATCACCAGCTGTACGCTGAAAAACGAACCAACTTCAATCCATCTCACTCGCTTTTTGTCTCTTCTGTGCTCTTTCTTTTTCTCTCCCTCTCTCTCTCATTCGTTCTATTAGATCACCTCTCTGGTCCAACACACGCACTCTCCGGTTTCTAGGCTGCATTTGCCTGCTTTGCATATGGGTAAACTGAAAACTGAGCGCTGCTTTGTTCGCATACGAAATGTATGGAATGGAATCGGTTTGGTTTGCCTTGAGCAAGATTAGGTTTTTTTTTTGGCAACCACAAAGTCAGTTCAATGTTTATTCGAATCGAGGCTCCTAAAACTAGGCTAGTAATACACCAGGGCGATCGCTCCACGATGGCAGGACAAAAGGATTGCTCACTAACACAACCATACGCACCACACCAAAAATGACCTTCTTTCTGCTTTTCCACTATGGACATGGAAAAACCCCGAAACACGTTCCCTTTATGCAAAGTCCCTTCAATTATTTGCTTGAATTAAGAGCGTGAACACTAGTAAAGGGAACTTTCTTCAACGCACCAACATGCTCGTTTTCCACTCACAAGGATCCACTATATATTTTTGTCTTCAATGCGTTCGTACTTTGTCTACAGCAGTTTAACGCTATGTGCACAGTAAAGCACCATCGAATACAACTTAATTTTGTTCAACAATATATATCCAGGTTTCTTCGAACGTTGCAACAACATTACACTCACCTACTTCAAGAAAACACACTGGAAAATGGGTAAAAATTTTTGAGCGACGAGCATAACCCAAGGAACAATTTTTAACCCGCAACTAACAGTTTCACTGCGTTTCACGCCGGCTGACTGCACATACTGAGCGACTTGATAGGGTAACTGTACCAATTATGGACGAGTTTGTACAACGTTTTTACAAAAACAACGATTGTGATATAAATATTGATCCAAATTATACAAACATGGATTTTTGTTATAGACACACATTTTCCTTTATATATTTTTTTTTGTAATTTCACCATTTATCATCAAATTTGTAGCCATTTTTCGAAACCTCTGCAATGCACCAATTGTTGTGCCATAGGTGTATCAATTTTTGTGCTAGTTCAAAATCACTTTTAGAACCGATTGTCCCCACGAAAATGGACAATGAATGAAAGTTTAATGTGTTTTAGGAAATTTGAAATGCTGATGTCTCTATAAAATGATACAAGCACATATTTTTGACCAATTTTGAAATCGTGGTTTTGAGCGACAAAATTTAGTTCGATTTGACACCAAGTGACAGCCAGCAAAAAAATGTTGGCCATGTGTGTGTGTGTGAGCGAGTTCAAAACATCGGTTGAAGCCAAGGTTTGTGTAGCAACGAGGTGTAACAGTATAGAGCGATTGAACCAGTAGGCAAAAGTTCGTTGGACGTGATTTGACGTTGGGACGCCTTTTTCCATTCAAATGTTTTATGTGTAGTTGTGTTGATTAAACCAACTAGCCATAGTAAGAAGAATGTTATTGTCTTGGATTTGGTTGGAAATTTGTGAAATATAGTCTTTATTCCTTCTATAACCGTAGAGCAACTATTTTTACAGCATGACAATGAACACGTTGCAGGCATTTTGAAAAAAATTATCCCCTCGATGGGCCGTACAATTCTGCTATCCGGCCCTTAAACGGCCAATTTCTCGCTAGGTGCCGACTTCGGAATTGCTTCCTGGGAAGCACGATTTTTCCCGAACCAACGATTTCCCGAACGCGATTCATTTGGTTGTGTGCGTGTCAGCTCTGCTGCGGCCATTCATCGCAAGTGTCAAACTGAACCGGTTGAAACGGTTTGTTTACATTGTAATTACAAAATGTTTTAATTTTTCCCAAAACAGTGATAAGGAAAAGATTAATTCTCTAATATAAAGTTTCATCAAAGCAAAGCGAATACAAAGTAAAAAGAACCCCTGATTTTCATGAGATCAAAAGATACGGGAAGCACGGAAATGTATTATTCCGGTTGCAACCACTAGCCGCCGAACGTACATAGCCGCCATGGAATATTTCAGCCGCCAAGAGTACAGGCATTTCCCAAGATACGCGGTTCCGCTTATACGCGGATTCGGAGATACGCGGTTTTTTTGCAATTTGGCAGCTGAGTTAGTTTTTGCTGCGAGGTTTGCCAAATAAAATAAAAGCATAGAAGGAAGTCAACTATCTAAATTTGAAGTATAAACGATTTTACTCCATGATTCGACTTACGCGGAAATTCGAGATACGCGGATTTTCCCGCGTTATAGCGGGAACCCCGATATAATGCCGTATCTTGGGAACTGCCAGTACAGTGAAAGAAAAACATAAAACTATCTTCTTTTGATAATTGTCGTTAAATCACCATCTTTATTTTTATGCAGTCATATTCTTTCAAGAGTTTCTTTCAAATATAATATTTTAATTTCATAATTTCTAGTCTTAAAATTTAAATTTAACGATCGTTCATTTGACATCTCGATTTGAGGAAAAAGAACGAGTGCAATATTGCTGGGTGTCGGCCATGTCGGAATTCATGGTTAAAGAGTCTCCCCCCACCAGCATAGGGTTTGAAGCTACCCAGGATATATTTGATGCATCATGGGTTCGAGTTGAGGATGGCTTGGTAAAAATCACAATTTTTTGGGGTAAGTTTTAATTTTTGTTTTCGTTGCTGTAATAGTAAAAAAATGCTGTTGATGAAAATTATGATAAATTAAGGGATTATATTAAGAAAATATTAAATTTTCAGCGATCAATTTTAATAATTTCTTTGATTTTAAGATAATTATCATATAATTAACAGCATAAAAAATGTATTCATTATCTTAAACGAAAAAACATTATTTTAACATATTTTTTTATTGCTTCAATTGTTTTTATTTGTTATGAATATTCCCTAGTATAAATTATTACAGTCTTTCCCGAGTTACGCAAATTATGCGTGCCATAAAAATTCGCGTAACTCAAATTTTCGCGTACCTCGTATTCCCTTTCAAATATCGTTTTTAGTTTGTATTCAGTGATGGATTTCTTCGTTTCGCGTTCCAAAGCATATTAATAATTGATATTTTTTTCATTTATTACGAAAATTGGAATAATTTTTTAATAAAAATAATGTTTTTAATATCGAAATTTAACGTAGTTTTAGGAAAATTTTACAAATACAAACTTTAATTCCACTAATAAAATACACGAATTGTCAACATTTTGGGATCCGCGAATCTCGTATTCGCTTAACTCGAGTGTCGCGTAACTCGGGAAAAGACTGTACTACATATTTTAAATAAATGATAAAAAATATTCCATGCTTCATGTGTGTCAAATAATGCTGAAAACAGGTGTTTAAGTAGTAAGACCCTTAATTATTACATTTAATGAATTTCAACATAGCTTTCACTGAACTTCCCTTAAATCACCGTTTAAAATTGCAACGGGAACACAAAGTTAAAAACACCTTTATTTTTATTTTATTACCCTTGATGACTACGTTCAGCCCATAGTGTCATGTCAAATTTATATTTGTCAAGGGTAGCTTCGAACCCTACGGTGCGTCACTACACAAATCTTTGCCCGTGAAGAGAAAAGAGAGTACGTGAGAAGACGTACACTGCGTATACGGCGATCGGAGGTGATCGAAGCTCTGGTGCGGACCGATCAACAGCTTCCAACGGTTTAGAAGTGAGCTGCATCTTTCGAGTGTAGATGCGAAAAACAACACACCGTCGTTCTATGTGTGGTCGGTGCCATTGCTCCAGAAGCAACACTCCGCGAGGGCCTAATGCGGGCGCGCTCTGTGTGAATTCGTTTGCTTAACATTTGTGTTTCTATGCAAAAACTACACAATCCGTGGTGTTTATAGTTTTTAATGTGTGTTCGTTTAGAACTGACCGTGCATAGTTGCAAGCTACCATCTGACACCGGAACCGGAGAAAGAAATCGACCAAGCAACGGTTGTGTGTTATTCACCTTTACGAAAACCCGCAGTTTGCAGGGAACGGTGTAGCAAAGAAAACACCGAGCAAAGTAGCGTGTGCGAAAGAATATTCCTACACAATACAAGCTGTATGCGTGCGTAAGTGTATGTGGTTGTGGTTGTGTGTGTTGAATGTTTTTTTACTTCATTGCGATTTTGTGAAGCAACATCAAGCTGTACGGTAGGCTGTGAAGAAAAGACGATGGTTGGTCGGCGTTAGTCAACGCGGAAAATGAGCCTGTCCATCGCTGTCAGCTGGAAAAGCTTCTTCGCCAACGAAATCGACCATCAAAAGACGGCCAGAGAACGCTTGTCACGGTGGGTGGATAGCCCGGGTCGGTCAACAGCAACCGGTAGTGGGGTGGCGTAACGAGTTTTCTTTATCAGCTGGCATCCTTCTCGTACGCCTTCGTCAGAATCGAAACACACTTCGTCGTGGTTCCCTTATCAGCTTGCTTGTTTTGCCGTACCGTTTCCATCGCCCACTAGGGCACCCGCCTTGCAATGGCGTCCGTCGCCTTCCCATCGGACGAAATTACGTATTCCTGAAGGCGCACTGTAGAAAGCGAAACCAAAACAGAGGAGAGCCAGTCGAATAAGAGGCGGCCACATCGATCGGTAAGTAGATTGCTTCTACCCTCGAAAAAGCTTAATGCAATACATAGTCTTCAACCGTAGTTTATGTGATCGATACGTAAGATTCATTTACATCTACGCTCTAATCGACGAATTGAAGATGCGACCGCACCGTTTCGACAGATTTCAATTCAGCTGTCGAGGGAGACAAGAACTGTTCAGATACTGTGCCACACCGCACAGAGAGAACCGCTGTGCGTTGTGTTTGCCCAAGCAGGCACGTCGGGGACAGACCGACACGTTCTATTCCACACCGCCCGACCACTCGGTCGTCGAGGTCAACCGGTTCGACGTCAGCGTCCGTACGGCTTAACCAACGTACCCAGAAAGGCCATCAAACCTGTTGTCACCTGTAGCAACATCAGCAAAACTGGCAGGGTGGTTTGCGTTCGGTCGGATAGAGCCGCGATTAGATGCGTTGTATTCGCGAAGAGAGTTCCCACAAGCAGTTCCAATTGGTGGCTCATGCTTCCAAGGCCAAATCGTGCCTTAAGGTCGTTTTTGGGACCGTTTTTGACCGCTCGTACAAAAGAACGATGGGAAAATGATGTATTGCAGCACCTTTTGAAGTGGTACATCTACGACGAAGGTTAGTTCCGGTGTGAAAGAGGTCGATCATACTACCCTTGTTGGCGGTAAAGTTAGCTTCATCTCACCAGCTGTAGAAAATGCGTGCGAAATAGAAATGGTTTCTCCAGGTGCAGCATGCTTGAAAAAGGGTTTTTTTCTTCTTTTCGTTTAAACGTACCACGCTTCCGGTGGCACTTTCATCGCCAAATGCACTCAGTACAGCGCGGTTTCTCACAGGCTGTTTCGAAATACCACCGCCGCGCTTCGTTCATGGGAGCCTTTTAGGCTGCAGCCCTTAAATTTTGGACCGCTATTTCTTTCGGGTGTATCGGGGTTTTATTGTCTAGCAAAAGACACACTGCGTGACTCGCGAGTATTGATCAAGCGTGCTCCAATTCTTCATGGGAGTAATTTTGTAGTTGGTTCCTTGCTTATGGTTCGTTCGCTTCCCTGTGGTGCGAGTAGTTTCGGAGAAAAAATGTTATCAAAATAGCTACCTTTCTTGATAAACACTAATCTAGTTCCATTTGGAAATTTACGATGACTCGGTCATTTTGTGTCGTACGTGACGGTTTTTTTTTTATTGTGGCCAAACGAATTTTATCGATTGGTGTACAAACATAACTACCTAGAATCTAACACAACTGGAGAACACAGCGTTGGTGAAGGATTGCGGAGACTCTATTCGTCAAGGAGAGATAGGCTTACAAATGTTTTTTTTTTTGTTAACCATTATTCGTTAGATTTTGATGATATCTACCACTATCATCAAATCTAATATTAAACAGAACTCAACTAATATAGTAATCATTATGTTTGGAATTAATCACCTTCAATTAAACAAGAAAATTAACACGACAAACGTGGAAGCTATATTTTGAGGGAAGAACTTCATGCTGCTATCATGTGACACCTTTTCTCTGTCGAAACAAGAAGCGAAACTCACACTACGAGTGTGATAGTTTTATTAGTCACCCACTTGGCGCCAGCTGATAGTCAATTTTTGTATTTTTTCCGCGGCCGCGACTCATCAGCAGCTACAATAGAGCACTCTTTCCACCGATAAGACGTCGGTGCTCTGCTTTGCTTCCGTCAGACGATACTACCGGAGCTGACGATAATTTTGTACAGTGTAATTAGTTCTTCGCCGTTTTGTAAGGCAGAGAGAGAGAGAGAGAGAGAGAGAGAGAGTAAACCCGCGTATTCCAACATCTGCGACACGTGTTTGCCTAGGTGGTTTTAAGTGGTGAAGAAATGAGCAGTAGACGAACTTTACACTTGTTTATCGTTTTGCTTTCATTCAGCCAACCAACAACAATTTGCGCAAGTGATCTTGTAATTGTAATTGAAACTTTTATCCGGCACAACATGCTTTCACCCGGCATAAAGTTTAAATTTTCGTATCGATTCACCCGTTACCTGATACAATTCGCATTTAATTTGCCCGGATAGCGATTAACTTTCGCAAATGCTGCCAACGAAACTGCCGGGGGGCGAACTGGCAACCCGGTTTCGCACCCTGATTATGGCGCTAGAAATGGAAATGATCCACCGAAAATGGAGCATAGTGTGAATTCGATCTTTGGACAGAAACGGGTGGGCTAACCTTTCGCCTTGCCGTCCGGAAGAAATCACTTTCCATTTCGAACGGTTTGCAGCTTGCAAGCGTTTGTGGAGCATCCCGATCGGAACCTTTGAGCAACGCCAACATGGAACGGTCGGCATACAAAATGGGAATCCAACCCGCCAGGGTGTTAATTTCCGGCTTCCTACGCGCTTGGTGGTAAGATACGTCAGCTATCAATTCCCTGGCTTGGGTTGTTGTGACTTTGTCTTCAAACGATCTCTTTTTTTCTCTTTCAGCCAGATCGTAAGCTGTGAATCGATAGGAACATTTGTTCAGTTTTAGGTAGACAACTACGAAAGACATTGAGATGGGGAACGAAAAATTGAACTTTTCACGGTAGGAGTGGCATTTACATCTTTTTTGACGTCAAAATTGTCAACAGCGTATCAAACGAATGATCACGAAGAGAAGTTACCGCAGCAGACTGTGCAACAAACCAAACAATTATGGATCACGTTCGTTGCACTCGATCATTCAAGTCCGCACGATCATTTATCATGTGCGATCGTAACGAATCCACGTGGGAGGTAAAGCATCTTGCCAAGAGGTAGTTTCTTCGCTATAGTTTCCATGTTGCAACGAATGCTAGCGATCCGTTTGTAACAAAACGGTTATATGTGTGAGGATGCACTCTTTTTTTATTTAGCCGTGCTTTGCTTCCAAAACAATCGTACGGTGAGATACACGCGAGGAGGTTGTGTTGCTGGTGGTGGGAGAAAAGAATACGAGAACTGCCTAGACATAAAGAGAGAAAAATGATTGGCAAATTGCGCCGCCGTGCAATGAGAACCATCAATATGCATATGGCAGTCGATGCTGTGACCTTTACTGCATCGTTTTCACGTGCCGTAACGTCGTTACGGGAATTTACATCCCGGCGGGGTGAGTTTAGCTCTGGCTGAGATGATATGAAATGGATTTCCTTTAACCGTAAATCACACGATCTAGTACTTCGAGTGATTTCCTTTTTGTCTTCTACACACTCTCAACATAGACCTATTAAGATGAAATTTATACATTTATTTTATCGGTTGAGCAACGCCTTTCCATCACTTTCAGATTGACTCCCTAGCAGATCTTTCTTACCTCGATCGCTTCAGTTAAACTTTTTAACTAAAAGTTGAATATAGAAGCGTGAATAACACATACCTTTTGCAAGGAACGATAATCCATCAGAAATGTGTGTACTTGGCGAAAATCACGTCAAATCATGCACGAACGACCGCTTCCATACTGGAAACGTGCGAAACGCGGGAACGATCGTGCGGAGGAGTATCGAGATCGTTGGTGCTCAATGCGAGACCGTACCTTGCCGCTTGTTTAAAGTCACCCTCCCGTTCTTCCATTTGGGAACGTCGTCATCATCATCATCGTCGTCGTCGTCGTCGTCCTACGCTAGACGCGGTGCTCTGTAGCCACAGACACTAGAAGGAGAAAAAAAAAAACATCCATCCGGATACAAGGTCCCACGGATGGAAGTGGCCATCGATCGGTTGCTTCGTATCTCACCATTCGTTTGCTGCTAGAGTTTAAATACTCTTCAATCGGTTCGGAGATTGGTGTTTGTATTTTTTTTTGTACGTATTTTGCGTGAAAACTTTGCGGAGGCGTTGGGGTGTTGGTTGTGTGATTTTTGAATGGGTCCGCGCTTCAATTCGGTGACGTCAGCAGTGTAAAAAACGGCCGCAGTCTCGTAGATTCCAAGCCTTGCTGTTTGGAGATGAATGGTTTTGCAAGTGTCATTCAGGCCGAACTTCCGTGGGTAGGACATTACGTTCTGATTTGATTAGAGATCGGCGTGGCGGCGTTACATTTTTAACGTGCTCTTGCGTATCTATTAGGTTTGTTGTTTATTGATTTTGTTCAGGAAGGATGTATGTTATACACATTTGGTTTTATGACTCTTTAGCAAGATTGAATTGTAATAAAATGAATAATATATTGTCACCACTTGAAACGTGTCATGTTGGAGTTGAATAAAACACGTTTTTGTTTGTTATCTTTTAACGTTTTTCAGTTATTTTTTTTCCGTGACTCATCAGCCACTGGGAATTCGTACCCAAAATAAGATTGTAAGTTTTATCACATTTCTTACGTTCTCGTCATCCCTCTATGTCATTGCGACTCTTTTTAGGAGTTGGATTTGTTAAACGCTTTTATAGAACTCTAATTTGATTAAAAGTTACGCGGGGACGCTTCCACAAGACTGCTGTTGATGAACAGCAATTGATGATTTCCCATAAGAATGGGTTTTATTGAATTAATATCTTCAAATCTTTCTTAAAGTGCTTTAAGGCGCATCTAATAGGGCTTTTCCAGAATGATTTACACTTAACATTAAGTTTAATCGATCATAATTCTGGTTATCTACAAAGAATTTTAAAGATGTCAGAGGTATAGCAATTGTTTCACACCAAAAGAGTCAAAATTAAACCGGTTTGTGATAAAATATATTCGTCATTGGGGAAGAAAATAGATTGGAAATGTTTATTGGCTATTTACTAAGGTGAGTTTTTTTATGGAACGACCCGAAGTCCTGTGTGGAAGTAATAATCGAAATCGAATCCGACCTGTTCGACTCACTGTGTCTGTATCATGATTGTTCTCCTATACGCGTCAAACTTGTAAGAACTTGTTGAACTCGCTAGAGACGTATATAGGACTCGATCCGTTTACAGGTGACTCCGACCACTGGTAGGTGCGGATCGTTCCGATCATTGCACGTATTAGTATACGAACACGTTTCAAGCTATTTTTAAGGTGTTCATCAACTGATGATAATTTTAAGCAGCAAATGCCACTAAAGATAACATAAAGACATGAAAGAAAATCGTTCATCGGTGTTTATGCCTTTACCATACAAATTTATTCATCATTAACCGATTACTAATTCGTAAACTTTAATGAAAAAAATACTACCATATACTTATCACCATTGAATTGAATGAATGCAAGATTTGCTAATTAATTACCTACGGCCGATCTGAACGTTGGTGAGGCGATCCGCTACTAACTCTACGCAGAAACAATGTAAAGCGAACAGCAAAAGCAAATGTGTGTCACAGACAGTGCGAAACTGTACTCGGGTATGATCGGCCCAAATCTGTGCCAAAGCGCACTACCCCACCGCCATCCACCATTAGTCGCACCGGGCGAAGGTCGTTATGCAGTCGGCCACTTTCCACTTCCGCTTCTAAGCTAACCTGGTGCCACCCAGCCAAACCGATGGTGTCCCGTCTCTATCTGCACAATTATTTAAACTCCCGTTGATGGGGGGGGGGGGATGGGAGGTTTTCTTCCCACACTTTTCCCGTCCCCCGATGGCGTTGATGCACCCGACGGGGCAATGGATGAAAATCAGCTCCCAAACGATTGTTTTCTATATCATGTAGTTTGGGATCACATCTTCCCTGGCGGGTGGGGCTTTTTTTGTTGTACCCCCTTCTTTTTTTTTTTGTTTTCTAGTGAATGATTTAAATTTAAAAAGGTTTACACGTGCATTTAAATGCGTACTTTCGTTCGGTGCAGCACACACCGCTCTACTGACTCTATTTCCGTACCCGACGCACAGCACCGTTTGCTTGCGTTTGCAATTGTTTCATTTTTACACTAAACGAACAACTCCTGAACAGCACCAGCTATTTGAGCTCGTGGATCTGGTGCCGAAACTAAGTAAAGATCTGGTAGTTTTCGTACAGCGAGACGCGTAAATATATACCTGCAGACGCCACTCACCGTGTCCGCCACGTTTTGCACTTCTTTTAAGAAAACTTTTCAAACATCCAAACAAGACACACAGACAATAAACCACCAAATGCGATCACTTGTGGAGTGTGGTACTTTCTTCCGCGATGGTTTTCTACACTTTATTTTTAGGTACAAAAAAGACCACGCGTGTAGCAACTTATTTTCTTTTGCTCTCCACCGTAAACGGCTAAATCGATCGTTGGTTAGGTTTTTTTTTTCTTTCTGCGGCATTTTCCACTAAGAAGCAACAGGCCGGAAACGGTTCCGGAACACTTTTTGGCCACATGCCGAACGCATTTAGCCCCGCGGTGTAGTGTCTGCGGTACAAATGGCGAATGGCGAATGTGTAACAATGGGTAGCATTGCACCAATCAATCGAGAGAGAGAGAAAAAAAACCTTCCAATCTTGTTCGCAAAACTATTCCCGGAAGGTGGGGAACGCACGCTTCTTTCTGGCCGAATGGAACATTTTTTTTCGCCTTGGTTCGCGTATTTACCGGTACGCAAATTCGCGTACGACCTTCACATGTTTGACGCGGTTGCGGATCGCAGTGGTTTCGGTATTGGTGCCCCGGTACATACCGATCAGCCGGTCCGTTGTAATTTCGACGCGTTCCGTCGGTTCAGGGTCGATCGCGGTGGGTTGTGGGTGGGTGTAAATTAGCGATTTGATGCAAAATTTCCAAAGAAAACGTTTGCTGTTGGAAGGAGAAGACAGTTGCTGCTATGGTACCGTAGCGGCAGATGCCTTCTCTTTAAATGTTCTCCAGTGGAATCTTTAAAACATTTTTGTCTTCTATTCGGATCATGGTGTGAAAGGCTAAGTCGCCACGATGGTGCAGAGGACATGATCACCGGAATCAGCAAACATTCCAACAAAGTTTCTAATTCCAAAAGAACATGTTAGTCTGATCTACAAGAATTAGTCAGTTCGTAGCATGGAGTTTGTAATGGCCGAACATCCATAAGCCATGACCCAACCATTCGAAACAGTCGATCGGTGTTACGTCTTACCATGTAATACGATTTGTTAATTTTTTTTTATATGTACAACCAGTTTCAGGTTCTGGGTAGTTGCTCCAGATGAGTTAAGATCCACGACCTAAGGTACATTGGACCGAAGGGCTTGCGACAACTCTATTAGACCGCATACATTCAAACAACTCAATACCCCAAAGACAAAGAATCATGAATCTGTGATCTGAATGAATCTGAATCTCTATGTCAAAGATTCAATCTTAGAGAATTGCTCCATCTATGAGCCCGTCTGTCAGGGGGGTGTACCTTCAGCAATCCATTTTAGGCCTCCAAGGGACATGCTCCGCCACTGTTCTGTAGACTGATGAATCTTTGGAAAGTCGATTCCTGTTTTGAATTCACTCACTCCGCTAATGATTCAAATGTATGACTCTTCTCAAAAGATTCATTAAGCACAAGACCTCATTTATTTAACACCTCTCAGCGTTTATAATTTCCTACACAGAAAGGCTGTTTATAAAAAAAATCTTTATTTAATTACTACTACAACTAAATTGCTCAGCTTGTTTTTGATGATGTAGTTGTTTATTGTTTTTTTAGAGACTTTGAGCTGAGCAGCTTCATTCGCCTCTTTTTTTGGTGATATCACATGATAATTATAACGCAGGATTACCTTTAGTACCAGGAACAGTCTTTTAAAAACAACCATCTAAAATTTTGGAGTTGAAATTTAATGGATAATTTGTTTAAATCAAATGTAAAAAAAAAACAAGTTTTAGAATATTTGTTGAACAAAATCCGACGAAATGTAAGTGAATATAAATGTTGTATAAAAAAATCTAGTTTTGGTCCTCAGATCTCTCGATTTCTGAAGATGGCCAAATGAATTTAATATATATTAACATGAAAGACATGTTGAGAAAAGTAAAAAGTAAACATTGTGAATAAAGTCCACCTTTGTTTGGTTGAGGATCAGATCAATAGGTGTATTGCCCAATCTTTCGTTTGCTGTCGTCCATTTGAACTTCACAATCAAATAAAATGTTTAGTGTAAATTCGTAGTGTTATTTACAATCCTGATGCTTTGTGTGTTTGTTCGGACTTTGTTTGTGGATGAAATGTGGATGTTTACTTACTTCCCAACCCGTCCCGTATTGCGTCATTTGCATCGCGATGTGATCATGATGTGATGTTCCGCTTAAAGATGGTCCTATGTGCCAAATATATACGCATATAATCCACATGTAGTTTAATTTAGTGAATGATGTTTTACTTGAAATGTATAAAAAAAAACCTGTGTTGTTGGGCAACTGTGCAGTTAAAGAATCGTCCACTACCTTGAGGTGGAAACTCCGTTAGCCTAGAATGGATACACTCGAATAGTTTAGCTTCATTTCTGTTCCCCTGTTTTGGAGTGCTCTTCATGCTTTTCCTTCCATCATCGTGCATGCTTCTGCCGCGAAGACCAACGACGCTTTTCTTTTACCATTTTTTCCTCCACGATATCGGTGTACATTTGAAGCTGGCCGGGTTTGGTTTGCTGGTCTCCCGGGGTGGAAGAAAGGGCAGTCACACACATCGACTCCCGTCCGGAGTGGGGAGTGTAATTACGGTCTCTTAAATTGAATGACGAGTATTTGCGAGAAATTAACCGTAAACACCACACCTCTCGTGTACCATCTTCCAGACGGACAGATCCGACCAGCATCAGAACCCCACTGCAACACTCTCCCGTGTGCGTGTGTACCTGTTTGGGCACAATCTTTCACTGTCGAGACCGGCCTGCGAGTCACTGGTACCCGGAGGAGTGTTCCATCGTCCATTAGCCTTCCTCACTGTACGGTAGTTTTCCGTGGGGCGTTAGTTTTTGTTGTTGTTGTTGTGGTTGTCTCGGTCATTGGTAGGTGGAAAGGTTCGAAATGGGAAAATCGCACAAACAGATCGCGAGTGGTAATGCAGAGAAAAGTGATTGTTCGAGTTGAAACCGGCTAAGAATGTTTGTCCTTGGGCTTTTCGGCAAATGTGCGTATGCACAACATATGTTTGCTCGCCATAAGTTGACTGAAATCCGGTGAACTTTGCCCTGAACTTCCGAGTGTGAGCAGCTGTTGCTACAATGTTGGCAATCATCAAGGTTCCCCTCAATGGCGTTACTAAAAACACGCCTCATATGGCTACACGTGGTTGTAACAAACTATTTGCATAGTACAAATTAATTGCCCCGTGGCCTTCTCTGTCCTTTCTCGCGGATGGAAGTGTTTGCTGTTTCAACCACCGACGCATGTTTCTTAGTGACCGTTGGTGGTTTTACACTGGCTAACCCTTAAATGAACGATCAAGATAATGATTTTGCTTTAGAAAAATTAAATTACATTTGTATTAGCCGGTTTCAAGCTGGATGGTTGGTGTAAGTACAAAAAAAATCATGAAAAAATTACAAAAAAAACTAAAAAATCTTTGCGAAGAAGAAGACATGTTTCAGCTCCATGTGCTTCCATCGTGGAAGAGCACTGGACAACTTTATGACATTAAAGTCTTGCGATATCAATTCAAGTTAAATATTAATTAAATATAAAACTCGAATGGAATGAATGAACAAGTGTTGGAAGTGTAGGATACAAAACGAATATTACAAGCGCATATGATTTGGAGAAAATTAATGAAACACGAACAATAACTTTTTCTCATATATGAAGCTCTGTTATGTCCTTCGCACCTAATTTAACTATGTTTATTTTGTTTTCTTAGTTGACAGGCACTACAACCGCTCACAAGCCAGAATCCTTTGTCTGCCGATCGTTTATGTTCAGTTTTGCAAGATACGTATCAACGCCATTGTCCATGTTGATGGTGTGAACAGAATTAACTGGTATCGTCATTCGGTGTTCTACTCTGTTGTCCGATAGTAACAGCATCGTTAAATGCACTTGTCATCCTAGCGGTACACAGCTTCGTCTGTTGGACATTATATCCTCGGAAATCTTGGTCTGGGAATTTTAGTTACTCAAGACATTGGTTTACTCGAAGCTGGATATAGTCAGTCTTGCGTATCTCTTAGTACTCTTCCTTTGTTTTAGACATGGGATTTAATACCCTTCCTGTAGTCTGAGAGCTGCTGACAGAGTCCTGTGGCACAAGTGACACACATACAGGGAAAAAAAGCTTCCCGGTGTGATAGAAATCTTTCATTAACCGGTTTTGGTCACTGATGCTTACCGAAGGGTTAACGATGATGCTGGTGGACACAGTGCGCGTGGCCATTTTTCAATCTTCATACTGCTTTTTTTTGTTCTTACGATGGTTGTTTTGTTTGTATCGTTGTGCGATCGGTCAAGTTCAGGGTAAAAAAACATTAATACATCAATACGCTGCTTCACTGCTTCATTACGGAAGTTCATTGCATTGCCGGTTCTCTTCCTTTTTGCTACGAAGTTCGTAGCGAATGTGTCTCTGACCCCCCCATGGCTGGTGTGGTGGTCCGCTGGAACGGATCGAGACAAATCGTCAGTGGTTTTGGGACAGCTGATTCGTTGCGTTTGCCCTCGCCGTACATTTGATTTATGGGCCGTTGCCATTGTGTGTGCTTCATTGCAGTGTTTGTGAGTAGTTCTTGAGAAAGTTTCCCGATCGGGGTTTTTAAGATGAGGTTGTTGTACGCAATTTGCCGCAGTGTCTGGGGAGGATCCGTATAAGCAGATGCTTTCGTTATATTATTTTACAAAATGAGACATGAAGATGAAGCTCAATTTAATAATGCAGCACTTTTTAAAAGAATAGAAAAAAAAATTACTAGCTACAAATGTGTAATAGAAATAGTAACAGATTCGAATTAACCGTTTGTTTATGTTACACATGCTCGTACTGTGTCTTCCTGAAAAAAAGTAAGACGCTTTTATTTATTGCAATCGATCCATTCTATGTAGCTAACGGCCGAAATGACCCAACAATGGACGCCACGTTTTGCTGTCTATTGTTACAAATTGCAGTGTGATGCTGTCGGGTTTAGCGGGCTTCTTTTGCATTCCGGTTTTAAGTTGCCAACAAACGGTTAAGCCATTAAGAAGCTGCAGCTCTGTCCATCACCGTGACTTCCTCCTCACGGACACATTGTACCCGTATCGTACCATCTATAGACAAATCTCCATTGCTTCAAACACATTCACTCACAACTGGCTTGTTCGTTGTTGCCCGTGTGATGGTGGGGTTTGGTCATTGTTTTCCTTTTTTGCCGCCGTACAGTAGGACAATACTCCGTTTGGTCGTACAGACGTACCAAGCCCTGTCGTTTACACTAATGTGAGGGAAGGGAAGCATAGGGAAGGTGTTTTAGGACGAGATTGGTTACGGTTTCGATCACCCCGATCATCGGTGGACTTTCTACGGCACATCACTACCAGCACACCGATGTCTGTTCCTCTCGGCGGCTCTTTCCGTGTGCTGTATCACACTAACCAAATTGCTATTCTAGATACTGTTTCGATATAGTGTCGTGATCGATGACTATCGTATCTTTCCCAACCACTCTGCTTAGCCGTCACTTGAAGCCCTTGGGGGTAGAATTCATCCAACAACTGTACCTAGCTCCCCGTTGCGCTGCGGTACCATTCGGTACAGTGGTCCCCCAAGGCGATGGCGAATTTCGCGTTTGCAATTTCAGTGTAAATCGTTGCAATTTTATATTTAAATTGTCCGGTGCTTGGTTGCTATACGCGGGTCGATCCGTGAGTGTTGCGTTGAGCAACATGATCTAGTTTCAAATGTTTTCTATACTCCGCTATCTCAACTTTATTCTTTTAAGTCTGCTGCACGCAAAAATTGTGTGATGAATCAGTTATTATGCTTTATTTTTAATTCGTTGCTGCTTTGAGATTTTTGTGTTGCGGTTAGATTTTTGTTTTCCTTACTTTCATGTCACTACAACAACTGCGTGCCCAGGCCAGGATTGCGGCATACCGTACGGTATGACTCACACGCGAATTCCCTCTACATAAAACCCGATGACGAAGCGGCGACACTGCCGTTTGCGTGTTATGGAAAAACTGCTCTAAATCGGGCATGCAGCAAAAGACACACGACGACGGTACAAGACGTCCGTCCGCCGACATACCTGACGCCTTGCTGCGACGCGATTCCGCCTCGCAGGATACGATGCATTCTTTCAAGCCATCGAGTAGAGTTGTGCACTAGCGGCTTTTCGGTACATGGCGTGCACGTTACATCGCACGTTTTATTTTCGTGTTCATCGTTGCATCGCAAAAGAAACCCGAGCGGATAAGACGAATTTTCGCGACGAGAAGGCGTGCTAAACGGTGTTGATCTAGCGATGAATAAAGAGATTGATATACCCGACCAAAAAACCGTCCCGGTGGCAAGTGTCTGGTGCAAAAGTCTCGTTTTCTGACTGACCTGTTAGCATGTTTTTTGTTTTTGTTTTGCTTGGATAGCATGGTTGGTAAAGATGTGTGTAGATAAATGGCTAAACAAACAGCAATTGCATTGTGCCGGGACCGTCCAGTACACCTCTGGCCGGCATTTCCCTCTGGTGGTTAATGCATCAACGCGAGGATGTTTGAATCAAAATAGAACTTGGTACGGTGGGGGAAGTTCAACATCATTCGCCCAAAGTGGGATATAAGCGTACAAGCGAGAACCTACCGACGTAACGGGCTAATTGTGTTTCATATTTTATTTGTCCATTGTTTTGTTTGTTTCTGCAGACCACCGGTTGCGCTTTCTATATTTTAATTTTTGTCTATTTCGTTTTTTTTCTTTGTAGGAAACTAGCGCAAGTGATCGTATTAGTCATACCGTGCGGACTAGTTGCACTGTTTTTCCAATTCAAGTTAGAAAGAGTATTAGCGATTGATCGTTCGTTAGAATCAGGTATGTCAAACCTGTTTATAAGACTGTTTACTGATTTTTCTGACTGATTTACTGTTAAAGGGGCAGATCATACTCTAAGGTAGAAAGCTTAAGCTTTTAGCCTGTATCTGCTTAATAATCCATGTACCGGGCTGTATCATTCTGTACAGAATCGTAAAGGACATAGCATTTTGACATAAAGATGGACACAAGGGATCATTTTTGTGTAACTACAGTTTAAGACAAATAGATTAAAGTTTAGAAATTTAAGTTTACTTTCAATTCATTTGAAATAATATCTAAGTCTGATTATTAAAATAATCCTTTTTCAGTTGTTTTCGTTAACAAAAATTGTTTACATTTTTACTAAACTAACCTGGCTCAGACCAGCTAGCAAAATTCTTTATTTTGACATTTGTCAAGCTTTGGCTGCAAGCTGCTTTCATTGGGAAACCAATCTAATCCTTCTTTCCTAGCCTTAACTTGGCTTACCATTTGTATGGCGAGCTGTAAGCGGATAAGCCTTGTAACGTCAAAACGCATACAAAAAAACTAGCTTGGAGTATGATTCCGACCACAGTTAGATTTAAATTAATCTGAAATACTTTACAATTGCAAGGAACATATAACATAAGTGGTTTAAGTTGTAATAATATGGTATTATTGTTTTTCTCTTTTAGTTTAAAAACTTTTGCCATCCTTTCCCGTCTTGAAGTAGTTTGGGTATCTTGTGGCATGAATGAACTATAAATGACGAATCTTTCACTCATGTGAAGGAGAGAAACACAAGTACAACAGTAATATTGGTTTATAAAAGGTTTTTTTTATTGCATGGCCATACAATTAACAAGGGACCGGGGATACAACTTGCTACAAGGGACTGGGCTAAATTGATTTTCGATCGATTATTTTCGTTGTATTAGACCCAAACTTGATGCGCGACACCAAGGAATTTCCCAATGGGACAATTGTACTATGTAGGCTGGCCGATATGGCCGATTGTTATTTGTTTGAAATATTCAATCTATGTTTTCCCATTGAAAATATTTGTTTTTTAAACATTTGTTCACCATAAGTAAGATAGCGTGTTTTTACTCTCGGTTAAAATAACTATAAAGTAAAGATTGTTATGATAACAATCCAACAACCGGTACCAACCTCCGAATGAGTTGGACAACCCCGACATAAGCTAAGGTGGATCGGCAATGTGCTAACTGGTTTGACTTACTTTTAGCAAAGTTCATCCTACACATTGTGCGTACTTTTTCAACCTTTCAACATAATTTCCAACGCTAGTCATGTGCTTGTGTCTCGTATCCAACGCCGTCGTGGTTGCGTTTTGTAGGTCAGCAAGATAAAGCTTTTGCGCACCACGCTTTACCAGTTCAAGTTGACCAATGCAGTGGCTCATTAATTTTGACGAGAGTTCCTAAAGCCCTTTTTCTCACACCATTTGTGTGACATTGCATTGTTTTTTTGTTTTTGTATAAACTTGGAGCATACTGCACGACGATACATTAAGTCGGTAAGCAACAACGAAACAGAACGTATTAGCGAAAGAAAGTTTTCCAAGAGAAAAGTATTGGTGATGGTAAGATTCATTTCTTCATCGCACGCGATTACCTTTCACTCAACCGATAAAAATGAAAATACATCCGGAGCGGCAGAGCAACGCTTGGTTCTGTCTGCATACCGTTGCCAGACTGCACGTGCCTTTCTTCGTCTGGCTTTCTTCGACCAAACGGTTCTGATTACAAATTCAAGCCTCGTGGTTTCACACAACTACACTGGAACGGGGTGTGATTTGTGACGAAGTAGTTTGACCGACCGACCGGTCCAAAGAATACCGAACCGAAGCCAACACACTTGTAAGGTGGTGTTTATGGACACAGCAGAAGGTGTGCATATGCGTTCACTAATTAGCTTATAATTGACGATTGTGCGACAGGCACTAGGAGGAAAAAAGCAGGGATATAGCATAGGAAGTACTCAAATGCCGGGGTAGCACTAGACCCAGGACCTGGAATGAACAGGTTGTAAATGGATGAAATGTTTCCTCGCTGTGCGGTGTGTTTTCGTCGTATGATTACAAAACAGCACCAACCACGAAGGAAAGAATGGTACAGACGAAGGTTTAAACGAGGCCACAAAAGACGTCGGCCAGTATCAGGGTCACTGTATAGGTGATTGAAATGTGAGAACTTTTTAATGAGCTCTGCTTTAGGGTTTGGTTTTTTCTTAGCCTTGTGTTGCTTCTCCATTACGCTCCGTTGCTGTGAATGGGACTATTGCCATGTCACTTAAATTCGGTGAGAAGACTTGCCACCAATTGGCTGGGAAGTATAAGAAGAAACGTTAAACTTGCGTTTGCAATGTGAAGTAATTGAATGTAAATGTATATGAGTGTATTTGTGGTAACCAAAATTATAAAATAACATGTTAACATGTTGCTTTTTCAATTTCATTGTAGATTCACGGAATAAGTCGTAAATGCGGCACGCACAGCAAATACAGAAATCAAAGGATCACTGAGGAGCAGTGCAGAAAATTGGTTCCTTGTGTCGCCGCTACCGACGCGCCGTCACGCCATAAGGCAGGAGGAATGACCATCGTTATGGCTGGTCTATCGACATCGGAAATATGCGAAAACACGAAACTGGCCCGTGAAATGGCAGTGATGGGAAATTACGATTCGGCCGGTATCTACTATGAGGGTGTTTTGCAAATGCTGCGCAAACTGCTGGTCGGTCTGAGTGAACCACTGCAAAAGGGCAAATGGTTGATGGTAAGGCTGTAGTGATACACATCACATGGACATGACCTTTTTGTCACCTGGTACTAACTGTTTTTCTTTCTCCATCTCCTCTTATTGTAGATACAACAAGAAATTAACAAAGAGTACAATCAAATGAAACTAATTCAAAAGACGCTTACGGAAATTACAATGGATCTGCAAAATGCACCGCTACAAGCCCGCATTCGCACACCCCTGCACGAAACGGCCAGCAAAGATCCGGCAGCATGGTTCCGGGCTGATCCAGACATCTGGATGCCGCCGGTGTCCGGGCGCGGTGGTGTTGATCCGGATGTGTGGGCACCACCACCGGATATGCCACCGCCCGATCATCGCCGTGCCGTAGCACCCCGTAATCAATCACGCTCCAGTACGGCACTGAACCGGAAGTCGGAAGTGAATCGCCGAAATGCGGCCACTAAATCGGCATCCACAACTACCGTCGGAGGGCGCAAGACAATCAGTCAGTCAGCACGTGCCACAACCGGTGGAACTTCGGGAATGAACGGTGCATCGCGTACCGGAACGCTGACGAGAACGAAGGGTGGTGCTGGCCAGCGAAGCTCGACAGTAGTGGCAGGTGGTGATGCAACCAACGGCAATGGAGAGAAGAGCGACAAGGAAAAGCTGGACGACGACGAAGGGAACGGTGGCGATACTCCGGAGGAAGTGGAGCGCAAGTTCGAACCAGCCAGCCATGTGGACGTCGATCTAGTGGATATGCTCGAGCGTGACATACTGCAAAAGAATCCAAACATTCACTGGGATGACATAGCGGATCTGCATGAAGCGAAACGGCTGCTGGAGGAAGCCGTCGTTCTACCGATGTGGATGCCGGACTACTTTAAGGGCATCCGGAGACCCTGGAAAGGTGTGCTGATGGTTGGTCCTCCCGGTACCGGCAAAACAATGCTCGCTAAAGCCGTTGCCACCGAATGTGGCACAACGTTCTTCAACGTGTCCTCGTCAACACTGACCTCCAAGTATCGGGGTGAGTCTGAGAAGTTGGTGCGTCTCCTTTTCGAGATGGCACGGTTTTACGCGCCTAGTACGATCTTTATCGATGAAATCGATTCACTTTGTTCGCGCCGTGGTTCGGAGTCCGAGCATGAAGCATCCCGGCGGGTCAAATCCGAGCTGCTGGTACAGATGGACGGTGTCAGTAACGATGAGGCAACCAAGATTGTTATGGTACTGGCTGCCACCAACTTCCCGTGGGACATTGACGAGGCGTTGCGGAGACGTCTCGAAAAACGAATCTACATCCCGCTCCCGAACAGTGAAGGCCGCGAGGCACTGCTGAAGATTAATCTGCGCGAGGTGAAGGTCGACGAGTCGGTGGACATGCGCGACATTGCCGACCGGCTGGATGGTTACTCGGGTGCGGACATTACGAATGTTTGCCGTGATGCATCGATGATGTCCATGCGGCGCAAAATTGCCGGCTTGCGGCCCGAACAGATACGGCAACTCGCAAAGGAGGAACTCGATCTGCCGGTATCGAAGCAGGACTTCAAAGAGGCCATCGCCAAGTGCAACAAGAGCGTATCCAAAGACGATCTAGCGAAGTATCAGCAGTGGATGAAGGAATTCGGTTCCTCGTGATCGGACGTGTGTTTCGTCCCACTGACGGCGAGAAACCCGGTGACGATCAGCCGATGGATAATAAGACTGTCGTCGATGACTGATGCGTGGGCGATTGAACTGTGTTGGACGGTTCAATGTGAGATTGTGATCCTTGTATAAAGATGAAGAAAGAGACAGTGAGAGAACCGAGAATGAATGGGATAAACAAAACAAATAGGGAGCAACAAAAATTAGCAAACAGGCCTACAGCTCGAAACGCGGCACCGCTTAAGGGAAATTTAGTATCGTCCAACACTGGCAAAATTAATAGCTTTCTTATTCACGTTCATCTTTTTATCGTAACCATTTGCTTGCTTTTGTTAGCAGGCGCATGGTGGTACAGTTGCGCTTACCTTAATAGTTCCTTCCGAATTCTATTACACACATCATATCAATATTCAATGAAAAAGTCCTGGAATGTTGGTGGGCAATAATTAGGTAGATCAGCGATTTTTTTCTTCTGTTAAGTGTAATGCATATTGGTTGTTTCTATTGCCGATGTGATCCATTGCCTTGATTGCTGTGCCTATCATCCGTAGGGCCATTTTAACATCATTAAATGCTTCAAAGGAGCGTCTCAATATCGAAAGGATTGAAGCGGATGAACAAATAGAACGAAACAGAAAACACTGAAACTACTATCAAGCTCTTTGCGGAAGGGCAAGAACTGCTGCATAGCCTGTAACATCTCTATGTTTTCTTTTACATTTTACTACTACAATATAAACAACTATAATACTAGTGTAAGGATTAAGATGTAATAAAACACTTGAATAACATTTTATAAAAAAGTGACAAAATAAAAGCATAAATGCGTATGTAATTATTTATTTCTGATTTATTGGTTACTGGCTGAATTATATGTATTGTAACGCATCATTGAAAGTAATGCAGCATTATGTATTACTTACTAATTATGCTAATCCTAATTTATAGTGGCAATAAAGCCGTTACTTTTTCAACAAAATTGGTAACGGCTTTTTTGTATCATTGGCACGTTTGAGGAGCAAAACGCTTCCAATGTCAAAATTTGTTCGAAATGTTCGAATCTTTCACACTTCGAACACAGCGAGCAGTCATTTTCGAACATGGGTCGAAGAAAAGCGTGTCCGAAAGCTGGTGCAGTTGTGTGCGTGCAATGGAGCGTGTGAGTGAGTCCGATGCATAGCACACCGCTGAACGCGCGGTAGAGACAACACGATGTGCGAATGTGTGCGTGCAATGCGCTCCTAAGGGTAGTTGGGCAAGAGTGTGTGTAAATTCCGAAAATCGTTCGAATCGAAGCAAGCAACCAAGCAGCCAGAAGCGCAGACCAAGCGAAAAACGCGAACGCGGAGATTTCCCTTCGGTCGCTGGGCATTTTTGACCGTTTCCGTTTGTTTCCGTATAACTCATGGTAAAGTAGTACGAAATCGGCTTTACCAACGATTCTTCTATTCGCCGGTTATCGACGTGGCCCGGAATACAGCATGTAAGTTGAATAAAAGTGTCCAATTCTTTCTTGCCTGGCTTGGATCGATTATCCCTCTGCTAAGCTGCTGAGGGCAGCCAAGTGAAGTAGACACCTTTTACCTCCGTGTCTCTATGTGTGTGTGTGCGCGGTGTGTGCCCGTCGATGGCGGCGTTGTGCTTCAGTAAAATGCTTCTGAATTCGTGGAATGGTCGGAAGAAAATTCTGCAAGAATCGGCATAACCGCGTCAGCATCACGGAAAAGCCGCATGAAACACCACAGCCTTTGAATAGCCGTCATCATCATCATCATCGCCGTCGTCATTCGTAAGGCAAAATGGAGATGAATGGTGATGTAGCCAAACGGCAATGATGGGATGTACAGTGTGAGCACTCTGCATCGTGAAAGTGCGTCAGCCATAGCCGTTTGCCGATTGCTCTTTAAAAAAAACAATAATGCCAACGAGTAAAGAAGAAACCCCTAATCATTTTACAAACGTTTCTCTCGTTGCAGTGTACGGAACGGAACAAAATCAAAGTATTCCTATTTGTATGGACGGTATTTCGGTGCAGAAGGAAAACGGTAACGGTTGAGGGACAGACACCTGCCTTACAGAACATGGGCCACACGATAGTGCGATAAAATTGATCTGTTGGAAAAAGTGGTCGTTCTGATCGTGTGCACAAATATTAGATACTGCATTCCTTCTGCCCGGTATGTGTGTGTAAAAGTACTGCCTACTTCGTATTGGGGCACGCGCGCTCTAGAGATATGTTTCCCGTACCAGATCACCGAAGCAGGCTGCGACATTTTCCAGTGTTCCTCGGCTCAGTTACGGGATTTGTTCGAATGCGAAGTGGCTAGTTTAGAAATATCTGGCATATATCCGTGTATCCTAGCTTTTAAGTGTGAAAAGAAAGTGGCCGTTTTTATTTTTTAACGAGTGGTATTTCCCGAACGGAAAGTGTTTGCAGTTTGAAACATTGTTCCCGATGAGTTCGATCCGATGTGGTTTTCCAACATCCCCGATGTCGCATTGCAAAAGGAAATGTGGAAATCAGAAAAAGAGAGAGAGAGAGAAAGAGCAATCAAGAATAATCAAGACCGGAAGCTGTTAATGACGCGATGATGATTGAGGTACGCACAGGCAGGAAAAGCGCTCCGACCGGCTTTACTGCTCCGTGTCGCTGTTGCCGTTCCCGTCGTGGGAAATGTACCATCACACAGCCACCAAATGGCACTAGCCGACAATACGTTTCATTTAACTTCCGTTAATACTGGGTCTTTTCCCATCGAACGTCGATTATACGAGTGATCTTATCTTACTGCTGCATCAAATATTACGTACAGAACCGAAATCGAAGAATCGCATTCGGGAAAAAACAGTCATACGAAATGAGATGTACCGTGTGTAGAATAGGATTCGAGCCACCGTCAGTCGCACAGCATCCATCACCATTGTCCAGTACACTCTGGCCAGTCAGACCAGTGAAACCGTGTGATGCTGTGAGGGAGATTCAATCTCATCAAACAGCACTCCCAATGCTGCGTGTTTGGCCATCGTACAGGTTCGTGGAATAATTTTTATCTTTTAAATGTGCGATTTAGTTTATACATATTAAAGCTTGTGTACTGTACTGTTCGCCTAGCGGACTACGATAGGGGAGTGAAAATCCGATCGAAAAAACGAGCGGCGTCGTTCTTTGTTCCCCCAAAACGTGATGGTGTGTAGTCCAAAATGAGAACGCCAAGTGAGGGCCGCGACCGAACCATACGCTAATGGATATGGACTGAGAGAAGGAATGGCATGCATTTAATTGCATTTCTCAATGGATCAACATCAAAACTATCTTTGTGCATCCAAGTAACACCTGTGCCGCTCGATTTCTTACTAGGTGCAATGGTTGATTTTGTCCTCGGGTCTTTTGTGCGATGTTGTGGCTGATGAAAGTGAGCAACAACAACAAAAAGTGTTATGAGCAACAAGATGAGAAGTGAGCAAGTGAAAATCAATTGTCACTGTTAGTTGCACCTTGTGTGTTTGGTTGAGGTATCGTGTAACATAGATAGTGGCCAACAGTGAAAGGGTCATAAGAATGCTAGGGCTACGCGACAGGTTCTTTCTGTTCTTGACTTTTGCTTTTGTGAAGGGGTAGATAGAAACCTCTCGTAGTTTCTCACCTGAAACGGATGAGAAATGTTTGCTCATGCTGTGAGAAGAGAGACAGAGATGGGGAGTGAGAGCGTGAAGTCAAACATTTCATTTCATGGATGTTGTTGAGAGAGCAACAACAGATTTGTTGCATGATTTATTTTATTTTATTTTTAGTATAGGCACGTTGAACATTTATACTTACGTTAAACAACAGTAGTGTTAAGCTAGACCAACTTCGTATAAATTTTGTATATAATTGAGCGTTCGATTATCCGCTTTTGTTTCAAACTCTCGAATTTGCCCATCCGAGAGCTTAAAATTGGTTACTCTGCTTAAGTTGTTATTTCATGATTTTATTTTTTCATTCTCTAATTTTAAAATTTTATAGTTTACTTTTTAATCCAAATGCTTAGCAGTATAAAAAAATACGAAATTTTAATATTATTTAAAAGAAAGTGATCATTATGGATGGCCGGCAGTATGGATTAAGACATATTTTGCAACATCAACCGTACTACATCATTTCATCAGGTCTTAGTTGCCTATGTTCAA
Organism: Anopheles marshallii; assembly: GCF_943734725.1. Taxonomy (NCBI): domain Eukaryota; kingdom Metazoa; phylum Arthropoda; class Insecta; order Diptera; family Culicidae; genus Anopheles; species Anopheles marshallii. The sequence continues at coordinate 44,423,848 of NC_071326.1, read as the reverse complement.
AGTAACTTAAATGATGGATTAGGCACTTAAGTATAAGTGTTGTCTAAATTGTATACATACTTATTATTTACCTTTTGATAGTCTTGTCGCTTTTTATTGAGATTAGGAAGAAGTTTGTGTATCCGTTGGTTCGTGAACATATTTTTGGAAATTATTAAAATTCTATAATGTCATATTAATCATTCTTAAAATGTGAATATCTATAAACTTTCTGTGTGAAATTATGTAATGTTATGAAATATTTAACTAATAGCAATAATATGAATGTCTTCAGATTTATTTGACACTGTAAAGGCTTTTTAGAAGGTTTATAGACTAATTATACTCTCCCACCTTAACATTCACCAACCATATCACTGGATCACTCGTCTCTATTCCCTTTACAGCGTTCTTTGTTCACCATCAAAATCTCAAATCAATCGTTACTTGCTTCGGCGACAAATTTGTTTTGAGCGACAGGTGTGACACATACTTTTATCATTCACGGCCCAAGGCAAGACAGTATTTCTGCACTGCACTTTTGTTTGGTAGGTGTGTAAATCGTATCAAAAACATTCCCGCCTCATTACTTGGGGATGTTTTTTTTTCAATCGCTCAAAAAAAAATGCGATAAAAACGTGTGTTTATTTGATTAATGGTGGGAAAAGTTACACATCTGTGCGGTATTGGATTGTACTGGAGGAGAGTGATATTTTGAGATAACCGGCACTCGAATGTGTGTGGTCGACGGTCAACAGACTGCATCCAATGAACCTACAATTCCACCCCACACACCTTTCATGTGCTCTTCCGTTTCTCTGCAATAAATAACAGCAAATTGACATATGACACTCGCCGTCGTCTGTACCTTATCAACGCGCTCTTAGTTTCCCCGTGCGCGGTTGCAATTTCTGCGCACACCGGTAGCACAAACTAACAAAGCTCCGTTTTTGAGTCGTCACACCCACACGAAGACACACCGGGAGCTTGGTTTGGTCGCGTTTGGTGGACGTCTGTCATGTTCGGCTCGATGTCAGTGGGACGCGATTGTTTATAACCGTAGTACCGTATGCCTTCCGCGCGCTGTACCGACAGCATTGGAAACAACACATACACAACAGTGCCAGTGTTGATGTTTTCATCGATAAAGAGCCTTGATATGGTTAGGGTCGATCATTTATTCTCGCTTGCTGTCCATCGTACAGATGCGTCCGTGACGGCGCACTTAGAATATGTGTGTCATCCTTTCCATGGCTTAGAGGCGATGCCAAGTTTGTTTCTCGCGATTGCACGCGAATACACTGCGCTTCCGCACTAGCCCAGTGTCTGGGGAAAAGAAAGTGAAAAGTGCTTCTCTCGCAAAAGTGTTGTTTTTTTTTTAGTTTCGTTGTTGTTTATGTCGTCCACCGTGCAACTTGAGGGTGGTGACTGAAGATTAAGGAAGCAACAACAGAAAAAATTCCTCATTCGGTTACTGCCACCCATGGAATACGATGGAAGCGGCACATTGTGTGCTGGGGATACCACGTTTTCGAATCTCCCTCCCGATACTATGAAAACCTTAGTCCCTTCGCAATGTACCACCGAAGAAGAAAACCTTCAGCAGTGTGCTGCAGAACGAAAGGGAAATGTCTCGACGGTTTTATTTTTTTACTGCTCCGTGCGTAGCAACGTTGCCTCTTTTTACTACCATTCCATGCTGCCCGCTTTGATGTTTACAACGTGGTTTGCCATTGGCGTGACTGTTGGGGTTATTTTTTTGTATTTTTCGCCTCTTTTTTGCCGGGTCCTTTATTATGTTCAAGCGGCAAGTGAACAAAACACAAGGATTCGGAAAAGCTCTCTGGTGGGTGAGTAAGAAGCTCGCGGAAGGGGGGAGTAGCGCATGCAACCGCGTGTAACCCCCACAATCAAGCAACCGGCAAAACGTCAAATACACCACCATAGCTCGCCTTCGGTTTGGTGCCACTGTCATGGTTTGTGCCGAGCATATACGCTCCACCCGGCAAACATGAAGTTCATAATATGGCCGAACATGTGTGCGGTTTGAAGGAAAGACATGCCGTGGTACGTGCGAATGTTAAGTTATTATATTTTTTATGAGTTTATGCGGCTCACCGGAGTACTCAAATCGGTATACTAACTAAAGGATACTAGGTAAAACCATTCATGGAAATTGTTTGTACAGTATTGGACAGAACCCCATTTTGAACTCGAGGGAAAACCCTTTATTGCGTTCATTTTAATTTTCTCACGCTTCGATAAGGGCTCAGAAATGAAAAGAAAGTATTGAAGTAATATAAATAACAAAACTGAAAGTAACGTCATATATCGCTTATTGATACATGCAGCACACCCGCATTTTTTTTCATGAGCCTCTCTCTAAAACACAGTACCAGAATTGAAAAAACTACAAACAGCAATCCCAATAATAATAAAAAATGAAAACATTCCAGGGCTTAATTGGTGCGAATGCAAAACACAAAAGAAGGGCAAACCATAAACAAGGCTACGATGAAAGCCACCGGTGTACAGTACAATGCTTTTTCGGGAATGAATAGCGGCCGGTTGTTGTAAGGGTTTGGGTTGTTATTTTTTCCTTTTGCTCCTTACCCGCCACACTTTGCACGTGGTGCACTTTCCAGTGATCCATTCGCTTCCGGCCCGGGTTGGGGATAATATCCGAGCGGGGGGGCGGTTGTGCGATTGGGAAAAAGGACCAACCTTTTCCTACACAGTGAGGTAGGTCCGGTTGTGGAATTGTCTTGGCGGATACACATTATCAATTCCTTCTTCATTCAGCATTAACGAGCAGCCTCGGTGGTTCATCATCATGATTTAGTGTTAAGGGAAGTGAGCAGTGAACCGTGTTTTGTTGGCAAATATGTAAACGTACTATTTCAAAACTGATTCCTAGCCCTTCTTTAGAAATTTCAAACCTACTAAACGATTTCCTTTTATAATTTTCTGAAATTTGACACACATTGGATAAACTTCAACTTTGTGCATTTTACTACCTCTGTACAAGTGTCGACAGACTGTCAAAATTTTTTTGTGCATTGTGCAAAATAAAAATTGCGCGCCCTTTTTTGTAACATTACACTAATGCGCTAACTCTCCTGCTCGTGTTTCACGTTCGCTCTCAATCCCGAGTGTATTTAAAAATCCATTTCAACTCTTCGGGGTTTGTGTATTGTGCCGGTCCTTTATGTGTTCCGGCATTATTCACTCGCCGGTCGGCGTGAATGCAATAGTGTGGAACCATATTGTGACCGAAGTATTACGCACAGACGCGAAGGAAATGGGAAGAAGCGTACCAGTCAACTCCCAACTCGCAGACCGGCTTCTAGCCGAACAGAGCCGCCGCTTTTACGATCGATAATCAATCTTGCACATGGTTACCCTTTTACACACAGGAATGGGATAGAGACGGGAACCGCGGCAGAAGAATCGAAATAAAGGCTGCCCCGTTCGCTTCGTTCGTACAGTTCGATTTACGCGAGAAGCGCCTTGTATGGTGGCCGTGATTAAGGAATGTAACGCGCGCCTCCTCGCGAGTTTTATCATTTGCCTCGCATTCGTCCCCATCCATTGGCACAAGGTCCAGCTATTGGGGCTCTGGTAACTAAATATGCATCCAAGGATACAAGGATAAACACGCACCCGCCTGGGTGAGTAGGTTGGAATGAAACGGAAAAGAGTCAATTTAACTGATCGCTGGTCGAGAGGTGCTTTGCGCTCCCCGTTGGAGAGCAATCTGCACTGCGAACCGAGCGCATTTGTTCCGACGAACAGCAAGAGCGCTCCGGAATGGACGAACCCTTCCCCAGCGGTTGAATAGTGAACGATTGCGATCTTTGCGACCCGTCCCGGAGATCTCCTCTGGCGGGAGGTTCGCTTTCTGCGAATGCAAGAAACGCTCAGTCAGTCCGTCAGTGAGTTTCATCCGTGAAGAGGAAGGCATGATTTCATCACGAACCTTTCCTCGCTGAAATCCGGTCCCTTCTTTCCGGTCCTCTCCTCCCGCTCCTCCAGAACAGAAGGTCAAAACGACGCCAGCTCAGCGTCGAACAGCCGAGCAAAGCACTGGATCTGCGCCATGGGGGAAGGAAGATAAAAAAAAGGCAAGATAAATCCAACCATTCCGTGCTGCGGTGGCAATATTTCAAATTGTGCTGCTGTGCTGCTGCACCTTGATTAAATGGACGTGGGCCCGATCCCTATCCCCACTCGGCAGCAACCTTTCACGATGGCACACGGAACGCAAACTTGGTGGCCGGTTTGTGCCTGACAGCAGAGGGAGCGCTAAAGAAGCAAGATTGGATAAACGTGGTCCATGTATTCTGCACGTACTCGTGGCTCTTCTCGGGCCGAGATTCTCGTGGGTATAGGCCGAGGCTCGTCCAACAATTTCTGTGTTTGTGTGCCATTCTTTCTCTGGTGGTGGTGGTGGTGTTGGTGGCGGTGGGGTTTAAATAAGAAAAAGCAAGGTAGATGGGAGGATTTAAGAAGATCTTTTTTATGCACAATGGGCTGAATAGACCCGGTGGGAGAAGAAAATTCGACGTGACTAGCAATTAGCAATTTTTCATGGGTAATTTTTACATTCGTAGACAAGCGCTACACTTATTCCTGCACTACTAACATTGGGTTAGAAAACTCAAATTGAAGTAATTTTTTTTTATATCGTCACAACACTGTTTAGATGATGATGAGAGCGGAATAGAAACGTGTAAAAAGCAGACAAATTTTGTGATGGACTCATTAAACATCCATTGTTGTTGTTAGTCGGTTGGCTTCGGTGTGTTTGTTCAATTTATTGTAGCGTTTGTTGTCCGATAGTAATGTTGACAATCTATTCAAGTGCACTTGAGTCGAAAGTTTTCTTTTATTTATTTTTTTCAAATAGCTCAGGTCATGACACAGAAAATGGAATTATTCGTTTTATTCATGATATTTAATTTCGCAATTCAGTTAAGTCGAAGATAGTCTGGAAAAAATTTTTTTTTATAGTACTGTGTTTATGACATTTATGAAATAATAATCCATTTACAGATAGTCCCGAAGATATAAGCACTTACTACAGAAATTTGCGTATCTCGAATACGGCAGCTTTTTCGTTAATATCCGAATGTTTATGATTCAATTCCACATATTTGCTTTTAATGAATTTAACAGTTCAAGCAAACATGTAGAAACGATAGTCGACAAATGAAAACAAATCAAATGGATGGAATTAGGAGGCATTATAACTATTTTTGCATGAATTTTGTACAATGCTGTAGTATTGTTTCTAAATCAGCATACGTCAGATGTCGTGTACCTTGACAAATAACCGTAGAGTTTGTTCTTCATCGGCAAAAACAACCTCAAGAGGTCTAGGGACTGCCATTTCTGGCCTTCTGTGACTTTATTTACCCGTAGCTGGATGGTCAGTCCTGCGTACGGGGATTAGTCCGGTCCGTTTTTGTGAAGACCGACGCCGCTATCATCATGCCAACGGGCCGCCCTACCCAGACTGTAGACTGACTGAATTAGAAAATGCAATACTAGGATGATTTTTTAACACTTGCATGCGGCTTACGTTCTGCTGTACATTTTTGTTCGGAATTCATCATCATACACACAATATTTAAGACCCTGTTGCGACATAATTTCTTAATATCTTAATGTTACGTTTATTGCGAAACAAAAATCAGCTGACTTCAGTCCGGTATGTTTCCGTTGACCTGCTTTCTGTTCCTGTCTGTTCGACCTTTAATTGATACATTTTAGACGCCGCCACGGTTGGAAACCATCAAGCAAAGTGTGAGGTACCATAAATCAAACGCTCTTTACCGGGAAAGGTGGGAGCGAATTTAATGTATTTTCTTCATTATCTACCAGCAAAAGAACGGTGAATCGCAAGCCGCGCCAACTTTCAACTTCCTTTTTATTGCTTGCTGGTTGGTACAACTTTTGCAGTCAGGGTATTGCCGGGGGATGTAACTACCCAGTAGCGAGTTGCTCACCATCTCGTGCTTTTCATCGCGAAAAGTAAAATTAAAAATCCATACTCCAGGCTTCTTATTGCCTCGGGCTTGCGGAGGTGGTAAATTATCGAAAATTAATAAACGAAAAGGATATAGCGAAACGAGCATTGAAGCGCATGCGGGGTTGATTTTCACACCTCCAAGCCATACGCTCCGAACGAGTCTGATTTATGATTTTGCAAATTGTTTCACCCGTGCAAAAGCCACATTCATCCCGGTTGCACGTTTCCCTTCGTTCGTTCGAGTGTCCACGGAGATTGGATGCCTTTTTTATTCTCTGTCATCCGTCATCGCCGTCATAAAAAGGTGTCCGGTTTGTCTTTCGTAAGGCGTTTTCTTTTTTTGTGTTTGGCTCATTCACTACCATACGAATCAGCATTATTTCGCAGCCAGCCATCAGGTGCGCTCTTGAATTCTTCAAGTCTTTCCGGCTGTTTTGTAGTTTAGTGGTGCACCTCATTGCTTCTCCACCCTGGTGAACGGTTAAATCCTTTTTATTGCCACAATAAAGTGTTCCGTGACGTAAGGTACAGTTCTCTCAATAAGAGGAAGCTTGTCTGGGGAATGTTCGAAAGAAACATACTCTAGCAGGTTAGTTAGTCGGGATAATGGCGAAGTAGAGGACGAAACTTGTAGCATTTGCTTCATAATTTTCGTTAGTCCTGGTTGATAACTTTGGTGTCATATTTTTTTAAAATTTTCTCAAACAATTTAAAATTTTTACATATTGGGCTAGGATTTCAGGATTAATTTAGGAAATAGGATTTGAAGAGGATTAATCTAGGAACGTTACGATTTTGAAAGTGGTTCGGATCGTACGATCGGGTTAATATTGAGTCAAATAGCATACTCAGTAGTGTAGTAGTGCCCATAGTAATTCCAAGGCCTAATAGTGGTTCAAATCCCGACTGGAGCTTGCTAAATATAAGGAGTATGTTTCAACTATGTGTTCTATTCACGGCCACACAGATCACCAGACACAGCTCTATAACGAGACACAACATTTTCCGTAGTTCTTTGCCGTTTTGAGTTCTATAACTTTTGTAAAAGTTTTAATTTATTCTAAGGGAAAATGCCTTTTCATATAACATTGACGAGACCTTTCAACTGCAACTTAAAGCTTGATTGCCTTTGTTGTTTAAATTCGTTAGTAACCATTTTCCCATTCAAACTGCCCAATTCTAACTGTAACAATCGCTTATTAAAAGTTACAAACAAACTAATAAAAGCTTTTTTTAAGAACAACAGCCTGACGAACATACATTTATTGTTGTGAATAATAGATGATGCATTCTTACGAGTTGTTACCAAGTGTCATGATACAATTTATTTCCGCTAAAAAGATCCTTACGGTTTCGTGTTCATTAGGATATTGTTGGTATATCAACATATCTACCTAGACAATCAGAAGTTAATCCACACGAACGGTGGGCAAAACCTCGGTTATTCATTGGACTTCCAGCTCGAACAGCAACGAGCACACTGCAACACTGCAAACGAGAACTAAAGAATACGGGCGGAATCGTTCGGTATCGTGTGTCGTAAAATGTCAAGATTTTAAATTATCGTCCGTGGTGGAAATACGCTTAAAAGGCCAAACTGCGGCAGTTGTGCGAAGCATAGGATGCGGCTCGAACGAGTGAGCGGCGACCAACCAGGATTAATATTTGTTTTCTACACTCAATTGGGCTGATCAAGTGATCCTCGTTGCTTTGAAGAAAAATTGAAATGCGTTCACCCTGCCCCGCTGGTTGCGTGTTGCGTTCCTCCCGTTCGTTTGAGGTTGATTGGCGAGCCAAACTATCGCGAATAGTGATCGTGCATTGCGGTGGTTTGCATCTCTTTTTCTCACCCAACATTTACTGACAGCTCAGCTTAGGTTCCAAAAGGGGTTGTTCTGCTGTGTGTGTGTGTGTGAATGTTTTATTTTTTGCGATCGATGCGATCTTCTCCCATCGTTTCGCTTCGAATGTGGTACAAGCACCAGTTCTCCTTTCCCGGCGACTGGCAAAGGTTCATCGCAGGTTTTGGGCTACACAATTTTATTGTTCGTTTCATCCATTTCGTCCCACAGAGCGTCTTCGAGATCGCGGTCCGAAGAATGGTTCGCGTCGAAGCGGACAAGACAATCCGGAGGAAAAACACAGAGAATGACGCAGCCGTATGTCCCTTTCGGTTCGGTCCCGGATGGACGCTTTGTGTATGAGTACTTTTTTTTCTCTCGCTCTTCTGCCACTTTATTTATTTCTTCCTTTCGACCCGGGATTCGCGCGCGCCTTTGGTCGATCGGCCCGGTTGGAGCTAAGATCCACTTTAGTTGGGTTTCTCCTATTCTCTCTTCATCTTCATTATCCCTCACCTCTTACGATGCATACACACACGGTGGTAGGGGTAAACTTCCCTTTTGGATACGGTCAAAGATGAGGTGCTTCGTGTGTTTTTTTTTCTTTCTCATCACTTCTCCGGACATTGTGGTGGCCACCCGTACAAGAAAGGAAAAAAAACAAGCGCGCAACTAAAAATGTGGGCAGCCTGAAGAAGAGGCACAAATAACACTGTCCCAACTCCACCCCACCTCACCAACCAACCTCACCCCATTCATGTGCCCCCCGGGCACATACAACTGGTGGGAATGGCTGAAAAATATAGCTTGAGATTGGTTCTGCTGTTGCTGTTACTTGTTTCTTATGAAGCAAAAGCTCTCCATTGCTGAGAGGAAGCTACATTAAGTTGTGCGAGTTGTTAACCGGGGGAGTTCGGTGTTGTGTTTCGTTCGAAAGCACATCGATGCTGTTGAGTGGCGTTCGTTCTTTTTCTCTACCCTTCGCTCTGTTGTTGACTCGTTTTTACGCTGTACGTTTGTTGCCTTTTTTTTAAATACATTATGTTTCGTTCTTTTGTGGTCATTTTTTTCCATCTGACTTCTTCTGCTCCGCAACGCAACGTGCACTCGGTTGGATCGCCCGATGGAACCACAAGAAACGGAAATCCCGTTCCTTCTCTTTCTCTCGCTCAGTGTTTTTGTATCTTGTGGCCGTCCTGTCTTTTTGGATAACTCTCAGGTCGGGGCATATTTTTCTTAGCTTCTCGCGCTTGACAGAACGCCAAACGGGACAAGAAAATAAATACCACAGGCAAGGTTAACAGGAGGCGTCACCACGGGTTAGTTCGACGAAGTTGATCGGACGCTTGAAATTGTGACGGTAAATTATCGAGCTAACATTTACAAAAGCGTTCCTATGTACAACTCTTCCTTTCCTGTTTGGTATAACAGACAGTATTTGATATAAAACGCAAATTAGTGCTGTGAATTTTACGCGCACTTTTCGTGTGTTTGTGTTGTACGTCAGAAGATTCTACTGTTTTATTATTTTCAGATCAAATCTTCGATATCAGAAGAGCAGATTTTCAACATAATTCGTTATTACCAGTACTAATCTTGATGCTTAAAGGCTAAAGGTTATTAGCAACTAGATCTCCATTAGATATTCGAGGTTGTAGGTACAAAGTATGTTATAAGAGTTTTATATTTTTTTGTAGTTTGTAGTGTTTGCCAAAGCGAACAAAATTTGTAGTGTTGAAGCGAAAATGTTGGAATAATTTCTGAATTCTTTCCTAGTTGAAGTGGTACATACATGTAAAGGAACATCTAGAATTTCCATTTCCTGGATCAGGTTCAAAATGTTTGATCAATTATAATAACTTCTTAACAGTTTCCGTTAGAATCTTCGCAAATGGTTTGAGTTGAGAACTCTTTACACAAAATCGATTTCAGCCATTCAATCGATCTTGAGAAAGCCATATTACACATTCGACTTTAGTTATATGGTGAAAATTTTAACTTTTTTTGTAAAAAAAATCATGTAAAAAAGTGAAGATATTACCAAATTAACACTGGAACTACCGGACCAGTCATTTTGACTGGAACGCTTCATTTTCATTACAATAATTTTTGAGGTAAAACAATTCTACCATAGCGGTTGCATGACTTTTACACATCTTACCTGTAGTATGAATTCAAAAATGTATTAAAAAATAATCCAGAACATCAAAATTGTTTATAAAGTGACCATCAATGAAAAACGCTTAAAACGCTTGGTGGTTCTAGTGTTAAACATGCTTACAAAACAATAAAACACGTTAAATCAAAGTTAAAAGATATATTCTGTATAAAGCGGCATGTTAAATGCATTATGTCCTACTGCAGCAACCTTTCGCACCCATCGTTAATGGCTTTAGCGGGCGCCGCAACGATTGCCAGGATGTGGTTCCAGCAGCCATTCGTTTGCCAGTAGACTAACCATCGGTATCGTTTCCTTCCGAAGGTGTGTGTGTGTGTATGGTGTGGATGGGTTTGGCTGATTGTTGTTTCGAGCGTTCGTTCTGTCCAACGGCAGCGCAATCGCTCGTTTATCTTCTCTTTACCACACAGCCACAACACCGTAGCTACACGCACATACACACGGTTAAGTGTTCGTTTTCTTGCGGGCTGCCGTTTCATATTCCTCCGTTTGTTCGTCGGCCGGTTCGTTTCGCGTTTCACAGTTTTGGCATGGCAAACGGGCTCTCCATAAGCCGCTGGCCTGAAAGGAATCGCTTGTTGGAAGAAGCTCAACATTTTGAAGAAGCTGACCATCATAAGTAGTGGCCCCATGATGATGGGTGGGTTGGCCGTGCTTTTGCAGAACGTTCGTACGCGTGATGGTAGGGCCCAAAAGGTAACGCGAACAAAGTTTTAACTTTTGAGCGGGCAAATTTGAGCAAAATATGAGAATCATTCCAACAACGCGCCGTTTGGCGCGCACAGCTGCTGCGCAAAATTATTCAAACGCGAAGCAAAGCAAATGAGATGATGACAGGCGAAGTGGAAGGTGACCAGAACAACCGAGCTGAGTTAGTGTATTTATTTTTTTTGTTATTATTGTTTCTTAAATTGTTATTGTTGTTGTGTAGGGAGCAGCTTTGTGCAATGTGCAGTTTTTGGGGAGGGCCCGCAAAATTTTGAAGACGGCAAAACGGTACGAAGATGATGAGTTCTGTTGCCGTTTTCCATGCATGCCACTCTTATCCGGCTTTTGTATCTCGTACACGAGTGCTATCCACGGTATCCGGGGTCTTCGGATAACCCAAACCATTTCCAACTGAAGCTCTAGTGCTTGTGGCTTTGTGTTTTTGTTTTTCCCGCATCGTCAAAACGCTTTTCGAGCATCGGAACACACTGTGCTTTTTTTTGGACACTCTGAAACCGGTGGAATTTACAGACACTGAACAAAAAAAACGGGGAAAGAAAACCACCGCGTGTTGCTTTCGAAAGCGCGTTTCAATTTATATGCTCCGTTTCGCGGTTTCTCTTTCCTTTCGGTCGCCGGTTCCACTGTGGCCACGTCTGATTTTACACAATCTTTTGCTTCGATGCGCTTTCTCGCGTTTGGTTTTTCACCGGTTTGTGCACAGCAGGTGGGTTTGGGTGTTGGGTGGGTTTAGTAAAGCTTAATTTCTTACAAGAGACCGTGCGGCATCCCGAATCGGGGTGGTTCGGGAATTTTCTTCGTGCAAGTTTTCGATCGTTTTGCAAGATGTGACACACACACACACTTTGTTTTGCAGTTTGCACGTGATTAAACAGGCGCAATGGTTGGTGTAAAATTGTATTTTCTAGAGGCACAACTGTTACAGCTGCGCGTCCGGAGTAACAGCGACCGAATTGTGTTCTTACTTTGACTATTGGTTGGATTATAATTAAAAAAAAAAAAGATTTGAACATCACAGGCAATGAAATACAATTTTGTAAAAAGATTGCCATTATGTAATATCCAACTACTTTTAATTAATCTTAAATTAATGGTCTTGCCGGACCGATCACATGTTCATTGAAAATTTGTTTGCATTTTTAGAATAATACAATAATATCAATAATAATACAATACAGAATACAGAAAATATGGACAACCCTTTTCAAACAACTTAAAAAAATCCAATGTTCCTACATTGGCGTGGTAACATTTTTTAATCTATTAGGCACATAACACAAAACATAACGCATACATACAAAACTAACTGAAAATATTATAGAGGAACCCTGTAATATAACAAAATTAGCACATTGGTCGCTGCATTCGCATGTTCTCAACGTTTATTCTATGCATCTATGCAATGGTACGCAACCTCACACATGGATCTAATAGTTTTATTGTTTCTTCTATATTTTCAGAATCATTTTCGTAGAGACCTCAGGACTGCCGCTGGACACATGTCAGTTCGAAATGTGCAAATCTAAGCCAATAGCGCTCCAAAGAGACGAATATGTTGAGTTATGCGTTTGGATCTGTCCGTGAATGCCCTGAGAGTCAGAAGTGCGTTTGTTTAAAGGTTTCGTTTTTCTACATTTCACTCCAGCCGTGCCGATGCATGATTGATGGTAGTTAATTTAGAGCAACAACCGCTACGGAAAAAAGTGATTTCACAGCCGTCCGGCACCATCTCTTCACCGCTTTCGGTGTGGGGGTGTTTTTAAGGGCTGTTTTGAAGGCCACCTGTTTGATATCGGCAAGGGATTTGCGAAAATGATGCCGGCAAATTGAATGGAAGTGTAGCGTCTTGGTGTAGTGTTTTGTTCGCCATTCGTATATTTTGTATATTTATTTTGGTTTTTGTTTTTTTTTTCTGTTTTTGTTGGTGCTATTGTGCGCTGCTCAGTCTGGAACGTGTGGAGCCAATAGAAAAGTCAGCCAGCCGGCGTGTGTGTTGACTTTTCGTTTAGCTCACCCAACGTGTTCATTGTAAAGGCAGTGTGTGTGTATTTTTTTTTTGTTCGAAGTGTATGCGTGTGTTTGTGTGCACGCGCCTGTGTCTGTATGTAAATATCTAAGTTTGCTGTGTGTTGTTTGCAGGAGGAAAATGCATCCGAGCGAGTATTGCAAATTCAGAAATAGGTGAATGTATGTGTGTGTACGTGAATGTGTAATCACGTTGTGGAAAAAAAAATGTTGTGCTTTGCTCGCTCTCGTGTGTGTTAGCAATGTGTGCTGCGCGAAGCAGCTTAAGCAGGTTGGAATAAAATCAGCGATTTGATTGTGGAAAGTGGAAGAGAAAAATGAGTGAAAGCGGGAAGGAAGTCCACAAGTGAAGGGTTAAGTATTACTGTGAAAATTTTCCACAACATCGGTCAGATTTTGTTCTCCCGCGCTACCCACCCGCACACGCGTGTGTGTGTGTCCGTGCGTGTATATGTATGTGCATTTATCTATGTGTATGTGTGTGTGTAACCGTGTACGTGTACGATTGTCATGAATATTGTGCCGCGCGTAGTCGAATAGCCGAAAGTGAAGGAAACGTTGTTGTAAACGAAGGCAGCGTAAAACAGAGAGTCGCGCGCGCGTGTGTTTGTGTATTTAAGTATCTTGTTAGGGACGGAAGTCCTTCAGCATCTCAACCCAACAGCAATGTTGGAATCGAACCAGCGCCGTTCGAGTAGAACAGTAGCGGCCGAAAAACAGCACCACAGCAGCAGTTAAGTGGTCTGTCGCCTCACGGAGAGCAATCAAGTCACCCAGACCGACGACGACGCCACTAACCAACTGCCAGCAATAAAACAGAGGCCAGCCGCCGCCGCCGCCGCCGACGTCACACACGATGGGTGATCCGAAAAGTCAAAAGTCCGCATCAGGAGTAGGAGGAGGTGTGGCGGGAACAACCGGTGGAGGGGCCGGTGGGGTCCCGGGAGGAGCATCCTCGACGGCAGCCGCCTCTGCCACGACTACGACGACAACTGCTGCTGCAAACACACCGGTAACGACGCCGCAGCAGCAGCAGCAACATCATCAGCCGCCTTCGCATCATCCGCATGCGCAGCTGCAGCACCACCATCAGCAGCCGCCCCCTCCGCCACCGCCCCACCATTCGCATGCACCGCACCCACTGCATATGCCGCCGCATCCGCATCAACACCATCACCCGCACCACCATCAACCGGGACCGCCGGGTGCGGGTGGTGACCATCAACCACCACCGCCACCACCAGGCCATGGGCCACCGCCACACCATTCTTCGCCCTACGAACACCACCATCCGGTACCGGGTGCCGGTCCGGGTGAGGCACCGAACGGGGGCGGTTCCGGTGCAGGGGGAGCCGGCGGAAAGGATGAATCGTTGCCACCGCCGCACCATGGCCACGGGCCTCCACCACCGCCACCGCACGGTGGTGCCGGTGGTCCACCGCCACCACCCCCGATGGGTCACCACCATCATCAGATGCAGCATCACGGGCAGGTGTACGGTCAGCCGCCACCGCCGGCAATGCAGCATCAGCAGCAGTACGCGCCCCGCTACCACCATCACCATCCCCATCATCCGCACGACCCGAACGTGCAGCCGCCGGGTGCTGGTGGAGCACCCGACCCATACGCACACTATCACGCGCATCGAATGGGTGCGGCAGCAGCCGCCGCAGCAGCGGCCGCAGCGGCTGCTGCCTCGACCGGTGGTGCCGGTGGTGGTGGGGGCGCCGGTGGTGCGGGCACACCGCCACCGCAGCATACCGGGGGAAAACCGGCGGCCGCGGCCGCCGCAGCAACGGCAGCCGCCGCCGCCGCAGCAGCAGCAGCCACCGGCAGTCCGATGCATGGGCGGCACAGCCGCTACATGTCTCAGCAGCCGACGGCCGCTGGTGCCGGTGGTGCTGGAGCTGGTGGGCAGCCACCACCACCCGGTGGAGGTGCGAACGCACCACCGCCCGGTGGACCAGCCGCCGGTGGCCCGACGCCGACACTTAACTCGCTGCTACAGTCGCATCCACCGCCGCCACCACATCCGGGTGCACCGCATCACCGCTATCCACCGACCGGGTACGACCCATCCGCACCCCAGGGTCAACAGCCGCCCGGGCCCGGTCAACCGCCCGGTCCTGGTGGTGGACCGCCCGGTCAAGGACAGCCCGGTATGCATCCGTACCATGGTGGGCATCAACAGCAGGGTTGGGCCCCGCCGCCCCGACCCTACAGTCCCCACTCGCAACCGTATCGACCGCCACCACCGGTAAGTCCATCTACTGCTGTAAACCGTTTTTGGCATCCAAATATTTGGGTACGGGGTGATGTACAACATGTTGCATAAGCTGTTTTACTTTGGTTTGGGAAAGTATTCTAAGTTGAACATGTCTTTAACGTGTTTATAGGTAGCAGAATGTCAATTCAATACTTATTGAGATTTAAAAACTTCCAGGGTTCCGGAAGATATCGAAGAGAACCAACACGTTGAATAGCGCAAGGGAATATGCTAACTGCGGCAATTCGAGTTAATGTAGACGTGCATGTGTTTAATTGGAGATTTTTTGGACAATTTTTCTGACCTTCGAAATGTAGATATTGATTCGCGCGCACAGCTTAGTGACTATAGTTCACTGGCGAGTTCGAGAGTTGATACATAAATTCAGTTGTTTTACAACATTTAACAATAAGCCGCTATTCTTGACAAGCGACAAGAACAAACATATGGCGTTGTGTGATGGAGCTAAAGAAAATCTGGTCAGACACCGTAAAACATATGTCTTTTTTTCTATACACCTTGTAAAACATGTAGTTGGCATATCTTGCATACGTGGGGAATGGTTATCTTTGGTGTCAAAAGCATCTGACAACCATTTTGGATGCACAGAATGTTTCTGGACTTTTATTACGACACAAAGAATTTAATAATCTTAGCTGTGATCCTCGTTTCCACATTCCAATAACTGCAAGAAGGTGTTGTCGCTTGTCGCAAATTCTAGAGCAGAGCAGAGTTAAGAAAATATTGTAGCCAATACTAAACTATAACACATCAAATTGCATCACGGAAAATACGCTGCAAAAAATTAACTGATTTTTTTTTAAATTTTCAAGCGATAAAATATAAGCCATTTGCAAATTTTTGGCGTATTAATTTAATTTACCTTCAATAACATAACCGTACCCTCGTACCTTACACTTAAGTTCACTCGTTAGATTCTGTACAACACCTGGCTGCAGATTCTTCTGTAGTTAACCTCACGTTTTCCTTACGTCTGCCTGAGATTTGACCTCTTTAGAATTTTTCCATTTAGCCTGCTTTCATAATAGCTTAGCATTTTCCGATGGGCTTTAGTTTCCACTGCTTTGTTTGAGCACATGAGCAGATCGCTTGCCAAATCATGTATTTCTTGGCAAATTTTGAAAGATTCTGCTCCCTTACTTTCTCAGTTGCCTCGGATCCGTAATGAAACAATGAGTGCTGGTACTGACGACGTGTTTGCACAAAATCTTTCCGCGATGTTGTTTTGCGTAATTTTTGGATATGTGAGGTGAGGTAATGGTCCCTATGGTCTCTGTTTGCAGATTTACTCCATGCAAAAAAAAAAATGACGATGAATGAATCCAGCTACGAGTAACTTAACTCAAAGATAGGGAGAAGTGGCAAGCCTAGACCTCTTGAGGTTGCTATGCCTATAAAGAAGCTCTTCTTTGCTGAGTTGTCGATGTTATTTTAGTAAACTATACATAATTTTATTCGTTTTATAATATTTTTTTTTGTTTTTTCGCTATATTATTTATGGAAGGCTATATTATTTATGGAAGGTTGACCATACGGCCTTTGGCCGTCATAATGGAAATAAATAAAAAAAAATAAAAATATTTATGGAAGGATTTTACAATTTGTCCTTTAACATTGTGTCAAAATTCAACAATTTAGTCACTGATTTGGAGGACAAAGTGTTTCCTTTCCCTGCAGTTGGGCTTTTCGGACTACATTGTTACTTACAATCCCTTATCCTTACCGTTTCGTCTTCGTTTCGGTGCATAACTTGTCCTATGTCGTTTTTTGAAATAATCGCCAAAAATAGTCCACCCGTGCTATGGGGTGGCTGTCGTCGGTTCGCATCAACCGCACGATCGTTTGTGACACGACTAAACCGAACCTCAGGGCGAACCGTCATCGCCGTTACCACCATCATCATCATCATCATTGCCACCAACAGATAGAGTTCCTCAGCAGCCGTCCATCGGCACAAACGGTTTCGTGCAAATGGGGTTTTATAAATAACTGCATCAACAACCGCTGCCCCGGGAGTGGTGGGTGGTCAACTTGGCGACGACACACATAACCGCGTGGTCGTGCTCTTAATGCAAAGCTGTCGATGACGCACAATGTGCGGGACCGGGTCTGTTGTGCGGCGACACACTCGTAACGCCGATAGACGTCGCCCGCCGGATGGTTGACTTTTCGAATATTTGAACAGTGTTTGATAATTGGCTTGGGTCGTCAACGACGTCACCTCTTTTTTAACCACCTTCACCCACCTAGGGCAGTGTATTGCATTGACGGAAAGAGGTGAGGCTGTCCATGGTGAGTGAATAACGCGTAAGCCAGCTACCATCTGGTGCAATTGCACGTAAGTTTCATGTCCAATAGGGTTCAGTATTCCTTTGTCGTTTGTTTTGAGTTGGTAGATGTACATGATTGACCATGATTGAATCTTGTAATAACTATGAAATATTTCATACTTCATTTCTGCTTCGGAACCAGCAAGAATTCATTTTAAAAAAATATCGATTTGTGCGTTACTTCATAGATCTTATGTCTACAATTTGAATCTTCTTCAACGCAAAGTACCTTTTCGTTATTCGTCAGTTGACTGAAAAGGCCACTGGAGAGAAGAAGGCAAACGCAAGAAAATCTGATATGGTTACAAAAAATCTACGTTTTTGCATGCGTTAATGAGAATAATGGAAAATTTGGATTTTAACCAAGGAAGAGTTACCCTGAAGGATGTAAACATTGAGAGAATATTTTAAAGGCTTCGACCAATTCCCTAGCAAAGGTCAGACGAATGCGAAATTTGAAGAGAATGTACTTATAATGTACATACCTTTTCATTATTTGATATTGTTGCTCCCATCATTACAACATCCTACAGGTTTTCTCATATCTACGACGATTGTTTTCTTAACTCTGTCTATCTTAAAAACGCTACGCTTTCGGATGGTTCAATTTGTGTTATGCCGCACTTGATTGAAATCGACGTGTTCTGTTGGATCGTTTGTTAAATATTTGTGTTGCCACAGGTCATGATGAAGCTATGGAAAACAGAATTCTTTTTGATAATTTCTTTTCTTGCAACCAATTTCGAACCAATTTGAAACCATTCCCTCAGCGCATCCGTTGGTCATCCGTGTATTTCATATGATGGATATTACAGCAATTTAATTCGGGCCTAGTGAGATTTTGGGTAACGCACGGCCTAACATCAAGCCTAATCATGTTAGCAGCAACCTCCGTGCACGTGCAATTCTGTTCGCATCGATTGCAAGATTTGGGTGAATAAAAGGATAATTTAAGGAAAGGAACGCAGCAACGACCAGGCGTCTCCATTCGCAGAAGCGATAATATTTTTCGGGAGAAATAAGTTATACACAATTGATCGAACCGCCGCAGTAGGGTTATTCTGCAGAACATGTTATTGATTACTATCTGCTTGTGTCACACGTCTCTCATCGCCTACCACTTAAGACATTCCGTATCCATTTACTACATACGCAATCAGTATCGATCGATGAGATTGCCATACATAACGCTCACCAGCAATCGACATCGTTGAATCTCAAATGTAAAGCCACAGGATGTTCGACGTCCATCAGAACTGCTGAGGAGGTTGATTCACGATAAAAATTTGCTTGATTCTAGTATTACCAACATCAGATAATCTGACGGTACATTTGCATTCACTGCAGCAGCATGATGCAATCAAAACCACACGAGCCAGATAGGGAGAGAACACGCCGCTGTACAGAATGCGAGTTTTCATACGGGATCGTTTCTCAACCCTTCCATTTACCTTGCCGGCAAAGTGAATGTGGGGGGCAGGCTCTTGTGGGGTTGCCTCACGTGTCCTTGTAAGGTTCGAGGAATGTGCATCCGAGAACGCACACGGACTCTTCCACATTTTCCCGGAACCGCTGGTTGTTTGTATGCGTGAAAGGGAATCGAGCGTATTGTCGATGTTTGGTTTATCGAAGGAGGCAGGTGTGGAGGTTGAATTTCATTTATGCGTGCTGTTGCGTTTGCAGTTAAACGCACCCAGACCGTGCCTCTGCATTCTACAGCCGCACACCACGCACGGCAATAATGATGACCGTTGCCATCGAAATGCGAACCAAGCGCACTGCGGATGGCGGTTGCTGCCGGTGGAGGGAAGCAGCGGTGAAACATCCTTGCTACTTTCGCCGTCATCTCCTCGGGCGAAAACGGACACGGCAAGTGCACACACTGCTACGTCGAACAATATTGTTGTCCATTTCGGCTTTACCGTCGCGCTTTTCTTGCGTGTCCCACACCGCACTCCTTCGCCGCACCGGCTGGCGAAATTCTAGCGTAGCACGGGTCACCCATCCGGTCGCCCGATTCGGGCAAACACGGGTCGGAAGCTGGAGACTTTCGGCGAACGTTCAGTTTTTCGCCGACAGTGAAGCCTACAAGAGGTGTATTTGGTGTTGTGGCCCACATTTGCAAGTGCATATCGTACTCACGTACACTACGTCCTGCCGAAAGTGCAACCGCGCATATCCACTTACCCTTACCTTAGCATTTTTTAAGCTTCCTTTCGCTTTTCCGCGAGCTTAGTGGTAGTTACATCCCGCGAAAACAGCTACGTAGCGAGCGACGTTTTGTTCGGTGGATAATAGTGACCTTACCTGTTTACTGCAGTCGTCCATTGGGTTCTATTTTCACTGTTTTCCGTTCAATCTTAATTTTCATTGGCTGGAAGAAAGAAGAAAGCATTGCGAGAAGAAGTGAAGGAGTTATTTTTGACATCCCTTTGCCGCAGCGAGCATCTTCTTTTCACTAGAACCCATTTAATCGTCGAGCTGGTGATGTATTGGCTAGAATCGAAGCTAAGCGCCCTCTTGTTGTTTCATCCATCGTAAATAATTCTAAGCGTTTAAAGGGTTGGTTTTCCTTAGAACAAGTCAAATTAAACTAACATATTTTTTTCCGTTTTTTTTTCTCTTGTGCTTCTCCCGCTGCATTGCACTTCTGACTAATCAGGTAAGGGGTTTAAACTACACGAATACACATCTTCAATAGTCGTTCACGCTCATGTGCAGAGTTGCCTGTTTATCGATTTTCTATTGCAACCATCAAATAATTATAAACACCTTTCACCGACGATATGTTCCTTTGACCCGAGGCCATCGTCAGCCATCTTAGAACATGCAAAATGTGTTGCAAGGATATCATCGGTTTCGTTGCAAGCGAAAATGCATGCGCAAAGCGCAGAGCATCAAGCTCCGTCACCCCGATATTGCCCCCACAATTCCAAAAGGCTCTAAATAATCGATCGCAGTTATCGCATTCGGATTGCGTATGTGTGTATTTGTGTGTACACCGCTTATTGGCAATTGTTTATAATCACGAGCATCGGATGTGCTCTGGTGAAGCTCGGGTGCATCGGGTGCATTTTCTAATTATCTCTATGCAACTTTACTAACGGAGGGAGGGGGGGGGGGGGGGGGGGGGCAAAAGATGGGAAAGTACAAGGAGAACACAAATACACGTCCACTCTCTGTGCGTGTGCAGTGTTATGCGCCATTTTATATTTGTCTGCGAGAGATTTGAAGTTTACTTCGATCCGTTCATTGTAAATGTTCAAAAGGGACGTCAACAATCGGGCCTCTGCCATGCTCGCCTTTGCACTCTGCAGTGGGTGAACGGGAGAGTATCAATCAAAAGTTAATTAGCAAAATTAATTTGCTTGACACTGAAGACAATGCACACGAAGGTACGAGGAGAGAGAGAGCGAGAGACTCAGTCAAGACACTAGCAAATGGGAGGTCAATGTGCTTTCCAAGGAATCTAATTTATCTATTTTAGGTAAAGGCGATAAGTAACGTTTTACCAAACGATAGCGCTGAAGACTTTAATGATCATCTAGCGTAATTGAAGCACAGTAAGCAAATAGTACGCCGAAAAGAGTTTGTCAAATATTTTAGAGAAGGATTTAAAATATCCCAAAATAAGTAAGTTGAGTATAGTTATTTGTCGAGAACAAGAAGTTCTTCACATTCTTATGCTTGTAGGCAAACGTAGACGTAATGGAGAATATTTTGTCCGGATCTCGATTCCCCTGTATGCATACCAGTTAAGACATGCTTCCATGGGTTAATGTTTGACGAATGTGGTTTCCCCATTTAAAATATCCACTGAAATTCGTTTCACCCTTTGTCCGCGACAATGTTCCTGACCTGGACAATAAATTATTGTCGATTGGTGAAATCGAACCCCCTACTGGAAGGCAATGGAAGCAAATATCATTCAGAAACCATAATCTGTCGCCCTGTTCCTGTCACTTGAAGTGATGTAATTTTATCAGCACCTTTGCAAAGAACTCTAGCAATATATACGCCGTATGTTATGTTTCGCAATGATTGATAATTGTTGGATGTTTTTGACAATGATTCAAAATATTACAACCTGTGGAGGTCTTTGGAACGGAAAGAATCGATTGTATTGAATGCTACTTTGAGCATTAATCAACTTTGTTCATCGTTAGATGATTTCATGACTTTGAACAAACTAGTAATCATCCTTCAATATTCCACGAATTAGCTTCTCGTCTAATTTATAGTTTTCAAATTATTTTATAACTTAGATTCTATATCGCTTTTCAAAGAGTTGTTGCAATAGCTTAATGTGCTATTTAGTGGGCTTGGAATCCTCTTGAGCAGGAGTCCATTGAAGTTATCCGCTGAAGGAGTCAGTCGAACACTGTTATCCCTCAACATTCTATTTCTGCCTATTGATCAATATCAATATCAGTACTGCATTTCAACTTACCACGGCTCCGTGGCTCATGTGGATGGTCTACTTTATGCATCCGGTTGTTCGGTGTCATTCAAATGACGTGGCAAACCTACTGGATTTTAACGAGTTTAATTATTTGTCCGATAATAATGACAGAGAGTACATCATGGCAGCCTCCATTAGACAGTTCAGTGTCTGTAACTGCCTGCATCTAGTGGAGACTAATTCTGACTAACACGTATATTTCAAAAATAACTTGAGTAAAACAAGATTGAAACATGTAAAAAGATAAAAAAGCGTGTAAAAATGTCAAAAATAATCATAATTAAATAATTATAAATAATTCCCATAGTAGTAGTAACAATTTAGGATGTGTCGGGAATTAATTAAAAATATAAAGAGAAGTTCTTTCCTTTGTACACTTCGTAAGTAAGCAATATTGCTATGAGCACGAAAAGCAATTCCCAATATAATTGGACGATAAATTAATGCCGTGCCAGGATAAAACAATCACCGTCTGGCTTGCGGCATTGTTTTTTTTTTATTTTTTATTTCGCTTTTTTTCCCCAAATCATCGTGATTGGTGCAATCGTCGTAAACTTTGTATCCATATCCTCAATTTAAACTCGCGTACGCTACGCTACAGAACAAAACGTAGAGACCTGAACTAGCGTATACTCTCTCTAACACGAGGTGGAATGGTTTCCCATCTTCCGCTTCTGCTCCTTCCATAGCCTCCGCTCGTCTTTCAACGATCACATCTCGGAGTTACGTTTCAATCGAACGTTTCCCCACCCCCCCCCCCCCCCCCCCCCCTCCCATTTTCCTGTTCCGCTTTCATTCGCACGGGGCAGTAATCATCGTGCACTGCTTCAATTTCAGTTAAGTCTCGATGGAAAACGTTCGGATGCACCGATGTTTATGATGCACTCACCCGATTCCAACCACCGTGCACTATGTAACGGGTTGGAAATTGAGTTCCTACGAGGTTTCAGAATGTCCCGGTGATGATACCGTGCGTAAATCGTTGCTGGTACCCAGCACCACTGCATCCTTTTCGTGCTACGTAGTGTCGGAAACTCATTACTTCCGGCTGGCATAAACGAACACATCTGTTAGCTCTGGTGTTTGGTTTTTTTTTTCTCGCCCTGCTTATCGTTTAGTTGATTTCCATTCTGAACGTGTCATCGTTACTTGCATTCGCTGCAAAT
The DNA here is from genome assembly GCF_943734725.1 of Anopheles marshallii. Classification (NCBI taxonomy): domain Eukaryota; kingdom Metazoa; phylum Arthropoda; class Insecta; order Diptera; family Culicidae; genus Anopheles; species Anopheles marshallii. The sequence goes on along the minus strand of NC_071326.1, from coordinate 44,400,816 downwards.
GCAGGTGTCGTGATTTTTCAATTTTCCAGTGTAGTTTTCGCGCGTTTACAACGGTCCGGAACGTGACTTTTGAGACTCATTTTTATGCTCTCATTAATTACTTTTGTTGGAAAGAAGTTTTGGAAATCAGTACAGCAGTTTGAGTGTAGCAATTAGAAATTCTTCGTCATAAAAACTTACATAACAACTTGATTTACTAAAAGCTTAGATTTTGAAAGGTAGAAACAGCGGAATATTTTTAACGGAAAATCATCTTCCGATAACATTTTCGGAAATAACATTGAATAAGAAACGGTAATATTAAATACTTAATGCTCCATACGTACAGCATTGAACCTCAAATCAAGACATTTAAATATTTAACCATATTGAAGAGCTCTTATTTACGTTTACCACAATTGGATGATACTTCATTTCTGACAGTAGCAAGTTTAATTGCACAACTCAAGGTTTTAGACAGTAGTTTCCCTTTCGTAAGGAAATGACTTCATCAGAAGGAAACATTCCCATCCGGACAGGAGCAGGGATTTGAAATGGGAAACTTTGGACATATGCCCGCACTCATTCATTTACGACGCTTTTGCTTCCTCGGTTGGAACGCCTCTGATTCCCTGACACGTTGTGCCTCCATTACCTTAGTCAACTGTCAACTGAAATGTCTTGCTTTTGCCGTCTTTTCGGTTGACTGAGCAGCAAAGAAGGTACGTAGTCGACCCGTTTGCCGCTTACCTCTAATCGTTCAGATCAGATGCATCCTCATAAACCATTCCCTCTGACACGAGCACACTGTAATATACCCTTGCTCGCTTATTCGCAGTGACGCTCTGGGTGTTATTTGCTGGCAAACCTTTCCGAACCCTGTCTTAGTGTCCTTTCGCTCCAGACTCATTTGTTCGCTTCTACCACACTGATGAAGGTTATGTTTTTACACGAATGCAAGTCGTCAAATAGGTAGGACGAATCGTCCTGCTGCAATGTCCCGTCTACAGCCGGAAAAGTGGAAGAAACTTTCTCGTATAGTTTGTATATCGGTCGAGATGGAGATGGAATGGAAACAAAATGGTAACGGACACTACACACTAACGCTGCCTGTACCGGGGTTTGGTTCTGTTGGGAGAACAGAGTGGAACCAGCAGCATTCGGACCCATTACTGAAGGAATAAAAAGCCCGGTGTGTGTCTGGGTTTTTATCCTTCATTCGTCGATCTCCCTCCATCTAAGCGCTTGCCACCGTCGTGCTCCGGCTGGCGGGCTAGCAAGACGTTTGCATCTGAAACCCGGTACGGGCCCTCTGACAAACTGAGCCAGAGTGTGTATGTGTGAGTCCTAAAATTGCTCGCTTGCTTCAACAACTCCTTCTGCAGCACAGCGGCTCCCATAGCTGCCACCACTGACTGGTGGCTTTCAGTTTCGAACACAGAAAGGAGTCTTCCGCTTTTGCTACCCGTCGAACACACCGCACTACCATAGTAAGTAGCTTGGATTTTCCTTACTGAAGAACATCAAGCTGCTCCGGTTCTTCAGATAGCCGGTCCTGGCTGGGCGCGGGAATGAGCTTAGCACCACCACCGGTGGTCCGGGGTGGTTGATTGCGAGCTGGGCATAAAATACTACCATCAGCAAAGTTGTGTGCTGGCTACAACGCAGAGTACACACGACGCCGAAAGATCGAATGTGGTGTGGTGGGGCAAGCAAAGGAAGAGTGGGATTGGGCGGGCAGCAACTGTCACGGGTGGAGCAAAACCCCGGCACAAAACCACCGTTTGTCAGGGCGAGTGGGAGTTGGTACACCAGTCAAGGCGTGTGCACAAAAATGTGTTCTGCCTTCTGTAGTGCTTGCTGCGCCTGTATGTGTGTGTGTGTGTATGTGCGAATGTCCTGACGCTACCAGTAGCCCAATGGCACCGGGAAAATGTGTTCGGTGTTTTGCCCTGGTCGGTGCCCGATGCTTGGCTGCTGGCATTCAGTCGTTTATGGCTGGCTGGTGTGTTGTGGCTCCGGCTTTTCTGGTGTGCCCTCGGAAGCGATGACAAAACCGTCCCGGAACACTGAGTGCAATCGTGTGGATGCCAGAGGTCAAATTTCTAAAGATTTTATTTGTTTTTCTACTTACTGATATAATTGACACAATGTTCGTTACCAACATGTTTCAGATTATTTTAGCTTTGATTAGTAATAAGTGTTAGTAGCTTTAAAAATGGAATTTTTTTAAATCTTATATAGTATATAATTTAAAAAGCGATCACTACAAAATTCATTCACAGTTTTGGTTAGTTTCAAACATTTGATAGTTGAGTTATTAAATCAGCTACTCACAAGAATGTTTGTACCAAATTATGACCAACGCGTAAAACACATTTTGGCGCTTACGTTTTATCCCACTGTGCCCGGACACTTTGGAAAACTAGGATTGCCCGAGCATGGCGGCACATTGGAATAAAACGGATAACGATTCCGGCACGTGGGACACACGCCAACATTGTCCCTGCCTGCTCCTCATCTATTGCATTGCATCCGTTTTCTGTCTCTCACTCGATCGCGCTCTTTCCGCTCGTTGTGTTCTCCCTTCCAGCAAAAAGGAAGTGAACCGTGGCGAAACACCGACCGAGAGCGCTTTTTGTTGTTGTGCACGCTCCACTCCGTGCTCGAAGCCGATATAACCACCAACGCCAAAACCCCCCCCTCCCCTTAAGTGGGTGGGTTTCTTTGTATGTGTGTGTGTGCTGGTGCGTCTGTTTTCCTATCCATTTTCCCGATGAAAAAGAAGCAAGAGCGGCGAGAGAGACAGAGAGACAGCATGTGCTAGCAGAACGAAGGGCAGCAGTGAGTGATGTCCCTTCGGGTTTTTGTGAAGTTGCGGCACAGCGAACGGTTTTGTTTTTCCTTCCGTGCACTGCTCTCCTGTCTCTGTTCCCCATTCTCGGTCCGTGTTTTCTGTGCCCCATTTTATATCGGCAAAGCAATTCCGCAGCAAAGACACATTGCAGGCGGTGTGGAAAGAAATCGTGTAATGGCAATGAATGAGGTTTCTGGCCGGAGTTTGCAGCAATGGATGTTGAGAAGAAAGCAAAACGGATGCTGAGTTCACGTGGCAAAGCTTATCGTTTTTTTTTTTAATTCCAATATCTTGTATTTCTTTATAAACACCAGGCGCCTCCATTGGATTCGATGTAATCGCTAGTATCTCTTTCCAACGCATATCATTCGCTTTCCGTCTGTCGGATAGTGACGGTTTAGGTTTTTTCCTGGTAAAAATTCACTCCAGTGCATTCGGACCGATAAATGATCCATTGAACGGGAACTATAAAATCGTCAGCATGGAAAAGGGACATGCACCAATGCAGTTGTTTCACTGATGAAAGTCTGTTTCTATCCGTTTCCCTTCATTTCCCCCAACTGGAATCGACTTCCTCTTGCTTGTTGAATGTTGCGATTAAATCTATGAAGGGAGTTGTTGTAGGACGGTGTGGGATATTTACGTTCAATTATATTCCGAACAACCAACGGCAGGGCACAGCTTATGTTCTGCATTGGAAGGACGAAACAATTGTACGCTGCGATAAAATTACAATCTATAACCGTTTTGTTGTTTCCTCTCCCCGTGCTCGATATCTTCTTCGCCATCGTTCCATTCGCTACATCCATCCTGCATTCGTAACATTACCAGCAGTGCTCTAGTCCTTTGTGCATCCCCAAATTTGCCCAGAAGCAGCCAGAGTTGTCAACTCCAATATGGTTGCAATATGTGTGGAAAATGCTACCGTTTACACTCTCCTTTTCGCCGGCGTCATATAATTCGTTTGGCCAAAAAGCGTGTTCTAGAGAGGGATAATAACGGCAGTAAGTTTCGAACGCAACTGCAATCTCTCTCTAGCGATGCCAGTTTCCGTTTACGTTGTAGCGAATTGGGTGCTTCAAATGGAGTTTTCACTCACTATTAAGAGGAACACACATGACACAGTGTTTAGTATGAGGAAAAGGCAGGGAGAGGTTTAAACAATAATTTTAAATTTATTTCTTATATAATTTATAAATAGTTAAATTATTTTTAATTTTGTTTATTTTTTCGTTATTTTGGGTTTGTAAGTTACCGTTATTTTACGGCTAAGGAAACACCATATTCCCCATTGAAATAATTCAGAAACACTGAAACACTGTATTTTATCCTGTTTTAGCTGCACTGGAAATGACAGTTGCCACGTCGATAGCTACTCAGGGCAACAATAAAAGTGCGCACCACTACATAAGCACCGTCTATTTCACCGTTTAAATATAAATGCTCATCTCTCACACATACCACAAACCTGCCAGGAATCAGATTTCCCTGTTGGGGAGAGAGTATGCTCCTGCCGCAAAACAGCCACCCCGAAGGAAAATCGATATTTGCCACCCTGTGCCTGGTATGATCGTCCAATAGCATCGCGCACCGAAGCATCGGTTTGCCGGGAATGTATGGTGGAATGGTTGAAAAAGCCACCAGCACCCACCGCCCGTCCTTTCCACATCATCCTGCCTGCCTTAATACAGCCTGTTCGCCGCTCCGCAACATATCAGCGCGCCGCATGCAGGCAGCAGCAACATCAGCAACTGTTCGGGCTTTTAGCTGGTCAGCCATTTTGTGCCATTTCTGGTCTGCTGTTGTGCTGATGCTGATGGGCGGAGCTTGCCGACGCAAAACGTTACCATCGACTACACCAGGCGCCTCCATTTCATTTCTCTTTCCAGTAAAGAGAGAGGAATTGTGTTCAGGTCTCCGGGTGTGTGTGTGTGTGTGGGTTTTTTTTACTTTTAGCAGCGTACCATGCGACGGATATCTGCACGTACCACTGCGTTATACGAGGGGTATTCATGGTGCTTGGGATTAGTGCAACCGTAGGACGCTTTTGCGATTCGTGCTGATAATGCTCTCTTGCTGCATGGAAAGGGGAAACGAGCACAAATGGGGGGTGGGAGAGAGAATGGGCGTGATTGGAAACAGGGGCGTTTTCGTGAGTTCTTCCCCAGCGTTGATGATGATGCCGGCTGGCTGTATGCTTGGAATGTTGGAAAAAGGATAACGGGTGTTCGCTTTCCACCTGACGCGGCTGTCTTCCAGAGCACCATCGGGTGGATGGAACACAATTTTGCAATTGCTTGCCACTTACTAATGGAAACAATGGGTACCGCGGGGCTGTGCAATGTAATGTGTGAATGTTGAAATTTGTGTACTATTTTTCCACGTACGGCGAGACCTTTCGCTCGTCCGGAGGACACTGCACTGTTTGTGGGTGTGCAGTTGCTATAGTTTCAAATCGTGTTTTTGTCTTTGCCCTTTCGGCGAGCATTATTTGTTCAGCATGGAAGCTCATGTTTATTTTCTTACTACCGGTACACTCGTTCCTACTACGCCTGGTTGTTAGTGGATGCTAAACCATCTACCACCGTAGCTCAGTGGAAAGCGTCATCATCATGACAAGTGTACGAACCGTAGTAATTATGTAGCATTTATCTAGCAGCAGCAGCAGCAGTGTGAACGTAGCAGCATCAACAGTAGTTGGGAAAGTTAGGAAACGTACCTTAACAAATATAGCGCTGGTAACAGAAGTCGAAACAATGGCAAGGATTCACAACACAAAACAAATGCCTTCCGGGCAGCTTGCTGAAAAAAAGCAAAGATATTTGAGGAATTAAATTGCATTTGCTACTAATTCGTGTACATAACACTATTATTGCGAATGCTTAATACATCCATTACGAAACAGTGTGGTCAGTGTTTTCGTCCTAGTTTATTTTTTCCCAACTGTAGGCAAAATTTCAAAAATAACTTAACATTTAGCATCAAGTATTGGTTTCCGCCAAACGAAGACGAACGAAGCTATGGGAAATCTTTTAAGTGATTTCAGTTTAATTATTCTTGTTGACTAAGCGGCGATAAGTGGCGTTATTGTTAAGCCTTTTAGTACATCCCCTCTTAAATAATCTAACTCCTAAAACGCCAATAATGGTGCTACAATTAGATCAACAATCATGCGTAAAATTTTCATTCCCTTGTATCAGGGGTGGCGAAACAATTTATTAATTTACGAGAAATATCGTGCGTGATATTTCTTATACGAGATATATAAACACTATATTATAATCAAACTTTTATCATTATATTATTTTCTACAATTTCTGAAAGTTTGGGCCGCAGCTTCATTCGTCTCTCTCACTACATTCAATATGTTTGTATATTTTTAGAAAATTTCTATAGTTATAGCTGTGGGATAGGTGTGGGATTGCATTTTTTCTGGATGTTGTCCAACATTTGATATTTCTTTGTTTCGTCGTATTATTGGCAAATAATAATTATTACGGTAATTAAAACTGTTCTTACTTATAATTAGCTATTTGAATAAAAAAAAGAATAATCTTTGGTACTTTGTGCATTTATATTTAAAACTTGATCAATTTCACTAATTATCGCTATCTATACCAAAAATAACAGACTGCACAGTTTTCCGTTCCCTGGTTTATACGATTACCTATAATCGTGTTCTGATGTAGTACCATTATACTGTCTAACCAATGGACGTGAAACTATCGACATGTGTCGCTAAATGTTTTAAAAAGTGTATCATCGCTTACCCGCTGCGATGCATCCCGAATGATGTGCGAAATGGTATCATTCCACGGTTGGCACGTTACATGCAAAGGACTAACCAACCCGTGCTAGACACGAGCTACGACCTGTCCACCTTTGCACGAGCGCTCGGTAATATGTATCGGTTGCATAGGTAGGTGATGATGACGATTATGGTTCCATTACAAGCGCACATGCCATCGGAGATGCAGACTGACGGTTGTTTAATGTTGATAGCTCCCGTTCCGGCTGCAGCAACGCAGGATGCATCTTTCCGCAAGGGTGTGACAGTGGCTTTTTTAGTTCGGTGGGGGATACACTCTGGGGACATGGTAAGCGACTAAACCCTGCCCGGCATGATTCTCTTCGAAGCGAGTTTCCGCCTTTCCAACCGAATTTGTTGCCGTAATGTATTGATTTGTATTGCAACGTAACGTGCTTACTCAACGGGTTTTAGTGTTCTCGTGTGGTGTTTGTAATATTGAAGGGATATTGAAGGAATTAGCTACAGATCAGAAACAGATGGCCATTATCGGCCGTTAATTCGATTGACGTTTGCTTTTGAAATTAATGGAAAGTCAAATGAACTTGGATCCTTTTGACAGGATCGGATCGGAGCGTATGTTTGATGTTGCGTTGTTTGATTGGGTATAATGCTTAGAACGTTTCTTTTAAAATCTGTAAAACTTTAACCCTCTCTCTATCTCTCTAAAGATCAGTGGAGTTCTGTAAAACACGTCTCATTAATAAACATGTTTGTTTCATTTTTCTCTCGCGTAGGGTAATACCGGACGAGGACAGTCACCATATCCGCCGGGCCCACCGGGCCAAGCGCCCGGCAGCTATCCTCCACCTCAACCGCCCGGGCAGGGGTCGCAACAGCAGCCACCACCGGGTCCACCCCAGTCGGCCGGTAGCCAACCCGGCGCGGCACCAGGAGCTCCACCGGGCCAGGGACCACCGCCGGCGGGTACCCCTGGTGGGCCCGCTGGCGGAGCGCCCGGCCAATCACCGCAGCATCATCCACCCACATCGCAGGGACCGCCCGCCAATACTCAGTATACTCCTTACCAGCCACAGCGCTATCCGACGCCAGGCGGACCCAACGCACCGAACCATCGTACGCCGTATCCGCCGCATCAGGTAAGATCGGCTCGCGTAATGCTTTTCCTGTCGACATAAATAGTCTTCTCGGAACGTATCAATCATCTCTATCAGCGCTACTACAGGGATATTAGGTATCCGTGCTAGATTTACTCCAGATTTGATTGTGAGAGTACCGAGGACGGCAAAGGATGACTCATGTTTTTCACCAGAACGTCCGAGCAAAGTGTGAACCGCTCGAAACAGCTGTTTCGATAAGCTCTTGCCAGCCACGTATCATCCATTCCCATGGGCATTTCTATTCTCCCTAACGAACCATCGTCTCGTACGCGCTTTGCAATACTGTTTGGCATCAGCTGATGTTTATTGCTGAATGTTTGGGAATAGGATAAAATAAATGAAATGGGATGAATGGGATAAAATAAAAAAAATTGTTTTCCTGGTTTATGTTCTATACTCAACGTCCCACGTATACGTCCTTTTGAATTCATCATTTTACCGGATACAAATGCTGTCGTTTAGGATAGTTTTGCGTTGTGGTCGAATTGCATCACTTGTTTTAATATGACGCTAGCCATTTTCACTTTGATCATCCACATCCAGTGGATTAGCAGCCCTTGACGTAAATTGCTATGAGTTTTGAAGTTACCTTTGCGTATTAGTTCAACAATCGTAAAGGACATACAATCAGATCAGGTAGCGTTTATAACGGAATACACTCACGAAATCCTAAAATCAAATCCATTTCGTAATTGGCATAATACTATTGAGTAGTATAACAATAAGTAAGATAAAGCGTTGAATGAATTGAGGGGTCTATCATCGTATTAATTATTACAAGCGTTTCATTTACTGATGATTTACACCTCCTCGCAACCTTATGTTTTTGGTGATGTTCACTTCATAAACGGTTTCAAAGACCTGGATTTTGTTTGAATATTTTTTTTCAGTTTTTTATACATAATAGTATACATAATGGAAGAATTGTTTAACCTCTACAATTAATGAGATTAAAATGAAGCGTTCTAGTCAAAATATCAACGCTGGCAAGTTCGACCGCAAAATACTTCACAAAAATTGCATGTTTTCAATTATGTGCTACTAATATACCTTTTTCACGCTTTATCATCGCGTGTCTGCTCTTTTTATAGTACGAACCCGTCAGGTCGTGGCCATCGCCAGCTGCTAGTCCGGGACCGGGTCCGGGACATATGCCTCCCTCACCACACGGCCCTCCACAAAGTCCTGGACAGCAGCAGCAGCAGCAACACAGTGGCCCCAGTCCGTCACCGCAGCCACCACAACCAGCTCCATCACCGCATCAGGTTAGTAAAGCTTACGCTCCGTTATGCATCAAGAAACAACTGATAAACGATGAACAATAGGGATCCTTCTTCTTCTTCATCGTCAAAACAACTTGAAGAGGTCTGCGTCTGCCATTTCTGGCTTTCTTTGACGTTATTCACACGCAACCGGATAGTCAGTCCTGCGTCCGGGGGATTGGTCCGGATAGGTTTTTGGACCAATCCTGTCGTGTGGAGACCGGTGCTGCTACCAATACACCGCCAAGTCGCCCCCGGTAAGGGGATTTAATTAGGGCAAATAAGGATCCTACGTCCAGACAAATTCCAAGGATATTTTCTACTGATAGTCATTAGCGGATCGAGTTCCTTGGAGACCCTAAGTGAAATGACAGTGGGGTCTTTTAGCGCTTAGCAGATGGGGGGCAGATATTTTGGGTGTTATTGGTGCTTGGGCCTCTTGCTGCTCAAGGTCCCCGTGACCGCTTAGTTTGGGCAGTGGATTCTCCACCCCTGCAATTAGTTTATTACTTTGGACCGAAGTTGAATTCTAAAAAATTAAATATTGGATTTAATTTGAAGTATATGATGTAAACAGTATATTTGACTACTGTCCTTGTTTTACCTTTTGCTGACTCTCTTCTTGGAGCATAACCGTCATGTACCGCCTCTCCCCGGGTAACAGTTGCTAAAAATGGGCTCCAACTTCAAGAAAAATTTATCCGTAACTGCTCTGAAGATTCATGAATCTTTTGGGAATCGATTCCAGCTTTGAATGATTTCTCACTTAAGATGCATATGAATGACTCTTCTCAAAAGACGCATTAAGCACAGCACTACAATTGTTTGTTGCTTCTCTTTCTGATCCATCAATAAGCATTAATGCTAAATGCAAATCCAGCTCATCACAATACCACCATAATTTTTCGGCAACGACGCGCTTGGTAACTGGCATCCAAATCATCGTATTGCTGGTTCGTTCAATACGCGTAACCTTTCCGAATGCTCGCCACACTCTTATCCTATCATTCAACAGAGTCGACCTTGACAGTGGCCCAGATTTCGAAGGGGGTCGATTGCATACCGTCCACAACGATCTGATGGAAGAGCGAATGAAAAAAAGCACTAAAATAAAACCAAACACACAGCCACACACACACACACGCGCGCAATGTTGGGCTAAGAACGCCAGATAAAACAGGCAAATTTGCTTCCTTCCACCGGGCGAGGTTTGTTTTGGTTGAGACATACGCGAGAGACCGGAGGGACGGCGCTGGGGCATGATGATGATAGGGACGGACGACGGTAACGGTTGTTGATAGACGTGGCAGCGGTGGTGGAGTGTTGCTGTTGTTGCCGGCTGCCATTCCATCAAACGCGCGATAAATGTGTCGTCAAGTTGGTGTGTAGTGTCGGGGAGGGAAGGAAACGGCCAGGGAAGCGCAAGGTTGAAGAGGTGTGAGAAGCGTAAGCACAAAACCGAACCGAACCAGTACCGCCGTCGCCGCAATGTTGTGCGCACCGCAAGCTCGAGGAAGCTCTCTCTTGTTGTTCTTCTGCCCACTCCCCCCGTTGTCACTAGTTCCTCTAGGTCCTCCTCCGCCACTGCATCACCGTGTGCAGTTTGATCGGCTGTGAAAGGGTCGGAAAAAAGAAGAAAATGGCAGGACAGGACGTACGGACGGAATTCGAATGCCACTTTTGCCGCTGCGTTTTCTTTCCCGTTTATGTATTTATTTTTTCTTTCCTTCCTGTGTGTTTGCGTGTTTTTTTTTGTTGTTGTTGTATAACGAAGCAACAGATAGGATTGTTTGGGGTGGATGAACGCGAGAGTGTGAGTAAGATAGGGGCCGGAAGATGGTGATTCACCATTCTCCACTGCGCACCTCCCCCCTATCACAACATTGCCCTCGTCTTCGCGCTGTGTGCCGTCGATGGGTGTGATGGGGACTGAAAAAAAAGGGTACGTGTGTTGGGAGGGGGTTTGGGGACGGGAGGGATTCGGGTGTTCGTTCGTCTGTCGGTCGTTTGGTCGTTCATTCACCTCCGCATCCGCATATCCGCAACACACAACCAGTATCCCCACACCCATCTCCTCGGCATCGTCTCCCTTGCTGCCGTGTATTTGTTTCCCGCTCTACCGACCCTGCCTCCCGACGAATTTAGCTCCGACGACCGCTTTGTACCTCGCGACCTACTGACGCGGTCTTTCTCTCGACGACGATGACGACGACGACTCGACGGGCAACAAGTCCATTCGACCTTGCCGCGCGCACCCTACCACACTCTGCTCTACATTACCGCTACCGTGCCAGTCTGGCTGGCTTTCCTTTTACTGTACAGTGTGTTTTATCGTGTGAACTCGTGCGTTTCCATACACACCCTCCATCCATCCATCGGAAGAGTACCCCCCGAAGCTCCAGTCACCGCGTATCACGTAACCGACGGCCCTTTTTTGATGTTTTATCTTTGTGTCCAGTGCATCGTGTTATATTTACTACCCAGTCGGTTTATTTCCCGTTCGTACAGCCTACCGGTGGTCCATACCTGTAATGTTTGTAAGGATGTACTGTGCGCTATGCTAAGCTCTATGGGTGTTCTGCATTTTCTGTGATACAGAATGGGCATATGTTTCTTCACACATCTTCTAAGTTAACAAATTAAATGGAATTACAATCTAATCCATTTCAAAAATGTGTGTCAGTAGGAAAGCAAGCTTCTGGCGACAAGCTCTCATCTCAAAAAGTCCAAAAGAGGTACGGTGAAATTACGTATCCGTTACCATCAAAACAGTCTCGTATCAGTACGTATTAAAACATGGACTAATTTTGGCGATTACGAGTCATACGAGTTCCCCGGACCTTTTTGGGGAAACCCAGCTACTCTGCTGTGCGGACACAATATTGATAACGATATCAATTAATTTGTAGCAACGATTGTATGAAACCCCTATCAACGATACACCGCTTCTTGGTTTGGGTGCAATATCAGCTTCACATTGGAGCAAAGATTTTTGACATCGTGTCCAATGACAGATTTGGTTGTAATAATACTTATTTGCCTTTCTAGACAAAGGTCATTTCGTTAAAGAAAAGCCAACATGCTACAGTATAGTCCTCAGTTTCTAAAGTTGAAGATTAAGGCCGAATTAAAATCGGTCTGTCCGGATGTTTCACCAACAGGAAGACGCGTTAGACGTACCTGTACGTATTAAGACTAATTGAAAAATTGCGAGGTGAAGATATTAGCCAGCCGGATCTAAGTAGTGCCACTTAGAAGAAGGAGTTTCTGAAGAGTTAAAACCAAAGTCCCTTTCAGCTGGCTAATGGTAAACGATTTACCGATGTCCGCCAACTCTCCCCAGTGTGCTACAGATTTGTTCAACGGTACCCAACGGAAAGCTTGTTCTTCAGAACAATTTCTGAAAGCAGGCCACGAATCGTCCTTCACTAAGTTTCCAGTCAGCTGGTGTAAAAGGCTGAATAAATATGGGATTCTAGATTTAGGTTGGATTAGGAAGTTGAGATTGTCATTCTAATTTAGTAAACTGTTTTATATAATTACGATAATTTATTCCGAATATATAGCTTGTTGCCATGAAACTTCGTTGATTCGGGATGACCATCAATCGATTTAGGAAATTCTTTGATTGATTGATTGTTGAAAGATCACCGTTGATCGAAGCACGGTACCTTTCTCATTAAAAATAAACTAATTTGTCAGCGAGCGAAGTGTAATGGTGTATAATTACAACAGCTTGTTTGATTAACAGATTATTCTCAGCATTCCGGGAGTCTCGATTAACCAACATTGATTACTGAATAAAGTTGTTGATTTACAGAGTATTGATCTGGTGCTGATGAGCTTGGCGTTTACTATATCAGGTCGATCATATGTTTCCAATATGTAATCATATGAAGACCAATGTTTCATCACATCTCCGGATAGTTCAGCCTTTGATACAATAGCCCAATCGGGGCCAGATGCGATTGGCACAAACATTTTTGATGATGCTAAAATCTCACTACCCCATGTGACCCAAGTCCCCATGTGACAATTTTGTCTGCGTTTCTAATGCGAATATCGGTGGTTAAAAAACAGGCACTTCAGCTTAATAAACATCTTACACAATTATGCACGAATATCTAACAGATTCAATTCATACTAGGCATTTTAATTATTAAGGTTTAAGGGAAGGTATTAAGTACCTAAATTCGTCGGTTTCTATAAAATAACTGCGAAAAAGCCACAAACACACACACACGTACCTTCCACCATTTCATTCGTCATCCACTAACAGAGTTATTCAATCTCCATCCAGTCATCTCATATCCAAAAGGTGGTCCCTTTGCCTTCATTCTTCCCAGCTATTGTGTTTGGTATTACGCGCCATTTTAGACCTTTTTTCTGTCGACCGTCTGGAGCTTGTCTGTTGGTTGAAAATTCATTCACGTTCACTCCTTTACATCATACACACACACACTCAATCGTCTCACCCTTTTTTTATTGAATTCCCTCCAGCATAATTCTGGGACCCTCAAGGGCAGGGTGAGTGGGAGGGAAAAGCATTGGAACGAAATCCATTCCCCATTGCATCGTTGACGAAAGTCATTGCACTTGAAAAGCCTTCTGCACGCGGTTGTACACGAGAGTGTATGGTTGGTAGTTAGGTGAATTGACGTTAAGGAAGGAAGTGTAGGATAAAAAAAAACACTCTCGCTTTCGTCCATGTGACCGTGTGTCTTTTTTGCGTGGATGTGGTTCGATTTTGCAAAACAACCTGTTGAAGGGTACGATTTCACACAATGTTTTCCAACAAGCTTGTTGATGGCTTGCATTAATATTGATACTTTAACGTGGTGAACAGTGGACGCATTATTGTAATGGAATAAATTAGGTTTTATAGTATATTGGGCCATGGAAAAAAACCAACATAAACCAATTTGTACTTTGAAACTTATCATTTCTTCATGCCCCAACTTTGCCAAAGAATCCTATGTACAAATTATAATTTTTGGAAACAGACGTCATGCATGTCGAATAAACTTTGCAATAAGATGTTAAGACAAATCACAGCAAATTATCCGTAAGCTAAAATCAGTCCTCAGTTTGAAAAAGGACAAGAAACGAAAAAAAAATCTGACGCAACACACAACAAGGTAAAGAATTTTATGGTACACCATCCAATTTAGCTGTCTTGGTTTGGTTCGGTTATGGCTCTCATCCTACATTTAACTAGGACCGAAATCCGCCCTTTTCCACTGGTGTGTGCCGTAAATGGTGGCAGCAACGTCCTTTTATCGACCCAGCAGAAGACTCCGTTTGAGCATGCTGTAAACGTTCGACCGGAGAAAACCCTGCTCTACCTACCGTTTTCTGTTGGAAAATGTTGCTATGTAACGGTGGAAATTTCTCTGCAGTGGACGGCAACACCAATGCAGGGGGTACATACGAATAAAATCTTTACATAAAATCATTCCCTTCCCTTTCACGTTGTTCGCTCACTCACTCTCTCTCTCACCTCGGAGTATAAACAAGAAACTTGGAATAACGTTAGCATCTTGCGACTACTTATCTCTTTCGCTCGCGGCTCAGGACGGGCGCTTGGAGCAAACACAAAAGAAAAGTATTTCCGTTCCACTTACACCACAGGACGTACACGAACGCTGTGTAAATGGAATAAAGTTGCGTTGCGCAAGAAAATCGATTCGATAAGACAACGCCAACAACGGTGAACGAAGACTCTCTCCCGATGTGCCTCGTACGTACGAAAGCGGTTCTTAATTTCTTTCGATATGGTCGCTTTTATACCACCAAGCCAACCAATCGATTCGATCGAATGGTCGGATAAGTGTATGTGTGTGGGAGAGGGAGGAAGGGGATGTATGAAGAAGCAGAGAGTGATTGATATTACGTAGAATTGTCTCGCTATCAAAGGGAAATGGCCCTTGTACACAACCATCACGTAATCTTGGCTCAGCAGTTCATTTCCTTGCGATATAGATGTCCTCCTGTTCGGTCTGGCAAACAATGCTTTACCATTTCCATCCCTCGGAAAATTCATAAAATCCAACAGTTCCCCATACATTTCCCCCCCCCCCCCCCCATGTTTTCTCCTCTCCCGCCCCATTAGGTTTTTCTTATTTTCCCCGTCAGCTACCGGGCGTCTCCA
This sequence comes from Anopheles marshallii, assembly GCF_943734725.1. NCBI lineage: Eukaryota > Metazoa > Arthropoda > Insecta > Diptera > Culicidae > Anopheles > Anopheles marshallii. Next base: position 44,385,638 of record NC_071326.1, on the reverse strand, counting down.
TTCGCTCCTTGACGTTTCTTGCTCACCTCTCTTTCACTTGCTTGGCGATGGGACGTTACTTTTTTTTTCCATTTCTTGTTCGTATGTACTGCGCGGATGGAGGCTATGGGGTGCAAGTTTCCTTTCTATTCACCGTGACAACGGTCTAACCGAGCGCGGCGAATTGGTGTTTTCTTTCTTCCCTTTTGTTGTGTGACGTTATTCAGGAGCGCGATGAAAGTGAAACTTTTGAACGGAAATTCTTTTCCCTTGTCGCGGCAGTCGGACTAGCAAAAAAAAAAGAAACAAGTCGCTGGTGAACCAACCTTCGCTTCATGCCATAAAAAAACAACCCCCTATTGGTGCGGGGGAAAGTGGGATGGTCATGGAAATCGATATTTTTCGTCTCCTGTCTTGCGCAAGGTAATGAAAAACAACACACCGCTTCAGCCTGTATGACGTACAGCGAAGCTATGCCCCGTGGCGGCTATTCCCGTACAAAATCGAATCGATTTATATGAAAACGTGTAAGACACTTTCGTCTCCAAGCAGAAAAAAGGAAAACAAACCAAATGTACCTAAACCTGGGCGGATGTCCCCTCTGCTTGCTCACGAGGCGCCAAGGCACCTGATGCACTGGGAGGGTGTGTTTGCGCTCAAAACCCACCCCAACAACCCAACAACACTCCTTTCATTTTAATCCATTTATTTTACCATAAAACCCTTTACCACCTGCGCTGTGCTCCTTGCGCTCTGTTTGCGGGCTTTGCTTAATGTCCTTTCCGGCCGAGCGTCGGGAAGCGGTGCTGCAAACGTTAACATGTAGGTGAAATTACGGTGGCTTACATTCTATGCCCTGTTTTCTCCCATTACCCGTTCAAAAGTTAACACAGAATGGCTTTTGATTTTTATCGTCCCGTACCGAACTTTGCTCGCACTTTTGCGCCCGGTCTATGTGTGTGTGTGTCTCGTAAGCGGTCGTAACAGTTAAATAAACATAAGGAACGACCAAGCGATCCGTTGAAAATTTTCGCCAACGTTTGCCGCAGCACATTCCAACGGTCTGGAGCCTGGGTACCGAGTGATGGTAAAATGGATTTTTATTTTGCTCCAATTTCCAATTCAACCGCTCGCTTTTTCCGGCAACGTTCGCCTGGTTGTGAAGAAAGCGAAAGTTTAGGTAAAATCGACTTCTTGCACTCTTGTAAATTCTTCTTCTCCGCGTACGGTGTCGGTTTCGTTATCGTGTTCCGTTCGGAGTAACACTTTATGGATGGCAATTTTCGGTTCGATTTTGGTGTGATGTTGATGTTTGTTACACTTTATGTTTAGTTTTATGATGTAGTCCAAAGGTACATGACATTCCGACGTGAAGGTCCCCTAGTAAAACACGACCGTACCATTGTGCAACTGTTTCACAAATGTTTGAAAGAATGAAACACATTGAAACGCCGTTTGTTTGGGTGCCTTTTAACCAGACGTTGAGTTAATTGTGGAGTTCGGAAATGACAATTCTCAACACGATTTCTTATACTTACTTCAAAACCGATATTTGTGACCGATACTTTATACATGATTATGTAGCAACATAAACAGATACGTATTTTATCCGTGTTGTTCGCTTAGCCGAGTCATGAGCCTGAGACACACGAGTAAAATACATAACCAAAAAAGGTTATACAGTCAACCCTCTTGTAGTGAGTTTAATCCGTACCAGTGCTTCATTCGTTTTGCGGAAATGTCTTTTCCATCACAACAAATATTTGCAGGACCCTAAAATGCGCTTACTGTGAAAAAGTCTTTCAACTGTGTACTCTTAATATGTTAAACATACAGTTGCATTAACATCCAGAAGTTATTGTCATTATTTTTTCTGCCAATTTTACTCAACTTGTATTGGTCGATTTCTTTAAATACGCAATATTAAATTTTATTTTCAATTCTGTTTTTCTTTTAAGGTATGTAAACATGGGAGTGAAGTTCGGACACTGTTGGATAAATCTCGATCTATTAGGTTTATGGTAAGCAATTGACTTTTGATGAAAAATCATACAACTGTTATTCACCGACTAAATCTACGTGTGGATGTAACATCTAAATGTTAAGGATACGTTTGCCTAATAATGAGTGACTCGAATTATTTTTAACACGTCCGTCGGTCAGTCAGTAGAGACTACGACCATAAAATACCGAACGCCAAAGCACGTGTCCACGATGGCTCCCTCTGTGAGAAAAGTTAGTTTGCATGTTAATTCCCACTATCGAATTCGACAAATGGCTCTACAAATTTCAAGAGTGATGATTCACCTTCTGGTTTAAAACTGTCTCCATGTATTGTCTAATCGATCGGAATCGAACCTTTCCACCAAAAAAGGCTTCAGCATCAGCTGATTCTATGGACAAACAGTACAAACGTACAAACCATGCGTGATTCAGATAATGAAGAGGTCCCTCCTGTAGAGGACATGGGAACCGGTTCTAAAAGTTCCAGTTTCGTGGTACAACTGCCGGTCATACACATCCCTGGCAGCACAGGTTCGCTGACGCTGTCGTTACCATTTCCCCGATGTTGACGAAGCGATGAGGGCGATTTAAGTATCGTTTTAGCTGAAGCAGAAGAGACGAAGCTGGAATGTAGACACATTTCCCCACACATGCCTACCGGCGGTAGTTTGTGTTGTTGATAGGTTTGGTTCCGTCTAGTATCGCACGTGCTTGGTCTTGCTGCGATCTGACTGATGGACGAACTTTTCGGACTTTCGGAAGTGATTTGTTTGCACTGGATGAAAGCGACTAGACGGTCTCGTAGCGAAAGCGTTCTGAGAATGGTTGGAAAGAGCATGATTTAAATTTATCCCGACGATCGTTCGGACGGCGTCACTACATACAGACACACGCCAGCCCAATCTCTCGTACTATAAGGGCCAAAGCGAACACTACACGCGCGTGGTGTCTCGCCGTCGTCGTGCATAGGTTAGTTCACGGCATCACGATTGATTGATGAATGTCAAGGACGTTTAAAATGGTGGCAATTCCAAGAGCAAAACGCAGTCCTACTGTTCGGCGGCCACGGCTTCATTCATCCCTGGGTGGTGATGGTGATTGGTCGGTGTACCAGGGGACACAAGTGGCGGTGCCTGTGTTCGGCATAGATCTCAGTTTCTCATTCTGTGAATGGCCCAGTTAATACCGTGCACGATTGTTCATTCTCGGAACGGTGATGATGATGTTACCGCACGAGACACACCTCCATCGAAAAGCTTCCCTTACTTCTGCGCTAACCTGCTTACTACTCGCCGCCGGTATAAGCAGATTGTTATATGGGGTAAAAATACAGCAACAAAAAACCTCCAACCACCTTTTTTTTTGTCGCAGGGATAGGTACATTCTCCGAAGATGACGTATGTGTCGTCTAGGCTTGGTGGGTTCGATTTTAGCAGCGTCATCGATGCAGCCAGCTGCGAGGAGATGGGGCAGGTACGACGGACGAACGACGACAGGCCGTTAGGTTACACCCTCCCTATCGTTTATCCCTAGTCTTAGCAAGGCACCCTTACGGCTCCCCACACCCCGGACTTACGCGCAGTACATTGACCTCCATCGACAGACAACTCTCGAGACTCAGCTGTTCAAAACAAACAAACAATCAACAAACGGTACAAACCAACCCCCTCAGTCCACTTCGCTTTTTTTTTTCGTTGTTTCGGGTGATACATACAGGGGGCGGCTGGTGTGTGCTAGCGGTACGGGAGGGTGTGGGCTATTATAAAACAAATCGCGCTCCAACAAATGCCGGCCGGCGGGGAAAGAAGGTGTATGTGTGCAGGAATTTCAGCAGTCGGTCGGTCAGGATAGTGGAAGTGGTGAAAAGCGAGTGTGTCTCGCTGCCTACGTTCAATACCCACCCGGGTGTGTATGTGTGCATAATGGTGTGGATCATAAATTAGATTGCTTTTGCTAAAGACAACACACTACTCACCATACGACGGCCGCATGCGTGCCTTCTCTGTTTCTCGCTGCGAGCCCTCGTAATAAAGCAATGCATTGAACAAAAAAGCATACACAGACATCGCGAGGAGATTGTTCCACTTTCTAGACAACGCACCCGGTGGGGTAGCATTTGCCAATACACCACTTCGGGGTAACCTCTCATCGACGAATAGTTTTCTGAACGGCAAAGGTATGTGAGGCAAAAAAAAAATCTCACCATTTCTCATTATTGGTCACTGTGTGTGAGGGTCCGTCTCACGTACTCACTTTCTTCTCGTATCAATTTTTTCAACATGTAGCCTGCTGACGATCTAGTTTTCTGTTAAAATATTAAAATGTTTTTAAACTTAAATTTGTGTATTTGGATTTGATGGTGATCAAACGGTGATCCAAGGTTTTTGGTGGATAAATTGCGATGGAGATTTTTGCATCGACGTTTTAGTTACTCGTTTCGATAATTTATTCATTTTCAGACATTCATTCCATAAATATCTCCTCCTTAAGATCCTAACAATGGTCTTATGTTTAATGTTTGAATATATCGACATAGGTTTGAAGCAGTTTTTGTATGATTGCAGCAGGAAGTGGAAGCCAAAGAGACTAGAACTGTCGCGAAAATGCACGATAAATACTGTTTCTCGAAGCATATGAAGTTTGAGCGTGATTGTATGATAGGCGGGTTCGGCACGCGGCGGGGCTCTGCACGCATCACAGAACACCAAGTTACAGAAAAGTCAGAAGAAATGAAAAAAACAATATCTGGTGAGACAGTTCATATTACTATTTGTTCTTACAGTTTACTGCAAATCAAGTTTGCCCTTATTTTATTTGATACTCTTTGATATTAGCTGTATCATTGGACAACATTAATAGAATGATTGTTTTGAAGATGTTTTTGTCGAATGTCGAAGCATTTGTTTGGGTGCCGTGGTCAGTGTAATTGGTAGGGACGCCGGTTTTCACATTCATCGCAGTATCGGTGTAAAATCTCATCCGAACCAATTCCACGCACGCAGGAATCATTATCCAGCTACGGGGAAACACAATTAAAAGAAAGCCAGAAGTGGATGGCCTAGACCTCTCTCTTGTGGTTCTTATGCTGGTAAAGAAAAAGAAGAAGAATTATTATTTTGAAAACCTTCAGAAGTTGAAGCTAATTTCATTTCAAAAAGCATTTCTTTTTTGGAGCTAATGGTTATTCAAGTTGCTATAATTGAATCTTTTACCATGTCCCTGCGTTGAATTTGAAGTTTATCTGTGTATTTGGAAAGACATATTTCAAATCGCTTTTGATGCTGTCATTTTGGATTGTACAGATGAACAGACACCCATTTCTCCCATAAACGACACTCCATTCTACTACATTTTATCCCACTACACTATGGAAAGAAAGCTTGAAGATTATCAGATGTATATGTATGCTGTTGCAATTGATTAGTTCCTTCGGCAAAGCTCGTGATTGTTGTTTAACTAACACGCACAGCTGGAACCGAGTATATCTACGTTTTTTCTGCATGTCATATTGTGGCTATGGTATGGGTTTGGGTGGTCGATGTGCGTAAATTCACACTTCATCTCCAAAGGAGAATGGACGGTACAAACAGAAAGAAGGAAGTGTGAATTTTAACGGTCAATGAACTTTTCTAGCGATACGTCTTTTTAATGAACAAAATAGTTCGATAAATTTATGAATTTATCAGATCGTTTTCGGTTCACGGAGAGTTGACGCTTGTGGCAATATTGAAGGATGCTTCACATCGCTGGCATCCTCGTGTCCTTGGCAGTGCTACGATAGTATGATTTTAAACTCCAAAAAAAAACGCCAATCGTTTGCTGTGCTTTAAGTATGAACTTTAAGAATGAAGCAAACTGAGTTGTGGACGCAAAAAAAAATGAAGCAAACTGAGTTGTGGACGCAAAAAAAAACACAGTTGCAACAACTAAGGAGATGAATGTGAGGTTAGAAAAAGAGAAATTGCGCTTTGCAACAAGTGTGCGCGCGGCGAATACTTCAGCATGGGGGAGGCCTCGTGGCGGCACTTGAAAGAAACCCCCCTTCCGTTCCTGTCTGTATTTCCATCCAAACGATTATGTCACATCATTTCGCGTCCTTGGCCCTGTCGCTTTGCGGCAATGGCCCCGACGGGGGTGGATGTGAGTGGGCATGGCAAGTGTATTCGCCTTACTCGTGAAACGTGTACTGTTCGCGTTGCGTCAACAGTGCAACGGCTGGGAATGGGCGGGTGGGTGATTGGGTAGGTTCGGTGGAGATCGCCCAGCGATGGTCTATAAAAATTTACGGCTAGAGAAAGGGCTGCAGCAGCAACCGCGCGAAGGAAGGAACGAGTGGGACCGCACGATGAAGGATGTGAAGGCCAAGGCAAAGGAAGCTGTTACTATCGAGACGGTCAACGGTCCCGTGTCAGTGGAGAAAGGGAACGGACACGTTGCGTGGTGGGGCATGGCGGAGGTGGGCGATGGTGGGTGCGCTATCGGTACCGGAGGAAGTGAATCAGGTTCTGGCATTCGGTGGGACCATTGGTTTGTACTGTTGTGGGTATGTAGGAGGGGGCTGGTGTATAATGCTGCTCGCTCTCAAGGTCGTTCGGCGCTAGACGGTGGCCTTCCGCTTCCCTTCAGCGCGCCCGCTCGTGGGGACGATACCGTTCAATGTAGAGCAATGGCAGGAAGGAATGACGGAATGGGGCAAGCGTAGCAAACCGAAACAGTACCAGCAGCAACAACACAAATCAAGAAAAGGAAAAATTAACAAGAAGCAACATCAAACGACCTCGCGCGCGCACCCGCCGGGATGTGGTTGGGTTGAAATGCTTTGCGGAAGGGACCGAGCTCTGGGCTGTGAGAGTGGAAACAAACCGGAGGGGTTTGTTTTGATTTGGTTTTGAGCACAGGTTGGTCTGTTTTTTTTTTTGCCGTTCTATTCTTATGCTTGGGCTTCTCGCTGATGACTCGCACTGTTGCTTATGTCTTCGCTTCCCGCGCCAATTGCTCCATAGTTCTCGATGACCTTCCGATTAGTCCTGCCAACTGGCTTTGAAACCGTGTTGACAGCAAATTATATGCACAAATGAAGCACACTCTGCTGCTCTGGTATCATTTTGTATAGTGGTTTTATGCCAATACGAGAATAAATATTGTGAATCATTTATTGCAATACTAAAGCTAAAAGTTAATAGTTTTTTAAAACATTTTTAAAAGAATAGTACAGGCTGTAATATGTCATCGACATAGCGATTTTTCCGGGATGTTAAATGTTGAGAGCATTTTTGGAAGCCTTAGGTAACTAGAATAGAAACATATTTTTATTATGTTAGTGACGATTGACGAGGATCGCTGAAAATCTCAATCAATACGTGCCTCAAAATGGACCACTTATAACGGCTCTGCTGGATTTAAAGCGAAACAACTTCTCAAAAACAATGCAAATTTCGCGTACTGTCATAATTGAATCCCTCAAGTTCAGTTGTACCAATTATGGACACAGGGAAAAAGTGATCTTTTTGGAATGAAGGTGCAACTTGTTTTAGGTAAATTGAAAGAAAATATTCTATTTTACATCTTGGTATTGTTGTTTTTTTATCTGATATAATGAATAAAAGCTTAAAAATAGCTTATATTCAACTATGTTGTTCATAGCAATGTGTGCTAGCAGTTGTGAGTGATTGGGGTGACATCGTTTAAAGCTGTATTATATTATACATGCAAGTCTCTAATTTTAAATGTTTGAATGTTGTTTAAATGTTTAAAAATTACGTTTCAGGTTTAATATATGGCTTACTTTTGCCATAATTGGTACTTCACCCATAATTGGCCATCCGTAATACTTTCCTGAATAATCGTTTCTATGGACGATGTGTTCACAATAAATCTTTTTTATTTTAAATTATAACGCTTCCTAACAACGCCTATGGTTGACACAATATCCATTGAAACAATAAGCGAAAAACTGCGCATGGTTATATGATGTTGTGCCGATGGTATGGGTAGTGGGTTTCATTTTAATTATGGAAAATAATTATATCCTTCCAGTTCGCTGTATGTCCTCTTCCTCTTGTCCTCTTTGTCAATAAAACGAACGACGAAGACCAAAGGAATGGAAAGAACATAAATATAAAAGCAATTTTCATGAAAAGCGAGCGATTTCCATTACAATGAATTAACCGAGAGAGAGTGAGAGAGAGAAAATGAGTTAATAGCAGCGGGACAGATTGGCGTTCGTTAATTAATTACAATTATTGAAAGTTATGAAATATGTGTACTGTAATAAGCCGTTTCATCACTACCGATTGAGATTGGAGAGATTTACGTGTGAATGAAACCGAAACGATATGCATTTCATCCTGAAACTCCTGGAATCGTTCGGCTTTTAAATTGTTTCAAACAAATCCTTTTTCCAACTTTCCAAGAAGTGTGTCCGCTGAAGCAAAGAAAAAACAAACAAACACCACATTTATTTTAATCAGATTTATTTTTCCTTCCCTATTTGCGATCAAAACATTTCCACTATGACTCGCAACCAATCAAACCACCCAACGGAAAGCTGACGTAAATTGCACTACTCAGTTATCAATAATAATTTATTTGGAACACATCTCTCCAGGCCACACATTCACCTGCTTTGCAGTAGTATTGGATTATGTAGCGCTAATTATTAATTTTGATATGTGGTGATATCAGATAATACAGCGACAACTTTTGGTCAAACCCGGGATCGATACACGTACAGGGCCCCAGTTGTTTTGGGAATTTATGCGCACCACACCGCATATTGGCATATTGGTGGAGGTGGGATACACGAAGGATTTGCAACCGAATGAGATTTAATTCCGCTTTCGATGACCCGCGGATGACCCGGGGAGATTCATCGGCTCGTTTTGCAAGCGAATAATTGATTGATTTTTGATTGATAATTTATTATAATAGGGAAAAAAATACTACGTTAAATGAAGCCTAATGAGAGCGTGCGCGCGTAATGCATAAGCTAATTGTGAACATTTAATTCCGAACCAAATTAAATGTTCATGTGCCTGCTTGTCATTACGTTGCTCTATATCGTAAGCCGCTAGAGCACGGGAAGCTATTTAATCTCATGATATGTGTTTTGTAGATTAAGTGGAGGGTTTATTTTGTTCATGCAAAGGTAGACCATCCCACTTCGGGGGATATCGAACAAATGGTTATTTAAACTTAATTTTCTTTTTGGACCATGAGCAGATATTAGCATTGGATTAGCGTATAGGAAACCCGAAATTGTTTCTATTGATACTACCTATAGCTTAAACTATTTCAGTTATTGGACTTCTTTGAATATTTTATTACCGGAAAGTACTTATTCTTTATCGGCACAACAGCCTCAAGAGGACTAGGCCTGCCATTTTTGGGTTTCTGTGGCTTGATTTACCTGTAGCTAGTTATTCTTTACTACGAGGGCTACTTTTACTATTTTCACTATAGCTTTTAGCAACAAAAGTATTGAATAAACTAAACACATTATAATTTTTTTCCTTTGAATTGTACAACAAAGAGAACTTGAGTTCCTTCAATTCAAGGGCTCATATCTCCTGTAATCTGCCACCTGCAATCGGGTTTTCGCAAATTTACATATCGTTAATAGTTGAAGTTTTAAATTCCTTATTTCTCAAGTAAGTTAATGATTAACTGTTTATATAAGAAGGTTGATTTACACATCAATAACATAGGCCGTTGTTCTTAATTTGGTGTTCATTAATTCATTCATTCATTTAATGGACATCTTCCAACACTATGTGCAATATAATGTTAATTTTTTAAAAAATAATTTAGATGTTAGTACCTAATTTCACAATCTCTTCTTAGCGTATCGAGCTTCTAGGTTATGCCTGCCATTTCTGGCTTACTAGACTCAATGTTACCACGTAGCCGAATAGGCAGCCCTTGCTACGGGAGATTGGTCCGGATGAGATTTTGAATCGGTCCTGTCGTGTGAAGATCGGCGCCGTTGCCATCATGCTACCGGCCCGCCCCTATTTTCACACTTTACACTTTTTTTTCTTTGAAACTCATTCCGTTGTGTATTTTCATGATATTTGGGTATCCATTGACCATTGGCTTTACGTAATTTTTCATTTTCGTTACGCAACATGTTAAAACATGTGGTTGATTTTCATGTTTGGTTACTGAATGTTTTAAAATTTCGTAATGCAGTTTACTGTTTTGAAACTATTTGCTTCCGTTCACGTGTCCGTTCCACCGGATGCATAGTCACTGGTCACGTGTGTATGCGCTAATCGTGATACCGTCGAGGATTTTATGAAATGAATTATTCATTTTCACCGCTGAACGCCAGTAAGCATTCATCTTCTTCACTCGTGTCCGAATGATCATGCATATTCGATCGGAGAAGGTTTTGAAAGGAGATAGATTAGTTGCGAAAATAGTATAATTTTTTGATAATTCTTTGCTAAAGGTCCAAAAAAAACGGAACGATCGTCAAAGTTGTACATGAACTCTGGCTTCTTCCGAAATGCAGCAGCTGGTCATAATTATTGCACTTGTTTACACAAAACATTCTCCATTCCTCGCTGCCCATGATTGTACAGTGTTTACGTGCAAAACAACACAAAATTAATAAAAAAACACGTTTCGCGATGCTCTCTACGCCACAGAATGCATGCGTGAACGGTACACAGGCACCGCATTGCAAGAAAAATAAAGCGAATGACGCCGTTGTGGTGCTGCTTCACTTGCGCTCTCCTACCATTTGCTCAGTTTGCCAGTTTGGCTTCTTATATTGGAATGTTTTGTTTTGTTACACTTAAAGGAGCCGAAAGGATGGGCCGAATTTTAAATTTTGTTCTTCTCAGCAGATAAGCGGGAATGCAAAAGCAACAGCAACAACACAAAGTAAAAGCCGACCACAGGGAGTGTTTTTTTCGCGTTGCGTTATGTTGTGCAACAGAAAGGTATTGGGGAAACAAATGGGTGTGCTTTTGCTACAAGCTTCCAGCTCCATTTTCTTAACCCGTTTTAAGGTACCAGTAATCATCGATATATTTGCACGTAAAAATATCAAACATTAAACCCCGGATAGCAGTACCATCCCAAAGGAACAGCGTTTAAATAAGATAAACAAACAAAATCAATCCCAAAAGCATAATAAAAGCACAGTTCGCTTTGCGCTTCGAAGACCTGCTGCTTTGGGTTGATTGCAACCCCTTCATCAGATATCTTGATCGTTCGCTTCGTTCTGGTGCGAAAGGGATGTGAAAGGGATCGGAAATGAGCGCGAATAACACCAGTATGAAAGGCTCAAACTGGAAAATTTTATCTGTTTATTACTCGGCGATGAGGAATAAAATGTATGCTAAAACCGGCTGTTAACTCTTCTCCCAAATAGCTTCGTTGCATCACTTGTATTCTGTGGCCGTTTTGTTTTGATGTAATGGACAAATTGCTTTATTGTTTTAAATGTGCTAATATTTTATTTGCTAAGTAGCTTTTTCTGCTACCAGACGCTCGTCATTGCGATCTTTTCTTTCCTTACTTTTCTTTTTTCTTTTCGGCTTGTTTGGTGAAAATAAATGTACAGTGCTACGAATATGTTTAATGTTACTGAAAAAATGTGTTAAATGAACAGTAAATTTTCTAAAATTAAGTACAGTTTTATATTTTATGTTGCTTCACTTACATAGCTACATACCGCTGTGAGATTATCGTAGTGTTTGTATTGCTGAATGGTTTCTAATTGTTTGCAAACTATATCGAGCTTAGGTTATCTCCTACAAATATAGTAAAGCTATTAGAATAGTGGTATATTTAAGTTCACCGTATTAAGGCACCTACGTACTGCTATTTAAACCTAGACAATAGTGTGTGATTAAATTGTGCATTATCGACAATACATCGAAAGAGAAGGAAAAATATGACAAATATTTTCCATTTTCCACACTAATGCATGTGGTTTTGTTGCTGTTTCTGGTTCTTTTGCCTTTCCGGCTTCGCCCAGACTTACTTCCGTTAGTGCACTTCCCATTTTCGCTCCTTCTCTCTCTCTCTTTATCTCTCTCGTTTAGCCTGGCCAATTCCACTTACCGTTGAACTTCACTATCGCGGTGCGGTGGTGGTGGGCCTTTGACGTAATTCCGGCGGGAAAGTTAATTGGTTCTATTTCCTTCGTTTCGGTTTTTGGTTTACGTTTCAGACGACCTGGTGCAAAGGTGGTGGGGTTCTTTCTTACGTTTCCGTACATTAAGCCCTGCTTGCGGTTCCTAGGGAAACATCGCGAGCGATCGTGTGAGGTCTAAGAAAATAAAAAGATTTCAGAGCACTCCATTGCGCTGGGTGTTGGAATCTTTTGTGGCAGTTATTTTTATTCAAACTTTTAACAGTTTAAATTTAGGCAGTTTTACATTTAAACTTATAACAATAATTATAGCTTAATTGAATAGTCCTTTTCGTTATTTCAAATTATACCAACATATTGCTATTGTGTTGTACCAATATTTCCACTGCATTTAATTTGCTTTGTGAAGTTCTGTTTCTTGATGGTCCATTTTTCAATAAACGCGAAATGAGCGACGATTTCATTTCAGTTTATTACTGTCCCTTTTTGTAGTGGCATCGACCAACCGACAGCAGCACAGCTCGCGAAAGCGAGCGGTACACGTAACTAATTGCTTCTTGTGTCTGCTGTCGGTTTTGTTTCCCTTTGTTCCTTTCTTTTGCCAATTTCACTTATCTTTCCGGCGAGAACCGTTTTTTTCTCGGTGCGGTGATTAATTTTTCTCTCATTGCACCCAGCCAACAAACGCGCACGTGGTCGCGCTATCATTCGGTGTTTTTTTCTGTTTTTTTGCTGCTTCTGTTTGCTGCTTTCGCCGGCTCACACGCGAACTGATGCGCTAAATTTATGGACAGAATTTACCGACATACTTTAGAAGTTAAAATTTTTTGAAAGCCGTAACACGCTCACACACGTACGGGCGGGCCTGCATCTTGCGAAGGGTCGTGTGAGGTAGTGGACCTTTATTTGTGTACGTGTTCGTGCGGCGTGGTGGGCCTGTCCTAGGGTGTGCGGGTGGGATCTTTTCTATTTTTGTAAATTGATCCGTTCAAAACAACATCCATTCGGGGGATGTTTTTCTTTCGTGGACGACCCACCGAGCGAGGCGCTTGAGTAATGGATGGGAGAAGAAGACTTTCTTCCCATCCTTAATAAGATGTTTTAGAATTCCTTAATAAGCTCTTAAATAAAATAATTATTTTGTCCCTTATTTTTACTTTTTAATTGTTTTCAAGTTTGTAAAATATACTTTATTTTTGATAAATTTCGACCAATTAGCAGCATCACATTCAAATGGTGTGCGGCTGTAAGGTTTCAACGGAAGTCGAATTCAAAGAAAAAAATACGCCGGATTCTCGAACCGTGCATAAGAGAAATGACATCGACGAACCGTGCCGGGGCAAATGATGGTTCATGGTTCTGCTGTTTTGCACTAGTTAGTGTGTCTACGCGCTAATGTCGTTTTTCCTCGCAAACCGAAGAAAATTCCCGGCCTTCCCGTGTTCGTAGCAGCTGGGATGACAGCGAAGATATCGCTGTGTAGCACTTCAGCACAAAAAGCAAAAACAAAACAACAAAAAAAACCCGGCGAGTTTCTGATGAGATTCTGCGGTGGGGGCGGAAGCAAACATATTCCGCGCGTTTCTTGCTCGAGAGGAACGAAGCGAATGGCAGGATTTCAACCTTCCCAAAACACACCGTCTTTCGTGACGGTTTCGCTCTCGAGCCATATAAATGGTAAAAAGGGGATTAGTGTCGGGTTTTTCTTCGGGGTTGAACCCGGGCGAAGAATAAACCCTCGGTCCTCCCACCGGCGTTAACGCGCTCCTACCACTTGGGAGATGGTGTATTTATTCCACCCCGTTCCGTGGGCTTCACTTTTTCAAGGGTCAGGACACACGCGGTCGAATTTGAGTCCGTGTAACGGAGGGCGATAGCGTGTGAGCAAGCGAGAAAGAAAGACCGGGTATTAAAAGCGGGCGAACACAGTCAGCACATTCCACACGCTTTGGAGTGTTCCGGTCCCACTCTCGCACTTTAACGTTCTCATTCACACGCTTCGCAGTGTGCTGTGCTGAACGAACCGCAAGTTCCCTTTTGCCAGAGAATATTTGAGTGGTAGGTAGGTAGGTTGGTTGGTTGGTTGGGTGAGGGTAGAAGGATGTTGATGAAGGGGGTGGTGAGTAGCAGCAGGCAGGGTGTGTGTTGCTGCAGCAAAAACGCGCTCGAAATGAACGAGCGCTTCAGCGAATGAAACGAATGGATGGATCCGGGCCCGGAACACCTAAAACCTCTCCGTGTTGTGCGCCGCCTGGCTGATGAGATGATATGAGATGGTCACGGACCCTGAGACCCGGTCCGCCGAGCAACAAAACCCCCTCCCGGTGCGGTGCGGGAAGAAGTGAAGCAAAGCGAGAGATGCGAAAGCCAACCAACTAACGCACACGGGACACACTCGGAATCAACAACAAAAAGGGGCACACGGAGCAACAGAGGCAGTATAGAAGCCCAGCGCACCAACAAAACCCGGCACAGCGCGCACCGGAGAAGCACACTGACTGGGCAACGGCACACTGGGTTACGAAAGGTGTGTTTTTGGTGGTCAGAAATGTATTTTATGTGTGTATTTTTAATTGCTCAATGTTGAAAATCAATTTTCGTATACACGAGCTCTTCTCAGTACTTGGTTTAGACATAATTTTTCAATTAAAAAATTATTTGTTGCATAAATTGTTCAGACAAACTACAGACATTTGTTAAATTGTTACAATAACAGGGAATTCTCCGTGGCAGTCATCCTTCAGATATTGAGTTCTCAGTATTAATTAGGATTTATGTTGTGTCTAATGCACCTTTTGGGGAGGGTTTTGCATAAGAACCTTCAGCGAAGAGTCATTCAAATAAAGAGTTAATTCTTAAAATATGAATCATTCTTTCAAAGGTCCACAAATTCCGTGAAATTCGTGAATCCTTAAAGATTTTCTATTTCTGTTTTGATGAAATAACCCAGGTACTCAGTGAGGAATCATGAACCTTCATAACAGAGGTTCACAGTCATACATTCTGTTCAAAGATTCTTTCAGTTTCATGTTAATTTTAGATAAGTGTGTAAATTTTACGCCTTTTGTTTCAACATATAATATCCCCATTTGAAAAAATACGAGTTTTGCACCGTATTTTTTTTCAATCCTGTATGTCTGCTACAATTTTGCCGCGAAAAAATGGGTAACAATTTTATGACCAGCGTGAAGTTCACTACGCACTCACTGTCTCTTGCCGTCGGTGTGCTGGCTGGTGCTCTCTCGGTGCGCTCGGTGCTGTTGTGCACAGCGACGATGGTCGATTTAGCCATGCCTGCTGCTGCTGCTGTTGCTGCTGCTGCTATGACGTGAGCTCTTCTGCGGCGGTGTGTGCTCTCATCATCATCATCATCATCAACAGCAACACAACAGCCACACAGCGCCGCAACGTAGAGAGCAAAACCCTTGGTATCCTCCTAGGTCCCGCGTGCATGCATACGGAGGGTGATGGTTCAATTCTTCAGCTTAAACGAAACGAAGCACAAACATACTTTGGCCCGCCTGCTGCAGCATTGCCATACCAATGCTTCCTTCCCTCTACCCGTGTCGGCGCCCGTTCCTTCCCGTCGCCGCACGCTGCCATTTCCCACCTTCGCTTCACAAAATTGCCGACGGGATCGGGGTGCGTTTTCATTGGAAAAAAGGATCACGTTTGGTCCGTGAGCTGGCAAGAACAGGAGGGCCGGATAAGAGCCGCACGAAACCGTATATTGTGTACACGTTCTCGATGGGGAGATGAAATCATCGCCCGCGTGTCCCGGGGTTGCGCATCGAGAACGAGTGAGACGCGCAATGCATGTTCGTTTGCCGTCTTCCTTCACCTATTTTTAACGATAACCCCGTCTCTTTTACTCGCACATTCTGCTGCGCGATATATTCCATCGAGCTGGAAGCCAAAACCCACTCCCCCCAACCAACCAACAATCCCCACCCTCCCCCCTCAAACTTGCTGTATATATGTGTGTGTGTGCGCCTTAATTTTATAGCGAGTGGTGGTGCATGCTGTTTGGCATGGGACCTCAAATTGAACGGACGGATACGAATGCGAACGTCAATGGTGCCGCGCTCGTCTGTCAAAGTTCCCTGAGTTTCATTATCTCGCACTCCGCTTACGATGCACAACAGCTCTCTCACTCTCTTACGTCCTCACCCCAGCTCATCGGGGGTGGGTGGGCGTCCTACGGGTGGGAATGATTTGTGCTACGGTTGCCGTTCTTTTTTTATTATTATTTTCGCTTCGTTCGTTCGTCGTCATTCGCACTAACGAACTTTCCACACCCCTTTCCACGCGCAGAGCCAGACACTCTCACCCGTGCACACACGTGGTCGATCTGTCTTTAATTTTTCAATCCCCAATTCCCGGCCCGATCCGACCCCCCATTCGCTCTTCCGTGTGGCCCTTCGGTTGTCTCGCCACTCCTCTGCAGAGTGTGTGTGTGAGTGTGTGGGGAGTCATTTTTGCGCGCCCGGCAATCGGTTAGATTTTATATTTGACTCATCCAATCATCATCGTCATCGGGCACCCCGACCCGGGGCCCTCATCAGTCATCGTTTCGCTGCGGTGTATCGTTTATTTTTTTGGGGTGCGGTGGGTTTTCTTTTTTATCATCACATCTCAGGGTTCGTTTGGAACACTGAAAGGAAGGTTCCCCTCCCCCCTCCTCCCTCCCCCAAGCGCTATCTCGTTTGTCGCCGTCCCCACAACACTTCCGCACCACCGGGGCCAACCGCCAACACAGGAGTGTTTGCAATTTTGTATTATTCGTGTGTGCATTGCGTACGCGTTTGAAGGAACTGTCACTTTGTTTCTATTTCATTTTCAACTGCCGCCCCGTTCGGTTTTTACCCGTGCTATGGTTGGTTTCCCTGCCGAATGTCTGGCTTTTAGGGCCGATTAAACAAATATTAGCAGCATGCACGGCCAGGCAGCAAGGGGCGAAGTTGGGAGCGTATTCTCATTAATCTTTTTCTCTGTTTTGTGTGCCCTTTTCATTGCTTATTCTTCGATTTATTTCAATGTTTTTCAATGTTTTATTGATAAAACTGGAAATTAACTTGTCAAAGCTTAAACCATAAACTGTTTTTAGATATGTTTTAAGTCTTTGGCGAGTCGTTAAGCTTGGGAAATATTAGTGATGTATTATTATGAAGATGAAAATAGTAAATTAATATTATATAACAAAATAAAAAAGTTGATAAATTACATACATATTTTTAAATATAAATAGCAATTAGTAGTATGAGAATAATATCTACAGATCTAAAATAATTGTTTATTTTTGTGTGATAAATGATATCGGAACATAGCCGAAAAAGACGATAGCGTTTTTGCGCGGGAAACAGCTATCGGTTTAGCAAACCGACGGCCGAGGGAAAAAAAGGAAAAAGGCACAGTTCTACCCCACCGTTTGAATGTTTTTATTTTGCTCTTTCCTTTTTCGCCCATATATCCCAAACCCGTCGCAACAAACCATCAGGCGTCGGAAGAGAAGATGCGGTACACTGGTACACACGGTGCCTGAGCTCTTTTTCCCTGAGACCACCACCACCATCACCCTGTGTACCGATAGTGGTGTGGTGCAGTACGTACCAGCGAAGAATGCCGGTCAACATGTGGTTCTCATTGCTTCCACCGCAAGTGTATTTAAATGTACAACAACATCGTCTGTTTAGACCGCGGCCGCAGGTGACGGATGTGCTGGTATACGAACAACAAAAAAAGTCGAACGTAAATAATGCTCAAGCAATGTGTGCCGCGCTGTAGTTGACAGGTGTCAGATGATCGGTAGTTGTTACTTCTCGGTTGATTGAAGGGACCAATTCGCTCGGTGTGGTTGTAGGCAACTAGGATGCTTGGTGACCATCAGAATTGAATGTATCTTGCGTATCTCCAATACATGCCAGAGGAGTTGCTGTCGATGAGTTTGGGCTTGAAATGGGCTTTAACAACTTGGTCTACACAAAATCAAGAATATTGAGCGCATCCGGATAAAACTGGTCAGCTGATTGTTAGGCAAAAGTGAACCGAACTGCACACGCATCCACCAGAACGGCCAAATTCTACCCTTCCCCCTGGCACAGTTCGCACGGTGAACGATCGATTCCCGGCTGCACATTACCAATTCGTCTGTGCTTATGTGGCGATAGAATTCCTGGAATGCAACCAGGTTGCAGACAGCACCGTTAGGGTGCAGTAGTCAACAAGAGTGCAAGGTCCTATTAATGGGCACACACACACACCGGGCGATATAACTGGCGACGCATTTCTACTAGTTTACCTTCTTTGCAGTAGGATGTGTGTGTGTGTTTGTGGGTTTTGGGTACGATGTGTGTGATCATATACGAATGCCGGTGTACACAACGTATCGTACGTTCGTAACGCAGATTGCACTACATTTGGGCGTACGGAGGCAACAACACCAAATGTACACACACAGAAGACACTGGGCGGAGGAGAAGCAAAAGGAGAGAGTAGCGCTGAAAGGGATGAGATGAGACGACGGGCCACGCGAACCTGAAGCTGCGTGTTCCCGCTTTACCGATACAAAACAAACCGCCAGACCTACCGCGCGGGATCACCCGCCCCCTCCCCTCCTTGCCCCTGTCCTTCAGGTCGTGTTCGGACTCGGACCGCTTCCGGATGCATTCTCATTCATTCATTCATTCATGTGCCTTAGTCTGGTGGGGCCCATTCATGGTGCTGGTTTTATGTATGCTGGGAGATATGCGCGCGTAGACCTTGCCACCATACACGAGACACGGTACGACACAAGTGGACAGCTATAGACTACCGGAACGGCTGTTTGTCTGTATAAAACAGACGTGTTATTTGTTATGTAGATGATGAGCGTTTGCAGGATCAGGGTTACTATTGAAATACTTCTGCTGTACTCTACATCATATCGATTGCTATCCATGCCAATTAACATTGATCGTTACGCTGTAATCAATCATTTCTTCTCTTTCTATTTCACAGGTAAGCTTCGTCTGAAATGCTGGTGTAATCATGAACGTTTTTGTTTTGTGCCATCATGGAGTTGCATGGTTTTTATTAGTAAAACATATCCGCCATGATTCAGAATGTGAGTATTAAAGGGACCCGTTTATTACTTTCTTACTCAGTAGCTTGCTAATCTTCTACTGAATTAGTGCCTTTCTTTTATATACGGCAACTCTTATATGATCAACTCTCGTCTTCTTCATCATCGGCACAACAACCTCAAGAGGACTAGGTCTATCATTTCTGGCTTTCTTTGACTGTATTTACCCGTTACTGGATAGTCTAGTCCTGCGTACGGGGTTTTGGTCCGGATGAGATTTTGGACCGATCCTGTCGTGTGGAGACCGGCGCCGCTACCAATACACCACCGAGCCGCCCCAATCAACTCTAGCCAAGATAAAACTATACGACGCCTTGAGCTCTTTTGGGATTCGCGATTTGTAAAAATGTCATGACCAGCGAAATGCAGCATCTTATTTCATATGTTTTGTGATTCTCTAGCGAGAGCTATCCAAGGCTCGGGGATAATAGAAGCTTCGATAAAACCCTATGCTACAATTCAATACTGCCCAGAGTCGAACGAAAACCACTTCAAGTCTTGTTCGAGCAGAAGACGCTCAGAAGAATGATTAAGCTCGTTTGTATGCAAGCGCAACCTGTCGTCCAGTGCCTTTGGGGTATTCTAACATTGCAACATTGAGGATATCTTAGCCTGCAATTTCTGGTATCTTTCAACTTCATTTACCCGTGGACAGATTAGCAAATTCAGGATATGGAAGAATGAGATTACCTACGAGCCCTGTTATGTGTATTTTGATGGGCTCTTCAAGATGGCTTAAACGTAAAATAAGCCTCTGCTCCGCTGAAGGTTGCTTGGAACTTATCTAGTTTGCAAGCAGGAATTACTCACACGTTATTACTTAAGTCTAGTTCCTAGATAGACTTGGCGTGACGGTTTTACATAAGGATGAGAAAGGAAATGTTCTACTTTGCGTCCGTTACCCAGTCCCAGACTCAATGCTCTCCTTGCCATGGCTTTTAAAATATATCTACAGGACTTGAAAGCAAAAACCAAAGAAAAAAGACAGAAATACAACGCATATCGAAATTTACGTTCGCCAATTGCAGCGATCTGTTGTTTTGGTTGCGAGTGAAAGAGAGTAGGTGCTTCTTCGCCGGTCAATGCTTGAATGGTACCGGTCGTCGTGTACGGTACGATTGCAGATTCATGCAACCGACATCATCGCCATGCTCACCACGGCCTATCAACGACATGATGTCCCGGGTATGCGACCGGCGGGGAGCACACTGACAAGTGGCAGCGGGTAAACAAAATGCTCCCCCCCCCCCCCCCCCCCCCCCCACCTCCAACCATCCCATTACCACCCATTCGCTTGTCGCTTGTGTCGTTATCGTCGGGGGACTGTTTTGTTTAGCCATCGACGAAATAGAACACAGTGGCAGCCCTTGTGGGTCGCGTTGGATTAGGGAAGAAGCAATTGGAGGATGTTCTCGGCGATGGGCCGGTGCCTGCGGAGTAGTGGAATCGGAGGCCTTTATCTCCTGCTCGCCATCATCCTCAACCGGGTTCTACATTTGCCCCGGTTATCTCGTCTGCGGGTTGTCTACTCGACCGGCTCTCTTCCCAATCGACCTTCCGCCCACCCCTCTTAACTTGCCAATCCCATCGTTCCCCCCCAAGCTTGCAGTGAAAGAGGAAGACCTACATTTTTCATTGGCGGGATTTCATGACGACGACGACGACGACGACGGGCGCGCACCGTTCAACAGCTGTGTTTTGGTGTTCGGTTAGTGTGTGGCGTGTATGTGTACCTATACCCTCTATCCAACCACTCCTCATCCCGCCCCGGTACTATTCACGCCTGGTTTCGCTTCTCCTGGATTTGCCGTACGCACTTTCGGTTTTAGAATAATGCATTATGTGTGCCGCCTCAAGGTCGTCCATGGCTCTGAGACTGGACTCTGCACGTGGTTCTGGGTGCATGTGTATGTGTTCGGCGCGCAGCGAATGAATCGCCACTGCATGCTGCGGACGGATGGCTCCGGTCTCGAGTGGTTTTTGCCTTTATTATTGTTATTATTTGGCTATCCTTTTGTTTTTGTTCGACACGCATACGAGATTTCGTGTGTCCTTCAGCAGGGGCCCGAACTTCCCGAACTGTTTGTGGAGAATATGTAGAAGGCATTCATTAAATGTGGCGAAGGATTAAATAGAAGACCGAAACTAGGTCGTACCATTTTGATCCTTTTGCGGTTCAGTTTAAAATGTTCTGTTAAATTGTACTGTTGGCAATCCTCCTTTGTTGAAAGCTTCCTCAAATTGCAATTCTGTAATTTAATGGTATTTATTGAAATGGCTGGGTAAAATTGTCTTCATTTTTTTTAATCGAAGAGCTTTACTACCATCGAGCCGTCATATTGGAAATAAAAGCTTTTCTGCCATCGAACTAACAGAACAGAGGTATCAAGTATCATTTCGGTTTCATTTGAAATAAAGTTTTGATGAAGGAGTTCTTTTCGAAGTAAAATCATTAAACCAACCGGTTGTTAATTAATGCTATTTCGTGTGAATAAATAAATGCTATTAACAGATTTTTTTTAATTCAAATATATTCAAAATGAAGAATCTATACCTATTTGCAAAACAATCTTGAAAAGGAGTTCTTTTCAAAAAGATCTTTGATTGTCGCGTGATAAGAGTTCGTGCTTTTTTTTTTAATTTATGGTACTCATATAGTAAATCTACGACGAAATCCAATGAAGACAGCTACATGGACTCTATTCTAAGCCAATTTTTTTTGTATGCGTTTTGTAGTTTTCTGTCTTATCTGCATACTGCTCCCCATACTTGTCATGGCTAGCCAAGTTGAGTCTACGAGAAAAGGATTGGATTGGCATACCATTTTGCTGGTTGGTTATACCAGGTTATACCGGTTATTTCTGATTGTTTTTATTTTCACTTTTATATATTGTTTCAAATAAATTGAATTTAAAGTTAAATTTATGAACATTAATCGATTTTTCACAAATTGCAGTTCTGCAAAAATAATCCCTTGTGTCATTCGCTATGTCAAAATCCTATGTCCTTTCCAAGTATGTACAGAATTATACAGGCTGAAAGCCTAACCTTTCTAACTTATGGTATGATCTGCGCCATTGTTCGCTGCGTTTCTATAAGCACCGGCTAAAACTGATTCACATTCAAAAATTTCAATAAAACATAAAACCAAAAGAATGACTTAGATTCTCTTTTCGAAAGAGTAATAAATCTTCGAATGGCGTTGAATTTACAAGAAATTATGATTTTTTAGTTTTCACTTCGTAAATAAGAGTTTTTTTTAAAAAAGATTAACTAACCCAACCACAGCTAGCATTCGAAAAACCTGATGATTGCCAACACCTGATGAATCGTGGATGATTCACGAGTTTTATGAGAGAGTTGACTCATGTATTCAATGGCTTCTTAATAGAGATTCACATGAATTACCTTTTTTCAAAAGATTTATTGCGCACAACACTAGTTCTTACAGTATCCAGCTCGCAGAGCTTCTAAGGAATTCTGCCTGAAGGAGGGGTCACATTGATCAGCGTTAAATATTAACCCGCATTCCAGTTCCAATATCTCACGAATCGTTCGCTCGGTCTCGATAGAAGAAATAGAAAATTGAGTTTAAATATTGCCGGCGTCTGGTCGCCCGGTGCTCCCTGGTTCTGTCCGTCGCTTACCGGTACCGTTGCTGCAATCTAATTTCTTTCCCATCCAACGTTTCAGAGCGGTGCGAGAGAAAAACTCTGGTGTAAAAAAACAATGAAAAAACTTCATCCCCTTTACCAATAGTGTACCTTGGCAAAAGTAGTAACAATATATTCACCGGATAGCTAAAAACCAAGAATAAAAGCCTCAATACAGCAGACAACCCCCTAAGTGCACAGGGGGTGGTATGACAGGCTTTTGTTCGTCTTGCGATTAGTGTATAACGGCGCCCAAACACCACCATCCCGCTTCTAGCCAGAGGATGTTCGAATCAATTTAGTTTTTTTTTATTGCCCGAGGAGCTATCTGTCTCTTTCGTGCATCTGATTCCTTCGAGCGCCGCATCCTTCGGCTTCGATTTGCTGTGCGGAATAGTGCGCTGTCGGAAAGGAAAGGCGTTGGTGGAATGTTAAATATCGAAATGGATTTACTGTTTTTGCCAAACCAACCCCCAAGTGCAGAACCACCCCCATCCACTCTTTTCTTTCGAGCAAACTTGACTGACATCGTTTTAATCGCCCAGTTGCTCGACGCAACGCAGGGTCTCGCCTTCTCTTTTCTGCTACCGCACGAGTATGCCCCCGTGCTGTCGAGCACAAAAACGCGCCTGCTGTGCTGTGATCGGTGTTCCGTTCAGTTTCGCTGGTGGGTATAATTTTAACATCAACTCGCCATATTCAGCTCACACAAACATCCTTCGCGTGGTGAAGGTTGGTGAGAATGAAAAGGGCCACGAAAATAGCGAGAAGCGGGTATGTAAACGCCACACGCATTTGCCCGATTCCCCTATGTACTGGGTCGGGTAGAGCGCGTCGATGGCAACACTGCCTTCTCACCGTTCTCTCGCGCTCCCTCTCACACTTGCGCACGCGTTTGTGCTATTTTGTGTCTCGTTCTGTCGCCCCAAAAGGCTAGCAACGTTTGTTTTCCCCGCACCAACACAATTCAGCACAGCGCATTTTATATACCGTAGGTCCATCCGTACCTCTCGCTCGCACACGGTACAGCTCGCTGCTCGAATTACAAGTTCACCTTTTGCTGCTGCTCGAATAAAAGTGCCCCGCCGCGGAGCGTTTCGTGACGAACCGGATTTCGATTCCGGTTGGTGTTGCTACAGGGGTAGCTAAGAAAAGAAGGACCGCATCCGTCGCTTGGGAAGCAAATGGCCGGTAGCGTTGGAAATTGTCTCCGTCTCTTTCTGCAACTACCATCCACTCACACAGCCGTGTGCGCACGCAGCGGCAAAAGTGAGGTGAAGTGAAATATTCATGCGACAATACACACGCATACTACTATTCCATCGCACTGACACACGCACACGCTCACACTGTATGCTTTCTTGCTTCGTGTATGTGTGTATGCCAGCGAATAGAGGTGGTGTGTGGTAAAAGATAAATAAAACCTCTCACACCGATCGATGCGCCTTCAGCGTGTCGAGTGTGAGAAGAGGAGAGCATTATATGCGAGTGCAGTGCATCTCATTCGCCCCTTTAACGGGCCCTAAAGGCACTAAAGGATATGTAATGTTTCCTCCCGTTTGCAAGCGCTTTCAGCTCGTTTTATCCTGATTGTCATACCATACGGAGGGTTTTTTTTTGTTGTTTTGTCCAATCAATCGCCCTTTGAGAGACACACGTACATTCACACTGTTCCATTGCTTTCACCCCACGCGTCCAACACGAACAAACGTACCCTGGAAAACAGAGCGTTTTGGTTGTGTTGCTGGCATGCGAAAGTGCTCTCGCTTCCTCTTACGGTCGTTGGAAATTTATATTTTTCACCCGTGTTGCGAAGGAAAAGGAACAAAATTGATTAAGGGTTGTATAAAACCCCTTTTACCCAAGCGATGCTAAAGCGATGCAACGAAGTAAAGCCCTGAGTGAGGCACATACAGAAGGATCAAACATCGAGGATAGAATCGGGAGTTGTTCGAAAGAGTGATACGAACGGCTTGGGAGTGTGTGAGTGGAATGAGTTTTTGCTTCGTTTTGTACGAAATTACCTTTTACCTTTCCGTCCGTTCTTGCCGTCTCCAGTGGTGCAACCCTCGTAAATCGAACATTCGCAAAGAATATTGTAATAAAATTACGAAAAACCGTACCATAAAACCCTGCAACAACAAGGCGACGGACTGTGATGGATTGGGGATGTGAGTAAGAAGTAAATTAAAAACGAATCGGCCGCAGCTCGCTTTTACTGCCGACCCATCCGGAGGGAAACTGTTCGTCTGCACACCGCCACCACAGCCTGGTGGATAAGAACACTCCCTCTCTCATGCTTTAGCCTCCTTCACATCGCCCCACCAGACCATAATGTTATGTGTTGCTGGCAGTGGTTTATTTCCCATCAGCTGTTTTTTAGCAACAGCAACAGCAAAAAAAAACACCCCTCAATGCAATATCGTCGCAGCGGTCCTAAACATCGCCGGACTGTGAAAAGAAAAGTAAAAGAGGTACCCCCGGGTTCCGGTTTTTCCCTCATCGATTTGATGGCAGGTCGGAAAGAATACCTAAAGCAGAATGCAAAATGAATGATCAATGGCGAAGCGCGCTCTGGCCGCTGCTGGTGGAGAACATTGCGTAATTAATTGGACGGCGTTGTACGAGATCGTTGCCATTGCATGCTAATGAAGCGAGGTGGGGGAAGTTATCGGTTTTTTGCTGCTTCACTTTCGGTCTTGTTGCGATCTCCTGAAACTGAAAGCAATCTGATTTGTTAATGCTCCTTTCGAGCGTAAACTGCAATGCCAGGTTTTATTATTCGTATAAAATCTTGTTAAAAGGCTGTAAATAAGATCATAAAATAATATTGTAGGGAAATTGCATGCCGTGGTCCAGGCTTCCTGATCGATCGTAGTGGTAGCGGCGCCGGTCCTCGTAAGTGCCATTCAATCCCATGAAGACTGATCTCCAGTACGCAATGAAGAGAAAGAGCGATTTACAGATAAAAGGAGTAGAAGGAATAGAGACAGAGCCAAAGGAAAAGCATCTCTCCTTTTCTATTTCTTTAAATTTGAATGCGTTTTTAAACTTCTTGAATGGTAGGTCTTATCTCCAGATGCCTTCAAAACCACCAACGAAATAGTTAACCTTGTTGTTCGACCTGCCTTCTATCTGGTCCGTTATTTAAAAATTTAAAGTGACTTCATATGCATGTGTTTGCTTGTGCATCCCATACCGTGCAACCTTAAAAAAAAATAACAGACAAGCTTATTGTATCCTTTTTTTGTATTGGGAAATTCGTGCAAGTTCTGTTTTGTACTGCACTAGGTGTGTGCGGTTTCGTTTTTGCATGTATGCCACGTGGGATGGTCTTTTTTGCAACTTGGAATAATGTCAGCTGTTGAATTGTTGTTGTTTTTTTCACTTCGGTTTTTTGGTACCTTTGTCGCTAGGTGTATGTTGTGCATGTGTTATTATGCTACAGACTCACTTCTTCAGCCGCTTTCGCTTATCTCTTCTGCCTGGTTGCGTTTAATCCTCCCTTTTCCGCGTGCTTTTTAGCCGCGCCGGAAGTGTGTATCGATCCAGGTCAGCTGTTCGTTTGCCACTTACGCTTATGCATCCATCGTACAGCGTGGTGAACAGTGCATATTCCTCTCGACTTCTCGAACTATTTGAATGAAATGAATAATGCGAGGAGTGGTCGCCATACCCCGGACAGTTCTGATCACGTATTGTGGTCTATATTGTGTTAAGCATTAGATTGCTTTTATGAAACCTTCTAGAAGATGGAAAACATGGGCTTATCATATTAACTTACTATATAAAAAATCATCTTTTTGTGTTTGTCGAACATTTTCGTCATAGACTTTGCTTATTCCGGAATAAATTATTTTGCTAGCTGGGTTGAATATCCTCCAAAGATACTTCGGGTTGAAAATGTCAAAATGAAATAATAATTATAATAAAAACAATAATAATAATAATAATGATATTCTGTTGAAGTTCATCCAATGGAACAAATTTGTTAAAATCAAACTGCAACTCCGAACGACAAAATAATTCTTATTGTTATTGTAATATTGACTATGTTGCAGGTTGGAATTCTTTATGCACTGTAAAGATGAAGATATAATGACCCTATGCTGTCATGGGTTTCGGCGGTAGTCCCGACAATTTGCGTCGTTATTTAAAATATTCTCCAGTGATCAGGATTCAAAAGTCAAGAAGATCATAAAATGGTGTTAACCAACATTCGAGAAGTGAGGTCAAACTCTTTTTGACTTGCGGACCGGTTTGCCAGTGGTGGAAGTCTTCTTGTTCGGTTTGAATGTAGAAAACTCTCTTTCCGGGTACATCACACTCGCTTTTTCGAGTCTTATGAGTTGATTGCCAAACGCCCCAAAAGATTGTGGAAGATTGGCCATAGGAACATCCCAAAGCTGAAGAAAAGGTTGAAAAAACAAACATTAAATTTCCTTTCTTTACACAATGTAATCTAATAATTTTCCTTTGCAATAGAAGAATGCTTCTTAAATCCTACGACGCAGACATATCGATAATGCTTGAAGCCGAAACAGAAACAAAATTTAAAGAATAGAATGAATGGTTTTTGAAATTGCGTAAGAAACACGAAAAATGCACCTAAGATGTGCGTTTTTTGTGTGAAGAAAGAGCGAGAACATGGAGCAACAACCGTCGGTCGGTCGATTGGTCACTTGCATATAAAGGCATTCACCTTCTGCGTGTTAGTCGGCGGTATCCGCGGGCTTATATTGCCGATGTGCCTGTTTGTGGATGCAACGAAAACACACGCGAAAGCGTAACATATAACCCTCCCCCTCCCGCGCCCCCTAAAGCTGTCCCTGTCCTGTTGGATCAAAAGAAGGCCGGCTACAAAACCCCCCAGCAGTACCCACCGTGGGCCTGCTTCGATCTGTGTTCGTTTGGGGGGCGAATGGGTCGGTGGGTGTGTATGTTTATGCGAGAAAAACGTGTCGTCGGGGCTGTTGACGCCGGGAACGGTGATGTCTCTAGGTCCAGGACTATCCGAATGTGTGGGTCTGGAGCAATCCACTTGTTGGCAGCTCGCAACGTCCCAATTTTTATTACGCTGCGCTTGCCAGCCAGGGATGTGCGCAATGGGGAAAACCGGTGCCCTTTTTTTTACCACCCACCGTACTTCACCTAGTTCTCGTGGGTGGACGTTCGATTTTTTTTTTATTCGTTCACACACAAAACTTTGCCTCCGGTGCTTCCGTGCCCTTACTCACGGCGCTCATCACCACGAATTTTCTTCTCCTCCCCTTCGATTCGGCCCTTTTTGTCTGTTTCATCCATCTTCATTGACGATGGGGTGTTGTGATTCATGAATTGTTATGCTGCCGATGTGTTGTTTTTTTTCGTTTTTCTATGTTTTCGCATTCGTTGTTCTGTTACTTTTCTTCTACCACGTTCGAACTGTTTTGTTGTGCGTTTTGTTTTGTTATCGCACCGAGCGCCATCCCGTTGTGTCCGTGTTTGTGTGGTTCCTTGTGCCCGGGAGTAGTAATGTGCACAACCGGCACATTTTTGGTGTTGCTCATTCTTTATGTTTGCAATGTTTGGTTTTTTTTCTACTTCCCACTCTTATTAGGGCGTAATCTGTTTTTGTTTACTATCGCCAAAAGTGATCTCTTTCTTCAATCACACGCACACACTTCCACACAAACACACCTGCGTTGTCCACGATAACCGATTTTTGCTGCGTGTCGACACTCTGATTTGTTTTGCTTATTTTTGCCGGCATTGTTGTTGGTGGGGTTTCGAGCCGTGCGCCACCACCCCACACCACATTGACGTGCGGGGGGTTGGTAAATGTGTGGCAGAAGCGGGAAATGTCGCGATGGTTTTTTTTTTTGCTGCGATACTCAAGAAACTTCTGTTCTTGTTTGCTACTCGTTTCAACCACACACCCACCGCAAACAACCTCCTTCCGAGAAGGTCACATTCTTTTTCCATTCCTCTGGTAGCCGTTTTTCCCCGTGTATAGGAAACGCGCCGGGCAGTCACGGTTGCCGCGTGGTGAAGATGGGATGTTTTGTTTGTTTCGTTTTTTTTTTTGTGAATGAAAGTGAGTTAAGTCTCCCATCTCACCCACATCCGGAAACGAGAACCATCTGTGATGCAATTGGGATGGTTGTATGTGTGTCTGTGTGAATGTTTTTTATTGCATTTCTTTCCATTCAATTTCACTTGCTTTCCCGTATATGTTTACACTGCCGAGTTCAGGTAGCGACGTGCCGTACTGGACTGCGCGCATTGTAAACATGAAACTTTTCTTATTGCGACTAAAATTTCCCTCAACCAACGGCAGGTAACATAGTTAATTCTTGCATATGTATGCAACTTGGTCTGACAACTCATAAATGTTTTTTTTTTTTTATTCGAAAGGAAGCAATACGGCCTTGCTTATTACTAATGGCTAATAATAGCTTAATCTAACGTACAATTCACATTCGTTTGAAGACAATTCCTGCTCCAAATAGAGAAAGCTCACCTTATCCCGGGTGTAATCGGTCGCACTCTCGTGAATGTTATCGCTGACGGAATGTTGCGATCACTCGCTATTGCCTTTAGATCAATTAAAAAACCAAGAATTGATGTGACACGTCCAAGATCTATTGAATATACATCTCTTGGAAATAATTATGAATCTCTGCAAATAACGTTGAAAACTTAGTTGACAGATAGGTGTCTGGCACGTAGACACGGTTGCGTGCTACTTCACGAGGATTGCTACCCACGCTGCAGGGAATCTCCGAGATACACTGATATGATCTATGAGGTAACCGTGCGAGAGACTTATGGCCTTAGTTCCCGGTCTCGAACTCTTTTGCGGTCGTCCAAGAGAAGGCCCTGGTACGTGGATTTCTCTACTGTATATCAGTATATCTCGTGAACTGCCTGTACAATGTCAGAATCACATCCTTGATAGACATGTCATCATGGACTAATCTCGAAGAACTCGAACTCTTTCGAGGTCGTGCAAGGGATGGCTCAGGAAGTTGGATTCGTTTGCCGTATATCAGTAACAGGTAGACTGTAGGTACATCTCGGGAACTGCCTGTACATTACATCCAAGATGATCATGTCGTCATGGACTACCGTAGACTACAAGACCTCATTGTTAATAAAAAAGTCCTCTGTACTCAATAGAATTTGGATGCGACAAATTAATATGTTTATTCAGTCATTCATGCATTTAATATTCTATATGTTTTTACCAAGAAAAAGATGTGCTATCATAAAGCATAAATGACTAGAAGTCTCAGCAGAGGTGTATTTTTGAGCTATAGATTGACAGACTAATAAATTTCAATTGTAAATCAATTGTATTCATCTCTGTCCATTGACATCACCAACAACGTAACATTGCCATACTTCGACGTCCGTGCTAGTGATCTCGGTTATTAATTTCCCTGAAGGGATAGAGTCCTTGATAAGGAATGAAGAAGCTGGTAAACATCCTTTAGGTAAGGACAAACATCAAATGCGACACCCTTTGCCTTCACTGCGCTTGCAACAATTATCATCAGCCACTCCAGGATGCTATACAGTAGCGTTGTGCGTGATTTATCTGCCCGAGCACTAACCCACCCTTAGTGGTCGTTTCCCGAGCATCCTTGGGCATCATCTGGCGGTCATGTACCGCGGTACGGCGGAAATGGTTTCGTATTTTGGATCCCTACGCCTGCAAACAGACACCCGGTTTTGACAGTGAGTGATGTCTCATTGTACCGGAGACGACAAAAGGCGCAGGATAGGCGCGCAACGGATACGTCAAACTTTCCCCTAAATTCAATGACATTCGGTGTCCTTTGGTTCCCGTGCGGCCCCCACACCGGCATATCCGCACCGTGATCCTTCGTGTGTGAGCAATTCGCTTCTCATCCAGCGTGTACCGTTCCAGTTCCTCGACTCACGCCAGCCAGAGACGCGTGTTGGTGCGTGCCACAATTCATCTCACGGTTGGCAAATTAGAAGTGTAGTGGGCGACGGACGATCGATTTGTGCGATGTGTGCACGCGTGTGTATGGGTGCGCGCGCGTTTACTTGTTTATCTTTTTCCCGTGTGCTGTGCGGACACGGCAACTCTCGTTCTCGCCGGCTGGTGTGAGCTGTCTTGTGATAGCGCGTTGGGAAAGGAATGGGGCAGAATATGGCTATGCTTTGTTAGTGATGATTGGGTATAGCGTTTTGAGTGAATGAAGGTGGTGTAGGACGAAGGGGTTGGGTGGGTGGGTTTATTTATTAGTTGTTTGTTCTGTGCGGCACGTTGCTGCGTGGTGGTTGGGGGCACGCGGTACATGAGGAAGATGTGAGAAGCGTTGAAGGAACGACTAAAACAACATTTTAAGAGCCGGCATTACATTGTGGGATGAGAAATACGAGCTGGCCCAGCGAGATGCGATGAGAGGTTGCGCGTGAATCGGTGAGACATGAATGTGATAATTCCTTTTCTAACCGGATTGTGACCGGATGCCTTGCGGTAGAATGTATGTGCTTGATGGTGTTGTTCCTTGTCTTGCGCTCCCGAAGCTTCAGAGTGGTAAGGAGTTATGAAATAAGCAGCGCAATTGTCATCGCCACATAACTTCAGTGTGTGCGTAAATGTGCGAGTGTGTTTAAGGTGAATATTGCAAAACCCTTCAGCGTAATGTCATGTCGAAAGCGGGTCTCATTTCAAACGAAACAACGTTGACATAAAAGCGAAGAAGGAAAAGACTTTGTGCTTCATTCTCACCTTGGTGAGCTGGCTGCGCCTTTGCAAATGGGTATACAATTACGCACACACCTCTGCCGCTCGCTCGTTATCTCACGCTCGAATCATCTCACCAACACACACGCATGTTGTGCGTGCGTACGGAGGGATTTGGTAGTAGTAGTGGTAGTGGCGAGATAGTTGAAGACAAGCAGTTGGCAAAGCATTTTTAGGTTATGTGTGTTCTTCGATCGCTTTCTCTTCCCTACGTTGGGGCCGGTTGCGTAGTCAGAGCGCCAGCGTCACAAGCAGCAGCGTTGTTCGTGTTGGTGCAGCGATGAGTTTTTTTTTCTTCGCACAGTAAAATCGCACAAGCAGAACAACGGCGTTGGTATGTGTGCAGTGTTTGTGAATCTAACTGCCACAACATTGTGTGTGCGCGCGGCCCTTTCCTTGCAATAGCGCCTGTTTTTATTGTGTTTCGATTTTCTTCTAGTGCTTCTTCGTGTGTGTGTGTGTATGCGTGTGCCTTGCGTTCCCGTTTCGTTTTTCTCATGCCCTGCTTTAGGTTGATGCGCGCGCTATCAATATGAATTGTGCAGAGGCATACACATACGTACGCAAACAAACACACCTTTGCATGTGTATAGAGCAGTGTGCTGTTCGATTACACCACGGCCACCAACACCAGCAGAGGTAGCAGCAGTAAGACGTGTCGTACGGATCGGAAGAGGCGCATGAGAGCGCGGGGTACCACACCGTGAGATGGTGTGGTTGGCCTCCGTTTGCTTTTTGCCAGTGTATGGGAGCTTAAGGTTCGCTCCGTCCCGGTCGCACGCGCGCTCTGATCCCCTCTCTGTTTCGCTCCGAGCACACACCAGTGTCGTGTTGTTCGAATGGCGCTGCTGCCGCTTGGCCAAGTTGCCGCCGTCGGAGCAGCGAACAGTCGGGTGCCGTTTTTCCGTACGGAGGTTTCGCTTTCGAGCCGTGGCCGTGGTTTACGCATATACGGGTCGCTTTTGTTGGGTTTCGGACTAAAATAAAAAAAAAAGCTGCCCAGCTTTGATAGGTGAAGAAAAAACTATTTACTACCACCCAATCGGACATACCACGGACATCTCGTCAAATCGCGGCGTTGCGCGGTCAGCAAAGTTACGGACCGTGCTCTACTTTGTATCCGCGCGCGTATATGTTGGAACAGCAAATAGAAACCCTGTAGGTTTTTTTTTCATCGTGACCGATCATTGTGTACATGTGTGTGCTAAAGCAGCGAATGTGTAATAAAGTGTACGAAAAAGGTATTGATTATGTGTGTACCGTGTCGTTTAAGAATGGAATGCTTTAATCGAAACCGTTATCACAAAGCGAAGTAAAATAGGCGCGTTTCTTTCTCGGTGAACAAACAGCGTAAGCTCGCTGAAGAGCACCCAGCTCACTATGAAGTGGAACACATCCCATCAAGTGAAGTGCGTGCGTGTGTGTGTGTGAGGTAGTGTGGTGATGATGTTTGGTGAGAACGGTTTTATGAAGTAAAAAAAAAAACAACATAAGCAACCCAAACTCATCTCATCTCATCTCATCTCTCACCTATCCGTTCAGCATCCTCCTGAAGATGTGTGTAGTGCGAGGAGGTCGTCGTGTGTGCGTGTGGGGTAGTTGGGGGGAGCGTAATTTTTGGCATGTTTGATAAGTAGTAAGCAACACCGTATAGAAAATGAAGCTTGTTTTGCATTGACAAATTAATCAAAATTTGATCCGCGTCCTCCACATTCGCGGCTTTGGTGATTATTTTGGCCGACCTCCCGTTCCAGCAGTGTGTGCACGTTTGTTTGTGTCCAGCTGTATGTCCAGATTATTGTGAACAACAAATTATAAAGCGGGAGCGTATTGCATGATGATACGGTGCATCCAAGCAAGAAGTTTCGTTTGTTTGTTCCTTCTCGCTACGACCGTCGTCTCACGATTATATCAAGCCGGTGTGTGATTGGGCAGCTGCCCCCAGCTGCCACGTGAAATTGCAACAAAACAATGTGGCTGATGCAGATGACCACTATTCTTCACTACTACTACCATTAAAAAGGCACAGCCTTGCTAGCGTGCTGCTTGTACTTACTGCTTTTTATCACTTTTATATGTTTTTACTAGATATTCTGCTCTTTTCGGTTTGAAAGAGGCTATTCAAGATCAATTAAATGGTTTCGTTTCTAACGTAAAACATAAGTTTAGTAACCTGTATAAGATCTTCTTTTTTGGATTCTATTTTTAGTATGTTTTACTGAAAAGTGAGAAACAATATTTTATTTTAATGTAGCGTACCAGAGAAGCTACTACTATTAAAAAAGCAATCAATTATTACCATTACACTAGTAAACTATTTTCAAATATTACCCTGTTTCTGCATTGTTGCTTCTTTGTAGATCCTAAAATGAGTAGCAAACGATATATCGATACGTGTAAAAAGATGGCTCGAAAAAGGAAACATATGTTTGTGCAGCGTGTGTGTGAATGTTAACTGATGTTTCGACCAGTAGTAAAACTAATGAAAACATACAAAACACTGCCCTAAATAACTAGACAACAAACATTGCAGAGTTAGTGTGTTTAGTACATATAAGCAAAGCCGCTTACTATCAAAAGAAGCAGAATATTTGTGAAGAGTTGCTGCTTGTATAAAAGGAACCGGCGCAGAAAAGGAACGTCCACGAGGAAATATTCAAAGTAAGTTCTAAATCCGACGTTTACATCGCATCACAAGACGTTAGTTTGGGTGCAAAGAGATGTGAGAAAGTTGCAGTTGCAGTTCTGACGGGTTTTAGTAGGCGCGTTACAATGTCATAATAATGCCACGTGTTTTAAGTTGGTTTTATGAAGGTCACTTCACCGGGCGGATGGTGCGAACGATGGGGGGAAAACAGCTAAAAAGGTTATCGTTCTTCCTCTATCTGTCTGTGTGTGCGTGTGTTTACTAAATCCCTCAAATGCTCGGCATTTTCCGCAATTTGCATATAGTGCGTCGGGGTGGAAAATCGTTTTAACACAACGCACCCCCCAAAAAAAGGGTGGTATGGATTTTTCTCCTCAAACCACCGGGAAAGGATATCTTTTACTAAAAATCACAATATTTATGACCATTATCATACGGGTGTTGCGGCGTTCCAGAGAAGCTATTGAAAATCACTGGGCTTTTACATACGTTAGAACATGCCGGAACGCTGGTAGGAGTGATTAAAACTCGTACAGTGATAGGAGAAACAGTCAAAAATCGGAAAGAAATATCTGCGTCTAGATTGTTGTTGGGAATGGGAGCATTTTTTTGTTTTACTCTACCACACACATCCGTTCGCATAAGTACGACGTGCAGTATAATAATACAGTGTTTTCGGAAAGCGGGTGGTGGAGAATCTGCTCCACCCGAAGGATGTTGAACCACGTTGTCGGATACATGCAACACAATACGCTCGCTGCTGATGATATGGGTGGCGCGACGGTTCGTGTTGGAGCGTGTTAAAGAAGAAGTGAAGAACAGAATCGTACCTTGAAAAAAAAAGTAAACAAAGATTTCATTCATGATTTTTCGATGAAATTGAAATGCGTCAGAAGCGGGTGGGGGGTGGTCTCTAGGCGGAGGTTGTGCGATGCGGAATCACGTCCGTTGCGCGCGTATCTCTCTTTGCTTAAAGACGGCTCTTGTTAGGTCATGGTTGTGATGCCGAATTGATAGCCGTATGCTCGAGTGTGTGTGTATGTTTATCTTTCTCGACAAAAGTTAAGCTGATATAAATTCTCGGGAAAAGTTTTAATCCCCCCCGTTTGCGCGACATATGGTTTGTTGGAAAAATGTTTCTCAGTGTCGGAGGTTCGATAGTGAAAGGTTAGGAAAAAATAGCTCTTGTAAATAGTGTACCAATATCAGCATCTGCAAAATACTATCTGTAAGTGAAGAATACACAAGACCAGATAAGAGGATGTCTAGATATTCCTAAACATTTTTATGTTGTCCATGTGGTCCACGGAAAGTTTACGTTTACCTTCCCCCGTGCCCGCGTGCATTCGGAAGAAACAAAAAGTTTAAAAAAGAAAAGCAATACGATGGCAAACGAAAAACTCATGAAACGCGGTCCAACACGCCGTTATCAAAGCCAGTAAACAACGCAGAAAGTGAAAGGAGTTTTCGGAGTTTCCGGGAGCAAACAAAAAGGGGAAAGAAAAAATGCACCTCACGAAATTCTCTCACACACACACAGCTAGGGAGAAGGTTGGAAAACTCGCCAAAAATCGCATCCGATGGCGTTCCTGCCTTTTTTTTTTGCATAAAGTCCACGAAATACTCCATCCTGCCACGCACATCCTTTCTTCGGTTGTTGGTGGTGGTGACAGGAAGGATGTTTATGTGTTTCGACGCACACACACACACACAAACAAGTTTTTTTTTAAATAAAATTCCCCATCTGGTTCGTGTTTACGCGTGGACGCTGATCTTTCGTTGCTGTGAAAAATGTGCCAAAAGAAGGGCTTTGCTATATAGACCGGCGAACAGCCAGTGAGTGCACATCGCATGACGAAAGTTTCTGTTGGTATTGGGACGCTTGTTTTTTTGCCACCCAAAGTTCTATTAACATTCTCCTGAACCTTCTGTCACGGACGAAAATAGGTTCAAACTGTCAGGAAATTTGCGAAAAGCCTCGTTTGACGAATGGTCGGGTGGAAGTTAATTGTTTGGTCTAGATTTCCCTCGCTAAACCACACAGATTTGCTCTGCCAGCTGGAATAGACAGCAACCAGTCTTCGGGCTTGTGTTGCCGCTTAATGAAACAAATGAAAGAATCATTCATAGGAAGCTTCTGTTAAAGAGCGAGTTGAAATTGCCAAGTGTAACGAATTTCGGAAGATTCATGATTCAGTGGGCGGCTCCCCTATTGTCCTTCCACCTTTCCATGGGACACAAAACTCCTTTAGATTGTTTTAATCTTAGTAATTGTTTTCAATTTTGAAAGATTCACTAATATTCAAATGGTCAGGTAATAGGGAATATAACCCATCTTTATTCTTGAATTCGGTTCAAAGATTCTTTCTGATTCTTGTGTCCATGTAAGATTCATCCGTCACCACTCCTAATGTCAAAATGCAGACAAAAATCTAGTTAAAATTATCAAAGTTCCCTTTGATCGATTGAATAAGTAAGCGATGTTATTCAAGTTAGCAGAATTCCTTTCACGCATCTCAGTGTCAACGACATGCGTAAGTTATCGGAATTCCATCACCATAATGCGGTTTTGTGAAAACTTACCCTCTGGTGTTGATTTCTCCACCACTGCGTTTGTTTACATCTCATTAGCGCTGCCGGTCTTCACCGCTGAGATGGAGATATATTTCCACTCTCCTGCCTCAAGAAAGTCCGATGTGTCATCGTGTGTACACAAACAGCAGGCCCCAACACATGGAATCACCGTTCAATGCTCTCATCGATTAGACTTTCTGATGCCGACTACAGTCCAGTTTTTTATTCCCTTTGGCGCAACGTTTATCCAGCACTGACTCATTGGCAAATCGGTCCATTTACATTATCGCTTTATTGAGCAATTGTGCTGTACGAACGAATACTTCTTAATCAAATAGCTTAACCTACCGGCTAAACGCAACGGCGGAAAATCTGCATTCAGTTTTATTTCATTTAGTTTAATACGTTACTTAGCAGGAATTTCGCCTCGTCGACTCGAGGGTACTCAGTAAGGGGACACCCTTATGATAAGGGAGGCAATTGATAAGATAACGAAACCGCCGAACTCCTTCCCGTTATGTAGGTTTGCATGGTTATAGCCGGTTAAACTTTACAGCGCCGGCGACCTTCGTAATGCGGAAGATTGTTGTTGCGCGAAAGATCGTTAGTAGATGATCAGCTGATCAGCGCGGCTGTGTATGGATATGTGTGTGTGTGTGTAATGCTGGGCCGGGGGGGTAGGGAAACTCCGCGGAAGATTTGCGCTTTCGTTGTTGGTCGGTGATGTAATCGTCATGCTGTGAGCGGCGGATGAAGCGGCACAAGACAAGAATGGGGCGATGGCAGTAGGGGTTGTAGTTTTCTTCTTCTTCTTCTTATTTCTGTACATGGCCTGTTGGTGAACGATTTTCTCTTTCCCTTTTCGATTCCGTTGCGTTGTTGGGTGGCGTACGTGTGTGTGTGTGTGTTTTTTTTCTCCTTTTCCGTTCCTTTGGCGATGCTCCGATCAGCAGCCGATCCGGGGTTGGTTAAATGGTGTAAATAGGCAGGGTGTTGCAAGGGAAGTGTACGGAACGAGAGGGGAATGATGCCGGCGTAAAATAATAACAACACAGGCGAACCTTTAACGAAACCGTAAACGTCACTGTTCGGTACCGGTGTAACATGATTCATTCATTAAAACCCGACCTATCTTTGCTCTCGTGACCGACCATCGCCAGCCAGACAGCAGCATGCACGTGTTCGTGTTC
Source organism: Anopheles marshallii (assembly GCF_943734725.1). Lineage (NCBI taxonomy): Eukaryota > Metazoa > Arthropoda > Insecta > Diptera > Culicidae > Anopheles > Anopheles marshallii. The sequence continues at coordinate 44,347,599 of NC_071326.1, read as the reverse complement.
GAATCACAGTGCTCCCGTGCATCGGTGAGCTGTGGGTTGTGATACGGGTGCTGCATGGGTGTGAGCTAGGATGATGTGAATGTTTCTTCCGTTGAATTTGGCCATTGAGTGATTAGCAAATTCGAACAAGTTGTGTGCTTTGAATCGATTGGAGTTTTGGAGAAGCGATGTAACAATAGCATTGCTGGTAGTCAGCGAAATATGTGCGTAAAAACTGTTGAAACATGTGCGTATTCGTGATACGTTTGCCTTGTTTTGAACTTGTATTCACCTTAAACCCTTTCTTCATAAATGAAGTTAGTCCAATCTATCAATTAGAGATTCGCTCTCTACGTAAGTTGTGTTCTCGAGCCATAAGTCCGTCAGTAGACATATCATTGCTCTAAACTGATTGAAACATTTCGTCCACCGTTCAGGTTTCTATATTGTCACAGTTAGTAACCATTCCATACTCATCGGACAGTTTCTTCCCTTTGCCACATGGTCATGGTGGCAAAATCAGCTGATCTACCCATCTTATGGTAGCATTGTGTAAAAACGGCTGTGATTCTACACGCGTCTGAAACACACATGGTAACCCAAATCCAGGGTCCCATGTCTCAAAGCTTCCTCCCCCGGTACACTTCCGCCACCTGCATGTCTTCCGTCATGTTCGTATGCTATTTTCGTTTCAATGTAGGTCGATGACCACGATATATTCCCAAGGTCGTCGTATAAACACATCTCCGTACCCACTCCATTGCGCGACAAAACCGCTACGAACGAGAGGGCGATAAAAGCCGCCGCCCCGTCGCCGTCGTGCTCCTAAACACGGTCAAAATGCACAAAGAAACACACGTGTGGGAACGGTTGGACGGCTTCCTTCCCGGGGAGTCGGTACCATCGGTGGTTCTTGGTTCAAGAGCACGAGAGAGAGAGAGGGACCGGCTACCGATTCCATCCGGCATTTTCCCACTTTTGATAATCGACGGCGCAGGCCGAGATGGAAATTGGGTTTGCTTTTTAGGTGCGCGCGATCCGAGGGGGGGAGAGGTGCAGTGGATAGCAGATGCGGTTTATTATTGTGTGTACACTTGCACGTTTTGCTCGTTTCACTTACCCTGCCCACGCATACATCCACACAGCGCAGAGGCCCGGGCCGCCAAATGATGGTCCACGTGCTTTCCTATTCGGTGCATGGTGAGTTTGTCAAAGGAACTGTTGATGAATCAAGCGATATTATTCCGGTTTCGGTGCGTTTGTTGTGTGCTGAAACGGCGAACGGCTCGTACGAGTATGTGCATTTTCACATTTTTGCTGGTGCAATATTGCCAAATTTCTCACAGCAGTGTTTTCGAACCGCGCATTGCTATGGTTTGATTTGTGGGAAATCTGGGCGACATTCAGCAATGTCACAAACTCGCTGGCTGCGTGGCGGTCTTCTGGAATGCATGAGTTGTGTAAAGCTAAACAGATTTGCAACGCAAAACAAGCAGTTAAGCATTCTATACGCAGCAACGAAGAGCACTCTCGGGCTGTATTGTTCGCGACGCCCCGTAAGTGGAACCTCCGAACGAACGTACGTGCGATCGGGCCTTTCGGTCAGCAACATTAGTGTACGAGTCTGTTATGATTGCACAGCTAAAGCAAGCTCCACACACACTTCAGCTGAATACTCGACGGTCTCCTAGTCGGCCAGGATGAGAAATAGTAGGTCCGTGTGTGCGTACGGAGGAAGCATTACGCGTAACTTAATGCACACGCACATCGTTTCGCCGTTTCGACACCGGTTCTATGTCCTAACGCCGGTTTGCCGCTTGTGTGTGTCCACGTTTCTGAGTAACCGGTTGTAAAATTCGGATCGTCCCACGCAAGGTCGTCGACGACATTTGGGGTGTTTTATATGTTCGTTGAATGATTTGTGAATGAAAGATCACAAAAAAATTTAATGATTCAACCGTTCATATCATATGATTGTTCATGTTTCAGACGAGAAGCATACCATTCTATACTAACCTTTCTTGTACGTCTAATGTTTCTATGAACGTTTGACTAATAATGTGTTCTTTTTCTTTCCTTTGCAGGTACGTTTGGAGATTCATGTTAGCAAGTACACGACAAAAATATTGTTTGCGCTTAAGAAAACAGTAAGTAGCGCAATTTTCTCCAAGTCGCAATGGCACGGCAATTCAACGAATGGATTTATTACTTCGACTTCCATCTCACAACGGATGCGTTTAAGTGGAGTTTGTTGCTTGTTTGGCAATACTAAATTAGAGTTAGTTAAAGTTAGAGTGCTTAATGAATCTTTTGAAGAGTGTCACTCATATGAATCTTTAGCGAGGAGTCATTCAAATTAGGATTCGATTCTCAAAAGATTGATGAATTCTCAGAGTAATGGCGGATCTTTCCCTTTTTAACCAGCCCCGTTGCAACAAGTCCATAGCGGACAGGATCCTTGGAGGATTTATGCATTTCATTTGAGGGTTCGTGAATCTGGGAGGATTCGTGAATCTTTGGAAAGGAAATTCAGATTCAATAAGGCAGTTCAATGTTTCGTTCAGAATCAGATTTACCCAACACTATGTTAGACGAAATGACTTCGATAGTTGACTAATTGGAGATGAGGGCTAAGGTATTGAACCCATTACATCCCAGCGTGCAAAGTTCGTGTGAAATTGAGTTGAAAACGTAAGCCTAAAAATGTCCAAAATTTGCATTTTAAAGGATTCGATGCTGATTTAATTTGTGATAATTTTATTAAAGACAACCTTAGAGAGTATAGTTTTGCACGAAATTCAAAGAAAATAACAAAAACGTAACACAATCTATGGGATAGTTCAACTTTTGATCGAGTTTCGAAGATGGCCCAATGAAAATAATGTTCTAGCCCCCCTGTTTTGTGTCATTTCTAGAAGGATTGCAAATTTTCATGTCATTTGAATTAAGATTTCGTACCCCCGGGATTGTAATGGGTTCAGCCTTGTTCGAGGATGAATTGCTCATGATTCGAGGAGCCTGATTCAAATCATCCAGGCATTAAGCCTGTTTGTCTAACATTCGTACCAGTATATGAGTTAAGGTTTTCCAAATGATTTGAGACCATGTAGCTTAGGTCGCGTTACTCGCAACATCAGCTCCAATGTAACACTTGCAGCTGGTCGTTTCCAATGGCTTCAAGCGTGTTTTGCTGTTTCCCAGCGTGTTTAGAAGTGCTCGTGCACTCAACACTAGTGAAAGGTTCTTGATTAACCCGATTTACCTACACCAACACACACACGCACTGGGGAGCGCGTAGAACAGAAAAGTACAATATTTGCAAACCCCCAAGCATCCATCGGTTGCACAACTTTTCATTCACTTCACGTAAACCATTTCGGTGAAAGTGGGGAGCGAGGAAGCTTTAGAGAGGTTGGGAGTTTGGGAGGGGCAACACCGTTCGAAAGGTTTCCGCAGCGGTGTGGGATTCATCCGTTCTCCGTCCAGTTTTGCAGGAATTGCGTAGAACATGAGAAGACCGATAACGACGATAGATCCCCATCCACCATACCGCCCGAAAACCTGCGGAGAGAGAGATCGAGGGTGGTTTGGGTGGTTTGTTTGGGGTTTTCCCGCGTGCACACATACGCACAAACACACACACACACCAAACGCTATACTATTGCCATCTGTTCTGTGTAGCCTCTTGCCCTGAAATTCTCTACCCGTCTGTATATACACCCCCCTCCTGATCTACCCTTTGTCGCCGTTCGTTTTGGTAAAGCTTGACGTAGGTCGTGGATATTTTATGTGTGCATTGCTTTATATTCCTCTGTTGTTGGGAAAATAACTATGCCTTCGGATCAACGGCGTCTGCTCGAAGATTTCTGTTTTTTTGTTAGAGCAGCTGTTTGCGATGTGCAACGCAACAACTGTGGTTCATCATTTCCTACTCTTGCTATGTGGGTTTCCCTACTCTCGCGTCGCTATATGTGTGCCTTATTGTTGATACTAATTTTATTTTGGGAACTACAATCAATCGGCGAAGGTCATGGCGGCTATAAAGTATGCTTCGAACGGCGGCCTATAGGACTATTTAACATCGAAGCTGACTGGACTGTTGTCCCCATGATAGTAATATAGCGTGTATTTATGTTACTGTTTGTTCGACAAAGCATTCGGAGATGAAGAATTCGAATTGAAGAATGTCTGCGTTGCCGTACTGCCGAACTACTCAAATACTACAGAACGTTAATGCGTGACAGCCGAACCTATCTAAACTCTAATCTCATCTAGACATCGCGACACCCGCACATGTAAGCCGTAAAAAAATGGCTGCGGGCGAGATATGCAACCTCCACCAGTCCCAGCTGTGCAGCTATTGAAATGTTTCGCATATTTTAATACATCCATATGGGTTCCAGCGCATGTTGCCGATGTGGAATCGCGGGCTTGTCCCATACCAACTTTTATCGTTCCGACGGCAAATCGCTCCTGCAATGAATCAAAATGTACACACGTTGGTCTAGCGTCGTTCGTCCTTTATCTTCACCGCGTAGCTCGATGGAAGAGCGTTGATGCGTGTGCTGAAATGCTTCGATGCGGTCCTCTTTTCGCAAAGGCCCAATGGGACCCGGCAAGGGAGGAATGTCTGGTCTTGTTCGTAGCCAGCTATTGTCATTCTGCTACTACTGGAGCAGCAAATTTTGCATGGACCCGCTGCTGTATTCCATCGTATAAAGAATCCACTCAAGATATATAAGACCGGGGCATACCTTGCGGGGCATACTGCGAAATGTGTCCATGTGTATGGGAATAGGTTAGATTGGTAGAGTGCTTCCGATTCCGAAAGAAACCGGATGTGACAGCGCGGGGACCCCAAGGGGAAAATTTCTGTGTCTGCCCTTTCAGCAGAACAGTACAAGGGTGGAATGAGTAGGAGTAGTCTGCTTTAGACGTTAGCCCCCCACATATACATCAGCTCACGTTCTCTCTTTCCCTCTGCTAAGAAGGTGGTAGGGTGGATCATCATTTCCTTTTGCATTTTGCTCCTGTACCAAGGACCAAGGATTTGCCCAGAACTGTGCCGGAAAATGGTTGATTCTGCTGATTCAGCTGCAGAGTTCTTCTACACCGTTAACGTGTCCAATGGCTCCGGCACAGTGGGCAGATTGTTATCACTATGCTTTATGTGATTAAAAAATACTAAATTATTTGCAAACGTTTTGTGTGAAATTTTGAGAACACCAAACAAATATATATAATTTGAGGGACATTAAAAATATTGAGCATAGTGTTGTAATTTTTTGCTGTGGTGTATATGAACCCTGTGTAGTAAACAAATAACAGCAACTCTTATAATAATGAAAATTATATCAAATGAATATTTGTAGTATGTATTTTGATCAACATTTCTCATCCTTTATGGTAAGAAGTTGTTGGATATTCCAATTCGTACCTTTGTCGTCCTGGCAGACCAGGCGGTTCTGTCTTCCTTGGACGTTTATGTTGACTGTGTGCTGATTGTGGCTTCTTTCCCGCCGGAGAAAGACGACTTTTCCGTTCCGGCACTATTTGCTGCTTATATTTATTCTTGGTTGTGTGTGCATGCCTTTTACTCTGCCTTCACAGGAAACTCGTTTTCTTTCATTCGGGGTTTCCGTTTTATTGCGCCACACTGCTCACACACACACACTGTTCGGTTTTGTGGTTGGCATTTTCCTCGATTTTCCCGATGTGACCGTGCTGCTGCCGTGTGTGTTCTGTCCTGTGTTTTCATGCTGCCTTTTTCTTTACGGTTCGCTGGTAGAAAACAACAGCACGGTACGGCAGCCATTGCTTGCCTGTGCCATTTTCCCGACTCATTACACTGAAACTCCGGTGCATTTTATCGTTTGTGGCGAAGAAAAGTCGAGTGTGCCGGCGTGCATAATTTTTCTCTTAGTCTGGGCAGCACCAATCACTCCTAGTGTCCTCGCGCCAGTCGCATATCCTTTGCTTTATGCCCTTTTCACCGTGGAAGCAGGCAAGGAATTTCGAAATGGGCCAAATGTTCTACACATAAATTTCTATTTGTACGTGCGTTGTACGATTGTGATCTGGCACGGCGAAACGTGTGCCTTCGTGACGTCGATTGGTGATTTTAATTGCTGTTTATGTGTTCCGTATTGAGTACAAATTTATGCGATTGTTGCTTATGGAATGCAGAATAGAATTAATCTTTTCTTTTTGGGGCACCACTACAGCGTTACCACCTTAAGCGTTAACTTGGAAATTAGTCAGTCGACGGATGTGTTTTTCCTTTTCCTTGACATTGGGAGCCTTTTCTGCTTTTTGTTTTATCCGTGAGGCGCTTTCCGGTGGTACAACGACTGGGAACCTCAGGAGATCTCGGGGCTCGAGCTACCATTTCTGGCGTTTCTTTTTTTGTACCGGCAACAACAACCTCAAGAGAGCCATTTCTAGCATTCTTTGCCTTCATTTACCCGTAGTGAGATAGTCGGTCTTGCCTACCGCGGGGTTGTTTGGGTTTGGGATTGAATATTGTCCCGGTCCTGTGCTGTGTGAAGAACGGCGCCGCTATCAAATACACCAAACGGTGGGTCTGGATAGTGTCGGCATGGACGACTAGGCGTAACGGTCATGTCGTGTGACGGATAGGCACTGGTCAGTGGTGTGTGTACCACTTGGATAACGTCAAGGTGTATCTGCAGTTTCTTCCCAAAAGTAACAAAAACACCGTCGGCAATCGGACAATTAGAATGTCGAATCTCTCACTGTGTGATGCGGGACGATTCTTTAATGCCAATGCCTATGCCCGGCGAGTGCGTAGCTTCGTTGATAAGAAGCGCGATCGTTGACGGTAACAGTAACACTGTCAGTCTGGCCGTAGCTTGAACAACACTACAGATTACGGCAAGATATTGCCCACGTGGCCGTCAGCGCGAAACTGGTTGTAGAACCATATTGGTAGTACTGGTATGTGCGAAGGGGGGGCCTACACGACGCCTGTGTGTGAAGAAGTATTTGTTTATGTTTCCTCCGTGATGTGGCGGCCTTTTTCTGCTTGCAGCACCGCTGTGAACGGTGCACATTGCTGATATTGCTATTGCTTGTTATTATTGAAGACCGACCCCATCTCATGAGCACACACACACACGCACGTACACGAACAGATATGTGACGCGACGACAGCCGACGGTTAAATGCCGGCTTGTGTGTTCACACGTTTCTCATTTCGACCCCCTCCCCCCCACCCCCCCTATCCTCCGTGGTGTGATCCCTTTTCACGTGTTTTGTCTTGCCGGTTTTTTTTTTCGCTTCCCTCGTTGGATGCGGTTACCGAGCAGGAAGGGGGAGAAGGAGGAGGGGGTGGTTTGGATTGGTCTCCTTTTGGGTTTGTTTTTATTCTTCTGGTTGCTCTTAACCTTTCCCAACTTGATTACGGAACACCGGTGCAACACCGGGCCTTTATTTTTAAGGTGTGTGCCGTTGTGTGTGTGTGTTTGTTGGTGAGTTTGGTTGTTTATTTTTTATCGCAATTTTATGCACCGCGCACTTGATTGCCATGACGACGGGAGGAGAACAAGGTTCGTTGATTAGTATACGCACGTATGCAGTGATTGGCAGCTACCATTCACATCTCTTCCACGGTGCTTTGTATATTAATGTCTTCGCTTGTCCGCTCTGCTTTGAGCGTTTCCTTACGGCGTGCACGGAGTGTATTATTTTGTGTGATAACAGTTCATAATGTGCATAATGTTAAGTAAACATCTTGTTTAGCTTCCGGAAAGTCCCCAGAAGTCATGGATGTTGGTACGTTTTGTAACAAATTCCACGATTTATTGACCCGATTTCCCGGACCCGATTGCAGTACCGTAAACGGGGTGCTCTTGCGTCACTTTCCCGGGAGATTCACTTTCATTAAACCGCTTTCCGTTTTGCTACAAAACCAACCAAACCACCAACGCAGCCTTACCGGGGAAGAATTTGCCCGAGTTAACGCGCGCCGTCCGCACGGGGATAAAAGAAGAATTCGTTTTAACGGTAAAGCAAGCATTTTCCTTTCGCATGAGGGATTGTGCCGGGTGCTTTCCCATTCCGCGGTCCCACCCCAGTCCCCCCCCCGTTTGCGCCTAGTCTTTCATGTTTTTGTTAGCGATTGGCGCGCTCGGTCACGATCTTCCCGTTACGGCGCTTAGTGATATGAATGATACCGCGTCTGGTCTCGGAGTGGAGCCAGCACAGCACACGTGATATGATGCCGATGGTTCCTATAAGTGTGTGAGTGTTTATAAAAGTAGTCGCAATAATGCTATCGCTGCTCGTTAGCATCGTTATTATGCCGGCTCAAAGCAAAACATAACCACCCACCACCCACTCATTCACCACCGACTTGTGTGTGTGTGTGGGCCACCGCGTCGCCTTCATGCGGCAAAGAAAAGACTCTGGCTCCCCCAAACGTCACGGGTGTAAAGGGAGTAGAACGGCAGTGTATTTTTGAATCTATCGAGCAAATGTTTGTGAATACATTGCCGCCTGTGTGTGTGTGTGTTTTTTTTTTTTGTTGGTGAAAGGTACTGGTTTTTGTGGGTATCGCCGGCAATCGGGTAAAACGGGCCCTTGAAAAACTTTGCCTAACGTATTTGCCCTTGAGATACGGTCCCAATAGCGAGAGCGGTTTGTTTGAAGAGCGTTATATTTTTGCATTTCGCAAACTAAGCCTTTTTTTGTTGTTGTCAATTTTCATTCATTTTCATTTCTCACCTAGATCTGCCTCACACACATGTGTACCGTTTGGTGTTGCTTGACAAAAAAAAAGGATGCACAGTAGACGCTAGACCCTGCATCTGTTTTATGCAAGCTTTTTTATTTGCTTGAGCTGTGTGGATGTTGCTGTAGTTGTTTATGTTGTGCTCTCTTCCGTCCCGCCTGGTTGGCTTCACCCAAGACGGGAAGAGGATGTTGCTAAATCTTTACGACTTCTCCACAAGTTGCTCGACAACGGAATGGAGCCGCCTTTTTTGGCGGGAACTTTTTTTTTTTTGTTACCGGTCGAGTTGAACACGCTACGGAGGGTTCGTAAGATAACACGAGAAAAAGGAAACCTCAAAGACGGACGTGAGTGATGCGGTACAACCTTTCACAAGTGAGAAGTGAATTAACGAGATATCACACGCATCGTTCACTCTCATTGTGGTTTTTTTTCCTCACGCCTGTCAGGATGCTTTAAACTTCGTCTTGGAGGAAGAATCGCAACATTGTCAATCAACGTGTATGGATAAGGCAAAGATAAATTACTTAAATCTTCTTTACAGGGTTTTACAAACGATTGCACAAAACGAACAAGATAAACGGGAAGATTGATAGTGACACACAAAACACTTTACGGCATTATCGGCCGTCGGTTTTCATATCGATGGGTTGAAGAGTTGAGATATTAAATGAAACTTTTCACGATTACTTTTGATGGAAACAAGTCACAAGTATTTATCATTATTAATAATAGTTTTAATTCTTACTCTTTCCATCATTTGTTAAAAATTTCTTAAAATTGTGTATCTTATATCTCAACTCTTGAATCCACCTGTACGTAAACAGCCTAGCCGATTTGACAATCACAAAATAGTAATCTAATTTATTTTTACTGATTTCACTAACGATTCTATATCCAGTTTTTTGCGATTCAGCAAGTTGGGCTCGCCATATCCTATCTATTGTGAAACCCTGTGTAACGCTTGCTTGACCACGGTCCCGGTCCCGAACGCTTGGTTGTTGATCAACATTCCAAGTTGCAAATGGATTCCTATTTTTTTTTTGTTCTATTGATCTTTTTGTCGTAAAATTTGTGAAGCCAATTTTATTAGCAACATTCGACGATCACGCTGGATTGTTATCGTTTTTTCTTTGCTGGATCGAATATATTATTATCCCACAATCAACCCATTTGCACACACACACACAAACAGATAAATTTAATGAATTTCCGCTCTGCCGTTTTCATGCGCGCGCTGGCGCATTCGGTTGTGTGCGTTAATTACTTTACGTGTTTTTTTTTCTGTTGTCTTGCCGCGCATCGGACAATGCTGCGACAGGTGAGACGGTGGATTTTATTGCAACAAAACACACCGGACGAACGAGAGCCTACGCGGCGTGAGTCCACATTGGTGCGCGCGTGCTGGGCAAACTTAAAAGCGAGTGTTACGAAAAAAGGTAGCGCAAAAAGGCATCGCTCGTGTAAACCCGACGGTTGGAAATATATAATTTTTTGTTGTACATTTATTTTGTTTTTGCGATATCAATCCTTTAGATAAAATAAAGTTCCATTCGTTCCGATTCTCGTACCTTTACAACACCACACAGCACCACGTTCAGTTGCAGTGCGGGGTGAAAAGTAAAAAATGTTGCGGAGCCAAGAGAGTTGGCCGTGGCAGTAAAAAAGAAAACACACAATTCTCTACCTTCAGTGTCTCCCTTGAGGGCCATGCCCCCCCTCCGTGCGCGATATCGCGATATTTAATGTGTGGTTTTGTTGGCCCACCACCCCCCGCACCCACGGCATACATATGTGTATGGGTGCGTGCGGTGGTGCATGCGCTATTCTTTACGCATTACGGCTGGCTTCAAATCGCGTTCGCTTACTTCACCCTGTGAGCGTCCGCGGGACCGAATGAAAATAAAGCTGCCTCCTCTTTATTTTTATTTCATGAGTTCGGTTTTTTTTTCGGTTGCCTTACTGTTCTTTTTCCCTCCCCTCCTTTCCCTACCGTTCGCTCTCTCACCCATCCTTCCAATCCCAACTCAACTGCCGCGATCGTTGATCGACATTGCGATGCGATGCGCAAGGGGATGTAAAGTGGATGTATAGGTGTGTGTGTGTTTAAATTTTTGTGTCAGTTGTGCTGTCAGTTGCGATGCGACATCAGCACAAAACAACGTCAGCCGAAGCATGTCCGAGCGCTATAGAATGCGGTCGACTGTGGAGCAGCGTTTGTCGGAAGGGAATTATACGGCGAAAATGTCTCACTGTGTTTTCTGTTTGTGGAATGGTACAAAAAAAAATGGTGCCGGTGGTAGTAGTATGTTTCTGTGGCGCATGAGAAGGGCAGAAAGAGGCGCAGATTCTTCTTCAGAGTTAATGCTTTTGTGCTGCTGCTGCTGCTGCTGTTGCTGTGCCTGTGTGTTATTGCTGGTTGTGGAGCTTGGCTCTGCTCGAATGAACCACCGCAACGACGTGATGTGGACACACCAGGGCAGGCAGAGCGCATTTTTAGTGCTCTCTTTCTCTGTGTGTGTCTGCCATAACAGCAGAAAACAGCGTCAGCAGAGCAGCAACAGCAGTGTGTGGTAGCGCAGCTCCAACCCATAACTCCCCAATATAGACCCGCTGGTCGTTTTTTTTCTCTCGCTCGCTCGCTCGCTCACTTACGCGCGCGCCCGGCCCTGTATCTGTCTTTTGACTTGACTAACTCGACTGTGTGTAGTGTGTACCCCAGGATATCAACGGGGGAAAAACACCATCGAGAACGTACATCGACACCCGGACGGACGGAATGGACGCGCTGGCATGACAGCACACACCGCACGGCACATAGCAAGAGCACTGAAAGCGTCGACATTGGGGTACACACCGACCGTCGAGGCACGGTGGTTTATGGTGCACATTCAGACTGGTCAAAATGTGCTGTCCATTTAGGAATTCGCAAAGTAATGCATGAACGGCTGAAAGCTGTGTCTGAGGTTGGTAAAGTATCTTCAAAGGGTGAAAACAATTGCAATTCGTTGGATTTGCAGTGTGAGCAGTGACTTAAAACTGGTTTGAATCGAGAGGAGTTCTTAGAAAAAGAGGAAAAGTCCCTCAGGGCCGGATGAACGGAGTACAGCAGTTTGCATTAATTTGTGCACCATTCACGGCACGCTTTGCGCTATTTTATATTCTCCTATTCACTTCGTCCAAAATCGCCATTTTTTTACCACCGGAGAGGATCGCTCTGTGCCCAGTGTGCCGGTGCGCTCGGTGTGTCGTTCGACCAAAGCCGCACCAAAGCGCACACAGCACAGAGGCGTATCGCGCTCGCTTCGGTCGGTCGGGTCCGGGTCGAAAATACACTTTACTCTCGGTGCTGTGTCCCGGCTTTGGCTACGCTGATATGGCATGGCACGGCTCTGGCGACTGTGCTACCACCGCAGCAGAGCAGCAACAGCAGCAGCAGCAGCAGCTCACTATACATGCTTTATTTCGATGCGGTGCGCACGGTGCCTTGGTTGGTTGTCGCTCGTTGCCGTGAGGATGGATTTTCGATGCTCGTTGGTGGTGCCGCTGTGTGTAGAGCGCTGATACCGAACGAGCCTCAACCATCGCTGTTGGCCATGAGAGAGCAGTAGAGTATAATTGGGGGTGATGGGTGAGGAAGGGCGTATACGTCGTTAGGCCAACAACAAGCAGGCACCCGTCGTCCCGTCCTCTGCGTGTTTTTGTCATCCTGTTTTTGTGTGCCGCTGGGAAGAGAGCTACGTCGACAACGACGACGACGACGACGACGACATTCACCGCAAGAGACCTGAACTCACTCAGTCGTGTGTTTCTTTGGAATGATGATGTATGGATCGTGTGGCGTGAAGCAGCAGCAAAGAAGCCGGAGCAGCAGCGGATAAGATGGTTATGTGAGCATTTTTGTTGTTGTTGTTGCTCGTCCCCCCCCTTCGTCTCTGTGTGCGGTTTCATCGACGTCGTCGACGTTGCCGTCTTTCCCGGTCTTTTTTTTTGTTGCTGGTTCCGACTTTCGTGAAGTTCCAGCGCAGAGTCCGCTCCGTCCTCTTATCCGCCACGAAGGGGAGTTTTTGCGTTCTTGGGTAAGGAATGAGCGATTTGCCATTCGCGGAAGGAATATAATCGCCGCAATTGCTTTCGCGTGCGCGATCGAGTGAGAAAGCAAATGTTGGCAATTTAGCGGAGACACACGCTAGATTACGAGCACACCGGACGGCCGGCCGGCCGGGCTTTTGCTTGGTTTTGCCTGCGTTGAAACGGTGACGACCCTTTGGGAAAAGCCAACGACGAAGCCCGAGCGCTGCAAAACCGGGCAGCAGCAGTACAACCGTCCCCCCTCGGTTGCTGTCTCTGTTCGTGCCATTATTTATTCTCTTAGCGCTGGGGCATAGCTTTCCCAGATTCTTTCTGGATGGCAACGGACCAAGACGTCGGCGCAACCGTAGCTCGAGCGCGGACTGTTTGATGGCAATTTGGAACCGAGCGCGGTTTCCCTACAGAGAGAGAGGTTTTCCGATGTTGGAATGGGTAACCTCCCCCCTGTGCATGAGCAGATGATCCCTAGTAGGACGGAAGAGAATGAGTCACTGGAATCATTCCGCTGCCGGTGGTGTGTTCTCTTCCCCATTAGATTAGACCCTGACGCACAGGAGGCAACCTCGCGCAATCTCATTTATAGCTCAACGTTTCCGACCAGGAGCAGGAGCGCGTGTTCCAGCATAAGCGTAGGAGCGTCTCCCCCCCTCAAAGGAAGCCCTTTGCTCTGCTAGCGTTATTTTTTTGTATCTGTACTCCATCCATTCAGCGGATTCTAATGTGTGGGGGGTTGGATGGGACACAAGCTCAGGGTTTGGCACTTTAGTCCCAACCGTTCTTTTCACTTGGCAGCGGAGCGGGCCTGGTGTGGGCGGAAATTTTGAAGTTGATGCACATTTACGTTCCATACTTTTCATACCAACCTCAGTAGAGCGCAGCAGTCGTTTCGTTGTCTCATCACCGGCGGAAGCTTGCCGGATTTATGCAATTTTGTATCGGTTCGGTGCCTGTAGCATTGTAGCATATTCATCTCGTTGTTGTGTCCTTCGCCAAAGTCGGAAACAAACATTCGTAAACAGGAAATGAAAGGGGGTTAGTAGTGTAATTTCTGTTGGATAGAGCGAGCTGTTTTGGACGTAAAAATAATCTGCTTATGTCGAATTGTTAATTTATGTAATGGCCTGCTATTGATGTACGATATTTACCAAAGAAACACATATAGAATTGTGTTCAGTGTTAGTGGAAGATCGGTTAATACTAAATTCCCAGGGTAGTAAGGCTTTCAAACTTAGTGACCATAGAACAGTTGGATAGAAATAAGTGGAACATTAGTGTAACGGATGATGAAACTTCTCTCCAAAGTTCTTAGGCGTGATGCAGGATAGCTTCAGTTTCATAGCACCTATCGGAAGTCAATACAAGGGATTGGAAGACGCACGTGAAAGCGTCTAGACACGTTAAAAACGAACTCCAAAGAAATCTGATTAACATGTAGGCGATAAAACGGCGAATGGCACTTTGTTGCTACTGGGTTTTGTTGTTGTCGGAAGTCTTGGTACCTTTTGGTCCGAACCGCGCGCCCACCAAACTCGCTATGTTACGTCATACTAAATTTTAAAAACAATCAATGATTGATGAGACCATAAACTCGCCATGGACGTGGCGAGCTAAGTGGATTGACCAAGTGTCTCAAACGATTGGCGAAGATGCTTGCAAAGAACGGAGCAAAAAGAAAAAAAAGAAAGGTTCGTTGTGTTGTATTTTTCAAAGAAATACGGCAAAGAACACCGAAAACTGTGGACGAAATATGTGGCGTGGTCCGCAGTGGATGTGGGTGCGGAACTGGTGAAGCGACGAAACCCCAACCTTTGCTGCCTCCCGGAACAGGGGAAAATAAACATACAAAGTTTACTATCCGTTCTGTTGTGTGTGTTCCCCGTTGACTCAACTCGTTCTCGTTTAGCTGACCGACGGATGGACGTGTGTGTGGTGGGGGGCGGGGAAGGCCAGCGGGCGGGTGAAATGAATTTGCCGGTAAGGCCCAACACGACCGATCGTGCCAAGGTTAATACGGGCGCCGCCGGTTTCTTTTGGGCTGGCGGCCCCACAACGGACGGAGAACCGACGGACGGTGATGACGACGACTTCGTTGCAATTTAATGCGTTTATGACAAGAACCGTGCTGTGTGTTTCCCCTCCCCGCCCCCTTTCGTTAGGATCGCTTTTGCAACTAATGTTACTTTTTCAACACAGCAACGTTACCAATGGGAAAGAGGTGGTAGGAATAGAGGGTGGTGGGTGGTAGAAGGGCCGGCATAGCAGGGAAGTGATGGGTTTGGTTTATGTTTGACCGTAACCGCACAATGTTGCTGCATTGTACGTTTTCGACGCGCCGGTCCTATGATGATGATGATGATGGGAGGTCGCTTTGAAGCAGAGGAGAGGTGAGTGAGAGTGTCTGCTGGCTTTTGAAGAGTCCTCCATGCTCCTTCGTCAGTTTGCATGTCCCTGTGTGTGTGTGTGTGTATTTATGTGAAGTTTGCGAATTTTATACGACACACGCACACACACCCTCTTCTTTAATGTTGCTTTTGGTTTGGACCCTGGCCTTCCCGCGTCGCGAGCCACCCAAGAGTGATAAGCGAACGAGAAGCAGCCAACATTTGTGACATTAATTGACGTCACTTCAATTATCGTACCGTTTGCTTTGGTGTGGTCGTTTGAGGTGTGCAACCTAGGGAAGGGCGGGAGGGGAGGGGTTAGCGCGTGTAACGGAAATGCATCATGCTCACCCCATGATCGACGGTATGACGATTGCTGTTTGTTTTAGCAAGAGCAACAGAATCACATCATAAATTACATTGAACTTAGACAAACAGAGAAATTAATGCATTAGTCTTTTATGCATTAGTGCTGTGTTTAATGCATCTTCTGAGAAGAATCATTGAATGGGGAGTCATACGAATCAGGAATCGACCATTTAAGATTCATGAATCTTCAGAGCAGAGTGATGTATCATGTCCTTTGGAGTTATAAAGATTCTCCCTCCCAACACTAGTCGTGGTTGTTATTGTTGATGTATTGCATGCAAATTGTCTTCAACCATTTCTTATTCCGGCAATCATTTGCCCTCGCATACAATCATCTGGAGAACCGGCGCGTCCACAGAAAACAGTAAAGTCGTAACCCGCCGCCACCCTCTATTATGCAATTATTGTAAACTTTTCTTTATGCTGGTGCTTCTTCTCTGCCTAGTTTGACAAAGGTTCGCCGCTGTACATACACCACGCCACATCCGAGCGAACGATGACCTTAATCATCCACGAGGGCCGCGTAACGAACGCGAAAGAGTGAGATGCATTTGGCGGCGAGAGGGCGGTACACGACCCGGCAATATCATCTCTCGCGCGTGTGTGTTTTGGGACACGTTTGTGTGCGGGTTTTGTGTAGATGCGCGCACGCGTCCGATAACGGAATTCCGGCGGCGGTAGATCGGCAAAAGACCAAAAAGCAGAGCGGAAAGCAGAAGAAACAAAAAAAAAACGAACGCTACGAATAACAAAACCCCCCAACCTTCAACATCATCAAGTGGCTCGGTGTTCATCGGCGACCCACTGAAGGAAAAGTGCGCCTTGCTTGCGCTGTGGTGACCTTGAAAGCAAACGTGCAACGGCAAAAGGGATTCTTGTCCGTGGTGTTGTGGTGCACGGTTCGGTTGGTTTTTGTGGGATGTGCACCGGCAGATCCAATACATGACACAGTTTGTGTGTGATGCAGTTGCGGCGTGGAATATGGGTTCTCGGTGTATGGGAAGTTGAGCTTTTCGATGTCTTTTTTTGTTAATACTTTTTTTTCATCCAGCATTTGGGGTCAATGACTGACGCCAGAGCAGAACGGGGTGTTTTGAAATTGCATCAATGAACTTTCACGCTCCTACTACGGCCTGAAGGTACCTAATCTATAGGGCCAACTGACGCTAATATGTGTAAATGTTCAAATTATTAACTTCATTTGTGTTATCACAGTTATGAGGTTATAAATTCGTCTTAGACGATCCATTTAACAGAGTTCCGTTCCGAATAAAATGTATAATTAATACACAATAATACAAAAAAAAACTGTTCTACCGGGGGCATATTGTGTTTATGGACAGTTGATCTCCTTTAAATACAATGAATTTATTTTCCTGCTGTTTGGTTTGCGGTTGCATTTCAAACCATTTACTCGGAAATTCAAAAAACCAAACACATTTCCTGCACACACCAGGACAGTAACACCACAAGCAAGCGTACTTGGTCTCTTCCAATAAACTCCAATCAGTGAACGATTGTACCACGGGGCGGGAGCACTAGGACGTACTTCGTAAGGTAAGGACGACATGAACTAAGCAAACTGATCGATATTTTGCGCAAACGATCCTTACTGTGCTGTCGATTTTCCCCAGTCGGGAGACGATTTCCACGCACCGCTGCTTGTTCCGTCCTGTGTGTTAGTTGTTTTCTTGGCCGTCCTCTACGGTATGCCGGTGTAATTAAGGATGATGACCGAGCCCAGGAGCCGGTAAACTGGGAGGGATCAGTGGTCAGGGAGCATGGTTGCTCCATCATGTCGCCTCTCCTTTTCTCCGCACAAAAGAAAATGTGAATCCCAAGTTGAAGAAAACGCCCCGTATCGGCGGCAGGGTGAAGGCGGTAGGGTGGTGGGCAAATAAATTGACGCAAAGACTCTCTCGATTCCTTTTTCCTAACACTGGGATATATGCGAAGAGGTGAAGTCGAGGGGGATGGTAGAGTTGGAAGTTTTTGTTCCGGTTCGTGCTCGGCCATCACTATCCTTTGGAAGGATTTATATGAAATTAAAAATGAAAAATGTCGATCAGAGCATCGGTGGAAGTTTAAATCATGGATTGGCGGTAGGAAGCGGGAGCAGACAAACGATAGAGAACCCAGTACCGCTGTAGTGCAGCAAAGATTCTCGACCATACCCGGTAGGGGTGATACCTCTTTTTAGAACAGCACAATTTCTTCACATTGTGCCGTAGTTTGTGTGTAAATGATGCTTGGATTTCTATCGATGAAGCATGAGTGTTATTTGTCCGGAATTCCATTACAAAATCCTGTGTTTTATGTTTTCACCATTGTGCCGATCATGCCCGGTACTTGTTTCTTAAGTTTTATGGAAAAAAGGATTTTATTTCTTTCAAAGGATTTCCTACGACCGGAATTGTAGGTCATACATGATACATTTTTTATTGCCTTCATGGGTAAGATTTATAATCAAGTTGAGTTGTACATAGAACAATTCCAAGCACGTCAATTTATTTAAGCAACAATTTACGTAATAGAAGTATACAGAACTTCATGTATATCTAGATCTCTTTCGAATTCCTCGTCCTTAAGAGAGTATATTTTTGTGTTGTAATTTGCATACATTTCGGCGTTTAAATTTTATAAAAATGGCAACTTTTGCAGTGATGCAGTGACTCTGTTTTAAACGTATTATAGTCGTATTTTCGACGCTCCCTTTACAAATGTTGTATTAGTGGATTATGTTTAAAGCATTTTGGACATTCGCTTTAAAATATAAGTGAAATAATTAAATAACAGCTGTATATTTTGTGCGGGCCAAACCTAACGAACCAATCGGTCGGCGATGTCAAAACCACAAACACATTTTTGTATCTCTATTTCTTCATGCGACACATATTGGTGTTTGAGAACGGACAGCGTAATAGGTTGTCCTCAAAATCAGCATCCGGATTCACCGTTGTTGGCATGTTCAGGGGATACGCTCGATTCTCGTATCGTTCTTACACAGCCAAAACTCCAGCATTATGTTTGAATGATGGCGTAAACAAACTGCATCTCTTTCTGCAATCGATATGTGCATCCCACGATCAGATAACGCGGTTTTCCCTGAAGTTTATCCACCGAAATTCACCCACCGAGAGAGGGGGTCTACTGCATTATTGCAACTTTTTAAATCTAAATATTTTTGGCGTGGGTCTTTAGGGATTAAATTAAACATTCCGCAATATGTTTCTCACATAAAATAGTTATAGTTAATTACAATTATAAATTACAGCGTAGTACAAATTGAATGAAACCGATTTCTTTTTTAATTCATTTTATTACCGGTGGTGCATTCATCGATATTTTTGATTTTTTATAAGAGACATGCACAAAACTGTTGTCCTTTTTTTATAAAGTGCAATGAGGTGAAAATGGTTCCATAATGACTAATCCTTTGCCGCCGTGTGTTTGGTCCCTTGGTGTCGATTTTCAGCTGCACATTGTGGGAAGTAATGAAAAGGGCACGATGAGCACAGAACTATGGAACTCGTGTGCACAGCTTGAATTGCACATATTTGCGAATGCAGCATAATTATATTGAAAATGCGAATTGATAAAATTAAAAATATGTACATATTCCGCTTGTTCCGTTCTCGCCTCGTTGCTTGTCACCGTTTCCAGTCCGTTCGATCGCCGGTTGAGGTCCTGCGTACATAGAACGATTCGTTCGTTCGACTTCGGTTTCAGGAGGTATAATATGTATTTTACAATTTTTCATGCAGCAATTTTGTGGTGTTGCGCCATCGTTTTATGATATGGCTTCGGATTACTGGCACTTTCATTGTTGGATGATTTTTTCCCACTCTTTCGCTAACTTTTATCCACACTTCGGGTGCTAAATTTCATTACACATGTGCCCCTGTAGGTATTTAATGTTAATTTGAGCCAAGTATTGTTGAAGTTTTCCGGCACTCGCACCAAAATAGTAACAATCATGAATTCAATCATACCAAATGTTATGGGTGTTCTGAAAAACGGCAGCACAGTAATTAATTTTATGTGATGTTGTGCAATTTAACTGACTACAGGCGGCAAAGTTTGATATGTTGCAAGTGTGGGATAACTTACTGAACTCTCACAAATCTTTTAAAGTTTAGTGATTATTAGTTATTGTATTATTGAGACAAGATTATTAAAACATCGTTGCATTTTTTCCTTCAATGGATCAATGTGGAACCGAATAGGAAATGAAACCTGAGGGCTAAATTTGAATTATTCTTGTAACAATCATAATAAACTACACAAAATGAATTGCTCTATTATAATGTAAATTCAACAGCAAATCGTCTTTTAGTGTACGTTAATTTATTGTTTTTCAATTTAATGTATATCAACACCTTCCCTAGCGGAGGTATTGAAGCAGAACGTTCAAAAATTAACCCGCTTAGTGCCTTTAAGATTCATTTTCATATATTCTCTTATTTTTTGCCTTTTTTACCGGGCGCAAGTAATAATGGGGAGTAGTACGGTCTCAAAAAGAAGAACATTTCCGCCATCTCTTTACTAGTTTCCAGAACATTGAGGATCGCTATCACAAGCCCGCCCACCCTCTCCGGTTTGCTGTGGCTGGTAATGATAAATCTCCTTTTTTTAAATATTCCATCGCTCAGTGGCACGAATCCCGGCCAGCCCAGGAAAAGTGTACGATTTCCCGGGGTTACTTGGAAATATACATAAATGATGTATATGCGGCATCTAACGAAAACAACATTGCTGTGGCTGAAGGCACCAGGGCGACATAAGAGAGGGAGTTGGACAGCGGGGTGGCAGGAGGGAGTGCGGGAGGGGGGGGGGGGGGGGGGTTGTATATTAAAATAACAAATAAAAAACCAAACTTTTCATCTGATATTTTGTATAACAGACGAAGCAAAGAAAGGAAGTACGTACGGATGGGTTGGTGTGGGGGGTGGGTAGTAGTCTCGTCCAGGACACATATTAAACTCGATTGTGTGGCCAAAAGCCACACTGCTGCATCACTCTAATTTCATTTCCACAATTGCACCCCATCCACCCCCTCCCCCTGCACACACCGTCCGTGTGCTATCCTGGCTAATTGAATGGGCATGCACAATCCTCCCAGCCAAGCAACTCTGTTCATCCCAGTTTTGTGGCGTAGTGCATCCCCTGTTTCCAGGTTTTTGGTAGGGTTTGAATTGCTGCATTTATTCATTTATTTATTTTTAGTATTTTTATACACACACACACACACACACACACACACACACACACACACAAACACACTTGGCACGCACGGTCCGTTCTGCCAAAACGCATACACACATAATATGTGGAACGCGTGCTGCTGACCTTCTCTCCTTTTCCCGCGCAGTTCGTTTTTCGTAAAATGCATTCTTTTTATCCTGCTGCGCCTCTTTTATCCTTTTGCATTTCCCGCAGCGGTCAGCCAACTGTACGTGTGGGTGGGTTTGCACTTTTTGTTTCTCTTTCTATCTCTGTTCTACGCTATTCGCGCGCACGTGCGAATTTAATTTTTGCTCCCTCCCAAACAAAAAGCGGAACAAAAATATAAAAACGGAGCACAGCGCGGCGAAACTGTGAAAGAGTGGAGGGAATCAGTGAGAGTGAGAAAATGGACACACGGTGGCGATGCTTTCACATCGGAATCGATTATTGGTCATATTGGGGAAAAAAGAACCATAAAATAAAACCGGGCGAACTAGGTACAGAGCGTACAAGATAAGTAGGAGCACTATGTGTGTGACAGGGCAGATAGGGTAAACAGTGATGGTGCTGGTGTGTGTCATGGAAATTTGATGTGTGTGGTACGCGGGTTGTCCGTTTTTGAGTGGTTTGGGGATGGTTTGGGCCCAGCCGCATCAAATACTGTTGTGGAAGCCCGTGGTCTCTCTGATGTGTGTTTTTTTCCTTTTTCTTCTTTATTTCTGTGCATTATGCATCGTTGACCAAACTTGCGCTTTTTTATGGGAGTGGATCGCCACAGAGAGAAAACCTAAAGGGCAAAAATAGGAAGGACTACAATGCAAAATGTAAAGGGAAGCGGGGGGGGAATGTTCGCAATTTGTGTGCAAATCCCTTTTTGTCCTGTGTTGCGTCCCAACTATTTACCGTGGCTTCTTTCACGGTGGCGTTTTTTTTTTTGGTTGGGTTTTGTGGATCGTGCACCGCGGCCTACAAAAATTACCGCTTTTCCACGTTGTTCTCGTTGTGCACGCGCGATACTGATGATGATGTTGCTGGTTCCCTAATATCAGCATCCCCCTCCCATCATCCAAATAAAGGCACATTTAAAATGGTTTGTTGCATTGGCACACCTTCCTCTCTGTCGCTGTCTGTGTTGGTTTGCTGTGGTCATTTGGCTTTGCTGGGCCTAGTATACATTTAAGTGTGTGTGTGTGCGTGTCTGTTTAAAAAGGGGTAGTTAAGGGGGGTTCGTTCATCATTTGTTTCTGTTTCATCTCCTCCTTTTTCCTGCCACATTTTTTTTCTTCTTCAGTTTTTCAGCTCATCACCAAAACAAAATTCACCCATTGCATTTGTGCAGTTGTATGCGTATACTGGGTAGTGCACCCGTGTGTGAGTAGGGTAGATGTGTCCTTCCTACCTGTCACTTGTTTCCCACAGAGGGCCCCCGCTGAATGCAGCACCGTTTGTAGTGCGTACGGCACTCATATTATTCTGGGGGAGATAATATATCCAGGGAAGGACCTTTTATCCTGTACCACTGACGTGCTCGCTTACAGCGGCAGCAGTAGCGGTACTAGTAGTAGTAGTAGTAGTAGCAGCAGCAGCTGTATGCGTACAGTAAAGTAGAAATATGCAGCAAAAGCATAACGCTTCAACACGACCGTTGGGTCCTGGCTACTGCTACAACACCGGAAGGCTATTAAATCAGTCACATTTGGGCGATTAAATGGGGATGGTGGAATTTGTGCGAAAAATTTGATCATATGCACTGCACTTTTTGTTGCAACCGTTGTTGCTGCTGTTGTTCCCTGTCCAACTAGCCAAGACTCCCAAAAGGCAAAACAAAACCAAAGCGGCCAGAGGAAGAAGGATAATCAAGAACAACAACATTTGGATGGAGTGAATCGAGTTCTCGGTTGTTCTTTTTTTTTTGTGTAGTGCAAAACGACTGTGGAGGTGGAGACCTCCAATCAGTGTGTACTGTAGGTGTGATATAGATTACAAACAACAATCTCCTTATGGTCTTTAGTGATGGTGACCGTTGGTTATGTTTCCACTATCATCGCTACTCCTCCTCTTCCTCGCGTGGTGTGTGAAGTGTGTTTCTGATTGTGCTAGGTGTAGAGGTGTTTGCTTGCGTGTTTTTGGCTGCTTTGCACTGCTAGCACTATGAATTACAGGCCACCTTCTTCTTCGTCCATAACATCCTCAACATCATCGTCCTCTGCGACGTCATCATCGTCCGCTCCATCATCCTTTGCTTCGTCCGCGTACGATGATTGGTGGCGACTAGCGATGATGGTTTCATCTACTCCGTCGGTCCCTTATTCCGGTCTGGCAATGTCCGGGTTTCCTCGGACGACGTCGCCAATGTTACCGGTACCAACTTCTACCACACGGCGTTGGTCATCTCGGCGTTATAATACTACCGGAGCTAGTGCTTGCTGGTACTTCGGTGGTTCATTTGTATGTCAATATTAATATGTCTATAACTACAACCAGAAGACGATAGTTGACGTAGACCCGTCGCAAGGTCTTTCACTCACGAATATTCCCACTAACGAATGTGTTTCCATTCTATTTTCGTTGTTTCCACAGGATTCCACGGGTCAGAACAGTAATGACAGCACAACAGGAGGTAGTGGCGGGCCTGGCAATTCCACAGGGCCAACGGGAGTGCACGGTGCACCCGGTACACCGAACTCTTCCTCCTCTTCGTCGTCTCAGGGTATGAGACCAACGCCGTCGCCAACTGGTTCTGGCAGCGGTTCACGTTCTATGTCGCCGGCAGTAGGTAAGTCAACACACTTGTTGCTGATTGTGGCTGTTGTACCGACGGTGTTTTAAAATGCATTTTTGTGTGCATCGAATCATGAATCTTAGAAAACAGTTAACAATGTTATACTGCCAAAAATGTGATCAAGTGCTCGATGTTGATGTGATAGATTAATGTAATAAATAGTAGTAATAATAATAAATATGTCAGTCAATACGTGCACCGATAATGTTCGTAACGATTGTCGACGTCACTTTCGATTGTCACTATCGGGAGAGGTATTGATTAAATAGCCGAGAGATGATAAATAAAACGCCATATTTTGCTATTATTCGTCGTGCTCAAGAATAAAAAAAATCAATAAAACAAATAGCGAAACGTAAATGAAATATTGTAAAAATGTAAGCGCTTAGTAAAGTTAATGTTTTCTAAATGAAGAATTTTCACAGACACATGTTTGACATTCTTTTGTGATTTAAAACTGCTTTTCCTATTGATTAGTTTTAAAGTAATAAAGATGTGACATACTAAATGTAAAATAAAAACTCTCCTTGCAACATTAATAGATCCTAAAATCGCCAGTTACAAGTGTTAATACATACAACATCAATTTGTTTTCTACCTAAATGTTTAAGCAGTAGCTAATTATTTCCGTTTTCCTTATTTTAATTCATTGTAGGCCAGCAAAGTGTTTCGATGCCTCCTCGTCCATCCAGCAGTCACTCGCAAACTCCAAATCAGCAACAGCAGGGTCCGAATCATCAGCACGGCAGCAGTAACAGTAATCTCGTGCACGGCAATCAGACACAGGGACCGCCGGATCATCACGCCCGTGTTGCCTCACCGAATCGTCCACCGTCGGCCTCCGCACAGCAACTACCGCCCGTGTCGACTGCCCCGTCAGGCAGTGTATCGTTGCCACCGTCGTCTCAGGCAGGCGGCGGAGGATCGACCGGTCCAGCGGCAGGTATGGCCGCTCAAGGCTACCAGGCGCAAGCGCCACATCCGCCGCACATGCACGGTCCCTACAAGATGGGTCCCGGAGGGCCCGGTGGTATGCCTCCGGGCGGTCCGGGACAGCAGATGTCTCCGTATCCACCACCACCCCCTCACCAGCAACCACCACCGCAGTCGCAGCAGTATTCACCACACTCGCCCGCGAGTTACTCGCCGCGTCCGCAGTATCCGGGGGCGTATGGGCCATCACCACCCGTACCGGGACCACCGCCACCACCCGGGACACAGTCACCCCAACAGGGTCCACCCGGTAGTGGTGGCCCACCACCACCACATCCACCACCCGGCGGCTATCCGGGGCAACACCGCATGCCTAATCATGTGGGTGCCGGTGGTCCGCCACCACCGCACTCGCAGTACCCTCCGCATCAGTATCCACATCAGCCACCAAGTCCTTGGGGACCACCACACACACAGGCCGGACCGGGAGGAGCCGGTACGGGCCATGTAAATAATCATGTACAGCAATCGCAACAGGGACAGAGCGGTCCGCCGACACCTGGCGGAGCAGGAGGCCCTCGGCAAGGCAAGGGTATGCCGCCGGGGCCACCGGGAGCTGGCGGAGTGCATCCGCAGTCACCCCAGCAGCAGCAACACTCACAACACCACCAGCCGCCACCACATCATCAACCGCACCATCAAGCCCATCATCAGCCGCCCCACCATCCGGGACAACCCCAGTCCCAGCAACCTCCGCCCCAGAGTGGTTCACCGCAACCGCTCAACTACCTAAAGCAACACCTTCAGCACAAGGGTGCGTACAGCGGTGCCCCTAGTCCTACGCCACCACCCGGCCAGGGCTATGGTAACGGTCCCGGCATGCATCCACCGATGGGTCCACCTCACCACATGGGTCCACCGATGGGGTTACCGCCACCGCCGAATGCAAGCAGTATGGGTCCACCACCACCGGCCGGTACGCCACCCAGCCAGTCTCCTTCTGGTGCTGGAGGTAGCGCCGTAGGACACCAGCATCCGTCGCAGCAAGATAGTGGCCATCCGCCTTCGCCGCATCAGCAACAGCCTCCGACGCAACCACAGCATCCGGGACAACAATCCCAACAATCGCAACAACAACCTCCCCACTCGCCCCACCACCATGCGCACGGGCCGCCACCCCATGCGCAGCACCAACCGGGACACCATCCCGGGGCCGATGTGCCACCGCAACCACATCATGGGCTTTTGGCGGGAGCGGGACAGGATAATGGCATCATAAACGCGACTGGTGGGCCCGGTGGAGGAGCGGGAGGAGGTCCCCATCATCACCATCATCCCCATCATCATCATCCAGTTACCTCACTCGTTACGACGGGACCTGATGGCGCACCACTCGACGAAGCCAGTCAGCAGAGTACCTTATCCAATACCTCAGTAGGCAAGTATTAGCTAAACGTGATGGTCCGTTTGCATCACGTTGTGTTTTATGTTTGCTAAGCATCTAATCCGCAATTTCCTTTTTTGCTCTTTTACAGCTTCCGGAGAAGATCCTACGTGCTCGACGCCGAAATCGCGGAAAAACGATCACTACAACCAAAGCCATCTGACGGGCACCAACACGCCGTCGTCGTCGAACGCGTCGCCCGGGCCGCACAACGCACACGAAGACTTCGAACTCAACTCGTCCCCAACGTCCTGGCCCCGGACGCCAGCTAGTCCAGTGAGTATAGTAACGCATGGCGAAACCACCGCTACTACTGCTGCTGCCGCCAGTGGCAACAACATCAGCAGCAACGAACGCAACGGTAGCAACCGCAACAACACTAACCAACAACAACAGCATCAACCGCATCATCATCAGCAACAGCAGCAACAGCAACACCTGCAGCAACAACTCTGCAACAACGACAGCAATAGCGATGTGGTTGACGGTTGTCTGAGCTCTTCCAGTTCACAGACACTTCTTCTCTCTTCGCTACGGTCTCGGAATGAGCGGCAACATCAGCAACAGCAGCACCAACAGGAGCAAATATCGTTGGAAGACGATAGTGTCGTAGCTTACATTCCTCCATCCGCTTCCCCCTCGTTTGATGAGCGTTGTGGAGTTGCATTTCTGCAGCGTCCCGTGCACAGTAGAGGCGCAATGCCACTTCGTCGAAACCAAAACCCACCAACTTACAACGTTCCTTTTCAACAGTCCGACCAAAATCACCATCACCTCTCCTCGTATCCTTATCATCAGTTGTTTTGTCGGCCCAATTCTTTCTCCCAACGATCGGTGACTGCATCGAATCGATCTACTTTTAATGAGTTTGGGACCACCTCCTCCCGATTGCCCACATCGACCGGATCGAGATCAATTCGTGATCATCCATTGATAGTCCCTGCTGTTGATGGAGGTGTGGCTGCTGCTGGTGCTGCCGCCATTTCGTCATCTCGTTTGCCGTTGGCTCGTCGAGAAGATCTGTCACCGTCGTTACCATCGTCTTGTGCTGTATCGTCGCCATCGTCGGCTGCGGCCGCTACTGCCGCTGCCGCTGCGGCACTTGTTGCGTACTGGTACTCCTACTCCTCCTATACGTCGCCGTCACGTTCACACGTCCTCGTGCCGAGCACGACGGCGACGCCGATGTTGATACGTCGTCCGTCGAACGTAGCCAGTCGTAGTAGAAACGTAGATGTACAATCGGTTTTCTTTTTGTGTCTTTTTACTATAGAACAACTGTGTTTTTGTCCTCTTGTTTCCCTTCCAAGTGTCCAAGTCAAAATTTTCCATTCCAACTATAACAATTGTGTGGTGATCTATCCTTTAAAAAATAATTCTTTCCCAATCCACTTGTATTACAATTCAGTGCTAAGACGTTCAAATTTGTTATTGCGTGAATCGACAATTAGTTAAATTTTATTTTAAAGAATTACATTTAAAACTAATAATTGAATTGTTTCTAAAAGCAAGAACGTTATTTACCTTCCATACATTCATCTATAAACACCAAACACATACACAGTTTACACGATTCCACCCTTAAAGTTTCCCATAAGTTTCTTATTTTAATTTAGCTGTTTGATTGGTTTTCTTTGTCAGTAGTACTGTTTTTATGGTATTTTTTCTAGTTTCATAGCTTTCTTTCCGCTGATTCCTTTGTACGTCGTATGCATAGGCGTATGAGAGTTGTGGTTTGAATTAAAATCATGATTTGGCTTTCGTTTGTTTCGTTTCCATTGTTTGTTTGTAATGCTGTTGTTTTGTCTGTTCTTATGATTTTACGGTTGTTATTATTGAGCTTATTATTATGGATAAGCTCAAAACGTTATGTAATGCATTTTTTAGTTCGCAAAATACCAAATACATTAAACACCTATCCAAATGTATACACGAGGGATGGACAATAACTCTTGATCATAGCCGTACCTCGGTGCTACTCTTTTCACATCAGAAAATAAGCATCCTTCTTTCTTCCCGCTATCAACATACCATACGTTTAAATTTGGACTGTCATATTTGTTATACTATCAATGTTACAATTACAAGTTGATACCTAATTGAACAATTGATGAACCACCACCACCAACCACCACCAAAGCTTACTGAAAAATTGTCGCATTTACTGAACTGGTTCCCTTCGATCGTTTTCTCCTTCTAATTCGCAGGTATTTAACAGTCACGTTCCTCCCACGCCGGAGACACCTTTTAGATCAACTAAGGTTAATATCGTTTCTTTCACTTGCCAAGTGAATGCGAATTGCGCATTCTTGTTAGCAAAAATATATTATTGCATGGATTGGATTTGGATGTCTGTGCATCGGTGCTTTTATTATGGGTTGCCTTTCAATATTTAAGTCTCATTTTTTTCTCAAGTTCCCTCTTCGTTCCGAACAAACTTGCACGGTGACAGAACGTATGCATATTCATTACTTTATTTTTGTGTTTAATAATTATTTAATCATCACAACATTTCTACCATCTGCACAGTGTGGTGTGAGTAAAATTTTGGATGCTAGGAATATTAACAATATTTAACCCTATCTCAGATGATATGTTTCTTGAAACAATCTTGCATTTGTTAAATTATAATTTGTTATGTTTGTTAAATTAAAAAGTTATAAATATTTTGGTTGTTCTTCCCAGGAATGATAAGGGAATTGATCTTTTGTTTTGTTTAAAGAAATTTCATTACCAATCTTGTTTATGTTAAATATTCTAGATTTAATATACTAGATTTGGTTTGATTCTTCATTGTTTTCTATTTGCTAACAATTCATCTTAAATCTCTAATTAATCGTTTGTTTTATAACATTACCATCTTTTCAAAATAAATGCATCCTGTCTCGTGGAACTAACCCTAATAAAATATTTTATTATATGGTGATATAATTGCTCTTCCAATTTACAATGCTCTTTTTATTTTGGTGTGAGTTTTTATCCCTTTTGTTCTCTTTCGTAACACAGGTGATTCCGATCTTTTTGTTTTCTATTTTTATTTATTTTATCAAATAAATGAAAGTTAAAAATTCGTAGGCTAACCTTTCCCACTACCTTTTTTATCATTTTATGACAAACTCAGCAGAAATCGGACAGTTTGAACAAGTTGTACGAGATGGACGATAAGCCGGAGCGACGAGTGTTTCTGGACAAGCTGCTGGCGTACATGGACGAGCGAAGATCGCCGATCACGGCCTGTCCGACGATCTCGAAGACACCGTTGGATCTGTACAAGCTGTACGTGTACGTGCAGGAGCGTGGCGGGTTTGTTGAGGTGTGTAAGGTGAGTTGCTAAGCTATCCTGACCTGTCCGATCCCCCAACAACTTAACCCTACCCTCCCACTCTAACCGTTGAGGCAGCTGAAGCTTATTCGAGAATGGTTGAGCGTACAACGCGGGTGTCTGCGTGTTTTTTTTCTTTTTTTTTCTTCCCTTTCTCACTACCTCACCTACTCCTTCTACGCCATCCAAATCACTGAAGGTTACCAAGAGCAAAACGTGGAAGGATATCGCCGGTATGCTAGGTATTGGTGCAAGCAGCAGTGCAGCCTACACGCTGCGAAAACATTACACAAAGAATTTGCTACCGTTCGAATGCAAGTTTGATCGCGGTGGCATCGATCCGGGTCCGATCATTGCACAGGTGGAGGCGGGTTCGAAGAAAAAGTCTGCCAAAACTACTTCCGTTCCCTCGCCAGGTAAGGATGGGGGATGAGTTACATTACTTGAAGAAGGTTTGCTGAAGCGTTCCTCATCACCTATTATTAAATTTTTGTTTGTTTTAGGTTCATCCAACTCGCAAGACTCTTTTCCCGCGCCTGGCAGCAGCAGTGCCTCAATGGATGGTTATGGGCCGTATCCTGGTAGCGGATATCCGCCAGGTTCTACACCGGACTATGTGCAGCAGCAACAGCAACAACAAGGTAGTGCCGGAGGTCCACCGGGTGCTACTACCGCCGTGGCACAACCGGGTCCGGGACAGCAACAAACACCACAACCCCAGCAAAGGCCACCTTCGCAACAGAGTGGCACTCAGTCTCCTCATCCAGGTAGGGTGTTTTCGGTATACTTTCATAATTCTAGTAAAAAACCATACACATTAACTGTTTACATGTTTGTGTTCGTTTGTGTTTACCGTTATAGTAAAATATGTTGGTGAAGGTATAGGCATTTGACTGTTTTATATCATTTTTTAGATAAATATTGCTGTGAAAATGTTACCTTTAACTACTTGACTACACGAACTGCAAATAATTTAAGAAGGCGTAATAATTGCTAGGACTATGATATACACCGTTCACTACACCATATTTTATTGTATATATCTAACTCAGAGGCAGCGCCAGTCATTATTGTCCCATCATTCACTAGCAACTGTAGTTCGCGTTTTGTCCTTTTTCCTTTAGTATGTGTTTTTCGTTGCCTCGATATAGATACACATGTGGCTACTGTTGTCCCGGTTTTTGTATATGTGACTCATGGTTCCCTTTGCATCATTGCGCTCTTTCTCTCTCTCTCTCTCTGTTTATCCTCTTTCTAACATCGTGTAGGTTCGGCACCGCCTGCCTCTGGCGATAACATTAGCGTGAGCAACCCTTTTGATGATCCTGTGGGTCCACAGCGTCCCCCATATCAACAGGGTGCTCCCTATCCACCGGTTTCACGTCCCCAAGGTAATGGCACACCAATGCTCGCTCCCTATCTAACACGCAAAATGTTCAGTTCATTCCTTCATCCCCGTTCCGTCACCATTTGTTTGTTTTGTTTGTTTGTTGATCCCGAAAACATTTACTAACACCATACACGTTTTGTATAAAGATCAATACGGGGAAACAAAAAATGGTTTAAACACAACCCAAGCTTAACATTCTGCACCGAAACTTTCCCTAAATGTAACCGCGACTGAAAGAGCTTTCAACTAGCAAAATAGTGTATTTTATTTATTAATTTTCTCCATTTTCTCGTAATTCTTGTATACGTGTAGGCGCACCTTATCAAGGACAGCCGGGAGGTTACGGACAGTATGGTGCACCAGATCAGTACGGTCCGTCTGCGGGCACACCGCCTGGACAATATCCACCACCGCCCGGTCAGCAGGGACAGTACCCGCCAACGAACCGACCGCTCTATCCTCCATATGTACCGCCAGAAACTGGAGAAGGGTAAGGATATTGGTTATATATTTATGTTTTGTGTCAGTTGTGACCATTGGTTGTGTAAGGTGTGAATAGTGGCATTAGAAGATTCTGTGTACGGGTGGTATGGTTGGAATGACCAATTACACTGTGCATCGATCTGTTTTCTATTTAGCCGCGTCACTTTATGTTCGTACCCCATGTTGTAATTGTCGTGCAAACATACAGAACAAACGAATAAAGACCAATGCGTTTAACCTAATGACAGATCTCTCTACAGAGGCACACCACCATCGTCGGCGGCCGGGGTTCCTGGACCTCCATCTGCGGCTGATCCCTACCGTGGATACGGCAGCTCTCCATACCCTCCGCCACCCCAGCAACGACCATATCCGCCGCAACAGCAACCTGTCGTCAGTGCGGCCCCAGGAGTTCCTCCGGCAGGTACTCCTCCAATTCCGGGTCAGGCTGGTGGTGCCTCACAAGGGCAGGTGCCACCAGGTGGCCCACCATCACAGCAGCAACAGCAACCGCAACAAACACCTCCACCACAGCAGCAACCTGGCGCACAAGGACAACCGGGTGCACCTGGTGGTTATCCGGCACCGGTCGGTCAACCGGGCGTGCCTCAATCAGCAGCCGATTACTACCGACAGCAACAGGAACAGGTACCTAGCTAGCTTTTCTTTTCCGTTGTTATCTTATCTGTTTTGGCTTCGTTTTTGTGTTGCATTCTGATATTTATCATGTAAATGTGTTTCAAGGCTCTTCCCTACCCACAGCCCAACCAGCCGCGTCGTCATCCGGATTTCGAAAAGAGCCAACAGCCCTACCCTCCATACCAGCAACGGCCTCAGATGTATCGTAAGTATTTGACTTCTTTGTAGGCCTACCGTGTCCGGTTCGGTTCTTAATAAAAGTCTATACTCTGTTCTGTAGCAGGTGGATGGCAAGCAGGCCCTGGTGGTCAATACCGTGGTCAGTATCCTCCGCAAAGCCCTCAGCAACAGTGGGCACATAATGGTCCCCGGCCAAGCGGTCCTCCGGGACCGCCCGGTGCTGGTGGCCCTCCGGGAGGTCCACCGGGCGCTCCAGGTCAGTGGGGAGCCGCCACGGATGTTAATCGCTACCCCCTCAATCAACAACAACCACCTTATCCAACGCATCAGCAGGTTAGTAGATGATTGATTTTGAATATATGGATTGTGCCACCTACGTATGACTATATCTCATTACTTAAATTTTCACAGAGTCAACAACAACCCTGGAATCAGATGCCACCAACGTCGCAGAATTCACCACTACGACCACCATTACGCAGTGGCAAACCGTATCCGCCAATGGCGGGAGCCGGTCCTGGTGTTCCCACACCACCTGGTTCCATGCCTGGAATGCCACCCACCAGCATTAACACGCCTCCGCAACAGCCGGGAGTTGTGAGTGGACCTCCTGGTACAACCACGTCATCTGGACCGGTCGTTCCTGTTACGGGCGGTGTTCCGCCCGTTGTTCCCTCCGCTGGCGGCGTAGTACCGGGTAGTGGCGTGCCTTCCGTTGCTGGTAATGCCAGTGGCGTGGTACCCGGAGCAGTTCCGGCAGCTAATGCGTCACCAGCGGTTAAAGCACAGCCCACTGTGCAAGGCGGAGGACAAGTGCAACCGGCTGGGCCTAACTTTCAACCTTCTGGTACCGGTGGTGTACAGCAAAAGCGAGACATTGTGTTCCCTACGGATAGTGTGGAAGCTACCACACCGGTACTGTACCGGAGAAAGCGCATCACTAAACTGGATATTGGCCAAACTGATGCCTGGCGGATATTTATGGCACTACGTTCTGGACTGCTCGTTGAAAGCACCTGGGCGTTGGATGTGCTAAACATTCTGCTGTTCGATGACTCATCCGTTGCTTACTTCGGACTAGCGCACATGCCGGGACTGTTGAATTTACTGCTAGATCACTTCCAGAAGAGTCTTTGCGATATGTTTGAGAGTGGCAAAAGGGAAGGCACAACAAACCGATTCAGCGTTGAAGGAAGTAATCGTGCCGCTCTGCTGGACAAAATGCTAGACGTTGATGACGATGATGAAACGGAGAAGGGCGAAGAACATGGTCGAAAAATGGATCAACAAACTTCCGTAGTCAATACCTCCTCGATCGCGGTGACCACAACCACCGAAACGACGATAAAGCTGGAACCATCGTCGCCCATAATGATGGCAACGACTACAATGACAACTACTACCACCATGATCAAGCAGGAGAAGCTAGAGAATGGTTTACCGGATGCCGCTTCCCTGCATCACAATGGAACGCAGGAGAACGGTGGTACCAAAGGAGGTTCTACTAAAAGTGCTGGTTCGGCGATAGATAGACGAAGAACCACGCAGTGTTATGCGAGACGCAACACGAAACTATGTGATTCGAATGAGGAACTAGATCTGGGTGCGGTAAAGAATCCACCGAACCCGGACGAACGTACATTGATACTTACGTCGACTACGAACTACACGATGACGTCTCGCAAGGGTCGTCCGGTAAAGATTCATCCCGCAGAGGAGGATGTGTTTGTGCTCGACCATAGGAGGGATTGGGACCGAGCGTCCGATTATCAGTATCAGCGAGACACTGAAGTCGGGGGTGATCCGTGGACGGCCGGTCATACTGATCCAGATCCGCATGATTACATTATGGACACGTTCCGGGCCGAGTTTGTGAACATTCCATTTGCAAAATACATTAAAACCAGCGCCAAGTATGCTGAGGCTGCTAAGACGGCCAGCACCATCACCACCCGGAACGGCAAGCGGATAGGAGCCAACATTAACAACAACAATTGTTACATTAGCACCGTGAGTAACAATAACAACAGTGCAAAGTGTACAAGTAAAAACGGTCGGGAGCTGCAGCATCAGCAGGAACCAGAAGTACAAGAAGCACCAGTTGAGAAAAACACGACAACGGCGTTGAAAAACACGTCAGAAGAGGTGATGGAGATGGATGTGGACATAAAGGAGGAGGAGCTGCTATCGCCACCGAAGCGAAGGAAAGAGGAATCGTCCGCAACGCCACCGACGTTACGCACCCGGAAAGATCACCATATCGCGCGGTTGATGAATGGTGAAAGTGGCGAGGAGGAAGAAGCGAGGGAAAAGGTGGTGGATAGTGGTGTGGATAAGGTGGTAAAGAACTGTATAATGAAGAAAGAGAAAGCGACGGTAGATGACAAGGAAGCAGCACCAGGCGAGACAGTTGATGGCAAGGTTGCTGCAAAGGGTACGACTCCGACGCCAATGGATGCGGACTGCCGCGAGATCGATATGGAGCTGGAGAAGACGTCGAGTTTATCGAATGGTCCACAAGAACCGGCGCATAACGCTGATAATGAGCGGGAAAATAGTAGCGAAACAAGTGAATCGTCGGCAACGACTGAACGTGAACCGCAACCTCAGCAAAATAGTGTGAAATCGGAGGAATGTCAGAAGTCATCAGCAGTCGTAAAACTGGTCGACGAAAAGATGGACATCGATGAACAGGAAGAAGATGATGTTTCGTCTGTAGTAATTCCGATGGTTGGAAAGACGATAGCCTTCGACATTGCGGAAACGGTGCGTGATCCGGCCCGAGTGCTCAAACGTCGACGTATGAGTGACTACGAGGACGAGTGTTACACACGGGACGAAGCTAGCCTGTACCTCGTGACCGAGGGACAGGATGCACTGGCTAGGCGTTGTGTAGCCATCTCGAACATCTTGCGCAATCTCACCTTCCTGCCAAACAACGAGACGGAGTTCTCCAAATCATCCCGCTTTCTGGCGATACTCGGCAAGCTGTTGCTACTGAACCATGAGCACCCGTTGCGTACTAAAAAGACACGCAACTATGACCGCGAGGAAGATGCTGATTTCTCCGACTCGTGCAGCAGCTTGCAGGGTGAGCATGAGTGGTGGTGGGACTTTCTGGTGCAAATTCGCGAGAATATGCTAGTGGCCACGGCAAACATTTCCGGCCAGCTCGATTTGTCCCGTTTCGACGAGCCGATCTCACGCCCAATCCTGGACGGACTGCTGCACTGGGCGGTGTGCCCGTCGGCGCACGGTCAGGATCCGTTCCCAACGCTCGGTCCGAATGCGGCCTTATCGCCACAGCGGTTAGCGCTCGAGGCACTGTGCAAGCTGTGTGTGACGGACGCAAATGTGGATCTGGTAATAGCGACACCACCATTTTCGCGGCTCGAAAAGTTGTGCTCGGTGCTAACACGTCATCTATGCAAGAACGAGGATCAGGTGTTGCGCGAGTTCTCGGTCAATTTGCTGCATTATTTGGCTGCTGCCGACAGTTCGATGGCACGCACGGTTGCACTGCAATCACCATGTGTGTCGTATCTGGTGGCATTCATCGAGCAAGCCGAACAATCAGCATTGGGTGTTGCCAACCAGCACGGAATTAACTTCCTACGAGATAATCCTGACTCGATGGGCACCAGTCTTGATATGTTGCGAAGGGCTGCCGGTACGTTGCTGCACCTAGCGAAACATCCGGACAATCGACCCCTGTTCATGCAGCAGGAGCAACGACTGCTAGGGCTAGTCATGAGCCACATACTGGACCAGCAGGTTGCGCTCATTATCTCCCGTGTACTGTACCAGTGCTCTCGGGGAACTGGACCGCTTACGACGATGGAGATCGAATCGGGAGGTAAAACGAACACTTCGAGCAACTCCTCCAACTCCTCCTCAGTAATGGCTGCTTCCAACTCTTCGTCTATGATGGAAACAAAATCGGGAGCTGACTCGAAAACAACATCAACAGCGATGTCTACCAATGGTAACAGCAGCAGCAGCAGTAGTTTACCGACCACAGCGGATGGTTCTTCCCCGAGTGCTGCAACGAATGGCAGTGGCGCGCCAGTAACGAACAATGGAACTGTGACTATCACCCAAACAGCCGCGACGAACGGACAGGTGACAGCGGAAGAATTTGTCACACCATCCACTCCTTCCTCAACCGCTAACGTTTCTGAGGGTGTGGATAGCAGCAGCAATCGGACTGCCAACGTTGATGCATCTTCCATGGCAGCTTCGACGGCGGTAGTTGCTGGGTTTGATGAGTCCAGTTCTTCGTCGTCCTCGAACACTGCGGCAGATCACGGTGCATCGGCAACTAACACGCCTGCCTCCCCTGCAGCAGCGACGAGCGTAACATCGGTGAACCCGGATGGAACGTCCAACAGCAACGCCAGTACGGCAACAACAAACAGTGGTAGCACTAGCAGCAGCAGTAATTGCAGTAGCAACAACAGTAGTAGCAACAATAGTAGCAGTAGCAGCAACAGCAGCAGCAACAGCAGTAGTAACACCGTTCCCACGAGTCCATCAGCCGTAGCAGCTACAAACCCTTCCTCCCCAGCAGCGAATGTCGCTACAGCACCTCCACAACCATCGTCACAGCATCCGATAACGGCATCATCGTAGTGGAATGTCTACTGAGCCTCTGAGATATTGCGCCACCAATGGCAGCTTTAACATCTGACCCGACGACAGATGCTGTCTGGACGGTGGGGGTCGGAATTGATCGCAAGATTCGATCAGTTGAGGTGGTAGAGAACGCGATGTTTCTGGACGGGGTCATGTGTATATCGAAGATTATATATATAAAGTTATTTATAGTTACACACATATTATATATATATATATATATTTATAGGAATATATATTTAGCAAAATGAAGAAAAAGCGAAGATCGATGATAAAATCAAGCAAACTGGAAGAAGGGTTTAATTTGCGGGTAGCATAATAACTGAACACCGGACACAGGATTAAAACGATCGGATAAAGAAACAGTGAAACGGTGGACAGCTAAAGGAAAAGAGAAAATGGAGGAAGGAAGGCTTGGTGGTGTTTGCGAGGGTGTAAGGAAACACAAAACACAACAATATGACACTAGGAGAAGGAACCAAAAGAAGTGCAAAAAGAGAATCAATGGTGGTTGAAAAGCCGAAAAGCGAAGTTTGGCTTTACCCACACACACAATCACACGTGCACGTGCATACCCACACATAGTATTACTCATAGAAATGAGTAGATTGTAATATTTTGATTGAATTCAATTCTACACGCGGGGGTTGCCTGGTTGAAAGTTCGAAGGTTTTCAAAGACCTCAACAAAAACGTCTAATTGTGCGAAAAAGCAGGGACGCTACTCATATGGGTATCAAGCGTATGATGGATATGCGTGTGTGCGGGTGTATTGGTGTGAACGAAAGGACAAATAACACTGTATAAGTTATGCGCTTCGTTGTTCCGGTACAAGATCCGTTTGTAGATCCGATGTCAAGACGGCTTGTATTGCTTTAAATTGTGCTTTTGCCTGGTTTCCGGAAAGGATAAACAAAATCGTTCCTCCGACTATTGTTCAGTTTGAGCAAAATTACGCTACAAAACACTCACGATTAGCGAATGGCCGCAAGGTGTGTCGTCGTCTTATAAACAGTTCGTTTAATCGTGGGGGGGGATCCGAATAGTTGTTCTTTTCGTGTAAGCTGTTTGGATACAGAATTGTTAGACTTTCGATAGCAACCCATGATGTAGAAGTAACTATCAAAAAGGATCGTGTGAAACATGATGATAAGAGGCAGAAAGTATTACAACAAACACACTGAATGCAGGGTTTAGTTTTTAGCAAAACGGTTTTGCTGCTTTATCCATTCCGATGAGTCACGCGCTGCTTTCTAGTGCGTTTTTTTTGTTGGAATGGATGAAGATGACGGGACGGCAAAGCGCAAAAGAGGGGAAGTGAAGTTAGGAAATGAATTTTCTTCTCAGTTTTATTTGCGGCTGCTTGCTTTGGTGTAGTTATCCTGCACACAAGCACACAGATAGGCAGCAGTGTGAATGGTAAACAAATTCATACTTACCAACCGACAACAAGGCCCAGAACAACCACACAACAAACATACGTCGACTTGCGCCAATTCGCCCAAGTTTTAAGGGGCAAGAAACTTTCACTAAAGTTAATGGTTAAAGAAGATGGGTTTAACCTGTACATAGTAGGGTAACAGAACGGCATCTGCAGTGTGAATGTACGCGAGAGTAGAATAATCGAAAATGTGTTACAGTAGCATAGTGTTGAAACAGTTTTATGAAGTCAAAGGTGGACAACGGTGTGTGTATCGCGTGTGCGTGTGTGTCCCCATGTGCCCCCGTGTATAGTAAAAGGTAGTATATTGGTGGTATAAATGCTTAAGAACAATGTGTACATAACGGATTTAAACGCACTAGTTTTAGTAGGGCGATGGTAAAAACAAGGACAGATGAGGCACGGATAGCGAGGTGGAAAAGACATACATGCAAAGCCAACATTCCTCGTCGAGTTCCGGTCGAGTTGCTTGTGGTGGGCTCTCGAGCGGGACGCGCGGTAATGCATTCTGCGGCTGTCCTGGAAGAGGAAGTAGAACTGCGCGGGAATGGATGGGCACGCAGTGCTGCCGCTGCTACAGCTTCCCGTAAGGGTTATGATGACCCTGACACGCATGCAACACGGAAAAGAATCTCCACAATGTAAACATTCATTCATCTTTGATTACGATTCAAGATTATGCTCCTCGTTCTTTTCAACGAGCCAAGCAACATGTCTGATTTTCTTAAGCCAGACAGTGGTGATCGTTCATGGGTACGATCATCTCCTGGAACTGTTGTGTTTTTGCTTCGAATACTTCTCCATTCCGCATAAGTCATCAATCAAAATGGAAGGAAAGGGAAACCCGTTACTGCTAATAAGCGCTTTTCTTATCCGCTTCGGGTCGTTCGGACTAGGGCACAAGGAGGGATATTAACTGAGAGATGCACAACAGCAACAGCTAGCAGAAGCGGCGAAGGGTATGCGTGCGTTTGTGATGATGTGTGCTGCTCAGTCTGATTTGAGTGTGTGCGCGTTGCAAAGTGGGAGAGACATATGGGAATAATGTGCAAAAAAAAGGTGATAAGTTATTTTATTCATACTACATTAAGCTTTTTATTAGTAGCACTGTTAGTACAACCGGATATGAATCGTTACTCCCGAAGTTATTTTGCATGTACGCACACGGATTGAATATTCTGCAGACCCTTCTTTTGGTACAATGATCGTGTGTACTTGATCGTTCCTGTATTCGCATATGTTACGGGAACTGCGTAGCTAGGATAATCGAACCCTGCTACGAATGAATGTCCAACCCCCTTACATGTTGCCGACTAGTCTTTTTTTTTTTAAAGTAATGGATATTAAACCAAGTATTGGAGTTTAAATATCTGAAAGATAATGTCTTTCTCAAACCTTGTTGGGGTATGAGGTGGGACTCATCATCATAATTATTTTGTGAGGTGTGTACGGTAGAACGATTTCGCAGGTGGGAAGGATTTTTGGAATGGCTTTTTTTTTGAATTCCTGTTTCTTTCTGCAGTTTTCCCAAAACCCCTCTTTCTCCAAAGGCAAAGGCAGAACGGCAGACTGTTTGCCACATCCTTCCCTAACTAACAGCGAGTGTGAACGTGTGTGTGTGTGTATGAGGAGGCGGAGGGAGGGGGGGGGGGCTTAAATGTGAAATAACTAGTAAACGGAAGGCTAAGCGTAGTATAAGACTAATTTAATTACACTTAGCAAGTAGACGCTGTAGGCAAGTGGGTGTGTCTGTGTGTGTGGATACAGGAGAAAACAAGT
Source organism: Anopheles marshallii (assembly GCF_943734725.1). Taxonomy (NCBI): domain Eukaryota; kingdom Metazoa; phylum Arthropoda; class Insecta; order Diptera; family Culicidae; genus Anopheles; species Anopheles marshallii. The sequence goes on along the minus strand of NC_071326.1, from coordinate 44,307,773 downwards.
CAGATAGTAAAAGGTACTAAACGAAAACAGACACACGCACACACACGTAAAGCAAGCACCGCATCACTCGTGCACGGATGTGTGGAGCAAATTAAACTTAAATTATCTGTCACTGGGGAAAGGGACAGTGTTGCGAATTATGAATGGTGGGTTTTTAATTCAAATGCTAAACCCCCATTACGTGCACCCACATACACACACACACACACACACACACACACACACACACACACACACACACGTAGGAGGAGGCAGGTTAAGGTGTGCATCGTGAATTCGGAGCGTATGTGAATCTGTACGAATGGCGGTCGCGGACATGATGATGATACCGGGGTTCTGGGTCGATCTTTGGTCCCCCTTTGGTTTGGAAGAGAAGCAAAACACACGCTGATAATAGTTGATAAGCGGATCAGACAACACAAAGCAGCGCACCCGTGGCGTGCATAACTCTATATAGATAAAACACAACAGAGGGACAACACACATACACATGCGTGCGTAGCAATTCTCTAGCGAAAATCACGAAACACGGCGCAAAGGATAACAAATACACACACTACTTGCAAACAAAAAGCACTAGAATGCATAAGATAAATTCATGTTTTGTTAGTCTGCCGCGGTGGATCGGTGATGGGTGGTACCGGTGGGGTAATTGGCTAAAACAAAACATGGGGCAAAGCAGAAAAATATCCGTTTATTCAAACTGTGTGTGTGTGTGGGAGGGGAGAGGGGGGGGGGGGGTGGCAGTGTGAATTTTGTCAGTGATGTACACTGAACGTGAAACCGGCGGGGAATGGGATAATTAACACTAAGCACTGGCGATAAATGTAGGGCACCTAACCCTAACCCCCTCCTCCGTAATGTGTGCAGGATGGGGAAAAACCGACGATGTTGTGTGTGTGTGTGTGTGTGTTTGTGTGTGTTGTGAATGGTTGATGAACGGCAATGAATGATTGGGGATTATGTTTAAACAAAAATTGTAATACTTTTACACGCCCATAAGTCTCTATGTGTATAGTAGTATACGCGGTGCGCAAAAAATAAAAACAAAAAGTGACGGATAGTGTAGCTCGTAGCATAAGTAGTAGACCGAGGGGACGACGAGGTAATAGAAAGGAAGCCTCGGGAATTGTGGATCTTCGCCTATCTATCTGTAGAAAACAAAGCAAAAAAACCACGCATACCCACAGTCTTGCGATAAGGAACGAGAAAGGAAGTGTAGTAGCTTTTGAAGGAAGAAAATAGAAAAGAAGATGCTGCACGCTCTGTGCGTGGTGTGTTGGCATTCAATGTGCGGGTGCTCGCCCCGGACAAGAAAACAAGAAAAAACTGAACAAAAAGCAAGAAAACAAAAAAAAATATAACACACACGACTGGGGGGAGGGAGGAGGGGAGGTCATCACGTTAGGGTGGACATGGCGTGAAGCCCCGACGACGAATATACGGGAATAGGTACACAGAAGTAAACACACACACACACAGGCAAAATGCAAGGAAGTGGAAAAAAGGCAAAATCTATTACGAAACGGAGAAAATATTTGTAATTACTATTATTGATACATAAAAGTATAAATACACTTAGTTTTTTTAATTAAAATAAAAATTGAGAAAAAATTAAAAATTGAATATATTGCGTTATTTTTTTTACTTTGTTAAAAGACGCTATACATGTAATCCGAAACTTTGGCGCAAGCACGGTAAGAACAAGGATTAGTTGTTGGCGTGAATACATGTCAGGTCGATGTTGTTTCTTTCTCGAAAGGCTATGTTTGTGATCAGACACATGTAATTGCTTCTGTAGCGATTGTAAAAGATGGCTTTTGCATAGTGGCGTATCTAACGGTAGGCGAAGTATGTAGCCCCATAGCTAGGGGGTCCCAGAATATCTTCTACTGCATGGGTTCTGGTGATCACTAGTGATGGGAAATGATACTAAAGTTGGGATCGGATCGTGTAAATTTACACGATACCGGGATCGGATGGGATCGAATGATCCCTGATCTCTGCTCTGCTCTTGGGGGAGAGCTATTTCCATGCATCGATGATCCCGGATCACTAGGGATCACAATCCCCATACAAGGGATCACTATTTCCAAGCAATCATGATCCCGGATCGTTAGGGATCAACAGCGCTATTCAACAGTGATCCCGGATCATTCGATCCCAAATTATAGGATTGGATCAAATTTTTCAAACCTGGATCGGATCGGATCAACCGATCCACCTCCAACTTCCCATCACTAGTGATCACACACTATCAACCACTTGAGAGTGATCGCTAGTGCAAGTGAGATAGATGAAATGGAATGTTTCCTTCATCTCTCTCTTTCTTTCTCTCAAACTCCCCGTCGGATGATGCGATGCTTCATACAAACGAGTCGTTTTCCGATTTCTGACACCAGGAGAGCATTTTTCAAGGAGGTGACATTAATTCTGCTCCAGCGTGCCAGCTGTCTCACTCTCTCATGTTATCATTGAACGTGACGGAGGATCTTCTACTACATGGGCTATCGTGATCGCACACTATCAACCACTTGAGAGCGATCGTTAGTACAAGTGAGATAGATGAAATGGAATGTATCCTTCGTCTCTCTCTTTCTTTCTCTCAAACTCCCCGTCGGATGATGCGATGCTCCATACAAACGAGCCGTTTTCTGATTTCTGACACCAGGAGAGCATTTTTCCAGGAGATGACATTAATTCCCTTCCAGCGTGCCAGCTGTCTCACTCTCTCATGTTATCATTGAACGTGACGGAAGATCTTCTACTACATGGGCTATCGTGATCGCACACTATCAACCACTTGAGAGCGATCGTTAGTGCAAGTGAGATAGATGAAATGGAATGTATCCTTCGTCTCTCTCTCTCAAACTCCCCGTCGGATGATGCGCGATGCTCCATACAAACGAGCCGTTTCCCGATTTCTGACACCAGGAGAGCATCTTTCCAGGAGATGACATTTATTCCCCTCCCGTGTGCCAGCTGTCTCACTCTCTCATGTTATCATTGAACGTGACGGAGGATCTTCTACTACATGGGCTATCGTGATCGCACACTATCAACCACTTGAGAGTGATCCCTAGTGCAAGTGAGATGGATGATATGGAATGTTTCCTTCCTTCGTCTCTCTCAAACTCCCCGTCGGATGATGCGATGCTCCATACAAACGAGCCGTTTTCTGATTTCTGACACCAGGAGAACATCTTTCCAGGAGGTGACATTAATTCCCCTCCCGTGTGCCAGCTGTCTCACTCTCTCGTGTTATCATTGAACGTGACGGAAGATCTTCTACTACATGGGCTATCGTGATCGCACACTATCAGCCATATTAAGAGTGATCGCTAGTGCAAGTGAGATAGATGAAATGGAATGTATCCTTCACCTCTCTCTCTCTCTCTCTCTCTCGAACTCCCCGTCGGATGATGCGATGCTCCATACAAACGAGCCTTTTTTTTGATTTCTGACACCAGGAGAGCATTTTTCCAGGAGGTGATATTAATTCCCTTCCAGCGTGCCAGCTGTCTCACTCTCTCATGTTATCATTGAACGTAACGGAAGATCTTCTACTACATGGGCTATCGTGATCGCACACTATCAACCACTTGAGAGCGATCGTTAGTACAAGTGAGATAGATGAAATGGAATGTATCCTTCACCTCTCTCTCTCTCTCTCTCTCTCAAACTCCCCGTCGGATGATGCGATGCTCCATACAAACGAATCGTTTCCCGATTTCTGACAACAGGAGAGCATCTTTCCAGGAGGTGACATTAATTCCCCTCCAGCGTGCCAGCTGTCTCACTCTCTCATGTTATCATTGAACGTGACGGAAGACCTTCTACTACATGGGCTATCGTGATCGCACACTATCAACCACTTGAGAGTGATCCCTAGTGCAAGTGAGATAGATGAAATGGAATGTATCCTTCGTCTCTCTCTCTCAAACTCCCCGTCGGATGATGCGATGCTCCATACAAACGAGCCGTTATCTAATTTCTGACACCAGGAGAGCATTTTTCCAGGAGGTGACATTAATTCCCCTCCCGTGTGCCAGCTGTCTCACTCTCTCATGTTATCATTGAACGTGACGGAAGATCTTCTACTACATGGGCTTTCGTGATCGCACACTATCAACCACTTGAGAGTGATCCCTAGTGCAAGTGAGATAGATGAAATGGAATGTATCCTTCGTCTCTCTCTCTCAAACTCCCCGTCGGATGATGCGATGCTCCATACAAACGAGCCGTTATCTGATTTCTGACACCAGGAGAGCATTTTTCCAGGAGGTGACATTAGTTCCCTTCCAGCGTGCCAGCTGTCTCACTCTCTCATGTTATCATTGAACGTGACGGAAGATCTTCTACTACATGGGCTTTCGTGATCGCACACTATCAACCACTTGAGAGTGATCGCTAGTGCAAGTGAGATAGATGAAATGGAATGTATCCTTCATCTCTCTCTCTCAAACTCCCCGTCGGATGATGCGATGCTCCATACAAACGAGTCGTTTACCGATTTCAGATACCAGGAAAGCATTTTTCCAGGAGGTGACATTAATTCCCCTCCCGTGTGCCAGCTGTCTCACTCTCTCATGTTATCATTGAACGTGACGGAAGATCTTCTACTACATGGGCTTTCGTGATCGCACACTATCAACCACTTGAGAGTGATCCCTAGTGCAAGTGAGATAGATGAAATGGAATGTATCCTTCGTCTCTCTCTCTCAAACTCCCCGTCGGATGATGCGATGCTCCATACAAACGAGCCGTTATCTGATTTCTGACACCAGGAGAGCATTTTTCCAGGAGGTGACATTAATTCCCCTCCCGTGTGCCAGCTGTCTCACTCTCTCATGTTATCATTGAACGTGACGGAAGATCTTCTACTACATGGGCTATCGTGATCGCACACTATCAACCACTTGAGAGTGATCCCTAGTGCAAGTGAGATAGATGAAATGGAATGTATCCTTCGTCTCTCTCTCTCAAACTCCCCGTCGGATGATGCGATGCTCCATACAAACGAGCCGTTATCTGATTTCTGACACCAGGAGAGCATTTTTCCAGGAGGTGACATTAATTCCCCTCCCGTGTGCCAGCTGTCTCACTCTCTCATGTTATCATTGAACGTGACGGAAGATCTTCTACTACATGGGCTTTCGTGATCGCACACTATCAACCACTTGAGAGTGATCGCTAGTGCAAGTGAGATAGATGAAATGGAATGTATCCTTCGTCTCTCTCTCTCAAACTCCCCGTCGGATGATGCGATGCTCCATACAAACGAGCCGTTATCTAATTTCTGACACCAGGAGAGCATTTTTCCAGGAGGTGACATTAATTCCCCTCCAGCGTACCAGCTGTCTCACTCTCTCATGTTATCATTGAACGTGACGGAAGATCTTCTACTACATGGGCTTTCGTGATCGCACACTATCAACCACTTGAGAGTGATCCCTAGTGCAAGTGAGATAGATGAAATGGAATGTATCCTTCGTCTCTCTCTCTCAAACTCCCCGTCGGATGATGCGATGCTCCATACAAACGAGCCGTTATCTGATTTCTGACACCAGGAGAGCATTTTTCCAGGAGGTGACATTAATTCCCCTCCCGTGTGCCAGCTGTCTCACTCTCTCATGTTATCATTGAACGTGACGGAGGATCTTCTACTACATGGGCTATCGTGATCGCACACTATCAACCACTTGAGAGTGATCCCTAGTGCAAGTGAGATAGATGAAATGGAATGTATCCTTCGTCTCTCTCTCTCAAACTCCCCGTCGGATGATGCGATGCTCCATACAAACGAGCCGTTATCTGATTTCTGACACCAGGAGAGCATTTTTCCAGGAGGTGACATTAATTCCCCTCCCGTGTGCCAGCTGTCTCACTCTCTCATGTTATCATTGAACGTGACGGAAGATCTTCTACTACATGGGCTTTCGTGATCGCACACTATCAACCACTTGAGAGTGATCCCTAGTGCAAGTGAGATAGATGAAATGGAATGTATCCTTCGTCTCTCTCTCTCAAACTCCCCGTCGGATGATGCGATGCTCCATACAAACGAGCCGTTATCTGATTTCTGACACCAGGAGAGCATTTTTCCAGGAGGTGACATTAATTCCCCTCCCGTGTGCCAGCTGTCTCACTCTCTCATGTTATCATTGAACGTGACGGAGGATCTTCTACTACATGGGCTATCGTGATCGCACACTATCAACCACTTGAGAGTGATCCCTAGTGCAAGTGAGATAGATGAAATGGAATGTATCCTTCGTCTCTCTCTCTCAAACTCCCCGTCGGATGATGCGATGCACCATACAAACGAGCCGTTATCTGATTTCTGACACCAGGAGAGCATTTTTCCAGGAGGTGACATTAATTCCCCTCCCGTGTGCCAGCTGTCTCACTCTCTCATGTTATCATTGAACGTGACGGAAGATCTTCTACTACATGGGCTTTCGTGATCGCACACTATCAACCACTTGAGAGTGATCGCTAGTGCAAGTGAGATAGATGTCCTTCCTTCGTCTCTCTCTCAAACTCCCCGTCGGATGATGCGATGCTCCATACAAAGGAGCCGTTCTCCGATTTCTGACACCAGGAGAGCATCTTTCCAGGAGATGACATTTATTCCCCTCCCGTGTGCCAGCTGTCTCACTCTCTCATGTTATCATTGAACGTGACGGAAGATCTTCTACTACATGGGCTATCGTGATCGCACACTATCAACCACTTGAGAGTGATCCCTAGTGCAAGTGAGATAGATGAAATGGAATGTATCCTTCGTCTCTCTCTCTCAAACTCCCCGTCGGATGATGCGATGCTCCATACAAACGAGCCGTTATCTAATTTCTGACACCAGGAGAGCATTTTTCCAGGAGGTGACATTAATTCCCCTCCCGTGTGCCAGCTGTCTCACTCTCTCATGTTATCATTGAACGTGACAGAAGATCTTCTACTACATGGGCTTTCGTGATCGCACACTATCAACCACTTGAGAGTGATCCCTAGTGCAAGTGAGATAGATGAAATGGAATGTATCCTTCGTCTCTCTCTCTCAAACTCCCCGTCGGATGATGCGATGCTCCATACAAACGAGCCGTTTTCTGATTTCTGACACCAGGAGAGCATTTTTCCAGGAGGTGACATTAATTCCCCTCCAGTGTGCCAGCTGTCTCACTCTCTCATGTTATCATTGAACGTGACGGAAGATCTTCTACTACATGGGCTATCGTGATCGCACACTATCAACCACTTGAAAACGATCGTTAGTGCAAGTGAGATGGATGATATGGAATGTTTCCTTCCTTCGTCTCTCTCAAACTCCCCGTCGGATGATGCGATGCTCCATACAAACGAGCCGTTTTCTGATTTCTGACACCAGGAGAACATCTTTCCAGGAGGTGACATTAATTCCCCTCCCGTGTGCCAGCTGTCTCACTCTCTCGTGTTATCATTGAACGTGACGGAAGATCTTCTACTACATGGGCTATCGTGATCGCACACTATCAGCCATATTAAGAGTGATCGCTAGTGCAAGTGAGATAGATGAAATGGAATGTATCCTTCACCTCTCTCTCTCTCTCTCTCTCGAACTCCCCGTCGGATGATGCGATGCTCCATACAAACGAGCCTTTTTTTTGATTTCTGACACCAGGAGAGCATTTTTCCAGGATGTGATATTAATTCCCTTCCAGCGTGCCAGCTGTCTCACTCTCTCATGTTATCATTGAACGTGACGGAAGATCTTCTACTACATGGGCTATCGTGATCGCACACTATCAACCACTTGAGAGTGATCCCTAGTGCAAGTGAGATAGATGAAATGGAATGTATCCTTCGTCTCTCTCTCTCAAACTCCCCGTCGGATGATGCGATGCTCCATACAAACGAGCCGTTTTCTGATTTCTGACACCAGGAGAGCATCTTTCCAGGAGGTGACATTAATTCCCCTCCAGCGTGCCAGCTGTCCCACTCTCGCATGTTATCATTGAACGTGACGGAGGATCTTCTACTATATGGGCTATCGTGATCGCACACTATCAGCCATATTGAGAGTGATCGCTAGTGCAAGTGAGATAGATGTCCTTCCTTCGTCTCTCTCTCAAACTCCCCGTCGGATGATGCGATGCTCCATACAAAGGAGCCGTTCTCCGATTTCTGACACCAGGAGAGCATCTTTCCAGGAGATGACATTTATTCCCCTCCCGTGTGCCAGCTGTCTCACTCTCTCATGTTATCATTGAACGTGACGGAGGATCTTCTACTACATGGGCTATCGTGATCGCACACTATCAACCACTTGAGAGTGATCCCTAGTGCAAGTGAGATAGATGAAATGGAATGTATCCTTCGTCTCTCTCTCTCAAACTCCCCGTCGGATGATGCGATGCTCCATACAAACGAGCCGTTATCTGATTTCTGACACCAGGAGAGCATTTTTCCAGGAGGTGACATTAATTCCCCTCCCGTGTGCCAGCTGTCTCACTCTCTCATGTTATCATTGAACATGACGGAGGATCTTCTACTACATGGGCTATCGTGATCGCACACTATCAACCACTTGAGAGTGATCCCTAGTGCAAGTGAGATAGATGTCCTTCCTTCGTCTCTCTCTCAAACTCCCCGTCGGATGATGCGATGCTCCATACAAAGGAGCCGTTCTCCGATTTCTGACACCAGGAGAGCATCTTTCCAGGAGATGACATTTATTCCCCTCCCGTGTGCCAGCTGTCTCACTCTCTCATGTTATCATTGAACGTGACGGAAGATCTTCTACTACATGGGCTATCGTGATCGCACACTATCAACCACTTGAGAGTGATCCCTAGTGCAAGTGAGATAGATGAAATGGAATGTATCCTTCGTCTCTCTCTCTCAAACTCCCCGTCGGATGATGCGATGCTCCATACAAACGAGCCGTTATCTGATTTCTGACACCAGGAGAGCATTTTTCCAGGAGGTGACATTAATTCCCCTCCCGTGTGCCAGTTGTCTCACTCTCGCTTGTTATCATTGAACATGACGGAGGATCTTCTACTACATGGGCTATCGTGATCGCACACTATCAACCACTTGAGAGTGATCCCTAGTGCAAGTGAGATAGATGAAATGGAATGTATCCTTCGTCTCTCTCTCTCAAACTCCCCGTCGGATGATGCGATGCTCCATACAAACGAGCCGTTTTCTGATTTCTGACACCAGGAGAGCATTTTTCCAGGAGGTGACATTAATTCCCCTCCAGTGTGCCAGCTGTCTCACTCTCTCATGTTATCATTGAACGTGACGGAAGATCTTCTACTACATGGGCTATCGTGATCGCACACTATCAACCACTTGAGAGTGATCCCTAGTGCAAGTGAGATAGATGAAATGGAATGTATCCTTCGTCTCTCTCTCTCAAACTCCCCGTCGGATGATGCGATGCTCCATACAAAGGAGCCGTTATCTGATTTCTGACACCAGGAGAGCATTTTTCCAGGAGGTGACATTAGTTCCCCTCCAGCGTGCCAGCTGTCTCACTCTCGCTTGTTATCATTGAACGTGACGGAAGATCTTCTACTACATGGGCTATCGTGATCGCACACTATCAACCACTTGAGAGTGATCCCTAGTGCAAGTGAGATAGATGAAATGGAATGTATCCTTCGTCTCTCTCTCTCAAACTCCCCGTCGGATGATGCGATGCTCCATACAAAGGAGCCGTTCTCCGATTTCTGACACCAGGAGAGCATCTTTCCAGGAGATGACATTTATTCCCCTCCCGTGTGCCAGCTGTCTCACTCTCTCATGTTATCATTGAACGTGACGGAGGATCTTCTACTACATGGGCTATCGTGATCGCACACTATCAACCACTTGAGAGTGATCCCTAGTGCAAGTGAGATAGATGAAATGGAATGTATCCTTCGTCTCTCTCTCTCAAACTCCCCGTCGGATGATGCGATGCTCCATACAAACGAGCCGTTATCTAATTTCTGACACCAGGAGAGCATTTTTCCAGGAGGTGACATTAATTCCCCTCCAGCGTGCCAGCTGTCTCACTCTCTCATGTTATCATTGAACGTGACGGAAGATCTTCTACTACATGGGCTTTCGTGATCGCACACTATCAACCACTTGAGAGTGATCCCTAGTGCAAGTGAGATAGATGAAATGGAATGTATCCTTCGTCTCTCTCTCTCAAACTCCCCGTCGGATGATGCGATGCTCCATACAAACGAGCCGTTTTCTGATTTCTGACACCAGGAGAGCATTTTTCCAGGAGGTGACATTTATTCCCCTCCCGTGTGCCAGCTGTCTCACTCTCTCATGTTATCATTGAACGTGACGGAGGATCTTCTACTACATGGGCTATCGTGATCGCACACTATCAACCACTTGAGAGTGATCCCTAGTGCAAGTGAGATAGATGAAATGGAATGTATCCTTCGTCTCTCTCTCTCAAACTCCCCGTCGGATGATGCGATGCTCCATACAAACGAGCCGTTTTCTGATTTCTGACACCAGGAGAGCATCTTTCCAGGAGGTGACATGAATTCCCCTCCAGCGTGCCAGCTGTCCCACTCTCGCATGTTATCATTGAACGTGACGGAGGATCTTCTACTATATGGGCTATCGTGATCGCACACTATCAGCCATATTGAGAGTGATCGCTAGTGCAAGTGAGATAGATGTCCTTCCTTCGTCTCTCTCTCAAACTCCCCGTCGGATGATGCGATGCTCCATACAAAGGAGCCGTTCTCCGATTTCTGACACCAGGAGAGCATCTTTCCAGGAGGTGACATTAATTCCCCTCCAGCGTCCCAGCTGTCTCACTCTCGCTTGTTATCATTGAACATGACGGAGGATCTTCTACTACATGGGCTATCGTGATCGCACACTATCAACCACTTGAGAGTGATCCCTAGTGCAAGTGAGATAGATGAAATGGAATGTATCCTTCGTCTCTCTCTCTCAAACTCCCCGTCGGATGATGCGATGCTCCATACAAACGAGCCGTTATCTGATTTCTGACACCAGGAGAGCATTTTTCCAGGAGGTGACATTAGTTCCCCTCCAGCGTGCCAGCTGTCTCACTCTCGCTTGTTATCATTGAACGTGACGGAAGATCTTCTACTACATGGGCTATCGTGATCGCACACTATCAACCACTTGAGAGCGATCGTTAGTGCAAGTGAGATAGATGAAATGGAATGTATCCTTCGTCTCTCTCTCTCAAACTCCCCGTCGGATGATGCGATGCTCCATACAAACAAGCCGTTATCTGATTTCTGACACCAGGAGAGCATCTTTCCAGGAGATGACATTTATTCCCCTCCCGTGTGCCAGCTGTCTCACTCTCTCATGTTATCATTGAACGTGACGGAGGATCTTCTACTACATGGGCTATCGTGATCGCACACTATCAACCACTTGAGAGTGATCCCTAGTGCAAGTGAGATAGATGAAATGGAATGTATCCTTCGTCTCTCTCTCTCAAACTCCCCGTCGGATGATGCGATGCTCCATACAAACGAGCCGTTATCTGATTTCTGACACCAGGAGAGCATTTTTCCAGGAGGTGACATTAATTCCCCTCCCGTGTGCCAGCTGTCTCACTCTCTCATGTTATCATTGAACATGACGGAGGATCTTCTACTACATGGGCTATCGTGATCGCACACTATCAACCACTTGAGAGTGATCCCTAGTGCAAGTGAGATAAATGTCCTTCCTTCGTCTCTCTCTCAAACTCCCCGTCGGATGATGCGATGCTCCATACAAAGGAGCCGTTCTCCGATTTCTGACACCAGGAGAGCATCTTTCCAGGAGATGACATTTATTCCCCTCCCGTGTGCCAGCTGTCTCACTCTCTCATGTTATCATTGAACGTGACGGAAGATCTTCTACTACATGGGCTATCGTGATCGCACACTATCAACCACTTGAGAGTGATCCCTAGTGCAAGTGAGATAGATGAAATGGAATGTATCCTTCGTCTCTCTCTCTCAAACTCCCCGTCGGATGATGCGATGCTCCATACAAACGAGCCGTTATCTGATTTCTGACACCAGGAGAGCATTTTTCCAGGAGGTGACATTAATTCCCCTCCCGTGTGCCAGTTGTCTCACTCTCGCTTGTTATCATTGAACATGACGGAGGATCTTCTACTACATGGGCTATCGTGATCGCACACTATCAACCACTTGAGAGTGATCCCTAGTGCAAGTGAGATAGATGAAATGGAATGTATCCTTCGTCTCTCTCTCTCAAACTCCCCGTCGGATGATGCGATGCTCCATACAAACGAGCCGTTTTCTGATTTCTGACACCAGGAGAGCATTTTTCCAGGAGGTGACATTAATTCCCCTCCAGTGTGCCAGCTGTCTCACTCTCTCATGTTATCATTGAACGTGACGGAAGATCTTCTACTACATGGGCTATCGTGATCGCACACTATCAACCACTTGAGAGTGATCCCTAGTGCAAGTGAGATAGATGAAATGGAATGTATCCTTCGTCTCTCTCTCTCAAACTCCCCGTCGGATGATGCGATGCTCCATACAAAGGAGCCGTTATCTGATTTCTGACACCAGGAGAGCATTTTTCCAGGAGGTGACATTAGTTCCCCTCCAGCGTGCCAGCTGTCTCACTCTCGCTTGTTATCATTGAACGTGACGGAGGATCTTCTACTACATGGGCTATCGTGATCGCACACTATCAACCACTTGAGAGCGATCGTTAGTGCAAGTGAGATAGATGAAATGGAATGTATCCTTCGTCTCTCTCTCTCAAACTCCCCGTCGGATGATGCGATGCTCCATACAAACGAGCCGTTTTCTGATTTCTGACACCAGGAGAGCATTTTTCCAGGAGGTGACATTAATTCCCCTCCCGTGTGCCAGCTGTCTCACTCTCTCATGTTATCATTGAACGTGACGGAAGATCTTCTACTACATGGGCTTTCGTGATCGCACACTATCAACCACTTGAGAGTGATCGCTAGTGCAAGTGAGATAGATGTCCTTCCTTCGTCTCTCTCTCAAACTCCCCGTCGGATGATGCGATGCTCCATACAAAGGAGCCGTTCTCCGATTTCTGACACCAGGAGAGCATCTTTCCAGGAGATGACATTTATTCCCCTCCCGTGTGCCAGCTGTCTCACTCTCTCATGTTATCATTGAACGTGACGGAAGATCTTCTACTACATGGGCTATCGTGATCGCACACTATCAACCACTTGAGAGTGATCCCTAGTGCAAGTGAGATAGATGAAATGGAATGTATCCTTCGTCTCTCTCTCTCAAACTCCCCGTCGGATGATGCGATGCTCCATACAAAGGAGCCGTTATCTGATTTCTGACACCAGGAGAGCATTTTTCCAGGAGGTGACATTAATTCCCCTCCCGTGTGCCAGCTGTCTCACTCTCTCATGTTATCATTGAACGTGACGGAAGATCTTCTACTACATGGGCTTTCGTGATCGCACACTATCAACCACTTGAGAGTGATCGCTAGTGCAAGTGAGATAGATGTCCTTCCTTCGTCTCTCTCTCAAACTCCCCGTCGGATGATGCGATGCTCCATACAAAGGAGCCGTTCTCCGATTTCTGACACCAGGAGAGCATCTTTCCAGGAGATGACATTTATTCCCCTCCCGTGTGCCAGCTGTCTCACTCTCTCATGTTATCATTGAACGTGACGGAGGATCTTCTACTACATGGGCTATCGTGATCGCACACTATCAACCACTTGAGAGTGATCCCTAGTGCAAGTGAGATAGATGAAATGGAATGTATCCTTCGTCTCTCTCTCTCAAACTCCCCGTCGGATGATGCGATGCTCCATACAAACGAGCCGTTATCTGATTTCTGACACCAGGAGAGCATTTTTCCAGGAGGTGACATTAATTCCCCTCCCGTGTGCCAGCTGTCTCACTCTCTCATGTTATCATTGAACGTGACGGAAGATCTTCTACTACATGGGCTTTCGTGATCGCACACTATCAACCACTTGAGAGTGATCCCTAGTGCAAGTGAGATAGATGAAATGGAATGTATCCTTCGTCTCTCTCTCTCAAACTCCCCGTCGGATGATGCGATGCTCCATACAAACGAGCCGTTTTCTGATTTCTGACACCAGGAGAGCATTTTTCCAGGAGGTGACATTAATTCCCCTCCAGTGTGCCAGCTGTCTCACTCTCTCATGTTATCATTGAACGTGACGGAAGATCTTCTACTACATGGGCTATCGTGATCGCACACTATCAACCACTTGAGAGTGATCCCTAGTGCAAGTGAGATAGATGAAATGGAATGTATCCTTCGTCTCTCTCTCTCAAACTCCCCGTCGGATGATGCGATGCTCCATACAAAGGAGCCGTTATCTGATTTCTGACACCAGGAGAGCATTTTTCCAGGAGGTGACATTAGTTCCCCTCCAGCGTGCCAGCTGTCTCACTCTCGCTTGTTATCATTGAACGTGACGGAAGATCTTCTACTACATGGGCTATCGTGATCGCACACTATCAACCACTTGAGAGCGATCGTTAGTGCAAGTGAGATAGATGAAATGGAATGTATCCTTCGTCTCTCTCTCTCAAACTCCCCGTCGGATGATGCGATGCTCCATACAAACAAGCCGTTATCTGATTTCTGACACCAGGAGAGCATCTTTCCAGGAGATGACATTTATTCCCCTCCCGTGTGCCAGCTGTCTCACTCTCTCATGTTATCATTGAACGTGACGGAGGATCTTCTACTACATGGGCTATCGTGATCGCACACTATCAACCACTTGAGAGTGATCCCTAGTGCAAGTGAGATAGATGAAATGGAATGTATCCTTCGTCTCTCTCTCTCAAACTCCCCGTCGGATGATGCGATGCTCCATACAAACGAGCCGTTATCTGATTTCTGACACCAGGAGAGCATTTTTCCAGGAGGTGACATTAATTCCCCTCCCGTGTGCCAGCTGTCTCACTCTCTCATGTTATCATTGAACGTGACGGAAGATCTTCTACTACATGGGCTTTCGTGATCGCACACTATCAACCACTTGAGAGTGATCCCTAGTGCAAGTGAGATAGATGAAATGGAATGTATCCTTCGTCTCTCTCTCTCAAACTCCCCGTCGGATGATGCGATGCTCCATACAAACGAGCCGTTCTCCGATTTCTGACACCAGGAGAGCATCTTTCCAGGAGATGACATTTATTCCCCTCCCGTGTGCCAGCTGTCTCACTCTCTCATGTTATCATTGAACGTGACGGAGGATCTTCTACTACATGGGCTATCGTGATCGCACACTATCAACCACTTGAGAGTGATCCCTAGTGCAAGTGAGATAGATGAAATGGAATGTATCCTTCGTCTCTCTCTCTCAAACTCCCCGTCGGATGATGCGATGCTCCATACAAACGAGCCGTTATCTGATTTCTGACACCAGGAGAGCATTTTTCCAGGAGGTGACATTAATTCCCATTCGCCTGTGAACCGTTGACAAGTGAACAGCTAATCAGTTTAATTTGAACAGACAGTTATACACAAACACACAACATCAAAGACACACGGATACTCTTACAATCGCACGAATTTTGGACAAAGGAAAAAAGGACATACGAATAAGATAAGTACTTAAGATGGGGGTCGTGGACCCTGGGGGGGGGCAGTTCCCCCGGGTCATATTATGAGATCCTTGGGGAGGATCATCGAATAATGGGAAAAAGAAGAAGAAAAATGAAGGGGGATCGAATGATACTGGAAGAAACACGTGACACGGAAGAGATTTTTATGGTAGTGGAGAGTACCACAGCAGGCAAATCACTTGCCACATATAACCCATTCTTGTTTCAAAAGGCTGTTGAACTTGCAATTAGCGGTAAACCCATACACACTACTCTGCTACGAGATGGAAAGATCCTAATGAAGATGAGGAACAGGAGCGACGCGAAAAAGCTGTTGAAACTGAACCTTAATCAACCAAACGCGTCGATCAATGTAAAGGTGTACGAGCATGAATCACTTAACCTCACAAGAGGAATTGCCAAGTGCGATGCATGCATGTTCCTTAGTGAAGAAGAACTTTTAGACGGATTAAAGGACCAAAAAGTAACCAAGGTCGAAATAATGAAAAGAAAAAATGATAAGGGGCAAATCGTCAACACCAGGTCGGTCATTTTAACCTTTAACAGCACGGTCCTACCCAGAAAAGTGGATATTGGCTATTTTACCGAAAGAGTTGAATTGTACATACCGAAACCCACCCGTTGCATGAACTGTATGCGAATCGGGCATACAAAAAAAGTTTGCTTCAAAGAAAAGAAATGTGCAAAATGCAGTCAACCATTCCACGAAAAGTGTGAAAATGTTGCAAAATGCGCAGAATGCGGAGAGGCACATGTTACGCTGGACAAAGAATGTCCAATCTTCAAGGACGAATGTGAAATCAAAAAGATTCAAACCGAAAATAGAGTGACGATGCGTGAGGCAAGAAGAATACGCAGAGCCATAGCTCCTGTGATCCCAAGGAAGTACACATCACTAGATTATGCAACGACCACAGCAAATAAAAACGGGCAAATCACCCAAACCCCACCAAAAGTAACTGAAAATAATGCAGAAAAACTGAACAAACAAGAAAATCATAACCTAAAAAGCACAGAACAAACAGATACAAACACAGAATCTATTACAAATGAGACAGAAAATAACAATTTACTAAAAGAAACAAACAAAGAAACACATATCAAAAATAAAAACACACCGACGCACAAAACCATAGAGATCATTTCATCGGATGAGGAAGGAAGTACTTCCTCCACAATCACAGCCCCCTCGAAATGCTCAGGGGAAAAAATCGATATGGATGTGGAAAATGAGAATTTTACACTAGATAACGGAAAAACACTACCGTATAAAGCATTAACACAAGAAGAAAAAAAAGCAGTCACAACCAAAAGGTTACTAGAAATACTTTAACTCGCAATAGCTGAAATGGCTGCAGAAAACAACATCAGAATAATACAACTAAATATACAGGGATTATTAAATAATATAGACGAATTAAAGCACATAATAAGCAGTGACAAGGCAGATGTGGTATGCCTACAAGAAACCTGGCTACTAGATCATACAGTCTGCAAGATAAGAATGCCACAATACAACCACTTTTACCAAAACAGAGAAGATGGCTATGGTGGCAGCAGCATCTTTGTCCATAAAAAATACCAAGCAATGAGCGTACAGGTACACGCACGTAACGAACACATTCAAACCACCGGCGTTACAATAAAAGGTTTAAACCTAACAGTTATAAGCACCTATGTGAAACCCACTACAACAAAAAATAATTACTCCAGATACCTTAAACGAATACTGCAAGTGGCTGACAACAGAAAAGCCATAGTAACAGGCGACTTCAACGCTCACCACACAGCATGGGGCAACCACTACTGTGACGTGAGGGGAAGAATAACCATGGAAGAGGTAAATAACTGTGATATGGTAATGGTGCATAACAAAGAGCACACATTTATAAATCCAGATGCAACAAAAAAAAATACCGCCATTGATCTCACTATAGTGTCACCGAACATGGTCCTAGACATCGAGAGGAAGGTCACGAACCAACACGTGGGTAACAGTGGGCATAGAATGATCAACATAATTATTAAAAAACCTGCCAAAGCTTATACAAGATCGGTGATAAATAGAAATAGGATAGACAAACAAATACGTGATATCAGATGTACGGAAAATACCTGTATTGATAACATTAAAAGTACCCTTCAAAGCATTATAAAACAAAACACCAAAACCATCGCGTACACACCGAAAAGTTGGTGGAATGAAAAGCTGCAAGACGCCTGGAAGAAAAAAAACATAGCCCGGAGCAACTTCAATCGAAACCGCAGTATAGAAAACTCTATTCAATTTAAAAAGGACCTGGCAAAATTTAAGTACCTGAAAAAAAAAGAAAAAAGTGCCAATTTTGATGTCTGGCTTGATAAGGTCAACGCGGACAACACGAGTAAAGAACTATGGGACCTAGTAAATAAATGCCATGGGAAACAAGTTTCCCATAATTGTACAAATATCATAGCCGGAAATAAGGACAATGCGAAAAAGTTCCTGAAACTGAACTTCAGCAGTCCTAAAATATCAAGGAGCCCATTCACTCCACACTTCATTTCAGATATACAAATCTTGGACTTGGAGAAATGGAAGGACATCTTAAACAATAAAAAAAACACCACACCTGGTTCAGATGGCATTTCCTACAACGCTCTGAAATTGTTGAATGATGAAGTCGTCCTTGCTCTGATTGGAGAACTTAACAAGATGTATCAAGAAGGAAGGGTACCAAAAAAGCTAAAAAAGGATAGTGGCAATTGCTAAAATAGGTAAAGATATCAATTGTGTAGAAAATTATAGACCTATAGCCCTGTTGTGCACCTTAATCAAAATAATGAATACAGCAGTACTGAGAAAGATTACTGAGCACCTGGAGAAATATAATCTCCTTCCGGAAACCAGTTTTGGTTTCCGAAGACACAAATCTACCATTACGGTAGTGAATCTCCTGGTACACAAAATTACACATAACAACTCAAAAAAAAAGTACACTGGGGTGGTTTTTATAGATGTTAAAAACGCTTATAACAGCGTACTCACCAAAGAGCTTCTGGACACCCTTAGGCACAACATGATATCCGAAAAGGATATTGCATGGATTGCAAGCTTTTTAACTAACAGGAGCTTAGAAATATCAGTAGGGAAGGAGAACATCAAACGAATTATAAGTAACGGCCTTCCACAAGGAGATGTGCTCTCACCAACACTTTTCAACATCTACACCAGCAGCTGCCACGCTCTAAACGACAATAACACAAGAATACTGCAGTATGCGGATGATTTCGCTATAATTGAGACTGGGTTAACTCCAAAAGCGGTTGAATTAGCACTACAAAGATCAGTAACATGGCTGAAAGAACGACTAGGACAGCTAAACCTAGAAATCAATAGGGCCAAATCCAAGGTAATGGCCTTCCCGAACAACAAATTTCAACTAAGGGTAAAAGTAGATAGCGATGTAATCGAACAAACAAAAGAGCACAAATTTCTGGGCATAACAATTGACAGCAAGCTAAGATTTAATACCCATCTAGATAACCAGATCGCTAAAACGGTGAACCGATTTAACCCAATCAAAACGATATGCAACAATTCAAACCACATTAATCCAGAAAAGGCCATGCAAGTTCATCGAGCCATTGTAAGAGGTACAATAGAATACGGGATAGGTTTTAGCCTCAACGCAAACAAAGGGAAACTGCGCAAAGTGGATACGATCCTGAATCAATCCTTGAGAAGGGTTACGGGATGCACCAGAACCACACCTCTCAACTCACTTCACGCTATAGCCGCGGAAAGACCGTTTACCATTAGAGGCAAGTTCCTTCTATGCAAACAAATAGCCAAAACAATAGCATATTCAGCCCCCAACAATGCCTTATTTTTGAAATTGAACCATCATCGCTCCGGTAAACTATCAGCAATAGAACAAAATTATTTAAATAATAAGGACACTCTACAATCCATAGCCACATATCATTTCAATGAGTCTATCAACAGTAGTCGCAACATAATGATCCGTACCACGATACCTGGACTAAACAATAACAAACAACAATATAACCCCAAAATAGCACGACAATTAAGTCTAGACCTGATTAACTCCACTACCAACCCCCCTACTTCCACAAAAATCTTCACAGACGGAAGTAAGATAGACGATAACTGCGGGATAGGAATATACATTGTTAGTAACAATCAAGTACTGTTAAAAAAGTCCTACAAACTCAAAAATCCTGTGTCCATATGCTCAACAGAACTATATGCCATAAAGTTGGCACTTGAGTTTGCAGTGCAAGAACGGATACATGCTCCAACTGTGTATACCGACAGCCGAGTGGCGTGCCTAATCATCAAAGGCGCGGCGGAGGATTTGTATACTGATGTCATAGTATCAGAAATTCTGAATAATGGAACACAAGTAAACGTATCTATTCAGTGGATCCCCAGCCATGTTGGCATTGAAGGGAACGAAATAGCAGACAGCCTTGCCAAAGAGGGTACCAACTGCGACAACCTCATAAACAACAAGATACTCCTCAAAGACGCCCTAACAAGATTCCAAAACAAGGCAAAAGATGATACGGACACGTGGTATGCAGAAATGTGCCAGCACAAAGGCAAAAATTTTGCGGAGTATCAATCCCGAATGGGGAAACAAATGTGGCATCACAGGCTAAAACTACCAGCTAATGGTATAAAAATACTGAACAGATTGATATCGGGCCATGACTATAGTAATTATTGGCTACATAAAATGAGATTAGTAGAAAACGGCCTCTGTAATACATGTAATGAGCCTGACACGGCTAAGCATAAAGTTTTCCACTGCACTAAGTTTGCATTAGAACGAAGAAAGGCAATCTACATCAACGAAGTAACCTTCAAGAGAACCTGGAAGAGAAAAGACTCACTGGGACTGATGAAAGTATTAAAGTTCATCAAAGAAAACAGAATGAAATTCTGAATCACCACGGTATAAGAACTGATATAACAACCCTGATTCCTGAATCCAACACCCTAAACATGAAGACAATCACATACAAGAAAAGTCAGAGAGAAAAACACAAACAACACCCAAATACACAATACCAATCACAGAAGCAACAATATCAACCATAGAAAGTGAGGACATATGGCCTTAGTAGCCGGTCCGTAATAACTAGAGGTAGTGGTAACAACCCATAACCACGGAGTAGCTAAGGAAGACCCAGTAAGCTGGGTTCCTATGTAGTACCGTGGCATTTCCTCGATACAAAAAGAAGAAGAAGAGACATTAATTCCCCTCCCGTGTGCCAGCTGTCTCACTCTCGCTTGTTATCATTGAACATGACGGAGGATCTTCTACTACATGGGCTATCGTGATCGCACACTATCAACCACTTGAGAGCGATCGTTAGTGCAAGTGAGATAGATGAAATGGAATGTATCCTTCGTCTCTCTCTCTCAAACTCCCCGTCGGATGATGCGATGCTCCATACAAACGAGCCGTTTTCTGATTTCTGACACCAGGAGAGCATTTTTCCAGGAGGTGACATTAATTCCCCTCCCGTGTGCCAGCTGTCTCACTCTCTCATGTTATCATTGAACGTGACGGAGGATCTTCTACTACATGGGCTATCGTGATCGCACACTATCAACCACTTGAGAGTGATCCCTAGTGCAAGTGAGATAGATGAAATGGAATGTATCCTTCGTCTCTCTCTCTCAAACTCCCCGTCGGATGATGCGATGCTCCATACAAAGGAGCCGTTATCTGATTTCTGACACCAGGAGAGCATTTTTCCAGGAGGTGACATTAATTCCCCTCCAGCGTCCCAGCTGTCTCACTCTCGCTTGTTATCATTGAACATGACGGAGGATCTTCTACTACATGGGCTATCGTGATCGCACACTATCAACCACTTGAGAGTGATCCCTAGTGCAAGTGAGATAGATGAAATGGAATGTATCCTTCGTCTCTCTCTCTCAAACTCCCCGTCGGATGATGCGATGCTCCATACAAACGAGCCGTTATCTGATTTCTGACACCAGGAGAGCATTTTTCCAGGAGGTGACATTAGTTCCCCTCCAGCGTGCCAGCTGTCTCACTCTCGCTTGTTATCATTGAACGTGACGGAAGATCTTCTACTACATGGGCTATCGTGATCGCACACTATCAACCACTTGAGAGCGATCGTTAGTGCAAGTGAGATAGATGAAATGGAATGTATCCTTCGTCTCTCTCTCTCAAACTCCCCGTCGGATGATGCGATGCTCCATACAAACAAGCCGTTATCTGATTTCTGACACCAGGAGAGCATCTTTCCAGGAGATGACATTTATTCCCCTCCCGTGTGCCAGCTGTCTCACTCTCTCATGTTATCATTGAACGTGACGGAGGATCTTCTACTACATGGGCTATCGTGATCGCACACTATCAACCACTTGAGAGTGATCCCTAGTGCAAGTGAGATAGATGAAATGGAATGTATCCTTCGTCTCTCTCTCTCAAACTCCCCGTCGGATGATGCGATGCTCCATACAAACGAGCCGTTATCTGATTTCTGACACCAGGAGAGCATTTTTCCAGGAGGTGACATTAATTCCCCTCCAGCGTCCCAGCTGTCTCACTCTCGCTTGTTATCATTGAACATGACGGAGGATCTTCTACTACATGGGCTATCGTGATCGCACACTATCAACCACTTGAGAGCGATCGTTAGTGCAAGTGAGATAGATGAAATGGAATGTATCCTTCGTCTCTCTCTCTCAAACTCCCCGTCGGATGATGCGATGCTCCATACAAACGAGCCGTTTTCTGATTTCTGACACCAGGAGAGCATTTTTCCAGGAGGTGACATTAATTCCCCTCCCGTGTGCCAGCTGTCTCACTCTCTCATGTTATCATTGAACGTGACGGAGGATCTTCTACTACATGGGCTATCGTGATCGCACACTATCAACCACTTGAGAGTGATCCCTAGTGCAAGTGAGATAGATGAAATGGAATGTATCCTTCGTCTCTCTCTCTCAAACTCCCCGTCGGATGATGCGATGCTCCATACAAACGAGCCGTTATCTGATTTCTGACACCAGGAGAGCATTTTTCCAGGAGGTGACATTAATTCCCCTCCAGCGTCCCAGCTGTCTCACTCTCGCTTGTTATCATTGAACATGACGGAGGATCTTCTACTACATGGGCTATCGTGATCGCACACTATCAACCACTTGAGAGTGATCCCTAGTGCAAGTGAGATAGATGAAATGGAATGTATCCTTCGTCTCTCTCTCTCAAACTCCCCGTCGGATGATGCGATGCTCCATACAAACGAGCCGTTATCTGATTTCTGACACCAGGAGAGCATTTTTCCAGGAGGTGACATTAGTTCCCCTCCAGCGTGCCAGCTGTCTCACTCTCGCTTGTTATCATTGAACGTGACGGAAGATCTTCTACTACATGGGCTATCGTGATCGCACACTATCAACCACTTGAGAGCGATCGTTAGTGCAAGTGAGATAGATGAAATGGAATGTATCCTTCGTCTCTCTCTCTCAAACTCCCCGTCGGATGATGCGCGATGCTCCATACAAACGAGCCGTTATCTGATTTCTGACACCAGGAGAGCATTTTTCCAGGAGGTGACATTAGTTCCCCTCCAGCGTGCCAGCTGTCTCACTCTCGCTTGTTATCATTGAACGTGACGGAAGATCTTCTACTACATGGGCTATCGTGATCGCACACTATCAACCACTTGAGAGCGATCGTTAGTGCAAGTGAGATAGATGAAATGGAATGTATCCTTCACCTCTCTCTCTCAAACTCCCCGTCGGATGATGCGATGCTCCATACAAACGAGAGAGAAGATTTGTGAGAGAGAAATTATATTTTTGACCGATCGAGATTCACGAGCAACAGTTTCAAAGTAAAAGTTGATTTTTGATTAATTAACAGGAGAACATACACGATAGGAAGGAAACATTGATCTAGTAAATATGTCAGCTTGTTTTCTCCATCTCTCCGCCACGAACCAACTGAAAATGCGGATCTTTTCTTTCTAACTTGGGTTGACATCGCTTTTGTGGTTGATAACAGTGGCGGATGCGATTAACCCTTGTGTTCGATTGACAAATTAATAGGAAAGTATAAGATTTTTTTTATAAGTCGATATGTCATCGATAAACGAGCACTCGTTCGCAGTACAATCGTTGCATGTTCGTAGTCGTTCAATTGTTTTTTTTTTTTATTACATAAATCTTCACAATCAGCTTTACTGTACTACAACAAAACAGTAACAAAGCTAGAAGAAGTAATAGTAGCAGCAGTAGAAGTGGAAAACGAAACATAACAGAACACAACCAATATTAACTAAAATTCTAATCTCAAACGCTCTCTCGCGTAAGTTGTCGTCTAGCCTCTCCTCGCGTCCTTGATAGTTACATAAATAAATACAAACATTGCGATTGCGTCCTTGTCTATCTGTCGGTTCTGTGTTGCGTTCGTTCGTTTGGTCACTGTGTAGCCAGTTCGAGGCACGGCTGGTGGACAATCATCAAACAGGAGGGGCAGGAAAAACTTACCTCATGCGCACCCGTTACTCTTCTACACACCACCCCCTGCGGTCATCACGAGCGTGGTGGAAACCGGCTTTTGGCAAACGCAATGCGCCTTGGGACCGTGAAAGCCAACCTTCCGGGATTACGGTATTTGACGCATGGTGCAATGGAGCTAATGTAGTTCCGCCTTTCCCCCGCTCCTCTCCGTCAGTCCCTTCTGATCCCGCATTGCGATCGAATCCGATCGATTTCACTTTCATCCGAATGCGCGCGTGCACTGGCGCAATGACACTGATCTTGGGAAGTGTTGCAGCGATCACCTCCTCTTGCCTCGTCTGTTCTGCCTCCCGGATGCCTTCAAAGTTGCGTCCAATTCGTGAGTGTGTTTGTA
Source organism: Anopheles marshallii (assembly GCF_943734725.1). Classification (NCBI taxonomy): domain Eukaryota; kingdom Metazoa; phylum Arthropoda; class Insecta; order Diptera; family Culicidae; genus Anopheles; species Anopheles marshallii. The sequence continues at coordinate 44,283,227 of NC_071326.1, read as the reverse complement.
TGTGGCTCTATTAAAACATAGATCTTTGCTGTACCGCGGCACAGCCGATTAGTAGTGGTGGTGGTGGTGATGATGATGATGGTGGTGGATGTGTTGTAGAAGATAACGCCCAGATTACGATCCGAGCTACGCTTAGTATCCAGCGAAGCTGAACGTCTGCTGCGATGGTTTAAAGTCGCCATAGTTGTGGTTGGCCGCAACCTCAATTTCGCCACTGTTAATCTCATCCTCCGACGATGCATGGTGCGGTTGATGCTGCTTGCCGCCGACCTTACCGATCTTCGCCTGCAGCGTGTGGCTGCTGCCCAGCCCGTGCCCGTCCGAGATCGTTTGGGCCACGTGTACGAGCGGGATGGCTGCGTGGGCCGCCGCTTCGGCCGCATTGTTCTGCGCTTCCTGGGCGGAAGCCGCCGCCTTGTGGGCCGCCTCCTGCGTGGCCTCAAAGTCTACGCGGGCCGAGTTCAGCTGCTCCTCGAGCGCTTCCACCCGCTGCTTGGCCGAGCCGACCATCTGCGTCTGGGAGGCCAACTCTGCTGCCGCTTCGCTCGCACTCTGCTGCGCATGTTCGGCCGCCACCTGCGCATTGTTCAGCGCGGACTGCAGCACCTGGACGTGGTTCAGCGCCTGTTGGGCTGCGTGCTGGGCCGCCTTCGCGGACCGTTTCGCTTGCTGCAGCTGCTGGATCTCCGCGTCCAGCGCCTGGTGGGCTTCGAGACTTTGCTGCTCCAGACCCTGCAGCAGCACGTGCTTGCCGGCGAGGGCGGCCTGTGCGGTGGCGGCTGCCTGCGACGCTGCCTGGGCGAGCGTGTTCTGCGCAACGTACGCAGCCTGTTTGGCTGCGGCATGCTGATTCGCAACGGCCGAGTTGGCCTGATCGGCCGACCCCTGGGCAATGGAACGCAACCCACTGCCGGCACTGTAGCCCGATTTGGGCGAGTAGCTGCTGCCCGAACCGCTGTATCCACCGCCCGAGCTAGAAACGCCCGACTCGTACTCGTAATCGTAGTCCTTCTTACGGTCCGCACCGGATCGAGCCTCGATACCATCTGCGGACAAATAAAAAAAACAACCACGGTTGCGTGGAGAAAATGAAGCCGGATTTAACGAGATACGGATGCAAATGTGTGGCGCAAACGTATACTGTACCGATGGCAAACAGGCACAGCACCAAACCAACGGCGAGGGTGATGTTAACGGACTTCATCTTCGTTGTCGTCGTCGTCGTTGTCGTTGTCGCTGGAAGCTGCAAGTGAAATGAACAACAAAACGGAACAAGTTACTGCAAAGCAGAAAGGTGGCAAATCCGTTGTGCGCGTCCGGCAGGTTGCGTAATGTGACAATACTTTGCAACTTGAAAAATTAAAACGAGCAAAACATGACGAATGATTCCGGTTCCGTACGAATTATGGAATGATTTCGCGAACGATATGCGTGCGGAAATGGCTATTTTATAAAGATGATTTAATTCGATGGAATTACCGGGCTCGTAATAATGTAATGCATGTCCAGCCTTTCTTTTTTTGATGTTGAAAAACTTCGAACACAAGAGATACGATGTAGTTTTTGTAAAGCTTTTGTGTTACTTTTTTTTGGGAACAATTATAAAATTCAGATTTGTTTTCCTTCCATCCTTAAAGAGGGATTCTTTGACTGCTACTATGTGCACTATGTGTTCCCAACAGTCCCAGCTTACATGAATTACCGGAAACGAACGAAAAATCGCTCATTTCATTCCTATCGTGTAAATCCCCCTTAACCCTTAATCCCCCTCAAATGAGTTCAATTCTTTAATTTCTAATACTAGGAGGCCATGGAAGGAGATAACATTGAACTCAAAGGAAATAAAACCTTTCCATCTCTTTTCATCCGTCGGAATGGTTTATGAAATCCGCACGCAACGACCAGGTTTGGTGATTTCTGATAGCACAGCAAAGCAACAGGTAAAGAGATAACAATAATCACCATACGTTTCTAATCAACCGTTCTAATGTTTCATATATCTGTCTCGTTATGACATCATAATCATCTGGAATAGCCTAGTTTGTCTAGTATTGACTCTCTGCTTTGCTTGCGCTAACAAAATTAATAACGACCAAATCTGATAGCAAGCGACAAAGAAACAACTGTTGGAAATATCTTACAGCATTTCTGTTACCTCCTACGTGCGCATGTTCTTTTGTTATTCGAAACGATGAAAGCGACCGTTGCTGGACGATTTCACCTCAACCAACCTCGGAGACTTCAACGAGCGAAAGGAGATGAACCATTCTTTGCGCACCCCGCACACTCCCAAGTCAAGTTGGTACTTCACTGCACGAAACGAAAGCCCAAGAAGCACGGAATATTTATTTAAATTAGTGTTTTTTTTGCTTGAAAATTTTCATCATTGTGATTAAACAATAAACAATTCGGCATTAGCGCGAAATGAATTTCTCCAACGCTCGATAAAAGTAGTGGTTTTGTGATGTTTCTCACACGTGGCGCGATCGTTCGATCGACAATTTTCCGCACACTTTCACGTGTGAGGAACGTGTGTAGGTTTGTGTGTGCTTTAAGTAAAAGCTTTTACAAGCAAACGCACAACGGAACTGGCTGCAGAGGATGATGAGCAAACTGTACGAATGAATCTCATGATGTATAAACCATCGAGCATCCTTATTGATGGCTTTTTGAGTAAATTTAAATTGAAAGCTAATAAACCCTTCGATTCGTTAGAAACGATAACGCAACCGTCCGCATAATCGAAGGAGGTCGTGATTGATCGTGAAATCGAATCAATTAAAATCGAACCAGCCGCGCGGCGCGCGACGGTGTCTATCGCGAAACACACAAACAAGTCCAATTCGTCAGGTCCGGATTTATTACATAATTAAATGCAATAATAAAAACTACAACAATACATTGTTCCATATATTTTTTGTAAATCGAGAGTGATCGACACCGGTTGGAAGGCAAAACGTGTTCGATAATCTCCCGCCAGAGGCAGCAGTAGGTCTGCACAGCGGCCCGAAATTAATCAAGTAGCCCGCCAATCGGTGGGAATGGAACGAAAGTGACGAAAAAGGTGCGCCAAGGTGAGAGATTGAACGGTCTGGAGAAATTTATTTGCTACAGTTGTTTAGTTTAGTCGTGCGGGGCTTTTGTTTACTCTTTCCGCCCAACACCGATTTGTCACTTTTAAACGCTTTTCTCCGAACACCGAAGATCCAACAGCGTAACACCAATGATTTGTTCTGGATTATGGAGTGATCGTAAATGGTGCAGAAATTTCAATTGACAGTGTGCTTTTATTTGACTTTTATTTATTTGATTTATTTGGTTTTATTTTTTTTTTATTTGATAGTGTTTGGATATATATTATAATCGAAACACGTGTTTTGTGTTGCTTTTTTGCATTAAATTTACATTTCCTACCAATTCTTAAAACAAGTATCAAAGCAATAAGCAGCAAAGAACATTTATCGCCTATTGGCCTTTAACGGGGACAACGGACGACACACAATTGATATTTTTAAATGATCCTCCCTGTACTAAAAATAAAATTGGCACAAATCAACAGAAAGGTTCATGCCAATCAGCTGATTTATTGATAATTACTTTGTCTTAAGGTGCACCATTGCTTTACCACCTTCGTGCAGCAGCGAGTACCGGAACGCAGAAGTGTCGAAAGTAATGGACTTTCGCACTTTCACCTGCCCAGTTCACCTGTATCGCTTCCTTAACCCCAACCCGCGCAACTGTTTCGTTACGAATTCGGCACGAGTAAGGTTAGGAAATTGTTAGGAACTAGCAAAAGGCGGAAGGCTCTCTCGCGAACGCGGGAAATTGTTTTGCCAAAAGTGATATTTTTTTTATACGATCTGTTCATTTTTGGCGTGTTGTGTGCGTTTTTTTTTGTAGCTAGTTACCATTGTGTGTTTTATGATGCGCCGTGAAATGCGCTGAAAAGCGTTACTGACCGGTGTTTGGTTGATTCGTTTTCCGCGTCAGTCCACGTGCCACCCCCCGAGCGATAGAGAGTTTTGAATGTTTAGTGAAAATGTTACATAACACACGAAACACTGAACCGCACAGCGGGCTGGAGCAGGACCCATTATGTTCATCTCCATAGGCGGGTTACAAAACGCATATTTTTGGTGCAAAAAAGCAACATCGGAAATATCGCTTCCGAGTGGATTGTATCGATGGAAAGAGATTTAAATGATGATTAGTTCGCGGTAGGAAGCAAATTGTGCATTATTGCTTCGAAAATTGATTCAAAATCTCCGCCATTAAGATAATAAAAAACACAATACACGTAAGAAATGAGTTAAAACTACCGTAAGTTTACAGGACACAATACAGAACACAACAGTGGACTCAAAGCAATGGACTTATATTATCTTAACATCTTTAGCATATATTTTATGAACAAAATTCGAAGAAACGAAAGTAAAAATAAATGTTGAATGCAAAAATGAAATTTTTGTCCCTCAGATATCTCTAGTACTGAAGATGGCCAAACAAAAATAATATCCTGTCCACGCTTTGCCCATTTTGTGGTCCTTTCTTGAAAGACTGCAAAGTTTCATGCAATTCTAATTAAGATTTCGTACCACTGGGATGCAGTGGGTAAATGCATTAAAAAGATGAAAACAAAATTAAATTACACTATTTATGGCATTGAGAAAGGTAAAGAAGCACCTATAATTATTAATTAAATTTTAATCTAGAGAGTGCCTTTGAAAAATGAGTACCATAAAAATATATAAAAACTTGATGCATATGCTTTTAGTACAATTTGTATAAAATATAGAAAAAGTGCAAACGAAAGTTTTTTTTTTGTTTATGACAGTAATTTGAAGAATCTGGTGTTTGATATTGTTATCAAACTGAAATGAAAACCGAATTTTATCATTACTACCGATTTAACAATCAAATTAAGATTAGGAACTTTTAAGAACGACTGCTCAAGTTTAAGACCAGATATTTCGAATTCTATACTGAATCAAACGTTTTAATTTTTGAGAGATAAAACAATTATTTTATATCATCGTAATATTTTGAACTACTACAGACTGCCGAAATGACTTGCAGCTTTTGCTAGTGTTTATAGCATTAGCGATAAGACTCGCAGTTCTTTAATAAACGTCAGCTGTTTGGGAACTTCATGTAATATTGTGCATCTTCGTATTTCTTCCTTACAACTGAGATATAACAATGAATCTCTTTTGTTTTTGTTTATGCAAAACAGATTAATCATACCAATAAGTTTTAATAACTTTAACGAACTTCCTGAACTGATCAAACTTATAAATTCGTAATTAATGTTCTGAAAAGATTCAGTTTTAGACCAGTGAAATAAAACAGAATCACAAAATTAAATTTCTTTATGTGCTTTAGTATAATGTCTTATTCTATGGACTATTGTCTATGTATTGCCTTCGTTCGAATATTTTTTACGTACCACAAATGAAATTGCTTCGTAAAGTAAGATTTCAACACGTTGGTCGACTACCGTAAACACACAGCAATGCTTTTTGCAACAAAACACCACTCAATCACTAGGTTGTCGCACCGCTTTCGGGTTTATACTATTGAGAAAAAGGATGAGGATATTACTCACACACCCGAACCGGAACTCTACCGGTTACCGGAAGTGTACACTTGGCGGTGTAAATTGGGAACAACAAACTCGAACGATTATCGTACATATGCTGCTGCAATCACGCTGCACACACCGATGGAAACACTGTGCGTACACACGAAAACTCACGAAAAATGCACTCAAACAAAAAGTCGCACCTCTGATTGAACTCGAACTCACGCTCCGTCCTTGCAATCGAACGGACAAATCGCCAATGCTGCCTTCCGACTACGATCGCGCGCATTTTTATAGATGCACCGCAAGAAACCGCGCACGCCGCATGCGGTTCCGTCCGGCACGTGCGAAAACAAAACAGAAAAAAATGCATCCACGAACGAAGAACCCACTACTACTGCCGGTCACCCTGCCCCATCGTGCTTGGTCGGGGTGGTTTGTTTTGCTTTCGTTCGTTTTCCTCGTTTATTACACCCAACGGTTAGCTATTTTGCCCTATCTCTTTCTCTCTCTTTCACTTTCCAGCTACTACTGCACAGGTTCCGCTAGACGTACTACGTACGGAATGGATGAAAACCGATAGAAAATGAAATGGCACACGATGGTGGTTGGTGGTTCGGTTTCGTTTGTCCGCACACGCACCTATCCGATTCGGTCATCGTTTCGATGGGAAGCTGGCCCCGGAGCCGGATAGTCCATCTATCGTTAGTTTTTCCCGTTCGTTCGGTTCCTTTCACCTGCTGGATCGCTGGACCGGGCAATCGCGAGCACATAGGTTCGGGGTCTATCCGAAAACGAAAGCGCGTCCAGCACATCTCCCTTCGGTGCACTATGGCGCAATTTGGTCTATTTATTCGTTTTTTTTTGCATACAACTACTGATTAGTTTATATTACCTTTTTTATTTTGTAGCTACCACTGCAAAAATGCTACTTCAACTGCAGAAGCATAATTTCGAACAATAATAAAAAAAATTACTTCTTGACACCTATTAAAAAGCTTAATAGCGCATAAATTATGGATGAGATGATGATACAATGAGCAATGATTGCATACTTTAAGGCGCTCTGAAAACAACTACGTGTGGGATGTAATGATGTAATGCTGCGAATATAACACTCCAAAAAACTAGCCGTAAAACGTTTAAGTTTGTATCTGATATCTTGATAAACCTTTTTTTCTATTATTTTCTTCAAATTGCTTTTTGTGATTTAATTATAATTTGTTACTTAACTGCAGAACAAAATCGGAATTTTGAGAGGATTATTACATTGCTTTTTTTATTTAAAAACTCAAATTTGTCGCTGAATCCGACAACTAGAGTTAGGCGTTTTAAAATATAACCTTTTGAAAAAAATAATAATTTCTGAGGATTTCTGATAGGACCGGTCCAAAACCCCCCATCCGGACCAATCCCACATACGCAAGAAAGTGACTATCCGGTTACGAGTAAATAAAGTCAAAGAAAGCCAAGAATCACGGGCCCTAGACCTCTTGAGGTTGTTGTGCCGCTAAAAAAAGGGGAAGTATCTCATTCGGATTCATAACTCTGAACGAATCATTGTACCAAATGAATTAATCCGTATCACTAATTTTATCTCTCTTTTTTATTAAAAAAAAAAAGAACAAACCATCCCTCGATCATTCCATAGTGCAAACGCAGCCCAACACTAATCACATCCATTCATCGTCGCCACTTCACACGTGTGTGTTCTTCGTTCAAGTACACACTGGTGTCCGCGTCCGCTCGAACGCACCGTCCAAACAAACAAACAAAAAAAATGTGTCAAAAGTGGCCGTTTTTTTTCGGCTAAAGGTTCAATTGAAAATTTGACCGAATAAGTGCACCAGCACCGGGCAATGCTGGTGGAGGAAATGGTCGAACTTCCTTACGCTGTGTGCACCCCATTGCAGGCCGCATTTCCGCAGCGATCCGTAGGCAGCGAGGAAAGGCGCGTAATAAAAACCGCAAAGTGATTTTTTGTTGCTTTTCCCATTCGTTACCGGTTTTTCTTTCTTTCCCTGTCACTGGACCAGTGTACCTTCCGCCGGTTCGCGGATACGTTTGCATTTGTTTTGTTTTGCCTCACGTGATCGTGATCTTCGTGTGTGAAGAGGTTTCGTTCGATTGTTTCGAACGAACATCGTCGTTTTGCATCCCTCTCGATAAGTTAATTTTCCATAAAAGTCATTAGAAAAAAAATCGACGAAATAGATGTAACCTAATGAGAGGCACACGAGCATTTTTGTTACTGTTTGCAAATTATCATTTGAATCTTTGGTTTTTTGTTTGCCACGGCAAATACCATTTGAAGCTGCCGGTGTACTTCGCCATCCACACAAATACGGATCCGGCATCTTCAATCATCCTCCACAAATCTTATCGCAGGTCAAGACAAGTGGACACGAAACGATGTGCGAAAAAGCGAAGCAACATCAAACAAACGTACCAACCGCGGTGGCGGAAAACCAGTGCCCAAGGGATGAATCAACAGCCGAGTTACATGAAGGCCTGCTTCTTATCCTATTGCGCAATGGCGTGTGGCGCATCCGTACGGTGCATTGTGAGATGCGCGCGTCACCGCGCGCTGTGGCGAATGGAGAATCGAAAGGGAAAACCCTGTCCACGATCTCGGCGCTTTACACATGGATGCGTGTGCGTTTCCATCCGAATGATAGCGTTGTACCGCGTGATTGACCACCGTTGGATGCCTCGTTTTAACTTCCCCAAATTGCGTTACACCGTTCGGCAGTAACAAAGGAAGCAGTAACACCGCTACCGATAACGCCTCTCGCCTGGACGTTGAACAGTTTCATCTATCCACTTGAATGCGGCACACAATTTGGATAAATATGGAAGTAAGGAACTCTTCATGAAGATAAAACGATTAACATGCGCTAAACGCTTATCCGGGGAAGTACCTGATTAATGATTATGACGATGATGGGCATGGTGAGTGTGGCGTTTCGTAACATTTGCCCAAAATGCCTCCATCCTCCCGATGACACTGGACCAGTTGGTTATGAACCGGACCAAAGCGTAATTACGCCTCTTACCGTGTCTCGTCATTTTGTGTGCTTTGGAGTGCATTTTTTCTTGCCTCTGGCATCTGGTGCTGCTGGTTGAATCTTATCACGTGCGGGAAAGATATCACGTTCTATGTTTCACTCACCACCAAATCGAATTGTGTACTGTATTGTGTAAAAATGCGCATTTCAGACTATCCATTCGGTGACCCAATTCTAAAGACGTTCGGAGAGGATTGAGATTTAGCAAACGGTGCTACACTATCACAATGCCGAACTTTCGTAAACGTGTTTTCAATTGTACAATCGCAATTGAACACGCTGAATTGGTCTTGCTACATTCCAGAAATTGTAATCATGCTAAGAAAGATAAAGGTCTCCGGCCCGCCCCACTTTACTAGGTCCACTCAATTCAAGATAAAATATCTAACATTGCTAACTTAAGAGGTCACAAAAAAACTTGAGGGTTGATCTTATTAGTTATTTTGTTAAAACATTGTTTTAAGATATCCGCTTTTTAGCATTTGCAGCATTCGTATGGTATTGAGGTTTACTTTTTGAGGACTGTAACTTAATTATTATCTGAATATTGATCGAGTATCGAAAGATTGTTTTGCAATGTTGCATAAGATATTCATGAAACCTTAAGCTTTAACAACCATGCCTTAACAAACGATTTGAATTCTTCGAACCTGCCGATGGTTGTGGGAAGAGACTCTTGATCAGGCTAGAAGAGACTCATGCTGAGTCAGCTAACCAAAGCTAACCCGACCTTTTTGCATTGGTCCAAACACTATTCTTCAAGGGATCAGGCCTTGTTGTTCAGTAGTGGCTGCACCGAGCTTCATATGGCAGGTTTGGTATGAAATCCCATTCAGATTGCTCCTGGTACGTGACTAACATAGGTCTAGTTATGCCTACGTACTGCAGACAATAACCAGTACATCCTTCTCCCTTCCTTAACAACCTGATGACATCTAAGGCCTGCTATTCTTGGCATTCTTTGATGACTTTAGCTACCGTTAGTACATAATTAGGCCAAAAGGAAAGCATTCCGTTATAATTGTATATAATAGGTGCTGAACGAAATAACCAACCGTCGATCCGGTGTGATGACTACTATGATGAAATTATGGAAACAATGGCAACACTGTAATACTGCGATCTTGGACACAAATTCTCAACAGAGAGTATGAATAAAGATGCTCCATTTATCGTGTAGGGTTAGAGAGCAAGAGTATTTTCTGGTAAAGGCCCCGGGAATTCTTAATCTGTTGAGGCCAAACACGGGCCTGACTACCATTCCGCTTTAGGTCTCTCCAACGGTTATCCGGCACTGGTCTGGAGATTCTTGAATTTTTTGAGAGTCGATTCGTGATTTAATTGACTCCTCACTGAAGAGTCCTGAAGAGTAAATGACACTGCTCAAAAGATTCATTAAGCGCAACATTAGTCTTCTTTCCTTACACACGTTCTCAAAGTTCTTAAAATGTTGTGTCGTCCAATGCTACAACCAGACTGTTTAGACCATCCTATCTGTTGCTTACAATAATAATGTTGCTAGCAATAATAAAAAAATAAATGGTTTGGAAAAAAAAGGAAACAAAACAAACACAAGTTCGTTAACATAGGGAACGCGCGAAACAAACAGCTAGGCTCGCTATTTCGGAAATTGAGTCGCCCATTCCGCGATAAAAGTAGAATCGAGTTGCACCTTAGATCAGCAGAACGTTCAAAACATAAACAGCCCGGCAACGCTCGGTTATGCAAGAGGCGCAAGAATGCGATGAGCCCGATTAACGCGTACGAGGCGTATTTTTTACATGCGCCAATATCTTTAAGAAAAACAGTATATAAACCATTGAATTTTATCAATAAAGAAGCTTAACATTGTTAACTTTGGAAACGAACAGACGAGTCGAGTTCAATTGGACAATCTTGCCTTGACTTCCCTTCGGATGTTGGCGTGATACACCGCGTGTATCGCACCACTCTGACGGAAGAATTAGTAAGAATTCTATCAGCCGATGCTAAATCCACTGTCAGGTACTAGATGACTAGCCTGTCCGTCCGATTTACGCGAAACTGTTAGAAACGTCCAACTTTCCAACAAAGCAAGAGGCTACCGCGAGAGGCTTCTAAAATAATCGACGCTCCTTCGCGTGGACGATTAAAACTGTGGAATTAAAACTCCGGTTTTGTTACCTCGCAGCGCAACACTATCTGAGCGCATCAAATATGTTACACGCTGGTGGAGTCACACCACGACCGCCATTATCGTTCACTCGGTAGAAACAATTAAAACTCAAACAAAATGATAACACACTACTTGTGCCCAGTTTTAGCTTCACATTTCCGTTTCGTTGCTTTCAAAATTCATGCTAATAATACCTATAATGATGATGTTAAAAATCGGAACGTCTGGCGGGACGTCGCAAGGGTAATCTGCCATTGCAGTTTTGTTGGCGAGCGGAAAAACTGAGCTTTTGCAGGATGAATAATTAAGATAAGCGCATGTCGGTTTGGATAGACCACCAGTCAGATGTGTTGTGATCTACAACGCTTTGATTGTTGGCAAACGATAGTGATACGTTACGGACGTGGCGTATGTTACATGTCCACGGCTGATCGGTTGAATAAGAGAGTAAAATTAATTAAATTAACCAACTCACATTCACTCGGTCTACGCAGCATAATAGCCCAGCAACGTCTGGGGCAAGAATGAGGGCATTAGACCATCTGGCTTCTCATTACGAGGGTGGTGGCGTTCGACAACTTTTTCTTCCGGCCATGAATTCGCGAAACTTTCGATGTTTAAATAATGCTAAAATAGCGCACAGAAGGAGCAATGTGGTGCGTGCTACAGGTTGGGCAAATCAATCATTTCTTGCCATTACTTCGCCTCTACCGTAGCGTCGCTTTCAGAATCGCTTCAGTTGGTTCAGTATTATGCTTTGTTTTTTGTTTTAAATGCTATCCGGACAGAGGGAACTAAATGTACGCTTTCGGTTGCACAACCAAGGGAAGTGGTAACGGATGGACTAAGCATTGCGTAGCACGCTTAATTTATTTCTTGCACTGAGACTGCCCACATTCGCATCAATATCCTGCAGGGCGTTTGTGTTACCTTAAAAATGGGATTATATATTTAGGCAATTTTGGGTTTGGTTTCGTCGATACGTCGATTGTGATTCTAATGGTGTAACACAGCAGCGCATTCATTGGCGTCTGTCCGACTTACTGAAGCAACAACCAATATCAGTGTACAAAACCAATATTCCATCAAACTGAACCTACTATTAGTAGTGCAATTATGTTTTAAAAATCATATCTGTTGATTATACAATCAATAGGTCACCATCAATTCAAATATGCCTACATTCCAACGACAAACGATTGAAGACGCGCAATAAAAATTTAAGCTCTTCTAAAACATCTTATGAGCAGCAATTGTCAATATACCGTCTCAAGGAACCTAGTGTTTAACTGCCTGTAGTTGTTTACACCTTTTATCCCATTAAACGTGGAATATAAAGCTAAAGCTTCTCGCTTGACCTGTAGTGCGTGGACCCTTCATAGACCTAGCGTTAGGGCGCTGACGGTGGCTCTTTCTCCGCTCGGTTACACTTCCGTTACATCAGCCTCCGAACGGAAGATACCAAACATACGCATGTATACCGCCCTGTCAGTGTTTCGAATCACCGGGAGGCATCGGTAATGCAAGATGCAAGGCTGATGCAAACCAAACCAGGCGCAACATCCTTTTGGATTCGGAACCAACGCTTATGTGTTGCGTGCGAATGAAGATAATATCTGGATTTAGTTGATTTACTTTCATATCCCCTTTCCCTTTTACTCTTCGCCTTCGCGGTCAGTTGCTTTATCTTGATTAGATTCTCATTGGTCCACCCGAATTTTCCCAGCTCAAAAAAAAAAAAAACGGGAGAAGGAGTAGTGACACATGCATTTTCAATTTATCCATAAAGATGAACTCATGGATGAACATTAGCCGCGCCAGGTTGCCTAATTTTGTGATCGTATCGGAAACGGGAGGAGCTGAAGATCAACCCATCAATCTTCGGCGATCAATTAGATAATTGGCAATAATTTCATTTTCACCATTTTCGCTGTTTTTCATCGATCGTGCATTACGGATCGAACGTTGATAGCGACCGAAAGAGAGGACGAAAGATTTAAGAAAGAAAAAAACGCTTAAATAAAATTACCCTCCACAGCGCCACGAAGAGCCCAATCAACCGGAACGAGCATCGATCGAGAAACGATTGATTGATTTGATAAATTTGGTTTTTTGCGTAATCGCCTTTTTTGCATGGTGCTAACAGGCGGGAGATATTCTTATGATGGTTTATGATGAGCTACCATTAATATTGTTAACATAATTCAATTATCCTCACTCAACACGATGATGGCATTGACAGTTACAAATCGAGTTGTTACGTGATGTACTAACACTATCAACGTAGTTATCGCAGTTTACAACTAACGTGGAATATAATTGTAATGATCAACTAAACAAACAGTTTGTTTTGCTATTGCTATTGCCAGAATAGAACGACATAGAAGAAAATATAAAATAAATTAATTGTTTGCCACAATGTTGGCCGTAGATCTTCCCTTAAATACAATTGGAATAAAACGAAGCAAACCAAATAGAAACAATATTTAAAGTTGAATATCGCTAACTAATGCAAAAAAAATGAATTTATTTTGAATGACGATACAAAAAAATAGTAAAGATAATTGTAATAATTTAATTAATAATAATTGTGCGATAAAGTTCGCTTGAATCCTATGTTTAATAAGTATTCAGGAACAATGTTTTAAAGCCCCATCGGGCTGCCATACGCCAACTGGTCAGAATATTCACTATACTTACAATAGAGGTCCACTAAACCGCTCACGATCGTGCGCCGTCGTCTGCCAATCAATTATTTTGGCCTTTCTGGCGAACGAATCAACGCCATCACTCCATCTCAATTTGGCCCTACCATGCCTCCTCTGTTCATGTTGGCGACCTAGAAGGACTTTACGGGCTGGGTCGTCTGGTGACGTGACAAGTCCACCGGAGCCTAGCGAATCTAATATGCTGTACGACAGTTTGTTCGCCGTACAGCTCATAGAGCTTGTCATTGTATCGGCTCCTCCATTGTCCTTCCACACATATGGGACCAAAAAGCTTTCTGAACATATGCCTCTCCAACGCGACTAAGAGTGTTACGGTAGTTTTGGACAAAGTCCATGTCTCAGAGGCGTTATTGTCGGTGCTGTCTTTTGAACCAAGATAGTTGAAATTTTGTGGACGACTTCGAAAATGCGCTCACCTATTTGTAAGTCATTTCTGCGTAAGTTAGGATTTGTTTGCCGGGCCGCTGGTGGTGCCACCATCAACTTGGGCTTTGCCTCCTTAATCTCCAACCCGAGGTTTTCCACCACCTGTACAATCCTTTTTTTAATCTTCGCTATTGTCACTTAAAAATGTTGGCATTTGGTTTAGCTTTTCCGTGGTCATCATCTGTACTGACCTCGAAGTGTTGTCGTCAATGTTATTGGATATATATTTCGGTTTGAGTTTCGCCCTAAAAAGTTCTGTTGGTCGTCTCTGAGCGCCATTACGAGGGTGATGGTCTTTGGTAAAACGTTATCCTTAATCATTTGAAAAGAAGTTTTTAACCAAAAGCTTTAGGCGCTCCTTCTGCTAGATTACTTGATGGCCAACACTTTCACAAATAAAGTTCATCTTGTCTATGTACTGCTTCACTGTTTGGTTGCTTGTTTCAATTTCCAGGGAGAAGAGATCAATCTGACTTCGTTCTTAACCATTAAATTCTGCTGTACTATACGGCGATGTCTGCTGTCTGGTCACCCAACATTGGAGTTTTGTTTGGTAAACTGGTCTTTCTTTAAATGTTGAAATATATTATCGATGCTAGACCGGGGTAAACGAAGAAAGTAGTTTGACGTCTGCCGTGTGAAATATCTCACATTACCTTTTTAGCTTAAGAAAGCTCAATATTAATCTACATTATGCACTGACAACATAAATTGAAGGACTTGAAGATTTAAAAATAATGCTTCAAAGCTGTTTGGTAAGAATTATGAAAAACAGACAGAAGGTAAGTGGTAAGTCTAAGTGGTAAGTGGTAAGTGGTAAGAATTATGATCGATAGACAACTTACAATACAATTACACCACAACTGATTTTTTGAAACACGAAATAGCGAGGAATATGAACGGAATGCACCAACAGCTGATAATGTCATTCCTACCCCTCGGAATACACTGTCACGTTGACTTGTACGAACCTTGACAAGGTCCACACAACACACCTCTCTTTATTTACAACAATAGCTGCCGAAATAACGCGTCCGCTATTCGCACATCAGGCAGCCGCTACTCTGCTTAATCTTTTAATATAAAAATAATAGTTTTCAGGGTGTTGAAATAGTTCCCATTTCACATAGTGGTGACAAACATCATTTTAAAACCAAAAACAAATCTGTGTTTAGTGCAATCAACATTAAACTAAGTCCGAACAATTAGTCGTCCGACGATTAGGTTATAGTGAGTGAAAGGAAGCTTCTTTTTATATTTTAGATTATAAAATTTTGTTTAGTTGTGTACTGAAGGTGAATAATTAATCTGTCTGTTTCTATTATTTGCCATACTGCCGTCCTACCGTTTCATGATACTACCAGCAATAAATGTGTATTGAAGAAACGTTTAAGCTTTTACAAACTAAGTCACTACAATCCTTCCAAATTAGCCGAGATTGATTAGTAAAGACCAATCGTGAAGTAATCTCCATCTCCTTAAACACTCCAGCTACCATCAACGGTACAACAATGAACGTTCTGGAGCAATTCAAAGCGACGCCGCTGACGCTTAACAAACTACCAGCATCGTTCGTAGAGACGAATCTTTCCGAAAGTGGACAAGTGGTAAGCTGTTGTGATAATTGTAAGAATTGAAATGAAACATTCGCGTTCTTCGCATTTGTGGATTTGTAGCCGTCGGACCACTTGCAGAGCACCACAAGGCAACCATTCGGTTCGAGCAATGTTTACAAAACAAGCATTCTCCATTACCGCGTCCTGGCCGAGGGTGACGACGTGAAGAGCGTGTACGAGGCCGCAATCAAACTTCCACCGGTAAGAGATGCTTTTTAGGCAATGTACAAACTCCCATAATAATTCTCATCGAGTTTCAGAACATGGAAGAGGAATATTTTCCCGGTGATGCTATCGGAATTCTTACGTACAACCTGGCGAGCGAGGTGGATTATGTGCTGGACCGTTTGCATCTTCTCGAATCGGCTGACCAAACGTACGAAGTGAAGCTGACAAAACCGATAAAGAAGAAAAACCTGGAGTTACCACATTACGTACCAAAGTACGTCACCCCTCGAAGACTTCTTTCGGAGTGTTTGGACATTCGAATTACACCACGGAAAGGGTTGCTTCAGGCAATGGCTGTCTACACCGCAGATGAATGTGAAAAGCGTTTGCTGGAAATTTTAGCCTCGAAGGAAGGTTCCAACCTCTACAATGAGCTGATTCTGAAGAATGAGATGAACTTCCTGCACGTGCTGAAATACGTGGCTACCAGTAGGCCACCATTAGCGTTACTGATTGAACATCTGCCCCGGCTTCAGGCTCGACCGTATTCTATCGCGAGTTACGGACGGGAGAACCACATTCGTATCGGCTTTGCTATGCTGAACGATGGCCATGTTGGGATCACGACGCACATGCTCGAAAGCAAACTGCTGCATCCGAACAAATGGGACAAATATTTGTACATATACCTTCGCCAGTTGAAACCTGTCTTTAACTATCGCGAGGACGATCTCGAACGGAACATTATAATGATCGGCCCTGGTACTGGTGTTACCCCGTACATTGGCTTCCTGGAGTATCGTAAGCAGATGAAGAGTTCTAATCGAAAGATTAAGATGGGATCTGCCTGGTTGCTAACGAGTTGCCGCTACCAGGACCGCAACTATCTCTACGAAAGCGAACTGAAGAGTTTCATGCAAGCGGGTGTGTTGGATCGATTACACGTAGCTTCGTCTCGCGATGAGGATAGTCAGTACAAGTATGTGCAGGATATCATCGAGGATAGAAAGGAAGAATTGGTAGAGCTGCTGCTCGATGACAGCACCAAGTTGTTCCTCTGCGGGGAAGGCCGTACTATGCTTCCCCGCATTCAGGACACGATAGTGACGTGTATGAGTAAAGTGAAGTCCATACCCAAAGCAGAAGCAGCCGACCTGCTGGCGGAGTATAAGAAGACGGGGAGGTATCTGTACTATTCGATGATACGATACTAAGCGCATGGATCTCTGTTTGTGTGGTGATATGTGTAGAAATGGCTGTATAATACGAGAAGCCCATATTTATAACTGACAACCGCTGAGTAGTGTATAATAAACGATTTCGGACGTTCTACTACGTTAAACTTACTATTACTGGAATTTCAATCCACATTTTTGAAACTCAAGGAATAATAAATATAAATAAGAAAAAACGTAGTAAGGGAGTATAACATACCTGACGTAAGATTTCCAACGGTTGGAGATGGTGCACAATTTATTTATTGTTTTGGTTTCTTCTTCAATTGCCGATACATATCGATGACACTTTGCTGTTCACGTTCGATCTTCATTCGTGTTGCAACGGGCAGTTTCTTTCGTTTGCCTTTCAGATCTAATTTCGGTTCCGACCCCTTCTTTTTGGAAGTTTTCTTCGGGACCGGTTCTTCCTGCTCTTCCGTTTGTTTTGTTTCCAGTAACGAACTTAGCAATAGACCTTTGGATCCGGGCTGAAAAAACGAATAATTTAATTTAAAAGAACGTACCATATCATATTGTGTACCGATGAACAACGTACCCGTGCCACACCTTCCCTTGTAGCTCGCCGTGGCAGTGTGTGGAGCGTTGGCGGTTCTTTTACTACCTCACCAAAAGGCACCCGTTCGTATTGGTACTCTCTCAGCAACAGATCTTCTTCCTCTCGTTGTTTTTCTAACGTTTTCTGCTTCTTTTCAGTGATCAACGCTTTTTTAGCTTTGGCCGCTTCTACTGCTTTTAATTTTCGCGCCTTTGTTTTGGCTGCTTTTTCATCGTTAATCGTTTGCAACATAACATCAACTTCGATACCTTTCCGTTTAACCACACGAATTGCTCCGGTGCGATCATCGTGTTGCACCTCAACACCGAACTTGACTCCGAATGCGCCCTCTACCTCACGATCATGCTGGACTTTACTCGCACGCATCAGGAACGATTCTTCCGATTCCCGATTGCGCTTTTCAATAACCGTGTTGCCGATCCGCAGTTTTGGTTTTTCCTTTTTTTGTTTAATCCTTTGCCTAGGTTGATTGACCTCTTTGGTCAGTGCCATAAACCGCTTGAAACGATTCGACACCTCCTGTACATCGTGTTCCTTGGGGGGATTGTTGATTTTGTCTTTATTGCTATTGTACAAGAGAAATGGTGCGTTTAGTTCAGGTTAAGATTGAAAACTTATCTTGCTTGCATTCTATTACTTACGCTGCTTCTTTCTCGGCGAGCCGTTTCAGCGGATCACGAACACCATGGCGTTTGGGAACGGGGATTTTACGACGCGTTGGACCGAATCGTCCCATTCTGCAGGGGGTATTGACAAAACTATTGTATTTGTGAAACTAAAAACACCACGTAAATGCAGCAAACAAAGCAAATTTCGTGATTTAATCGAACAAAACAATCCGCGCACTAGTTTTCTTGGAGGAACCTGTTGAACAACATTGTACCGCATGTGAATGATGAGAACTGTCAAAGCAAACTTGATATGTTTGACAGTTTGGAACAATACCCGGAAAACCCCGGCAGGAAACAAATAAATTTCAACACTTGTGAAGAACTTCCCTTTCATTTCTTGTAGAAATTTACACGATTTAAATTTATTTCGTTTTAATATGTATAAACGACTCATACACATTTGGTTATTACAAACATACACACAATGGAAAAAAAAACATGAAAGCATCGTTTTGCTGGCAGCACTGCTTGACACGGACAACGTGACTTTGTTTTGTTTATGTTCAGTTTAGCTGCGAAACACGACGGAATTTTCGGACCGGCGGCATGTCTTCGGAAATTCTAACTGAGTTTGAAGGAAAAAAGCTAACATTGCCCGCACTTCCTTCGAATTTTATTGCTCTGGAAAAGGTCACAGTAAGGAAAACCAATGGCGTTGACTGGCAATTGCATAAAAGGTATTTTAAACATAAATGTGTTCCCGCAGGAAAGTGTACCACTACAAGCAGCACACCTGCAAGCAAATGTTCCTCAACCATTCGCCGCGACCGAAGTTGTTGAAGCGTTTGTCACCAACATCACAACGATTGTTGAAGGAGAAGATGTGAAACCTGTAAACGATTTAACATTTAAATACCAACATGACACAGGACATCGATTTTGGCCCGGAGATACGATAGGAATTTTACCCTACAACGCAGATAGCGACGTTGATTACATTCTAGACCGCTTGAATTTGCTGTCCCAAAGTGATAATGTATGTAATGTCGGGATTGACCCAACTTCAACCAAGAAGGGGGCCAAGATCCCGATGTTCGTGCCTTCTGTTGTAAATTACCGACGTCTGTTCAAGGAGTGTTTGGATCTGCATGCGGTTCCAAAGAAAGTAAGTGAACGGGGAATTACCTAAACAAACAAACCATATTGATACGCTATTTTGTTTTAGCTCTTGATACGTTCTTTAGCATCGTACACGACGGATGACGACGATCGACGAACCCTGGAAATTTTATGCTCAAAAGAAGGAAATTCTGCGTATGAGAAAATCGTCCTACAGAACGGAACGGGAATCATTTCTTTGCTGCAGCTAGTACCATCGTGTAGACCAACGGCTGCAATTCTTGTAGCACATCTTCCTAGACTAATGCCACGCCCGTACTCGATAGCTAACGTGTACCAAGAAGGAGACAGCCCTGCGGTACGCTTGCTTTTCTCGCACAATGCACATAATCCGGGCATTACCACTACATACCTTCGAGGATTGGAAAAAGGGGCAACGATATATTTTTACTTCCGCCAGAGCAGTGCGTTTGTGTACAAGGATATGGATGTAAAACGAAACATAGTAATGGTTGGCACCGGCACGGGAATATCTCCATATCTTTCATTTCTCCAGCTACGAGCAGAAGCTCTTGCAAAAGGCGAAACACTAGGCCGTGCGGAACTGTTTGTAGGATTTCGCTATCGTGAGCGTAACTACCTGTGCAAAGATGAAATCGAAGAGTATCTCAGGGCGGGCGTTTTGGACGCTTGTAATGAAGCCTTTTCACGAGATACCGATACTCGGCATAAGTATGTACAAAGTCAGCTGAAAGAAAAGCGTTCCCAAATCATTGAAAACATACGCAACCCCCATGCACTGCTTTATGTTTGTGGGGATTCGAAGATACTTTTGCCACAAATAACTAACACTGTAGTCGACATACTAACCGAAGCATCAGAAGCGGAAGAGGATATCAAAACGCTTATTAGTGGGTTAAAGAAGGATGGTAAATACCGCGAAGATATATGGCTGTAAGTTACATATATTGTAAATGTAATAAACTGCATGAAAACGATAGCTTCAAGCGATACGAATGCATGCATGAAAACTGTTAATGAATAAAATGAAAAGTCACTCCCCAATGTTTCGTGTGATATTGGTCATTAAACAAGGTTCAACTTACCAGGATCATTCCAGATATTGCACTACTTGCGACTGGTATCTTTTGTTTCGGATGATAAGTAATAAATAGATCAGTTGGACTTATTTTATCATCCTATCAAAAACTATATTCTATACATAAACGTTTTTAACAATATTGCCAAAAAAACACGACCCACCCACTACGATGGTTCCAGTGTTGAATGCTGTTTACATATGAATGATTGTGCATGGTTGCATCCACGTTGGAGAAAAGAAATACTTCAAAAAAACATTTGCTGCTAATACCGCATAATATCCTATATCATGTAATCGCTACACTGTGTATATTGTAATGAAAATATTCAAAAAACATTGTATATTTTTACGTTACGGTCTCCAATACACGTTTTATCTAAATGCCGGATTGTGCAGCCGCACGTGTACACACACATACACGCTTTACAATGCAGTATGTGGTACTAGACAAGCTTCGTACGTCAGAGAGTTTTCCTTTCACTTTCCCATTGCTTCGACTACACATAATTCTTAACCATGTAATACATATAAAAATACATACCTCCTTTATAAACTAAGGGATCAAAAGCAATTACTACCACATGGTCAGAATGTTTGTTCTACAGTTACGCATAAAAAGCAAGCTTCCTCCATAAGTGCCTATATCTCTTATCGGTAGATTGATTGTGATGGTTTGTGTGCTTGTAATGCTCTACCTATTTACACCTATTGGCAACAGCTGAAACGTGCGCTACACATTTATACACCTTAGTGAACATATTTCGCTTACCGGGAAACCAATACTTTCCGTTCTACGCTACAGTATATACAACAGTAGTCGGACATATACAGCTGGCAAACAAAAAAACAAAAACTCTCTTTAGTTCCCGTTGCACTGGCTGCTTATTCCTGATCGTGTAAAATGGTCAACTGCTGACTGGTTTGCAAGGGACCAATCTTTATCATCTGGACGGTATTCTGATCGTCAAAAACCTAAATATGGCCCGGGGATGGTTTCACTGTACATGGACGATGCAGACGTACCGCTTTAGCGTACAGTATCCAGGCACAGTACAGATAATGTGCGACGGATGAACCTATTTCTATTACATTAAACAAACATAATTCGCTGCTGTGTACAACGAAGCATTCTTGCGCGGAGAGCAGCAATTTTTGTGCCAGCGATTACCCCCGTGTTCACACTGCACGCGTTCTTTTTAACGACTATCAGCTGGTGGTTCTTCTGGTACTACCACGGGCACGTAACGTTGGCGCTGATGTAAGTGGCACTTTGCCCGCGGAAGACGTTACCGCCGTTCAATATGCGTTGGGGTTTTTATGCGGCCCTCCGATGCGGGAGTTTTTTTTTTATGCGAAACATGTGCAACATGTTGCTGCTGTTAAGGCGTTGGGGTTTTCTGCTTCCTCGTTTAAGGTTACACGCGGAGTACTATTGTTGTTCGATCGGGACACCTCAACACGATCGACGCGTAACCTCCAAATACTGTTCAAGGCAATCAAGCTAGATACTGGAGAGGGTGGGGGAATGTGTTCGAAACCGTATTTCAGTGTGTTTGCCATTGCCGTATGATAAACCCTCGGATCGAAGTGTTGTCTGTTATTTCTTTTTCTGCATGCTTTTACACAATTAAACGCTTTTCAGTTCACAACTTAACTGCACAATGGGGCGTGTTTGAAATAAGATGCACCAATGCATCAGATTAATACAGCACATCAAGATCGTTTCATATAGTGCGAATTCATGTCCGCTAACTGATAAGAAATAACCGGAAGTACCCAGTAACGCGTGTATAGCTGTGGTTGTGGACGAGTTAGGTTACACCCATGTCACCACTATTCCGAAGGAAGCGGAGTTCATTATTAGCACCTCTTGACTCCCGGCAGCAAGGCAGTCCTGTATGTGACAATGGTGCAACAGAACAGTTTTACCAGTTACTTTACTGTGCTTCAGCTTGTTATCTGATAACAGCTGATAAATAGCATTGCAAATCGACAACCGAGCGAGTGACGTTTACAAAATGGACCAAAAGGGAATTATGAAACTCTTTCTTTCGAATAGTCCACGATAGTGATGATGGTAACAGCCACAACTAACCATCTAGAGCGAAGGATGAATTTATCGATGACCACCGCCATCAACCCGGCGTGCCCTTCACAATGCTAGCTTCGAATTTTACTTATCTCACTCATTTTTTATCTAATCAGTTTACAGAATCATCAAGATCGTGCCACAGACACAGGAGAAAAATATAATTTGCGAGGGTGACCATTTCGTAAACCCTCTCTCTTCAACCGGAAATCTGAATTTATTCTATTCGGACCAACCGTTGAGCGGCTATTTCCTCACACGCTTCCTTGGACAATGCTTAGCTACTTTCATGTAGCAAAACTAGGACCAATCGCTTACAACGGATTGAACGAGCTGACTTCTACCATCACAGGGTTCCCAAACATTACCGGAGATTGTGGTGCAGAGCAGCATAAGGTCAAATTAATTTACCTCATCACCAAGACACTACACGCACGATTCCCTGCTTCCGAGTTCGATGCCGGGTGCCATCATCAGGGCCGCGGTGCCGTAACAGTTTCGATAGACATCGAGGCGTATTCTATGTGTGCGACCTGTAGGTGTCAGAGTCAGTGCACCATACCGATTATTGTTGCCATGGAGCGTGAAACATTAAAGCACCGTTTGCTAAGCGCACCATATAATCAACATGGCACGAATCACATTAGGAAGATACGGTAAAGAGAATCGTTCTTTACCGTGTCATCAGACCGCTAAGGTAATTGTTTAATTCAAGTGGATACAACAGTCAGAAACAGAAGCAAATTATTCCACAGACATTTGCGAGGCGCAAATCTGAGATCACAAAACATCGAGATATTTTATTGTATTGTATTTTTTTTTCTTTTCGCTACTCCAACCTACATTTGAAGCCAGGACGGATGTACTCACAAACCATGTGTTACGATGAATCCGGCCTACACCAACGTTCAAATATGGAACGGAAGCAGCGTACACAACGAAAGTGTTTTATTTACATTCCTGTACATTATCTTAAAAACCCCCACAATCGGGTGTTAAAATGGAAACACAATACCCCCAACAAAGTAAGATCAAAGTTCCCACCTTCCTACTCCACCCGTGATTGTGTGACCGGGTGACAAACTATAGCCACAATAGTCTTGTGGATTTAATTCATTTGATGCTTTAGATGCACCACCATTGGACAGCACGTCCATGTGTATTCTCTCCTGTCCGCGGGGACAAACGTAAGGGGTGGACTTTCAACGGATGAATCATCCGTAACTTCACGTTAGTATCCTCGTCGTCTCCCGTGACACTCGGACACGAGGTAGCGTTGCTCTGTCTGGGAGAGAGTGGAAGGTTTAATGCCGGTATTTTTGGTGAAAAACTGACGCTGACTCATCGGTATAACCATTGCCTCTCTTTCCACCTTACCAAGGTAGGTGAAACACTCTCAATTTCCTTACCACAGGGGGGTTTATGATTCCCGGTTCGGTTTGTAGTGATTTTGGTGTGGTGGAATAATCGTCTAATTGCCCACAAAATGTGCTCTCAAGTCGTTAGAAGTTTAGAGAAGATGTAATAAAACCAAAAGCTTAGATTCTTGTAAGCAGTGCCATTTTCTGTAAACGGAATCTTCAATCGTCAGTCTTTCCCTTTGCAGGAAGTGGTTGCAAGAAAGGAACCCGTAAAATAACCTTTCATTGAAGCCAACATTTGTGAAGGCAAATTATTTTTATAACACACATAAAACGCACATCAAAATTCTCTTTTTTCATGTGTACGTTTTGCGTCCCTTGCTTCATCAGACCGGGGCATAAAGCGCACTAGCCGCAGTGCATATGTTCGTCGTGGTTATATTGCTCTTCGTATTTAGAAGAATTTCACTCCAGCTGGCGACATGATGTGTCGTTTACCAGTCGTCTGCAAGATACGATCGTCTAAGACACGGCCCTACGCAGTAGCGATCTCTTCGACTCTTTCCCATTCCTCCATAGCCGCCACAGGCCGGATCCGAATGGGTTTTAGGCATTTGTTTTATCTGCTCGGTATGGATGGTTCGACCTTAAAGGCAAGAAAAACAATCTTACTTCTTTCTTGGTTGTAAAATCGCACCACCGTGCTAATGGAAATTGGCAAGAGTGTCGTACCTCGGCGCCCGCGATTGTACGATCGCGAACGAAACATACGTCACAAGACCACAACGGGTCTGGTAATGCCCGGCGGAATGAACCCGCCACCAACGTGATTTTCTTCAATGAGATGTAAATTTTAATAGAATAATTCCAGCCACACTACCAGTGCTTAGCGCAAACACATACACTCGCTCTCTCGCCTTATTTCGTCTACGTTGTAGCAGCGCACAATAACTGAACAAATGCACTTTCTGTGCACGTTCCACGACACCATCGCTCCCGGACTATTCCGTACTCTTTCGCGGCAAGAAGTGATGGATGATGTACGGTAACCATCAACTCCATCTCACCAGTACCACCGAGTGTATCAGACGTAAACTTGAAGGTTTGTTTCGCAGTGGCTCATTGAGTTGAACGCCAGTAAGCGGGTACGGTCTTGCAGGAGGACGACATCGAAACCATTGGCAGACACTAGTGAGCTTGTCGTCTTGCCATCGTCATCATCGAGGTCGTCGAGTACACCACCATCGCTAAAGTCTGGCAATGTCACTCGCACTCGACAGAGTGGGAAAGGGATGCTCATTTGCTTCGTATTCCTACAGCAGACGCGAGACGCGCTTTATTTCATTTGCTTGCCTCGTGGCGGCGATGGTTCCGGCTAATCACAAGCGACATTATTATCGTTCTCGGACTTCTTCACACACCAGAAATGTTTCAAACGCGGGGATGATGGCGATGGTTCCCCTACTCTTTGCCGATGGTGCGTTTCTTCCGTTGCTCATTCTTTTTGGCAATGGAATGTTACTATTTACTCTCATATTATATGTCCGCACACATCCCAACCCAACAAACAGCAGCATAAGAACAACCTATCCATTATTGACGACGTTTCGGTTCACACAAAACGTGAATACCACTTCAATTGTAGTGTAACACATCAAGTCTAACAGAACTATCAAGTGGCAGTGACGCGATCAATGATCGTACGCGTGAAACGCATGCATCTAGTCTTGGATTGCTGTTATTACTTTTACTAAAACCAAATTCCAATCCAAAAAAGGCAAACATTTACTTTCTTCGCCCATTTGAGGAATGTATGGGGGATCCATATGTTTCCTAAGCATTCCAGCCAGCTTAGGCGTGTACGAGCTTGAATACTGTTCCATTGTCGCGCTGCAAATGCAGATCGTGTGGCGAAAAAGGGTCACGCGTTATGATTGATTGTTCCGTTCTACATCGAACCAACACCGAATCGAAGCCAGGCATACATGTCCGTCCGCTCACGCGGGACAAACGATGGACATCAGCCCTTATCATTTTACTGCTGTACCAGCACCGAACCTCTGACACGTTACCGCTATCAATGCTCCCTTCGATCTCTCGTTCAGCGAATCTAATGTAAGCTCTACTTTTTCCTTATCTTTAAGCTCGTTGACTATGGGGTGTGATTTGCTGGACCGCACGGTGGCGCAACACAACATACCGTGGGGTTATTTTTTATGTCCATCCTTCCGCTGTACACGGTATACTTTTTTCAAACCCAAATTTTGCACCAAATGGGCCCTGCTGCGTTTGCTTTTGGCTCTACGTTCCGTTTTTTCGTATCACCGGATTCCTTTCCCGTTGTTCGGTGTAAAAAGGCACTAAATCTCACAGCCACATACGGCAAAAATGTTCCTCTACTCACGATTCTACATCTGACTTTTGTTTTCGTTCGATCGTTCCGTTCTAATCACACACAATACCGTTACCTGGAAGAAGTGTCGTACCATATCCTTCGGCATTCGTTCGGAATTGCAACCGCCGCTCAGTTGTCCCGCTTCAGCAACCTCCGGGCGGCCTTTATCAGTGGCGTCAACGTCCGCAGCTCCATGCAGTCCTGCAGGAAGGGATGCCGCAGCAGCTCGTCAGCCGATGCACGCATGTCGACCTCCACCTGCAGGCAGCGGTCGAGAAAGTCCTTCAGATTGTCCGACAGCTTGTCCCAGCTTTTGATGTCCGGTCGACCGTTGGCCGCAATCAGATAGAGCGCACGCAGCGGTGCCTGATTGAGGTACGGCGGTTGACCCTCGATCATCTCGATCGCCATAATGCCCAGTGACCAGATGTCTACCTTCTTGCCGTACTGTTTGCGCGTCACCACCTCCGGCGCCATCCAGTACGGTGTGCCGACCATTGTTTGCCGCTTCTCGTCACCCTCGATGTTGGCGCAGAAACCAAAGTCGGTCACCTTTACCGAACCGTCCATGCCGAGCAGCACGTTGTCGGACTTGATGTCACGGTGGATGATGCCTTTCGCGTGCAAGAAGTCAATAGCCAGCAGCACCTCTCGACAAACGGCCGCAATCTGTCGGTCCTTCATCACCGTTTCGGTGACGACGTCGGTCAGCGGACCACCATCCATATACTCGAGAATTACCCACAGCTGGTCAACGTTTTCCAGGTAGTATGCCTCCAGAAAGTTAACCAAATTCTTATGGTTAAAGTCCTTCAGCACGTTTATTTCGTTTAGTATCGATTCCTTCGACGATTGGTTCTTCATGTCGATCGTTTTGATGGCCACCTTCGAGCCAGTGTTACGATCGAGCGCGATAAACACCACCCCCGATGCTCCCTTGCCCACCTCGACCGTCTTCTCGTACCGCTCCAGCGGATCGTTTAGGTTACAGATCTTCTTCAGCTCGAAGTAGACCTGTTCGTCGCTCTTGGGCTGTCGGGTAAGCTTTTCCTTCGGTCGCAGTATTAAATCACTATCGGCTGGTTCGGGCTCCTGGTCAAGGCTGTTGTTATTGTTAACGTTTGTGCAGATCGCATAGGAACTTTGGTGCGTGTTCAGATGGGGAACGTTGTGGATGATCATCGTGTCGCTGTTGCTAACCGAATCGATCAGATGCAGATTGTCCATACCTTTGTACACCTTGCTGGTGTAGTTCTTGGGCTTTGGTTTTAGCAGTGGCTTCGGCGGCAGGGTCATGCTTTTTTTGGGCAGCGGAGGTGGTGGTGCCTGTGGGACACTTTCGTTCTCTTCGCTGCTTCCCGCCAGCGAGTCTTCGCTTTTGTGCGTACTTTTCTGATCGAGAAACTGTTCGATCGATTCTGTCTCCTCGTGGATAGCATCTTCCGTGATGAACGGCTTGAACGGTTCGGTCGCTTCCTTCTTTTTGATCGAGTAGCTGTAAAACTTTACCGCTTGGTAGGCCGCCTCCGGATTTTTGCTCTGTTCGTCGTGCGTGATCAGCGCATCCATCATGCGGATCCATGATTTCGGTAAACCCTCCAGGTGACCCGTTTGCTGGTTTTTACTAACGTGCATCCCGTGCACAACGTTCGTCGGGAGACCGATTTCGGAAATTTTGTTCCGCTCGGAATCCTTCGCCCGTCTGCTACCGAAAATGTTTTTAATCATCTTGTCCGTTTACGCTGTGCTTCGGTTAAAAACGAGAACAACCAAAAGGGACGGTGATACCCTACGACGACAATATGTGGGTGGTAGTATATTTCCAGTACAATTCGCTACACGGTAACTCGTAGCAAACACAATAGAATCACACCGATTGGCACCTTCACAGCTAGTAACCTGTTCCACGCATTAACTTTTCTCTTTTCTGTTTAATATCACACGCCAAATCCAATTGGAAAAGGGGGAAAAGATCACTCCCGAACGCACCACACTTAAAATGCTGCTCCGGAGGAAGCAGCACCCATTCACACCAGCAAGAAAAACTGTCTCACAACGGTGCTTATCGCAGCGGAGTGCTGGAAATATTTTCTCGGGGATTCACGCACGAACACGAAAACGTAACCGCACCACACCAATACACACATTAACGCCACAGTGACAATGCTAGGGCGCCGTCGTTTTATGCTTTGAGCTCGTTAAACCATTCCAAGGCAGCACGGATTTATGTTTCATCGCATGGTGAACCTTTCTCTTCACACACTGCCCGCGAGGAACTTGGAAATAATGCACCGAGTGGTATGACGAATCATCGACACTTTGGCACAGCCCTACACAATCCGTAGCAAAGCATTCGCCTGTGTGCGTGACTTCAACACGATGCACATTTGACAGCTTGACAGCTGAGCAACGAAGAGGGCATTTGCTCAGTAGCCCAATATTTGAATATTGACAAGCGATATCTAACATTCGTTGAACGATTCGTTAGAAACAAAAAATATATTCTAAATACATAAAGAAATACATTAATACATTTTCCTTCTCCTTTTATATGGGCAAGATTTTATGTTTACTTAACTTAAAGTGACGATTAACCTTGTATGTTAGCAACAGTTCGAATAAACACTATGCTAAATAATTCAATAATCGTAAGAAAAATCTGTCCCTACCGGGGATGGCGAATATTACCAGCGAAGCCAAGGTCCCAGGCAGGATGTACCACGATCCGAATGAGCTGTTTAATGCAGCTAAAAGAGGATGCGAAGACGAAGAATCAATTGACAATTGTTTTGTTCTTTCCAGTTCATAAATGAAAAAAAAACTTTTTCAACGTTCTTAGTTAATTTTCCTAAAACCATTAATCAACGATGTTGTATTGTGAAATATTTTTCAAAAAATTTCAAATTATCTTCTAATTATTATTCAAACCTTCGCTTTTGACTATGCACAGATTGTAGCAGATTGACAGCTTGCATGAAACTTGCACGCAGCAATATTGAAGAAACTCCACTGTGCTACAAAATCAGTTCTGCGATGCTGCTCTAGCTATGTAATTTGAATATTCTGTGAATCGAATATCGAATATTCTAGTGATCTGGGAAAATCTTGTCGTTACAATTCCATATAAGTATTTGAGTTGTGTTACACAATGCGTTATAATTTGGGTATATCTATGAATGTCCTCCTTCTAGAATGATTGAGTCGGGAAATACCTGCATGAGATGGTGTTTTTTTCAAAAATGGAAACAACAATTTAGTTCTGTGTCTAGAGTGAAGCAAAGCACACTCATGAAGGACGACCTTCATTCTTAGTATTCCGTGATTGTGAAAAGGAGTGCAATGATTTGTAGTCTTGAAGAGCAGAACAATTGTGTGATTACAATATTGCAAAAGGTTTATCTTACTGTCATTACATACTGTCATCCACCACATAACTCACCAATGGAACGTAAAATATGTTGTAACACATTCATTCGCTGAAAAAAAAAAACAATAGCACAGCTTAGCACGCTTGATCGGTCACCCTGGTGGACACGTTGGCACCGGTATCGCTACCGGCAAAAGTTCAGTAGAACCATTTCCAGTTCCCGAATAGGTCAACAGTTACTCATTACCAACGAGACGGCCACTCGAAGCTATTAGTGGAACGATGCGGTGCACCAATTATTTCATTGATAATTACACTCGGCAAGAACCGCGCCGCATCGACCGGTTGTTGGTGGTGGAAAATTATCCCGTCCAACTATTCCCCGAGACTGCACCGATTGTCATCGCACGCGGTTGTCCTTTTTCACCGAGACCAGCAGGGGAAAGGCTAACGGGGATTCGTTTTAATTCCGTTAGCGAAATTATCAGCTGATCATGAAACAACAATTTATCGAACAATATATGGAGATGAGATGAGAAAAAAAAACACAGCAACTGGTGCAAGAATATAAATGAAACAAACTCGTTCCATAGCTAATGGGACCGAATGAAGATGGTGGCGGATCGGCAAGACTTTACCGATGAGTCCAGATCGAACCAGATCGGTCCAGCACAAAATGTACGAAAGTTCCGACCTCTTTTCTTTTCTTGTGGTTTTGTTTTAGTTTACACCGTTTTAAGGTTTGCTCCACAAAACCGGAGGGATATTATGACATGTTTGTTTGCGTTGTAAATATTTCTTCAACTCAACAAAATTTGTTCACTAATTCCAATGTTTCATTATGTCTATACTTTTGATAAATTATTTAAAATGTGATGCGAATGCGCATGTAGAATTTAGAATGAAATGATTTCCAAAAACACCAATGTAGCTACATGTAGTAAACCTGCTTGCATGCAATGTTCGATTCAACAACAGGACTTTCAAACTTTCTTTTGCCGATCGCCCAAAAGAGCTTTGAAGATCATTTCCTCCCCAATACTGCCTCCACCAGGAAGATGTAGAAATTGAGGATCGTTCGTGATACCGCACGAGACGTACGCAGCAGCTCCAGCGAGAGCTAATCTCAGTGGCCGGAGAGCGTGCGGAGAGCGTGTGCGGCCAAAGAAAACCGACGGTGTTCACGGCCACGGAGAGCAAAACCATACCAAACAAACAACATCGCAACCCCAAACACCGAGTACCGGGCCCCAAGGGAACGGGGAGAACGGAACAACAACGACCAGCGGGAGTGGTGGGGCTGGGAAGGTGGGAGGGGTAGGGGGAAGGGGGTGGTAGCGCGAACTCCACCCGATGCTATAAATGCACGCAACTGGCAGACGAACCGTTTCAGTTCCTCCGTAGCAGTGCGACCTCGCGAAGCGGTCGTACTTTCGCCCATTCGCCGTTGTGCAACATACACGCCCGTGTATTGGATCTGTGCGTGCGTGCGTGTGTGCGTATGGATGTGTTTGTGTGCATGTGAGACTTTTTTAAAATTCTCCTACCGTGCGGTGCCCAATTAGCATTGCGTTTCGCGCAAAACCCCAACTCCACGGCACGGAGCTTTAAGAAATTGAGCTTTTAGTTCAACTACGGCGGTTTGTGGTCTGCTCAGGCCGCGGTATAACACAACATTGACGCATTGACACCAATAACAAAACATCTTCAGCACCATCCTACTGTGCCGGGTTACGTGGTGATGATCAGCGGGTGGCATTAGCGAGTGATTAGGGCGTGAAGGCCATACAGGTTGGAACAGATCCCGCCGTGCCCTGGTCCGGACAGTACAGGAACACGCTATCAGGACAGGGTGCCGCTCGTACTTCCGACTATAAATTGGTGCGCTTGGCTCACGTGGTCGTGATTCGTGCAGTGACATCTACGGAAGAACAAGTGAAGATCGGTACCGGATCGGTGTCGTAGCAGCACAGCAACACCCAAACCCAAATGACCAGCAATACGATGCAGACTGTTATCAAGTACGTACCACCAAACGGAGTGAGTTGTAAAACTTCTTTAGCAATAAGGTCTCCTTCGACGTGTCATATTTCGCATAACAAATGTCCGATCGTTGATGATGTACTAAGGCTGCAGGTGTTTAGGTGACCTGAAAAGAACCAGTTGACAGTATGTGGAGTGTAAAGTATGCTAATCGAATGTAAACCGGCCACATGCTGGGACCGATTGGATGTCTACACGTCTTCCCTGCATGGTGCATAGGCTTTGTCGCTTGCTTTCTTTTGAAGAGCCCCCCTTTCTTTCGCGCTAATGGGCCATTAGGTTGCATGTTGGATGCAAAAAGCCACCGAAGCGCATAACAATGCACTGCACCATACCATACGCCGAGCATAAAACTTGCCGAAAGGCAACCCATTCGCATTGCTGCGCGTCCGGAAACGTTGATTCCTTCCGCCCCGGAACGGTCCGGTTGCTTACTGCTCCGATATCCGAACACCTTTCAACCGTCGTCAGTGAAAGTAATCGGCAGCGCTGAAGATAGCAAAAAAAAAAAACACTCCACTGCAAAGGAACCAACAAACACACTTGTACGCACACTTTGTGTCTAAACAGCAGGCGTGTGGAATGATAAACTACACAAATCAAAAACCACGATCGACACAGTGTGGCGTGGAATTCGGTACAAATTGTGCCGTGCTATTACGAAACACGCGTGATGGAAAAAAAAGGCTTTCACTGGTACGGGAAGTCCGCGGCCAGCGGGAGTTTACTTGACACGGTTTTTTATTGTACCGTGTGTAACGACTAATGGTTAACGATAAAGTACGCTGCTGCTCCGGTGGCCGGCCAGTGTCGCTAGTTTTGCTTGTGATCCGCGGTAGGAGAAACTGTTCCGCCATTTATTGGCGCGAAATGAAATGTTTTACTGCGTGTCATCAAATAGAAAACTCAAATATGGTTCTTATTTTTGCGAGCTTGCGAGTGCGGCAGTTGTGTTAACTGCTTAGCTGCACCAAGTAAAAGCAAGTGGTAGAGTTGCACTTAGGACTGCATGTGGTGTCCAACTAATATGTCCAGACATAACTTGGTCACCGGACAAAGTTCGGCGAAGTCGGTGAGGTAACAACAAATTTTTCGAATGTTTTGCTCACACTCTGACGGTGGTCACTTCGGCTCGGTGGTCGACGGGGACGGCTGGCCGAGTGCGTCTTCGTTTTGTTATTGCCCTCCGGTCAACTGTATTGCCCTCCAGCAACCGGTTTTTTAACCTTTGAGGGATGAACCAAACGCTGAATCTTAAATGAGCAGCTGCTCGATACGTCTTCTCTCCACTTTTCCTGAGGAGTTGCGTCTGTAAACTTGAAGCAGGTCCGATGACGGTAGGTTGTAGCCTGCAAATGGTCTGCTAAACAGCTGTGCTTTTAAAGGTGTTACCAATCATTCCAGTATGTTCCTGCAATATGCACACAGCACGGTGTCTATCGATAGACTTCAATCAGATTAACATATATGTACATCTTCGTGAACCTTTGAGCTTACCGGAGGGCACTGCTCTGTTGTACCTACGGTCATATGACTCACCTTTAAAGAGAGGGTTTTCGTCATGAAACGAACAAGTTTATTACGCATAGGATCATACCAACGAACACTTCGACCAAGTGTCTGGGAATCCAACCAATGCTAGGTACCTTAAAGCTGCGTATCGGGCTTTAATGTGCAAATAAGGAGTTTTATCTTGGAAAAAGCAAACCAAAGGCGATTGTCTTCGCAACTTTGCTAGTGACAGTATTCCAGTTAATTGGTCACCTGATAGAACAGGTGTTAACAGTTTGGTTTAATCAAGCCAATAGTTGTTAGCTTCGAGAATCTACAAATATTTTGTCAACCACAAACAACTGAAAGATGAGCATTTTTCATTGAGATGTTATATTTTTAATCTTTTGCCATCGTGATCTACTTAGTATATTAAGGTCCTACAAAATCTCTGACAAGACTTGTCGATAAAATATGTAAACTGATATAAACAGACAGATACAGATGCTATTGAAGGAAACTCCTTAACATAGACTCATAGGTTTGTAGACATCTATACTGAAGATGTCTGAAAAAATGTATCAACATTTTAAACCCAACCCAAATAAGAAACACCTCAAGTGCATGAAGCAAGAAACTATCGCTAAGGTTATAAGGTAGAAGTTAGATTCAAAGAACTCCAAATGATTCTTCCGAATAAATATGATTGTAAAATGATGAGTTCTGTCAAGAGTATCGCACAATTAATCTCTCCTGGCGCCCCACTCTCCCTTCCACCGGGATACAACATGCTATTCCAGTAGGCAATCTACATAAATCATCTCAGTAATATTATTCCGAATTCCACGAAACTGTGCAAAACGATGATCGTCGGCCGCCAGCCCATCGGCGACCATATTTATTCGTTTGCTAATCGTTTCCCTAGCAATATCATCACCCCAAAGGGGCCGTTTGGATAATGTGAACAAACCCGGTTTCCAACACTTGTCACACTGTCCGCAGCTTCACTGCATACGACACCGACGACCTATATGGTCAAGGTAAGGTGAAACAACGTCGAATGCAATGTTGACACAACTCCGGCATGCCGTCGTGATCCTCAAACAGTGGAAGGCTAGAATACATTCGTTGGGCTATGTGCGTCCAGCGATGCGATGGACCCCGGGCTGGACGAGTACTAGGCGACACCGGTCCATTTTTTTGATCGCACACACTTGATTAAAGGATGGTGTTATGATGGGAGCCAGAAGACATGCGTCCAACAAAGTCAAGTTAGTGAACTACACCAAATCGAGATGATATTCAACATTCGTTCGCGGACCGGTTTCTAAGCCCGGTCAGGAAAGTCTGGTTTTTCCCCTTCGCAAACTGTACTCGCAGGTGACCTGAGTTCGAGCTGCCGGCCGACACCGTTGGACCTGCGTGTCGAAATTAATCGAAACGGTTTTTTTAATGAAGCAACAAACCTAGTGGCGAGCAGACAAAAATGCCTCTTGCTTTTACAAATCTACATTCTCACGTTTATAATGAGCCGGGGGGCCAAGCTTTCTCAAAAACCATTTGTCTCGTGCAGTTTGCACTGTACACTCTTCATTTCATTACGTTATTAAAAGCGTCAAGATGTTTTAACGTATTATGCAATTCCCGTGCCGAAATTACGGCCTCACTGTGAGCGACGGATACGGATGGGAGCGTCCCGAGGTGCTGTTATTATTGATCAGTCTTGGGTAGGCGTTTCGGACGACCAGCGGAAGTAAGTCCCTTCCCGGAAGAGTTTGCACCGTGATGAGTTTGTGCATTCGAAATTGAAGGCCTGGGAATTGCTCATCAAACTCGGTTTAGATCGAAACCCCCACTCTATTGCAAGACGCATTCGAAAGTCAACCGCCAGTTGATTGTTATTTTCGGTTCATTTGTGAAAAAAAGAGATGCATCTCACAATTGTATTACACCATCACGGCTGTTTTGTGGGTTAGATCATAAGCCAAAAGCTTCTCCAGGAGAGCAGTGCAGCAGTGCCGTAGCAGATTGGAGTGCAAATGCTATGTGAGTCATTGTGGAGTTTTCTCAGTTGCAACCGTACGCACAATGGCACTGGGGATGTCCCATGCGAAACTGCAAACAATTCCAGTAACAATTGTAACAAACAGCACCGGAACTACACCGGCAGGTTGTTGTACTGTTACCGGAGAACCGGGTGTGAAAAACGAGGCGGTTTATGTACCTTTAAACAGGGGTAACATAGATAACGTCACATCAACGGCACCTTTCTCCCGGACGCCGTGTTGCTGTTTATCGTACGTTGCACTACAACTCCCATGGTGGATAACACTCTTATAGCAGGCGTTGGCTGGAAAGCCAGTTGCCGGAGCATCGTCACGATCACGCAATACGATCAACGGTGCTTCGTTCTTCTCGCTTAATTATTACCATATCAATTGGGTCATAAACCTTCGGGGTGCTGACTTGAAGCTCTCAGCTCTAAACTACCTGCCTTTGGACGACCGCCGCTAGAGGTCACTCCGAATGGAACTCGCTCGCCCGAGTTCGTTTCTTTCTGCTGCCGGGTGGAAGTTTTTCGTACCATGATGGGGCAACATTTTCAAACAATTTTTGCCGACCATGTGGTGCCTTCATCAAACACCGACGAAGAATAGCTTTAGCCCGCGTTGGGTCGAACGACAATTAAGCAATTTTTATGATCATATATTTTCTGCACTATGCCTTTTTTTTTGTTTGTCTGTCCCATCTCGTTGATGGCGCAGTTTTTCGAAGGTTTTAATCATCACTGACCCATCAGCACCCGAAAGCAACCGGTAAACGAGCGCTCTCGGTGGCGTATTAATAAGCCGTATGTTGTTCATTACCATCGTTTGATGTGCTGGAACAACTGGAGATTGATCGTTGGCAATCGGTTTTGCGGTTTGTCGGCATTCGGAAGGTCGCCGGTGGGCATGAGTTGCGAAAATGCTTACGCGAGTTGAGATGAAACTTCGTTTCAGAATAGAATTACCCGCTTTTACCCACTGTGCGAAGGTTAAAGCTCTCTTGACGTTTTGCGCTGCCGGTGGATGGAAGCAAACAGCATCGAACAGCAGAATATTCCTCAAGCAAATTTCGGAGACACTCCACACCGCAACCGTTCCGATCGGAAGCGGATGCTGTGACTGTCTCCTTTCCCTGCCGGTGATGGATGGCGGAAATAATAAATATTGATTTTAAGTATTGCTTCAAAACGTGTTAGCAAGCAAGTGGAAAGTTTTTCCCGCGCTCGTTTCGGGCCCGGTGGGCAACCCTTGCCAAGTGCCCCCAGTACGGGCAACACGGTCAACTGACCGGACTCTTGCCGGGTTCGCCAACAGTACTATTGAATCGGTTTAGCTGCGAGAGGGGGGTTGCTTCGAATATAGTTCACCATCGGGAAAGCCACTGCCGGAAGCGGAACACCGCAAACCACGTGAACCACGTGTACGAGGACAGTGTGTAACAAGTAGGTCCTTTCGATGATTGATTGAGGAAATGATTAATCTATTCGGATTCGGGAGGGAAAAAATGTCACCGTACAGATGATGTGTTTATGCGGTGCAAACATTGCCCCCTTAACCCGTTGCGCACGAGATCCCGACAATCCCGGGATGTTTCGTGTATGTTTTCTTTAAAAGTACGGTGGCACAACTGGGACGCAAGCTGTTAATACAAAATGCCAACGCACGGGACAAGATGGTGCGGGTGGTCTGGAGGAAAATTCCTGTGAGTAACAGGGTCTACATGCCAGTGGCGTACATTCACCAAAACCATTCTGCTGCCGACCTACATATTACGTAGCTAAAGAATATCGTTCGGGTTCGCGATTCGGGTAGCTACAGTAATGGTTAATGCTTTGTTTTTCATCCCCCAAAGATAACACACCTTGCCTCTTTGTTAATGTCTTACTTTAATCAGGAGTGGCACATTCTTCCTGTTGCTATTTACGATACACACCCACACCGCACAACTGTGGAAGCAATTCTTAAAAGCATCACCGACGCTAGGTCTGTGGCGCGATCCGAATTTCTTTACCTTCTGCGTATCAGCAGCGCTTCGTATCGCGTTACCAAAACCAAACCGAATGCGTGACAAGGCCCACTATCCCCGATGTGGAATGCATTCCGGTGCGGTAAATTGCACCACACCGCTGGCTGTCCCAAGCCACCGCCGTCGACTTCCAAATGGTTCGCTTGCATGACACCAGCCCATAACAGGGGCTCTGCTGGTCGTCCTGCCCCATTTCGAACATGCGCCAGTATCTTTACCGGAAATGGCCAAACCGGAACTCCGGAGATCAAATCGCTATCACAGTGCGAGTTCAATCGAACCGACTACGTCGGCAAAACCAACGTCGGATCCTGTTCCATGCCGACGTACTGCTGCCCGCGGAAGATTCCCGCCGGGCAATGCGGGCAGGATGTACGCACGCAACGCGGATTGAAGCGTGGATTAGTATCATTAGATGCATGGCAAAACGTTGCTAACAAACCCATTAAAGTCACACGGAGCGACGGTGAACCACTCCTTGACACACGGCGTTCGGGCGGTGCCGGTCGAGGTGCGTTCACGCGATGAGTCTCTCTGCATTACAATGAAAGTTACCCCTGAACAGCCCTGTGTGACAGTGAGCGCCCAGCGCTAACAATCGCAAAACACAGCGTGTGTCTATGGTGTCCTCTTTGGAATGCATAATAAACCGCACAAGGTTCCGCTGGCACAGGGTGGATGGCATCAGGGGTGGGGGGTAGGGCAAGGACAAATGCAATATATACCCAGGTTGATTATCCTTCGGGTTTGCATTTTTGATGCGACTCTCGCAAGGTCCGCTCCGCTGAAGGTCCGCACAATAAAACGTCTGTCCCGCATTCTAAGCTGTTTCGTAATTCTATTTACTCTTTGGAACAAAACAAACACCTCCGAATGGTGGTGTCAGCCAGAACAAGGAAGAGAGTGAGAGTTGCGGTTTTCGGATTGGAGGCGCTTTTTGTTGACGTGTGCGGTGACTTCATAACACCGGGTGTCGGTGCCGTTTAGTTCGCCTTGTGCCATAAGGCTTTAATGCTGTACAGGCACTGTTACCTGTTGCAATGCGTACGGTGAAACATCAAACCCATCATTTTGCATCCTAACAATGGACAGCAGTAGACACATGGACTTTCAAGGCTGCTGACCACTTCTAGTGCAAGGTTCTTAATAGTGTAGGGTAAATCTGATCCTGATTTATGACACATCGAACTGAGTGAAGGAATCTGAATCTCTATTCCAAAGATTCATGAATCCTCAAAGATAGAATCATTCAAGATTTATGACCTGAAAGGCACTCGTCCCCTCTCCAAAACTGCCATTATCTTCAAGGTTTTAATTGGCTTGATCCTCCACTGATCTACTGATGTCTGAATCTTTTGAAAGTCGATTCCTCATTTGAATGATTCCTCATAAAAGTTTCATATGAACGACTCTTCTCGAAAATTGCATCAATCACAACACTACTATTGACCGCTTCCAGCACAAGTTTCTTAAGACCCACGCGGTCCAAGGAAACCAGGAACCAGGAATATGAGGTAATACAGCTACTTTACCCCGTCACGTTTGCAAGTGTGTTTGTCTGTCTGAAGTTTTTTTTTTTGCAATGGACAGAAGCCCCGTCTGAAACGTTACCGCCTTTACTCCAATCTATGTGCTTCATAATGTACCGAATATGGACGAGCGCACACGTCTACCTGACCTTACCGTAGGCCGGGTGTTGAAGAGTATAAGGATTAGCTCACCATTAAAAATGTGATCTTCTCGATATGATCAACCAGTGCTTTGCACTGATCATCATCACCATCGTCAAAGAGTTCACCACAAAAATTGCTGACAATCGGCAGGGGTTTTCTGCCACGGCAACGTGTACTCGGTCTCGTACTGTCTGCTGCTATTTACCGTCCGGTTGACGCAATAGATCCCTCGACCCGTGCTGGGTAGAGAGCGAAATGTGATAGGGTTCTAGGTATTGCCAAAGCGACAACGTCCTAATTGTAGCATTTACTGAGCAAGTTGTAACTCTAACCGCATGTCTCACACACAGATGCGACGCGCCCCGTCCACATCGGTGCCCAATTACCAGCCTCCGTTTGGCGCTGGCCCCTGCCAAGCAGATAAGTTGTCAAATCCGCTTACGGTATGGCGGCCCTTGTGGCGCATCAAGTTCAAGGCAAAGGCACTCCACCGACTGCGCTTACAATCTTACACCGCAGCCATAGCCCACGTTCTGCCATGTGTGACATCCAGCCAACTAAGGCAGGAACAATCTTGCCAGTTTAACACAGACAAAAAGCTGCGCTGCGATACGAGCGCTTCTTATCTATATCAGCGGCGTGTTGCCATGTTTGAGCACTTACGTTTGCCTTCGAAAAAAAAACAAGGAGGTCTCTCCGTACGGCTGACGGAGCAGATGCATTGGCGGTTGGCTTTCCATCCATCATGGCAGTGCGAAATCTGATGCGCCACAGTGTAGTTGTTGGCCAACCGTTCGGCCAGTATATATCGATCGTCCAAAAAGCCCGCGAAATTAGTCAATCAATTTGTTGCACGTGAGAATTTAGCAATTGTGCCGAGCGGGGTTCTTTTTTTTCCTCTGCGCGGACAGCGTAACCGCTCCCATATCCATCGGTTCGTCACGGTCGTCTAGGTGCGCGGGTGTGTGAAAGGGGGGGTTTGCAGTGGTGCGGGTGTTTGTACGTTGTTTGCATTGCAAACTCATCGATTCGTGTCGGCCCGACGCTCGTTCGTTTGGTGGAAAGTGAACCTGTGGTCGGTTGTATAAATCATTGGCTCAATCATCATAAGGTCGATCTTGGTGGACCCGTGGACAGTTCGTAGAGCGGGAAGGCACTGGTAACACGACGTCAGGTCCGAAAGCGTGTATGCCGTCCGACTGCCAAATGGTACAAATTGCACCGATAACCTTACGGCTAGTGCCGTGCAGCGTGACAACCTTTAGCGTGGCGAACGGGCGGGGCCAAGGTACTCCGCAGGCATCAAGTGCCGCGGTCAGGGCATGAAGACGTCACGGGTTGCAACTCCCATAATGTCCACCACTTGACTGCTTGCTTGTCGCCAGCCCAAGCACGTTGTTGAGATTGTTCACTTACGGAGAAACAAAAACTCACACACACACAATTAATCGAAAGTCCCAACCACTGCGGGAAGGGCAACACATTCAATTAGCAAAGTGCATTACAAACGACAATAAATCTCGTACCAGTTACAAAGATGCGGCCCGGGGCCGAAGCAAACGAACGCGTTTGTCCCTGGTGATTTTCACCCAAGACAAAATGCGGTCTCCCGGTCAAGGGTTAGCGCTCGCGTCGCCGTGGCCGTGGCGTCATTGTACGGACACGGCAGAGAGGCACCCATAATAATAATTATCAATAATCGTAAAAATGCTGCCAGCGTACGGTGGGAGAAGGTTCAATCCTGCCGTTCAATCTGTTGCGAACTGTTGCACACAGCGGCTGTGGCGGAAGCCAGCTTGATCGGAAACTAAACATCAGCCCCCATGGACCACACCGCCCCCCTTCTTCCCCCCCCCTCCCTCCCAAGACCCATTAGCGTCACACTCAATGAAGGTAGAAGTGATGGGAATGTTTGACCCCACGATGTAATGGGAGGCTTATGTATTGGGTTGTACCGATCGGAACCGCCAATCGGTTGGAAATGGAAGAGAAAATGCTTCCTACAGCCCCCCCCCCCCCCCTCCCTTGGCCGGGGGTTGGGTCCAATGACATTAACGACAACGTTCGTGTGTCTAGTGTCTAGCAAATTTTCAGCCATGTTGCGTGAATTTCCTTTACACCACTTCCTTGTACGGTTGTGCCCGTGCCATCAACGGTCACACAGAAACCGAAGACGTGTTATGCAGCACCGGTAACATGCCACCCGTGTCAATGCCACCACCAAACCATTGCGGGTGGGTAATAGTTTTGCCTTTCTTTTCGGAAATCGAACCATTTTCCTACCCCGTTGCGGATCGTGAGCGATCGATCGTATCCGAGAGTCTGGCATACGCTTTGTCCCAACGCGCGGACGATCATTGTCATGGCTTCCTTGCCATCATCATCCGTGCAACCGGTTCGCCGCGGGGGAAATCGTCTGCGTCACTGTGGTCTGCCATAATCGGGGATGGAAATATGTTTCCAACGCGAATGCCACTTGCGTAACCATTTGCGGAACTGGTCAGATATGATCGGACGGATCGGGGGGACGGCAATGAGTATCCGTCGAACCGCATACTATCGCAACCCATCACACATAACCCCGAAGGGTTGGGGTGGTGAAATATTACATAAATTTGACTAAACCATCGATGAAGCATTAGGACCATTTTTAGAATGGTTTGGTAAAAAATTTGGTCAACGCCATTGTTACCTGTTGATCATCATGCAATGGAAATGGTATGCACTAGATAACACAAAAATTACTAATGTCTCGCTCGGCTGACCGTTTTGAGCGCCATTTGACTATCGACGCACTTTGTGGCGTTGCCACTGTAGAATCAAACACACGAGATCGCACTTAAACGCGTGGTCAGGTGTGACGACCTTAATTGACATCAGTGGTGGCGCTTTTTTTTTGTTGTTCTGTACACGGTTAGGGTTAATGCAACGACAAGCCAAACATCGTTACGCACTCGAGTGCTTTCATTTGCAAATTATAGTTTGTTTTTATGCAGTAAAAATAGTTCTTTTATTTACACAACCCCTAACCTCCCCCATTGTCCTAATCGGTTTCGCTAGTGCTAGCACTAAATCGTTCAGCAAATGGTGCACACCCCGTACCGACAGTGTAAACACACGGTGGGGCTTCGTACAGCTAAGTGTGTCCCCGCACACAGCGGCTTATAATAGTGCTTGGATCCGCAACGAGTTCCTCCACTTAAACGGGTGCACATGCGACGAACTCGCGTCACTTGCCACCGCAGCATCCGCTGCATATAGGTGTGCAGTATCGCGCCGTTTTCTATTACGCCACGACGGTGTCGTGCACGGTGTTTAACGATTTCGCTTCTACGCTTAATCAGCGTGGACGGCGCGATATGACTTAGGGCTTCGCCCGAATGGTAATTACTTACTGGCTTGCTTCCGCCCAATGGTGGAGGGACAAATTAATAAAAATTGATGCACCAAAGTGGACACCGGCAGTACTGTTATGGTTGATGGTTGCAATAACATCCTGAGATACGTTCACCCTACGGGGACATGCTCCGTCTCGTCGCTGTGTGGCGGGTTTTGCCGTTGATTTAATCTGCGCGCTCTTTCGAGCAGCAAATACCACCTTTTACGATCGTCCCAAACAGGGGGTTGTTAAAGTAACGGATTTCTTCTGCCGGGAGATTCTGGCACCCTCCGGGCATTTCGAAACACCTCAGGTCAATTGGCAAGGCTGCTGCCGGATTTACCATTCGGGCTCATTTCACCAAACTTTCATGTTCCCTCAGTGTGCAATCATGCAAAGATGGGAAAGGAGAAAAGTTGCGAGATGTGACACTCTTGAGCCATTTCGGATTGAAACATGCAAAGGCATCTGAAAGCCTCGGACGGTACAGAACTTTACAACTTTTTTTTTGGGGTCAGCAGCTTCTTCCGAGTGTTCTGCGGCTGATTCTTCCTCTGCCGGGCACCGTTATACCGCGAAGGTGTGCGAATGCGTGGTTGTGTGCTTCACGTATTTTTATGATATTTTCTCCCCCCCTTCCCGAACCACCCCACTGGCACTGATTGAAGCCAAAAACCTGTTCCATGGTGCCGCTCCGAGTGGCGTTTTGTGCTTTGTTTTGTTCGATGGAAACTTTTGCTGCAGAAAGAACGGTTCCGTTCCGAGGTGTTTTGGTGCCGTGACTGGGATCCTACTGGTGCCGTAGAGCTATACGGAACCGCTTACGGAACGAATTTTAACCCGACAGTAATCAATATAATCGTTCAATTTTTGCACTCCCTTCCAAATGGTCGTGCGTCGAATAGAAACGGACCCGAAAGAATATTAATAGTACGGAAAAGAATTCTCCCCAAAAATCGTTTGTATTATTATTCATCGCCCCAGCACGTTTTCGCGTGCTGATCAACCTGTTGGTTAGTCAACTGCACAGCACATGATGGTACTCGAGGAACTGCGCCGGGCGCGCAACTCTATTTTCGACCCGGACGACGTCCCAATCGGTTACGAGCGGTTCAGCGGCAAGTAAGTTACATTTGGCAGACTGGAGGAATGCTTCAAGTAGGGGGCGTATTTCCAAAACATACCGACACGGGAATGCACGGGAAGTGACCGAACGAACTACGCAACAGGTGGGCTCGGCCTACTCAAATGTGGCGACCCTTCTTGGCTAGATAGAGTTGTTTTCAAAACTAAAACGACAACGCTGACAAACGGGTATACGACCACGGCTTTGCTGCGATGGTTGCCAGCAACACTGGGAAACGCTTCTAGACTGGCCATCTTCTTCTAGCGGGCGACGGCGAAGGAAAGGAAATGTTTATTTTTCTCAATTGCTAAACAAAATTTTGCTGTGCGACCGACACGAAATGCTGACCAATTTTCGTTCGTTTGTGACTTGGTATATCAGATAAAAAGAAAGCCGGCCAATTCAAGAAACGCAGAAACAACCGTTTTCTCGCGTCTTCCGTGAGTTTTAACGCGCAAAACTATATGCTTTTACTGAAGGTTGCTACATCTCTAGCGTTGTTTGGTAGAAAGAGGACGATGCTACTTACAATGCAACGTCATATCAGCTCATCTAAATCCCACACGGAGAATGCTGACCCCTGCTGACCGGGTGCGTGTATAGCAACACTTCAGAACAACGCGTGGAGTACAGACGGAAGACTTTCCATTTTTAAGTCGTCGCACGTCAGCATTAAAACAATTTTTCTACAGCAAAAATAAAAAATAAAATACAAACACGCACACAAGTGGCGTTTGGCGTTTTGCTGGTGCGGTCGGTAGTACATCAGCAAAGGTCAGCCTGGTGTATCATAATTACCACCGCCCATTCATTTCAATCACCCCCGGGCAAAGATCCTCGTGGTATTTTAGGCACGCCATGCGCGA
Source organism: Anopheles marshallii (assembly GCF_943734725.1). Taxonomy (NCBI): domain Eukaryota; kingdom Metazoa; phylum Arthropoda; class Insecta; order Diptera; family Culicidae; genus Anopheles; species Anopheles marshallii. The sequence continues at coordinate 44,238,994 of NC_071326.1, read as the reverse complement.
TAAGACACCCAGAAGAACAGCTGCAGCAGCAAGCCTTGGTTGCCGAATCTTGTCCAACGCTTCATGCCAACCTTCCGACCAGTTTAGGTAGTATGTGTCTCACACACGTCTCCCATTGCTTTCTTCCCAGAAATCCTAGCTGGTGGCGTCGCCGAACCGCGCTGGAAAAGGTTCTTACGCTTATCAGCGTCGTGTGTGGAGTAGCCGTAGTGGCGTTAATCATATCGCTGCTCACCGTTGTGCTGACGGACCGAATTCAAAGTAAGTAATGTCGAAAGCCCATAACTGTACAACATTTTCCAATTTACGATCGTTAAGGATGATGCATAAATAGAAAAATTCACCTGAAACTTGTAGTTACACTTTGACGACACTTTTATCTCTTGCCATTGACACCATTGTCTACAGCAGTAAAACTTCAAAGTGGAGAATCAAAGTAGACCAAATAGTCAGAGGTGTGTCATTGCGTTAGTAAAAAAGTGCCTCTTCTTGACACAATGTATTGATCCTAATTAGTTTGCATTCGTTCTGCTGTGAAAATTACACGCCACGGCACTGTTTGCTATAGAATGACTCAGAACTCAGCTATGGCTGTCCGCAACAAAAGAAAGTAACTACAGAAAAGTCACAAATTGGACATCCTCTTTATGGTTCTCCAAATAAAAGATCACGCTCTCCCCCAAAAACAGCGCCCAGTAATCTGCGACATCGCCATATTAAGGTTTTGAGGTTAATCGTTTTCTGCGCACATACACAGTGGTTGTGGTTTATTGTCCTGTCCCAACCGGTACGTGCGGTTTGGGTGTTTGTTTGACGACGACGGCCATCAGCTTTAACGTGGTGATCGCACTTACCGCGTGTTCTGTGACGCTCGCTCATTAACACTTCCGGGTTGAACAGATCATTTAACGGCATGTGCAAATGGTTTGCAAATATGTATCCCTTTACATATACCATCCGTGCCACCATACATGTGTGTGGTTCTGTTTGTATGTATAATAATTGTTACCCGCTTTCTCGCAGGTGAAAGTAGTTCAACGTCAGCGCAACCCTTGACCTCCGGAAGACGTGGCAAAGCCCTGTCCAAGCATCCCAACTCCTACAACGGTGTTACTGGAAAGAGTGCGGAAGATATTTGCCTCACGCCAGGATGCATCCATTCTGGTTAGTATTGATACGGGGCACTCTAAAGAATGCGACTGGTAACTCCATCTCCATTCCACCGTGAACAGCTTCGAAGGCACTCGATCAGATGGACCAGGAGGTGGAACCGTGCGACGATTTTTACAACTACGCCTGTGGTAAGTTTGTCAAAGAAACGACCATCCCGGACGAGAAGGTTTCGGTGAACACGTTCTCCGTGATTGGCGATCGTCTGCAGCAACAGCTCCGCTCACTGGTCAGCGAGGATATCTCCGATAGTGAGGCGACACCGTTCAAGCTCGCCAAGAACCTGTACAAGTTGTGCATGAACAAGAGTAAGTAGAGGACCATCATTCCTTCGTCTCGATGTTCGAAACCATGTCTAACAGATAGTGGAATTATTGCACACAGCCCGTATCGAGGAGAAGGGAATTAAGCCACTCTTGGACATACTGGAAGTTCTCGGAGGATGGCCCGTGCTGAAGGGAGACAGCTGGGATCTGAGTTCGTCGTGGTCGTGGGTAAAGTCGGTAAAGGATTTCCGAAACAATGGCTACAGTACGGATTACTTCTTCGATTTCTCCATCGGAAGCGATTTGAAGAATTCAACTCGCCGTATAATTGATGTAAGTTTAAAACCAGGAATATCCTTCGATGCGCTTGCTAACTTTCGTTTTCTTCATGCCCTTTCCCAGACTGATCAAGCCTCGCTAGGCATTAGCCGAGAGTATCTCGTGAAGGGCATGGAAAATCCAATTGTGTCCGCCTACTACAACTACATGGTCGATATGGCCGTACTGTTGGGTGCCGATGAAGAACGCGCCAAGCGGGAATTGATGGATTCGCTCAACTTCGAAATGGCATTGGCGAACATTTCACTGCCAAATGAAAAGCGCCGTAACGCTACCGCTCTCTACAATCCAATGACGGTGAAAGAGTTCCAGCATCGCTATCCGTACACCGATTGGTTGGATTACTTTAACGCCATCCTGAAGGATACCGGTATTGTGATTGGTGAGGAAGAAGTGATCATTGTGAGCGTACCCACGTTTATGGAAGAGCTGGGACCATTGCTACAGAACACACCGAAGCGCGTAATGGCCAACTACGTGATGTGGCGAATCAGTGGATTCTCGTCCTTCTTCCTGACGGAGAAGCTCCGTAAACGTCAGCTGCAGTACAGTACCGCACTGAGCGGTAAGCAAGAGCAGGAACCGCGATGGAAGGAATGTGTAGACATCACCTCCGGCAGCTTACCGATTTCGGTCGGTGCACTGTACATCCGGAAGTACTTCCGCGAGGATTCGAAGCGTGCCGCACTGGATATGGTAAACGACATCAAGAGCGTGTTCGTAGATATTCTGAAAAAGGTTGATTGGATGGATGAAGTGACGCGTGTGTCAGCGTTGGAGAAGGTTTCGACCATGGCCACCCACATCGGCTATCCGGACGAACTAATGGACAATGGAAAGATTGCCGAGTACTACAAGGATTTAGAGTTCCAGCCGGACAGCACCTACCTGAACACCATCCTGTACATGAACAAGTTTGGTACGACTAAAGCGTTCAAGAAGCTACGCATCCCGGTCAACAAAACCGATTGGATCACTCACTCCAGACCAGCGATCGTGAACGCTTTCTACTCGTCGATCGAGAACAGCATTCGTAAGCGCGACATTCCGCAATTTGTTAGGTCCTGTACTGATCGAAACTTTCCTATTTACAGAGTTCCCGGCTGGTATTCTGCAGGGTCAGTTCTTTTCGTACGATCGTCCGAAGTACATGAACTATGGTGCGATCGGTTTCGTCATCGGTCACGAGATCACCCACGGCTTCGACGACCAAGGTAGACAGTTCGACAAGAACGGCAATCTGGTCGATTGGTGGCAATCGGACACCAAGAAAGCTTATCTGGAGAAGGCCCGCTGCATTATCGAACAGTATGGCAACTACACGGAACCGAACGTGAAGCTCAATCTGAACGGTATCAACACGCAGGGCGAGAACATTGCGGACAACGGTGGTATCAAGGAGGCGTACTACGCGTACCGCAAGTGGGCCGAAAAGCACGGACCCGAACCACGCCTTCCGGGGCTAAACCTTAGCCCGGAGCAGATGTTCTGGCTGTCGGCCGCTCAGACCTGGTGCTCGGTATACCGTCCCGAGACGATGAAAATGCGCATCACCACGGGCGTCCATTCGCCCGGACAGTTCCGCGTGCTTGGTCCGATGAGTAATATGCATGAGTTTGCCAAGGACTTCAACTGCCCCGCCGGTTCTCCCATGAACCCTGAGCACAAGTGTGAAGTGTGGTAGAGCGCGTGGAGGGCGACGAGCAAACCGAACCGGCCTTGTTGTCCGGTCGAAGTGGTGCCGAGTAACCCGAGACAGAAGCCGCAAAATAGAAGAAGACCTTCGGATTCGTTACTTAATTTATTTAGTCGACTGTTTTGCGCTGTCTACAGCAGCACAGGACGCACGTTCCGGTCGAACGAACGCGACTTACAGCCGAATGCCGAGATATCCCAATTGTTTCGGGGTGTTTCTCGCTGGTTTACTATTATATATGAATATCCTTTTTTGTTGCAAGAGAAAAAAAAATCTTCAACCGTTTTTAGACAGTGTGGTGGTGCCTAAACGAACTTGATGTTATCGTAGATGAGAATTGCATGGGTTTAGCGATACGCCGAGAAGCAAACAACGCATGGCATTACCTTTCCCGATGGGTAATTCCCACGGGAAAGCTACAAATTAATTTAAATTCTTTTTAAATTTCGCAGCATTTCGTGACGAAATGACGAAATGAGCCCGCAACAAATCTACCGGCAGGTATTGTTATCAGTAAGTTCTGTCAAGAATCTGAGTAGCAGGAGTTTGCTTAAGAACGGGAAAACAGAGTTCCGCGCGATCGAGTCCTTACTTTTCTTCTCTTTGCTATGTTTAAGTAGATTATACAAACTTTAAGAAAGATTCTCATGCAATGAACCGTGGGTTCTTTCATTTTATCAACAAACAAATATTGCTTTATGATATTACAGTGTCATAAATACAAATAAACAAATGTTTTGTACAACAAAATGTGGACTTGTGATATGAGCCGGGAGGGTGTATCGATATAGAGGTGATTAAGGTAAGTTTTCTTTCGCGTAACAACCATCACACCGAACGCATCTTCAAATCATACTCATTTTACACTGTTTTGTATTTCATGCCTTCCAATGCCCGTTGTTGCAAACAAACAAAAAAGCGAGATAAACATAACTAAAACTCCGTAACAGGCAACAGTCGCATTTTTACGGCATTTTGTAACATTACCGGTATGTACCGCATAGAAGGGAGGAGAAAACGTTTGACTTATCACTATCGAACTTGAACACATTCGGAGTCGTACAACAATATGGGTTAGCTACTTGACCAGAAGGATGCTAACCACATGCGCTTTCGTTAAAAGCTGTTCTTTTCAAAATGCATTCCGTCGAACGGTGTTGATTAGTGTGGGGAGTCGCTCATAGGAAGTTTAATATAAATCTCCTACAGTCGAACGATACGTCCCTGCGGGATGGATGGCATGAAGTGGTGAAATGACCTATTACAACACTGCTATGTGTTTCCACAACAATTGTTTCCGACTGTTCCGGTTTCACGAACCCCGCTCATTTCCATTGAATGCATCTAATGAGCAGCATAATGGGGTATCGTTATTCGGGAATGCAATCGAATCTTCCATCTAACCCATCCATCACCGATTATCATATATCTTTCTACTTACTCCGGTAAGTGCAGGCAACCCTTACTGTGTCAGAAACCCCTTACCACCGGTGATGGATTTGTGGTCGAGTTTTTCCTGTTCCGAAAGCCAAGCCATCTTCTGGCGATGCTGCCGAGCGGCGGCTTCACACCGATCCAGCACCATCTGTTCAGTGAGGACACCCTCTTCCGAGGCGTAACATGCCGCTTGCCAGGATACACCGAGCTTCGAGATTTCACGACCGGACATGCCTTCACACAGCTTGGCCATTTTACTGCAAACTGCGCTATAGTCCCACTGTTCCACTTTGAAGCGCCTGGAAAACAAATATTTCCATTAGTGTTTTGTAGTATTCTGCTCCACGGTTAGGGATGTCATTCACTTACTTCTTTCCTTCGGCAGCAGGTTGTAGTACAAATTTGTCAAAGTATAGGCGTATCAAACGTTCTCGTTCGTCTAGCCCGGGCAGCGTAAACTCGACCATCTCGTCCAATCGATCGTTTATGGCGTAATCAAACTGTTCGGGAGTGTTCGAAGCCAGCACCAACATAAACCTTGGATTCTGCTCGCCAGTACGGTACAGGAATGCATTCAATGCCGATCGCATGTCTTCCGATATTTGTTCGGACGAGCGTTTGCGCAGGAAGGCATCGGCTTCGTCGATGAACAGCAGCAAACCGCGTCTGCTAGTGTTGGCCCAATCGAACACCTTGTGGATGGCTGTCACAGCTTCACGGCCCATTGGACCGACGTCACCGCCGGTCATGATAGCGTAGTCCATACCGGAGTGTGTTGCGAGTCGCTTGGCGAACATGGTTTTACCAGTTCCGGGCGGTCCGTGCATGAGGATGTTCCGATAGAGACCCTTATTGTTCTTCGTATTCTTCGTAGCAATCGCGATGTCTCGTAGTCGCTCTTCAAGCTTTGGCTGCAACACAACACCTTGCAGGGCGTCGGTAGGTTTGTGCTTCAACCGCTTTATCGTATCGATGGGATGTTTAAGCGCTTCCAGCAATGAAAAGCGTGATGTTTCGTTAACCAACGATGGTTTTCCTATCCGTGCCTCAACATATCGGGCCGTCACTCCCGTTGCACCCTTTGCCGAGTAAACACCGAGCGCAAGCAGCGATAAGCCACCAACGGTGGTTACAACCTTATTCCAATCGGTTAGCAGGGCGGTAGCACCCTGTCCCAACACGGATCCTGCCGTCTTAATACCTTCCATCACGGTGATTCGATTCTCTTCCGCCTTCAGACGAATCTGCTCTAGCGTGAGATCACGGTTTTCGCGATCCACTTTAGCCTTCGCCCGCAGTTCTGCTTCCAACAGCTTCATCTTATTCTTCTCACGCAGTTCCATTTCATGTTCAATCGTCTTGCGACGCATTGCTTCCTGCTTCGCAACGCTTTCTTCCTGTTTGCGAAGGTTTTCCTCCTGTACGCGCTGCTGTTGGGCCAGCTGCTCTTCGTACCGTTTCCTGGCCAGCTGATCCTGATACTGAGCACGCTGCTGTTGCTGCTTTGTCTCCTCGGCCAAGGTTTTCCGGCGCTCTTCGTGGTCCACACGCTTTTGTTCCACCTTGGACGTTTCTATGTGAGCTTCATATTCCTTCACCTTGGCCAAATACTCCTGCTGACGAGTATTTTCTTGCATTTTAGACAATTCCAGCGCTTCGCGGGCATGCTCTACGGGATATTTGCAAGAAGAAGCAGAAGCAGATGAGCATTTTACGAGGCAGTGCGATTACGCAACATTCAGGGAAACTTACTCGATCGTTCCAGAGTACGAGCCGCTTCTGCTGCCCTTTCCAGCGCTGATGAATCGAACCGGTAGGCCTCCATGGCTTTTCGTTCCGCTTTGGTCAAATTCGCATCACCTGCCATCTGACCGGCGCTACCGGCCGATGAGGGTGGCGGTCCCGGAGGTTCAGGTCCTCCATCTCCACCTCCTTGTGGGGGAGCTTGGCTTTTATACCCGAATAACCACGACATTACGGCAAAACTTTTACACTTTCACTGTACACGTAACGTGTTTTAATTTTTTCCTTAAACGTTGCGGTGGTTTGGCTTAAATTGCAATGTTCCGGGATGCGGTCACGAAAATGTGCTTCTTGCTGCAGGTTGATATTTTTATCTAGAGTTTTGAATTCTGTCATCGCGATCAAAACTGTCAACTGACTGCTGCTGTCAAAATTGACATTACAGAGTTGTATTTTTTATTTAAAATTTGATTCATTAAAATTACCAAAAAGCTTATATGATTGTCGAAACACTTTTAATAAAAATAATTCACACTGCCAAGGAGCTATGATACCTCATCAAAATGTAATAGAGCAGCATGCTCTCGTTATGATTTCCCAAATCCGAGAACTCAACTTTAATTCTGCTTGTCTAAACGGAATCCTCTCGCAGAATAGGACAAGCAAAACAAACGCATCCAAGCGGAGTTCAAAAGGTGCAACTTTGTGATTGTTTGTTTTGGATTGAATAGAGGTACTTTTCATATAATTCTGGCGGGATTTTTCATTCCTTGAACCGCACACGGGTGTAAGTCGAATAATGAAATCTTATTGCTTAAAACAGTTAATATTTAGATCAGCAATACCAAAAGTAGCCTGGCCGTAAAGATGACAAAGCGCAATATGTGGACTTACGACGAAACACTCGAGATGTTAAACATAATGCTCGAACAAGAGAGCCTGAAAGCTATGAACGGGAGACCGTTTCGCAAGGATAAAGCTTTCCGCTTGATCTGCGAGGAAATGATGCAGCGTGGATACAACACCAAAGATCCAAAACAGATAGAGTACCGATGGAAGAATTTGAAGAAACACTACATGGAATTGCAGAGGGATCCCAATCTGAACGATACCAATCCATTCCAATACTACGATGAGATTGATGTGCTGATAAAAGGGAAACCACCCTCCACAATGTCGAAACTATACGAATTGAGCATCTCAAGGGGTATGCACAGTTTAGTGCTCCTTCTTTAAGTATTATGACCCTGCAAACATTAATCACTTTAATTCTTCATTTGTAGTTGAACTGAAACCTAACAAAGACGCAGAGGGTGTGTTTACCGACACGAATTCGCTTCCGACGATGCAGGAGGATTCCGAGGGTGATAGCGTAAAAAGTGAGGAAAACAATACAAAACCCGCGATAGTAGCGCCATCGCCGCAAGTTAAATGTAGCCCAAGACGTTCCAAGCGCAGTAGAAAACCTCTAACATATCGCCCCAATGAGACGCAAATTACATGTTTACCACCATACAGCATAACTACAGAACAAGAAGCGTATCGAAATCAGAAAAAATTAATCGATTATCAGTTCGGACTGTACAGCAAAGTGCAGGAAGAGTCGGATCAGAAGTTTCTAGACATGAGTCGACAGATGCTTGACGAATGCAATGAAAGATTTCAATCGTTTGTAGAGAAGCTAGTATCAGGAAGCTCTTCGGGTTCGTAATATGCACATATGAAACGATATACGAGTCGAAATGAATGTAATAGCTGCCCTGCTCAAAGTATCTATTAAACAACTAATAATATTTTTAGTCCCAGCTACGGAGAAACAGTCCAGGCGGGATTAGGCACCGGTACACCTGTGTTATCCTAACAGAAGGGCCATGAAGTAAGCTTAGATGCAAACAGGAACACAGGAAGACGTTTTGAGCAATAAGAACACGGATGATATAGAAGACGGTTGTTATCCAAAAAGTTGCGTATTTTATGAAATATAATATTACACCGATGTACAGAACATTTGCTTTCACCTATTTACTGCTGATACTTTCTATTACAAATTGAGCATTACTTCTAAACAAAAAAAACGTACGAACTAAACTCGACGCAATAAAAATATTCAGTTGAAACACGTGGACGAACCTAACGTAAATGGCACTTCGCTTACTTTTTGTCCACGTGCAGCTGGATCCATGGGTGGGTGGCTACATTTTCTAACGGCATACGGTTGGCAGGATCTTTGACGAGCAATCGCGAAATTAAGTGTGCGGCTGCTTTCGTCACATCCGACGGCACGGTGTACTGCACTTTCATAATCTTACGGTACGTTTCCTCATAAGTATTGGCCAAGAATGGGGCCTTGCCGCACAGCAGTTCGTACGCCAGCACGCCCAAACTCCACAGATCTACCGTTTTCGTATGGGGTTGTCCTTGCACCATTTCCGGCGACAGATAATCGAGCGTACCGCACAGAGTGGTGCGGGACGATGTTGGTTCATGCACGGACCACCCGAAATCAGCTATCTTCAGCTCACCACCGTGCCCGAGGAGCAGATTTTCCGGTTTAATGTCACGGTGTATCACATTGCGCTCGTGCAGATAGATCAGCGCTGATACAAGCGAGTACACGTAGATGGCGCACCGTTTCTCGGGGAACCGTTTTCCCGGCTGTTGCTGTTGCTCCTTGAAGAGCGTACCGCCCGGTGCGTACTCCAAGATGAGATAAATGCGAGACTCGTCGTGAAAGTAGCCGTACATGCGCAAGATGTTCGGATGACGCAAATGGGACTGAATTTCGATTTCTCTTCGGACCTGATGCTCAATGCCCTGGGCGTGTACCTAGCCAGGCGAAACGGTAGAAAATTGTTAACTGTCTGTTTCAATTGTTCAAGTGGTCCATTTTATGTTGAAATACTTGCCTGCTTCTTAAAAAGCACCTTCAGTGCGATGACAAACTTTGTTTCCTTTTCACGAGCTAGATACACATTTCCGAACTTGCCACGGCCCAACGGTCGACCGATATCGAAGTTGCTGAGTGTCCACACCTTTTTGGCCGGTTTTTGCGGTGCCGGTTGGTTAGTGTCGGCATTGGTGCCGCTCGGCTGTCCAGCTTCCGGCTTATCACTACCGGACGGCGTCGTATCCATTGGTTCCGGTTGGGATTCATCAGTCTTTGGAGTGGTTGGTTTTTCAGCGGCCGGTTTGCTGTGGTTAGCTGCTGCTATTCGTATTACAGGTGGTGGTAATTGCGGAGCTTTAAACACTCCCACGGTTTTTTGTCCTTCCGCTATCTTCCCGACAACTTTTGGAGCATTTGTTTTAAGCGCTTGGTTTACGACCGGTGCGGCAACGGTGGTACCTTTTTTAACCAACAATGTTCCCGAATGGGATGCAATTGTTGTTGCGCCTGCAGTTACCGATGCCGGTGCGGTGAATAATTTACGATTCTCTTTGTTACACGCCATGTTTGAGCAAATTGTCGAGCAAACAAAACAAACGCGAGGCACAGCGTGTGATGCTGAGACCGCCAACAGAACGAATATGGTTAACGGACTGGTTGGGGTTAAGGCACTACGCGGTAAATCAGTTCGGATTCTTGAGAAATGCGTTTCTTTTACTTTTATGTGGCACAGGTGTGAAGAAGTAAAAGCAAACTGTTGTTCTTGAAACTCTGTGGGAACTTTAATTTTAACGGTTCGTTTTGACAGCTGTTTTTCGCCCGACCAGAGCGAAATTAGACAATTTTTAATACGATCTAAAGTTTGTTTCGCTGTTGCCAAGGTTCTTAAGCACACAGCTGGGTGTATAGCAAACTTGGGAAAAATCAATTTCCGTGTTTTAGACCAAACGAAGCATTTCGAACATAAATCGAACTATGAGCTTTCGTAGACCGTTGAAAAAAGCTGCTCGTTTACGTAAGGTTCATTAATGAGCCTCCGTTACCTCCGCACCGTTCCACGTCGTACGATAGATGCCTAGCAATAATTTAATCACTGCTACATGACATTTTCCCGTTTTGTTCATAGATTTATTGCTTTGGCAAAATTATTTCTAAACATCATTGGTTTGTATTTTAAAGTGGCGACATCGTATTGTAACTGTACTTCTTCCGACGAAATAAGGAAACTTCTGGAACTTTCGAAAGCGGTGACAAACATAACCATTATGTTAGGCACAGGCGCAGAGTGGTTGAGAGCTGGTTCTTCCAGGGAAGGATCTTCCAACATTGAAACTGAACACTGAAAATAATCATTTTTTTACAAATCATAATTCATGATCGTCCTCCAGCGAGGTCCTCATGCAGGGCCAAAATTCCTTCCGGGCATCTTTCTGTTTGAACGGATATAGTAGATCTTTGATCAACGTCGTTCGGAATGCTTGCCACGCGCATTACACTACAGCAACAACGTTTACATTCGAAATAGTTGTATTTATTGCATCTATCGCACCTAAGGACACATCAAATATAACTTACAACATAATCCTTCATCCACTATCATCTGTATATCTAAGAAGTAAAACTATATGCTCTATTTCTTGTACTTTCCCCACGCAATTCAAATTAATTCCCGGTTCCGTACATGCACAGAATATTCTATTTGAAACATGATTCATCTTAGCCATTATTGTTACGGTACACACAGAAGCACACAGGAAAGTCTGTGGAATTGCTTTAAAAATCATAACAGTGTAAGTGTAAAAGAACGCTTTCCTAAAAGGAGGTTAGCATTAATTAATGTTAATAATGTGACTGTTAATAGAACATTAGACACTGTTTGTAATCGTAAGTTCCCCAAATTTGACTGCAAGATCCACAATCGTTCCTATTATCGATATATATAATCGTTTTGTTTTATCTTCCTCGCTATTTCCTATAAAAACCATAACCTTTTTCTTCTATTTACTATTAGTACTTTTATGTGTTAGATGCAATAAAAAAAAACAAACAAATTTCAAAATAAAGATTATTCTCTCTGAACTTCCCGGTACCTTTGTGCCGAATGGTCCCTAAACGCCGTACTAAGCGTTCGATCAAAGATACCACATGCGAAATGAAACTAAATCGATGACTATGCGCTCCGTGGCATATTAAGAAATAATTTCAAACTATAAAATAAAAATGAGTCCTTGTAATGTGCTAGAGTACGTGAAATAGGCGATTGGACTACGTAAGTCGCCAAAGGAAGCGACTATCTTCACAGATCATCGTCCTCATCCCATTCGCCTAGCAGCGAACTAACTACTTTCGACTTGGAGGTTGATTTGTCCTTATCCTCCTCATCCTCACCACCATCATCGTCTTCCGGTGCACTGGCATCCTGTTTGATTTTTGTCGCCGTTTCAGCGCTTGTTGTTCCATTTTTCTTCACACCCTTCGTCGTACCGCTTTCTTTTGCCACTGGTGTCTTCTTCGCTGTATCTTCCTTTTGCTTACCATCGTCTTCGGGTACATCTACGGCATCTTCTTTCGCTGGGGATGATTCCTTCTTTATTTCTTTCCCCTTTTTACTTTCACGCACACCGACCGCTGCCTTCGCTCCGGTAACCTCTGCCATTTCCTGCTCCAGACCCGCCTCGTCAGCGAGCTCATCCAGCTTGGCTTCGTTGTTCCAATCATCGAGCAGTTTGTCGATCTCTTTTTCCGAGATTTCCTTCTCATCGCTGGATTTTTTACGCTCTTTGGTGGACGAAGCTTCTACCGGAGTAGCCTTCTTTTTGCCCGTTGCGGTAGCTTCCGTCGTTGCCACCTTTTTGTCTGTTTCCGACTTTGAGGTGGTTGATTTAGCAACAGCAGGAGTAGGAGTAGTAGTTGGTTTCTTATCACCAGCCACCTTTTTGGTGGACTTTTCCGAAACTTCCGCAACGGTCGACGGAGTGGCGGCAGGCTGATCGTCTGCAGTATCTTCCGACCAATCGCCTTCCAGTTCGGATATTAGCTTCAATTTATCGGACTGCTGTCGATCTTCCGAGTCGTCTAACTCATCATCCTTCGCGCCCTCGGTCGACGTGTCCGGTGCTCGCAACTCTTCCTCCAAGTCCATCATCTCATCCTTGACGGCCTGCTGCACCGTTTCGTTCGTTTCCATATCCACGTCGTCCATAGTGTTACCTTCCTCTTCGTCCGGTTTATCGGATGCGCCCGTACGGCGCGATTCTACACTTTCATCTGCTTCTTCTAGCGACACTTGCTTGTCGTCGATCGATGCTGCCTTGTCTTCGGATAGCGAAACGGATGCTTGGGAAAGTTCATCCTCCGAAGCAGTCACATCGGCCGCCTTGGAATCGGACTTTTGACTATCGTTATGTTCCGAGCCACCCTCCGCCGTTTGGCTGTACATCACCATTATGTTCTGTGCGGACGTATCGACAATCTGTACCCCTTCGTCCAGCTGTATCGTGGATCCGACCGCAAAGTTGTCCTCGTTCAATACCATTACCACGTCGTTTCCTGTCGAGTAGAAAGTGTAACACGATGTAGTTAAAAAACAAAAAAGCAACGATCTGCTCAGTACTTACCACTGCCAGTGTTTTGCAGCTGGGAAATAATTTCATCCTTCTGTGATTGCGTAAGCTGCAGCTCGGTTCCATCGGCGGTCACCAGCTTCGGGACGGTTTCCGTGCCCGAACCGCTGGTTGCATTTTCACCATGCACACTCGCAAGTTCCGCCTCGATGAACTGGTTCTGGTAGTTGGGATCATCGATCACTACCCCATTGTCACCGACAAGGGTCAGACTGGTGGCAATGCCGGACGCCACATTGCTGAGCGCTTCCGCTTCTGACGATGGTTCGAGTGTGATGTGGCGTACCGCACCGCCCGTTCCTTTCGCGGGTGGAAGCGTAATGTTGGAAAGAATTTTAATCTTACCCTCACCGCTGCTTCCGGCCGTTGGGTACGATTTCGTCTGCGGGGAGGTTAGTTCCTCCTCCGTTTGATAGTCCTCGTCGTCGGTAAACTCTAGCACGCCGTCCGCGATCGCCCGTTCCTTGTGCTGCACCTTCATGTGATCGTACAGTTCCATCTCCTTCGCGAACACCTTGTTGCAATAGATGCATTGCTGCAGATCGCCCCGGGAATGCACTTCCTCTTCATGTTTCTGCAGATCGTCGGCGGTCATCGCCACGTGATCGCATTCGTCACACCGCGGGAACTTAATCGTAGACTTAATTTTGTGCTCCGTAAACCAGTGATAGATCAGATGTGGATTGCGCTGTTGCGCCTTGTATCCGCAGTGTTCACAAATGCGCACATCAATGCGTTCCTTGTGCTTGTGAATCAAATGGTTGTAGAACGCTTTGTAGCTCGGAATGCTAATCGGGCGGCCGTTAATGCCACACCGCAGACACAACCACGGTCCGGTTGTGTTTTCCGCACCCTTCGCGATCAACGCGTGCATCGTTTTCGCATCGATCGTTTTAGTTGTGCCGCTAGCGGCCGGCTTCCCGGAGGATGTCGTAGCAGAAGAAGTGTTCGATGGCGTTTTCACCATGTCGTTGCGTATATTTGCCGTAGCACGGCGTACCATCGAGAGATCCTGTTTTAAAGGCGTTGCGGTACGAACTTCCATCTTCGGTCCGGATGACGTCGTGCCGCTTGTGCTGTTGGCATTGGTCGGTGAAGGTTTCTGCATGATTTTTAACTTTATGTTTTTGTTCTTCTTCACCAGATGGGGATATTTCTTCAGCACCTCCGAAATAATCTTTGCGTGGTCAACGCTACCAGATTCATCCTTTACGGTAATCTGTTTCATCGCGGACGAAATTTCACCCGATCGAGGTGATTTCGATTCCTGCTTAATGTTGCTTAGCTTGACCAAGGTTCCCTGCTGGTTAGCGGACTTGGCCAACGCAGCCTTTACCGAGGCCGGTGGTTGATAATCCTCGTCGTCATCATCGTTGAAGTGTGTATCGTCATCGACATAGTCCGGCGAATCATCATCGTGCGTCGTCAGCTGGCTGCGCATACGAGCCGCTTCGGTGAATTCTTTCACCTCATCCAGGTTGGGCTTCTTGGCCGGCGGTGATGTGAGCGAACCACTAGACGACCGCTTTACTACGTTTGCATTGGTGTAACCTTTGCGTAACTTTTCGAACGGTGATGTTTCTTCCTCTTTCTTGACCTGATCCGCCGTCAGCAGTGGTTTGGTTTCGTACGTAATCCCATCGAACGATCCTTCGAAACCATCGCCCATTTCTGCGTCATCGAATCGCGAGGGGCCGGGTTTGGTGTCCTTTGTGCTGAGACTGACGTTCCCCTTATGACCGTACGAATGGATCGGATGTCGTACTATCGGTAAACGCGGTCTTGGCCCAACATTGTGCCCACCTCTCTGTCCAGGCATTACGCGTGGCCCTGCTCCTTGGTACATGGCGACACCGCGGCCTCGTGGTGCCTGTTTGTTCAGCAGCACTGGTTGCTTCACGATGCGCGATGACGTTTGGCGGTGGGCCTCGAGTAGCTTTAGCAGCACGGTCATGTTCATATCGGTGGCCGTTTTCAGCAACCGGTCGTACATATTGTACTGGAATTCGAGCGTTCCCGTGTACATGAAGTTGACGATCGGGACTATAACGTCGGCTTGCAGATCCATCGGCATGATCAGCACATCGTCGTACATCTCGCATACGTTCTCCAGATGGTTGAAGTAATCTGTACACGCGGAAAGTACCAGCCGGTGCACCTTCAGCTGGGAGTTGTCGTTGAACTGCAGTGTCAGATCGCAGTGGTCGGTTTTGTTGAAAAAGTTTTGCAGCTTCTGCAGGAAGAACACACCCCAGTTATCAACTTTCACCGATTTGGCCTCCGCGTATCGCGTCATCTTGTTCATTTGTACTGCTTAGTCGATGGGCGAAAACTTCACTCTCATTAGTCACATACCTAGAAGCGCCAACAGAAAAGAAACAATTACTATATTATCTTTCACTGGCATCCATAATTTTATCCGGCTGACTGGTGATGCTTCTTTGGGCTGTGTCAGTTAAACGACCAACAAAACAGGCCCGTCTAGTTTGTTTACGTTTGAAGCCTTCCCTTTCCAACACATCTCACATCAGCAAACTTTCTATGCCGTACTGTGACAGCATAGGACGAGCATGTAAAGTGGAGATTAGCGTAAATCACAGTAATCCGAATCACGACCACCTAAACGGATCGATCATTGCTTCAAACTCCTGTTGATTACCCATCCGGTGGAAATCGGTTGTAAAACAGGTTTGAATCAAGCGACCAATAATGGGGTGTTCGGGAAAGCAATTTCACCACCCGCCACAAGTGCGCTACTGCACCATATTTGCTGACGCCGATGGAAAGGGTCGCATAATGCGTAAGGTGTTTTAAAAACAATCACTACACCACCGTAAAATACGTTAATTGTTACGCACACTGTGTTCACCGCGCGTCCTTTTTAACTGCTTTTTCCAACTCTAGCAGCACTTCGTCAAACCAAAAATTGTGCTTTGTTTCGAGAACTCGCACAAAAGTTGCCTTATAAACCAACGAAAACTGCTGCAAACCAATATGGCGGCCTGACGCTGCTTGTTGAAAGCTTTCACAAGCGTCGAGCTTTTTCTGCGCTAAACATTCGGAGCGGCATTTTCGAAGAGAGCGTTTCACGTGTTCGAAAATGAAATCGATTCGCAAGTAATGTTTTTGTACACACACCCCGGTTCATTTCGTCAAACTGGGTTCTCGAGGTAGTTTTCGTAGGCGTTCCCTGTGGGATTTACCCATTTCAAGCTAGCTTCGATAGAAACTTTGTCCTAAAATGATTTAGATCGGGTGATGACAGTTGCAAAGCTTTCGCCAAGCCAAAGTAGCGTTGTTTCTTTACTTCTCAGGTGTAAACAATTTAAGAAAAACTTTACAACTGGATAAGAAAAGTGCTAACGACGACGGCAAGATGCCCCCCAAGTTTAAATTCACCGAAGGTAAGTAAATTACGACCGAAATGTGTTAATGCATACACTTCACTTAACTGATCGCTGTTTCAGGTGAAAAAGTGCTTTGCTTTCACGGTCCGCTGTTGTACGAAGCCAAACTGCTTCGATGCGCGATGATGAAAGAAAAGCAGGTAAAATACCTGGTGCACTATGCCGGATGGAACAAAAAGTACGTATCGAACATCGCGATGAATCTGTACTGTGTGTATCGTAATTAATGTGGCTCCATTTCACAGCTGGGACGAGTGGGTTCCAGAGAGTCGCGTCCTGAAGTACAACGAAGCAAATCGCCAGCGGCAACAGGAAGTCCATCGGTTACATTCACCTTTAGTGAAGAACAAGAAAAGCAGTACAAAGACGAAAAAATCGGACGCACAGGGTGGAAACAATAACCAGAGCAAAGACAGCGATTCACGAGCTTCAACACCATCGAAAGAAGTGACGAAAGAGAAAGAATCGGTGACACTATCCATCAGTACACCTTCTACGTCGACGACAGTGTCCACTACAACCGCTACCAGCGGCAGTTCGTCAGGAACATCTTCGTCTACAGGAAGGAACAGATCGTCCCTTAAGTCTACAGCGACTAGTGCTAGTGTTGCTTCGTCGCCTAGCTCCACCTCATCGTCGACATCTTCAACTTTAGTGGCCTCTACCGTAACGGCAACAACTGCACCCACATCAAACGGAAAAGAGAGCAAACCATCAGAAACAAAGGATTCAAGTGAAAAAACAAAAGAAGAATCATCTAGTGAGCAAAGCAGTTCCAAAGCGAAAAAACGCGGACGGAGCGATACAAATTCGTCCAATGTAGAATCGGAGGATCAGTTCATTTCGAAAGTGGAGGTAAAAATTAAAATCCCTGACGAATTGAAGGTGTGGTTGGTGGACGATTGGGATGCAATATCGCGCCAGAATAAGTTGCTGGAATTACCTGCTAAGGCGACAGTTCAGGAGATAGTAGACAACTACGTACAGTACAAGAAACAGAGCAAGCTAACGACGGCCACCAAGGAAACGGCCGTGGCAGACATTGGTAATGGAATAGTTGAATATTTCAACGTTATGCTGGGCTCCCAGCTGCTCTACAAATTCGAGCGACCACAATACGCGGAAATGATACAGGCGCATCCAGGGGTGCCGATGGCTAAAATCTACGGTTCCGTGCATTTGCTTCGACTCTTTGTAAAGCTGGGACCTATGCTAGCCTTTACCTCTTTGGACGAAAAATCAATACAAACTTCCTTGGGTCACGTTCAGGATTTTTTGAAATATTTGGTAAAGAATAGCAGTACGTTATTCAACATGCAGCACTACGTAAATACCAGTCCCGAGTACCATCGGAAGGCCTTGTAAAGGCGTTCGATAAGAGCAATGGTATCATTTGAACTTCGATTAACGTAATGAATAAACTGTATTTTTTTACGCATGCTATACGTTTTATTTACTAAACTAAGTCGGAATTTTCTCGATGGAATATTTGATGTTAAGGTATCACTGGGGCGTTAAATTATTACTATTTGCTGTCTGTTCAATGGAGGTTTGTATTCTGACCAGAATTTCTTTATATGCTTTTGCATTATGGGCTTTCATGTTTATCTTCATGTAATCTATCGGTGTTGAAATTTCATAATGGAAAGCAACTCATTTTGGTGTTTTCAAAAATAAAGCTCGCGTTTGTCAAATGACTGTCAAAATGCAACGTCACACCCTTCAGTCCTGCTATCTATAAACCTTGTGCGTAACCTGTGTTTTCCGCAACGTAAACAAAACAACGCGCCGGCTGATTATTGCTGCTTATCGCACTTATTTCAATAATTTGTTCAATTTTGTACCGTTTCCTTTTGAACAATGTCGGCCGTGAAGCTGGTTCAGTACATTGTCGTAAATGGAGAAATTGCCAAAACCTGGCCGAAAGGTGCGCTAATCGCACAGTGTTGCCATGCTGTGGCTGCTGTTGGCCATTTGTACGCTGCTGATCCGGACACAGAAGAATATTTTAAGGACCTAGATAATATGCATAAAGTAGTGCTCGAGGTAAGTGTTGGAACCATACGCTTATAGTATATGTTAATATAACACAGCGTGTGTGCATGAGTAGGTTTAATATAAACAGCATTTTTGCTCTTACACATCAATGTGCATGTAAAAAAAGCTCTATTGATAAATCTGCACCTTCCGATTCAGTCGCGTGTGCAAGACGATGTGCACGACAGTCTGAAACAGTTCAGAGGTTTCCACATCAAATGTGCGGACATTACATTACCGAAGTACAAATACCATGGTTTGGCATAGCGTAAAGAATATTTGAGCGTGTGAAAGCTATTTTAGGATTTTGAAGAGAATTTCTAACACCTACACAAAATATGCCGCGGTAACAGGCGCTAGCGAAGCGAAGCGAAGAAAAGAATCTACACTAGCCACACACAATCGACGGTCTATGCCGGTTTTAAGGGGTTATTTTGGGATTCTCGGTTCGACCAGCCTGCCCACTGCTAGACTACTAGGCCAACGTGTGCACTGTTCGAATCAATGGATAAAATACCTCACACTGCTTATTGCAGGGAAAGAATTTTTAAAAATGTTCTGATATTTCTCTACCCGTTGTCTGCTTTATTACTATTTCCCATTTTAGGCACCTGACACGGCTAAACTTGTTGGCCTGGGAGAAGTGTTGCAACAGAACGAGGTCAAACATAAGGTGTGGATAGAACAGCCCGAAAACCAACCAACATGCATCGCATTGAAACCGTACCCTAAAGAAGAGGTACAAAAATATATGAAGAAATTTAAACTGCTTAGCTAAGGAACGTCTGCTTAAGAAACTGTTTGTTATAATTATTCGTGATATAGACGTTATACATTTTACTACGCACTGGTTGCTGGTATATGCTAGTCCTTGGCAGTGCCACGCAAGTTCTCCTTGAACCCCGCATAAAAAACAAACGATCCACCGTGATCATCGAATAAGGAGATCAAAAATAATCTTCAGCTTTTGGTCTACCACTTTACTTCAAGTCATGATGACATCATGCAGGGGACAAATTTATTACAGAAAACATTATCGTGCGTGGTTGGCAAAGAGGGTTTTCACCCACCTTTTGCTCGTGTCCTATTTGCTGAACTGAACGATTTGAGAAATTTTCCAAATTTTCCACACTGTGCCATTTCTACCCAGTTTTGCTTGGGGAACCGAGTAGAAATAGTTTTATTTATGGAATCGCACTCGGTCTCGTTCGTGGGTTTGAAGGAATTGATTTCGTACACGATACCGGTGGGTCGATGGAACAATCCGTAGTTGAAACATGTCTGGTAGGCAAATCGGCACAAACAGTTGCGTTGAAACAACAGTACGTCATTTTAGTTATGTTTCCCCGGCACAATTAATGGAAAATCGGACCAGATCGGGGTGATCTTTTGGCAAACACGAACGAACACACCGGCATGGTAGGTGGTTGTTTATAACTGATGAGCGATGCGTAGGGAGGACGGAATGTTTAAGATGTGTTGATTTTGTGAAACAAGATGGTCCTATGGCCTGGTATCGAAACTGGTTTACATTGTAATTCAAAGAAGGACAGAACTGTACCAAAGCGAAATTTCATGTTTTTACCCAGATGTGTTTTTATTTATTTTATTCAAATTGGACTTTAGATTTATTTTTTAGTCTTTTTCTGAGAAAAATTTAATTAATTTCGTTTACACGTACGTGGACAGTAATTAGATTTATTTTTCACAAGAATACACGGCCGCAGTACACGGACCCTCAGTTTGTGTCACCAATAACGTCCAGATTAGGTTTGCTTCCACACGATGCGAATGGCGGTAAAAGATGAAGTTAGCTTAAATTGCAACATCAACGCTAAACTGCCCTTGCCGACCAATCAGTACCTAATAATCATCATGTTTTATCGATGAATATGGAGCGCCTAGTACGTGTCCATAAGTCGAGCAAATATTTTGAACCCTTTACCAATGTTTTGTGTTGAGATAATACTCCATTCGCCTTACTCTGCCATGTGTGCCGATGCTTTTTATGTGCACAAAAAAGGTCCTTGCTATACCGCGTACGCCGGGATGACATAATCGGCCAAGACGACCTTTTGGAGGTTGTACACCAGCTGGTACCTGCAATCGGTACCCATCGGTACCCATCGGTGCAATAATTGAACGGACCTCGGGTCGAAAATCATCTTCCATAAGCGTGGAAAGTGGCCACCGCCGATATCCGTCCGCACCGGTTAGGTTGATGTTTCTGGTGCGACCATACCGAGTATTGCTGCTAGGGGGTCGGAATCAGCGAGGATCAGGAGAGCAGCGGGTGGATTGAGTGGAGCGAAAATTAATAACCACCAGTTTGATCTTCGAAAAACTCGTTCTTTATGGACATCGACAATGCGCGCACATGCGGTCGTCCTTGCGTCTGTGTTCTACCCCACCTTTGCCGGACGCGGTTCGCACTTTTCCTTTGCCTTCTCCATGGGGAACAGCGGGCATCGTGTTGCGACCGTGAGGTGGCTCCAGTTTGGCGAAGACATCGACGCGAGAATCCGTCAAACCCCCGATACACGATGGGATGTGTTTTGGGGGGATATGATGAAATTATGGATGTGGACAAACACTGCTGCCACTACCCTTTGAGCAGCACAATTGGCACCAACAGTCGAACTGTACTGGAGATCGAGGCGGTACGGCAGTTTCAGCTTGTTGCAGTGTTGAGCTTCGAGAGCCCTCTTTTTCCTTATACGGCGCTTGTATATACATGTGCTCGGAAAGGTAGTTTGCATTTAAATTTCTGTGAAATGATTCACCATTTTGCCGATTGCACATTGGACTTCAGATGATGACTGGGTTGAGAGAAATCCAACAGCCATGGAGTGTTGTATTTCTGGAAGCGTTGATATGTACCTATGCTGGTTTGGGGTTTTAGTAAGAGCGGTCTTACACTGCAGTGTTTGGGTTAGTACAGTGAAAGATTTAGATCTAATCGCACCCATTTGGGTGGGCGGTAAGATTTTTCATGACCCCAAGAAGATACCAAGAAGGGCTCATATCTGATTTCCAATCTTTATGAGATAGCAATTCCGTAAAATGCTTCACTGTTGGCGATCTTAACTTGCTAAATTGTCTCTTAATAAGAATAATATTATTTACAATCTTTATTAGCACGGAACTCTCTATACCATCACATTTATGGAAGATTTGAAAGCAATCCTACCAAAGGTACTACATTGCTTAAATATTTTATAATATGAAGATAAACAAACATCAATTCAATCGTTTTCTACCATCAAGCAAAATGTACCGCGTGTGCAGCACACTGTCTTAAGAATAGATTTTATGTGCGACCTTTGGTTGGTCAGCGTCGTTTTAACTCTTCACACAAAAATTGCAGAACAATCGTACACACGCGATGCAATTACGTGATTCATTCATGCTGTGCAAAAATGATGAAAAAAAAAAACCTTCTGATGTTGCAAATCTATTTAAAACCCAACTAATAATAAATTTCGGAGCTCACCTGTTTCTGTGTTGCTCAAAATGGCTGACCACTATGGCTAAGTAGCAACAGAGTGTAGAAAAATGCTAACGCAGTACAATAGAATAATAGAATAGAATAGCGTCAATTACGTGCTTCTTTGGCGAAGACCCCGTTTAAATCAAGAATCGACTCTCAAAAGATTCATGAATCCCAACAGCAGTCGTGAATCAAGCCTTTGGGGTCTCTTGGCAATCGATGACAAGCTCCGTGGAGGTCATAAATCTTGGATGGTTCAAGAATTTCAGAGGATTCATGAACCTTTGGAATAGCGATTCAGATTCATTCCTTCAGTTCAAATAGTCATTTAGACTCATAATTAAGATTCAGATTCGCATCAAATTTACCCAATACTATAAAAGATGTTTAAAGTCTTCAGATCTGTGCTTGTCAGAGATTAACGTCTTAAATAGATGCAGTAAGGGTTGCATAGCTCCGAATAGTCTGATGTGTTTAGGATGCTGTATGATTTTGCGAACCAATTCAAATGGCATTATCTGTATTTTGTTGTGTTTGTGCAGCTTCTTTTTCCATATACTGAGGCACTAACAACCTCAGGAGCTCTTGGCCATAAGTATATAAAAACATTCATCCACTTTATTTATCTGTCGCTCGTTAATCAGTCTTGGGAATAAGGAAATGGCTCTAAACGTTAAATCGAGTCACCATGTTTATACAGCTCAAGTGGATATATTTGCCGTAGCATAAATGTATTCAACCAGTTCAGGGAAACATTCATTAAGACATTACCAATTTCATCTCTGCGCGCGATTTCTCATCACGCTGCTGAGGTCAAATGTAGTCAGCAATAGATCCGATCACGAAAAAGGGAAATGCAATCTGTGAAGTGGTCCAACGCATCGACAACCTACCAATTGCAGCACATTGCACATGCAGGTGCTAATGTCTGTAACCGGGCAGAGTTGAATAATTGATTAATTGCCGTAATTAACAACACACCGAACCGGCCACTCATAACACCCAAAGGGTGATCGCCAAGTGCCTTAAGGTGAGGGGTTTGACACGAAACCAGTGAATTTCAGCAGCGATGAGGGCTTCAAAAGGATCCCCTAATGCACCAACCGAGCACCAACTGATGGCGACCAGGGTAACATGGATCGGTAATTATCATCCGTACAATCGCTTCCATCATGTTTTTTCTCTCTCTGTTTGGTGTGGTGGGCTCGCTTAGTTTGTGATTCACTAAAATGACGAATGATCGTTATCTGAAATGAACTTCCAGCTTGTCTCTTTTGACAGATTTACACCAGGTTGCCCAACGAAGCGGGGTGGTGCGATTTATGGCACCTTACCATCTGTCGCTTAGCCCCATTTGGGGCCTGCAATGGCCGGGTACATCAGTGTGGATGTGTCCTGATGTGGGTCGACCTTATGACCCATCCGTACGTATGACCTTCTGGTGGCGGATATGCTCCCCGATAGTGGTGTACGTAGTGCAATTAAAAAGGGAGAACAGAAACGCGCCACTGGGTTGGGTGAAGAAAGCCCCCGAGCAGCCCGAAGAGGCACATGAAATAGAACGTTATTAAGCTGATTTTTTTGCCTAATATGGTCACAGAGTAGACGGTCCGTAGTGTCTGTGCCACAGTTCCTGTCGACGTTCGGCGTTGAGGTTACGGCGCGCTTCGCCAGCAGTGACACTGTGTACGTTCGCTACGAGACGGCTGGCGTAATACGATGTAAAGCGCACCTTCCGCCGGGCGCTCCATATACAATGCAATGGCTGCAATGTATGAATGATAAGATGGTTGGTACCATTGGTTTACAGCATCTGGTAATGCACTGGTAAATGTATGGCGCCAACAGCACTTTATACTACTGCGCGCCAACACGTTAATATGACAGCTGACTGACGTTGGTGCAATTTTTCTCGTGCTGCGCATGGAACCCGGGACCATTTACTTGCATTTGTTCAATAACGTATTAATCAGATATTGCGGGGAGATTATATGACGAAAGGACACTTTGAAGTTGGTCAGTATTTGTCATTTTTTAAGGTCAAATAAAGACCATTTGATAGGAGGTTAACTTGTGCGATCGAAACCTGAAGTTCTCCTCTTAACCTAGCGGTTCAAAGATCAGTTCTTTTTATTACAATTCAAACATATTGATGAGACTATTCGTATACAGATGTGTAATAGAATACAGCATTTTCAGTGTTTTTTTTTCACACCACACTCGGAAGTGTTTTCACCGCCAAAGACTCATCACAGGCTGGTCGTAAGTCAGACGCCCAATGCAACAGGTCGATGTGTGACGGTGTGATTCATTGAAACTAAATTTCCCATCCTTCCGTCCACCTGTCACCCAGCCTCGAACCAGCGTGTGGTCCATCGAGACAATCGCGATCGCATTATTTTTCGGTGGTTGCCCAAAAGCTGCATGACGTCACAGCGCGAGAATCGGCAGTGGAGCATAAACAAGCAACCGACTGCTGACCCACGGCGTGTTGCGCCTCGATCGACAATTTAAAAATAGGATCGTTCGCGCACCCAATCCCACCCTAGGCACACGGCCGGAAAAGTGCCACCGGCCGACGGAACATCGACCAAGAACGAGAAAAATTTAAAACCCACGGAGTGGTGGAAGTTTTCCACCGATCGTACGGTGGTGGGGACTAAGCCGTCCGAACGGGCACCGTACAAACGATCGGGAGTGGGGATGTACCATCCTGTGGTGAGGGTAAAATTCACTTGCGCATTCGCGTCCGATTTGCGTACAGCGGACCGCGTTGCGTTCG
Organism: Anopheles marshallii; assembly: GCF_943734725.1. Classification (NCBI taxonomy): domain Eukaryota; kingdom Metazoa; phylum Arthropoda; class Insecta; order Diptera; family Culicidae; genus Anopheles; species Anopheles marshallii. The sequence continues at coordinate 44,214,117 of NC_071326.1, read as the reverse complement.
TTGCAAAACTGTCGAAGCCGAAGATCGCTGTGAAGATGCTGCTTTTGAATATGGTTGGAACAGTGTACAACATAAATGTACACACACACACACACGCATACGCACATGTGTGTTTTTCTTTCAGACAAGATCATTACGCTGCCCATGTTCCATCCATAGCCACCTTCCCCCGCCTCTGTCAAGAGACCCATTTCACCCGAGAGGACTCCACGCGGTTCGTGCGCACGATCGCGACCCGAACCGCACCGTGCACGTGTGTGGGTACGCGTACGCACACGGTTCGCGGGCTCGCTGGTGTGCAACTCCATCCGGGTCTGGGGTGCGCACCGTGCGCCACTATCGAGACGGTTTTTCGACGTTTTTCAGTTCGCCTTTAAACTGTTTAACTCGCGGATTCAAGTGTAAGTAAGGTCCTCCGGGTTTGTTTTCTGGTTTGCTGCGTGCGATCTCAAGCCGCCGTTTTGTGAAGGATTTTTGCTGAAGGTTTTTGGACGGTGAATACTAGCAGCGGTGTTACTATCATTTGGACACGTTTTGTAACTTTTGTTGTTGCGGTGCAATTCTGCTGGTGGTACGATTTTGGCCGGGGAAAATTGTAGGGAAAATTCGATGCCATTGGTTCTGGTTCTCCAGAGCGAAAAAGGATACACAGTGCACTGAAGAGGCTCCAGTTTGGTGTTGGTTAGTGTGTGAACTGAAGACAAGTTCGTATGTGCTTGCCAGTATTTTGATGTGGATGGGACGGTTAGTGTTCGGCAGGGCGGATGAACCCCCGTTAAAGGAACCTTCTCCAGCCTGCGAGCAGGACATCCCAGATCGTACCGGAGCGCGAAAGTGTTTGTGATGTATCGACCACATATGTGAATGTGTGTGTGTGTACGTGTGTTGCGGGTGGAATTGCACGTGTGTGTTTGTGTGCATCGGTGCATTCGTCTACCGCCAGTGTGCAAATGAAACGTGTCTCATTTTTGTTCCCTTCTGGCATAATGGTGCAAAGCAGGGGGTTGTGGAATCAGCTGATCCAAACCGGACGGTGTCACTGGTGGAATGATATCCACCACCCTGGCCACCCGGCGGAATGGGCAAACACGCGTATCAGCCCATCTTACGCTAGTCATCGGTTAGGAATGTGCATAACGAGCCGAACAAGGCGAAGGAGGGAAAAAAACCAGTATAAAAGGGCCCTGGGACGGTGGGCCCACCTAGTGGGACGTGTTGTGCTGAGCATGCCAGAAACTAAACGGCCAGTTTTCAATCCGTCCATGTTCGGGGCTTTTTTCTTTCGCTCTCTCTCACTCCCTCCCTTTCCGACGCTGATCTGCTATTGTGTAATGGTGGCAAAATAAAAAAAAAAGACGGAAAAAAGAAAAACAACAAGAAATCGCCGGTGTGCGCATGAGCTTTCTGCGAGGAGTGCGATATTTTTAACACTTAAGCGATGGGACGCGCGAGGGCCCGAGCATGAAAGCGCACCGGGAAGAAGCGGGTTTGAGCATTCGGTGCGGTACACGCACAACGTGCCGTTTGCAGCAAGCGCGAACCGACGATCCAACCGGCCCAATCGTTCGTGGGGTTTGTGGGGATGTGCGCTGTTGTGATCGTATTTTTAGAACACCCGAACGGTGATGTGCTCCGTCCGCGCCAAGGCGCATCCACATTCCACGGCGCGTAGCAATCAGACCTGTAGCGCTACCAGATCCGTAGACAAACTGCGCGGAACGGTGGTCAACCTGCGGGAGGACAACGCGGGTGTACCGTTTTTGCGTGCGCATGGTACGTTCGTCGGATGCACGGCACCACTGCGCACGGCCCGAACATCTTGGGGTTTATTTTCGGCCATCCGTACATCCGTTCACGATCACGACGTTTATGGCAAACCGCCCCGGCAGGGTCGGAGTCGGCCGCGAAGTTTGTGTCCTGGCGAGGCCGCCACGTTGCGTGTGTCGGCGATTTCAACATCCCGATCCGTGGCAGAAAGTTTATTTTTAAAACCATGCTCGGCTATTCGGCTGCTGCGAAACGGTGGCGGCGGTTGCTTAAGTCAAACCAATATGCTGCGAACACGGATGCACGAATCGTGCGAGGCATTAATATAGATCAAGAAGAAAGGGCCAAGAATGAGATATCATTTTGAATAATTCTATGCTTAATGAATCTTTTGAGAAGAATCATTCATATGACTCTTTAGTGAGGGATCGACTCTCAAAAGTTTCATGAATCCCCAGCCACCAGGGGCGGATCATGCCCCTTGGTGGCCTTGGTGGGACAAACAAATCTTGGCTGATTCATCCATCTTCAAATTAATGATTCAGATACATGAATCTGAATCAGATAAACCCAACACTAATTTTGATATGAAAGTTTTCTGAATACGAATCAACTTATGTTTTGGACATTGATGTCTTTATTCCTAAACAGTTGGAGGTATTATTTGAAACCTTTCTCAGCACAAGTACCCACTATTTGCCATCATGACCTACTTCTTATCCAACACCACCACCCAGCCACGGCAAGTCACTGAAGGGCGTCTGTAGGATCTGCTGCCATACTACTGGCACTGCTTCGATAAGACGTATTCGCATGAGAATGCTTGGCCGTTGCCTTTTTTCCATTTAACAAAACTCATACGGACAGGTGTGTCCCGAGATGGGCCGCCGTGAATCTGTTTGACCAAATTCCAGTCGGGTGCTAAAGTAGGGGCTCTATTCTTATCGCACCGTTCGCGTCCATGATTCAACCGTACTGCGATGCGATTTGTTTTCTCTCGGGCCGTGAACATGCACATGCACTTATCGCCACGTACGGCGAGACGATTAAATAATTAACATCCAGCGTAACCGGATACCGTCACCGGTTAGCCTTGGCGAACCTTGGTGAAGTTTGCAATTTTGACCGAAATTTCCTACTCTCCCTATAGCGCGAACAAGAGCGACTAGAGCGAGAGTGAAAGAGAGAGAGATAGAGCGAGAGGGAGAAAGTGATCATCGGGAACTGGGAAACGAGTTTTTGCGATCGTAACCTGCTAAGTACAATTGGACACTTCAGTCTTCTTGTCATTGCAGTGTGAGATATCTTTTTTTTTCTTTTAATGCCCTGAACCTTTCGCTTTCTTTTCCCCCGTGCTCCCGTGCCAGTGGTTACAGTGCTGGTATAAAGTTTAAGGTGGAACAGTTTCTTTTTCCACCGAAACAATCGGCGGGGGAGAGGGGGGAAGGGAGAGAATGTTTCAAGATGTTCAAATTTCGTACGACACACACACACACACACTTGGTGAAATCTTAGCCGCAATTATGATGTTTTGCGGTTTAGCACACCGTACGCCGTTGACATTCACCTAGAAGCGTGGTCATGGGTTCCCGGACGATGACGACCGTGCAAGGTCTCCGTGGCAGAGGGTGTTATCTTGGCGACTGTTTGAACGTGTTTGCTACACCCGGAGCCATGTTGCCAGTTCATGGCACGGGGCAGGTTTCGGTTGTATGCCAACCGACACCTACCCAGCTGCCTGGCCAAACGTTTCAATTGCCCCACGTTACTCGGCGGGGAAGATTTTCGATTTGTGTACCATACAATAAAAGCCACCGTTAATGACACGCACCGATGCATAGTTAAACCTGTTCGGCTGTTTATTGCAGAAAGATGAGATAAATATCAGTCGACCCTGGGTTGGGATAGTTTCGCAAACGATCAAGTCGTACAAAAGCGATATGACACACGTGAAACCTCACCGGGTCTCTAGTTGCTGTTTGATGATTCGACATACAAACATGACAATAAACATTCCTTAGCGAGCAGCTGGTTTATTCATTACTGATCGCTACAACGACAAGCTGCATCTCAATACCGACTCGAACCGGTCGAGTATGTTGCCTTATTCCATATATGTGCGCACTATGTGACCCGAAAAAATGTAGATAAGCAGATGGAATGACATTAACTGGTTCGACTTACCTTTGCACCTACTAAACAAATTCCATATTGTCTAGTGTTGGACAAGGTCTAGTGGTGAACATCCTTGAATACCAACAAAGAGAGAGAGAGAGTTTTGAATCAGGCTTTATAAACCACATAAGTGATGCTTCGAGCGTTCGCAACTGACAGTAGAAAGCGAACTTTGGGTAACCTGCATTGGTAGAAAATCGACGTATTTCAAATCGGAAGCCACGTCCCTGGCCATACATCCAATTAGGTCGCTTCTCGGTGTGCGACTACTTTATGAGCCACTGTCGCACACAAATCTCGACCTAATGCATTGGCACAATATGGTGGCCCACCGCCGTTAGCTGTTTGCTCATTGATCATCTGGTTAATGGGTTTAAGCATGAAGCGAATGTGCGGTGGGGAGATCCCAAAAAAAAAAATAATAATAACAACACACGCTCGCTGACGGACCACATTCGATATAATAACGCGATTAAATTGAAATTCACGTTTGTCCGATTTTCTTCCGTAAAAGGTAAACGGAAGGCCGCGGCCTGGTGTCAAGTTGTACCACCGCTGTGGCCGTTTGTGTTCCGAATGGGTGTCTGCATTTGCGTGTGCCCGTTTGGGGCCCGATCTATGATTATGCTCGGTGACGCTAGGATCATTTCGAGCTTATTTATGCAATGTCAACGCCGGTGGAGTCGGGGCAACAGCAAACATATGAACAGCACACAATAAGGTAGCCAAGTCCACGTGGGAATGGCGAGTGCAACATCTGTTTGAAAATGAATTGTTCCACCGGAAGTTGATGGTTATACGACCGAAGGAGGCTACTCGCTAGTGGACCTGTTATGAAAATTATTATTTTATGCTATCTATCTCAACCAACTCTTTTGCTATATAGTGTTAAGTTCACCGATAATGCATACATCGATTAATGTAAACTTTTTTCTCTTTTTTGCAGGCTACGCGTGTGCGATTCGGTTTGTGTGTAGTGTTTACCTTCCGTAGTTGTGTTGTGAAGTGACCCAAAACAAAACTCCAAAATGGATGCGATTAAGAAGAAGATGCAGGCGATGAAGCTGGAGAAGGATAATGCCTTGGATCGGGCCCTTCTCTGCGAGCAGCAGGCGCGCGACGCTAACCTGCGCGCCGAGAAGGCCGAGGAAGAGGCACGCCAGCTCCAGAAGAAGATCCAGGCGATTGAGAACGATCTCGATCAGACCCAGGAAACGCTCATGCAAGTCAACACCAAGCTGGAGGAGAAGGAGAAGGCTCTGCAGAACGTAAGTAGCGGCAATGCATGCGCCGGAACCCATTAGATGATGTCCGATAACGTTGAGATACCACAGCGGTCCGCTATCTGTCAGTGTCCATTCATGCCGAAAGGACCTTCAATGCAATACGCAGGTATTTGTGTCAGAAGGTGTGCGTTACAGTACGCTGTTGACCTAATTCCTTTGTCTCGGTCCGTGCTAAAATAGAAACGCTAAACGTCGTGTGTCTCCTTTTCCGCACCACAACAGGTGATTAGAAGAGGTGAACTGTGGGAAAATTGGTGTGCTGCACACGTTAAAGAGACACATGGTGGATGTATACTCCAAAACACTGTGAGCTATCGAGAAGTACATCATCGAGTTATTTTTGGGGTTTTGTGGGGTTCGTCTAGAAATGGGTCGTGCGTACCTCTTTTGCGTTTCTGTAACATGACCTCATTTAATGTTTTTTTCTTGAAGAAAGTAATGACATCTCGTTCAAGAAGAAATGTACAGCACACTAACTTGAAACTCGAATTAAAAACCTGACCATTTCGCTATGAAAAGAGCATCAAGAAGATGAGCGAATGACACATATTCTCGTCTCGTCTAGTGGCATTCATGACGAGTTTTGACACGTACGTAGCGTGCTTCCTTCGTATTGCCGGGGTGTTAAAGGTTTGACGCCCCTGCCACACGTAAGAGATGCTAAAAATAATCGTTCTCGCTGCATTTCGATGAGCAGTGCACGTAAACTGCATCGCCGTGCAGTGACACTGATACGAACCATTAACAGTTGCATAACCTGTTGGGCAAGTCTTCAAGTAATTGATCGAAACCACATCTTTTTAACGAATTTGACGGAACATTTGCGAGCTGATGTTTCATTAGAAATTGAAGAGCATCGTGAAACTCTACACCATGAGCTCATCGTGCTCTAAACCCAACCTCCGTTTGGCAGCTCCGGAAGCCGGGATGGACCGGGAAATATGGCCTACGATTCGATTGTCTATTTTTACCGAAACGTAAGCCAGACCACGTAAAAACCAGAAACCGGCTACAGAATGCGTATTTACACACCACCGTGTGGGGTTCATAAGATGAATCCGTAACAGGCGCTGCTTTCCGCCGATGCGCCGTTTGCACGTGCGCAGTTGAGATCGTCGTGCGCAGTACGGGCCATGCGCACCGGCTCGGGCACGGTGACCAGTGGGCGCACACATTCTCGTCGTGTTGCCACGTACCGTGGTCGCGTATTCGAAGGAAAAGATATGTGATCGATGCGCGACCGGACCAACATGGGCTGTCACAAGATGCCGATCATCATCCTCTAATTTTATCAATGTCCCTTCCTCTTAGTGTATGCTAATAATGGACCAGAAACGCGCCGGTACAGTGGTGAAACGCATTCCGACCCAAGCCAAATCTCCGATCCGGTGCAAATATTTGAATGAATTGGTTTCGGAATCCGACCAATGAAGGAGCCGGTGGGGGGTACCGAGGGAGGGTTGTGTGGAATGTCAAGATGCCGGTTAGTGAGGTGGAGTATAAAAAAACTTACTCAAGAAGACAAAGAATTGGTCACAGGGCGATGACTACTATTCGGGTTTGGGGTGAAGGCAGACGAAAGAAAGCGCATTTGGGATTCATTCACCAGATAGTAGTACCGCGCAGAGCGCATACACGCGCGGCTGTAGAATACGCCCCGTGCTCCCGGAGAAAGTTTTTCCCTGCCGTTGGAAGCGGATCGGCCCAGCCAAGGTGGGTTTACAAACCGTTGGCGACAGCACCATGGTCGGTATAATATCGTACGGAAATCGGAAACGGAAACCAGACTGCTGTAGTCGCCCTAAACAGTCACGCGCCCACGGGGACGGTGGCAAACGGAAGAAACATTCGAAAAAGGACCGTCGGTACCGCCGGCAACGTGGCGGCAAAAGAAAACGCGGTGGCGGTGAAAATCTCCGAAGATTGCCGAACCATGCCGAAGTGTGGATGCGAGTTGAAACCGGCGACCGAACACGGGATGCGCTTTCGAACTCGAAAAAACGGCCAAACAACGGCGTTCAAACTTCCATTTTCGAACTCGTTGACAAGACGTTTGACACGAAACTATGGGATCACGCTGGTGTGTCGGCGGACACAATTTTAGCAGCAAGTAAACAAGACGTCGTGAATGGTGCAGCTGGCGGTGGTGGTAGTGTCGTCGTTGGTGCAAGTATTATGTGCGAAAATAACTCCGGCCCGGGCCCTGGCACGGGTGGACGGAAGCGGGGCCACCAGCATCATCCCCGCTTCGGCGGCACCAGACAATCCGCTGTTCCGGCGGAGGATGTGATAGCTGCTCTGCGCGGTGCCTTCGACTGTGGCACCAACTCGCTGTCTTCGTCTTCACTCTCATCTTCTGCCTCGTCCCTGAACGTGTCGATTACGGGTAGTGTTGGTGGTGGTGGCAGTGACAAAGTAGTGACTGGCAGTGATGGTACCAACAACAACAACCCACTGGTCACGGAGAGAACCACGATTGCCAAGCGGGCGGATGATAACGATGCAGAACTGTTGGATGATTATGAGCTAGCGGCAGCATCAGCAGCAGCAACAGCTGCCATTGTAAATAGTAATATCGAGAACAACAACATCACAGCGCTCGGGGTACGGTGGAGTGGTGAACCAAGCAAGGAAAACACCCCGGAACCGGAGCAGGACCTGGTAAACAACAATCGCAGCAATAGCAGCAGCACCCGTAGCAGCGTTAGTCCAAAAAATGTGATACCACTTGACGAGGTGGCCGATATCGATGGGAGACCGCCGCCAGTGGAACCGGTCACTCGCACCGCGGAACCGGACGACGAGGAGAGCATAGAGCTGAAGCTGGAACAGATCACGAGCGGGAAGGAGCTGGTACAGCAGATCAACAAGAAGCTGAAGCGTAGCAAACGGAGCCCACAGTCGGACGACACCGGTACACCGGCCAGCGGGAAAAAGAAGTCATCTTCCAGCAGCAAGAAATCCTCATCGAAGACGGGCAGCACTGGAACCGATGGAGGGAAGCGGAAAAAGTCCAAGTCATCAGCGGCGGCGGCAGCGGCAGCGTTGGAGCAGCGAGCATCGGGGGATAGAGCATCGTGCGATCTGGACGCTGTGATCGGGGGGCTTTTAGGGTCGGCTGAGTACGGTGGCGGGCTGGCGGTTGATGGCAGCAAGGAGCAGCTAAACGACGAGAACGATCCTGACGTGGCGGAATGGGCGAAGCTGCGATGTACGAGCGAGCGGACCGAGGTTATTGCGGAGCGGGAACATCGAAGGCAGAAGCGGTGTGCTGACTATCCGGGGTTGGCATTTGGGCGGTCCATCTTTAGCTCCGATACGATGATGAAGTTTAACATCATCCGGAACGAGCTGCACAACATCATGAAAACGCAGCTAAAGCGGGTAAATATCATACACACTGCAACTTCATTTCGGAATCTTCGTATATTTTAGCAACCGTAAAGCAACAGGGAACGGCTAAACGTGGTAACGAGACTATAAGCAATTGGCCTGACCATCCCGGGGGCATAGTCAGATTCTGTGCTGTGCGATGTGCGCGCAAGTTTTTAGACAGCTATTTATAACTGTCCGCGCCAAGACAAGGGAGCGGTCGGTGCTTGAAATGCTGAATTTTCCATGAAACCCCCCCGAATAGCAGATTGCGCGTAGGCCGTTCCGTTGCTTTAGCGCTTGCGCTTTCTACCAAACACACGAGAAGGGAATTTTCCAACGGACCTTTTCATGCGGTATACTTGTACGGTGCTGTTTGGCAATATTGTTCGCGGTGCTACCACACTTCAGTCTGGGATTTGAACGATGTGCGCATTCATAGCGAAACGCAGGATGATATCATCGGGCAGGGCGCCATTGCGATGATGGCCTTCTGGTACTATGTGCCATTGCTCTAAACTTAACTCTGCCCCGAGATGGTGAAGAAAATTGGCGCAGATACATTTTCGCCCGGTTCCTTCGTCGCGTCACGTATGCGTTAAGAATGCTCAACCTGTTACTTCCTCGTTATATCCCCCTCAACCTTGAGTTGCGTTACTTTGGTGGGTGGTTGAATTTTGAATTCATAGCTACAAAGGCACATTAAGTCCGTCGTAGCTACTACCTTTGAACCAACAAAAGTGTAACCATCTCTCACCAAATGGTAATAGTAACGGGGTTTGGTCAAAGATCGCAGTACGTTGCCATTGCGATTACGCTACGTGCATCGTTTTAGATTCTTCCTTTTTTCTCTTTGTCTCCTTGCTTCTCTTTCATTCTTACGCTTTCTCAGCCATGGTCACAAAAGACGCAACTAAACCCACAGACACGGGTGCGCGAACCATCACCGGGCGTGGTGGTCTGTAGTATCTCTAACCTCGGTGAGCAGCAATTTTCGTGATGTTTTTCTTTTTACACCGCTCTTTTTTGTGTGCAGTTCGATTTCACCCACCTTTGGGTGAAGAGAGTTCCAGCACGCCGACCCACCGACCGTGTACGGCTACGGTTGGCAGTATAGTTCGGAAAAGGCAAAAAATAATTTGACTTAGATTGGGGCTGGTGGAATCTGTGTACATAACGTATGCATGAATTCGAAGCCTTCCGTTTTGGTTATTTTATTTGCTATGTTTGAAACGAGGAACAGGAGTTTGGATTTAGTTTGATAACATTGCAACGAAGGTTGAAATACTTTATTATTGCAGGGGTAGTAACGCTTGGGGTGTAACAGTGTGTAGCATTGTGATGATTAATACGGTTAGACAGGCGTGTTGAAGACGAATGATACCTTACAGTACTGCCAACTAAATGCCTCATTGATGAGCCACAAATACAGAAGATATCTTATCTTTCTTTTTTTGTGCGTGTGGCCAAGATAGGGGCAGTATGTCAGTTCAGGGATTGGCACGTACACAACTGCCTTCACATGTGAAGTTTTATACTTACACTTACGTTACATTAGGTGTAAAAATGCGCTTCTACATTTCATATCCTTTTGTTTCATCTTTTCAAAACAAAAAAAAATCGCCCATTAACAATAATTCGTTCTGTTACACCAACGAGAAACCCTGTAAAAGTGGTTTTCTTTGTTGGCTGTCTATCGGTTCTCTTTTGACTTCCCTTTCGTACTGTAATCGGCACCCCACCGGAGAACACCCGGTGCAACGGTGCACGGTGAAGATTATCCAAATTATGATGAATTATCGACCGACAACAAATCTACCCAAAGCCAAAGATTTTCATCGCTCGATACTTAGCCAAGATAATCTAAAAGTTTATCGGAAGGTTCACCACTATTATGGAGATTGGGAAATGGAACTTGGCCTAGACCGCGGGGTACACGATCGAACCCCAAAATCAGCAGGTGTAATGGTGAACAAATGTGGTGGATTTTTGGTGTTTCTACGACCCCCACCCGGTTTTGGAACGTTGTGTGCTGTGGTGAGCGTAATAGATTTTTTTTTTGGTTACGAACACTGGACGCGCGACGGGTTAGGTTTTGCGCTTCACAACTCCAGTTTATTGCTCCGCGAAAGTAACGAGACCGTGTAAATATTTATACATTTCATTAAGGTTGAGCCTTAGCTTTTCCTTCGCCGGTGTGATATTAGCACCACCACCACGGTCAGTGGTCTGCATTATTCGTGGGTGCACATGATTTTTAGTGCTGGAGACGGAAGAGAACGATACCAGCGATGCGCATCGGTTTGGGCGTACGAAAACCGAACACACCTTAGCAAACTGCTGTTGGTTTATGATACGAAATTCTGATTCATTTCACATTATTGCTTTTCGGTTAGTGAAGCTTCCATTTTACTTTTGGGGAGGCGACAGAAATACATTGAAAAGCGATATCGTTTGTATTTCTACTGAAACACATCCAATGTTTGCTAATGTTTGCTTCTTCTGCCGCGTTAAAACCGCGCACCGAGAGGCTAGAACACGTTGAAACGAACCGTTTTTTTTTAAACGACCATACCGTGTGTGCATGTGGCGCCATCTCGCGCTCGGTCGATGAAGCTGTTTTGACGTTTCGCACGCGCGAATGTGTTTTGCTTTTGTTTAACCCTTGAAGTTGCTCATGCTGACTCGCGCAGACACCAGTGTCCTACATTTGCAGTGTGCCGAATTGCGGTCGAGCTGCCGTCGTGTGGACCGAGCGGATGAATGAAAAATAAATAATTACAGTTCAGTTCTGCAGCGCACAGGCAAATGCGGCAGATGAAGCGGCGGAGATATACTACTGCTGGAAAGGTTCAAGATGAGGCGGCATGTGCTCTGCACAGCCGTCGAAGGATCGATTACGTGTCCCGGAGCCTGGCGCCTTTGCGAGAGATTGCTTTCCATTATTTTGTTGTTGTTGTTGTTGTTGTTGGTTTCGGAAAGCCAAGCGCTCGATGGCATTGGGTTTTATGATATACCCCATGTATCACCAAGTTGGCCGCGAGTAATCTTATGCTGGGAAATGGAAAGGGATGCGAGGTGAGGTTGGTGAGAAGGTAAAGACAAACATAGTCATCGTTGGTCTGACCGTGGTACACGTTCGATTGCCTGCGACTGTGACTGACATAGGAGTCTGGGGCTGTAGTGCGCGAGCGATTTTGTCCATTTAAGGAACTGATCTTTACGTTTTTCCTCGACCGGTGTATGTGTGTGTGTGTGTGTTAGTTGGACACCAGTACTATTCACGTTGGCCCGGCAAGAAGCTCTGGGGGTGGTGTGGAGTGTGGCGGTGTTGTAAGTGGTTATGCATGGAAACTTGGGACGTGTTATGTATGCTTTTTACTTCACTGACGTCCCTCAGCGGACCGTTTTCAAGGTAGAATCCCGTCCCGTCGGTTCGTTCTGCCCTGCTTCATCAGACATGGGGGCACAACGCATACCCCCGCGTGCTACAAAAGCACCCCAAAACGAGCCGTCACTACCAAACAACAGAGTTCGGATGGGACCACCTGGTTTCTTCTGGACGTCCAAAGGCGCAGGTTACGTGGGTTACCTAATTCGCAAAGGTTCTTTGAGCTTCAAAATCTCAAAAACAAACTTTTGATGTGTTTAGACATCCTTTGCTGGGCCAGAGTCAGCTATTCGACGTAGGCGTTCATTCCACCTCATTTGCCACACGGCGCCACGACCTTGGCGTGCGGTGTTAGATTAATGAAATATGCGTTCAACCATCACGCCTCGATTGCCACTTGTCTCCGGCGATATCTAAAACGCGACGGTACCGTTGTCACACCTCCGGCTGCGCCGGGTTCCGTAAGGTTTTCCGGGGAGGAGCATCCAGCTGATGATGATACGACCACGGACAACGCGGCCCGCTACTGACACCGCGATTGATCGTTAGTTTCAACGGCCGTTGGCTTAGCTGTGCTGTTGTTTTTTTCTTCTTTTGTTTTTCACGTTCACATTTAGCCGCAAAGGAGCAGGTGACGATCGCGTGGTCGTGGTTTTCATGCGAGAAAGGTCCCCTTTGGTTTGCGTCAATGGGGTCGATCCGGCCGGGAAGTAACGCACGGTGAATCGGTAATTCGATCGATTCGATACACAAATCTTCCCTCCCGACCGATTGATCGACTTCGATCGTTCGATGCGGGAATGTGGCACCCGTAGTCGGCAGGGAAGGAAGCAAGCTGAATGCAATAATGAAACGTGACCGCGTTCTACTGTACTACACCACCGTGGCTGTGCTCGAGGTTAAAGCGGTGTAAAGTGATCCCAAATGGTAAAAGCGAAAAGTGACAAACACATCCCCTCAATAACGCACAAATCAACTGTTCTCTATGGAAACCGACCTTTGGTTCTTGTTCGCATATGCAAGTTTGTCGGTTTTTTTTAAATGATTTTATTTGTCCACGACTATTTCTCCCCCCAAAACATTGAAACTTTCTTTGGGACAATCGGCTGGATGTAGGCTGGAGGTTGTGCCAGATCGTTGGACAGACTGAAAACATGGGTTTTTAACATAAAAAAAATCACCTATGTAGGGGAGTACAACAATGCCATTCGTGGGGGCGTCTAGTATTTTGGGAACCCCTGGTGCATTTCGACGAGGGCCCTACATTTTGGACATGAGGCATCGCTCTCCGACACAATGTCCAGCTGGAATGCGCGTACGGGGTAGCACCTGCAAAAAAGGGCGGTCCGTTTCCGTTCTATTCTAATCGTCTTCATTTGGGTTGGGCAAGTACGCCTTCACCTGTTGGTAATGCAATTGATCGATACATCCGTGCCCCAATAGCTGGGCTAGGTTCTCGGTTTCGATCACATTATATTTGAATAGTTGGACCACGCGGGGTTACGATACGGCCTCAAATATGCCAGCTTTTTGAATGCATTTAGCCGATTTGTTCGACGCGGCACGGGACGCAAGTGGTAGGAGGTGGCTACAAAAGAACAACGCCGTCCAGTGAGTATGCGAACGTGCGTGTTACGGTCCAGTGACTCGGCGCGGTGTGTTGTATTGTACGGTTTTTTGTTCGTTTTGTGTGGCCGGAATTGACTGCGCTTGGGAGTTCATGGTTGTTTGGTTCTCGGACCGATTTGCTGTTAAAAAGCAAACAGAAATCTGATCAATTAATGTTCAGCTCCTCTGTGGAGGGCAGAGCGCTGGGATATTAATGTCAAAACCAAGCGTATTTTAGGCGCTCTTTAGGACAAGGCTTAAACACGGGCTGAATTGGTACGATGCGTGGTACGATCTACCATTTGCAGTGCATCTATTGAATGTTATGCTTGGAATGGAGTGCCTTGAATATATTGCGCCAAATGTTTTACTGATTTTCTTGAGGAGCAATATCTGCAGCAATTGTGGAGAGTTTTTGGTTAATTTTCCCATTAACTACACGCTGATCAGGTTAGAATCAATCAAATCAATCCTACCGTGTACACCTTTGTCAATTTCGACACACTTCCAGAATTCCCAGTGCCCAGCTGTGGGCATCGGTGGCATATTTTTGCCGTGGACATACTCACAGCCCCGAGATGCCCCACAGAAATTCCATCGGGAGGCGCAACACTGACAGTGCGTGAGTAAGAGAGAGAGAGAGTGTGTCAACGTGTGTGTGCGTGTTGACATTTCCGAGAGTCCACGATGAAAGCGAACAGTGGATGTCACTCACACACTTTTCTCACCGAGTGCATCTCTTTCTCGCTCAGTCCAGCCCGCTCCAGTGTACGGCACACTGACCGTGTGTTGGTCGGCACGCTGTGGACAACCCAACGTGTTGGGGTCCGATCAAGCAGAAAAATAAAAGCTGATCCGAAATCTTTTCTGAGCTTGTACCACAGCCAATCCACCCTGTGGGTCAAGGTACGGCGACAGTGTGCTTTTTGGGGCGCCGTAGTCAGCGGCGGCAGTCTGCGGCATAATATTGTCCTTTTAAGGACACCTTGGGCCCGACCAACGGCCAGAGGTGGGGCTGCATATGGAGCGCGGTTTGCCATAAAAGCGTCATCCGTTTGCCTTGCTCCATCTTGGGGCACTCATTGGCAACCGTGGCCATCCTCTCCGTGTCCCTTTCCTCCATACCGGGTCCCTTCCCCGTAATGTATATGCGGCGCCCTCGCTGGAAACAAGCAGGCGACTCAACTGTGTAGTAGAGTGTTCGTTGACTGGAAGATGTGCCCGTCCCGCTCTAGCACCCGTTCGCGAAGCAATGGTTGCCTCGCAAAGGTTTGCGATAGTGTTGGTGCAGCCATTACTTTACGCAGGCAGCGAGCAAGCGTTTCCAGTGGCAGGTCGAGCCCATAGTCCACTCAGTTCAGTAGTGCTTTTGATCGAAGTGAGTAACCTTTTGCTCCGCGGCTCGAAAGTTTGGTTGGCTTTTTTTAGTTCTCCACCATCAGAAGAAACCGAACTTTGTGGCGCGTTTAAAGTACCGTGTGCCGCCTTTGTACGATATATTCCACGATAGCACGGAGTAAAAGAAACAACTGTCGAACTGATAAATCGATCGCAAGTCGTCCGTTTTGTGACGGGTGTGTCTCTGCCGCATCCTAATCTTGCTTTTTTCGTCTGTTGGTGGTGCAGTCTTCTTTTCCCCTTTTGGCGTTGTGTGTGGAATGTAGAGCCCGCGCGCGTGGTGTTGAACTGTGGTGGCTACGTTGTGTGTGGTGATGATATATTTGCCAATTCTATCGTTTGATGGAAAGAAGCGAAGAAATACGAAATAGCGCGATGGTATTGGCGCAATGAGGAAGAGGCAATCATTTATGTCTTTCCTTCGAAGGGAAAAGCAAATGATATGAAAAATATCTCTTGTGCGTACCGAATGTGCGTGTGTGAGTGGTGGTGTGTTTGCGCTGAAGTTCTGCTACGCGGTACGCTAGTGTGTGTGCGCGCTTCCTCGGGAATATAGGGAATACGGGAGCGGGCCGAGAATGCGAGTGAGCGAGCAAGTTGCGTAATAACATCAGCAGCGGGAGAGAAAGAAACAGCACAACTATCACTTACACCCTTCCCAGGAATGATGTGATTGTTTCAAGGCAAAAGGGAATTTTGCACAAAACCGTGCGATGTGAAATTATGCCCAAAAAGCACAGTTTGTGTAGTGTGTTTTGATAATTGATTTAGTACGTAACGATATTATGCTCATTGTGAGAAGAAGTTCAAGAAGAAACTCAATTTCTTCAAATCAATCTTAGTAGCAATATGTTGTGTACCTTGTTGGTACGCACCTTTTTATGTTCTAATTTGCAAACCCTGTGTCGTTTCTTATTCCTTTTCTCTAGCAGTAGTATAAAGAAAAGTTGCTTTTTGATAGTCAAATTTTATAGCACAACCCGGTTTGTTCCGCGATTTTAAAGGAAAGCAGGCAAATTTATTTTCGTGCACGCGACAGTGTGCCCGTGTGAGTGAGTGCGAAAGTGTGCAACAGGAAAACAAAGGATTACTTTACAGATAGAAACATAGTTCGTCTGTAAAGACACGGGCAATTACTTCTAAAGCATAGTTCTAATCGTAGCTTGAGTTGCGCCAAAATTACTCTGTGAAATTACGCGTGGTGTGTGTGTGTGTGTACCTTCAGGTGTTGCATCCTTATCTCGCTAAACAGATAAGCTTGAAAAGCGCCCAGAAAGCAGAGCCATATATTTCTTTTAATTGAAAAAAGAAAGGAAAGCATCAGCAAACAAAATAGATACCATGGCCGCAAACGTGCAACAAGGTGGCAACCTGCTGGACGTGCTGAAGAAGAAGATGAGACAGACGAAGGAGGAGATGGAAAAGTACAAGGATGAGTGCGAGGAGTTTCACAAAAAGCTCCAGAACGAAGTGATGAGGCGTGAGGAAGTAAGTTCCGTACGATGTTGTTCGCTTTCCACCGTTAAGCAATTGGGTGAAATTTGTTACCAACAAACAAATTGTTGTGCAAAATATCAGTTTCACTCCAGGGGTTTTTTTAAAGGTTCAGTTCATTTGTAGCCGTGCTCTTTCCATCGCTCTCAGGGTGGTTGCGTTCTATTGATGTTCTATTAATAAGAAAACAACATAGAAACAACCACCTTGCCGTCGTGTGTGCGTGTGGTGAAGCCGGTCGTAAATTGATTGAAAACGAAGACCAAACTACAAAAAGAAAAACAAATGCGGGAATGAAAGAGTAAGGAAAGTCAGATTATGTGACATATAGATGGATCTGTCAGAACCAGAATGAGGGAGAAAGAGAGAGACAGAGGTGTTATGTTGGAATGGTGATGCATGGACAAATATTTTCTCTACAGAATGGTCATGAACAGTGGTTATGTTATGATTCAACCTGCGAATTGATTATCTAATGTCATACAGTTTGGAGTAACCTGTCAAAAAGAAAAACACGACCTCCGCAAAAGGCAAATTTACACAAGCAAAAATGTGAGGGAACAAAACACGTCATTGTATTTTGCAATAGTGTGCGTATTGTACTTGCATGTTTCTTAGCGTGGATGTGTGTGTGTGATGAAAGAGTCGCTCTTGCATTCATTTCTACATGGAACCATTCTATTCTTCCATCGCTGGTTGTATTTTTTTTATGAACATTTCCCTTTTCCCGAACCCTTAATTGATTGTGTACGAAAGCGCCATACGCTTATGAATTGAATTGTTTGATTCGTTGTGCAAACAGGTACAAAGGTCCGTGACTTCGATTTCCTGTCCCAAGGAAACAACATCGTCCATTATTGTGGTGCAAAAAATGGCTACCGAATCTTTTTTGTTTTGTAGAATCGTGAAGTTTGAGCATGATTTCCCGATCAATTATGATCACTAAGTGGGATGGTTTTCCCCTGGAGCCGCTACTTCAATCAGGTGCCGTTTGTGAGGGTCCGTTTTTATGATTGTACAAATCGATGAAAATGGTGTCAATTCGTGAGGTGAAACGAAGTACGCACAAGCTTGATCGGAAAATCTGGGGGTTCACAACAATTGTACAGCAATTTGTTGTCTATTTTTATAGCATCGGTTCAGCACGGTTAAGAAAAATGACCTCCTTCACAATTCCCTCCCCAAGCTTTCTCTTTCTTCCATCCATCAAAACAGAAATGATCGTCGATATAAGTCGCGACTTAACGCCAAACCGGCCGGCATGGATGTGTGAAGCGTCTGATCGCGTCGATCATCTTTCCCATCTTTATCCGATCAAGAAGGGTGGGCGTGTGGGTAATAATGCAAAAACCACCACCCCAAATCCAGTGAAAGAGATCCGTCTGTGTGTGTGTGCTTGTTGCCGTAGTCGGTGCCCGATATCTTGTCCGGGCACCCCTTGCTTTAGAGGGTGGCAAAACGAAGAATGACGCATCCCTCGAACCGGCAGCATAGACATAACCTTCCCGGCCGGCCCATGTAACGTACCAATACCACCACAAAAGGCTCTCTCGGTCCCGGTGTTGCAGCGTGCTATGAATGAGATACGCTTTTCTTCTTTGGTCTTTGGTCGTTCGCTGCGGTGGCCGCGGTTCCTTCCCGCACGAACAAGAAACAACGGCACAAAGAGGAAACGAACACACAGCACCAAACCCCCACCGTCTCGACGGCCCGAGTATGTGTTGAGGTCATTCCGAAACCGGAATGTGTATGCGTAAATTCGCGATACCGGCAAAAAGGGGTGTGTGTGTGTGTGTGTGGATACAGAAGTGAAAGAAATGCCACCTTGCCCCAGGGGTAACGCATATCACCTCAACACCCGCCTTGGGGGATGATGTGGTCGAGAGTTTCAATTGAAACGAGGGGGAAAGAAAATATGCAACCAAATCCTACTCTCCCCGCCTCGGTGGCCACCGGATCCATTGCGTTTATCCCGGCAGGTTCGAGTGCTACCACCGGTGGATGACCACTGAATGATGATCCGGTACGCGGTGTGCCACAGTGGCATGTAACTGTTTGCTGGTGCATATACACCAACGTTACGCGGCCGACCAACGCCCTGTTGCCGTGACAATGCGCTTTTGGGGGTGATACTGAGCACCAATCGGTTGGGAATGGCGTTAGGCTCAGAATTTTAAACCTTCGAAATGGCGAAGCTGTCGACGGTTCAGAATCCCGTAGGATATTCCGAGCTATCGAAAATGGGACTTAGAATCAAGCACTTGCGGGATGATGGAAGAATTAGAACTCTTGGAAGAAAATGTCACCGTTGGTCTAACGTATACACTAATACCTAAGTGTCTGGAGTGCGGTCTCCATGTCGTCGTAACAAGCTCGTTTGGATATACCGATTGACCTTGAGCATAATTACCGATCCGATGTCACACGAATAGTGGTCAGAGGGGGGTATAACACTTCCACTACAAAGAAGCGTGGAGCTGAAGAACGGTTTCAGTACCGGGATGATGTCAGCGTTCCGTTTTCCGTCATCTCTTCAGGGTTAAGCAAAAATCTCCCCACATTCAGATTGCCGTAAGGGAAGAGTCAGTTGTTGAATTATGCTTCACTTGGAGGATGAGGTAGTTTGGAAGTTGGGGGGCTCGTGTGATATCGTGTTTCTGCTTGGGTGTCACCTCCCTCCCATTAGTTGCGTTTGGAATTGTTTCGAATTCTATAAGCACTTGACGACTCATCAAAGCGTCGTCCAAAGAGGGGGTCGGTGATTATTATGCTGATTTACTGCTTTACTATAAGCGCGAACACGGGCGCGAGGGATATTGTTTAGCATTAATGAAACCGTTTTGCATTTCCACCTGCATTTTTTATTTACATTTTATGTAGCTCCGGTGTACCATTAATTGAGTCACGTTGATTTGTACGTTTGCTGGGTAGAAGGGAATGAGAGGGTGATGCCGTGGTTAGTTACATACAGACACATACATAGATGGGTCGTAACAGACACAGAGACCCGGTGACGTTGTGCTGCATACTCCACCTTGGCACGAACAGCAACCACCGTGTCTTATCTTTTTCAGTAAAGCACACCTATGTTATTGATAACCCGCATCGTATTGTGAAATTAGTCCGCCGCGGAGTGTCGTGCTTTGTGGTGCAATTGTTCATGCTTCTGCCGAGAATTTAGCTTGATCGTCCCATTCGCTAGCAGAAACTCTATTCAGCTATTTCTGCTCATCTGCTGAGTTACTTGAAGGCGATCGCACGGACGACACGCACGCCACCTTCCGTGTCTCCCGTTTGGCGCTAGTTTTGTTGGTGTCTCCTCAAAGCCACCACACAGGATGACATCATTCGCCTTTCATCGCATCGTACTCTGGTGGTCCAAGCATTGCGGGTTTCCCTTGCCGCGACACTGTACTGCACACAGTTGCTGCTAGGCCATGGCTTCTTGCTTCGGCCCTCTGTCCTCCCTCGAGTACGGGATTGCCTTATTTGGTAGCAATGTGTAGTCAGAAATGGAGAAACGATATAAAAAACGGCTTACCACAGATGGAAGAGAGGTCACTAGGAGACAACATCAAGGGAAGGGGAGCGGAGGGGAGGGTGACGAATTGTTGTTGTTACTGCTGTAGTTGTTTAATGTACGCGTGTTGTACTTTCACTAGCAGTTGCCTTTTTTCGCCTTGGGAAGGTTACGTGACCGAGTTCCGGCAAAAGACTGGCGATATGCAAAATATGTTGGTTATTTAAAGTTTTACATTATAGAACATGTTACGGTCTAAGTTATTTGTCAATTTTTGCTGTGCTGAGGAACTGATATTGCGGACTGCATCTAAGCGATCAATTTTTAGAACATTCCCACCTGTCACACTTTAACCAGCTTCAATACACTTCTAACAAGTTTCGTTTTATTTTTCTCTTCTACTTGTAGGCCGAATCGGAAGTTGCCGCTCTGAACCGTCGTATTCAGCTGCTGGAGGAGGATCTTGAACGTTCGGAAGAACGTTTGGCATCCGCCACCGCTAAGCTGTCAGAGGCTTCGGCCGCTGCCGACGAGAGCGAACGGTAAGTGGTTTGGGTTCTAGTGAGTGGCGGACGTGTGAGAGCGAACAAAAAAAAACACATTGGAAAATAAGCATATGAGCCAGAGAGAACTATGCTATCACGGCTCTGCGTCACTCTTCCCGCGGAAACATGGCACACGGAACGCCAAGGGCCAACGAAATCAAACTGAAGAAGCAGAGAAAAAAACACACACGCGTGATATAAAAAGCAATGAGAAGGATAACGTGAAACAGGAAGTGAAAGATCTTCTAGCCTCACGTGGCGTCTTGGTGTGGCGCATCTACCTCATGTAAACCAATATGGAAAGATCTTTCTCTCTCCAAATCCCCCCCTTTGGCGCGGATTTTTTTTCCTTCAACTATTAGAGTTGTTGTCCCCTGTTAATTGCAAAATTCCGACATCGTCCATCAAATCGCTTATCGTTCACAATATTCGCACTTTGCCCTTCCCACATATCAACAGGATCCGGAAAGCGCTTGAAAATCGTACAAACATGGAAGACGATAGGGTAGCGATATTGGAGGCACAGCTAGCCCAAGCCAAGCTAATAGCAGAGGAAGCAGACAAAAAATACGAAGAGGTACACAATATCCACTCCTTCGGACATGTCATGCGGGTATCATCTCATCCCAACACGTACCATCCCTTCCCTACTTCCTTGGTACCGAATTCCTTGGTACATAATTGGTATGACTCCCCTCGCCGATTTATGACCTTATGGTTTGGTATATAGATGCCTGGAGGTATGCAATCGTCAATCATCGCCGGAAGACGTACGCCAAGGAACAGATGCAATTATAAAATTCTGAAGAAGGTGTTTCAATTGACACTTGAAAACATATTTATACCTTGGAAGCAACAGTAAGATCCAGCTTAGGTTGAGGTTTTGTTTGTAATACCAAATAATACCTTTTCATGTTTAGAGCTTTCTTTGAACACTAGAACTATCAAGTGTTAATTTGACTGATGGTTACTCCTTAAACGATTTCGAATAGCTAGATTATGTAGCAACTTCGGTAGCATTCTTTATCCCACAAAATTAAGTAAAAAAATTAAAAGTTCACTTAAAACTTCAAAGAGGACACTAAAAGGAAGTTAACAGTAGTGAATGCATACTTCCAGGCATTACGTACCGTACAGGCTCATTCTAAAATAATGGCGTTAAGGGGAGACATTCGTATTTATTCGATTTTTTTTTTAATTTTACATCCTTACAACATATAATAGATTCCATCAATGGCTCCTTTATTCACCAGTACAGTATTGATCCTTTAATTTCCGTTAGACCATTTCATTTCCAGTTTCAAAGTTCGTTCGGTTCTTTGCAATAATGCGTTTCTTCTTCTATTCCATGGTGCATTGACGGAAGATTTTCCAAAAGTTGTTTCCTACTCTTCAATTTGTGGTTTAGTGCATTCGCTAGGGTCCCACGTCTCGACGTTGTCCTTCTCCTTCTTCTAGTTCTCGGTTTTTGCTTATTTTGAGCGAAGGAAAAAAAGAATTCGCGAAATCCACGTACAGCAGAGCACACGATGGTTACGATTTCCACCGGGAATTCGCCGTCTTTTCCGATGTAATGTGTGCGTCTGCGTGGAAATTTGTCATTGCGTGTGTGCTCGTTTTGACGTCGTCTGGTGCCTGGCCGATCTGATCCGTGTCCGAAAGGAAACATGATCCACATCACTTATAATGGTTCTTTGTTTTTTTTTCTTTCTTTCTTTCTTTATCTTTCTGCGTTTACCATTCTTTCCGTGCAAAAAAAAAAAACACCTTATACACCTGTATTAAAATGGTGTTTGGGTGACTTTTTGACGCATGATTTGTGACATTTTTGCACACTTTCCGTATCGTCGTATCCTGCGCTCACTCACTCGCTCTCCACGTTTGAAATCACACACACAAAAAACCCCAACGTGTGCCCCGCCGCCAACTCGAAAAAACTCGCCCCACCCCAACTCGCCCCTTTTTGCCCCACCGGTCGTCATCGTTTATTGTAAACAAATTTAATTGTAACAACGACATAAAAAATCATTCTTTTGATATCCGAAACTTATTATACTTAATCACGCCAATAATGTAACGTTTCGATCTGGCGCTTGTGATACATTTGTACGTAATTTGGTTAAATTTAACGTAAAACGATAACAAAAACTGGGCAACACGCGTGTGTACATGGCTCGGTACAACAAACAATTAAATTTTGCGTCGAAAACATTGCAGCGCTCGCAAGGTTCTTGAGAACCGCGCCCTGGCCGATGAGGAGCGCATGGACGCCCTTGAGAACCAGCTGAAGGAGGCCCGATTCATGGCTGAGGAGGCCGATAAGAAATACGATGAGGTGCAAACGCTAGACATCACTTGACTATAACACTAGATTAGGCTGTTGTTTTTTTTTTAGTGTGTGTGGGCAACAAACCCTTTTCTCTTGCTTGATTTGTGGTTAATGTGCTAGGTAAG
This sequence comes from Anopheles marshallii, assembly GCF_943734725.1. Classification (NCBI taxonomy): domain Eukaryota; kingdom Metazoa; phylum Arthropoda; class Insecta; order Diptera; family Culicidae; genus Anopheles; species Anopheles marshallii. The sequence continues at coordinate 44,191,107 of NC_071326.1, read as the reverse complement.
GCCAGGGCTGCATGTGAATGTTTGTGTTTCTTTGTGTGAGCCAAAGGACGAACGGAAGGGAATTTAATTGAGTGTGCACCGCTGTATCTAAGCAAAAGGATGGCTTTCATCCCAACAGGAGCGTTTGTGTGTATGTATGAGGAAGATGGCCGATATGAGTGTACGTTGGACTGAATGTGGCACAAACATCTGAATTAAAATTCAAAACAAATCTGGTGACACTCTCGAATGCAAGGGATTTGGCTGATAGCGAAAGCGAGAAAACTGTAGAAAATCGAATAGCATATGTGTGTGCAACTACTACTAACACATTAAAGAAAGGCGCACCGAATCTGGTCCCGGGACACACAAGCTAGACTATCTTATTTTTATTCAAATCACCCAACTATACGCCTTCCACAATCAACATCTTGCATCCTTGCCGGGTGGACCAATTCGGTGTGTGTTTTTAAGAATGAAGCTGATAGAATGCGCCAAGAGATGATCACGTGGTTGGGGTTTCTGTTGGTTCTGGTTATTAAAGAAGAAAAGAAAAAGATAAGATGTGTAGGCCACAACTGGGAACACACCCATATATGTATGTATGTGGTTGGGCAATGAGAAAAACGAATGTGATAATGCTTTCTTTTCGGTGGTTGGAATAACGTTGATACCAGAAATGCCTTCCGCTAGCACTATTGTACGTAGGCACTGCTTGGAAATTATATCTTGCCAAACGTTTCGTGATGTTTAATAAGTGTTTGTACATTGGAAAAAAACAATATTAAAATCAGCATCTTAAGTATTTTGTAACGCAAAACCTAAATCTTGCCAATTCTGCTGAATCAACTGAATGTTGCTGAATGTCCATTTTTCTATAAGCAGTGGTTTTATGAACGGGAGAGGTGCCGTGGTGGACTTCAGAATCGTTTTTCTTCTTTCATGGCGCAATGATCAACACCATTGTCTATAATGGTCTGTGTTTTATGTTAGCTTACTGCCTTATTATTATGCGTTTTTCTCGCCGCATTTTGTGTGACTGTGGCGAAAAATGATGATTTTTGTTTATTTTCTATTCCAAAAACTCTACCTTTCACAACCTCCCCCACCCCCGCCCATGTGAATCTGGGTGGCATTCAACGAGAACCGACCAGCCGGGCAGATAAAATAGTTTTTTTTGCTGTGTTTAATCGTCACCCCTCACGGATGGGTGCGTATGCAATCGTTTTGTTGACAGAGAATGGTTCACAAATAGAGAAATGATGTTGACCTCTTTCAGCGCGTCCAAGACATTGTGGGCCCGTCTTGGCGTCACCGTGTGTCTGGTGGCGGAATCCGTTTGAATGCGTATTTATTCAGGTCCCGTTCTTGCACTTGCTGTTTGAAACATTGCTTAAAACATGAAAAAACAATAACAAGAAACAGCTAGAAAACCTACCAAGAAACCCCGCGACGATGATGATTCTCGTGCGCACACCAAAGCTTTCCTTTGTATGCTAAACTAACAACTGGTGTGTGTGTTTACTTCGCTGGGTGTTGAGAAAAACTGCTCACCCAGGCGGGAAAAGCAATGCCCCGGGGCTTCACCCAACATCCTGTTGTGAATTTTCACCCAGATTTTTGTGCTGTTGTTTTGGAGGTGTGGTAAACGGGAAAAGTGTGTCGTGGTACAGTTGTTCTGTACCGCTGACAATGTTCTGACCCCTCGCGAGGGCAGTGAGAGTGGGGATCATCATCATCACTCAGCGTAAATGAAAAACGATGCAATGCTTGTTAGTGAATGTTGTTGCTCATCATCAGTAGACGAGACGAAGAACGGAAAGATAAACTAGCGTACCATCATGCAAAGAACGCGCGTGCGTGTGCCTTTTCTTGTTGTGGCCGTGATAAAGCCAATCATTAACACAATCGGTGCTTTTGTAGAACTAAACGTGTAGCGAAAATGTGAGATAGAACACAGCGGAGGAATGTTGGATAGGACGAACTGCAGCCTATTTTTTGTTTTCTGTTAATCATAGCTATTGTATGGTGAACCTTATCAACGCAATGTTTTAGCATAGTACAGAGTTATAAATGAATGAATGAATAGACACGGATCACACACTTTTCCTCCCCCGGGGCGGAATGTTTCGACAATAATTTTGAATGTTACACAGAGAATAATATCTTATAATGCCTCGTATTGCCTTCATTATTGTATTTGCGTTTGATTGGCGGTTTGTACAGAAGACGACAAAAAAAAACAAACAAGTTAAATTCTTTTATAAAACAATGTTCCGTCCATTGGGAAACCGAAATGGAAACTCCAGTAAGAGAATTAAAACGATCGTAAAAGCAATAAAGCAAAACGCTTACCACCAATATCTAGCGAATTGATGATTCGATTCGGAAGTCAACGGCAGAATCTAGCTAACAGATATAGTAGGAGCTACCAAAAATGAATTCATGTAACTGTTATGTGGAGGAAGAAATGTGGCTAAAACGGGAGAGGACGCCCTGCGCCCATTTCATAACCGATTGAAGGTGCATACGCACGTGGTACTAAACCGTATGTAGGGAAGCTGACTGGTGTTTACGTTAAAATATACTCCCGGGGGACAACTTCACCCCTTAAATTATGTTATCAACTGACAGTAACCTCTCAACCGATGCAACGTGCGATCGAATCGGGATCGGTACAATGAAACCCCCGAAAGTCAAAGTGCTGCTTAATAAAGGAATAAAACTACTCATTAATACAACGATACGCGGTATATCTACGTAAATGTACATATATATACATGCATACACACGTGCAACCACTGGCAGAAGAAATATATAATATTTTAAAATGAAGCTATTATAGCAGCGAGCTTATTTATCCACTTGTGGGGAAATAAAGTATGGTGCAACAAGTGTGTGTGTGTGTATACATACCAAGCGCGTGTCTTCTGTTTCTGCGTGTATAAAGTAAAGAAGCAATAAAGTATCGTTGTACTGTTTATAGACTTATTTGAAAATATTTCTACCTAGCATCGTAACTGTTGCCTTCATGCCATTTGTTTGGCCTCCCCCAATGTTCCTGTTGTCCGAAAGAATGCACTTCATAATAAACGAGAATTCTACCCGAATGGGCGTTATATTTATCATAGGGTTATAAAAAAACTATCCGCCGGTGTAATGTATACGGAAGGTATAGACATTAAACAATTTCGTGCGGTACAGTTGGCTATATTGTTGAAGATTTTATACATTTATTTTAGTACACAGTTTTTTTAGTTTTTTTTTAAATTTTCAAATTGAACCAAACTTTACGTAACAATAATAGATTATTCGTCTATTTGGTTAACACATCTAATAAAACAATATTTAGACGTGTGTGTACCGCCAAATGAGGCGAAATATGGAACTAGATTTTGGAATTTGTCCACAGAATTATGTTTTATAATTTGGCTTAGTTTTGCTTCTCGAAATAGTTGCATAGCTCATTCGATATTATTTATCTACAAGTACGCCTGATCTGAGTACGCTGACCTGATCTATAGTACTTCAAATTTGGATTTTTGTTTCTCTAGGTGTAGGGGTATATGATTTCCCTCTGGACTGTACCTATTACAAAGGCGTTCTGTTTTATGTCTATTAAATACAATTCTAAATTTTGTAACACTTTTTGTTTAGATTTTTTCGAGTTTATTATATACTTCTTATCCTCACTGTGCACCGTGATGATAGCATTTGCACATGATAGAATTTCAAGTTATTAGCAATACGGCCTGGCCGTTCTTGTTGAATATAAAAAAAATCATACTATTGATTTACAAAACTGTACGATATCGATGTAGATTTCTAATCGACTGACCCGTGCTAGGCTATGGTCCATTCTCCGGTACGCTAAACAGCGGAACTGTCCAAGTGTGCTGGGGCAATTCTCAACCTAATTCTCGATTTACTTTCGTTATATTCAAATTGGTTTCAATGCGAGTTGCAGTGAACTGCATGTGTTTAATTAGAATGCTTATATAATAGCTTTAATTGGATTTATTTAAATTTTCGTGGTCATCTTCACCCCAACATCAGGTCTGATGTAGATATTGAGCTAGGAGCTAAACATAGATCTTGTAAGATCAGTTATGCACTTCATGACCTTGCGGATTGAATATCCAAGCATAAAAGTGTTTAAAAATGGTCAAAAATAGGTCCATGCCATTAAATGGTTTGATATTTACCTCATCTTGTTGTCAACATCTTGTTGAGTAGAATGTCATTAGATTTTAGGGGTTATAATTGAGTTATAATGCATTTGAATTTTAGAAAACATGTACAGTAGCGTTAGACCACACTTTATCTTTACCGCTTGGATCTATTGCTAAAATCTATTGTAAACTTATTTAATTACTTTATTAGGTGTTATAACCGTCTCGCGGTCTTGGTCTGCTGCAAGAGTCCGCTAAACCTAAATTGAAATCTCAACCTATAGTACAATTCGCGTTAGTTTGGAGACATTACCTACTCCAAACATGGAATGCGCACCTTATCCCGGACTGTACTCGACCATAAAAGGCCATATAGTTAAGACTCGGTTTCAACTTCGAGTTCGGATTGGAACTTAGGAAAAAGTTCAGATTATCTACGACGAAGCCTCAAGAAATATATCTGAAAAGGCTTCGAGCTAGCAATAAAAACATCGGAAACGTGTGTTTAGTTGTTGTTAAAAATATTAAAGAGACTTTGAAACATGAGAGTTTCTTTCGTCTCTGGCTCGTGTGTTTAGTGAAGGTGTGTTGTGATCTTAAAAGGACATTGGAATTAATTTCAAAATGGCACGAAGGTGAACGATTCGGCTAGCGTATAATATTTATTTAAACCTTAGTAAAGAAATAAAACTATAATGATGAGCAACCCATCACTTGCTGCATTGCATTCGTTAGTGGAAGAGTGTGTGGTGTGAAAAATAATTTAAAGGAGGTTTATATTATTCGTAAAGATGATATTGGATCTAAATGTTTGCGAAACATCTACTTGCATGCTCGTGTCCGTACGTACCCTTAAACCAATAGACTAGATTCTAAGGACGAAGCTAGTCGAAAACATTTAACATGCAGGAGTTTTGTGTTTTTCCAACTAACAAACTTGCCATCTGGGCCCCCTGCCCAGTCTTTGGAGTGTTGCTATCAAACGGTTTAAATGTGTCGTGCACTTGCATGGATACCGGATACGGTAGAATGTCCACTTACATATGATGATACTAAGACCTTTCGATCTCTTCTCCCCCCCTGTCGCGCGTCCCGCACCATGTCCTCGTCCACGATTGATCGCGGGCGGGTGGTTTCAACGTTTCCGGAACCTTTCGCGTGGGATGTGTAGGTCGCCCGTAAATTGGCCATGGTTGAGGCAGATCTTGAGCGTGCCGAAGAGCGCGCCGAAGCCGGTGAAGCGTACGTACTTTGCCCCTATTTCACCGTTGTTTTGTTGTGCGTTTGGACGTGTGTACTGCTAAGACACTCTTGTATTGCATTATTAACACATTGCTGCTACTGCTGCTGCGGAGGTTTTTTGTTGTTGTTTCATTGTTGTTTTGTTTGTTTTTTTTTAACCCCGGAGAAGGTACCGGCCAATGTAAGGTAGGAAATGTCCACCCGGTTCTAGCTGCGAGAGAAATCCTTTGGTCGTTGGCGGCTGGGATCGATGATCGTTCAACTGAAGCGTCGGTGTTTTTGTGCCACCGCACGTTCCCGACTGCTGTACACCTATTTATGGATGGGTTTTATTACAAAATTAGAATGTGTATGAGTGGCTGAAGGGAAATTATCCAGCGGTCAAGTAAATAGGGGCACCCTGCTTCGACGAAGAGGTCGAGTAAATCACGTTTATTGACGAGTGAAAGGTGGGAGGCTGTTAATTGGTCCATATTCGAAAGCAGACCGGATCCGGATGCACTCCGAAAGGGGGGGTGCATACACTAACGATGACCCACCATCGGTGATCAGCGTTTTGTAAGTTGGTTGTACGTTTGGAGGCTGTTCAGGTTTCTTTCGCCAATTTCTCTCCGCCTTGATGGAATATAAAGGTTCTAGAGTGCATATTTCACTAATCAGTTTTGAGCTTGTGTTTGTTTGTGTTGTTTGTTGTATGCTTTTTAATTTATTTTTTCTTTTTAATCCTGGGACATCGTCAACCTTAAATGTGTCCCAGGTTTGTGCTGGAATACGAACGAATTGTTTTAAATTTATATTTCACCCCAAAACTCCAATCCTTCCTATTGCTCCCTTTCGATACCATCATGTTTCATCTACGAATAAGATAATCATACAATAACGAATAGCTCTCATCGACTGATCTTCCTCGTTAGTGTGTCACGCTGTGAAGGTAAGGTGTAATATATATGTCACGCTTGATCGGTCACAAAGAAGAGACAAAAGAGCAACTGTGGTGTGGATCTTCACTGCAAAAGCGAAATCTGCCCCCTCTTTCTTTGCAAACGCGGCCACTCGGATGACGTACATGTATCCTTCACCGGATCGAGATATCCGCCAAGGTGTCCTTCACTTACAGCGCGCAGTTTGCTGGCCCTCTTCTTTGCCGATCAGCGATGTGGCATAGGTTTCACCGACACCTTCACACACACATACGACTAGTGGACGATGATGGGAGTACCATGACCTACCGAAGTGATATACTAACCTCAACCCCTTTTTCTTGTCTACTTTTACCAACCCCCTCATCGGCTGCACACACAATGGGGGCGCACATCGTCGTTGGCGCTGTTGCGTGCTCTGCTTGTTTTCGTGCGCGTGTATGCTTGCAAAACGGCTGTACAACCACCGATCGAACGGATGATCAAATTTTGTGGATGCGTGTGTTGCGATTAACCCTCACCTCGCCTTTAACTACTAAATATAAATAAATTAAATCCAACAACAACAACAAAAACTACCCGAACAACACCGAATCGCGTCTGCTGTGCCCACCACCCGAATGCTTGATTTGGATATCGACGATTGGGGCTTTAACGGACGGATGTCATCGGCCAAAACAACGACGATAACGACAACGGCTGCTGGTGCTTGGCCCTACACTCCAAATCCGCAACATCCGCCCGCAAACTGCTTTCCTGTGTGTGCGTGTGTGTTTTTGTGTGCGTGTGTATTATTTTATTTGTGCTTGCCCGACCAATAACAACACTATGCCCACGGCGGTGCTAACCCTTGACGATGTTTCCACACCCGACGCACTGGGGGCCGAACTGGAACAGGTGGCCAGAAAGCTGGTACTCATGGAACAGGACCTCGAGCGCTCAGAGGAAAAGGTCGAGATGAACGAAAGGTTTGTATGTGCATATATTCACTAATCGCCCGGTAATCCACAAATGACCTTTTTTGTTGGGGGTTTTTGAAACTTGGTGCCAACCAATTCAGCAAACAAAATGGGTTCTTTAGTAAGGCTTAATTTAATGTTACTGGCTGCTTTTGTTGTTTTTCTTTTTAAGTTCAAATATTCATATTTCAATCATTTCGTAAGCAATGTACTAAAATTGTATTTTTACTTTTGTTTTCGTTCTCCATACACGATGCTTCGGCCAATTTTGCATCACTTACAGCAAGATTGTGGAACTTGAGGAGGAGCTGCGCGTGGTCGGTAACAACCTGAAGTCGCTGGAAGTCTCGGAAGAAAAGGTAAGAATGTTCCGACAGCAAGAACGGGCCACGGGTGTGGTTTTCTTTGCTAAGAAAATCATCCTTGGAACCGTTTTACCATACACAAGACACCGTATTGTGGAGGTTGTACTTGGCGGTTGGATGAGATAAAGAGTTTACTAGAGTTTATATTGTGTTCGACGATGTTGATTGGAACTCTTTATCATCAACCGCCAGACAAATGTTTCACATAATTTGGACGCAAATTTGGTTTACCCATTCGCAAATAGACATGAAAGATTGCCACCGGTAAAGGTTGGTCCGACTGACAGACAACATTAAAAAATAATCCTTCTATTTGCCCACTTTATACACCACCACACTAGTTATATTGTGTAAACTCGTCTAAATGGACTTTATTTTTTTTGTTTCGTTTCCAAACAAACCTTCCAATTTCTCTCCCATATTCTCCCTTATCGACCATTACTTTGATACGCGGTTCGGTTTATCTGCTGTGTTTGCCCGAACGAACATTGTTTTTGCGGCCCAACATTGTAACACCACATCACAACGACGTGTGATGTGCATTTGTTCGACTATTGCACCACCGTTCATCCTATTCCGCAATTGCTCTGTTTTTGGCCACTGTGTTGTGCCCCCCGTTGCGTAGGCTAACCAACGCGAGGAAGAGTACAAGAACCAGATCAAGACCCTCACCACCCGTCTAAAGGAGGTACAGCAAAAATGTTGTTGCCGTGCTAGTATTTTCGTCTTTATGCAACCGTCCCCGTGTGCAGTGAATGTTGTGTTGTGTTTTGCTTTTGGATTTTCTTTGTGTCGCCTCTTCGGCATTCTTGTTGAGCAAGAAAAGCAAAACAAAAAAGGATATGTAACCTCCTTTTCTTGTTCTTTAAAGAAAATGTTGTTTTTAGTGTGCGAGTGTTTACTTTCTTCGAGCAGTTTAACTTTCTCTGTCACGAACTTTCTCTTAAAAAGCGACTTTAATACATCTTCCTCCTAACAGGCGATTTTATCTTTGGTAGTACACAATATATCGTGAGTTAAGTGTATCACTACAACGCTCTACGTAATTCTGCAAAAGGTTTGTGTCTTTGGCTACACCACACCTAAAAGTATGCAATAACGCACAGTAAAAACACAACTGACAGTTTTGTGGCATACCTTTAGGCGTAATGTCTGAGCCACAATCCAGCAGTGATGCGTTGAGAGAGGTAATACATTTACTCTCTGTACCGCTAAACTCCACTTTCAAGGTTAAAATATGTAAAAGAAAATTTACATTTAAACTACAGCACACTGGTAGCCTATTTTCTAATAAATACTATTTTATTACTTTCATATGTATTCCTTCCCGTTGACGCGTGCTCATCTGTTCGGTTATCAACCAACTACTACTAACCCATCCAAAAAAAAAAACATGCCAAAAACGATTAACCTGCCTGCGTCAAACAACAACTACAACATCATCAACCACCAATTAATAAAAATAAAAAATGATGTACAAAAATCGAACACAATCGATTATCGACGATGTAATAATCAACGCGCATACGCACACACACACACCAAAACGCCAAACACAACATGATCATCGCCCGATCGATGATCACCGTCGTTTTATGGTTTGCGCGTCGGATGTGTGTACGCGATTGCGTGCATGCCTGGTTTCAATGTACTGACCGTGTGTGCGTGTGATTGTGTGGAACTTGACGATGATGATGTATACCGACGGGACATAACGATGTCCGTAACCAACCAATCGACCGGTGTGCTGCTGCGAACGAACGACCCGCGTAGGCAACGCAACGAGAGGAATCGTACGGTGGCCAAGTGAGAGTGTTGGATCAACGTCTCAAGGAGGTACAGGATCACTGAAAATGAAATTGACAAACTTTGCAGTAGGTGTAGCGTTTCTATAGTATATTTGTCTCTAGTGTTTGGGTGGGTAGAATGGGCACAGCCGTACATGCGTTTTCTCGAACTAAGTACCTATAGTGTTCTGGCATTAGAGCTCTAGCATTGTGCAAATCCGCAACGTAAGGTATAGTTAGCGTCAGGATCTGTAATGCCTTGCTCCTGTTTCTTCCTCTATTGCTGCCCTGTTTCACACCGTACTAGTTTTATTCTCAGTGATTTAGCATTGAGAGCCGTTGTAGTGTTTGCGTTATCCCACTTTTTGACCTCTCACACTTTATCCTTTCTCGCTGCGACTTGTTCTGTCCGTGTCTTCGTTTTTCCACATTGTGTCCTCGTTTGTCCTTGTCATCCTGTCCACTGTATGTTGCGCTGTGTGTGAATCGTCCCGCTTTTCCAGAATCTTCAGTCAACGTATCGAACTCTGGACAAGATCCAGGGCAGAGGAATCGATCAACCGACCTATTTGAGACACTAACAGTGGCTTAGAATTGGAATTTCAACATGCTTTTCCTATATCTCTTTCTGTTAATGAGCGATTGTAGTTAAATTCTCTGTCTCTTACCAGAACTTGGTAGGGACTCTATTCACAAACCTGAGACATTCGCATTGTTAAGCGAAACTTGTTGATCTTCGTTTTTCTCTTACTTTTGTACTTGTCCTTGTCTTGTCCTATTTTTGGACTTGGCGTTAGAATGCACCCCGGCTCTCCACCCTCTAGACACTGTCCAAATGTTGCGCGCTCGAATAGTCTTCGTATGCTGTTGAGGCCCAAGGCCATTTGGGGTGCGTTCTGCATGCCATGCCTTTTTCTTCCTCCTATTTAACTTTTGCTGTTCTTCCCGCAAAACTGTAACTTTCTAAAAACATGTCCTTTGTCACACACTGATCGTACACACACACACACACATACCCGCACCATGTGTTATGTTGTTCTTTTTATCAACAGCGAGAAAGGTTAAATATGCCTAACTGCTGCTGCGAGGAAAATAAAAATGCATAAGAGAAAAGATGCCATCCCAGCAGCCTGTCCAGCGCGCCGCTTAGCTGTGACATGTATGCGTTTCTGTCCGCGCGCGTGTGTGTGTGTCTGTCTGTGCCGCCCGCGCATCCGTGTTTGTCCCACGTGTGTCCCGTCCGTGTCGATCCTCTGTCCTTGTGTCAAAGTCCGTATCCTTCTGTCTGAAGACCACCCATTCAACGTTGTATAGTTCTCTTATCCTAGCGAAAGGCAAAGCGTTTCGACGGGAAGGGCGTGATAGTGTGTTTTTTCAAAGACGACCCTAATGACAATCAGCGCGGTCCAATCGGGCTTTTGTTTCACATAGAAGCACCCCTACACCAAAGCTTTCAACGTAAGGAATGACATTGAGCCAATATGCGAATTCGGGTAAACATTTTCAAACTCGACTGACCTCCAATTTGCCACACCTACCGGTTGTGTAAAACCGATTGTGTTCCTTCGTGTATCTAATCCTTCCTCTTCATTCCAAACAATGTCGAATGTGACACGCCGTGCCGTAACCGCAGGCGATGGCATCTCGCGATTCCGTTGAGGATAAGATCCATCAGCTGAACGACAAGCTGACCAACGTAAGTTTGCTTCTACCGGCGCGTTCTGGTGCGAGAACCTTCCTCCCTAGTATTTCGGTTTTCTATCTTAGTTGATGCCCTTTAACAGGTTCGGTACGCTTGCCCATACTCCATAACTGCGTCTTTCACTTCATGACGTTCCGCTAGTACTATACCATGCAACGATCTGCCGGCAAACGAGCTAGAATTCGCCCATGAAAATAATGCTTTTTAAAGGTTTGATTTGTGTACGGTGCGAAGAATTATCGAGACCACAAACAGTGGCTGTGTTAGAATTGTATTACTAGGGTAGAAGGTTTATTTAATTTATTTCACCTCATCCATGACCGCTGAAGAAGAGGTGTATTTATTATTGCATACAATCTGTTCCTTATTAACCCTACAATCAGAGTGTCCCAAGTGCCACTACTTGGGTGGCAAAGATTAGCAAAACAGTGCCATTCCACCGTCAACCTGGCTAGGGTGATGATCAGTCTTACTTCCAGTGGTTGTGGGTTGTTTTAGCGAGGAATGTAGGCTTATAGGGTGATAGGAATGGTCTTCAAGTACTAGCGCTAACTTCCTCCAACATAACGACAAGATAAAATGCGCGCACCGGTGAGGTAAGGGGTGGTTTTTCCGTTACCTAACTCAACTGTGTATCCGTGTTATATGAACTGTGTGTTTGTTGTGTTGTTATCCAGCTTACGTTCGGGGCGTTTGCTGCAAGTGTCCCGTAGCTTTTCGTTTTTCTCTGCCCAATAACCAACGACATAACAAGCTTTTTGCCAATATTAGCGCTGCTCGCTCTCTAAGGGTAGGGTTCAATAATGGAGTCCCTGCTGTACACACACTAATTCCAAAGACAACAGGGATATCAGAATAAGCAGCAGGGAAAGAGTTTGTAGATGAAATGCATGCCAATTACTAGATTAGTATTTTGCTTAGTTGAAATATCGAAGAAAAAAATGCTGGAAGTTATGTTAAATGTGAGTTCCTGTGCTATGGATGAACATACAAAAACACACAAGGATCACATTTAGCAGAGCCCCAACGCACGATGCTTCTAAGTTACTTTATTTGTATCAGAATATTAATATGGTTTTTTCTTTTCTTGTCCAACTTTGCATCCAATTACCATTATTACCTGGACTATCCCGAATAGGCTGAGGCCCGCGCTGAATTCGCTGAACGTTCCGTTCAGAAGTTGCAGAAGGAAGTCGACAGACTCGAAGGTAAGTGTGTCCGTGTTTCCAATTGTTTGTGTTTTATTTTAAAAATCACCCTTCAAATCAGCCTCTAACGAACAGTGTTCAGAAGAGATCCATCTGATCTCAACCAGACCAAACTGAGTTTGGAGTTGTATTAATATCGCTAAACGTTTGCCCAAAGCTAAACACCATTGCTGAGAGTTTGTTTATATTATTATTAACCACCAGGAATACAAAAGTATTGTTAGGAAAAAAACGATGATCGTTCTTAAAGACTAGAAATAGTATTTCGTACAAAACATAATGTATTTTTAAAAAGTTTTCCCTTTAACGATTATTATTTTTGTTTGTCTTTAGTTTTTGTTTAAATTTTTCCACATTTCGATTCAGATGTAGTTTTTATACGACATATAGTGCTCGATTTATTAAACGCTAGTTATTCATTGTTTTTTTTATGTGTTTTCATTTTGTTTTCTTTTTCTTTTATTTTTTGGTTTTCTTTAACCCGTTTTGAATACGATGTGTGTGCGCCTATCTACCATGCCTATCTGCTAATCGAATGTATTGCCGAATCATTGTTGTTACCTTGCCTGAATATGCTGTGTGTGTTCGCTGGTGTGTTGTCACACATGAAAATGAATTCAAACGTAAAACTCGATCACGTGAATTATCGCAACAACAACAACAACAAAATACAAATGCAACACCTATCTATCGGCGCTCACCTGCATTGCGTGGTGTGCCATCCAACGAACATCAACACGACTCAAACAAAAATCACATGTGGGATGGCATGGGCCCCCTCTCCGTAGACGAGTTGACGGTCGAGCGTGCCAAGAACAAAATGCTTCAGGAGGAGATGGAAGCGACCCTGCACGACATCCAGAACATGTAATGCGAATGCGTCGGCCTTTTGCAAATGGTAAATGTGGCAAATCCGGTGGCTGCCGAAATAAGACGATGATGATGAATGGGAATGGTGTCACCAGAATACCCCAGGCATGCATACCCGCGGTATCCTTGTGGTTGTTAAAAGTAGTGGAAAAGAAAACCTTGATCGAGATTTAGTGAAAAAAAACGCGAATTATGTTTGTGAGCGAAAAGGAAAAAGAAGAAGAATCGTTTGTAAAATCGTATCGGAGAGAAAATTAATGTATTATTGACAAGCCGGATATGCAAAAATGCGTGCGCACAGATCAACGTATGCCAAAATCCTTCACAGATAGCAACAAACAAAACCCCACACGCACGTAACCATTTTACCGCACACACAGATCGACGCATTTCTGTACACATAACCACCATTACTATGGGATCCAATTTCTGCTCCATACTTCTTCACTCATTTCATAAATTAAAACCGCTGATCGCCTACAGCATAGGCATAAGAGAAGAAGATCGTTCGATACTAGAACACATGAACAAGCATCGAAAATGATCAGCAGATCAATGTGCGGATCGCGCGGAATTTAAACATAACAATTGAAATATTTAGCAAGAAGCGATAGAAAAGCGAATATTGTATGTTTTCTGTTGTGAACAATAATACGCACAAACAACTTTAAAGGTGTGTAGAAGAAGGATATAAAGCTCCTTGTTAATGATGCAAAAAAACACATCCAGCGGTGCGAATGGAACAAAAACACAAGTAAAACGATCGATTCATATGAGCCACTGTGGATTTAATGCAATTGTAAAAAAAAAGAAAACAGAAGATAATTTTCTTGATAAGTCATGATTATCATAAGTCAGAAGCACACACACACACAAAGTAGTAGATGAAGGAATATGAGTGACTAGTGTCGTGTCATGTTTTTAGTTTTTTTGTTTGTTGCATTTTAGAGATTGGTCTGTGAGCTGAGTGGTGGCATTACACACTTTGCCACATGACGTGCACCGTAGGAGCAATAGATAACGTATGTTTTTTTTAACTAGCATAAATACGTTGTAAAGCAAATCAAATTGTGTTTTCCGAATAAGATAGGTTACAATTTGTTTTGAAGGTTTTACGATCTTCCATTCCCATTTTCCGTTCCGCGTAATACGGAATTTGGACCGCTGTTTTTTTTATTTTGATTTTAAATCCACATCAAGAAAGACCGACAGAACATTCCAACGATGGCATTCCGGGAATAAAGTTAGTTTTGAAAAAAGAATCGCTTGAAACAAGTACACAGAAATGAATATGCATTGTACATTACAATAAAGAGGAGATCATGCTTCACGGAACAGGTGTGCAGTAGTAATAGTAATTCAAAGCATTTGAAGCTCCATTGTCTAACGCATTGGGGCGTCATATTATTCCTCCATATTCTTCTTCTTTTTGGGGTTGAAGATTAAATTTCTTCGATTTATTTTCACACACATTTTGACGGTAGGAAATATGTGTCTTTTTCAATACACAGTAACGTACACGTTGGTTGATTTTTCTTCTTTATCGCTTTACAATGTTATTTTAGCTTTTGCGCATCACCGTTCCCTGTCCGTATCCGCTGAATCAACACCTTTGCGTGTACGCATGCAGGATGAAATCGCGGTAATGAGTACTAGAGCTAGACCGAAACGTCATAAAAAGCACGGTGTTGTATGTTGGGAATGCATCCGCCGCTGGTGGTCCCGTCGGTAACGTTCGATCGTTCACTTTTCCGGCCTTTAAAAGTAGTGCTATAGCAAAAAAAAACAGGAGACTAGTTCCCTAATTCTCTATCCCCCTATAAGAGCGTCGCATAAATCTAAAGAACACTTTTTCAACGAGAATGACCAAGTGGTCGAATACAGACAAGCATAGGTCAAGCATATTGGATGTAAGAAAAAGGTTAGAGAGCTAAATTGAACCGCAAAAGTAATCAACATCTCACAATTTTGCATGTATACCGGCAGATATTGAGAATGATTGCGCGAATGCCAGCAAAAGACCGTTAAAACGTGCCTTTAGGAGTTTCAATTTTCTTATACCCTTCAATGCTAGTTTAGATGGTAAGCTTACGCGAAAAGGACGATCTAAGGAAGATGCGTGTGTGCGTGTGTAATTGTTTCCGATCATAGGATGGAATTCCCTCGCTCCAAAAAACAAAAAAAAAAACACAATCAACACGATCACACATCGATACACGAAAACACACCGAAATTACACTGCTCTTTAAGAAAAAAAAAACACGCACACACACACACACGACCACCACATACACCAAGTCGAACGCAGGTTAAATGTGGGGGGAAAACAGCGAGAGAAACCCCTTTATTGTATTTGAGTGTTTATAATATATTATTTTATCGTAAATCGAGTAAAAAATCCCACAACTCTTGTATATGTGTGAGCTATTTTGTTTTCTGTTTGTGTCCCTAGTCCTGTAACATTTTTTTTATTTCTTATCTTACGCGTATTCGCTTACGTTATTGTTTGCTTTTATTTTCTTATTTGCTTCCTATGTGACCTGCGTCACATTTCCTTCTTTACGCTCAATCAAAACTGCTTGCAACCTTTAAACTACGCTCTCTTCGATCGTCGCTTGTGCATCGCATATGAATATCCTGATCAGATGAACTGATCGTCGAAAAGCTACGTTACGCCGAAATCGGTGACGATCTTGACTTTGCCTTCGTTGATCTCATCCCCGGCATCGACCCGATCTGGACGGAGCGTCGTCCGAAGCCGAAGACTCCGCCGCCACCGCCGAAGTTGCCGACGCCACCACCACCACCTCCAGCACCGAAGGAGGAAGCCGCTGCGGCGGTCGAGGGTGGCGAAGGCGCTGCGGCGGGAGGCGACGGAGCACCGGCCGCTCCGTCCAAGGCCCGCACACCGAGCCCGTTCGAGCTGCGCAAGCACTTCCCGCCAGAGGCGGCTGAGGTACCGTACGTGCGTTCGTCCACCGGTACGACACCGAAGACGTCCCCGGCGAAGGAAGCGGCACCGGCCGAAGCGGCGGCACCCGCACCGGAAGCAGCACCGGCGGAAGCACCAGCAGAAGGTGCAGCAGAGGCGGCCCCACCGGCCGATGCGGCACCAGCAGACGCTGCTGCTCCGGCAGAAGCCCCACCAGCGGAAGCAGCACCAGCACCGGAAGCTCCTCCAGCCGAACCGGCACCGGAAGCGGAAGCACCAGCATCGTAAAGGGTGATGGTGCCAGATCCGTCCCGTTACTGAGAGCTGCCAACTATCTCCCATCTGCTTTTGCTACACCTCGTTCCTGCGCGTCCTCGTTCCTTTGCTTGTTTTGCTTAGCAAATTATCCTTTTTTACTCTTCTTTTCATACCGCCCCTGTTTGCGAGAGATGTGTGCTTTTTTTATTTTAAATCAATACCAATAAATCGATAAACAAACGCCGTATTGAATGGATCGCGATTGGGTAATGGAAAAAACCCCACCTGATCGGCGACTACAATAAGATTGTACAGCTTTTACAGTAACCGGCTCGCTATTAACTTGCAATTTGCGTCGAATTGTGAATGTGCGTTTGAGATCGCAATAGCAAACAACCGCATCCGCTTCTAGGTAACGAAAAGCGTACGCTTCATCCGAGGAGAGATCATGTCGATCATAGCGCTAGCTGTATCAGTTGATGTCAAATGATTCTTACGTTATGAATTTTCCGTTCTGTTTCTTTTGCCATCGTGAACTCGCGTCGCGGTTGTATATCATCGTTCTTCTTGCATACTGTACTATTACTGTCCCTACAACTACTGCGGTTACTACCTACTGCACCTGATCATCTTCATACGCGCAGACGAACTCGTCATGGAGAAGGAGAAGTACAGGGAAATCGGAGACGATCTCGACACCGCCTTCGTCGAGCTCATCCTCAAGGAATAAGCCATCCCTGCCGGAGGGATGCGAGGCTTCTGCTTCTTTGCGCGGTCACCAATGGCAGTATCATCGTCACCATCAGTTCCACCATTATTACCATCGGCTGGCTCTTGCTGAACCGCGCAGGGTTGAGGCCACCAAGAAGGTTGGCGTGTTGACCATCACCATCCGCCACAACGATGAGAGGAGCGCAGAACAGAAGGAAACGTTCGCTGCATTCCTGAAGCCGCCACCACAACCATCACCTTCAGTACCACCTATCGCCGGATGATAGGCTCAAAGCAGGCAAAACCATCGAGAGACACGGATGAAAATACTTAATAACTGAAACACCCTACTTGCCCGGTTAAGGGGGCCTAGTGAGGGTCGTCGTGTGCTGCTGAACGTGTACGATCAACCTTTGCTGTTTCTGTGCGCACTGTTTCCGAGTTTACGCAACGGGTAGAAAGCGAACGGCGGATTTCTTCCGTTATGGATGAAGTGGTGTCGTTTTGCTTATTATGGAAGTACAATATATCGCCACCGTCGTTATCGTCGTTTCCGTTTGTTTGTTCAACTAAGAGAAAGCGAAAGAGTTTATCATCGAGAATCAATGTCGGTCGAATGTTGGTACCGATAGGGGTGGTGCGCGCAGTGGTTAATAAGGCAGTGCAATGGATCCGTTTTCTGATGTTTACAAAAGAGCGAGAGCGCCCTAAAATAATTAAAACAAAAAAAGAATGCAAACAGAGTGAAACAAAGAAACCAAAAAAAGTAAACACAAGCACTTACACACTGAAAATATCTTCTTTATTTCGATGTATTATGATATGTTTATTATAAATGAAAAAAGGTAAAACCGCTGAGAGAAATCCAATAATAAAGAGCTAAGAGTACTTATACGACAAGAAATGCAACATCAACAACAACAACAACGATATAACTCGATTGGAGGAAGCACGTGTTTTGAGTTTTCATTTCTAGTTTCTATGTTTCGTAGTTACTTTTTGGTTGTGTTGTCTTCCCAGATAGAGAAATGAGATCGTTCACTGTTGTTCTCTTCCTTTAAGCGTCACATTTATTACTAGCGAACTTTTTATTTATACGAAATAAATGAAATTAAAATTTATTTTCAAGCTTTGTGTTTTGTTTTTGTTTTCTTGTAGCTGTTGATTTGAATGTATTTATGGTTTTACGTAAGTATTTTTGTTTGATGAGTTTAGTATGAATTGAATCACCGTTGTGAAAGTACAATATTATTTAAGCGAAAAAGCACCACTTATCTTTTATTACATTACATATTTATTACAATACATGTAAAATCGTGTGAATTAGATAATCAATCCTGTTTTGGGTGATTTAAACCTGAACGGCCTCGAAGTATGCAATCCACATACCTATGACGTTCTTTCAAGGCAAATAACTTCAGTAAACGCCTGATAGTATGCAAAACGCACAACACGTTTAAACTGCCCGTTTACTCCTTTGCTTTGAAATTTATTTGCGATCATGACGAAAATCTTACAGTTTTTGTTTGTAACACCCATTTCCTTTCTTCAACTACCTCTTGCAGATGATCTGAACAAAGAGAAATCAAAGTACAAAGCAATCGCTGCCGAGCTGGACCTTACATTTGCTGACCTGTCCGGATACTAACCAACTGCCACTGCCCGGTACAGTCACTAGCAGCGATGCAAAAACCTGGTGGGAATGCATTCGCACGGTTGCTAATGATACGACATAATCATTTCCAAATTGCATCACCATTAATCATCATCGTTCGCCAATTCACGACACCGCCTGGTCCATACCAGAGATTTAACAACACAAAACATTCCGAACTGCTGTGGTATTTATTGACGCCAAAGCACACAGCACCCGGGTGGTGTACTATTCGCTTAGCAACGTTTTGACGGTTCCAAGGAAGTAAAACAGAAGAAATGTTACATTTTCCAATGTTGCGAGATGCGGCGCAGTACTGGATCGAACTATTAATTTTGTCTAGATTTCAATCATTGCACGTTTTGCTGGTTTTCTGTGCTATCTCCGCGTAAAAATACACTCAAGACAAATCGCGCGTGTGTCACAGCACGGTACAATCCAATGGTGGCGGTCCATTACAGATAAAATATAAAGCTTGTTTAGAAGTGTGTAGGTATTGTGCGCTTGATCCAGAAAAAAATAACATTTAAAATAAAATCCAAATCGTTAGGGAAAGACAGAGCATAGAAGGAAAGATGGCAGCCTCATTAGCTCTTTCGAGCCGATTCTATTGTTTCTGATAAACGCAAATTTTGTGACGCTTTTGTGATTTGCTGCTCGGTTTTTCGATTAAGGAGAAGAGGGAAAGCGACCCTATTTGGTGAGCAAAAGAAAAAAACAAACAGAGGGTGATACCACCGTGGTGAACAAGTTCAAGTAATCAAGATGAAGAAAAAAAAGAGGAAAGTTTTTCGCTCGCATTTCAAAACTATATCTAAAGCCCTAAATGTAAAAGTGCTAACGGCAAGAGAAACAGTAATAAAGATCAATCCACAATGAGATGCTTTCAGGGTAGGTGTGCAACCTTACGACTTATATCACGGGATACCGACCCTCCGCGTCCAGTATCATTGGAATGTAGTTTTGCACCTCGGTGAAGGCAACGTACTTGTTATTATCGCACCCACCGTCCGATGCGCGCGGTGCAGAGCTAACCAACCCGTACAGATAGTACACGGTGTCCCCACCCACCTCCTTGCCCAGTGCGAATCCACCTCCGCTATCGCCCTGGCATACGCCGGTTCCCGTACGTGGATCGCCGGCACAGAACTTGTCACCGGTCAGGAATGGGCGATAAGCGACGGGCGAAAACTCCCGACACGTCACATAATCCACCGTCGGAATATCGATCACCTTCAGCACACTGCTCAAATTGCCGGTGGAGGTAGTAAAGCCCCAACCTGCCACCCGACCGACACTGTTCGGCTTGATGCGTTTCTCACTTTCCGTGCGAAAATTTCGCTCGAGACAGATTGGCCGGATGTACGTCCGGAAGGAGATGAAATCGCTCAACACCACGATCGCAATGTCCAGGTTGAAGTAGCCGGAAAAGTCCTGATACTGTGGCTGATGCAGTATCTCGTGAATCTGGAAGAACTGCGGTGGTAGTGCTTCGATCGCACTGATACTGCGTCGGTACTTTCCTGCCACTAGCCGGAAGAAGCGCTTGTCGAAGAACCCTTCCGTCGCCCAGAAGCAGTGGGCAGCGGTCACGACGAGCCGCTCGGTTAGGATGGACCCACCGCACACGTACTGCCAGTCGACCGAGCGCAGATCGGACAGTGAGGAATCGTTGAGGTTTTTGTAGATCGCCATATGCCAGGGTACTTCGGCGATGGACACATTACGCCCACCGATAATGTACGCTTCCGCGTCAGGCGTTGGCGTACCGCATACCGGTTCACAGCGAAACACCGCACCGTCCCACGTTCCGTCCACACAGTTGAGCGTTTCGTTGACGGGCTCGAGCGGTTTCTGGTAGCCAACGCGGCAACCGATTCGTACTCTCGTTGTCGGAGGAAGTGGCCGCTTGCAGGTAATCTGACGTCGCTGGTACTCACAGAACGGTTCGATCGTAATTCCATTGATAGGAATTTCTGAGCAATATTCTACAAATAGCATGGAACAATACAGCAAAGCATTAGAATGTGGCAATAGTGGAGAAGCGGCACAAGAACAATCGATTATGCTTACTC
The DNA here is from genome assembly GCF_943734725.1 of Anopheles marshallii. Lineage (NCBI taxonomy): Eukaryota > Metazoa > Arthropoda > Insecta > Diptera > Culicidae > Anopheles > Anopheles marshallii. The sequence continues at coordinate 44,170,273 of NC_071326.1, read as the reverse complement.
TCACAAACCGGGAACGGTTCCAGCCATTCCCCATCGAGACAGACAATGGTGGCAGTTCCCTTCAGCGTGTACTTATCATCGCACACTATGTACACGGAGTTGTAGTTTTCGATAAACTCTCCCGGCCTTATTTGGACGTGCTGGGCACTTTCGTCCAACACGATTCGTCCATGCGGTGGTGCCGATGGAACCCGGCACGATCCCGGCGGTCCGGTAACTGGGGCCGGTGTTGTGGTCGAGGTGGTAGTCGTCGTTGAGGTCATCGCAGTCGTCGATCGTGGTGTCGTGGATGGGAACGGCTTGCCACAAAGTAACTCATCCTCATCCGAACCATCCCGACAGTCTATGACACCGTCACACTTGGAGTACCCACCGATACACGCACCGTAGCTGCAGCGGAATGAAAACGATGGACAGAATACAAGGCTGCAGAGCTGCTGCGTTTCATCCGTACCGTCCGGGCAATCTTCCTGTCCGTCACACACCTGGTCGGCCGGTATGCATTCGCTCGAGCGGCAGGAAAACTCGGTATTGCTGGAAACAAAAGACCCAAAACAAAAACGTCGTCAAACACTATCCAGCTCCAGCGCTCCCCTGCTTGATGCTACAAATACTTACGAACAGTTGCCGTGCGATGCCAAAATCATCCCACTGTTTCCGGGACAGTGTGCGTGTTCGTCGGAATGGTCGGCACACTCCCGTACGCCATTGCACAGTGCGTTCCCATCGACGCACGCACCGTACTGGCAGCGAAATGCGTAGCTAGGACAACGTATGAAGGCACAGCTTTTGGATGTTTCGTCCGATCCGTCCTTGCAGTCGATCACACCGTCGCACTGCTGGTGCGACTCGATGCACTGTCCACTGCTGCACTTCCATTCGTAATAGTTGCACACTTTTCGACGATCGCGTGTAAACGATGCTGCTGCTGCGCTGACGCAACGAGAAAACACACGCATGGGAATCCCCAAACCGAAAAACAAGGGGGCAGCACCCTTTAGCTGCAGAGCACGATGATACTTACCGCTCGTTGATGTCACTAGAGCCAAAGTACATAGCAATCCCCACAAAAGCCACTTTCTTTTGCGAACCATTTGTGAGAAGAAATTAGGCAGAAACTTTTACTGGTTTGTTTTCGCCTCACCTTACATTGCGCACATTGTGTGGAACTGTTTGCGTTTGCGGCTGACCGTAGCTAAGGTTACAAAGATTCTAATGGCCGCGTGCTTGCAAAACGGGCAGCCCTGTCTCTCGTAGCTGTGTGGTGCAAGCGTACGTTATCGCGTTGTCTGATGGCGATGGTATGCGTGTACGTGAGAACCTGTTTGATGTTGTTTGCCGTCTCATCCAGATCGGATGGGATGAGGCTGTGGATGGGCTTCGCGAAACGGAATCACATTGTTCCGAGCATAGGTCAATGGTAGTGGAAGTGATGCGAATGGGCAACCTCTCGTGCATAATACTATGGCGCATTCGATTGATGCTGCGTTGATGTTATGCGGAAACGTTATCAGTTGGGACCGGTTGTTTACGTGTAGGGAATTCTTGCGACGGGCGGTTTTAAAAATAAATATGAGCTGGCGGTGATATTTTTGGTGACGGGGTTGGTAAGAGTTGTTAAAAAACTATTTTACGAATCAATTAACGTTCGCACGAAAGAAACAGATGAAAATGGTGGTTTGTAAAGGTAGGGGAAATAATGTAAACCAATTGCCATTTGTGATCTCTATCTATTGAAAGGTTATTGCTGTTCTGTACAAATAAGATTTATTTTTTGTGGCAATTGGAGAGGATCAATGTGACCGGTTTATTATACTTTTGTTTAGTTGTTGGTTTGATAAACACTAGAAACACTTTGCATGACGAAAAGATCATCAAAAACCAAGATGAAGATTACCAAAAACCAGCATTTTTGTGTTGCTTTTCTTAGTCTGATTTTCAGATGAATTGTATGTGAAATAAAAACGTTTTACTACTGCCTACTCCAAAACAGAACGGTTCCATCAATGAACCGCTTTTAAAGGCAAGTTTTCTTCTTTTTGTATTAAATTATCTGTAATTACTTAGCAAACATTTAAATGCCGACTATTTCTATTTCGGTAAACCGTGTTTGGATGGGTTTCGGTTTATGCGACCTTCGGAAGGTTGAGTATCGAGATCATGGTACTGTGCTGAAGTGGGACACTAAAACGGCTTCTTAATTATTCTTTTCAACCGCTTAGTTGTCTTGGGTTGTTGCAGGAGTCCTCTAAACCGCTTACGATCATCGATGACTGCCGAGTAAATGTTCCATCATTTCCTTCTCTCAGTCCCGTCAATTCATCCCCATTCTGGCAACTGACATTAGTGATCATTCTTGTATTGAAATTACTTTTTTGTTGCTTTGTTCTAATTATTTTAGTAGACGCTTGTATTGTTTGGAATTCTGCAGCCGTAGTCTTTACTTCGAAACCCTGGACCGCTAGACTACGAATTTTTCGCAAGGTTCGAACAGTCTATCGTTTGCTTTCGACGCTAAAACATCCTTCAACCTCTTCTACGATTTTAATTCCGCCATGGCCTTCTTCTGTTCCCACTGATTATGAGCCATCCGATCATCTGAATCCTGTTTTCCTAAAATAAGGTTAGGCTTAGTCTATAAGTTTAGCGTTGTAAGATCACTTTGTGAAATACTTTTCCTTCCGAACCTTTCGGACGGACAAGCCGAAATAAACATTTATCCCCTTTTATTCCATCACCCAGCCCCAGATTGTGTCTACCACACCTGTTCTGTCCAGGTGGAGATACTAAATAAACTTAATGAACTGGATTCCTCGGTGTCATTCGTATCGGATGGCAAGCCTACTGGAGGTTAATCGTTAGGTGCAAAAGGTGAGCATCCAGAAGTTTAAAAATTAACATTTTAACGGATTCTATAATGTTTTAGAATTTTGTACTCCTGGGATGTAATGGGTTAATTCGTGGTATAACAGATAAGACAAATGAAAGCAACCAGCCATTTGAAGCCATTTGCTGATTATTAACAGCATTTTAACCGAACTTCCTGTAAGATTTATTGTAATATTCAAATAATATTTTTAATTACGAACGATTGTAGAAAATTATTCCATAAAATATATTTTGCACGCCTGGGGAATAATGTTTATGAACCATTTTTCACACAAGAAGAGAAATGCTTAGAACAACATCTCCTAAACTGTGTGGGAGAGCACGACTAACTTGATGCTTAATGTTTTAAAAGAAAAGAAATTTAAAAGAATGTAAATATGCAACCAACTGCTGCCATGCATAGATCTTGTTTTTTTTTTGTTCTAAGAATTGAAATGCGCTCAGGCGTGTGATCTAAATTTTTGGGTCAATTTACTGACCGTCTCACCAGCCGCCGGAGGACGAAGGCCAAAGCAAGGGAACACGAAACTGGTCTGCCGGATGATGAAAATTTCATATTCCTTCGAAGATATATTTTTGGTACCAAAGGCGAACCGAAAGTTTCTTCAGTGTTTGTTATTTTTTCGACTCGAAACCACTTGCCTGCGCTGTTGCGTTCGGTGGTGGAAAAATTGGGTTGAAAAAATGAACAGAGCGAAGCAAGGGAAAAAAAAGCATCGTCAGTGTTCAACACTACGCGTTCAAATTTAGAATCGATGCGCAAAGCGAAAGCGTGCTAGCAGGCAAACACGGTACAAAATCCGAAGCGAAAAGCAAATCTTCTGCTCATGCACGGGTTCGGGTTTATGGTTGTGCGTTCCTTTACAACCCACGAACCAGATGAAGTTCGCTAGAAAGGGGGTTTTTCACCGTTTCGAAGGATGTCGCTTAGTGCGCGTGCGATCACGATCATGCCGCCTTTCGCACGATCGCACGCCCCAACGGCACGATCGCGATAGATGCGCGACGGGGAACATGGGCGACCCACGCATTACCACTACCACCATTCGGGCAGTGAATGTTGGTCGGGAAATTAGGGGAAGATCGGTACGGTGACGTCAGCTCTTTGATCTTGCTGCATACGACCATCTCACGCACGAATTTTCCCCACCTTGCGGCTCCATCTGTGTGTGTGTGTGTGGATTTATGTGCGTGTATGCGCGAGTTTAGGTTGTGTTGGTGCACCTCGTGCACTATCCGGGGGTTTTCCGTACGACTGTGTGCGTCGGTCGGCGCAAGGGGTCAATCGGAGTTTTCCTCGTATTGCACTACTCAGTGCTATCGTGTTTTTAGTCTTGCGAGGATTTGAGTGAAAGCGCTCAGGTTGGTTTTGTTGTTTTTGTTGTTTTTTTTCTGGTCGATGAGCGATCTGTAGTTAAAAAGGGATCCTTAAGGGACTTAAGTGGAACGATACTTATTGTAAGAAAATGTTCAAATTATGAAGGGGCACGCTAGGTGGTGGTTTGGCAAAGAACATGAAAAACAAGTGCTATTTAAAGTGCATCTGACTGAAGGTTGAGGTCATTACTTGATAGCAATATGTAGAAGATAGCAAAATAATTGTGTCTCCAAGAATCCACCCAAGGAAAAAGGATGTGAAGTTGGGAGTGATCGGAATCAAACGAGAGAAAAAAACAACAACAAAAGGTGTAGGAGGAGGAGGAGAAGGGTTGGGAGGTAGGGGATGCGGTAGGTTGTGAAACGGCAAGGATTCTCTGTGTGACGATCCAGCAACAGTGACACTACCGTGCGTATATACAGGTGTCCGTGAAAGACCCGGTCAGTTGAACAGGGATATGTGCGGCCCGAAAATAGCGCCCCCTTGCGCGAGGAGCGAACAATTTTCACGCAACGGTTATAATTAACCACGTAGCCTAAATCTTGTCACGAAACAAGCAAAAAAAAAAACCAGCTCTATCGATACACGCGTTTGCTAGCGGGTGTATAAGGTGAGAAGAAGCACGAACCTAAAAATAGTCTCCATCGAGAGTTTGGTGTGATTGAGTAACCGCCTGTTGGACCGTGGTCAGTCCTGCACTTTTAAAGATGTTTGTCCTTTATTTCCGAATACAAAGGCTGTATTTCCATCAGCAATGTACAGGATACATTACATTGCCATGATCGTCTGCTTGAAGTCATCGAACAAATGGAGTACAAAAAAGCAAGGAAACTACATCGGTCGTATGTTCCTGTTAGCAGCGGTTAATATTCGGCTGGTTTGCGCATGTCAGAATTTGCCAAACCGGCGGACGAACGTTTCCTCTTATAAGGTCCGCTCGGCGGCTGCTTGCCGTGCTGGCCTGTGTACCAAAGGCTGGGATGCTATTTTTACTAGAACAGATGCG